>NC_133460.1:23356459-25756459 GCF_048565385.1 Saimiri boliviensis | reverse complement strand
GGGCCACAGTATCCACCCCTTCCAGACATGCTCTGGGCCTCTGCACTGGACCAGGCCATACAGACGCTGCTGAGGGGTTGGGAGGGAAGGAAAAACAAGGTACTCATGTTAATCAGCTGAAAAGGGTATCTTGACCTGGGTCTGGGAATACATAGACCCTTCACAAAGCCCAAGGCTCTAGCCTTCAAAGCTGCAAAATGACAGAACCACAGGGCTGAACCACTCAGTTTCTCAACCACTTTCTCAATCACTCAGTTGAGAAAGATAGTCAAAAGCACAAAATGACAGAACCACATGTGCTACAAAGCACATGCAGGTACACATGTGTAGATGCACATGCACGCATGATGTGTGTTGGTTTTCCAATCTTCCTCTGCATATGATTGCTGGCTTGCTTTTTTCCTCCACTCAGCAGTGGCTCATCCCTGTGGTTCTATTTGCTGCGAATTCACCCTTTTTAACAGCTGGGTACACATGTCCCAGACATATACACTACATTTCACTTAGCCATTCCCCTTCTGGAGAACAGTGAGGCTCTTGCTATGATTTTTCTATTGCAAACAAGGCCGAGAGGCACATTCCTCATGTCTTCCAATATACGTGGGTATGTTTCTCTAAGCCTCAGGCTAAAATATGTGTTTGTAAGTGCAATTGCTTAGACATAGCTATGCACATTTTTAGTTTCGATAGACACTGCCCTCCAACGTAGCTGTGCCAATTTATACGCCATTCCTCGCAAACATGATGGATTCTGTGAACCATAAAAGCACATTTTCTTTTGGCTAAGTTTTAGGTTGTCTTCTTTGATTGGGGGCAGCGTGGAATCCAGCACAGTCAACAGCCTTGGGTTGGTGCCTAAACTGAGAACCACTAAACACCTTGAGAACCCGGGGCCTGAGCATCCCTATCCCAGGCTCACCTGTGAAGGCTGAGTGAAGGCTTGGTGCCATGGACCACCCAACCAGTGACGTGTTTGACCTGTTTCCCCCACAGTTCTTTGTCTTGGATGTTGTCATTAATTTCCGCCGTCTCAGTGAGGGGGATCTGTTCACTCAGTTGAGAAAGATAGTCAAAATGGCTTCCAACGAGGAGGAGCGCCTGCCTCCAATTGGCCTGCTGACGTCTGACGGGAGGAGCGAGTGGGCCGAGGCCAGGACAATCCTCGTGAAAGGTCAGCGACAGTGCCCAGTGCCTCTCCATGCCCATCTCATGCTCATGCCCATCGGCTTTCCCTCCTCTGGGGTCGGGCCAGGGCCTCATCCCCATCAGCCATAGCACGAGAGCTCAGGGCCACAGCATGCCCTGTCACCAGCCATGGTACCTTGCCGCTGAAGGCACCTTTTGTGCCTTCATGTTCCATCTGACATTATCTGGCCTTCTTGGGGAGACTAACCAGTGCTAGAACTGGTGATGTCTGGGAATGTTGGGCAGGGGTGGGGTTAGCTGGAGGAAGGCTGGCTGCAAGTGAGCAGGTGTGTTTTCCTGGTGGGCTGGGGTGGCGCTCACTGAGAGTGGCTAGGGGAGCTGTCATCGAATGGGGGTGTGGGGTGGAGCCTGCCTCTGGGAAAGTGGTTCGCCACCTCTATCACCTGATCTCTCCGTCCTGGGACTCCTCATCTTCAAGCTACCCTTTATCTTGTGGCACTGCTCTTAAGAAAGTCTCCAAGCATTCCCATGGGAAAGCCAGGAATACTGTTGAAAATTTTTCATGAGCCTTCTGGAAAGTACTTTTCAAATCTAAAGCTGGTCCTATTTCAGGAGCTAATGAAATGCCCTCCTTCCTTGCCCACATTAGAGATACTGAAATGAGAAGCAAGATTTCTGTGAGTCTGTTTGGCCCTCAGAAATTTACTGGGCTAGGCAATCTAATCAGACCCTCCAGGCCTGTTATTGAGGGCCTTGGGCTAGGCCCGTGGAGTGTGGGAGACAAAGCGGATGAGACCTCTACCCAGGAGCAGTCCCATAATGGGAATAGGAAGACAGGGCATGGGGAGGAGACTCACATCCAGGGGACAAGCAGCGCTGACCCACATCAGGCGGCAAAAACATGCTCCAGGATTTCAGAGAGGGGAGGGAGCCAGCCCTTTAGAGTGGGATTGTGAAAGGCTCTGTTAGAAGAGGTGAGAATGGAGCAAAGCCCCATGTCATGAGTGAGAAAGGTTGGAGGGAAGGATGATACCCAGGCAGGCAGCCCAACCCTGGGCAAAGCCCGCTGCCCAGCAGGGACACACCCACCCTGCCCCTGGGGTGAGGAGGAGAACAGCCATCCAGCGAAGGTGGCCTGAGCCAGATGTGCTGGGCCTGGCTGTCTGACAACAGGCACTTGCATTTTCTGGTCTCTCTCTCTAGAAGGGTCTTCCCCCAGAGTCAGCTGGCTCCTTGCCCCATGCAGAACTCAGCTCAGGCATCCGGCCCCAGGCCCTCCTTGGGCATCCTTCCCACATGCTCTGTCACTGTGGCCCATTCTCTCACCTTGATTCTGTTGCTGACTTTCTGAGGACAGCTTTGCATTCGTTTGATGAATGCTGATTATCTGCCTTCCCCCGTCGCACTCTGCCCTCTGCCTGTAAGGTCAGAAGGACAGGGACATTGTCTGTTTGGTTTAATTTCTGAGAAACATAGTCAGGGCACAGTTACATTTATTAAATAAAAGAGGGAAGGGTGATTAAAAATGCCAGGCCCCAGACTTATTCCCACTTACCAAATTCATTATTCTTTTCTCCAATTATTGGGCACCTGCTGAATGCTGTCCTAAATAGGGGGCTGTATGGGCCACAGAGAGGTTGAAAGCTGACTATCCTCCCCGACCTAACCTCACTTGATACTGGAGAATTAATAACTTAGCATTCCAGAGTGAGTTAATTCCTCCCTCAGGAGACCATGGTATAATCAAATCCCACTCCTCTCCCCTCCAGGGACAGAGACAGGCATCAAAGTAATCGCCTCTGCCTCCAACATAGTTTCCACTTTATTAGCAGGCCAGGCCCAAGACACACCCTTCTGGGCTGGCCAGATTGCTCCGAGGTCTGAGAGCTTGGGCTATGGATCAGAATCGATTTGTTAATGGCACTTGATCTGGCTTTCTGAATGGAAGTGCTGTTTCTGAGAGAAATGTGACAGAAAGGAGGGGACACAGGCTCCTCCCTTTGGGTAATCCAATTAATCCAGTTAGTACCAACTGTGTCATCTACACAGTGGGAAACTGATTCTTCAAAGAGTCCCCCTCCCTGGAGCAGCCCTGCCTATGGAACAGAAACAGGGAGATCATTTACAAAATGATTTTGGTTTCCCAGTGAAAGAGTATGGCAGCTTGGGCCAGGATTGAGAGTGAAGATGGAGACCAGTGGGATCAAGGTCATGAGAAGCGAGAACAATTCCTGGACTTTTTATCCTAGCCATGAGCGGATGTTGGTGCCACTTAGTAAGATGTTGGTGCCATTTAATGAGAGGTCAAAGAGTGGGTACAGGATGGAGAAATCATTGCCAAGCATGTTGGGTTCGAGGTGCTTGAGTCATCTAGGTGGAGAAGTCAAGCTTGATCTATGCTTTTGGAGCCCAAGGAAGAGGTCAGTACAGAGCTATAAGTCTGAGAGCCATCAGCACATAAATGATCCTTAAAGTCATGGACCTGGGTGAGCTCATCTAGAAACAGAAGAACAGGGGGCCTGGAGGTCATGAAGAGAAAGATGCAAAGGGGACTGAGAAAGAGCAGCCCCTAAGGTAAAGGAAGCCCAGGAGAAGAGTCACAGAGATTCAGGTGGGAAGGAGCAGCCAGCCACGTGGAATGCTGTGGACAGCTAGGAAGAACAGGTCACGGGAGACCAGGCTCGGCAATCCTGAGGCTGTCACCGGGCTTGCTGAGGGTCGGACCAAAGTACCAGGATGAACAAATGGTTGCACACTGATGGAAGTGGTCCAACAGCACAAAGAAATTGTCGATGAGGCAGTCAATGAGTTGAACCAGTGAGAATGGTTGACTTTTTTCAGATATTTTGATACTAAAAGGAGCAGAAGAATGAGGGATTGCTGAAAGAGGTCAAGGGAGGTGCTTTTAGGAAGAGAGACAAATGTGTAGAAAGAATTCAGTGAAAGAAATTGATGAAAAGCTATGAGATAAATTGAGGGGTGGAATTCTTGCAAAGGCCAAAGGAGATAGAACTCAGAAAATAAAAGGCCTTTGGTTGGTACAAGGTGAAATGGAAACCTTGGGTCTGAAACTGTGGAGGTAGAGTATGCAGAGGCTCCCAGCTGGTACCAGATGGTCTCAGATCACAGCCTTGAGATAAGAGGTAAGAGGAAAGTCAAGAGATAAGAAGCAGGAAGTTGGATTCTGAAGATGAAATAGAATGGATGAAATAGCCTCCTGGAAAGTAGGAAAGAGGACTTGAAAGACTTGATAAGATTTATGGACAATGTTGAGCTCATATATGAAGCTTGAGTGCGTTTTCGGAGAAGCTAATTAACACTGTTATGTGATCTTCCCCACTAATGCTCAGTTCCTCAGGTTCAGCCAGAGTTGGTAAGTGTAACTGGCAGGGACAGTCAAGGTGTGGCAGGGAATGGTCATGCTGGAATCTGAGCTGAGTAAGGAAGTGTGTTCAAGTCTGCTCGCAGCCGTAGCAAAGTACCACAGACTGGAAGGCTTCAACAACAGATACTTGCTATCTTACAGTTCAGCAGGGTGGGCTTCTCCGGAGGCTCTCTCCTTGGCTTGTGGGTGCCGCCTTATCCCTGTTTCTTCATGTGGTCTTTCCTCTGTGCGTATCTGTATCCTAACCTCTTCTTATAAGTTGACCAGTCATATGAAATTAGGCTTCACCCAAATGGCCTCGTTTAACTTAGTTATCTCTTTAAAAGTGCCATCTCCAAATACAGTCACATTCTGAGCTGCTGGGAGTTAGGATTTCAACACAGGAATTTTTGGGATGACACAATTTGCCCCATAAGATGAATGAAGTGACAGACAAGGTAGATGACAGATGGTGAGAGTTCAGCAGTGTGGGTTTGGCAGTCTTGGTGACATGAGATGTGTTCAGTGGTATCAGAGGATGTGAACTAGAAAGCTAGAAGTGTGCTCAGAGTGTGGATGCTTGAAACTGAGACTTGAGAGGTGGTGGGCTCCCGGTAGACAGAAGTTCCCAGATGTGATCTTGGCCATGGTGCAGGAGTGAGACTGTCAAAGGTAGAGGAGTTGGGAGAGGAGGATGGGGGCTGGGTATCCACATGGATGCTCATGTTACCATGACCATGATTCCAGTAGCATGGGGGAAGCAGGTGAACTGAGAACCCAGGTCTTCATGACGGGGACCTAGGAAGAGATTGGCGCAGCACAGAAATAAGGGGGATGACGGTGACTGGGGGGTAAAAGCCTAACAGCTCCAGCTCCAAAGCAAAGTGGGATGAGGGAGGAATTGTTTAGAAGCAGGAACAGAGAGAGAATGAAGCTGTCTACTCAACCTGGCCCTGGGGTGCATGAGTGTGAAGGAAAACAACAGAGAGCTTGAGAGGGTGTCAGGGGAGCGGGCGCCTTGGGGGAGCAGCCCCTCTGGGAAGCGCCACACTGCAGTTGAGGCAGAGCTGGGGGGACACCTACAAAGAGTCTAGCCATGCAGAGGAATGGTCCATTTGAGGTAGGCACAAAGGGCTTAGAAGGAGGAAAGGACAGGTGTGAGAACTGGGTGCACTTAGGGGACACGTAGCATGGGGAGCGGGGGATGGGGGAGCTAGGGAGCCCCCAGGGTGGCTGCCCAGCTGTGGCTGTTGGGGCTGAGGTACTTTCTGACCTGCAGCAGTATTTCGATTAACTCCACAAAATGGGTTGAGCTATTTTAGGGCAGCATAGCTCCCAACTCTCTCAGCTCAAGCCCTGATCCCACCCCGCTTTCTGGAGCATGGGTACAGAGACAGTGACCATGGGCACAGGGTCCAGGCAAGCAGTGGCTGGCAGGAGGCCTTGGCTAAGCTGAGCTCCACCGGGAGGTCTGGACCAGGGAGCTTGAGCTCAGACAAAACACTTCCTCAGACTCTCACACAGTCAGTTGAGGCCCGAGACAGGGGCTTGTCCACCCCGACCCTTCATTGCATCAACTTCTCTCCTTCAAACACTGCTCCTGAGCCTCCATCCTGCCCCCAACCAGGACGACTCCCTCCTGTGAGCTCCAGGCTGCCCAGCCTGACCCTGTGCCACAACACTGAGGTCATGAGGCTCACAGGTTTCCAGGGACCGCTAGGGTGGCACAGGCCACATGTAGGGGGGCCGGGCTGCCTGCCACACCCTCCAGCTCCGGCTCAGCACGGACTCAGACACGGTGTAGGATTTTGTGTGCTGACATCACTGAAGGTGGTCTGATCATCCACAGGCCACTGCCAGTGTCCTCTGGGGGCCCACAGCCCCAGGATCACAGGCTAAACCAAAGCAGCATTTCAGAGTCCTGAGGGGCTGGGAGGCCGCCTCCATAGAGGAAGCTGAGGCTAAAGCCAGGTGTGCTGAGGCCAGTGTGACTCAGCCCTGGTTCCAGACTGGGGTTGGATGACGACATCAGGATTGTCTAGAGCATTCCTTAATAAAACAAAACAAAACAGATTCCTGGGCCCCAGTGATTTTCCAGAGGGACAGAGTGGGGCCAAGAAATCTATTTTTATAGCACTCTGGTGTTTTCATGTGCAGCCCAGGGTGGGACCTACTTCCTCGGATATTAGCAGTGCATCCAGGTCCCCCTCCGTGCCTGCTCTGTCCCAGGCACCTTCTGTCCTTTGTTACACCTGTGTGGTGGGATTTCATTCTCATGGAACAGAGGAAGAGGCTGAGCCTCTCTTAGGGGTGGCCGGTGGTGACATGGGGGCTGACACCAGGAGGGAGCGTTTGCCTAGCCAGCCTGAGATCTACAGTGCCAGGGAGGCCGGGGTGGGATTCTGAAGACAGGCTTGGGGCCTCAAAGGGAGCCTGCACACCCTCTTAGGACCTTCCTCCCCACTGCCTCGAAGCTGTGGCCTTCCTGAACCCAGGAGGAGCCAACCCGTTATCCTGGTCTGGAAATTGAATTAGACATTCGGCCCTGAGTCTGGGAGACTACAGCACTTGTCAATTTGTAGGAAAAGGATGGCCAGCTTGGAGAGCCCCCCAGCCCACTGGCCTTCCCGGGTGCTGCCGTGGAGAGCCTGTGACCAGACCTGAGAGGCAGATGCTCTTCGTTTACACAGTCCCGTAAATATTTATCCCCGACAGCCAATTAGAGCTGAGCCACTGCTTGCAAGGAGGGAACTGACAGAAGGCGGCTGCAGCTGCAGAAGCATGGTCATGGTTTACAAGAACCACTCAGGATGGGGGCATTTTGCTATTTAAATATTGTCATCCAGAGCTAGGCATGTCTGCTGATTTTAAAACCAATTACACATTAGCACTAACAGCCTCTCTGATTTAATTGGCCCAGAAATACCTCCCGAGCGCTCAAGACTGAATGTGATTTTCTTGCTCTGGAAAGGGGCTGGGCTAATGCCTCCCTCCTTCAGAAGAAGCATGAAGGCCTTTAGGGACAAGAGCATCCAGGCAGGAAAGGCAAGTGGTCCAGGGCAGGAGGCCTGCACTTGACCTCCCATGGCTGCTGTCTCCTGTGGCCTGGGCTTCCTAGTCTGTATGAAGATCACAGTGTGCCCTGTGGGCAGGACCAAGGGGCAGTCTATAAAGCAGATGGCCTGGCACCTGGCACACAGAGGGTGTTGACTAAATGGTAGCTCTTATTAGATTTGGGGATCACCCTGGGGACGCTTTGCCCAATGCCCACAACCCCTCTGGAAAAATCTGGGGAACTTGAACATGGGCACTGTCCTTGTGGTCAGAGGCAGGGGCCCGAGGGCCCTCAGGCGGGTTTGCTCTTTGCATGGAATCCTAATCCCTAAAAACTCTGTGGTGCATTTTGCTTTCCCTGGGCCCTCCACGTACCACCCTCTCTCTGTGTACACACACTGGACTCCTGTCTTTACCTTCTCCCTGGTCACCATCCCTCTGGCCCTCATTTTCCATTTTATGAGCAGCTCAGTAATGTTTGGGGTACAAGACAGCTGGGAGGTGTTTTTTGTGTGTTTTGTTTGTTTTTATATCTCCTGCCTTTCTCCCCCGCCATCCTTTTCCCCAGTTCTGGAAGCATGCCAGCTCCTTGTGTCCTCTGCCTTTGTGGGAAGAGTGGTTAGAACCCAGATGAAAGTAGGAGCACAGCTTGGTGCCTAAGTTCTTTTACATAATATATATATTAATATATATATTATATATTTATATATCTATAAATATATATGTATTTGAGATAAGCACAAAGGGCTCTAGAATGAGGAATGGAGAGGTGTTTATATATATAATACGTATTTATATATGTATATTTAATTTATATATTTATATAAATATAAATTAAATAATAAATTATACTTTTTTTGGTATAAGTGTAGATTAACATCCGGTTGTAAGAAGTAATACAGAGATCTCACACGTACCAGTCTTCCCCCAGTGGTAGCACTTTCCAAAACTATAGGACAGTAGCACTGCCAGGACACTGACATAGATACAGTCAAGACATGGAGCATTCCATCACCACCAGGATCCTTCATGCTGCCCTGGTATAACCACAGCCACCTCGCCCCCTTCTTAACTCATGGGCAACCACAAATCTGTTCTCTATTTTGGTAATTTTATTGCTTCAGAAATAGTATATATTATGTACATGAAATGTTATATAGTATATGCATGAAATCATATAGCATGTATGATGTGGGGAATGGCTTCTTTCAAAGAGCAAAATTCTCTGGATGGAGATTCATCCAAATTGTTGCATGTGTCAACAGTTCTTTCCTTTTTATTGCTGAGTGGTATTCCATGATGCTAGGTATCACAGTTTCTTTCATCATTTACCTATCAGAGGACATCCGAGTTGTTTCCAGATTCAAGCTATTAAAAATAAAGCTACTGTGAACATTCGTGTACAGGTTTTTGTGTGAACCTATGTTTTCACTTACTGGAAAAAATGTCCAGGAATGTAATTTATAGGTCACACGATAGTTGTATGTTTGGTTTCTTAAGAAATTGCTCAAATGTTTTCCGTAGTGACTGTACCATTTTACATTCCCATCAGCAATATATGTATGTATAATCCAGTTTCTATGCATCTTCGTCAGCATTTGGTGTTGTCACTATTTTTTATTTTAACCATTTTGATAGGTATGAAGACAATGTAATCCATCACATTAACAGACTAAAGAAAAAAAATAACATGATTACATTAATCGAGTAATAGCATTTGGCAAAATTCAACATCCATTCATGATAAAATATCTTAGAGAACTAGGACCAGAAGGGAACTTCCCCAACCTAATAAGGAACATCTGCAAAAAGCTTATAGCTAACATCATATTTAAAGGTGGAAGACTGAATGCTTTCCCCATAAGATCAAGAACAAAAAGATACCTACTCTTACCACTTTAACACAGTATTGTTTAACACAGTATTGGAGTTCTGCCCAGAGAAATAAGGCAAAAAAAAAGGGAACAAAAGGGATACTGATCAGAACGGAAAAAATAAAATGATCCCTATTTTCATGACATGATTATGTATGTAGAAAACACTAACAAATCTACAAAGCTAAAAACTCCTAGAATAAATGAATTCAGCAAGGTTGCAATATAAAAGATTCACCTATGAAACTCAATTATAGTCTTTCACCTTTAAATATGATGCTAGCTATAAGATTTTTGTAGATGTTCTTTATCAAGTCAAGGAAGTTTCCTTCTAGTCCTCCTAGTTCAACAAGAGATTTTATCATGAATGAATGTTGAATTTTGCCAAATTCTTTTACTGTATACATTAATATAATCGTGTTATTTTTTTCTTTAGCCTGTTCATGTGGTGGATGACACTGATTGATTTTCAGATACTGAACCAGCTCTGCATCCCTGGAATGAGCCCCAGTTGGTCATGGTGTACAATTCTTTTCATATGTTGCTTAATTCTGCTTGCTAATATGTAGTTCTGTATTTTTGCATCTATATTTGTGAGGGCCACTATTCTATAGTTGCTTTGGGTTTTTTCGTTTGTTTGTTGTACTGTATGTGTCTTCTTTTGGTATCAGGATACCAGGTTCATAAATTGGAAAATGTTCCCTCCTCTTATATTTTCTGAAACAAATTGTATAAATGAGGTAAAAATTCTCCTTTAAATGTTTGTTAGACTTCTTCAGTGAAATTATTTGGCCTGGAGATTTCTTTTTTAGGAGTTTTAATCTTGCTAATTAAATATCCTTAACCCATTTATGCCTAGTGTTCCATTATTGGAATGGAAAGCTCTTGGGAGTTATTTATATCCTACTGCTTAAGGTCATCACCAAGATCTGATTTTTCATTAAAAAAAATTTGCAACCTCCAGCATAAATAGGTTAATAATTATAGGACTATTCAAAAATCATAATATTGAATGCATTGTGGTAGTTTATACTTTTCAAGGGATTGGTCCATTTCATGTAAGTTGTCAGATTTATGTGTATAGAATTGTTCATAATATCCTCTTATTATACTTTGATGTCCACATGATCTGTAATGATATCCTATTTCATTCCTGATATTGTATTGGTGGTTGTGTCTTTCTCTCACTCTCTCTCTCTCTCTCTCTCTCTCTCTCTCTCTTTTGGTCAGTCTCCCTATAAATTTGATTGGTCTTTTAGAATAACTAGCTTTCTTTTCATTGATTTTTTTCCCTGTTTTCAATTGCATTGATTTCTGCTCTTTATTATTGCCTTCCTCTTTCTTGCACTGGGTTTTTTCTGCTCTTCTTTTTCTAGGTTCTTCAGGTTAGAAATTACATTATTAATTTGAGACTTTTCTAATGTAAGCATTTAGAAAAGATACTTTAGGTGTATCTCACAAATTTTCATACGATGTGTTTAAATTTTCATTCCAGTATATTTTTAACATTTCCCTTAAAACTCTGATATGGTTTGGCTCTGTGTCTCCACCCAAATCTCATCTCAAATTCTAATCCCCACATGTCAAAGGAGGGCCCCAGTGAGAGGTGATTGGACCATGGGGGTGGTTCCCCCCGTGCTGTTCTCATGACAGTGAGTGAATTCCCAGGACACCTGATGTTTTAAAAGTGTTTGGCAGTTCCCCCCTCGTTTTCTGTCTCTCCTGCTGCCATGGGAAGATCTGTTTCCTCGTCTCTTCTGCCATGACTGTAAGTTTCCTGAAGCCTCTCAAGCCATGCAAAACTGTGAGTCAATTAAATATTTTTTCTTCATAAATTACCCAGTCTCCATTAGGTCTTCATAGCAATGTGAGGACAAACTAATGCAATTCCCTCTCTGACCATTAATTATTTATAAGTATGTTGTTTAGTTTCCAAATGTTTGAAATTTTTTATGTTATTTTTTTGTTACTGATTTCTAGTTTGAGTCCACTGTGGTCAGAGAACACATGTTGAATGACTTTAATTCTTTTCAATTTGTTGAGGGCTGTTTTATGGTCCTGGATATAGCCTATCTTGGCATATGTTTCATGGGTATTTGAAGAGAATGATTGATGATATTGTTGATTTCTTTTACGTCCTCGCTGAATTCCTGTCTAGCCGTTCTAACAATTGTTGAGAGCAGTGTTACAGTCTCCAAGTACAACTGTGGATTTGTCCATTTCTCCTTTCAGTTCTGCCAGTGTTTGCTTAACATATTTTATGGTATGCTTGGTACAGATGCATTTAGGATTGCCATGTCTTCTTGGTGAATTTATCCTTTATTTTTAAATCATGTCCTTCTGTGTCTCTGGTAGATTTTCTTTGCTCTAAAGTGTACTTTACCTGACATTAAGATAGCCATTTCTGTTTTCTTTTGATTAATATTTGCATGGAAAATATTTTCCTTCCTTTTACTTGTAACCAACCAATATCGTTATATTCGATGTTCATTTCTTGTAGACAGCATATAGCTGGGTAATGTTTTGTACTATATTCTGTCAATCTCTGTCTTCTAACTGCTGTATTTAGATCATTTACACCTTTCATAATTATTGATGTGTTAGGGCTTAACTCTAACATTTTATTTTTTGTTTTCTGTTTTTCAATTATTGTTCTCTTTTTCTTGCCTTCCTGCGGGTTACATGAACATTTTTTAGAATTCTATTTTTATTTATCTGTATTTTTTTTAGCATTATCTGTGTGTATAACTTTTTCTAACAGCATCTATAGGTATGACCTTGCATATACATAACCTATCATAGTCCATTAATGTTGAAATGTTACCAGTTCTAGCGAAGTGTAGAAAGCTTACCAACTCTTACTCTCCTTTGTTTATAAGATGCTTGTCTTAAATATTATCTCTATATACATTTAGAACCACATCAAGCAGTGTTATGATTTTTGCTTCTACACTGAAACATAGTTTAGAAGACTTAAAAGGACAATGAAAATGAATTTATTTACAGATATTTACCCTTACTGTTGTTCTTTCTTTCTTCTTGATGTTCCAATGTTTCTCTCTTTATTGTTTTCTTTCTTAAAAAAAAAAAATCTTTTGTTAGCCATTCTTTCAGGACAGGTCTGCTTGGCATGAATTTTCTTAGTTTTTCCTCATGAGAAAATGCTTTTATTTCCCCCTCTTCGATTCTGAAGGATATTGTTTTCTTGATATAGAATTCTGGATTGATAGTTCTTTTTTTTCAGCACTTACAAAATATCATTCTGATTTCTTCTGGCCTTCATGATTTCTGGCCGTTGTCTTAGTGGCTTTTCTCCTATGGAGTGTGTGTGTGTGTGTGTGTGTGTGTGTGTGTGTGTGTGTTTGTATAGATATATGTGTGTGTTTATATATATATATATATATATATATATATATATATATATATATAGTGTCGTTTCTCTCTTGCTGCTTTCAAGATTTTTCCTTTGTCTTTAGTTTTCAAAAGTTTGACTATGATATGTTTTGGTGTAGATTTCTTTGAATTTATCCTGTTTGAGGTTAACTTATCTTCCTGAATCTTTAGATTTGTGTCTTTTGCCAAATTTGGGAAAGTATTAGCCATTATTTCCCTGAGTCCTTTCTGCTCTGTCCTCTTTCTCCTCTCCTGGGAATTTGGTGACATAAACGTCACCTTTTGTCTCATAGCTGCCTTAGGCTCTCTGCTCATTTCCCTCAGTTCTGTTTTCTCTGTTGTTCCAATTGGCTAATCAGTGTTGTTCTGTCTTCAAGTTCACTGAAGACCTTCAAGTTCTTTTCTCTGCTCTGTAAGTTCTCCTACTGAGTCTATCCACTGTGCTTTTTATATTGATTATTCTATTATTCAGTCCTAAAATTTCTATTTGGTTCTTCTTATATCTTTTATTTTCTCACTAAGAATTTCTATTGATTTGTCGGAACTTCCTATTTTTTTTTCATTTGTTATAAATATGTTAAAATTGCTTATTGAATTTTTTTATGATGACTGCTCTTTACTTATTTATTTTTATTTTATTTTTTTGAGATGGAGTCTTGCTCTCTTGCCCACACAGGAGTGCAGTGGCATGATCTCAACTCATTGCAACCTCTGCCTCCCGAGTTCAAACGATTCTGGTGCCTCAGCTCCCCAGTAGCTAGATTACAAGGGCACACCACCATGCCCAGCTACTTTTTGTATTTTTAGTGGAGATGGGGCTTCACTATGTTGGCCAGGCTGCAGGCTGGTCTCTCTCCTGACCTCAAGTGATCCACCCACCTTGGCCTCCCAAAATGCTGGAATTAAGGGCGTGAGCCAGAGCATCCATCCGGCCATGATTTTTTTTTTTTTTTTTTAAGTCAAGTTGAGATTTTCCTAGTTCTTGGTAGAATGAGCAATTTTCTTTTGAAATTTGAATGTATCGTGTTATGAGACTTGGGATCTTATTTAAGCATGTTTTAGCTGGCTTCCTCTGACATTGGTCCAGTAAGAGAATGGGGAAGGTTATAACCAGGTGGAGGTGGAAGCACAGGCTCCTCACTGGGTCTCTGTTGACACCCTTGGGGAGGGGACTCCTTATTAATGCAGGGTGGTGGGGTAGGAGTCCAGGCTCCCTACATGGTCTCTATTAATGCTGTGTGGGGAAGAGGAGGGAAGGGTGGTTATTGCCCAATGGAGATAGAAGTCCTAGCTTCTATCTGAGGCTATGCCTTCTCTGATACCCCCAGAAGTTGAGATGCCTCATTACTGACTGGTGATGGTACAATCTGGGCTCTCCTCTTGGCCTTTGCTGGTGTAGTGGTGGGCAAGGGAGGAACAACACAGTTTTTCGCTGTGGTGTTTGGCTGAAGTAGAACAGTTATTACCTAAAAGTCTTACGTCTTGCTATTCTGATCCTTTGGCTAGAGAGAGCGGGGTTTTGTTGTTTGTTTTTTACTATACCAACTTCTGTTTTTATGCTGCTGACTTCTTCAATGCCAAGTTGGATATTCTAGGTAAAAAGAAAACTGGGCAAAAAAAAAAAAAACCTCACAGGTTATTAGTTTGCCAGAGCTGTCATCACAATGCCACAGAGAGGGTGGCTTAAACAACAGACGTTTATTTCTCATCATTTTGGAGGCTGGAAATCTGAGATGAAGGTGGCACAGTGTAGGTAGGCATCGACAAGCCATCTTCACACTGTCCTCACCTGGTCTTCTCTCTGTGTACACATCCTTGGTATCTCTTCCTCTTCTTATGATGACACTAGTCCTATTGGATTAAGACCTCCTTGAACTTTAATTATCTCTGTAAAAGCCCTCCCTCCAAATAGAGTCAAACTGAGAGCTGACGCTTCAACATTTGACTTTTCAGGGGACACAGTTCAGTCCGTAATACTCAGAGAATCTGCCCCTGTGGTGTTCCTTGGGTCCTGAGGTCACTGACTGGTCTGCTTTCCTCTCTCCATCTTTCAGAGTTTTCTTATGTTTGTTCTAAATAAAATGTCCAAGCTTTCCATCTTTCAGAGTTTTCTTATGTTTGTTCTAAATAAAATGTCCAAGCTTTCAGCGGGAGGAATAGGGAAAATTATATGTTCCTGGAATCAGAAGACCCTCCCTTCAGAGCTTGTCAAAGGAGGCTTATGTAATTCAAGTCAAAGCAGCTCTGATTTGCAAGAGCGAGAAAGACTTTAGTCCAAATTCTCGTAGCCTCTAAGGACAGACAGAATAAAGATCACCACCTAGGCCAGAGAGCTGGGAAGAATATGAGATGTGTGATGGCAGATTTACCTCTTAAAAGAAGAAAATATTCCTTCATCTGGGGAGGAAAGATGCTCAGATAGGATTGGGAAATGTTAAAAAGGGCTAAGCCCCTAAGAAAGAGCCCAGTTCATCCATCTCCTGGATTGTGAGAAGGAGGATGGGCACAGCACAGAAATCTAACTTGTGCTAACTTCCCAGGGAATAGATCAGAGCAAGCAGAGGCAGGCGTCTTAGAGTGGTGTGTGTCTGGTGGTGCTTGTGCACAGTAGTGCACATTAGAGAGCAGCACCTGAGTCTTGCAGCCCTGCATAGACAGAGGTACCAGGTGCTGTTTTATCTGTGCTCACTAGAGTCTCAGCCTGTAAGTTTCCAACCTCTAACACCAGGCTCAGGGCTCCCCAAGGCCTCCTGGCCTTTGGAATTTCCACACCTCCAAAGCTGTTAGCTCCCTCCTCAGGCATGGGTGTCAGAGCAAGCTCCTCCTATGACTCAATCCCCACCTCTCACTATTAAGCAGGGCTCCTTGAGGAAGATTGATTCACCACTTTAAAGGAGCCTCGATGTGCTCAATGAGTATACCGCAAGACAAACGGCTCCTGCCACGTGCCTCCAGCCCGCTGTCCCGTGTTTCCATTACATTTGGGCCAGAGTCATGGTGGATGAGCTTGGGGGTAGTGTACATCTTCTGCCTTACACGATAAACTTGTCAGCATTTGACTGATCAGCTACTTATATGCAGGGAGTTCATTTGCAAGGCCACCTGGCTTCCCGCTCTGTTGTCCTGCTCCCATTTCGCCCTGTCTAATGAGCCAGGACCTGGTTCCTGTTCGGCGGCGCTGGGCTCCTGGGCCCTGCACAGCCTGCACGTGATAGCAATGCCGTGGTGCCTCCTCACAATCCATCTTGCCTGCCTGGAGGTGACCCGGGCAGTGATGCCCAGGGAGTGATGCCTCCTGGCTGGGCAGGCATGCTGTGGGCAGCTGCCTGAGGAGCTGCAGTCCGCCCACTTCACATTGCCTTTGGGGCTGTTTTTAAAGAACCCTTAGTGAAGGCATCTACCAAGCCAGGACTCTCAGAGCTCACCCTGAAGTATAGCCGACAGGGATGAGGTGGGCAGCATTCAAGCTGCTCATGGCCCCAGCGTGGCTAGTGTCCAGGCCCATGCCCTTCCCAAGCTGCCAGGTATCCTAGACTCTGCTCTGACCACACTGAGCTCTTCCATGATCCTTCAGTGACTCCCTGTTGTTGCTGGCTGAAGTCACATTACTGAGCTGGGCATTCACAGCCCTTGTTGATGAACCTGAGCATTGGAATTGGATGCCTGAGATCAAACCGAGCTCCCTCTACTTACTGAATAATTAATATCATCCCTGTTTACAAGAGAGACCTTATAAATGGTCTAAGGTCAAGACATTTGGTTTCTCTGCTCCTAACCTGTAAATGAGGCATGACAATGATACCTATCTCATATGCATCAGTATGTATGTTTAAATTGATACCTGGCACAATGGTAGGTACCCGACAAATGTTAGCTAATAGCAGTACATCATTTTGTTCTTCCAGCTCTGCCTAAATCCTGTGCCCTCACCCATAAGCTGGAGGTCAATCCAATTACTCACAAGCTATGCTTACAAGCCTGGAGGTCTGTTCCCGCCAATCCAAGCCACCTTCCCACCCTCCACCCACTACCCTGCACTATTATTATACACCTCTTGGCATGCCTCTCCCTCCCTCTCTGATGATCTGAACCTGACCCAGACCTGGCCTAGGTCTCCCCATGCTCTGAAGGCACTGGCTAGCCTGGGAGAGCCTGAAGGGACCCCGAGCACAGCACATAGTAGAGGGCTGAGCACCATGGCCATCTGCAGGTTTCCTAAGGAGGGGAGAAGGGCAGAACAGGGAGCCTTGCAGTGGTAAAGGAGCCCTACCTTGTCCCAGCCTCACCCTACCCCCACTGCCCCACCAACCCATGAAGCTCAAAGCCTCAAAAGTAGTTGGTTTTTGCCCTTCAGAAGGACATGGCCTCTCCCTTTCCCATTAGCCAGCTGGGCACCTCCAGGCCCCCTCTCTGAACTGGGTCCACAGATCCCAGCCCTACTGGGGCCAGACGAAGGGAAGCACAATGAAGTCCATTACCCACCATGGACTGTGCTTGCCTTGTGCAGGGGGCCCAGGCCGCACCCTCAGTGAGTGCTGATATCGGGGAGGGGACCAGACCAGGCGTCCAGGGGCTGAAAGTGCTGACTGTCCAAAGCATGGTGGTGTGGGAATGGCAGTGGAATCATGTGCTGTGCAGCAGGGAGTGGTGGGCAGGGGTTGGGAGGCCACCTCTGAGCTGAGGTGCTATGTGAGGCTGGCATGGCAGAGTGCAGGTTCCACATCTGCACTGAGCAAGCTGTGGAGGCCTCATGCTCTGGGCATCAGGTGACCTCAAGGGCAGGGCTGGCACTGCCAGAGGATGAGGGAGCTCAGGGAGGACTTTGATAGGCAGAGTGGGAGAAAGGTCTTGTCCGGGGCACAGGCTGCACGATTACAAGGAGATGGGATGTGCACAGAATCAGGGAGGGACAAGAGGTTGTCCGTGAGGTCCATGCAGGGATCTTGGGAGGAAAGGAGGTAGCCTTGCGGGGCAGCGGAGGTGTGAGCCAAGGAGCCCATGGTGCCATGTTTAGAAATTTGGATTCTCCCTTGTGGGCAGTAGGAGCTGTTTCAGGTTCTGAACGGGTGATGTGGTGACTGCACTGCACTGAAGGAGCTTACATGGAAGGGAGTTTCTCCAGAGCCTGGGCTGGCTCTCACTTATACTTAGATCCTCAGAGCTTGGCCAGATCCTTGATGCTGATCAGACTGAGGCAGGGAAGCCCAAGAGGCCATAGAGAGAGCGAGGAGGCATCCTGGCCTCATAGGGACCAGGAGGGGTTCTGAAAGCACTGGGGTCCCAAAGCCTCATCCTTGACAGGAGGGAAGAGAGGACATTCCAAGGCTAGGCTGGCTTCCCAGAGTGGATGGCCTGCTGTGAGAGACATCTCCTTCCCCAGAATTTGCAGAAAGTGAGAAAAAGGGGATGCATGAGGATTGGAGAATTTGTAGAAATTCTGGAGAATTTGCAAAAAAGGGTATGCATGGGGACTGGAGACTCCTTTCAAGCAAGGGCATCTGTAGACACCCCTTGTGAACCTGGAGAATTCACCTGGGCAGAGCAGAGACCAGTGCAGTTAGCATCTGTGTACCCAGCAGACATTGAGACCTAGGAAATGGTCCTAAAGACTGACTGCACCCTGGGAACGGGAGCTGTCCACTGCCCCGAGGAAGACAAAACACAGAGGAGAGCTCCCGCCATCATATCCACCATCCAGGCAGCAGGATGGAGGAAGGTGAGAAGCAGGACAAAGAGCACATACTAGTTATCTTTGAGGAGGTTCCCTGGAAGCTGTCGTGTAGTTTTTTGAGATCTTGCTGGCAGAATTTTGACACCTGGTTACCCCTAGCTGTAAAGGAGGTTGGGAAGTATACCTTTAGTTGGTTGTCCGTGTACCAAGCTAAAAACCAGGGGTTCTATGAGCAAGGGAAGAAAGGACATGTGGTGTGCAACTAGCAGTCTCTACCATGTAATGCACCTTTACCTGAAAATGCTACGCCCCCCATCTTCCTACATAGTGCACTCTCGCCCCTGCCCTGGATGCCTCATCCTGTCCCAGCATCCAGCTCCAAGGTCAGGCTCTCCTGGTGATACACAGCCTTCACCATTGGGTCTTGAAGTGACTTTTTAGAAATTTAAGCCAAAATGTTAAACTTTGGTTTGGGTGGACTTTTTAACTTTTGGTGAACTTTAAACCAAGAGCCAGGCTGTACACTCCCACAGCCAATACTGAGCGGTGGAGAGAACATCGTCAGCACAATAGACCCCTGTTTGGAAGAAACAGGAACACGCAGCAGGAGCAGCCCTGGTCCCCAGCAGGTCCTACCGGGTGGGCTTGGTGAACCTCCCTGTGCCTTGTGGAGGAAGCTTCCCGGGGAGGGCAGCTTCTGGTGCTCTCTGGGAGGAACCCACATATCCCTGGGGAAGTCATGTGTTCTGTGCCTGACTCCCACTCCTGAAGAGCCATCCTTGTCTGTACTCCTCTAGTGCCACTGGGGAGGGGGATTCCCTTTTGAAACCCACTTCCTGTGCAAGGTCCGGAGGAGCCTGGAAATTGGTAGAGGCTCATGCAAAAGCCAGCTGTGGGCCAGGCTTGGCGCTCCTTTGGGTCGATGAGTCCAAAATGGCTCCTATGAGCTCATCCTGATGCAGGTTCAGGAAAGCCTGGCCCTTCCACCTGCAGCTCTGCCTCTGAACCAACAGCTTGGGGACAGGGAGGTGAGCAACACACTTCCTTCAGGTTTTCTTGTGAAATTGCCTAATTTTGAATTGGCAATTTCGAAATTGGAGAACTAATGTAGATGTCTGAAAGTTACAGTTCAGGGCAAACAAGCATGCCTGCCAACAGATGTGACTCAGGAGTTTGAGTGGAAGGTGCTATTGGGTGGGGATTAGAGAACCCACCACTGATGTGGCCAGACCTGAGGATCTAAGCATCCCCCTTCACCTTGGCATGCAGGACCAGTGACCCACACATCTGGAGGAGAGCTGGCTGCAGCTGAGGGCAGGGCTCCTTCAGGGACCCTGAGAATGAGCTAGGCTCCTGGAGTAGGAAAGAGGTTCAGGACACTCTTGCTGACTTCACTGCCCACTCATAGCGGGGCAAGATTGGGGAATCAGGGCTGGCTCAAGATATGGGTCTTAGTGTGATCCCAGAAGACAGGGCTGCCCTGCCCCATACGGGGCTCCAAGGAGGGAAACCTGGCCTGGAGAGGGACAGGTGCTAGGGCTGTGCCTGCCTCCTCTGCAGACTCCACCAATCGGGACTCGCTGGACATGATTGAACGCTGCATCTGCCTTGTGTGCCTGGACGCACCAGGAGGCATGGAGCTCAGCGACACCCACAGGGCACTCCAGCTCCTTCACGGTGGAGGCTGCAGCAAGAACGGGGCCAACCGCTGGTATGACAAGTCCCTGCAGGTAAGTCATCCAGGCGACTCGGCAAAAGCACACCCTTGCCCCCAGCAAGAGAGTGAGCAGGCCAGCCTGCAGGGCCCGGCACCCAGCCCACATGTGCTTGCGTCTGGCAGGTGCACGCACTGCCCTCTGCTGCCTGAGAGGCTGGGTCTGATGGGTCAGGGGAGCTGGAGGGGTCTGAGATGTGCCATTGATGTCAGTCTCTGGTCCAGCCAGAACTCTTCTCCGGAGCCAGTGGCCGAACCGAACTTAAATTCCCTAACCTTCCTGAAGCCTGTGCCAGGAAGGTCTGGGCCAGACCTGGGGCTCATTTCCCATCACCCATCACACCTGTGAGGTGGGGGTGTGCCAGGAGTAAAAGGGTACAATGGACCCCACTGAACAAATCCTTAATGCACTCAGAGAATCTGATGCCCAGAGCTGTCAGCGTTTTGGATGTCCACCCCCGTGGCCTGACGATTTCAACATACCTCCCTCAACCCGTGAGAAGTAGAGCAGCCCAGAACCTCCATGGGAGAAAGATCATAAGATGAGATAAAATAATTCATATTTGTTCATTTGCATGACATCAGCCTAGAAGTAAGAAATTTGCTTTGGCCTAGAGAAAAATACCCATGCAGATGGGGATGAAGTCAAGGTTAAACCATTCATTCCCATTCGGCCATCCTCCTTTTATTCCCCCAACATGCCAATCCTGAATGTAGTCTTGTTTATTTTAAAGTGACTATACTTTTATACTATATGCGATATAGTATAAAACAGCAGGCAAAACATCTCTCTACTTTCGGTTAACAAAGCTCACATTCATAAGCATGTCTAGACAACACCTTGTTTTCCTTTCTCTCTGTCCCTGCATTCTGCAGGTTTTCCTTTTTATTGGTTTGCATATTGATTCCATTATTTCTGATGTGCTCTCCGGCTGCTGGGCCAGCTGTTTTAGCCTCCACAGCGGTGCTAATGGCCTATCATCTTTCATGGAGCCACTGTGGGGGTGAACCAATGTAATACATGCACAGAATCTGTAACTCAGCCTTGGTAGCAGTTTTTAAAAGACATCGCTTTCCTTCCTTCCTTCCTTCCTTCCTTCCTTCCTTCCTTCCTTCCTTCCTTCCTTCCTTCCTTTCTTCCTTCTTTCTTTCTTTCCTTTCTTCCTTCCTTATTTCCTTCCTTCCTTCCTTTTAGTGACAGGGACAAATAAGTACTAACATGGGGGTCTGCACAGCCCTCACTGCCTCTCAGGGGTGAGTCTATGCTGACCTCCAGGCTCTTTTCATCAGCAGGATAGATTATTAGGCGAGCCAGAGAAGCCAGCAGGGCTCCATGGACCTGAATTCAAAAGGTTGGATAGCTGGTCTCAGGACAGCAAAGCAGGGGATGCTGGGGGCAGGAGGGGAGGGTCTGCAAGGGGTGAGTTTGGGGAGAAGCTCTGTGGGATGTGAGTTTCTTTGCAAAATTCGAGTAAAGATCCAGGCCTCTGGTACACCAGGGGAGTGATTGGGAAATCAGGGGAGAGGCAGCTGGGGACATGTGGAGTGTTACGGCGCCCTGGAAGAGCTTCAGTAAAACTCTTAGAGTTTGCTTGTCTTGTTTGTTTAGGGGTGAAGAATGAGTATCTTAGGTGTGATGGGCTACCAAGCAGCCTGCTTCATTTGAATTACAATTTTTAAAAATTGAAAGAAAAAAAAGAGAAAGAAGCATGACAGAACTAAAACTTAAAAATTTCTAAATTTAAAAATCCTAAATTTTCTGTTAGCTGTTTAAAATATTTCCTGATACAGGCCGGGCATGGTGGCTTAAGCCTGTAATCCCAGCACTTTGGGAGGCCGAGGCGGGTAGATCATGAGGTCAAGAGATCAAGACCATCCTGGTCAACATGGTGAAACCCCGTCTCTACTAAAAATACAAAAAAATTAGCTGGGCATGGTAGAATGTGCCTGTAGTCCCAGCTGCTTGGGAGGCTGAAGCAGGAGAATTGCCTGAACCCAGGAGGTGGAGGTTGCGGTGAGCCGAGATCGCGCCATTGCACTCCAGCCTGGGTAACAACAGCGAAACTCCGTCTCAAAAAAAAAAAAAAAAAAAAAAAAAAAAAAAAAAAAAATTTCCTGATACAAGTTTGCTGTTGTAACATTTAATTATAAAATTATGAAAATAAATACATTTCCACAGGTAAACAAGGCATAATGAGTGTGTGCTGTTGGAAGAGAGACAATTAACTTCCTCCCTGTTTAAAAAAATAACAATAATGACAATAAATCATATTCTCCACATTTAATTCTTCATCTTTCCGCTTCCCCCAATGGAAAAGAAGCCACAGGACTTCTAGAGGAAAGAGTATTTTGATAAAGCAGCAAAAGCTCTGCATATTTTAACTTTTATGAACATTTTCAAGTATATTCAAAAATAGCATGTACATACTGTCAGTCTTGATTCATTTATTCCCTCCAGATTACTTATTATTTATTTACTGCTGAATCACTTTAAACCAAATAATTTCACCTACCAATACTTAAAAATAAAGCTCTCACAAATAAGGATGATTAAAAAAAAAACAAAAAAGAACCAAATTTTGTCCTTATTATTTTTCTCCCAGTATTTTTGTGCCCTAGGTATGTTCCCTTTCCCAAGTCAGCTAGAGTCTTTGTAAAGTCACCAAAAAAGTCATAAGTAAACTCAACAGCTCCTGTGGATCCTTCATACACCTCCTCTCCATTCCGCTTCTCAATCCATGAGCCAAGATGGGTCTGTTTTCAGTGACAGCAAACTGAAGTCCGGAGAGTTGACGCATCTCATTTAAGCTCTCACAGCTGCAGAGCTACATGTGGGTCCCCGACTCGAAGCCCAGGCGGCAACCGTTGGAGCATCTCCTGTATCTCCTTCCTTCACTTCTTCATCCTTCCTTCATTCCTTCTTTACTTATTCATCCTTCCTTCACATCTATCGAGGGATATTTTATTTCTCCCTAGGAGTCTGCTTACCATCCAAAACAGACTGTTACCTATAATTGTCACTCATTCCACACAATTATTGAGCACATACAATGGGGGGCACACTGGTGTAGATCCTGGGAATAAAATCGTTGGTGGCCAAAACAAACAGGGCCCTTCGGACAAATAGTCACATAAAGCACTGCGGGATAGTGCCTGCGATGCATGCGATGAGGAGAAACAAGGCTGATGGGCCTCGTCCACGCCCCAGAGCAGCTTTGCAGACTCGGGATGAGCTCCTCGGGAATCCCTGGACTGCTCAGTCAGGAAACTTGGGGCTCCACCTTCACTGCCCAGAGCCTTCATGGGAAAGAGGTCATGAGTGCAGAGCTGTCCTGGATTCTCATATTCTCAGGCCACTGCAAATCATGTGCAGTGTTCTCTTCAGGAAATAATGTGCTCTGGTGTCCTTGGAGGAAGGTGCTCCTGAGAAGCCAGGGGCCTGACCTGGAGCCAAGGGGCTGCCTTGCACTGCTGACTGTCCCGTGGCCGTCCACTCCCTCTTTCCTCTTGCAGTTCGTGGTGGGCCGAGACGGCACCTGCGGCGTGGTGTGTGAACACTCCCCATTCGACGGCATCGTCCTGGTGCAGTGCACCGAGCATCTGCTCAAGCACATGTGAGTCTAGAGTCCTGGGCTGCCATGCTGGGCCAAAAAAAAAAAAATGTGGGTGGTCGCTGGGGGCTGTGTCAGTCTGGAAAGTGTCTTTTCAAAAGATGAATTTGAAAAAATGTGTAACACACACACACACACACACACACAGAGAGAGAGAGAGAGAGAGATGAATTTGAAACTAGCTTTGAATAAGATATCATGTGCTTCACAGGCCATGGATAGGAGGCAGCAGATTTAGGGCAGTCAGGGAGAAGCGTGGCAAGGAATTCCCAGGAACGTCTGCCGTGAGAGAGGGGAAGCCTACATGGATACCTACTTCTTGTCCTGAGTCGGGGCCAGGCCCACAGCTGCCCCAGCACAGGGGCAGTTCTCTGAGCCTCACTGCCTCCAAATCCTCAGTCTGGGTCCCTCCTTCACTTCTGAGCAGGGCTATCTCTGTGCCTTAAACACACGGCGTTCCTTCCTCCACTCCCAGTTTTACCCATTCTCTCCTAGGATCTTCTCCTTGCATCTAAGTCTTCAATCTCTTTCACGAAACTCTAGGGTCACTGAAACCCAAACCAAGCCTAGTAGTCACAACCCTTGCAGAACAGAACAACACAGCTTGTTTCTCTCTTAAATTTCTCTCCAAGTGTTCTGTAAGTGTTAGGGTGTAACATGGTCTAATAGGAAAACAATGAAAAGAAATAATGGGTTTTGGAGTCAGGTGGAACTGGATGGCACCCTGGCCCTGCCACTTAATGATTTTGGTGGCCTCTCTGAGCCTCAGTTTATTTATCTGCACAGTGGTTCAGGGACAGCTCGTACCCCCTGAAACTCCGTGGCTGCAAACACTGACAGCTAAGATGATGGCAGAGGGCAAAGAAGCAATGTCTCCCTCAGCTCTCTGGCCACAGGGCCTCAGGAGGTCGCCTCTGTGCCCAGCAGGACACAGAGCAGCAGGAAGCTGGTTCGTGCAGACTCAGTCAGCGAGCTCCCCGCCCCCCGGAGGCTGCGGTGGAAATGCTCCCCGGAAATTCAAGGCCACTTAGCCTCCTCTGCGGAAAAACTTCAACGGTAAGGACAAACCAAAGTCTCCTTCAAGGGGGACCCCTAGGGACTGCTCTGCCCCTGCCCGCTAGCTCCCAAGGCTCCTGGAAGTTTCCAGAGACCCTCGGCTCCCCTGCCTCCCCTTGGGCTCCACCTCATCCCAATCCCTCATGGAAATGTAGTCAAACTAAAGGAGAGTTATAACTCTGGGGAAATAACCTTGCTGAAGTATCCATCATTTCCATAAAATGCAAACGCAGAGCTATTTTTTTATGATTTATTTATTTATTTTTTCACAGTTTCACCTGACTGAGCAGAGTCACGGCTGGGAAATCATCCCCTGCTTTCGGGGGAGTAATAAACAACTGATTTGAATAGGTCATTTGAATTCAAGCTATTTCAATTTGCTTGAATTTACATAGCAACTTGACAAGGGGGCCTTTTTCCCCAAGGCGGGGGCGGTTCAGGCCTTAACCCTAACGGGACCCCCGAAGGAGGGCCTGGTGCTGGGGCAGCGTTGAGCGATGGTGAGAGCCGCAGCCTGGCGTCCATGTCAGCACTGTAGCTGTTGATTCCCTCATTCAGTAAGCAAGCATGAATGCATTCACTCACTGGTTTGCTCATTCATTCGTCAAACATGTGCAGAGCTCTCGTGTGTGCCAGGCCTGTGGTAAGGCTCTGAGAACACAATTAAGTGCCTGGGAGCCGCACTCCATGCTTTAGTGGAATAAGCAGACTCCCAGGCCGACACGGGCAATACAGTAAGATTAGTGCCAAAGGCAAAAACAACCATGCTGACCTGAACCTACAAAGAAACAGACGCTGAACTCTGCCAGGACTGTGAGGGAGGGCCTTGCAGAGATGGGCTTGAAGGATGGATAGGAATTCACGGTGCAAACAGATGGGGAAGAGGCAGAAAGGCAGCTTCTTCAAGCTTGTACAGGGTCACAGTGATACAGGTGGTTTGGAGACCAGCAAGTGAGAGAATGGCCAGAGCTGGGGCACAAAAAGGAAGTTGGGCTACACTGTGACGAATGTCACCGTCCTCCGTTAAGGGCCTAAAGCCTGCCTTGCCAATGGTAAGGAGCCTCTGGAGGGTTCCGTGCAGGGGGTATGGGGACACCCCCAAGGAGGCTGCAGGAAGGGCGCATGTGAACAGGACAGAGTGTAGCCAGGCTGGGCAGCTGAATGGCGGAGAGCACCTGGCTCTGGTGGGCATGGCGTGCTCAGGTGTGCTATAAAGCAGTGTCCACCTCTCAGCTTTGCAGGGTTGTTCAGGAGGTAAGCCAGGGGCCAGGGCAGTGAGCTGGTGGGCTGGTGAGTCCTTGGGTGCCGAGGAAGTCCACTCCCTTCCAGGAACCTGAGCAGACTCCACGTTCCCCAAAGCCCCCAGCTCCTCCCTCCTGAGACTGAGAGAGCCAGGAAAGGCCCATGGCTAGGGAAGCAGGAGGCTCCTCCCCGAGGGGCCTGAGGAGCCCATACAAGGGGATAGGGGCCCGAGTGGGCACAGCTTGGGGGAGGTTTCCAGGTGGCTGTGGTGACAGTGAGCTCCTTCTGTCCCAGGAGTCTGTCAACAGGTGGGTCTAAGGGGCGAATATTTGTGGGAACTGGGTCACCTCTGAGTCTCCCCAGTGTCTCCAGCACCTGACCCCACCAAGAGCTGAGCTGCTGTGAGCAGGACGAATACTTCAAGGAGAGGCAGGCAGGAAGCATGGCGTCCGAGGGAAGGTGTGGGTGCGGGCTCGGGGTGCCCACTCAGACTCTGCGCCCACACACGGCTGGTGGGCAGGTGCATGAACCTCCCAGACACTGCTCCAGTGGACAGTCAGCCAGAACCCCAGAGTCGTGATGGAGGAGGAGACTGGTCAATATGGGGACCGGCCAGTGCTCTAGAGTCTCAGTGCAGACTCCTGTTGCTCTGACAGTGAATGACAAAGTCCCAGGCATATCACCTGTGTCACAGGGAGGCCCTGTCTCACTGCCACAGCCAGGACCATCTCTCCACCCACTCTCCACGGCAGGGCCACCACCTCGCCCAGCTGAGCTCACCTTTGGTCACAGTAGTCCTGGCTCAGCATGCCTTCTGACATTTTCATAGGTCAAGGCACGTCTCTGACACCTCAGTGCACTCCTGGAGGGCAGGGACTGAGTCCTCACTTTCCAGAGCGCTAGGACACCGCGCCGCCTCAAGAAGCCCAGGGAAAGCCTGTGGTGTTTGCAATACAAGCATCTTTTCTTTGTCTTCCTCAGAATAGTAAAGAACCTTGACTTCATTGTCTATAAGTTTGACAACTACGGGAAAACATTCATTAAGAAGCAGAAATGCAGTCCTGATGCCTTCATTCAGGTGGCCCTCCAGCTGGCCTTCTACAGGTGAGTGGAGGTGGAATGAGTCTGGACCTGGGAGGACTGGCAGACACGATGCTGTAGAATTTCGGGTCTAGAAGCATCCTGGGGGCGTGGAGGACTGGACCGTGACTGAGGCTGCATGAAGGAGGTGCAGACCAGCTGGGTTACAACTCCAACCTCAGAATGAGAAGGAAGTGCCATCAGGGAACTGCCTGGGTGATGGCGCTGGGGCATGGAGCTCCAGAGGGCTGGAGTGTAGGGCTGAGAAGAGCCAGGTGGGGATGAGGATCATGGAGGCGGGCAGAGGGGCTGCTCTCCATGCCAACTTCCCCCACCTCACCCAAACCGTGTTGCTGCAACCTGTTCCTCCCCAGTCTTCCCAATCTTGCTAAGGAAATAGAACCAGCAGCCCCCAGCTGATCAAGACAAAGATTGTGGACTCATTGTTGATTCAGCCCTTTCTCGTATCCCTGCACACTGCCACATCAGTTCTCCTCCAAATGTCTCTCACCTGCCCTGCACCCCAACAGCCATCGGCGCCTACCAGGCTGTCATCAGCTCAGGCTTGGCCAACCGCAGCACTTCCTAAGGTCACTGCTTCCACTGTTACCTCTAATAATCCTGTCTTCATGAAGAGTGAACTTTGAAATATGCAAATCAGACTAGATCACTTTCCACATAAAATTTCCCAGTGCCTTCACACCAGCTCTCTCCTGCCTCCTGACCTTTGCCCTGGCTGTGCCTCTGTCACCCACCTCTCACCATCCTCCACACACACCAGCCCTTTCCAGCCCAGGTTCCAGCCCGCAGAGCCTTTCCCCATCCCCTTATCTGACGCAGCCACCTCTGGCCCCCTTGCCACCCATTTTCTATCATACCACATTGCATTTTCTTTTTCTTTCAAGGCAATTGTCACTCATGTGACTTACCTTATTAGTAGATTTGCTGGCTTTGTTTTTTAGCCTGTCCCCCCAATCCTGACACTTTGGACATCTCGCATGCCTCTGAGTCCCTAGCACCCACACCAAACCTGACACAGAGTAGGTGCCAGAGACTGAATCACAGATTGGAGGTTTAGCCAGAAGTGGTCTGGCCAGGTCTGGGATTTAGAAAAAGCTCTCTAGTGGTGGCCCAGGTCATTGTGTGTCAGGGAAAGAGTAAAGAGGAGGGAAATCAGGAGTGAAGGCGGGGGAAGAGGTCATTTAGCCTTTACAGAAGGCGAAGAAACCAAAGAGGGAAATCAGTCTTCCTAGATGTGGCCAGCTCCTGACAGTTCCAGGGCTCCAGAAGCGGCAGCTCAAAAACTTTTGGCTATGAACGGTCAAGCTCTGCCCTCAGATCTGCCTTCAGTTTGCACCTTCCATGAAGGCCATAACGTGACTCTGCAGTAAATCCAGGGCAAGGCATTTTCACTAATAGGCAGGCAGCACCCATGTGGACACAGCAGTCCAGTGTCCCCTGTAATTATCAAGGAAGTGAGTGCAGCCGCTTTGAGTGTCTGTCCTGTCCCGACACCTTGGGGAAGGCTGACGTCATCCCACATGAGGACTGGGCTTGCCGCTGAGATGGGAAAAGGCAGAAACCTCACCAGCACTGAGATGCTGCGGGACCTACCTGGCATTTGGAACGGTGGTCAGTGCCTTCTGATACTCAGAGGGCATGGGGCCAAGATAGGTCGTGAGGTCAGCATTCTGCTGGAGCCTCTACTAGGGATGTCACTGAGACCAGCTGCTCAGGACCTGTCTACCGTGAGCAGTTCCAAGTTTCAGATCCAGAGCTGAGGGGGCCAGTGCAGCCGGCACAGCATCCCTCCTCCACCTTCCTGTGGGCTGTGCTGTCACTGGACAAGGCCGGGAATGTACGCAGCCAGAGGCTCCTGGATTCATCGAATAGCCAAAGAGGATCTGCTTCCCATCAGCAGCAATCTTCTGGCTCTAAGCTGCAATAATCACAGTTGTTTTTATCTGCCCCTAGATTCGGCAGAAACCTAGAGGCTGCCTGAATTGGGCTTGGTCAGTGACTGGCCAGTGATGGCGTTTGCCTCCAGGGACCATAGACACAGGACAGGAGCTCCTTGCCGGAGTCTTGGGCAAATTTGTCTGAGTGTACAGGAGGTCATTCCCGTGCATACCAAGCAAGACAGTGTCACACATCCTGCCGAATTGGGCACAGCTTCCCAAACCGCCAGGAGCCCAGCCAGTGAGGAAGAGACATGCCCTGAAGGGCTGAGATGTGGGGCCACGACTTGCAGAGTGACACTGGGCTGTCACTGCTTCTCTCTGAGCTCTGTGTCTTTTTTCCTCCCCCACTTCCAACACTTACTGACTGGTGAGAAAGGGGGAAATGCCCTACAGGGCTGCAAGCCCAGGGACACTGGCTCAGTTCCTATGCATAAGGAAAAGGCGTCCCCTGGCTGGTGGCGTAGTGACCACTGCTGCCCAGGTCATGGACATCAGGGAGGAGAGGCACAGCCATGGTGCCCATGGATCTGTCAGAAGCTCGGCCACCCATGGAAGGGAGGGCCTGGGCAGCAATTTACGCTCACCACCGCTAAGGCCCCTCCCTGCTTCCCTCTGGAGGTCATGCTTGAATCAGTTTAAATAAAACAGGATTCCCTCATGGGTGGGAATGATTAATTACACAATTATTCCATTCTGTGTTATTCATCAAACACTCATCAGATCTCACAGAAAACTGCAGGTTTCCCACCAGGTTGGGAATTTTTTTTGAAGCGCTGCCCATAACTTCCTTATTTTATGTCAGTGCAGCATCCCCTGTGTATACAAGCAAACGTAGCTCTCCATGTGGGAGGCTCCCAGCGTCATCTCTGGGAATTCCCTCTAGAATTCTATTAACATTAAAATGAAATATTCTGCCGAGTCAAGTCAGAGCTGTGAAAATAAAGCCTGCTGAGGTGATTTTTCTTTCCAAGTTTATGATTACCCAAGAATAAATTACCACGTGCCATTCATCTTTCATCCCACACAGGCTCCACCGAAGACTGGTGCCCACCTACGAGAGCGCATCTATCCGCCGATTCCAGGAGGGACGGGTGGACAACATCAGATCAGCCACTCCGGAGGCACTGGCTTTTGTGAGAGCCATGACTGACCACAGGGCTGCTGTGCCGGTAAGTGTCGCCCCACCCCATGGCCACAGGAGACCAGTGAGGCCTCTGTGAGCTGCCCTTGGCTCGGCCCTCTGAGCACCAGACGCTTTGGCTCCAAGCAGCCTTTTGAACCCTGCACTACCTGTGTTCTGTTGACAGGCTTCTGAGAAGCTTCTGCTCCTGAAGGATGCCATCCGTGCCCAGACTGCGTACACAGTCATGGTGAGTGACATCGCACCACCTCACAGCCCTGCACTCGAGCTGTGCCTGGGGCCTGGCAGAATGGACGCCATGGCATGGCCCAGCCACCTGTGACCCAGGGACTTGGCAAGGCCACTTCACCACTCAGCTTCTTGTTTCTTAGTTTCAGAACTTAAGTAACACAGCATTCCTGCTTTTGACATGGATTTTATAAGAATACGATGAGTTACCACTTTTCAAACCCTTTGAAACAACTATAATGATAATAATAGCACCTCACATGTATAGCATCTTGCAGTTCATACAAGAGGAGTCAACCGTGAGAGGAAGGGGCTCGAGCCTGGCAAGCAGTGGGGGCTCACACAATTGCAGGCGAGGCAGTGTCTGTTCCCAGTGAGGGCTGCTTTTGCCTCTTATTTTCCGTATATTTATTCATACTACCTGTGAATAAAAAATCTTTCCTGAAAATTAATGGGGAAATCAAAATTGCAAGGAAAATGTTTCCCTAGTTTAGAGAAATAATTTATTTTCTGACACTGCAAAGCTGTTGTTTGCAGTAGCAAACAGTAGAGAATAAGCAACGACTTGGGCTGATATCAGTACCTTTGTTGCAAGTCATTCTAACAGTCTTTGAAGTATCGTATAATCTATGAAAAGGAGCGAACAAATTTCACTCTAGATACCCAAAAACAAAAACAATGCATTTCTGGATTTTAGAACTAGCCAGCATAGACTTTCTCTAATGTAGTTGCTAGGTCCCAAATTCATCTAAATACTTAAGCGTTTGTTCTATTTGGGGGAAATGTAGCACCCCAGCCGCTAATGTATTCAGTGGGTGTTTTTGTTTTGGTTGTTGTTGTTGTTTTGGCCTTCATGCTTTATGCCAGACAATGTGCTGGGTGCTAGGAAACAAAACATGAAGTCCATAAGCCCTGTCCTTAGGGAGGTTGCCATGTAGTTGAGAGAAGAGGCCCTTCATCGTGAATACCAATCTCATGTGGAAAGATCCTTCAGAAAGTAGCAGGGGACATAGAGGAACCAGCTGTTTCCTCTGCTTGGGAAAGCCAGGAAGAATTCCCCACAGAAGTGATGCTTCATGTGAGACACAAAGGGTGAAGAGAGGCTTGTCAGGCAGACACAGAAAGGACAGTTGGCTCAAGAAGGGCACCAGGTGCAAAGGCAGAGAGCCTTAAGAGAATAAGACCCATTCGAGGAAAAGCAGTGCATAGCTTGCAAAGGACAGTGGAGCAGGGGAGATGTTGGATTTCCCTGTTACCAAGTGTGTTACAGTGACTGGGTAGAAGAAGGACTGGTTGGAATTGGGGTTAGGAATGTTTGCCACAAGGCAGAGTTGCTGGTTAACAACGTTTCTAATACTGAGGGAGAACCGGTGTTTGGATTGGAGTAGGACAGGGGCAGGTGAAGGGGAAGATGTAAATGCCTCCTCTTGGTGGAAGAAACTCTTCCTGCGTGGTGGACTGCACACAGAGTTGCTGTCATTCTCTCTGAAACTCTCCAGAAACAATGGCAAGAGATTTTTGAAAGCCGTAAATACACTAGAGCAAGAGAACAGGAAAAGAGTGGCAGCAACGTTTTAGAGCTGGAAAGTAGAACACCTGGCAACCGACTCAGCAAACAGTGAGAGAAGCTTGGGAGACTGGGTAATTGATGAACAACAGAAACTTATTTCTTACAGTTGTGGAGGTTGGACATCCAAGATCAAGATGCCATGGAATTCCAAGATGGTGCCATGTTGCTGCATCCTCCTGAGGAGACAAGTTCTGTGTCCTCACACAGCGGAAGATGGAAAGGCTGAGGGCTGAACACTGTGTGCAGCCTCTTACATAAGGGCCTTAAACCCCATTCATGACCTAATCGCCTCCTGAAGGTCCTGCCTCCTAATACTATCACACCATGAAGTTTCAACACATGAAGTTTGAACAGGACCCAAACTTTCAAACCATAGCAATTGATGATCTATATAAAAAGCAGTTAGATCCTTGGTTCCTCTCTACCACCCCAGACAGCCAGGTTACTAGCCCCCTCCCCAGAGGTGGACTAGAAGTTCATTATCTGGAGGAGCAGAAGGATTCTAGACTTGAGGACACTAAATGCAGGTGAGGGAGGGGATACTGTACTGAAATTAAATGGTTAATTAAAGTCTGCTCACTTACTACTAAGTCCTCTAGCCACTCAGCTCCCTACACACTGGGAACTAGCTCTGTTACCACCTCTCACTAAGCAGGAAATTAGAAGATTTCTCTAGGGTAAAATTGACTAGGCCAAGAGAGAACACTCACAGAAACTGATGGTTGGGGCCCACAGTGAAAGAATCTAGGCAGCAGACAGAGTAGACCTCCTGGTTTGCCAAGAGGCAGAGATGCTAGTTAAGAACCATTCCTATACTGAAGGAAAGATACTGTAAGGACTGTGAAGCCCACAGGTGAACAAATACTTTCTCACACATACATCTTCTAGTCATATTTTCAGTGCTTTATTCTTAAATACAAATAGATAGCCATAGATCCCCAGACATTGAGGAGACATAAAAGAGTAAAACCAACACCAACAAACATTTTTTGCTAATTAAAACATATTTTTTAAATTAAAAAATATATTTTTAAAAAACTTGAAATGGGCTCAGGCAAGAGAATCGCTTGAACCCAGGAGCTGGAGGTTGCAGTGAGCTGAGATAACACCACTGTACTATATGCTGGGCAACAGAGCAAGACTCTGTCTCAGAAAACAAGCAAAACTTGAAATGAAAAAACTACAGGAAACAACTGAACATTTTTAAAGTGACCATTGAGATCTTTTGAAAAATAAAAAGAGTTATTACATCTATATATGATAGGAAACAAAAACATTTTTCAAGAAATAAAAATAATTCTGGAGGAAAATATGGTAGAAAAAATTCAGTGGAAGAATTAGAAGATAATCTGAGACAATATCCCCAAAATACTAACACAACAAAGGGATGAAATATAAGAGAGAAAAGAGACTTAGTCCAAGAGAACAATATTCCAAATAACAGTTGTTTAGAAAGAGAAAATGGTGGAGGGGAGTCCTCAATAAAATAATTCAAGAAATTTATCCAGAACTGAAGCACATGAGTGTCCATATTGAGAGAGTTCATTAAGTATGTTGCTTAATAGATGAAAAATACTCAGGGCAAAGGATATTTTACAACACTAAAGACAAAGAGAATATTCTAAAATCTATGTGAGGATTAAAAATATCAAATACAATGATCCATAATAAAGATGTAATTAATTTCTGAACAGCATCATTGGAAGGTGAAATATAATAGAGCAATGCCTTTAAATTGTGAGAGAAAGTGACCTTCAACACACATTTCATACTGAGCTAAACTATCATCAAGTTTGAAGACAGATTAAAGACATTTTTAGAAAGAGAAAGTCTCAAATATTTTACTTATTAAGCACCATTTCTCATAAAGCTACTGGAGAATGTAGACTTCTAAAGTGAGAAAATAAAACATAAAGAGGAAATCATATGCTTCTAAAAATCAGAAGATTTAACACAAGAAAAAGATAGAGGAATCCCCCAGGATGATAGTAAAATGAGATCACAAATCAACAGTTGTTGAGCAGACCTAGACAGCCATCAGTCCATAGAGGAGCAAGAAGTGAGAGGATGAGTGAGATTCTTGCTGCATCTCTAGGAATCAATTTGAAATAGATATATGGGGCCAGGCGTGGTGGCTCATGCCTGTAATCCTAGCACTTTGGGAGGCCAAGGCAGGTGGATCACCTGAGATGAGGAGTTCAAGACCAACCTGGCCAACATGGCGAAACCCCATCTCTACTAAAAATATGAAAAATAGCCAGGTATGGTGGTGCATGCATGTAATACTAGCTACTCAGGAGGCTGAGGCAGGAGAATCACTTCAACAGAGGTTGCAGTGAGCCAAGATTGCACCACTTCACTCCATTCTGGGCGAAAGAACAAAACTCTGTCTCCAAAAATAAGTAAATAAAATAAATAAGATACATGGAACGATAAGGAAGTAGGAAAAAATTATATATTTTCAATTCCAGGGAAAACAAAAAATTCAATAAGAAAGGAAATCTAATCATAGTACACTACATGACCCAGCTGTGAATACTTGCTTAATTATACTTAATGCATATTGTTCTGTATACATGATTATACTGTATCTTGATCAAACAACAAAGAGTTAAAACATAATTTTATTGGGAAGATGGGAGAGTAGAAGTGTGCTGGGGGGGCAGAGTCACAAAAGAGCTGACATTTCACTGTCTATAACAAGAATATAGGTAAAACTGAGAAATTCAGTAATGGTAACCTAAGCATGTATTTGGAGGAAACAAAGTAAATACCCAAAAGAAATAGCTAAAAGACTATAAGGAACTGCCTCTATGGGGTGGGAATCCATGCTGGCAAAATGACCTAGGCTTTTGGCTTATTTGGATTTCTAAACCATATAAATATATGACAATAACAACTTTAAATTTATGAAAATATCTAGGAAAATACTCTCCAAAGCATTGCCATAGGGTTGTGTTAACACTTTTAAGTTGATGAGAATGACCAAATCAGAGAGAAGGGTTTGGGGAAAGGAGAGGTACAAAGACACTTAGGAGGTGAATCTGGTGTATGGTTGGCCATGGAGGGTGAGGAAAGTGGGAAAGAAGCAAGGAAACCTCCTAGTAACTAGTAAGCTTATTTGCCAAGTGGTTGTGGAGAAAGGAATTTCCAATGGAGGGACAGACAAGGTGGTTCGGAGCCCCCGTCACTTACTCTCCCCATGCTCTATGTTTTTCCTTCCTCACACTTGAGTTATGATCATGATTTTTTGCATGGTTGATGAAATCAGCCCCATACTACACCATAAGCTCCACAAAGACTGAGTCTACAACTGTCTTGTTCTCTGTTGCAGTTCCAGGACCTGAAGCCCTTGGCATACAGTACATATTTAATTAATATTCCCTAAATGAAAGAATGAAAGTTTGAATGATAAGTCATCTTACTCATTACTACTCATGGCTCTGAGCCAAATAACCTGTTAACTCAATCTCTCTTGCTACAGTTATTCTGAGGTAGCAAAACAGGGGGGAGTTGACCCTTCATAGGGCAGCTGCTTCTATGGACCAACACAAATCAGAAATTAAATAGAGGAAACCAGAGAAATTAAAAGAGTGGTCTCCTTCATAGATGGGCCCATCATTCTTTCCTTCTGTCCTAACAGGGCACATATAAAGTGAGCTGTGGTTGTGTAATGTTTGTCTTTTCAGCCTCTAATTAGATGCGTTCAGAGACACCAAAGCCTGAGTCATCTTTATGCATTCATTCGCAACTCAAAGAGAACAGCTGTCAAATCCCAAAACGTGCCTTGTAAATGTAAACCAAGTTCACTGTGATGGGGGGTTTCCTACTGTGCAGGGCTTTGACAGCTAAGTCGCCATCCTAAGGAACTGTGAAATCCCCAGAATTAATCACAGTTACCCTGATGTTGACCCACGGTGATTGCTATGGGTCAGGGTGGCCCCCTGAGTCTCCCTCAGTCCTCAGAATTGCTCCAAAGAAACATGTAGTCCAAAAAACCAGTGTGCATACTGCATACCCAGCCTCAAGTGGGAGAGTTGTAGAATGAGTACCCGGCCCACTACCAGCCACCTCACCCTCCGTGAACCCCTCCTACACTGACATTCTGGACCTTTCTCTATTTTTCCATCCTTTGATAAAAGTTTAAATATCTTCTGATAAAAAGAAAAATACCTTTTATGATTCAACTGGCTCTTTCCCCTTGAAAATGTCAGCTGAGCCTCTGCTAAGATGTCTAGTTCCAGTCCTAAAACAAGTTCTTAGATTATGGATCCAATTTAAATGAATTGATCCTGAGACCAGGAAATGGCAGCCAAAATTCAGGAACAGATCTCACAACCTCTATCCTCCATCCATTGTTCCCTGGGATCCTACTGGAGGAGACAGCGTTGGTTGTGGTGAGAGTCTGGGACAGCCTGGGATGCCCTTCACAATGCTTGCACAGGATCCAGCAGTCCCCAAGCCCTGCACACAGCCTTCTTCCCAAACTCTCTCCCTGCCCAAGAAGTTGGTAGTTGGGATGGCCAGGCCAGCTCCATTGTTTCAGAGAGCCAGGCAGGTGTAGGTGTGTAAGGGATGCTCAGACTCACTGACCTTTAGCTCAGACATCTCAAGCTAGAATCCAACCTGTTCTGGACTCATTCAGTGCACATATAAATGAACAAGGGCCCAGGAGCAGAGGCCACGTGGTAGGGTGGTCAGTCTGAGCAGTAGCAGGCACTGCATAAGCAGGAGCCGTGGCTGCTGAAGTCACCAGATTTCTGTAGACTAGAGAGGAGGAAACAGAAGGTGCAGGGGGCCCACTTCTCATCTCCTCTTCTTTATCCCCAACTACTTAGGCTATAACAGGGATGGCCATTGACAACCACCTGCTGGCGCTGCGGGAGCTGGCCCGGGCCACATGCAAGGAGCTGCCTGAGATGTTCACGGATGAAACCTACCTGATGAGCAACCGGTTTGTCCTCTCCACCAGCCAGGTACAGCCCCCGTGCAGCCATCCCCCAAAAGTAGTGTAGTCAGTAAGCTTTCTTTTTTTTTTTGAGATGGAGTTTTGCTCTTATTGCCCAGGCTGGAGTGCAGTGGCACAATCTCGGCTCACTACAACCTCCGCCTCCCAGGTTCAAGCGACTCTCCTGCCCCAGCCTCCTAAGTAGCTGGGATTACAGGCATGTACCACCATGCCCAGCTAATTTTGTATTTTTAGTAGAGATGGGGTTTCGCCATGTTGGACAGGCTAGTTTTGAATTCCTGACCTCAAGTGATCCACCCCCCTCAGCCTCCCAAAGTGCTGGGATTACAGGCATGAGCCACCATGCCCGGCCAGCAAGCTTTCTAAACAGCAGTGACAAGAAGCCCACTGGCTGGAGTAAGTGAAGTCCTGCCTCTGCTTTTTCTGAGCTATGCGACCTTCAGCAAAATAATCTGAATGTTCACTGGAAGATGGTTTACTGGCCAGGCTTGGTGGCTTATAACTGTAATCCCAACACCTTGGGAGGCTGAGGCAGGAGGATCACTTGAGCTCAGCAGTTTGAGACCAGCCTGAGCAACATGGGGAGACCTCATCTCCCTATTTTTAAAAATTAGCTGGGTGTGTGCCTGAAGTCCCAGCTTCTAAGGAGGCTGAGACAAAAGGAATGCTTGAGCTGGAGAGGTAGAAGTTGCAGTGAGCCCTGATTGCACCACTGCACTCCAGCCCGGGCGACAGAGTGAGACCCTGTGTCAAAAAAAAAAAGAAGAAGAGGAAGAATGTTTCCCACCTCCTAACTGGGAGCAATCAATAGGCCCTACTCAGCCATGGTGGAGACAGTACAGGAACACACACATTCTGGTGCCCTAACCATTAGGCCTTACCACCTTTCAATTGATTACTGTGGTTTCCACATGCTCTGATGCCCAGCAGTTCTGGAGTGAAGTCTTGGCTCAGCCAGATGCAATGATGTAGAGAGAAAGCCCAACCCAGGGCCTGGCATGGACAGGGCCTTCTAAATAGGTCACAGATATTATTATAAAGGCCCATGCGACCAACAGCAGAACATTTGTGGCCAGCCCAACATCTAACCACCGCAGCAGCACATGCTGTGTGAGGACCACTGCCACAAAGACAGAATGCAATCCATTAGAGAGAGCTTGTGGTTCAGGAGGGGAAATGCCCCACAGCCATCAATTTACTAAAATGCCACCTCATCTGCGAAAGCTGGACGTGTACAGGGGTTGATAAGCTGTGTCTGAGGATGGAAGCCCACTCGGTAATTGGATGTTGTCATTATGGCAGTGAGCATGCAGATGTGAATAAACTAGGATGGAACACAGCACCATAAATTCCTCAGGAAATCATCCATGGGCAAAAAGTGCTTCGGAATGGCTTTATGGCCTTCGGCTATTGCACGGCAAATTTATCTGACAATGCGGTGACTCTATTAGCAAGACTAATGGTTTGTTCTGCCCCATTAAAACGACCAGTGCCAAAGGCCTGCGCACACAGCACCGGAAACCTGTAGGTTTAAAACAAACCAGGCCCTGTACCTGCCCAAGAATCCTTTGTTATTTTTTCCTCCCCAGGACCAGCTAATAAAAATCATCTGAGGTGTGGGGGTTGTGCTGTTGTTTTCCAACTGGAAAGTCGAATTTGTGGCTTGAATGCCTTCAGAAACATACTTTCTTGGTTTGTGATCTGGATTACAAAATCTCAGCCCTCTGAATTCAAAACATACTAGGTGCATAAGTAAAACTCCAGTTGATGGCAATCTTTGAAACACCCAGTGCTGGGTAATTGTGCATGACCAGGCTGCGGGGAGAAATCAGAGCAGCCAGGCAATACTGACAGTAATTAAGGATCTGGGGAAAATCGACAGAGAGGATGGGCCTGATTTCCTCCAGTTCATAAATTCCTCCCCCCGAGAAGCATCTAAGTGTGGGGTGCCACTGGGGGGCCATTTAGTAAATTACCTGATTGCCTCTGTGCCTCAAATGGCCCCCAGGTAAAGGGGAGACTCAACCCAAGATGCAGTACCAGGTCACTTTGAGAGCTTCCAACTCCACACGTAGAGCAGATTGCACAGCAGGGAGTAGGCCTGGGGCCCCTCGTCCTCTGATGCCATGCACTTAAATGGGTCTGTTTTTATGACTCTGGCTGTGTCCATCCATGCTGAAGCAATCACTTGATTTGGTTAATTCAGTCAAATCCCCAGGTGAAAAACAGTCAGAGAAGCCAAGCCCAGTCAAGGCTGGTAGGCTGCATTCCAGAACAAGCAGCTCCCGACCTGTCCTCTCCTCCAGGTGCCCACAACCATGGAGATGTTCTGCTGCTATGGTCCTGTGGTCCCAAATGGGTACGGTGCCTGCTACAACCCCCAGCCAGAGGCCATCCTTTTCTGCATCTCCAGCTTTCACAGCTGCAAAGAGACGTCTTCTAGCAAGTTTGCAAAAGCTGTGGAAGAAAGCTTCATTGACATGAGAGACCTCTGCAGTCTGCCACCGCCTGCCGAGAGCAAGCCACTGGCAACAAAGGAAAAAGCCAGGAGGCCCAGCCAGGGACACCAACCTTGAATCCTGCCGCTAGGCTTCATCTCCTGGACCCAGCCTCTAGAGCAGCCAGACCCTGCCAATCCCTGCTCCCATTCCTCACCCCAGCTTTCCGCAGCTCCCTGTCCTCAGGGTCCAACCCACAGACCACACAGAGACATTACACAGAGCCGGAGTGTCGGGAGGAAAGGGTCCCCTCTTTATGCATGGGAACGGTCATTTTCAAGGTACCTTTGGGCCTGTGCACTGGGAAATGGGACCAGCCTGTCCCGGAGGTAGCCTGGATGCACTGGAGAGCTACACTGAGGACTCCTGTGGTCCTTGGAAGCTTAGTGTTCATGTCTCCTTCCCCAGCAAAACCTAGTGTGTCCAGGTGATGCTTCTGCCCAATGAAAGAATGAGTCATCCTATTACATGCAATGTACCTAAATGAGCTAAGAAGGAAGAGGCTAACTCCAGGTCATTACCTCTTTTCTTTTTGCAGGGAGAGGAGGCTTTGTTTTGAGAGTCAAAGCATTTTGATCATGGCATTCCTGGTGCCCCACTGAGCCATACAGTCCTGCAAGCACCCGCTCCTCCTACACACACCACAGAGCCCAAGTCTATTTAAAATACAGTGACGGGTTCACGAACAAATTTCTGCTTTCGCTCCCAGGGGCAGCCTTCTGTTGAGCTCAGAAAATGGTGTCCAGCTATTCTGAAAGGGAAAAAAAAACTTATCTGTGACTGCCCTGGAGTTGCTGCCACTCTCTGCTCAGCAGGTAGCATCAGAGCCAGTCCAAGATTAGTAAACTGCACAGCCCCAAGCAGATGGTGCCTAGTGCGGGTGGGTTTGTGGAGTACTCGGCCCCTTCCCGGGGTGCTGCCATTTGCATTTTTTCTGCATCTTTTCCCCTCTCCTCTCCATTGTACATGCTTCAATAGGTGGAGAAGAGAGATGGTTACTTTGGGATTTCCTGTTTGTGTTGTTTTAAGACAGATATCTTTAAGAAAACCACCCTGAAATTAATTTCAGAAAATCTTAGTGATTCAAGCAGGACCCTTAGGCAGGTGGGCTCCTTTATTTGGAGCAGGCTATCCAGGGACTCTGACAAAGACCCATGTGGTAGAGCATTGAGCAGGGCTCTCTGCTGGCCTCAGGGACTGAGGGGACAGCTGGCAGAGAGCAAGGCTGGGAGGAAGGCATGGCCTCATCCAGAGCCAGCCCCAGCCCCAGGTCCAGCATGGGCAGGACAGGTAGGTCAGCAGAGGCAGACTTGAGATGTCCCAAGAAACTGTGATCACAGTGGAGGTGCGGGAGGCACTTGCCATTGGAACACATTATTATGGGAAGTCTAAAGGGCAGGGAAGGGAGTGAGAAAGCAACCAGAGAAACCTACAGCATAGAGCCCGTGTGTTCTGCTCACCTCCCTCCAATCCTGCTGCTTCCTGCTGAGCACACCGCTCTAGCCCAGGGATCCTGCAGGCGCCCCCTCTTCAGGCCACTGTGAAGGCTCTCCACACTTAGGCCTGCACTATCACAGGCCGGCAGAGGTGGGGTACGCATTTGACCTTTGCTCAGCTCTTCGAAAACACGAGCAGCCTCAAGAAGTGAGTTCCTTGAACTCACTTTTAGATGGAGGATCTCTATTAGATGTTGTGGGAAATTTGGGCACTGCCCTTTGAACATACAAACTGAAGTCATTGGTCTGTAGCTTCACACTCCTTCCCTCCCACGGCCACCTTCCTGCTCTGCGTAGGAAGTTGCAGCACAAGGATCCTGGGGTTTTCTGGGGAAAGGCAGCTCACCTACTGTAAGTTGGCCTGAAGCTACTTGTCTGTTCTCTCCAAATAACCACGGTGCAGATCCAAGTTCTCCTCTGGTTCCTCTCCCTCCGTAGATTTCTGGGCAGGCAGAGAGCTTCAGCCATGGGGCCAGGCAATCCCACCAACCTCAGCCAAATGACATGCATGCCCAGAGACTCAATTCCCTTCACTGTCAAATGAGAACAACACTTGCAAGATTATGAGGACTGGAGAGCATGTGTGTCAAGGACCTTGCTGGGTCAACAATTCATTTGCCTTTGTCTGGGATCTGCCAGCAGCAGTAGCCAATGTTTAAAAGACACAGGGGCCAGGAGAGAAAAGGGGGGAGAGAACTAAGTCTCTCCTAGTCTATGGCATGCCATTACGGGGTTGAGCAGGGGCAGAGAGGCTTCGTGGGGTCTACTTTGAGGTGACTTTGCCCCAGTGAGCATTGTTTGGGTGGTTTTCTTTTAAACTATTTACACTGATATGACAGACCCAAACTCATATCTGCTATTCTCCGAGCACATGGAAAGGTAACTTACTCTGTACGTTCAGATATCAAACTATGCACTGTGAGGGCTATGAGAAGCTCAAACAGTAAATGCTTGGCAGGAGGGAACACCTCCTCCCTCTGAGGAAGAGGCTGGAAGCTGGTCTTCCCCCTCCAAGAACAGACGGGTGCACTGAGTCTTTATGCAAAGGCAACACTGAGCCATGGCCAAGGGCATCTCTACGGGCATCCTGGGAAAGGAGCTTACTCCAGGTGTCCCCAAAGAGATGGAAAATGAGACAGTCATTCAGAACACTGATGGATAATAAAATGTATGTGGCCACCTTACAATACTGCTAAGTTGCTAAAATATATGAAGTTAATATTTGAGTTCTATTTTTATAAAATAGTTCTAGATTTATGGCAATATATACATGCGTATAGCCTTTCCATCTTAATTTCTAGTTTTGTGCTTTGAAGAAATATATGTATGATTAAAGAACTGTATATTGTAAGCATTATATTCAAATTATGTAAAGGTTGTAAGTCTATATTCAATAAAAAGTAATGCTAAGAGAGATGATGTTGGCCATTGTTTCTACCCAGCCTTGCTTTAAAATAGAAGGTCATAAATTCTCTGAGTGGGTCAGCAACTCATTTCCCTTTGTCTGAGGTCTGCCAGCAGCAGTAGCCGATGTCTAAAAGACACAGGGGCCAGGAGAGAAAAGTGGGAGAGAAGTCTCTCCTAGTCTATGACATGCCATTGTGGGGTGGGGCAAGGGGCAGGGAGGCTTCATGGAATGCTTGTGATGAGGCTGACAGAAACCTGGGTGTAGACAGAAAGTGGGTGTCTCTGCTTAAGCCTGCACAAACAAGTGTGGGCAGCATGGAGCAGAGGGAAGGGCACAAGGCTTAGAGGCCAGATGCCTGGACAATGAACACAGCTCTAACTTACTGTGGACTTTGGGGAAGTCACTTCACCTCTCGAGGCCCCAGTTTCCTCATCTGTACAATGGGAATATTGATATCAGCATTACTCACTTCCAGAGCTGTAGAGAGATGATATGAGATGGTCACTGTTTGAAAACTTCGGAAGTGATGTAAAAGCCAAGCCTTCTTGTTGCAGGCTCACACGGACATATGCACACAGCTTCTTTCACCCTGTGCAGCCGACATACATTCCAAGCTGGAAGATGTTCTCACAGCCATGAAAATCCACAGAATCAGAAACGAGATTCCTTCAAATGGAAGCCCAAATGCTTTCCGATTAGACCCTAAAAAGAACCTTGAAGTGTATGTGTTTGTGGGATTTGGGATGCAGGAAAGGCACTATTCAAAGAGAGAATGGCTAAGAGTCATCCAGGAGGAATGGAGGGGAAAGGGAAGAACAGGATCTGAGCAATGTGGGTTTTGCTCTTATCACAGATGTCACAGGCAGCCCCAAAGTAACCAGATGTGGAGAGAGACACCGAGAGAAGGGCAAGAGCAGGCAGCAACATGCAAAACCACACCACCCTCCGGCGGCCGCTGAAGCTCCTTTGGGATGGTGTTGGTACAGAAGCAAGGAAGAGTCCCTCCCAGGTTTGCAAGACCAGCTATAAGTTTCCAAATTACTCCTAAGCAGTTCTCCCTGGAGACTAACAAGAGGGGTGGGGGGAGAGAGAGAGAGAGAGAGAGAAGAGAGAAGAGAGAAGAGAGAAGAGAGAAGAGAGAAAGAAAGAAAGAAAGAAAGAAAGAAAGAAAGAAAGAAAGAAAGAAAGAAAGAAAGAAAGAAAGAAAGAAAGGAAAAGGAAGGAAGGAAAAGAAAGAAAGAAGGAAGGAAAGGAAGCAATGAAGGAAGGAAGGAAGGCAGGTGGAGGGAGCAAGATTGAGAAAGACAGTGTGCAATGCCTTGGGCTCCCTCTATAATTTCAGCCTATCTCTCTGCTTTTGTGCTTCTGAGTTTTCACTTCAAAGAAGACTCTTGAATCTGCAAGGTGAACAATATGCCACACCTGGGAAAAGCTGGCCACACATCCCACAAAAGTACCTTTCTCAAAGCTCTGTTTCCTCTTGGCTCCCAAGGACAAGCTCTCTCTTGTTCTTCTCCTACCATCTGCTCCTCCCAGCTCCTTCTGGGATTTCTCTTCCTATTTCTGCTGTGTATATGCCAATGGACCCCGTGGTCTCTGTTTCTTATATTAAGGTGCAGCAATATGGGCTGAGGTGATGCAGAAGGGCCCCTCTACCTGCAAAATCATATACACAAAAAGGAAACATTTTAAAATATATAATCAAGTTCTAGAGAAAGAAAGCAAGTCCTCCCATTCCAGAAAAAAAGAAGTAAGATGTCCAGAGCACGGCAGTAAGCAGGAGCCGAAGGTGAATCAGAACAGAGCCTCAGTGGCTCCAACTGAGTTCACCGTTCCTGCAAACAGAGAAGACATAACAGCTCATGCAAGGCAAGAGAAGCAACTAAACTCCTTGTGCAAACTCGGACCCCCAGAGGTATGCCTATCATGTGACAAGAACTGGAAAAACCTTTCTCATCAGTGCAGGAGAGGAGGAAAAAAACCTGCCATCCACAGGGCTGTAGATGAAGGGAAAAGACATCTATGAGAAAGTAAAACCATAGACTCATGCCATTTGTGGTGAGGAGCCTGAATTCATACAGTTTATATGTAAAGCAGGTACTCCAAGCCAATATATATAGACAATACATTATTTTAAAAAATTAGAAAGATTTCAAATAAACAATCTAATAGTACATCTCAATGAACTAGAAAAGCAAGAACAAACCAAACCCAAAATTAATAAAAGGAAAGAAATAATAAAGATCAAAGCAGAAATAAATGAAATAGAGACTTAAAAACAATACAAAAGATCACCAATATGAAGAGTTGGTTTTTCAAAAAGATAAAATTGATGAATTACTAGCTACACTAACCAAGCAAAGAAGAGAGAAGGTCCAAATAAAATTAGAAATAAAAAAGACACATTACAACTTATACCACAGAAATACAAAAGATCATCAGAAACTATTATGAACAACTACACGCCAAAAAATTGGAAAACCTAAAGGAAATGAATAAATTAATGGACACACACACAACAAAGATTGAATCAGGAAGAAATAGAAAAGTTGAACAAAGCAATAACTTGTAATGAGATTGAATCAGTAATCGAGTCTCTCAACAACGAAAAGCCCAGGACTGGAAGGCTTCACTGTCAAGTTCTACCAAACTTACAAAGAAGAACAAACAACAATTATTCCAATTATTCCAGCTATTCCAAAAAATTGAAGAGGCAGAAATTCCTCCTAACTCATGCTACAAGGACAGCATTATCCTGATACCCAAACCAGACAAATATACACATACAAAAAAGAAAACTACTGGCCAATATCCCTGATGAAAATAAATGCAGAAAAAATCCTCAACAAAATATTAGCAAATCAAATCCAGCAACACATGACAGTATACAATGATCAAGTGGGATTTATTCCAGGGTTGCAAGGGATGGTTCAAATATGCAAATCAATAAACGATACATCACATCAACAAAATAAAGGACAAAAACCACATGATTATCTCAATAGATGCAAATAAAGCATTTGACAAATTTCAACATCCCTCAACAAACTAGGCATAGAAGGAACATACCTCAAAATAATAAAGCCTATATACAGCAAATCCACAGCTAACATCATACAGAATGAGGAAAAGTTGAAAGCCTTTCTTCTTAGAACTGGAACAAGACAAGGCTGTCCACTTTCACCTTTCGACATAATACTGGAAGTCATAGCCAAAACAATCAGATAAGAGAAAAATAAAAGGCTTCCAAGTTGGAAAAGAAGTCAAATTGCTGCTCATTGAAGATGACATTATTTTACACCTAGAAAAACCTAAAGACTCCACCAGAAATCCTCTCAGATCTGATAAATAAATTCAGTAAAGTTGCAGGATACAAAAACAACTTACAGAAATCCATAGCATTTCTATATACCATTAATGAACTATCTGAGAAAGAAATGGAAAAGGCAATTTCACTTGAAATCATTATGAAAAACCAAAATACCTAGGAATAAATTTAATCAAGGAAGTGAAAGACCTGTACAAGGAAAACTACAAAATATGTATGAAGAAATTGAAGATATACAAACAAATGGCAAAACATCCTATGTTCATGGATCAGAATAATTAACATTATTAAAATGACCATAATACCCAAAGAAATCTGCAGATTCAATCCTATTCCTATCAAAATATCAACAGCATCTTTCCCAGAATTAGATAAAATAATCCTAAAATTCCTATGGAACCAAAAGAGAGCCCAAATAGCCAAAACAATTTGAGCAAAAAGAATAAAACAGGAGGCATTACATTACCTGACTTCAAAATATATTACAGAGCTATAGTAACAAAAACAGCATGGTATTGATATAAAAACAGACCTATAAGCCAATGGAACAGAATAGATAACCCAGAAATAAATCCACGTATTTACAGCTAAACTGATTTTCAACAAAGGCATAAAGAACATACATTAGGGAAAAGACACCCTCTTCAATAAAGGGTGTTAGAAAAACTGGATATCCTTATGCAGAAGAATGCAACTGAACTCCTATCTTTCACTATACAGAAAAAACAACTCAAGATTAAAGGCTTAAATGTAAGACTCAAAACTATAAATCTACTAGAAAAAAACATAGAGGAAACTCTTTAGGACATTGGTCTAGGCAAAGATGTGGCTAAGATCTCAAAAGCACAGGGAATGAAAACAAAAATATAGTAATGAGGCTATATTAAACTAAAAAGCTTCTGCACTACAAGGGAAGCAATCATCAGAGTGAAGACAGAACCTGTTGTATTGGAGAAAATGTCTGCAAACTATTCATCTGGAAAGGGATTATTATCCAGAATATATAAGAAACTCAAACAACTCAACAGTTAAAAAAAAATAGTAATAACCGCATTAAAAAGTTGGCAAAGGACATGAATAGACTTTTCTCAAAAGAAGACACAAAAATAGCCAACCAGTATACAAACAAAAAATAAATGCTCAACATCACTAATCATCAGGGAAATACAAATCAAAACCACAGTGAAATATCATCACCACCCTCCTTAAACTAGGATACCGTAGGAATTAGGATTAAATATAAATCAACCAATATCCAAATGGACTGTAGCCCAGTTTTGAGTCATCTGGATGTTTCAGAAAAATCTCAAACTCTGATATTGTATGAAGATGATCCCGGGTTGGTGCAAATAGGAGTTAGCGAGAATTAAATTTTAAAATCTTCTATAGGGGAAGATATTATCTTAGGCCTCGAATTGATTCTACAGATAATTTTTGAATACAATGTCCAGCACACAATTAAAATAAACCAGGAACTCTAGGAGACAAGACAAAATGCGCAGAAACAAGCAGAAATTACATAGGTTCTCCGAACAGTGGAATTCTCAAACACAGACTGTAAAATACCCATCTTTACTACAATGAAGGAGACAAAGCCAAACCTAAAAAACTTGGGAAGAAGCTGAAAGTGGCAAAGCAGATTGGAAAAAAGAACAAACTAAAATTCTAGAATTGAAAAATAAATAACTGGAATAAACAACCAAATTGCTGGCTTTTGTTCTCAGTTACAAGACGGCTGAAAAGAAAATTCATAGACTTGATTAAAGGTAAAAATGAATGAATGCACACAAACATACATGTATACATACAACCCCAAAAGAGGCATGGAAGAAGAAAAAAGAGAAAAGTACAGAAAAGAGACACATACAGTACAATGAGAAGGTCTAACATATATTTAGCTGGAGTCCCTGAAAATGAGAAAATGGAACGGAAGAAATATGTGAAGAGACAATGGCTCCAACTATTCCAAAAACTGACGAAGGACTTTCATGCAGAGTTTCAAGAATCTCAACAAATCTCAAGAGAAGTAAATTTAAAAGAAAAAAAAAAACTATGTATAAGCATCTTACAGTAAAACTACAGAAAGAAGAGATAAAGGAGTCTTGAAAACAGAATAGTAACAGAAAACAACTATTCATACAAAACTTTTAGCAAAGTTAAAACAGTTAAATTTCTAATTAATAAAAATACTACAGTGAATAGCGAATTTTTGCCTTTTAAGAAGTGTACGAAGCTTATGGAAAACCAGAAAATAAGTCCTTCTAAGACAGGACAGGTAATCACATAGAGCCAAGAGGGTGAATAATGGCATCCTGTGCAGTCCTGCCTTCCTCCATAGTTTGCTGGGTTCAGCTGTGTTGGTGAATTCAGTGGTCCTCGTCCAGTGGTGCAAAACTCTCAAGTGCTGGGGGAAATTATTTACAACCCGTAATGTAACTGATATCATTCCTCTATTAACCAATGATGTATAAAGTAATTCTCATCAAAGAAATATATATCATAGAACATACTGTACACGTGGAGAGAATTAAAATCCACAGTAGCGTATGTTGGGAGAAGAATTAGTGGCAAAGGGTTTTTTAAATCCTTTACTGTTCAAAAGCAGGGTCAAAATATCAACTACAATTGAATTTTAAGAAAGTAAGACGCTGTAATCGCAAGGGTATTGCGATTGTTAGGTTGGGTTAATTGCTGTAATAAACAACCCCTCAAATCTCAGTAGTTACGGAATAAATGTTTCCTTCTTGCCTCGGTCGCCAACTAATGTAGATGATTGGGGCTCTACTCAGGGGTCCAGGTTTCTCCCACGTTTTGGGTCTGTCTCCCTGGGAGCCTCAGGTCCTCCCTGGGGTCCTGTATCTGGCTACCGATAAGGAAAGGGCGACAGCAGGTGTGGAGACTTTTCAGGGACCACGCCTATAAGTGGTGGATGTCTTTTATGACCGAATTCCAATGAGCAGAACTGAGCAAATAGAAGGGAATCGGACGAACTCACAGTTTTGTCTCCACCAAGTAGCCTAACTGGTGACAGAACGGACAGGTAGAAGGGAGTTGGGGAAGAGGAATGAAGAACAAATACACCCAATCAATCAAAAACAGACAAGAAAATAGAAGAAATGCAAGGGTTTCCAATCCATATTACACCCTTGTCACTCTTGGGATCTTTACTTGGCCTCCCTAAGCCTCGGTTTTATTAACAGAAAACATAAAATACTTCCCAGGGATGGTAAACTAATTCAGCCAGATAACGCAGGGCAAGTGCTTAGCACGCCTGCTGACGCGAAAGGACAGTGCCTGGATGCTGCTGTTTATCACTAACACGTGCCACACCAGGTCGAACGTACGCGTTTGCGGACCTGGCGCTGAGGCTCACGTGAGCGACTTGGGGCACGGAGGACCCCGGAGCACCACCGCCCCGGCCAGGCCCGGCCCCGCCCCGCGCGTAGCCACGCCCACGTCCCGCGCGTAGCCACGCCCACACGCCGGGCGAAGGCGAGGTTGCGTAGCAACGTGTGTTGCTCCCTAGCCCGGGCTGCGGCGGCGGAGGACTGGCGATGCCCAAGAACTCGGTGGTCATCCTGCGCTACGGGCCCTACAGCGCGGCGGGCCTGTCAGTGGAGCACCACACCTTCCGCCTGCAGGGCCTGCAAGGTGGGCCTCCCCGCCGCGTGCGCGCCTGCGCGTCCCAGCCTCCGGGCATTCGTGCCGGTGGTGCCCTGTGCCTAGGCCTGCCTTCCTCAGACCGCGACCAAGCGCCACCTCCCCAGAAAGTCTTCCCACAGCTCCCAGTCCGCTGGATGACGTAAAATCCATCCTTCGGCTTTCAGGGCTTGGATAAAAGAGTGGGAACGCTGTTCTATTCAGGAGTGAGCTGCTGGCCCACCCAGTGCCCAGCACATGACACAAATTACCTCCATAGAAAAAATTACATAACTCTGCCTTAAGAATTGGGAAACTGAGGATCAGGAATATTAAGTGACTTTCACAAGTCAAATAGCTGGGAAGTAGCGGTGCCGGGCTTCCATTTCTTAATCATTCATGCAACAGACTTTTACTAAGCACCCAGTGTGTGTTGGACACCCTTCCAGGGACTGAAGACACACTGTTGAACAGTGATGAATGTCCTTGAAGTAATCTCCTTGTTAACTGCTAAATGACAGTTATGCCCAAGCTCTGACTGGGGCTAGGTGGTGCCTTGGGAACTAACCATAGTAGGACCTGGGACTAGCCGTAATGGGAGGGTAGAGGGAACGGTCTGGAAAGGCTTATCTAAGTGGAGCCTTCAATGAGCCCACATTTGAGCAGAGCTTTAAAGAATGAGTAAAAACTAACCAAGTTAAGAGAGGAAAGCTTTACAGGCAGAGGGACTAATAATATGGGCAATGGCTGGAGGCATTCAACAAATGATGTATTAATATTTGTTGAACTGATGGAGGATGTGACTGGAGAGGTATTCAGGGGCCAGATCCTGCAGGACCACAGACAGGTTTTAGGTGGGGGATGAAGTTGTTGCTGCTCTGAGGAGAGCAGATTAGAAGGGACCAAGAGTGGAAACAAGGAAGACAAGTCTGTTTGGGTGGCCCAGGGCTGAGATGAGAGTAGCTCGGACCATAAAGGAGACCATGGATCAAAGTGAAAGCAATGGTACTTCCTGAGACGATGGATGTGGGAGGCAAAGGTAAAAAGAATGTCATCCAGATCCAGTCAGTGTCTGGCTTGAAACAGTGCTGGTGGATGGACATGCTGTCCACTAAAATTGAATACACCAAAGATGGGCCACAATTTGGAGGAATATGTGGAACAGTTCCAAAGGAACAGTCTATTTTGCACATACATATGGTACCCGACTTAGACTTTCTGACTTTGGGATGGGTTTATTGGGAGGTAACCCCATCATAAGTAGAGGCACATCTGAACTTAAAATGGTTCCACTTGCCATTTTTCCACTTTATGGTGGCCTTACCCAGGTATTAAGCCCACCTTCCATTTACAGTGAGCTTATTGGGACCTAGCCCCATCGTAAGTCAAGGAGCATCTAAATTAAGCTTCATGTGCTTTCAGCTACCTAGATGGAGGTGCTGAATCAGCTCTGTTGTTCTGGAGTTCAGAGAAAAAGTCTAAGATGGAGATAAAAAGACCTGAGTCACTGACTTGGAGAGAACATATAGAATGAGATGAGAGCCCAGGAATGAGCATTGATGAACTCCCATCATGTGACCCAAACTAAGAATCTTCCAGGCAAAATACCCTGGAAGTCCAAGGATGCAAAAATTAGTTTTAGCTGAGCAATCAGGGAAGGCCTCCTGGAGGAGATGGCATTTCAATTAGCAGAGGAAGTTGCTTTCTGTGAGAGAACAGTTGATAGAGAAATTTCTGTTGCAAATACCTCCATGTTTGTATTAGTCTATTGGGACTGCCATAACAGAATACCATAGACCATGGGACTTAAACAATAAAAACATATTTTTCCAGTCTAAAGGCTAAAATTCCCTGATCAAGATCTGGCAAGGTCAGCTTTTGGTGAGAGCTCTGGGCTCTCTTCCTTGCTTGCTGACAGCCACCTTCTCTCTTGTCCTCGCGTAGTGGGATTGTATGGGGAGAGACGGGAGTGAGCAAGCTCTCTGCTGTTCTTCTTAGAAGAAGAAAGACACTAATCCTATCAGATTAGTACCTCACCCTTATGATCTCATTTAACCTTAATTACCTCTTTAAGGACCTATCTCCAAATACACATTGGGAGTTAGAGCTTCCATATATGAAGTTGGGGGAAGCGGGGCAGCAATTCAATCCATAGCAGTGTTGCATGGTGAAGTTTAAAATGTTTTGTAGTTTTTGTAATCCCAGCTACTCAGGAGGCTGAGGCAGGAGAATTGCCTGAACCCAGGAGGCGGAGGTTGCGGTGAGCCAAGATCGCGCCATTGCACTCCAGCCTGGGTAACAAGAGCGAAACTCTGTCTCAAAAAAAAAAAAAAATGTTTTATAGTTTTGGCTAAGGACAGAGCCTAAGTAAGTGATTTTTCTCTTCCTCCCCTTCTGATAAGCCACACCTACCCACCCTCACCTCATAATCCACGTTTCGTTTATGTTCACTTTCTCTAAAAATAATATGGATCAAATATATATTTTAAAATTTGCCATTTTAACCATGTTAAGCGTACAATTCAATGACATTAATTACCTTTACAATGTTGTGGAGCCATCACTGTTCTCCTATTTTTTAAATTTTTCAGCACCTCAAACAGAAACTGTATTCATTAAGCAATAACTCTCTATCTCCCCCGCACCCCCACCCAGCCCCTGGTGACTTCTACTTTGCTTTGCAGCTTATTTCACTCAGCATAATATTTGAAGGCTTATTTATGCTACAGCATGTATTGTAGTACTTTATTCCTTTTTGTGGCTGAATAAGTTCTACTTTATGGATATGCCATATTTTGTTTATCCATTCATCTGTTGATAGACACTTGGGTTGTTTCCACCTTCCCACTACTGTGAATAGTACTGTTATGAACATTGGTAAACACATATCTGTTTGAATCCCTTTGTTTTAAAGGAGTGAAATTGCTGAGTCATATGGTAATTCTAGATTTAACTTTTTGAGGAACGACTGAACTGTTTTCCGAAGCAGCTGCACCATTTTACATTCCCACTAGCAATGCACAAGGATTCCAATTTTCTTTGTTTTTAATTATGGCCATCCCAGTAGGTGTGAAACAGTATCTTATGGTTTTTACTGAAAATTCTCTAATGATTAGGATGTTGAGCATCTTTTCATGTGCTTATTGGCCATTTGTATGTCTTTGGGGAAATGTCTGTTCAGGTCCTTTGCCCATTTTTAAATTGGGTTGCACCTTTTTTTTGTTATTGAGTTGGAAAATTTCCTCAGACATTCTGAACATGAGACCCTTAATAGATAAATTATTTGCAAATATTTTCTTCCACTCTGTAAATTATCTTTTCACTTTCTTGATAGTATCCTTTGATGCACAAAATTTTTAATTTTAATGAAGTCCAGTTTGTCTGTTTTTTCTTATATTGCCTGTGATATGTTGTTTAAGAAACCATTGTCTGCTGGGCACAGTGATTCAGACCTGTAATGCCAGCACTTTGGGAGGCTTAGGCAGGTGGATCACTTGAACCCAGGAGTTCAAGACCAGCCTCTTTGGTAGGGACCAGCCATCTCTATAGAAAATCCAAAAATTAGGTGTATGTGATGGCATGCACCTGCAGTCCCAGCTACTCAGGAGGTAGGAGGTAGGAGGATTGCTGGGGCTGTGGAGGCTGAGGTTGCAGTGAATCAAGATTGTGCCACTGAAGTCCAGACTGGGTGACAGAGCAAGAGTCTCTGTCAAAAAAAAAAAAAAGAAAGAAAGAAAGAAAGAAAGAAAGAAAGAAAGAAAGAAAGAAAGGAAAAAAAAAGAAATCATTGTCAAGTTTAAGACTATGCAGATTTGCCCCTATGTTTTCTTCTAAGAATTTTATAATTTCTAAATTTAGATCTTTGACCCATTTTTAGTTAATTTTTGTATATGGTGTAATGTAAGGGTACAAATTCATTCAAAAGACATTCATGTGGATATCCAATTATCCCAAGACCTTTTGTTAAAGAGAGTGTCTTTACCCATTGAATGGCCTTCACACCCATGTCAAAAATCAACTATTTGTTCACATAAGTCAATGTGAGCATTTATTTCTAGGCTCTCAATTCCATTCCACTGTTCTGTATGTTTCTCCTTATCTTGGGATCATATTATTTTGATTATTGTAGCTTTCTAGTAAGTTTTGAACTCAGGAAATATGAGTCTTCCACCTTAGTTTTTTTTCTCAAGATTGTTTTATCTGTTTTAGGTCCCTTGAGATTTCCTATTAATTTTAAGATAGGTTTTTCCATTTCTGCAAGAAACTCCATCTGGAATGTGATACGTATTTCTTTGAATCTGTGTAATCCTTTGAGTAGCATTGTTATTTTAACAACACTAAGCCTTTTAATCCATGCACACAGGATGTATTTTCATTTATTTAGATCTTCCTTAATTTCTTTTAGCAACTTTTATAGTTTTCACTGTATAACACTTGCACTTAATTGTTTGTGTATATTCCTAAATGTTTTGTTTTTTAGATACTATTATAAATTGAATGATTTTCTTTATCTCCTTTTCAGATCAGTCATTGCTAATGTGTAGAAATACAACTGCTTTTTGTATGTTAATTTTGTATCCTTCAACTTTGCCGATTTTGTTTATTCACACTAACATTTTTTTTTTTTTAAGAACACTAGCAGTTTGGGGATATAAGATCATGCAATCTGCAAATAGAGGTAGTCTTACGTCTTCCTTTCCAATTTAAATGACTTTTTTTTCTTTCTCTTGCCTAATTTATCTGGCTAGTACTCCTAATACTATGTTAATTAGAAGTGGCAAAGGTGGGCATCCTTGCCTTGTTCAGTGGGCCTCCTTCAATCAGTTGAAGCCCTTAAGAAAACAAACACTAATGTTTCTCGAAGAACACAGGACTCTCCCCAAGACTGCAACATAGAAACTCTACCTCTCTCTCTAGCCTAGATGGTGAGCCAATTCCTTAAAATCTCTCCCCCACTCTCTCTCGATAGATAGATAGATGATAGATAAATAGACAGATAGATAGATAGACAGATATGCAAACATACACATACATACAACAAACGCAGAGATGGTCCCTGACTTATAATTGTTTGACTTATTTTTGACTATATGCTGATGCTTTCAGCTGTGTACATTAATTGTGAGTAACCATACAACCCCATTCTGTTTTTCACTTTCAGTATAGTATTCAATACATTATGTAAAATATTCAACACTTTATTTTAAAATTGGCTTTGTGTCAGATAATTTTGCTCAACTGTAAGCTAATGTAAGTGTTCTGAGCATGTTTAAAGTAGACTAGGCTAAGCTATGATGTTCAGTACATTGGGTGGCCTAAATGAATTTTTTTTTTTTTTTAAAGACACAGTCTTGCTCTGTTGCCCAGGCTGGAGTGCAATGGCACAATCTCGGCTCACTGTAATCTCCGCCTCCCAGGTTCAAGCAATTCTCTTGCCTCAGCCTCCTGAGTAGCTGGGACTACAGGCATGTGCCACCACACCCAGCTAATTTTTTGTATTTTTAGTAGAGATGGGGTTTCACCATGTTGGTCAGGTTGGTCTCGATCTCCTGACCTCATAATCCACCTGTCTCGGCCTCCCAAAGTGCTGGGATTACAGGCATAAGCCACTGCACACAGGGCCCTAAATGCATTTTTAACTTACAATATTTTTAACATACAATGGGTTCATCAAGACTTAAGTTCGCTGTGGTTGAGGAGCAACTATATATGCGTATAATGTGTATATATTTGTATATGTGTATGTATATGTACACACACACTCACACAAATGTAGATTTTATTATATAATGTGTATATATTTGTATATGTGTATGTGTATGTACATACACACTCACACAAATGTAGATTTTATTGGTTCTCTTTCTCTGGAGAATTCTGACCTATACAACAGGTTGTTGGTTTTTTTCCTTTCTACACTGGAGATATAAAGCCTACTTCCTTCTGGCCTCCATGGCTTCTGATGAGAAAGCTGATAATCTTATTGAGGTGTGTGATGAGTCATTTCTTTCTCACTGCTTTCAAGATTCTCTCTTTGTCTTTTGACAATTTGTTTATAATGTGTCTTAGTAAAAAACTCTTTGAGTTTATCCTGCTTGGAGTTGGCTGAGCTTCTTGGATAGGTATTTTCATGTCTTTCATCAAATTTGGGAAGTTTTCAGCCACTACTTCTTAAGATATTCTGTCTTTCTCTATTTCCTTTTCTCCTGGGACTTTCACTAGGTATGTTATTATACTTTAGGGCATCCCACAGGTCTCCAGGGCTGTTCATTTTTCTTCATTCATTTTTCCTTTCTAATCTTTGGACTGGGTAATCTCAATTGGCATGTCTTCAAGTTTGCTGATTTCTTCTGCTTACTCAAATTTGCTGTTGAATCTGTGTAGTGCATTTTTCATTTTGATTATTATACTTTTAAACTCCAGGACTTATTTGGTTCTTCTTTAGAATTTATCTTTATTGATATTCTCATTTTGTTCATACATCATTTTTCTAATTTATTTCTTTGTCTCTGGCTTCCTTTGGCTCTTTGAGCATATTTAATATAGTTGATTTAATGTAAGCCCAATGCCTGGGCTTCCTCAGGAACAGTTTTTGTTAATTAATTTTTTTCCTTTGTACGGCTCATACTTTCCTGGTGTTTTGTATGCTCTGTGATTCCTTTTGTTGAAAACTGGACATTCAAATATTATAATGTATTATCTGTGGAACTCAGATTCTCCTCTTTCCCCAGCATTTGCCATTCCTAACTTTTGAAAGCTTAGCTTGTGGTCAGTGTTTTGACCAGAATTTTCTTGAATAAAGTTTTCTTGAGTGCCAGGAGCTTTAAAATAAAACAAACGAAAGCCCTCTTCCATTCTTTGTGTATTTGCTCCTTTGAGCACTCCTTTAATACTTGGCTAGGCTGTTTACAATTTTGGCTCAGCCTTTACTTCCTATTTTCAAGAACCTATAGATCAGCCAGTGATGAAACTGCAGGATCTTCACAGTCTTTTCCAAGCATGCATCCTGTTCTGAGCCTGTGCTGGCTTTCTAAATTCCCCAGTAGACATGGGTGCCTTTGAATGCCCTAATTTTTCAAAGAAACTCTCTCTAGCTTTTCTCCTAGGCTTTATGAGATCTATTGTGTATCTCAACTGTAATCTTTTGCCCAGGCAGCTGTGGGTTTTTCATTTGCCTTGCAATGTTTGTGAGCACTGCCCCCGGCTTTTTCACCCTGTGTGAGGTCCAAGTTAGGCAAACACAAGTGCCTTGAGTCAGTCCTTCAGGAAACCTGCAGATGGGTTAGAATAAGCAAACACAATAATTTGCAAATAAGATCCACTCTGCTCCTTCTGGAATCAAGAAACAGAGTCCCATACTGGGAACACAGGCTGCTATCTTCAAGACTGCCACCAGGTTAGGGAGGAGGTGGGCAAGGGCAGGCAAAATGCCACAAAGCTCTCCTACCATTTTGAAGTTGCCTTTTCTTTGATTCAGTATTCATGTGGTTGCTCTAGACCTTTGACCATTTTCTAGAGTTTTGACAATGTTGGTTCTGACAGTGTCTGGGGTTTTTTTTCTTTTACATATCTGCAGAGGAATGGGAGTTTGGAGCTGTCTGCTCTGCTATTTTGCTGACACTTTTATGTCCCTTGCTCCTGCCACGACCAACATGATTGTAGGGGTTCCATTAAATCATTTACACAACCAAAATTGTGATTAAAGCAGAATGCATAAATGAACATTTTGTTATATTATACAACTTACCAGTTTTGCGGGGGAAACTCCCCATCTAGTTTGTCCACAAATCCTGTCAGCTTTACCTGTCACTTCTGCCTGGTGGCTTGTCTCCTGCCTACATTCTTGGCACCTCTGGCAGGGAGATGGCATGAGCAGAGCATCAGCACAGGGGCTCTGAAGTCAACACATTTGGTTTGAATTGGGATCCACCATTTAGTAGCTTTGCAGTCAAGGTGAAAATCAAGTGGTTTTACCTTTATGAGCCTCAGTTTCCTTGTTAGTAAAAGAGTAATGTGAATCCCTGCTTCACCAATGTGAGAGTCTGATGAGCAAGTGCATGTCAAGTAATGAACACCATGCCTGAACACAGTAAGGGCTCCACGGGAATTAGTTCTTACTGCTCCTGAGGAAGGCTCATTATGAAAGGGGTGAGCAGGCAGCCTGGACACCTCTGGGGAGCAGCAGACTATTGGGTCTGGTTGGAGGAGGATGTGCAACAAGAGAGTTCAGCCTGTCTCATCCTTGGCAACAGGAAACAGCAAAGGTTCTTGAGCTAAAGGATGATGAGATTAGAGATGTACCTTAAGAGTCTAATTCTGGAAGTAGAAATTTAAGAAAGAGAGGTCAGACTGAGTGGGCAGCATGGAATGAACTATTAATAAATATTAAGCCAGTGGCTAGAAATTGCATTATGGAGTTTGGAAGAAAGATGAAGGTAGGAGATTTGAGTCAGGAATAGCTATGACTTTGAATGACATCTCTATGCTGATAGACTTCCAAATTTATGTCTTTAATCAGGACCTCTTATTGCCATTGGCATGATGAGTAGGCATCTCAGACTTAGCATGCCCAAAATGTCCACCTAGACTCCTAGCACTCACCCCAACCAGCAGCTCTGCCCACTTCCCCTCTGGGCTCACAGCAGCTCCATCTTGCAGCTACTCAGGTCTGATGCCCTGCAGGCATCTCTCAGTTCTCCCTTTGGCTCACATTCCCTGTTTAGTCTGTCAACACAATTTGTCAGCTCTGCCCTCAAAGTACGCCCAGAATTATTCACTCTTAGGCCTCCAGACTACCCACTCTGCATTTTTTGTCCACCGCTATCATCTCCTGCCTGGATTACTGCCCTGGCCACCTGACTCCGTTCCCTGAGACCCTCGTTTGCTTGCAGTCTGTTCTCAGCACCACAGCCAGGTGATACTGATAAACCTGAATTACAGCACGGCCTTTACCCCCAAGAACACTCCAGGGGCCCCCCAGCTCACTCAGGGGAGAAGCTAAAGGCTCACCTGGCCCCTAGGCTCCTCGTGCCCCCCGCTCTGATCTCACCCCCTCCTCCCTCTGCCTGTCCTCTCCCTGGCCAGCAGCTGCAGCCACAGCTGCCTCCTTCAGTCCTTCAATGCTCCTAACCAACTCCCACCTCGGGACTCCACAGCCACTCTGCCTGGAATGCTCCTTCCCACGTCGTCTTCAGCTTCATTCTCTCAGTCTCAAGATATTCCTCAAAAGTCACCTTCATGGGCAGGCCTTCCTTGGACATCCCACCAAAAATGTCAGCACGTCCCTCTGCCTCCCTCTTCCTGTTCTCCCTTCCCTCCTTATTTCTTCTTGGTGCTGGTAATTACCTACCACAAGGAAAGACTGGACCAGAGATGTCAGGATGATGGGACGGCCCCGCTAAGGCCAGGGAGTGTTAAGAGGAGCAGCCTGTGGAAGAGCAGGCGCTGAGGGAGGAGAGCACTGGAGGCACAAGGGGGCAAGCGAGGGCATTTCGAGAAGAAAATGACCCGTGGGCTCCAAACTGCTGAGTAGAGGTGATTTCTGGCAAGAGATGATTTCATGGCTGATGAAAGACTGAGAAAAAGAGTATTTTTCTAATTTACCCTTGGCAGGAGAGTAAATTAAACTGTCACCTTGGAGGACAACTTGGCAGTGTCTATTAAAATGTGACCATATAGTGTAGAATCCAACTGTTCCATTTCTCAATATCTTCCTTATAAAAGAAAAACAAACATCACACATGCACAAGGATGCATGCTGTGAATGTTTTCTACAACATTCTCAGTGATAGCAAAAAACTGGAAACAACCAGGAAATAATGGCTAAATAAGTTGTAGTACATACATCATGTAAAATACTACATAGCACTGAAGAAGAATGCAGCCGCTCTGTGTGTGACAGGGCTGGCACACACGCTGTCGTGCAAAGGGAACAAATCGTGGTCCTGAATGCCGTGGTCTCACTGCCACTGAAAAGGACAGAGTGAGAGAAGAATTAGGGGTGATTTTTAAAATGTTATCCTTTTCTATAATTTTAAAGTTTTTTTTTTTTAAAAAAAAAAAAACTATGAATCTGTGTTACATTGAAAATCTGATTTTAAAAATTTAGAGTTCAAAATACATATTTGTTTTTACCATCAAAAGCATTTTAAAGAAACAAGAAAGAAGGTGAGTCCAAGAGGGATGGGGAACGCTGGGAAGTCACTGAATGTGGGATGGTTTCCTGACTTATGAGAGAGCAGCAGGCTCTGGACCTGGTGAGCTGGTGAGCCGAAGGCTTCCCTGCAGGAGGTGAGCTGGTGGAAACAGCAAAAAGCAAAGGCAGCAGGCACAGGCGGCTCTTCCCACAGTAGGGGAGGGGAAGAGTATTTGGAGGAGAGCGAGAGGAGCGTTTTTGTGGCTGAAGGAGACTTGAGGGTTGCAAGGTATCAGCAGGTGGTTGATTTGTAAAGTCAGGTCTGTACATCAGTGAATGATAAGCCACGTAATACCGGCAGCCAACAAAGGCCAGGGTGTTCACTGCAGCAAAGCAGGGACCATCTGCGCCCCCCACAACTTTAGACCCAGCTCTTACTGCACAGCAGGCAGAGAGTGGTACCTTTGCAGGCCCTCCTCTGTAAAATCTACATCTGAATTCTGTGTGTTTCTTTAAAAATTATAGCTCTTTATCATTTCTTGAAGCCCTGCTGGCTTTAGAAATAGGCCTGATCTTTTCTGAACTTACCATGCCTTTAGCAATCTGAAAATTTTGGTTCTTTCTTCATTATCCATGAATTATAATAGCTCAGGAAAATGTTTCCACTATGGCCTCAATGCTGGTGAAGCTAAACTAATGTTTAATAAAAAGTTCTAAGTAATTTCCCTGGCCACGCTTGCCCCTTGCGTGCTGTACTTAAGTTTGCCAAATGACCCACTCAGAGGGCTTGGAAGGAACTGAAACCAATCCATAAAATAGAATCCACCCTATGTAGCTGAGACACCCTGTGTGCCATTCTCCTGCGCTACTATGCAACAGCAGCCCTTGCTCGTGGGCATGGTTATGCCTCTGTGCTGGGTAGAGGAGGGAAAGAGGTCTGTTTACCTCGACTTCCTGACCAGCGGCATTTAAATCATTCGCAGATGGTGCGCAATTCCACCGGCACTGAAGAGAAGGGAGGCTTTTCTATGTCCCTTTCATTTATTTGAATCCCCCTTGAAGAATGAGGTGCCACTTCAAAGAGGCGGGCAGACTGCGGGTGGCCTTACAGCTTCTGGTTGATTTATGCTGGAGTTTAGCCACTGCCTTTGCACAGACTTTGTTTCAGGGAGTATATTTATCTGACCTTTCTTTGACTAGACAACCCCACAGCAATTCATGGGAGGAAATGGGTGCTCCGTGTAGAGAGGTGGCATTTGGATGAGCGGCAGGAATTCCGGGCGTCTGGTGTTTGATCCCTTAAGCCTGCCCTGGCCACCTTACAGCCAGCTCAACACGTCCCAGATTGATGGGAAGGGAGCGTCCTGGGGCTGAACAGTCAATGTGGACTCTGAAGCAGCTTGCCGCCTTACCAAGAATCAGACTTAGGTCACTCTGGGTCCATAAGGGTCGTGGTGCCCAGCGCCATTCTGTTTGCTTCTTCAGTGAGCCTGTATAAAAACCCGGCACTTGGAGAGAACTGAGATCAGTGAGGAAGACACAAGCCCTTTAAGACCACGAGAGCCTGTGCTTTGCAACCCTGTAGAGGGTAGAGTGAGGAGTGGTATGTCTCTTGAGAGGGTTTCTTCCTATTGGGCTTCATTTGCTCAAAGGTGAGGTGGACTCTCATTATTCAGCACCCCTCAACTCTATAGGGTTAGTGATTCGGTGGATCAAATCCTGTTTCTGAGCTACACCATGCCATGTAAGAGTGTAAGAGTGCCACTGTCCTCAAAACAAACTCCAAGCTCAGATGCGATGTGAGGCTCAGTCAGCAGGCCCTGCAGGAGGGCCAAGGGCAGGCTATAGTGTGCTCGCCTCCTGGGGCTTCCTCCCATGGGGCCGCTCCTCACCCACAGTCCATGCACTCTCACCTCTCCAGGCCTTAGAGAGTTGGCACTGGGTGTTAACACAGAGTGGCAGCACCTTGCCCCACAGGTGGGGTGGGAGGCAGGTGTAAGGTGGGAATGGAGAAGCTGTTTTGTTCCTGATTTCTTCCTATCAAATTGAAATCCACCCTCCAGGCATGTCTTCAGACAAATGTGGCTCCTCTGTCCTGAGGGGTTGCTGCTGAGGGAGCATAGAATCCCAGAAATCTCTGCCCATGGACTGCCTTTATGTCTCCCTAGACCATCAACTGCCTTTCCACACGAGCTGGACTGCTACATTTAAACAAGTCATGAGTTCAAACTGAGTGCCTTCGTTAAAGATGTTTAAGAAGTAGACACTTAAAACAGAATACAATATTATAAATATGCCAACGAAAAAGGTGCAGGCATTTCTTAGAGACGCATTAGCTGATGTGGCTCAATTAGGGCCGCCTCTGGGTGCCCAGGGAGTGCAGTCTTGTTAATGGAGATTCTTGCTGAGTCTCTTTCTGAAGTTCCTTTCCAGAAGTGAAATTAAAATCACGCAATTAAAGTGTTCACAGTTGGGGCTGGATGTTCTTGAACTGATTGAAAGATGAAGAAGTGGACACACCATTTTGAAACAGCAATTGTCTCTGTAATTAAATGCAATTAATTGACATAACTGTTTGCTTTTCTCCATGTAAAACTGATTGAAATGTCAACACTTTAAAGAATATGCCCCCATCTGTTTTCTCTTTCCATCCTAACCAAAATTCTCACCAACGTATGAAGACCATCAAAGGTAATGTTTGGCACATCACTCTAATATTGATGTTATGGGGTAAACATATCCAGGAAATTGGGGAGAAATACACTGGAAAAAGTAGAGCTCTAGGCTATCCAATGTACATCATTTCTTCTGAGCCACACACTTTTGCTTCTTCACAATAAAAAGATTAAATCTAACAATTTTTCCATGGCTGATCTCTGGGGAAGGAACCATTGAATGTTAGTGATAACCAAAACACAGATTCCAAAGATGAGACTAAAAAATTAGTTCATTAGCTTTTCTAAAAAAACTTTTTTTTCATATTATTATAGGCAATCTGGAAAATACTGAAAGAATAAAGAGAAAAAAAATTCCCATAGTCTCACCACAGAAGATAATCAATAGATATTTTCTTCATCCCTACATACATATTTGAATTCATATTGATTATATATTTTAAACATGTATTATACGTATTTGTATCCTAAGTTTTTACTTATATTGCAAGTATTTTTCTTGCCAGTAAAAAAGTTCCTAAACATTTTTATAAATGTCCAAATAAAATCTCATCACAGGGACATTCCACCATTTACTTGGCCATCCTCTCGTTATTGGACATATAAGTTATTAACAGTATTTTGCTATCATAATAATACAGAAAAGACACCTTGTTGCAAAAATCTGTCTGTATTCTTTACTTTTTTTCCTTAGGAAGCTTTCTTTTAATTGCAATTTCCTGCACTAAAGATTCGAATCGTTTTTTGAGGCTTTTGGTAGGTACTGCCAAATTGCCTTCCAGAAGGTGCCCAATTTGTACTTCCATCAGCAGGGTAAGAAGTTACCTATTCCCCTGAGTCTTCTCCAGCACTGAGTATGGTATCTATAAGATTGAGCCTCTGCAAAGCCCAATAGCCCTTTACTAGAGAAAGCTCATTGTTTAACAGATCATCTTGGTCTATGACAAATAGCAACTGAAACTTGAATTACTCAGGCTTCTGGCTGTGCTTTCCAGCAAAGGTGAGGGCACCTGGGACCAGCATCCAGTAAGTGCCTACCAGGGCAGTTGAGTGATACCCATGAGCAACTAGATGGCAGACAAGCTACTGTCATCATGAGGACTGGGACTGCTACCAATCAGGTAAGTTTGAAGTCTGACCCCATGTCACCCACCTCCCTTCCTGTCCTTCGTAGCTGTGTTGGCCAAAGATGGACACAAGGTCATACTAGAGAAGATAGAAGACTGGAATGTAGTGGAACTCATGGTCAATGAAGACGTTGTCTTCCACTGCGACATTAAGGACCTGGAGTTCGGTAAGCCCTTTAGTGACATTTCTAGCCAGTATTTTGTCTCCTCTGAGGAGTCCCTCAGTTTCTAGTTGAAACGATCAGTGCCTCATGCCTTGATTCAAATTGGGTTTCTGTCTGAGTATGAAACTCCCACTGAAAGCCCTGTGCCCTGTGGCACACACAGGAGCACATCGGAACCACGCAGTAAAGTGTGTGACGCTCTGAGTTTCCCCCAACACTGGGAACAGAAGAGGAAGGAAAATGAAGTGAAGCCCTGGACTTCAAGGGATGTGATGGGATTAAGGGATAACAGTTTTTTTTTACTTCAATAATATGTATTCTACTATTATTTGCATTCAAAGCTGCTTTTGTTCCATTTGTTTATTCTATCTAGACTTGCTAAGACAATTAGAGTTGATATGCCAGCAATGCATGACACTATCAGCAACGTTCAAGTGATTTCTTTGCCCTGGAGAGCTTCAGGCCTGGCAGGCTGTCACCGTGCATGCCTCTCTATGCTCAGAAGTCAAAGCTTTGCAATCCACTCTATTTAACTCTATTAAAAACTAGTTAACATTTTACTTGCCCATGGCCTTTGAAAATGCCCTCTGGGTGGAAGCCATAGGTATGTCTGATACGATAATAAACTGTATATGAAGCTAACCAAAAGACAATATATCTATTTCCCTAGGAGGTGACGGTACACTAGACCCACTATGCGAAAAGGCTCGGATAGCTGTGCTGAACGCCTACTGATCTCCTCGTGGGACAAGTATCTTAAATTGGCGGAACAGCAGCTGCCCCAGCCATTCTATGATGTAGGCAGAAGTGGCTGTGCCGGGGTGTGGACACTGGGCTCTACTAGTGAGAACAGGGTAACTCCGGCCTCACTTCCAGCCTACACAGCCTCAGGGTTCTCACCTGGCTGCACAGCAGTCCACAGAAATAATAAAAACCACATCATTTGTAGCATCTCTCAATCTCAACCCATTGGGAGAGCCCTCCAATATCAGATACACATTGAGCTGAAGGAAATCATAAAATGCAATCAAATAACAAGGTGCCATCCCTTACTAATAACACATAGTTGCCAGAAGCATCTGAGATTTCATTGTTTAGCACTTGAAGAGCTCAGAACAGGTAAAATTAAAGAGAAGTTGGAGGAAGGGTGGGAATAAAGGCTTTTGACAGTCTGAACCAAAAGCAAATGTTAATATTTGGAAACTTGCTATTCCTACAGATTTATTTCTGGCTCCTGAGGGAATAAATATTTCAAATTGCTAATATAAAATTAGCTGAAATCAAATCTTCAGTTATTCTCATCTAAAACAAGAAAACGACCTGTCTTCTTTTGCATCAAGATTGTCTAAGGAGGGCATGAAACAGTCCTCAGTAGAATGTGAGATGGCTCCCTGGTCCCTCTGGAGGAGAACACAACCCCGTAGAGTTAAAGAGGGTTTTCTTTATGTTCAGTGTGAAAATCAATCATGTCAAAATGATATTTTTACTTTCTGGTCTTATGCACCAAAGTATAGTATATGTTCTTAAATACAGTGTAACAGAGAGGGGGAAATGCAGATACATCAAATGAGAGGTCATGGTAAGAAGGCCTCACACCTGTAGAAGAAAGCCAGATTCCCTAACAGAAGACTCTGGACCCGGGGCACCTGTGCTGAAGGAGCAGGATCTTTAGGATCCCTCAGAGAGCTTCGGCCTCGCCCCCTCTGAGAGCAAGCCTAACCATCGCCCCAGGCAGCCTCAAACCCTTCTGCACCCTAGAACTTCAAAGGCCACCAGGGACCATGAAACTGCTTGCAAAGGTTCTTTCTCACATGTGACAAAATAGAGGGTATAGTCTTAAAACCTCAGCCCAAGCTACACTTGTCAGAGTTGATTCAGGGATTGAATCAACTAATGAATTGATTCAATTAATTAAATTGAATCCATTTAAGCATCTCCTTACTGAGAAACTGAGGTTCAGAAAAGATTCTTCCAGCGTCTGGTGCCAGTTTTCATGTATCTTTTGTAGCCCTAGAGTTAGCCTTTTTTGTCAAAGACCAGTTTAAGTCACCATAGATGTAGCATTCAATCTTTGTTTCAATGTAACATTTTACTACAAGAGAAATCCATTCTCATTAAAGAAAAATGGAAAAATACACATGAAAATAAAGTACAACTTTAATAACATTTTGATATATTTCAATTTGGGTTTCTTCTATTTATGTCTGAATATTCATAAAGAGATAGACATGCAGAAATTGACTTCATCCATTTGAGATTTCTGCATAATTTTGTAAGTTTTTAAAATTTTTTCAACTTTTGTTTTAGATACTGGGGGTACATGGGCAGATATGTTGAATCTTTTTTAAGACATAACATTTTGCATAGAGCTGCTTCCCACATGACTAAAGCATTTGTTGGCCGGGCACAGTGGCTGACACCTGTAATCAATCTCAGCACTTTGGGAGGCTGAGGCAGTCAGGTCACCTGAGGACAGGAGTTCAAGATCAACCTGACCAACATGGTGAAACCCCATCTCTACTAAAAATACAAAAATTATCCAGACGTGGTGACCTGCACCTATAATCCCAACTACTCAGGAGGCTGAAGCAAGAGAATCGCTTGAACTCAGGAGGCAGAGGTTGTAGTGAACTGAGATTGTGCCACTGCATTCTAGCCTGGGTGACAGAGCAAGATTCCATCTCAAAAAAAATAAAAATTAAAAAAAAAATTTGTGGGAGAAGATCCAAGATGGCCAAATAGGAATAGCTCCAGAGTGCAGTTCCCAGCGAGAACAGTGTAGAGGGTGACTGCTCATCGCATTTCCAAACAAGTTTTCACTGCCCACAGACCAGGAGATCCCCAGGCCGAAAAGCACCACAAGTTATCAGCATGGAGGTTTCAGCCGGTGCCACGTCGAAGCACAGTAACTCACACAAGTCTGAGCTGCCTTTTCAGCCGGAGCCCAGAACGCCTGGGAGACAGAGCTACCCATTCAACTGAAAGGGAGGGGAATAAGACAGGGAGCCAGGGGATCTGGCTTAGTGGGTACCATGCTCACAAAATAAGCAACCTGAAACACTCTGGATTGAGAGTTTTGCAGCAAGCACAGTTGGACCCAGGACTGTCCAGCTTAGTGGGGGGAAGGGCGTCCCCCATTACTTAGGCAGTCTACCACTACCAAGGCAGTTCACACAGCAGCTGGGCAGAGCCTGCAGCAGCTCAGCAATGCCTCTGCTGGCAGACTGTGATGAGACTACTTCATGTGAGGCAGGGCATCTATGAAAAAGGCAGTAGCATGACAGGGTCTTACAAATAAAACTGACCTTCCTGTGACAGAGCACCTGGGAAAAGAGGTGGTTATGAGTTCAGCTGCAGCAGACTTAAAGGTACCTGCCCAGCAGCTCTGCACGGAACAACAGAGCCCCCAGCACAGCACTTGAGCTGCTATAGGGACAGACTATCTCATCAAGCAACTCCCCAACTCCCATATACACAAAGAGACACCCCATAAAGGGGAGCTCAGGCCAACATCTGGTGGGTACTCATTTGGGACGAGGATAGCAGAGAAGAAGCCTGTGGCCACCCTTGCTGATCTGCAGCCCCTGCAGGCAATCCACAGGCAAGCAGGGTTTGGAGTGGACCTCCAGTGGTCCTGCAGCAGAGGGGCCTGACTGTTAGAAGGAAAACTAAGAAGCAGAAAGAAATAACTTCATCATCAACAAAAAGAACATCCACTCAGAGACCCCATCCGAAAGTCACCAACTACAAAGACCACAGGTAGAAAAAACCACTAACATGGGAAGAAACCAGCACAAAAAGGAGGAAAACACCAAAGACCAGAAGGCCTCTCCTCCTCCAAGGGATCACAACTCCTCACCAGCTGGAATCAAAGATGGATGGAGAATGAGTCTGATGAACTGACAGAAACAGGCTTCAGAAAGTGGATAATAACAAACTTCTCAGAGCTAAAAGAACATGTTCTAACCCGATGCAAAGAAACTAAAAACGTAGAAAAAAGGTTAGATGAGATGCTAACTAGGATAAACCGCTTAGAGAAGAATATAAACAACTTGATGGAGCTGAAAAACACAGCACGAGAACTTCACAAAGCATACACAAGTTTCAATAGCTGAATTGATCAAGCAGGAGAAAGGATATCAGAAATTGAAGATCAACTCAATGAAATAAAAGAAGAAGGCAAGAATAGAGAAAAAAGAGTGAAAAGAAATGAACAAAACCTCAAAGAAATATAGGATTATGTGAAAAGACCTAATCTACATTTGATAGGTGTATGTGAATGTGATGGAGAGAATGAATCCAAGCTGGAAAACACTCTTCAGGATTTTATCCAGGAGAACTTCCCCAACCTAGCAAGTCAGGCCACCATTCAAGTCCAGGAAATACAGAGAACACCACAAAGATATTCTGCAAGAAGAGCAGCCCCAAGGCACATAATCCTCAGATTCACTAGGGTTGAAATGAAGGAAAAAATGCTAAGGGCAGCAAGAGAAAAAGATCGGGTTATCCACAAAGGGAAGCCCATCAGACTCACAGCAGATCTCTCAGCAGAAACTCTACAAGCCAGAAGAGAGTGGGAGCCAATATTCAACATCCATAAAGAAAAGAACTTTTTTTTTTTTTTTTTTTTTTTTTTTTTTTGAGACGGAGTTTCACTCTTGTTACCCAGGCTGGAGTGCAATGGCGCAATCTCGGCTCACCGCAACCTCCGCCTCCTGGGTTCAGGCAATTCTCCTGCCTCAGCCTCCTGAGTAGCTGGGATTACAGGCACGTGCCACCATGCCCAGCTAATTGTTTTGTATTTTTAGTAGAGACGGGGTTTCACCATGTTGACTAGGATGGTCTCGATCTCTTGACCTCGTGATCCACCCACCTCGGCCTCCCAAAGTGCTGGGATTACAGGCTTGAGCCACCATGCCTGGCAAGAAAAGAACTTTTAATCTAGAATTTCATATCCAGCCAAACTAAGCTTCAAAAGCGAAGGAAAAAGAAAATCTTTTATGAACAAGCAATTGCTGAGATTTCATCACCACCAGGCCTGCCTTAAAAGCGTTCCTGAAGGAAACACTAAACATAGAAAGGAACAGCCAGTACCAGCCACTCCAAAACGTACCAAATGGTAAACACCCTCAACACAATGAAGAAAACGTGTCAACTAATGGGCAAAACAACCAGCTAGCATCAAAATGGCAGGATCAAATTCACACATAACAATATTAACCTTAAATGTAAATGGACTAAATGCCCCAATGAAAAGACACAGAATGGCAAATTGGATAAAAAGTCAAAACCCATCAGTGTGCTATATTCAGGAAACCCATCTCATGTGCAAGGACACACATAGGCTCAAAATAAAGGGACGGAGGAAGATTTATCAAGCAAAAAAAAGCAGGAGTTGAAATCCTAATCTCTGATAAAATTGACTTTAAACCAACAAAGATCAAAAGAGACAAAGAAGGGCATTACATAATGGTAAAAGGATCAAGGCATCAAGAAGAACTAACAATCCCAAATATATATGCACCCAATACAGGAGCACCCAGGTTCATAAGCCAAGTTCTTAATGACCTACAAAGAGATTTACACTCCCACACAATAACAGTGGGAGACTTTAACATTCCACTCTCAATATTAGACAGATCAACAAGACAGAAAATCAACAAGGATATCCAGAACTTGAACTCAGACCTGGACCAAGCAAACCTAACAGACATCTACAGAACCCTCCACCCCAAATCCACAAAATATGCATTCTTCTCAGCACCGCATGGCACCTACTCTAAAATTGACCACATAATTGGAAGTAAATCACTCCTCAGCAAATGCAAAAGAACAGATACCATAACAAACACTCTCTCAGACCACAGGGCAATCAAATTAGAACTCAGAATTCAGAAACTAATTCAGAACTGCACAACTTCATGGAAACCAAACAACTGGCTCCTGAATGTCAACTGGATAAACAATGAAATGAAGGCAGAAATAAAGATGTTCTTCAAAACCAATGAGAATAAAGATGCAACATACCAGAATCTCTGGAACACATTTAAAGCAGTGTCTAGAGGGAAATTTATAGCAATAAATGCCCAGGAGAGAAGCAAGGAAAGATCTAAAATCGGCACCCTATTGTCAAAATTGAAAGAGCTACAGGAGCAACATTTAAAAAACTCAAAAGCTAGCAGAAGACAAGAAATAACTAAGATCACAGCAGAACTGAAGGAGATAGGGACACAAAAAATTATTTAAAAAATCAATAAATCCAGGAGCTGGTTTTCTGAAAAGATCAACAAAATAAACAGACAGCTAGCCAAATTAATAAAAAAGAAAAGGGATAAGAATCAAATAGATGGAATTAAAAAAAACGATAAAGGGGATATCACCACTGACTCCACAGAAATACAAATTACAATCGGAGACTACTACAAACAACTCTATGGACATAAACTAATAAACCTGGAAGAAATGGATAAATTCCTGGACACTTGCACCCTCCCAAGCCTAAACCAGGAAGAAGCTGAAACTTTGAACAGACCAATAACATGGGCCGAAGCTGAGGCAGCAATTAATAGCCTACCAACCAAAAAAGTCCAGGTCCAGACAGGTTCACAGCTGAATTCTATCAGACGTGCAAAGAAGAGCTGGTACCATTCCTTCTGAAACTATTCCTAACAATCCAAAAAGAGGGACTCCTTCCCAAATCATTTTATGAGACCAACATCATCCTGATACCAAAACCCAGCAGAGACTCAACAAAAAAAGAAAACTTTAGGCCAATATCCATGATGAACATAGATGCAAAAATATACAGTAAAATACTGGCAAGCTGATTGGAACAGCACATCAAAAAGCTTTTCAAACACAGTCAAGTAGGCTTCATCCTGGGGATGCAAGGCCAGTTCAACATACTCAAGTCTATAAACATAATCCACCACATAAACAAAACCAAAGACAAAACCACATGATTATCTCAATAGATGCAGAGAAAGCCTTTGACAAAATTCAACAGCACTTTATGCTAAAAACTCTTAATAAACTAGGTATTGAAGGAACATATCCCAAAATAATAAAAGCTGTTTATGACAAACCTACAGGCAATATCATACTGAATGGGCAAAAACTGGAATCAATCCTTTTGAAATCCAATGCTAGACAAGGATGCCCTCTGCCACGACTCCTATTGAATATAGTATTGGGGGCCAGGCGCGGTGGCTCAAGCCTGTAATCCCAGCACTTTGGGAGGCCGAGGCGGGTAGATCACGAGGTCAAGAGATCGAGACCATCCTGGTCAACATGGTGAAACCCTGTCTCCACTAAAAATACAAAAAGTTAGCTGGGCATGGTGGCACGTGCCTGTAATCCCAGCTACTCAGGAGGCTGAGGCAGGAGAATTGCCTGAACCCAGGAGGGTGAGCCGAGATCGCACCATTGCACTCCAGCCTGGGTAACAAGAGTGAAACTCAGTCTCAAAAAAAAAAAATAAAATAAAATATATATAATATATATATATATATATATATATATATATATATATATATATATAGTATTGGAAGTTCTAGCCAGAGCAATTAGGCAAGAAAAAAAAAATAAAGGGTATTCAATTAGGAAAGGAGGAAGTCAAATTGTCTCTATTTGCAGATGACATGATTGTATATTTAGAAGACCCTATCATCTCAACCCAAAATCTCCTGAAACTAATAAGCAACTTCAGCAAAGTCTCAGGATACAAAATCAATGTGCAGAAATCACAAGCATTTCCATACACAAACAACAGACTAACAGAGAGCCGAATCATGAGCAAACTCCCATTCACAATTGCTACAAAAAGAATAAAATACCTAGGAATACAATTAACAAAGGACGTAAAGGACCTCTTTAAGGAGCACTACAAACCACTGCTCAAGGAAATAAGACAGGACACAAACAAATGGACAAACAAACATTCCATGCTCATGGTTAGGAAGAATCAATATCGTAAAAATGGCCATACTGCCCAAACTAATTTATAGATTCAATGTTATCCCCATCGAACTACCAATGACCTTCCTCACAGAACTGGAAAAAAAAACACCTTAAACTTCATATGGAACCAAAAGAGAGCCTGCATACCCAAGACAATCCTAAGCAAAAGCAACAAAGCCAGAGGCATCACGTTACCTGATTTCAAACTATACCACTAAGCTACAGTAATCAAAACAGCATGGTACTGGTACCAAAACAGAGATATAGACCAACGGAACAGAACAGAGGCCTTGGAAGCAACGCCACACATCTACAACCATCTGATCTTTGACAAACCTGACAAAAACAAGCAATAGGGAAAGGATTCCCTGTTTAATAAATGGTGTTGGGAAAACCAGCTAGCAGTGTGCAGAAAGCAGAAACTGGACCCCTTCCTGATACCTTACACTAAAATTAACTCCAGATGGATTAAAGACTTAAACATAAGACCTAACACCATAAAAACCCTAGAAGAAAACCTAGGCAAAACCATTCAGGACATGGGCATAGGCAAGGACTTCATGACTAAAACACCAAAAGCAATGGCAACAAAAGCCAAAAGAGATAAATGGGACCTAATTAAACTCCAGAGCTTCTGTACAGCAAAAGAAACAATCATTAGAGTGAACCAGCAACCAACAGAATGGGAAAAAATTTTTGTAATCTATCCATCAGACAAAGGGCTAATATCCAGAATCTACAAAGAACTAAAACAGATTTATAAGAAAAAAATAAACCCATCCAAAAGTGGGAAAAGGATATGAATACACACTTTTCAAAAGAAGACATATATGAGGCCAACAAACATATGAAAAAATGCTCATCATCACTGATTATTAGAGAAATGCAAATCAAAACCACATTGAGATACCACTTCATGCCAGTTAGAATGGCAATAATTTAAAAATCTGGAGACCACAGATGCTGGAGAGGATGTGGAGAAATAGGAACACTTTTACACTGTTGGTATGAGTGTAAATTAGTTCCACCATTGTGGAAGACAGTGTGGCGATTCCTCAAGGACCTAGAAATAGAAATTCCAGTTGATCCAGCAATCCCATTACTGGGTATATACCCAAAGGGTTATAAATCATTCTATTATAAGGACACATGCACACATATGTTCACAGCGACACTGTTTACAATAGCAAAGACCTGGAACCAACCCAAATGTCCATCAGTGATAGACTGAACAAGAAAAATGTGGCGCATATACACCATGGAATACTATACAGCCATAAGAAACAATGAGTTCGTGTCCTTTGTAGGCACATGGATGAATCTGGAAACCATTATTCTCAGCAAACTGACACAAGAACAGAAAATCAAACACCACATGTTCTCCCTCATAGGCGAGTGTTGAACAAAGAACACAGGGACGCAGAGAGGGGAGCATCACACCCTGGGGTCTGTTGGAGGGGGGGCCAAGGGAGGGACAGTGGGGGAGGGGTGGGGAAGCTGGGGAGGAATAACATGGGGAGAAATGCCAGATATGAGTGACGGGGGGGATGGAGGCAGCAAACCACGTTGCCATGTGTGTACCTATGCAACAATCCTGCATGATCTGCACATGTACCCCACGACCTAAAGTACAATCAAAAATAATTTAAAAGCATTTGTTAATTGTCTGAGCATTTTGTCTTGAATTAGGAAATCTCTCCCTTGAGCCGTGATTTCTACTTTCATGGCCAAAATTTTTTCAACGCTGAGAACTGAAATTGCTAGTTTCTCCTGTCTGCATTTAGAGCGGGAACTTCATCTCCAAGGACTATGGAATCCTGTCTTCCCTAGCCCTGCAACCTCAGCGTTAAACTGACACCAGGTGCTTCCCCCGGGAGCCCATGCCCTCCTCCTTATCCCCCTCAACCCTCCAGGTTGTGTTTGCACCTTCAGAGCAGCCCACCACCACCGGGACCTGCCCTACTTCGCTTCATGACCAGAGCTGAAGGGCAGGTAAGGCGAGACAGTACAGAGAGTCTGAGAAAAACCGAAGAAACTTCTAGGAGATGCCTGTGCCCGGAGGCCGATGTTTCAGTTTAGGTCAGAGGTAAATGATGTCTGAATCAGCATTGCTGGGAAAAATCACCGAGGTTTCCTCTGAGCAGTGGGATTGGTGGGGTGGGGGGCAGGTGAGGCAGAGGGAGGAGGTTTGCAGAGCTAGTCTGCCTTCCGTAGCATAAATGTTTTCAGTGGTGGGATTGATTTTTACTTTGTAAGTGTGTGTCGGGGGTACTTTTCAAATAAAAATTTAAAATAAAATCAGGGCCAAGCACTACAACTTTTACCTGTAATCCCAGCACTTTGAGAACCCAAGGAGGGTGGATTTGCTTGAACCCTGGAGTTTGCTTGAACCAGCCTGGCCAACATGGCAAAACCTCATCCCGAAAAAATACACAAAAATTGCCAAACCTGGTGGCACGCACCTGTAGTCCCAGCTACTTGAGGGGCTGAGGCAGGAGGATCACCTGTGCCCAGGAGGTCGAAGCTGCAGTGAGCCTAGATCATGCCACTGCGCTCCAGCCTGGATGACAAAGTGAGACCCTATCTCAAAAAATGAAATAAAATAAAGACCTTGACAAAGAGGCTGCCTGTCTATGTGGCCTTAACCTCCTCTGTCATTGATTAAGAAGAACTTTGTCTTGGAAATGTCTGAAGAATGTGCTGTCACCCTCCTCCTTCACCTCCCTCTCTCCAGAGCACGCACCTCCCTGCCCAGAAGCAGGAGACACAGCTTGCTTCCCATCAGGCAAAAGTGCCCTGTGCTCTAACATGCTAGACATTCAGTGTCTTTATGCTTTTAAAATACCACTGATTAAATCACATTTTAAGTTTTATAAGATGCCAAGTCATTATTTTATAAGATGCCAAGTGTCATTACTATTAACATGTAAAGAAAATGTCCTTTAGAATAAAGTTAGAAGCACAGCTCTGTTGCAATCGTTTGTTTTTTATTTTGATTTTGAGATGGAGTCTCACTCTGTCACCGAGGCTGGAGTGCAGTGGCATGATCATGGTTCACTGCAACCTCTGCCTCCTAAGTTCAAATGATCCTCCTGACTCAGCCTCCTGAAGAGCTGGGATTACAGGCACATGCCACCACGCCCAGCTGATTTTTGTATTTTTAGTAGAGAAGGGATTTCACTATGTTGGCCAGGCTGGTCTCCTGAGCTCAAGTGATCCACCCACCTTGGTCTCCCAAAGTACTGGGATTACAGATGTTAGCCACACTGAGCCTGGCCCTTCATTGTCTTTAAATGAAATTTAGGATATCTAAGCTTTTTTCATCTACTTCTAAAATTTAAGGAGAATAGATTTTCAAGGGGCCTTCCTGGGCTCCTGCCTGGAACCTTACTGGCTGTATCTGCTCCCTTGGCAGGACTGCCCTTAAAATCTGACTATTGGCTGGGGGCTGTGGCTCACGCCTGCAATCCCAGTGTTTTGGGAGGCCAAGATAGGAGGATTGCTTGTGGCCATGAGTTCCAGACCAGCCTCGGCAAGATAGTGGGACATCATCTCGACAAAAAGTAAAAAATTAGCTGAGTGCGATGGCACACACCTGAAGTCCCAGCTACTTGGGAGGCTGAGGAGGGAGAATGGCTTGAACCCAGGAGTTCAGGGCTTCAGTGAGTTACAATCACATCACCGCACTCCAGCCTGGGTGGCACAGTGCAAGCTTGTCTCAAAAAACAAACCAAAAAACCTGACCATCGTTGTGAGAGGGCCATATACAAGGGAACTGTGTGAAAAATCAGTTCCTAAGGTAAGGTGCTGGGACATCTCAGTGGTGCAGAGACAAAGCAAGGATGCTGAGGGAAGATTGGACACAGGTCCTGAAAAAAATAACGCTGGCTTCCCCTTTGCTGATGTTCCTGGAAAAAAAAGAAAAAAAGAACACTGGGATTTGTTACTCTAGTCCTTGCTTCAGACATTCACCCCCAGCCCTGCGAGCATTACAGTTAGAGAAAGAGAACAGTTCAACTGGTGACAACCGACAAATGCCCTGGGGGTGTCAGTTTTCATGAAAAACACAGCAGTTGACCACATCCTCCAGGTAAAAGACAAGAAAATGCTGGCCCAGGTCTCCGGTTAAGGCATGGAGGAATATTCTTCCCAAATTGTCTGAACACTGAGAAGGCGGGTGGAAGAGAGCTTCCTGTGAGAGAGTGGTGTCATCAGGCTCTCTAGTGGCAGCTGTGAGCCGATGGTCCCACTCACAGGACGGGGCACTGCACTTCTCCCCCATGCAAACCAGAGCACACACTCGAGGCCTCCAGAGTCAGGCAGCAGCAGGCTGAGGGCACCACGCTGGCGTAAGACAACAACAGGGTGGACAGCGTAATGAGTGCCAGGGACGTGGGGAGCAGGCACCTTGGCTAACAGTGGTGGCGGCCACTCAGCTCTAGCGACGCTGCTGCTGTGCAGTGGGAGGCAGGTCTGCTGATATCAGTCTTCTCAACTGTTCCAGAAAAGCTGAAAATCTGGACTTTTATTAGAAACTTTTGGTTTTAAAATGTTGGTTCCATTTCGCTTTTTAGCCAACAGTAAAATTTTACTGAAAGGCATTTTTTTTAAATAGCCCAATAATATGTCAAGATCTATCATTTTTCTTTGTCTTATTAACTTTTTATTTTGGTGGCTCACTTTTTTTTTTTTTTGACAAGACCTTGCTCTGTTGCCCAGGTTGGAATGAGTAGAACAATCATGGGGCCGGGCGCGGTGGCTCACACCTGTAATCTCAGCACTTTGGGAGGCCAAGGCGGGTGGATCACGAGGTTAAGAGATCGAGACCATCCTGGCCAACATGGTGAAACCCCGTCTCTACGAAAAATACAAAAAATTAGCTGGGCATTGTGGCACGTGCCTGTAATCCCAGCTACTCAGGAGGCTGAGGCAGGAGAATTGCCTGAACCCAGGAGGCAGAAGTTGCGTGAGCCGAGATCGCGCCATTGCACTCCAGCCTGGGTAACAAGAGCGAAACTCCATCTCAAAAAAGAAGAAAGAACAGTCGTAGCTCACTGCAGCCTCAAACTCCTGGGCTCCAGCAATCCTTCTGCCTCAGCCTTCAGCGTAGCTGGAACCACAGGCACATGCCACCATACCTGGATATTTTTTCTTATTTTGGGGAAGAGATGAGTTCTCCCTATGTCACCCAGGCTGGCCTTGAATTCCTGGGCTCAAGCAATTCTCCTGCCTCAGCCTTCCAAAGCGCTGGGATTACAGGCATGAGTCACCACACCCAGTATGGTGGCTCAATTTAAAAAACAAAACAAAGGAAAAAACATGATGCCAATTGAAAAACAAAAGCAACCACATTTGTGGCCCATTCCTGTGAAGGTCACCTGCTCCTGTTTGCGTGGGACACTCTAGTTTGCACCTTGGTCTGAGAGTCCTTTTCCCCACGGATTTCCGTCACCCTTCCCAGGAGCCCCCCCCCCGCCCCGACTCTCCTGTTCACAGCTGTAGTATGTGCAGACTACTCTTTGTTCCAGTGAAACCACCTGACCCAACTATTTGGTTATGCAAATAAAAAAGCAAAGACTACTTGGAGATCTGTGAAATAAAGACATTTGAGAAGCTGAGACCTAAAAAGCCTGATTGTTCCTGTGATCAGGTACAAGGGGGTCCAGCTGCAGGCAGAGCGCCTCCCTGAGGTCCGCTGGCCTGAGGGGAGCGCCTACCTTGGCCTGTATGGTCACAGGCCTTTGGGAGCCTACGTGTCCCTGTTCTGTGGATGGTCTGTTTAGAGGAAGTCAAGAGCTGAGACCCAGCAGACTCAAGAAAAATGGTGAAGTAGCCCCTCCTCACATGGGAGTAACCCAGCAGGGAAGCTCAGTCCAGACTGTACCACCCTTGTCTCCATATGAAATACTGTGCACCAAAGCTTCTGACTCCGAGGAATGCCCTGGCATGGCAGTCTCTTGGCAGCAGACTCCAGGCCCCATTCCCATGTTCTGATTTCATGGGTCTGGGAGGGACCCAGGAATCTGCTTCTTTCACATGTACGCCACCTGATTCCAGTGCATGCAGGCCAAATGCACTGAGAGTAGTGGCATCGGGGTGTTAGGCAGGACTATGTCATCCCTGCAGGTAGCAGTGGGCATTTCCCCCCAAAGGGAATCGGGCTACCCTCTGACATCATTCTGGGAAGGGCTAGGAAGGCTATCCCTAGACCAGGGGAAGGGGATGTTTCTTCCCTCCGGGCCTCATATTCTTGGGCCTGGATTCTAGGGAGCCTAGAAGGGCTTGGAAATACTCCGGGTTGGGGTGGTGAGAGAAGCTGGTCTCTAGAGCGTGGAGGTAGGCTGGGGTTAGGCTGGCAAGCATGGCCAGTACCCCATGGGCGTGTCCACTTCTCCCTGACTCTCAGCTCTTGCTAACAGTCACGGCTCCACCTGCGCTGTGATGTGGAGAGGTCGACTCCCGCTAGGTCTGCACCTACTTCTAGGGTGGAGGAACAGCTCGGGGAAGAGAATATACTCCCAGGGTGAGCGCAGCAGCAGCAGCAATGGCCTCCCGAGTCTCACCCTGGAACCTGCTGGAAGTGAATCCAGGCAGTGTGGACTCCCAGAGCCCAGAACTGTAAGGGAAACCACTGGGCGTGCAGCTCCCATTACCCCTGTCCAGAATAAAAGCAAGTTAGATGGGGCAGACTGGTCCTTTGACCACGCCAGAGGACCCTTCTGAGCAAACTTGGGGTTTTGTTGCTAATCTGCCACTTGTACCCTGAACCAAGAAGAGCCAGGCAACAATGTGTCTTTATTTACATATCTATTTATTAAAATCCACAGTTACATGAATGGGTCTTTTTCTTCGGATACAAAGTAATACAGGTACTCCTCACTTTACAGATAGGTATGCTCCAGTGGAGGGCAGCAGTCAAACGCGACTCCTGAGAGAGGCCACAGCTCCCTCACGGTGTATCAGGCTTCGGCTCATTCAGTCTTCAGGCACTTTCAGCAGAGGCCGATATGGTCACCTGGGGAGGAAACGTGAAGCTAACTGCACCTCTGTCACTGATGGGAGTGTGTGCTAAATAGGGCAAAACTAGGCTGAGGCCAGAGCTATATGTTTTGTACAAATTGCTGCTGCTTTTTTTTCTCTTTTTTTTTTCTTTTTTTTTTGCAATTTTTTAGTAGAGACAAGTTTTCACCATATTGGCCAGGCTGGTCTCAAACTCCTGACCTTGTGATCTGCCTGCCTCAGCTTCCCAAAGTGCTGGGATTACAGGTGTGAGCCACCGCACTCGGCCTGCTGCTGCTTTTTTTTATTAACTTTCATTTTACACGTGGAAGTATATTTCTGAGTTGCTATAACTATTGTACTACAAATTGTTCCCAAATTCATTGTGATTTTTCATACCTTTTAAGTCTGACCACTGACCCAGACCTTATTCTACACACATACAATCAGGGTACCCCAAATTTCTCACAGTTCCCCAAAGTAAACCATGGCATTTTCTTTTCTTTGCCTTCCTCGTGCTGCTTCCTCCTCATGGAAGGCCATGCTGTGTTCTCTGGCTGACAAACTTGCTCAGCCTTCAGGTTCCTGTTCACCTATTAGGCCCTCCTTGAAGCCTGCCCTGCCCTCCCACCACCCCACCCCTATGGCACCAGGGACGACCTTGTTGGAGCATCACACACCGGGGACACTGGCTTGCTGGCCTCTCCAGCACCTCTGTGTGATGAGCCCATCAATAATGATCTCTTCTCTTTGCCTTTTGCTCTGGATGAGAAGGGTCAAATTCAGCAGCATGTTGAATAACAGTGGAAGAAATAACAGTGGTTGGCTGGGCATGGTGGCTCATACCTGTAATTCCAGCACTTTGGGAGGCCAAGGTGGGGAAATCACTTGAGGTCAGGAGTTTGAGACCAGCCTGGCCAACATGGTGAAACCTGGTCTCTACGAACAAAAATTAGCCAGGCATGGTGGCGGGTGCCTATAATCCCAGCTGCTCATCAGGCTGAGGCAGGAGAATCACTTGAATTCAGGAGGCAGAGATTGCAGTGAACTGAGATCACAGCACTGAACTCCAGCCTGGGCCACAGAGTAAGACTCCATCTCCAAAAAAAAGAAAGAAAAAAAAGGGAAAGAGGGAAGGAAGCAAGGGAGGGAGGAAGGGAGGGAGGGAGGGACGGATGGAACAGTGGGGAGGGAGGGAGGAAGGGACGGATGGAACAGTGGGGAGGGAAGGAGGGAGGGAGGAAGGGAGGGAGGGAGGGAGGAAGGGACAGACGGACGGGACAGTGGGGAGGGAGGGAGGGACAGATGGACTGGATGGATGGGACAGGTGGGACGGTAGGGAGGGATGGGACAGTGGTCAAAACCAGTGGGAAGTTGGGGTGGTTAATTTTATGTATCCAGTTGACTGGGCCATGGGGTGCTTCGGTATTTGATGAAAGTTTCTGTGAAGAGGTTTCTGGCTGAGATTACCATCTGAATCACTCGACTGAGTAAAGCAGATTCCACCCCCACTCCACGTGGTGCGCCTCATCCAGCCCATACCTCATCCAAATCTGAATAGAGCAAAAGGTGGGATTTGGGGAAACTGGCTTTCTCTGCCTGACTGTCCTCAAGCTGGGATGTCGGTCTTCTCCCGCACTTGAACTGGAACTTACACTACTGGGTCTCCTGGTTCTCAGGCCTTCATATTTGGACTAAAACTACCACCCACTGTTATGTCTTCAGCTTTCAGGCAGTAGGTAGCAGTACTTCTCAGCCTCCGTAATTGTGACAAGTCCATACAGATAAAGGTTTAGATGTAGATGTAGATATAGACTACATAGACATGCATATACATCTCCTATGGGTTCTGTTTCTCTGTGAACCCTGACTAATACAGAAGTCAAGAACTACAGCTGCTTCTGAGTCCGAGACCCTGAGTCCACCTACCTCTGCGCACTGTCATCTAAGCACAGAGCGTTCTGGTCCATGATGTCTCCCGAGTTTCAGCTGTCAGGTATATGTTGCAGGCATGTGGAAGGAGGAAGGGGCAAAAAGAGGGCTCCCCTCCCCTTTTTCTTTTTTCATCTGGGACCTGCAAGGGCAGCGTACCCTACCCCGTGCCCTCAAGGGGAAGGGGGCCCTGGGGCCTCCCAGTTATTCTCCACCTCTCATTCTCTTCACCGTGCCAGACTAGAGTCAAGCTCAACAGGGTCTTCTTTCCCTGCTTATTCTGCCAAGCCCGGTCCCTTAGCTATGGTTTTGCTGGTTAGTAGGTAGGGACAGTGGGAATCTCCACTTCATTCATTCATGCTTGTCACTAATTAGATGACAAGGCAACCAGCTACTTAAGAGAGTCATAGTTCCTCCTTTACCTGTACTTCATGGAATTTCTTCACTTCGGCATTCAGAGCACTAGGCAGAAATCATATCACGCCAACACCCGCCACGGGCCTTCGTGATGCCCCTTCCTGTGCAAACACATTTGCACAAGCAAAAATATTCCAGGAGGATTATTCTTGCCCAGGGTTACCTGAGAGCAAGATGAGTAGGTGGGAGCACAGGAGGAAAACATTTCTTTTTTTACTTTACAAACTCCTATGTTTGATTTTTTTTTTACACCGAGCACATGCTACTCTGTTAGCATACAATGAAAATTAATAAAAGGCAAAAATCGAGCGTCTTTGCTGGCATCCATCAATGATCAAGCCCTGATCATGTGCCTCACATGGACCATCTCCAGATGTAGCTTCTGTCCTCTAATCCTCACAAGAGCCCTACACATCCTACACAGTGTTTTCTCCATTTGACAGATGGGGACACTAAGTCTCAGTGGAGGTGAGGCACCTGACCAAGCTCACTCACACAGGAGAGAAGTGGTCAAGCCTGGGAGCAGAGTCTGCGTCCACAGGATGGACCCCAATGCTAAGCTTTCCCACTCCATCCCGTCCCATCACTGGAATGGGACTGGAGCTATATTTGTAATTTTTCCAAAACTGACCTTAGGAAGTCTCCTTCAACCATAATGAATGACAAACACGACCAGCTACAGTGCCCTTACATGACGAACCAGGTTCATGCCAAACTTTTCACGTTTCACCAGAACGTAGGCAACAGCCTAAATAACACCAAATGAGGTTCAGAGCACCTGGTGATTGGGCTCCAAGACTTGATCGATTCTTGTCTTTAAAATGTTCCGGTCATTTAGATGTTCATTGGGAATTTAGCATCACTGAGGAAATGGGTTAAAGGAAATAATGGAAAACTACCTTAAACTACTTGTAGACTGCTGTCTTTCCTGAAGCAAGCAGTGGAGTGCCATGGAAGCCAGGTAGCACGCGGCATTTGGATAGTGCATGCTTCTTGGGAACCGTCCTCAGAGAGATATCCATTTTCCTCTGCTTTGAAAATGCTCCCAAAGCATCTAATAGTATCTCGGTTATTTTCTTTAGACATGAAAAAAAAATACCCAATGGCTTCACTGAATTTTTAAACTTTTTCTCCATTTGCTACAAACATTAGCGCTTTATAAGAAGAGTACCTGTACTAGCATAGTGCTTGGAGTTCCAAGTGTTTCTGAATGTATTTCTGTGTAACACCCAAGTATTGACTCATCTCCCGGTTCTGTTTATGCACTCTCCCTGCACACTCTATGGTCATATCCACAGCTTCAGCTCTACTTCCCAACATCTTTCTCCAGCCCTGATTTCTTTGTTATGTGCGAGATCCCAAATCCCAATGGTTAAGTCAGGAAATGTTCATCTTCAGGCAGTTTAAGCCAACTGCAATCGGCTTAAGAATACAGGAAATGGATTGTATACCTGAAAAGTCCAGTTACAGGCATAGCTGGATATGAGTGTTCTGTCAACAACAGCAGGACTCTGTCTCCATCTCTTGGTGCTGCTTTCTTTGTTGTCTTTGTTCTCAGGCAAGCTCACCCCAAGTAGTGACAAGAGGACCACCAGCAGCTCCAGGCCAACATTTCACCAGCTTAGCAGCCTGTATGGAATGAAAGCTTTTCCTTTGCAACAGGTCCCACAAAAGACCCAGGACTTGACTCATATTGGCCCAGATTGGATCATGTGTCCATTTCCAGATGAATCTCTGTGACCTGGGTTGGCCAGGCCTGGGTCACATGCTCACTTCTAGACTAGAGAAGCGGGGAACTCAGCCCTACTAAAATCAACAGGACAGATTGTGGGAAAGGGGTTCATTTCACAAAAGGAAAATGGTGGGTCTGTTTCCAGAGTAAGGGTGAATAGATACTGAGTTCCCCAAAACAAAAATGGTCCCATGTCTTCTGAACCTCTCCAGCTGGATGTCCCACAGACAACTTGTGGCAAACCCAACATACTTCTCCCTAGCTCTGCCTCTACAACTGTATTCCTGCGTTGAAGTTATGATCGATGAACTACTTACTCAACTTGGGAATAGCCCTCACTGTCTTCTGAAGTAAACTGATCTGCTCTTTTCTCAACAATGCCAGTGCTTTCGCGCAGCTTTGAGATTTGGCGTCTCTTCCCCCAAGCTGTTTCACTGGACTCCTATCCTGTTACTCTGTCTCCATGATCTCCTCCTGCAAACCACTCTCCACATGGCTGCTACAATCATCTTTCCCAAGCGTTGAACTGTCCGTTTCTACCCTGTGCCTTTGTTATTTTTTGGTTTTCCACGATCATGTTGTACTTGGGGACCTCCCCACACTGTGAGTCTTGGTGGAAACAGAGTCTTGACATGAGCAAGTAACCCACGCTCTGTCATGAGCATGCACGGGCTTCAGACCTTGACTCTAGGGCTTGTGGCACAAGGATGGTAAGAGAATGAATGATGTGTTCTGTGGCTCTGGCAGTGGCAGCTACATCCAGCTTCTGGGGGCAGCCAGGGCAATCATGCTGCCCCGACACACAGCACCCAGCAAGGTTAATGGTGGAAGCTGCTGTTTCCAGCCTCGGCGGCGTGACCGTGGGCTCCTCCCAGGCCTGGTTTGGCGGTGTGATATGGGCTGAACCTCTGGCTTCAGAGCCTCTCCTTGTGTCCCTGTATTTTATCCAGCCTGCTTCTCGAGCCTTCCAGGCAATTCCTTGAGCATCCTGGTTTCCTCTCAAACAATTCCTTTGAGGCTGTCTGAGCCAGAGCCAGCTCTGTTGCTCACAGCTACAAACCTTGACAGAGACACCCCTGAGTGGCTTCAGGAGAAAGTCTAAACTCTTCAGCCAGGCATAAGAGACCCTTTATGATCTGGGCCTCACTCATCTATTCCCTGGCCCACTGCCCACCCCACAGCCCTAAGTGATTAGCAAAGCAGGCCTTCACATTTACAGGCCTCTGCCCTCCCGTCATCCCCTTCTCCACCTGGTAAATGTTGCCCAACTCAAGCGGCAACTCCTGCCATCAGCCTTCCCCTCCTCCCTTCTCTCCCTGCAGAACGGTGGACTTCCTCCTCTGGTCCCCTGCAGCCTTGCTCTGCGTAGGCTCTGACGAATGCCTGGCACCCTGTCTGTGTGTGTGTGTGTGTGTGTGTGTGTGTGCGTGTGGGTGTGGGTGTGTCTGCACATACGTGTGTGTGTGTGTCTTGGGAGGGTCTTAGAGCTCCTCAAAGCAACAGCATGTCGCCTTTCACCTCCCACGTCTTTGTGCCTCCTACTCTAGAGCCCAGCACAGCCCTCGTCCCGTAGTGAGCCCTCAACAAACACACAGTCAACAAAGGGTAACCATCAATGCTCCATCCTGCCGGCCCTGGACACAACACCCCACAGTTGCTCAAGGGCCAGTGTGGCATTCTTACTTAATAAAACATGTTGGAAAGTGTTTGACTGTCTTGGGGAAGAGTGCTTAGTACAAATTGTTGCAGGCATTTTCATGGCATCTCTCTTGGAGATTCTCAGTTGACCCGCTGGGAAAGCTGTCTCCCTCAGATTCTGGTGGCTGGAAGAGCCTTGTGACTGTGGAGCTGGGAAGACATGGCTGTCTCTTTTGGCCACTGCGGTGGCCAGGGGCTGCTGCTGTCAGTGCCTCCCTGCCTCTCCCCACTCTCAGTCTACGTCAGGTGTCCCCAAACTACGCCCACGGGCTGCATGTGGCCCCCTGAGGCCATTTATCCGGCCCCCCACCGCACTTCAGGAAGGGGCACCTCTTTCATTGGTGGTCAGTGAGGGGAGCACAGTATGTGGCGGCCCTCCAACGGTCTGAGGGACAGTGAACTGGCCCCCTGTGTAAAAAGTTTGGGGACGCCATGGTCCCCTTGGACTCCACACCTTGCATTGCTGCAGCTGAAACTCATGTCTGAACAGTCAGCACATTGCCCAGGCCACAGCAATCCACTTTTCTTAGGCCAGTGGTAAGTTAGACTTCCTATCACTTGTCATCAGAACTGAAACGTTTCTCACTGCATCAGCCACTAAACGCAACAGTGTGGGCCCAGCAGGATTAAGTGGGCCTCTTCTCACACAGGAAAGGAGCGGCTCCCTGCAGCTCCCGCTGCACCCAGCTCTAGTCGGGACTTGAGCCCCCACACCCCACTGCAGGAGCTGACTGCCTTAGCTCCCCATTTGCCCCCTTGCCCCCAGGTTCTTCTCTGTCTCCCCCACCCTAACCCAGCCCTTCCCTCCTTCTCCCCATTCTCCAGGGCTCTGCCTCCTGCCCCTTTTCAGGAGCAACCACTTTCCTGTTTTCTTCTCGGGCAGCTAATGCCTCCCCATGTCTTGATTTCAGGCAGGCATAGACCACAGTTCTGGAAGCTTCACCCTGTTACCTGCTGTGAGCAAGGAAGCCCATGGCATGGGCGTCATGGATGTTCATGAGTTCTCAGCAACCTATGAGCTAACAGGCTTTGCTATCCAATTTTTAAAACTGTGTTTCAGAGAGTGAAGTCACTTGCCCATGGCCCCAAGGCTGGCTGGAGGCAGAATCAGGGCTCAAACCCTGATCTGTGTGACCCAGATGAGGCTGAGGTGGGCGAGCAGAGTGCTGATGAACAGAGGAGGAGGCAGCGGAGGAGCTGAGAACACACAGATTCACTTCATGGGTTGTGGGGAAGGTGTTAGAACATGTAAGGGCTCTTAGCCAAAGTACAGACATACATATTGTAGAGGCTGTCCTGGAAAAAAAAAAAAAAAACTGTAACTATGAAATGTTTGCGAAAATAGCCCCCTTTCCCAATATGTTGTTCAGTTTGTCACGGTGACTGTTGCCGATTTCCAGACAGCTTGACTTGCATGTTACATGAGTAATGGCCCCTCCCAGCATGCAGTTGCCGGCACGGATGGCTGCTGTGTCCTTCAAAGCACACATTTCAACAGGCTCTAAGATCCCAGCGAAAAAGCGCCCCAAATCCCTTTACTGCACAAGACAACCTTGAACACGCCTATGTGTGAGCAAACGCTTTGAGGGTTGCTCGAGTGGAAGCATGTGTGTCATTTTATGGAACAGGGGCAGAGGAAAAAGAAAAGATTGCTGTCTTCTTTGTCAGCCACACAATATGCACAGCTCAGGGGTGGGGACGCAGAGCCAGGATGTGAATGCCCGCTCCCCTCTTGCTGTTTGTAGTATTGAAAACATACACAGCCTCTCAATTCTCAGTTTTCTCACCTATAAAATGGGGGTGGCAATAACATGTCCCTGTGGGGCTATTATGAGGATAAAATGAAACGCTGTAAGGAGCTGAGCCCAGCGGCACATGGTTATGCCAGCAGTAAATGTGAGTGACCATCATTCCGGGTTTTTTGGTTTACGTTCTCATTTTTACTCAAAGGACATAGGTTGTTTTTCCACCAGGAAAAATACGAAGTTTGGTTTTCAGGATCATCTATGATAAAGCAGCAGCATTCGTTTTCTTTGGTCTTTCCTTCTGGGCCCAGCAGTCCTGAGAAGGAGGTGACCGCAGGGTTTTCATCTTGCACTTCAGTGGAAGAGAGAGGTGACAAACAGCTCACAGAGGCAGATAATGTGTGGCGGAGTTCCACCCCAGCCTCCAAATTTTGAGAATTCTTTTTTTTTTTTTTTTTTTTTTTTGAGACGGAGTTTTGCTCTTGTTACCCAGGCTGGAGTGCAATGGCGCGATCTCGGCTCACCGCAACCTCCGCCTCCTGGGTTCAGGCAATTCTCCCGCCTCAGCCTCCTGAGTAGCTGGGATTACAGGCACACGCCACCATGCCCAGCTAATTTTTTGTATTTTTAGTAGAGACGGGGTTTCACCATGTTGACCAGGATGGTCTCGATCTCTCGACCTCATGATCCACCCGCCTCGGCCTCCCAAAGTGCTGGGATTACAGGCTTGAGCCACTGCGCCCTCCTGAGAATTCTTTCTTGTTATACCGGAAGTTTCCTTGGGTATTTAAAAAGAAAACAGCTCAGGTCATTCCCTACCTATGGAGAAAACCCAGTGAGCCCCAACAGACTCACATTGACTGACCTGGCAGACACTGAGTCGCCGCTCTGGACCAAGCACTGTGTCGGGGCTCTCCCTGCAGCCCCTCACTCAGTTCCCACCACAGCCTCGTGAAGAAGCACCTGAACCCAGAGGCAGCGCGGCTTAGAGGCTCAGCATACGAACTCTAGACCCAACCAGCCGGGTGTGAATCCCAGCTGTGTGACCTTAGGAAAGTTACTTGACTTGTCTGAACCTCAGCCTCTTAATCAGTAGCATAGAAGTGAAGACGTCTCGTAGGGTATAGTGAGGATTAGGTGGAAGAAATTGAGAACAATGGCGGCCCCCTGGTAAGGAATTGAAATTACTTGATAAGTATCAGCTGCTATTATTGTTCTCACACCTACCAAAGTAGACTGGCCTCCACAGGTGTTCTGTTCAACATCCACATCCCCTTCTTCTGGAAACCATACACCAGTTTTATTTGGAGGCTTCGCCCCCATTCGTTGTACACAGTCTTGGGTAAACTGTTGATCAAGTTAACCCAAGAAAGATATGGGTAGCCCCCCCCTAAAAAATTGCCAATCTCTCTAGGAACTTGGCCGGGCACACTGGCTCAGCCCTGTAATCCCAGTAATTTGCAAGGCTGAGGCAAGCAGATTAGTTGAGGTCAGGAGTTCGAGATCAGTCTGGCCAACATGGTGAAACCCAATCTCTACTAAAAATACAAAAATTAGCTGGGCATGGTGGCGTATGCCTGTAGTCCCAGCTACTCAGAAGGCTGAGGCACGAGAATTGCTTAAACCCAGGAGGCAGAGGTTGCAGTGAGCCAAAGATCACCTCACTGCACTACAGCCTGGGCAACAGAGCAAGACTCCATTAAAAAAAAAAAAAAAAAAAACGAGCCGAGCACGGTGGCTCATACCTGTAATCCCAGCTCTTTGGGAGGCCGAGGTGGGCAGATCACAAGGTCAGGAGTTCAAGACCAGCCAGGCAAACATGGTGAAACCCTGTCTCGACTAAAAATACAAAAATTAGCCAGGTGTGGTGGCGCATGCCTGTAATCCCAGCTACTCTGGAGGCTGAGGCAGAAGAACTGCTTGAACCCAGGAGGCCGAGGTTGCAGTGAGCTGAGATCACATCACTACACTCTACCCTGGGTAAAAGAGTGAGACTCCATCTCAAAAAAAAAAAAAAGTAAGTATCTTTGGGGCCAGAAACAGGATAGAAGTGCAATGTAGTAGGCAGTCCAGAAGCCACAAGGCTCCTGAGCACTGGCACCAGGGCAGGGAAGGAACCCGGAAGCTTGGCTTTCACAGTGTAATAGGGCTAAAAGTATCCCACATAAGGTAGAGGGCTGGCAGCAGTTTCTCTGCTTAAAACCAGGTGTTAGGGTGTGGATCTACTGGTCAGGAAATATGGCAGAAACAAACTCTGACCTATGACCTGGAACCCTGGTTTATTTGAGGTTCCGGACCTAAAGAGGCGGCTGGATAAAGAACTCGATCAAGATCTCTGGCCTGCTGCTTGCCTGGGCCTAGCATCTGTCTAGCATCACCACAGAATCCATAAAACTTCATTACAATGTCTAGTCCAAATGAGATTAGATGAGGCTTAGTAAAGACAACCACAAAAATGAAAAATTGATGCATAAGGCGGGAGAGAGAAGAGAAAAAAGCAAAACAAAATGCAAGGCCTAAAACACCCCACTCTAAGTAAGCCAGCAAATCAACATTCTAAACATAAGGGACAATGCGAGTACTGGAAAAGGCGGCCAGTGAAGTCGGAACACGAGCTCACTCCAGACAAAATTAGGTTTATGAAACAGGCTGACAAATGGTCACAATTAATATGAGCTGCTCCAAGAGATTTTTCTAATAGCATCCATGAAGAAAAAATACTTTTAAACAGGCAGAAAGGAAGAATGTGTACTAAAGTGAGAGATGTCAAGGACATATGAACAGTTTTAAAATCCTAGAAAAGGATAGTCATGGACATATTTTAAAACTCACTAGACAGGATAAATTCTATATAGAAGCTAATTGAGGAGAACATGACTGAATTGGAAGATAGTCCTGGAGAATTTACCCTGACAAGATACAGAGACACAGAAATTAAAAGGTTCATTTGAAAAAAACAGTTACAGGACCTGACATCTACTTTGAGATGTTCTAATATCTATCTATCAAGGGTTACAGAAGCAGGGAACGGAGAAAATCGCAAAAAATACACATTTGAAGAGATAATAACTGAGCTATTTACGGAACTGAAGAAAGAGTGCACTATGAATATGAAGCCAGGACAAAGAAAGATAAATCTACACCTAGAGAATCTGTAACAAACTGAAGAACATCAAGGGTAAAAAAGGAAATGGTAGGCCAGGTGCGGTGGCTCATGCCTGTAATCCCAGCACTTTGGGAAGTCAAGGGGGCAGATGACTTGAGGTCAGGAGTTCCAAACCAGCCTAGCCAACATAGTGAAACCCTGTCTCTACTAAAAATACAAAAATTAGCCAGGTATGGTGGCAGGCGCCTGCAATCCCAGGTACTCAGGAGGCTGAGGCACGAGAATCACTTGAACCCATGAAGTGGAAGTTGTAGTGAGCTGAGATCCCACCACTGCACTCCAGCCTGAGCAACAGAGCAAGACGCCGTCTCAAAGCAAAAAAGAAAGAAAATGGTAAAAGCTACCAAAAAGGAAATATAAATTGCAAAGACAGCAACAATTAAACTGATGGAAGACTTTTCATCAGCAAAGTGAAAGCCAAGACAATGGAGTGACAGCTTCCAAAGGACTGAGGGTAAAAAACTGTCAATTTAGAAATTTATGCCAGATAAGCTATCATTTATGAGGAGTAATAAGAGTTTTTATAACTAAAAGACCAAGACGGCTTACCACCTGTAGATTCTCAGTAAAGGCATGACTTGTTTCAAGGGTCCCTGGGTTTTTGCTTTACTCAGGTATGGGAAGACACAAACACAGAAGCGGCTGTATGAAGAAAGTAGTTTGTTTTACTCACAGCTAGCTAGAAACAGGAGGTACCACATGCCAGGCATGGCATGGCAAAGCCCCAGGTGGGTCAGGGACAGAGGGAGTGAAGGGGAAATGTGGGTAAGAGCTTTTTTATTACAGTTTCTATAAGAAGAAAAGGACAAGGGAGGGGAAGCAGGCTTAGGACTGACTAGCTTGAATGGCTTCAGCAGGCTTTTAATCCTCATGGGGAATGCAAAGGAGATGTCCTTAGTTACATGGTGCCCAGCCCTGGGGTGATTAGGGCCTGTGGTTGAGGAATGGGCTCTTGATTGGTTGGTTTGCATACAGAAGGCATATTCTCAGGGGAGTTGTTTACTAACTCTACAAATTGGTTGGCACTGGGAGAGGCAGTCCCTCTAGGGTTAACAATGTCCGGAGATGTCAAAGCATCAGAAAATAAAAAACATCATTATAAACTGGGAAGACTGTTTGAGGCCAGGAGTTTGAGACCAGCCTCAGCAACACAGCAAGACCCCGACTCTACAAAAAAAAAAAAAAATTTTAAGGTAGTTAGGTGTAGTAACAGGTGCCTTGTAGTCCCAGCTAAGAGGATCATTGGAGCCCAGGAGTTCAAGGCTGCGGTGAGTTATAATCATACTACTGCACTCCAGTCTGGGCAACAGAGTGAGACTCTCTCTCTAAAAGAAAAAGAAAAAATATATATATTAATTACAAAGTTGTATTTCAGTCCAAAGTAAAATAAGCCAAGAGGGAAGTTGTGGAATTCAAAATACAAGGCTAAGCACAAGGATGAATAAAACATCATCAAATTTATTTAACAATAAAAAAATAGCCGGGCGCGGTGGCTCAAGCCTGTCATCCCAGCACTTTGGGAGGCCGAGGTGGGTGGATCACGAGATCAAGAGATCGAGACCATCCTGGTCAACATGGTGAAACCCCGTCTCTACTAAAAATACAAAAAAAATTAGCTGGGCATGGTGGCACGTGCCTGTAATCCCAGCTACTCAGGAGGCTGAGGCAGGAGAATTGCCTGAACCCAGGAGGCGGAGGTTGCCGTGAGCCGAGATCGCGCCATTGCACTCCAGCCTGGGTAACGAGAGCGAAACTCCGTCTCAAAAAAAAAAAAAAAAAAAAAAAGTAAGCCAGGCACAGTGGCTCACACTGATAATACCAGCATTTTGGGAGGCTGAGGCAGGAAGATTGATTGAGCCCAGGAGTTCAAGACCAGCCTGGGCAACATGGCAAAATCCCATCTCTTCTTGTACTTTTTGTACAAAAAGTAGAAAAATTAGCAAGACATGGTGGTTCACATCTGTAGTCCCAGCTACTGGGGAGGCTGAGGTGGGAGGATCACTTGAGCCAAGGGAGGTCAAGGCTGGAGTGAGCGGAGATCATCAGTACATAGTCCTGTCTCAAAAAAAAAAAAAAAAAAAGGAAAAAGGAATATAGTCATATTAAAATAAAATAATTTGTGTTTAACAACATTGTTTTTAGATAAGACGACGAAAATGGGAGTTATTCAACAACTTTGTTTGTTAAAGAAATTAGAAAGAGTGGCAGGTGGTGGTTCAAGCCTGTAATCCCAGCACTTTGGGAGGCCAAGGCAGGTGGATCACAAGGTCAGAAGTTCAAGATCAGCCTGACCAATATGGTGAAACCCCGTCTCTACAAAAATTAGCCCGGCATGGTGGTAGGCACCTGTAGTCCCAGCTACTGGGGAGGTGAGGCAGGAGAATTGCTTTTATCCGGGAGGTGGAGGTTGTAGTGAGCCAAGATCATACCACTGCACTCCAGCCTGTGCAACAGACCAAGACTCTGTCTCAAAAAAAAAAAAAAAAAAAAAAAGTTAGGAATACTAAATAACAAATTTTTAAATAAAATCATACATAAGAATTATTAAGAATAAGAATGCATACTAAAATGAATATTAATATGTATTGCTTCCAAACCAGCAGATGATAATTTGAATTATAAGAAAATTAAAACTTTTATTCAACAAAAGATGGGCTAAATGGAAAGATAACCTACCGTTTAGAAAATGATACCTGTACCACATATAGCTGTCAAAGCTCAGATTCTAGAATTTATAAACAACTGCTAAAACCCAAGATGAAAAAGAAAAATAACAAAGAGCTTCAATTGTATTTGTTATGCTTTATTGTAAAAATATGGAAAGCACGTAGAGCAAGACATTAGAATTTGATCAAGATGAGTGGTTGATGGATATACTGATGTCTGTTCTCATATCCTCTTCGCTTTTCTGTATATTTTATTTTATTATTATTATTTTTTTGAGACAGAGTCTCACTCATCTCACTGCAACCTCCACCTCCCGGGTTCAAACGATTCTCCTACCTCAGCCTCCTGAGTAGCTGGGACTACAGGCGTGCACCACCACACCCAGCTAAGTTTTGTATTTTTTGTAGAGATGGGGTTTCACCGTGTTGGCCATGCTGGTCTCGAACTCCTGACCTCAGGTGATCCTCCCGACTCAGCCCCCCAAAGTCCTAGGATTACAGGCATGAGCCACTGTGCCTGGCCTACTTTTCTGTACATTTTAAATATTTCATAATTTTATTTAAGAATTAGAAAGAACCGTAAGCATTATAGCAGGATCAAATACATCCCTATTTGATTCCTATCTTTACCTTAATTACCACAGTAGGCGGAAAATATGGCCACTGTCCCCTCTCAACCATGGTCCGAGCCGAGACTAGCCAACAGGAACAGTGGAGACAGGGAGACTGGCAGACTCAGCTCTGCCAAGCAAAGATCTCTGCCCCTACGCAAAGGAAGTCCCTTCCTTCCCACTGTCCAGAAGAAGCTGAAGATCCCACGTGGGTGGCAGGCGTGCTTCTCTAGCTGGCCTCACTCTGGGGAGCCAACGGCAGACACCCACTGGCTACTGCATGGGGCTCACAGGGAAGGAAGAAAGACAATGCTGCCAACTGGAGTCCCCTTTCCGCTGGCTTCTCAGTGCTGCTCACACCGCAGCCTCTCAGGACCTTTGGGCTAGAGATGTTAACACAAGGAAATCCAGTTCAGCAGTTAGGAGGAAAATCGGCAAACCGAAGTGCATTCAAACCGTGGGATTTGATGTTTCAGATCCACATTCTACCCTGTTTCGGGGAATATAAGCTTCACAGACACAGCATTTATAGAAGTTGCTCCTTAAGTAACAACTTAACCACCAACCCCAATTTAAAACCAAAAAGCATGTCAATACAGAGTGTTCACCTTAGAGCTGCCTAGCTTTCATGTTGATCACAAAGCAGGTACTTTTTGGAGGGACCTCACAGCATTTTGCTGAATGAAAAAAGCCCAATCTCAACAGGTAACATACTTGTGATTCCATTTATACAATTTCCCCCCCCCCACCAAGACAAAGCCTTGTTCTGTCACCTAGGCTGGAGTGCAGTGGCACAATCATAGCTCACAGCAGCCTCAAACACCTGAGCTCAAGGGATCCTTCTCTTCCAGCCTCCCTAGTAGCTGGGATTACACGTGCATGCCACCACCACGCCCAACATATGTAATGTTCTTGAAATGACAACATTACAGAGATGGAAAAGAGATTAATGGTTGCTAGAGTTTAGGGACAGTGGGAGAGAGGTAACTATACATAGATAGCACAAAGATCTTTGTGGTGCTGGATAATGTCACATCTTGAATGCAGCGGTAGTTACGAAAGTCTACATATGCAATAAAATGGCATTGGCTGGGCACAGTGGCTCAGACCTATAATCCCAGCACTTCGGGAGGCTCAGCCAGGCAGATCACCTGAGGCCAGTTCAAATCCAGCCTGGGCAACATGGCAAAACTCTGTCTCTACAAAAAGTACAAAAATTTGGTCGGTTAGAGTGGCTCGCCTCTGTAATCCCAGCACTTTGGAAGGTGGAGGTGGGAAGATCACTTGAGGTCAGGAGTTCAAGACCAGCCTGGCTAACTAACATGGTGAAACCCCATGTCTAATAATAATACAAATATAATTGGGCATGGTGATGGGTGTTTGTGATCTCAGCTTCTCAGAGGCTGAGGCACAAGAATTGCTGGAACCCAGGAGACAGAGGTTGCAGTAAGCTGAAATCTTGTACCTGCACTGTAGTCTAGGAGAGAGTACAACTGTGTCTAAAAAAAAAGAAATTAGCCAGGTGTGGTGGTGCATGCCTGAACTCCCAGCTACTAGAGAGGCTAAGGCATGAAAATCACTTGAACCTGGGAGCAGAGGTTCAAATGAGCCAAGGTTGAACCACTGCACTCCAGCCTAAGTGGCAGAGAACGAGACTGTATCAAAACAAACAAACAAACAAGGCATAAAACTATACACATATTATACTAATGTCAACTTGCTAACTTTTATATTGCACTATAATTATGTAAAACATGCCCACTCAGGGAGACTGGGTAAAAGGTACACTGTACTATGTTTGCAGGTTCTTGTGAATCTATAATTATTTTAAAATTAAAATTTAAGAAAAAAATCACTTACCTGTATATAAAGTTAAATGAAATCTATAGATTAGGGGTTGGCAAACTATGAACCATAGACCAAATCTGACTCACCTCCTATTTTTTTTTTTTTTTTTTTTTTTTTTTTTTGAAACGGAGTTTCGCTCTTGTTGCCCAGGCTGGAGTGCAATGGCCCGATCTCGGCTCACCGCAACCTCCGCCTCCTGGGTTCAGGCAATTCTCCTGCCTCAGCCTCCTGAGTAGCTGGGATTACAGGCACGTGCCACCATGCCCAGCTAATTTTTTTGTATTTTTAGTAGAGACGGGGTTTCACCATGTTGACCAGGATGGTCTCGATCTCTCAACCTCGTGATCCACCCGCCTCAGCCTCCCAAAGTGCTGGGATTACAGGCTTGAGCCACCGCTCCCAGCTCACCTCCTATTTTTATATAACCTGAAATCTAAGGATAACTTTTATATCTTTAAGTGGTTGAAAAAATTTTATGAGAATGTTTTGTGATATATGAAAATTATGTGAAATTCAAATTTCAGAGCCCACAGGTAAAGTTTTATTGGAACATAGACATATATATTCATTTACATATTATCTATACATTACCTCAGCAGAGTGGTGTTGTTGCTTGCTATAGAACAAATGTTTGTGTCCCCTAAATATGCTGAAACCAAAGTCGCAATGTGATGGTATTTGAAAGGAGGGTTTGTGGTAACTGATTAGGCCATGAAGCTGGAGCCTTAATAAATGAGATTAATGACCTTATAAAGGGACCCCAAAGAGCTCCCTCATCCCATCTGCGTCCGCTATCTATGAACCAGGAAGCAGGCACTAACAAGACACTGAATCTGCCAGCATCTTGATCTTGGACTTCCCAGCCTCCAGAACTGTGTGAAATAAATTTCTGCTGTTTATAAGCTACCTAGTTTATGGTCTTTTGTTACAGCAGCCTGAATAGACTAAGATATTGCTATAGAAATCATATGGCCTACAAAGTTTAAATTACTTACCATCTAGCTATTTACAGAAAAAAATTTTGTCAATCCTTGCTATAGAACATTTAGGATTTTTATTAGTTAACTATTTTGAATAATGCTGAAGTGAAAAATCTTTGCACTGATTTCAGGATACACATGTGTTTCTAAGCTAGAAATCAAGAAATGGAGGTATTTAAATTTTTAATACATACTGCCAAATTTCCTTCAAAGATGGTGGTTCTAGGGAACAGTTTCTGGTAATGAAGGAGGCATTTGTATCAGATTAAGCTTCCTGCTGATGCATTTGCAAGAATCTGGACAAAATGTAAAGAAAACAACTGTTTGAAACACTGTACATCAACCAAAAGTAGGGAGAAATTGATAGGATGTGACTACTCTTATGAGAAGGAAAGCAAAGTAAGAGCAAATGAACCTGAACCCTAAAATAAGCAGAAGAAAGTAATAAAGATGAGGGCAGAAGTCAGTAACATAGAAAATGAAACAAATCGAGAAAATCGATGAGACCCAAAGTAGGTTCTTTGAAAGGAGCCCAAAAGATGATAAATATTAGTCAGACTTGTCAGAAAAAAAAAAGAGAGAAGACACAAAGTGCCAAAAGCAGAAATGAAAGAAGAGCCATTACCAGAGCCTGACTGTCAACAATTCCACGCTAATGAATTCAACAACTTACTGAAATGGAAAAATTCCTTGAAAGATTCTGTATTAGTTTCCTAGGGCTACCATAACAAAGTACCACATAATTCCTCACAATTTCTCAAATTCCAAAGACTAGAAGTCTGAGATCAAGGTGTCAGCAAGGTTGCTCTCTTCTGAGGCCTCTCTTCTTGGTCTGCAGATGGCTGTCCTCTCTCTATGTATTCATGTTCACGTGGTCTTTCCTCTGTGTATGTTTGTGTCCTAATCTTCTTTTCTTCTAAGAATCCCAGTCGTTTTGGATTTGGGCCTATGTTAATAACCTCATTTTCATTTAGTTATCCCTTTATAGGCCATATCTCTAAATACGGCCACATTCTGAGACGCTGGGAGTGAGGACCTCAACATGTGAATTTAGTGGACACAAAGGATCGAGCTCGTAACAGGCACAAAAACTCACTCAAGAGAAGACAGATAATACAAGTAGCCCTAAATTTTTTAATTGAATTTATGATTTAAAACCCTTCCACAAAGAAAACTCCAGGTCCAGGTGGCTTCACTGGTTAATTCTACCAAATGTTTAAAGAAAAATTAATGCCATATCTACATAATCTCTTCCAGAAAACAAGAGATGATGGAATGCTTTCTAACAGATACCAAAACTTGACAGAGACATTGTAAGAAAAAAACCATAGAACAATGTCTCTCATAAACATAGATGCAAAAGTCTTAGTCAAAATTTTAGCAAACCAAATCTATCAATACATAAAATAAGTAACACGTTATGACCATGTTGTTTATCCCAGGAACGAAAAGTACTTTTAATATTCAAAAGCCAATCAATGTAATCCACTATATTAAAAGACTAAAAAGAAAAACTATATGCTCATCGCAATAGACAAGAAACAAATTTATCAAAATCCTACATCCACTCCTTATAAAAACTCTCAGCAAACAGAAATAGAAAATTTTTGCTTAACCTGATAAAGAGCATCCAAGAAAAAATTTGGTTTAACATCATACTTTTTTTTCCCTCGTTTCAAGTTTTAATCAATGCTTGTATGTAAGATCACTTTATTCCTGCATCTTCTCAATTGCTTCTTCCTTATATTTGCCCTTTTCCTTTCCTACTTGGCGAGGTTTGGCTTTCCGTTCAAGGATCTTTTTGTGGTCTTTGTCCAGTTTTAGCCTAATGATAACCACCTTGCCGGGGTGAATGCCTAATGGACAGTTGTGCCATTAGCCTTTTCCCGCTGCACCCGTTCAATGTAGATTACATATTTCTTCCTGTAAACCTGGACTACTTTGCCAATCTGTTGACCTTTATAGTGTCCTCGTACAATCTGAACTTCATCATCCTTTCGGATGGGCATGGATCACACATTGTACTTCTGCCTCAGCTCTTTGGAAAAAGGGGAAGACATAATCTTCCTGCGAATGTGGGAAGGTGCATTGAAATGCCTTTTGCGATTCTTGCTTCGGTCGGAAGTCACAAATTGATCGAACTTCATTTTGGCCGCTCCCACTTCGGTGATGGTCACAAAAGAGTGGTTAACATCATACTTAATGAGAGCAGTTAACATCATACTTAATGATGAAAGACTAAATGCTTTTCTCTAAGAATAGGCAACTTCTTACAACTTCTGTTCAACATATTCCAGGAGATCCTAGCCAGTGCAGTAAGGCAAAAATAATAATATAGGCAGAATACATTACAGGCTCACACCTGTAATCCCAGCACTTTGGGAGGCCAAGGTGGGCAGATCACTTGAGATCAGGAGTTCAAGACCAGCTGGGCCCCATCTCTACTAAAAATACAAAAATTATTTTGTATGGTGGTACACACCAATCCCAGCTACTCAGGAGACCGAGGCGGGAGAATCACTTGAACCTGGGAGGTGGAGGTTGCAGTGAGCTGAGATTGCATCACTGCACTCCAGCCTGGGCAACAGAGTGAGTTAGGAAAAAAAGAATAAAGAATGATACAAGGGACTCTGGGGACTCGGGAGAAAGGGTGGGAGGAGGGTGAGGAATAGAAGATTACACATTGGTTAGTGTACACTGCTCAGGTGATAGGTGCGTCAAAATCTCAGAAATCACCACTAAAGAACTTATTCATGTAACCAAACACCACCTGCTCCCCAGAAACCTATTGAAATTTTTAAAAAATCAAATAATTTTTTTTTAAGAGAGGTCCAGGGGCAGGCTTGTTTGCCCCTTCTACCATGTGAGGACACAGCAAGAAGGCACCATCTCTGAGGAGAACAGGCCCTCACCAAATACCAAGTCTGCCGGTACCTTGATCTTAGATTTCATAGCCTGCAGAACTGTGAGAAATATTAATCAATGTTTGTTGTTTACAAGCCACCCAGTTTATGGTATTATGTCACAGCAACCCAAACAGACAAATAAAAACGATAAATTGAATTTCACAAAAATAAAAATCTTTCACCCTCAGAGAAATTTAAAATACATGCCAGACTGATGATATTTGCAAAACACATGCAACAAAAGACTTGTTTCCAGATTATGTAAGGGACACAACTCAACAGGGAGCAAAAGACTCATTTTTAATTAAACTTTTGTATTTGATATCACTGTAAACTTACATGCAGTTATAAGAACTATATCACAGAGAGCCTTTACCCATTTTTCTCCAATAATAACATCTTGCAACAATCGAGGAGAGTCACAACCAGGATACAGTGACATTGGTACAGTCAAGAGACAGAGATATTCCATCACAAGAATTCTCCATGTCTTTTCCTCCTGGGATTCCCGTTAGATGCATATCAGCACCGTGAAATTCCTATGTTCTCCATACTTCTTTACAGAATTCTAAAAAATATATCTTTGTTCTTTGTTCTATTTCTTGGGAGAATTCCTTGGCCTTATCTTCAAACTTAAAATATTTCAGCTATGTCTGTTCTGCTATTTAGCCTCCATATTGAAGTTTTAATTTTGACAAAATTTCATACTTTCTACACGTCTCATTATTTTTTAAAGTCTGTTATTGTTTCGTAGTGGCAATATTCTCCTTGCCCTCTGAAGTTACTAGAGTTCATTTAAAGCCTTCTGCTTGTTTTATTTCCCAGGTTAGTTCTTATGTTCATAGGGTTTGGTGCCCTTTTTTATGTGTTTGGCTTTCCCAATTTGGTGATCTGATGGTCGCACCTCTTTCTTTTTTTTTTTTTTTTTTTTTTTTTTTCCTAAAGAGACAGGGTCTTGCTAGGCTAGTCTTAAATTCCTGGGCTCAAATTATCCTCCTGCATCAGTCTCTCAAGTAACTGGGACTATAGCTAGAAGCCACTATGCCTGACTAATTGTACTTCTTCCTACGGGAGGTGCCCCCCAGCCCATCTGCAGCCTTCCTGCACTCACGCCGAGGAAGGGACAGTATACATCTCGGGCAGGCCATATCCACCCTCTGATGCCCAAGGGTTCCCGCACAGCCCAGGTGCCTCACCAGCTGCTGCTTCAGCCAATCCCAGGGAAAGCCCAGACTAGTAGATCTCTGTGGGGCCAGGAATGCATGGCATGGGAAGAGCTTATTTCCCAAGGGAAGCAGTGGGGTCTTGTGGACAGAAGCGAAGTCCAAATCCACCCCTTCCTTAGCAAGTGACCTTGGGCAAATAACTTTATATGAACCTCAATTTCCTCATCTATAATACAGACATATTCCCAACATGCAAAGTCATGATGACGATTAGACAGCATTCAATTATACACACAAAAACATCCAGCAGAAGGCCCGAGACACGGCAGACACACTATAAATAGGGGCTACAATTCTTTTTACTTTATGTCACTTTGAATGCCCCTGTGGTAGGATTCAAAGTATATCTCAACAAGCTTTTTTTGTTTTTTGAGACAAAGTCACTCTGTCGCCCAGGCTGGAGTACAGTGGCACAATCTCGGCTCACTGCAACCTCCGCCTCCTGGGTTCAAGCAATTCTCCTGCCTCAGCCTCCTGAGTAGCTGGGATTACAGACATGTGTCACCATGCCCAGCTGACTGACTACAGGCGTGTGTCACCATGCCTGGCTAATTTTTCAACAAGCTATTTTTGAGGCTGAAGAAACTTAATACTCCACCATCCAACCTCACGCCGATTGTTCCTCTGGGTTGCCCATGCCAGCCCCATGGTCAGTATTTCTGGGCCTGTTCTAGAGAGGTTCATCTCTCTTTTCCTCTTCCTTCAAACACCACCTCTTCCAGGGATCTTCCCTGACAGCCACAGCCATCTGTGCTGACCGACAACATAACTCATAACTCAGTGAATTAAACAGCTGACATCTCCCCACTGGACTCCTGATGCAAAGAGCCAGCACGCAGACAGACGACTTCCACCCGGGCTCCGGTGTCCAGCATGGAGGAAGTGCTCTGAGAAGGGGATAAATGAACAAATAATCTGTTCCAAGCAAAACAGCCCTCCTCTGTGGCAGCTTCTCCAGCATCTCCACAGGAAAGTAAAACCAATAAAATGCAATAGTAGAGAAGAAAACAGACAATACTTGGTGCTCAAATGAAAATCTGGCACGGTGGCTCACACCTGTCATCTCAGCACTTTGGGAGGCGGAGGCAGGCCGATCACTTGAGGTCAGGAGTTTAAGACCAGCCTGGCCAACATGGTGAAACCTCATCTCTACTAATAATACAAAAAAAATTAGCCGGGCCTGGTGGCACATGCCTGTAATCCCAGCTACTCAGGAGGTTGATGCAGGAGAATCACTTGAACATGGGAGGTGGACGTCGCAGTGGGCCGAGATTGAACCACTCCACTCCAGCCTGGGCGACAAGAGCGAAACTCCATCTCAAAAAACTGTCCATGGAGGCAGAGATTTTCTTCTCTCCATATATTTTTTAACTTTCTCCCCATTCCCTAACCTCTCTCAATTGTCTGTCCCTCCCCCAGTTTTACAACATAAAATGAAAACAGCAAATGTCTCTGAAGCATCTTTTTATTTCTCTGTCATTTGGTTTTCTACTTTGGTACACATAAGCTGTGGCTGTATTTCACACAGAAGCTGACACATCTCGCAGGAATGCCCCATAAAACAGAGCGCAAACACGTTACCCAGCAGGTTCGTGTCACCTGGCTGCTACTGCTGAACTCCCTACTTCTAAGAGCACAGAAGAGAACATCGCTTTGAATCTACAAATGAGCGAGAGCAAGAAGAAGGCAGCTAGGGCTGCCAGGATGGGAGTGGCCGCAGACACAGCCTCCCGGGTGTCTGTCTTGAGACACAGGTGGCGAAGCCGCACAAGAAATTCCAGCAAGGTGGGAACAGCTGGGGGGTGCTCCAGCACAGCAGCCTGCCTATAGGACTCCTCTGCTCCCTCAGACCCAGGCATGACACCAAAGCCAGCAGTGCAGGCTCTCTGGCCCTGTCACTGAGTCCGTTTCACCTGGGGACCCCGCAGCCCCTCTTCATCACCCCCTTGGTCCCCAGACAACCCCACAGTAAGACCCACACAGCTCTTGCCCAGCTCTAAAATGTCTTGCCCTCAAAGGCCTGGAGATTGAAGGCAGTATCCAGAAACTTCTTCAGTGACACCAGGTGAGTGTTCCTGTTTCCTGTGGCTGGTGCAGCCGCTGGGTCCCGGCCGACATACCTGGAGGAGGAAGACAAGCTAAGGGCAGGGCCTAGCCACCCCAGACTACCTTCACCCCAGGACCGCATGGGCATGCATCTGAGAATGGCTGACCCTGAAGCCACAGGCCCTGCCTTCTGGCCCTAGCACCACTTCCAATAAGCTGTGAAGCCTGGGTCAAACTCAGTCACCCAGCCACAGAAGACTGGGGAGAAACTGTCCCTCCATGTCACTGCACCTGCCCACGAGAACAAACAAGGCAACAACTCAAAGGCTTTGGGGAGAAACACACTTTCGGCTTCTTGGAGTTTCTCAGGCCCCTCCCTCATCTTCCCAGGGACACTCGATGCCAGTATTGAGCACCCACCCTGTGCCAAGGCTAACACATGCATCAGATCTAATCTTATCACTGTCCTGTTGTAGAGATCCAGAGATGAAGGGGCTACATAACCGGCCTAAGACCAAAGGCAGGAGTTCTGAGTCAGGCAGTAAGTTCCCTAATTCAGTTCTGGCCGCAGTAATGACAATGCCCCATCCCTGATGGGTAAGCTGTCCCACCACAGACAAGGTGCATGGAGCCAGCACGAACTATGGGGCGAACTCCTTGGTTTCCAAATGCAGCCCAGAAAAGGGCAGGGGCCAGTTCTGGTGGCACAGCCCATGAGACAGGCGGAGCCTCGCCTCAGGGCAGAGGAGGGGGGCAGGCAGCAGCCCCGCCAGGTACCATATGGGCCGCGTGCGCCTCAGGGTGGTCGTGAAGCGTGGGCTGATGTAGTCATAGTAGCCCATGTTCTTGTGCTCCTCCTGACACCAGGCCAGCTCCGCACGTGGGTACTTCTCTGCCTCCTGCTTGATCAGGTCGAAGGGGAACGGAGAGATCTGGGGAGGCAGGAAGGCAGGAACAAAGGAGCATAGCCAGAGGAGGGGCGGTATGTCCCCAGCACCCCCAGACAGGAGCCACAAGGCATCACTGGCCTTCACCTGGCCTGCATGGCACGCTGCACAGAGTCAGGGCTAGCGATGTGAGCTTCCCCATCACTTGACTGTGCAAGGGGCTCAGGAGTACCTGCTCCAGGCGCGTGATGGCCACCTTCTCCTCCAGACCCTGGCTGCTCCGCTCCTTCACCAGGTCGTAGTACACCTTTCCCGTGCAGAAGATGAGCCGCCGTACCTGCTCAGGGGCCTGCGCTGCCACCCCATCTTCAGGAATCACCCGCTGGAAGCTGGTTCCTGGGGGTCCAATAGGACACAGCAGAGGCATCGGTACCCAGAGGGGCTGGAGCAGCTCGGGATCAGGCCTGCATCTGCAGTCTCTCCTTAGCCACCGAGACTAACCCCAGGTTTGGACCTGTGGCTGCAGTGGACACCTCTTGAACTAAAAGATGGAGCAGGGGGACAGATGACACCCTGAGCTGTCACAGGGGGAGGGGTGGAGATAGCCAAGTGTTGAGCCCTGGGAGCATCACATTTAAGGTGACCGGAGGAGGAGGTACAATGGGAAGGAGTCTCCTGAGGGAGACAGAGAAGGTGACATGATGGACCCCTCTGATGGCATCATTCTTTGCCCCAAACTTGCTTCTGCTCAGCTGTGCCCACCTCCCGCAGAGCACTGCAGTCCCCCATCACCAACCAGCTGTCCCAGGAAGCTGCTGCATGCTCCTCCTCTTTCAGCCTGGCAGCTGAGCCCTCACCTCAAAGCCCCATCCATTCGCCCTTCCTGAGCCCATGAGCCTGACCTCAGGTAACACACTCTGCAAAACCTGTCAGCAGGCTCCTGTGCTGTCCCCATATCCCTGCGTCTCAGGTGAGGACTCTGGGGCAGAGAGGCCAAAAGGATCCCAAGCCCTCAAGAGAGAAGCCAGCACAGGACAGGCAGCCCAGGTAGTACAGTCCCAACATCAGAGCTCTGACTGCCCGCTTCAGCCACCTGCCCTCACAGAGGGGATATCCAAACACACATGGGAGAAAATCCAACCCCTATCCATACTGAGGCCCTTCCCCGCCCTCCCCCTACTGCCCAGGACCAAGACAGCTCTGCTCCACCGGTCTCACACCTGTCCTTCCCAGGACATAGCCATCTCTCAATTGCAACTACAGGTGTTTTATCTGATCTGACTCCCAGGTCAATAAGGCCAAGGACTCCTGGAGGGGATACCAGGACCCCAGGACCGTAATGTCTGTTTGGTTCATGAATTTTAAAAATGGACAAATGATTGAATGATACTCAATGTACTGTGAACTCAGCAGGCCTCCGCCAGGCCTCGATCAGCCCTGCTGGGGCCTGAGGGGGCCCCAATGCACTCATCTGACCATGGACTCAGCCCACAGGACCTGAGCTGGCCAAAGTCAGTCACTGTGCCAACCTCCCAACCCTATTTCTAGTGGGACCATGGCAGAAGCTGCTGCAGGTCAGCAGTGCCACAGGCAGAGGGGAGGATGGAGGAGCCCCAGGAGCAGAAGCCACGCCACAGGCCACCGCCCCAGTGTGGGCCACCCCACACACCCAGGCCAGGCACGTACCGGATACCATTTGGTCAAAGCTGGACTTGGCCTCTGGGTGCCTCAGCAGAGATTTAGGTGTGAAGATAATCAGCTGGAAGGGAAACACACGCCCAGCTGCCAGCTGGCCCTGCCTGGCCAGGGCCCCTGCGTGTGTCCCCTGCCCTGGGATGGAAACTCACCGGCTTGCGGAAGGGCAGCAGGATCTGCCGGCGCAGCACGTGGAAGTAGTTGGCCGGCGTGGAGCAGTTGACCACGATCCAGTTGCAGTCATAGAGCTGGCTCACCTCGAAGTCCTTGGTGAATGCCTGTGGAGATGAGATGCGTATGGCCAGGGTGGCTGTCTGGTGCACCCATACCCTGGACCCCCAGCCCTGCGAGCACAATAGGGCACGCCCCTGTTCTGGGGACAGCAGCAACACTCACAGGGTAGGCATCTGAGTCGTCATTGCTCATCTGCAGGAACCTCTCAGGCCTCGCTGACGAATGCTCCGGGCCCTAAAAGCAAACACCGGACAGCCCAGGCTGGCCCCACCGCGGGACAGACATCTGGCCCTGCAGGGACCCCAGGCTCAGGGTCGAGTCTGAAGGGCTTCTCAGCAGAGATGCCCTCACCCTGGAGCCTAAGCCACAGAAAAGAACCAAGAATGTGAAACAAGAGCAGAATAAGCATCCTCAGAGTGGGGTCCGCCCAGAGCTAGCACAGCGTGTGAACTTGCAGGGATGGAAGAAAAAGCAAAAACCCTGCACTGAGACATGCTTTCTCTGGAACATCCTGCAACAGTGGCTGCCACTGACTGAGCACCTGTTACAGAGCAGGCAGAGTCTAGGACCCCCACACGCCTTACTCGCTAATCCCCAAAGCAGCCCCACGACGCATACACTCTTCCCCACTGCACAGATGAAGAGGCAAGGAGAGGGTAAGAAACTACTCATGACCGTGCAGCCAGGTAGGTGCGACCCAACTCAGCCTGGGCCTCACCCATCTTCACCCACACGGGCCACTCTGCTCCATAAAAGCAGCAAGACAAGCCCATGGGCATCTCCAAGCTGGCTCCCCACAGGACAGGGGTGACCATCCCATAGTGCCACCCGCCCACTCTTGCTGGGGATGGCCAAGGACCCAGGTTCCCACACCCAGCCTGGCCCAGATCCCGCCGCCCAAGAAGCTGCCCCAGTGGGCAGCCCCAGGCAGGAAGCCTCACCTTCCTCCTCACTGACCCTGTGTTGTGAGGATGCCAGGCACACAGCCTGTAAAACACTCAGAACTGAACACATCGTTCGGGGATAATGGTGGCGATGAGCCCCCTGCCTGTCTCCCTTCTGCCTGGTCAGGACACGTGTCCACCCAAGTGGTATGACATGACACCCTGCTCCTTCCTCCCCTCCTGCTAGCCCAGGAGACTCCGGAGGATGCACTCAGCCTATATGTCTTCCCTCTGCCCCGTGTGTGGCTGCAGAGGCAGGTTGCAAAGGAGGGGACCAAGGGACAGGCAGTACTGCACAGGATAGCTTGAAACCCCCAGCTTTGAGACCTTGGGCAAGCTTCTCCACCCCTCTGTGCCTCAGTTTCCTCATCTGAAAAGCAGGAACAGTGCCTACTTCATTACGTTGTATGGATTGGAAGAGTTAACATTCAGAGGCATTGAACAGTGCCTGGCACATAGCAAGTATCATACGTGGTAGCACGTTCTGCTGCAGCAGCAGAGGATTAGTTAGGTAGCACCCTCTTCTCAGCAGCTGCAGCATACGCATGTGCAGACCCCACCCTGCACAGACCCACATGGTCCAGGGGCCTGAAAGGCACATACCATCCAACTCAACAAAAGACCCAGGGTCCATCCCACCCCTCCAAGGCCCGCCAGAGCCCACCAAGCCACCAGCCACCACCACGCCCTCACCATGCCTTCCATGCCATGGGGCAGCAGCAGCACAATGCCGTTATGCCTCACCCACTTGGCCTGGCCAGTGCTGATGAACTGGTCGATGATGCACTGGGCTGTGTTGTGGAAGTCCCCAAACTGGGCCTCCCAGAGGACCAGGGCATTGGGGCTGGCCATGGCATAGCCCAGCTCAAAGCCTAAACAGAAAACAAGATAGAGCCTGCTGCACACTGTCACCAAGTGGCAGTGGCTCCAGTTATACTCAGCCTTTTCTCAGTATTTCCTCCCTGCCCCCACCCATCCTTCCCACAAGCCAGGGCAAACCCAAGGATTCCTTGGGATTTAAAGGGGAGGGAATGTCCCATCCTGGGGGCTGACAACATGCCCAGAGATGCCACCCTTAGCCCTGACATCAAATGTGGTCAGGTTCAGCCTTATTTAGGTATTCTGGGGAGGCATCAGGGACCATCTGCCAAGAGGAACTCCTCAAAAACATGCAGAGCTGCTAAGAAGGGGCAGAAACAACCCTAGAGGCATCTCCCTGGGGCGGGGGGTTGCCTGGCCTCTGGTGGCAGGCAGTGAGGACGAGGTGAACCAGCTAACGAGGGAGCCGAGGGAGAACATGCACAGGAGACACAGGCAGGGAAGCCCAGAGCCCAGAGAAGGGATCTTGTTCCTGGTATGCAGGGCAAAGAAGGTGAGATGGGGCTCAGAGGAACCCACGGCAGGCTCTGTTGGGCTCTCTGTCTAGGCCCATTGGGCTCTGATACCCACAGAGGCCCCTCAAAGCAAGCAAGGCCTCCCAGCTGGAATCCCCAAGGGACCCAGGTGGGACACGATCTCACCTACCACATGGCCTTAGGTGGGGGCAGCCCAATCATCATCCCCCAGGGCCATCCCCTGGGGGCCTCTGAGCATCTCTCGACCCCTCCCAGGCCCTAGGCCCGGCCCCTTCCCAGCCCATTTCTGGTCCCCAGGTGTCCTGGGTCTGCCTGGTGTGCAGGGGAGCGTGGACCCACCCAGGACTCCGTACTCCGAGAGGGAGCTGTTGCACACAGTGTACGGGGCCTGGTCGGGCCAGAGATGATTCATAGGCACGCACGTCCTGCGGTCAACCTCCTGGTCATGGAGAACGTGGTGCCGGTGACTGCAGAGACACAGACCGGGGCAGGGACAGAGGGCAAGTGGACTGGCACCCGTTCACCTGAAGCAGGGAAGCTGGGCAGCAGGAGGCAGGCAAGCCTCCATCACTGTCCCAGGAAACCTGCAGGGTCCCACAGGATGGTATCCAAGAAGGCTGTGGAAAACCGGACCACGTGGTCCCTCCTGCAGGCTGCCCCCCGCCAGGCCTCCCCAGCCTGCCCCCTGCCTGCTGGCAGCCCCCGCACACCACGCACTGGGGGATCTGGGGGAAGAAGTTTTGAGTTGTGGCACCTCCCTGAGTCTCAGCTTCTCACCCATAAAGGGGACCTGATGAGACACTTCCCAGGTGCTAGCTGGAGCCAGAGACCCTAGAAGGCCACTTCCCCTGCCTCATCTTGCTGGCTCCTTTACCATCTCACCAGCCCTGTCCCAACTCACAGAAACTACTGTGTAGTAGCTGAGGTGGGCACAGTAAGTGATGGGCACCTAGCTGAACCCATTCCTGGCAAGGACTGACATGCAGCTTAGGGTGTATCAGAGGGTCACCTGGGCACTGGCTGGAGCAAGGCCAGCAGAGATGAGCAACCAGGAATGAGACAGCCAGCTGGTCAAGTCCCAGAAGCCATACCACTTTGACTTGCTAACCAGGAGCAGACTGAGGCAGGATCTAGGACATTTTAGATAGGGCCCAGACCAGAGGAAATGTGGGGTGGACAACTGACAAGTGTCACGTTCCCATCTGGATTCACAAAGTCAACTGCAAACAAGCAAGATAGAGAGGCGCAGGCTTAACAGCAGCATACATGCACACACACACACACACACACACACACACACACCCCACACACACATACCACACACACATACCCATCTCCATGCACCACACTACACACAACCACCACCCACACACATACATACACACACACCACATACACATACATCAAACACACCACACACACTACACACCACACACACACAATACATACCACATACACCACACACACTATACACACCACACCACACACACTACACAAAATCACACACACATCACACACTATACACCAAATACACCACACACATCACACACACCCACACATATACCACACCACACACACACTTCACACATACAAAACACACCATACACACCACACACTCACCACACATATACACACACATCACACCACACCATACACACCAAACACGACACACACCACCCCCACACACCACATATACACCATACACAGTAGATACCACACATATACTCCACACATACCACACAACATACACAGACACCCCACACACACCACACACATACACACCCCCTACACACACCACACACACACATCACACACACCATACACACCCTACACACACACACCCGCCACACACACACCACACAACCCACAACACACACATCACACAACCACAAACACCACACAACACACCACACTACACATATCACACACGACACACATCACACACCACACACACCATATCACACACCACACACCACACACATCTCACACACCACATACTATATACCACACCACACATACCACATCCCTCACACACCCACACATACCACACACATACCACACACATACCACACACACCATATACGCACATACATACCACACACCTCACACATCACACACACCACACACACCACACAGATACCACACACACACACCACACACTACACACCACACACACCCACACATACCACACACACCACACACATCCCCTACACACACAATCACACACACCATACACCACACACACACCCACACACCACACACATACACATCCCACACATACAACACACACAACACATGACACATACCACATAGACACAAACACATACACCAGATACCACATACATACCAAACACCACACACACCACACACAAATGCCACATACACACCCCACACATTCCCCCACTCACACCACATAGACACCACTCACACCACACACACACCACACACATCCCCCCCACATACCACACCCCCCACACACACACACCACACACCCCACACACATACCCCACACACACCCCACATGCACACTCCAAACACACCACACACAAACACACCTACGCACACATACACACCACACACAAACACACCCCACACCACACACACACCAAACATATCACACACACCACACATACCATACACACACCACACATACACACCCCACACAAACCACACACACCCCAAATGCACACTCCAAACATACCACAAACACACCTACACACACATCACACACACCACACACCACACACAAACACACCACACACATACGCACCCCACACCACAGACACCAAACACACCACACACACACGTGCCACATACATGCCAAACACATCACATGTACCATACACAGACCCCACACACTCCCTCCACTCGCCACACACCACACACACACCACACATACATACCACACCCAACTCCCTCACACTCATCACCCCCCCACACACACACACATACACACACAATACTGAGGACCACAGATGGCTACAAGCTTGACCTCAGTGGACAGCTTGGGCCCAGCAGTGAGCTCTGCACACTTGCCCTGGGGGGTCAGCGAGGTGGCCATCTCATGATGCAGTCAGAGGGCAGAGGCTAGAGATGCTGTGAAGATTCCCCCCATCCCTTCCCCGGACAAAGGCCCTCCTCAGGATCCCTGAGCCAGGCCCAGCTTCTGCTCCAGGTCTCCTGTGCAGATGCTGAGCCCGACTGCACTCACCTGAATGTGCCCCTCTCCACATCCTGCCCACTGAGCCGCACGTGGATACCCTCCTTCAGCAGAGAGCCAAAGGCCATGTACTCTGCCAACGCCCAGTCCACTGTCCGGTTCTTGATCATGTCCGCCCGGCCCCGCAGAATGCGAGAGAGGCCTGCGGGAGGGAAGCGCTGGCCTGAGGGCCGCGGGACAGCCAGCGCCGGGGTGGGTGCGTAGGTGCTCAGCGCACACTCTGCACACAAAGCAGGGCAGCCATCTGATGATTTGGCCAGAGGGCAGGGATGCTGTGGGAAGGCCTGGTGTCAGGCACCCCTCCTCTGGCCGAGACAATGGGCCACCCTGAGCCCATGGAGAGGGGGAGCAAGTACCATTTCACGAGTGTCAGCTGTGCGCCAGACACTGTCAGACACGGAGTCACTTCCTCAGGATCACACAGCTGTCCAGGTGCTGGGATGTGAACCCATGTCCCCCAGCCTATGCTGTGCTCCTGTCGGCCCTACACGCAGAGGCTGACACATGAACAGAGAGGGCACGTGCTCCAGACGCTGTCAGCCACTGCCCCAGGACACTCGTTCTCGGTGCATACTGTAAGGGAACCCCCTCAGAACTCCTCTAGGTGGGTCAGAGGGTGTACAGGCGCCCCAATGCAGCCACGGGGAACCCTCCAGACTTCCCAGGAAAAGGCCACAGTAGCCCCAGCCAAGGGGTGCCATCGGTGACCACCCACAGCCCAGGCTCACCCCAGCTTGATAGGGCTGCCCCTGGTCATTGGTCTAGGCCCCAGCAAGTCCTTTCAGCTGAAGAATCCTGCCCACATTCCAGGCTGCATTCCAGCACCTCCATAGGGAGCCCTTACTTTCCAGGGACTTCCAACAAAGGCATTTGGAAAATCCAAGGTGCCCAATCTAAGACTAGTCACTGTTATCCAGCTAGCAGTGTGGCATCTGGAGCTGCCCAGCTGACCACGCCCACCCTGAGAGTTACTGTCACGGGCACCTCACTGGGGCACGAACAGGCATGGAGAGCTATGCCGACCCACTGCAGACTGAGCAGGGACGTGACACACAGTCTCCCTCACGTCCCAATCAACCTCCCTTCAAGGCACAACATTGGGGCAGGGCCAGCAGACCGGGCTGCAGCCTGCCCAGCAACCTCACCAGTGTGTATCTTAAAGCCCTCCAGGGGCACAGAGCTGGCCACGCTGCCGATGTGGGTGAGCACGTCCTCAGAGATGCCTGTGGCTGGGCACGTCATGCTCTTGGGCTCTCCATCTACGTTGAAGAAGCCTGAGAGGGAGAGAGGCTCCGTCCCCACTGGGTCAGTGGTGGGCTCTGATCCCCCTGGCCAGCCTGCTTCCCCAGGACTGAGGTGCCCATGGCTTCCTAAACTCCACCAGCACTCAGACTCACTCTGAGTCCACCCTTGGGATCTGGGACAGCTGGACAGCCACAGCTGCAGCTCCCCCACAGGCTCAACCCCTGCCTCTGGGCCCCAGGATCACAGCTCATCTAACCCTGCCCCCCAGGGAGGTCCCCTGGTCCCAAGCATCCAGTGCCCAGGGCTTCCTCTCCCACCTGGCTCTGTCCTCCCTTTCAGTGAGCACCTGTCCATTCATATTCAGAGGGCACTGGTATCCTTAACTGGTAGGAATTGGCCCCACACAGCTTTGAGGTCTCAAGGGCAGGGCCCACAGCCTCCAGGGTAGGCAATGACAGCTCTTACCCAGGGCCATTCTAGTCCTAATCCCAGTGCAAAACCTCAAGGCTCAGGGGAGTCCCTCTGAGCCACACACCGCTCACTCACCGGGCCAGGGGGAGTCCAGCCAGTGCTTTATATGCAGGATCTTTTTATCTTTGGACCTGCCATAAGCTTCCTCACAGATCCGGTCATATTTGGCAATTTCTTCCTGGAATCAGGACAAAGATGTGAACAGAGCAGCAAAGCCCTGAGCAGCCAGAAGCCCAATCCACCTGGACTTACAAGTCCTGGTCCCCATCACTAAGTTCTAGAACTCTCTGTCTCTGGCCTGTAGGGACCTGTGGCTAGAAGCCAAAGTCTCAGAGTTCAGAGGATCCTGCACAGGTATCATGAGGCTGGGCAGGCCTGCAGTGCACTCAGTAAGGGGTTTGGGGAAGACTCCAGAAGCTTGTAGTTCTTGCTCTGAGCTCCCTGAAGGTGGAAGGACCAACACTCCGTAATTATGGGGACAACCCCAGCTCAGGGCTGCCTCCTACAGGAAGCCTTGCTTAGGGCTGGTCTTCCCCCACCATGCAGTACCCACTGTGTCCCACCTGGCTGTAATTGTATCCTTAGTTCCTGGTCCCCTTTGGTAACAGGGCCCTCGTGGGGACAAGGACCATAGTGGCGACTTCTTTAAATTCTTAGTGTCCAGCCCTGGGCTGGTAACATCTACAATTCCTCCCCAGGGTACCCACCCAAAGTTTGTCCTGGACACCCATGCAGCCTACCTGCCTACCTCAAACTCCTGCAGGGTGACCGTGCCCTCAGCAATAAGCTTGTCTGCATACTTCTTCAGCACAGGCACCTGTCTGTGGATCTGCTTGTACATGAGTGGCTGGGTGAACATGGGCTCATCCATCTCGTTGTGGCCACGCCGGCGGTAACAGACCTGCAGGAGTAGCCAGAGGGGCTCGGGCCTCCCCTACACTGTGTGGTCAATGTAGCTGCTGCAAAACTGGGGAATGTCAGGCAGGGCACACCCTCTGGGGCCCCTTCAAGCCCCACTATCACCTATCGTCTAATGAATGTCCCATTACGGGCCTTTGCACAGATTGTTCCTGGTGGCACTAAATATCTCATCCAAGAAGCACTCCCAGCCCTGAGTGCTGAAGACGCTGAAGACCTGGCTGTCTCAGCACAGCGGGGATGGGCCACCCACTCATGCCCTGGCCTCAGTCCCCAGACCCACCAGGTCCACAACAACGTCTTTGTTGAAGGTGTTTCTCCACTCGGCAGCCACGCTGCACACGTACATCACAGCCTCTGGGTCATCGGCATTCACATGGAAGATGGGTGCATTGACCACCCGGGCCACGTCAGTGGGGTATGGTGAGGAGCGGGCCATCCGGGGGTCCGTGGTGAAGCCAATCTGTAGGGGTAGGAGGAACCTGCTGCACCTCTCAGTCTGCTCAGAATAAGACAGAAGGTGCCAGCCTCGGCGACTGAGCAGGGGGATGCCTCAAGGTCCACTGAGGTGCTCAGGAGGGATGTGGGACACAACAGGGTGATGGCGAGCAGCCCCACAATTAAACACAGCAGCAGCTCCCTCGGGAACAGCAGAAACACCAGCCGGGTGCACCCTACTCTTTTTTGCCAGTCACTTTGACACACCGGTAGTGAGGAACACAGGCCTGGAAAATCCCAGTCCCAACAGCTGCTAACTGCCATCTGGGGCAAGGCACTTACATTCCTGCAGTCTCAGCTTCCTCATCTATAAAAAGGGCTCACTCAAATTCCCAGCTCACAGGATGTTCAAGGACGATGACATGACTTAATGCAAATAAGGCAGTGAACACAGGGCTTTCTAGACTCAAATGAGCTGTTAGAAGCTCAGCTGCCTTAGAGAAAGGGCACCAAGGCCCCTGTGTCTGAGATCGCCCATGCGGGACAGCACACAGCCAGCCTCTATGAGGCACTTCCTACACCAGTGCTCCTCCTTCCAGCCCTGCCTATCCCTCCCTTTTGTGTCCCCTAATTTCACAGACCAGGGCGCCAAGGCTGAGGAGATCAGGGTCCTGCCTGGGGTCACAACTGGTAAGCAGCATGGCAGTGGGCTCAGAGCCAGGGCCACCTCACTTCCCTCCAAGTTGCTACACGGATTTCCAGGGATGCTGACGCTGTGAGACCCGGCATGGAGCCTACACCCTCACCTGGTTATTGACGACGATGTGCACGGTGCCGTTGGTCGTATAGGAGGGCAGGTCACTCAGATGGAAGGTCTCATACACCACGCCCTGGCCGGCAAAGGCTGCATCCCCGTGAACCAGGATGGACATGACCTGCAGGGCAGGTGTGAGCCAGGAGGGGCTGCATGCCCAGCTCATGTAGCCCAGCTCCACACCTGTGCTATGGAGACCCAGGGCCCGGCCCTCTGATCTCGCCCCACGGGGCCCAGGTCCTCAGAGCTCCTGCAGGCGAGCTCACCTTCTTGCCCTGGGCGTCTCCACGGTAGAACTGCTCTGCTTTTGTCTTCCCCTGCACCACAGGGTCCACTGCCTCCAGGTGGGAGGGGTTGGCAACCAGTGACAGAGTGATGTTCCTGTTGGTGACACGGTTGATCCTCTCATGGTACATGCCCAGGTGGTACTTGACATCCCCGGAGCCCTGAAGGTGAAGGTGGGAACATGATGGACCCTCCCTCACCAGACAGGAAGACACACAGGCAGGCATTGCAGCCCACAGTCAGGCTGGCACGCTCCCCGGATCCCACTGCCTTGGAGGGCCGAGCTGTCCCTGACCCCCTCTCTCCTCATCACACCACCCCTCCTTACTGGCCTGAGGGAGGAAAGCAGGGACCCCAGCTTCAGCTCTGAGCCTCTCTGCACACTGACCACAAAGCAGGAGAGCATGAGAGCGGGGAAAGCCATCCAGCAGTGGGGAAAGCCACCCAGCAGCGGGGAAAGTCATCCAGCAGCGGGGAAGGCAGGGAGAGAGGGCAGCGCCTAAGCGTCAGCGCAGAGACCCCCCCAGGCCAGGCCACCAGCAAACACTGCAGCTGAATCCTCCGACTCCTCATGCCAACGGCAGCAATGAGGGACACACAGCATTTTATGATCCCAAAGTAGGGAAGACTTATGGCATTCTACACAATATCCTAAGCCCAGAAAACACCAAAGCCTACTAAATTCTAAGCAATGTGTCATGGGGGAGCAAACCCTGCCCAACGATAGGGGAAACTAATCAAGCTGAGAAAAATATTCATAAACAAATGCAGGCAAAGGGTGAATCCCCTCAGTGTACAAAACGCTTCTACAAATCAGGAAGATAAGGCCCAAAAACTCCATCAAAAAAATGAGCAAAAGCCATGAGCGGGAATTTACAGAAAAACACAAATGGCTGAAAAGCATGTGAAAAGATAAGCAACTGAATTCATAACAAAGAAATATACTACAACAAAATCCTGTTGTGCACCCATCATACTGGAAAAGATGAAAGGATTCGAGAGCATGTGGGAGGAAGTGGGGTGGGGGCTCCAGTACTGTCATCCACCGTGGATGGGCTCGCTGACATTGCCAGCTCCTGGGAGGCTCATTCAGTCCCAGCCCCTTAGCTCCAGCCGCTGCCCTGCTCAGACACCATTTAACAGATAAACTCATTCACACATGTGCAAGGACCCTCATTAGAACAACCTAACGTCCAGCATGAGGGATGCTTCAGCTGTAAGAAGCTTGGGGCAACCCACAAGGGCAGGCAGGAAACAATGACAACTTGTTAAGTGAAAACAGCAAGGTGCCACCTGGCGTCACGGCTATGCCCATGGCCTCTTACAAATAAGGCTGCACTGGACAAAGAGGTGTGTTTGTATCTGCATGAAATGTTTCTAGAAGTACACACCTAAACACAACAGAACCATGCAAACAAAACTGGCCACAAGAATGGAGTCTTGCAGAGGAACATATTCTCATTTTATAACCTTTTTTTGTTTGTTGTTTTTACAATGATCAATTTCTTGTTCAGTTGAAAAAAAAATAGTAATTTCATTTTAAATATACTTTGGCTAAGTTTTCCAGTATACACACAGGTCATCTTTGACTCACCACAACCGTTCTGGGGCATGCGCTTTTATCTCTCTTTTATAGAAGAGCAAACTGAGGCTTAGAGAGGTGAAGGTCTTAGAACAAAAGGAACAGAATGTCAGAAAGACATGCGCTAGAAGCCAGCAGGTGTGGGTCCTAATCACTGCTCTGGCCCAACAGGCCAATGACCTTGGAACAGTCATTTGCATGCATACGCACGCGTGCACACACAGACACACACCAGAGAGAGAGCAGGCTGGAGACAGCAGGAAAGACAGTCCTGAGGGCAAAGGGACACAGGAGGGAGTGACAGGCTCACATCCCAGAGGACCTAGAGAGCCATGAAAAGGGAAGATGGGCAGGACTTAGAAAGAGGCCAGGCAGTCTAGGCTGAAGGCCTCCCAGGGAGGGGTAGGAGCAGGAACATTTCCTCAGCAGGCTGATGGGCACAGAAAACCATCCCGACTTCCCAAGGCTCAGCCGGGTAAAAACAAATGAGCAAGGGAGCCATTCCTGGATGGTGGACAGAACTTTGGGCACGGAGGCACAGCCACAGGAGCAGAGCTGAGCAACTTCCAGCAAGCCTTTGCACCACTGGGCCTCAGTTTCCCTAGCTCGAAACAGGGAGGGAGATCCAGATTATCGGAGGGAAAGCCTTAGGGGCGTCAGGCAAACACCCAGCCTCTCTCCTGCAGGCTTCTCCACGTGCATCCATCTCAAAGTTTATCGTAGCCTGGAAGCTCCTGACCCAGACCCTCCCCAGTTCACCTCCCAAATATCCAGCTCTCCAGGGCTGCTGGAACCTGGACATGAAACCCACCTCGTCCGCCGCCTCCAGCTTGGGGTCAAACTGGCAGAAGATCTGCTCCAGGTCCTTGCGGATCACGTTGGCCAGCACGTTCAGCCTGCCCCTGGAGCCAGAGGAGCCGGGCTCTCACCTGGCAAAGCCTGCAGGCCTCAGGGTCCCCTCCCCCACTGTGGAGTCCTGGCTTGGCCTAGCACAGCCCCTTCATGCCCAGAGCCCTCCTCAGGCCACCCGGTCACCAGGCACCATCCTTTCCTGCTGCCATTAACAGCCCGAGGCCTGAAGCCCCATGTGTCCTTGCTGCCTCAGGCCTCTGGACCAGTTCTGCCTGACTCTCTGACCAGACACGGGCATTCCCAGGCCCTCTATGACAGACAAACCCCAAGCTCTTGGCAGGTCAGCTACGAATGGGAACCCTCGCACCATGTATTTGGATGCCCTCCTGCTGATGTGGCCCTGGGCTCGCCCAACCACAAGCAACTCTCTGGTCACAGGAAAGGCCCAGGGCCCTTCCCTCAGGCTGCTCCGCACACCCTCACATGACCACTCATCAGGACCCCTGGCCACAGAGGTGTCTGCTCCCCAGGCTGCAGTCGCCCTCCTGCTTCCCCACAGGCTCCAGCTCAGAGGTAATGCCACAATGCTGAGCAAGCCTCCCAGGTCTTCATCAAGGTCAAAGGAAACAGGCAGTCAGCTTGCAGCCAGGTCAGAGACCCTCGGCTCGCCTCCACAGACCTCCCTCCAGGAGACACAACCTGGGACCACTTACCCAGGCCCTGCCCTCCCTTCCCTAAAAGAAACCCCTCCACCTCTTCTTATCCACAGGAACCTCAAGAAGCACGACACGTCCCTTTCTGAAATCTCACCCTTGCTAGGGACAGTGGCGACATGGCCAGGGAGAGAGGGCGTCTGATACCCTGGTTAGTCCCACGCCCCGGGTGACTCTGGCCGAGTGCCTGGCCATTTCTGTGATGAGCAGGCCAGGCCCAGGGACTCAGAACTTTCTAGGCCACCCACCTCTACCCCCAGGTCCCACCAACACCCCTGCTCTGATTTCCATCTCCTTCCTCCCACCTCCGTCCCCTGGGCCGGAGGAGAATGGCCAGGGTGCCGAGGGGAAAGAGGGCCCACCTGTGTGGCATCCCCAAGATGACATTCTCGATTCCCATTTCGCTGGATTTGTCGATGACGGTCTTGAGGGCAGGAATCATCACTTCACAGCCCTCCAGGCCAAATCGCTTCTCTGAGGACCACTTCCGGGCCAGGAAGTCTTCAAATCTGCTTGGGAAGAGGAGGGAGAGAGGACAGGGAAAGGGATGGAGAGGGATGGGACTGGGGCTCACGGGGGCTGTTCCTGAGTGCTCAAAGCTGAATGCCCAGGACAGAGGAAGCCATAAAGTCTCCTTCCGTCTACATGGTCCAGGGCCCACCATGGACACCATACCTGTCCCACCTAGCAAGGAACACAGGGTTAGGGGAGGCTGGAAATCTTCCCAGCTGAACCAAAGCCCTCTGCCTACACCCTTCCTGGCTACCACCCTCTCTTCCTCAAGCCAAACTTCTCCAACAGGCCACCGCCCACCTGTTCCTAGCCCACTACCCTCCTGCCACACTCAAAGGGCTCTCTCGCCAAGTCCCAAAGATCTCCACCCAGCCAAATCCAAACCCAGCCCACACCTCACTGCTCAAGAATCTACTTTGCATCCAGCAGCTGAGTCAGGTGCTTCCCAAACCCCTGTAGCCCTGGAGGACCCAGCTTCAGAAAAGTCCAGGAGGCTGACAGGTGGTGCTGCCCCACTCACTCCACACCAGGGACAACTTTCTGTCCAAACATTCCCACAGCCACTTCCCACCACTTCTGACCTGGCTCAGTGTCCCTGCCATCATGTTCTCCTAGAGCAGGCGTCCCCAGACTTTTTATACAGGGGGCCAGTTCACTGTCCTTAGACCGTTGGAGGGCCGCCACATACTGTGCTCCTCTCATTGACCACCAATGAAAGAGGTGCCCCTTCCTGAAGTGCGGCAGGGGGCCGGATAAATGGCCTCAGGGGGCTGCATGCAGCCCACGGGCCATAGTTTGGGGACGCCTGTCCTAGAGCCTCATCCCTGCCTACCTGACCTGCTTTTGCCTTGAGCCAGCTCTTGGCCAAACTGCCTGCATACCTGGTCCCAACTTTCATCCCTGCGACCAGGGGTGAGGCCGATCCAGTCCCGCCTTCATGTGGCACAGTCCTGCTCTTTTAGCCAGGGCCTGGGACGTCTCATAGAGCCCTGGAACATGACCCCCCACCACTCAGCCCTCGGGGTGCTACCAACCTCATGGAGCGCACCAGCCGGGCCAGCAGCGTCCGCTTCTCCTCGCTGGAGAACTGCATCACACCAGGGGTCTCAAACTTCTGCCGGATCCACTGACACTGCTCCACATCATTGATGAACATGAACTCCAGGCCAATGTGCTGGCAGTAGGTGTTCTGGGGAGACACATTGGGACCCCATGAAGAGCGGGAAGAGGGATAGCTGATATCCCTCCTGTCTGGAACAAAAAAAGACAGTGCCTTCCCACCCCCTGGCAAGCTCCTGAGAGCTGCTTCAGCTGCGCCCCACACACCCGCCTGTGCTCACCTCCAGGCGCCGAATGATCTCCCGCAGAGAGAGAGTGTTTTCAGATCCCCCGATGAAGGTGGTCATGGGCAGCTGGAACTCCTTGTCGAGGTCAGTCTCCTGCAGGTCATAGAAGGCTGGAGAAGGAAGCGTGGCCAAGCCCCGGGCAGTAGAGTGGAGGGAAGGAGGTCAGGCCCAGGTGGAGACCCCCAGTTTCCCCAGACCTCCCAGTCTCCCCAGTACTCTCCCTCTGGGTCCAGCCTGGGGAGCGGGGTGAGAGTCACCCCAGGGTGGCAGGGTGGACAGGCCTCTCAGCCTTGATCACATTGGGGCACTAGCTAGGGCAGGTGGCAGGCATCCTTCTCAGGGACAACAGGCAGTACATGGGCAAGTGGAAAGGGGGCCCTGTGGGCTGCTCTCTGGGCCCTATGGATTCCTGAAGATCAAGCTGTCCCCAGGCCCCGTGAGCCCCTTCCCGGGTCACCTACACAGCACTGCCATGGCCATCCCGAGGAAGGGTCCTCAGTCTTACCCAGTTTATCAATGGTTGTGATCAAGTCTGAGGGCACAAAGGAGTCCAGGTCTGCATCCAGAATGCCCAGGGGGTCCAGCTGGGCCACGTGGTGACCCCGGATCTGGGAGCAGGGAAAAGAGCAGGGCAGGGCTGGGACCCAGCTGGACAGACTTCCTCCAGAGTGAGGTTTTGGGCCCCAGCCCCTCTCTCCCCACTTCCAAATGTCAAGCTTCCTTATGTCTCCAACCTGCAGTCACTGCACTACTGCCAACAAGACCCAGCCACAGCCAGAAAGGTGGCAGGAGCCCAGGCTGGTTTAGAAGTACAACATGCACCTGGCAAAAACAGAAAAGGACCTATGCACACAGGTGTTCCCTGCGGTGCCATTGGTAATAGTGAAATTCTAGAAGCCTCCCCACTGTCCATTAGCAGGAGATTGGCACACGGATATGGGCAATCCACACGGGAGCACTCCAGGGTCACTGAAAGGAATGAGGAAAATCCCTGTCTGACACTACAAGGGACTCTTCAAAAAATACTGTTAAGCAAAAAAGCAAATTCTGGAAAAGTGTGTATGGTGAACTACCCATTATCTAAGAAAGAGGAGACACAGATAAATATGTGCATTAGAAGAGCAAATCATAAAACAGAAAAATGTAAGAAAAATTATCATCTAGGGGAGGGGACAAAATAGGATATACAGGCAGGGCTAGAAGCCAGATTTTTAAGCACATATCTTGCTTTGAGGATTTGACTTTTAAACCTTGTAAATATTTTACATTAATATAAAGCAAAATTAAGTCTTAAAAACTGAAAGTGAAATGAATCAAATGAATAAGTATGTCCACTTAGTGGCATAAGTACACAGAGAGGAACTATTCTAATTGACTAACGGAATATTCCCTAAAGACAAACAGAACTGCAGAAAAAGATACATATAGTCTTTGCTATTACCAGTCGGTAGTAATAGTGTTAGAATTGTTATTCCAAGACTGTTGCATGTGGGCTGTGGGAAATCAAACAAGCCATTCTACTGGCACCTTTAAGAACCTCTATTTTTGGAATCTCTAAAAGGCAATGGTGCCATAAGATTGATGGGGTCAAGGACAAACCCCGAGTCTGTCATTTGCAGCATGTTAGAAGCATCGTAAACCCTTTCCTGGCTCTGATTCCTGAAAGGGCCCAGAAGTGATAATCAAACCAATAGCAGGAAATAGCCAGAGACCTGGGCAGTTCTGGAATAGGCAGAAATGTACAAGCTGAGCTTGGAGCATCTTGCTATACTGACATCAAGGGAGTGTTCAAACACCGCTGGTGCTAGGAATAAGAACAGGTTTTGAGCAACTGTAAAGACAGTATATCTACAGCAGATTGAAAACTCATCAAATATGTTTACACTCATGTATTCATATTAATCCAAGAAAAGGAAGATAAACCTTCACTAGACACTTTTGGAGTGTGCTGGGGAATCACCTCATAATTTTGAAAATCAGTGAATAAAAGAAAAAAAACAAGCAGTGATTCTGTCTTTCCTACACAAACTCCACCTCAGGATAAAGAGTTAACAAAGGTTTCTCCTGACAGCAAGACTTCAGGTAATAAAGAAGGGAAAACAGAATTGGCATATCACCATTTCTGCAACCCCTAGTGAGTTAATGGATCTAGGAAATCACTATCCACAGTTGCAAACTGCTCAAGTGCCATCACCATCACCACCAGGAAACTGATTTTGAAAAAAAAAAAAAAATCTCTGTGGGATTGAGCCTCCAGATCTAATTGTCAAAGGACAGAAATCACATGGGACAATGGGATGGATGAAATGACATCATGAGGAAGCCATCAGCAAAATCCAGACTCGGGAAAACCCTACAGGACCAACAACCTGATTTTTCCACATCATTAAAAGAAACAGAGAGGAACCTGCAGAGTACAAGAGACATAAGAGCCACATTAGCCTATTACAACCTGTGGATTTAGCTGGATCCTGCTTCAAACAATCAGTAAAAAGAAAGCACAGGCTGGGCGTGGTCATGCCTGTAATCCCAGCACTTTGGGAGGCCAAGGAGGGCAGATCACTTAAGATGAGGAGTCCAAGACCAGCCCCACCAACAAGGTGAAACCTCCTCTCCACCAAAAATACAAAAATTAGCTGGGCGTGGGGGCACATGCCTGTAATCCCAGTTATGTGGGAGGCTAAGGCAGGAGAATCACTTAAACCCAGAGGGCAGAGGTTGCAGTGAGCCAAGATCGCACCATGCACTCCAGCCTGAGCCATAGAGTTAAACTCCATCTCAAAAAAAGAAAAAAAGAAAAAAAAGAAACCACAGGACAAAAGGCAAACACAAATATCAACTGCATATTTGATATTAAGCATTATTATTATGTTTAGATGTGATAATGCTATCATGGCACATTTTTTAAAGAGCCCTTTCCCTAGACATACATACTGAAATGTTCAATGAATGAAATGGTATATCTGGGATCTGCCTCAAAATAATCCAGCAGTGAGCGGGGGCTAAGGGGGAAACTGATGAAACAAGACTGGCCATGACTGATGGGTGGTAGGCTCACTACACCATCCTTCTGCCCAACCCCCCCTTTTTTTTTTGAGTCTCGCTCTGTTACCCAGGCTGGAGTGAAGTGGCACAATTTCAGCTCGCTGCAACCTCCGCCTCCCAGGTTCAAGCAATTCCCTGCCTCAGCCTCCTGAGTAGCTGAGATTACAGGCACGCACCACCCCGCCTGGCTAATTTTTTTCGTATTTTTAGTAGAGACAGGGTTTCACCACCTTGGCCAGGCTAGTCTTGAACTCCTGACCTCGTGATCCACCCCTCTCAGCCTCCCAAAGTGCTGGGATTACAGGCGTGAGCCACCACATCCAGCTCCTTCTGCCTTTTATGGGTTTGAAAATGCCCATAATACAGTGGGTTTTTTTTTTCAGTACAGTGTGCAGGTGATGCTAACCAGAGCTGTGCCTGCTACTGGCCTATAAGAGGCCACAGCCCTCCTGGTGCTTATCCACACCAGGCACAAGAGTAACACACCTGAATCCAGAGGCCACCCTGCCAGGAAAACTCTCTAATGAATGCCTCCTCTTGGTTAATCAAAGAACAAAGAGCTGCTGAAAGGCTGAGACCTGTGCTTACAAGATAAGTCCCTCAATCAGCACCTTGAAGGTTTCCCTGTATTTAATACAGTTTTGCATCCTGTTCTTCATTTTTGAAGTCAAGGGTGAGATCACTGTCTGCTTCTTTTAGCCAGCCAGGAAAGACACAATACAACTAGGTTCTGTTTACTCCCAGGTGGCCCACCATTGATGGGTCCTCAGGCCAGCAAGGGAGCCCAACCCTGCTCACCTTCCCTTTCCATCCCCGGTGGCTGGTGTATAGGGAACTCGGTTCCATCCCACACACTGGGCACCTCATTCAGAGGCAAAGCATCATTTCCATTTGCTAATGCCCCCCTCTACCCTGGCCTTGCAGTGGCTTGCCGCTGCCTCACATTTCCCTGACGGAATACCTCCTGCCACCAGTTCCCAGAGATATTCCAAATGATTATACTTGTTATGGCCTGAACGCCAGAGCAGTCCTCCAATTAGTCCTGTTCAGTCAACAATAAAAGCACAGACAGTCACGGGGACTCTGAAAGAGCAGGGGCCCAGCCTTGGAGAGCTTGTCTCCAGGAGGAGCAACTGCTGGTGGAGAATTGTTTACTGAACCATTCATTCCATAAACATGAATTAGGCACCTGCTGTATCAGTCCCTGTTCTCTTGGGATGCCCATTCTAGAGGAGAAAACAGAATGAACAAGGGTTAATCTGTTCATCCCTCATTCAACAGGCTCTGGAACTGATCCCTTACTAAGTGTTCCTCCACGTATTCGAGGCATGGTGTGTGCAAGGGGACAGACCACAAGCACACAAGTCAGTTTGCACAAAAAAAATTTCAAGCAGGTGGGAAGTGCTCTGAATGGTGATGTGGCAAAGACTGGCTACAGGAGTGGATGTCACTCAGTAAAGGACCAGGAGAAGGTCTCTCTAGAGAGATGATTTTGGAGCTGAGACCCCTTCCCTCAGTGCCTGGCCACACCCCAAAAGCGAGTGCAGCCTCCCAGCCTGTGCCTCAGCTGCCCCTCACCTGGTAGGCCCGGATCAGGGACTGCACGGCCAGGTGGTCCTCCACCAACTTGCTGGTCTTGGTCCGGCTTGAGACTACAGACCTGCTCTCACGGGTGGGAGCAGAAGTGGGCTGTGGCTGAGCAGAGCCAGAAGAGGCTTCTTCGCTGGCTTTCCGGAAGAAGCTGTCCCAGGACTGGGCAGGGCAGAAGTAAGAACACAGTCAGGTCAGGGCCTGGGAAGAGTCAGGGGTGGCCCAGGCTGGGGCCCCAGGGAGTGTCAGGTCTTCCTTGGGGACCACACCTCTCGGGGCCTTCCCAGGGTGCCTGATGTACACACAAGGATGTTCCCTGCAGAACTGTTTATAAAAACGACAATGTGAAAACAACCTACATGGCTCTCAGTAGAATACTGGCTAAATGATGATTTTACATTTAGAATCTGGAAGATTACAGTCTTTTTAAAAAAAGGTGCATTTGATATTGTGGATATGGAATATTGCCAAGATACGCTTTAATGTGAACAAAGTAGAAGAGGATGTATGGCTGCTATTCCCTGTGTAGAAGCAAAAAGCAGATGTGCACACACCCAGGCCCTTGCATGTGTTTTCCAGAAGAACATTGCAAAAGCGCTTTTCTCCATGCACTCCCATACAGCACTGGTGGGAGACTCAGTTGGTACAGTCCTAATAGAAAGCAATTTGGCAATACCCATCAAAATTACACACACAGCCACTCCTGGACCCAATTATTCCACTCTGGGGAATTTATCCTATAGATGACTGTGCAGGTGCAAGATGATGAAGGTCTAAGATGACGCACTGCAGCAGTGTTCACCACAGCCAGAGACTAGAAGTGAACCAGATGTCCGTCAGCAGGAATGGGGGTGGCACACACATATGCAATGGAATACTACACAGCTGGACAGGGCGAACAATGAGACTCTTTATGTACTGACGTGGAAAGACCTTGGAGATACATCGCCAAGTGAAACAGCAAGGAGCAAAACAGTATGTGTTACAGGTTACTTTTTTGCATAAAGGGAGACAAATCCAGAGTTAACATTTGTCGTAAGTTTACCTAAGGCAAGTCTCAGAAAGGATATAGATGACACTAAGTTGGGGGACAGTGGGAAATGACCAGATGGGGATAGATTAGGAAGGAGCTTTCTGACTGTAACTTCTTATACCTTCTGGTTTTGGATCATGTGACTGCACTGCTTTCCACTTCAAGTGAAGGGATCAGAGAGCAACTTCACTTTTCACCGTCTCATCTGATTTCATTTTTTTCCTTACCATCAGCAAGTGCTTATTAGCTCAATACATACATAAACACATATATCCCTAATTACATAAAAGGGGCCATATGGAGACAGTAGAGCAGCACAAAGGAACACGGCAGGGCTCAGGTGTGGCTGAGCAGGGCATGGCCAGGGCCTCTCAATCAAGACCATCACCCACTGGCTGGTTCAGCAACGGGAAAGCAACAGGCTTTGATGACTGAGGACCGGAGAGGTAAAGAAACCTGCCCAGGGTCACAGAGCAGGCAAGCTGCTTCTCCCGGCTGCCCCACCACAACCCGGCCCTGGGACTTCCCTCCCTTGCAGTGGCCCAGGGCAGGGTGGGGGTGCTGACCTTGTGGACACTCTGGGGGTTTTCCAGCCAGGCGAAGTACATCTCCTCCATGTAACTGGAGCCACCTCCACCTTTGCTGCTTGGGAAGGCGGCTGGTGGCCCAGAGGACCTGCTGCGCCAGCCAAACACCGGGACATCGTGTGCAGCCAGGAGCCTCGCGGCCTGTGCCCCAAGACGGGATGGCAGCAGCCTCAGCTGACTCATTCTGGACATAGACAATGAAAGACAGGCATAAATGACAGGACCAGGACCGGAAGAGGCTCTACCAAGCCACTGTCCACTCATTAGCCTCATCAATCCCACTGGGCAGATTGTGCTAGGATAGGCAGTGATGAGACAGTGGGAATGCGACACTCTGCCAGCCCCCTGTGGGAGCCCCTGGCCCAGTAAACTCCATCAATAGATATTAAACAGCCCTGAGCCCCAGCCCTGCGGTGCCTCACTCGCCCCAGAGCACATTCCTTCCCTAATAGGTCCTAAGGCCTGTGCAGAGACACGAACTGCCCAGGCCCTGCCTCAGGGAGCACCCAGCCGAGGTCCTGGACGAACCTGGTTGGGACCCTCTAGCACCCAGCTTAGGTCCTGGAGCCCACTCAGAGCCACAAGGCAGGTGCAGGGAGTACGCCCAAGAAGGAGTGGGTCACAGGCCCACCACCCTAGAACCAGGGCAGGGAGTCCTCCAGGGGCTGGGTATGCCAGGCACGGTCAGGGAAAAGCAAGGACAAAAGTATCCGGTGAGCACAGGTGTTGGGGGGTGACAGAGACACACTATCTCAGGCGGCCTGTGGCTCTAGTCATTGTGACCAAAAGTGACCAGTGACTCCCTGTGACTACAATACTGGCCCAGAGTGCCCTCCCTCCCAGGCCCAGCCAGAAGACTGGTGATACCAGCTCCAACAATGCCCCCCCTTCACTGCAGGAAGGGCTAAGGTCTGGAGAAGCAGGAAGAGTAGAATGGAAGGCAGCCCCAGGCCCAGCCCAGCCCTTGGACTGGAGCTGCCTTCCCTGGCTCTCATACTCTGGACACCCTGAGAACTTACACCCAGGACCAGTGCCACTCAAGACAGTTAACAGCCCAGGGAGGTACAGACTGGAAGCCCACCCAGGCCAGGGGGAACCAGGACCTGCAGCTCATCTCACCCCACTCGGTCACCTGTACCTTCCCAGGGAAAATACCTAAATCCTGGACTTTCAGTGATGGGGGCTTTCTCCATTTCTCAGAGGGTAAGGGTTCTAAGAGCCTCTGCCAATCCTGGAGAGGCTAGATCCCCAGACCCCGCTATCCGGGCAGGTTAGGGGTTGATAGGGCCCACTGAAGTCCCAAATCACCCCATGCCCCTGCCACCTCATCCTACACAGGATGTGTAAAGTGGGACCTCTGTTCCCCCACCCTACAACTGTGAGCAGAAACCCCTCCTCTGCCCCAGCACAGCTATAGAGTAGCTCCCTGTGAACACCAGCTAATGCCCTCCTGCCCAGAAAGCCCAGCTTGTAAGCTGGGTACAAGAACCACCTCACCAGAGATTGTGCAGGAGGAGTCTGCTACCCCTGGACAGTTCGGGCCCCAGAAAATATGCATTCTGGGGTAAAACTGGTTCCCAAGTACTGCCCAGGCCAGTCAGGTGTGCTCAGCCAACAGGCCACCTGTTGCACTCTTCTGCCTCACCCCTGCCATCAGCTCAGCCACGTCACCAGGAATTCACTGGCTAGACTTTCCACTAAAGGTCAGGCCCCACCAGAAGGCAGGGCACGGCCCTCCTTCTAACTCACTTGAGCCAGAGGAAAGGGGTGGTGTCACCTCCATGGAGGAAGGACAGGCTCCTGGGGCAACCAGCAGCAAGCCTGAATAGAGAAAATTTACAAAACAAAAAAGGTTCCACTGCTGGGAGGAAGGAGGTGGGCTTGGCAGCCTCTGAGCTCCCCAAGCTTCCCTCCCACAGGCTCAGCCCCTGAGGCTTCCGGCCATGTGGCCCAGCCCACCAGCCACTGATGCCAAGCTCTACAGTGCCAGTGCAGGGCGCTTGGAGCAGACTCCCCCCGGAGCATCACCTCTCCAAGTACCAGTCATGAGCTCTGGGGTCCCAACTCCAACTCCTGTTCCACCTCTGACCATCCCAAAGGCCTGGGCAAAAAGAAGACTGTGCCAGCCCAGCTGGCCACTGGGCCCAGGAGCTCCTAAAGCATCAGGCAGAATCTTCTGGGGCATCAGAAAGAATCCAACAACCCAGGATGCTTCATTATCCCCAGTCTATGGCAAAGGAAACCAAATACCAAGACCATCATCATGGGAATAAACATAATAGGCACCATCAGGAGCACTGATTCTGGGACAGATACTGTGCTCATTTAATCCTCTCAACATCCCATGAGGTGGGCACTCACATCAGTTCCACTTTATAAACTGAGGTACAAGAAGCTGGCTAAGCTGGTGAGTGATGGGGCTGTGTGTGGGTTCCAGGGACTGTGCCCTGTTCACTGCAGTCAGGATGTAAGCCAGACTTCTCTTAGAGATGCACTTCCCATCAGCTGAGCCAGAGCTGCTTCCTCTGCCAGCCCCACTCCTACCCAACCCCACAGGGGAATGGAGCAGTTTAGGCCAGATAGGGACAAAGTCCGGCTGTGTCCAGAATGTCCTGGTGCAGGAACACTGTGTTTTATAAACATTTAACAGTCTGGGTCGGCCACTGGGCACTGCTGTGGCCTTGACCCAGGCTGGCAAGAGAGCAACCTGCCGCCCACCCCCACCTGCATCCCTGCAGGGCATGAGGGCTCAGTACCTAAAGCCAGAGCCCAAGCTAGCCCTGCTAGTTCCTGCCTATACAGTCGAGGGCAATAGCAAGGAGGGAGAGTCAGGGTCCCTGTGCATCCCCCTGCTCAGTCCAGACTCCAGCAGAGTTGCCCTGGGTATCTCTTGGCGGGAGTCTCTTCGCTGAGGGCAAGGTCACACAGCATCTCCAACCCAACCTCAGAACCTCAACCCAACCCCAGAAAACTCCTCACACTAAGACTCCCACACATGACCCTGTCTGGGGTGCCCTGGTGAGGACTACTCCCTAATGCATCCATTGCAGAGATCAGTAAACCGAAGCCAGAAGGGTTCTCCCCAGAGGGTCCTCCCAGCTGGGCAGCAGGAGAGCCTGGATTCTGAAAGCAGCAGGTCTACTCAGACCCCACTTTCTGAGAATCGGATGCGCTTTGCTCATTAACAAACCGCAACTCTAGTTTGCCAAACCAGAGAGAAGGGAAGACAGGCCACGGTCCGAGGCAGGGGCAGGACACCGAAGGGGTGTGCTCCTTTACCTGGAAGAGATGAAGGGCCTGGACTAAAGCCCAGAAGCGGAAAAAGTACAGAAGCAGATGGGGCCTGTTTCAAGACACTGGGGAGGGACTGTTAGGGCCTGCTTGAGCCAGGTGGCTGAGGCGTCAGAGGGGTCTTTCCGGTTCGGCAGATGCATACTGCAGCCTGCTGTGGCCTCGCGATTACCCCGTCCCCCTCCCACATCTCCCTGGGGATGGAAAAAGCACTTCCCATGCTAGCAGCGACCTCAGGCCATGCCGCCCCCTCTCGGGCCTCAGTTTTCTTATCTGTGATCGGAGACTGCGGTTAAAAACGTCTATTAGGTTCCTTGGAAGTCTTGAGACTTCGAAGCTGCCTGAGGGTCCCACCAAGAGCACAGAGCTGACCCTCCCCATCACCGGCGCGGCTCTCGTGGCCCTGGGACCTCCCCTGGCCACAGAAGGCGCGGGGCAGTCTGCAGTCCTCGAGCTGGAGAAACCCACTACAAGCGCCCGCTCTTCTGCGCAGGACCCTGCACTGGCCGGGTCCGACGCACTAAGGGCTGGGGGTCCCAGGGGAGGCCGCGGCCAGCAAGGGCAGAGCCAAGGTCACGGTCTCTTCCCCCTCCCCCTCCCCCCGGCGGGGCCAGGCTCCGGGCTGCGGGCAGCGGCGCCCCAGGACCCAGGAGAGAGGAGCCGGGGGCCGGTCCCCAGGACGGCGGGAGGAGCGGCAGCGCAGGGACCGGGAGGGGGCGAGCCGCCGCGCTCACCGGGCGGAGTCCGCGCTGCGGCGAGGTCCGGAGGCTGCAGGTCAGGGGGCTGCGCGGAAGGGGAGCGCGCGCGCCGTGCCAATTACCTGGGTCACGTGGTACAGCCGCCCACGGGCGCGCGCCCCAGAGACTCCGCGCGTCTTGACGTCTCCATGGACGCCCCGCCCCGCGCCTGGCGCTGTCCGCGGTGCTGGCGACCCAGGCCCGAGGTCGCCCAAGGCCGAAGGGAGGACTCCTCTCTGAGACGGCAGGGTGGGGCTGAGGCCCTGAACCCCGTGTCCTCGTCCTAAAACTAGGACGAATGTACCAGAAGACAAGCAGCCTTTGTGTGTAGGACAGGATAGGTTTTGTTTTGTCGTCTGTAAAATGGGAATGCTATGGAAAGTTCCACTATCTTAGGGATGTTTTGAAAAAAAGGTGAGATAATGCATGAAAAGTACTTACCCAAATCTGAAACACATTTTGCCCATTCATCCTCCCAGTAATGGTAATCCAGGCTGTCTTCACCACCCTGTGGCCACAAACAAGGCTGCAGTGAACATCTTCATACACATTCCCTTAGGATCCTGCGTGGAACTTTCTCTGGAATAGAGATCGGCTTTCTTATTATTACCAGAATAGCACATGCAATGTCTTGTTATTGTTTTATTCTGCATCTCTCTCCTTATCAACGATGTGTTTCTCACGTTGTTTGTTAGTTTGGGGGTTTCTGTTGTATTTTTTTTTCAACTTTCTGTTGGGTTTTGTTCTCATTTAAATGCAGGGGTTCATTGTATGGAAACAACACACCTGTGATTTGAGTTGCTATCAACTGTCCCCTGGATTATTGCAGCAGACTCCTAACTGGGTTCTGTGCTTCCACACTTGAATTTTAATCTCAAAACTACAGTATGCATTTCACAAGAATATATTTGAATACATATCAAACCAATTAATATGGTTACTTGTCGGGGGAGGAGGATAGGGAATATGGATATGAGGTGATTAATCAATTACCAGATCAATGCTGACAGGGTGCCACGAAGAAAGGAATACAACTAACTTCTGCACCTGAGATCTCCTAAAAGTTATTTATTTGGAGATAGGGGTTCATATGGTCAGAATCTTCAGCACTTAGCACAGCACCAGCTCATGGTATTTTTCAGTAAATATCTGTTGAGTGAATGAATGAATGAGTAAATTGACACTTGACTTGGATCCTGAAGGATGAGTAAGATTTTATCTGGTTCGGAAGGGCAAGGTTCACTGGGAATTCTCTGGACAAAAGCACCAAAAATGACCTGGCTAGCTTCAGCCAAAAAAGAGTTGATATGAAGGTTGTATACAAGACAACAACTCACAGAATCAGAGGAAAGCTGAAAAATTTACTTCAGGAAGCAGGGCTGAGCCATAGAGAAACTGTCTCTTAAAGGTTCTTCTGATGTTCAAAATTTAAATTCCAGGTGAGAGGCAGTAAAGTACTTGCAGTAGAGATGGAGCAAGGTGGCCGGATTTGAGAAACTTCTCGGGATCAGCTCCAGGGGTTTAGTGGTTGACCAGGTATAAGAATGGGGACATAGATAACTCATAGGTGTCTGGCTTTAGTGACTTCGGCACAGTGGAACTTCTCAGTGAGCTAGGAAAAGGAGAAGATGCAGTTTGGGGAAATAGTGGAAAAGTTGACAAGTCAGAGTCACCAATAAACCACTTAAAAAAGATGAAGAGTGTGACACAGAGCAGCAGGCAGGAACAAGGCTCCTTGCAAATCAAAAGGCTTCAGAGCCTTTTAGCCTTCCAGCCTAATTGATGTTCCGCTAATTGCACTGATTAAACCAAACATTTGGGACAATCAACGTTCCCATGAGGGTGGCTGCCATTCTCAGAAGCCTGAGAGGATTTGCTGCAGTGGCTGTAGGCTTTGCAAAGATCTTCTGAAACAGACACTTTTATTATTTCCCGTGCCTGTGGCATGCGTGTGTGTGTGTGTGTGTGTGTGTGTGTGTGTGTGTGTGTGTGACAAAACATGCAAGTTTTTATTTATTCTGATTGTACAGAACTTAAACGATACAGGAGGATACAGAACAAAATGTGAAAAGTCCCCTTCCACCTGGCCCAACGTCACCTCTTTTTTTCCTCCAATAACTACTGGCCAGTTTGGCAAACATTTTTACAAAATTGCGTATGTATTTATATCCATATGCTTGTACAAACATACACATAAAAACATAAAATAGATCACACTGGATTATGGTTCCACAACTTGTTTCTTTTTTGCCCTTGTCGTAAAGATTTTTATTTTAAACTCTGTATGTGTAGGACCACCTCATTCGTTTTTATGGGTATGTTGTATTCATTGAAGGGATGTATGATGACCGTATGTTACTTCTCTCACATTGAATGAACGTTTCCATTTCTTTTGACATTTACAGAAAAAAAGGAGAAAAGAGTCCTCCTGTATATTCCCTTTAGTACATGCACAACTACTACGATAACATTGATTTCTAAATGAAGTTTAATAATGGGTCAAAAGACATATATGCTTTAGAATTTAATATGTATAATAAATATCTAGTAAGACCATTCCAGTGAATACTTCCTCATTAGTGTTTTTGAGTTCCCACTCCCTTATATCCTTGCCAAGATTTGTTATTATCAGTTTTAATTTGTGCCAGTCTAACAGGTGGAAAATCGCATATTCTGTTTTTGTTTTAATGTACATAAAACTGATAAGTGAATTTCAAAATCTTTTTTTTTTTTTTAGATAGAGACTTGCTCTGTCACCCAGGCTGGAGTGCAATGGCATGATCTCAACTGCAACCTCTGTCTCCACCTCTGCAACCAGTTATTTTCCTGCCTCAGCCTCCTAAGTAGCTGAGATTACAGGTGCACACCACCATGCCTAGCTATTTTTTGTATTTTTAATAGAGACGGGGTTTCACCATGTTGGCTAAGCTGGTCTCGAACTCCTGATCTCAAGTGATTTGTCTGCCTCAGCCTCCCTAAGTGCTGGGATTACAGGCCTGAGCCACCACACCTTGCCTGAAAATCTTTTTATATGTTTCTTATTACTTTTCTATGAATTGCCTATTGATAGACTTCGCCCATTTTTCTATCAGGTTGTTTATATTTTGCTTGTGAATTCACATAAACTCTGTACATATTCTAAATAAGAATATTCTGTAGGGTTTTTTTGTTGTTGTTTTGTTTTGTTTTGTTTTGTTTTGTTTTGTTTTGTTTTGTTTTGTTTCGTGATGGAATTTCACTCTTGTCCCCAAGCTGAAGTGCCATGGTGCGATCTCAGCCTACTACAACCTCTGCTTCCTGGATTCAAGCAATTCTTCTGCCTCAGCCTCCAAAGTAGGTGGGATTATAGGCACCATGCCTGGCTAATTTTTGGTTTTTTGTTTTGTTTCATTTTGTTTGTTTTCTGAAAATTTCAAAAACCAATTTTCGTATTTTTAATAGAGACTCGACTTCATCATATTGGCCAGGCTGGTCTCAAACTTCTGACCTCAAGTGATCCACTGCCTTGTCCTCCCAAAGTGCTAGGATTACAGGCATGAGCCACCATGTCCAGCCCAGGCTGTAGGTTATAAATGTTGCAATTCTTCCAGTCTCTCACTTGTCTTAACTTTGTTTATAGATGGTTTGGCCACATTCTCATACCTTTGATTACAGTACATTATTATAATTGTTCTTTTATATTCTTAATTATTGTTGTCAATCTCTTAATGTGCCTAATTTGTAAATTAAACTTTATCATAGGTATGGGCTGGGCACGGTGGCTCACACCTGTAATCCCAGCACTTTGGGAGACCAAAGTGAGCAGATAGCCTGAGGTCAGGAGTTTGACACAAGCCTGGCCAACATGGTGAAATCCCATCTCTATTAAATATACAAAGAAATAATCCAAGCATGCTGACGAGTACCTGTAATTCCTGTACTCAGGAGGCTGGACCAGAAGAATCACTTGAACCCAGGAGGTAGAGGTTGCAGTGAGCTGAGATCGTGCCACTGCATTTCAGACTGGGCAACAGAGTGAGACTCCATCTCAAAAAAGAAAAATTATCATAGGTATGTATAGGAAAAAACAGGATATATATAAAGTTTGATACAATGTGAGGTTTTGGGCATCCATATGGGCCTTGGAAATTATCCCCTCAGGGTAAGGACAAACTACTGTATAAAACGTTTCTATTGGCCAGGCACGGTGGCTCACACTTGTAATCCCAGCACTTTGGGAGGCCGAGGCAGGTGGATCTCAAGGTTAGGAGTTCAAGACCATCCTGACTAACATGGTGAAACCCCGTCTCTACTATAAATACAAAAATGAGCCAGGCATCATGGTGCACACATGTAATTCCAGCTACTCAGGAGGCTGAGGCAGGAGAATCACTTGAACCCAGGAAGTGGAGGTTGCAGTAAGCCAAGGTCACGCCATTGCACTCCAGCCTGGGCAGCAAGAGCCAAACTCCATCCAAAAACAAAACAAAAAGGTTTCTATCACCACAAGAATTCCTCGAAATGCCCTTCTATAGTCACACCTACTTCCCTCCCACCTCACCTCCTCCTTAACTCTTCCAAACCATTAATCAGTTCTCCATCTCTATAATTTTGTCATTCAATAATGTTATATGTAAGTGGCATTATGCCATAGGTAGCCTCTTGGGATTAGCTTTTTTCACTCAGTATACTTCTTTGAAGATTCATGCAGGTTGTTGTGTGAATCAGTCATTTGTATCTTTTTATTGCTGAGTAGTATGCCATGGTATAGATGTACCACTGTTTGCTTAATCATCCACTCATGAAGAACATCAGGATTGGGTTCAGATTTTGGCTATTACAAATAAACCTGCTATGGACATTTATGTTCAGATTTTTGTGTGAACATATGTCTTCATTTCTCTGGAGTAAATGCCTTGGAGTGCAGTTGCTGGGTCATATGGTAGTTGCATGTTTTATTTTTTGAAAAACTTCTGCTCTTTTCCAAAGTAGATGTGCCATTTCACAGCCCCATCAACAATGTGTAGGTGATACAGTTTCTCTGCATCCTCACCAGCATTTGGTGTTGTGTGTTACCCATCCTGATAGGTATGTCATGATATCTCATTGGGGTTTTAATTTGCATTTCCCTGATGACTAATGAGCATCTTTTCGTGTGCATGTTTGTAATCTGTATATCCTCTTTGGAGAAATGTGTCTTTATGTCTTTTAGCCCTTTTCTAATTGGATTACTTTTTTTTTCTTACTGTTGAGTTTGAGAGCTCTTTGCATAGTCTGTATGCCAGACTTTTGTCAGGTATGTGGCTTGCAAATATTTTCTCTCAGTCTGTGGCTTGTCTGTTCATCCTCTTAATAGGGTTGTGCATTGAGCAAAAATTTTTTAATTCTGATGAAATCCAGTTTATCAGTTTTTCATTTTATGGCTCATGTTTTTGGTGTTTAGTCTGAGAGTTTTTCACCTCATCCTAGATCCTGAAGATTTTCTCCTATTTTTCTAAAAGTTTTATTGTTTTACATTTTGCATTTTGGTTCACCATCCTTTAATTTTGTATAAATTGTGAGACTTAGGCTGCAATTCATTTCTTTTCACCTATGTAGGGCCGACTGCCCCAATACCATTTGGTGAAAGGCTGTTCTTCCCCCATTGATTTGCTCTTGCACTTTTGTCAAAAAATCAGTGGAGCATATTTGTGTGGGTCTGTTACTCGGTTCAGCTTTATTGAGATATAATTAACAAATTCACCCATATAAAATGTATCATTCAATTCTTTTTTAGCATATTCACAGAGTTGTGCAACCGTCCGTACAATTTGAGAACATTTCATCACCTGATGAAGAAACCTCTGAAAGAGGAATTTTACCACCTTAAGAATATCAAGTGGTTTTAGTTCCTTGTAGATTCTGGATATTAGCCCTTTGTCAGATGGGTAGCTTGCAAAAATTTTTTCCCATTCCGTTGGTTGCTGGTTCACTCCAATGATTGTTTCTGTTACTGTGCAGAAGCTCTTCAGTTTAATTAGATCCCATTTGTCTATTTTGGCTTTTGTTGCCGGATGCTTTTGGTCTTTTAGTCATGAAGTCCTTGACTGTGCCTATGTCCTGAATGGTTTTGCCTAGGTTTTCTTCTAGGGTTTTTATGGTGTTAGGTCTTACATTTAAATCTTTAATCCATCTGGAGTTAATTTTTGTATAAGGTGTAAGGAAGGGGTCCAGTTTCAGCTTTCTGCATGTGGCTAGCCAGTTTTCCCAACACCATTTATTAAACAGGGAATCCTTTCCCCATTGCTTATTTTTGTTCAGTTTGTCAAAGATCAGATAGTTGTAGCCATGTGGCGTTACCTCTGAGGTCTCTGTTCTGTTCCATTGGTCTGTATCAAATACACAAGAAAAAAACAAACAACCCCATCAAAAAGTGGGCAAAAGATATGAACAGACACTTTTTGAAAGAAGACATTTATGTGGCCAACAAACATACGAAAAAATGCTCATCATCACTGGTCATTAGAGAAATGCAAGTTAAAACCACATTGAGATACTATCTCACACCAGTTAGAATGGTGATCATTAAAAACATCAGGAGACAACAGATGCTGGAGAGGATATGGAGAAATAGGAACGTTCTTAAACTGTTGGTGGGAGTGTAAATTAGTTCAACCATTGTGGAAGACAGTGTGGCGACTTCTCGAGGACCTAGAAATAGAAATACCATTTGACCCAGGAATCCCATTACTGGTTATATACCCAAAGGATTATAAATCCATCTATTATAAAGACACATGCACATGTATGTTCATTTCAGCACTGTTTACAATAGCGATTTACAATAGCGAAGACTTGGAACTAACCCAAATGCCCATCAAAGATAGAGTGGATAAAGAAAATGTGGCACATATATTCCATGGAATACTATGCAGCCATTAAAAAGGATGAGTTCATGTCCTTTGCAGGGATGTAGATGAATCTGAAAGCTATCATTCTCAGCAAACTGACACAAGAACAGAAAACCAAACACTATGTGTTCTCACTCATGAGTGGGTGTTGAACAATGAGAATACATGAACACAGGGAAGGGAACATTACATACTGGGGTCTGTTGGGGGGTGGGGAGCTAGGGGAGGGATAGCAGGGGGTGGGGAGATTGGGGAGGGATAACATTAGGAGAAATACTTAATGTAGGTGATGGGGGGGGCGGGGATGGAGGCAGCAAACCACCATGGAATGTGTATACCTATGTAACAATCCTGCAAGATCTGCACATGTACCCTAGAACTTAAAGCAAAATAAAAAAAAAAAAAGAAAGGAAGAATATCAAGTTGATTCAAGACCTGCATCATCTTAAAAATCATCTTTGGGTGCCCCAAAGTGCAGTAGGCGCCTTCTATGAAAAGCCTGCGATACAGGAGACATTGGTCATAGGCCCGGATGGTCAGCTTCACCATCAGGCTGCCGAAGCCCTCTGACAAGCTCTGCACCGCCACTGTTGTCTCCCACAGGCCTCTTCTGCTCCCAGCCTTTGTCTTTGAGCCCCAACCATCTGCCTCTGTCCTCCTGCTCCACTGCGGCCGGCCATTCCACCACCCCAGGCCAGGTGGGGCAGGACGTGGACACAGTAGGGACTCTAGTTTCCCTTTGGAGGCAGCAGGATTCAGAGGCCCCTAAGCCTCTGCTGCCTCCTCCCCTGCAGCAACTGAGGCCTCCCACCACCTGAAGGGAACCCCCTGGAGAGCACAGCCAAGATTTTGGACTTCAGGAAACAGCCTCCAGGCCATCGCTTGCCCTCGGGCTAAGGGCAACGCATCCCTGCGTATCCGCTGACCGGCGGCTGCATGCTCGCCCCAGCCCTCCGGGCCCAGGTGGGAAGCCCCACTCTGAGCAGGCCTGGCCGGGGTCCTACGGAGTCCCCAGGGGGCGCGGAGCCCACACCTGCCCAGCCCCGCTCTCAGGCCACCTCCTCTGTCAGCGTCTCCCTTCGTCGCCACTCTGGGTTTGGACTCCGCGTGGCCAGGCACCCCGGGTCACCCCCTCTCGACCCAGGATCACCCCCTCTCGACCCAGGATGAGCTCACGCCGCCGCCTGCGCGCTGGCCTGGAAGCTGGGAGGAGCCGACGTCCGCTTCCGAAACCCGGAGCTGGAAGGCACTCGGCGGGCAGGGATTCATGGGCTCTGAGCGAGTTTTCCCGACGGCGTCTGTCAGGGCGCAGGCAGAAGCCACGCGACTGGACGCGGGGTCGTGTCCCGGGGCAGCGGGGAGGGGCTGCGCGGGCAGGTGCGGAGGGGCCAGGGCTGCGCGCGGGCCAGGGGCGGCTGCCTCGGCAGGGGACCCGACGCTTGGGGTCTCCCAGTCCGCGCCCCTCCAGCAGGCCTGAGCCACACGGCCGCCCGGGGCTCCACTCCTCGAACTCCCTACGCAACCGCGGCCCGCTGGGGAAGGTGCGAGGTGGGGAGCGCGCGGACGGTTCCTGACGCTGACCTGTGGACCCGGCCCGCGCCCACCGCAGGAACCTCCCCGGGAAAGGCCGGGAAAGATGCCATCGGCCCCCGAAGTGCGGAGACCCCCGCGCCTGCGCTCCTGAGGTAGATGCATCAGGGAAGGCTTCCTGGACAGAGGCAAAGGATGGTGGAGGGAGGGAGTGTTGCGGACAGAGGCCTGGAGGGCAAGCAAGATTCTGGGGTGGCTGCGGAGACTGGGTGGAAGGAAAGGGGTTCTCTGTGGCCGGCATCAGGGGCTCCAGGGCAGGACTTAGAGATAGCCAGGCCCAGCCACGGGTCTCAAACGTTCTCCCTGACATTTCAGTGTTCAGTCTCTCAAGTAACTGGGACTAAGGCAGGTGCCACCACGCCCAGCTTATTTTTGTATGCTTTGTAGAGACCGGGTTTCATCAGGTTGCCTAGGCTGCTCAGACTCCTGAGCTCAAGCAATCCACTTCCCAAAGTGCTGGGATTACAGTTGTGAGCCACTGAGTGTTTGAGTCCAGATTTTCTTTTCAATTGCAATGTTAATACATGATCCTTATAAAAACACTAAAAAGAACCAAAAAAAAAATGTAAGAGGATAGGATATTCATATCTTCCTGTTTAAATTCAATCACTTAGTTGAGTTTATCATTTAGTGTTTTCCTTGAGTTTTTCTTCTCTTATATGGTATTCAAACGTTTACCAAAATTACGGTTATTAGGATTGTCTCAGAAGCGTTTTTCCATCATATGGATAAACTCCTGGGTAATTGCAATATTCAGTAGATCACCTGGTCCTGGTTTGCCAGATTTAGCTTCATTCCTGAGCCCCAAATTCCAGTGAATCTACAAATGTAAATGCAAATGCCACTTGGTTTCCTTTCCTTTTGCATTATGATAAAAATTAAGAAAGCTGGCTCTGACACTTATTAATCCCATTTTTCCTGAAAAAAATATTTAGGCAATGATAAACACAGTGACTGAGAAATCCCAGCAGGATAATTAACTTCCAGTGGAAGCAAGGAGGAAGTATAGGCTGAGGTTAGTTAATAAGATTGGGATAGCCTCCTATATAATATGAAGTGTGTGGGCTAGAGATGATGGCCTTAGGGAATAGTCAATGTCATTGTTGGTTGGATTCAGATTGATTTCATAAGGAAGTACTGAGCTATTGAAACATCGGCAAATTGAGACATCACTTCATTATTTAAACTCAACCGAGAGAGTTTGCATTATGTTCTCAGTGGTTGACCTGGGATGGGAAAGGAGATATTTGCCCTTATTCATGCCATGAATCACAGCTAGACAGAGGGTCTCTGCTGACCACTCAGGAAGTTCCAGGAAATAGGCCTTATGTTTTGAGCTCAGAGACTCAGTAGCAGAGTGTTCAATGTCTTCTAGAAACTGGACTTCATCATTGCCTATGTCTTTGCTATTCAGGCCTTGATCCACAAACCAGAAACATCAGCATTACCTAGGAGTTTGTTAGCAATGCAGAATCCCAGGCCCCACCCCAGACCTACTGAATCAGAATTCAAATTTAAACAATATTCCCAAGTGACATGCACATTAAATTAGAAAGGCACTGCTCTCTGTAATATCAAGAATGCTTCAGCCCTTTAGAGAAAAATTATGCCCTAGGTAAGGTTGTCAGCAAAAAGAAATCATAAAGAGGATCAACTTTGTGGCTTAATTTTCAGTGAGGTCATCTTTAAATATGTTAAATAAAAACTCTATCTTTACTTAAACAATTGAACAAGCCAAAAAAAATCATTAAAAATGGGGCAAAAGACATGAACAGATACTTTTCACAAAAAGGCATACACGTGGCCAAAAAACATGAAAAATTGCTCCTCGTCATGTGGTTTTGATTTGAAATGCAAATCAAAACCACAGTGAGATACCATCTTACACAAGTCAGAATGGCCATTATTAAAAGTCAAAAAACAGCAGATATTGGCAAGGCTGCAGAGAAAAGGAAACACTTATCCACAGCTTGTGGGGATGTAAATTAGTTCCGCCACTGTGAAAAGCATTTGGGGATTTCTCAAAGAACTTAGAACTGCCATTCAACCCAGCAATCCCATTAGTGGGTAAATGTCCAGAAGAAAACAAGTTGTTCTATCAAAAAGACCCATGCACTTGCAGATTCATTACGGTACTATTCACAATAGCAAAGTCATGTAATCAACTTGGGTACCCATCAACAGTGGATTTGATAAAGAAAATGTGGTATGTATATACCACAGAATCTTAGCCAAAAAAAAAAAGATAGAACTATGTTCTTTGCAGCAACATGGTTGCAGATGGAGGCCATTATCCTAAGTGAATTAGGGCAGGAATAGAAAACCAGATACCACATGTACTCACTTATAAGAGCTAAACATCAGGTACGCGTGGACATGGCAACAATAGACTCTGGGGACTACTGGGATGAAGGCCAAGGTTGAAAAGCTAACATGGTCAGTACCAAGGTGCCATGATCAGTACCTGGATGATGGGACCATTTGCATTGCAAACCTCAGCATCACAAAATATATCGATGTGAAAACCTGTACATGTACCCTCTACATTTAAAATAGAAGTTGAAAAAAAATTATTTTAAAAAACCCTCCATCTTGTCCAGGTGCAATGACGTGCCTGTATTCCCAGCTATTTGAGAGGCTGAAGCAGAAGAATCTATTCAGCGCAGGGGTTCATGTTCAGCATGGACAACGTAGTGATATCTCATCTCTAAAAAAATCAAAAACAAAAACTCCATCTTGACTATCTAGACGTCCAGAGTTTTAATATTTGGGAACATTTTTCCTTTTTCCACTTCCTCAAAGGCAGTTATTTCTCTTCCAAGTGCCACTTGGGCGTTTCTCCTACTATAACTTTTATGGAAGACCACAGAAATGTGAAATGGGAAGGCCTTACTTGTGTGTGATTCACAAACAGGCATTTCATTTAGGAAGGTTTGCATTGCATTAATATACACATTTTTGAAGTTTATAATTATTGTTAATCATTTATGTCTGGCTCTGTTCTTCTCTTTGGCTTCTCATCCTTCTATGGTCATATCTCGGACCAGACCCTGACTCAGAGAAAGGGCCCAGCTGAGGTTACAGATGTACAGTCCCCTCTTTAAGACAGGGCCAAAGAAATAAATCTCTGGGAGGTTGGCTAATTGTCCTCTTAATTCCTAAAGCTAGAGATTTTAGCATAATTACTAAAGGAAATGAGATCTGGCTGCATCACGGAAGAAAGGTTAATGCACTCGTCCCACCAAGTGTGGAACAGTGGGCAGCCAGAAAGCATCTGAGCGTTCAGGACCAAAGGCAGCGCCTGGACCTCTGCTTTGTTGCCATCTGGCGACCTGGCAGCTTCTGCCTCTGCAGGCACAATTCCCAGCTCTGGATTTACAGCATCTTGGGGAGCCACAGAATCTCTAATGTCTCTAGCCTTCAGTATTAATTTATTTTAAATAAAAAACTAACTAACGAGTAGCACTTTAGAGTCAAGGGAGTAGAATGTTATAAAAAGCCAAATAAATGATCTTACACTACAAAGCCCAAAATATTGAAAGTGACAGGGTCGTATTTAACCATGGTGGTTCAGCCAAGACCAACATGGCAGTACTCTCTTTGCCAAGGCTTCCACCTTCCTGTACATCTCTGCCAGCATCTCTTTCCTCCTCCTCTGCCCAGAGTTATGGGCTCTGAGGGGGTCAATTACTGGGTGACCTGTTAAGGACTCTGAGCCTTCTCAGGGCATCCAGATTATAGGAGTATTCATACAGGCAGTTGTAAACACGTATGAGAAACCTCAAAATGTCCACTGTGGAATGCTTTGTTGGGAAATCTATCCCAAAGGAGCAAGTTTAAAAATAGTAAAGCTACACACATAGAGATGTTTCTTGCAGCATTATTTGGAACAGCCCCAAATTAGAAATAACCAAAAAGTCTAATTGTAAGGAAATGGCTAAATAAATTAATATACAGCTATATGATGGCCTATTTTCTAATGTTTAAGAAATGTGTTCACGAAGAATGTTACATTGAAAAATTCTTCTGATCAAATGCTCTAATAGTCAACAAAGCACTTACTGTGTGCCAGGTATTATATTTAGTGCTTTAAAATTTTGAATTTAACTTATTTAATTCTCACAACAAGTCTATGAGGAAAATATTGCGTTTTTGTTTTCTGTTTTTGAAACAGAGTCTCACTTTGTCACCCAGGCTGGAGTGCAGTGGGGTGATCTCAGCTCACTGCAACCTCTGCCTCCTGGGTTCAAGTGATTCTCCAGCCTCACCCTCCTGAGTAGCTGAGATTACAGGTGTGTGCCACCATGTCCAGCTAATTTTTGTAATTTTAGTAGAGACGGGGTTTTGCCATGTTGATCAGGCTGGTCTCAAACTCCTGGCCTCGTGATCCGCCCGCCTTGGCTTCCCAAAGTGCTGGGGTTACAGGCATGAGCCACTGTGCCTGGCCAGAAAATATTGTTATTATCATCCCCTTTTTGAGGAAGTTAAAACATGAAGAGATAAGTCCAGCCCAAGGTCTAATGCCAGTTAAGGGGTAGAAAAAAATTCAAAGTTGTATGTACAATATAAACTCACCTATATATATTATATATATAATATATTATATATGTATTATATGCATATATTATATATATAGATAGATACAATTTTAAAGTTCTCCTTTTTAAAAACTTTTTTTGTTGAGCTGTAACTTGTATAGTAGGTTGGTGCAAATGTAATTGCTGTGTTTGCCATTACATACAGTTAAATACATCAGTTTTATGTGCATGGCTTAATTTTTATATGGTGTATACCCACTAACTGTGATGCAGATAAGCACAAAGATAGTTCCCAGCATCCCAGAAGGCTCCCAGGGACTGCGTCCCGATCAATGCTTCCCAGAGGCAGCCACCATTCTGATCTATACTGCATATGAGCTATACAGGCATATGTTGATTGAAAGAAGTCAGATATAAGAGATTTATACTGCACTATTCCATTTATATAAAGTTCAAAACCAGCCTAAGTTATGGGTTAACCTAATCTATGGGTTAACCTAGGCTGGTTTTGAACTTTATGTAAATGGAATAGTGCAGTATAAATGTCTTGTATCTGACTTTTTTCAATCAACATATGCCTGTAAGATTTATCCTTATTGGATGTCTCAGTAGTCCTTTTCACTGCTGTATAGTATTCCATTGTATGAATATACAGCAATTCCTTCACCCATTCCTTCGCCCTTCACCCAGTCCGGTTGGACTTTAAGATTTTTTTCTACTATAAATAATGGTCCTCTGAATATTCTAATATGTGTCTTTTGGTGGACCTAAGCCCTTATTTCTATTAGATACATTTCCAAAAGTAGCATTGCTGAGTCTCGGGGTATGGTAGATACTGCCAAATGGTTTTTCCATTCAGTAAAGCAGTATTGTAGGAGAAAAGCCATGACACAGGAAATGATCAAGGGCTTAATGCTAAACCCCAAATCTATCGCTGAGTCACCCTGGATCTCAAGCGTGTAAACTGTGGGATGAAACAAACTTATGTGAATTATTTGGTGTGCATAGGGAGTTATATAAAGGTGTGCAAAAGTCTTGTAAAAAGCTATTTTTAGGCCAGGCACAGTGGCTCACGCCTGTAATCCCAGCACTTTGGAAGGCCAAGGCAGGCAGGCAGATCCCCTGAGGTCATGAGTTTGAGACCAGCCTGGACAACATGGTGAAACTCCATCTCCACTAAAAATACAAAAATTAGCCAGGTGTGATGGTGCGCGCCTGTAATCTCAGCTATTCGACAGGCTGAGGCAGGAGAATTGCTTGAACCCGGGAGGCGGAGTTTACAGTGAGCCAAGATGTTGCCACTGCACTCCAGCCTGGGTGACAAAAACTATACTCTGTCTCAAAAACAACAACAACAACTATTTTTAGTCATTAAGGTCCGATCACTTCTGCTATGCATGGGTGGCAACTACATGGTGGCTTTTCCTTTGATGAATTATGTTTTCTTTGCCATTGCTGAGAATATTATAGCTTAGCTGTGTCTGAACAATGACATCAAATTGTAAGTTGCATGAGTCATCATGGAAGAGGCAGACCCAAGGGAAAAAAGCAGGGCCTAATAAACTAGCCCCTGGGTCACAGGCTAACAGCATTTTTCTCCAAAGGGATGAGCTAAGCCTGCAGCCAGACATTGTCAGTGACTTTTGAGGAGATCTGGATGCAAAATGTGTCACCTGAATCAGGATTAATGATGCAGGAGACTCTTCTTTCCCTAGCAAGTAGATTCTTACCTTACTGAGTTCTACTGTGTGCTAGGGACATGATCCCTGCTCTCAGGATTCTCACAGTCTGCACAGTGAAAACAGGTAAGTAAACGGGAAATTATGACCCAGCATGATGAGTCACTTCTGATAGAAATTGCAGGGCCCAAGGCCTAAGAAGGGCAGATTTTAATGAAAGATGACACAGTGTGAGTCAAGAAGAGCAATAGAACTTTTGGACAAATAGCAATGCACCTGAAATTTTTAAAAAGTTAGCTTTCAGATCCATTACGGTGGCTCACGCCTGTAATCCCAGCATTTGGGGAGGTCAAAGTGGTGGATCATGAGGTCAGGCGTTGGAGACCAGCCTGGCCAACATGGTGAAACCTCGTCTCCACTAAAACTACAAAAATTAGCTGAGTGTGGTGGCACACGCCTGTAATTTCAGCTCCTCAGGAGGCTGAGGCAGGAGAATCACTTGAACCCGGGAGGCAGAGTTTGCAGTGAGCCGAGATGGTGCCACTGCACTCCAGCCTGAGCGACAGAGCAAGACTACATCTCAAAAAAATAAAGCAAAACAAACAAAAAACCAGTTAGCTTTCAGAGGCCAAAAGAGGCCCTGGAGTCTCCCAGACACCAGAAGTATACTACAGGAGGACCTAGTTCTAACCTGCAGCTCAAGAGCAAGGGGTTGCACATGTAAGAAAGGAGTTGCCAGGTGTCCTGGTTTCTGAATGCACTCTCTGCACATGGGGTCCTGGAAGTCCAGGTGGTTTCTCTGGGCTCAATTTCCCTACCTGAGAATAGATATAGATGAGAGGATCTCTGCAAGCTTCTTTCCAGGTGGGACATGCTATGGCTGCTTAATATTTTTAAACAGCACAGAACTGCATAATCTCCCTGCATTTTATCTATCACTTCATGATATAATTTAATTTTACTCGTGAACCCATCGTACATATCAAACTACAGAACTCTACATGAAAAAAAAAAAAAAAAAGCCAAGCCAGGGAGAACAGAAAGAGAGAAAATGGCTGGAGGACACAATCTAGGGTGAAGAAATGAGACCCTTTTAACTCTTGAGTGCTCGTGATGCAAAGTGAGCCTGAGACCATCCAGGAATGGACGAATGAATGAGGGCCACTCCTCCTACACAAACTTCACCTTCCTTCCACCATCCTCAGAATACCTTGTCTAAAACTAGGATATTCGTCAGTTAACTGGAGTTGGATGGGAATGAAATCCAAGTCCCACCTCCGTGGATTCCAGCCACACTCACTAAGCATGAGAACAGGCAGAAAGCACACAGAGCGGAAATGGGCATGTGAACAGGGGCCTGACGTCTGGAAGGCACTGAGCACCAGAAACTGCCAGCTCTTTCGCCTTAAGAAAGCCTACCCGAGCTTTATGTTTTGTCTGTAAATATCTGTTTACTGAGTTAAAAAGCAAACGGCCTGGGTCTGCCTTAAAATAAAGTGAACACCAAAAAGGAAAGGCCCAACCCAGTTCAGTGGCTCATGCCCATAATCCCAGTGCTTCAGGAAGCCGAGGCAGGAGGACTGCTTCAGGCCAGGGGTTTGACGCCAACCAGACTGGGCAGCACAGCAAGACCCGTCTCTACAAAAATTTAAAAATGTAGTGGTGTGCACCTGTAGTCTCAGCCACTTGGAAGCCTGAGGCAGGAAGATCTCTTGAGCCTGGGAGGTTGAGGCTGCAGTTAGCCATGGTGGCACACCACTGCACTCCAGCCTGGGCGACAGAGCAAGACCCTGTCAAGAAAGAAAGAGAGAGAAAGAAAGAGAGAGAGAGAGAGAGAGAGAGAGAGAGAGAGAAAGAAAGAAAAAAGAAAGAGAAAAAAAGAAAAAAAGGAAAGACCTACCATAGAGTGGGGAAAGAGACAGTAGCATAACAATCTGTGCTGTGTGCAAGGCTGGAGGAGGGAAAGCTGATGTGAGCATGACAAGGGAGGCATCCTCATTCAACACATTGACTTTTGCAGTTTGCTCTGTGCTCAGTCCTAGGAACTCAGGGATGAGATAGCCAGTCGGTGTCCTGCCAAAGCAGAATGACAAGACAGACACACACAAATGAGAACAAAACCCTGTGCTGAGAACGCGACGTTCTTCCACTGGAAGCATTGCAGGACCTTCAGCGGCAGCACCGCCTGGGGGGTTGTTAGAAATGAATCTTAACCAGAACCAGAATCTGCACTGTACCAGGAACTCCGGAGTTTTAGAAGCACGGCTGCATAGAGTAAGGGGCCCTGGAGAGCTTGCAGTGGGAGAAGGGCTGATTCTGTCTAAGAGGATCAGGGAAGGCCTTCCCCAGGGAGTCACATTTGGGCTGGATCTTCAAAGATGAGTAGGAACTAAATTTGAGAAGAAAGGGAGGAAATTCCAAGCAGAGGAATGGGTAGGATGAGATGGTGACAGACTGCAGAGCGATGATGCTGAACTGGAAACGGGCTATAATCTGATTTTGAAGACACCTCTAGTCATCTACCATACTAAGGAATTTCTGTTTTGTTTTTCTCCTGAGGATGAGAATCAAGCAAGGAGGAAGAACATTCTCCAGGCACCGTGCTGATGCTTAATCAGTGCAGGGTGTTCAGTGCACATTAGAGATGCTGAGGACCTTGTTCACAGCTGAGATTTGCTTTCAGGGAAAATAGTCAGTAAAGACTAGTGCCCTCCAGGTTGCTCACAGAGGGTGGGAGGGTCTTGTATTTAAAGAAAAACAGGAAAAAAAATGTTTCCATCTAAGGACTTTTTTATCCAGAAGGTGATAAAAGCAAGGAAACTATCAGTTACTCTAAATGGTAGTAAGCCAAAACATGGTGCCAAGGGACTGGAAAGGAATTTTTCTTGGAGGCAAAGTAGCAACTGTTTAATCTTTTAAACAGCCTCATGGAAGCCAAGGTAGAGAGAGAGAGAGAGAGAGAAAGAGAGAGAGCAAGCTTGCTTGGCCTTAGCAGAAACCTGGTTTTAACTCAGGACTCAGAAGGCTGGTGTTGTCCAAAGATGGTCCACAGACGCACCAGTCCCATGGAGCCTGCCCTGCCTAGGACCCCTACTCGAGGTGTGGTTGCCTTCCCCATGCAGGCCCAGGCCCTCCTTCAGCTCCCAACTGGCCAGATTCTCTCAATGACAAGCCAGAGGAAGTAATGCCAGAGGACATTTGTCATGCTCTGTTATTATAACGATTATTGATTGCTTAAGTGGTCTTGTGTGTGCAGACCAATACAGCACATCCAATCAGCACAGATAATTCAGACAACTCCTACTTTTAGAGATAATGTTGTCCTAGCATCTGAAGGTGTTTTATTGTAGCAAATGTCCTTGAGCCATTGGGACTGTGGATTGCGGGGTATAGTACGTGAGAAGTAAAAGGAGAGCATTAGCAAACAGGACTAAACTCTGCTGCAATGTAGAAGAAAAAAAAAACCTAGGGGCTTCTGGTATTAGCTCTCATTAAATACTGGCCCTATAATGAATGCTTTTCAGCACTCATCTCTAATTCATTCCACAACTCTACAAGACAGCTGTCATTAGCCCCATTTTCTTTTTTTTTTTTTTTTTGAGATGGAGTTTCGCTCTTGTTACCCAGGTTGGAGTGCAATGGCGTGCTCTCGGCTCACCGCAACCTCCTCCTCCTGGGTTCAGGCAATTCTCCTGCCTCAGCCTCCTGAGTAGCTGGGATTACAGGCATGCGCCACCATGCCCAGCTAATTTTTTCTATTTTTAGTAGAGACGGGGTTTCACCATGTTGACCAGGATGGTCTCGATCTCTTGACCTCGTGATCCACCCGCCTCGGCCTCCCAAAGTGCTGGGATTACAGGCTTGAGCCACCGCGCCCGGCCATAGCCCCATTTTCAAATGAGTAACCTGGGGTCCAGTGAGGGTGGTTGTCAGGGCACCACAGCCAAGCTGCACAGAGCTGGCATTCAGGTCTAAGTCAGCCTGTTGTGGACCACAGTTCACCACTCTGACTTCCTGGAATGCGCTGCCCTGCCGTTCAGAAATTTCTAAGATGCTGCAAGTTTGCTGAAAGTTTGTCTAGCCTTCGGAAGATTCACACAAAAGAAAAAAACACAGAAAAGGCAGAAAACAGACAAAATTCTCATAGGTAAAACATGAATTAAATAGTAATTATTAAATCACATAAAATTTGTAAATTATATATAAACATATATAACTTTTTATTGAAAAAGCTTCATTTTACAAAAGGCTTCAAAATAGGTTTTATATATCCAGCTTCTAAATGTAAAGTGATCTGTTCACAGGTATTTAATTTGTAGTTTTTTCAGAATAGTCATTTCTATATTTCGTAGATGAACACTATCTCATATAAGCTCAAATCTATGGATCCATTTGATTCTGTAAGACATTGGTATGAGCAAATCGATGAGCATTTTATCTATCACTACTCCTTTAAAGATGCTGCGTTAAATCCCGGAGGAGAAATGATGGTGAAGGAGATACAAGTTCATCTCTAAAGATGTCTCTCCCCAGCAGGGGAGGTGAACCAATCAAGTAGAAAATTATGTATTGAGAAAATTATTTAAAAGAGAAGTGTTGCTGTTGTCACTATTGCTTTTAATGTTGGTGACAAAAAATTAGAGAGAAAGAGAGACAAAGGTTTTACTGGGCTAAGTAATATTCAGATGACACTTAATATAGGCACTCAGAAAGGGGAAATGAGATTGGGTTCAGGAAGGAAAGCATTACAAAGCCAAGACTTGTTGCTCGATTTAGAAGGGAGGTAAGATGCCAAAAGGCAGAAAGTAAATGTATTTACCAGAGCCAAATAAAAGTACACAGGAAGATGTACTTACAGAAGAGTATGCAAACTAATTTGAATTTGAAGAAACATTTGCAAATGGACTAAAGAGTGTTAAGCCGGAAAAGACAGATTGGAGCCAAACCACCAAGAAAGTCTTGAAAGACTCATGCCCCAATTTTGGGACAGCTCTGTTTGGTGTGGAAGCCATGGAAGGTTTTTGATCCGCTTAAAGTACTTTCTTCCTTTTCAACGGACAGAGCTGGAAGAACTGGATATGCACGTGCAAAAAAAAAAAAAAAAAAAATGAAGTTAGATCCCTATCTCACACCATATACAAAAATCAACTCAAAATAAGGCTGGGCATGGTAGCTCAAGCCTATAATCCCAGCACTTTGGGAGGCTGAGATGGGTGGATCACCCTGAGCTCAGGAGTTCAAGACCAGCCTGGACAACATGGTGAAACCTTGTGTCTACCAAAAATACAAAAAAAAAAAAAAAAAAAATAGCTTGGTGTGGTGACCTGTTCCTACAGTCCCAGCTACATGGGAGGTTGAGGTGGTAGGACTGCTTGAGCCTGGGAAGCAGAGGTTGCAGTGAGCCAAGATCACATCACTGCACTCCAGCCTAGGCAACAAAGTAAGATGCTGTCGCCAAAAAAAAAAAAAAAAAAAAAAAAAAAAATAGATCACAGATGTATATGTAAGAGCTAAAACATACAACTCTTAGAAGAAAACACAGAAATGTTTTCTTGAATGAAGCAATTACTTCTTAGGCACAACACTAAAAGCACAAATTATAAAAGAAAAATTGATGTCGAATTTAATAAACATTTTTAAATTGCATTTCAAACAACACCATCAAGAAACAGAAAGGACACCAGGTGCAGTGGCTCATGCCTATAATCCCAACACTTTAGGATGCCAAGGTAGGAGGATTGCTTGAGGCCAGGAGTTTCAGGCCAGCCTGGGCAATATAGTAAGACTCTGTCTCTACAAAAAAAATTTTTAATTGGCTGGGCCTGGCAGTGCACACCTGTAGTTCCAGCTACTCAAGAGGCTGAGGTGGCAGGATCACTTGAACCCAGAGGTAAAGACTGCAGTGAGCTATGATCATAGCATTACACTGGAGCCTGGGAGACACAGCGAGACCCTTTCTTTTAAACAGAAGAAGAATAATAAAGAAGAAGAGGAAGAAAAGAATAAGAGGAAAAGAAATGGAAAAAACAACTTATAGACTGGGAGAAAATATTTGCATATCATATATCCAATAAGAGTCATATGTAGAATTAGAAAAATAAACTCTTACAACTTAGTAATAAAAAATTTAATGGGCATAATGTTTGAACAGACATTTCTCTAAAGAAAGCATAGTGGTTCAAATCCGAGTCATGGCACCAAAATAAAAAAAAAAGAAAGCATAGAATATGCAATAAACACATGAAAGATGCTCAATATTATTAATCATTAGAGAACTGCAAATCAAAAACACAATGAGACACCACTTCTTTGTTTTTTTGTTTTTTGAGACAGTCTCGCTCTGTCGCCAGGCTGGAGTGTAGTGGCACTATCTCGGCTCACTACAACCTCTGCCTTCCGGGTTCAAGTGATTCTCCCACCTCAGCCTCCTGAGTAGCTAGGATTACAGGTGCATGACACCACATCTGGCTAATTTTTGTATTTTTAGTAGAGACCAGGTTTCACCATGTTGGCCGGGATGGTCCAGATCTCCCGACCTTGTGATCTACCCGCCTCAGCTTCCCAAAGTGCTGGGCTTACAGATGTGAGCCACCACGCCTGGCCTTTGAGACACCACTTCTTATCCACTAAGGTGGCTATAGTAAAAATCAGTCCAGGCATGGTGGCTCACACCTGCAATCCCAGCACTTTGGGAGGCCAAAGTGGGTGGATCACCTGAGGTCGGGAGTTCGACACCAGCCTGACCAATATGGAGAAACCCTGTCTCTACTAAAAATACAAAGTTAGTGGGCATGGTGGCACATGCCTGTAATCCCAGCTACTTGGGAGGCTGAAGCAGGAGAATCACTTAAACCTGGGAGGTGGAGGTTGTATTGAGCCAAGATTGCACCACTGCATTCCAGCCTGGGCAACAAAGTGAGATTTTGTTTAAAAAAAAAAAAAAAAAAAAAAGCAGACAATAACAGGTGCTGGTGAGGATGTGGAGAAAGAAGAATCCTCATACACTGCTGATGGGATGAAAAATGGTACAGCTGCTGTGGAAAACAATTTGGCAGTTCCGCAAAAATGTTAGAATAGAGTTATCATGTGACTGAGCAAGGATTCTCAGAGAAATTCTTTAAGAGAAAAGTCGGGCACAGTGGCTCATGCCTATAATCGGCAATTTGGGAGGCAGGTGGATCTCTTGAGGTCAGGAGTTCAGAACCAACCTGGTCAACATGGTGAAACCTTGTCTGTACTAAAAATACAAAAAATTGCTGGGCATGGTGGCATATGCCTGTAATCCCAGCTACTTGGAAGGCTGAGACAGGAGAATCACTTGAACCTGGGAGGCAGAGGTTGCAGTAAGCTGAGATTGCACCACTGCACTCCAGTCTGGGCAACAGAGCAAGACTTCATCTCAAAAATAAATAAATAGAGAAATAAAATGATGTTCATACTAAGATTTGAACACATATAATCATAGAAACATTACTCACAGTAGCCATTTGGCTGTGGAAACAGCCCAAGTGTCCATCAACTGATGAATGGAGAAAAAATGAGCCATGAAAGAGTATTGAGCTCACACATGCTACGACATGGATGAACCTCAAAAGTGTTGTGCACAGTGAAAGAAGCCAGGCACAAAAGGCCATGTGGAAGGAAAATAAATTTTGAGACCCCCCCCAAATCACTAAAACAAAGGGAAAAGTCAAACTGGGAACTGCTAAGGGCAAACCTGCCTTCCATTCTATTCCTTAAAACGATAGCTACTAAGATTTAAAAAAAAGATACACACCTCCCTCAGAAGGAATTTCCTTGTGGACCAAGGACAGACGGAACTCAAAGTCATCCCTCAGTTCACTGAGATAGATGCATATCTCATTGCCTCCTTCGAGAAAGTTAATCAGCAACTCAAAAGAATGTAACCCCTTGTCTCTTACCTATGACCTGGAAGCCTCCTCCCCAATTTGAGTTGTCCCGACTTTCCAGATGAAACCAGTGTACACCTTAGGTATATAGATTCATGTCTCATGTCTTCTTAAAATGTATAAAACCAAGCTGTGCCCCAACCACCTTGGGCACATGTCAGACCTCCTGAGGCTGTGTCACCGGCACAGGTCCTTAACTTTGGCAAAATAAACGTCCTAAATTGACTGAGACCTGTTTCGGGTATTTAGGGTTCACAATCACATACTATCAGATTCCGTTTATAGGAAAAGTGCGAACAAGGCACATGTTCAGATAGAATGGAGTGTAAGTGAGCATGAAGTTTCTTTTTGGGATGAGGGAAATATTCTAAAATCAGATTTGAGGGTGGCACAACTCTGTAAATACACTGAAGATCAATGAAGTGTACACTTAAAACAGGTGAGTTTTATGGTATATAACTTGTACCTGAATACAGGGGTTTTTTTTTTGTTTGTTTGTTTGTTTTTTTAAGACAGAGTCTTGCTCTGTCACCTGGCTGGAGTGCGGTGATGCAGTCTCGGCTCACTGCAACCTCCGCCTCCCAGGTTCAAGCAGTTCCCCTGCCTCAGCCTCCTGAGTAGCTGGGACTACAGGCGTATACCACCACACTGGCTAATTTTTTGTATTTTAGTAGAGACGGGGTTTCACCATGGCCAGGATGGTCTTGATCTCCTGACCTCATGATCTGCCCACCTTGGCCTCCCAAAGTGCTGGGACTGCAGGCATGAACCACTGTGCCTGGCCAATATAGCTGAATTTTTAAAACTCTTCCTTCATTCCTTTCTTCTTTCCTCCTTTTCTCCTTTCCTGCCTTTCATGTCTTCTGCTCTCCTGTCCTCTCTTTTTCTTATTCCCTTACTCTTTTGCCCAACTTTTAAGCATAGTTAAGCATTTAAAACATAAATGCTGAGCAAACACTCAGGTTGCCAGTACTCAGGTCAATAACTGGAATGTTTCTACCTTCCCAGAGTCCTCTCCCACATATACAGTGTCTCTTCTGAATTGCAACTTCCCCCTCCCCTAAATACCAATTATCCTAGCTTTTCTGGTAGCGACTTTCTCACTTTTCTATATAGTTTTACCAGTAAGTATGCATCTCTAGACACTTAATATTAATTTTCCTTGTTTTTGAAATAGATATACAGGTACAGATATTCATACATTGTGCATCCTTTTCTGTCTAGTTTCTTTCATTCAACATAATGCTTATAAGAAAAGAGTTGTTGATGAAAAGAGGCAAACTCTAAAATATTTGAAGAGATTTATTCTGAGCCAACTATGAGTGACCAGTGGCCCATGACACAGCCCTGTCCCCTTCTCAGGTAAACACACTTGGCAGTGGCATTTATCTGGTTCACCAGGCTGACTGCTCCTTCAGGAATAATTTCCTGTGTGCGCCAGTCACATATACTCATTAGTGATTGTTTAATAGTGAGCTGTGGGTCCTGCATCAACCCAAACATGGTCTTTCATTTTCTGGCATTTAAAATTAAAGATACTGACCAGGAGCTGTTGCATACGCCTGTAATCCCAGCACTCTGGGAGACTAAGGGGGTTGAACCTGAGATCAGGAGTTCAAGACCATCATGGTAAAATCCCTTCTCTACTAAAAATAACAAAAATCAGCCAGGTGTGATGGCACACATCTGTAATCCCAGCTACTTAGGAAGCTGAGGCAGGAGAATTGCTTGAACCTGGGAGACAGGGGTTACAGTGAGCCAAGATCGTGCCACTGCACTCCAGCCTGGGTGACAGAGCAATATTCAATCTAAAATAATAATAATAATAAATTAATTTAAGATACTGATATAGTTTTATGTGTGACCCAAATCTCATGTTAAATTGTAATCCCCGTTTATCAGGGGAGGGGCCTGGTCATAGGTAAATGGATCGTGGGTGTGGATTTCCCCTTGCTGTTCTGATAGTGAGTTCTCTTGAGATCTGATGATTTAAAAGTGTGTGGTTATCTTCGCTCGCTCTCTCTCCGGCTGCCTTGTGAAGAAGGTCCTTGCTTCCCCTTCGCCTTCCACCATGATTGTAAGTTTCCTGCGGCCTTCCAGTCTTGTTTCCTGTTAAGCCTGCAGAACTGTGAATCAATTAAATCAGTTTTCTTCATAAATTACCCAGTCTCAGGTAGTTCTTTATAGCAGTGTGAGAACAGACTAATACAGATACTGTCCTTAAAGTCATTGTTTTTACAATCCATTACAGTAAAGGGTGCTCAGGAAGCTGATGATACCAGTGTACACAATGGATCCATTCTTTTACATGATCCCCTCTTGTTTTAATGGTTGCTTGGTTTTGCCTTTCTCCCACATTGACCATCTTCTTGGCAACCACAGGTCTCAGAGGTAACTGTTGTTGCCCTGGCTTAATTTTTCCTTTGGTGGGTAGCTTCGAGGCTGGTGGCCTGAGCTGAGATAGACCCATATCTGAGCTTGGTCCAGACTAAAGGCCAACCCAGGACTCCTTTACTTTCCTTTTAGCTTTTACAGATAATAATAACCAAGGGATTGAGTATTTTACCATTTTCTCATTAGTTTGCATTTTCTTATGCATTCAGTGAACCAACTCCCTGGGAGTGTGAGTCTGGTCCATCTCTAAATTCTGCTGGACACTTCTACCTTTAGTAACTGAATGCAGGCCACTGCAGCTCCTTAACGTGGGTGACCACATGGACACTCAGGAGCCAAAGGTTCTTCATTTCCCACATTTTCACCTTCCACTTTATGCATTTAGTTTTAGCTATATATTTTTTTCTTTATTTTAGAGCAACTCAAATAGCCTTTAAACTGGAAAAAAAATACATTTTCCTTAGCAAAAACCACATCCTTGTGTTTTTATAAACGTCACCAAAACATTTTTTACTCTTTTACTATTTTAACGCTTAGTAACCCAAATTCCAAGTGAAAAACTCTAGGTTACTTAATTTAACCATATGACCTTAAGATTCTAAACTACTGTAGAGAATTTTGAGATTAAATTTACCAAATAAATCTTACTAAATATTACTATAGTCATGTGAACTAAAAGGCATCAGAGCTAGCTTTCATTAGTCTCATAAACACTTACTTTTCTTCAGGCCAATTGATGACTGAGCACTGTGCCCGACTTTTCTCTTAAAGAATTTATCTGTGAGTTTGATAGTTAAATATCACTTCCACATAAAACATGTAGATATAACAGATATACAGACAAAAGCAGATCCTATAAGATTTTTCGTATCATTATTTTTTTTTTGAGACAGAATTTCATTCTTGTTGCCCAGGCTAGAGTGCAATGGCGTGGTCTTGGCTCACTGCAACCTCTGCTTTCTGGGTTCAAGGTATTCTCCTGCCTCAGCCTCCCAAGTAGCTGGGATTACAGGCAACTGGCGCCATGCCCAGCTAATTTTTTTGTATTTTTAGTAGAGACAGGGTTTGATCACATTGGCCAGGCTGGTATCAAACTCCTGACCTATGGTGATCCACCCACTTTGGCCTCCCAAAGTGCTGAGATTACAGTCCTGAGCCACCATGCCCTGTCATTCCTTTTAGCTTGTTTTCTATATAACCTTTAAATAACCTTTGAATTAGACAAAAATCATTTACCTTTGGTTATTTTTTTTTTCACTTCGTTGCCAGGCTGGAGTGAAGTGGCACGCTTTTGGCTCACTGCCACCTCTGCCTTCCAAGTTCAAGTGATTCTCCCACCTCAGCTTCCAGAGTAGCTGGGACTACAGCCACGTGTCACCCTACCCAGCTAATTTTTGTATTTTTAATAGAGACAGGGTTTCACCATGTTGGCCAGGATGGTCTTGATCTCCTGACCTCGTGATCTCCCTGCCTGGGTCTCCCAAAGTGCTGGGATTATGGAAATACAGGTGTGAGCCATCATGCCCGGCCAGGTGTTTTTTTTTTTGTTGTTGTTTTTTCTATTTTTCTTTCTTTTTTTTTTGAGAATAAGTTTCACTTCTGTTGCCCAGACTGGAGTACAATGGCATGGTCTTGGCTCACCACAACCTCCGCTTCCCAGGTTCAAATGATTCTTCTGCCTCAGCCTCCCAAGTAGCTGGGATTACAGGTATGTGCTACCACACCTGGCTAATTTTTTGTATTTTTAGTAGAGATGGGGTTTCACCATGTTGATCAGGCTGGTCTCGAACTTCTGACCTCAGGTGATCGGCCTGCCTTGGCCTCCCAAACTGCTGGGATTACAGGCATGAGCCACCACACCCAGCTATTTACCTTTTAATAACACATTTTTTAGAAAAATGTTTTTCTATAATTTTTTAAATTAGAAACTAGCCAGACATTTAATGAGCATTATTTAATGTAATTTTAGATTCTAAATTATATTACAAATTTGTTTATAAGCATTTATTCCATTACAGTTACCTGATTTATTTTTGATAGTTTACTTAGATTATTTATGAAAACTGTAACAGTCATCTTTTAAAGCTATTTTCCTGTTAACCTTTTTTATAGCCTGTAAATTTCAGGTGCTTACCTAAGTAAGAAACTTAAGGTTAAATATCAGTATTTTACCAATAACTCAGGATTTAGCTGTTTTCATTAAACCAACAATAGTAAATGTCTTATTTATCAACAATTACACAAGTATGCTGGGCTTGGTGTCTTACACTTGTAATCCCAGCACTTTGGGATGCCAAGGTGAGCAGATCACTTGAGGCCAGGAATTAGAGACCTGCATGGCCATGATGGTGAAACCCTCGTCTCTACTAAAAATTCAAAAATTAGCTGAGTGTGTGGTGCACACTTATAATCCCAGCTATCTGGGAGGCTAAGGTGGGAGGATCTCTTGAACCTGAGAGGCGGAGGTTGCAGTGAGCCGAAGTTGTGCCATTGTACTCCAGCCTAGGTGACAAAGCAAGAGTCTATCCCCCCACAAAAAACAACAACAACAACACAAAAATTATACAAGTAAAGATCATTTTGTTTTGGGCTGGGTTTACAGTTTCATAACTCTTATACCAAATTTTGACATCTTATACTATTTGGCAGGGCAAGTTTGAAACTGCTTCCATCAATCAATGGAAACAAAAATATTGACAATTCTTAAGACATGTCTAATATTTCTTTACCAATAATTTTAAAGCCAGCTTATTTGTTAAAAATTTTACTTACGTCACATGAACTTGAAAAAAACATTTCGGTTTATTATTTATGAGTACTCTTTTTTTTTCCTTTTCTTTTTTGAGACGGAGTCTCGCTCTGTCACCCAGGCTGGAGTACAATGGCAAGGTCTCAGCTCACTACAACCTCCACCTCCCGGGTTCAAGCAATTCTCCTGCTTCAGCCTCCCAAGTAGCTGGGACTACAGGTGTGTGCCACCACACTAGGCTAATTTTGTATTTTTTTTCTTTTTCCTGATTCTCTGGTTGAATAATTTTTATATTTTTTTAGTAGAGATGGGGTTTCACTATGTTGGCCAGACTGGTCTTGAACTCCTGACCTGGTGATCTACCCGCCTCAGCCTCCCAAAGTACTGAGATTACAGGCATGAGCCACAGAGCCCGGCCTCATGAGTCCTCTTTAACTTTAAGCCAGTTTGGTACATTGCGTACACAACACACAACGTACATATACGATGTATACGTAAACACACATATTCACTCATACAAAGAACCTATGGCTTTTACTGCAGAACTCTAGACGTGAGATATTAATACCAACTCACCAGTTTACAAAACCAAACAAATGGCCTGGCTTAGTGGCTCATGCCTATAATCCCAACACGTTGGTAGGCGAAGGCGGACAGATCACTGTTCCAGACCAGCCTGGAGTTCCAGACCAGCCTGGACAACACAGTGAAATCCTGTCTCTACAAAAAAAATACAAAATAAAAATAGCCAGGTGTAGTTGTGGGCGCCTGCGGTCCCAGCTACTGAGGAGGCTGAGGTGGGAGCACCTCTTGAACCAGGGAGGCAGAGGTTGCAGTGAGCCAAGATCGTGCCACTGCACTCCAGCATGGGCAACAGAGCCAAACCCTGAATCAAAAAAAAAAAAAAAAAAAGCCAAATAAAATGGTCAAATCCAAACAGTGATTTTTTTTTTTAATCTCAGTAGAAAATTAACAACAGATTAAAAGCAGCAGAAAATAAAACAGAAATAGAGAACCTAGGAACTCTATAGTTGTAGGTCAACTGTTTGGGCTCTGAATTTTTCCTTGATGTAATTTGGCCATCAGTTCAAAATGTGCACAACAGACCACAATATGCAACCAGCTCGACTATTAGAAAACCTGGCATGCCCTTGGACGTTTCCTGTTCTTTTCTTTCTCTTTTCTTTTTCTTTTTGTTTTTTTTTTAAGACAGGGTCTCTCTCTGTTGTCCAGGCTGGAGTGCAGTGGCGTGATCTCAGCTCACTGCAATCTCCACCTCCCAGGTTCAAGTGATTATCCTGCCTCAGCCTCATGAATAGCTGGGATTACAGGCACCCGCCACCATGCTCAGCTAATTTTTTTATTTTTTAGTAGTGACCGGGTCTCACCATGTTGCCCTGAGCTCCAACTCCTGAGCTCAAGCAATCCTTCCACCTCAGCCTCCCAAAGGGTTGGTATCACAGGTGTGAGCCACTGCACCTAGCCAGACTTTTTCATTTCATACAAACACTTGCAAGTAGAGTTGCCGTAAAACCAATGGACTGCCGAAAATGTGGTTGTTGTCTTTTTCTTTCCTCATTCTTAGATTATGTGTCCTACTATTTAAAAAAAAAAAAAGGAACTGAGTGGTGGCCTAGGGTTTAGCGTGGTGGATCCAAGTGTGCTGCTTGTGGGTGGGACTCGAGGGTGTCACCACTGAGTCATTTCTGCCCCCTGTCAGTTTCCCTCTCCAGAGCTCTGTCATCTCCAAGAACGCTTGAAATACAGTTATCAGCTCTTACATGCATTTCCTGGGTGATCCTTTAAAAACTAATTTGTTGGAGGATTTCCTGTAGGGCCATTGCATTTTGCAAGGGGTCAATCCCATACATGCTCCCATTCTGGCCCCTGGTCATCGAGGGGCACCTTTAGGCTGAGAGGTACAGAATACCCTCTCTCTTCAGAGCTAAGGTGCTCAGTCTCTCATGTATCTATGGTTCATCACACCTGTAATCCCAGCACTTTTGGAGGCCAAAGCGGGTGGATCACTAGAGCTCAGTTCAAGACCCGTATGGGCAACATGGTAAAACCTCATCTCCACTAGAAATACAAAAAGTTAACTGGGTATGGTGGCTCACACCTCTGGTCTCAGCTACTCGGGAGGCTGAGGTGGGAAAATTGCTTGAGCCTCGGAGGTGGAGGTTGCAGTTCCTCATGCAAATGCACAGACAAGCAAATTGAGCTTAATTTTGGGAGAAAAAGCAGTGGAAAAGACCCTTTAGAATGCACCTCTGAACTAGAATTAGGATCAACAACAATTTCCTAGGAGAAAAAAAAAAAAAAAAAAAAGCTCAAAATAAATCAAGGATCATCAACCAAATGGAGGTCCAGGACTCATGAAGCCTTCTCAGTTCCACTAGAGAAGAAGTTCGAAGTCAGGGAGGCTTCCATGGGCCTCTGCTGGTACCTTAGCTCCAAGTTCAGGCAACTCCTTCCGGGTCATGATCTTCTCTGAAGCCCCACATGTTCGTGCACCAAATTATTGTTGACAAAAAGAGTCAAATTCTGTAAAATATTTGAAGAGATTTGTTCTGAGCCAAATATAAGTGACCATGACCTGTGACAGCCCTGGAAGATCCTGAGAACATGTGCCCAAGGTGGTCATGATGCAGCCTAGTTTTATACGTTTTAGGGAGACATGAGACATCATGTCTCTTACTTGTCAAATACATGTAAGATTTACATTGGTCCAATCTACATTGAACACGGGGTGGTAGGGAGACTTCCAGGTCTTAGGTAGATTTAAAATTTTTCTGATTAGCAGCCAGGTGCCATAGCTCACGCCGGTAATCCAGCACTTTGGCAGGCCGAGGCAAACAGATCATTTGAGGTCAGGAGTTCAAGACCAGCCTGGCTAACATGGCGAAACCCCGTCTCTACTAAAAATACAAAAATCAGCTGAGTGTGGTGGTGCATACCTGTAATCCCAACTGAGTTGTTTCTGCCCTCTGATGTGTGTCAGTTTCCCTCTCTGAAGGTTTGTCCTCTCCAAGAGGGCTTGAAGCACAGAGTTACCAGCTCTTACATGTATTTCCTGGGTGAGCCTTTTAAAATTAATTTTGTTGGAAGATTCCCTGTAGGGCTGCTGCATGTTGCAAGGGGTCAATCCCTTAGATGCTCCCACTTCGTCCCCTGGTCATTCAGGGGACCTCAGGGGCTGAGGCAAGAGAATCGTTTGAACCCAGGAGGCAGAGATTACAGTGAGCAACCACTGTGCTACTGTGTGGAGATCGTGCCACTGCACTCCAGTCTGGGCAATAAAGGGAGACTCTGTCTCAAAAATAAATAAAATAAAATTGTTTCTAATTGGCAGTGGGTTCAGTTATTATCAATGGAAAGGAAATTCTGGGTTATGATAAGGGGTTGTAAAGACTAAGGTTTTATTGTGCAGATGAAGCCTCCAGGTAGGAGGCTTCAGAAAGAACAGATTGTAAATGTTTCTTATCAGACTTAAAGAGTTTTTATCAGTAATTCCAAAAGGAAGGGAGTATAATGAGGCATGTCTGGCTACCCCTTCCCATCATGGCCTGAACTAGGTTTTGTTTTGTTTTGTCTTTTTGAGACAAGGTCTCATCTGTCACCCAGGCTGGAGTGCAGTGGCACAATCCTGGCTCACTGCAACCTCCATCTCCCAGGCTCAAGCAATTCTCCCACCTCAGCCTCCTGAGTAGCTGGGACCAGGGGTGTGGGCCAGCATCCCCAGCTAATTTTTTGTATTTTTGATGAAGGCGAGGTTATAACATGTTGCCCAAACTGGTCTTGAACTGAGCTCAAATGATCCACCTGTTTTGGCCTCCAAAAGTGCTGGAATTACAGGTGTGATGAACTACCCTTAGCCTGAAGTAGTTTTTCAGGTTAATTTTGAAACACCCTTGGCCTGGAAGAGGGTTCCATTAAGATGGTTGGGGGGCTTACAATTTTATTTTTGGAGTCTGGAGATAGATTCATACACCTTCGTTAATTTTTGATGAAGTTGCCAAGGCAATTCAATGAGGAAATAAAAGTCTTTTCAACAAGTGACGCTGAAATAAATAAACATTTATGCAAAAAAAGAGCCTTAACCCCTACTTTATCACATATACAAAATTTAACTTGAAATGGATCTTAGACTAAAGTTCAAAACCTAAAACTCCAAAAATCAGAAGAAAATATAGGAGGAAAATCTCTGTGAGCTTTGGTCAGGTAAAAATGTATTTGATAGGACACAGGCAGCAAAAGCCATTAAATTTGTAAAATAAATTTGACTTTACCATACTTTTAAAAAGCCCTTTGAAAGACACTGTTAAGAAAATGAAAAAACAAGACAGAAACTGGAATAAAATATTTGCAAAAACACATCTGATAAAGGACTTATATCCAGAAAATACTTAAAATGTAATAATTCCAATGAGTGTAGCTAAAATTAAGAAACCTGGCTGGGTGTGGTGGCTCATTCTGTATTCCCAGCACTTTGGGAGGCCAAGGTAGGCAGAATACTTGAGCTCAGGAGTTCAAGACCAGCCTGGGCAGCAGGGTGAAACCCCATCTCTGTAAAACATACAAAAGTTAGCCATGCATGGAGGTCCCAGCAACTTAGGAGGCTGAGGCAGGAGAATCACTTGAGCCTGGCAGGTAGAGACCACAGTGAGCCAAGATCGCCCCACTGCACTCTAGCCTGGGTGATGGAGCTAGAATCTGTCTTTAAAATAAATACATTAATTAATTAAATTAAGAAACCCAAAGATACCAGTGTGGGTGAGTATGCAGGGCAAATGCCACTCTCATGTATTGCTGGTGAAAGGACAAAATAGTGCAGCCACGTTGGAAGGCAGTTTGGCAGTTTCTTTTAAAGTTGACCATACAACCCAGCCACTCAGCTTTTGGGGTTTTACCCAAGATAAGTGAAAATATGCATCCACATAAAGTCCAAATGTTTCTAGGGGCTTTCTTCATAATCACGAAACCTGAAAACAACCCAGTGTCCATCAACTGGTGAATGAATAAACAAATTACGGTACCTCCATACAATGGAATACTGCTCAGTAATAGGAAGAAGTTACTGATAACTGATGTGCTACAACATAAATCAATCTCAAAGAATGTGTGCTAAGTGAAAGAAGTTAAATAAAAAGATGATTGATTCATTCAGGATGAATGAATGATTCCATCACATTCTGGAAAAAGCAAAACAATAGGAACAGAACTCAGATCAATGTTTGATAGAGGGGCTAGACCACAGCGGGGGAATGGACTTCAAGGGACAAGGCAGCACTTCGGACAATGAACCTGTTGCAGTTATGGTATAAATTGAAATGCTGTGTTATATTTTTCTTTGGCTCCATAGTTTTAGGGAGAGTTTCATGGGCTGAAATATTCTGATTCTCTTTTGTTTTCTTCTTTGGGCTTTGTGTGGATGAAAACTGCCCATGTGCATGCATTCCATGAATGGGATTGGGAGGCTGGGTGGTTTACAAAATCTCTCCTTCCGCAAGAGCCTCCTTCTTCTTCCGTCACTGCCGGCCTGTCCTTGTATTTTCCCTAATAGATGGCTTGGGGGAAGGGGGAATGTGTGAGGGAAGATTTCATGTGTCCCTCAGCTTTTTGGCTCTCATCTTCCAATATTCTATTTCCCTCACTTGTTTTTTCCTTTTCACCACCCAGGTTTTAAGAGCCATTCTTTCTCCTTTTTTCTAGTATTTTTGTGAGGATGCTCAAATATATGGAAAATAATTTTCCAGCGAACACTCAAACTCAGATTCTACAATTGATTTTTTTTTTTTTTTTTTTTTTGAGACGGAGTCTTACTCTGTCACCCAGGCTGGAGTGCAATGGCGTGCTCTTGGCTCACCTCAACCTCCGCCTCCCGGGTTCAAGCAATTTTCCTGCCTCAGTCTCCCAAGTAGCTGGGATAACAGGTGCACGCCACCATACCTGGCTAATTTTTGTAATTTTTAAGTAGAGACAGGGTTTCATCATGGTCGGGCTGGTCTCAAACCCCTGACCTCATGATCCGCCTGCCTCAGCCTCCCAAAGTGCTGGGATTATAGGCATGAGCCACCATGCCCAGCTTACAATTGACATTTTATAATTACTGCTTTTCTGCGTGTTGCTGAAACTATCACTTTATCCCTGAACTAATCTATATTATATTGATGCATTTAAAAGTAAATTGCACATCTGTCCATTTCCCCTTAGATACTTTATCATATGTATCATTAAATAGAGCTAAATATTTCTTTGCCATTTTTTGTTTGTTTGTTTTCTTGTTTTGTTTTGTTTTATTTTGAGACAGAGTTTCATTCTTGTCTCCCACGCTAGAGCACAATGGGGCGATCTTGGCTCACTGCAACCTCCGCCTCCCAGGTTCAAGCAATTCTCCTGCCTCAGCCTCCCAAGTAGCTGAAGTTACAGACACTTGCCACCATGTCTGGCTTATTTTTGTATTTTTAGTAGAGACAGGGTCTCACCATGTTGGCCAGGCTGGTCTCAAACTTGTGATCTCAGGTGATCCACCCACCTTGGCCTCCCAAAGTGCTGGGATTACAGGTGTGAGACACCACGCCTGGCCTTCTTTGCAATTTCAAAATGTAAAACCTATATACAATGAACTGCACAAATAATCAGTATACATTGCTAAATTTTGACAATTGCATAGAACTGTTTAACCCAAACTCCTATCAAGATATGGGATATCATCATCAACCTCAGATAGTTTTTTATGTTCCTCAGTAAATCTTCCACTTCATACTCACAGACAACATCATTCTGATGTCGTCATGTTTTTTTTCCCTGTTTTAGAATTTCATATGAATTGCAACTATATGGTATGTACTCTAGTGCATAAGTTTATTTCACTTAGCATGTTTTTGAGATTCATCCATATTGTTTTTAATTTATTAGCAATTTTATCAGTAATTCATTCTTTTTTAGTTATGTGTAGTTTGAATATACCACAAATTGCTTATTTATTCTCCTGTTGGACCTTTGGGTTGTTTCCATTTTGAGGCTCTCAGGAAAAAGCTGTTAGTTATTCAGAGATGCCCTTTGTCAGTCTAAGGGCTTCCTTCCCTAGCTTGCTGAGAGTTTTTATAATGAAAAAACATTGAATTTCCTTCCTAAAAAAAAAAAAAAAAAAAAAATCTTCCTTTCCAAGAAGCCATGCTTTTCAAGGCTGCTGCCATGAGTCCCATAAACTTTTTTTTCCCCCAAAAGAGTGTCAGTTTCTCAACCCATAAACTTTCAAGGCCTATCCCTTTAGTTAGTGTTCTGACTTACTGTTTGGCAAAATTTAATTTACGTACATCAAGTGTACAATTCAATGGTTGTTAGTCTATTGATAAGTACAATCACCACCATGGTCCATTTTAGGACATTTTTGTCCCTGTGAGAAGAAACACCATACATGTCCTTTAGCTATCACTGCTTTCCCTCCGTCCCTGCCCACAACCCCAAGCAACAACAATTCTACTTTCCATCTCTATGGATTTGCCAATTCTGAACTTTCCCATGTGGAATCATACAAGATGTGGTCTTCTGTATTTGAATTTTTTTTTTTTTTTTTTTTAAGCAGGATCTTGCTCTATCGACCCGCTGGCTCAAGCAATCCTCCCACCTCAGCCTCCCAAGTAGCAGAGACTACAGATGAGCGCCACCATGCCCTGCTAATTTTAGCTTCTTTCATTTATCATATTTTCAAGGTTCATTTGTGTAATAGCATATATCAAAACTTCATTCCTCTTTATGGCAGAATAACATTTTATTGTATAAATATCTCACATTTTGTTGCCTCATTCACCTGCTGATGCATTTGATTTGTTTCGATCTTTCAGCTGTTGTCAATAATGGTCTTATAAACATTTATGCCCAAGTTTCTGTGTGGATATGGGTTTTTCTTTCTATTGTCTATGTAGCTAGAGTAGAATTGCTGGATCACGTGGTAAATTTATTCTGGGTAACTGCCAGACTGTTTTCCAGAGTGGCTGGCCTATTTTTATGTTCCCTCTAGCAGTGTTTGAGGGTTCCCATTTCTCCACATTCTCACCTGCAACTGTTGTGATCTGACTTTTTGATTCTAGACATCCTAGTGGGTGTGAAGTGGCATCTAATGGTGGTCTTGATGTGCATTTTCCTGATGACTAATGATTTTGAGCATTGTTCCTTGTGCTGTTTGTCATTTGTGTATCTTCTTTGGAGAAACGGCTATTCAGATTCTTTGCCCATTTTTTATTGGGTTATTATTCTTTTTGTTGTTGCATTGTAAGAGTTATTTATGTAGTCTAGATACAAGGCCCATATTAGATACATGATTTGCAAAAGCTTTCTCCCATTATGTAAATCATCTCTTCACTTTCTTGATGGAGTCCTTTGAAACATAAAAGTTTTAAATCTTGATTAAGTCAATTGTCTATTTTTTCTTCTGCTGTTTGTATGCTAGATGCCATATCTGAAACTCTTTTGCCACATTTAAGGTCACAAAGCTTTTTAAATTTTATTTTTTATTGTGGTAAAATATATACAACCACATATATATTATGTATATATGTATATATATACCACATATATATTATGTATATATATATATATATTATGCATTTGACTACTGTAGGTACCTCATGTAAGTGGAATCACATATTTGTCCATTTTTTATCTGACTTATATTCCACTTCAAAATGTCTTCAAATAATGCCTTCACAATTTATCCATGTTGTAGCATATGTCAGAATTTCCTTCCTTTTTAAAGCTATATAATAGTCCATTGTATGCATATATCACATTTTGTTTATCTATTCATCTATTGATGGACATTTGGGTTGCTTCCACCTTTTGGCTATCATAAATAATGCTGCTATGAACATTGTGTACAAATATCTGTTTGAGTCCCTGCTTTCAATTATTTTGTGGATATACTCAGAAGTGGGATGGTTGAATCCAATTAATTAAAAAATTAATTCAGTCCAGATGCCACAGCTCCCCTGGCCCCTGCTGACTTCTTTATACAAATCGATGAACATATTCTAAAATTCACATGGTATCAAGGCATTAAAAGGAACTGGGAAGTTTTCTCCCCTCTTCTATTTTCTGAGAGAGATTGCATAGACATAGTATTAATTATTCCTCAAACTTTTGCTAGAATTCTCCAGTGAAACAGACTGGGCCTGAAGATTGCTTATTGTGAGTTATAAAATTAGAAATTCAATTTCCTTACTAGCACTATATGGCTATTCAAATGATAAATTTACAAAATTAACCATACTCTTACCATATGATCTAGCACTCATACACCTTAGTATTTATCCAAATGAATTGAAAACTTCTGTTCATGCAAAAACCTGCACATAGATGTTGATAGCAGCCTTAGTAGTCATCGCCAAAATTTGGAAGCAACCAAGACATTCTTCAGTAGGTGAATGGATAAAGAAACTGTGTTATATCAAACAAGAGATTATTATTCAGTACTAATAAGAAGTGAGCTATCAAGCCATGAAAAGACATGGAGGAAATTTAAATGAATTTAAGTACACGAAAGAAGCCAGTCTGGGCCCAGGGGCGGTTACTCATGCCTGTAATCCCAGCACTTTAGGAGACTGAGGTGAAGAGATTACTTGAGGTCAGGAGTTCAAGACCAGCCTGGCCAGCATGGTGAAACCCCATCTCTACTAAAAATACAAAAATTAACTGGGGGTGGTGGTGCATGCTTGCAGTCCTAGCTACTTAGGAGGCTGAGGCAGGAGAATTATTTGAACCCTGGAGGCAGAGGTTGCAGTGAGCCAAGATGGCTCCACTGCACTCTAACCTGGGCAACAGAGTGAGATTGTTTAAAAAAAAAAAATGAAAGAAAAAGAAAAAAATAGTCTGAAAAGGCTGCACTCTAATACACTATATAACTCAGTATATAACTCTAACTGGAAGAGACAAAATTATGAAGATAAAATACCAATGATTGCCAGTGCTTGTGGGGAGGGAGGAATAAACAGAGCACAGAGGATTTTTAAGGCAAATATGTTCAATCAGTAGTAGTAATTTTTACTTTTGGAGTTTTTGGTCCATTTCATCTATGTTGTAAAAAATACGTGTAGAGTTGTTTGAGCATCCCTTTGTTTTCCTTTTGAGATTTGGAAGGTCTGTTATAATATCCCTTGTTTTATTCCTGATATTAGTAATTTGAATCTTATTTTTTCTTTCAGTCTTGTGAGAAGTTTGTTTTAGATTTTGTTGATTTCAAGGAACTAGCTTTGTTTCATTGAGTCTCTCTTGATTTTTTTCATTTTCATTTTTTTCTGCTCTTTATTTTGTTGAATTCGCACTTCAGGCATCTTTTTCTCTTTTCACTAGTCTCTTGAGGTGGGAGCTGAGGTTACTGATTTGAGATACTACTACTATATAACTACTATATATACTTTCCCATTACTACTGTAATTTTCCCATTCAATACTGCTTTAACTGCATCCCACACATTTTATGTTTTCATTTTCTCAGTTCACATATATTTCAGAAATTTCTCTTGAGACTTTCTCTTTGATGCATTTATTATTTAAAAGTGTGTTGTTTGGTTTCCAAGTCTTTGAAGATTTTTCTTTTATCTTTCTGATATTGATTTCTAGTTGATCAACTGTGCCAGAAAACACATTTATATGATTTTTAATTTTGTTTTTTTCTTTTTTTTTTTAAGTTGTCACTCAGGCTGGAGTGCAGTGGCTCCATCTCGGCTCACTGCAATCTCTGTCTCCCAGATTCAAGCGATTCTCCTGCCTCAGCCACTTGAGTAGCTGGGACTGCAGATGCGTGCCACCAAGCCTGGCTAATTTTTAAAATTATTATTTTTATTTTTAGTAGAGACGGGGTTTCACCATGTTGGTCAGGCTGGTCTCGAACTCCTGACACCGTGATCCACCTACTTTAGCCTCCCAAAGTGCTGGGATTAGTGAGCCATCGTGCCCGGCCCATGATTTCAATTGTTAAAAATCTGCTTCATGGCCCAGGATATAGTCTATCTTGGCATATGTCCCATAGGCACTTGAAAAGGAGGTGCATTCCGCTGTTTTGGGATAGTGTTCCATAACCGTCATTTAGACCCTGTTGATTTACAGTGGTGTTGTGTTCCTCTGTACTTTTGCTGATTTTCCATCAAGTCGTTCTATCAATTGTTGAGCGAGGGGTGTTAAAATCACCAATTATAATTGTAGATGAGTTTATTTCATCTTTTATTTCTGCTGGCTTTTGCTGCACATATTTTACAACTTTGTTATTTTGTGCATAAACATTTAGAATTGTTGTCTTAGTGCACCGACCCTTTAATCGTGTAATATATCTCATTCTCTGATAATTTTTTTGCTCCAAAGTCTGCTTTACTTCATACTAGATAGCCATTGCTGTTTCCTTTTGATTACTGTTTGCAAGGTGTGCATTTTATTCCACTCATTCCCTTTGAATCTACCCATAGTACTATACTAGAAGTAAGTTTGTTAGACACCATATAGTCCACATAATTGCATCTGTTTTTATAAACTCTGCCAATCTTTTATATTTAATGTCCTTAGAGTTTATGTAACTATCAATGTATTAGGGCTTAGGCCTGGCAGTTTTTAAATTAATAAACTTCACATTTTATAGTAGTTTTAGGTTTAGAGCAAAATTGAGTAGAAATTAGTTTCCACATATCTGGTTTCTGCACATACACAGCCTATCAACATCCCGTAGTGCATTGGTACTTTTTTTTTTTAAACAATCAATGAACTCATATTTACACATCATCATCCAAAGTTCATAGTTTACATTTGGGTTTACTTTTGGTGTTGTGCATTCTATGGGTTTTTATAAATATAGTGACACGTATCCCCACCATTGTAGTATCACAGAGGACAGTTTCACTGCCCTAAAAATCTTCTGTGCTCCACCTATTTATCACTCCCTCCCCCCAGGCACTGGCAACCACCGATGTTTCACTCTGTTCATAATTTTGTCTCTTCCACTCTGTCGTATAACTGAACTATACAGTATGTAACCTTTCGAGGCTGGTTCCTATCACTTAGTTATATTCATTTAAACTTCCTTCATGTCTTTTCATGGCTTGATAGCTCGCTTTTTTTTTAGTCCTGAATACTGTTCCATTGTTTGGATGTACCATAATTGTTTGTTTGTTTTTGAGATGGAGTCTCACTCTTGTCACCCAGGCTGGAGTGCAGTGGCAAAGCTCACTGCAACCTTGGCCTCCCAGGTTCAAGCGATTCTCCTGTCTCAGCCTCCTGAGTAGCTGGGATTACAGGCATGCACCACCACACCTGGCTAATTTTGTATTTTTAGTAGAAATGGGGTTTCTCGCTGGTCAGGCTGGTCCCAAACTCTCCACCTAGGGTGATCCACCCACCTCTGCCTCCCAAAGTGCTGGGATTACAGGTGTGAGCCACCATGCCTGACCAGGATGTACCATAGTTTATCCATTCACCTACTGAAGAACATCTTGATTGTTTCCAAATTTTGGAAATGATTAATAAAACTGCTGTGTACAGGTTTTTGTGTGAAGTTTTCAATTCATTTGGATAAATACTAAAGAATGTGAGTTCTGCATCATATGGTAAGAGTATGTTTGGTTTTGTACGAAAGTGTCAAGCTGTTTTCCAAAGTGGCTATAAAATTTGGCATTCCTACCACCAATAAAGGAGTTTTTGTTACTCCACACACATTTAGTGTTGACAGTGCTTTCAATTTTGGCAATTCTAATAGGTATGTAGTGGCATCTTGTTGTTTTATTTACTTATGAGACATTTCTTGCTCTGCAGCCCAGGATGGAATGCAATGATGTGATCTCGGCTCACCGCAACCTCCGCCTACTGGATTCAGGCAATTTTCCTGCCTCAGCCTCCCGAGTAGCTGGGATTACAGACATGTATGTGCCACCGCACCCGGTGGCGTATTTTTAGTAGAGACGGGGTCTCTCCATGTTGGACAAGCTGGTCTCAAAACTACTGACTTCAGGCGATCTGCCCTCCTCAGCCTCCCAAAGTGTTGGGATTAAAGGTGTCAGCCACTGCACCCAGCCATCTCGTTGTTTTAATTTGCGGTTTCCTAATAACATGTTATTGTTGAGTATCTTTTCATACGTTTCCTTGTGATTTGTGTATCATTTTTGGTGAGATGGCTGTTCAGTCTTTTGTTCATTTTTAATTAGGTGTTCTCTTATTGTTAAGCTTTGAGTCCTTTGTATATTTTGGAGAACAGTTCATTATTAGACCTAGCTTTTGCAAATATTTCCTCTCAGCCTATGACTTGTCTTTTCATTCCCTTAATTGTGTCTTTTGGAGAGCAGAAGTTTGGAATTTTAATGAAGTCTAGTTTATCAATTGTTTCCTTTATGTAGTGTGCCTTTGGTGGTGCATCTAAAAAGTCATCCAGGTTTTCTCCTACATCTCCTAGGAGTTTTATAGTTTTGCATTGTACACCTAGGTCTATGATCCATTTTCAGTTAATTTTTGTGATGGGTGTAAGGTCTATATCTAGATTTATTTATTTTTTTAACATGGGATATCCAGTCACTCCAGCATCATTTGTTGAAAAGACTGTCTTTGCTTCACTCTATGGCCTTTCCTCCTTTGTCAAAATTTGAGTTGACTGTACTTATATGGGTCTATTTCTGGACCCCTATTCTATTCCATTGGTCTATTTATTTTTGCCGGTACGAATTACTGTAGCTTTATTTACTGTCATTTTAGACCCTGTTATTTAGTAAGTTTTGATGTCATGTAATGTCAGTCTTCCAACTTTGTTCTCCTTCAATATTGAGTTGGCTATTCTGGGTCTTTTACATCTCCATGTAAAGTTTAGACTTAGTTTATCAATATCTATAAAATAACTTGCTGAGATTTTTTTTTTTATTATACTTTAAATTCTGCAGTACATACGCAGATTGTGCAGGTTTGTTACACAGGTATACACATGTCATGGTAATGGTTTGCTGCATCCATTGCCTCATCATCTACATTAGGTATTTCTCCTAATGCTATTCCTTCCCAATCCCCCCACCCCCTGCTATTCCTCCCCTAGCCCCCCAACTCCCCAGGCCCCAGTGTGTGATGTTCCCCTCCTTGCATCCATGTGTTCCCTTATCCGTGGAAGACACATTCCAAGGCCCCCAGCAAATGCCTAAACCTGTGGCTAGCTCTAAACCCATGTGCTGTCAATCAGAACACACTGTTTCCTGTCTTCAATGCCTTTTCCATCATTTACTAAGCACTTACCATGCACTGTTGCCATGAACTTCTGCAGCTTGAGGTGCAACAGCAAAACTAGCAGGAATTTTCTTCCTTCTTCACAATTTCACAGATAAAAGATTCATACTTACTATACTATACATTCTAAGTATACTATACTTACTATTCATTCTTACTATACATCTTAGCAACCTCAGCATATATTTTTTTTTCTTTACCTATTAAGTCAAGCAGTTTAACCTCTTCACTTAAAGAAAGTAGTTTATGGCTTCTCTTTGACATAGCTGAATTGCCAGCATCACTACTCTTGCACTTAAGGGCCATAAGTAAGTAAAATAAAGGTCACTTGAACACAAGCACTGTGATACCCAGTCAATCTGATAACCAAGAGGGCTACTAAGTGATGAATGGGAGGATGGTGCATACAAGTGTGGCTATGCTGGACAAAGGGATGATTCACATCCTGGGTGGACGGCATGAGATTTCATCACACTACTCAGAATGATGTGCAATTTAGAATTAAGGAATTATTTATTTTTGGAAATTTCCATTTAATATTTTCAGACCACGGCTGACCACAAGTAACTGAAAGTATGGATAATGGGGGACTATTACACATTCCTTAACCTCTGGGCATCTGTTAGCTCACTGGGGGTGGGGAGGGGTGGGAAAGATAAGGGCTAAAATATGCATAGCTAGTAGCTAACATAGAGCAGATACTTCATAAATGTTTCCTGGTCAACTAGAAGAGCTGACATTTACTGAGCACTAACTGTGTTGGATCTTATGTTCAGTGTTTTATATTATTTCATTTCCCAGTAGGTGCCATTAGCCCATTTTCCAGCTGACTCAGAAATTCGTTTGGTTTAGACAAGTTCCTAGCTAGGCGTGTGGTCGATGTGGGCAAGGTTGAAATACTAGCTAGGTAAGTGGCTGGCATGTGAGCCCTGCTTGGCTGATTTAAAATCTCATGCCCCTTCCATGACTGCACATTGCTGCCTTAAACTGTGATTATACACTGGAGTGAGCTAGACGGAAAATGAAAACGAAATGAGTGTTATTAAAAACCTAAATATTTTAAACTAAAAATATTCTTTCATGCCTTGGTATATTAAAGAAAGAAGGAATAAACAACAGGAACTAAAACAAGAAACCCTAGATGAAGGATAATTAAAAAGTGCTGTTAAATAGAATAGATACAAATGTTAAGCAGATGGTTGCTCTGATTTGTTTTGCAGAGGGTCATCGGGGACAAAGTAATTGTGCCTTCTTCACTTTCCTCCTTCCTCAAAAAATGAATATTAGTTCTCTTTATGTTCCATCTGATTAAGCTGTCCCAATACCACAATATAATGGGACAAATGAAAACAGAAGTCAAGTTTTATTCTTGGAAATCTCTCCACAGCAAGAGACAGTTAAGATTGCCAGGCCACTAAGCCTGTGCAACAGCAGCACTGAGTCTTAGCTTCTGTGTTCTGGAGTACCCGGCTGGGTGACTTCTTACTTGGATTAATGATTTCTCTACCACAAGAACCAACCTACACTGTTCATGAAACATTTTAAAGAACTGGTCACTTAGTCTTGGGCTGCGCAGGAGGGAAAGAGTGTGGGGTTAGAAAAAGTAAGGACATGAAACAATCAAGAAACCTGCAACCAAAGCATAGCATGAAAAGGAAAGAGGATATTTTAGTATCAACAGAACTAAAGACATATTCTTTGGAATTTGAGAGATGATTAAAAATCTTTGTTATTGTGGTAAAAAACTTCAGTAACAAATGGCTTCTTTCAGGTGCCAAAATTCACTATCCTCTTAATCTCTACATAAACAAAAACGGCTATGGCCATCAGCCAAACCAACAGGGTGGTTTAGGATTGTTTTGGAAATCTGAGTGGTAAGTGCTTCTGTGATGAAACCCTACTCTTGGTTAACACAGGATTGACTGGCTTTGGCTTTCACTTTAACCTCTGAAAGACATTAGTGTATACGTTTGCTGCCAGATTTAAAGATGGAAAAAATTGTGATAAAGGACATTAAACAGAACCCAGATAATGCCTAAACCTAATCATTTCCCACCAGTCCAATTTTATTTAGATTTTATGTGCTCACATATAGACACACTTAAAGAGCATGTTTATATATACATATATAAAATATAGATGATATAGGAGTTTCTGACAAAATGATTTATTACTGAAAATCCATTCACTATATAACCTTTGAATACTAGAGAAACTTCAATATGTACAAATCAGCATGAAGTTCCCAGTTCCCAAACTTTGGTTATATGAATATGCCTCAAGCACCGCAAAACAAACATTGGCTCTAATTTAAAAAGAAAAAAAGTACCAAGAAATTAAAAAAAAACAAAACAACAACAAAAAACCCTTCAATCCTCTTGAATCTGTTTTCTTTATACCACGTTGGGAAAACCCTCTTTTATTCCACATTTCCTTTCATCTCAGTTTCCAAAAATGGTATCAGTAAAAACTGATCAGAGGAAAAAAGACAAACCGTTATAAAGGTGATGTCTCAAAAGGGCAATTTCTGAAAATTATTTATCTTAAATAAAAAAACGATTTTAACCTAGGAGGTTTGCATTATGCAACATATATGAAAAAAACCCCTAATTCTTAATTTTCAGATTTTAAAAACTTAATGCAAGCATAGTAAGAGTTGAGTGGAAGGCTCATAGGGAGATTTTTAGCAAAATCAGTTAAAGAGATTCCTGGATTTCAACTTGTTTCCTGGCCATCACTGGCATCTGCAGGCTGCAGAAGCAACTGGTATAATATATGGGCAGGAAGAAAGAAACCTGACAGAATGAGCACAACCTTTCATGGGATTTCACAAGAGATCTGATGGACAAAAGAAATACGAATCAAAGAATGAAGACTGAAATAGAAGAAAACAGAAACAAAACATATCTAAGTCCACATGAGTCAGGATGGAGGGGGCCTAGATATACCAACTGACAACTGCATACACGTGGAAGAGACTGAGTCCTTGACTACAAATGTGGATTATATACACATTTATATTAACTTAAATCAATTCATATATTACACCTGACAGCTCAAACAGGACATCTCTGGTGGGAGGTGGGAGGAGACGCTATTTGCTTGGCTCCTCAGGTCCCTGTCCTTTGCCCTGGCTGGTCAGTTGTCTCTGCACAGGACTCGATGGCATGGTATATAAATGGATAAAGCTTGATGTCTGGTCCAGGGGTGGAACAGTTTCTGCATTCTTCATTGTAATATCGTAGCAACAGCTTATATACTTCTCCTGTACAGTAAAAGGTCAGACCACAAGCACATTAAGTATGCAATTTAAAAAACCTTAGAAAGAACACTCCAGTTTTATCTTAATCTAAATAGCATATGCTCAGATTTGACTTTTAAAAATACAGGATAAATTTCATATGCCTGTAAGGCTTTCCCAACATAAATTTAAAAAATTGTTTAAACTCTTTCAAGAAAGAAATTCTTAGCTCATGATAACAACAGGCTATACATGGTACATTGTCTATGCATTCTCCTAGAGTTCACGGCAACCCTCGTAATATACTTAGCTTCCAAGGTAGCAAACACACTGGGTGAACGCTGGCAGGTCTGAGAAATAGGACAGTGGGGCTTCTCAGGTCTGAACTTACCCTCATTCATCTCTCCCCTTTAGGTTTTTATATACACAAAAGTAAAAATGAACACTAACTCCAACTTCTTGACCTTACTTTAGTAAGCTGATGTACTCAATCAAGACTATGGATGAAACTTTGCCAGAACAAAAAGACTGCAAATGCTGCCCCTCTGAGAGCTTTGTCCTTCCTGCTCAGAGCCATGCTTTTGTTTCCTTGTACCCACTGTGATTCATCCACATTTAGCAAGTGTTCCCACTGAATGCTGTACAATCCATCTAGATACCAAGTGTCAAGAGTATCTCCTACTTACCAACAGTGAGGTTCCTTTCAGTAAGGAAAGTGTGCATGCTGTAAATGTCTCTCATCAATTCTGAGTCCCCAAAGGTGAAATAAACCACATCTCGTTCAGCTGCAGCAGCTGCCAGTATCTGTATTAAGGCTGAGGCAAAGAGAAAAGACACAGCTGTATCTTGACACTTCCCATCTAGATACCTTTAGCTCTTTCAACCAGATAAGTTATGGCTGGTGTGCCACAGCTTCATCCTAGATTAAGGATTTATAAACCGAACATACACAGTATTAGAAATGGTGAACACAAGACAGGCATAAATCATCTAATTGCGTGGCTTTTCAGATATGTTGCCAAGAATATCATAAAACTACAGAATTCCAACACAGGCACCTTTGCTGAACCACAAATAAAGGAAGCTGCAAACTGTGGGACTAAGGTGATATTTATATTCACTTCTGTTAATCTGGAACTAAAATTCTTGTATTTGCTTACTTGATACAAGTACTACTGTGTCTTATCACACAGCCACAGGCACATTTGGAAGGTTCTTATGTTCTCTTTAATCCCATAACAGGTGTTCTCAAAATGGGCTGGGTAGCATACCTGAATCCCTCCTGCATTCCCACCTCCACTGGTTGCTGCAGCATGGAAGCTGGAGTTCCCGAACACACTAGACACTTTCTGGTGTGTTATAAAAATGAAAAAATAATCAAGATCTACTATCTCCAGGAATCAAAGTTACAAATCACTGGCCCTGAAGTATGTTTCCAAAAATTTAGTTCCCTTACAATCGCAATAGATGGAATTTATTTTAAATAACCACAAAATTAAATATAGTTACAATTAAATGCCCTTTTGCTAGTTGTAGATCTCTTACTTCATAAAAGGGAAGATGGGGATCAAATCAAAATATTAAAGAGGGTTTTTTGTTTGTTTGTTTGTTTGTTTGAGATGGAGTCTCGCTCTGTCACCCAGGCTGGAGTGTAGTGTTGTGATCATGGCTCACTGCAACCTCCGCCTTCTGGGTTCATGCAATTCTCTGCCTCAGCATCCTGAGTAGCTGGGATTATAGGCACCTGCCAACATACCCGGCTAACTTTTGTATTTTTAGTAAAGACAGTTTTACCATGTTGGCCAGGCTGGTCTCGAACTCCTGACCTCAAGTGATCTGCCCGCCTCAGCCTCCCAAAGTGTGGGAGGGGATTACAGGCGTGTACCAATGTGCCTGGCCAAAGAGGGTATATCTTTTTATAGTTTTTATTTTTGAAAGCATGTTAATATTCTACATATTTACAAATTAAAATTAAAATACTAAGAATGGGAATGGGGAGAAGCCTACAATGGAAGGTAAACTAAAACAAATGAGCCTAATTTTAGTTCAAATGAATAACATAACTACACTGAAGAGAAAGGAAGAAAAGGAAGAAAGAAAGAACCCAAGTAACTTACAAAGACAATATAGGACTTACATAAGTCCGTAAGACCATAATATATGGTCTCAGGCCAGAAGGAGAGAACTGCAAACAAATTCCCAACTCTTTTTACGAGGGTTCCTTATCATAGTAGTACAGGTGAAGCAACTCTGAAACTATTTTTAACTGTATTAGAGGAATGAGCAAATGAATAAATGTGTTGATGCTGCTGGGAAATGGTGTCTCACTATGGAAGAAAGGACACACAAAAATGGAATGGAGGAAGACAAAAAAGAACTGTGTGGGGATGGACTGAAATGGAAGGCATTGGTGTATACACTCATGATGTCAAAAATGTGTGTGTGTGTGTGTGTGTGTACATATATACATTTTCTAGCTCTGTCTGCTAAAAGGGCCAAAAGGGAGATACCACAGTAGCAATGAGCACACTCAGCACCCAGATCTTGGTCTCTACTAATCACTGCCCCCAAATAGAACTAGATTGCTCTAAATGTTTAATACTATAGTTTGGACAAGGTAAAAGATGATCTCAAAATATTTTGTTATACCAGAAAGTAAAGAAGTACTCAAATGGATAAAAACCAAAAAACAAACACACACACACACGCACACACACACACACACACACACACACACACACACACCCAGAAAGGCCGGCTCTTGCCCACAGGAGAAAGCCAAAGACTAACTGGTAAGGGTGGAGGGAGTGTTAGAACAGGAACATCCATTCTTTGCAACCATTGTGGTAAAGTCCAGACAAGAGTCATTAACAGATTGAAATCTAGGGAAAATTTTGCCTTTGTCTTCCTAGAGATTGCTTATTAGGTACAAGAGAGAGAAAAAAACGTTAACTCTGCATTGGGGAAACTGGGTAACACCCTGACAGGGTGATCAAAATTAAGATCACCAGTAGTGTCAGATGGCCATGAAGTGCCTCTAGACAGTGTCACTGACACAGCATTTTGATGGAGAATGCATAACCTTAACCTCATCACAAGGAAAAGGCAGACAAACTCAAAGAATGTATTCTTCAAACACATCAATGTCATAAGAGACAAAGAAAGGCAGTGGAACTATTCTCGATTGAAAAGGAGGCTAACAAACATGACAACAATAGGCAGTAGCTGACCCTGGACCCTGTGCTAGAGGGGGAAAAGGCTAGAAAGGGTTTTATTAGGTCATCTGACAAAATGGGAATATAGATGAAAGAGTAAATAAAATATCAGTGTACATTTATGGATTTAATAAATATAATGTGTTTATATAAGAGAATATTTTATTCTTAGGAAACACACATTGAAGTATTTAGGAAAGAGGGCATAGTATATGTAACTTAAGCTCAAATGATTCAGAAAAAAAATTGCATATACGCATATATGTGCGTATACATACATATGCATACAAAAAGGTGTGTATTTTTATTTTTATAAATTTTAAGTTATTTAAAAAATTACATAGGAAGGAAAAAAATTTAAGTTGAACCAGTAAAATCCGATATAGTTGAGTATTTCCTAGATTTGGGAATGAATCTATGACATTATAATATACATAAGATTCTAAAATACCATCAAAGTATGTCCTAATTTCCAAACTAATATTATTGAGTATCCACAGCATGGGAGGTGCCATGACTATGCCTCATTAATCTCAGAGTATTGAAAGTAATTAACTCCAAAATAGAGGTAAGTTTTAATTAAAACTGCTCAACCAACTTATGCATACATTAAAGCTTCAATACACCCGATTTCAAAAGGTTCCTAATTAACCTACACTACACATAAAAATGAGAACTAATGAATCATCATCTTTCTCGACTAAGAAGTACCATTTCTTACCCTTTAGTGAAAATGAAAATTTAGCTTTAAGTATTTACTATTAAAAAAGACAGAGACTCAAAGAAGAGTCTTTTTCATCCTATTTCCTACTAGATCACTAGTCATTTGCCATTTGTGAGAATGAAATATTAATAAAAACATTTAAAATTTATCTCTTTATAGAGTTTATTTTGAGAGAAAAACAAATTTACATTACATTCTTGATTTCACACTCATTTCTATTTGAGTACATACTGTACCATAAGCACGTGTTAAACTAGTGAGGACTGAGAGACAGGAGATCCAAGTTCTATCCTCAGCCTTGTGCCAGCTATCTAGCTCTGTGACTTTAGCCAGTCACTTAATTCTCTTGGCTTCATTTTTCTCAACTACACAATGGAGTTAAATCAGATGCTCCCTAAAGATTCTTTCAGAGTTTAGAAATCCATAATCACTGTTGTAATTGTTTCCCCTCCATTGGATGCTAGATTATAAATACATAAATGAAATTTCCCGAAAGATAATCTTGATCCCAGACACATCAGTAATCACTGACAAAAGTTTATTTTAGATCTCCTTGTCTACAACCCCCAAGATCTTTGCAAATCTCCACAATTATGCTTCATGATTTAAGTAAACTCTCTTGCATCAAAAGTTAGATGAGAATAAATCACAAATCTATTAGAGTATGTGGACTGATTCCAAGTATGCTATAAAAACATCAAATTCTAACTTCAAGCACAACTACGTGCCAAAATAATCACTTAAATTAACCTGCAGGGAGCTTGGTTTTAATTTTCTTTTTGGCATCAATGTTAAGCCATGAAAAAATACAAATAAATATGAATAACATAAAAAAGTAATTCATAGTGTCCTGTTGCAACAAATGGACCAAGTAAAAAATGCGTTAGATGATGGATACTTATACCACAGGTGTGGTATGAGGCCACCAGCATGTAATATTGCTAACAACTGCTAACACTGGGCTCTTACAGCATGTTGAACACTGTTCTAGGAGCTTTACAAATACTACCTTATGATTCCTTACAAAAACTCGACAAGGTTAATTATTATTTCCATATTGAAAATAAAGAAATTTAGGCACCAAAAGGTTAAGTAATTTGTCTCAGGCCACACAGCCAGAAAGTGGTGGAGCTAAGACACCACTCAAGGACACATGCCCTCACCCACTGCTTCCAAGCTGCTGTGGCAATCTACCCAGCTCAACTCCAAGCAGACCTTACCACATGCCAGCAGAGCAACACCTTTATATCGCTTATTCAAATGACTTAAATGCATGCTGTCAAGGAGGCCAAAACAGTACAGATTTGAAAGTATTGTGCACATATTTCTACTGAGCTCACTTTGTGAGCTCTCACACTTTGGGTACCCTGAGAATTCAGCATTGCTCACCAGTCCCAAAAGTATTTCACTTCTTGTTTCTACCACACAGTACTCTCTGAAGCCAACTCTTATTCTCCCATTGGTCTTCTCTGGCTACTGTTTTAAATCTTGACACTCCCCCCTCTCCCACTATGGATGTGCTCAATTTTTGGTCCTCTCACCTGCTTTAAATACACTCTCTCTTCGAGAATGCAGCCACATCACTAGAATGGCAACTCCCAAATCTAGATCCAGATCCAGAGCTTGCAGCCAATACAAAAGCACACAAAGGCTTCAATCCTGGTTTGAATCCTGGCACTACCATTTGCTATCTGTATGACTCTAGGCTAATTTACCTCTCAATGCCCAGCTGTTACCCCTATACAGACAAAAAAGAAAACCTACCTAAATAGGTTGTTGTGTGCTAATACAGGTAAAGAATATATTTAGTACAATTCCTAGAACAGAGCATGCACTCAGTATGTTCTCAACTAATAATTACGACAATAGAATGAACATGTATATTGGTTTTTGAGGAAGATGGGGTCAAACTTTGAATGTTGGTTTTGATACTTGTTAGCTGCTCTCTTGGGACAGGTTTATTAGCTGTCTATAAACCTTGGTTTCCCATTCTTAAAAATAGGGGCAACAAATGGAAGGGTACTTGCACAAACTGTAGGAGAAAATACAGTGATTGTTAAACCTGGTTGATCCCAGCTCCCAGACAATTAAAACAAATTCCTAAAGCCATTTTCCAGTCTATTAACTCAGCAGTATCTATGAAGTACTGACAGAGGTTGAGTATCCCTCATCTGAAATGCATGGGAACAGACTGGTTTTGGATTTGGTTTTTTTTTTTGGTTATATTTTCAAAACCAGTTGAGTATCTCAAATCTGAAAATCTGAAACTAAAATAGTCCAAAGAGCATTACCTTTGAGCATCATGTGCTCAAAAACTTTTGGTAAATTTTTAAGCATTTTGAATTTTGGATTTTCAGATTTGGGATATTTAACCTATAAGAAATATGCACTTGCTCCAGACACCTTTGAATGCACATTATCATAAAACACCTCATTCTTAGCACTGGGGCCATAAAAAAGAATAATACAGAAATGTTAGGAATCTTCCTGAGCAAGGCTGGAAGATACCAAGAGAGTGTGATCTATTCTGGCAAAAGAAACCAAAGTGCGGAGGAGCCTGTGGTAGACAAACTGAGGTGATCTGATTCAATGTTCTATTCTCCTACCTTCCATTTTTGGTTGGAAATCCCCCCCTTCCCCACCTCCATAACCACACTTCCTATAAAACTCAGTCAATGGGCCAGTCTAGGCCAACCACAGCATGGTAGAAAATGACGTATCAGCACTGTCCAGATTTTTTCTAGAGAAACAGTCTGTCTGGAGTTTAACTATCTTGATTCCAAAACTGTAAAATAACTAGTAGAGACATTATTTAAGTTTAATATGAATGGACATAAGGTCTGAAAGAAATTTATTAAAAGTTTCTATATTTCAGAAATATTTTACTTAACATACATATGTCATTGTATGAGGCATCAAGAAATTAGCCTAGAGTCATACAGAGAGCAAGTGGTAGTGCCAGGATTCAAACCAGGATTAAAGCCTTTGTGTGCTTTTATATTGGCTGGAATTGGAAATCCTTTAAATCTCATTGGGGGCATGTCTTGTGTTTATTGATTCCCCTGGCTATGATGATTTGGTCCAAGGGATGAGAAGTAATCCCAGTTGGTAAAAAAAATTCATGGCATTTTTAAACTAAGGAGTCCTCCTTTTTTCTTGGGTCACTGAACTGCAGGGTTGCAAGTCTGGAACTATTTGGTCCTGGTTCCTGCCAAGCAGAGAAAATCTGATGGAGACGTCTAGACGAGAATGAGGCCATTATATTGAAAGAAGCAGGCAGGAAAGAAACCAACACCAACAGGAGGGCCTGATTCTAGAATCGACTCATCCCTGAGGTCAATTCTACCCTGCCTTTCTCAGCCACATCAAGCAACAGTCCCCTTTTAGGTGGAAGGGATAAGCTACATTAGTGTCTCTTTCAACCAAAAGAATCCTAATACAGAGCTTTTTTGGTGGAAGGGAATGAGGGTCTTTCTGAAGTAGTTACCACTGGAGTAGAATCTTACAAAGGACAGAAGTAATTAGCCAGGTACAGACAGACAGTTACAGAAAAATGTGCAAAGCCCAAGATTAATTAAAGGCACACAGAAGCTACTGAAAAAATTTGTTAACTAGAAATTCATTGAGCATATTTATTTGAAAGTCACTTTCAGGTAGTGAAGGTAGAGAATGGGGATACAAAGGAAAACGCAAAAAAAAAAAAAAAAAAAAAGACACCTTTTAATTATAGTAAACTGGCAACGGTATACTTGTTTACAGGTCAGGTAACATATATGGAGGTATCCAAGGGAGAGAATACAGTCATGGGTTCTTAGTTTCTATTCCTGGTTGGGCCAGTAAAGCCCCTCCCTCATCCTTCTTTTCTGCTTATCACTAGAGAGGTAAACTAAAAACCACAGCTTCAGGCTGCTAAGAGCCTAAAACAAAACAAAACAGAACAAAAACAACAAAATAAAGCAAGTTGGACAAACCTGTAAGTAAACACCAAAGGAACTGCTAGGAGAAATTTACAAAAACACAATAGAAGAAGGAATGCTAAAGTACCACTCAATTCCTTCACAAAATAAGCAAGTAAGATCAGAAGGATAGAGAGTCTGACTCAAAAGGTATAGAATCTTACAGCCAGAGTAAGTCTTATACCCTTCAGAGACACCTTTACAAGTGCCAACATGTCTGCAATAATTGACTGTGGTAGGTCATGAAGAGAAGTTCAAGAAACTCCAAAAAGTAGAAATAATATTATCTATTCTTTGATTACAATGCAATAATATTAGACATGAGATAAAAGCAAAATGTTTAACCATTAGAAAATTTTAAGTTATCTCCTAAAACTCTCATGGGTGCCCAGGGTCTGGTGGTACACTTGAGGCAGAAGCCCCCCCACCCAAAAATCTCTGTTGAGACGAGATGTAGAAAGCTTTAAAAAAAAAAAAAAAAAAAAAAAGCTGCTTCTACTCCAACCATGAGAAAAGGCCAAATATTGTAATCTACAAAATTATGACTTCTGAGTTTATAGGAGAGCTGAGTTTTTGAGGCAATCGAAGGGTAATAAGCCCCTCTGAGAAGATAAAATATATGAACTGTTTTATCTTTGAAAATACACAGGAGAAAGAGGTGGTCACCACAAAAACAAGTAGGAATAAATCAGCCAAAACGTCAATGAAATGTTAAAAGGCGAGTATGAACTAGGGGGTCACTTTGGAACAGTTAGGAGCACCAGAAATAAGCAGAGCTTGCACTGACTCAAAAGCTTTCACGTGAGCTTCCTTCCACAAGGTGCTCAGAAAGATGGGGATCAGGCAGGAGGCCATAGGGAGCCCCTTTGGTGGCAAAGCCATGCAGGAGGCCACCAGCTGCTGCTGGAGCCAGGTCCAGAGCCCCTCCATCTCCCCCTAGTCTCTTCTCTCCTAGTTTCTGGCTCTTGGGGCCACTGGCTGCCTGAGGAAAAAGGTTGTTAGTAAACTGTCTACTGAATGAACTAATATATGCAAACTGTTCTCTTAATAGTTGTCAAAATAATATATAATCAAAGCAGTTCAAAACTAATTGTGACACTGGGCATGGTAGCGCATGCCTGCAGTCCCAGCTACTTGGGAGGCTGAAGCAGGGGGTTGAGGCTGTAGTGACCTATGATCACCACATTGCACTCTAGTCTGGGTGACACAATGAGACCTTGTATCTTAAACAAACAAACAACTAAATTGTGGTAAAACACAAAACTCATGTACAATTAAGTAACAAGCACGTCAAAAATATTTTGCCTTCTTTCTTTTGTAATTTTCCTTTTTTGTAAGAGATGTGGTCTAGCTACGTTGCCCAGACTGACCTTGAACTTCAGAGCTCCAGCGATCCTCCCACCTTCCCAGTAGCTGGGACTATAGGCATGTACCATCATGCCCAGCTTAGCCTTATTTCTATTAATAATTAAAGAAATAAAGTTTAAGGATTTATACCTGCCCATGTTACCCACCATGAACACTTTTGCAAAAACTTTTTGTTACAAAAACAATATATGCTCACAATAAAAAAAAATACAGATCAAAAATAAAGTATAATACATCACTGACCAGGTGTGGTGGCTCACAACTGTAATCACAGCACTTTGGGAGGTCAAAGTGGGAAGATCCCTTGAGCTCAGGAGTTTAAGACCAGCCTGGGTGACACAGTGAAACCCCATTTCTACTAAAAATAAAAAATGAAAAAACTCCAACGAAACAAAACAAAAAGAATATCACCTACCAAAGACCAACCATAGTTAATCTTAGCACATAAACAGATAAACATAGAGAACCTCAAATTTGTGTGATATTTTATATTCATAATTTAATTTTAAAATGGTTTATATGACGTACATTGTGTATTTCTCCGATTTGTCAATATTCCAAAACCATCTCCCTGTCAGCAGATACATTTCTAAAATGGTTTTTAAAGGAGGCATAGTATTTTATTGCATAAATGTACCATAATTTCTTTCTTTTTAACATCAAAGTTTTAGTAACCAATTTCCCACTGAAGGACATTATGACTACTTCTAAATTTTTAACGAATATTTAGGCTAATGAAGGGGAGGGAAATGTCACAGTTACTCCAAAATTTAAATCTTAGTGGTTGAGAAAATTAATTATATAATGGAAATCTTTGACTACTACGCTTGATAGTCACCAGAGCAAGCACAGCTGCAGTCTGAAAGGCTTTTAAGCCAGAAAAAAAGAAAAAAAAAAACGAAAAGAAGTGAACACATTTATAAAGCTTTCCGAACTGTCTATCACAAATGACCATGGCTTATAGCAGACCTAGCTTCTGGATTGATGATTTGAATCTAGTCATTCATTTTACTTAAGAGATAGACAGGAAAAAAGTATCTGTCATAAGATCAATAAGCCCAGAGTGAAAAACAGGTTTCCTCAAACATTGAAAACAGCACCATACAGTTTTTGTTTTTGTTTTTGAATTTGAAGAAAATGTAGGTAAAAGTCTTTAGCATAAAGGGACAGGAAAGATCTTTCTAAGCACATCACAACAATGTGAACACATAAAAAGTACCTCAGTAACTTCAGCCTAATAGGTTGAAATAAATGAAGAAAAAGAAAAATGTTTGTAACATGTAACAGTTAAACAAGGTCAGGTACAGTGGCTCATGCCTGTAATCCAGCACTTTGGGAGGCCGAGGCTGGCGAATCACAAGGTCAGGAGTTCGAGATTAGCCTTGCCAACATGCTGAAACCCAGTCTCTACTAAAAATACAAAAATTTAGCTGGGCATAATGGCGGGTGCCTGTAATCCCAGCTATTCGGGTGGCTGGGGCAGGAGAATCGACTGAACCCGGAAGGCGTAAGTTGCAATGAGCCAAGATCGCGCCACTGCATTCCAGCCTGGGCAAATTCTGTCTCAAAAACAAAACAAAACAAAAAACCAACCCCCTCAAAACAGTTAAACAATACTTTTTTAATACACAAAGAGTTATTAAACCAGCCAGTGAAAAAAATCAAACTACTCTCTAAGAGATGAATGGGCAGAAGGCATGAAAAAGCAATCCACGAAACAAATGCCCAATAAACACGAAAACTGCTGAACCTCAGAGAAATCAAAAAGAGTGACAAAGTCCTGTCTTGGTGATGCTACTCATTCGAGGAAGATAATCTGAATTGATATCGCCCTTCAGAGTGCAATTTGCAAGGATCAAAATAAAGTATACATAACCTTTGACTCATTAATCTCACTTCTAGGAATTTAGCTTAAGAAGATAATTATACATAATATATATAATTGTACTAGACACTGTAGTACCGCTTATAACATAATTAAAACAAACTGTGAATGGAGACTCTGTGGAATAAATTATGGTACATATGTGCATACAACAGAATACTGTGTAGCCACTAACAAATGGTGAGTACTCAGTAGATCTACATTTGTTAGTGGTGAAAACCATCCATGAGACTGCATGCAGACTTTCCAAAAGGAAGAGACTGGAGAACAGAACAGAGGGTGTCACCTCATCAATAGTTACACAGATTGCTAAACAGCGATGACCTGAAGGATGGCCACCAAACGCTGACGGTGAATTCTGGTGATTTTTATATATGTCATGGTATTTTTCTGGATTACAAAACACAACAATAAAGGTGTCATTTTAATAAAAATGTTAAGAAGCATTTAACTGATGAGGGGAAAAGCAGTTACATTATGACAGACGCAACTATTCCCAAAGAGATGAATTTTATCTAAATCTAGTTTGGCTATGAAGGCCAGCTGGCTGTTTTATGTCTGCTTTATTGTTTGAGTGTTACTTTTTAACTGTGGTATAACAAAGAATTTTTCTGGCAATCTTGGGTTCCTGGTAGAAGCTTTAAAACCTTTGTTCTGTTAATGAGGCAATTCAGATTGCACTCTTGGGAGTCAGGGAAGGGCAGGAGATCGAGCTCAATCATGTGGCCAATGATTTAATCCACCATGCCTACAGAATGAGACTTCAATGAAATCTTTGGTCACCAAAGGTCAGTGCAGCCTCCTGGCTGGTGCACACACCAGGGATGTTCCGGGAGAGTGGGGTGCCCTGACACTAATAGGAAGGGTCATGGAAGCTCTGCTTTCTCTTCCAGTCTTCGCTTTATATGTCTAGTTTATAATAAAACTGCAATGATAAGGACAGGACTTTTTTTCTGCATTCCGATTGATCGCTGAACCTGAGGTGGGGACATGGGAACCTCTTGGATTGGTAACCAGCAGGATAGAAATGTGGGTGGCCTGGGGATCCCCTGAACCTTGTGAATGTAGTCTGAAGAGGGGGCAGTCTTGTGGACTTTGTCCTTAATAGGCAAGATCTGTAATTACTCCAGGGAGTCAATGCCAGATTTGCAATGCAGTACACCCAGTTGGCGTCAGACCAGTTGGAATGAAATGGAAAAGTAACCATCCTAAGTAATGATATAGTATTATTTTTTATAACTGATACTTTGAAAAGAAAATGTCAATGTAGTAAATGGCCAATAGCTTTGTTGATCAAGTTTGTGAACTTTCTACCACAAACAATAAGAAATGCTTCAGCCTCTTGGGCATCCAGATGCCTCCAATCTGCACCGTTCATGTAGCTCTCCCAGGCTGTGCTCCCCGAGTCCCATGGGCCTCCGCTATAGCACTCATTCCTGTGTACTGCATCGGTCTATGCCTCTCTCTCATACGCTGGACTGTGAATTCCAGAGGAGGCATCGCATCTTCCCCATCTTTGTATTCTCAGAGCCTACCACTGTGCCTACAGAGTAGCAAAGGTGCTATTAATTTTGGTGGATAAATGAGTCAATGAAATAACTCTCCATAAAAATAACTCCGGTGAAGGAAAGTGCCTGAGTGCAAGCTCAGGTTTAAAACTTCAGTCTTTATGTGCTCTTCCCTCCCTGCCAACCTTTCAATATTCAACTAAATACTGTGTCTGGGAGATCAAAGTGATAAGTAACCTCTGAGAGAAATGGTAAATGAAAACAAGAATTCCTTTAAACATAATAGGAAAAAAGAAAATAGTGTTAAATATTCCTTTTCCTTTTCTCTTAGGTTTCTGTGGTCTCTTATGATAGAACATCTGGCTTGAAGAACAGTTTTTTTCATGGTCAGAGTGCTTTTATCCTTCTCTGCAACTTACTCACCTTTTAACCTGGCATCACCTCCAAAGGCACCACAGCCCCAGTTTCCTGTGGCCACTGCAGAAAGATTCTCTGAAGAAACTCCAGGTCGAAGAAATCCACAGTAAGCCTGCAGGATAAAAGAAATATCAAAGCCTGTGAGTACCTAGACACTAACAGTGTTTCTGACTGATGCTCTAGGATTAGTATCCATTATCAAGCTTATGTTCAATTTCTCATTTTTTTTCCTTAAGGGACAAAGTAGAGGGAAAAACAAAGAGCTCAATCATGTCGCCAATGATTTAATCAATCATGCTACAGCATGAGACTTCAATGAAGTCTTTGGTCACCAAAGGTTTTTTTCATAAAAATAAACCATGAAACTGAAATTAAACCTCATTCAGTGTTTAGATCAATAATCATGCAAAGGAAGAGACTAAGAAATAATAAATTCTATTATTTATGTATTTGGATGCTACGCAAATAAAATCCCTCAAACCAATACAGGTCCCAATTTCTTTTTCCAATTCAAACAAACAGAAATGGAAGTAGCAGAGCTATTTCAAGAACTAATATATAAACTTATAAACTATAATCCTAGTGACAAACTACTAGGAAAAACCACCAGGAAAGGCACTTGTTAGAACAGTTTTCTATTTCTTTAAGGCTTTAATCACTAGTTTTTTCCTCAGGCAAAGGGTCACTATTAATGCCGTCTCAGCATCATCTCTCTGAGTTATGGCGACTAGATTAATAAATGTGCTTCCTGCTACTGAAATGCTTAATAAAGAGCAAGCAACTATCTATAGAAGGGATTCCTATACTTGGTTATGAAATAACCCTTAAGATGCCTTTCAGCTCTGTGATTCTCTGGTTTCTTTCTCTGTTTTAAGCTAGAATATTTAAAATTTTGCCAGTAATCTGAGAAAAATACAATATATTCTGAGGATGCTGGCTAAGTATTAATTAAGTAAACAGCTCATTTTCTTTTTTTTCTTTTTTCTTTTTTTTGAGACGGAGTTTCGCTCTTGTTACCCAGGCTGGAGTGCAATGGCGTGATCTCGGCTCACCGCAACCTCCGCCTCCTGGGTTCAGGCAATTCTCCTGCCTCAGCCTCCTGAGTAGCTGGGATTACAGGCACGCACCACCATGCCCAGCTACTTTTTTTGTATTTTTAGTAGAGACGGGGTTTCACCATGTTGACCAGGATGGTCTCGATCTCTTGACCTCATGATCCACCCACCTCGGCCTCCCAAAGTGCTGGGATTCCAGGCTTGAGCCACTGCGCCCCGCCTTAACAGCTCATTTTCTATATGAGAAGACCATTGTGTAAGATCCCAGAGTTCCTAATTTCCACTTCTTTGTGTCAGCTACTTGATCTTCCTGCCTTCTTTCTACATTCTTAGTTTTCTGAAGTGATCTGACTGTAACAGGTTTAATGTAACTGCAAAGCAAGACTCTCCTGCATTCTCAAGTTCCAAACAAAGCCTAAAATATAGCTTACACATAATAGCAAATACAGTTAAAAGAATGATCTTGACAAATGTTCTCAGAGAAAAACAAAGGATAAAGAAAGATGCTTCTATGAAACCCACACATAGAAATACAGTAAATTGTTCTCTGAAGTTTCCACAAAGGTATAAAAATTTATTTTACACAGTGTCTGGAAGGATTAACAAGGCTATTCCTTCCATACCCTCCTAGACTGTAAATCTTGACAGATATTAATTATAAGTTGGCACCAGATCATTATTCAACACTGTGGTATGGAGCTTACACAAGCAGTCACAAATTACCTGCATAGTCAGATGCATGGAGCTTCTGAAAATCTCTTCTAGGTCAAAAAAATCTGAGAGCTCCATTTTTTTTTAATAGGCTTTTGAAAGATAGTCTGTGTCATTAAACGAACAAGGTAGAGAACAAACCCTCTGGAAGAATAAATGTAACTGCAGCTTTGTCTCCTGTCAGATTTTTCTAACAGGCCTAGAGAGAAGGAGGTTTCCTCAGACTCCTAGTTCATGTCTCTGTTTTATACTATCAGAATGGTCTTAGTTTCTTTCTTACTGCTGTCTCTAAATAACTGAGTTAACTGTACTTCAATGTGCAAAAATAGCTTAGTGAAACTAAGGCCTAACAATTGAGAATTTGAAACATTTAAATTATTAGACACAAAATCTACTATATATTATCCAATTTTCATGGAAAATTATCAATCTTGAAAAATGGACATTAAAAACAAACAATGAAACTGAAATTAAAACTCATTCAGTGTTTAGATCAAATCTTTAAAAGCTCATGGCTGTGACCCCAGCACTTTGGGAGGCTGAAGTGGGAGAATCACTTGAGCTCTGGAGTTTGAGACTAGCCTGGGCAATATGACTAGAACTTTGTCTTTACAAAACAAAAAAATTAGCCAGGTGTAGTGGCGCATGTCTGTGGTCTCAGCTACTTGGGAGGCTGAAGTGGGAGAACTGCTTGAGCCCAAGAGGTCTACGCTGCAGTAAGCCATGATCGTGCCTCTGTACTCCAGCCTGGGTGATAGTGAGATTCTATCCCCCCACCCCTGCCATGAAAAAATGTTAAATAGACAGAAATTAAATGATAAAATTACACAGAATTTAGAATAACTGGTTACAATGATTAAATACAAAATTATTTTATTCTGTTAAGAACCAAGCATTTGTAAGGTCAGAAGTAAGACAGCAGTAGTATGCTGCCCTGAGCCCTCTTTGGAAAGTCAGCCCAGGCTTCTCCATTCTCTAGGAAGAAGGATGCATGAAGTGCTGGATACCAGGGCAGAGCCTTGAATCAGGGGACCTTTCCTTGTATGGGTAGGAATTGAACTCCTATGGTAAAGAAACAAAGATCAGATAAGGATAGAGACATCAAAAGAGTTGCCAAGTTCTCACTCCACACAAAAAGGAACTAGGAGTTCTCAAGAGCTCTATATTGGCAAATGTACCCAGAAAAAGAGTACTTGAAAAGACTGATCAGAGCTGCAAGAGTTAAAGAAAGCCAGTTTGAACTCTGGCCATACCCAGACCTGATATTCTGCAATGACAGAGCAATTTATTTTTACTAATAAACAACTCAGAAGTGGGAAAAGAAAAAGGAAGCACTGAGACTCCAGGATAGTAAATAGAAGACACCAATGAACGACAGTATCTTGGAATGAGTTTTGATGGGAAGGGAAGAAGACAGAAAACATAAGGCTAATTCGGGAGTCCTGAAGGTTGCAAAGGGATGTGCTGAGAAGCAAGATGAAAACATTAGTACCTAGAGTTAAAAACTAGAGACCAACCAGGAAATGGTTATGATAGAGATGTAGAAAAGAAGTAAAGAAAATGGAAAAGAGACCAAAACAAAACTGGTGTAAGAGTCTACAGGCCCAAAATGAGGCCCAGGAAAGAGATGGTATCCAGGATAATAGTCTGGCACAAATATGCACCCACACACTTTAGTAAGATCTTTGGCTTCAATATCCATTTTAGCAGGACCAAGCAGATAGACAGTTGTGTGCTGCATACTGATGTTGCAGTCAACAACAAAGCACAAACACAATGATGGTCCCATAAGATTATAATACCATATTTTTGTAGTACCTGTCCTACGTTTAAGACACAAATGCTTACCACTGCATCACAACTGCCTATAGTATTCAGTACAGTAACATACGATACTGGTTTGCAGTCTAGGAGCAATAGGCCACACGATCTAACCTAGGTGGGTAGTAGGCTATATGCTCTGTGACATGTGCAAAGTGACTACTTCTCAGAACATATCTCCATCTTTAAGTGATGCATGATTTTACTTAAATGATGTTTTTCATTATTATGTAAATACATTATTCTATTTGCTAAAATAATAATTTAATAATTATTGTTCCTAAAGAGTTGCTCAGTTATATAAAGTCAATCTACTATGCTTAACTTAATACACAGTGGATATTGATACTGATTTCCTGAGGTTTTTAGTGTTCTGTGATTTCTTATGATTTTTTTTTTTTTTTTTTTGAGACAAGTCTTGCTTTGTTGCCCAGGCTGGAGTGCAGTGGTGCGATTCCAGCTCACTGCAACCTCTACCTCCCAGGTTTCAAGCAATTCTCCTGCCTCAGCCTCCCAAGTAGCTAGGATTACACTTTATCTTTAAAACAATTATAACATTCATATATTGTTTTTGCTATTTTAAAATGCAATATAAAAAAGTATGCAGATCTTAGTTTCCTCATACGTAAAATCCAAGACTGGGTTACATATTTAATGGTTATTATGATTCTATATATTGGGAAACTTAAGGGAAAACTCACTACAAATGATACATTTTGAATATTCTTGAAAAGTAAAATGACACATATTTTATGAAAAGATTCTAAGTGCTCAGATGCTGAACTTCTACAAATACCAGCAGCAAATATTGATGGGTTTGTTATCAAGCTTTGGTTTAATAACAGTCCTATTCCAAATATGGTGGTGGATAATAACAAAAACATCAATAAACAGATCATTTTTTAAAAAATGGCAAATAGGGATGATTTCCATCTCTTCACTTTGTTCAATTCAGATCCAGAAAGTTCCAAAAAACGTATTCATTAGTTAATCCTACCTAAAATCCTACCTAACATGGCAAATACAACTTTTCACAGGTGATTTCTTTCTTCCCTTGCAGAACTATTTGCCACTTTTACAAGCTGAAGTCATAAATCTTTCTAACCCTAAGATAATTATCCTTTAGAATGTCTTCTGGCTGATCTCTCACAGGATTAAACATTGCTTCACAGTTTCAGTTAGATAAAAGGACACTGGTTTTCTCCTTCAAAAACCAACTCTACTTGCAGGTCACAATGTGAGTCCAATAAGACCACTGGAGCCTGGATGGACCAGACCTTTCCAGAGTCCTGGAAAGCCCTTCTTAGGATTGGTGTTTCAATTATTAACTGGTGAGTAATGCTTTAAAGTAGCAAACAAGTCCCCAGAGGTCAGAGATCCATACTGAATTCTGACGGTGAAAACTGGTCTTAGCTTTGTTGTTTTATTTAGAAAAATGTGAGTTTTTTTTTCTTTTCCTCCTCTTTGGCATGCATACACACACACACACACACACACACACACACACGTAGAATTGTGCAAGTTATATCTAAAGTGATTTAACATAGACTTCTGCTCTAAAACAAAGTTTACAAAACATGAGATATAAAACATTGGGCCAGGTGTGGTGGCTCATGCCTATAATCCCAGCACTTTGGGAGGCCGAGGTGGGCAGATCACAAGGTCAAAAGGTCAACACAATACTGGCCAACATAGTGAAACCCTGTCTCTACTAAAAATACAAAAATTAGCTGGGCGCGATGATGTGCACCTGTAGTCCCCGTTACTTGGGAGGCTGAGGCAGGAGAATCGCTTTAACCTGGGAGAGGGAGGTTGCAGTGAGCTGAGATTGTTTCACTGTACTCCAGCCTGGTGACAGAGCGAGACTCCGTCTTAAAAAAAAGATTTGAAGTCAGGGGAACCTGGATTTGAGCACTGGTTTGGTCACTGCCCAGCTATGTGACGTGGCCTGGGACAAATTACTCAACTTCCTAAGACTCAGTTCACTGTCTCTAAATTAGAGACAAGAAAAATAAATTGGACACTGCATTTAAAGCATTAAGTAGAATGCCTCATTCAGAGTAAGCAATCATTTGATGGCAAGAATTACTTTTACTATTGTTATCTGTATAATTTGAAAAAAATGCCACCTGCATTTAACTGAAAATAATCTTTTATGAGTTATAAATTAGACTTTATTACCTATTGACACGAATAATGGTAGGCTGAAAATAAATTCAGAATGGCATCACTATACATTAAAAATTAACCCATCTGCTTCATATGGCTTCACCTGTCCCAAATTTGATTTGACATTGAAATTACTAGGCTTTATTCAGCACTTGAAGAATATTTAGGAAATGTCTAACAATTTGTGACATATTGAGTGATTTAAGATAATGTACTTATGTAACTTCTAAAATATTTATCTCAAAAACCTATATTAACATTGTCTAAGAAGTTATTTAATCATTAATCAAGTCATTTCACAAAATATCTTTGAGACTTCTATAAGGCAGTGTGACCAACCCCCGTCAACTCCCAATGAAATACAACTCCTGTCGCCAGATTTCTTAAAGACTCATTCTTTGTACAAAATGCACCTCATAAGGATCTATATTATAAAAATAAACGGTCTTCCATGTTGCCAATACTTACAACTAACCTAACCTATTCACATATATCTTTAAAATTTCTGGTGTCTTTGAGGACAGGCAAATTGAGGGTTGGTGATATACAAATAAGTGCAGAGAGAATCAACTGAACATGCGCAATTTAAAAAAAGATTTATTTATGCCCAAAGTCACCTTCTTAAAAAGATCATAATTGAAGATAACTTCTAAAAGTGAGTGATCTAGTTCTCACAGGAAAGAATATGTGGGAGTAGGATTTATTCATAAAAAAGGGAACCTTTCAGTTTGTATTAATGTATAACTGTGGCTAAACACATTTTGGTTCTACTTTCCTTTTCATATCTTTCTCTTCAAATTACCCACTGCTTATATAAATGTCCCCTTGACCATGTGACAAATTCACATACACATGTTTAGGTAGGTAACACCTGTTGAAAATTTAAAGATAAATCTTACTTTACTCGATATACTCTATCATAAAAAGATCTGACATTGGGGATGACTGCTCTAAGGCAAGAGTCTGTAACAGTGAAAATAGGCTTACATTGAAAATGTATCCAGTTCTTAGTAAAAGTTACTCTTCAGGCAGGGCATGGTGGCTCATGCCTATAATCCCAGCACTGTGGGAGGCCGAGGCAGGGCAGATTGCTTGAGTCCAGGAGTTTGAGATTGGGCTGGGCAATATAGTGAAACCAGGTCTCTCCAAAAAAGAAAAACTGGCCGGGTGTGGTGGTGAGTGCCTGTACTCCCAGCTATTCAGGAGGCTGAGATGGAAAGATCACATGAACCCAGAGAGTTTGAAAGCCTGCAGCGAGCTGTGATTGCACATGCCACTGCACTCCTGCCTGGGCAACAAGGACCCTGTCTCCTCACCCCCCAAAAAAAAGATACTCTTCAGAATCAGGTAGGAGAGAATTTTTTTTTTTTTTGAGATGGAGTTTCACTCTTGTTACCCAGGCTGGAGTGCAACGGCGCAATCTCGGCTCACTGTAACCTCCACCTCCTGGGTTCAGGCAATTCTCCTGCCTCAGCCTCCTGAGTAGCTGGGATTACAGGCACGTGCCACCATGCCCAGCCGATTTTTTTATATTTTTAGTAGAGACGGGGTTTCACCATGTTGACCAGGATGGTCTCGATCTCTTGACCTCGTGATCCACCTGCCTCGGCCTCCCAAAGTGCTGGGATTACACGCTTGAGCCACTGCACCCGGCGAATTTTTTTTTAGAATTACTGATACACCAAAGGCCAGTCATTCTGGATAGTTTTTCTGAGAAAGTACATTTTACTTTTATTTTTAAAAAATGATGCTTGTTACTTAAGTTCAACTTTAAAATCCAGTGCATTATTCTTCAAACATTTTATAAAATTTGAGAACTCTAAACATTAAAATAATTTAACAAATTACACATACGAGAACATGTTCAACAATAAGATTCTTCCAAATGGATCAGTATATAAGATACCTAATTATGTTCAAAATATCTACTAAGTTGTAAGTGTAGTAAAAGTCTGTCTAGATCACTGCTGTTATTCTCAGAAGTCTGTGTAGGAACTGGCACACCATGTGTAGCCATGTAAAAACCACAAGCCTCATTATCCTAATAATCTCATAACTAAATCCTACTCATGGGAGTGAAACAATGATTTTCAGAATTGGGTCAGTCTCCTTGGCTATATGAATAAGAAAATCTTTGCCAAGTGAGTAATATGAGGAACTAAAGAAAATCTCTGCTGTTTTGGGAAGTCCCAAAATCTAGAAAATATAATCAGCACTCTATTGTGTAACAGAGTTTATTTATTATGGCTGCCAAAACTAAAGATCTGAACAACAGATATGGTTTATTTTTATATTTCTGTAATACAAAAAAAAAAAAATGAACATAGTATGCAGCACTAAGTATTGCACAAAATAATAGATCCCATCATAAATCTTACCTAAAATAGAATAACATTTGACTTGGCTTTTTCAGTTTTTCTGTTTTAACTCTGATAGCATACTTTGTAGAGGAAATGTCATTGGGCAGGTCTGAGAAAAAATTTTCAGAGCTCATTCATTTCTACATGGTTTTACAATGATAATGTTCCATAGCAGCTAAGGTACTTGATGAGATAAATACATGTGTGGGGTTTAAAACCAAGCAACAGCCTATCTGGCAACCTTAGCTGTTAATCAAACAATTACAAAATGGAAAGTACATCTTGTACAAGCTGACAGAGCCATTAAATCAGGAGAGCTGTGGGCAGACATACTGACACTGCAAGAATTACCAGAAAGCATTAATTTCAGCATTAATAAAATGGCAGTAAATAGATGACAGCTGCCAGATGAACTAAGAAATAAGGTTACTGGCCTTGTTAAGCTCGCGTCTCATTTTCTCAGGCACAAACTGATCGAGGTAGCGTCTGAAGTGAAGAGCATCAATGGCAACGATCTCAGTGCAGCGCCGCTGCCAGTCGTCCCTGGGACAGGATGAAAAGAGGAGAAAGATAAGGAACAGGAGCGATTTTATATAGCTCAAATAAAATCCTCTCAGGGGTCAGGTTGCCAAGAGTTTAGCTGTGTTAAAATATTAAAAACAAACAAACCAGTGTCTTCAGGTCTCAGCAAAACAGCAGGGAAGGAAACACCCTTTATTTCTGGATTGAGGCATATACAGTGTGCAGTATCAGCCATTAAAAAGTAAAATGAAAAATTACCCAGAGACAACACAATGACACCATGTAAGCAGGTACATCATTTATAGTAAGTCTCAGAAGTCTTTTAAAGGATCTGGGGGTAACCAAAAGGAATTTAGTTCTTTGTTTTCCTCTAAAGACATGGTATTTGCATCTTGACAAAAGCTCATTCCTCCTTTGCTTTGAGAGATCTGTTCTAAGTCACTGGGGTTGTAACATCACCATATATTGTCCAAAAAATAATTCTAAGAAGTGTTACAAAAATGTGAAATAATTCAGTACAGCATTCTACCTACTGTGCTCAACTGCTGACTGTGAGAAACTATTTTTAAAATAACAGAGACATCAAAGCAGAAAATAACATGTTGCCTGTGGAAACAGAAAGGACTGGTCGAGATGATAATTTTGAAAACATGTAAAATCCCAAATATTTAATCTCTTTATAAACTTGCATATACACTGCTATGCCATTTCTATTGTCGGTTTTCACACTGAAAACCAGCATAGAAATTTTCATGCTGGTTTGTAAATCATTATCACGAATAAATATCTATATAGATGTTTGTTGCAACCACATATTTTAAACAAACTAAAGAGAAGGAAAGCAGAGGACGAACTTGAGACATTACAAAGAATAAATTTGTGGCATGTGGGCAAAAGCCGATTCTTTCTGCCACAATGGCTTTCTCATCAAACAACAAACAAAACAAAAGAAAACAAAAAACTCCACAAGCTATCAGGTAGCATTTCTGCAAAATTTTATCTCTGGTAAACTAGAAGCAAGAATGTCAAAGTGGAAGGCTCTGTTTCAAGAAGAAACAGGAGTTATGAGCAGCAAAGCCCACTGAAGGTTCTGCCATCAACTGGTTTGTGGCATTAGGTCAACTTCCCAACATAGGTTTCCTCTGTCTACCTAATTTCACAGAAAAATTAAAGGTAACTTAAGCTGGTCAAAGGCTTTAAGCTCTAATTGAACCTATTCTAATCAGATTTAAGCATGGAATTGAACTTCCAGGGCTTCTGACTGTAGCTCAGAGGTAAAGAACTGGAGAGAATTCTGCCCCTCTTTGTCTTTGCTTTAGACTTTCAGTTTTATCTTCTCTGTTCTTCCCTTCGATACAGAGAGATGGTAATAGTGTTCTAACTGCCAATGAACCTGTAATGCTGATTCCTTTCTTTGTTTTTTTTTTTTAAGTTCACTTGCTAAAATAAGGGTAGAGGGAGTAAGAGTGTATCAGGGTCAAGACCCCATTCCTTTGCTTTTAGCCATGCAATTCTGAAGACAGAAACAGACTCACCTTTCACTCCCATCTTCATGGCTCCGGGCCCAACGATATGTCTCAGCATAGCCTGTGTATTCACTGTACTGTTCAGTACCTGAAACAAATGATCTGTCACTATTAACTTCACATTCAGTGGCAAAAACATCCCACCTAACATAACATGGCAAGGATCACTTCTATTTGGCACAATACCAAAGGTCTCCCCAGCCAGTGCGGTAAGGCAAGAAAAGAAACAAAAAGGCATAAAGAATGTAAAAAAAAAAAAAAAAAAAAAAAAGTCAAACTGTCCCTATTTGTAGATGTCATGATTGTTTACATAAGAAATCCTAAGGAATAATTGAAATAAAGAGACCACGTGCGGTGGCTCACACCTGTAATCCCAGCACTTTGGGAGGCTGAGCAGGTGGATCACATGAGGTCAGAAATTCAAGACTAGCCTGGCCAATATGGTAAAACCCCATCTCTAATAAAAATACAAAAGTTAGCTGGGTGTAGTTGTGTGCGCCTGTAATCCCAGACACTAGTGGGGCAGAGGCAGGAGAACTGCTTGAAGCCAGAAGGCAGAGGTTGCAGTGAGCTGAGATCATGTCACTGCACTCCAGCCTGGGAAGAAGGGGAGGAACAAAGTAAAGAAGAAAAGGAGGGAAGGAAAAAAAGAAGGAAGGGAGGAAGGGAGGGAAGGAGGGAAATTAAAATAAGGAAAAAGTATATGAGTAAACTTAGTAAGATCAAGGGTATCTCTATGAACTAGCAGCAAACCATGGGAAAAGAAACATTTATTAAAAATCCACTACCCATAATGTCAAAAACCATAAAACATCTAGGAGTAAACGTAACAACAAAGAAGACACTACTGGCCAGGCACAGTCGCTCATGCCTGTAATCCTAGCTAGCACTTTGAGAGACCGAGGTGGTGAATCACCTGAGGTCCAGGAGTTCGAGACCAGCATGGCCAACATGGTGAAACTCCCTCTACTAAAAATACAAAAATTAGCCGGGTGTGGTGATGCCTGTCTGTAATCCCGGCTACTCGGGAGGCTGAGATAGGAGAATCGCTTGAACCCAGGAGGCAGAGGTTACAGTGAGCAGAGATCGTGCCACTTCACTCCAGCCTGGACTGGAGTGAAGTGCACTGGAGTGAAAGACTTCATCTTAAAAAAAAAATAAAAAAAAAAAGATGACACTCCTGAGAAAAAGAAAACTTAAGCAAATGGAGAGATATACTATGCTTGAGATAGAAAACTCAATATTGTTACAATGTTAATTTTTGATATAAAGATTCACATTAATCTTAAATAATGCAAGTAGACTTTAAAAAATAATAATTAAGGTGATTTAAAAATTAAAATACATGGAAATACAAAGAACCCAGAATGAACAACAACAACAACAACAAAAATTGAAAAAACAAGAAAATTGGAGCACTCAACAACCTAAGCTGAACACTTACTTAGTCTTGGCTTTCAGAAAGACCAAGAAGTCAATGGAATTAAGTAGACTCCATAAGTACATCCACACTTGTATAGTCAACTGATTTTCAACAAAGATGCTAAAATAATCCACCAGAAAAAAAAAATAGCTTTTCTACCAAATACTGCTGGAATAAGTAGACATTCATTGAAAAACCCATAAACCTTAACTGTGGCTGTACACTAAAAATAAAAATTATTTTCAGACAGACCAGACATAAATATAAGACTATAAGACTTCCAGAAGAAAACATAGGAGAATAGCTTTATAACATTGGGGGTAGGTATAAATTTCTTAGAGAGGATAAAGAAAGCAGTGACCATAAAATTTACAAAACAAAAACTAGAATAAGCAAATTCAAATACTTCTAGTCATTAAAACACCTTCAGGGCTGGGTGTGACAGCAATTTGGGAAGCTGAGATGGGTGGAGGCTGAGGCAGGAGAATCACTTGAACCTCGGAGGTGGAGGTTAAAGTGAGCTGAGACCATGTCACTGCCCTCCAGCCTGGGTGACAGAGCAAGACTACCTCAAAAGAAAAAAAAAGCCCAAAAAGCACCTTCAAGAAAATGCTTAGACAAGACTGGAGAAAAAACATTTGCAAATTAAATATCTGACAAAGGACTTGTGTTCAGAATATGTGACAAACTCCTACATGTCAATAATAAAAACACAACCCAATTTAGAAAAATGGACAAAAGACTGAATATAAACTTCACACAGGAAGATATACAACTGGCTAACAACCACATGAAATATTGCTCAACATTATTAGTAATCAGAGAAATGCAAATTAAAATCACAGTGAGAAACCACTATATACTCAAAAAAGAGGCTAAAATAAAAAGAATGACAACACTAAATGTTGATGAGGATGTAGAACACGTGGGAAATCTCATTATATACTGCTGGTAGAACCTAAATTTGTATGGAAATTTTATTTCCATACAAATATACTGCTGATAGAACATAAATTTGTATTGTAAGGAAAACAGTTTGGCAATTCCTTATAAAATTAAACATACACATAGTCTTTGACCTAGAACTTCCATTCCTAGATATCTATTCAACAGAAATTGAAAATGTGTGCTCACAAAAACTGCATAGAACAATGTTCATAGCAGGTTTATTTACAATAGACTTGTATCAGTCACTATTCAACCAGAGAAATGGAACCAGTAGGACATATATACAAAGAGATTTATTACAAAATATTGGCCTACACAATTGTGGAGCTGACTAGTCAGGTCCAAAGGGTGGACTGGAACTCTCAGGCATGGGGTGAAGCTGCAGTGCACAGAGTAAATTTCCTCTAAAGAGAACCCTCAGTTCTATTCTTTAGGCCTTTCATCAGACTGAATCAGGCCCACCCAGATTACTGCTTATTTAATGCAAATTATATTGAATGTGGCTGGGCACAGCGGCTCAGGCCTGTAATCCCACCAGCACTTTGGGAGGCTAAGGTGGGTGGATCACTTGAGGTCAGTAGTTTGAGACCAGCCTAGCCAACATGGTGAAACCCTGCGCCTACTAAAAATATAAAAATTAGCTGATCATGGTGGCAGGCACCTGTAATCCCAGCTACTTGTGAGGCATTGGCAGGATCATCACTTCAACCCAGGAGGTAGAGGCTGCAGTGAGCCAAGATCACACCACTGTACTTCAGCCTGGGTGACAGAGTAAGACTTTGTCTCAAAGAAAAAAAAGAAAAAAAAATAATAATAAGGCTTACTGAACGTAATTAGATTAACTCCTTTACTTAAAGTTAACTGGTTGTAGACTTCGATCACATCTATAAAATACTTTTACAGCAATACCTAGGTAAGTGTTTGACAGAATAACTGGGGGCTATAGCCCAACTAAGTTGACATTAAAAAAGACTATCACAAAACTAAAAGTAGAAACAATCCAACTATTGATAAAAAATTAACAAAACATGTGCCATGATCATACAAAGTAATATTCCTTACTAATAAAAGGGATAGAATCACCGATATATTAAAAAACAAAGATATATCTCACATTATGCTAAACAAAAGATGCAAGATACAGAAGTATGTATGATATATATTTACATGACATTTCATTATTTAAAAAAGACAAAAGTAATTTATAATGAAAATAATAAAAATTGTGGTTCCTGGGGTTGGGGACTGACCAGAACAGGGCTCAAGGGAATTTTTTGAGGTGATAGACATGTTTTCTTTTATGTCTTGACAGGAGGGTGTGGGATTTAAGAGCACATCTATTTGCCAAAACTCACCGTATTTTCCACTTAACATTGTATACTTCCATGTGTATAAATTTTACTTCAAAAATAAAAAGAACTGTAAACAAATAGTGAACTCCATTTAACAAGTTTACTTTCTGCAGTGGCATGGTTTAGCAGTTCTGAAACTACCTTTTGTATAGACTAGGCTTAAACAAATGAGAAAAGTTGAATATATTGGGAACCACATTCTTCATTGTTGGGGAAGAGAGTTCCAATTATGGAAGGGGGGAAAGACTACAATATAGGCAGTGATGCTGGTTAAGAATGGGAGGCACCAGTATAAATTCACAGGTGTGTGTGTCTGTGTGTGTCTGTGTGTGTGTGTGTAACACATGTGTTCTAGTTCAAATCTTGGCTTCTAAAAACTAACTAAAATCCAGGACTACTTGCAGAAATGGTTGATTCTATAACTGGTGCAGATGAGCCTACAACATCTTTTTGTGCTAAAAAGATGGTGATGCTCAAAGAAGGAGGTGCATTAAAGAATGATGAGCACATGTCAATGGCATACAACAGTTAATTTGAAGGCATTCCCACTGATTGAATATGGGACAATTTAGCATCAAACAGATAATAGCAATGGGTCATAATTCACTGAATATAATAAGAATGCAAGTGACTATACTTATATATATATATTAATAGACACTAATAAATAACTATATACAAATAAGGAAAAAGGGAAAATCCTTCCTTATAGTAGAATGCCAACTATTAAATATATAAAGAATGGGAGTTTTAAAAATTATCAATGACTGCTAAAATTATTAGGTGAAAGTTAGATGAGAACAAGATATTTACAGTTTCCAAATATATAAAATATATAGCAAGAGATTAATTACAGAATGAAAACGAATAACCTGACAGTGGAGGAACCTGGTCGACCCAACTTACCAAGTTATTGTACGTATATCACAAATATTGAAACAAACTGCTATCACATGTCTCCTCAAAAGATGTACTAAGTAGGACACGGTATCATTTCAGTGGTATTCCCACCAAAATGAATAACCGGAACCTGATTAGGAAGAAGCAGTGGGCAAACACAAGAAAGACAATCTACAAAATAACCAGCCTACCCCCTTTAGAAATATCAAGGTGAACAAAGACAAGGAAAGGCTGAGAATGGTTCCAGTTTAAAGAATACCAAGGTACGGGCCTGGACTAACTGAAGACTGGAAAAGAAAGCTACAAAGGTCATAACTGGAATAACTAACAAAATTATATTATAATGTAGATTAGCTAACAGTATTGTATCAAATTAAATTTCCTGATTTTGATAACTAACTGGGCTGTGCTGATGTAAGACAATGTCCTCCTTCTCAGGAAATACACAACAAAGTATTTAGGGGTAAAAGAGCACAGTATCTCAGATATATTCCTAAACAATTCAAGAAAAGAAAATAGAGAAAATGATGAAGTAGATGGGATAAAAATGTAAACTGGTGAATCTGAGTTAAGAGTATATGAAAAGTCCATGTATTATTCTTGCAACTTTTCTGTAAGTCTGAAATTTCATACACACACACACACACACACACACACACACACACACACACACACACGCACACAAAGGCTGGGCGTGGTGGCTCATGCCTGTAATCCCAGCACTTTGGGAGCCTGAGGGGGGCACATCACAAGGTCAAGAGATCAAGACCATCCTGGCCAACCTGGTGAAACCCTGTCTCTACTAAAAATACAATAATTAGCTGGTCATGGTGGCACGTGCCTGTAGTCCCAGCTACTAGGGAGGCTGAGGCAGGAGAACTGCTTGAACCCGGGAGGTAGAGGTTGCAGTGAGCCAAGATCATGCCATACTGCACTCCAGCCTGGTGTCAGAGTGAGACTCCATCTCAAAAAAAAACCAAAAACAAACAAACAAACAAACAAACACCACATAATATAAAGCTATGAACATACTCTCTTTTCACATACGATTAGAAATTTCCAGAATCAAAAGTTCAAAGATTCAAACTCAATACTAATTTCCAGTCTACTATTTAGAACATTGCTTCTAAAAATAATTTGAACTTTAATTACTAGACATTTATCTAGAATTTTGGGCAAGTTATTCATGCTAAAAAATCAAGAAAATAACTACAAAATTCATGCTATTTCTTTTATGAAGCAGTCCTTGACACCATAAGTAGGGTTGATTGTTCCTCCTCTATGCCCCCAAGGTACTTTGCACATAACATTAGTAGAGCACTTAACATATTGAATTATAATCTGAAAATCAATTGCATTTCCACATGGTAGCAATGAACAATTAAAAATGGAAATTTAAAAACTTTACAACAGCAACAAAATTATGAAATACTTAAGGATAAATCTAACAAAATGGGGAAGAATTACACAATGAAAATATAAAATACTTGTGAGAAAAACGGACATGAATAAACAGAGATATATATCCTAGTCATTTCTCAAAGACAAGACATTGCTAAGATGTCAATTCAAACCAAATAGATCTGTAGATTCAAAGCACTCTCAAAACTCCAGCAAGCTGTTTTGGTAAATGATTCTGATCTAAATACTGACTCTGATCTAAATATCTGATCTGACACTGATTCTAAAACTCCTCAAAACAACTCTGAAGGAGAAATGCTGAAGGACCCACACTACCTGATTTTAAGACTTACAAAGCTATAGCAACCAAAACAAGAACAAAAATGACACATTAATAAGCTTACTTCAGTATTTAAAACTTCTATGCTTCAAAAGTCACTGAGAAGAGAATGAAAAGACATGCCACAAATATCTGATAAAGGATTTATATCCAAAATACATAAAGCTTTCAAAACTCAATTAAAAAAAAAGAAAACTTAGACAAAAGATAGCTTCATAAGTATAGTCACACATCCAAACTTACATAATTGTATACTTTAGTTTATTTTATGTCAATTATACCTCAATAAATCTGTCTTAAGAAATGGAATTTGACTTCCTCACTAGACTCTTGCTCCTCAAAGGCAGGGATTATAAATTATTGGCGGGGTGTGGTTGCTCATGCCTATAAGCCTAGCACTTTGAGAGGCCAAGTCAGGAGGACTGCCTAAGCGTAGGAGTTTGAGAACAGCCTGAACAACACAGTGAGACCTCTTCTCCACTGAAAATATTTAAAAAATCAGTTGGGTGCAATGGTGTGAGCCTGTAGTCTCTGTTACTCAAGATACTGAGGTGGGAGGATCCCTTGAGTCTAGGAGTTCGAGGCCACAGTGAGCTATGATTGTGCCACTGCACTCCAGCCAGGGCAACAGAGAAAGATCCTGTGTCTTAAAAAAAAAAAAAAAAATTTAACATTTGTATCTACATTAGCATCTTGTAATGCAAGAATATAAGAGCAGTTGCATAAGAGCATGCTGAATAAACATAATAATGAGCCAAATAAATTTAACTGAGATAAAATAATGAGTATGGAAATAATCAGAAGGAACTACATAATCGTCACATACTAAAAATTCACATCTACAAAAAATGCATGGCATGGTAAAAAGAGCACCACACTGAAATTATGAAACATGAGAAACTCAAAGTGAATCTTTACTAGTTAGGTGACCTTAGATCAGGCATCCCCAAACTACGGCCTACGGGCTGCATGTGGCCCCCTGAGGCCATTTATCCGGCCCCCCGCCACACTTCAGGAAGGGGCTCCTCTTTCATTGGTGGTCAGTGAGAGGAGCACAGCATGTGGCGGCCCTCCAACGGTCTCAGGGACAGTGAACTGGTCCCCTGTGTAAAAAGTTTGGGGACGCCTGCCTTAGATAACCAAACTTCACTGGACTTTATTTCATCATCTGAAATTCAGGGTTTTTTTTTTTTTTTTTTTTTTTTTTTGAGATGGAGTTTCGCTCTTGTTACCCAGGCTGGAGTGCAATGGCGCGATCTCGGCTCACCGCAACCTCCGCCTCCTGGGTTCAGGCAATTCTCCTGCCTCAGCCTCCTGAGTAGCTCGGATTACAGGCATGTGCCACCATGCCCAGCTACTTTTTTGTATTTTTAGTAGAGATGGGGTTTCACCATATTGACCAGAATGGTCTCGATCTCTTGACCTCGTGATCCACCCGCCTTGGCCTCCCAAAGTGCTGGGATTACAGGCTTGAGCCACCGTGCCCGGCCCAGGGTTCTTAATAATTCTTTTTTTGTTTACTTCACAGAATTGCTTGGGAAACTAAATAAGACAAGTAAAAAAATTCATTAAAACCCACAAAGCCATCATCAGTATTGGTGTCACTGGATTTAAATTTTTAAGGAGGTAGAGAAACTACAGATATGTGATTCTATTTACATGCGGGTGAAAAGCAACGTGGTCTGCTTGCCTGATAGGAATGAAGACTATAAGGACTACTTGTTCTTTTCTGTTTTCTGCCCAGCAGTAGACAAGCCTTGTTTTTCCTTTTCATAAAAAGACAAACTGCCTATTCTGATCTCTTAACTTAAACAAATACTTGTTCTCTCTTTTGAAAAGAAAGTGGTTGAAAAATATAAAACATCAATTATCATGTTTCTATTTCAGGTTAATATAGTTTCAATGTTCTTTTCTGAGAGGAACAAGGTTAGATTTTCTTCCTTCCTTCAGGAAAAATAAAAAATACACTTATAAACACTTTTGTACTAAACAAGTTAAATCCTGGGTTTTCTAAGTAGACACCTTTTAACATTATGTCAACTCTCTCCTTTGAAAAAAGTGAATGCCTTTAATCTGTTTAAAATTTAAATTTATTAATCAACTATGATGAAAATATAAAGGTAAACTGACAGCAGCTAATGAGACAGAAGACTGAATAACCTCGTGATAGGTCTCTCTGGGGATTGGCCTTAAAGACTTCACAGTCAAAGACCTTTACTTAAGGAAAAAACTAGAAGGAATCCATTAAAACCTTACCAAGAGTTCATGACCTCTTTATGATTTTTTAGATTTAGTAGTAAGAAACACTGTTATTTTACCTTATTAGAAATAAAAGTTTGTAATGAACATGGGAAAAAATATTTGGAGATTTAAAAAGATTCTACTTACCAATGGGTTGTTCCCTTGGAAAGAAGGTTTACATAAAAGGAATTTTACCCTAATTTTATTAGCAACACTCAAACAGTAATGATTATGCAATAGATAGAAAACTCTCGCCTTTAATTCTAATGATTATTAAACACTTAGAAAAGAAAGCATAAAAATGTTAATATCCAAACATTTTTGGAAAACTGACCGACTTTGGACCTTTTGCAATACGCTGATGTCCTGACAGGCACCTCTAGTACTGTAACTCTAGAAGATATCACCCGTACTATAAGTAATGGTGTCTAATTGTTATCATTTCTATAAGCTCTGCTGACACTCTGAAAAGATGTAAACATTTGTGATGTCTGGGATAATCTGATTCACTAGAGGACAGGTTTTATGTTAAATATATGAATACTCTGCCCAGTAGGTTTCACATCTAGGCATCTGCTTTATGTGCTCAACAAACACAAACAGAAAAACAGCTCCCAGAAAACTTAACACCCTTTGGTATTGAAACTAATTTCTGGACATTGTACAGATACAAATGACAGAATGGGGTGGAGAAGAAATGGGAAGACTGGAATTTTATCTCTTTCCCTCTATCTATACTTACTGAAAGGTTTTTAACTCATGGCTGCCTCAGGAAGAATCACAGCAAATAGAGGGATAACACTGTCGGTATAAAAGCATTTTTGCCTGTTTGCATGACCTGTTTCATATTCATTTAAAATACTGATACCAACCAGATGTTCCACAATGATGATAAATTTAATTTATTTCCAATTTCTCAAACTCTTCTACAGATTGAGGCAGCACAGTCACAGCCATTAGCTCACTGAACTGGATGCATCATTGAAGGAATGGAATTGATCAGGCAGATAGATTGCAGTGCATGGCTAAGAGTCTCCTAAGAAGGGAGATGGCAGAAATCCAGACATCAAATAGATGATGAAATGGCCTTTTCCATTAAGGGAACATCACATCACAGATATTAATTAGGAGGCACTATAATAAAGTTAAGTGGATGTGGGGGAAAATGCTGAGTTAAAAGTCACCCCAAATGTCCTTAGCCTAAGGTAATTACAGATCTGAAGGTAAGTCATGGCTCTGCAATTTTCCATTCATTTTACAATGGCTGCAGGTACGTTTAGAGATTATGTAAAAGGAGATTAGAATCCTTTTTTTAGACTGGGACAAGTTATCTTTAAAAAAAGAAAATATTCTATTGTTTTCCTTTTAACATTCCTGTTTAATTCCCAAAGAAAATGACATCCTTTATTTACATTAACAACATTAATGGAGGATAACGAAGTACTTACTACTTTAAAGAGAAATTAAGCAAATGAAACCAGTTAGCTTTAAGTTTAAATGCATTTTACCAAGATTTTTATTTTGTTGTTGTTGTTGTTGTTGTTGTTTGAGCCAGCGTTTTGCTCTGTCGCCAGGGCTGGAGTACAGTGGCGTCATCACAGCTTGCTGCAACCTCTCTGTCTCCCGAATTTAATCAATTTTCCTTCCTGCATCAGCCTACCAAGTAGCTGGGATTACAGGCATGCATCACCAAGCCCAGCTATTTTTTGTAGTTTTAGTAGACATGTGGGTTTCACCAAGTTGGTCAGGCTGGTCTCGAACTCCTGACCTTGTGATCCACCTGCCTCGGCCTCCCAAAGTGCTGGGATTACAGGCATGAGCCACCGCGCCCAGCCTTAAGTTTTTCATTCATCTTAAAAACTGACGGGGGCCGGGCGTGGTGGCTCAAGCCTGTAATCCTAGCACTTCGGGAGGCCGAGGCGGGTAGATCACGAGGTCAAGAGATTGAGACCATCCTGGTCAACATGGTGAAACACCGTCTTTACTAAAAATACAAAAAAAAAAAAAAAAAAAAAAAAAATTAGCTGGGCATGGTGGCACGTACCTGTAATCTCAGCTACTCAGGAGGCTGAGGCAGGAGAATTGCCTGAACCCAGGAGGCAGAGGTTGCAGTGAGCCGAGATCGCGCCATTGCACTCCAGCCTGGGTAACAAGAGCGAAACTCTGTCTCAAAAAAAAAAAAACTGATGGGATATTTTGTTCTAAGTCTTCAGTTCAAATTCACCTTAACAGCTAAAAACTTAAAATATTTTAAACATAATTTTTCAGTATAATTTGAATCAGTATATTTTGGATGATAAATTCATCTTAAAAACTGATGGGATATTTTGTTCCAAGTCTTCAGTTCAAATTTACCTTAACAGCTAAAAACTTAAAATATTTTTAAATATAATTTTTCAGTATAATTTGGATCATAATCACAATTCTGATACAATACTCCAAGTTACTATATCCAGGAAAAAAATTCCTTTGCAGAGGTTCCAATCTTAATTTCCTACATAAACTCAGAAAATTTAACATTTTTATTTTTTTTGCCTTCACCAAAACAGCAGAATCATGGGGATAAAAATTTACACAGGATGTCTAAATGGTATAGAATAACTCATTGAAAGCTCCTTTATCAACGGGACCTTTTAAAAGATAAACAGACATCAGCCAAAAATGGTGCAGTAAAAACCTCTGAAAACTCTCTCCTCCCGGAAAGCAATGGGAACACTGTGAGCACCGTGAGAATCAACTGAAAAGTAGCCAAAGGCTTGCGGCAATCCAGGGAGTGCTTATTCAAAAAAAACCAGCTGAATCTTGGTAAAAACAATAAACTTTGCAGTGTTTTATTTGCCTTATTCCCATCCCACTCTCCCAAGCTCCATCTCGGCCTTAAAAACCAACCTTCCTGAATCACAGTAAAAATCAGCAGCCATCAGAGTGGGCAAAAGAAAGCTGAAGCTTCTTAAAAGCCCAATTCTCAGAGAACTGTCATTATTTGACCTGTCTGGTGGTCCCCTGGAGGGCCCGCTCAGAAGGCTGTCTTTGATTGCCCAGTATGAAGAGCCTAATTCTTGTGAGGGTTTGCTGAAAACAATTACAGGCAATTGTTTAACACTGAGACTTCTTGAGGTGGCGGCTAACAACTGGGGCAAATAATAGGCTAACCAAAAGCTTCAAAGGAAAAGCTGAAGAATCACATGTCCACCAAGGGCTTTGAAAAGTTCTAATATATTAAAATCATAAGGAATCTAGAGGGCTCATGCATGACCATGGCCATATCAATGCTCAGGAAAAAAAAGAGAAAGCCTTCAGCTCTCTCTTCTGCCTGATCTTTACAGGAAGTGAAGGCTAAGGCAGAGGCATCACCTGCTTAGTGTAGTGTTGAAGGTGGACTGCACCTGCACATAGAGCCCTTCAACAAAGACTGAGAGACTTACTAGTTTCAAGCATCTAAGGAAATCTGTTCAATCAGCAGCTGACCACTAATCTAATGAACAAGGACTTCATTGGCCATACACAAGAAAGAACATAGACATCAAAACTTGTTTAGAAAAGTCATTTAAAAAAACAGCAAGAATGATGAACTGTGATGAAAGAGAAAATCTGATTTCCAGGGTCACATTACATTATTTAAATGTCAAATTTTAAACAAAAATTAGGAGACGTGGAATGAAATGAGATAGTATGGCCCATATTCAGAAAAAAAAAAAAAAAAAAAAAAAAAAAAAGGCAGTCATTCATTAGTAACTACCCCTGAGGAGCCCAGATGCTGGACTTAGTAGACAAAGAATTTACATCAGCTATTTAAAATATACTCAAACAGCTAAAGAAAACTATGTCTAAAGAACTAAAGAATAAGAATGATACCTCTCAAATAGTATTAATAAAGGGATAGAAATTATAAAAAATAAACAGAAATTTGTCATTGAAAAGTACAATAACTGGAAAAAAAAATTCACTAGAGAGAGTGAAAGCAATTTAGAGCAAACAGAAAAAAACAATCAGTGAACTTGAAGATAGGTTGATTGAGATTGAGTCTGAGGACCAAGAATAAAGAATGAAGAAAAATAAAAGAGCTTCTGAGCCCAGTGGAACATCGAGTGAATCAACAAACACATAATTGGGAGTTCCAGAAGATAAGGAAAGGGGCAGAAAAAATATTTGAAGAAATAATGGCCCAACATTTACGAAAAATTAATCTAAGCATTCAAGAGGTTCAAAAAACTTCAAGTAGGATAAAGTCAAAGAGATCCACAGGTAGACACACCATATTCAAACCACTGAAGGTGAAAGACAGTCTTAAAAGCAAAACATAACAAAGAAAATACACTCTTCTAAAAGTTGTCTACGAATCTCTCTGAGGCACAGGGTGGCTTCAAGATTAGACCTTGGAGTCTTAGTTTTGTCATGTATGTCACTGGAGGTAATGTGGTTGGGTACACATTTTATATAATTCATGGGAATAGAATAACAATAAACTAAATTCTTCAACCCAAATGAGTGTTTAGACCCCTAAACTAATCTCTAAGCAGTAATAGATTCTAAGTGGAAATAAAAAATCCACTTTTGCAGAAAAAAAAAAAAAATAGTAACAGCAACTGATGGTGCATTAATGGCAGTTATGTGGGAATGAATACTCTTTTAGGTACTTGGATAAAAGGCTCAACTTATATACAGTCCCTGATTAAGAGTTCATTAAGAGATATGATGTAATCGCTATTTTTCTTGGTAGTATATTCACAAGAAAATACTGTTATATAATGATATCTCAGTCTGAAGAAACAAAAGAAATTTAAGTCCCTATAACAGACCTAAAGTATACATTTGACTAAATTTCCCCCCTCCTCCTCCCATATTAACTTAAAGAAATCAAGAAGAAACACTAAGATAATCAGACTTTTTCTTTTAGGATTCAAAATTAGAGTAAACAAAAGGTTGTTGATTTACTTCTCTAAACAATGTTCCTGTGCTTCTTATATTTACACAATGTCTTCATACTAAAGTACAACAAACCACTTGAAATTTATTTTTAATAGAAACAAATCACTCTCAAAGTACAATGAGAGAATTATAATAGAATACATACTCAAAGGTATATCACTATGCTCTTCTTAGGAGCATTATTTTATCATAAAATTTCAGACTGGGCATAACTGAATAGTTTTTATCCCTGTTCTTCAGATAAAGATGTCAGTAAAGAAAAGATAAAGATAAGATGTCTTACTTAAAATTAGGAAAATAAGGCTGTAATAATTTCAAAAACTAAGTATAAATTAATGGATAAAAATATTGGGACTAACGCCCATGGAAGAGAAAAGCTATAGTGGGTAGTTTCTACTCTTCATGATAGATATTCACAGATGGGGAAGACTACCCCATTTTCCAGGCTTCCCAAAACTAACCTGTGATAATTAGACATTCATTGTGATCCAGCACCTCAGTGAAGAGCCGTGAAACAATCAACTCAGGATTGATTAAAAAGCGGATTTCTTCTTGCACAAGTCCTGCACTGGTTACACCACCTCCAACAAAACGATTTGCAAAATCCACCTGTTTGGGGAAATGTGGCATATTAAATAATGGTCAAAAATACCTACATATATGATCAAGAAGCACACAGTTTCTAAGCTCTCATCTTTTCCCCTCCCATGAAAATCAACCCCCAAATAAGTAAACTTCCCAGGAAGGGCAGATTATGGTTACTTGCACTCTTTCCATCTCACTGCAATTAACATCTCTGCTTATTTCTCTGGATCACAGAACCAGAGAAGGATCTGGAAAATGGAGCTTTTAGGCATAATATTATGTATCATACAGACTCTTGTTTATAAACCTATTTGTGTCTCAAGGGCCACAAATCAAGGGGAGGGACTTTATCTGGGAAGGTTTCAAAGTCATTCTCCCCCATTCACTACTTCACGTGACTTATATAATTACACATTTCTTAGGTAATACGGTAACCGAACACTTGCCCTAAAGAACTGAAAAGTTTAGTAATCAACTTTTGGGGTCACCTTTTCCAATCTTATTGATAGAAAAAAGAGATAAAATTTTTGTCCTTCTAAATTCAACCCCAAACGACATGAACATTACAAACTATTTTTTAAAAATATAACTAAGGAAAAAAGGAAGACAGAAAACCCAGTATAGCAACAAAGATTCAATTAAATTAATTTGGTTGGAAACTCTAAGCTTTATGTGGAGTCACATGGCGGCATCCCCAAATTCCTACTAATAAGGAAGAGTTACACAGTCCTCCAGAGAAACTGAACTCAACTTGCTGGCATTACTTCCATTTGTCCAGTGTGTCCAGCACTGTGCCACCCTCATGAGGCAACATGTAAGAAACAGCAACCATCTTTCCCTTAGTGAGACCATCTGAGGAGTTAGATTACACACACACACACACACACACACACACACACACACACACCCCTTGTGTACATATACAGTCATACACATAAGTAAAATAGAATTTACTAAATATCACAAGGCTTATATGCTCTCCAACTATTCAAAAATATATGATTTCTTAAACCTTCAGTGTTCTCTAAAGCAACTGATATTAAATGACAATCTGAAGCCTATTTTATAAGATAGTAAAACAAGAATATGAAACATTTTATATGTAAAAATATATGTGAAAAGAGACATAAATTAATAAAAGGCGAAGTAGTTTTTACCACAGAACTTAGAAAACACTAAAATATACCACTGAGGAGTTCTTCAAATGAGTTACCAGAATCATATATTTGGATTTGTATTCGGAAGTACTAAAATCAATGCTAAAAAAACAGAGTAACTCTTTAGCTTATACAGGAAAATATTTTTGGTGAAACCAGTTTGTTGATTAGAATTAGTTGCCTACTACATATGAGGTCTGGACTGGGTGATTCATGGCTTAAACTGTTCAATTCAATAAATATTTACTGAGTACTGTGCTGGGAACCATTGGATACAAAGATGAATAAGATGTGTATGATTCCTGGTCTCATGGCATTTGCAATCTAGACGGGAGTCAGGCAGAATGAGAAGATGATTATTAAAGAGCTTGTTACTATACATATTTCCTAATAATGCAATTAACTAAAATTGGAGCAGGAGAGAAGATAGGAAAGCTTTACAAGAGGATGTCCCAGCTGACATGCAGGCTGAGGGCATAGATGCACAAGAACACAGGGAAAAAACTGTAAATCACTGTATGAGGGGAATGGTAAAAGATTCCTCATGCTAGCATGCAGTGTAGAGTAGCTGGAGGCTTGCAGTTGGTGATGAGGTGGGTCTGAGGTCAAAGGAATTTTTTTTACTCAATTTCCCCAGAACCTCTGAAGGTTCTGGGAAAGATTCAAGTAACACCTGGACCTATGTTTTAGAAAGATAATTCAGGCTAGAGTTTAAAGGATGAATGGAAAAGTGTAAAATTGAAAGTAAAAATGCTGGTTAGGTGACTACTAAAAAATTTATACAAGTACTACTGGGGCTTAAAAAGGAAAGCGGTAAAGGAATGAGAGGAAACTCAGTAAAGAAATAAAATGGACTGCACTTGAGAACTAAGAGACTGGCTGAGTGCCTAGAAGTATAATGATATTTTGCCTACAAATGAGAAACAGATGAGGTTTAAGATTGGCTTAACTTAATTTTTACTGGAATAAGGTACATAACAAAAATAAAAAGATAAGGTCTATCCAACTTATGTTTTACTTGATAATGATCATGAAATACATTCAATGTGTGTGCTATTGTTCACTCTTTGAATAAAAGGCCAACATTTTTAACTTGAAAGGTGTGCACAGAAATAAAGACCCTAAACTCAGCATGCCTCTAAAAGCAGGAGTCTTTTAGAAAACCCAAGTTTTACTACTTAAAAAAGTTCTTAACAATAAAGACTCTCTGTACCAGTTGAGAAACCTGTTCCAGTACATGAAAACAAGAATGTGAGTGCATCTTTATTTTCAGCCAGTTATCTTCCAAGTCACTTTAAAGCTACCTGTTCCAACTACTCAGCTTCTGAATTATAACTTGATGAAAAGACAGGAATGATAATGCTCCTCAGAGAGGTTTTGTTGTTGCCACTCAGCATAATGTAATGTATATGCTACACCAGGAGCTTTGTAGCACTGCAATACAGTATTTATTCCCTGATCTCCTGGGGAGACATGGCATAGGTAGGGAGAACAATTAATAGCAAGAAGCCCTTACAGTATTCTTTTAATCTACCGAGGTCTCACATTTCATCTATTACATAATTCCAAGGAAGTGGGGAGGATCTCAACCTTAACTGTTGTTAAATTCCTTGTCGAATTATACTGTAATGAAAAGTCAGCATTCCTGTGGTGCTAACTAGCAGTAACTCTGTTTAGTTCACGTGTATTAAGAATCTCTCAGTTTATCCAAGACTTCAAAGCAGGAAAGAACTTCATCAAGAGAGGAATGTGGGGGAAGACGTGATATTAATGTAAACCAATATTTAAGTCTATTTTAAGATGATTTTTTAAACAGAAAAAAGGTACAGGATTAAATACAAATTTAAATATGTTTTGTTCTGTTTTGTTTTTGTTTTGCCAAAGTTAAACACAGGAAAAATATTAATTCAGCTATTCTAAGTATTTTTGTTTATAAGCTCAAATAACCATTGGGAGAAGGTGATTTAGAAGAAAACATGGTTTATCTCTTTGAAGATTTTAATTACAAATATGTCCAAATATAAGGCCATTTAAAAAAGAATCTCAGTTTCATTTAAATAATAACTAGACACAAATTTTATAGTAAGCCTTAAGTTATTTAAACAAATCAGTCCATTTTCAGGCAACTGTTTTCTTTAGATTCTGAACCAATATAAGCACCAAGTAAGAATCCGAGGAAAAAAAAACTATTCTCAGTATAAGTGAGATGGTATACAAGCTTCTTTCAAAGAAAACTCGTGCCGGGCGCGGTGGCTCAAGCCTGTAATCCCAGCACTTTGGGAGGCCGAGGCGGGTGGATCACAAGGTCAAGAGATCGAGACCATCCTGGCAAACATGGTGAAACCCTGTCTCTACTAAAAATACAAAAAAAACTAGCTGGGCATGGTGGCGCGTGCCTGTAATCCCAGCTACTCAGGAGGCTGAGGCAGGAGAATTGCCTGAACCCAGGAGGCGGAGGTTGCGGTGAGCCGAGATCGGGCCATTGCACTCCAGCCTGGGTAACAAGAGCGAAACTCCGTCTCAAAAAAAAAAAAAAAAAAAAAATCTCAAAGAAAACTCATTTACAACGTTCTTATAAATGGGATAAGAACACGAAACACTGACATTTTGTCTCTGATTAATGAATTTTAAAGAAGCACTGTAAATCAAAAAGTTAGGTTAGATATTACTGTATTTTAAACATGGGGTTTTTGTTAACCTCCTTTTCCAAAAATACTTTTTAAAGGTAAAGGCAATAACAGATTATTAACAAAGATTGAAGGGTAGACAGAATTATCTGCTTTTAACAAAGAAAAGACATAGCAAGCATAGCTAGCTCAAATGCATGAAACTGTTACATATAAGAAGCCTTTCTTATCAATCAGTTTTAGATGTCTGCCCCCTCAACCTAAACAAAGCTACTGGTGGCAGGAAGACATCTCAAGCTGGTCATCAACTGGGGCAGAGCAAGAAGAGCCTTTAAGGAAAAAGAATGAAAACGCTTGGTGACAGTCTGTCAAGACTATACCCTGGGAACTTCCTCCACTGTCAACGTACGATCAACGTCTGAACCAAGAGGACTGATGCTGTCCAGATCTTGCAATTTTCTGTCAAAGGCTCTTTAGAGAAGCACATGTAAGAAACAGAGAGTATACCCTGGCAAATAACAACATTACCAAGGCTGTCAAAGTGATCTGTTTGGTGTTTTTCTTCATTCTGCTATCATGCTTCTTTGCATTAAATCAGTTTAGGAGACAAATAAACAGCTTTTCAAATTTCTTTTGCTATCAGAAGCTTTACAAGAGAAAGTCCTAACCATACATAGGCACTACTGAGATTCACCTACCTGTAGCATGCCTCGGCCATTTCCTTCTATGGTACCTTCGTAAGTGACATGCAATCGTGTCAAGGGTTTTTCACATCTACAATGTAAAAAGATATTCCCTTACTTATTGTTTTAATGACAAGTCATTCACTCTGGACAAATCTGAAAATACAAGCGACTATTCAAAAACTGAAACCACCCCAAATCTCAAAAGCCAGAAACAGATGCCTACTGTTAACATTCTTGGTATTGATCCTCCTCATTCAAACACGTAAATATACATATTTAAATTAATATGGGATAACATATCATTTGAAACCTGCTTTTCCTCTAAATAATATGAAGATTTTCTTCTTTAAAACAATTGAAAAACATTTCAAAATATAAAAAAAGGAAGATCTATGAAATTCAATTATGGCTAGAGTTGGCAATCTGAGGAAAAATGTAGAAAAAAATTTGTCAGTAAATCATATATGATTCTCATATGGCCTCTATTTTCTATTTTCACTGTTTGATAACTGTGTGTGTGTGTGTGTGTGTGTGTGTGTGTGTGTGTGTGTGTGTCTGTGTGTGTTGTGGGGATGTCTTGATGAAAATACATGCCACAAGGGTACTTTTCTATTAATAAGGTTAACAGATAAACCTAGTATCTGTAATTGAAAAGGTATAATTATTTTTTTCCCCTTTCAACCACAGTCACTGAGGTATTTACTTGGCTTATGTTATATTAACAACAAATGTCATTGTATTAATAGCATTTGATAACATTATTTTACTTATTAGATTTTTTCCCCTGATCATTCACTGAATAAAAAATAGAAATTATTATGAATGTAACAGAGGAGATCCAAAGGTCTAACTTACATAAGAGTGCCAATAATTTTTTTGGGGGGAGAGGTGGGGGAGGGGCAGGAGGAGATGATTCTATTTTTAGAAAATAGTCCAGGAGGTTAGCTGGTAAGTACTGAGAATTGCTTGATTCCTTCCTGGTTTCAATGAATTTAAATACACTTCTGGCAAAACTCCAGCCCAACAGACTGATAGCTTTAACTCGGAAGGTAATTCTGTACAGGTTCTGTCTAAGAGCTTTATTTATATTAACTACTTGAATCCTCTCAACAACCCTATAACTATCTCCTTTCATAGATGGGGAAACAAAGCACAGAACTTCTAAGTAAGCTAACCAAGACTAGTAAATAAAGTAGCATAGATGTGAAACGAGATAGTATCACTCAATTGTACAGGCTCTCAATCAGTATGCTCTACTTTTAGAAAAATTACTTTCCCAGTCAGTCTCTTGTAGAAAGCAGTATCATGTTAGATTTTTTTTTTTAACTTCCTTTTTAAGGTCCTACTTTCATAGCCGTTTTATTCAGAGGAAGACCCCTGTGAGCATACTACTAAAAAGTTTATAAACAAGCATAATCTAAAAATCTCTGGGCTGTCAGTCAGGACTTCAGAAGAGGAATTCCATCAGATATCAACTATTCTCCATGACTGAAGCTAGAAACTTTATAGTATAGCTCTTAATAAAATTATGAAATGGCTAGAAACTTTTTTTGGGTTTTGTTTTGAAGCGTCTTCTAATTTCCTGATAGGTCATCCTCTATACCCCTGCTTCAGGAGTCAAAGACATAGATGATCAGGGCTCTAATTAAGCTTGGCAAAAGTATTTGCTGATAATCAAAGGGTTAATTATACCATGCCAGAAACTTGGAATTCAGAAAAGCCTCTAAGCTCCTGGCACCCATTTAGCCCCTTACTCTTGGAAACACCAACAATCCTCATCTCTTTTTCAATCTCCCTCTTTAAGTGAATGCATGTTTCTGGTTCTGTGAAGTCTAGGAGACTGATTTTAATTACATTCTCCAACTCACTTAAGAAGCAGCTAAAACAAAAAAGAGATCAATGAAATAAAAATAAGTTAGCAAAGGTATCAAGTTAAATTCTGCCTATCAAAATTAAGGGGACAATCTTGGTCTCACTTAGAGGCAAAGTTACTGTGTCTCACTGACACAGCAGCCTTGCCAGTCTCTGCATTTTGACCTGTCCCTTTTCTCCCACATGGTGGTACAGAAATGGGTGTTCTTTCACATTAGTGCCAAATGAATGTCAGATGCAAAGTAGAGATCCTGGATGAATTAAAAATAAGCCCTCAGATTTATCTGTAAAATCTACAGCAAAGTAACAGGAACAAAACATCTCCATTACTATGAGAGATTAACAGAAGAGTGAAGAAAAACAATCCTCTGCACCATAGAGATGACACAGCATAATGGTACTTTTAATTCCAGGCACCATATTTTAAGAGGGCCGAATGAATGGGACTATGTTAAGAGCAGAGATAAAGGGTTTAGGATTCATATTATGTGTGAAATAGAAGAAATGAATCAGTTGAGTATGAACTTGTGTGCACTGTTAGAGAGGGAAGTAGGTCAAGAAGTCATTATGATACATGAAGAAGAGTTAAACAAAACTAGAAATTCAGATTTATTTATGAAGCTCCAGAAGGAAGAACCAGGAATGGTGGAAAGTGAATATAGAAGACTTTTAGTGAATGAAAGCATGAGATGACAACACAAGGAGCCACCAATGGAACAAACTGATGTGAAACGGAATCTGCCATCACTGAAGCTATCCAGTTTCCATCTGTCGCAGGTATTACAGAGCTGATCAACAGTTTTAGCAGATGGCTGGGGTTCCTTTCAGATCTAACATGCCATGATGCCAAAATGCTGTACATGTTCTCATCTTTTTCTGGCTCATTGTTTTTTCTCTCTTCAGGTTGCTTAACCTTTTATCTACTTCCCTCTATTAATAATCATCTAAACCATGCACTCTGTCTTCTGAAGTAAATTTCTTTTTCAGTCACCTCACAAATAAACATCTTTGATGGATGAAAACACCACAGGAAAGCCACCTAAGCAAATATGACTTCTCAGGTTAATTTCTTTTAAGTGATTTCCATTCATCACTAATTCCAAACCAAACAATTACAATCATAAAATTATTAGAAAGTGAAAATGGGAGGCATTGGTCAAATACGTGTTTAGTATGCTTCATCATGTATTCCAACATATTTAAAAAGTTAATCCACATTTCTTTAAGTGTCCTGGGAGACTTGCTTTAGATTAAAAATAAGTTAACTATTTCAGGACACTAAGGCTCTTACAAATCTGAATTAGCTCAGATTGGCTGCTATCTCGTCAATATTTTCTGATAAATAACAAACAGTAAATACAATTTTCCACAAAATCTACCAGCAGTGCACATGGGCAGCCAAAATTAAAAATTCTTGCCACTTAGACAAATTTTAGATGGTTTGTTCACTAAAATGTAAGTAATAAAAAGACTTCTCAATCTCGTCCTCTAGAAAGAAAAGCCATGAAGTTCAAACGCTAACCAAAAAAAGGGGAGGAAAAACATTTAAATATTTGTGTTCTTTTTATTAGTGTCTTCACATACAACACTCCTTAATTCTAAACAGGACTTTCTTTCTGAAGACAAAAAAAGACAAAATGGTAGAAATCAAAGAGTTATATGGACTTTGATTTAAAAGGCACGACCTTTTCAACAATGAGAGCTATCAATAGATCATTTATGAGTAGAAATTCCCTGGCACTAGGATAATTAGAGGTTGGAAAACCATCATTCCAGGTGCTATAAAACAGAATCCTCTCACAATGTAAGAGTTCTTTAGTTCTAGGGGTCCAGGATTATTTTTATTATTATTGTTACCTTTCCCACTCTGGAAAATCTTCAAGACTTTGTCTTGTAAATGTCACCAACCCAGTAGGTTCTATAGAAGCAATAAAAAAAAAAAATACCCAAAATAAGTTTCAATTTTGAAAAGATTATACACACATACATACACACACACTCAGTAAAAGAATAAATCTAACATTGGCTATAAAACTCATCAGGCAATATCAAGCCTAGCATTGGAATATAACAGAATATTGATTGAAAATAATATTATCCTTACAGTAGAAACTCCTTCTACACAATAATAAGCCTTCACTAAACAAAACTATACAAATAATAGCACAACAGGAGGATTTGAGCGCTGGTACTTTTTGGTGAAGTTTTTGAAGCTGAATACACTTTTTTAAAAAAAAGCATTGAAAAAAAGGATGTACAACTGGTATACCTTTGCAATAAAGACAAAATTGAATTTCAATTTGTAGACTCCTTTACAAAGAAAGAACTTAACCCTACATTCAAAGACTGGTGAACAGATACACATTTATGTACTTTAAGGTAAGTGAAATGTCACAGATTTAAAAAGGAAATCATTTACACATCCTCTGGAGTCAGTACAGTAAAGTCCCGGGCTTAGATAGTGGGCAATCACTCTACTTGCTAGTAGAGTCTTAGCCAGAGGAGAAATTACTGGTTCTAGGAGTTTACAGAACAAAGATGACATATTTTTCAAGGAGCAATGAATTTGGGAGAATTAAAATGAAGTATTATTAATGCAGTCAATAATTTTAGAGGATGAGTTCCTTTTCTAGTCAGATTTACTTTTTTTAAAACTAGTAACAAAAAGAAACAAATAAATCAGCTGGCCAGAAGTAATTTGTCTTGATTCAAATCAAAGAACAAACTAAAAAGGCCATGCCATTTCTGTTTTCTTGAATAGAAAAAAAGCTCTTAAGGAAAGAAAGAGATGTCAGGAACTATTAGTGATGACGGAGTACAGCCCAGTAAAATCCTGGCCATCATCATTTCATTCCTATGCACAATTCCACATTTTCTTGTTCTCAGTCAAAAGCAGGCACCGCTAAAAAACCATATGGAGCAGTTGTGGTAGAAAACAAAATTTTATGTTAACATGGGTCATACTTTCTTTAGATATCTAACTTTAAGATAAATGGATAGCATATTTAAAACTCACAAGTGGTCAGACAACTCAAACACTAGAGAAGTAATTCCATGAATATAACAGACCATCTATCTTGTCATTCAGTAACTTAGCAGAGAAGTAAGAACATTAAAATGTCCTTCATATATACAAAGAGATGCTAAGATAAATTCATAAACACTGCTGGCAAAGCAAGAAAAGGCAGAAGAACATGGTTTCTTAGATAAAATTATTAACAAAAATGCCTTGAGAGCACATCTGTTAGCTTTCTTTCATAAAAAGGGAACTTTCATCTCAGAATAGAACACTTTGGTTAATCAAATACTTCCCATAATAAAGTCACAATATATGCTACATATAGGTCATAAATTTCCAAAAACCTGATCTATAAGATACTTTATGTAAAACTATGTAGAAAATAATTTAATTAAGAAGGCTCTTTAAACTCTTTCAGTCTCAAGATCCTCATCAAATATAAAATAAACATGTTTAACAACAGCGAAAAGTTGGTCCTGATGGAATTCTAGTTTATCAATTCTAAAAGGCACGTTTTTTCACTTATTAAATTTCTGAAACTGGAATACATCTTTTATAATAGAGGTATCTTACCATAGGTCTAGACTAGAGGTGAATTTATTCTGCTTCTGCTGTCGTCTGGGAGCACCACCAGCCCAATATCATCTGAATCAAATCGTTTGTGGCAGGCCTTTATGGACCACACTGGTGGTAAGGCTGCATACCCGAAGCTTAGGGCTTGTGGTTCAAATTCTCAGAGAAACGTTTTTTTCCTTTCTCTATTTAGTGTCAAGGTTGAGACTTGTACATTTCTTTATGGTCCCTTTTCTGGATGGTCAAGTTAATTTCTCATTTATCCTTAGGTGTACCACTCTTGTGAGTCAGGTCTCCTACTAAACTCCCTGTCCTGTGTGTTTTTTTCCTTCTTAGAGGGATATAATGTAATAGCACTTAAAAAAAAAACAACAAAAAACAAAAAACTATGACATCTTAGATTTGGTGAAATACAGTACCTAAAATAAGCTTCTGAAGTCTATTGAGTAGGCTCCAGAACTTCTATACAGCTACTCATTAAACTGCAACCTCTTTTATTCTCTTTAGTATTTCCTCCTTAAGCTGTCAGCTTTACATACTGAAGACCAAGAGCAATGTTATACTGTATTTCTACAAAGAAGTTAATTACCATGTATAGTGAATAAGTCAGAAAATAAAAAAATGTCTACTTGTATTTCTTCAAAGTCCCAATATTTATAATGGTATATACATTTCTAGTTGAAAAAACAAACTTTTAGCTTTTTCCTCAAAGTATGTGAAATCCTAAAATTTAGAAAGCCAAGAGAGTTTTTAGAGAAGACGTATGTGACTTGACTCCCAGGACAAAAAAGTGAACTCTGGGTCAGGCACGGTGGTTCATGCCTGTAATCCCAGCATTTTGGGAGGCCAAGGTGGGCAGATCACAAGGTCAAGAGATCCGGACCATCCTGGCCAACATGGTGAAACACCAGCTCTACTAAAATATAAAAATTAGCTGGGCGTAGTGGCAGGTACCTGTAGTCCCAGCTACAGGCAGAAGAATATTGCTTGAACTCAGGAGGCAAAGGTTGCAGTGAGCTGAGATTACGCCACTACACTCCAGCCTGGCGACAGAATGAGACTCCATCTCAAAAAAAAAAAAAAGTGAACTCTGTATTACTTAGTTATAATAATTCTACTTAAAATGGCAACTCAAAGTACTGTAAAAACAAAACAAAAAATAAACCAATAGTAATAATGCTAATTAGACCTAGAATGGCCAAAGAAAGTAGTCATCTTTTTAATAAGTCATTACAATGCAAGTTCTAATTTGATTTTATGTCTCATAGGTCCAAATGATTCTGCATTTTAATATTTCATTCAGTACAGGGCACAAAACTAAAATTCAAACTACAAGATAAATAATCCCACATCAAAGAAGCGTACAATTTTCCCTTAAACATCAAAATCCTGATAATTGATTTCTTTCTAAAAATTTAACAATGTCCAACAGCAACACATTCAATGGGGAAAATGCCAAGTACACTGTAATGCAAGAGTAAAAGAAAAATATGAGAAAAATGATCTTAAAATTATCCAAAGACGTTTTAAGACAATCCTACAACCCAGAACTGAAGAAAAGCCATTTCACTTGACGAGCTTGACCTTACCTACTTAGCACAAAGAAACTTTTGAGGTGTACTGGTTTTCACCCACTTGTAGGAAAGGCTACCCATTGACAATAGCTTACATTTATTAAGCATGTACCTTCTTGTTTAATAACTATAACTACCCTACAAGGTATTGGCCATTATTATTTCACAGATGATAAAACTCAAGCTTAGAGGTGTCAATAAACTCGACCACTGTCATTCACCTTCTGAGATAACAGTGGCAATACCAATCTATTATCAGCTGGTCATTACCAGTATTTGTTGGACTGTCTCAGCTGCTATCAGGTTCTGGGTAAGCAATAACGTTAAGGTTCAACAGAGGAAGGTGGAGATACAAAACTCAGTACAAAACAGTTTTATAAGAAATCCACAAAGGGCTTAGGAGGGCACAAAAAAGAGGAACGGGTAGAAAAACAATGAACTAGTTGACTTATGCAAATAAACTAGTGAATACTTCTTTAAATAAAGAGCATCCAAAATTTATTTCCTGGTCAATATAATTTCTCTGGTTTTTATTCGTGAAAATCCTTTGATGTATGTTACAGATTTCAGAGAATATGGGTCTGATTTCAGAGTATGTAAACCCTACCCCACTACATCTGTAGCACACATTATGCTTATACACAACACAAGCATAAAATCTAGGTTATATCGAATCATGACTACTGTTTCAATGTGGTTGGAACAGGAAGATTTACGTTAAACACAAAATGTTCCTCACGTGTCACTTGACTTGAACTGTTTCCATCAGCAAGAAAAATTACAGTAAGAATGAAAGGAATTTACTTTTCTCTGTGACTCTTCTAAAGTAGCAGAAGAGCGTTTTAAGTTTCTCTGGTTTCCTTGATGAACGTCCCTCAAACAACCTAAAAGAGATAAAAAATAAGAGAGTGGAAGATGAGTTAAAATGCCTTAATAATTCACAAAACTACAACCACATTGCAACCAAGTAATAACAAGAAATAATTCTTCCAGAAGACAATTCTGTGAAGATAAGAACTGGAAAATTGGTTTACATTCAAACAGTATCTGGAGAGGACTGAAACCAACTAGAACCAGGCTTCTTCAAAGCTGTTCAAATCAGACAGCATTTGCTACCAACCACATTTCTCCAACCTATCTTCCACCATGGAGAAAGCACTATCTAGCTCCCGAGCCAATTAGGGTCAGTCAGTTAATGCACAGCCACTTTCTCAATGGCTAATAACATTATACTTCATACATTATTAGGTAGTTTGATAACTACCAAAACAGTATCTGAAAAAAAAAAAAAATCCCTGTATTAGCGTTTGCGATGAAATGAGAGTGGAGGGGAACAGGGGTTCCATACACAGGCAGGTATGACAAGATATCAGGGCTCAACAGTCCTTGTTACTTAAACAAATATATTCTATTATAGACTGAATGTTTGTGCCCTCTCAAAATTTGTATGTTAAATCCTTAATCCCTAATGTAGCTAAATTTGGAGATAAGGCCTTTGAAGAGGTAGTAACGGTTAACTGAGGTCATAGGGTTGGGATTCTAATCTGATAGAACTGATGTCATTTTAAGAGAAGGTGAGACTAGAGTACTCTCTCTACCACGTGAGGACAAGAAGGCAGCCACTTATAAGCCAAGAAGAGAGCCGTCATCAGGAACTGAAGCAACAGCACCTTGATCTGCAGCTTCTAGTCTAGAGAATCATGAGAAAATGAATTTCTGTTGTTTAAGCCGCCCAGTTCTATGGGATTTTATTATGGCAGCCCAAGCTGACTAACAGAGCTTCCTTGCATGGTAACCAAAACAGTGTCTACCCTGTGTCATCTAGTTTTCAGCAACCCAGACTTGCATTACTTAATTCAGTTTCTTTTGAAATGACGTGGCATTGTTACTGGTAACATATAATTCAATTTATTCCGAGGAAAGAAAAGCAGGGCTTTAAAAGCATTATGACCTGAGTAAGTAGTTCACTAAAAGATTTCTAACACAAAAGCATGCTTTTGAGCATAAGATCTAGCTTTCCAAAGGCATTTAAAAATTATAGAGACTCAGTGGCTACAAACGATGAGATATTATTCATCTGCCTCTAGTCATGTACTCTGACTTTAAAACCAGAAACCCTTCAAGTAAAAGTCCATGTTAATAAGTGCTGAAATGGGTAATATTCTTCATGATTACAAGAGCAAGCTTATGTAACTATGCTGAGAGGAAAAAGTTAATTTCATGAGAAAATCCTATTGAGCAACTGAAATAAATTAGGAAAAAGGAAGGAAATGCAAATTTCAAATGGTTCCATTTTCAATGATCTGAAATCTGTATTCAGGGTCACTTTCTGGAAAAACAATTTATGTGAATATTTATTTCCTAAAACGAACACTAATGTAGGCTAGTATTTTAACCAAATCTAAAATCAGATCTCTTTTTAAAAACAGTTTAAGACAGCCTGTGTAATAATTTGTACTTATTTAAAAGAACATATCTTTCTGAAATATTTAATACACATACAGCTGCCAGCTGAAAGAAAGGCTCTTTGAGAGTGCAGGTTTCAGCGTGGCTTCTTCTAGAATAGAGTTTATTTAAATCAAAATGATAGCCAAAATGAAAAAGCTACTTAGCAGTATAATTAAACATCCTATATCAATAAATACGATTTACTAAATGAATACCTTAGGATCCACTTCAAAATCTCTTTCTAGGCTCACTATGTAATAGAGGAAATCAGTATGAATATAAAAGTGGCTACTAACTTTTCCTAGAGATGAATTGATGTACTGTACAATTCAATTAAGGAATAAAAGATCCTCTTCAGTAGAACTATTGCATAGTGAGGAGAAAATAGCTGTTTCTCTTAAGAAATAATTATACAAAACGAAGAACAAGCATCCCTAGCTTCCACATGTGATCATCTATGTATAAAACCACATAAAAGGTCACATATTTTATAACCATGATGACAAATTATTAACTTTAGTAGCCTCGTGAGACTGCAGATTTATTATCCTGGTGAGACAAACTTTCCTGGAAGACTTTATGGCTGTTATTATCACCCACTGCAAATGAACACCACTGTTTATTTTGCAGGTCCAAATCTTAAAGGTGCAAATCAAGCAGAATCTCAATGTACTCTGTTTATTCGCTGCTCCAATCCTAACTTCAAATCATTATGCAACCAAATACACTTTCCCATCTTTCTGATAGAGCAGGGGGAAGTGGGGAAAGTGTGGTGGTGGGTGTCGGGGGTAAGAAGGAGAGATAAAGTCAGAGATGAAGCAGGTTTAAAATACTTGTGGTAATTCTCAGACATGGCTGTTGTGAAATTTTAAAGTTTTATGCACAGCCACTCAAATAAAATGAATCATCCTGATATGGAAGGCAAGTAAAAAGAACAGAAACAGACAGGCAAACAGCATGAACGAAGTCATCCCAGGAATGATATATAATATGAGGGACAGCTTTTGGGGGTGAGGAGGAAAACAAAAGAACTGAGGCTGGATCCCAAGAAAGGAGTGAAGGGGGAGAAGAAAGATGGGGCAGGGAAGATAAGAGAGAGGAGAAAGGCTGATAGAAACGGTGCTAGAGACAGAGAGCATGAAGCACAGACACACAGAAAGAAAGACACACACAAACAGGCTCAGAGAAAGTGAGACATTCTCACAATCATTAAGCAACGTTCCCCCGAGACACTTTTTTTTTTTTTTTAACTTCCCAACACCTTTGTTTTTTAATTTAGATTTTTCAAGTCCTAGGTATGTATATTTGAAGGCCTATTTTGAGTCAGCAGTGTGCACATAAGCCAGGTCACAATAACTCCTCTGCATGTAGGGAAGATATTTGGGCATTTAATTAAAAGATAGTTATAGATTATTAAAGAAATCAAACGGAAAAAGCCAGTCAGGCAATCTTACTTTATTCTAAACAAAACCATATTTTCAATGAAAGAAGTCAGTCAAAGGTCAGATACTTATTAGCTGGTGTTTTCCTTTGCATATTTATAAAGAGAAACAGAATTTAATAAAATCTTTCCCTGAATGGAATACTGATATTACTGGAATTTTATTCTAGGTATATCCATCCCCACCGCCCCATAACCCACTATGCCATTTCAAGTTAAGTAATAATCCCATTAGTATACCATAAATCAAGCCTAAAGCACCACAACTTCCATTTTAAAATATGAGCAAGTGATAATCCGGAACCCAACCAGAAAGTCATTCCTGCTCTTCTGTGAGGCACTCTGCCATATGGCCCCAGCAGCATTTTCAATCCAGGGAAGAGGCAGATGTAAAACCCTCCTGGGCTGACCACTGCTGAGACCCACAATTTATCTCTGACCATCTAGTTTCCATGCAAACTCAGAAACATCAATGCTAATCACATTGGAAGCCTTTATATGAATGTTTAGGACCTGAAAGGCAAGCAGGGAAAAAGGTCAGGGGTATTTAACATAACTAAGCAGGGCTGAAAGAACACAGCAATAAATAAAAAAGGGAAGACTTATTCAATTTATTGACGTCAGCCTCCCACCACATACTCTTAGCATTTTTCTTATTCAACTAGCTACCCATACCTCTTTTGAGATTAAATACACACACACTCACACACACACTCACTTTCTTACACCACACACACACCACTCCCTACTGCTAGAAACTATAATTGTAAGTAGAAACTATGCATAGAAGGTAACAAGGCAATAAAATGCTACATTATCAGCTTACCAAATGGCTCATCAGATTAAGTACTGGATCTTTCAGAAGCCACATGAAAGACAGGGGACTTTTGGTTGTTTGCCATTTCTGGAGCACTCTCAGAGCATTTTGCTCATGACAGGCAGTGTGATATAATAAAAGAACACTGAGTTTGAGTAGAAGACAGTGATCAAGTTCCAGTTGTGCTAACAATTCATTTAATCTCCCTGAACCTTATCAATAGAGAGGCTTCCCTACCTAGAAAATTCCTTAGGCAGAATCAAAACAAGCCATCAACAGACAGCATCAGTGGTGATGCACAGTCGTTTTTTACTGTTTGCTAGCTTAGGCTCATTAAAACACATACCATCTCAAAATGAAAGGCAAGGGCAGACATCATGGCTGCTTAGGATTCTCTACAACATTGTGGAGACTAACACTGGCTTACCTGCCTTAATTCATTTTCAGTGTCATGGTATCCAAAAGAACATTCATCAGCTAGGAAGACAAAAATATGTCTGATTTCAAATCTTAAACAGACCTACTTAAAATCTTATCTGGTGAGAATGCTATTTGCAGCAAGCTTAAATCCCTCATTGTCACTCTGGACTTATAAATGGCTTTAATTCATTTAATAGATCAATAATTATTTCTAAGAACAGTTCTAATTTCTGACTAGCCATGAGGTAAGAAGGATTAATTCAGTTCATTCAAAGGGAGACTGTGTAGCAGAATGGTTAAGGGACACAGCTTCTCAAAGACTATATCCTGCATTTGACTCTCAAGTCTATTAGTTAACTGTGTTAACTTGGTGACGTAACCTACCCTCTCTAAACTTCCATCTCATTTTTTAAAAATGAGAGTAACAATTCCTAAGCAATATCTAATTCATATGGTTAATGTGACAAGTAAATGAATTTCAGATAATGCTGAGTAAGCTAAGGTACTTGTGCTAAATTAAGGCATTACATAATACCCAGCCCCCCCACCCAAAAATCAATATTCATTTACATAAAGCAGTTGCATTGTTCTAATTAATATTCCCTTCATTTTAAAAAATGGCCCAGCCTTGAGTCCCATCAAGCCCAACATGCTGATATTCAGAGCTAATCAGCTCAGTCTTCAGGATAAATGACGATGTACAATGAAAAAGATAAACCTGCCATTTCCAAGAAGCCCCAGTCTTCCCCAGTCAGAATTTTGGCTGAAAAACGAAGGTCTTTTAAAATTAAAATATATATTAAAATTAATGTAAATTCTGGTAATTGGTGACAGGAAATTGGAAATCACCAAAGCTAAGCCTTCTCAAGGCATCTTGACTTCTGCCTGTCAGCCATCCAGCACGGGTGGGTCTTTACTGTTGAGTAAGACAGCTGTCAGCATTGCAGGCTCCCCACAGGATTCTGTGGATTCCATTTCTTCCATAAGAAATAAAATGCTATATGCTGAATAGGTAAAATGCGTTAAGTAGACACAATGAAAATGTGTCTATGGAGGTGTAATTGGAAAGAAACTATCTGCACTAGCTTTCTGGAAAAGCCTTAAAAAATCTATGAAATTCCACCCTCAAAATCAATTACAAAAATCGTCTACTCTTATTAACTTGATTTCTGACAACTGACATGTTCTTCCCCTTACCTATTTTTCCTTCTGCATGTAAAAGTAATATATGGGCTGGGCACAGTAGCTTACACCTGTGAAACAGGTTCTTTACATAAACTGCAATTGCAGATTCCAATGCTCTATTTTCTCTCAATTCTGCCCCAATTACTAACAAAATCAGAGGTAAAAGCTATGTTTAATTATATGTGGCTTAAAAAGAAAATGTCTCATAATTCCTAAGACTAAGATATAATATGAAAAGCAAAAGACAACAGACTGAGAACAAAGGGTCTAAGTTATAGTCTTAGCACTCTGCCACTAACCAGCTCCATTACTCAAAACAAGCCACTTAATTTTATTCTCTAATATTTCAACTGTAAAATTTATTTTAATTCATTCAACAAGAAATTATTGAAAGCCTACAATGCATGAGATTTTGTGAAAGTAACAAAGAAGAGGACAGTTAAGATCCCGGTCCCACTGAAATGATTAAATATGCAATTATGAAGTAGGCTAGGTGGTACAGTAGGAAAAGTAGGGGACAGTAAAGGCGCGCATTTGGTTGTACGTACATAAGAAGTACACTGGATGCCTCTCTCCACCCATTTACCAATCCAGCCCATCACTATTACTCTGGCTACCCCTTCAAATGTCTCCACATCTCTGTCCTTTCCCCTACACTATCCTAGCTACCACACTCTCTTTCCTGGTGCATTGCAATAACCTCCCCAATTGAGTAAACTCATGTACTCTGGCCTCTCTCTGCTTGACTCCCAAATTACAATCAAAATAAACTTTTGAAAATACAAATCTGAACATGTGTGTTAGTCTCCCTCTATCCTCATTATCTAATCCTCCAATGACTTCTCATTGTTTTCAGATGGCCTACTAAGGCACAGCATGGTCCAGCCTCCACCTACTTTTGTAGCCGCTCACCTCTCCATGCTCCTTTTCACTCTCTGTGCTGTAGCCACTGTCTTCTCTCAGTCCCTGGGCATGTCAGGTCCTTCTTGTGACAGTGTCTTTGTACATAGCCTTCCCCCTGCCCAGAATGCAATCACCTCTCCTTCTCCTTGACAAAAACTCTTATTCACCCTTTTGTACTTAACTCAAAAGTTACGCCGGGCATGGTGACATGCACCTGTAGTCCTAGCTAGGTGGGAGGAGCTCTTGAGCCCAGGAATTTGAGACCAGCTTAGGCAACATAATGAGACCATGTCGCAAAACAACAACAGAAAGAAAAGTTATTTCCTCAAAGAAAGTTTCCTTTATTAAATTATCATCTTTCTTTAATAAAATGTCATGGTGTGCTGCACCTCTCCAGAGGTACATACAGGCTAGCATAGGAACCTAGAGTAGCAAACCTATCCTATCAGAATCTGAGTCACCAGAAAAACTGATACGTGAACTGAGTATTGAAGGAGGAATAAAAGCCATGTGTAAAAGAGAAGGGAATCTGGTCAGTCGTGAGGTTTGAAAATGAGATAATGCTACATAAAGTAGGAACTCAGAAATTGGCTTATCTTCTCTCTGTAACCTCAAGGCACTTAATACACTGTGGGGAATATTGCAGCTACTCAATGTATATTTGAAATAAATATTGACTAAATACCAGTATCTAAAAACAAACTTAGCTACTGTACTAATTTGGAAAACAGATTAAAAGCATGACCTTTGCAACTAATATTTATGTAACCAAAGAGCATATTATATAAACTACCCTGTTTGCTGACACTAGGATTTTAAAGAAATTTTCTTAGATAACATTATTTTTTCATTCTTTGCTGCCTCTTCCTTAGGTTGACAGTGGAGAGTAACTGTATATAATATCAAATTACCATCAACATTTTAATGTTTGAGGGTCATAAAAATATCACCCAACAATTATGACAGTCTAAGAGCAGCTTATATTCAATTCCTCTGCTATACTTTCATCTGCTAAACACACACAGTAAATGCACTGAAATATCTAGTTTTTAAATGTTTTAATTAAAAATTTATATTAGGAACTAACCAGCTGAATTCTAGAATTCTTCTCATCTTAAGAAAGTGAAATGTTCTCCAATTTTAAAAGGCTCAAGATAAGGCCCTTGGGGCTCACACTCTGATACTGGAGAGAACTGTGAATTCATTTCTCTGCCGCCATGTGGAGTTATAAGAATGCTGCCCATATAAAGTAAGTTGTATTAGAAACAATGATACGCTAGTAGCAATGAGCACACCTATCACCCAGATGTTGGTCTCTAAATACCATTGTATAATAAAAGAAACCAGGAATCCTTGAGAAAATGGTTGATTCCAGGATTGAGGCATGGAAAATATAAGATGAATCTGGAACAATATATAATTCCAGAAAGAAAGGAAATGCTCAAAAAAAGGATGGGGCTTATCAAAAGAACAGAGGAGCCCACCTAAAGGCCAAACCTACAATAATTAAAGCAGTAAAATAAATAATACTGCCGGGCGCGGTGGCTCAAGCCTGTAATCCCAGCACTTTGGGAGGCCGAGACGGGTGGATCACGAGGTCAAGAGATCGAGACCATCCTGGTCAACATGGTGAAACTCCATCTCTACTAAAACTACAAAAAATTAGCTGGGCATGGTGGGGCGTGCCTGTAATCCCAGCTACTCGGGAGGCTGAGGCAGGAGAATTGCCTGAACCCAGGAGGGCGGAGGTTGCGGTGAGCCGAGATTGCACCATTGCACTCCAGCCTGGGTAACAAGAGCAAAACTCCATCTCAAAAAAAAATAAAAAAAATAAATAATACTATTTAATTTAAACTCATACAACAAAATAAATATCCATGAGTCCATTCTGATATTTTAAAAATAGGGGAGAAGGGATAGCTCTTCCTTACAATGAAATTCAATTAGCAAATGTAGAAGAGGGAAACAGGAAATTCACAACAGGCAAACACTATGGTAATAATCATTGCAGGCAAGATCCAACAATGGATGCTAAAATCAGTAGGAATAACAACAAAAGTTCCTATGAATAATCAAACTGAAGAGGCATGTGGAGTCCAGAGAACTGAGAGGAAACGTCTGAGAGGACAGAAAGAACATGGGTCCTGGAGTATGACAGGCCTGAAATAAAACCTCAGTTCTGTGACTTACTAGCTCCTGGATCCCAGTCGAGTTATTTCAACCTTGATGAACTTTAAGCACCTTGTTGGCCCAATGGTGAAAATGTCACTTAAGTACTGTAATAAGACAATTGCATATAAAGTTCTTGGCCTGTAGAATTCACTAAAAATATATTATTTGTCCCTTCCACCTTTGTCTTTTCCATTGCTAAAGAGGTGTTTTCTGAAAACATACCGATTGAAGTTAATGTCTGGGTAACTAGAATACTCCGATTTCATCTTAGCATTTCGTCGTGGAAATGTGCAGAAAAAAGCATTAGCTAAAAGACTGGCAATCTGTTCCTGTGACATTGTGATGGAATGATTCATCTTCTGTTTCAGGAGCGGTATTGGCTGATAAAAGAAACAAAAAATATAGACGAGAAAAGCAATAATTAGTTTAGCAATTTCAAAGCAGAGGCACCAAATTGCATTTACTAAATTATGGCAGAAATAATTTCAGGCCATTCTTGAATCCTTAAATCAGCAATATTATTAAAGTCAAGAGTAGTTTATCAGGGATGATTGAGAAAATGTACTTACTTGACAAACTGCAGATTTCTAATCAATAGTAATGATAGTGAAGAGAATATAAAACATTACTTACTAGTGAAAAACAAGATTGCTTCAGCAAGTAAATAAAAATACATTGTCCATATAATGAAAAATGAAAATAAAAGATGAAACAAAAATATGTAACATTGCTTAAGCTAAATTTTTTTCTAATTTATATTAAAAATTATTGGCCAGAACAATCTTTCTTAGTCCTAAATAAAATGATCTAAGGAAGATAAGCCGGGTGCAGTAGCTCACGCCTGTAATCCCAGCACTTTGGGAGGCCGAGACGGGTGGATCGCGAGGTCAAGAAATCGAGACCATCCTGGTCAACATGGTGAAACCCTGTCTCTACTAAAAAAAAAAATACAAAAAATTATCTGGGCATGGTGGCACGTGCCTGTAATCCCAGCTGCTCAGGAGGCTGAGGCAGGAGAATTGCCTGAACCCAGGAGGCGGAGGTTGCGGTGAGCTGAGATCACACCATTGCACTCCAGCCTGGGTAACAAGAGCGAAACTCCATCTCAAAAAAAAAAAAAGATCTAAGGAAAGTAATTCAACAATTAAGTCTTTACCCTCTTTTTCCAAATTACACTTCATGCTGACAATTTCTTCATAAGAAATGTAACTTCATTAAAGCAATTAATAGAACATGTAAAAACCACTATACAGACATGTAAGTTTTAACAAGATAGACATTTCTTACATAACCAAACATTCCAAGTCAAGGAAGATGCAAGAGACTTTTTCTTCAAATCTTTTATGTCTAAAATGTCTTCTAGTTATACCACCAAATTCACTTACCTTTTACTGTCAGTATAATCCACACGACCTCAGCATTGTGTTCGGTCGGCTTTATTCTGTTTGTAAACCAAAAATAAAATTCTAAGCCCCCCAATCGACTGAATAAACCCCTCCTCTATGCCAAAGGGATTCCAAAGTTAACCTGAAACACTAGTCCACACCACGATAGGAAGGGTGGGTCCAACATGCCTCACTATATGCTCCTCATATTAGAATTCAGCACAGTAACCAGCATTAACATTAAAACAGAGACCTGAACCGATTAAACAGATTTTTTGTTGTAATAAGACTCAATTCCAGCCTAACTCTAGTACAGTACCACATGACAAGATAGCAGGCCCTGGAAGAATACCCCAAAATATATTTCACTGACATATGTTTTGAAATAGCCCTCAAAAGCTGTCTGTTGGGAAAATCTACATTCTGTAGAGAATGCCTATTCCTTTCCAGGTGAGAAGTAGGAAAAAGGCTGGTACCTTTTTAGTTCCAATAAAAGCCCTGAGCCTGGTACCTGGAGCTTCATCTCCGTGATAAAACCTTGGTCTCCATAAACCCTTATCTTAACCCAGATATTCCTTTCTATGAATTCCAGGTCTTTAGATAATAACTCTTCCAATTGCCAATCAGAAAAATATTTGAATCTACCTATGACCTGGAAGCCCTCCTTACTGACTGATACACATTTTATTTTTTGGGACCGTGTTTTGCTCTTGCTGCCTAGGCTGGAGTGCAATGGTGCAATCTCAGCTCACCGCAGCCTCTGCCTCCCAGGTTCAAGTGATTCTCCTGCCTCAGCCTCTTGAGTAGCTGGGATTACAGGCTTGTACCACCACGCCCAGCTAATTCTGTATGTTTAGTAGAGAAAGGGTTTCTCCAGTTGGTCAGGCTGTTCTCGAACTCCCGACCTCAGGTGATCCACCTGGCTCAGCCTTCCAAAGTGCTGGGATTATAAGCATGAGCTGCTCTGCCTGGCCCAATATCTTATTGCCTCTCTAAAAAAACCAAGCTATAGCCTGACCATCTTGGGCACATGTTCTCAGGATCTCTTGGGGCTGTGTCAGAGGCCACTGGTTACTCATATTTGGCTCAAAATAAATCTCTTCAAATATTTTACAGAGTTTCACTCTTTTTGTCAACATATTTTAAATGTTAAACTATATTTTTAAAGACATGCAGAAAAAAATCAAAGACCAACTACTAGTTTATCCGTCAGCTGTTAAGTTTCAAAATGCTCCCACAGAATATTTCGAGATGCTTTTCCTTCTCCCCTGCAGTAAGACCCAGAACTAAGAGTTTCAGGTATCTGTATTCATCTCAAACTGGCATGCCTAGAGCAAACTGTGCTGATCATACTTGAGGAGCTGACACCCAGAATGAACCTGAGGAAAGGGCAGGCAAGACAAACCAAAACAGCAGTGCTAGAAAAAATAACAGATTAAACTTGCAATTCAACTATTTCTCTTGGGAAAATTCTAAGGTAAACAAAAAGCAAAAGGTAAAGAATCTATTTTTACTATGTTATACAAATTCTCTCCCCTTCAGGTCTTAGCAATCACCATTTCTGAGAAAAAGAAAATAGAGAGCTCATACTGATCTCCATTTTCCATCCTATGCATTTATTCACAACCAAGCAAAGAGTTTAGAAAAGGTGACAGTGTATCAATGGCTTCAAGCAAAGTGCTGCTTCGTTTTAGTAAGAAATGAGTTTTTAACTACCATTTACCAAGTTATTCAGAAAAATAATTTTAAAAATTAATGGTAAATATTTCATGCTTAACAGACTTCAAACACAAACATTTCTTGTCTCCCAAATAAACAAATAGCATAATTTTAAATAGAGTTAATGATTTCTGCTCTCTTAGTGAGAAGAAATGCCTAAAAACTCATTATTTGGAGAAATGAGAAGATGTAAATCTTATTGTCAAGCGCTCAGCTCAATGAAATAAGAGGCTGGTTTACTGTGAACCAAGATATTTCAAATAGTTCCTGACCAAATTTGTTTCCTTTAATTTTTTTTTATAAATCTAAAATTTAATCTTTAGATTTGGCCTACAGTTCTCCAATGTGATAAATTATTAAACACCAACATACACAATTTAACTTGCCACAAGACGTATTTTGATCTCAAATAAAAACCTTAACTCTCACAGCAGAGACTGACTTTTCAACAGATGGCAAAGCACAGAATTAAGATGCTCTCCCCATTGATATGCTAATGGAGAAAAAAGTTGTTGAAAGAAGCCAGGACAAAAAGCTGAGGGCCCAGGGATCTGATTTTTGGTTCCACGGGACTTGTTATAGCTTACAAAGTTAGATGCTTTTGAATAAAAATTTCTCATTAAATAAAATACAGAAACTCTTATATGCACAAGGTAAAGAGAAGAGGATTAAGTGGCCCACACCCAAAGGCTACGTACTACCTACTATTGATTATGAATTACATACTGAATTCAAAAAGCATGTAATTAAGCACCATGCAAACCAGGGACACAAAGAGGATCTCCCTTGAGAGAGACTATAATCCAGTGGTAAGAGATATATAATGACAAGAATTACAAAACAATGATTTGAATGCTTCAGGAGGGATGAACCTTGTATGGGAGGCAGGGAAGGCTTCACAGGGGAAGTAACAGATAGGCATAACTAGGAGGTAGTAAGAGATTTTACTAAGTAAGGAGAGAAAGGAAAAAGAACAAACAGAATATGATCAAACAAATAACTTCCAATAGAAACAAGAAGAAGGTATGTTTTAAAATATATTTCCACTGCCCAATAGTAAAACTTATTTCAGACACAATGCATTACTGAGGTGAAATTAAAGTTACATAAATTGAAAACATCACACTGAAAAACACTTCATGGGTCTCAACCGAAGGTGGCACAGTCCAAGAAGGCATTTGGACATGTGTGAGTTGTTTTCTGGTTGCCCCAATGACCCTATCTGTGTGTTTTTGGGTGTCCTAACGACATACTGCAATGAATGGGATCATGATACACATTCAGAAATCGTTCCACCCAAATGTCCATAGGGCCCCTGTGGAGTAAGGTGCTAGTAGAATTCTGGCTAGCAGCCATGTAGCAATAGGGGATGGCCCTAGAAATACAAGAAAAAGGCAAATTCAAGCATTGTTGTGAGAAACAGGAATAAAATTATGAAGAACAAAACAAACCCTGCGGAGGTTTGAAAATACATTCACAAATTCTTTGATGCTCCTCTCTTTAAGAGGTGGAGTCTTGGGTGCAATGGCTCATGCCCGTATTTCCAGCACTTTGGGAGGCAAGACGGGCAGATCACATGAGGTCAGGAGTTTGAGATAAGGCTGGCCAAAATGGTGAAACCCCGTCACTGCTAAAAATACAGAAAAATTAGCTGAGTGTAGTGGCGCACACCTGTAGTCCCAGCCACTCAGGAAACTGAGGCAGAATTGCTTGAACCCAAGAAACAGAGGTGTGCAGTGAGCCAAGATCGTGCCACTGCACTCGAGCCTGGGAAACAAGGGTGAAACTCTGTCTCATTCACACACACACACGAAAAAAAAGAGGTGGAGTCTAATACCCTGTTCCTTGGGTATGCGCTAGCTTGTAATGAACAGAAAAATAGCGGAAATGATGTTGGGTACCCTGAGAAAAACAGGTCATAGAAGACACTGCAGCCTCCTTACTCTCTCCTTTGGATTGCTTGCTTTGGGGAAGTTAGCTACTATGTTATAAGGACAATCAATCAGCCAATAGAGACGTCCATGGCAGGGCCTTCTGCCAACAGCTATGTAACTAAGACAACTTAGAGGAGTGTCCTGCAGTCCCAGGTAAGCCTTCAGATGACCACAACCACAAGAGAAATCCTGATCCACAACCACTCAGTCAGCTAATCTGCTCCCAAAGTCAACAAAAGCTGCAAGATAACACGTTTATTGTTTTAAGCTATTAATTTTGACATAATTTGTTATGTAGCAATATATAATTAATGTACTCAAAATAAAATACAGGATTCTTTATTTTTAAAAGTTAAGGCCGGGCACAGTAGCTCACTCCTGTAATCCCAGCACAGGGTGAGCCAATCACCTGAAGTCAGGAGTTGGAGACCAGCCTGGCCAACATGGTGAAACTCCATCTCTATTAAAAATACAAAAAGTAGCCGGGTGTGGTGGTAATCCCAGTCACAGCTGAGGGACGAGAATTGCTTGAACCCAGGAGGCAGAAGTTGCAGTGAAGTGAGATTTGTGCCAATGTACTCCAAAAAAAAAAAAATAGCCAGGTGTGGTGGCACATGGCTGTAATCACTTGGGTGACTGAGGCAGAAGAATTGCTTGAACCTGGAGGTGGAGGATGCAGTGAGCCAAGATTATGCCACTGTACTCCAGCCTGGGTGACAGGGCAAGACTCTTGTCTCAAAAAAAAAAAAAAAAAAAAAAGTTAAGAAAGTGTCATTAACTCATTTGTTATAGAATACATCACTTTGGGGGAAGGTGAGGAAGGAGTGGTTAGTATTAAGCCATTGTGAAAATACGATATTCCAAATCCATTAGTATGTTTTGAAATAATAAGTATTTTTTAAAGTTAGAAGTTGTTTAAACAAAGAGAAAAAAGTCTGATTAAACAAGCTTCCACAGTGTAAACAGAAGCTGAGGAATGGAATGCTGCATTTTTAATGTCCTTTTATAGCACTCTCTACCCTCTAACCTTTTCCTTAATACAGCAAAATTACGAACTCTTTGGCAAAAACTGTTTCCCATCCCGTGTGTCTCTCTCTCTCTCTCTCTCTCTCTCTCTCTCTCTCTCTCTCTCTGTGACCTTGGCCATTCAAGTTTAAAAAAAATTCAACTGTCAGTCTCAAGAAAGCTACTGACGAAGCTACATCCACTAACCTGGGTGCAAATATTTGGCAGACAGAGTGCAATTTTCACCATATCAGGCAAAATGGACTGATATAAATGTTGAGCTTCTGCTTCTTCAAGTACCTGAAAACCAATAAAATAACTTACATGAATAATAGTAACCAGTAAATATAATAACTAATGAATATGTTTGTTACGAAATGAAATTACACATCTGCTTTTCATGGAATCCTGTAAAGTGGGACACTGTCAGCATCACCAAACGTATGTAAAAGTACATCAACAGGTGTATAAAAATAAACTTACAAATTCATTTCCAAATGTACATCTGGCATTAAGGTAATTCACCTTAATGCTCTCTGAAAAAAAATAAGTATCCCAAATATCAAATACCCCTCACACAACATTCACAATAAAGTAAAACATTTGCAAATAGAAAACAGTACATTCTGTCCTTGGTTCTATCAACTAAAAACTGCTAGACCACCAAGGACTCTTTTAGAAGCCCCCAAAGATCCATCTAGCTTCAACAGTCTATAATTGAAATCTCCATAAGAGCCCCATTAATTACTTCAGAGAATACTCTATGGGTCAAATCTAATCCATTGGGTAATAAACAATGAGGTTTCTGATGGTCTTAGAATTTCTCGAATAGACACCCTTGGAAAATGAAAACCACAATTCCCATATCATAATTTGAAGCACACAAACATGCCACGTATGGCTCATTTTGTCTTTTGTAAAATTTCCCATCTCTACAACACCTTCTAATCTAATTTCTTTCTAGACATCAGAGTATTTCTTTAAAAGCAGTGGAAATGGCCAGGTGCGGTGGCTCACGCCTGTAATCCCAACACTCTGGAAGGCCAAGGCGGGCGGATCATGAGGTCAAGAGATACAGACCATCCTGGCCAACATGGTGAAGCCCTGTCTCTACTAAAAATACAAAAATTAGCTGGACGTGGTGGTGCGTGCCTATAGTCCCAGCTACTCGGGAGGCTGAGGCAGGGGAATTGCTTGAACCCATGAGGCGGAGGTTGCAGTGAGCCGAGATCAGGCCACTGCACTCCAGCCTGGCAACAGAGCGAGACTCTGTTTCAAAAAATAAAAAATTAAAAATTAAAAAATAAAAGTAGTAGAAATGACAACATTCTTAATTTAAAGATACTACATACACTGTCAAGATTTAAGTAAACACTTTATCTACTTGAAATCACATTTTAACTGGAAGAGGCCTCAGTTATAATCTAGCCTGATCTTGTCACTATTACAGAGAAAAGAAAACTAAGGCCAAGGTTACCTGATGATCCTACATTGAGGTCAATTAAAACTAACTCAGAACAAGAACCTTAGTGTTCTTATCTCTATGCCACAGCGTTTCCTACTTCTCTGTGTGACCAGTGTTTGGAATCGATGAAGAAACAGACTCTTGACAAAAATCAGAAACTAAGCTGAAATAAGGGTAAACCATGTATTTATCTGTAGGTGGACAGGGTATGTGTGTAAACAGAAAAAGTAACAAAGATGATTTGCTCTGATTTCGCTGGTAAATTCTAATGCTAAGAATTTTCCTTATACCAAAATTCTAAAACCCAACCTATGTTTACTTCCCTTTTAAAAATTAAGATAGTGAGTAAACACATTCAGAATGAACAGAAATACATTTACAATTCAGGGAGTTTGGAATTCAATTAATCATAAGCATATAGAAAATTAAGTAAGTAAACAAAAGACAATTATTAATTCTGGAGAAAACAAAAGGTTGTACAAGAGAGGAAAACCAATCACAGCCCAGGTATGAAGAGTGTTTATACTATCCAACTGAAAAAACAGAATATTGATGTAATTGAAATAAATATAAAAACAATCGTGAGAAAATGGGGAGGTAGAAATGAGGTTTGCATTTATGGTAGTGAGGAAGATGAGAATAATAGCTAAATCCTCATCTTCTAAAGTGGATTTTTTTTTTTTTTTTAATAAAAGGTAAAACATAAAGAGTTTAGAGTAGTCAAATGGCTCCCTCTATAATCTGCCTCTTTAACTCAAAACTGAATTTTTTAAAAATCATACATTCATAGACAACATTTGACGATTTTAGAAGTACGCACTGAAGATACTGGCTTCTCTATACCTGAACATGTGTAAAATATATTAATGCATTTGTTTAAAATATTCAAACTCGGCCAGGCGCAGCAGCTCAGCCTGTAATCCTAGCATGTTGGGTGACTGAGGTGGGTGGATCACAAGGTAAGGAGATCCAGACCATCCTGGCTAACACTGTGAAACACCATCACTATTAAAAATACAAAAAATTAGCCAGGTGTGGTGGCATGCACCTATAATCCCAGCTACTCAGGAGGCTGAGGCAGGAGAATCACCTGAACCTGGGAGGTGGAGGTTGCAGTGCAGTGAGCTGAGATGGCATCACTGCACTCTAGCCTGGGTGACAAAGGAAGACTCTGTCTCCAAAAAAAAAAAAAAAAGAAGAAGAAGAAGAAGAAAAAAAAAATTAAACTCTTCATGTTTATAATTCATCTTTTTCTTTTTCTTTCTTCCCCCCCAACCCCCAAATAGAGACAGGGTCTTCCTCTGCTGCCCAGGCTGGAGTGCTGTGAGATAACCACAGCTCACTGTAACCTTGAACTCCTGGGCTCAAAAAATCTTCCTGCCTCAACCTTCTGAGTAGCTAGGACTATAGATAGGCCTTTTTACTTTAATTGTTGTTGTTGTTATTTAGTCTATATTTCACAATCATAAACTTAACTCTGCAATCCAGCTAGGCATGGAAAGGAACAAGAAAAACATGGAACCCAAAGGGAATTGCAGCGAGAGCACAGATTTTAGGATACAAATGGGGTGGAGGGGTGCTCTCCTGAGCTATAGAAGGAATGGTCTCGTGGTTAAGATAAAACGTAAGCCAAACTTATCAGAGCTGTCCACAGTCAGCAATGGTAATCTTCTAACTGGTCTTGCCATTCCTGGACCCAAAGTGCTCCCTGGCATCTACAATACTCATGTCTTCTTTCACCTTGCCAAAGACCACATGCTTGCCATCCAGTCTTGGCAGTGCAGACGAAAAACTGGGAACCGTGAGTTGGGTCCAGCATTTGCCATGGACAAGATGCCAGGACCTATAAGCTTTAGGATGAAGTTCTCATCATCAAATTTCTCCCCATAGATGGACTTGCCACCAGTGCCATTATGGCATGTGAAGTCACCACCCTGACACATAAATCCTGGAATAATTCTGTGAAAGCAGGAACCCGTATAACCAAATCCTTTCCAGTGCTCAGAGCACAAAAGTTTTCTGCTGTGTTTGGAATCTTGTCTGCAAAGCGCTCAAAGGAGATGCGGCCCAAGGGCTCGCCATTGATGGCAATGTCAAAGAACACAGTGGGGTTGACCATGGCTGATACTACAAGGCTCCAGGTGGTGGCAGCAACTGCAAAGCCGTCTTTTTACTTTTTAAAACTTTATTCTGAAATAATTATACATTCACAGGATGTTACAAAAATACTACAGAGGTACAGTATACCTCTCACGCAGTTTCTCTCAATGGTTCTATTTTAGATTACTATAACACACTAAAAATCAGGAATACCAGTACAATGTGTGTGTGTCATTCTATGCCATTTTATCACATGTACATTTGTGGAACTGCCACCAAAATCAAGATACAGAACTATTTCACTACAACAATGATCTTATACCACCCATTTATAGTCACACTCAACTTCCTTCCTCTCACTATTCAACACCTAACAATCACTAATTTGTTTTCCATCTCAAAAATTTTGCCATGTTACATAAATGGAAACATATAAGTCCTTTGAAATTGACTTTTTAAAAATACATCTTAATGCCCTTAGGAGCCATTCAAGTTAAGTATCAATAGTTCACTCCTTCTCATTACTAAGTAGTAGTCCATGGTATGAATATAACAGTTTGTCTAGCAATTCATCTAGTGAGAGGCACTTTGGTTGTTTTCATTTTGTACTATCATAACTAAAGCTACCTTTTACTCTCAACTTACCTATAACTGTTGTCTGAAATTACTTCCTGTAAATAGCACACTGTGTCATCTTTAAAACTTACTCTGTCTTTTAATAGATGAATTTAGGTCATTTATGTTTAATGTAGTCTTTGATATGTTGAAACTTAAATCTGTTATTTCATTTCTTTTATCTGTTTCATTTTCCCTTCCTCCTATGGGTTACTTAAACATAGTTTAAAATTCCATTTTTGTTTATCTACAATGTTTTTGATTGTATCTCTTTGAATAGATTTTTTTTTTATAGTGGCTGCTGAAGGACTGCATTACATATAACTTATCAACATTTACTGGTGTCAACATTTCATCAGTTCCAGTAAAGTACAGACTTTACCTTCCTTTAAGTTCCTTTACCCCTCTCCAATATTTCTTCTACATATATTGATAACTACACTAGACTTTTACAACTGAAAACAGTGCAAAAAGTCAAACACAATACACAACATTCAAAAAAGTTTTTCTAAAGTTTGTTATATTTACTATATTTTTACACTTTATGTTGTTCTTTCTTCTTTCTTTATGTTCACTATTCCTTTCTTTTATAGTTTCTTTGCTGTTTCAGGAAATTTCTTTAGACATTATTTTATGGTAGGTCCACTGATGACAAGTTCTCTTTTCCTTCACCTGAGAACACTGTGGTTTTCCCCTCCTTCCTGTTCAAACTATATGTTAATTGGATATGGAATTCTGAGTTGACAGTTCTTTCCTTAGTCCTCAAAATTTTCTGCCACTTCTTTCTGGCCTCCATGTTTGCTGATGAGAAATCCACTGTCATTCAAACTGTTTTTCTGTACAGGTGTTGTGTCATTTCTCTCCTGCTGTTTCAAGATTTTTTCTTTGCCTTTGATTTTAAGAAATGTGACTACAGTATATCTTGGCATGAATTTCTTTGGGTTTATCCTACTTAAGTTTCAGTCAGCTTCTTGAAACCATAGATTTATGACTTTTACCAAGTTTTCAGCCATTATTTTTTTGAAAATTTTTCAGTCCTACCCTCTTTCCCCTCTCTTTCTGTCCAGATGATGATACAAATGTTATATCTGAACTCTGGGTTTTGATTTTCATCTATTTTCTCACTGCTGTTCAGACTGAGTAATTTTTCCAAGTTCACCAATTCCTTCCTCTATTACCCCCATTCTAAATTAAACCTGCCTATTCCATTTTAAAAATTATTACATTTTTCAGTTCTAAAATTTTCATTAGGTTTCTTTTGATAGCTTTTTTTACTTTTCTGGGACTTTCTATTTTTTCATTTGTTTCAAGCATGTTTATAATTGCTCAGCCTTCTTGTGGTGGCTACTTTAAAATCATTGTCAGATAATTCTAACATCTGTGTTCTCTTGGGGTTGGTATCTATTGATGTTCGTTTTTCATTTCAGTTGAGATTTTCCTGATTCTTTTCTGGTTATGAGTGGCTTTATATTGAAATTTGGATATTTGGGGGTACTATGAATGTCTGTATCTGATTTAAATCTTCAGCCACAGCAGACCTTCTGTGACACTGTGCCAGCAAGAGAATGAGATAGCTACTTCATTACTAGCAACTGAGGGTAAAAATTCATGTTCCCCAGTCAGCCTTTAATACCCAAAGTGGAAAGTGGGGGAGGTGCCTTGATAGTGCTGGATTGGGGTAAGAGTTCAAGCTCCCCATTAGGTCTTTACTGGTATTACCTTGGTACCATGTATTCTCCTATGGTCCTATAGTCCCTAGATGGTCAGTAGTCTTCTACCTTTCAGAGTCTTTTGTTTGTTTTACATACAAGGTCCTGTGTTTTTTGCTGTACTTAGTGGTAAGGACAGAGAGAAGTGCCTATTCAAACATGTTAAACCTAAAGATATTAAACCTTAAGGATCTTAACAGGCTGACCCGTCTCCTTTGGGTATCCATCCTTGTCTTTTCAAACTAACGCGAGTGGCTGTTGCGGTGCTCTGCTAACAAGCTTTATAATATTGCTTATTTATCTGATGAAGCATTACTGCACTATACTTCTTCACAACTGTCAGCACTCCAGACCTATGTCTAATGCTGCTTTGGAAATACATAAGATAACCTAAAAACGTCAATGGAGAACATAAGCAACTCAACTACTGTTTGAGATGGAATGTATAATCTAAAATGTGACCATGACCTTATAACCTGTACAATGCAAACTGGGATGCAAGTAGGGAAAAGTTATTTTAAAATGTACATAATTTCTTAACTTCAAGAAAAGCAGGAGCCATCGGTCAAATATTCTATAACAATTAAAGAAAAATAAACTACTTATTAAGATGTTAATAATAGTTACAAGGAAGGTAAGCATTTACATGATGGTAAAAAAGAAAGCTGTATTAAATTCTCTCACAAGTAAAACCCTGCCCTCTACTGGATAGTCTGCATAGACAATTACATGCAGCGAGTGTCTTGATCTCGTGTGTGTGTGTGTGTGTGTGTGTGCAGCAACTTTTTATTCTACCCACAAATTGGCCATATATATATATATATATATATATATTTCAGTCAGAACTGATAACAATAAATTTCAAAATTATACTGCCATTTTGCCTATTTCCTCTCTTTAGATCACAGATCTGTTCATTCATTCAATTGGATGGTAAATAAATACCTGAGAAATTATTATGTGCCAGGAGATGTGCCAGAAGATGACAAAACAGTAAACAGTAAGAGACGTGGTCACTGACCTCATGAATCTTATGGTACCAAGTCCTATCCTGTCCCTGTGACCCCCAATACATCAGCCCTAACCTTGGAGGACAGTAATAACTGCAACCTCATCATAATGACTGTGAAGAGGCTACTTTTTTTCTTCTCTCAATAAATAGAAACATGGACAAGCTACTAAAATAAAGAAACAGAATGTTTCAAACATCAAAACATTATAAATTATTTAAATATCTACAAACATACAAATAGAAAAGAGATATTTACTTATTTCTTCTTTCTTTGAATACCTGATTAACTACATACATCTGTTAAATGTGCTGTAATATTTATAAGACATATTTATATATGACTAAGTACCATACGTGACATATAGAAAGTACTAAATATTGACTACTGAACTTTGAATTAATAAGTAAAATTTGTTAGCTCACAATGTGAGAAAACCAGTGTTATTTCAATAAAAGAAAATATTTCTACAGATTTTTCTCAAACAATTCAGAGCAAACAGCTTTTAAAAAGTAATCAATCACATATCAATGAATATAAGAAATACCACAGGCTGCTCCGTTTTCTCCATGGGTCTAAACCTAGTTATATCCTAACAAAATTATGAAAAGTTACTAACAATCCTCTTTAATAAAAGAAATCAAAATTTATATGAAAAGTCTAGGACATGAAACTTTAATTAATAGACGATTTTTGAATAAGAAGTACACCACTCCAAAACCTAAATAGCAAAAAGGAAATATCCTCATAATCCTATGTTCCTCACATATAAATATATATATATATTTTTCGAGATAGAGTCTCACTCTGTCACCCAGGCTCGAGTGCAGTGGAATGATCTCAGCTTACTGCAACTTTTGCCTCGCAGGTTTAAGCAACTCTCCTGCCTCAGCCTCCTGAGTAACTAGGAGTACAGGCAAGTGCCACCACGCTTGGCTAATTTTTGTATTTTTAGTAGAAATGGGTGTTCACCATGTTGGCCAGGTTGGTCTCAAATTCCTAACCACAGGTGATCCACCTGTTTCAGCCTCCCAAAGTGCTGGGATAACAGGTGTGAGCCCGTGATACTGAAGATGGGTGATGGGTATAGGGAGGTTCATTACCCTATTTTATTTATTTATTTATTTTGAGACGGAGTTTCGCTCTTGTTACCCAGGCTGGAGTGCAATGGCGCGATCTCGGCTCACCGCAACCTCCGCCTCCTGGGTTCAAGCAATTCTCCTGCCTCAGCCTCCCAAGTAGCTTGAACTACAGGCGTGCGCCACTATGGCCCACTAATTTTTGTATTTTTAGTAGAGACAGGGTTTCACCATGTTGACCAGGATGGTCTCGATCTCTTGACCTTGTGATCCACCTGCCTCGGCCTCCCAACGTGCTGGGGTTATAGGTGTGAGCCACCGTGCCCGGCCCCTATTTTATTTTTGTATACGACTGAAATGCTCCTTAAAAAAAAAAATGTCCTGGCCAGGCCTGGTGGCTCAACACCTGTAATCTCAACACTTTGGGAGGTCGAGGTGGGCAGATGACCTATGTTCCTAATATTAATATAACCAGTATTTACATCTAAGTTTCTTTTTCCTCTTACATGGGTGCATTTATCAATTGAAATTATGTTGCTCAGACAATTTAGTATATTTTTCTCACCTAATATGATAAAAAGGCATTTTTTACATCACTAAAGGCAGAATGTTTTTTTAAATGTCATGAAAGTTTATGTAAACAAAAAAATAAAGAAATATTACCTATAAACCTACTGCCAAGCTATCCTCTTTGCAGACATAAACTGATGCATATTTCCTTACCAAACTTTTTCTGAGAACTTAGGTATGTGTGCATATAAACACACAATTTTTGTTACGTTAATTTTTTAAATATTATACTTTCCTGCAACTTGTTTTTGCCTTAAGAGAAAGCCTAAAAAGTCTTCCCATATTATACAATGATAAATGCTACACAGTATTCCAATGTAGAGATGTACAATAATTTTTGTGATCATTCCCCATTAATAACCATTTTCCCCAACATTATAAAAACTTTCAAAAATACAGCAAGTTAAAATAACTATATACTGAACACCCAAATATTATTTAATTTCTATGATTAACATTTTATATTTGCTTTTGTCATGCTGTCTTCTGTCCATTCTTCTAACCATCTATCAATGCATTTTTTTAATGCATTTGGAGGTAAGTTACAGGCATCAGTAAACTCCACCCCATCACTTCAGCTTGCAAATCAACAACTAGGGTTCAGGCCGGCTGTGATGGCTCATGCCCATAATCCCAGCACTTCAGGAGGCCAAATGGGGTGGATCACTTGAGTCAGGAGTTCAAGACTAGCCTGGGCAAAATGGTGAAACTCCATCTCTACTAAAAATACAAAAATTATTTTATTGTATGATTACACCACAGTTTGTTTATTCATTCTCTGTTGATAGATACCTGGGCTGTTCCCACGTTTTGGCTATTATAAGCTGCTATAAACATTCTTCTACAAATCCTTTTATGTGCATATATTTTCATTTCTCATAGGTAGGTACAGAAAGAGTGAAATTAATGGGTAATAGGGTAAATATATGTTTAGCTTTCTAAAAAACAGCCAGACCTTTTTCCAACATTGTAGTACATTTTAAACTCCCAACAACAAAGTATGACAGTTGCAATTGCTCCGTATCTCTATCTACATTTGGTCTTTTAAATTTTAGACATTTTAGTGCCTGCAGGCTAATTAATACCTTATTCTAGTTGTGACTGGCATTTCTCCAGTGACAAATGATATCAAGCATTTTTAAATGTGCTTTTTGGCCATTTGTATACCTGCCTTTGTGAAATGTCTTCTAAACTCTTGCTCATTTTCTAATAAGGTTGAATGTCATTTTATTTTTCAATTGTGGTTCTTTATATATTCCGGATCTATGTCCCTTGTCAGATAAAGATTGTGCAAATATTTCTCCCTGTCTTAACATTTATTTATTTCTATTTATTTATCTGAGACAGGATCTCACTGTGTCACCAAAGCCAGATTATAGTGATGCACTCACAACTCACTGCAGTCTTGACCTCCTGGGCATCAATCCTCCTATCCTCAGCCACCCAAGTAGCTAGGACTACAGGTGTGCACCACCATGCTTGGCTAATTTTTGGATTTTTAACAGAAACTGGGTTTTGCCATATTGCCCAGGCTGGTCTCAAATTCCTGGGCTCAAGCAATGCATCTGCCTCAGCCTCCCAAAGTGCTGAGATTACAGGTGTGAGCCACCACACCTGGCCTCCAAGTGATCCTTCCACCTCCGCCTCCCAAGTAGCTGGGACCACTGGCATGTACCATCATGCTCAGCTAATTAAAAAAATTTTTTTTGTAGAGACAGGGTCTCCCTATGTTGTCTAGGCTGGTCTTGAACTCCTGGGCCAAAGCAAACCCTCTGTCTTGAACTCCCAAAGTGCTGGGATAACAGACATGAGCGACTGAGCCTGGCATCCCTGTCTTTAGCTTGCCTATTTTCCCAATGTCCTTTCATCACAAGTATTTATGAATTTTTTCTTTTATAGCTAATGTTTCCCATGTCCTAGGAAATCTTTGTCCACTCCTAAGCTACAAAGATGTCTTCTTCTAGAAGCGTTACAGTTTTTGCTTTTACAGTTAGAATTATAATTATTTTCTGTGTATAGTGTGTGGGAAGGGGTGATTTTTTTTTTTAAGCCCACATGGAAATTCAGTTTCACCAGCACCATTTGTAGAAAAGACGTTTCTTTTCCCTTGTATTGTTTTGGCACCTTTGTTGAAAATCAAATAACTGTATAAACGTATGTCTGTTTCTGCGTTTACTACTTGGTTCCATTGATCAACTTGATTGTTATGTCAGTATCTCACTGTATTTGTTTCTTTGAGCTGCTGTGACAAAGAACCACAAACCAGGTGGCATAAAACAACAAAAATTTATTATCTCACAGTTCTGGAGACTAGAAATCAGAAATCAAGTTGTTGGTAATAACATGTTCCCTATGAAGGCTCTAAGGAAGGATGCTTCCTGGCCTCTTCCTAGCTTCTGGTGGCTTCTGACAATCCCTGGAGTTCCATTACATTCAGATACATCACTTCATTCTCTAATTCCATCATCATATAAGCTTTTTCCCTCAGTGTCTTTGTCTTTGTGTCCTTTCCTTCTCACATAAGGATACTAGTCACTGATTTAAGGTACACCATAATCCTGTGTAGCCTCATCTTAACTAGTTACATCTACAAAGACTGTATTTCCAAATAAAGCCACATCCTGAGAGTCCAGGTAGACATAAATTTTGGAGGACGCTATTCAACTTCCTACACATAACTGTCTTGGTTACTGTAGTCTTATTGTAAGCAACCAAAACAATGTAAGTCTGCAAACTCTGTCCTTCTTATTTACAATTTCTTTGTAAATAAGGGTCCTTTGTGTTTCCACATAAATTTTAGGCATCAGATTTGCATTTTCTACAAAAAGCCTGCTTGATATTATGATTGGAACTGCACATAGGGAGAAGTGATATCTTAACCACACTGAACCATCCAGTCCATAAGCATGGTATATATTCTATTATTCAGGTTTTCTTCAATTTCTCTCAGCAATGTCTTATGGTCTTCAAGGCACTGGTCTTATACATTTTTATTTAATTTATTTCTAATTATTTTATGCTTTTTAGTGCCATTTTTGATGAAATTTTAAAAATTTCACTTACTATGAGTATATAAAAATATGATTTTTGTATACTGACCTTATGTCTTGCTAAACAAATTAGTTAAATATATTAGTTCTAATAGTTATTTTCTAGGTTCCTTGGGTTTTTCTGCATAAACAAACACTGTCAACTGCAAAAACAAACAGTTTTACTTCTTTCTGACTTTCAAACATTTTATTTCTTTTTCTTCCCTTACTGCATTGGCTAGGATTTCTACTTCAGTGCTAATAAGAATGAAGAGAGTGGGTATTATTGCTTTTTCCCCAATCTTTGGGAAGAACACTTCATATTTCACCATGAAGCATGATTTTAGCAGGTTTTTCACAGATACTCTTATTTTTTTTTGAGACAGAGTCTCACCCTGTTGCCCAGGTTGGAGTGCGATGGCATGATCTTAGCTCACTGCAACCACCACCTGCCAGGTTCAAGCAATTTTCTGCCTCAGCCTCCCAAGTAGCTGGGACTACAGGTGCACACTACCATGCCCAGCTAATTTTTATAGTTTTAGTAGAGATAGGGTTTCACTATGTTGGCCAGGCTGGTTTCAAACTCCTGACCTCAGGTGATCTGCCCGCCTCAGTCTCCCAGAGTGCTAGGATTACAGGTGTGAACCGCCACACCCAGCCTGCTAATAGTTCTTTACTCTGAATGGTTACTAAATTTTGTCAAGCACTTATTCCACATCTATCAAAATAATCATATGGCTTTTAAAATATAAATCCAATCCTGAATTTCTGAGATAAACGCTGCTTGGTAATGATGTATTATCCTTTTTATATATTTCTGGATTTCGCTTGCTAGTATTTTATAAAATCTTTGTCACATACTAGTATCGGAGGTATGCTGGCTTTATAAATGAGTTGGAAAATCCTTCCTACTCCTCTCTTCTCTGAGTCCTGTCAACTTAGTATCATATCTTCCTTAAATGTTTGAGAAAATTGATCCGTGAAAACATCTTGGCCTACACAGTAACCAATGTTTAATTGGGCATGTGTTACTAGGTATGCTTTGTCTCTCATATATGTTAAAATAGTCTACCTTGGCTGTCATGAAACCACTAGTTTTATTATTTTTATTTTCTAATATCTAGAATAGTATACTTGAGTCCCTTTTTCAGTTTTATCTTTATCCCTTCTGTCACTCATGTGCTATTCTCCAGTGATACTTAACTATTTGCACCTCCCTAATGTATCATACTAACTTCATCATATACTATGATCAAATCACAACCTTTTAAACCTATTTTCTCACTTATAAAATGAAAATATTTTGCAGAGATGTGGTCAGAACTATAAGCTTCTCAACAAATAACAGCTAAAATCATGATGATGATGATGATGATGATGATGATGATACACTTATTATACTCCCTGTCTTGTTTAACATTTTACTACCATTAAACCACAAATTATGCTTCAGGACTTAGTCTACATCTCCGTGGGAGGCCTTCACTGACTGCCTGACTGCCCCTTACTCTATGACTCCAGAGCTAAATGCACATACTTGCATTAGAACACTTACTGCAGTTACTACAATTATTTATCTGCATTTTTGTCCTCCAACCTTGAAACACAAAAAAAGCAGAGATTTTATTTTAAACATCTTGTGACCCCCTGTACCAAGCATAGTATTTAGTGCTCATTATTTGCTGAATAAAGAGTTGATAAAACAAAAAATATTGCATTTTATCTTCAAAGTCTCCTTGCATAGAAAGGATAAGGACATCTAGAGAGATTAAAGCTCCGAGAAACAAAGCAATTTGCCCACATTCAGAAACTTAGTGGTGGCCGGGGTGGTGGCTCATGTCTATAATCCCAGCACTTTGGGAGGCAAAAGCAGGTGGATCACTTGAGGTCAGGAGTTCAAGACCACCCTGGCCAAGGTGGTGAAACCCCCTCTCTACTAAAAATACAAAACTTAGCTGAGTATGGTGGCTTACACCTGTAGTCCCAGCTATTCGGGTGGCTGAGCCATGAGAATCTCTTGAACCTGGGACACGAAGGTTGTAGTGAGCCAAGATCATGCCACTGTACCTCCAGCCTTGGTGACAGAGTGAGCCTCTGTCTCCAAAATAAATAAATAAATAAATTAATTAATTAATTAATTTTTAAAAATTGGGACTATGTTCACAAGAAAGGGTATAAAAAAAGTACTGGCCAAGAAACTAGAAGACTAGTTATAGGCCCAGATCTGCATTTACTCTCTGTAGTAACCACAGAAAAATCCCTAAATTCTTTATTTCCTCATCCATAATAAGGATAATTGTACTATAACTTTAACTTACAGAATTATGAAAGCTCTCAGATATAATAGTGGTTTATAAATTCTAAAGCTCCATATGCAAATGCAAAGTATTAATATCTAATGGGCCAGTAATTCACAAACTTTCTAGAGCCTCCTTCTTCTTTTATCACCCCCATATCAATTAACTGCCAAGTCCTATATTGATTGATCTGGCAGGATCTCACATATTTATTACCTCAACTTAATCACTACTAAACTACCCTCAGCCCCTCATCCAGTCTCATCAAGATTACTACAATAATCTAACTGATGTCCTACTGATAGCCCATCTTCAGTTTCTGCCCAAGTATACTCTGGTGTGCTTCTGCTCCACTTCAAAGCTTTGAATGGCTTTTTGATGCCTTTTCAATACAGAACAAATCCCTTGAACTGACAGTCAAGCTCCGTTATCCTAGAGGCTTATCTAGTCTCATGCAGCACATATATAACATACACACATACTAACTCTACCTTTTGTGCCTCCTATATAATAGGAAACGCAGAAATTCACTATTCTATATTATCTACTTGTGCTGCTACAGATAGGATCCTGGAATATCTTTCCTCCTTAACTCCAAAACTTATCCCACCTTCTGATCTTGCTCAAACAACAGTTTGCTTCAAGTCTATCCAAATTTCCTCTCCAGCTAAGAAGTAATTCTCCCTCTTGTAATTTATTTGCACTATTTTTCACAAGACACTTAAGACTTTCTGCTTTCTGTTGTTATTTATGAACGTGCCTTCTAGCCCTTACTAGAAGCTCCTTTAAGAAAAGATTTATGATTGATTCACCATTCCTACAGTGATGCTCATATGTAACACTGTCAATAAAAATATTTTAAATTAACTGACACTTTCTATCTGGGTTAGTTGATTTTACAAAGCTCATCCTCTTCCTTTCCATCACCATTCAGAAACTCTATTGCTTAGCAAAAAATTATAGTTTTGTTTTAAGTTAATTAAACTGCCTATAGGCTGAGCTTTCTATACTGGAGCTACCTCTAAGGTTTCCCAAGTCTAAAACAAAGGTTCACATTTCAAAAATTGAAAGTACAAACAAATTAAATGTTAGAGGAAAAGCAATCATACTACTAAATTATGCAAGGGTAAAAAAAATCAGCTGGAGAAGGTGAAAATTTCTAATATTTATCTGTGCACAACTCAGGCTGACACCTTGAAGAGAATGATGTGACAGCTTACACGAAAACAAACTCACTCATTCCCCTTAATTTCTGAAGGCTCATGAAAGTCTGACAGACCAGCCACAGGGTGATCTCTCATGTGTATCGCCCATGACAATTATGGCTTCAATAAAAATGGCCTCCATTTTTAATGAACTCCAATCGGTTTTCAGGAAATAGCCAGGCTAACATGTTCCTATTTAAAAAGGCATATTTCACCAATTAGCAGCTAACTAGTTCATGGACCTAAATAAGACCACACACATGGAGAGGTACAAAATCAATGTGGTAGCAGAGAGCAAGGTAATGTGAAAGGCTGAGTCCAGGTGTCAACTGTGGTGACACATGCAAAGGGCTGTGCTGAGAATCACTTTGACCCTCTACTTTCTTTTGGTTTGATTTGGTTTTCCTCTTCAAACAGCTATTAAGAGTCTCTCTATGAATTTTCAAAGTGTTATGACTCAAATCTTGGAAATGCTGATAAAAATCATAGTTCATTATAAGCATTTGAAATGATTTGCCCTAATGATAGATAAATGAGACACACCTAATTTTTAAAGTATTCTGTAATTCACGCTGGAAATAACCTGCAGGTGTCCTTACATTAATTTGATAGCTGCTTAATATGGGATAACTGCACTGCTAAATAGACATTTTGTTTCCTCCCCATCAAGGCTTGCCAACAGTAGGGGGAAAAGAGGAAAAGGAGTGCTAAGCAATGGAATCTCCTTTCATTCTTAGTCTCCACTCCTATGGCCCAGCTGTCACCAGCTAGTACAGGGACAAAGGAGGAGGAATGAAGGGAGAAGAGTCCTCCTGCCAATTCTCACTACAACCTTACTTCCAATCTCTCCTACGCACTGCTGTTTCTAGTGACAGAACTCTGCATTAGTTTTTCACTTCAGAAAACAAACCATCAGAGGGTTAAAATTACAGGCTTTTCTGGATGTGGTGGAAATGTCACCATCATGACTCGTAATTCCAAATAATTAACAACTAGTCTGGGAACACAATCAGATTAGGAAGAATATCTTCATCCAATTCTTGAACAAAATATGCCTCTAATCAAAAACAGTCACACTATTTTCCTACACAAACTTCATTAAACACGAAGAATAGAATTGTGTCGGTTTATAAAACATGAAGGAAGCTCTTCTTTAAACAGTATTTATTGTACAATCACTATCTATCTTCATGCTAATAAAATACACAGAAGAATTCTTACTTTAGAAAAGATAAAACATAATTATATACCCTCATTATCCTATGCCTCCAAATAATTTACTTCTCTGTACTGTTACGGTAAATGATTATTCCTTAGGAAACAAACCCACACTGGCACAAGACGCTCTGACAGGTCTTTCCTACCTCTCACTTCCATTACTGCACATGGCCATATCCATCAATCACTTTTGCAAACACCACCAAACCACATTGCTATTATGTCCAAACCAACGGATACTTTTAATACCATATAGTCATCACACTATTATCCATCTTTATAGACAGGCAATCAAACTCAACATGACAAGATTTCAGAGAAACAGCTAATGCTGATATAAGTTTTCTAGCCCTAGAAGTAAAATGGATGTAATTTGTCCAAGAAGTACAGGTGAGCAACAACTGCAATCTTTTATTATAGTTTATACTTGTAAATAATTAGGTTTTTTGAACTCTAAGAAGTACTTTGAAAAATACTTACTTTTAAGTAATATATATATATATACATATATATATATATATTTTTGAGACGGAGTATTCGCTCTTGTTACCCAGGCTGGAGTGCAATGGCGCGATCTCGGCTCACCGCAACCTCCGCCTCCTGGGTTCAGGCAATTCTCTGCCTCAGCCTCCTGAGTAGCTGGGATTACAGGCACGCACCACCATGCCCAGCTAATTTTTTGTATTTTTCGTAGAGACGGGGTTTCACCATGTTGACCAGGATGGTCTCGATCTCTTGACCTCGTGATCCACCCGCCTCGGCCTCCCAAAGTGCTGGGATTACAGGCTTGAGCCACCGCGCCCGGCCAGTAATATATTTTTTAAGAGATGGGGATCTCACTTTGTCGCCCAGGCTGAAGTGCACTGGTGCAATCACAGCTCACTGACGCCTCAAATTATTGGGCACAACGGTCATCCTGTCAGCCTCCCAAGTAGCTGGGACTACAGACGAATGCCACCACAATCAACTAATTAAAAAAAAAAATTTTTGTACTGAGGGGGATCTCACCATCTTGCCCAGGCTGGTATTGAACTCCTGGGCTCAAGCGATCATCTTGCCTCAGCCTACCAAAGTGCCAGAATTACAAGCATGAACTGCTGCACCCAGACTTAAGTAATTTTTAAGATAGTTCAATGACAGCTTAGCACACTCACAGCACTATTTTTAAAACGTGCCATTTGAATCAAGTAACGTCCATACATATTATGCTGCTTAATTCTTAATTTAATTATTAAATTATCCAGTATGAAATAATATTTTAGTCTGAATTTCACTTTTATTCAGGATGAAACAAAACTAATTTTCCTAAAAGGCTTAAGGACACTCACTCCCTGGAAGTGCATTCTTTGGAGAAAGAATAAAAATGCAAATACATTAGTAGTTAAAACAAATGCTATTACAACGAAAAAAATCTTTTTAAAAAATTGGACAAGTTCTACACAACAACTCTATGTAATACCCAATCTAAAAAAATTCAAAATGCAGTCAAAGAATGCTGAAAAATCTCAGAAGTTCCCTGTGAGCAGATTTCCCTGCAGAAAGATAATGTCTGATGCAGAAGGAACCTTAGGGATGCCCTAGTACATTGCTATCCAATCTAACTTTCTGCAGTAATGAAAATGTTCTATATCTGTGCTGTCCAGGATGGCAGCTACCAGCCATATGTGGCATTTGAAATGTGGCTACTGTGACTGAAGAACTGAATTTTAAATTTTATTTCATTTTAATTAATTTCAATTTAAATAATCATATGTGGATACTAGCTATTGTTTGGACTCCACAGATGTAGTCTTTCTTTCTATACCACTACAATGAAATAGTCACCTGGGCAACCAAAAGAAGATTCAGGGGTTTCAGACATATGTAGACACAACTACAGATGACTCAGTTTGCAGCTTTTTGTTTAGAGGTTTTAAAGTACACCTAATTTTATTCAACTGCATCAGGCTACTTTTGGTAACCCCGATTCATTTTAAAAGAAGGATGAAAATGGTCAAATATTCCTCTTGAAATACTTTTGGTTTCATAGCCTATATAAAAATGAAGGCATATGAAGACTGATGTGACACATAGTTACACCACATAAAACGTTAAGAGGTCAGGTTCAATCTATCATCTGGGGCAGTCATCCTCCTCTTGTACATAGGAAATTAAAGAGGTAAATGAGCTCCTGAAGTGTGAACTTACGGAGCTCAGAAATCCAAGACAGAGAATAGCCTCGCCCTTCTACTAACTTCTAGTCATATGCATCTTCTTAGTCCAAACATATTGAACACCCACTTTGCCTAGGACATTAGATTGAGCACTGTGAAAAATAAACACCAAGACAAATAATACAAGGTGTCTGTCCTCTAGAAATTTACTACATTTTAGCGTAAAAATGCTACACAGTGACTATAATGCCTGGGCACAGTGGTTCATGCCTGTAATCTCAACACTTTGGGAGGGCAAAGAGGGAGAATTGTTTAAGGCCAGGAGTTTAAGACCAGCCTGGGCAACATAAAAAAAATTTTATGTCTCTACAAAAAAATTTTTTAATTAGGTAGGTGTGGTGGTGTGCACCTGCAGTCCCAGCTACTCTGGAAGCTGAGGTGGGAGGATCGCTTAAGTCTAGGAATTTGAGGTTACAATGAGCCATGATCATGTCACTGCACTCCAGCCTGGGGGGACAGAGCAAAACAGTGGGGTGGAGGGGGGGAGATTATAACAAAGGTTATGCATACTAGCCTTACCTTTTCTCTCTACCAATCACCAATTGAAAATGGTCAACTATCACCTTACACAAATATCCTAAATCTCTCAGTAAGTAATCGGGGCTCAAGGCCCACATTTCTGTGTGCTGGACTACTCTCCCTGAATATCCTGAACTCAGTTCAAGAAACATTAACTGTGCCTCAGCCATGAGCCAGGAAATACTAAGACGCCCTGGAGAAGTTCGGCCTCATGAATATTTAGACATTTCGTGGATATATAATGTCTCATGTAATAAGCACAAGGAGGTATGCAAAGGTACTACTGTGAGAACACAGAGAAGTTTTTAGTAGAGGCTGAGAGGACAAAAAACGGAAACTCAGAAGAGATAAAAACTGAGCCGAGTCTTGAAGGATGGGTTAAGAAGCAAGCAAACAGCATGACAGAGAACCACACATAATTTAATGTCATTAGACTATCAAGTTTAGAGCAGGAAAAGTGGCATGAAATGACGCTGGAGAGGTGGACAGAGGCAAGGTCACAGAATGCCATAAATATCACCAATAGAGCTGCAAAAAGATGAAATGCCATGGAAGGCTTTAAGATCTATGGTTCAGATAGCTCATTGTGTGTGAACAGCATGAAGGATGGATTTGAAGTGAGCAACTGCACACAGGGGTCGGCTAGCTGTTAACAGTATACCAGCTGAGTCACAACGATGGTATAGAGAAGGCAAGTGTAACAGAAATAGATGCGAGACTCAAGAACTGTTTAGGAAGTAAAATTATGACATTGTACTATAAGATGAGGAAATGGTAGATCAGCAGAAAAAGGTGGCTGAGGCAGGATAGGGCAGCTAAGATGACTAACAAGTTCCGGATTGAGTGAATGAATAGATAAATGGTAGAACCATTCACTGACAGAATTTGGAAAACAGGTGACAAGGCTAGTTTTAGGTACTTGTGGAATTCCAGTTGAATAAATCCAATAGGCAATTAAAAGCTAACAGAAAGAGTGGCAGAAAAAAGATTTGAGTGTAACCTGCATTAAGTGGTATTGAAAGTTCTCACTATGTTAAGTGCTAGGGACATAACAAAGAACAAATCACAGCCTCCTACAAGGAAGGTTACAGAAGATGGCTGTAAAAAGTCAATTACAGAACTCTGAGTGGTAATGATGTGTCAACGTAGGTTCATCATTGTAGCAAATGCACCAGTTTGGTGGGGGATGTTGATAATGGGGGAGGGTGTGCTTGTGTTGGGGTGGGGGATATATGGGAAATCTCTGTATTTTGCTGTGAATCTAAAACTGCTCTAAAAAAAGAAATACTAGGCTGGACAAAGTGGCTCATGCCTATAGTCCCAGCACTTTGGGAGGCTGAGGCAGGTGGATCACCTGAGGTCAGGAGTTCCAGACCAGCCTGGCCAATATGGTGAAACTGTGTGTCCACTGAAAATATAAAAAGCAGCCAGGTGAGGTGGTGCATGCCTGTAATCCCAGCTACTTAGAAGACTGAGGCAGGAGAATCACTTGAACCCGGTAGACAGAGGTTGCAGGGACCTGAGATCGTGCCTTTGTACTCCAAACTGGGGGACAGTAAGACAATGTCTCAACAACAAAAAAGTCTAATAAAAAAATCTTTTAAAAAGTCAATTGCAGAAGTGATAGTCACGCTGGACACTAAATGTCAAGCAAGCACTAACCAGGCAGCAGGGAAAGAGAGAGGAGGCCAGAAAAGATACAATAACATATATATCCTAAAGTATAATTGTTTTGAACATGGTGCACTTGAGAAATGGAATAAGACTAGCTTTTCCTTTGAGATAACAAGAAAGAGAAGCATAAAATATACTGAAACCCTTAAAGGAAGAAACTGAAGGAATTTTTACCTTTTAGATGTTCTTGAATCTCTCCAAAAGGTATGAAGTAGGAGCAGATGGATAGTGGAATGTCAGTAAATGTTAGAAAACAAAGAAAAGTTTTGGAATCCTAGAGTAATGAGGAAATAAATAAAAGATGGCAACAGGAAGCAAAGGCCTAGTTAAGATTCAATAACATGAACTTTTGGCAAGGCCTATCAGTAAGATTTGTTATTCCCTCTCTCCCTCCTTCCCTCTCTTTTTCTCTCCCTTTATTTCTTCCTCCTTCCCTCCCTTCTCCGTCACAACTGTGCAGCACAAAGTGTGCTCCATGGAATTCTAGCTACAAAGGAAGTCAAAAGCTGTTACATGGAAGCTGTTTATAAATAAGTTTGAAAATGAAAGGTTTAATTAAATAAAACTAAGTATGTTTCTTTACTGTAAGACACCTCAGAGCTATTCTCAGAAGGATATAATATGCAGTGCATTCCTCCACCTTAACCATTCGACCTTTTACTTATGAAAGTATTAATATTTGTATAATACAACTTCAGACACAGTAGACCAGAATAAAAGGGATGAGAGCAGTGGGGACTCAAAAAAAAAAAAAAAAGAAAAATAGAGAGCACAGTAGGAATAAGGGAGTAGAAAACCAGGAGATTGTAGCAGGAGAGGAATTCTGAGCTCATGTCTTTAGAGAAGGAGCTGGTGGCCCAGGGGATAATGAGGTCCAAGCTCTGGTCATTTGTGGTCACACTGGTTAATAAACTAGAAAGTCTCATACGTAGAATTGGGTCTGACTAGAAAATAGTTCATCAACATGAATATTGGCTCAATTTTTGGTAAACCACAGCACTAATGGCACCCCCTCACATAAAAGGCCCAGTGGACCCATAGTCTTTGATGACCAAGTGTACCACTTGTTTAAATAGGCTATACATTGAAACAGTACATAAATTTGAAAAACAGATCTAACATTCTGTTTTTATTTACTCATTATTTTAATCTTCAGATAAAAATACTGCAATAGTCCTTCCAGAGTTAAATATGAAATGTTACATGTAGATAAAAGTGTTCAGAGTGTACTCAAAAGGACTACAGAATGTATTCTTAATGAGTAGGAACACAAGAAGAATAAATGTAAATTAATTTAACAGGAATTAAATCAAGGTGTCATGTTGAACTGTGTTAATAAAATATGAACAAAAAACCCAAAACACTTCAGAGCTAGCTGATAAAGTGAGGTATAAATCATGGGCAAGATTAAAACATTATTTTCATTCCTCTAACAATAGGTTTTTAGATTATGAAATCGACATTTAAAAGGAATAGGTTCTACTGCTTTTTGACCCAAATAAAGGGTTACAGTTATAGGACAAACTAAGTACTAGCTTAATTTCATTATTAGAATATAAATCTACTGAATATTCACTTTTGAGTATCTATAACTTCTAACCTCTTTGTCTAGCACATAAATAAATACAATCCAGATAGCGTTTTGCAAACACAAAGTAACAACTCTTAAGAGTGATCTACTGCACAGAGGGCTCAACTAAGACTGATATTCCATGGTAACTGATCAAGCGTATAAAAGCAAAGTGCCTAATTCCAATTGGAGTAATCTGTCCTTTGGATATGCACTATTTACAAATCATAAATATGAGACCCTCAACATCCTTCCCAATTCAAAAGCACACATTAACCAAACCAGAGGGAGAAATTCCACATATTCCATACAAATCTAAAAGTCACAATTATCCGTTTCAATATTTTAGTGACTCTGATTAGCTCCCTTTTGGCTCCTACAGTTCTCATGAATTAAATTGAGCTGTAAAGTAATGCAGACCTTATGATTCCAGAGACTGTGAGTCACCAAGGGAAGAAGTCCAAAAAGGTTAAATTTCCACTGAACTCCATATCAGAGGTTCGAAAGCTAGAGAGATAAAGACATTAGCTGTAGTCTTATGAAACATTCAAGGCTGCTTTCATTTGATTAGGAGTTTGGTACAGGCTCTTTGTGACAAATATAACAAGGACCCTTTATATTCTTTAAGCTTTGAAGAAAATCCCAGGAAACAGATTATCTATGAAGAACGTTGAATCAAGCTAAGCACTTATGTGTTTATATACATTCAGAAACTTAATGCTAGTATTATAAAAAAAATAAAAATAAACCAAACCAAAACAAAAAACCACCACCAAAAGGCTACCATGGAAGGAGGCCACATTCCTTCAGTTACCGAATAACGAAATCTGTCATGACTTAATAAGGTAGTTTTAACAATTTAACGCCTTAGGTCAGCTTTTCTCAAACTATTCTAAAGAGCACTAACTGTCCATGAAATGTTTATAGAGAGTCTGGGGATCAAGAGTTGGGAAGAGGAGGAATGAAGAGAGAAGAAAAATCCTCTAACAATATTTTTGTTCTAAAATTTATACTGAGTATATTGGATAAAGTTATATTTATCAAGAGATAAGCTACTCATAATGGCATCCCACACCTCAGAAAGCCAGGAAGTCCACAGTATATCACATATGTATGAATGCATTGATGCTCAAGTGATGCATTGATGCTCAAGTGATGCATAAACATACAACCATTGTGTTTTATGCTACTGAATCATAGCTGATGTATGCTATGACTTTTGCCTAATAATTTCAACATGTGTTTTAATTTTTTATTACTTGATAAAGACATAAATCAACACTTAATTTCTTCCAGCCATTACTCTGTGCATGTAAAATAACTTTTTTTGTAATCTATTTTAATGTAATGATGTACTGCCAATACATTATAATTTTTAAAGTTTTCCATAATCACAAGTTCAAAAAATGTTATTTTAGTTAAACAGGTATAATAGTATATGCCTCCATTTTGGAGACAATAAATTATGTATACCTGTTTTTAAAATTTTAAACGGCTTTTCTCTTTCTGCCATTTTGAAGACTGTGGAGGCCTGCTGGGAACAGGACTTCTAAAAGGCAAGTATGTCTGGAAGGCTGTGTCCAAGGCCATTTTTGCAGGCTATAAGTGGGGTCTCCAAAATTTAAAATTGAAGATGGTTATACCCCAAATGAAATAATTCTATTTGGGCAAGAGATGTTTATATAAACAAAGCAAAGAACAACAAAGTGACTCCTGGTGGCAAACCAAACAAAACCGGAGTAATCTAGGGAAAAGTAACTTGGTCCCAGGGAAATAGTGGCATGATTTACACCAAATTCTGAAGCAATCTTCCTGCTAAGGCAATTGGACACAGAATCTGTATGATGCTGTACTCCTCAAGAATTTAAACTAATGAAAAGTAAATAAATAAAAGTGGATTTGTGCTCTTGTAACAAAACAAACAAAAAAACAAAAAAAATTTTTAATGACACAGAGTTCTGAAGATAGCTTAGACATAATAATGTGATCAACTAAATTTGCATCATTCAAAACTCAATATGATATTCCATTTACTTTTTAAATTAAGTAGCACATAAACAAAAAATGCAAGTTCAATACTAACAGATTGACACACTCTTATTCACAGTGATAGAGGCTTTAAACAGTCTTTCTCTGACAATAGGATAAGAGCTGACAGGAGAATGCATATTCAATATTTTAATAACTATAGCAAAGCCAAAAGATGCACAATTTCTAAGTTACAATAATCTGTTTTGTATATATGATCTGAAGTAAAGACTTTATGTTGCGTGTGTGTGTGTGTGTGTGTGTGTATGTGTGTATGTGTATTTATTTTTTAATTTTATCTTTTTTTGAGACGGAGTCTCACTCTGTCACCCAGGCTGGAGTGCAGTGACACCATCTCGGCTCACTGCAACCTGCGCCTCCCAGGTTCAAGTAATTAGCTGCCTCTGCCTCCCGAGTAGCTGGAATTACAGAAGCCCACCACCATACCAGCCTAATTTTTGTATTTTTAGTGGAAACGGGGTTTCACCATCTTGGCCAAGCTGGTCTTGAACTCCTGACCTTGTGATCTACCTGCCTCAGTCTCCCAAAGTGCTAGAATTAAAGGCGTGAGCCACCGCACCTGGTCTATGCTATATATGTATATTTAAACTGTAGTTCAGAAAGAGAAATATATTACTAGCCTCATCACAGCAACAAAATTATTCTAAAATCTAGATTTTTCATTTTTGCTTTTAAATGTCCTCTCCTTCCTGTACTCCTCTCACTCTCTACCTTTAACAGTCACAGTTGCAAAAAAAACAAAAGCAAAACCAAAACCTCTTCATTTTGTTACTTATGACAGCCTTCATAGAAAAACCAATGGAAGGAAGAAATGAAAGGCATATACATTTCTATTTTTTCAATTCCAGACATAAAACTAAACATAGAAAGGAAGACGAAACAGTCACTAAAACCCTTAGGCTTCCTTTCAACAATTAATCCTTAATTAATCCAATTAATTCTTAAGAAGTTTGCTACACAATTACAGATTTAAAGCTCTTTATATTAGTTTAACATTTTATACTTAAATATTCAAAAAGTACATAAAATATACACGTATTTGTATAAAACAATAATTAATAATTAAAAGCAAACACCAAGTCCAGAAATAGAAGCCAGCATCACAGAAGCAGAAGAAATCTCCTTAAACATACCTCCCCCATGCCCGTCTTCAGTTATTACAGCTTTAATGTAAATTTCACAAGTTAACACGCTATGAATGAAATAAAACAGTGCCACAGGTGGTGTAAAAGAGGAAAATTTGGCTGGGCGCGGTTGCTCACACCTGTAATCCCAGCACTTGAGAGACCAAGGTGGGCAAATCACTTGCGGTAAGGAGTTTGAGACCAGCCTGGGCCAACATGGTGAAACCCTGTCTCGAAAAAATCCAAAAACTACCAGGGTGTGGTGGCACACGCCTGTAGTCCCAGGTACTCAGGAGGCTGAGGCATGAGAAATGCCTGAACCTGGGAGGTGGAGGTTACAGTGAGCCAAGATCATGCCACTGTACTCCGCCTGGGCAACAGAGTGAAACCTTGTCTCAAAACAAACAAAAAATAAATTTGAAATAAAAATTTGTCAAATCCTTCTAATAAACAATGTTTAAGAACCCTTGATTTGGGCCAGGCACAGTGGCTCATGCCTGTAATCCCAACACTTTGGGAGGCCAACGCAGGCAGATCACAAGCTCAACAGATTGATATCATCTGGCCAACATGCAGAAATCCCATCTCTACTAAAAATACAAAAATCAGCTGGGTATATCGGTGTATGCCTGGAGTCCCATCTACTCGGGAGGCTAAGGCAGGAGAATCGCTTGAACCTGGGAGGCGGAGGTTGCAGTGAGCCGAGATGTCACCACTGCACTCCAGCCTGGCAACAGAGAGATATTCCGTCTCAAAAAAATAAAAAGACCTGTTTATAAGACAGGCACGGTGGCTCATGCCTGTAATCCCAGGCCTCTGGGAGGCCAAGGAGGGAAGACTGCTATTGCTTTAGCCCAGGAGTTCAAGACCAGCCTGGGCAAAAATGGTGAAACCCTGTTTCTACAGAAAAAAAAAAAACAAAAACAAAAAAACAACTAGTCAGGCACGGTAGCACATGCTTGGCAGGCTGAGGTGGGAGGATGGATGTAGCCTGGGAGGTCGAGGATACAGTGAGCTGTGACAGCGCCACTGCACTTACAGCCCAGCTTTAAAAAAAAAAAAAAAAAAAAAAAAAAAGCCAGGCGCGGTGGCTCAAGCCTGTCATCCCAGCACTTTGGGAGGCTGAGGCGGGTGGATCACAACGTCGAGAAATTGAGACCATCCTGGTCAACATGGTGAAACCCCGTCTCTACTAAAAATACAAAAAATTAGCTGGGCATGGTGGCACGTGCCTGTAATCCCAGCTACTCAGGAGGCTGAGGCAGGAGAATTGCCTGAACCCAGGAGGCGGAGGTTGCGGTGAGCCGAGGTCGCGCCATTGCACTCCAGCCTGGGTAACAAGAGTGAAACTCCGTCTCAAAAAAAAAAAAAAAAAGAATGCTTTATAAACAAGCATTCCTACTCCAGAACATAAACACTGAAAATGCAAACCAAATATAATTTATTTACAACTTAAAACTAAGCCAAACAATTGCTTCCCTTGCACTAAAAATCTTTTCTTCCACCAATCCCACCTATACGTATGTCTGACACTTACTTCTCACTGTGGGTAATGACTTGTTGTCCTTGTGAGTAATGACTTGGTAAAGTTCTAGAATAATATCTGGAGATTTGATGGACAGAAAAATATACAAGTGTATTAAACACCCAAGGTATTTTGTTAAGTACGCTGATAATGACAGAATAGCAAACAATCACAGGGAGTATCTAGACAAATCTCTAGATATGTCTCATACAAATTTCCTCATATCTATAAAATTGGATCAAATTTATCAATTTGATGGAATATTATTGCAACCATTAAGGCTAAATATTATAAAGTTATGTAACACAGAAGATTTTATAATACAGCATAAATTTTAAACATACATTTATATCTAGCTGTAAGACATCATGTATGTGGGCAAAGACTTAAAGAATGCAATAAGCAATGAATATTTAGTGTAGTTGTGGGGACTTCTCCAACCCTCCGTATGTTTACAAAGTAAATAAAAATTAGAAAGTTTGGTTGGGCACAGTGACTCATGCGTGTAATCCCAACACTTTGGAAGGCTGATGTGGGCGGATCACTTGAGGTCAGGAATTTGAGACCAGCTTGGCCAGCATGGCAAAACCCCATCTCTACTAAAAATATAAAAATTAACCGGGTGACGTGGCGGGCACCTGTAGTCCCAGCTACTTGGGAGGCTGAGGCAAGAAAATCGCTTGAAGCCTCAAGGCAGAGATTGCAGTAAGCTGAGATTGCACCCCTGCACTCCAGCCTGGTTGACAGAATGAGATTCCATCTCAAAAATAAATAAATATCAGAAGGTCAAAAACGCAAGGATTACTCTCTCTAAAGAACTGTAAAACTATCATCAGCACCTGAGTAATCATCTCATATTTATAATCTACACTAAACACATAAAAACTTGCTATATATTACCCGTTTCAAGCATGCTTCTGGGCAAGGTCACCAGATAAATGGGAAACAAGGTCCTGTCTGAGTATTCTGATTAAGAAGAGAGAAAAAAATGACTACCTCATAGCAAAGTGACAGAGGTATTATAACCAATGGCATGTTTTACTGCCATCTCCAGGTATCCAATTTTACATTACTTTTTACCCAACTTAACCACCATATCCAAGTTAAGCCCAGAAAGTTACATTACAAATGTTATGTCCTGGTAACTTAAGTGACAAGGATAATGATTATATCAGTTTGAACTATTTTTCATTGCATCAGATATTACATTGCTGTAACAGTGAAAGACATTTAGATTCAAGGATACCCTGAGATATCCCATTTCTAGACACGAGAATAAGGCTTCCATTATTTACTTTATGTCCACCTTTTAAAGGCCATATGGGTCAAAAGCTCGATAAGATAATCCTGAGATTACTGGCACTATCTCAAAATGTAGAATTAGTTTGGATTCTATTAACGCAACATAAAAATTGCCCTTAGCACCTAGGTTTTTTGCAGAAAGTAACAAATTAATCCTAAAATTCAGAGTGAAATGCAAAGAATCCAAAAATAGCCAAAACAAACCTGAAGAAGAACAGTTACAGGACACGCACTTCCTGATTTTAAAACTTACCACAAAGCTACAGGAACCAAGATTGTGTGGTACCAGCACAAGGACAGACATATAGATCAGTGGAGTAGAATTGAAAGGCCAGAAACAATCCTTACATCAATTGATTTTGAAAAGGTGCCAAGACAACTCAACAGGGATAGAAGAGTATTTTCAACAAATAGTGCTGGGACAGCTTGTTATCTGCGTGCAAAATAATGAAGCTGAACTCCTACCTTACACCACATGTAAAAATTAACTCAAAATGGATATTCACATGGAAAATAATAAAATTAGACCCCTAATTTACATCGTATACAAAAATTAACACAGAATGGGAATGGTCATAGTATAGGAGCTAAAGCTATACAATTCTTAGAAGAAACATATATCTTCTTGATCTTAGATTAGTTTCTTAGATATGATCCCCAAAATAGAGGAAAAAAATGATAAACTAGACTTCATCAAAATTAAAAACTTTTGAGCTTCAAAGTATACCATCAAGAAAATGAAAAAAAAAAAAACCCCCACAAAATGGGAGAAAATATTTGCAAGTCATATATCTGATAAGGAATCTGCATTCAAAATATATAAAGAATGCCTAAAATTCAATAATGAAGACAAAAAATTTGAATAGATGTTTCTCCAGAGAAGATACACAAATAGCCAATAGACAAATGAAAAGACCCCCCTCTGCTAATTGTACTATGAAAGTGATATTCCTATCCACTGCTGGCAGCATAGTAAATTGCTACAATTAATCTGAAGGAAAATCATTTTATGGCAAAAGTTTGTAAAAGATTTTAAAACAAACGTTTTGTGCCCTTTGACTTAGTTATGTAATTTCTGGAAATCACCTAAAGAAACAATATCAAATATGGGAAAATATATATACATATAAAATTATGTTGCCACAGTGCAATTCAGGGTAAAACTGGATGCAACCTAGATATTTGAGAATATGGGAACCATTATATTCTCAAAATCTAGTCATGGAATACTATACATTCCTATATAATGCTGATAATGGTATGAAAATATTACAGAAAATGTGTATTATAAAAAGATAAAACAAAATTCAATATTAACTCCTAATTATATTTACCTAAAACATACATATAAAATAACAGCAAATTTATAACTAAAAGATAATTATCTTAGTGTGGCAGAATTATGGGTATTTTTCTCAAATCTTCTTATAGTGTTGTCAATAATATTTTCATAAAGAAATAAGCATATTTTTACCTTATCCCAGAAATCAATCAAAGCTGTAAAGTCCCATTTCTTAGAATATGCGACATTGTACTTCAGAATAGCATCCTGTGGAAAATGCAGAAATAAAACATCATGATATTGCCAAGTGAATGAACTATGAAGAGCCCGTCTTTTTTATGAACTACTTCCAGTACATTTCATAATGTTAGACAAGCTTCCAACTACCTCCTCCTACTACTGATATGGACACCAATAGCTACAGACAAACAGAATGAATACTAACTTATTATTCCCTTAGAAAAATGAGATTAGAAAGGTCAGCTAATAGGTGAAAAAAATAATTACACCCTAAAGTATGCATTCTAAATAGGGTAATATACTCCAAACAGACAAAAATTGGATCTTGAGGGACAAAATCATAGACTTAGATATCACAATTGTTGGTGGTCTTGAAAGCGTCACACTATACATACACAGAGATACATGGTATATTTGTAGCATGAAAATTTCATGGGTCAGTTAATAGGGTTGAGATATAAATTTTTTTTGTAAAAAATAAAAAATAAATATTTCATGGGGATGAGGAGATTAGGAAAAAAATATTTTAAAAGGCTCCTGGGGTAGAGGGAAAGAATGAAAATGGATGGAGAAACACTGGCCTAAAGTATAAAACGGTCTTTTTTCCCATACTATAAGGTATTTTTATACAATATATACAAATAATTATCTTCCTCCAGCAATTCACATAAAGTACACATTTATGTAGAATGAAAAGTCAAAATATTATGCCATCTACTGGTGTAGTTTTTAACTGTTTGTACAGGCAATAGAAAGAGGCTTTATTTTTCGCTCACAAGCCATAACATAACATTTTCTATTAAGAGATTATGGCCTGCACGGTGGCTCATGCCTGTAATCATAGCGCTTTGGGAGGCCAATGCAGGTGAACTGTTTTGGAGTCCAGGAGTTCGAGATTAGCCTGGGCAACATGGCAAGACCCCCTAGAAAAAAATACAAAAATTAACCAAGTGTGGTAGTGCATGCCTGTAGTCCCAGCTATTTGAGGGGCTGAGACGGGAGGATTACTAGAGCCCAGGAGATTGAGATTGCAGTGAGCCAAAATCACACCACTGCACTCCAGCCTGGTTGGTAGAGTGAGATCCTGTCTCAAAAACTAAATAGATAAGTAAAAGAAAGAAAAAAAAAAACATGAAAAGATTTTAAGATTTTTTTTTCCAGTCACTGGCATCTAATTTCAAAACCTCATAAAGCATTAAATGGAAATATCTATCAATAGGTGAATGAGTAAACAATGTATATACTAGAGCAAACTACCAATACACTGAACAACCTGGATGAATCTAAAAAACCTTAATTTTGAGTGAAATGAAGCCAAACATAACTACTATGATTCCATTCATGTAGAATGTAAACTATAGTGAAAAGAACAGATCAGTAGTTGTCTGGGGCCAGAGCAGAAAGCAGAATAGACTGCAAAGTTGGTACAGAAATCTTTGGGGATGACACAAACATTCTGTATCATGATTACAATGAACACTTCATGGGTATGTGTAAATGTCAAAACTTATCAAATGACACACTTTAAAAGGATATACTTTCTTATTCAAAGCTAGTAAGGAAAAACATTTTAAATGGCAATTGCAATCTAATTCTTCACTGTAATTCTCTAATTCTTTTAGTGTTTTATAATTAGCATTAAGCTCTAACTCATCTTTATTTTTACTTCAGTCTTCAAGTCTCAAAAGTAGTCAACCATGAGGTTGCCTCTCGTTAGAAAAACTGGATACTACTCTGTACTCGATATTATCAACTACTAAGCTCTTTTTCGTTCATAATTCATAATAAGCACAAAAAATTCTTTCTGTGCAAATTGTCACATACATTATTTATATAAGTACTACTGTGTAAATCAATTTTTGAGGACACTATTACTCTTAAAATTATGAATGTCTCTAATCCTTCTAAATCCAACATCAAGTAGTATATAAACAGCAAAAAGATCATTATAGTCAATCAGGGATTTAACATTTCCCTCTTCCTCTCTCAAAGCATTCTTTCAGCAAAGGAAACAATTACCACAAGCTGATAGAAAAATATCTCAATGGATTACTCTGTTCTATTGAATCTACCATAAGAGAAATGTGAAAAGAAAATTCAGATTAAAGCAATTACCCCTTCCTGAAATAATCATGGTGCATTAAGGAACTGCTAGAGAGGTAAGCAGACTGTGTAATTTAGAACACTATAATCTTTTTTTTTTTTTTTTTTTGAGACGGAGTTTTGCTCTTTGTTGCCCAAGCTGGAGTGTAGTGGTGCGATCTCAGCTCACTGCAACCTCTGCCTCCCGGGATCAAGCAATTCTATTGCTTCAGCCTCCTGAGCAGCTGGGTTCACAGGCTCCCACCACCAAACCTGGCTAATTTTTGTAGTTTTAGTAAAGACGGGGTTTCACCATGCTGGCCAGACTGATCTCCAACTCCTGACCTCAGGTGATCCACCTGCCTCGGCCTCCCAAAGTACTGGGATTATAGTATGAGCCACTGTGCCCAGCCTCACTATAATTATTCTATTTGTGTTTGAAGAAATATGAAAATTCTCAAAAACAGCCTCTGTTTAGAAGAATAAAATAAAGAACCTAAGATAGTGTTCTTCAAATGGACTCTGGGTAGTACTCCTGGGTGGCCTGCTTTATGTGAGTTTATAATTTTGTTTTTAGAAAACAACTGCCAAATGACAACACACTTTAGGAATTAAGGCTGGTGTTATTGATAGACAAAAATAGTGAAAAGATTGAGCTGTTCTACTCAGCAGTACAATTTAACATACCACAGTACAGGTATGTTAAATTCTACAAAACCTTGGTACACATGTGGTTGCTCATGCCTATAATCCCAGTACTTTGGGAGGCCAAGGCAGGTGGACCACTTGAGCTCAGGAGGCTGAGGCACAAGGATCGCTCAAGCCAGGGAAGTGTAGGTTGCAGTGAACTGAGATCACACCACTGCAATCTGATGTTCTATACAATATCCACCAACATCTATCAACTGTTCGTGATTAGCAGGAAAAGTAATAATTGCAAAATAATTTCCTCTTTATAGTATTTTAAAGAATTTCTCAGCATAATATTTTGGGGTTTGAATCAGTGATTTGAAAATTTTTGTGCAAAAAAAAAATACTGATTACAAATTGTTTTCACCATAATAAATACAAATCAAGCAATGGTTCATTATACCTGAAATTAAAAAAAAAAAATCAAGCTGATATAGCTGTACAAGCACTACAGTGTTTAAGGAGTTGGCTGAGAGCAGTGGCTCACATCTATAATCCCAGACAGCACCTTTGGAGACCAAGGCACGTGGATCACTTGAGCCCAGGAGTTGGTGACCAGCCTAGGTAACACAGAGAAACCTTGTCTCTACAATAAAATAAAATAAACAAAATTAGCCTGGGCATGGTAGTATGTGCCTGTAGTCCCCACTACCTGGGAGGCTGAGACAAGAGGATTGCTTGAGCCCGGGAAGCAGAGGCTGCAGTGAGCTATGATCACACCACTCCACTCCAGCCTGGGTGACAGAGTGAGACCCAGAATCAGAAAAAAAAAAAGTATAAGGAGTTTATATTTAGTTTTAAGTTTGTATACATGTAATTAACATCATACTAAAACTAGTAAACTTTAGCAGAACTTGAGATTTTTTCCATTTAAAGAGTCTGTTTTTTGTAGTTGTGAGTTGTGAGTGGCTAGTGTATTGCTGGTATGACTGAAGGCGGGGTTGATCCTTCATTTGCTTGATAACTGCATTCAAGAGAATCCAGATTGTGTTGGGGAAGGGAGTGACTGCACTCATGGCTAACTTGAAGTATTAAAATAAGGCTACCCCTAAAACCTTCTTAGTCACACAGGATCCCTATAGCCAAAAGAGTACATGTTCCAGCTGCACAGAACAGAATGCTCTCAGCTTGCACAGCACCTTAGGTGTAGAAAGAATATACAGCTAGGGAATGGTGTGGAGAAAGAACACTGGAAATAATTGACTTCCAGGTGGCTTTAGGGTCCTAAGGAGTGAAGGATGGGACTGGGAGGTCTTCATGGAACTGTGTAGGAGTTTCCTATAGACAAATTACTGATCCCCTATTTACTATCCCCAGTAAATAATGGCTGAATTAATATGTAATCAACTGCATTGTATCTAAAGCCTTGGAACTAGTCAGGTGCTCCCCCCAACTAATACTATTTCTTACCCTGTAATCCTATCTGATTTTTAACAAACCACTAATAATTCAAAGGATAATCTCTCTTTTGTTGTGTGTTTTTTGGTAATTGTTTTAAATTAATAAATTTGTAATGTAAAAAAATAAATAGGCCGGGCGCAGTGGCTTACACCTGTAATCCCAACACTCTGGGAGGCCGAGACAGGTGGATAGCGAGGTCAAAAGATCGAGACCATCCTGGTCAACATGATGAAACCCTGTCTCTACTAAAAATACAAAAATTAGCTGGGCATGGTGGCACACGCCTGTAGTCCCAGCTACTCGTGATGCTGAGGCAGGAGAACTGCTTGAACCCAGGAGACAGAGGTTGTGGTTGAGCCGAGATCGCACCATTGCACTCCAACCTGGGTAACAAGAGCAAAACTCCATCTCAAAAAAATAAATTAATAAATAAATAAAAATAGAGTCTTTTTTTTTTTTTTTTTTTTTTTAAGGAGTCCATTAGAAGATTGAGAAACACTGTCCTCAAGGAATAAAGTCCTCAAAATACATAAATACATTATGGTATAAGATATCAATGTTTTTCATGTAAAGAAAAAAAAAACAGGAGCTATGGAAAGGTATAGGAAGTTTAAGAATAACTTGCAAGTATCAGTAGAAAATATTAAGAAATCTGAAAAACTATTATAAGCTTTATCAGAAATAATAAAAAATAAAAAATAAATTTAAAATAAATAAATAAATAAAATCTGAGAAACTACACACCAAATTAAGTCTTTCAAAGAAAATAAAACCCATTTTCATGGAAGTATAAAAAATTGTCACTGTTTATATTTATAAAAACATTAAAAGTTTTCATGGCTATAGTGCCCACACACACACACACACACACACACTCATATTTTAGATATTAGAAAAACAATCTAATGCTTGCCCTTGCAGTCTTATATGAAATATAAATATATCAAAAAATAAATTATTGTCAAAATATAAGAGTAATAAATAAATTACTAAACTGCTAGGAGCTATATTAAGAGCAATAAAAACCTGAATGCTTAATGTATACTTTAATCATTACAAAACTCAGCTTCCCTTTGGGCAAATTTGGCTGAAGTCATAATTCTTTCCTGATTTAAAGATATTTCAGAAACATGATAATTTTAAAACAAAAAATAAAAGAGTAGCTTGGACTGAAGGAAATTGGATGGGGAATCAAGAAACAGAGGTATTATTCCTGGTTCTCCAAATTATTCTGTGTGGCTCCAGGCAAGTCATTTATAACTCTCAGTTCTTTTCATTTCCTAGTAGAATGTCTCTAAGGAGCCTTCCTTAGTGCCAGGTAGCTAGCACTTTGCATCTAAAGAATGTTGCTACCTGAGTCTATTAAGACCAAAAAGTCTTTGAGAGAGGAGACACACCAGGGCCCATCTCTGAGAGAGATGTGTAAGAGAAAAGAATGGTAGAAAGAACATACCTTCAAGTTTTGGGGTCGTGTAAATTTGTTGAGAAGTGCAGTCTGAATGAGCTCCCACCGGCTCCCGGCAGTTCGCTCACCATTCTTTCGGACAAAAGAAAAACATATGAGGAAACTATTCTAAGTTCTTTTGCATTACAGAATCAAAGGTCAAACAAGCAAGTACTAAAGCATTTTTCAGAGACTAAAAGAACCTTGGTTTTGTTCTTACCTCATCTTCTATGGGATACAAATTTTGTTCTGAACAAGGCATTTTAACATGCTTGTTATCCCACAAATCTTTATAATGTGTTGGAAAAGGTTTAGGAACTTCTCCTGCTCGCAAAAGATCTACCTGAAATTGAGGGTAAACAAAATTGTCAGTGCATAAAAACTACATGTAACTTCTACAAAATAATCCAAAGTAACTAAAGCAAATGCGATAAAATAGAGACCAGCTTCCAGGCAAGAAATACCAAAGAACCCTTCAGCTCTTTCCATTCCTCACCTCCACTCAATCAGGTTCCAAGTCACTAGATCCAGTGTATATTCTAGCTCCAAAGCCCCTAAGAATCCTCCTTTGCCTCAGCTTTTACCAAGTGCTTCCTAACCTTCTCCCTAACTCCAGCTGTTGCTAGACACATTCAGTCCCCATAAAACCCTTACCCTCACTTTGGAATAACATTATCTATCTAAAGAACTTCAGGCTTCTAATGCTATAAGGCCTATACTCTGATTCCAAAGGTCATCCTGATTTTCATTTACTTTCTTATCAAAACACTATTCATTCCAAACAAGTCTTAAACAAAATTTAAAATTCCTTAAACATAGCAAATTCATTTTCATATCTATATGTCTGTATATATACTACTGTAGCTTCTCTTTTTAATACCACTACTACCAATTGCCACCTCCCCACTCTATCTAGTTAAATCTCTATTGTCACCTTCATATCTCTGCCAAGTTTTCATTTTCTTTATGAAGTCTTTAGAAACGTTAAAGTAGGCAGTCATTTATCTTGTTTTGTTAGACTATTATAATGCTAAAGCACACTTGTTTTCCTTTCCCTCATTGGATCCCAAAATTCCTTAACATAACCATATTAACTTTGTATTCTGAATATTTAAGATAGAACCTGGCATGTGCATGTGTGCATATGCATGCAGATACATGCAAATATATATACACACACATATGTTACTATAATAACTATTAAGTAAATGTTTGAGGAAGTGTTACAGTAGGTAGCCAGTCAGACATGAGCAGGGCAGGACAGGGCCCCTACTACCATGAGGAATGTCAGGCAACCATGAAGTTGTGAAACTGCTTCTCTAATAGTATTTGGATGCAGCCGGTACCAGGGAGAGGAGTCACCCAATACATAGAAAAACCTAAAACTGGTGATCAGCAACATCCTGATAAGATCTTAGGAGTTGGGCAAGTCAGCTCCAGCATGTGAGGCAAAATGGCAGAGTTTAACTGGCATATGACCTTATAAGGACACTCTACTGGTAAGGGAAGAATGCTTCAAGCAAGCATGTGTTCAACTGCAATAATCACACTGTGCGTGCAGACAGCCCACCTCAAAGGAAGAATCAGGAGAGAAGGGGGCGCAACCCCCTGGAAACACGCCAACATATAAAACTTCAAGTCAAAGGTCAAACTATGTAGTTGATCTCTCAAGTTGCCTGCTTGGCCCTCTTCCACGTGTACTTTACTTCCTTTCATTCCTGCTCTAAAGATTTTTAATGAACTTTCACTCCTGCTCTATTTTCTCTTCTATTCCCATGCTTATTATCTCAGTGATTTTCAAGCTTTTGAAAATAGCAGAATCCTTTTTTCCCCAAGAAATCTGACATAAAGTCGCTTAAAGTCAAACCAAAGCTATTTTTAGAAATACAGTTTTTATAGTGACTTTTATTTACTCTAAAATCAGTAAGTGACGATGGGACAGTTTTAAGAACAAAATTTGAAATTAAGAGTTAGGGATGAGAATTAAAGCTTACATCAATCTACCATTTAGTTTACATTTATCTCTCTTAAACATTATTAATAAAATCCTGATTCACGCACCTACACAGTTGCAAACGGTAACATTTTAAAAACTGTTTGATATCAGGCTAACTCTTCAGATAAAGGGTAGCAAGAGAAGTTGGCTCTATGGTCTGTATAAAATTAGGTTATCTTGGCAAAAACAGCTTGTTAAAATGTGGAATTAAGCATCTTCAAATTTAATTGTATAGTTCTTTTTAAACAAGTTTTTCACTGTTAAAAATATAATTTAGAAACAAAATTTGTATCAACCTTCAAAAGAACCCCTGAAGTACCTCTATATAGCACAATTCAGTACATACTGTTGCCTTACTTATCTCTTATCTGGGATCTTACATTACCTCTTATGGCTCCCAGTGTATTCACACTTCTGTTTTCCTTATATGCAGCTGTCTGATTAACCTTGCTACAGCACAAATACTGTCTGCACAGACACGAATTAAGTCTGGTTCCTGGCACTTGAAGCCCTCTATGATATGAACCTAATCCAATTTTCAAGTCTCTTCCTCTATTCCCCATCCAAATTCCACACTCCAGCAAAGGCACTGTTTTCCATCTCTAAAACAGATAGTTTTCAACCACACAGCCTTTTCTTACAAATCTTATATATCTGGCTGGGCGCGGTGGCTAACGCCTGTAATCCCAGCAGTTTGGGAGGACGAGGTGGGCGAATCATGAGGTCAAGAGATCGAGACCATCCTGGCCAACATGGTGAAACCCCATCTTACTAAAAATACAAAAAAATTAGCTGGGCGTGGTGGCATGTGCCTGTAGTCCCAGCTACTCGGGAGGCTGAGGCAGGAGAACTGCTTGAACCCAGGAGGTGGAGGTTGCAGTGAGCCGAGGTCATGCCACTGTACTCCAGCCTGGCACCTGATGAAAGAGTGAGACTGTCTCAAACAAAAAACAAACAAACAAACAAACAAAAATCTTGTTTATCTGTCCAGAAGTCTCCTATCTTACTAATTACACCTCAGAAATTTATGCTTATCTTTTAGAGCTCAAACCCCATAACTTTGCTCAATGTCAGCTTCTGAACATGCCAAAGAATTCTGAATTTCAAAATAGTTAATCACATCTACACTAAACTGTATGTTAAAAGGGATCATGTTAATTTTTTTAGTAGTGCATGTGAAATCTATATAAAGATTAATAAATGAAATGAATGTTTAAAACTACCCAGCGAGTGACAGAAATCTAAAACTGGATTATCATGATGGTCACATAGCTCAATAAATGGTCTCAGTAACACCAAATCGAGCACTTAAAATGGGTGAATTTTTATATACCTCAATAAAGTTATTTTTTAAAAGCAAGAACACTCAGAAAGTACAAAAGAGGTTACTAGAAACTAGGGGAAGCAGGGAAGAAGGTATAATAATTTAATATGTACAGAGTTTCTGTTAATGTAGTATTATGATATGCACATTGGTTTTTGTCCAGGTTCGTGGCTCATAATTGCCAGAGCCCTTGTCTTTTGTTATAATGTTAGTCTTTAGTTATGTTTTGCTATAATGTTGTTATGGCATTATAATGTTAAAACAAAGACCATAACAGCCTTCTCCCAAAACAAACCCCCTTCTTGCCTGGGGACTAGATTGCCATTGTAGGACTAACAAAGTAGCCACAAGATTAGAAATTATGGTTTTGGAGCTGTGTAGCTGGAGGCTACAAGATTTTGACCCTCCCTAACCTGCAAATATCAGTGCTTGAGATACTTCGCAGACCCTGCACTTGATGGATCAGCTGGCCCCACCCAGATGGATAAACTGGCTCTTCTGATCTTGTGGCCCCTACCCAGGAACTGACTCAGCACAAGAGGACAGCTTCAGCTTCCCATGATTTCTTCTTATGGTTCAACCAATCAGCACTCTTGATTCACTGGCCTTCCTTTCCCACAAAATTATCCTTAAAAACTCTGATTCCTGAATGCTCAGGGAGACTGATTTGAGTAATAAGAAAACTCTGGTCTCCTGCAAAAAAAAAAAAAAAGGTTGGGGAGCAAAACTGTATAATGATTTAAGGACACTAAACCATACATAACTTCGAATTTTAAGGATGAATGCAGGATTGTGCAGGGACTGCACAATACTATCAACTGAGTAAAAAGAAAAAAAAGAAGAATTCAATGAGGTTTCTTAAAAATACTGAAAATATTTCAACTTTATCAGCTGACTATTGCTAATTTGTTAAGTCCTATATTAAGTCATCATTATATTTCTCTATTCTATAGACTTCTCAGTATTTTATATATGCAGAAAACAGAAGAACTTTCTAAACCTTGGTCTGTTTTTCCACTTAATAAATATCACAATAAATGAGGACTTCCAGTCTTCTCTCATCATTGGTAAGAGGTGCTACCTACCCGAATAGTGACGGTGTGATTGGCAGATGGTCTCAAGAGAGGCAGCCGGATCCCACACAGAGGCATTCTTCTCATCTCCTCAATGGGAGTTCCAAGCCACTTCTTATCTGGAGAAAGGTGAGGTGGAACGTATTTAGGGATCTTCCTTTCTGTTCTTTGATGTCTGGTCTCGCACTGTTCTTTTCTAAGGTCAAGACAAATGTATCTAGTCACAAATTATTTACTGTTTTAATTCCATTAGATACACAAGCACAAAATTTACCCAGAACTTTATTGTTTAAAGTATGCCATACTTGCTCACTTACTTTATATGTGTTATATTTACAATCAAAAGAAAAACTTATAAAGCCTATATTAAAACTCAAGAGCTTATTTTCAACAGCCTGTGGAAGAGAGTTCCAAACACATGTAAATCACCTTCTCAAAACAGAAACGAGTCATGGTTCATAGTATCATCTACACAGTAATTTTTAATGAAGTGAACTCACTATTGCATGCTGATCGCACTATTTCAGGAAACTCAGATCACAGAAATCATTGATGGGATTTAAGATTCCACATGGGGTAATGGCAAAATATAAGCTTTGTAATCAAACACACCTGGATTTAAATCCCAGCATTACCACTCAGAAGGTACACGATTCCAGCAAATTCTCTAACCTAAATCTCAGTTTTCTCATTTACTAAGTACAGTACCATCAGTCTGCCTGTCACCACATTAGACATAGCGTAAAACGTGTAATATACAATGGTGTAGAAAAAAACATCTAGCTGAAGAAACAGTAGCTACTATCAACCTAGTATTTTCATGTTCTAATAATTCCCATAAATACCAAAAGGAAGTTCCTAAGAATCTGATTTCTACTATTTATTTTACCTCTTGCTTTGTTTCTAGCCTTTTTAGAGTTTAAACTTTGGAGTCTAAGTTTAAATTTAGCATAAGTAGTTAACAAGAAACATAACCATTTCTTTGCTTTACTAGAAATCATAGCTTCCTTAAACTCCCTTACAAAACTATAAAGCATATTACACTATTGGAAAGATACTCCTAACAGAAAAAATTACCTTCTGTCCTCTGCTTTGGGCATTCTCATGAAATGATCTGTGATTTTAGAATCCTTTTTTCCATGTTGCTTGAAATTTCTGCATTCTACATTCAGGCTGGAAATATTTCCAGGTGGTTTAGCATTTAAATCATTCAATCCAGTGCGACTCTCTCCTCCTTCAAATTGGAAATGTAATCTACCTTCGCCTCCCTTAGTAGAGTGCCGTTTCCTAAATTCAGTGTCAGCTTCTCTTGCTTGGAACCTTGAAGATTTATTTGCTGTTTGGAAGGAACTAACATCTTCTTGTTCATCAAAACCTGGACTTGTCTCCTCATCTGCTTCTGAGTCTTGACAACTATTTTTGGAATTATCTACATCCATTGGTGACTCAGGTTCACTTTCCTTCTCAAATGGAGGAGAATTTCCTAGGCAACTTTCTTGTCTATTCAATTTGTTGTCATTTTTTGGTCCAGTACCAAGGTCCTCAGAGCCAACATCTGATAATGGACTCTCTGGCACCACGTCTGTCTCTTCCTGCTGACAACTTGCACAGTCTTCCCCAGGATGGCAAGACTTGCTACACCTCCAGTGGCTTCTGGCTTCTCTGGCCTGTTCATCTTCTGTAGCCTGCTTTGCATTTGTAAGCTTTACAGTTGTGAGAAACTGTTGATTGTCTCTATTTTCTTCACTGTCTGTGTCACTGTGATCATCATTTTGAGGTGACTGATCAATGTTAGCATTACTAAACTGCTCTGATACCAGAGTTACTGTCTGAGGTTCACCTTCCAAAAGCTGCTCCATGTGTTTCCCTTCATTTTGCCACTTACACATTGCTGCAGTCTGATGCTGGTTCAAATACTGCATACTTTTTTCAGTGGGTGACTTATCAAGACGTAGCTGAGAAACATTTTCTAATTTTTCTACATTATGTTGGTACAAGTTATCTTTTTGTACAGAACTCATCATGGATTCTATTCTTGTATTGTTGTTTTCTTTACTATCCAAACTACAAGAGAACAGAAAGAACTAAAAACAACTTATAATACAAAAAAGCCACTTATCCAATCATACCTAGTATCACAGCAGTAATTAAACTCTGTGTGGTTACCTGAGCACACAGCATGCTCTTCCATGACTCCATGTCTCTGCATGTGCCCCTAATGCCCTCCGCACAGCTGTGTGTCTGGCAAACACCTGCCTTTCCTTCAACTCATAAATGTCACTCACCTCTCTATGAAGTCTTCTCCTTTAGGTACCAAAGGTAAAGTTGAACATTTGTTTCTTCTATACACTAATCACCACTGTGCCTTGCTCGCACCTTTACTACTGCATCTATCACACTAGGCAGTAATAATGTGTTTTTGTGTCTGTGGCCACTGCTACAGTGTAAGTATCTTAAAGATAAAGGCTATTCCTCTCTCACCTTGGTGTCTCGAGTATACAGGACAGTCCCTGGCACATAGGACTCTCTAAAAAATTGCTTATAAGTTGATTCAAATGAACATAGATAAAGGAGAACAGAAAAGCATGAAGAAAGAAAGAAAATACTAAAGCAGCAAGATAAAACATCCATGCGTTGTTATTCATTTCTCTATATAGAAATGTTTCTATACCTTTCTGATTCCGCCGTCTGGATTCCTTTAGTGTCCATCCAACTGGTAATAGTCTTTTGTTTGTAAACTATAAAAAAAAATGTATATTCATACATTCCTTCAAACAGAAAAACATATACAGCATATTATACATGCAAGGCACTATGCTAGGTTCTACGGGTTGTACAAAAGATTAATAACTCAAGTATTTGCCCTCAAGTAATAAGGGATAAGACAGAAACATAAATATTAATACATATGACATAGGGTAGAAAGTGGTGCCAAAAAGAGTTGGTATGGCCTAAAGGATAAAAGCAGCATGGGCTATGGAATCAGAATATCTGGATTCAAATCCTGGCTCTTCCATTAGCTTCCTACATTACTTTATGAGTGGTCATTTCTCTGTCTCAGATCCCTCATTTTAAAACATGCAAAATAACAGTATCTCTCATGAGGTAAGGCTTAATTTAAGTAAAAATAATTCATGTAAAGTGTTTAGGGCATTACCTGGTTTATGCTTAGTAAATGTTGATTCTTAATTATCATTATTATTAAAATAGGTCCTGATAAAGGAATTAAGGTTATCTCTGAGGAAGAGATTACGTCAATGAACAGGAGAAAGTGGGCATAATTAGGTAAGATTTTTTGGGAAGAGGTAAGCCTTGAATTATGCCTTGAAAAGTAAACCTGTAGTCACATAAAGAGAAAATAAAGCAACAAAAAATATGGTTGAAAAGTCAGCCAGGATTGTATCATAGAGTAGGACCTTGAATGACCCATAAAGAGAAGTACAAAAAGGTGCTGAAAGATATGATTCCTCTCCTCTAGGACACTCACAGTCATGCGTGACAGCCTGGAGGACAAATCTGAGGGACAAGGAGGAAGAGCCTATTGCCAGAAACCACGGAGGAAGCTACTGGTCCAGGTCAGTGGTTCCTAAACTATCTGGATCATCAGGAAGCCGGCAATCAATGGACCTCGGGGCCGCACTCCAGTCCTACTGAGTCAGAATCTACATGTAAGGAGGATGAAGGCATCATGGGAGCTGGAACATATTTTTTTTTCCAAAAGTGATTTTGATGATCCGCTAGACTGAACAACTACTGGCCAAGAACATAAACTAGTCCTTGTGGGAATAGTAAAACTGAGGAAAGTTATTACAGCCTTCACAACAATAGGGGAGGTTCAAAGTGACTTTAACCAAGCTTTAAGCTTGAGAGACTTGAAAAATGATGACATCCTTAAGTAGAAATATGGACTGTAAGAGGCTTGTGTTTAGGAAAAAAAATATGATTAGGTCAATTCTGCACATGCTAAATTTGAGATCCAAAGAAGTAACTAGATAGAAATGACGAGCAGACAGTAGCAAAAGTAGAATTGATAGCTCAGGAGAGGGAGATGCAATATAAACAAATACAAGCCACATTTTATATAATCATTAGAAATAAGTATGCTGTCAAAGTTGAATATACTGAATAGGGATTAAATGTACATCATATTTTATTACCAGAAATAAAATATTAAACATTCTCAAATGTTTAAGGTTTGAGATAGTCACTAAATTGCAATGTAAGAATCTCAGCATTCTAAGTCACAGGATCTTTCTTATTTACCTACCTCTCCTCAAACACCATATTGAGCAAAACAGATACAGCTTCAAATATATGAAAATCAATGGCTTATTTATCACTGAGATAATGGCATAATCAAAATCCATTTCAGACGGGGAGAATTTTATACCAGAAAAATATACCTTCCACAAAGTATTAATAATCCAGCTAGTAAAAATCTTTGATTAGTGTTTGAAAAATAGTTTCTATCACAAAAAAAAGTAATTATACATAGTGATTTCTTACTGTTAAACACCATTACTTTAGTGACTTTATTTAGTATTTCTGTAGCAGATCAGGCTTCAGAGAAAAAATGAGATTCAGTCAGAGGGATGAACCATTTGATTCTGAAACTTTTTCTATAGTTTCATCTTCTCGATTTTTCTAAACTGTACTATAGACCAAATTACAGACCAGTAAATGCCAAAACATTCCTTTTTTGAGTCAGTTTAGAAGTTAAAACATCTTTTTTCTGTAAATATAAAGATTAATGTTAAGATGCAATGACTAGGTTCCTAAAATACACACGAAGCACATACTACAGTCATATGTCTACAGAACCTAAAGACTGCACACATTATTTCATGAAAACCCAGGAGTGTTCCAGTGATGGTGAGGAAGAAGAGAGCTCTCTCCTATAGCCCTGACCCTGAGAATGTGTTCTCTCTCCAGCTTCACACTTCCTGAAGCCTGAGGAAGGGATGAAGGAGGAAAAGCAAGAGGTGAGGAACCAGTATCTTCTGCTAATAAACACTGCTCAATCCCTCCTAGGGCCTGAGAGAAAGGACTGCTTACTGCTCTTTCCAATATCACTACTTCTGTCTTCCTAAGGTTTCCTTTTCCTTCCCAACACACCACAGGACTATGTCAGAGCTTTACCTTTCTTACTCCTGAAGGAAGGATAAAATGATGCTTTCCAGGTTTCCTAGGAATTTTAACTAGAAATAGTTCGAGCACACAAAAACAGAGGCAGTAAGAAGTGATGAAAAGATACAAGATCTTTGGTCAGATAGTCTATTGTGTTGAGATCTTTGTTCTGTCATTTACTAGTACCCTCTTGGTCAAGTTACTTCACTTTGCTAAGCCTTTATTTCCTCACCCAGAAAATGAAGCTACCACCACCTACTTCTAAGAGTTATGCAGATCAATTACAATGCAAAAGTCACAGAAAATATTGTGTCCTGCCTCACAAAACAGCAAATATATTATCAATATGTTATCTCCCAACATTTCCACCCAGTTTTTTTTTTCCCACTGAGATCAGTAATTCTCCAACTTTGACTTCACATCATTTACATTTATTCTCATCAGTAACATTACTGAATGTATTTTAATCAGCAGGTCATTCAATTCAGCTATAGATTGATACAAGCAAAAGACACAAATGCCATAAAATTCTCCAGCATTTCAAAGGAACACTCCCCACTTTCACAAAAAGTCTAAAGCAACAGATCTGGATAAATCCTTCATCAACACAATGCAAGTTTGCAGAGTCCTTTTCTTTCTTCCTTCCTCTCCCTCCCTCCCTTCCTTCCTTTCTTTTTCAGAAGTGGAGTCTCACTATGTTGCTCAGGCTAGATTGGAACTCCTGGGCTCAAGTGATCCTCTTGCCTTAGCTTCCTAAGTAGCTGGGACTACTGGTGCACATCACCACACCCAGCAAGATTTGCAATTTCAATCAATATAAGAAATGTGCCCAGGAAGATAAATAATATAAAATTTAAAGATACCGAATAAATATCCATTTCTCTACCCCACCTACTTGTCCTAGGATAATTATATATAAAAATTTAAATACCAAGTTCCTAAAGGAATCCCAAAAATTCTAACAATGGGCTTTTGTTGAAATATAAACTTTGAACATTCTGTTAACGTTCAAAGTTGGTGTCCTGTGCCAGGCATTAGAAAACATTTACACATGTGAAATACAGCCCCAAGTATTCATTTGGTACCTCTTCTGCAGAAATCTTAATTAAGATCCAACCAGTGAGGACTGACTGCCCCCACCCCTATTTGCAACTTACTCCTCCTCCTTCACATGCAAATAAGGTTAATGAAACCACAAATTATCCTGTCACAGAAGCTGAAGTACACCTGAATATATACCTGAAGTTCACCTTCAGTTCCCTCTCCCCTAGACCAAGTTCTCTAAAATCTATACCCTAAATTTTAAATCCATCCCTTCCTTATACCCTTTAAACACATCACTTATTAGACAACTGCCATTTGTTTCTTACAACTAGTCTCCCTGTCTACAGTCTTGACTATCCAGTGTTCTGCAACTACAAATGACCAGTGGTTTTTCAGTGAAATAATACAGACAATATAAGAATGCATCATACATAGTAAGGTTAAGTATTATTTCGTGAAACATTTATTTCAGTTATAAATATGGCTTATTTGCCAGGTTACATATATTTCTTACTCTGTGTACCAGATAAAGTTTATGCTGTGGGTTGCTGTTAGAAAAGTCCAAAAGCCACTGCTTAAGCCATATTTTCTAAAATATTAACCAAATGGTATTCCCACTCTTAAAGCTTTTTAGTGGTTTCTCCATTAACCACAGAATAAGGTTGAAATTCCTTAAAATGGAACTTGAGTCTCTTCATGATAAGCTCCTGCCTGTCATCCAGCCTCATCTAACACTCCTCTGTCAACTTATGCTCTAGTCTTACCAACTTTTGCATGTCTTTTTCCCTCTATGTGTATAGTTTTCCTCTCTGGATTTATACAGCAAATCTTGCTCATCTTTCAAGGCTAGTGCAAATCTGCTCCTTACTGCCCCTAAGTCCTAAGACATCTAAGTGTACACCCTTCACCAGAGAACTGCCTGAGCTCTGCCAGCCTCTTGCATTGTTAACCAATACATCCTTTTTGAAATGCTCTCCTTTACCTGACACAAGCCAGGCTTTCCTCCCACCTCTGCGGCTGCTTCTCTTCAGTCTACCATTGAATGTAGGTGTTCCTAAAGCCTCTGCCCTAGGTCACTTTTACTTCTCTACATGTTTATATGTTCTTAACTATGCCCATAGCATCCATTATGATGTCTATGCCAAAAACTCCCCAGTCTACAACTCCAGCACAGAAATAATTCTTCTAAGGTAGAAACTCAAGTATCCTATTCTTTCCTGAATCCATCCCCTTCCCTACTGCCAGCATTCAAGTCTAAGCTACAATTATTTCCAACCTAGATTAATTTCTTAACTGAGTCTTGGGGCTCCACTTAAGTTCCCCTTCAATCCATTCTTTATTTTCTACACACTAGCCACAGACTTTTCAACAAACAAATCTAATGAAGTCACTCCCCTACTAAAAATCCTTGAGTAGCATCTCATGGCCCTTAAAGTTCAAAATCTTTAGCACTGTCTACATATCCAATTTGATCTGACTTTTCTCTACCACACTGCAGCCTTATCTCTCTCTACTCTCTTATGTTTACTCTATGCATCAATTGCACTCTTTTTTTTTTTAGGCGTAGTTTTGCTCTTGTTGCCCAGGCTGGAGTGCAACGGTACGATCTCCGCACACTGCAACCTCTGCCTCCTGGGTTCAAGGGATTCTCCTCCCTCAGCCTCCTGAGTAGCTGCGATTACAGTTGCCCACCACCACGCCCGACTAATTTTTTCTATTTTTAGTAGAGACGGGGTTGCCGGGCGCGGTGGCACATGCCTTTAGTCCTAGCTACTCGGGAGGCTGAGGTGGCAGGATCGCTTGAGTCCAGGAGTTCTCGAATGTAGTGTGCTATGCCGATCGGGTGTGTGTACTAAGCTGTAGTGGGATCGCGCCTGTGAATAACCACTGCACTCCAGCCTGGGCAACATAGTGAGACCCTGTCTCTATTTAAAAGAGAGAGAAAGAGAGAGAGAGAGAGAGAGAGAGAGAGAAGGAGTTTCACCACGTTGGCCAGGCAGGTCTTGAACTCCTGACCTCAAATGATCTACCCACCTCGGTCTCCCAAACTGTGGGAATTACAAGCGTAAGCCACCGCGCCCGGCCTCAGTTGCACTCCTGTAACACTTCCTTACTTCCTCTTCACCTAACTCCTCCTACTCATACTAAAGTCCTCAGAATAAGAATCTCATCTTCTGGAGGTCTATCTTCGATCCCATAAATTAAGTTAGGTAGAACAATCTGTCCTTCGTCTGTCAGAACATCCATCACCTTTTATTATATAAACTTTCACTATTGTCTATCTCTCCAGATAGATTTTAAGATACGGAGGCAGAGGCCAAGTTTCTCTTGCTCAACACTGAATGCCAGGGACGAATACAATACCAGCCTAGACTAATAGCTCTGCACCCTGGGACCCAGAATCAGAACAAGTGAAGTTGTTTTCTTCCTACCTAGACGCTGAAGCGCCCTACTTACTGTTTCACATACACAATTAAGTCTCCTTGACGACTAAGGCAATTTCTCAATCAAACATGAAGAAGCAAACAGGTGGTGGAGTCTCCTGCCATTTTCCGCCCTATGAGTGACCGCTCATCAGAGTGTCTCACGTCAATCGCACCGGGAAAAATGCGGCCCCATTCACCCACTAGTCGGTTTGGTAGCTCAACAAGTGGACCTCAAAGTGATGATGCACACAAGACCAGAAAGGAGTGACTGGAGCCCTTGAGTCCTCAGACTGAGACCAGAAGGTTAGGGCCGAGGCGAAGGACAAACATTTTTATTTCCCCACGTACCAAGCGAGGTGGCGCTGCCTCTGTGCTGTCCCGCCCGCCCTGGGACGCAGGCTGGAGAGGACGGTGGGACCCTGAACTGCACGTGAGCGTCCTTGGGGTCGAGGACGCGCCTCTGCCTGCTGGGAAAGCTCCGGGCGTCGGAAGCAGCCGGCGAAGTTGCAGCGACGCCCCAGCGGGGTCGCTTGGTGCAGGGTTCACAGCCGGGGCCCGCATTCATGCTGGGACCCACAGCGCACTGTCCCCGGGCCGGCCCGGGCGGAGAGCCTCATTCACTAACCCTGAGAGGGACGGACTGCGCCTCCTTCTCAGCGCCTCCCCGCACCATTCCCTCTCTGCCGCTGCCCGCTTCTGCAATTGCTGATCCGCCGGCCTCCCAAGTCAGGCCGTAAGCAGTCGCCTGCCTTCCCGCTTCCACTGGCACCCCACCTGCCTCAGGATGCGCCGCTTTGATACGGGCTTCGTTCACTTTCCCACCACCGGAAAGCTGCCGTCAGGCGCTTCCGGCTTCCGGGACGCACACTGCCGCAAAGCGGAAGTGTGGTGCTTAGCGGGAACCGGCGTCCGGAAGGTCAGCGTGTGAAGGAGGCCCTGGCAACGCGGGGTTACCCGCAGTTTCAGAGAAGCAACGGCCCAGCGGACCATCCAGGCTTGAGGCAGCGGCGGGAAGCACCCGGTTTGCTGCGATACCATGGAAGGAGGCGGGGGAAGCGGCAACAAAACCACTGGGGGGTTGGCCGGCTTTTTCGGAGCTGGCGGAGCAGGTTACTCGCACGCGGATTTGGCAGGCGTCCCGCGTAAGTATGGGGCCTAGCTTGCGATCATTTCTCTCCGGTTCCTGCGTCTACACCAAAGTCGCGTGTCCCCTGTTTTATGTTTCGGTTTTTTCTCTTCCTGGCATTCACAAGCTTCACTATCACTGGTGGGTTTAGCGTATCTGCATGGCTGCTCTTTCAGGATCGAGTGTGAGGGCCACGGCTCTCCCGTGGAAGCTGTCTGTGATTGACCTGGACTCGCGAGATGATGCGGGTTTTCTTAGGTTTATAGCCAAGACCCGTGCCTTTTGTGTGTGACGGGCCGTGTGACTGACCCTTGATTAAAAGTAGAGCCCATCTTTAGAAGTGAATATATCCCAAACAGCAGGCCTATAGTTAACTTTTTAGTACACAGCGACATTCTGAACCCTCTGGTAGCCGTCAGGGCAGAACATTTCAGTAATATTGCATTAAGTAAGGAATAAATATGACTTGAGACAGGCTGGGAAACCATCTTAAGGAGCTAGAAAGTCAGCTGAACTTTAAAGGTTTATAGACATGAAGAAAGAAGACAGGTAAGAAAAGGAAATACACAAGATCAGGGATACAGAGGCATGCATTTGCCTTTGCCTCTCCTCCGTCTTTTCTTCTTCTTCTTCTTCTTCTTTCTTCTTTCTTCTTCTTCTTCTTTTTTGAGACATAATCTTGCTCTGTCACCCAGGCTGGAATGCGGTAGTGTGATCTCGGCTTACTGCAGCCTCTGCCTCCCGGATTCAAACGATTCTCCTGCCCCAGCCTCCTGAGTAGCTGGGACTACAGACGAGTGCGACCACGTCCGGCTAATTTTTTGTATTTTTAGCAGAGACAGGGTTTCACCGTGTTAGCCAGGATGGTCTCGATCTCCTGACCTCGTGATCTGCCCGCCTGGGCCTCCCAAGGTGGTAGGATTACAGGCATGAGCCACCGCACCCAGCCTCTTCTCAGTCTTTAATCAGAAAAGACCTTTCATGTCCGTAGTGTCACCTTTGTCAAAAAACTGAATCTAGAACACAAGGTGTTTTGTTGTCTTTTGACCTCACTCTGTCAACCAGGTTGGGGTGTGGTGGCATGATCGTAGTTCACTGAAGCCTCGCAGTCCTGGGCTCAAACAATCCTCCCACCTAAGCCTCCTAAGTAGCTGGACTTATAGGTACGTGCCGCCACGCCTGGCTAATTTTTCGTTTAACTTATTGTGGAGATGGGGTCTCCCTGTGTTGTCCAGGCTGGTCTCAAACTCTTGAGCTCAAGCCATCCTCCTATCTCGGCCTCCCAAAGTGCTTGGATTCCTAGGCCTGAGCCTAGCTAGGTACCTCTGTAGAACACAGTTTCATATTAATCTTAGTATCTCTGAGTTTCACAGCACAAAGGGCACCCTTAATGTGACGATATTGTGACATAAATTTGATTAAGATTTGAAAGTAAATTGAGGGACCGGTGAATTAACACCACTTACTGAGCTTCTGCAGTGTGCTAGCTACTTTTCTGGGTGCAGGACTGTAGCGGTTTTTTTTTTGTTTGTTTGTTTTGGTTTCTTTTTAAAGACTTGCTCTCACAGGGTTTACATAATACTGGAGTAAGCCAACAAACATAAATTAAAACATTGCAGTTAAAGTGCTGTAAAGGGAATAAAGTAGTAGAGTCATGAGATTGTGATGGAAGCAGGAGGCCATTCTAGAATGGCTTAGGGAAAACATCCCAGGGGAGTTGACATTTGCGCTGTGACCCAAATACAGTACAAATGCTTGGGAAGTGAGTATCCAGGAAAATAGCTAGTGCAGATATCCTGAAACAAAACAAATTTGGCATGTTTAAGGAACAACTCTTAGGCCAATCTGTCTTCATAGTTACAAGGAAGTTGGATCAGTTGAAGATACATCAAGAGAGATAGGGAATGGCAGTTAATGTAGGGTTTTGTAAGTCATGGTAAGGAGTTTGGATTTTCTTTAGAAAAATCACTGTAGTTGCTATGTAGACAGTGAATTGAAGGGACAAGAGAAAGCAAGGAGTTAGTTAGGAAGTTGTTGCCATGAGATTTGTTGGTTGGACAAGGATGGTAACAATAGAGACTATGATAAGTAACACAATTCAAAATAGGCGTTAAAAATAGAACTAACAGAACTCCTAATTGATGAAAAGATCAGAGGCATGGGTGATGCATAGATTTGTGAATAACTGCTGAGATACAGAAGGATCCAAAGATTGACAGGTTTTACTGTTTTCAATGTTAGTGAATTCAGGTCTGGCCTTCTGAAAGTTTGTGTGTTCTTCTGCACAGACCCACATCCCTGTGGTAATGACCCAAGGATTCTCTACGTTGCCATAGTCAATCTGTTGTCAATAGTAATATCAGAAGAAACTGCCTTGAAATACTCATATAGAACATGTACACAGAAAACCCAACCACTATTTTTCCCATGAAATTAATTAGTCTTTTCTCAGTCCTATTTTGCAGTTTACATACTTACCAAATATTCTTCTACTAAAGTGAAAGAAATTAGCTTTATAAGTGGCCTGGGCTATGCTTCCTATAAGTTCAATAATCTGATCTGTGTCACTGCCAATATCTTATTGGTATAAAAACCTAAGCCAACCAGTGCAAGACCTGGTTTGGGAGATCTCAGGATCAGTCAGTCCTTAAACTGACAGATAGGGAGGATAAAATGGGAAAAATTTTTTACCTTCAGTGAGCCTGTAAAAATTGCAAACACATGTAACAGTCAGGAGCTGGATTAACTCTTAACTGAATGAACTAAAGAATTTCGTTAAAATGTGACATTTTGTTTTCTCTCTAGTAACTGGTATGAACCCTCTGTCTCCTTATTTAAATGTGGATCCACGATACCTCGTGCAGGTAAGATTAAGATTTTTACTAGTTTGGTGTGCTATCTTACTGTTTAAAAAAAAAAAAAAAAAAAAAAAAGCCAAGTGCTTATTATGCTGACTTGAACTATGACATGCACTTCTGGAGGCACTAAGTGTCTGGTCTCCATTCACCCTTTTTCCTCACAAACCCTGTGAGCTTGGCCTGCATCTCTCTGAAACCAGTTAACACTCTTCAAAGGCTTATTTTTTAAAAACCAAAGTGGAATTAATTTTTAAAAGCACCCCAATGAGAGTTTTGGGATGCATAATTACAAAGTGTGTGGGTTGGCTTTTTTTTTTTTTTTTTTAAGGCAAAGTTTGGCTCTTGTACCCCAGGCTGGAGTGCAGTAGCACGATCTCTGCTCACTGCAACCTCAGCCTCCTAGGTTCAAGCAATCCTCCTGCCTCCACCTCCCAAGTACCTGGGACCGCAGGTGCCTGCCACCATGCCCAGCTAATTTTTGTATTTTCAGTAGAGACAGGGTTTCACCATGTTGACCAGTCTGGTTTCGAACTCCTGACCTCAGGTGATCAGCCCGACTCGGCCTCCCAAAGTGCTGGGATTACAGACAAAGTGTGTTTTAAAGCTCAGTTTGCACTATCAGGGTTCTTTTGACTAAGCATCAGAAGTTTCAAAGATTACGTTAGGAAAGCAAGGTTGATTTAACATCTGAAAATTAATGTATTGTGCCATATCAACTTATAATAAGGCAATCAAGGAAAGAATACAGTACAAAGACCAGGCTTATCTCTATAGATTCACAAAAAGCATTTGACAACATCCAACACTCCCTTTATGATTAGAAAAACAAACTAGGCTGGGTGCATTGGTTCACATCTATAATCCCAGTACTTTGGGAAGCTGAGGTGGGTAGAGCACTTGAGGCCAGGAGTTCGTGACCAGCCTAGCCAACATGGCAAAACCCTGTCTCTACTAAAAATACAAAAATTAACCAGGTGTGGTGGTGCCTCCCTGTGATCCCAGCTGCATCAGAGACTGAGACATGAGAATCAGTTGAACCCTGGAGGCAAAGGTTGCAGTGAACCAAGATTGCGCCACTACAGTCCAGCCTGGGCAACAGAGTGAGACCCTATCTCTAGATAGACAGACAGATAGATCAGTCAGTCAATCAATCTAGACATAGAAGGGACTTCAGCCTGATAAATGGCATCTACAGAATATCCAAAGCGAACATATTTAATGGTGAAGGACTGAATACATTCTCCCTAATATCAGGAACAAAATAAGTATGTTTAGTCTCATTTGTATTCAGCATTGTCTGGCCAGGACAGTTAGGCAAGTATATGAAATGGCAGTCAAATTGAAAAATAAGTTAAATTATGTGTTTATAAGTGATATGATCTTATCTATAGAAAATCACAAGGGAAACCACAAAAATCTATTGAAACTAACAACCGAGTTCAGCAAGTTGCAGAATACAAGTTCAATATACATAAATCAAATATATTTCTAGACATTCACGATGAACACTACAAAAATGAAATTACAAAAAATTCATTACCAATAACATCAAAAAGCAAATACTTAGAAATAAATGGACCAGGTACAAAACGTATTCTGAAAACTATAAAATATTATTGAAATTAAGTGAAAAGGCATGTGCTATGATCCTGAAAAATTTAATATTAAAATGGCAGGAGTCACCAAGTTAACCAACAGATTTAGTGCAGTGCCTGTCAAAATCCCAGCTGTCTTTTTTTGCAGAAATTGACAAGCTGTTATCCTAAAATTCATAGGGAAATTCAAGGGACGTAGAATGGCCAACAACTTTGAGAAAACAGATTGGAGGACTTGAACTTCCCAATTTCAAAACTTTGTACAGAGCTATGAGACTATCATGATAGTAACATAAGAATGAATCCATAGATTAAATACAGAGTCCAGAAGAAAACCCTTAAAATATATAAAGGCACTTGCTTTTCAGTAAGGATGCTGAGACAGTTAAGTCAGGGGAAACGTTATGACAACTGGAATCCATATACATAAAAATGAAGTTGAGGGCCGGGCGCGGTGGCTCACGCCTGTAATCCCAGCACTTTGGGAGGCCGAGGCGGGTGGATCACGAGGTCAAGAGATCGAGACCATCCTGGTCAACATGGTGAAACCCCATCTCTACTAAAAATACAAAAAATTAGCTGGGCATGGTGGCGTGTGCCTATAATCCCAGCTACTCAGGAGGCTGAGGCAGGAGAATTGCCTGAACCCAGGAGGCAGAGGTTGTGGTGAGCCAAGATCGCGCCATTGCACTCCAGCCTGGGTAACGAGTGAAATTCCTTCTCAAAAAAAAAAAAAAATGAAGTTGAACCCTCACCCTGCACCATATACAAAACGTTATCCTCCAAATGGATTAAAGACCTAAATATAACAGCTAAAGCTGTGAAACTCTTAGAAGAAATCATAAGCACAAGTAATTAGACAGTAATTTCTTGGATATGACACCAAAAGCACAAGTGATTTTTAAAAAGTAAGTTTTATTTAATCAAAATTTTAAAATTTCATGGTTTAGACAGTACCAATAAGAATGGAAAAAGGCCTGATGCAGTGGCTCTTGCCTGTAATCCCAACACTTTGAGAGGCTGGGGCAGGAGGATTACTTGAGCCCAGGAGTTTGAGACCTGTCTGGGCAACAGAAGATCCAATCTCTGCAAAAAATGGAAAAATTAGCTGGGTGTGCTGGTGTGCACCTGTAGTCCCAGCTACTTGGGAGATTGAGGTGGGAGGATCACTTGAGCCCAGCAGGTAGAGTCTTCAGTGAGCCATAATCAGGCCACTTAACTCTAGCCTGGGCAACAAAGACCTTGTCTCAAAAGAAAAAAAAAAATAGGGAAATGACAATCTACAGACTGAGAAAATACTTGCATATTATGTATCTGATAAGGAATTTATATCTAGAGTATTGTTTTAAACTCTTAAAACATTAATAAAAAACAATTACATAATGGACAAAGGATTTGAGTAGACATTTCTTTATGAAAATATACAGATGTCTAATAAAAACATGAAAGCTGGTCAGTAACATTAATTAGAGAAATGCAGATCATAAAACCACAATGAGTACCTCTTAACACCTATGAGGATTACTATAATTAAAAAAGAAAATAAATATTGGTGAGGATATAGAGAAATTTGACCTGAACATCGCTGGTGGAAATGTAAAGTGATACAGCTGCTTTTGGAAACAGTCTGGCAGTTAGTTTCTCAAAGTGTTAAAAATAGAAGTTACCTTCTGACTGGCAATTTCAGTCAAGTATACTGCATACTCAAGAGAATTAAAAAGCTGTGTACACCTAAGTTGTAAATGAATGTTTCTACTAACATTCTTCATAATAACCAAAAAATGGAAACAAATGTTAATCAACTGATGAATGGATAAGAAGTATAGCATAGCCATACAATGGAATATTATTTGGTAATAAAAATGAATTATTAAATATTTTATTAGAAATTATTAAAACATGCTATAATATAAATGAACTTCCTAAATGAAAGAAACCAATCACAAAAGAACACATATTGTGTGGTTCATTTGTACGAAATGTCCAGAATAGGCAAATATATGGGTAAGAAAGTAGATGAGTAGCCTCCAAGGGTTGGAAGTGAATGTGCAGTGGGTATGGGATTTTGTGATGAAAAGGCTTTAAAATTGATTGTAGTCTTCGTTGCACAACTCTGAATATACTAAAAACCACTGAATTGTACACTCTAAATAGGTGAATTATATGATACATGAGATATATACCAGTAACTCTTGTTTTCTCTCTTTTTTTTCTTCTTAAGACGGAGTCTCGCTCTGTCACCAGGCTCGAGAGCAGTGGCGCAATCTTGGCTCACTGCCATCTCAGCCTTCCAGGTTCAAGCGATTCTCCTGCCTCAGCCTCCTTCATAGTTGGGATTACAGGTGCACACCACCACACCCAGCTAATTTTTGTATTTTTAGGAGAGACAGGGTTTCACCATGTTGACCAGGATGGTCTCACTCTCCTGACCTCGTGATCCACCTGCCTGAGCCTCCCAAAGTGCTGGGATTACAGGTGTGAGCCACCCCACCTGGCCTCTCTTTCCTTTTTCTTTTCAAGAGACAAAGTCTGACTCTGTCTCCCAGGCTGGAGTTGCAGTAGCAGCATCATAGCTCACTGTAACCTCAAACGCCTAGGCTTAAGTTGTTCTTCCGCCTGATCCTCCCAGGTAGCTAGAGCTGCAGGTGAACACCACCACTCCCAGCTAATTCTTTTTTTACATTCTTTGTAGAGATATGATCTGGCTTGGTTGCCTAGGCTGATCTGTAACTCCTGGCTTCAAGTGATCCTCCTGCTGTGGCCTCCCAAAGTGCCAGAATTACAGGCATGAGCCACCATGCCTGTTTTTTTAAGAGTTACGGTTGGAGCTTTTTATTTCAAAGTTGAATCACTAACAGCGTCTGACAGTTGCTGCATTTCTTGTGTTAAGTGTTCAAATTGAAGCAAGTTGATGATTAGGACCTTGCCAGTTTAAAACTTCATTATTTTTTTCAGGAAATGTTTTTCAAGTGTTTTATATATATATATATGTATATATATGTATACATATATATATAGCAATTTTTTTAATTTTCAAACCATTACTGCATTTTTTTAAAATAATTTTTTAGATTTTCAAGTGTTATATTTTAACACTGGGAGTTCATTGATTTTTTTTTTTTTAAACTTTAAAAATACCCCTTTGTCAATTTACTAGTTGCATGTATTTTGCTTAAATGTTGAATCTACACTTAGACGTTATTCTCTAGCTCTAGTTACAAATTCAGTATCATTGTGACCCTGCATTGCTAGGTGGGGCTTATTAAGGTTAGACGTAAAAGGTTTCGTATTTGCCCTAAAACTTGTGAATTCAGTCTTCGTCATGAGCATTTATCTTCCATTGGAATTCTACAGGGACTTTAGACTTGGAAAAGTGTTTTATAAACCTCATCTGTTATTAGAAATAATTATGAAAACCTTAAATTTAAAGATACCATAATAGAAATTACAGTTTGTGAAACTTTATACTTTTGAAGGTTGGAGACATCTTAAATAAAGTAGTGACTGTCAACTCACCCTGTAGTGACTTTGGTAACACCTTTTTTTTTCTTGTTTAATAATAAAGACAGGGTCTTACTGTGTTGCCCAGGCTGGTCTTGAACTCCTGGGCTCAAGCAGTCTTCCTGCCTTGGCCTCCCAAAGTGCTAGGATTACAAACATAAGCCATTGTGCCCAGCCAACTTTCATCTGATGCAGTATTGTAGTTTCTCTTATTAGTGCTTTTATATTGTCACTACTCTTAACATCCTCATTGAAATTTTTTAAAAATTTTATCAAGTAATAATTTTTTTTAGCCCAGGTGAACATCTGATACAAAATAAGGAAAATTTAAATCTTTTTAACACCCATAGGGTTAAACACACAAAATTATAAAGTAAATTTTTTTTCTTTTTTTTCATTGCTTCCTATAAACAGACAGAAAAATTTTATGCCATCTCAGCCTTCCCCCCCACCCCCGGCAGGTACATTGATACCCATTCTTGGATTTATCTTCTGTGTTAGCAAACTCTGGTACTTAGGGGATTTTAGTGACGCTGGTGCCCTGGAGTGTCAGCAGTACAAGTTTAACAAGAGCTTTTTAGTGTATCTTCCTTACATACAACATATTAACATATTTTGGTAACAACCTTGTTTGTGTGTGAATTGATAGACATTTGCTTGCAGCCCTTGTTACAGTTGATACTAGCTCAAAAATGAATTGGTGCTGGCATGCACTTGTGCTTGCTTGATAATGTTCATCACAGCCATTTAAAAAAAAAAGATTTTCTGTTCTTAATTAGTGATCTGTTTCTGCATTGAAGGAAATTTTTTTTTTTCTTTTCAGCAGCCATGGCCTGAGAATGAAGGATAATTATTTACCTTACCTTATCAAATCTAGCATTTCTGAAAACTCAATAAGTACAGTTTAAGACTAAGTCATTAATTCCAAACTTGAAGTACCCCAAATTTATAAAACTATATGCAATTACATCATGGCATGGGATCTATTCAGATTTTATTATTGCCCAATAGACCATTCTTATGTGATGAGAGTGGATGTGCTTGTTTACTTTTGTAATTTTTTATGAGGATGTGTGCACATGCCAGAAAGGAAAAACCGATGCAGAACTACAGTTTTCTTACCGGAAATGCATTGACCAATGTTCAGTGTTTACCACAATGATATAGGAGAATGTCAGTGGTCTTTACTGTGTTAAATGTGACACACTGCATGTCTTTGCAAAGGGTATGAACTAGCCATAGAGGCTTATTTTAACTATCTTTACATGGAAATCTTGCCAGAAAAATGAGGGTGGTGGTTTTTGTTCAGTCCAGCTAGGTGATGGAATTTTGTTTGTTTTTTCAAGTGTGTTTTTCATAAAGGTATATTGACTCTTCAAAATTGATCGCTATATTTTGCTCTTGAGTGTCATTTCTCAATCCTAGTATTTTGGGTGACCTTCCAGGTCTATGCCTCATTTTGTGTATGGAATTACTAGAAAGAGGGTCTGTAGCTTTCTAAGATTATCAAAGGAATATATACTCCTTAAACAGATAAGAATTATTAAAGGGGGTCATTTGCCATTGCATAATTGATCCAAACTGTTGTACTTTGTTAATTTTTGCTCACTTTTGTGAACATTTGGTTTTATACATAGAAATGCACAATAAATAGCGGCTACAGAATGAAAGTTATTTTCTTCTTTCAGACTGTTCTGTTTTCTCATAGCTTTCAGTGTACCTTTGTCTAGAGCTGTCCTTTCTAAACACTTTTGCACAAATCTATCAGATTTATGTCATGAAGGAAACAAGTTCTTAATGAGACTCCCTCCTAAGAACTGTGTACTTTGATTTAGGTGTTACTTTTGTAGAAAGATTAATTTTTGTTTAAGTATAGGTTTAGTTTGAGTTAATACAAGGTTTACTTTCTGTGAAAAACTACTTTGAAGTATTAAAAAGACACTTGCAAGATTTGTATCTTGAGGAACACTCAGCCTGGTTTTCATTATTATCCTTTTAGGATACAGATGAGTTTATTTTACCTACTGGAGCTAATAAAACCCGGGGCAGATTTGAGCTGGCCTTCTTTACAATTGGAGGGTGTTGCATGACAGGTGAGTGTTACATACTTTTTTCTCAAGTTTGCTTATTTCAAGTAGCAGAGGGTGTTTAAAATCAAAAGCAATTAGAATGTTGGTTTCACGGTGTTTTTTAAAAAAATTATTATTTACATTTGTCAAATGAAAAAGAATCAGAAGTATAGTTATGCAGTTTTGAGTTTGTTTGTCTGTTTGTTTTTAATATAAAGCTGTCTTATCTGGGTGAATTGTTATGATTTACCAGGGGCTGCATTTGGTGCAATGAACGGTCTTCGGCTAGGATTGAAGGAAACCCAGAACATGGCCTGGTCCAAACCAAGAAATGTACAGTAAGTCTCATGTAACCATCTGATGTAGTGATACTTGAATAGTAAGCTCTGTTTTGTTGGTTTGAGGAGTACAACCTTGAGATTACAAATGGTTAGTATATTTATATGCTTTTGGTCTTTTTGTTTTTTAATCTTAAAAGTAACTAAGGAATCAGATTGCTGACTCTAAGCTTTTAAAAAGAAGTGATTTTTTTGAGTCAGTGTCCCTTACGCAGCTAGTGCTACGTCAGCCTAACTTCTCAGCGACACCTGATACATTCTCTAAGCCTATATGACATGCTTTTCAAATTGTTGAATTGCTGGAATTTGGGATTGTTCAGGAGCATGCAGAGCCATAAGACATGGTAATGAAGACATAAGCAGCACATGAGAGTGATGCCGTCATTTAACTTGAACTTCTTACTGATTTTACTTTACATTTCTGAAATGATGAGCCAGATAAATTTTAAATAAAATTTTTAAAATTAGAGTTAATTCCAAAAGGATAAGACACAGTTTTCTGTTAGGAACTTGAAGTTGCAGAGAAGGGAATGTATAGTTAAAAGGATCAGAAAGGATGTTTTCACCCTACTTAAGAAGTAAACATGGCCAGTTCCTCTTGATACTCCTTAAACAATATGTTTAGTTTTGCCCATTTTCATGCTTCATACAAGTGTAATCATGAGTATGTATTCTTCAGTGGCTCACTGTTTTGTTTTAGGACACTTTAAACTCCATCTTTCATATTGTTCAGCCAGCAGATGGCACCAGATGTGCTAGAATTAGACCATGGGAAACTGGAAGGCCTGTTGTGGTGTTTCTTTGAGAGACGGAGCCTTATTGTGTTGCCCAGGCTGGAGTGCAGTGGCACCATCACAGCTCACTGCAGCCTTGACCTCCTGGGCTCAAGTGATCCTCCCACCTCAGCCTCCTGAATAGCTGGGACTACAGGCACGTGCCACCATGCCCAGTTAATTTTTTAATTTTTTGTAGAGACGGGGGTCTCACAGCTCAGGCTATTCTCAAACTCCTGAGCTCAAGCGATCTTCTTGCCTCAGCCTTCCAAAGTGCTGGCATTACACATGTGAGCCACTGTTAAATTTTTTATATTCCTGTTACTGTGTGGATCTCTGTCCATGCTTTAACAGTCTAGATCAGGCGTCCCCAAACTGCAGCGCCCTGAGGCCATTTATCCGGCCCACCGCTGCACTTCAGGAAGGGGCACCTCTTTCATTGGTGGTGAGTGAGAGGAGCACGGTACGTGGCGGCCCTCCAACGGTCTGAGGGTCAGTGAACTGGCCCCCTGTGTAAAAAGTTCGGGGATGCCTGGTCTAGATCCTTCAATACTTTTATTATTTGTCCCTTGCTTCAATAACTTTTAACTTTTGCATTATGAGTAATTTTTAATATATAAAAGTAGATAAAATAAATAGCATAATGAACACATGAACCGTAACCCATCCTCAATAACCATCAGCCATGGCCAGTTGTGTCCCATCTCCTCCTCTCCTATCTTATTTTGAGACAAAAACCCCAATATCGTATTAAATGCAAATTTGGAAATAGATCACCAAGAAAAGACAACTTACTTCCTTTCTTAAAACAACAGTTATTAAAAGCTTGTTAAAAATGAAAAAATAATGGCTGAATTTAAAATATATTAGTTAAGTATGTAACATAATTAGAAACTATAGTTCTGTTTGTAAACATTACTGATTTTTTAAAACAACCTTTTAGAAGCAATATGTTATTGTTTCTGTAGAACACTAATTACATGAGTTGTTTAATAATTAAACCAAATGAGTTCCTTTACTCTTTGTTACTGTATTCCCATAATTTCCAGCAGTAGTCAGCCATCTGGACAGAACCATTCCTGGAATGGTGTTACACTGCTGGAAGAGGAATGTCTTCTCTTCATCCAGTTGTCTCTGCCACTGTTCTGATAGTGTCTGGCACTGGGGCAAGGGAGAGCTGTGCTTCCTTGAGAGTGTGCTGAGCATTCACCTTGGCTGCTTAGTTCTAGTCTGGGAGCAGACACATGGTGCTTTTCCTATGTATTCGAGTTAGATGGCTGCTGATATCCTTATATTTAATTCTACTGTATATTCTGTACTTTGATATTCTTTGATTGTCATAAATGTTTTAAGCATATGCTCCCCTCCCAAAAATAATCTTTTAGAAGCTATCTCATGATAATTAACAGTGGCATTTTTTACATGGATTCGTTTCTGTAAACCTCTTTATAAGATACATTCTAGGCTGTCATTCAGAGCCTTATATGTATTTAATATGTAGTCATGATACATTCAGTAATAAGAATTTGCCTATTATTGCCCAAAGTCTCCAAAGTTTTAACCTAATTTTCACTTACATAGAGTAAAAATCATCCTTAATGAAATCTGAGCTATTAAGATACATTTTAGAATTTAAAAATTCTAAAATTTAAAAATTTGAGTCTTGAGTCTAGGCTTGTTAAATAGCTATTTTTATTGTTTTTAAAGATTGCTAGAGAAACAATGATTCTAAATACAGATTCTTTCTCTTTCTACCCTGGTAGGATTTTGAATATGGTGACTAGGCAAGGGGCACTTTGGGCTAATACTCTAGGTTCTCTGGGTAAGTAGAGATCTCGTTTGATAATAAATTGTTAACATAAAGAATATGCAAATATAATGAACAATTTGATCAATATTCTGGTCCTAGGATATGAAAGGATTGTGTTTAAATCCATTCCATTGCATAATGTAGATTACTTAGGGAAAGGCCATGAACTAACTTTTGAAATAATCTCAGGTGCTAATATCATTCTGAATACCATTTCTGAATTTTTAAAATCTTTTGAACACTACACGCTCTCCTTTCCAAGCACAACACCCAATAAAATGATGTTTAAACTAAATGAAATCCAGATAATTTAGGTCCAAAGTAAAGAGCTTTGTATGTTAGGCAAGGTTCAAGGTCCTGTAGTGAGATATGATCAATTAATCCAGCCCTCTTGCTATGTTTTCTTAATAGCCTGTTCATTAGTCTATTTACCTGAGTAGATTTCAGGCACCTAATTGCCAGAAGTAGAATAGGTTCTTTGTAGATAATGAAAATGTTTGTAGTTCTAGGCAAAAGGTAATTTAGTAGTGCTTAGTCAGAGCCTAATGCTTTCATATCGTATTGCTATAAATGATTGATGACTTGGAATAGATCTCTTATGGGTTATGCCCTGACATCCAAAATTTTCATATTGAACTTCATTGAAAGTCTGAAAATCTCAGTTTAAATTGTGGCAGATTAAGGAGGGGAAGACAAAGAAAACTCACTGAAAATACAGCAAAAGCGTCTGTTACGGCAGAGTAAGATCCTTGCCTTGTCACAGGATTTAAAAGCAGTACATCTTCACACCATAAAGCCAGCTTCCACATTTTGGATCCTAAGAGATGGCTGCTTTCATATGTTACTGATGCTTGCATTTCTCCCACCCTTCTACAGAGTCACCCTCCTCTGTTCCTTTTAATTGTTTCTATATCTAGAGTAGTCAGCTGTCCTTGCTGCCTAGGACTTACAGAGAAAAGTCCAAGAAACCCCTGACCCAATCCTGGACAAACTAGGACAGCTGGTCACCCTCTGTGTATCCATTGTGGTATGATCAATAACAGTGTTCTGTTCATGATCAGTTTCAGTTAAATGAGTTGAAGGGAAAGATGAGCTTTCATAGAAGTATAAAAATAATCTATTTTTTCTTATGCTAGAAATAGGGGTAGAGGTGTGTGTGTGTGTGTGTGTCTTCAAAGTACAACAATTATGGTAGCATATAAATGAAAATTTTAAATATTCTTCCTGAGACTTCCTAGCAGTACTTTCTAGAAATAGCTATTATTGATGTTTCTGCTGAATCCTTCCAGGCATTTCTCTGTGTAGCCAGTCAGTCATGTATCATGTGCATATGACTCTGCTTTACTAATTAGTGAAAATGACTCTTCTGGTTTTTAATTGACTATACAGTATTCCATTATATGAAAAGTCCCTTTCTGAATCAATTCAGATGGTAAATGCTCTTGATGGGCATTTTATTTGTTGCCAGTTGTTTGCTATTAGAAACTGTTCTAGTGATCATTTCATGTATATCTTTGGATAAATTTATCTAAATATAATTGCCATACTGACTTTTGTGTTAAAAAAAAAAAAAACAGTTCTTTCTCTGCTCTCACACTACAACAGTCAACACAGGATATTTTTGTGACCAGATATGTGGGAAAATTTCCCCACATACCAAGTAATCAGTTTTGCAGTGGACACCAGCTGGGTGTCCTTCCAGTTCAGTTCTGCCTGGAGATAGCATCAGAACAGCAGGTTGAGGACTCTGTCACCCAAAACTGAGCCCAATTTTGGATACTTCCGATGCTGATCGCAACCCCTAGATTATGTTACCTGTGTTTCTGACCAACCAGCTATGTCAGGGTTCCCACAGCCCCCTCTTTGAGTTCAATTAATTTATTATATTGGCTCACAGAACTCAAGGGAACACATACTTAACATTTACCAATTTATTATAAACAATTTTTTTTTTTTCCTTAAGACAGGGTTTTGCTCTGTCACCCAGGCTAAAGTACAGTGGAACTCACTGCAACCTAGATTTCCTGGGCTTAAGCAGTCCTCCCACCTCAGTCTTTCAAGGAGCTTGGTACTACAGTCAACATGCACCACCATCCCAGCTAATTTTTTTAAAAAATTTTTAGAGAAGGGATATCCCTGTTTTGTTGCCCAGGCTGGTCTCAGACTCCTGGGCTCATGTGATTCTCTCACCTCAGCCTCCCAAAGTGCTGGGATTATGGAAACTTTGTGTGCTACCATACCAGGCTGGATATTTGTAAAGGATACAAATAAACAGCCCAGTCAAGGAATACATAGATTGAGGCCTGGTTGGGCCCTAAGTACAGGAACTTTCATTTCGCTGGAGTTGGAGTGCACTGGCCTTCTGGCATGTGGATGAGTTCTTTCTCACTTTCCTGCAAGCTCCACGAGGTCAGCTGTCCAAAAAGTCCTCCAATCCCATCTTCTTGGGCCTCTTCTGGAGAATTGATTGGATAGGTATGACTGAAGCATGAACAGCCTTATAGAACTGTGATTGGACAAAAAGGGCATGCTCTACTACTAATAGATGGGGCGCAGAAACCCAGCGAGGCCTGTCTGCCCAGATTCTCCTTGGCCTTTCTGTGCAGCATTTCTTCTTCCTGGGTACGGGGTAGAATCTCTTCTGAAATGGGGGTCTTATGGCCTACAATGAGACAAGGTAGGTCATAGAATTTCTTTATGGTCAGTTCCAAGAAGACAGGTGGAGAAAGATTAGAGTCCTGCTATGAGAAGAAAAGGGAGCAGGTGAAAGGAGGACAGGAGAAGGTCAGAGAGAGAAATTCTGTTTTCTGAGGCCTGAAGTGGCCCAACAATATAACAGAAGACTTTCACCTTTGTCTCTAGGAAGCTATTCCAAAGCTGCTTCCAGAACCAAGGACAAATACCTTAACAAGTGATTGTTTTAGTCACTTAGAAGGGCTATGGGAGTTTTGAGCCAGGATCCCTGGATGAAAACCAATATATGTATATCATAATACCATACTTAATCACTTTTTTTGTCACTGAGCACTTCCGTTTCCTGTTTAGCTTTGCTCTATAGTGCATTTGGTGTCATTATTGAGAAAACACGAGGTGCAGAAGATGACCTAAACACAGTAGCAGCCGGAACTATGACAGGCATGTTGTATAAATGTACAGGTGAGTACTATGGAGAGCCATCGCTTACTACACTTGAAGTGCGCTTTTTTTAATTCATGGTTTTCAAGGAAACTACAGTGTTGCAATGTAGTCTAGTGTTCTCATCTTATGGTTATTTTGGTTTGTTTTGTTTTTTTAACTGTGGTTAAATAGCCATCTAAACCATTTTTTAAGTATACACTACATTAGTATTAATTATATTCCACCATTGTATAACCAATCTCTGGAACTTTTTCATCTTGGAAAACCGATACTCTGTACCTATTCAGCCTCCTCCCATTTTGCCCCTCCCCTGAGCTCCTGATAATGTTATACTTTCTGTCTCTGAATTGGCTATTTTAGTCACCTCATATAAGTAGAATCATACAATATTTGTCCTTTTGTAATTGGCTTATTTTACATAGCATAATATTCTCAAGGTTCATTCATGTTGTTGCATGTGCCAGAATTCCCTTCCTTTTCAAGGTTAAATAATATTCATTCTGTGTATGTATACCATGTTTTGTATGTGCATTCTTCTACCAAGGGATGTTTAGGTTGCCTCTACCTTTTGTCTATTGTGAATAATGCTGCTATGAATATGGATGTACAAATACCTCTTCAAGATCCATATACATATATATATACATATACATATATATATGCAGAAGTGGGATACTTGAATCATATGGTTTGTGGTGGCTTTTTGACATTAGGAAGATAAGATTCTTTTCTGTATTTTTTTATTAATTTTTTAATATCTTGGATAGACTGGGCAATAGAATATTCAAAATTATTGGTTCTGTTTTAAACAATAATATGACCTTTGGCATCAGCATATTAAACTATCACAAGACACCCATAAGGTCAAAGCCCAGAAATGACTGCCCCTTAAGTAAATTTAGAGCCTCTTATTTCTATGATCATCTTACTCTACTGAGAGATCAACATGTTGCTCTCCAGGGTCAGATAATTTTCTTCTGTGGTAAATTTTTACTAGTTTAGAGGCATACATTCAAGTAATACCTAATTTAGTTTTTTTTATTAGGTTGATATACCTTTGGCTACTTAATTTTTATTTTATCAGAATAATCCACATACATTATTTTTTTAGGTTGAGGTTTTTAATTTTTTTTTTAACATCTAAAATATTTTAATGATGTGCAACAGTCTGTTAAATACACTTCATCCTAATTCCCTGTTCCCAGTGGCAGCTATTTTAACTTTTTTTAGTTTTTTTTTTTAAAGACAGGGTCTCACTCTGTCATCCAGGCTGTAGTGCAGTGGTACAATCAAGGTTCACTATAGTTTTGACCTCCTGGGCTCAGGCGATTCTCCCATCTCAGCCTCCTGAGTAGTACAGGCACATGCCTCCACACCCAGCTAATTTTTGTGGGGTTTTTTTGTTTGTTTGTTTTTTGTTTTTTGTTTTTTTTCTCAGAGATAGGGTCTCACTATATTGCCCAGGCTTGTCTTGAACTCCTGGGCTCAAGTAGTCCTGCCTCAGCCTCCCAAAGTGCTGGGATTACAGGTGTGAGCTACCATGCTCAGGCTACTTTAATTCATTATTCTTTATTTTCATGTTTCTAAATAACAGTGTTATCTTGATTTTTCTTGACTTTTCAATCTTACATATTGTCTGTTGACTTCGTAAGAGGAAAGCTGTGTTAACTCCCGTAAGAATTGTACAAAATATTCTTAAAGTAGAAAGAAGGTCACATCCTTTATATAGGTTACCTCATTTACCATTCTCTGAAGGTAGTAGTCTGGTACTCCCTTGTTTCATAAATTAAGAAACTAAAATTCAGACAAGTTAAATTACCTTCACATGCTTACAGAGCTCTGTCCTGGTCTAGTGCATCAAACTCTAGTCTGAGTCCAAAGCCCATTGTCTTTGTCACCAAACCAAATTGCCTCCAGGACAATCAGGAAAATTTCTAGAAAAGGGAAAAAGGTAGTAAATAACTGTTAAACCAGACCTTAAGGATGGACTGAATTTTCAGATGTATCTGTTTGATCATAAGATACATATAAGGAAGGTGTGGGAGAAAAGTCTGGAAAGATAGTTTGGGCTAATGGCATGGAAAGCTAAGTAAGAAGCTTAAAATTAGACTGAAAGGCAGATTGTCATCAAAGGTTTTTGGACAATACTACAATTGTCTTTGAGGAAGATTAAGCTAGAAATAGTGAGTAGATAAGATAAATGGGAGGTAGAAGCCTAAAGTCAAAATGGTCAAGGAGAAGTATTATTACAGAAGTTGAAGAGACGGTGATGGAAAGGTAGAAATGAAAGATGACTGGGTCACTAGAATACTGTTTACTGCTTGGCGGTTTCTTCTTTCTCTGTTTTGTTATATTGTGGAAGCAATATATGGCAATAAAATTCACAATATATGTGACTTTGAATAGCGTAACAGCTAGCTATCCTGGGCTCCCTCCCCACTGTCCCATTTATCCCTTACTTGTCTCTTCCAGGTAAGACTAAACTCACTAAAATGTTTCCGTTGTTTTTTTTAGAGTTGGGGTCTTGCTCTGTCACCCAGGCTAGCAGTGGTGCCATCATGGCTCACTAGAGCCTTGAACTCCTGGGCTCAAGGGATCCTCCCACCTCAACCTCCCCAGTGGTTCAGACTATAGGCACATGCCACCATACCTAGCTAATTTTTTTCATTGTTTCTTTTTTTTGTTTAGCAATGGGGTCTTGCTTATTGCCCAGGCTGGCGTCAAGCAGTCCTCCCATCTCAGCCTTCTAAGTTGCTGGATTACAGGTGTGAGCCACTGTGCCCAGCTTTCGGAATTGTTTTTGACTCCTAATGGTACTGTGTCCTTTTAGGACAGTTTTTTGCCACTGATTCTCAGTTGTTTGGGTGATTGCTTTTCTGTGGGTGGGAGGAATTGTCCTAGATTTCTTTGAGAATCTTATGAAAGTTTTAGAGAGTTTATAAACCCTGCATTAACAACTTAGTATATGTAGACTCTCTTTAGGAGAGTTGTGAAACTTAACTCTTTAGAAGTTCTATAAACACTTTGATGCTTATGATTAAACGAAAGTGCTGATATTTAGAAGGTAACAATCAAAATCCAGTTAAGCTAGATTCTTCAAAGTGGTTCTGCCTTCTTGGTGATTTGCTCCCTTGCCACTTTGATGACTCCAGATTCTACTACTCTTCCATTGTCTTTTAACTCCCACTTCACAGCCGCCTTCTTGCCATTACCATTTCCTAGAACAGTACTTCCAGACACCTACTTCACATGCTGCATCATTGTCCATCTTTGTTCAGATACCACCTTTTATTTGAGGCCTTCTCTTAAACACTGTAGTACATACAGTTTTGCACATACATCTTAGTTGTAGGATAAATTGCTTAAAAAACATTACTTGAGTAAATAATCTTCATGCTTAAAATGTAAATGACTAATGCCAAGTGGCCCTTCCAGTACTTGCTAACCTTTGCCAGTATTGTTCGTCTATCATCACTTTTTTTAAGCTAGTAGGTGAACAGTTTTAATGTTTTACTTTGCTTTGTCCTGGTTGTTAATGAGATTGAACACCTTTTATTGTTTAGTGGTTAGTGGTATACCCTTTCTCTCTTTTTTATCATATTGTTGATTTAACTGATTTGTTGGAACAGTTTATATATTATGGCAGTTAGTGCTTTGTCTGTTACATATTTTACATGAATTTTTACTTCCTGGAAAAATGTTGATGCCAGTAATAGAAACGTAGAAGGCATCAAGAGATTCTTTTTGGTATGTGACGCCTAATTCTCAAGGCCTGGTATTCAGTTTAGACATTGTTAAATAGAACCTCTTAACAGTAATCTTAATGAACAATTACCTAATTTGAAGAACTGGATTTGTGTGTGTGTGTGTGTGTGTGTATATATATATATATTTATTTATTTATTTTATTTATTTATTTTTTTTTTACCTTAAATGACTTTGCTTTTAAGCCGACTTTCTTATGGAAGGAAGACGTAAGATTAATAGTTCGAGGTGTTTTGGAGAGGAAAGGATTGCCTATATGTTTTGGTTTCTGATGACTTATTTCTGAAAATAAGTGATAAGGCTACCCTAAAATTCCTAAGCTTATTGTTGACAGCAAAACTACAGCTGTTTCTGTTCGAGTAGAATACTGATTATTAAATAGATACTCATTTGTCACAGGGAATCTATTGGCATTTCACATTTTTGGAGAAAATTTATGTAATTCATTAAAGAAGTATTAGACCTGAATTCAAATCACATGAATCATCAGAGTTCTACCTTTAAATTAGCCTTTTTGGACTGGGCATGGTGGATCACCTGAGGTCAGAAGTTTGAGACCAGCCTGGTCAACATGGGGAAACCCCATCTCTACTAAAAATAAGAACATTATATGGGTGTGGTGGCAGGTGCCTGTAATCCCAGCTACTTGGGAGGCTGAGGCAAGAGAATCGTTTGAACCCGGGAGGTGGAGGTTGCAGTGAGCTGACATCGCACCACGGCACTCCAACCAGAGTGACAGAGTGAGACATTGTCTCAAAAAAATAAAACAGGCTGGATGCAGTGACTAATGCCTGTAATCCCAGCACTTACGGGAGGCTGAGGCAGGAGGATCACTTGAGGTTCAGGAGTTCAAGACCACCCTAGCCAGTGTGGTGAAACCCCATTTCAACTCAAAATATAAAAATTAGCTGGATGTGGTGGCACACGCCTGTAATCCCAGCTACTCAAGAGGCTGAGGCAGGAGAATCACTTGAACCTGGAGGCAGAGGTTGCGGTTAGCAGAGGTTGTACCTCTGCACTCCAGCCTGGACAATAGAGTGAGTCTTTGTCTCAAAATAAAATAGGATAAGAATTAATTAGCCTTTTTGATCTGATAGCTGCCAATTTTTTTCTCATGATCTTTCTATTAAAGTAGCTCTGTACCTACTATGTTAAAGCTCCTTTTTATTTTTTTTCTTTTCTATTGAGACAGAGTCTCTGACTAGAGTACAGTGGTGTGATCATGGTTACCGTCACCTCTGCCTCCTGGGTTCAAGTGATGCTCCCGTCTCAACCTGCCAAGATGCTAGGACTACAGGCACATGCCACCATGCCTGGCTAATTTTTTTGTATTTTTCTTAGAGACAGGGTTTCGCAATGATGTCCAGGCTGGTCTCTAATTCCTGAGCTCAAGCAATCCGCCACGCTGGCCTCCCAGATGTTGGGATTACAGGTGTGAACCACCACACCCAGCCCCCTGTTTTTTTAAATTTCTATATTTAAGAGTACATTGGGGGTTGAAAATAGTTTAGGTCAGCAGGGATTAGCCATTCCCTAAATGTAAACTTCTTCACTGGTGCTATACTTAGAGTTCCTAAGATCCTTTCCAAATCCATGAATCTGGAAGTTGAAGTTATATTTGTAATTCACACCACAAAAAATTTCTGTCTGTGCCCTGTCTTCTTGGGTTTATTTTAAACCAGAAATTAAGACATTGATTTTCCTTGTTAGAGTGATTTCAGTATTTTGAGTTATTAAGACAGAAAATGTGAGCCCATGTTGGAATTCTGGGTCAGCAGGTTATTTACCTCTGTTCCACAACTGCAATGGAAATTTAAGTCTACTTGTTGTGTGACATAGAATTAATGAGTATTCTTTTTTGCTTTTACTCTTCTGAGCCCAAGAGCTTTCTTTTCATAATTTATGTTGGAGGTGTTCTGGACTATGTTATTACTGCAGAAAGTTAGACTCCCATTTCTTTTGATATCAAATATTCAGCCTTTTCCTCTCTGTCTTACGAATACATATAATATGCCTTAAATCAGGCGTCCCCGAACTTTTTACACAGGGGGCCAGTTCACTGTTCCTCAGACCATTGGAGGGCGGCCACATACTGTGCTCCTCTCACTGACCACCAATGAAAGAGGTGCCCCTTCCTGAAGTGCGGCGGGGGGCTGGATAAATGGCCTCAGGGGGCTTCATGCGGCCCATGGGCCGTAGTTTGGGGACGCCTGCCTTAGATGCTAACTCATTACATTCTTACATTCAGGGCTGTCCTTAAGGAAATACCATAGTGGCTTCCCTTGTGTAAGAAAACTGAGTGGAGGGGACTAAGCTGGAGCTTCAATGTCTATGTGTTGGGCTAGAAGCACCTCCCATTCATTTCCAGCCCTTTGCCACTCTGCATAATTCGTGTCCTTCATTTATTCTGAAGAAGATGGATCCCAGATTTTTATGTGCAATCTCCTGTTTTTAAAATATTTGATCTTTTTCAACATAATTTGGCCCAGCAAAGTCTTGCTGGCTTGAGTGCTACCCTTATGCTTGCTGCCAGTTGAAGTTTAACATTTGTCTAACCCTAAAGCCTTTCAATGTGAAATTATTTTCTGGTTCTTAACAAGGTTTTTGTATTCCAAAGGAAAATTTTCAAGGGCATATAAAGTATTTACCATCTCAGAGTTCTGTTTAAGTGAGCACATAGGCATGCATGTTGGAGAAAGTGTTGAGCTCTTATGGGTAAAATTTGAAATGCAACCTATTTTCAATAGAAAAAAGCCTCTTACTCTCACATTATCTCAGAAAAACTTAGATCTTACAATCCTTTTGAGACTTAAGACGCTCAGGTCTGTGGAGTAAAAAAGCTACCTGATATTTGTGATGTATGAATTACCGAAAAACAAAATTACTCAGCTAATCAGGTGGCTCATGCATAATAAACCAACGTAACAAAAGAAAGCTGCCTTTTGGAGGCAAGAATATAGAACATATGTAGTTTATTAAGCTATTCAAAAAAGAAATGTTATAAAAAATTTGGAAAATATTTGTCACTAGCTGCATGACCTATTGAAAAAGATCCTCTTAATACCGTGCTCATCTATAAAATGGGGGTGTGATTCTCACTTTACAGGGTTGTGATACATTTTAAATGAAACAAGTTTCATTAAGTGCTTATTGCTGAAGATATAATTCAGTGAATGTTGCTTTTCTTAGAGCAGAATTTGGTATTTGATCTTCACCTAAGCCATTTTGATTCAGTTCCTAAAGCAAGTTGAATGGTACCCACGTTCATAACAGCGTATTATTCACAACAGCCATACAGCCTGGGTGTGGTGGCTCATGTCTGTAATCCCAGCACTCGGGGGGCCAGTGTGGGTAGGTTGTTTGAGTCCAGGAGTGCAAGAGCAGTATGGTGAAACCCTGTCTATACAAAAAAATTAGCCAGGCTTGGTGGTAGGCACCTGTAGTCCTAACTACTGGGAAGGCTGAGATGAGAGAATCACCTGAGCCCAAGAGGTCAAGGCTGCAGTGAGCCTTGATATTGCCACTGCACTCTTTCCTGGTGACAGTGAGGCCCTGTATTAAAAAAATAATAATAAAATTCTAAGAGGCCAAGGCAGACAGATGGGCAGATTGCTAGAGCCCAGGAGTTGGAGACTAGCCTGGACAGCGTGTCTACTGAAAATTTAAAAAATTAGCTAAGCATGGTTATACACGCTACTCCAGAGGCTAAGGTGGGAGGATCACTTGAGCTTGGAGAGATCAAGGCTGCAGTGAGCTGTGATCACGCCACTGCACTCCAGCCTGGCTGACAGGAATGAGACTCTCTCAAAAAAAAAAAAGAAAAAGAAAGAAAAATGTGGTACATGCATAAAATACATAAAATAGAATATTATTTTGCCTTAAGAAAGATGGGAATTCTGACAGATGTTAAGGCATGGTTGAACACTGAGGGCATTATGCTAAATAGGCCATCTACAAAAAAACACTGTGTGATTCTACTAATGTGAGGTACTTAGAATAGTCATATTTATACAGATAAAAAGTTGGAAGATGGCTGGGATGGGGTGTAGTTACTGTTAAATGGGCAAAGAGTTTCAGTTTTGCAAGATCAAGAGTCCTCTGAAGATAGATATTGGTACACGGAGCATGGTGGCTCACACCTGTAATTTCAACATTTTGGGAGGCTGAGGCGGGAGGATTGCCTGAGTCCAGGAGTTCAAGACCAGCCTAGGTAACATAGGAAGACCTCATCTCTACAAAAAATTAAAAAATCAGCTCAGCATGGTGGCACATGCTTGTAGTCCTAGCTACTTGGGAGGCTGTTGTGGGAGGATCACTTGAGTTCAGAAGGTTGAGGCTGCAGTGAGCCTTGATCACACCACTGCACTCCAGCCTGGGTGACAGAACGAAACCCTGTCTCAAGAGAAAAAAGAAAAGTAGATGTTGGTGATAGTAGCACAGCAGTCTGAATGTACTTAATGCCACTGAAATGCACACTTTAAAAAATAGTCAAGGTGGTAAATTTTATGTTAAATATATTGTACCAGAATTCTTAAAAGAATAAATTTTTAAAAAAATTTTGACAGCTAAGCAGTCCCCAACAATGGTATTTAGTAGTCATGTTAGTATGTAGGTAAGGCTGTTCCTCTAGAGCAGGAGCCACCAACTCTTGCTGGCTAGCTGCCTGTTTATTTGCTGTCTAAAGGCTAAGAATGTGTTTTAACATTTTGTTGTGTTTTTTTTTGAGACAGAGTTTCTCTCTGTCATCCAGGATGGAGTGCAGTGGCGCTATCTCAGCTCACTGCAACCTCTGCCTCCCAGCTTCATATGATTCTCCTGCCTCAGCCTACTGAGATCACGCCGGCTAATTTTTGTATTTTTAGTAGAGACGGGATTTCACCATGTTGGTCAGGCTGGTCTCGAATTCCTGACGTCACTCGCCTTGGTCTCTCAAAGTGCTGGGATTACAGGCATGAGCCACCACGCCCAGCCATGTTTTATATTTTTTAGTTACATTTTAAATGGTTATGTAAGTAACTACATAATAATAGCCTTTGACCCTCAAAGCCTAAAATATTTTCTTTCTGGCCCTTTTTTAGAAAGATATATGCTAATCTGTACTCTAAAGTTACTGTCATTTGAATGCATTAGTTCTGCCACTAACCAGCCCTGTATCCCACAAACAAGGCACTTAACGATTCTGGGCCTCATTTTCTCATGTATAGAAGAGGTGGTGCTTGCCTATCACTCTGGAAGAACTATATAAGGATCCAAAATATAGGAGGTGAAACTGAAACACAAGTCATATTTGCTTTACTTTATAGAGATTGACCATTGGCCTTATTTGGTTACTCTGTTCAAAGCAAGTACCTTTGTTTATCAACTTCCTGTGCTTAGTTGGGTACAGAAACCCTTAAGTAGAGGCCCTTAAACTTGTAAACAAATCAACCAGTGGGAAACTTTGGGATTAATGGAAGCAAAATTAGAACATGGCTGGTATGTGGTAAAAGGCCACCCTTGAATAAAGATTAGTTATAAGTACAAACTGATGTTTAGTGTCTTGTTGCTGGATATGATTTTTTTCTCTCTAGCTTTTAAGAAGTAACTTCATTGATTTGAACTAAATTTTTGTTTCATTTGGCAAGAAAATAGAAAATAGTAGGGGGTAGTAAATTATTTAATATATTACTGGTATCCCAAATATGTTTTTTTTGTTTTTTGTTTTTTGTTTTGAGACAAAGTTGCTGTATTGCCCAGGCTAGAGTGCGTTGGTGCCATTCGTGCTCACCACAACCCCACCTCCCAGATTCAAGCAATTCTGCTTCAGCCTCCCCACGTAGCTGGGATTATAGGTGCTCACTACCACACCTGGCTAATTTTTGTATATTTAATACAGACGGGGTTTTACCATGTTGGGCAGGCTGGTCTTGAACTCCTGACCTCAAGTGATCCACCTGCCTAGACCTCCCAAAGTACTGGGATTGCAGGCGTGAGCCACCATGCCAGGCCTTTTAATTTTATTTTTATTTTTCGAGACTAGGCCTGGCTCTGTTGCCCAGGCTGAAGTGCAGTGGCAGGATCTTGGCTCACTGCAACCTCTGCCTCCTGGGCTCAAGCATGCTGTCCTCTCACCTCAGCCTCCTAAATATCTGGGACTACAGATGTGTGCCACCATGCCTAGCTAATTCTTTTTATTTTTTGTAGAGATGGGGTTTCACCATGTTGCCCAGGCTGGTCTTGAACTCCTGCGCTTACACAGTCTGCCCACCTTGGTCTCCCACAGTGCTGGGATTACAAGTGTGAGACACCAGCCCCCAAATATCTTAAAGCCTTATAGAGATCCCATTGTCACTATGTTACCCAAGTGCCTATGCCAAAGAGGATTCCCAGGGAAGCTTGTTATTTAATAGCTGAGAACTAATGTGAGAATCCTTCCACAAGGGCCAAATAGATACCATGTTCTTAGAACACACAAAGTAAAGAACTAGCTAGAAGTGGTTTTGCAGCTCTTTCCAAAGCCACGTCCTGACTTCACAGTCCTGTGGATCCGTTATTGACTATAGGTCTGGGGGAGTTAATCTGAAGTTGAATATGTGGTCATAGGAAATAGTGTCTGCAAAATTGCTGTTTTCATTTACCTGCCCTACATCATTTTTCTGTTGACAAACAGTGGTGAGGGCATCTTGGCTGTTGCTTGGTTTTATATTCAGAATGGAGTTTTGAGTACTGCATTTTGGCTACCTGCTTGGAAGAATCCTTATTTCACTGGGAATTAGGTCTAATAACTGAGCCATAGCAGTGCTGTTGTAGACACCTTTAGCATTTATTCTCCTGTGCCTCATTGTTTATTTTTTCCACATTAGGAATTTGGTCTAATTATAGTTCATTTTCAGCTCTGCAGCTTTTTGTTAACTTACTAGGCAGAGACATGAGGTTGATCCTTAATACAACTGAGCTGATTATTTTAACTTGAGTGTGCATTGCTTTCCAATCATTATTTTTCAACCACATTGAATACAGTTGGAAGTTTAAACTGCTATGCCTACGGTCTGAATGTGGCAGGTTCATAGAGATGATGTGAACTTCAAGGAGATACCTCGTATTATACTTTTAGAGGGGTTTTTCTGGGTTTTAAAAAAATGTTTTTGGTCCCTCTACACGTTTGGCAGCTGTTTATAGATAATGTCTGCAGTTTCTGTTTGAGAGAGATAATTATGACATTTAGCATTGGAGTGTAAGCAGGTCAGCTATCAGAAGTCTTCAGACTGGAGAGATTCCTGGAGGGGGAGTGGCCCTTTAATCCATCAGCAGAAGCCATCTGGTAGGACACTCGTTGTGGAAATGGTTAGTTCTGAAGTGTTCTAATTCAGCAACATCACTGAATATCACAGAATTGACAGGCACGGAGCTAGAGGGCCATTAGATACCCCCACGTGTCTGTTCTACCTTTGTCTCCCTAACATATGACTTGGAACAAATACATTGTAGGTACAGACATGGCTACCTGCAGTTTATGATCCCTACTCATGGAGCTGCATGAGGACATCACTTTTTTTTTTTTTTTTTTTTTTTTGAGACGGAGTTTCACTCTTGTTACCTAGGCTGGAGTGCAATGGCGCGATCTCGGCTCACCGCAACCTCCGCCTCCTGGGCTCAGGCAATTCTCCTGCCTCAGCCTCCTGAGTAGCTGGGATTACAGGCACGTGCCACCATGCCCAGCTAATTTTTTGTATTTTTTTAGTAGAGACGGGGTTTCACCATGTTGACCAGGATGGTCTCGATCTCTCGACCTCGTGATCCACCCGCCTCGGCCTCCCAAAGTGCTGGGATTACAGGCTTGAGCCACCGTGCCCGGCAGGAAGCTTTCTTAAAAAATGTGATGTCGCCGGGCGCGGTGGCTCAAGCCTGTAATCCCAGCACTTTGGGAGGCCGAGGCGGGTGGATCACGAGGTCGAGAGATCGAGACCATCCTGGTCAACATGGTGAAACCCCGTCTCTACTAAAAAAATACAAAAAATTAGCTGGGCATGGTGGCGTGTGCCTGTAATCCCAGCTACTCAGGAGGTTGAGGCAGGAGAATTGCCTGAACCCAGGAGGCGGAGGTTGCGGTGAGCCGAGATCGCGCCATTGCACTCCAGCCTGGGTAACAAGAGTGAAACTCCGTCTCAAAAAAAAAAGAAAAGAAAAGAAAGAAAGCTTCCTTGGGCACCCCCATTCCTGAGGAGTTTCTTCGCTTGGTTTCCCTTTGCCACTTAATGTTTTTAAGACTTGACTTTTTAAAACCATAGCAGTTAGGGCATTTTCTATTTTTAGATATTTATTTATAGCTGCTTCTTATTTAGACTTGGGGACTGTTTTTAAGTAACTGATTGAAACATTTTTGTTTCTCCATTGCAAGTGAAATCCCTATTGCTAATCTTTTGCCACATGTAAAACTGTTCACTTATTTTCAGGCAGGTAGTTCAATGTCTTAATTCTTGAATTCTTCACTCTGAAGATTTTGCCAACTCATGAATGGAGGAGACTTCAGTAGACATCTAGACCATTTTATAAGTCAGACTGGAGCTATTCTCTCTTCTACCCTATAATTAGTTTGAAAAATTAGAGATTTTGATTTGCTGTGATGAAAATCTTTTCAACTAGTCTAATGCTAGTTGTCCCTCACTACTTATTGTGGGAGATTGATGCATCAGTGCAGGAATTGGGGAGGGGGGCACTAGCACCTAACTCAAAGTGTGATTATTGCCCTTTTTTTTTTTTTGGAAACAGGGTCTCACTCTGTCACCCAGGCTGGAGTGCAGTGGCATGATCTCAGTTCACTGCAGCCTTGACTTCTGGGCTCAAGCAGTCCTCCTTACCTCAGCCTCCCCAGCTGAGACCATAGGTGCATGCTACCCCACCGAGCTAATTTTTTTATTTTTTGCAGAGACAGGGTTTTGCCTAGGTTGTTCTCAAGCTCCTGAGCTCAAGCCTGCCTCAGCCTCCCTAAGTGCTGGGATTACAGATGTGAACCACCACACCTGGCCATCACTACTTCTTGAATCTTCAAGGTTAATATTTGGAGGACCCATCCAGAGTCCAAAGGTTGTTAATACTGTTTCCAAATAGGGTGTCACCTTGTTTACATTATAACCTTAAATCCATTGACAGTGCTAGTGGAGTTCTAAATCGTATTACCAGCAGGAAATGATTTTTCTAGTTGGAACTCCAGTAATAAACTGCCATAGGAACAAGTTTGTGAATCTGAAAACATCAAACCGTATGTATTACGCAAGTGGTTTGGGGAATTATCGCCTGGACTGAAGTCTTGGTTTCCTGTATTAATTTAAAAACTCAGTCTCCTTTTTGAGATGGAATATTAATTTATTCTAAAAATGGTCTCTCCCAGCCTGACCAACATGGTAAAACCATAGCTATTACAAAAATTAGCCAGGCATGATGGCACGCGCCTGTAATCCCAGTTACTCCGGAGGCTGAGGCAGGAGAATCGCTTGAACCCGGGAGGTGGAGGTTGCAGTAAGCCAAGATGGCACCACTGCACTCCAGCCTGGACAACAGAGTGATACTTGGTCTCAAAAAATTAAAAAAAGGTCTCTATTTCACAGTGCTTTTTTTTTTTTTTTTTTTTTTTTTTTAGACGGAGTCTCACTTGTCTCCCTTGTCAGCCCGTTTCTTTTTATTTAGCCCTTCCATGCTAGGGTACTATGCAGTACACAGCTGTTTGATTTTCCTTTTGTCTTCCTTTCCCAGGTGGCCTTCGAGGGATAGCACGAGGTGGTCTGACAGGACTAACGCTTACCAGCCTCTATGCACTATATCATAACTGGGAGCACATGAAAGGCTCCTTGCTCCAACAGTCACTCTGAAGATTTTGCCAACTCATGAATGGAGGAGACTTCAGTAGACATCTAGACCATTTTATAAGTCAGACTGGAGCTATTCTCTCTTCTACCCTATAATTAGTTTGAAAAATTAGAGATTTCGATTTGCTGTGATGAAAATCTTGGATGGTTAACTAAGACTGGCACTCGCTCCAGCTATTAGTGAGTTGAAGCCAAAGCCCTTTGGTGACTCACTGAGCAACATGGTTCTCTTCTCCTTTGGAGAAGATCTTGCACGTATCTGTTCTCCCCCATGAACTAGAAAACCACTTACTCCTGGAATTCAGTTCGTGCTTGTCAGTACTGTGTCACCAAGTCTGTTTATGTAATGATCCAAAACTGTAATGCTGCACTGTATTCCAAATAAAGGGTAAAAACAGAACCAGTTATAACTTCAACACACAAATATAGTGGTTGTCTCCATTTAAAAGTATCTACCTGGGTATAAAATGAAAGGTCCTCTTGGCACTTTCTGCCTGTATTAAGGCAAAACAAAATTTTCATGTTTGTGTTGAAATGAGCTACTGTTGGCCAGGTGTGGTAGCTGGCCAGTCCCAGCACTTTGGCAGGCCAAGGTGGGCAGATCACCGTAGGTCAGGATTTCGAGATCAGCCTGGCCAACATGGTAAAACCCTGTCTTTATTAAAAATACAAAAAGCTGGACATGGAGGTGTGTGTCTGTAACCCCAGCTCCTTGGGAGATAGCTGAATGTAGTCGAGTCTGGAGAATTGCTTGAACCCAGGAGGTGGAGGCTGCAGTGAGCTGAGATCATGCCACTGCACTCCAGCCCAGGTGACAGAGTTTAACTCCGTCTCAAAAAAGAAAAGAAAATGAGCTACTGGTGGTATTCACCAGTAGAGCTTATGCTAAACTGTCTCAAGATATTTCAGGTTAAACATTAGACTGGCATGCTAGAACAATCTAACAATCTTGCTTAATTCCATACATATTAACTCCTTACTAGGAATAATTAAGAGCTAGATGTTTTTCAAGGAAGCTTTAGGAAAGCTAAAGGTCATGAGGCCAAATTGTTTAATTTCTGAGTTTTCTTATCCACAGTATGAAGTTAATCATGTATAACTGCTCTACAGGTTATACACGTAAATATTACTGTATTAAACACCTGGTGGCTATATGATGAGAAAAAGTAAACTAGGGCCTTTTTGGATGCATCTAGTATGAGGAATCCAGTAGAAAGGCACTAGCTCAAAGTCCCATAGGTTTTGTTTTTGTTTTTTTTAATAGATGTGAATAGTTTTCATAAAAGACTGAAAATAGAAGTTAATATTCCTGTTTGCTAATTTAAGATTTCATAAAATACACTGATATTTTTATGTTCAAGCTGTTTCTCAGATGTATTCCTAACCAAGTTACTGCATTTATATAACACCACATTTTGTGAAGATAGTTTTACAAATAACATGCAACAACTATGGCTGTTATGCTTTTAATGGAGGCAGATACAAAATTCATCAATGCAAAAGAATGTTTCACATACTCATTAACATAGTGATTAATGTAAATTATATTTTGACAATGTAAAATACAGTGTATTTGGCCTCAAAAAAGAAACTACAGAGTTAGCTGCAACTTAAGATAACTGAAAGGCTCCTTATGTTGTTTTTGCCCATCACCTTTATTATAATAGTTCTAAGTGATATCTGGGGAGGGAATTAAAAAATAATACAAAGCTCTTTCCAGCTGTGATTCAAAGAACTCTAGTGAAGCTGTATAGCAATGATATTGTGGAACCATGAAGTTTCCCCAGAAGTATTTCCAGTAACAGGCAGTTAAGAAGCTTAATAGTTTCAAAGTCTGGAAAGCAGCAAAGATATCTTTAGAGAATTTAAAAACATTATAAACCCCACTTCTCTCCTACAGAGACATTTTAAAGCATGGACATAACTTTAAGGAGATTGAGAAAACATCAGTAGTTTTCATAAAGCTTCAATGAACACCCGAAGGCACAAGTGTTGAAAACAGCCTATTCACTATAATGTCACCTTTGGAGGTACAGGTGTGCTGTGCTTGCAGGAGAAGGACGACTGTATCCCTAGTTAAAAGCACCAGGTGTCAAGCTCAGCTTCCATTTACACAGGATGCACCAATAATTCCATTTACACAGGATGCACCAATATAGTGAATAGTTCAAGTACCATACTATATTTCCAACATGTCTTTGCCTATTTGCTTAGTTAGTACTGGGGTTCTTTTAAACCCCGTAGGTCTATAGAATATTTTAAAAGGCTAGAACTGCCTCAAAAATCGTCTTGAAATACTGAACCCTTCTAAAAGAGCTCACAGGATATTTTAGTAACATTTACAGAAAAAAAAGTTTGCAGTAGCTGAGTTTCAAGTGAATAGTAATGTAAAACATGTAGGCTAAAATATTGGGTAATGTCAAAAATTGCCAAGATTATTAATACATATTTTGGTAATCACTATTAGCCAGGTTAATTTTTTGTGTAAAATACACTATATATTAATAGAACAGGAAAATCATTATTTCAGACCACTAACAAGAAAACCCACAGCAAGAGAAGCATCTATAGGGCAATTAAACATTAGGGAAGTTTACTAGCTTTAGAATATATCAATATACCTCGATTACAGAAATATTTCATTTTTAAAACTAGAGTGAGTGTTTTCATGTACTTTTAGTAACGACCCAATCTAAGGAGCCTTTGAGGCTTGTGAAAAAGATGTATCCACAAAGATGCTGCATTTCTAGTGTGGGAGTAAATTAACACTTCTGTAAGAAGAAAGGAACTGAATTACCTCAGCATCAATAAACAGCATTTTTCTTTTAAACAGTAACTCAAATCTGATGACTCACTTTGCTTTACTAGTTCAAAATTAGGTGAGAGAAGAACTAAGCTAACTAGTCAGACCCAGAAACACAATGATTTGGCAAGCTGCAGTCACTCAGCTCATGATGTGTGGTAACTGGCAGAAAAGCGGCTCAACTCTTGTCTTCACATCTGTAAAGAGACACCCACAGATAAGTTAATTCACTGGAGAATAAAAGCAAATTTTCCCTTCCTTAAAGCTCTGACTCATTTCCAAACACAGGCATACCTTGTTACATTTTTTACAAATTGAGGGTTTGTGTCATGAACTGTGCCCATTAAAGATGGTAAACTTCATCAATAAATGTCTGTCTTGAATGCCCACCAAAAAGCCTTTCCCCATTTCTCTTCCCTCTCCTCAGGCCTCCCTATTGCCTGAGACAAAAGAAGATTGAAATTAGGCTAATTAATAGCCTACAATTGCATCTAAGTGTTCAACTAAAAGGAAGAGTCTCCATTTCTTACTTTATTTAAATTGAAAGCGAGAACTGACTAAACTTAGTGAGAAAGTCATGTTGAAGGCCAAGACAGGTTGAAAGCTGGGAAGGCTTTTTGCATTAGCCAAGCTGTGAGCACAAAGGCAAAGTTTTTTTGTTTTTTGTTTAGCTTCTCATTCTCTGGCTGAAAAGTTCCTGAAACTAGAAGTGCTACTCCAGTGAACACAAGAATGATTTAAAAAGCAAACAGCCTTATTTCTGATATGGAGAAAGTTTTAGTGGTCTCCATAGAAGATCAAACTAGTTGCAACATTCCATTAGGCCATAGCCTAACCCAGAGTAAGTCCCTAATTCTCTTCAATTTTATGAAGGCTGGGAGAGGTAAGGAACCAAAAGTTATGTTTGAAGCTAGCAGTGGTTGATTCTGTTTAAGGAAAAGCCATTTCCATAGCAAAAATGCAAAGTGAAGTGGCAAGTTATCTAGAAGACCTAGCTAAGATAACAGATGAAGGTGGCTACACTCAACATGTTCAGTGCAGACAAAACAACTGTCTATTGGAAGAAGTAGTCATCTAGAACTCATAGCTAGAGAGATTAAGTCAATGCCTGGCTTCAAAGGACAGGCTGACTCTCTCGTTAGGGACTAACACAGCCAGTGACTTATTTTTGGAAACAGGGTCTCGCTCTGTCAACCAGGCAGGAGTGCAGCAGAGCTATCATAGCACACTGCAACCTTGACCTCCCAGGCGCAAGCAATTCTCCCACCTCAGCCTCCTGCGTAGCTGGACTACAGGCATGCTTCACCATACCCAGCTAATTTGATAATTCCTTTACAGACAGGGTCTCTGTATGTTGCCCACACTGGTCTTGAACTCCTGGGCTCAAGCAATCTTCCCACCTCCACCTCCCAAAGTGCTCGAATTGCAGGCCTGCGCCAATGGTGGCTATGTTGAAGCCAGTGCTCAATTACTATTCCAAAAATCCTAGGGCCCTTAAGAATTATGCTAAATCTACTCTGCCTGTGCTCTAGAAATGGAACAACAAAGCTTGGATGACAGTGCACCTGTTTACTGCATGGTTTACCGAATATTTTAAGCCCTCTGTTGAGAACTACTGCTCAGAAAAAATATTCTTTTCAAAATACTACACTCATTGACAGTGCACCTGGTCACCCAAAACCTCTGATGGGGATGTAAAAGAAGATTAATGTTTTTCTTAATACTACATCCAGTTTGTAGCCTATGGATCAAGGAGTAATTTCAACTTTCAAGTATTATTTAAGAAATACATTTTTTAAAGGCCCTAGCTACCTATGTTCCTCTGATGGATCTGGGCAAAGTAAACTTACAGAAAGGATTGATGCCAGTAACACTATCATGATTCATGAGAGGAGGTCAAAATATCACTATTAACAGGAGTTTCAAAGAAACTGATTCCAACCCTCATGGATGGCTTGGAGGAATTCCAAGACTTCAGTTGGAGGAAGTAACTACAGATGTGGTGAAAACAGCAAGAGACCTAGAATTAGAAGTGGAGCCTGAAGATGTGACTGAATTGCTGCAATCTCATGATCAGACTTAAACAAATGGGTAGTTTCTTGAGATAGAATCTACTCCTGGAGGGCAGGTGTGGTGGCTCACGCCTGTAATCCCAGCACTTTGGGAGGCTGGGAGGGCGGATCACAACGGAGTTCAAGACCAGCCTGGCCAATGTGGTGAAACCCCGTCTCTAATATAAAAATTAGCTAGGCATGGTGGCATGTGCCTGTAATCCCAGCTACTCAGGAGGCTGAGGCAGGAGAATTGCTTGAACCAGGACCTAAGAGGCAGAGGTTGCAGTAAGCCAAAATCACGCCACTGCACTCCAGCCAGTGCTACAGAGCGAGACTCCATCTCAAAAAAAAAAAAAAAGATCTACTCCTGGAGAAGATGCTGTGTATACTGCTGAAGTGACAACAAAGGATTTAGAACATTACACAAACTTAGCTGATAAAGCAGCCACAGGGTTTGACTCCAATTTTGAAAGTTCTGCTGTGGATAAAATGCTATCACACAGCAGCACATGTTACAGAGAAATATTTCATGAAAGAAAGTCAATCAATGCAGCAAACTTCATTATCTTATTTAAAGACACAGACACAGTCATCCCAGCCTTCAAGGAGCTACCATCCTAATCAGTCAGCAGCAATCAACATCAAGGGAAAACCCTCCACCAGCAAAAAGATTACATGTTAATGGCTCAGATGACCATCAGCATTTTGTTATAATAAAGTACTTTTTAACTGAGGTATGTATATTGTTTTCTTAAGACATGTTATTGCAGACTTAACAAACTACAGTGTATCATAAACAACTTTTATATGCAATGGGAAAACAAAGTATTTGTGTAGCTCACTTTATGGGGATATTTGCTTTACTGCAGGAGCCTGGAACCAAACTCATCTTTGAGGTAGGTCTATAAGCTACTAGAATCCACATGGGATCTAAAAATTCCTGAAAGTTACATCTTGAAAGTTCACTTTGAAGTATGCCTAGTTAGTTCATAAAGCAAATTCAATTAAAATACATGAACTTTTTATGAGCTCCCCCTGGCCCACCCTCATTTGCCTAACATACATACTATTAAAAGGGATATGGTTCAATGAGCCAAGTATGACTTAATATGTAAGACAAAACATTTATAAATAGCTATAATCTGTAATTCCCACGCTGATGGCATGTACTCACCTGTAGTGGAGTTCGATATAACCACTTCTCTTTATCAACTTTAAGCTGCATACAGGCAAAGAGATCACAAACTGCAGGGAGGCCGTAATGGTCTGGGGGGAACTTATGTTCCTCCTGTAGAGGTGAATTAAGTAATACTTCCTGTAATACCAGAAAAGAGGTTGCTTCATGGAAACTAGGAGGCATAAGACCAACTTTTTTTCCATAAACGATCTATAGAGAGTAATTTAAATGTTGGCCATTCTCTCTAATAACCAAAAACAAAGGTGACAATTGTTATTTCCACCCAAAATATTTGCCATAAATAGCAGTACAACAGGCTAGACTCTTTTCTTTCCTGAAGGATGGGGCTTAGGCCTGAAAAATGCACAAAAAAAAACATACATCCTTCATTCCAAATTTAGTATTTAACATATTGGCAGGTTTGCAAGGTTTGGGATTATGAAATATAAAACTCTAGGCCAGGTATGGGGGATCACACCTGTAATCTAAGCAGTTCAGGAGGCCAAGGCAGGCAGATCGCTTGAGCTCAGGAGTTCAGGAGACCAGCCTGGGCAACATGGTGAAAACCCCAGTCTACCAAAAATACAAAAAAATCGGCCAGTCATGGTGGTACACGCCTATGGTCCCAGCTACTTGGGAGGCTGTGGTGGAGGGAATGGCTGGAGCCCAGGATGGGGAGGTTTCAGTGAGCCAAGATTGCACCACTACACTCCAGCCTGGGTAACAGAGACCCAATCTCAAAATAAATAAATAAAAATAAAACTCAGAAACTGCTGTTTTGATGTTTATGCTCACCTGGGCCTTCTTTCGAAGCAGCCACTTGTCTTCTCCAGAGGATAACTGGCTGAGGTTGCCCATCTTTTTTCCTGGCAGGACCCAGTCTGCTGTATTAAAGGGACACCAGAAAGTACTCATGGCGCTTTTAAGCTTTTGTTTGCCAGCTCTGTCTTCAGTACTAGGCACTTCCTTGGGACTTCCTTCTTTGTATAGGGGCCTGATAAGCCACTCCGACAAGGGGCTGTTCTTTATGACTTGGAAGGAATCAGCAATTCTAGAAGGAACCATTGCCTTTGGTGCTTTAGGTTGTTCTATTACTTCTTTTCTAGAAGGACAAAGCCACATATTCAGGGAATCTTTATGCTTCTCAGGCTCAGGTTTGGGTTCCATGGGCATCCCATTTTTATCCTTTCCTTCTTTCTTCAGAAGCCATTTATACAGAGCCTCCTTCTCACAATTCTCATCACACACACACTCTGCAAAGCTTGTGCAGGGCTCATTGGCTCTGCACACCTCCTCTACCTTACATGGGTCCTGACAGTTCTGGACAAGCCAATCCTCTGTAACCACGCTGGGGGTGGACAATGGTTTCTTGGCCTCCAAGTGGTCATTCAGGCACTTCAGATTGCCCAGGTTTTCAATCTCCACACCTTTGGGCTGGTTTCCCTGACAGTTGGTACAGGAGTCAGTCTTGACAAGCCAATCATTCACATTATAGGACTGGAACAAGAGCTTAAACTTCTCACTGATTTCATGACTGCCATTCTCAGGCTTCCCCAGCTTATGGGATTCCTGGGGAGTCACCAGCCAATCTGATAAGTCCATCTTATCTTGATCAGGAAGCTCTAGATCTTCAACCTTTTCCATTTCAGTGGAGAAAGAACTAGCAGTGGAATGGCTGTTACACTTTTGATAACTTGGTTTTTCAGGAACTTCCTGTTGCTGACTCTTGAGAAGCCAGTTTTCTAAGTCCTTTAGGTTTCCCCAGACATTACTGAAGAAATTGCAGGCTCCAGAAGAAGTCTACACAAAACGTACACAGTATTAGTTTGGCAAAATAATGAGGAATGCTTTGGAGATTCTGTCTGCATATTTACTGTCTTGCCCAGTGTTATAAAATTTAAGTACACAAAGCCAAAAAGCAAGGTATTTCTCTGTTTAGATATTCTTATCTGACAGAAAAGGGCTAGTATCTCTGTGTAATATGCCTTTACAAATAACGCAAAAAATGGGCAAAGGATATGATCAGGCAAGTCATGAAAGAAGCCTAATAAACATAAAAATACTCAACCTCCTTACTAATGGAAGAAAAACCAAAAGCAAAATTCTATTTTGTGTCGAATTCAGACTAAAAAACTTAAATGATTATTACTCTTAGGCTTCAGGGAAGCAGGCACTCTAATATTCTGCTGGTGAGACTATAAACTGTTGGCAACTTCCTGGAAAGGCAAATTGGCAGTATGTATCCAAAGTCTTAAAGGGTATGCAAACTGCTTCTAGGAATGCAATTTCTAGAAATGTACTCCTAAGGAACTGATCAAGGATGTACACAAATAACTGGCTCCTGGATGTTTAGGGAATCCTTGTTTATATCCAAAAATCTTGAATTTAAATTACAGCCAATCAGTGATATATTATTAAATACTTTACCGAAGAAATGACAGAGAAATATTACCACTATACTGGTGAAAAAAATCTACTTACCAAAAAAACAGGACTTACAGAATGATTCTTTAAAAATATGTATGTACAGAAAACTGAAGTATATAAATACTTAACTTTCATTGTTACAGTGTTTTTCTCTTTGTGTTGAGATTATGAGTTTGTGGGTTTTTTTAATGTAAAATTCTTTATTTTTAAAATTTCTTTGGTAAAGAGTTCTTTATTTTCTAAACTTTCTATGATGCAGAGACTATTAATAAATGCTTACAGACTGCAACCAAAAACTTAACAAAGACACGTACTACTGACTAGTAACTAACCCCACCTACTGCTGTGTCTACTGTAAAAACAATAAAAGCAGCAACAAACCTGACTATTCTCCAAGGTCTGCTTTTGGGTGAGCCAGTCCTGGGGGTTGGTGCTGGATATGTAAGGAGACTTATGACCACTGGCAGGTTTGCTTCCAAGGAGCCATTCGCTGAGAGGGACAGCTGCAATACTGGATGCTGACTTCTGTTAATCACATAATACTTTGCTGCTTAACAACGAATGTCAAAGGCAGTAGAAAGTTCACCAGAAAAGAGAAGAGCAGCAGCTCTCTAATCTTGGCTTGCAACTGACTCTGGGCAAGTCATGTGCCTTCCCAGAGCCTCAATTTTCACAATTATAAAACAAGAGACAGCTGATCTCTACAGTTCTTCTCAACTAAAACATCTAGAATCCTTTATTCACATTGCCATTCCTTTTAGAAATATAGCATCTCTACAAAGTATAAAGAGGATCCCTCAAAGCGAGCCAGTATCAATAAGACAGCTAATGATAATTGCCTATGAACTGACTGATAAATTATTTTATCTGTTAATCAGCCCCAACAAGACATCTAAAACTCTATTTGGCATTCAGTCTCAAGGAAAGCATTCAATTTCCTAAACTAACTCATTGCCACTGGTGCTTCTTTACAAATAGTACCATTTTTTAATGCTATATAAAACCCAAATGAAATATAAGGCAAGTAATGACTCAATCACCAGAAACAAAATGATACTTTACCTGCTCTGGCATTGGGATATAGCCTCTCTTCTCCAGGAAAGGCCCAATATTTGATGAACTAGCATGAGCCATCAAGTGCTCAGGAATTTGCTATGAAAGAGACAATTTAATCATGTTATTTATGCTGTGCTACCAAAAAAGTGAAATTATAATTCAAAATTTCATAAGTGTTAAAGCATTACCATTTCATTAGAAACATCGTTCACAGTAAATCCCATGACTTAAAAAGTAGTTATTAAATTTGAGAGTACTCTACCACATAAATATCACATAAAAAATATTTACCGGCTGGGCAAGGTGGCTCATGACTGTAATCCCAGCACTTTGGGAGGCCAAGTTGGGCAGATGACCTGAGGTTGGGAGTTTGAGACCAGCCTGACCAACATGGAAAAACCCTGTCTCTACTAAAAATACAAATTAGCTAGGCATGGTGTCGCATGACTGTAATCCCAGCTACTCCGGAGGCTGAGGCAGGAGAATCATTTGAACCTAGGAGGCCGGAGGTTACAGTGATCCATTACAGTAAGCTGAGATTATGCCATTGCACTACAGCCTGGACAACAAGAGTGAAACTCAAAAAATGTTTACCAGAATTGATTGTACTACCATTTTTAACAAGACTCAAATATTTGGTTCTTTATTAAAAACTATTCAAGCCATAAATTTTTCAAAAAATGTATCAAAAGCATTTAGAGATATACATGAGGTATTCCAAAGAATATCACTGAGTCTACTATACTCCAAGAACTACCAATCTAGGCAACTTAATCACAACATAATTTTTTTTTTAAGGCGGAGTCTTACTCTGTAGCCCAGGTTGGAATGCAATGGCATGATCTCGGCTCACTGCAACCTCCTCTGCCTTCTGGGTTCAAGCAATTCTCCTGCCTCAGCCTTCCAAGTAGCTGGGATTATAGGCGCGCACTGCCACGCCCAGCTAACTGTTTTGTATTTTTAGTAGAGACAGGGTTTCACCATGCTGGCCAGCGTGGTCTCAAACTCCTGACCTCAAGTGATGTGCCTGCCTCGACCTCTCAAAGGATTACAGGCATAAGCCACCATGCCCAGCCAAGAACATGAAATTTTTGAAGCTAATCAGATTCTCAAGAAAGCCATTATTCATAGTAATTTTTTTTTAAGGCCACAGATTTGAGAAGTGCCCAATGAAGCATATGAGATTACTCACAATGGTTTTGAGAGACCCAAAGGTGGTGATGGTCTGGCGCAGAGCAGTTGTGTCGGCTTCAAAGAGCAGGACAGTTGAATCTTCAGGCTTAAGGGTCAAACTGCCCAGTCTCGGGGAAAAAAAAAAACAAAATATGGCTATTTTTAAGAAATATCTGTTTCATCAACTTCATCTCAGAAGCCAAAGTGTAATTTTAAATGATTACATTTCACTAAAAACCTCAATCAAAGGTAGATGGCTTATTCATGTATCAGCAAATATGATATTAAATATATGAAGCAGAATGATCTTAGCAACACAGAAGTTAAATACAACACATGCAATGAGTTAGAAAATCGACTTTAATATACCAAAGTTAGAGCCAAAGTTAAAATAAGCAAAAAGGGTCATTACCTCTCCAGGCACACAGAGACTTGATTGGCTAGATCTTTGTTTTGGGTACACTCCAGCTGATGAGTAAGACAATTGAACTGGCCCAGTAACTAAAAGAAAAATGAAACCGTCTAGCCACAATGATACCAAAAGCACCAAATATACTCAAGTTAACAAATAGACTTGAGATTAAACTTTTATCTGATCTATATTAACACTGCTTTACAAGGAAGATATTCTCTGGCAACCAGAAACCATGCTCAAACCAATTCTAGCCATGCAGTCACCTTACCCAGTACAGCTGCTGAGCTTGCTGCTGAAGTGTCTCCTCTTTAAGCTGATAGATGAGGTCCACCTGTTCGTATAGCCACACCTCACGGCTTCTAAGGCATTCCAGGTGACGGCTTATGCAACTGTGAATCTGAGCTTTGACCTAGGAAACACATACATGTTAGCTTCCTAGTGTTATAAGCCCAAAGAATGATGTTTCCCACAGAACAGTGAGGTTCTGAAACTTTTTTCTGTAGGAGGAGGGGCTCGTAAATCCTTATTATTATCTAATGACATCTATGAAGTATCTCCCCAGAAAAAAAATGCTTATTTTCAAGATTTTGCCTATAATTTCAGGGTTTAGTGTCCCAAAGCCCACCCAAGGACCCACTAAAGCCCTATGGACCCCAATTTAAGAATTCCCAACCATCAAGGCATACCTAAACTCTAAAATCCTCATTCGATACCCATCCTTCTAAGAGGATCAGGTTTAATTTGGGTGTACTTATCAAGAGAATATACAAGAATATACCAGGATCAGAAAACTGATCCCCCTCAGTTTTGTACATAATTTTAAAACCCATGGTTTTACAAGTTTATCAACAGAATAAAGACAGAGTGTTAACTTAATAGCTAGCCCTTAATAGCTAGCCCCTTATCTCTTTTCTCACCCCAACAGAATGAGCAGTCCATTCACAGCAGACCAATTCAGTAATGAGATGTGCCACCACATGTCAACAGCTAGAAGACCATTAGGGTGGATAATTTAAGTGACCTTATAAACTAATGTTTCTGGAAGCATAAACAGTGATTGAAACAGGGCTAAATATAAAAATCCCAAGGGAAAAAGTCAAAACAGGCCATAAATTATCCATGACAATACACATAAGAAACTACATTTTAAAACACATTTTTCTTCTGCTTAATAAAGTTGTGTTTTAAAGTCATGTAATACTTGGCTACCACACACAACAACAAAATATTACTGGAAGCAACAACACATTTCACTCTGGCTTGCCCTAACAGATATTCATGTACAGAACCATGCCATTAAGCAGTTAAAAGATGATGGGAAGGATGCGCAAGTGCATCCCTCATGCATCAAGAGGATGCAGTTGGGAGGATACTGCCCACTCATTTCGTATTTTTACTGATTACAGTGCCTGAGGAAATATGCAGAGGAGTAATCAAAAACATATGCTAACTATAATTTTCTAGAATGGCACAGGGTTTTCCAGACTCTTCTAGCATCTGCTTTATTTCCCCTTGGGATGAAAGGCACCAGTATATCAGGCAACTGACTAGGACCAAGTAGACCATGCAAGGCATGGAGTGAAATTTTTTGCTGGCACAGAAGACCAAGTCCTTGGCCATGCTCTAACCAGCCCTGTGACAAAAGTCCAGACAAGGGAAGAGAAAAGCACATGTCACACCTCTCGCAAGTTATCTTTAATTTGCTGCTCAGCCCGGAGAACTCCACCAATAGCAAGTTCCAAGTCCCTCCGTGCATCACTACATCTCAAAAGGGGTTCTCTATTACTGGAGCTGCCACTCTGGTCTTGGAAGGTATTCATTCTGCTCACTGCTCCTTTAAAAGAAAAATATATATATAAATAGCACCATAATTACAACCAAAAACCACCTTTCAATCATCCCTGAAATGATCATTCCAGATAACTCCCATCACTAACTACTTAGATTACTTCCAACACTGGACCTAGAACAAAAGATACTTTTAATAAATATTGTCTACTCCCTCCCCTCCACCACTACTCCTGCCATAGAACTCTATAATCTACTTTAGTGACCCTTTACATGTGAACAGCTATTTCTGGAAAAATACACCAATTGTCCTGAATCAACAGAGCACATAGTGTCCAGAAAAGTTAAAAGAACATTAAAATATAATTTTCTATTTATAACACATAGTCATATGAGGCATGTGTTCCTCTTTGCAGATTTAGAAACGAAGACTAAAAGGTACGGAAGTATCTTTGATTACTTTGAAAATAAGCTGCAAACAATCTGATACACAAAGTTTAGAACACTGTTTAGAAGATGGAATTTTTAATTTCCCCTTTTAGGTAGAACTTTTTTTATTTAGGAAGAACTTAAGAAAGACTTCATAGGTAGGAAGCTCTCAAAAACATAGGGCCAGGCACAGTGGCTCACACCTGTAATCCCACCACTTTGGGAGGCCGAAGCGGGTGGATCACTTGAGCCCAGGAGTTTGAGACCAGCCTGGGCAAAATAAAGAGACCTCATTTCTACCAAAAGAAAAAATAAATTAGCCACATGTGATGATGCGCACCTTGTTGTCCCAGCTATTTAGCAGGCTGAGGTGGGAAGATCACCTGAGCCCAGGAGGTTACAGCTGCACTGAGCTGTGATTGCACCACTGCACTCCAGCCTGGGTGAGAGAGTGAAACTCTGTCTAAAAACAACAAGAATAACAGATACATAGATATATGTGTTTATATACAGAAAACTATATATAACGTAATACAATGTGTATAACAGATTTTATGTGACAAAATGATTTTATATGATTCTGATATAATGGAGACACAGAAATTGGAGTGGGTATATACGGAGTTCTCTAATAAGCTCAGGTTTAGAAGCAATAAGAAATAGGAATGGGAACAGCATATAACGATATAATGAGATTGTAACACAAGAATGTCAGTAAAGCCACAAAGTAAAACTTGACAAAAGCTACTGGAAAAATAATGACATGGTTTTTAAACACTGAGAAAAAGGCAGTGGTGACCACTAGAACCCAAAAGAGATTCACTATGCCCTGTGATACCAGTTATTTCCTTCTGGATTGTTTTACTAAACTGGCAAGTCATAAAATGCTGTAGACACAAAGGGATGACAGGAAGACCTGTGGCAAGACCATATGTTATCACTGTGGACAAAGTGAGTACCAGCCAAAGAGAGGCACAACTAAACTGAATCCTAAGATTGTTTTTTACAAAATACGCAAAGGATGACAGACTAAAGCCAGTTTGTAAAGTTTTCAGAGGCACATCCCTGTTTTTCCTAATTACCTGTATGAAAACATAGAAGACAAACATTAAATCTGGAAGTAACATGGGGCTGTGACAGAAATAGATTCCAAAACCATCTCTACACAGCTGTTAAATCTTACAAAACATAATGTAAGTTTTTTATCCTTTAATCAGGGAGGGCAAGGAAGAGAATAATTCCTTTTTAAAGAGTGGAAATCTTTAATGAAAAGTAAATTCTCTGTGAATTCGCAGTGTGCTGGGTCTGTGGAAAAAATAACTTACAACAGTGTTTGTCTAATACCTGTTCCATTATTAGACTATTATAATCCAATTATTATTAGACTAAATTCAAAACTTATTTCTGAGTAACAAGCTTTAGAAGAGGACACTTAGAAAAGGGAAAGAGGCCTCAAAACCATGAAAAACTTCTCCAGGAAGAAGGCTGTTTAGACGAGATAAGAGACATATCTCCAGCAGGACATGATTACTATTCTCAAGTATGTAGAGACCTGTCAACTAGAAGAATTAAATTTATTCAGAAGAGACACAAGGGGTAAAAAAGACTAACAGGAGGCATGTTACGCAATGTATCAAATAACTTCCTAACAGTCTTGAAAGCAATGACTTTCTCAAAGAAGCCAGCATTGGGGTGAAAAGTGGCCTGCCCGGGGTAGAGTCCTCTAAGTGGCTGACTGCCCATTTGAGACAAAGGAACTTTGGCAGGCCTTGTCTCCATCTTTAAGACTAAGTTTAGGACCGGACCAGATGCCTAGCTGAAAACTGGAGAGGGACAAAAGTGGTGGGTCCCTCCCTCAAAAAGAATGTATTCTGAGGGAAGTGGGAAGCAGCAGCCCAACAAACTTTCTGTCCACTAACTCAGCAAGACTCGGATTCAGGAACTAGAGTTTCTATAAAAAACTGAACAATTCGGGAAATTTTTAAACTTTCCTAGGCTGATTTTGTTTCATCAGTCTGTTTCTACATAATCACCTATAAAAAGAAAGGGCTGCCTTAACTGGATTTCACAGAAGTCCCTGTGGAAATTTTTCCAACCTTGGACACACCAACAGTGGTTACTTTGCAGCCTCCTTTTGCATGTCATAAGCTGCCTGAGTTAGGCAGAGCGTTAGTGTGCACTTGGCACTCACTTCGGGGACTATGAAAAATACCTGCATCACACGGGTGAAATGCTGGCTCAGATTTAGGGAGCTGGAGCATGATGGGCTGCTTCACTTTGCACTTAAGTCAGTCATGCAAGACATGTTTAGCAGTCTTTCAAACGTATTAACCAACCTTCTTAATCTGTGCCAAATTTCCCACTCTCAGGTCCTCACTATTTGTGTGGAATGCCACAATGCCTGGCACAGTGTAAAATTTAATCAATGAAATTAAATTATTGCTTCACAATGTCAAAATCCCAGAATTCCAGAACATATGGGAGACAAACTCAAACACATACAGTGCTGACTGTATTACTAGATTCTTAAAGCTTAAGTCCTCTCAATTCAATCACAAGTACTAATATTACACAGTAAGAGAATACAGCAGGAGTTCACACATTGGACTTTCCCCTTATCAGCTATAGACAGAATGTCGGATGAGATTTAAAATTAACAAAACTGATTTTTCCACACACAGTTATATTTTTTCAAATTAAAATGAATGTTATCCTTCAAAAGTCATCTTTAGAACTCATTTGTCAGCCACAAAGAAAACCTGTTTCATTTCTTTATGGTAAGTCCTAGGATGCTTGTCCCTTTGCTGCCTTTGGCTCTCTCTGTCCCTCCTCCTCCCTGTGTCACAGTCAGAGCACAGTCAGCTTTCAGAGCCCAGATGCCAAGAAAAGAGCTGTGCAAAGGCTTTCCCTCTTGCATTGCGATGAAGAGGAAGAGCTGAAATGAAGAGCCCCAACCATGGGTAAATTCAAATCACAATGAGTTGAAGCCTGAACCAGCTGTACGAAATGTGACTTGTATGAGGTAACTAGTTCACACGGCCATTTTCAAGTTATTCGCCATTTGTTTCAGGTTCAAGAGCCAGAGTAGCAAGCATGACCGTTAAGAGGTCATGCTGGAGTCTGACAAACCTGAATTCTAGCTCTGTCTCCAAACTTGAGACCCCTGAGCTAGTAACTTAACCTCTCTGGGCCTCAACTTCCTTAGGAAAATGGTAGACAAGGATGGTAGCCACAGAGGGCTGCAGTAAGGTTAAAGTGAGGCATTATTTGTCTACCGACACTTAGCCTAGCACCTGCACACTGTAAGCACTCCACATTGCAGTGGTTATTTTTATCAGGTTTAGATGGCAAGCTGTAAAGTCAACAGGCCCTGACAGAATCCTGCAGCCATTTATCAGGGCTATGACCTTGCACCATTTGCCCTTGTAGAACCTAGCTTCCTAATTCTTAAGTAAGGACCTTAGATTCACAGACTTAGGGGTAAGGGAGTGGTGCTTATTTAATAAATATTAGCTTTCCATCTAGTCTTTCACTATACAATATAGCAAAGGGCAATCTTTTATTTACTCCAAAAACTCAATAGTCCAAACCCTCTAATATATACCAAGTATGTACACTTTCAACTGTTTCCTTACTGTAAAAAAATTGGACTAAATTAGCTCTGATCCTAATATTCAAATCAATAAAAGATTACTAAAAATGTCTTTTTATCTTCATCATTATACTCCAAAATATTGTCTGACCATCTTCAAAAGAGGATTCCCTTAAATGTTTATTTTTTGAGACAACATTAGAAGTTTAAGTGGTTTCTAAAACTTACGTACCTCTAGGATCCCTGTCCTAAATTTGGGGGTGGAGAAGTAAAGGAGGAAGACAGAAACACACATACCCTTCAAACAAATAACAAAACCTGGAGTTTTGTCAACAAGGAATTCTTTAAACCATATATGCCATGCTTACACAATGCTTTGCACAAATGTATAAAGTCTGACAATCATGGGACCAGAATTGAGCAACTAACCACAAATGAAGCTAAGTCATTACCATACGGCTTAACCATAAAATTTCCAAAGAGCTATAACTCTTGTGACCCCCACAAACTACAATTTAAAGCTGAAAAATAGTTCCTCATAAGCCTCTTTTAAAAAACAAAAATAAAGAAAGCTGAAAAAATCTTGGCCATCTCTTTAACATAACACTCTCATTCCACAGATGAAGGCACAAAAGCTCAAATAGTTTAAGTGACCCATCTAAAGGGCCACAGCCAGAAGGGGTAAGATTTGCGTTTAGAACTACAGTTCCCAAGGTCTACTTCTGGGTTCTCCCTCCCAGACGAGCTTGTTCTTCCTTTAGAGTATTATCACCATAAAGTATTTTTATTTGCCAACACTAGAGATAAAAACTAACATTCCAATGGATTACTACTGAAATAACTTCCATTAAGATTTTCACTCTATTGTCATCGTCTTCAGTAAGTTATAACCATGATTGCTCAGAATCTTCTGCCTTGGATAACACTAATAAAAATAAACAGTACCATTGTATGTCGTGATAGGCTCAGAAAAAAACAAAATACTGCCAAGTACCAATGCAAATGGTTCTGATTCAACGTGTGTATCACAGCCACTCCAGTTTCATTTGTAAGAATGAAAGCTCAGACTACATCATCTCTAACCTCACCTTCCAGCTCTCACATTCTATGCCCCCTTGCCACCTGCCCCTCCCCCTCCAAACGACTCTACTTTATTTGCCTGGTATCCCAGTCGTTGCTAAAAGGCCAAGTGCAGCATCTATCCACAGGATACCTATGTGTTCTATGATTACTACACTGGAAATACTAATTGAACAATTTGGTTATCTTTGGTGAGACAACCTGCATTAGACCATCTGTACACACTTTTAGTTTAAAAAAAATTATAAATTAAAATATATTTTGCAATTTTACCTTGAGACTTTTCACTTCACACATTCTTCCATCTTTTTAAGGTTATTTTTTATACACCTCGTTAACTCAAATATTATATACATCGTACCCTAGCCCCAGCCCACTTTAAATTCCTTATCAAGTAGTTTCTTAAATCCAGAACCTGGTTCTCTGTAATCTTTTTAAAACCATACAAACGTTAATATCGCAACAGATATTAACAGAAGGTAATAAACTCACTATTGAGCATTTTTAGATTTAACACTTCACAGGTTCAGATTTTTCCATCTTTATACTAGTAACAGAGCAATCAATCCCAGCACATCAACTTTTTTCTTTTCTTTTTTTTAGTCGGAGTTTTGCTCTTTCGCCCAGGCTGGAGTGAAGTGGCGCGATCTCGACTCACTGCAACCCCTGCCTTCCAGTTTCAAGCTATTCTCCTGCCTCAGCCTTCCGAATAACTGGGATTACAGATGCCCGCCACCACACTAGGCTAACTTTTGTATTTTTAGTAAGGACGGGGTTTCACCATGTTGGCCAGGCTAGTCTGGAACTCCTGACCTCGTGACCCGCCCGCCTCGGCCTCCCAAGGTGCGCGCCCGGCACATCAACTTTCTAAAGTAGTAACTGAAAACCGACCACAAGGCGTTTCTAATTCGAAAGCAACAGTGACTCATGCGGCTTTCGAGGCTTCCCAAATGCCCTTTGCAGGAGCACAGCAGCTTCAGGAGCCCTCGCCCTCTGGTTCCCGGAAGCCAGCAGGCTCCCAAGTCCCGGTCGCCGCTCCGCACGCATGCGCGAGGCCGCGGCGGTGTCCCGGCTCCTGCCTGGCGCCAGCCCAGCAAGGCTGCCGGCCGCAAGGGCTCCCGCTGCGGCCCCAGGGTTGTCGGACGTACCTCACAGGCCAGGTCACCGACGCGCCAGCTGCCCGGCGAGCGAAAAGCTGCTTTATCCCTGACCCGAGTGCGGAAGGCCCCCGAGCCAGGGCCGCGCCTCGCCCACACGTCACACGGCAGCCACCAGCGAGCTGTAGCGCTCCAGCCAGAGGCAGGAAGGAACGGAAAACTCCGCCCCTGTTGCCGCGCTCCCCGCCCACCCCCGCTGGCGCTTGCGGCCCCCGCGCAGCTCCCACGCCGCTGGGCCTCCCCGCTAGGCGCCTGCTGCCGCTGCCTGGCCGCCCAGGGCTAAACTAGCTAACGGGGCCTCGGATGGCACCGGGGGTCCTCTCCAGTCTCTCCTCTCCCCACTTGCTGCACCCGATGATGGGCCCAACTCAGTGAGAATTATATGAACTATGATGAATTATATGAACTAAAATGTTTAGAACAGTGCCTGGCATATAGCACTACTTACCTGTGACTATCATGCTTATGATAGCGTTCCCTTTTCTCCAAGATAATCCTCATAGCCTACATATCCAATTAGACCAGAAGATGAAATCTAGACAACGTTGTAATTCCATTTCCTTTTAGTTGATTTTTGAATGTAAAATATTCGCTCTTGTCTTGCATATAAAGCTATTTTTGTAAATAGTAAGAGTAAAGCAAAATCACATGAGAAACACCAAAGGGGAACACTAAGGGGCCATCACACTCAATTAACTAACTCTCAGTCTGAAGCCAAAGGCCTGAGAACCCAGGGGGCCAATGGTGTAAGTCCTGAAGCCCAAAGTCTGGAGACCCTGGAGTTGGGTTGTCCAAAGACAAGAGAGAGAATGTATCCCAGCTCCAGCAAATAGGTCTGCTTTTTCAATGTTTTTGTTCTCTCTGGACTCCAGCAGATTGACGGTGCCCACACTCATGAGGGTGGATTTTCCCCACCTAATCTACTCGGATTCACACCCTAATCTCCTCTGGAAACAGACACACCCCAAAACGACATATTACCAGGTTTCTAGGTTTCCTTAATATAGTCAAGTTGACACCTAAAATTAATCATCACAGCTCTCTATTTCTTGGCCTCACTCTGGCTCTCTTGCTGTGTTCCAGAACAGCTCTCACACTCTCATCTACTGGAGAGCTGTTCTATGCATAGGCTAGTTTGGTTTATCTTGTGCAGCTTGGCTATCAGCTCTCTCTGCCAGCAATGCCAGTGTCTCCTCTTCTCCCTACTTGTCTGCTTTTCAGGTCACCGTCACTAACGACAAAGCCTTTCCTGACCGAGCACCTCACTCCTCAATACTTTTGGCCAATACGGTTGGCTGCTGCCTGCTGCATGACCACTGTAATCTGTATGGGTTTCCAGCAGGACACCTGTAATACATATTACTATTGTTATATGCCTGCCTCCTGAGCCTGATGGCTTCATGAAAGAAGAAACCATGTCTTTTTGATTTAATAGATTTGTACATCTTAATACTGAGCAGACAGCTTGGTATCAGGACCTTGCCATTACCAATCCTTCACGTTCTATGTGCCACTGAATTGACATAAAGAGAAGAATGTCCCTGGCATTGTACAATGCTTGTCCCTAAGTTCAACAGAGGCCTGAGACATTTTAGACAAACAGATGGATGAATAAATGATAAATTAATGTTTAGGTTCAGACTAGCCACAGTAAGTATGGTATAGTTCTGCTTTAAACATAGATACTGTATTAATGCAGGAAGGTTTTTCAAAGGAAAAAAATGTTTTTAGCACAAACTATTATTTGATTTTTTTCAAACAAAACTGGCAAGGGTGTTGCCACTGAAAGTATGATCCCAGAGTAAGTGCTGAGATAGTATCTTTCCTGCTGCCAGAACCACAAAGCTCAGCTTCACAGATTCACACAAACAGCAGCAAGATTATGGGTTAAAGGGGACACGTTTACCATATTTTACAGCCAACTCTGGGTTTTTTCCTCAGACTTGGCAGTACCACAGAAATTCTAACTGAATTTCAAGTTAAATATAGGGAACTATATTCAACTTGAAACTTCTTGCCATAACATAGCCAAGGATAGGAAAACATGCTACTTACCTACTATCACAGTAATAATGCCATTTTATCCTGATTTTATATCACAAACATTTTGTAGTTCTCCCATAGAAACCAACAAGTGATAAAATATTAATATTTTCCCTCCTCTAAAGCCTGGAAGACTAGCAATAATGCCAAAATAAAGTTCAAAACACACCTGAGATTATATTCTTTTGAAAGCTGTAATTGTCTCTCTCTCTCTCTCTCTCTCTCTCTCTCTCTCTATATATATATATATATGTATTTTTTTTTTTTTTTTTTTTTTGAGATGGAGTTTCGCTGTTGTTACCCAGACTGGAGTGCAATAGCACGATCTCGGCTCACCACAACCTCCGCCTCCTGGGTTCAAGCAATTTTCCTGCCTCAGCCTCCCAGTAGCTGGGACTACAGGCACGCACCACCATGCCCAGCTAATTTTTGTATTTTTAGTAGAGACAGGGTTTTTCACCTTGTTGACCAGGATGGTCTCGATCTCTTGACCTCGTGATCCACCCACCTCGGCCTCCCAAAGTGCTGGGATTATAGGCGTGAGCCACCAAGCCCGGCCATAATTGTCTCAGTATTAAAAGACTTAACTTCTCACCTGTGACCAAAGTGACAAAATCTTTTAACCTATTTTGTCAGCTACTCACTAATTCACTGAACCAAACTGCCACATTTATAGAGCACTTAGGTAATGCTGCATAAAAGGAATACTAAACCCCAAAGCTACCCCCAAACACACTGCTAACCCCAAAAAGGAACATCTTGACTAATTAAGCTGAACAAAATCAAGGATGACAACTTGGGATAAGAATGACTAAGAGTGTAGAGTCATTCATATCAGAAGTAAAACTAGCAACCTCCAAATAATTGTTTTGAGGTATTGTAAGCTAAATGATCACTGCAATGTTATGATTTCACAATCAAAGAAGATAAGCTGAAAAGGACAATATGGCAGCTCCTCTAACTGACAAGCACAGAGATAGTATTAATGCCTACTAGCCAGAGCAACAGTGGTCACTGGGCCCCCATTCCAGCCTAGACCTCCACATTGTTCATGTGCATTCTATGTTGAAGCAATGTGTCCAGACATAACTATATGAAAACAAAATCAAAATGAAAACCTTGGATGAAAATTTTAAAAGGACTAAAAAATAGCAAGAAGAGTAATTTTAAAAAGTACCATGGACTTCTACAGTTCTTCAATGAAACTGAACTTAACCCAATGCATACGCACTGGTTGGGTGGTCCGTTATAGCCACTTTAGACTTGCCTTTGCAACCTAACCAGTATGTGAACAGAGGCAGTGAATTCACTGCTGATTTCAGTAATGGTTGAGAAAGTACTCTGCATTAGCAGCACATTCCACTATGTATCATAAAGAGTGACAAATCTGCATTTTCCGAGGCTAGGTGTACTTTGTTGGAAAGATCTGATGACTAATATATGTAAAGCACTTAAAACAGTGCCTGATGCACATTAAGAGCTATGTAAGTATTAGCTATTTTTATTGCTTTTAGTCAAAGAACAGGATATAATAAAGAAAGATAAAGTTCATTAATTTCATCACCATCATCTCTCTCCAGGACTCCTGCAGAAACCTCATGATTGCTACATACTCTTCCCCTCCTCCCCCACCCTTCCCCTCCTGCTGCTCCTTTAGCACATCCAGGATGCTTCTGCCTCAGGGCCCTTGCACTTTCCTCCAGGTATCCTCAAGCCCAAGCCTTCACTTCCTTCAGGTGTCTGCTCAGAAGTAACCTTTCAGTGAGGCCATTCCTCGCCATCTTTTATTTTAAAAAGTCTTGCCTCTCCTCCCCTCCCCCTTAAAACGCTTTATTACCCTCCATAGTACTGACCACAGTCTGGCATGTAGCAACCATTTATTTTCTGATCTCCTTTCAGAAAACACACTAGAAGGTAAGTTCCACATGGCGGGGACTTTGTCTTTTTGTTCCCTGTTGTATAGTAGGCATTCAATAATTAGTTATTGAGTAAATGAATTCAGTCAGTATTTACATATAGTCTACTATGTGCCAAGCTTTTTTAAAAAACTTATTTAGCCTCATAAACCATTAAAATGGCTATTATCATCACCATTAAAAAAAACAAACAAACACAGGCTTGACAAGGTTAAATATATTACCTACAGTCACAAACTTCCAAGTAGAAGAGCCAAGATTTAATTCCAGATCTGAGTCTAAAGTCCCTAACCACACCTGGTACATTGAAAGAATAATTAAGTAGTACGGTATTATGTATTCATCCAACAACTATTTATTGGATACCTAAACTGACACTACTGTGATAGTCCCTCGGAACACAATGGTGAACCTGCCACCTAGAGGAGAATTTATATCATAGATTCACCAGGCAGAAAAGACTAACTATTTGAAATAAGAGACTGAGTTCAAAGTCCATCAGCAGTAGCAATGACTGGTTCTGAATGCTAACATTGTATGAGGGAAAGTATTATAAAACACTAACCTAGGGGTTCTCAAATGGCGGGGGAGGGATATGTGTCAGGATATCCTATGGAGTTTTATGAAACCCCTACACAGGTTCCTGAGATTCTGGCACAGCTATGCTGATTTATTAAAATAGGGGTGAGGAGTACTATGTAGTTCTAAAATATATTCTCTCCCTTTGAGAGGTACATCTTCCTTTCCTTCCATAGCTCAACGTGGTTTTCCATTTCTGAAATACCTGTTTGCACAAAGGTAATAATGCAACTGTAGAGATTTATTTAGATATAAATTATCACAAAACTTTCAAAGGGTAGGACTTTCCTTAGAGACCCAACGACAAAGGCTCTCTGGAAGGGAGGAAAGGAGAAAACGAAAGGAATGTTATTGTGCTAGACTTTACATATATTATCTCATTTACTTATCTGAGCAAATCTGCAAGCTAGCAAATCTTAAACCAACTAAATTGCCTAAGCCACAAGGTAGCAAATGAATCTTCCTCCATTGCATCATTAGGGTAAGTCTTCCTCAAACGGTCTCACGTACTTTAAAGTTTGGAAATGTCACACTAGGATCTTGGTACAGAAATGGCCTATGACTTCCTGTGCCATCTTCATTCCAATAAGTAACTCAAGAGTCTCTATAAACTTAGTTCCAAATTACCAAGTGCGTGGTAGAAAGCTAAGTCCATCCAAAAGCAGTTGCTATGGTGAACCCGACTCTGATTAGAAAGTGACACAGGCTGAGCGTGGTGACTCACGCCTGTAATCCCAGCACTTTGGGAGGCCGAAGTGGGTGGATCACTAGAGGTCAGGAGTTCGAAACCAGCCTGTCCAACATGGCGAAACCCCGTCTCTACTAAAAATACAAAATTAGCCGGGCATGGTGGTGTATGCCTGTAACCCCAGCTACTCAGGAGGCTGAGGCAGGAGAATCGCTTGAACCTGGGAGGCGGAGGTTGTAATGAGCCAAGATTGTGCCACTGCACTCCAGCCTGGGCAACAAGAGGAAAATTCCATCTCAAAAAAAAAAAAAAAAGAAAAGAAAGTGACACAAAAAGGTGTGGTTAAGAGGGAAAAAAGTTCTGCCTCCGGGGTCAGATAAATACTAGCACTCTGACTTTCAACTTCCGCCATTCTTGATGGCATCATTCCACGTTAAATCCTGTGCCAGGTAAGATTACTATAATCGTTGTTCCCACCACAAGAATTTAGTTCCATGAGAATAAGGAGTGTGTCTATTTTTTTTCATTGCTATCCTCAACATCCTGAACATACGGGCACCAAATAAATAAATAAATGATTGTCAGTGGAATGAAACAATGAATGAGCAAGCCTCACTCTTCTCATCTGTAAAACAGACATAATCAAGCTGTTTTTCGCAACTGGGAGAATTAAATGAGACGGTATGTGTTTGGCACACAAAGGACCGAAAAACCAAGTATCTTCTTTGCATTTCCACCTGACAAGCTAGAAATGGATTATGTTCCGGACCCGTACGGCAAAACAGACAGCGCCTCGCCCGAGGTCCAGGCCAGAGGCGAGAGAAACTGTAAACTTAAGAGCTGTCACACCCAAAGCCAGGGAAAGGCCGGCGAGGAGCAGGAGATGTCCGGGGCCGGGTATGAGGAGGACCCGGGAGGAAAGGACAGGCCCGGGCCCGGTGTGTGGAGGGAAGGGGAAAAGGCCGGCAGACAGGAGGAGGTGCCCCGGCCCGGCATGTGGAGGGAAAGGGAGGAAAAGGCAGGCCGGGCCGGTTGCCGGTCGGGTCGCGAAGGGACGGACAAAGGCGAACCCAGCGGGCCAGCGGTCATCGCGCCTCCACCCGGCCCATGGCGTTCTTACCAGGTCCGAATACCTCTCCGGGCGATCCGAGGGGACCTTGGATGGACTGAGACACGGCCCCACACAAACCTAGGGCCCACTGGCAGAGTTCTCGCGATAATACAGTCTTCCTCCCAGGCCTGTCGCCATACGTCTGACAGTCTCGCGAGATCTCCACTCGGGTCAACCAGAAGCCCTTGACTGCCCTCTAGAAGGCGCATAGCGCAGGCGCAGACATCCTCCCCGCCCTTGCACAGTGTCCTTTGGCCTTTTGTAAATAAATCAACTTAAATGAAACAAACTTTTTTTTTTTAAGGCAAATTCTGTGTCGAGGACCATCCCAAGTGACTCAGATGTCCTCACAAACTAGATATTACCTAGGTTCAACGTTCAGATGCAAAAATGAGTATCATAAGACACAAAAGGCTATATGATGTATGATTCCACCTTTGCCACGTTGTGGTTTTTTTTTTTTTTTTTTTGGCCAAAGATTGAGCAAATAGACCAGCGGCGGGGGCTCACACCTGTAATAGCAGCACTTTCAGAGGCCGAGGCGACTGGATCACGAGGTCAGGATATCTAGACCATCCTGGTTAACACAGTGAAACCCGACTCTACTAAAAATACAAAAAACTGGCTGGGCATGGTGGCGCGCGCCTGTAGTCCCAGCTACTCAGGAGGCTGAGGCATGTGAATCGCTTGAACCTGGGAGGCAGAGTTTGCAATCAGTCGAGATCAGACCACTGCACTCCAGCATGAGTGACACAGCAAGACTCCGTCTCAAAAACAACAACAACAAAAACCGATTGAGTAAATAAATAAATGTCAGAGCACAGATTTTTTTTTCTTTGAGACAGGGTCTGGCCCTGTTGCCCAGGCTGGAGTGCAGTGGCGCAATTTCAGCTCACGGCAACCTCTGTCTCCTGGGTTCAAGTGATTCTCCTGCCTCAACCTGCTGAGTAGCTGGGATTACATACAGACGTGTGCCATGATACCAGGTTATAACATTTTTTCTGTGGAGACAGGGTCCTGCTGTGTTGCCCAAACTGCTCTCAAACTGGGCACAAGCGATCCTCCCACCTCACCTGGGATTACAAGCCTGAGCCACCATGGCCAGCCTACAGCCCAGATTATAACCCACATTATTTACTTGTGACCAGATGTTAAAATAGCGCTTCTTTCTGTCTCAGTTTCGACAGAGGTCCTTCATACTCGGTTGGCAACTTCTTCCCCACATTCCACAGGAAAGGAGAAGATCATAGCAGGGTTTTATGGATCCCACCCAAGAGGGACTCCTACAAGGGGCAAGGCAACCTCATTACAAAACAAGAGAGTAGATTATGATGCAGAAGCTAAGACAACAATCATAGGCTGTGAGTGGAAGGGGAGCTGTGGAGAGAGAGTCCCACAAAAGTCCCAGAGGAAGTCAGTCTAGAACATGACCTCAGGCAGAAGGAGCCCTTAACTCTCCTGTCCCCTATTCCCTCTCAGTTCAGATGCAGCCCCTGGAAGGAGACTTCATATAACGCAAAATGTAACTCAGACCACTTTTTAAAATTATCTGAAGGTGACAAGAAAGCTAAGGGACCTGTCTAGATTGCTCAACTGGCCCACATAGCATGTTTAAACAGATGGGGGACAGGGGAAAATAAAGCTGTTTATCAGTTGCCCACTGACTGTTCAACAGATGACTGTTTGCCCATTTCTGATCTGTCACGTACACACAGCTGACTCCAAGCCCCAGGAGAGCAGGGTTCTCTCCTGAGATCTCTCTGGTTCACTGCTGTATCCCCAGGTCCAGAGCACTGCCTGGCCCAGGTGCTCAGTACATACCTGTTGAGTGAACAAATGTTCTCTGTCACAGAAACAGTCAAAAGAGAATCGACACTGACATTGTTTTAAGCCATTAAGTTTTGGGTGCTCTGTGTATAGCAGGAGATAAACTGATGCTGAGGCCTTGCTCCCAGGCCACTCTCCATCAGCAAGGCAGAGCCCCTGGCCTTGAATTCCCCTTGGGCTGCATGCGGCCTTGCGGTCACTTGTTCAGGCTGTCTTGTTCTAACCTGCTTTCACCTCAGGCAAACACAGAGGAATGTGGGGGGACACATCATAGGAGACATTTCCTGATGAAGAGGAAGGAGGGATAAACAGGAACAGCTTAAAGAAAAGAAGGGATCTAATTTCAGCCTGAAGACACACATTTTTTTTATCGTTTACCAGCCGGCAGGACATGGGCAGCAGAGTGCAGACATCACAAACAGCAAGAGTGGCAGTGGTCCCCCAAGTAAGGGACGCACAATGACCTATTACAGAGTTTAGGAAAAATAGAACTTTTATTCACATGTATTTTGTTTGTTTTGTTTGGGTTTGGTTTTTGTTTTTTTTTCTTTTTTCTTTTAGATGGAGTCTCACTACTCTGTCACCCAGGTTGGAGTTCAGTGGTGTGATTTTTTTTTTTTTTTTTTTTTTTTTTTTGAGACAGAGTTTCTCTCCTGTTGCCCAAGCTGGAGTGCAATGGTATGATCTCGGCTCACCGCAGCTTCCACCTTCTGGGTTTAAGCAATTCTCCTGCCTCAGCCTCCCAAGTAGCTGGGATCACAGGCATGCACCACCACACTGGCCTAATTTTTGTATATTTTAGTAAAGACAGGGTTTCTCCATGCTGTTCAGGTTACTCTTGAACTCCCAAAATCAGATGATCTGCCTACTTTGGCCTCCCACAGTGCTGGGATTACAGGTGTGACCACAGCGTCCAGCCAGTGGTGTGATCTTAACTCACTGCAAGTTCCACCTCCCAGGTTCAAGTGATTCTCCTGTCTCAGCCTCAGGAGTAGCTGAGACTGCAGGTGCCTGCCACCATGCCTGGCTAATTTTGAATTTTTGTGAAGACAGGGTTTCAACATATTGGCCAGGCTGGTCTCAAACTCTTGACCTCAAGCGATCCACCTACCTCAACCTCCCAAAGTGCTGGGACCATAGGCATGAACCACTGTGCCCGGCCATTTGTCGGTATTTTTGTCTCCCTTTTAAATGTTTTGTATATTTTATAATGTGTATTAAATCAATGTATACATAAGTTATAAATTAAAAGTACACACACGTTCAAGTGTTTGCTCAAAAATCTTTTACTGATAGGCAGGGCTACACCATCATAGATTATTAGAGGCCAGAGGAGAATGAGGCCTGGCCTGGGAGCCCTGTGCCTACTAGAAGCACATTACGATATCCATTCACTGACATCACAGGTCTTATTTGGGTCTTTCTTCTCCACCACAATATACTTGCACTCCTCTTGCTTGAAGATTTTCTGGCAGTTGTCTTTGTCAAAACCCACAGGTATAGCAATACTGTCATTGAGACAAAACCAGAGCCTGTTAGAAGAGAAAGGACCCACAGCACCACCACCCCCCGCCACCTCCCCCAGTGCCAGCTCTGTTCAGGAAGCCACCCGTGCTCCAGCTGGCTGGGGTGCCTTCACCAACTTTAAGGGCACCCCTTAGCTGGCAGCCCCAGAGTGTGGCCTCCAAGAATATGGACCAGTCTGTACCATAGAGTCACACAGCCCACCCCTACATTCCATCCTGCAGACACAGGTCAGCGGTAGGTGCTGACAGGCAAGGGAAAGTCTGGCTACTCTGCAACTAGGCAGCTTGTTCCAGGCCGGCTCCTCCCACCCTCCCTGTTCAGGAAGTGGCCAGCATATTGTTGCTAGAATGTGGAAAGCGAACAGTTGTGCCAGCCCTGGCTTGGAGGCCTGTTGGCAAAGGAGCTCTCTCAACTAATGGGAGCAAAGAGTTATTCCAGACCAGTGTCAAGGAGCCCTGGGAGAAGCTGATAGAAATCAGAGACCATCTCTAATTGAGCTGTAGTACATAACAAATATTTTGTAGAGTTCTGATGAGACGAGATAGTACTAATGCTAGAATATTTATTTTTAATTATTTGTTTATTTTTAAAATTTTTTGAAATGCAGTTTCACTCTGTCACCCAGGCTGGACTGCAGTGGCATGATCTCAGCTCACTGCAGCCTCTGTTTCCCAGGTTTAAGCGATGCTCCTACTTCAGCCTCCTCAGTAGCTGGGATTGCAGGCATGCATCACTACGCCTGGCTAATTTTTATATTTTTAGTAGGTATGGGGTCTCACCATGTTGACCAACCTGGTCTTGAACTCCTGACCTCAAATGATCCACACCCTTTGATCTCCCAAAGTGTTGGGATTACAGACATGAGCCACCATGCCCAGCCTAATGCTAGAATATTATGTGAAAAAAAAAAAAACACACAAAATTGTGGTATAAAATTTGATATCCACTATGTGCAAGAAAAGAAATGTAGGAAAGAGACATAAAGAAATTATAGAAGCCCAGGCATGGTGGCACATACATGTAATCCCAGCTACTCAGGAGGCTGAGGTGAGAGGACAGCTTAATCCCAGGAGTTTGAGACCAGCCTGGGCAACATAGTGAGACCCTGTCTCAATCTTTTAATATAAGTAAATAAATAAGAAAATATGATAGAATAATAGTTATTATCTTTAAGCAGTCAGGATTATGGGTAGGTTTTTCTTCTTTTTTCTTCTATACTTTCCAATAATTCATATGTTTTACTTAGAAAATTAGGAGAAATATCATTTACAACCTTGCATGTTTAAAGGTGATTGTTGGCTGGTAGGAATGCAAAATGGTGCCGCTGCTGTGGAAAACAGCTTGGCAGCTCCTCAATAAAGTCAACAAAAAATTACCATGTGACCCAGCAAGCTACTCCTAGGCATATCCCAAAAGAATTCAAAGCAGAGACTCAAACATTATATGCCAATGTTTGTATATTGACAATGTTCAGAACAACATTACTTACTTTAGCCAACAGGTGGAAGCAACTCAAGTGTTCATCAACAAATAAATGGATAAGCAAAATGTGGTCTAGCCATGCCATGGAATATTATTCCGGCAGAAACAGGAATGGAGTACTGATACATGATACAACATAAATGAACCCTGACAACATGTTGAGTGAAATATGCCAGACACAAAAAGACAAAAACGGTGTGATTCTATTTATATGAAATACCTAGACTAGGCAAATTCATAGAGCTAGAAAGTAGATCTGAGGTTACCAGGGATTTTGCGGGAGGGGGGATCTGAGGTATTGTTTACTGGATATAGCTTCAGGTTGGAGTCATTAAAAACTTTTTGAAATAGTGTTTATGGTTGCATAAACACTATTCTGTGAATGTATTTAATGCCACACTGAATTTTATGTTTTAAAATTGTTAAATTGGCACATTTTATGTAATATACATTTTACCACAATAAAAAAAAAAGTTAAAAATAAAGTGGTGGTGTCTCTTGAGAGATACAGTTTTTTTTTGTTTGTTTTTTTGAGAGAGAGTTTCACTCTTGTTGCCCATGCTGGAGTGCAATGGCGCAATCTCGGCTGACTACAACCTCTGCCTCCTGGGTTCAAGTGATTCTCCTGCCTCAGCCTCCTGAGTAGCTGGGATTACAGGCATGCACTACTATGCCCGGCTAATTTTGTATTTTCAGTAGAGAAGGGGTTTCTCAATGTTGGTCAGGCAAGTCTCAAACTCCTGACCTCTGGTGCTCTGCCTGCCTCAGCATCCCAAAGTGCTGGGATTACAGACGTGAGCCACCATGCCTGGCCAAACAGATACAATTCTTTTAGTTCGTGATAAGAAGTGAAATGGTGAATCTCTGCTGCCTGTGTGCAAGTACAGGTTGGTAAGGCAAAGAGCATATTACTGGATGCTTATTTCAATTCAGACCAGACTTAGCTCTGTAGATGAAGCAGCAGAGAGCGAGTGGGAGGAGAAACTGTCAACATCAGGTGTTCAGCTCTCCATGGAAGCCAGGACATCTCCCACGCCCTGCCGGGGAGCCTCTGCCTGGGCCCCCAGCCTCAGGCTCCACTGCCACCGAGCACCTTGAGATCTGGGCAGTGTCCCATAGAGGGTGCAGTGGGTCCAAAAACTTCTTCAAGAAAAAGCTTAATCAAAGTCTGTATTTTTCCACAGAGGAGAATAAAGTTCATGAGGAAAACAAACTTGGTAGGAAGTGAGGCAATTCCAGGGAAGAAGGAATTGCCTTCTTTTCCCCCGTGTGGAGCAGTGTGCTAAATGGAACAGGCAACATGGCAGTAGAAAGGAAAGGGCACCCTGAAACCTGACCAGTTGTCAGTTACTGCCCCCAGGCTCACAGGACACAGAATTGGCACAGAGAAGGCATTAAGAAGTGTTTGTTGGCCGGGTGCGGTGGCTCAAGCCTGTAATCCCAGCACTTTGGGAGGCCGAGGCGGGTGAATCACGAGGTCAAGAGATGGAGACCATCCTGGTCAACATGGTGAAACCCCGTCTCTACTAAAAATACAAAAAATTAGCTGGGCATGGTGGCACGTGCCTGTAATCCCAGCTACTCAGGAGGCTGAGGCAGGAGAATTGCCTGAACCCAGGAGGCGGAGGTTGCGGTGAGCAGAGATCGCGCCATTGCACTCCAGCCTGGGTAACAAGAGCGAAACTCCGTCTCAAAAAAAAAAAAAAAAAAAAAGAAGTGTTTGTTGGGTTAAACAATGTATATGCAGAATCTCCTTTAATTCTCAGAGCCACCTGATTATCCCTAATTATACTGTGAGGAAATAGAGGCTCAGAGACATTCAGAAACTTACTCAGGGTCACCCAGCTAGTATACAAGGGAATGGAGATTCAGACTCAAGTTACTCTGACTCCAATATCGAGGGTCCTCCCTCTTCCCTGCAAGGAGCAGCCTGGCCCTTTTCCACACCAGGCCCACAAGAATCCAAGCTTACAGTGGAAAATCCTAGGAGAGGTCAGGGATGCCAAATCTGGGTGACATGGATGCTTTAGCCACCAGGGAGCTGTGCTCCTATGTTAGGGAGGGGCCAGTCACCATTCCTTCACTTGTCTGGGATACAATCACACTCCACCAGAGTGACATCAACACTTCCTATAAAGACAATGTCAAATCTCTGCAGCCACAAAATCAAGGCTCAGCTGTAATACTCAGTGACCCGGTCAATGCGATCCCTGGGAGTCTGCTCTGAGCAGCTAGACAACTCCGAGTCCAATTCCTCTTGTTCCCTTAGGCACCTAGCATGGGGCCTGCTTAATAAATGTGGTTGGAACTCTCCAGACACCTCAAGTTCAGTCGGACTCAGGTGTTCTGATCTCAGTCAAGTGCTTGCTTCTCTACTCATGGTGTCCCGATAAGACTCTCAAGGCGCCTGTTAAAATTGAGATTCCTTGGCCCCTTCCCTACAGACTCTGATCAATCAGTTCTGGGATGGAGCACAGGAATCTGTATTTCATCAAGCTTCCCAGGTGAGTCTGTGATCAGACAAGCTTGGCAAATGCCCCTTGATGCCAGTGCTTCTGCCATCAGATCCACTCCTGTTCCTGCAAAACACTACAAGCCAAGGCTACATGAAGAGGTTAGATGGACTTGAGGGGTTGGGAGTCAGTTGGCTGGTATGGACACAGTTGCTGAGGAAACAGGTAAATTAGGACCACACTAAGGGTACTCTGTGTTCGGTCTGCTCAAGTACTAGACTTCTGGAATCCATAGCAACTCAGCAGAAAACATCGGCATAGCCTTTCAGCTGACGTGAGGTAAACTTGAAGAGAGAAGCAGCATGAGTTTTACATTGCAAGGCACACTACAGATCCTCCCTTACCCCTCACATCTAATCCACTGCCTATGATCAGAGTCACTGCTGTTTTTGCAAATCTACAAGGCCAAAGCCAAAGGGATGACCAGGCCAATCTCTAGAATAGCGTCAGACCACTGGATACTCTCTCCTGTCTTCGGGAGCCCATCTGGAATAAAGCTACTAATCAAATTTCAGAAACAACAGAAATGAGACTGAGGTGGAAAACAACCCAAGCGTTCATCAACAGATGAATGGAGATGCCAAATGCGGTCTCTTCATGTAGCAGAACATGAATCAGCCTCGGACAGGAAGGGAATTCGGACACATTCTACAAAACAGAGGAACCGTGAGGACATTATGCTAAGTGAATGAGCCAGTCCCAAAAAAGCAATTACTGTGTGATTCCACTTATATGAGGGACCTAGAGCAGTCAAAATCATAGAGACAGAAAGTAAAATGGTGGTTGCCAGGGCCTGGGAGGGGAATGGAGCAAGACTGCTTAATGGGTACAGAGCTTCAGTTTTGCAGGGTGAGCAAGTTCTGGAGGTGGACGGTGGTGATGCCACAACAATGAGAAAGTACTTAATGCTGCTAAAGCGTACATTTAAAACTGTTAACATGGAACATTTTATCTTATGTATATTTTACCACAATTTTTTAAAAAGAAAGAAATAGGACTGAAAAGTAACCCTCCACTACCACAACATCAAGAGTGAGCCCTAACATAAACCATGGACTCCAGTGATAAAGATGTGTCATGTAGATTCATCAGTCATAACAAATACGCCGACGGTGGTGGGCGATGTTGATGTCGGGGGAGGTCATGCATGTGTAAGGGTGGGAGGCATATGTGAAATTTCTGTGCCTCTGCTCAGTTTTGCTGTGAATCTAAAACTACCCTCTAAAGTCTGTAAACAACTAAAACACAACCGAAACCTCTGAAGGATGGAATTTTGCAAGAGGGAGAATCTGTTCTATGTCCCCCTCTTGGCTCGTATTGGCTTGAGACTTACAGGGAGCAACATGATATTTCTTTTTCCAGGCAATCACATGCATCACAGTTCTCAGTCTGCCAGCTTGAGTTTAACGGGTGTTTGTTTCCTTTGAGATCTGTGCATTCTAAAACAATACACACATCATCAGTGAAAGTCATACAATGAGAATAAGGCCTATCAGGACACTGAGTCCAGCCCCTGCTATCTGTACCCTTCCCAGAGAGGGAGAAACTCATTGCTCTTAAAGATATCAAAGAATGGTGCTCTTGGATTCAGCTATGGCTAATTCCAGTGCTGTTCAGTTCATGCTACTGGTAACGTTTTCTTACAGAAAGCTTACATCTTTCTGAGTTTTATTTCAGAACAGGTATTTCAAGAAAAAAAAATAATAAGGCCCTTTTCTTGAATGAGTTAGCCATATGAGCCTAGTGGTACTTGGGACCAAGGTTTTTCCTGCTGGATTCTCTCTCAATCAATATCTCACTTCGACACTTCCCTTTGCTTTGCATCAGTGGTTTTCAACCCTGGGTGCACATGTGAAACATCTTGGGTACCTGAAAACCACCTATGTCTCAGCCCTACCCTAGAACAATGAAATCTATCTCTGGGTGCAGGGCCCAGGCCACTGTATTCTTACAAGGCTCACCAAGTGTGGCCAGGTACAGTGGCTCAGGTCTGTAATCCAAAAATTTTGGGATACCAAGGTGAACAGATCACCTGAGATCAGGAGTTTGAAACCAGCCTGGCCAACATGGTGAAGCCCTGTCTTCACCAAAAATACAAAAATTAACTGGGCATGGTGGTGGGCCCCTGCAGTCCCAGCTACCTGAGAGGCTGAGGTGGGAGAATCACTGGAACCCGGGAGGAGGAGGTTGCAGTGAGCCAAGATCTCGCCACTGCACTCCAGCCTGGGAGACAGGGTAAGACAACAATCAACAACACAAAAAAACTGCAAAGGTTTTCATCTGAAGACAGGTCCATCTACCAGACTGCAATAACATAATAAACATTGAAAATCCAAGACTTACCCTTGGTTGACTCTCCTGGAACTATTTTATTGGGTATTAAATAGCATGATGCATTGCATAAAGTCACAAAGGTTGCGAAGATCACAAGCCTTCCCAGGAGAACGTTCTGTAATGTGAAGAAAGGTCAGGGTGAAGAATGAATTAATTCAGAGGATAATCCTTTACTGAGTGCTGTGTACCAGGACCTCTGCTGGGCTCTGGTGAGAGGTTATGAGGTGGCGCTCCTAACCGCGGGTGACTTAGTCAGGGAACAAGACCCACACAAGTCACTAGCATGAACTACAGAAAGAGGCAAACAGGAGTCAACAGGCATAGGGCAGTAATGACATGTGGGCTGATTCACTGCAGAGGAAGTTCAGGAGACCTTTATAGATAAGGCAATCTTTAGCCTCTTTGCAGAATATATAAGAGTTAAAGGACAGAATCAGGAGTTTCATGAAAAGAATGAAACGCTAACAAAGATAGAGAAGAGAAGCAACAAACATATATAGCTGAAGGCTTATTGTCGTTAACTGGATTAGTTGGAGATATGACTGGAAAAATAGGTTGGGGCCACGCTGTGAACACAGACGGTGAGGCTAGGAAGTTCATTTCCCAGATCATAAAGGCATCTTTGATGGCTCCATGAACAAACCGGTTAATCCAGGCTGAAATTGTAGAACAAGGAAAAGTATCTAGTTGACCTTGTCATCTTCTTCGAAATGAGCTAAATAAACAAACTTTAATATGTTAATTTCTGGGAACTTTTGAGAGGGAAGATGGTGTTCAATGAAATATATAGGAGGCCATTGGTTTGGACTGAGCTCCTGCACCAGGCTGAATTTACAAAATCAAAACGCAGTTGCCCATGCTGAAGTTCTCTGCTACTAAGCCAGAACTAAGTTGCTTATTCAACCTTCTAAGAAATCAGGAGAGACTGAGAGGTAATAGCCAAATGCCCAACAGGCCAGTTTTTGCTGACATGATAAGAAAGTCCCTTCTGCTTTAACTTTTATAATAAAAGTCACCTCGAAAAGACCAATTCAGTTTCTGTTCTGTGTTTCTGCTTTCTCTGGCCCTTTTCTGTCTATAAAGGCAAACCTCTCTGGTCAGCTCTTTAGACCACTTCATCTATTTTATGGAATGAGGTGTTGGCAGATTCTGGACTCACAAGTAAAAGTCAATCAACGGCCAGGCATGGTGGCGCATGCCTGTAATCCTAGCACTTTGGGAGACCGAGGGAGGTGGATTGCCTGAGCTCAGGAGTTTGAAACCACCCTGGGCAACATGGTGAAACCTGTCCTCTACTAAAATACAAAAAAAATTAGTCAGTAATGGTGGCATGCGCCTGTAATCCAAGCTACTTGGGAGGCTAAGGTGGGAGAATTACTTGAGCCTGGGTGGCAGAAGTTGTAGTGAGCCAAGATTATGCCCCTGCACTCTAGCTTTGGCAACACAGTAAGACTGTCTCCAAAAAAAAAAAAAAAGTCAGTTAAGATCTTTAAACTAAATATGTTGTATTTCTGTCTTTTGACAATGGGAATGAAAGCATTTATTCTGTAAGATTTCTAAAATTAATTATGAAGTGATGCTACTTGAAGAAGTATGTGACTCATATAAGAATAGACAGATAGGGGCTTGGTGAGGTGGCTCATGCCTGTCATAGCAGCACTTTGGGAGGCTGAGGTGGGTGGATTACCAGAGGTCCAGAGTTTGAGATCAACTTAACCAACACAGAAAAACCCTGTGTCTACCAAAAATACAAAACTAGGGAGGCATGATGGTGCATGCCTGTAATCCCAGCTACTTGGGAGGCTGAGGCAAGAGAATCGCTTGATCCCAGGAAGCGGAGGTTGTGGTGAGCTGAGATCATGCCATTGGACTGCAGCCTGGGCAACAAGAGTGAAACTCCATCTCAAAAAAATAAAAAGAATAGAAAGATAGGGAGGGCACGATGGCTCACTCCTATAATGCCAGTAATTTGAGAGGCTGAGGCAGGCAGATCTCTTGAGCCAAGAGTTCAAGACAAGCCTGGGCAACATGGTCAAACCCCATTGCTACCAAAAATACGAAAATTAAGGCATGGTGTGGTGGCTCACACCTGTAATCCCAACACTTTGGGAGGCCAAGGGGGGCAGATCATCTGAGATTGGGAGTTTGAGACCAGCCTGACCTCCATGGACAAATCTTGTCTCTACTAAAAACAAAATTAGCCAGGTGTGGTGGCACATGCCTGTAAACCCAGCTACTCGGAAGGCTGAGGCAGGAGAATCGCTTGAACCCACAAGGCAGAGATTGTGGTGAGTGGAGATTTTGCCATTGCACTCCAGCCTGGGCAACAAGAGCAAAACACTGCATCGGGAAAAAAAAAATACAAAAATTAGGTGGGCGTGGTGGTGTGACCCTGTAATCTCAGTTACTTGGGAGGTTGAGGTGGGAGAATCGCTGGAGCCCAGGGAGGTTGAGGCTGCATTGAGCCATGATAGCCCCACTGTACTGCAGCCTGAGTGACAGGGTGAAACCTTGTCTTTAAAAGTAAAAAAGACAAACACAGAGATCAAAATAGAAAACCCAGAAAGTTCCAAAGGTAGTTGGATAAGTTGAAAAAGAAAAATAAGAAAACCAGAAAGTATAAATATATGTAGAAGCCTATTATAAAATAAACATGGTCTCTGAGATCTGTGGAGAGCAATTATTCAATAAATGGTATTAGAACAAGTGGTGAACTATTTGGGGGAGAAACAGAGTTAATTTCCTACTTGAGTCCCCATTAGTGAAATGAATTCTACAAGGATTCAAGGGTTAAATTTTTACAATAAGATCATAAAATAATCACAGCATATATACATAAATACTTATTCTAAGCATAAAATAAAAAGATTTCAGAATATAAATATAAGAACATAATTGAAATTAGAAAGGTATCAAATTTGCAGAACAATATCATTATATACCAATGGGACAAGAAAAACACCTTTTTTTTTTTTTTTGAGACTGAGTCTTGCTCTGTCACCAAGACTGGAGTGCAGTGGTGCGATCTCGGCTCACTGCAGCCTCCACCTCCCAGGTTCAAGTGATTCTCCTGCCTCAGCCTCCTGAGTAGCTGGGACTGCAGATGTATGCCACCATACCCTGCTAATTTTTTGTATTTTTAAAACAGACGTGTTTTCACTGTGTTAGCCAAGATGGTCTCAATAACCTAACCTCGTGATCCTCCCACCTTGGCTTCACAAAGTGGTGGGGTTACAGGTGTGAGACACCATGCCCGGCCCTAAGAACACCTTTTTTTTTTCTGAGACAGAGTTTCACTCTTCTTGCCCAGTCTGGAGTGCAATGGCATCATCTCGGGTCACCACAACCTCCGCTTCCTGGGATCAAACTATTCTCCCCTCAACTTCCTGAGTAGCTGTGATTATAGGCATGCACCACCATGCCCAGCTAATTTAATATTTCTAGTAGAGACAAGGTTTCTTCATGCTGTTCAGGCTGGTGTCGAACTCCCCACCTCAGGTGATTGGCTCGACTCGGCCTCTCAAAGTACTGGGATTACCGGTGTGACTACAGCACACAGCTGAAAAAGATCTTAAACAGAAAACTGGCAAGAGAAATAAAGTGGCATTTCTCTCTCTCTCTCTCTCTCACACACACACACACACACACACACACAGAGAGAGAGAGAGAGAGAGAGGAGAAATGATTAATAAACACATGAAAAACTTTAATTTACTGATAACAAAAGAAAGATAAATATGTAGATAAAATAGAAACATAATGAAATGTCAAGAATATCTTGAATTTATAATACCCAGAGAGAAAAAGAGGCATCTATGGGAGGTGATATGCACAAGAATGACTTACTTTGAACAACTGTTATGGAGAGCAATTTGCTACTATATATCCACATTCCTAAAACCATTTACAGCATTTGGTTTCACCTCTTCTTCTCCAAGATGTGATCCTAAAAATGGCACAGAGATAGACTCCTCCACAAGGATGCTCACTGCAGTAGAAAAAGTGGAAAGAAACCAAGTGTCCAAGAACAGAGCTGGTGGAGAACAGTGACTCAGAAAAACACCTGGTGAGCCAGCAAGGTAGAAGGTGAAGTCACCTGAGCAAATGATCACATGTCATTACATGAAGTGAAGCAGGCTATGAAATGCGTGATTCCCATGACGCGGAGAGAGATACTCAGAACACACTGAAGGTTTTTACCAAATAACAAGTCATCTTTGAATGCTAGGATTATGACCATTTTCTTCTTTGGACTTTCCCTCTTATTTTCTAAATTTTCTACAATAAAATGTATAGCATTTATAGCCAGAAAGAAACAAAGAAAGAAAGAAAGAAATTCTTCAAAAACAACTCAAAACCTCGATATATTCAGCTCAAGCCAGGACTTGGAGTGGCACTTAATCTGTTTTATTCTTCTTTTGCATAACCTTCAGCTCAAAATCGTTGTGGAAACCTAAACTTTTTTCCCCCAAAAATCCACCTTGTTGACAGTATTTTCACTCCCTTCTTGCAGAAAGAGGGCTCTGGGGGGACCTGAGGATCACTAGAATCTTGGAGATCCTGTTCACTGGGTCACAAAGCAGGAGAGTCAACAGGAACAAGCAGGGCTGCAGCCCAGGACAAGTGACGTGTGCAAAATCCCCAGATCTCCCGCAGCTCTAGAGCAAAGGCACGAGATTGAACAACAGGAGATGGAGTCCAAACATGGTGACAGCAGACAGAAAATTATTTCATTGCCGGGTGCGGTGGCCAAGCCTGTAATCTCAGCACTTTGGGAGGCCGAGGCGGGTGGATCACAAGGTCAAGAGATCGAGACCATCCTGGTCAACATGGTGAAACCCCGTCTCTACTAAAAATACAAAACATTAGCTGGGCATGGTGACGTGTGCCTGTAATCCCAGCTACTCAGGAGGCTGAGGCAGGAGAATTGCCTGAACCCAGGAGGCGGAGGTTGCGGTGAGCCAAGATCGCGCCATTGCACTCCAGCCTGGGTAACAAGAGGGAAACTCCGTCTCAAAAAAAAAAAAAAAAAAAATTATTTCATTAAGAGATTTCCCACTTGACAGTATCTCAGAAATAGCCTGACACTGACTCTCTTTCTCTCTCTCTCTGAAGCTCAGTTTCCTCCCCTGTAAAAAGAGGGGTTCTCCCACTTGGGTAAGCATTAGAGTTACCCAGGGAGCTAATAGAAAACACATAATCTCAGGCTCATTAAAGAAAGAAACAGCCAGTGCCTCCATATCTTTACCCAGGTGAGAACCCAGGAACAATGCTCAACCCAGTGCTGCTTTAATGTGCATATACATTCCTAAGAAGTTTTTTTTGTTTTGTTTTGTTTTGAGATGCGAGTCTTGTTCTGTTACCCAGCCTAGAGTGCAGGGTGTAATCTCAGCTCACTGTAACCTCTGCCTCCTGGGTTCAAGCGATTCTCCTGCCTCAGCCTCCTGAATAGCTGAGATTACTGGTGTGCACCACAATGCCTCCCTAATTTTTGTATTTTTAGTAGAGGTGGAGTTTCATTATGTTGGCCAGGCTGGTCTCAAATTCCTGACCTTAACTGATCTGCCCACCTCCGCCTCCCAAAGTGCTGGGATTATGGGCATGAGCCACCGCGCCCGACCAGAGAGCTTATTCAATAACATGCAGATTCTGCTTCAGTAGGTCTACAGACTTACCTGGAAGCTCCCAGGTGACGCCCATGCTGCTGGTCTGAGGCCCACCCCTGAGTAGAGAGGCTCTAAAGCTCCTTTTCATTCTTGTCTTCTCTTCTGCCACCAGCATTCCCTCCCTTCGTGTCTTCCTTTCCTGCATTTAGTAACCATGAGCCCCTGATGTGTGCAGACACAGGAGTGTACACCACCATGCCAGCATGGGCTAGGGTTTTCTAGATGGTGCAGCTTCATGGTCAGCCTTGAGTGAAGCAGATTGGCAGGGTTCTTAGAAGCTGTATCTCTTTAGGTAAATTACCGCTCCTGGAAGGATCTTACTGCATGATCAAGAGTTAGGGGTCTGGCCAGGCATAATGGCTCATGCCTGTAATCCCAGGACTTTGGGAAGTCGAGGGGGGAGGATCACTTGGGCCCAGGAGTTAGAGACCAGCCTAGCAAAATAGCAAGAACTCATCTCTACTAAATAGATACACAGGTAGATAGATGATAGATAGATAGATAGATAGATATCTGCAAAATGGTGTAAATAGAAAAAATAATAAAAAAAGAAAAAATAAAATAAAAAATAAAGGTTTTAAAATTACTAAATAAAGACTTGGGGATCCTCAGGATCGTAGGCAGGCAGAGGTATTGCCAGCAGTGCAGCTTGCTAAGTTCTGTGAGGCTGCATGGAGGATGGGCGGGAGGAGCCAGTCCAGTGGAGAAGGGGAGAACCCCCTCACTCCCCAGTTCTGCCTCGGGACAGTTTCTGAGAGCACGTTTGTCTTGCGGCATGACACAGAGGAGGCCCAGGGTTTGCTCTTAGGACCTGCTCCCTGGTTCCTCCCACTCGGCTGGCTGCTTCTTGCCTCATCTCCCTTGCAACCCTGAGAGCAGCCCAGTTCATTCCCTGGTGTTAGTAAAGAACGTTTTAAGAAAGATCAAGCTTAAGATGCAAGAAAAGCCTGCATGGGTTTTTATAAATTTTGAAGCAAAGGTCTTTCTTAGCTGGGGACAGTGGTTCACACCTGTAATCCCAGCACTTTGGGAGACTGAGGTGGGCAGATTGCTTGAGCCCAGGAGTTCAAAACCAGCCTGGGCAGCATAGTAAACACCTGTCTCTACAAAAAATACAAATATTAGCTGGGCATGGTGGTCCCAGCTACTCAGGAAGTTGAGGTGGGAGGATCACCTGAGCACAGGAAGGCTGAGCCTTCATGAATCATGACCGCATCACTGCACTCCAGCCTGGGTGACAGAGTGAGATCCTGTCTTCAAAAACAAACAAACAAATAAAGCTTGCAAAACCAAAGATGCTTCCTTAACACAAGATACAGTGAAAAGGGACTACGGAAACGGTTCTCAAACTTGAGTGAGCATTAAAATCACCTGGGTAGCTTTTAAAATTGATTCCCGGTTCTCACTGCAGCCCAATTAAATCAGAGTCTCGGGGTGGGGGCCAGGTGTCAGTGCTCTTCAAAATTCCCCAGGGGGTCTCACTGCACAGCCAAGTTTGAGAGAACCTGGCAGGGAGAGAGGGATGCCTGGGTTCCTATCCCAGCTCATTCACAGGCTTGCGGTGAGACCCCAGTGGCACATTCTTCCCGTCCCCAGTCTCAGTTCCTTCATCTCAAATATGATGCAGTCATGTAGCTCTGAAATTACTTTTAATTTCACAAATTACTCACATAGAACCCAAGAATTAGAGACATCTATGAAATCTAATTGAACCCCAGAATTACAGGAAGGAAAAACAACTTAGATCTTAGACAACAGAACTAGTGCTAAATTCATTAAAAAATTTCCCAAGCTCCAGACTCTCATATTATGCACATTGAATTGCAGGTAATAACAAAATATTCCTAACCAGGTCACATTTACCATTCAATACTGTGCAGTAGAAGCACACATCACAGCATACTAAAATAAGGACTACACATTCTTTTTTGCTTTTCTGGCCTTTACATATAAAACCAGTTACCTACCATTGTGACAAGCAGGACTTCTTACACGCAGGTGCATCTAGGGAAAGTCGCATCAAACTTTTATACTGGAGAGGGCAACCATGCATTTGACATCATTGGGAATGATAACAAGGTGAGAACACATTGTGTGTTTACAGAGGGTTGACTATCAACAGGAAAGTATGGTTTCAGATGATTTATGAGTTACTAATCAATCAGATCTCCACCCCAGTTATGTGTTTACCTTGTCCCCACCCTGATCTGCATTTGCTCCTGACCTAAAAATGCAGAGGAGGAGAGAACTCCTCTTTGCTGAGCCTTCGCCCTGTGCTGGTGGGTTGCTAGCATATGGAATATGACATGTCCTTATTTAATCTCACACACAAAAAAACAGAGCCTCAGGGATGCCAGTCACAACAGCCAGGAGGTGAAGGTGGGCTTCCTGAAGGCAGAAGAATAGCCCACGAGGCACACCAGGCCTGTGTCTGTGGCCCAGTTGACACTGCCCTTAGGGTCTGGCATGAGAACAGAAAAGGGTCAAGCCATCCTGCAGGACACAAGAAAGCAAGACCTACACACAGCTCAGGTTCCCCTGACAAGCTCAATCGCCGGACCTTTGTAGAGCCCTCCTTGAATCCGGAGTCTGCTCCCTGCTGCATCAAGCAAGCCTTCCTTCTCTTCCTTCCACCGCGGTCTCCTCCCAAACAACCGCCCCTGCCCTCGTCATGGCCAGGATGGCCTTGGGGAACAGCAACAAGCGGAACCTCCGAGCGTGCTGGAGGGACTGACTACTTTAGCCGTTTGCTCTGGCCACCACAACAGAACACCGCAACTGGGTGGCTTTGACTAAAAAAAAACATATTTGCTCACAGTTCTGGAGACTAGAAATGTGAGGTCGGGCTTTTGGGGAGGCTCGTTTTCCTCTGAGGCCTCTCTCCTTGGTTTGCAGAAGGCCAGGCTCTTGCTGCCTCTTACATGGCACGCACCCCTGGTGTCTCTGTGTGTCTGAATTTCCTCTTCTTAGAAGGACACTAGCCGTATTGGGTTAGCGCCCACTCCAACTATCTCATTTTACTTAAGTCCCCTCTTTAAAGCCCCTGTCACCATTACAGTCACATTCTGGGATAATGGGCCTTAGGGCTTAAACCTATGAATTTGGGGGGATGCAGTTGAGCTCATAACAAAATTTTATCCCAAAAAATCCGCCCGCTCCCCACCACAACTTGCTACAGTTCCAGAAATTTAACCCTGACTTCCCTCTGCCCACAGATGAGAGTTCACGCTCCTAACCAGGGGGTCCTTGAAGCTCTGAACTGGCCACAGTGACCCTTTCCAGCACCATCCTCTACCCTCCTAAAATCAGCCCCACCACCTGTAACACAGCCTGGGGTCACTCTCCTGCTCCTGGAAGAGCTGTAGTGCTGTCTGGCTGCCTCCCCACTCACCAAGGGGGCCACACGCTTCTGCCTTCACCTGCATGAGACTGAAGTGTGCATCGACTCTAAGTTCCCGGAAATAGGGGCACATTCGTCATGCACTGTAGCCCCTTGGTTTCTTTAAAACTACAAGTTTCAAGAACTTGCCTCAGTGTGAAGTGGAAAGTTCTGCCTTACTTTGGGAGTGGCTAGGACTTGCCGCCCTCACCTCCTTGCCTGCAGGGCACAAGCATGAACCCCAGCTCCACAAACACTCTCATCTCAGCAAGGCCTCTTCACAGAGGGTTCAAGGACACTGGAATCACGCAGAATCTCCCTGGAATGATGGTGTGGAGGGTTCTGGCTCTCAGGGCAAGGGTTTCTGGAGCCCCGTGTGCAGTGTCAGTACACAGGGGCCGTGACTGTGACTGGCAGCAGGGTGGTCGTGCTGGAACCGGGCAGCAGTGTGGTTTCAGTGCTCTACCTGACCTTGTGCCAACAAAGCCGGGGCCTCTGGCCTTTAGCAGAGGCTCGAATTCTCTAATAAATCACTTTCCAGCTCAACCATCTAGAGCAAGTTCTATTGTTTGCAATAAGAACTCTGTGACCAAGACGGTGACTGTGACCTATTCCTGTCAGTGTCCCTCCCAGTGACTGGCAGGGTGCCTGGCACAGAACAGCTGCCAGAACAGGATTTCACTGGGTTATCTCAGCTATTCCCAAGGAAAAAATATCGTGGCATGACCAACCCATAGCATTGCCGAAATCTCCCGCTCCCAGGGGGTGAGAAAGGGATGCTGAGGACAGGTGTGGCCAGTAGCCCACAGGGAGGAAGGCAAAACTGAAATGAGCAGCGCTTCCCGGGGGTGACAGCCAGCGCTGACCAAACCCGCCTGATCGGTTTTCAGTGTTGATCCTACCTCAACTCCCATCCTTACAGATGGAACCAGCTTGTTTTTCCTTTAATTATTTCTTTTTTTTTTCATTTATTTTCATTTTGTTGAAAGAGGAAGTCTTGCTCTGCTGCCCAGGCTGGAGTGCAGTGGCACCATCATAGCTCACTGTAATCTCCAATTCCTAGACTCGAGCAATCCTCCCACCTAAGCCTCCCAAGTAGGTGGGTCTACAGGAGCGCACCACCACACCCAGCTAATTTTTACATTTTTTATAGAGATGGGGTCTTGCTATATTGCCCAAGCTGGTCTTGAACTCCTGGACTCAAGTGATCCTCCTGCCTCCACCTCCCAAAGTGTTGGGATTACCGGCATAAGCAACCATGCCCAGAACGATTATTATTTTAATGGCTACATTATATTCCATGGAATGATTTGGGCCATCACTGATTTGGTCAGGTCCCTCTTGTTGAACACGCAGATTGCATCTGACCTTGTTTTCCTGTAACTTGGAACACTGTTGAAATCCAGGTCCATCTGATAAAAATTTCCCACACTTATGCTAATTTCATTAAGTTCATAGAGGTAGAATTTTTGGGTAATAGAACATTATTATTTTCTCAAATTATCACCTGTTATTCTGATAGGTAGGAAATATTTTGTGATCATTTATTTTTCTTTCCTAATTGGCAAGATTAGACATTTTTTGTATATGGACTGAGCAATTGTTTTTCTTCTTTTGTGAGTACCTGTTCACTCAAGTCCTTTAACTATTTTTCTGTTTGGGGTGTTTATATTTTTCTTCTGGGTTAGTTAAGGCTCCTAATATATTAAAGATATTAACATTCAAGTGTCGCATACGTTAAAATATTTCCCTAATGTTTTTTGTAGTCAGCACACCCACTCTGGAGTTACAACTAAGGAATCAGAAATTTTCCTCATTTCATTTTTCTCTTTCAAATAATATGTTTTGATATACAGAGATTTTAAACTTTAATTTAGACTCTCAAGTATTTAGTACATGTTTTTTGCTTTGGTTTACATGTGGTTAATAGCTAGAAAGTTCTTCAGGTTTCTTTTCAAGGTTCATTAGATTTGAAAACATTTTGCTCTTAAACAAGTAATGAAGCCAAGTACAGTGGCTCACTCCTGTGATCCCAGTACTTTGCAAAGCCAAGGCAGGTGGATCACTTGAGATCAGGAGTTCAAGACCAGCATGGCCAACATGGTGAAACCCCATCTCTACCAAAAATACAAAAATTAGCCAGGCATAATGGTTCATGCCAGTAATCCCAGCTATTCAGGAGGCTGAAGCAGGAAAATTGCTTCAACCCAGTAGGTAGAAGTTGCAGTGAGCTGAGATCGTGCCATAGCACTCCAGCCAGAGCAACAGAGCAAGACTCTGTCTCAAAAAAACCCCACAAAAAACAATAACGTATGTACATTATAAAAACATGCACGTGTTTATTTAAAAAAGCAAAAGCCTGGTCAACAGCCAAACAGATAAAAAAATGTGGTACATGTACACTATGGAGTACTATTCAGTCATCAAAAAGAATGAGATCCTGCTGTTTGCACTAACATGGATGGAACAGAGGACATTATGTAAAGTGAAATAAACTGGCACAGAAAGGCAAACACCACATGATCTCACTTACTTGTAGGATCTAAAAATCAAAACAATGGAGCTCATGGACAGAGAGAGTAGAAGGATGGTGACCAGAGGCTGGGAAGGGGAATTGGTGAAGGATTAGAGACAATAGGGATGGTTAATGAGTAAAAAATAATAGAATGAAGAAGGCCTAGTATTTGATGTCACAACAGGGTGACTATACTCAATAATAATGGTAAATTTTAAAATAACTAATAGAGTATAATTGGACTGTTTGTAACACAAAGGATACATGCTTCAGAGGCTAGCCGGCACATTCTGCTGACGTGGCTGTTATGCATTACATGCTGGTGTCAAAACATCTTGTGTATCCCATAAATATATACACCTACTCTGTGTCCACAAAATTTAAAAATTAAAACAAAAGCAAATGCCTCTCTTCCACCTGTCTCTATCTCAGTTCCTCTCTCTGGAGCTCATGGCAGTTACTGATTCCTTGAACACTTATCATCTCCCTAGCGACGGGCTCTGCATACACATGTGTATGCTTGTGCTTCCTCGAACACAATCCGTAATATGTCACACGCTGTTGCGCCTCTTGGTTTTCCTTCCCAGCCTCCATTCCAGCTGCCGTGGCCTCCTTGCTGGCCCTGACCCCGAGTCGTGCCCATGCTGTTTCCTCTTTGTGGACGGACTTCTCCCCAAGGATCTGCACAGCTCACCCCCTTGGCTCCTCCAGATCTCGACTCCAATGCCACCTTCTCAGGAGGTCCTTCCCTGGGCCACCTCACAACACCCACCCTCACACTCCTCTCTTCCCCTCCCTCCTTGATTTATTGTTCTACAAGGTACTGATCACGGCCTCACCTAAGACACAGTTCCCTGTTGACTTGTCCATTCGCTGCCTGCCCTGACTAGAACAGCAGCTCCTTTAGGGCAGGGACTTGTCTATTTTGTCCATGTCTTCAGTCTTGACTCACAGAGAAGGGCCTGGACCATAGTTCAGTCTAACAAATACTCATTGAGTGAATAAATGAATGACCAAAAAGTGCTTCACACAATTCCTGACCCCAAACGTGCTCTAGAAATGGGAGCTGCAGCTGTGCTGCTGCTGTGTAGGATGAGAACAATGAGGACACCCACCAGGAGGCCTGCAGTGGGATTTAAGTTAAGCCGCATAGGTTGAAGGGGTTGTAGAACCATTAAATGCCAAGAAATGTGTGGCAAGAGCTGTTATGCAAGGCTGTTTGTTAATAAACCTTTTAGTCAGTAGGCTTCTTGACAAGACTTTGTGGGTTGTGTGGACCAGTCCCTGGGTCTCAATACAGCTACCTTCCTGTCCGGAACAACCACATGCACATTGGTTTGTCCCCCACAGGATGCAAAGCTTCCTCTCCGTGTTCTGCCCACCAGCCCAGTCCTCTGCTCTGAATGCCTGTCCAGGAGCCTGCGCTCTCACCATGCCCAGGCCTCTGTGCACTCTGTGCCCAGCCTCTTCCTCCACTGAAGTTACTACTGGCCTCTCAGGGCACCTTTCAGGGTTAGTCTCCAAATAAATCTGTCTTCGACTGTTGAGTCACTTTTCATTTTCTTTCCTGTTTCTTTAATTCTTACAGTGAGGCCTTGTCTCTACTAAAAATTTTAAAAATTAGCAGGCCCTGTGGCATGTGCCTCAGGAGGCTGAGGTAGGATGATCACTTGAGCCCAGGAGGTTGAGGCTGCAGTGAGCTATGATGGTGCCACTGGCTGTGATGGTACCACTGTACTCCAGCCTGCATAACAGAGCAAGACCCTGTCTCTAAAAAAAAAAAAAAAAAAAAAAAAAAAAAAAAAAAAAAAAATGGATGGGGAGTGGGGAAAAAGACAAAAAGAAAAAGAAAAAAGTTAAAAATAATAATAAATAACAAATTTTTTTAAAAATTTGAAAAGTGGGGGAAGAGTGGTAAATTGGGAAAATGTGACAAGGAAAATCAAAAGGGCTTCGGCCGGGCGCAGTGGCTCACGCCTGTAATCCCAGCACTTTGGGAGCCTGAGGCGGGCGGATCACGAAGTCAAGAGATCGAGACCATCCTGGTCAACATGGTGAAACCCCGTCTCTACTAAAAATACAAAACATTAGCTGGGCATGGTGGCGCGTGCCTGTAATCCCAGCTACTCAGGAGGCTGAGGCAGGAGAATTGCTTGAACCCAGGAGGCGGAGGTTGCGGTGAGCCGAGATCGTGCCATTGCACTCCAGCCTGGGTAACAAGAGCAAAACTCCGTATCAAAAAAAAAAAAAAAAAGGCTTGGACCAGGTAAATTGAGTACAGAAGTAATGTGAAGAGGACATCTTGCATATGGAGGTTTTATCTCCTCTTTTCAAAAAGAAAGGGGGGAGGGTCAGAATATCATTCTTTCATCTTCTTTGTTTCTTTTAATACCTTTAGCTCACAATAATCCTAATGCCAAAAGTGGCATATTTTTGGGTGGCCTGTTCTGAGCTCCATCATTGTCAGGTTTGATAATGGCTGCTACCACCAAGCTACAGCAGTGTTCTGCATCCCTCTTCCCTAGGAGTCTGATAATCATAGTGCCTCTATTCTGGAAACCTTATCAATGCTCTGCTCAGTTCTATCATCTCTGTAACATGCCATCTGCCCTCACACTGGTTTCACTTCCACAAGCCACAGACACGAGGTCACACTTCCCTAGAGACACTCTTAACCAGGGGTCCCCAAACTTTTTACACAGGGGGCCAGTTCACTGTCCCTCAGACCATTGGAGGGCCGGACTATGCAAGGTGTGACACCCTTCACAGCCAGCGCTGCTGCCTCCACTATCCCAGACAGTGGTATGCAGTATCACAGGCCCAGCACCGCCTCCAGTGCTGTATACAGGGATGGCGGTGATCAGCCTGTGACACTGTGTATACAGCGTCCTGGACATCTGCAGCAGTGGTGGGCTTCTTCTGTGGGAAGCCCACTGCTGCATGTTTCCCCTATTATAAGACACCTCCTAAAAATAAGACAGCCCCCGTCTTGTGGGGGTAAAATTAATATAAGACAGGGTCTTATAATAGGGGAAACATGGTGTGTAGTAATGTGGGGGGAGACTTTTGGGCAAAGGGAGGTTATAGGGGCCATTATGCTGTTGTACATTTGGGGGAGTATGGGGGCCATTGTACTGTGTAGTAATGGTTATAGTGCTTTGCCTTTCTTCCTACTTCCACTGTTATTTCACACTGCTTCCAGTGATGCGGGGCGCCGCAGCCGCAGACCAGATGTGCATCATATGACACACTTCTGGAGCTGTGACGCATTTGTCCTGCGTCACCGGAAGTAGTACTGTACGTGAGCAATGCCGCGCTTTGTGGCGCCGCCACATACAGTACTCCAGGAGCACAGGATGCATGTGCTCACTGACCACCGATGAAAGAGGTGCCCCTTCCTAAAGTGAAGTGGAGGCCGGATAAATGGCATCAGGGGGCCGCATGCGCCCGCGGGCCATAGTTTGGGGACCCCTGCTCTTAACCATCCTGTGTTCAACAGCTAGTGATTCTGGGAAGGAGGGCAGTGGGGAGCCACTGCTTTCTGTGAATCAGGATGAAATCAACCTTCATCAAACCCAGACAAAATGGGGCCAGGAAGGCCCAAAGGAGAGGAGGCTCATGCTTACATGTCTGAGATAGGAACTGTTTCCAATAAGCCTCTAGAAACATTTCAAATCTCTCCTGCTTTGATAAGACTTATCACTAGACATTCTTTACAACTCCTGTCCTTTAGATAAGATGGTCTCAGAAGAATACTTGCTCAGTAAGTGCATCTCCACCAGTGCACTGACAGCTCTCTAACTTTGAATCTCTAGAACCAATGAACTCCATTTCTAAGGAGTTTATGTAAATTGCTTCTTTGCCAATAAATGCTCTCCTTTACCCTTCCCTCTCTGAATGCACTGGTGGCTTGTCCTTTCCTGTATTCCAGATTATTATTCTGATTTCTGCTCCCAAGTAAACCCAGCGTATCTGGAGATAATTTTCTCTACTGTCCTTTTTTCAGGATACTTGTATAGGTGGTTGTTCTCATTGCATGGAGACTTGACTTGCTCATTTCTTCTCAGATATAGGTTCAACTTCAAATTTTATGACACCTCCTGAGATCCCATCATATCTGCTGGAGAGGTACCTTTTCTCCTGATGATCTTGAACCTCACTCCCTGTAGTTTCTGTCTTGTCATCACAGATGGGCCTTTGAGAAAAGATGGGTCAAATGTTGGCATGTGCAGAAGTTTTGTTTGATGCATTTGTCTGACAAACAGTCTTTGTAATTAACTATCCTCTTTTTTACATTTTTATCGTTATTATTATTATTATTATTTTATGAGATGGAGTATTGCTCCTGCTGTGCAGGCTGGAGTGCACTGGTATGATCTCCCTTAGTGCAACTTCCACCTCCCAGGTTCAAGGGATTGTCCTTCTTCAGCCTCCCAAGCAGCTTGAATTACCGGCATGCGCCACCACGTCCAGCTAATTTTTGTATTTTTAGTAGAGATGGGTTTTTGCCATGTTGGCAAGGCTGGTCTTGAACTTCTGACCTCAGGTGATCCACCCACCTTGGCCTCCTAAAGTATTGGGATTACAGGTGTGAGCCACCACGCATGGCCTGTCATTGACTATCTTCCAATGGCACAGCAAATCCTTCCTCTTAGTCTTAACCCAGACTTATCTTATGTTCAGAAAATACACATTTCCATGCCCACAGGATTCGTGTTTTCTAAATTGATAAATGGCTGGCTGGTCTTTTAATCAAATGAACATAGATTGCTGCCTTGCGTGGAACACAAGTGCTACAGAAAAATCATTATGTGTATCTGTTTATGTTATGCTTTTTATGTGTATCTTTTGTTTTTGCCACCATTTGACAATAAGCCTTTAAAACATTTCACTGTACCAAACCATATTATATCTGTTAAACAGAAACTGTTGTAATCATAGCATCTCAGGGCCAGAGTGGCCCTGAAAGGATCCTGTGCTCTGATTTTAGACAAAGGACTGAGATTGAGGAACTCAGATGATTTGCTACTAAGTACAGAGTCCCATACACTGTCAGAGGGAAGCCACCACAGTCTCAGAAGCAGGACAAAGGACAGATGAAGAATGAGATGAAGAATGAGAGCAGGCAGATGTCAAGTCATCATCGGAGGTAGGGAACTAGTGGGACCAGCCTGCTTACCTCTCAGGGATATGTGAAGATTCAGAGAATTGACAGTTGGGAGTGAATATAAAATGCCTAGTAAACTAGGCCTTCCTCGCTATACTTGGAAGAATGTTCAGGAGTTCCTTGCGACTGGCTATTGATCTAATTTTTAACCTCTGGGGATGCGCCATGCTTGAAATAGGACACAGCGTTTTGCCAGCAGAAGCTCAGTCCTGCCGACAGTTGATGCATTAAGTCCCAATGGAAGAGAACATGCTGTCCTCCATCACAAGCTAAAACCTGATGGGATGCTTGAAGAGGGCCTTTGGAAGCCCAGCTTTGAGATGAACTTTTCCTAATGGATATTGTTCCTGCTGATAATTTCTCAGAGAGCCTATGCCGCCAAATGAGAACGGTCACAGCACATTTTTCTACTGTGCCTGAGGTTCACACCTTCTATCTGCTGAAGTGCTGGTTCTGAGAATTTGAGCCACAGCCACTGTGGGACGAGGGGTTATTTTGCCCCACCTAAGGATGGTGGACTCTGATAGATGTTGCCCACCGTGTGAGCTGCTTGGCACCACGTCTTTGACTACAGCCACACTCTCCCATCTGTGGGTCAGCCCTACAAGCCCCAAAGAACACCTCAAGGTCCATGGAGTCACACAGCCCTTGGGGTGATGCTGTGGCAGGGTTGCCATTCATTCCTAGAGTTTTTGGTGTGTTGTTTGTTTTTGGAGATAGATTCTTGCTCTGTTGCCCAGGGTGGAGTGCAGTGGTGCGGTCTCAGCTCACTAAAACCTCAGCCTCCTGGGCACAAGTGATTCTTGTGCCTCAGCTTCACAAGTAGCTGGGACTACAGGAGTGCACCACCACACCCGGATAATTTTTGGAGTTCTGTAGAGACACGGTTTCACCATGTAACCCAGGTGGGTCTCCAACTCCTGATCTCAAGTGATCTGCCTGCCTTGGCCTCCCAAAATGCTGGGATTACAGGCATGAGCCACTGTGCCCTGCCACCATTCCCAGTATTAAAAGAACCTTAGACAAATTCAATTCAACAGCGTTTGATTGAGCAAAGAACCATTTGTAGGAATCAGGCAGCCTCCAGGCAAAAATAGGTTCAGAGAGACTCCTGAACTGTCTCACACTTGAAGCTTTATGGCCAGAAAAAGGAAAGTGACATACAGAAAGTGGAAGTGAGGTACAGAAACAGATGGATTGGTGATGGCATGGTGTTTGGCTTATTCAAGCCCAGTTTGAACAGCTGGCCACGTGTGAGTGGTTGAAGTCTGGCTGCTGTGATTGACCAAGACTCAGCTACTTGGTCTGAGAGTAGGTGACAGTCTGTTTAGGTGTCCAGTTAGCTTACAGTTCACTATGTACAGAGAAACCTTTAGGGTGAATTTAAACTATGTAAGGAGAAGGCTTTAGGCTAAAGGTGATTTAATAGCAGGATCGGCAGGGGCTCCCTCACCAGTCTCCAGGCTGATGGCTTGTCTCCCATCCACTTCCTCTCCCATCCTGCTCTAGAGTCTTTCCAGACCATGATCTCTTCCCTTAAATCTCTCACCCAGCTGCTACTTTATACCCAGAACATAATCTTACTTCATATCTCACGGAGACCAGAGGTGAAAACTGCACCCCCAGCCCCACCCTGCACATTGCCCTCCGCCAGCTTCTGTTCTTTCCATTCATCCTCTGGGTCCCTTTCTCACCCCAAACAGGCAAAACAAATCCCATTGCACCCGTCTGCCCCATTCCCCACATCTGCCCCATTCTTTCCAAGGGACTCCCTCCATAAAAGCCAGCCTCCCCATGACAAGTAGGCAGGAAGGGATGGAAGGAAAAGTGCTCAGTGTTTGAGGACCGCCCAGTTCCCAGCCTGGCAAAAGCCAGCCTCTCTGAGGTCCACTTACACTCCAGCAGTTTTACTTTGTAGAGCTCGATCTTTGCAATATCCTGTGGCAGGACTCATTTCTGTATGCATCAGGATTCTGTTCTGTTGGAAACTGAACGAAAATGAGCATGGGCAAAAAGAGACATTTTCAGCTCAAGTGTTAAGTCCAGAAGTGGATCAGCTTCTGGACTGAGGGGCTCAGTCTGGAACAGGCATTATGAAAGTTTTCACTGTACAGAAACCAGAAAGATGAACTCTGCCTCCATCCACAGATTCCTTTCTGCATAATCTCTTGCTTCTAAAATATAGTAAGACAAATTCTCCATGCCAACAGATGCGGCAGAGGGTCTTTTCACAGCAACAGAAATGCTGTATGGTGAAGCCCCTACGAGGGTTGAGGGTGGTGGTGGGATAGAGATCCTGAAGATCCAGGCAAAGAACTGACTTGGAAAAGGAAGCCACCAATAGAACGGTGAGAACAAACACTGTAAATGCTGCTAGCCACAGCTACTCTGGGTAAGGTGTCACAGGAGTGCACTGGAATGCATTGAGGCTGGCAAGCCCTGGAGCAGGAAGACTGCTGGTAAATAATCTTTCTTATTTTCTGTAAGGAACTTGGAAGGCTTACCTACAGAGGTGTGAAAACAGCAGAGAAAACACTGGAACAAAGAAAGGAAGCCAAAGCAAACACGTTCAGGATTAGTCACTGAGAAACCTAAGAAACCAAAACCAAGTTTTCTCCCGGAGAAAAGGGAGACTCGAGCATCCCCTTGGAGGTCTGGAAGCTTCTTGTCTGTCAAGTGGATTCAAGGGTATTTGGTCAAGGATCATGTGTTTATGAAGCAGGAGCGGCCACAAACAAACCTCTCAAACACCGAACAGGGAAGGAAGTGGTGATTTATCCGGCTGGGAGCTGCAGCAGGTGAAAATACCTTAACAAATGAGCTCCTCAACAAAGAAAATCCTTGCCCTTTTAAAGCCTTACAATTCTAGAAATTACACGTGAAGGGGTCTTCATCCAGGAAGTAGGTGTGGGGTATGTGACTAGATAGGGGTTTGATGGTGTTTAAGCAAAAACAATGCCTTCCAGAAAGATTCCTCCATACCATGCCTGTGATCTACAGGAGTGCGATTAAGAGTGGTGCCCGGTCTGCCAGCCTTCATTTCTCCTACTGAAATGCAATGTAGAAATCTACAGGGAAGAGCTCTTAGAAGCTTAAGAGGATTAAGGGTCTCCTTCCTCATCTACAGCTTAGAGCAACTGTGCACAGAACCAGAAATCACCTGCTCCCACACTTTCAATGGGTTGTCCCAGAGACCGCTCCCTTATGTGAAGCTGAGGCTTGTCTTGTGTTGAATGTAACACAGTCCCAAGAAGGCTCTGGTGACAAGGAGCTTGTTTTTTCTTTCTGGAAGTGGTATTCCTTTTTTTCTTTTCTTTTCTTTTTTCGTTTTTAGACAGAAATCACAGAAGTGGTATTCAAAGTGTTGAACAGCCAGTATGGCTCAACCACTGACCCTTCAGTACAGCCACTACAGCAGAAGCGGTCATGAGAAACAGACCTCTCAGGCACTGAACTAGGAAGGAAGGGGTGATTTATTTGGCCAGGAACAAGGCGGCATGGCTGCCTAATAGCCGAGCTCCTGTAACAAAGAGAAGCCCTGCCTTTACATGGGCTTACGGCTCTAGAAACTACACATGAAAGGGTCTTGGGTTTACAGCTTTAGAAATTACATGTGAAAGGGTCTTGGTTCATGGAGTAGGCATGGGGTATGTGGCTTCCCATCAAATTATGGGGAATTTGATCTTGTTCAGGTAAAAACAATGCCTTCTGGAAGGATTCCTCCATACGATGCCTTCGATCTATAGGAGAGATTGTGGTAATCAGTAGGGTCTTATTTTCACCCTGGCTGGTGGCACCAACCAGTCCCCCTTCTGGCTGACTTCTAGCTTCTCCTTTGAGATGCAATGCAGAAGGCTGAAGAGGATTAAGGGTCTCCTCCTCACTGCCAGTAGTCAGTCTGGAGGACCCTGCTGTGCCAGGTTCTACCCCTTCTGTTTCTGCATGATGTTGAGGTCTGGAGGGGCCAGGAGAGCTAACATGCAGCCATGTACCCACCAGTGTGTCTGAACTGATGTATACCAGCACCGCAGGCCCTCATTCTCCTCACGGAGCACATGCCAAGTAAATGCAGCCGCTGAATCAGAGAGAACAACGCCAGCTAGTAGCCTTCTGTCCTCACCATGAGCAGCGCCTTCCAGAACCACCCCAGGGTGGAGGGCTGAGAGGTGAGAAGGGAGCCTGAACCTGTCATGTCCACACGTGCATTACCTCAGTGATTTCTCGGCAACACGACAAACAGGCCATCTCACTCCAACTTTACCAGTGGGGCATTGAAGCTTTAGATGGAGACATGTATTCAAGGTTTTCAGATGGTGAAAAGAACAAGAATTTGAACCGAGGCCTGAGATGAAGCAGGGACCACCTTTTAGGAGCCTGTGCCACCGCCCTCAACTCTACCACCAAGCATGGAAACAAAGGAAAATCTTGAGTTTCTCCCAGGGAAATTCCAGGTACGCAGCTCTGCTGAGAAGTAAATAAGTAACTTGTTAGGCAGGAAGGTACTAGCCCAAAACAATAGCCAAGGAAATTAGAGTCCAGAGATGTTTGCTTTCCCTTTAGAAACATCTTAACATCTTAACACACATCCTTGAGTTCGTCTCTCAGAAACCTGGACCCCCATCTGGACCCACACCAAATGGATTTGCTGGCCTGCAGACATCAGAATAGGGAGAGCTGAGGGCTGCAGTCTGACCACCTTCCTACCTTCTAAATTTCTTCTGGTGGGACCTGGAAGCCACACCTATGAGCTAAATCTAATACTCTTTTCTGCTAATCCCAAATTTTTAGACAAGGCATCACCTCCTGAATCAACTACAAATCAAAGAACCTCTGAATCCACCTGTGACCTGCAAGCCCCTGTTTCAAGATATCTTGCCTTTTTGGGCCAAACCAATGTGCACCCTCCATGTGTGGCAGGAGCAGCTGCAAGAAACAGACCTCTCAAACACTGAACTGTGAAGGAAGAAATTCTATTATTATTATTATTATTATTATTAAGGTCGGGAGCTGGATGATGATTTGTCTAGCTAACCCAGCTAGTCTAAAAAAGAGAGGCTCTGACTTTATATAGGATTACACTCTAGATATTACGTGTGAAAGAATCTTAGGTTTACAGCCTTAGAAATTATTAGTGAAAGGGTTTTTGGGTTTACAGTTTTAGGAATCACATGTGAAAAGGTTTCTGGATTTACAGTTTTAGAAATCACATATTATAGGGTTTCAGGTTTACAGTTTTAGAAATCACATGTGAAAAGGTTCTGGTCTCCAGAGGGAGGAGTTGGGTGGGAGTTTGATCTTTTTTAAGTAAAAACAGTGTTTTCTGGAAAGCTTCCCCAATACCAAGTGTGCTATTTACAGGAAGGTGATTCAGGAGATGCCAGTCAGCCAGCCTCTTCTTCTATTGAAATGCCGTGTGGAAGTCAAGGGGGAGGTGATCCCAGATGCCTGGGTCTCCTTCCTCACCCCCCCGACTTGAGACCCTCACCACTGTATAATATTGGTAAGAGGTCTCACTTTCATTCTCATTTTCCAGATCCTCTGAAGAAACTGATTGATAATGATTCCTATAATATACTTGTGATGTCATTTTTTTTTTTTTTTGCTAACTACAGTAGTGATAAATCCCCTAATCATCTGAAGGAGCAGAGGGAGTAAAGGAAGTAACAAACAAATGCCTATCATTATTAGAACACTTATGATGAGAGTCTTGTATCCTCCTAAGGATGAGAACCAACCTCCGAATAAGGACTCAGGGTTAAATCCGTGCCACACCTGCACAGGCACGTGTGCCAATTTCGTCATGTCTCGAGCAATATCCTCCACTGCTTGACCCTGGTCGTCTCTGTAGGCAGCAGTTAGTTAGATTGAATTTTCCACAGGTTTCTCCTTCAGCTGCCAGCAAATCATCTAGGGCCAGCTGGTTCTGATAAATCGCATTCCTCATTTGAGTTTCTTGTTGGGCCAAAAGGGACAGAGCTTTCCCGTTTCATTAGTGAGTATTTCCAAAACAGCCTGTAACCGGATGATCCGGTTAAGCATATGAATGGAACCATGGGCACTGTAACCTGGTGGAGCTCAAACTATACAGAGTCTGGTATCCCCGTGAGCCATCCTCTGCCCATGTGGCCAGCCCATGATACTCAATAATTTTCTCCAGTGGCCACTCATAATCTGTCCATTCTCCTATCTTTAGGTTTCTTTTCTCCCTAGCGGAGTAGACTGGATACCCTCACAGCTCACCTGTCTTAACAGAAATAGGAAAAAAGAAGGCTTAATGATGCCTATGACACAGCTACCTGTCCATCTTTCAGGCAGCTGTACATATGCTCTATGTCCGCATATCCAGTACAACCCAGGTGGGGCTGTCCGATCTCTCCAGTACCCAGGACGATCCCAAGCATCCTGTAATTTTGGAAATTTTAGGAGGGAGTTCTTTTCTGTATAGTTTGAGCTCCACCAGGTTATGGTGCCCATGGTTCCATCATACAACTGCTGCCCTAAGCAGCTAAGCTTCCCTACTGGAATAGTGAAGCCTGCTCCTTTTCTGGCCAAACAGTATTGTCCAATAATTGAAACCTTTAAAACCCAGAAACTATTGGTTTGAACCCTTTGAACTGACATCAGGTCAGGGACAGGGTCAGAGGATAATAACTCACGGGCTTCCCATGGCCACCTGTCACCCATAGTCATCCCTCCACATACATAGCAAGAAGTGACATTGAGGGAATGGGCCATATTTTCAGCAAGTTGGAGGAACAAGTTCTTTGTCTTTTTCAGAAGCTCCAATATTGATTCATTTAATAGATCATAAAAGTGTTGGTACACTGGCCAGGCTGAGTGTTTCAGCTGCTGCCGGTTTCACATGGCTGTAGTGGATCCAGGCTGGGATTCCCTCTACCTTTACAGATGTGGAGGTGGTCAGGATCACGGTTTGTGGTCCTTTCCACCGTGGCTTCAGAGGGGCTGCCCTCCAGTCTTTTGTCCACACATGATCACCTGGTGAGAAAGGGTGAACTGGGGAGAATAAGCTTACAGGGCGGCCGGGCGCGGTGGCTCAAGCCTGTAATCCCAGCACTTTGGGAGGCCGAGGCGGGTGGATCACGAGGTCAAGAGATCGAGACCATCCTGGTCAACATAGTGAAACCCTGTCTCTACTAAAAATACAAAAAATTAGCTGGGCATGGTGGCGTGTGCCTGTAATCCCAGCTACTAAGGAGGCTGAGGCAGGAGAATTGCCTGAGCCCAGGAGGCGGAGGTTGCGGTGAGCCGAGATCGCGCCATTGCACTCCAGCCTGGGTAACAAGAGCGAAACTCCGTCTCAAAAAAAAAAAAAAAAGAAAAAAAAAAAAAAAAACAAGCTTACAGGGCATCTGTCATTTACCCAGGTTGAAATATCCTGAGTGATTTTCCCTAGAGCTTGTAACTGGCATCCTAACTCAATCTCTTCCCACTCCCGAGGAGTTCCAGGGAGAGCCTGGAGTATGGGAGGGGGCCAATGATATAAAAGGGGGAATATCCTATTCTCCTAAAGGGAGTGTTAACTTTGAATAACACTAAAGAAAGAGCCTGTACCCACTTTAATCTTGTTTCCTGACACACTTTCCCTAAGCTATTTTTGATGGTCCAGTTCATTCTTTCCACTTTCCCAGAACTCTGAGGTCAGTAGGCAGCGAGCAGTTTCCAAGTGATACCCAAGGCCATTGCTGTTTTCCAGACTAAATCCACCATAAATGCTGGTCTGTTGTCTGATCTGATGTGCAGTGGTAATCCAAACCTAGGGATAAGATCTCGAAGCAGCACACAGGTTACTTCATGGGCCTTTTCAGTCCTAGTCGGGAAGGCCTCTACCCACCCAGAGTACGTGCACACCAGTACCAACAAATACCTATGTCCCCCACACTTGGGCATTTTAGTAAAGTCTACCTGGAGATCTTCAAACAGAGCTGCTCCGTAAGCTTGAATGACAGGGGGAATAGTTGGACCCTGCCTCACGTTGTGCTGCCGACATGTAACGCATCACTGCACCACAGTTTTAGTCAAGGCTGGTAAGTGTGAGACGTAAAAGTACCAGCCTAACATCTTCTCAAGTGAATCTTGACCTAAATGAGTGGTTTCATGTACAGCTTGTATAACCGCTGTCCCAATAGCTGTGGTGCTGCTATTCTTCCATCAGGCAACCAGATCCATCCCTCTTTAATCAGTTGCCCTCACTCTGTCTGGAGAAAGTCTTTTTCCTCCTTAGAGTAAGTAGGCACCAAGTCAGGGATCTGGGGAATCAGCGGGGCTATAACTGCTGCTCAGTAGGGAGCAGATGCTGCCTTACTAGCTGCTGAATCAGCTCGGGAATTTCCCAGGGCCACGGAGGTGTGGGCCCGCTGATGTCCTCGGCAATGCATGACCACCACCTTCCACAGCATCCAGACTGCTTCTAGCAACTGCAAAATTTCATGTTGATACTTTCTTTTCCCCCTGAAGTTAACAGGACTTTTTCTTTGTACAGTGCTCCATGTACTTGGAGAGTCAGAAAGGCATGTTGAGAATCAGTGTAAATGTTTACAACCTTATCTTTACTCAGCTCTAGGGCTTGAGTCAGAGCAATGAGTTCAGCCTTCTGAGCTGAGGTACCCTGAGGCAGTGACTTGGCCTCAATTACAGTGTCCAGAGTTACCACAGCATAGCCTGTACACCTTTCCCCTTGTGGATTAACAAAACTGCCCCCATCCCCATACAACTCTCAGTCTACTACTGTCCATGGCTGACCCCGAAGATCAGGCCTACTGGAATAGACTGTATCCAGGACTTCAACACTTGTGTTCAATTGGGCCCTCGGACATTGGGAGCAAAGTTGGAGGGGTTTAAAGTGTTGCAGACCGCAATGATGATGGAGGTTTTTACATAGCAGGCTCTGGTATTTGGTCAGCCTAGCATTTATTAACCAATGATGCCTTTTGGTATTCATTAGAGTCACTACTGCATGGGGTGCCTTGATATTTAAGTTCTGCCCCAGAGTTAGCTTATCAGCTTCTTGTGCTAGCAGAGCAGTTGCTGCCAGAGCCCTTAAGCATGGATGCCATCCTTTGGAAATTCTATCCAGCTGCTTGGAGAGGTAAGCTACAGGCCTGGGCCAAGGTCCCACTGTTTGGGTTAGGACCCCAACTGCCACTTTTTCTCTTTCTGTCACATATAATGTGAAGGGCTTTGTTAAATCAGGCAGCCCCAAAGCCGGAGCTGACATAAGTTTCATTTTCAGTTCCTGATAGGCCTGACGCTGCTGGGATCTCCATTCAAAGGGATCCTTGTCTTCCTCCTTTGTCACATCATATAGGTGTTTGGCCAGTACTGCGAAGCTCGGAATCCACAATCTACAGAAACCCAAGGCTGCCAGGAACTCCCTCACCTGCCTTCTAGTCTCGGGTTCTGGCAGGTTGCAAAGTACTTGCTTCCTCTCTGTTCCTAGGCTGTGTCCCCCCTTCCGGTTGGTAAACCCCAGATTAGCACTTGCTGTGGACAAATCTGGGCTTTTTTTTAAAGACACTTTATACCCACAGTCCTCCAGGTAAGACATCTATTCATTTTGCGCGCCCAACTGCCATGGAGTGTCCCAATAAAAGGTCATCAGCATATTGAAGCAGGACACAGACTAAGTCTTTAGCTGGAAACTTTTGGATGTCACAGGCTAATGCCTCCCCAAAGATGGTGGGAGAGTTCTTGAACCCCTGGGGGAGCCAGGTCCAGGTGTACTGGGTGGTCACACCCTGTTTCTGGATTTTCCCATTGAAAAGCAAATAGTTTCTGATTTTCAAAAGCCAGCCTGATGCTAAAGAAAGCATCCTTTAAGTTCAAGCAGGTGAACCAACTATCCTCTGCTGGCAATAATACCAGCAGTGCACGCATGGGTTAGGCACAGTTGGGTGCAGTCACTGAGGCTTGATTAGCCAGGCACAAGTCCTGCACTGGCCTGTAGTCTTTGGTCCCTGGTTTGAGAACAGGCAAGAGGGGAATGTTCCATGGAGACTGGCAAGGAACTATAATTTCACAGTCCTTTAGGTGCTTTAGATGGACCTGAATGCCTTCTAGGGCCTCACGGAAAACTAGATATTGCTTTTGTCTAACTGGCTGAGCCCCAGGCTTGACTTCAATGAGCACAGGGGTCTGGTTAATTGCCAGTCTTCTCTGCCCAGACCTTAGGCAATCGTTTTGCTAATGCAGCTTTATTTCCTGGTCTGGTTCAGTTAAGAAGTCTCCACTCTTCCTCACGAGGCACCCTGAGGACCATTATGACCCAAGTTTTAGGTAAGGCCAGCTGTAAAATGCCATTCTCAGTGAAGGTTAGGGTCTCCCGTAACTTACTGAACAGATCCCTTCCTAGCAGGGGCAAAGGGCAATCAGGCATGTACAAGAACTGGTGAATTACCTCATGTCCCCCCCACCTCACAAGTATGAGGCAAAAAGAAAGATGGTTTTTCCGACAACCCAGTAGCTCCAACAATATCGGTTGTCTTCTTCGACGGGGGGGGGCCACAGGGATGGTTACCACTGAATATTCAGCACCTGTGTTGATGAGGAAGTCAATGGCCTTGCCCCCTACTCTCATTCTGACCATAGGCTCCTTGGGGGCAATGGAGCCTGGTCCCCTTCACTCCAGTGGTCCTTCCATTAGATTGAACAGAGCCCTTTCACTTTTGTCTGAAGCCTCGTGCTCAGGGTCTCTCTGTTTTTCCGTTAGCTGGGGGCACCGGTCTTTCCAATGTCCTACTTCTCTACAATATGCTCATTGATTGCATTGTAGGCGCCGGTGGGCAGACTGAGAGGCTTTCCAGGAACCCCCCTTTTCCCGCCCTCTTGGGGGCACTCTTTTAATAATGGCAGCTATCAAGTTGGCATTTCATCGAGCTTGGCACTTGCTTTCTCTACGGCTCACTGCTTCTCGATTTACAAACACCTGCTTAGCTATTTCCAATGACTGTGAAGTATTCATGCCTGTAAAACCTTCTTGTTTCTGCAATTTTCATCTAATGTCTTCTGCACACTGACTGACTAATGTCATATTTATCATTCGTTGGTTTTTGGTGCTCTCAGGATCAAAAAGAGTGTACATGCAGTAAGCTTCACATCGTCTTTTATAAAATTGGGTGGGGCATTCCTCTTTTCCTTGAATAACCTCGGAGACTTTATTAATGTTTGTAACTTTCTGGGCTCCCTTTTTAAACCTTTCCGGCAAGGCTTCTCTGTACCAGATTAGCCTCTGCATGCCCTCTGGGGTGTTTGGATCCCACTGGGGGTCAGTTACCGGTAACTCGACCCTGACATATTCTTGGGGCTTCCAGTAATCTGCAGGAACATGCTCCTCCAGCCAATTAGAAGCAGCTTGGAGTATTCTCTGCCTGTCATCTGTGTTAAAAAGATACACAAGCTGTGGGTAGCACTCAGCCCAAGTGGGGTGATGAGTCTGAATAATAGTTTTTTAGTAGGTCAATGAGAGCTGTGGCGTCTCGGTATAAGACGGGTTGTTATTTTTCCAGTTGATAAGATGAGCTGAGGTGAACGGCAGGTACGTGAAAACACACCTTTCTACGATGTGGCTGTCCTCATCCACTCCCGTGTACCTCTGCTTTCTTAAAGGCATCTGCACCCTGGCTTTGGATTGCAGACGGGCTGCCAGAGGGGGAGTTCCTTCTGGGAAACGGGCAGCAATGGGAGGAGTTTTCCCACACTCTCTTTTAGACCACTCTGGGTGGTTTAGGTGTGTGCAGCTCTGGTGGGGTGCCGAGGCTTCCAGCCCAGGGGCAGGGAGTCCTTGAGGAGGAGGGGGCATTATTGGCAAAAACTCTTCTGCTGCTGGATCTGCCAGAACCTTGGGAGTCGCTGTTCCTGCCACTGAATCTACCCAGACCTTGAGAGTCCGCGTTTCTCTGCGGTGGTGAGATGGGTGGTGGTTTCTAGCAGTCTGTCCCTTGGCCACTAAAACAGTTGCTGCCTGTCCTCTTAGCCACTTCGGAAGGTCCAAAACTAACTGCAACCATGAGTCTATGTATGGATATTAATCAAGGTGTTCTAGCTTGCTGCATATAACCTCATGCCTTACTTTGGAGACAAGAGACCTATCGAGGGTCCCCTCTGGGGGCCAACCTACCCCAAATGCTGGCCAATCTACCTTACATAAATTCCTTAATTTCTCTGTTGTCATAGTTACTCTATAATTCCCACTAAATCCCTTCTTGAAATTTTTCAGCATCGTCTCTAAAGCGGTGGGCTTGCTATGAGAGTGACCCATGCCTGTGCTCCAAAGAAACAATTCCCACAGTTAAGAGAGTGTTACTCTACCCACAGCAGTTCCCTCCCAGCAAGACGAAGTATACACTCTCCAATTTACATGCACGTCAATCCTTTCACAACACCCAGATGGCAAAGTCTTCTCCACTCAGCCTTCTGCGGCCATCTCTAATTCCAACTAGCCCTACGAATTGCTCGTCACATGAGGCCCCTTCTAATGGGCCTGATACTCCCACCTTTCATGACTGATGAGTCCAGTTGGACCCCTCTACACACACACACACACACACACACACACACACACACACACACGATCGCTCTCCTCCCTCCACCCAAATCAAAACCATAAGCAAAAACCTTCCAAGGTTAGTTACAAAGGGAGAGAGAGAGAGAGAGAGAGAGAGAGAGAGAGAGAGAGAGTTTAAAAGTGCCAAATCGGGCTGGCGCGGTGGCTCAAGCCTGTAATCCCAGCACTTTGGGAGGCCGAGGCGGGTGGATCACGAGGTCAAGAGATCGAGACCATTCTGGTCAACATGGTAAAACCCCGTCTCTACTAAAAATACAAAAAATTATCTGGGCATGGTGGCGCGTGCCTGTAATCCCAGCTACTCAGGAGGTTGAGGCAGGAGAAATGCCTGAACCTAGGAGGCGGAGGTTGCGGTGAGCCGAGATCGCGCCATTGCACTCCAGCCTGGGTAACAAGAGTGAAACTCCAACTCAAAAAAAAAAAAAAGTGCCAAATCGGGCACATGTGGGTGATCAGGCCACGTTTCCACCTAAAGGAGTGGGCACGTTTCCCAGGACCAATCCTACCATGTTTCTGTTGTCTGGCCGTTCCAAGTACCCATTCCTTCTCAGTGTTCAGCCACTGGGTGAATCCACACTGCGAGAGCTTTCCCGCTCCACTCCAGTGAGGCTTTCCACCGGGCAAATACCTGTCCAGATGCACTCTCAGGACCTGCATCGCCCCAGTTGGTGGGACACCCCCGCAGGGTGGACAAACCACCTGAGAGGCTAGACAAACCACCTGAGAGGCTTTTTCTGGCCATCTGCCAGCCAAAACTTGATTCCCAGTCAGGGAACCAAAATGTAGCAGGAGTGGCCATGAGAAACAGACCTCTCGAATATCGAACTGTGAAGGAAGAGGTTTATTATTATTATTATTATTATTACAGCTGCGTGCCAGGTGATAATTTGTCTAAGTAACCCAGCTCGTCTAAAAAAGAGAGGTTCTGCCTTTATATAGGCTTACACTCTAGATATTACGCATGAAAGAATCTTAGGTTTACAGCCTTAGAAATTACAAGTGAGGCCAGGTGCAGTGGCTCACACCTGTAATCCCAGCACTTTGGGAGGCCAAGGTGGACAGACCATGATGTCAAGAGATTGAGACCATCCTGGCCAACATAGTGAAACCCCATCTCTACAAAAATATAAAAATTAGCTGGGTGTGGTGGCACCCAGCTACTTGAGAGGCTGAGGCAGGAGAATTGCTTGAACCTGGTAGGTGGAGGTTGCAGCGAGCCGAGATCTGCACTCCAGCCTGGTGCCTGGCAAGAGAGTGAGACTCTGTCTCAAAAGGAAAGAAAGAAAGAAAGGAAAGAAGGAAGAAAGGAAGGAAGGAAGGAAGGAAAGAGAGAGAAAAAGAAAGAAAGAGAAAGAAAGAAAGAAAGAAAGAAAGAAAGAAAGAAAGAAAGAAAGAAAGAAAGAAAGAAAGAAAGAAAGGAAGGAAGGAAGGAAGGAAGGAAGAAAGAAAGAAAGAAATTGAGTGAAAGGGTTTTCGGGTTTACAGTTTTAGGAATCACATGTGAAAAGGTTCTGGTCTCCAGAGGGAGGAGTGGGATGGGGGTTTGATCTTGTTTAAGTAAAAACAGTGTCTTCTGGAGAGTTCTCCCAATACCAAGTGTGCCATTTACAGGAAGGTGATTCCGGAGGCACCGGTCGGCCAGCCTTTCATTCCATTGAACTGTAGTGTGGAAGTCAAGGGGGAGGTGATCCTAGACGCCTGGGTCTCCTTCCTTATATGTACTGATTTACACTTTTGTCTAACTTCTGCTTTCCTGAAAATTTACCCCTGCCTTTAAAAACCCTTACCTGTGTGAAAGGAAACTGTCTTGCCCTCTGACTCCCAAATCACTAAGCTAAAGGGAAAATCAAGCTGGGAACTGCTTAGGGCAAACCTGCCTCCCATTCTATGTAAGTCGTCCTTCTGTTCCCTGAGATAAATGCTGATCCGATTGCCTCCTTTGGAAAGGCTAATCAGAAACTCAAAAGAATACAACCGTTTGTCTCTTACCTATCTGTGATCTGGAAGCCCACTGCCCACTTCAAGTTGTCCCGTCTTTCCAGACCTAACCACTGTTCATTTTACATATGTTGATTGATGGCTTGTGTCTCCCTAAAAGGTAAAAAACTCCCGCTGTCCTCTGACCACCTTGGGCAGTTCTTCAGAACCTCCTGAGGGTGTGTCATTGGGCAGATGTCCTCAACCTTGGCAAATAAACTTTCTAAATTAACTGACATCTGTCTCAAATTTTCAGGATTCACACCTGCCAGCCATGAGTGAGGTAAGCATTTGAGCTGAGCTGCCTGGTCCCACTTGCTTCTGTGAATAAACACCTTCCTTACTAGTGCGGCAACCTCGGTGTGGATATCTGACCTTAACTGCACTGGGCAAGCAGACCCCAGTTCAGTTATATAATAGGCCGATTGATCCAAAAGCCAGTGCTCTCTTTACAGCTGGGGATGCCTCCCTCACACACCTGCCCAAAGGGCCGGCAGCAACTGCACTCAGGTGAAGAGATCTAAGCACCTTTGAGCCCTGGAGCAGCAGGCGGGGGCTGCCACCAGAATGGGGCCTTTCTGCAGGGGATCCCACAGCCTTCTCCTTCCCCTTCCTCCTCCCTTGACAATGTGTTCAGACTCCTCCCCCACCTTTGCACCAAGAAATTCCAATAGGTGTTAACCAGCCTCGTGATTTAGTACAGCTTTAGGAACCAGAGCCTTCAAAGTACGGGCTCCAGAGTCTCCCCGAGAACAGGGATAAGAACAAGTTTAATAAGTACCCTCTATTTCCCAGGCCTGTTCTTTTTCTGTGGAGTAACTATTTGCAAAGGCAGTAAAAGTTCTGTAACTTCCTGTTTTCCCACCTGGAATGTATACTTAAGGTCACAAAACTTGCTTAAGTTGCGACAGCAGTCACGGCTTAATAAACTGCCTTTGTCCTGCCTCTGTAAGCTCCTTTCCTGCCTTGCAAGTTTGGGGCCACTGAATGCCTAACACCCTTCGGTCACATGCAGAAAAGTCAAGCCGTGTCTATGTTCAGGGCTCAGCCCTGGGATGCTAATCCGCTGAGCCGGTGACCACCTTAATAAAATCCTCCTGTTTGGTCCATGGGTCTCTCCTGTCCCTCAGTTCCCACAACATCCTAAGTAAATATGCTTTCTCCCATTTTTCTTCAAATGCATACCACTGCCCGTATGTTTCTCTTTATCCCAATTTTGACAAAGACATGTGTATAAAAAATACATTTTTAGGCCAGGTGCGGTGGCTCATACCTGTAATCCCAGCACTTTGGGAGACCCAGGTATAGGGATTGCTTGAGGCCAGGAATTCAAGAGCAGCCTGGACAACATAGTGAGAACTTGTCTCTACAAAATTAAAAAAAAAAAAAAATAGCCAAATTGGAGGCTGAGGTGGGTGGATCACCTGAGGTCAGGAGTTTGAACCCAGCCTGACCAACATGATGAAACCCCATCTCTACTAAAAATACAAAATTAGCTGGGTCTGGTGGTACATACCTGTAATCCCAGCTACTTGGGAGGCAGGAGAATCACTTGAAACCAGGAGGCGCAGGTTGCATGGGCCGATATCATGCCGTTGCATTCCAGCCTGGGCAACAAGAGTGAAACTCCATCTCAAAAAAAAGAAAAGAAAAGAAAAGAAAAGAAATAATATGTCTTTCACAAAAACCTTTCAGAAAATAAAAAAGGATATGTCATTCTTTATCTCCTTCAATAAGGCCAGGGTTACCCTGATATCAAAGCTAGACAAACACACCAAAAGATACAAAAATTACAGAACCATATCTCTCATGAATATAGATGCAAACATACTCAATAGCCTAATTGCTATATCTATTAGCCTAAATATTTTGAAAAACAACAAAGTTAAAAAATTCTATACTATCCAATTTCAAAACCTACTATTGTTAAAGAAAAATTGTGCACCAGACACTTGTCAAAAATGTCAAGACAGATTTTATTCAGACTACTGTAGCAGAGGAGAGATACTTTAGCATTAACTGAGTTCTATTCTACCAAACCAGAGGCAGGAAGCTTTTTTTTTCCTTTTGAGATAGAGTCTTGCTCTTGTCACCCAGGCTGGAGTACAATGGCACAATCTCAGCTCACTGCAACCTCTGTCTCCTGGGTTCAAGTGATTCTCCTGCCTCAGCATCCCACGTAGCTGGGATTACAGGCTCCTGCCACCATGCCCAGCTAATTTTTGTATTTTTAGTAGAGACAGGGTTTTGCTATGTTGGCCAGGCTGGTCTTGAACTCCTGACCTCGTGATCCACCAGCCTTAGCCTCCCAAACTGCTGGGATTGCAGTCATGAGCCACCTTGCCCTGCCAGCAGGAGGCTTTTTAAATGCTAGGTTGTGGCCCAGGGAATGTGGCTCATGCCTGTAATCCCAGCTCTTAGGGACAGAGAGGTGGGAGAATAGTTTTAGCCCAGGAATTCGAGAACTGCCTGGGCGATATAGCGAGCCCCTGTTCTCTACAAAAATGAAAAAAAAAAAAAAAAGACAAAAAAGAAAATGCTAGGGTGTGTTAAGGGAAAAGTACTGAAGGATGCTAGTTGAGGGGAGGGAGGTTTGGTCAATGAGCACATTGACCAGATTGTAAACTAGTGCTTATCAATAGGCCAAGACTGAGCCTACCCTACTACCAAGATTGGGAGACAGAGGTTCTGTCCTACTTAACAATTACATTTCAAAGGGATGGCTCCCAGGTCCTTGGGAAAAACATTCCTGTGTTATAGAAGGTACATTTCAAAGAGACAGAGAAAGAATTTCTAATTGTCAGTTTTCTAAAGTAAATGCTTTAAGAAAAGGAGATTCAGGGGCCTATATTCAGGTTTTGCCTGCAACAAATTATAAATTCTTTGGGTTGCATTGGATTTTATTAGGCAGAGACTTAAGGGGGCTGAAGTCATTATCCTAAGGATGTGCCCATGAGCTGTTAGAGACGATGGTAGTGTTTGTTCGAGTCTCTTAGTGTTGGATGTGGATGAAATGATTTGTGCTGAGAGTCTACAGTCTTCTTTTTTATTTATATTTTATTTTTTATCATTTATTTATTTTTTATTTATTATTATTCTCACTATATTTTTGCCTTTCACCCTCTCTAAGAGGCTGCAGTTTTAGGGTTTTTTTTTTGGTTTTTGGTTTTTTTTTGAGATGGAGTTTCACTTTGTTGCCCAGGCTGGAGTCCAATGGCATGATCTCAGCTCACTGCAACCTCCAACTCCTTTTTTCAAGTGATTCTCCTGCCTCTGCCTCCTGAGTAGCTGGGATTACAGGTACATGCCACCACGACTGGCTATTTTTTGTATTTTTTTTTTTAGTAGAGACGGGTTTCACCATGTTGGCCAAGCTGGTCACGAACTCCTGACCTCAGATGATCCACTTGCCTTGGCCTCCCAAAGTGCTGGGATTACAGGCATAAGCCACCACGTGCCGCCCAGAGTGTGCAGTTCTTATAGGCCAAGACTGAGGCTTAATTCAAAAAGGGGGCTAGAGGAGCCCGATTAATGTTGGTGAGGGAGAACCTTTATCACTACAAAGCCACAGCAATCAAGACAGTGTGATACTACCATAAGGGCAGGTCAAGGAAATAGAGAAATCGAGAGTCCAGAAAGTGTAAGAATTAAAGAGGAAATAAACACAAAAGGTGGCTTGCTAGTTAAGACAGATTTATCTTAGAGAAAACAAACCTGAGAGGAGCGTTTGGCCAATTTAGGTAAGAGGCACACTTTTTTACAGACTAAGAGTTTTTAAGGATTTAGGGTGGGAGAGTTTATTAGACACTTAGAATGCTGTGTGTGTGTGTGTGTGCACGTGTGTGTGTGTGTGTGTGTGTGTACTTATTTGGGAGAGAGAGTTGTGTTTTTGTTTTTATACACTGTTTTGCAGTTGCAATTATATCCCCTGCCCCGAGTTGGCTTTTAGCTTATTTATTTATTTATTTATTTATTTTTTGAGACAGAGTTTCGCTTGTTACCCAGGCTGGAGTGCAATGGCGCGATCTCGGCTCACCGCAACCTCCGTCTCCTGGGTTCAGGCAATTCTCCTGCCTCAGTCTCCTGAATAGCTGGGATTACAGGCACAAGCCACCATGCCCAGCTAATTTTTTTGTATTTTTAGTAGAGACGGGGTTTCACCATGTTGACCAGGATGGTCTCGATCTCTCGACCTCGTGATCCACCCGCCTCGGCCTCCCAAAGTGCTCGGATTACAGGCTTGAGGGCTTTTAGTTTTTTTATTTCAGTGCACCTGAAGGGAAAGGAATGTGCTTATTAAGGCCCACTGTTTTACTGAGGCCCATTGTATGAGCGTGAAGTCTGGCAGTTATCCAAGAGACATTTTCCCCAGTTTTTTGTGCCCGAGCTGTTTTTCTGCTTTTTCTGACAGCTTGTAGTAGAAGAGAATTGATTTCCTTTAAATGTAGGAGGCTAGAAAGTGAAGTTTGGCAGTAACCCTGGAGACTTCTTCCCCATCAGTTTTTGTGCCCTATCTGCTTTATTTATTTATTTTTTTTACTGTCTGTTTTTCTTGACTGCTTGTAGTTAGAAAAGAAGTGATTTCCTTGAAATGTATGAGGCTAGAAAGAGAACTGGAACTTGAAGTGGCGGTGTTTGTCCGAGATGACGGTGCTCCTGCTCTGTCAGAAGGAAACCCTACATTTGTGGTCAGTTGATTCTGACATTTGGCAAATATTTACTGAGCCCTTATCACCAGCCAAGCATGGTACTGAGTACTGGAATTATTGGGATAGTTTCTATAAGGTTTCTGTTTGAAATATACTGTTTTGTAAAAGAATATTCTGTGTTAAGAGAAACCTGGCAAAGCATCAAGCAGTCATTGATCTAACTTCAGTTTTTCCACTTTTAAAGTAAGAGACTTCAACCAAATAATTATTCTCAGATTTTAGAATTCATAAGAATCAACCAGAGAACCTCTGAAATACACATTCCTAGGACTCTACCCTGGAGAGTATGATTTCATAGGTCTGGGGCCCTGAGATCTGCCTTTTCAGTGAGGCATGTTTGCTGAATGAAAGGATGGATAGAAATTTAATAATAAATTTCTGCATAATCCAGTATTCTCTTTTATATTTCTAAAAGACATTTCTTTGAGCCTATTAGATCCTGGGAATCTTTCAGGTGAGCATGATTAGAGAGCTTGTAGGTTGCCTTCACATGTATCTGGCATATTTGAGTCTTGTATCAAAACAATAGATTGGGAAGGCTGGTGTTATTGTATTGATAAGTAAACAGTCTTAGAGAGAAAATGCAATTTATCTAAGTTTAGATCTCCTCAATGGTCAGCATTCAGAAGTTTAAAGAGCACAGGCTAAGTTCATGAGACATAACTGGGCTCAAATCTTGGCTCTGCCACCTGTGACCTTTGATGGGTCACAACCTTTTTGGACCTGTTTCCTCATTTGTAAACTGGGTACATTTGTGGCTAGTCTTCAGGCTTGTTGAAGTTAAAACAATACAGGTAAAACTCCAACTCACTGCACCCTGTACATGTCACATGCCTTTCCTTTCGTTCTGACCCTAAGTCCGATGCCTTTCCCAGAGTATCAAAGGGCCTCTCTAAGGGATGTGTCTGGCAGCTTGCACCAAACAAACTTGTGTATGTCAACAGCTGGGAAACTTTGACTTTCACAAGAATGTCAAAGCAAATGGACACACACACACACACACACACACACACACAAACAGGGATGTGCACCTTTGTGTAGGCAAGTGTACTCAAGAAGGCAGGCGGGGGAAGTGATATTTTCTTTCTCAAGTTTTAAGCAACCTAAGGCAGAATTTCAAGTACAGAAAGAGAACTTGGAAAACAAATTCAAGCCTGTGAAGCCTTTGTTAGCTTAGGTTACAACGAGTTAAACATGTTCAGTGCATTATAGCTTCCTCTCCTTTGCCTTTTTGATTGAGTTCTGTAGGTCAATTATACCCATTGTGCAGATGGGCAAGCTGAATGACCTTTGAGGTGCATAGTTCAATTATGAACTCAAATCCAGTTCATTTTTCAAAATCATATTTGTTCTCAAATCCCATCCTGCTTCTTCATTCTATTCAAGTGCCTGGAGATCTCCTTCCCTCACACTGTTTAAAGTCATGCCCCAGATCTCACCACAGGGAAATGAAGACATCACCATCCCTAAGATCCTGAAGTCTGGGGTGGACACCAAGAACGAACCCCAAAATTCAGGAGAAATGAAAATGGCATTAGAAAGGAAACTTTCCCTTTTCACAAAATGGTACCAAAAGTGAAGAAGGAAGCAGGAAGCTCCTGCCCCTCTTATTTTGTTTATTTATTTATTTTTGAGACAGAGTCTTGTTCTGTTGCTAGACGCCAGGCTGGAGTGCAGTGGCACCATCTCAGCTCACTGCAACCTCCGCCCCCCGGGGTTCAAGTGATTCTCCTGCCTCAGCCTCCTGAGTAGCTGGGACTACAGGCATGCACCACCATGCCCAGCTAATTTTTGTATTTTTAGTGGAGATGGGGTTTCACCATGTTGGCAAAGATGGGTCTCGATCTCTTGACCTCATGCTCTGCCCGCCTTAGCCTCCCAGAGTGCTGGGATTACAGGTGTGAGCCACTGCGCCCAGCCAAAAGCAAAGGCTTTAAAGACCAAGAACGCAGTGTTGAAAGATGTTTACAGCCACACACACACAAAAAGAAGAAGATCCATAAGTCAACCCACCTTCCCGAGGCCCAAGACACAGACTCCGGAGGCAGCCCAGATATCCTCAGAAGAGCACTCCCAGGAGAAACAACCTTGATCACTATGCTATCATCTAGTTTCCCCTTTTCTGCTGACCACTGATCAGCCATAAAGATGCTAGAAGACAACACACTTGTGTTCACTGTCGATGTTAGCCTAACAAGCACCAGATCAAACAGGCTGTGAAGAAGCTCTGTGGCATGGATGTGGCCAAGGTCAACACACGGATTCAGCCTGATGGAGAGAAGAAGGCATATGTTCGACTAGCTCCTGATGACCATGCTTTGGATGTTGCCAACAAAATTGGAATCATCTAAACTGAGTCCAGTTGCATAATTTTAAATATATGTATAACTTTTCTCTATTTAAAAAAAGAGAAAAGAAAGAAAACTTTCTGGGACAGACACGGTGGCTCACAACTCTAATCTCGCACTTTGTGAGGCCGAGGCAGATGGATCACCTGAGGTCAGGAGGTGGAGACCAGCCCAACCAACATAGTGAAACCCCTTCTCTACTAAATACAAAAAATTAGCTGGGTGTGGTGGCGGGCACCTGTCATCCCAGCCATTTGGGAGGCTGAGGCAGGAGAACTGCTTGAACCCGGGAGGTGGAGGTTGCATTGAGCCACAATTGCACCATTGCTCTCCAGCCTGGGTGATACAGTGAGACTCCCACCCCTCCCCCAAAAAAGGAAACTTTCTCTGCCAGACAACAGCTTCTGCTTGTTGTATTTGCTGTCCCATAAACATGCCTGGGGTGCAGACACAGCCTCCTTTCTCCCGGGTTAACCCCACACAGTTCCCTCAGCACAGGCACCCTTTTGTTCGATGCTCACAAAGTCCGGTTCCTCCCTTGGCTGAGCACACAGCGTCATAGGATCTAACCCTCTATTGCCTTCTCCAGGCATCTTTACCTTCCCACCTGCCACACTACCAGAAAAAGAAAGTAAAAAGTCAATAAAGACATTTCTTTATCTGATTTGTCTTAAAGTCAAAAGGAGGAAGGACTGAGGCAGATCAATATTTAGTTTGTCCTACAGTCAAAAGGAGGAAGAATTAAGGCAGATAAATATTTAATTTGTTCTATATTCAAAGGAGGAGCAATGAAGGTAGATAAATAAGGATAATATTTCAGGTAGATAAACATGAAATCCTGTGTTTATTTCCCGCAGACTAAGTGCACAATAATGGGCTGGTGTCCACAGGATTAGCCAGGAAGTTCTGCCCTGTCCTCCCACCCTCCTCTCCCCTTGGTGCCCCTGGGCTCAGGGAAGGCGCTTCCTGCAGTGATTCTGAAAGGAATGACCTAGACTGGGCGCCTTGTCCCAGGCCTGTAATCCTCGCACTTTGGGAGGCCTAGGCAAGCGGATTGCTTGAGCTCAGGAGTTCCAGATCAGCCTAAATATAATGAAACCCTATCTCTATAAAAAGTACAAAAATTAGTGGGTGTGGTAGCATAGACCTTTAGTTCCAGCTACTCGGGAGGCTGAGGCAGGAGCATTACTTGAGCCCAGGAGGTTGAGGCCGCAATGGAGCCATGATTGCACCACTGCACTCTGGCCTGGGCAATAGAGTGAAACCCTGTCTCAAAAATAAGTAAATAAAATATTTTTAAATGCAGAATTTAATCTAACCACAAGAAAACTGCAGACAAACCTATTTTACAAAATAACTGGCCTAAACTCTTCAAAAATATCAAGACTGCGGAAGATGGAGAAAGGTTGAGGAGCTATTTCACATGAAAGGTGATTAAAGAAATCTGATGACTAAATGTAATCTGTGATCCTGCAGTTGAACATAGAATACTGGGACAACTGGTGAAGTTTGCATATGGACTATGGATTACATAATATTATTTTATCAACGTTGAGTTTTCTGATTTTTGGTAAATGTTCTGAGATCATATAAAAAGAAAATTCTTGTTCTCAGGAACTCCATATTGAAGTGTTCATAGATGAAGGGACATGATGAATGCAAATTACTCTTAAATTGTTAAAGTGCACATACACACACACACACACACACACACACATATAAGTGTGTATGTGTATCAGGGGCCGGGGAGAGAGAGAGACACATGCTGGGTATAGTGGCTCAAGCCTGTAATTTCAGCACTTTGGGAGACCAGGCAGGCAGATTGCCTGAGCTCAGGAGTTCAAGACCAGCGTGGGAAACATGGCAAAAGCCCATTCCTACCAAAAATACAAAAATTAGCCAGGCGTGGTGGCACGTATCTATAGTCCCAGCTACTTCTGGGGCTGAGTGGGGAGGATCACTTGAGCCCAGGAGGTCAAGGCCACAGTGAGCAGAGGTTGCGCCACTGCACTCCAGCCTGAGTAACAGAGCAAGACTGTTTATTTAAAAAAAAAAAAGAGAGAGAGAGAAGAGAGAGAGGAAATGATAGCTCAAATGGAGCAAAATGTTAACAGCTGATAAATCTGGGTGAAGGGTATATAGTTGTTTGTTTTAATTAGTCTATAACTTTTGTACATGTGAAACTAGATCAAATTTAAAAGTTTTTAAAGGGTCTCCTATTGGCCAATAAGCACATGAAAAGATGTTCAATGACCAGCAACAGTGGCTCATGCCTATATTCCCAGCATTTTGGGAGTCTGAGGCAGGCAGATCACTTGAGGTCACAAGTTCTTGACCAGCCCAGCCAACATGGTGACATTCCATCTCTATTAAAAATACTAAGGCCAGGCGCAGTGGCTCAAGCCTGTAATCCCAGCACTTTGGGAGGCCGAGGCGGGTGGATCACGAGGTCGAGAGATCGAGACCATCCTGGTCAACAAGGTGAAACCCTGTCTCTACTAAAAATACAAAAAACTAGCTGGGCGTGGTGGCGCGTGCCTGTAATCCCAGCTACTTAGGAGGCTGAGGCAGGAGAATTGCCTGAGCCCAGGAGGCGGAGGTTGCGGTGAGCCGAGATCGCGCCATTGCACTCCATCCTCGGTAACAAGAGCGAAACTCCGTCTCAAAAAAAAAAAAAAATACTAAACTTAGCTTCTACTATGGCCGCCATTGGAGAGCAGCAGCCATGGCTCTTTGCTACCCTATGGCCGTGGGCCTCAACAAGGGCCACAGGTGACCAAGAACGTGAGCAAGCCCAGGCACAGCCGCCTCTGTGGGCATCTGACCAAACACGCCAAGTTCGTGTGGGACATGATCCGGGAGGTGTGTGGCTTTGCCCCGTATGAGTGGCATGCCATGGAGTCACTGAAGGCCTCCAAGGACAAAAATAAGCTGGACATGGTGGTGGGCACCTGTAATCCCAGCTACTCAGGAGTCTGAGGAAGGAGAGTTGCTTGAACCTGGGAGGCAGAGGTTGCAGTGAGCTGAGATCATGCCACTGCACTCTGGCCTGGGCAATAAGAGTGAAACTATGTCTCAAAAAAGAAAAGAGAAGATGTTCAATATCATCAGGCATTCAGGAAATTAGGGAAAGGCAAATCAAAATCACAATGAGCTACCACTTCACTCTCACTGGGAAGGCTACAGTCAAAAAGATAATAGCCTGTGTTGATGGGAAGGTGTAGGTATCAGAACCGTATGGCAGTTCTTTGAAAGGTTAAACATGCAGTTGCGTTTAACCCGGTAATTCTATTCCTAGGCATACACCGAAGAGAATTAAGAACAGATACAAAAGCACATACTTGCACACAATTGTTCATCACAGCATTATTCACAACAGCCAAAAGCTGAAATCAATACAGATGTTCATGAACAAACATGAAAATGTGGTCTATTTATACAATAGAACATTATTCAACAATAAAAAGGAAAGATGTGGCCAGGCGCGGTCGCTCACGCCCGTAATCCTAGCACTTTGGGAGGCCAAGGCGGGCAGATCACAAGGTCAAGAGATCGAGACCATCCTGGCCAACAATGTGAAACCCCGTCTCTACTAAAAATACAAAAATTAGCCAGGCATGGTGGCACACATGTCTGGTCCCATCTACTCGGGAGTCTAAGGCAGAAGAATCACTTGAACCCAGGAGGCAGAGTTTGCAGTGAGGTGAGATTGCACCACTGCACTGCAGCCTGGCAACAGAGCAAGACTCCATCTCAAAAATAAAAATAAAAAAATGAAAGAAGTACTGATACATGCTATCACCTGAGTGAACTTTGTAAACGTGATGCTAAGTGAAAGAAAGCAGCACAAAAGACCACACATTATATGATTCCATTTACATGAAATGTCCAGAATAGGCCAAAATATAATGATAGAAAGTAGATTAGTGAGTGCCTAGGGCTGGGGAGGATGGAGAATAGCAGGGTTATATTTAAAGGATTCAGTGTCCTTTTGGGAGGGATTGAATGTTCTAAACTGATTGTGGCAATAGTTGAACAACTGTGAATATGTTAAAAATCACTGAAGGCCGGGCGCGGTGGTTCAAGCCTGTAATCCCAGCACTTTGGGAGGCCGAGGCGGGTGGATCACGAGGTCAAGAGATCGAGACCATCCTGGTCAACATGGTGAAACCCCGTCTCTACTAAAAATACAAAACATTAGCTGGGCATAGTGGCGCGTGCCTGTAATCCCAGCTACTCAGGAGGCTGAGGCAGGAGAATTGCCTGAACCCAGAAGGCAGAGGTTGCGGTGAGCCGAGATCGCACCAATGCACTCCAGCCTGGGTAACAAGAGCGAAAACTCCGTCTCAAAAAAAAAAAAAAAAAAAAAAAAAAAAAATCACTGGATTGCAAGGTGGATTGTATGGTATGTGAATTTCATCTCAACAAAGCTATTACTCAAACAGTGTTCTTTTTAACATTTTTTCTTCTGTCTTGAACTCCCATGATGTCACCAAAACTTGTGCTTGTTTGTCCGCCAAAGCACCAGTTTGTATAATAAATTGTATGTTCACCCTACTTAAGCTTTATGCAGGACTCAAAAGCAAGGCTGACTTGATGATGGAGTTTTGCTGTTGCAATAGAAAAAGGATATGAAGTAGGGGAATTTTCTGTCAGAGAAGTGGAAAGCCTGGCTCTTCTGGCCTGGAGGAGTCAAGAAAGGAGAAAAGAGCAGCATTAATGATAATAATGATAGTATCAATGAAAAGAATAGCAATAGCAAACTTCTATTAGGTGCTTACTCCGTGCCAGCATAGCGCTAAGTGCTTACATAAATAATCTCCTTTGATCCTTACAGTATCTCTGTGAGGGATTCAGACCTTACATCCTTCTCCATTGTCCATGCTCCTCGGGGAAGCAGTGGTCAGGCAATGGTTTCCAACCTCCCCTTTCTACACCAAAGTCCCAAAGCGGGAAGTGGGTGGAAGACATGAGGTGATTATTCACAAGTTACCCCCTATTTTCTTCTCCTTAGTAACCAACTCCTGAAGAGGCTGGAAAACCAAATACTCTCTTTCCCAGCCTTCCTTGAAAATAGAATGTGACTTAGTTTGGCCGATTAGACGTAAGTTTCCTCTAGAGCTTCTGGGGAAGACGTTTTGTTTTCAGATGAAAGGGACCACCACAAGAGAAATGCTGCCTGTGCTCACTGGTCTCACTTATATGTTCCTTAAACTCAAATGTGATAGGTGGAGCTGAGGCAGCCATTTTATGATGATTAGCCAAAAAAGATAAGAAAAATAGGCCGAGGGCCACGCACAGTGGCTCATGCCTGGAATCCCAGCACCTTGGGAGCTGAGGTGGGTGGATCACCTGAGGTCAGGAGTTCAAGACCAGCCTGACCAATATGGTGAAACCCTGTCTCTACTAAAAATACAAAAATTAGCCAGGTGTAGTGGCGTGCACCTGTAATCTCAGCTATCCAGGTGGCTGAGGCAGAAGAATCACTGGAACCTGGGAATCAGAGGCTGTAGTGAACTGAGATCACACTAGTGCGCTCCAACCTGGGTGACGGAGCAAGACTCTGTCAAAAGAAAGAAAGAAGGAAAGGAGGGAGGGAGGAAGGGAGGGAAGGAGGGAGGAAAGAAGGAAGGGAAAGAGGGAGGGAGAGAGGGAGGAAGGAAGGGAAAGAGGGAGGGAGAGAGGGAGGGAAAGAAAGACAGGCCAAGGATAACAGAAGAGAGCACCTGGGCTCTTAATGACCTCGCAGAGTTGCCGAGCCATCCCTAATACCACCTTCTCCTGGACCTTGTGAAAACCCTTATGGTTTATGTCACTGTTAATTAGAGTTTCTGTTACTTGCAGCCAAAAGCATTCCTAATCAAAATAACATGTTAGATGAAAGGAAAGCCAACAACAGAGGGACTCTGTCCATCTGACAGGGTTTTCTGCCAGGTGGAAGGAGGGTGTGCTGCAGTAAGCTGTAGGTGAAAGCACTTCAGTGGCAGAGAGCAGTGCCTGGCCCCAGAGCCCATGCGTGACGGGCTGAGGTTCCAGGCCCCCTGAGAGGCAGGGAGCACCCAATGTAGCTGACTCTGGCTAGAGCACTTGGCAAAGCAGGCCTTACTGCTGGGGTGAAGTGGGCCTTGCTGAACAGGAATAACAACCAGAATTCTAGGCAGCACCATCACAAGACCATGGTGAGGCCAATTCGAAGCGAAGACTACCAGCCTGAATGAGTCAAGACCAGATCACAAATTCACACCAAATATACCAGGACAAGGGGCCTGGGAACCCCAGCAAGCTTGGCTCTCTGTAAAACCATCTCTGTCCTATATTGTTGGAATTCGGCAGAGGAAGGGAGGGGCAAAGACGTTGGAATGTAACATAGCTAGCCTAAAGTTAGAACCTAAGCAACGCCATTTTATAAAAGAAAAGCTGTTTTTGAAATAAGTTGTAACGGCTGGCCCATTCTCCTCCAATAACTGCTGACCTTGGCTTCTGTAAATAAAACTGCTAGTTTGCTCTGCAAAATGCCCACAAAAGCTGCTCACCTTCTCTTATCAGTAACTGCCAGAATTGCTAGCCTTTGCTTACCGGTAATGACCAGGACAAGCAGCTCAAGCTAATTCCATCTTGACTCCTGCAACTTGTAATAAATAACTAAGGTCTGTAAACTGGTGTTTATCTTGACTTCTGTAAAGCACTTAAGTGGCAATCGGAATGACAACAGTCCCCTGGTCCTCAGAATGTGTGGAGCCCTCGTCTCCACCCAGGAGGTGATTTACAGAATCCACAAGCCCTCGGAATGTCTGAAGCCCTTCACCCCATCCCCGCTCCACACCCCAACTCCCAAGGTGGCTTTTCAGGTATAAAAAGTATTGGCACCCTCCTTTTGACGCCACGGGTTGGAGAGACGCGAGTCCTCTGTGGCCGCCAGCAATAAAAACCCTGCAATTTGGCATATTTTTGTCTTGGTGTTGACTTTCTATGTTCAGTCCGGTATAACAACTTTCCCAAAAGAATCTTATGTCCCAGATTTCAAGAAAACGGCAAAGAGCCACTGGATACAAAAGGGACCACACGGACAGACAACGAGTATCTCTCCAGAAACATGAGACAGAAGACCACATAGCAGCTGGATGTGCTGGTTCACACATGTAATCTCAGCCTTTGGGAAGCCAAGGTAGGTGGATTGCTTGAGCCCAGGAGTTCAATACCGGCCTGGAAAACATGGCAAAACATCTTGTTTGTTTTTTTTTTTTTTTTTTTTTTTGAGACACAGTCTTGTTCCGTCGCCAGGCACCAGGCTGCAGTGCAGAGACACAATCTCCACTCACTGCAACCTCTGCCTCCCAGGTTCAAGCAATTCTCCTGCTCACCCTCCCAAGTAGCTAGGACTACAGGCGGATGCCACGACTGCCAGCTAATTTTCGTATTTTTAGGAGAGATGGCGTTTCACCATGTTGTCCAGGATGGTCTCGATCTCTTGACCCTGTGATCTACCCGCCTCAGCCTCCCAGAGTGCTGGGATTATAAGTGTGAGCCACCGCACCTGGCAAAACGTCATTTCTACAAAAAAACAAAAAATTAGGCAGGCACAATGGCTCATGCCTATAGTCCCAGCTACTTGGGAGGCTATAATGGGCAGATAGCTTGAGCCTGGGAGATCAAGGCTGCAGTAAGCCATGATGGTGCCACTGCACTACAGCCTGGGCTACAGGCTGGTAAAAAAAAGAAGACGAGTCTCAAAAAGAAAAGCAGGAGGAGGAGGAGGAGGGCACCATACAAGCAACTACCCCAAAACCCGTATAATCCCTATAACTTTGACATGTTCTGGAGGAGAATGGGAGAAATGTCCCCAAGAGGGCTGAGATGAGATTCTCTACCCTCCCAGTGGGATGGGGCCCTGAAACCAAAATTAAGTCAAAGATAGAAGGTAAGAAGATGTAGTTTCTTTTGCTCTTCATGTTAGGTACTGAGATATATACACACCCAAACTAGAACCAACGTGCAGAATCCACAGGGATACAGATTCCAAGTGAGGAAACACCTCCCAATACTCGGCCCAAACCAGAGGCGGAATAGCTCGCCTCCGAGGACAGTGATGAATCAGTCCCAGCAGACATGCAGGCCACAGCTGGATGACTTCCCAATAGTGTGTTGTAGGAAGGTAACTTTAAGACACCACAGCAGTCACGGAAGGCACCACTCGGGGCTCCTGCAGCAATAAATGAATTGCCTGACTCCCCAGTTGCTGCAATATGATTAATCATTAGGGAAATGCAAACTAAAATCACAAGATACTACTTTACACTCACTAGCTTGAAGTGGCTAAATCAAAAAGGATGGCTAAATCAAAAAGACAGAGAATAACAGGTGTTAGTAAGAATATGGAGTGATTGGACCATTCATACAATTGCTGGAGGAAAAGTAAAAGGTGCAGTCTCTTTGGAAAAAAGTTTGGTAGCTCCTCAAAAAAAAAAAAAAAAAAAAGATAAACATAGGATTATATGACCCAATGAACTGAAAACAGCTACTCAAACAAATACCTGTACATGAATGCTAATAACAGCATTATTCATAATAGGCAAAAAACAGAAACAACCTCATTGTTCATCAACTGTTGAGTGGATAAACAAGATGTGGCATATTCATATAATGAAATATTATTCAGCTATTGAATGAAACAAAAATCTTCAACAAAATATTGTACTAGCAAACTGAATTCTACCGCACATTAAAGAAGTTATACATCACGACTGCGCAGGACTGATTCCTGGCTGGAAGTATGAGTTAACATGCAAAAATAAATTAACATAATAAATACCATATTAATATAATGAAGGAGATATCTACATCATCAACTTTGTTGATTAAAAAAAATACTTGGCAAAATGTGACAACCTTTCATAATAAAAACCTTCAACAAACTAAGAATAGAAGGAAACTACTTCAAAATAACCATGGCCATATATGAAAAGCCCCCAGCTAACACAATATTCAATAGCAAGAAACTGAAATCTTTTCTTCTGAGATCAGGAACAACACAAGGATGCTTACTCTAACCACTTCTATTCAACATAGTACTGAAAACTTTTGCCAGAGCAATTAGGCAAGAAATGGAAAAACAGGCAATCAGATTGGAAAGATAAATATAAATTTTATCTGTATTTATATATGACAAGATTTTATATATAGAAAACCCTAAAGATTCCACAAAATAAGTGTTGGAACTAATACATGAATTCAGCAAAGTTGCTGGAAACTAACACAGAAGGAAATCGTGAAAATAATCCCACACAAAAATCCCACACAAAAATCACAGAAGGAAATCGTGAAAATCATCCCATTTACAATAGCATCAAAAATAATAAAATACAAATTAACCAAAGAGGTGGAAAAATTTGTATACTGAAAACTACAAAACATTGCTGAGAGAAATTATAGCAGACAAAAATATATGAAAAGACATCCTGTGCTCATGAATTAGAAGAGACTAGTGTTGTTAAAATGCACACACTGCCTAAAGCAATCAGAGTCAATGTAATTCTATCAAAATCTCAGTGGTATTTTTTTTTTTGCAGAAATAGGAAAAAAAAAATCCTAAAATACATGTGGAATCTCAAGGGACCCTGAATAGTCAAAACAGTCTTTAAACAAGAACAAAGTTGGAGGGCTCACATTTCCTGATTTCAAAACATATCACACAGCTACAAGTAATCAGAACAGTGCCAGCTGGGTGCGGTAGCTCATGCCTGTAATCCTAGGACTTTGGGAGGCCGAGGAGGACAGTTCACTTGAAGTCAGGAGTTCAAGACCAGACTGGCCAACATTGTGAAACCTAGTCTGTACTAAAAATACAAAAATTCGGCCTGGCGCCGTGGCTCACGCCTGCAATCCCAGCACTTCGGGAGGTCGAGGCGGGCGGATCACGAGGTCAAGAGATGGAGACCATCCTGGCCAACAATGTGAAACTTTGTCTCTACTGAAAATACAAAAATTAGCCGGGTGGCACGCGCCTGTGGTTCCAGCCACTCGGAAGGCTGAGGCGGAAGAATCGCTTGAACCCAGGAGGCGGAGGTTACAGTGAGAGGAGATTGCTCCCCTGCACTCCAGCCTGGCCACAGAACAAGACTCCATCTCAAAAATAAATAAGTAAATAAATAAATAAATAAAATACAAAAATTCGCCAGGCATGGTGGTGCACACCTGTAATCCCAGCTCCTGGAGAGAATAAGGCACAAGAATAACTTGAACCCGGAAGGTGGAGTTTGCAGTGAGCCAAGATTGCATCGATGTACTCCAGCATGGGCTGCAGAGTGAGACTCCCTCTCAACAAACAAACAAACAAACAAAAAAAACCCACAATCTGCTACTGACATAAAGATAGACATATAGAACAATGTAACAGAATAGACATCCCAGAAATAAACCCTCGTACATATGGTCAGATGATCTTTTTCTTTTTCTTTCTTTCTTTTTTTTTTTTTTTTTTTTTTTGAGATGGAATCTTGCTCTGTCTCCAGGCTGGAGTTCAGTGGCACAATTTCGGCTCACTGCAACCTCTGCCTCCTGGGTTCAAGCTGTTCTTCCTCCTCAGCCTCCCGAGTAGCTGCGACCACAGGCATGTGCCACCACGCCTGGCTAATTTTTGTAATTTTAGTAGAGACGGGGTTTCACCTTGTTGGTCAGGATGGTCTCGATCTCTTCACCTCCTGATCTGCCCTCCTCAGACTCCCAAAGTACTGGGATTACAGGTGTGAGCCGCCGTGCCCGGCCAGTCAAATGATCTTTAGTAAGGGCACCAGCACCTCATAATAGGAGAAGGACAGTCTCTTCAACAAATGGTGTTGGGAAAACTGTATATTCACATACAAAAGAATACAGTTGATGGCTGGGAATGGTGGTACACGCCTGTAACCCCATATACAAAAATTAACCAAAATGGATTAAAGGCTAAATGCTAAGATGTAAAACTAAAGCTCTTAGAGGAAAACATAAGGGAAAACTGCATAAGATGAGTTTTTACACGGATTTATTGAATGTGACACTGAAGTACAGGCAACATCAAAAATAGATGAATAGGACTACCTCAAACTTAAAAACATCTTTACGTCAAAGGAAATAATGACCACAGTGAAAAGGCAACCTATGGAATGGGAAAAAAATACTGTTAATCACAAATCTGAAGAAGGGTTAATATCCAGAATACCCAAGGAACTCTTACGATTCAACTACAAAACCCAATTAAAAAATGGACAATGGATTTGAATACACATTCCTCTAATGAAGAGATATAAATAGGCCAACAGGCCTATGACCAGATGTTCAACAGCACTAATCATTCGAGAAATGCAAATCAAAACTACAATGAGATGTCACTTCACAGCTGCTAGGTTGTCTAGTTATCAAAAAAAAATCCCAGAAGAACAAATGCTAGCAAGGATGTGGGGAAATTGGAACCCTTGTGCATTGTTAGTGGGAATGTAAAATGGTGCAGCTGCTGTGGAAAACAGTAGAGAGGTTCCTAAAAAAATTAAAAATAGAATTACTGTATAATCCAGCAGTCCCTCTTCTGGGTTTACACCCAAAAGTATTGAAAGCAGGATCCCAAAGAGATATTTTCACACTCATGCTTGTTGCAGCATTATTCTCAATAGCCAAGAGATGGAAGCAACCCAAATGTCATTCATGGATTTAAAAATGTGCTTATACATGCAATGCAATTGTGAATATTATTCAGTTATCATAAGTATACGCAATTATTATAATTGTAACATCATTCAGCGTTAAAAAATAAGAAATTACTGTCAAATGCTACAATATTAATGAACCTTGACGGCATGTACTAAGAGAAATAAATCAGTTTCAAAAAGACAAAAACTGAGCCAGGTGTGATGGCTCTCACCTGTAATCCCTGCACTTTGGGAGGCAGAGGTGGGTGGATCACCTGAGGTCAGGAGTTCGAGACAAGCCTGGCCAACATAGTGAAACCCTGTCTCTACTGAAAATACAAAAAAAATTAGCCGGATGTGGTGGCAGACGCCTGTAATCTCAGCTACTCAGGAGCCTGAGGGAAGAGAATCACTTGAACTCGGGAGGTGGAGGTTGTGGTGAGCCAAGATTGTGCCACAGCACTCCAGTATGGGCAACGAGAGGGAATCTCCGTCTCAAAAATAACAAAATAAAACAAAACAAATTTAAATTCTATAGCTCCTTCAGCTCCTATAGGGGAAATAACATGGGTTTTGTTTTCAGGAAGACCTGAATTTAAATCCCAACTTCATTAGTCACTATTTGAAGGATCTGGAGAAATTGTTTACCCTCTTTGAAGTTCCGTTTCCCTCTCAGGAGAGCAGAGATGATTAAGTCTTCGTTACAAGGTTGTTACAAGGATTACACGTAACAACATGTGTAAAACTCTAACAGAATCTGGTACTTATGAGACGTGATTTCCTTTTCCCATATCAGCATGCCCTTCTATTTTTGTTTCTTGGTGTATCAGTAAGACCCTCCTTTCTTCTTTTTCTTGGTATATCAGTCAGAATCCTGCTAGAAAAAAGATTGCAGAGCTGTAACACGTAACTCAAGGACCATTTTCAAAAGTGTAGATGTTTATGGGGTGGCGATATTCCCGGAGACTTACAGGCATGAACCACTGCGTGAACAGGTGTTCAAGACCAGCTTGACCAATACGGTGAATCTCGGTTTCTACTAAAAATACAAAAATCATGGTGGCCCATGCCTGTAGTCCCAGCTATTCAGGAGGCTGAGATAGGAGAATTGCTTGAACCCAGGAAGCAGAGGTTGCAGTGGGTAGAGATTATGCTTCTGTGTACTCCAGCCTGAGCGACAGAGAGAAATTCCATCTCAAAAAATAAATAAATAAAAGACCAGGCGCGGTGGTTCATGCCTGTAATTCCAGCACTTTGGGAGGCCGAGGCGGGTGAATCACCTGAGGTCGGGAGTTCAAGACCAGCCTGATCAACATGGTGAAACCCCGTCTCTACTACAAATGCAAAAATTAGCTGGGTGTGGTGGCGGGCTCCTGTAATTCCAGCTACTCGGGAGGCTGAGGCAGGAGAATCGCTTGAACCTGGGAGGTGGAGGTTGCAGTGAGTCATGACTGCGCCGTTGAACTCCAGCCTGAATGCCAAGACCGAAATTCCATCTCAAGAAAAAAAAAAATCATCATTTTAACTCTCTTCAAGTGTACAGTTCAGTGGCACTAAGTACATTCACGTTGCTATGTGACCATCACTACTATCCACCTCCAGAATGTTTTATCCTCCCAAACTGAAAATCTGTACCTAGTAAACAATAATTTCCCATTCCCCTCTTTCCCCAGCACCTGGCAACCACCATTCTATTTGTCTCTGTGAATTTGACTATTTAAGTGCCTCATATAAGAAGAATCATGCAGTATTTGTCCTTTTGTGTCTGGCCTATCTCAACTGGCATAATGTCTTCAAGGTTCATTTGTGCAGTAGCATGTGTCAGAATTTTCTTTCATTTTAAAGCTGAATAATATTCCAGTGTATGCATAGGACCACATTTTGTCTGTCTGTTCACCTGTTGATGGACATTTGGGTTCTTTCTACCACTGGGTTATTGTGTAGAATGTTGCTATAAACCGTGGTGTACAAATACCTGTTGGAGTTCCTTCTTTCAATTACTACTATTATTATTATTATTATTATTATTTGAGATGGAGTTTTGCTGTTGTTGCCTAGGCTGGAGTGCAATGGCACAGTCGCTGTAATCTCCCATTGAACAATTTTAACACCTTTGTCATTTGACAGGGATGTTAAATGATTGTTACGTGATGAGAGGGTTCATTTCTAAGCCTTCTATTCCATTGGTCTATATAGCTTGCACCACATGATTTTGATTACTGTGGCTTTGTCAAAAGTTTGGAAATAAGAAAGTGTGAGTCCTCCAACTTTGTTCTTATCTTAAGATTGTTTTTGCTATTTGAGGTCTCTTGAGATTCCATGTAAATTTTTGGATGGGTGTTTGTATTTCTGCAAAGAAGTCACCGAATTTTTGAGAGGAATGGCACTGGTTTTTAGCAATATTAAGTCTTCCGGCCGGGCACGGTGGCTCAAGCCTGTATTCCCAGCACTTTGGGAGGCCAGGGTGGGTGGATCACTTGAGGTAAAGAGTTTGAGACCAGACTGGCCAACATGATGAAACCCTGTTTCTACTCAAAATACAAAAATTAGCTGGGTGTGGTGGCACATACCTGTAATCCCAGCTACTGGCAAGGCTGAGGCAGGAGAATCGCTTGAACCCCACCTCCGTCTTGCTCTGTTGTCCGGGCTGGAGTGCAGTGGTCCAATCTCGGTTCACTGCAACCTTTGCCTCCCAGGTTCAAGCGAATCTCCTGCCTCAGCCTCCCGAACAGCTAGGACTATAGGTGACTACAGGCGGGTACCATCCCACCCAGCTAATTTTTGTATTTTTAGTAGAGACCGGGTTTCACCATGTTGACCAGGACGGTCTGGATCTCCTGACCTCGTGATCCAGCTGGCTCAGCCTCCCAAAGTGCTGCAATTACAGGTGTGAGCCACTGCATGATCTGTATCTATATGTATTTCATTTTCTTTTTTTTTTTTTTTTTTTTTTTTGAGACAGAGTCTTGCTCCATCACCAGGAGCCAAGCTGGAGTGCAGTGGTGCAATCTCGGCTCACTGCAGCCTCCGCCTCCTGGGTTCAAGCAATTCTCCCGCCTCAGCCTCCTGAGTAGCTGGGACTACAGGCACACCCCAACACACCCAGATAACTGTTTTGTACTTTTAGCAGAGACGGGGTTTCACCATGTTGACCAGGATGGTCTCAATCTCTTGACCTCGTGATCTGCCCTCCTTGGCCTCCCAAAGTGCTGGGATTATAGGTGTGAACCACTGTGCCCGGCCATATATATTAATGTAATTTTTAATATTTGTTAAAACCATTAAAAAACCTTTCCAGATAAGAACAGCAACTACTACTATGTATCATACAATAATTCAACTAAATAGTTTAAGAACTCACTGTAGCTTAGTGGTTAAGACACAGCACTCCAGAGCTAGATGATCTGGATTCAAGTCCTGCCTCTATTACATATATGTTGTGTAACCTTAAGCAACCTCTCTTTGCCTTAGTTTACTTTCCTTCAAATAGGAAGTAAGGCAGACAAACTCACATTTTATTAGAATGAGGGACATCCTACAAGATAACTGGGAAGTACTCTTCAAAGCTATCAAGGTCATGAAATTTAAAAAAAGACAGAGGAACTGTCCCAGATTAAAAGGGACTAAGGAGTTGCAACAACTAAAGGCAAAGCGGCATCTTGTGTAGGACGCTGCAGCAGAAAAGGGACATTAGCGGGACAAGAAAGTCCCCCTTCCCTCTGGAGGAGCATAATTCCAAGGATTATATTGATGGCATTTTCCAGAGGTTGCTGCTCCAGTCACCCACTGTGATTATTTGCTTCGTAACACTTTTTGTTTTTTAAAGATGGGGTTTCACCATTGTGGCCAGGCTGGTCTTGAACTCCTGACCTCAGGTGATCCACCCACTTCAGCCTCCCAAAGTGCTAGGATTACAGGCATGAGGCACAGCGCCTGGCCCACTTTTTTTTTTTTTTTTTTTTTTTTGAGAGAAAGTCTCACTCTGTGGTCCAGGCTGGAGTTCAGCAGCACCATCTCAGCTTATTGCAACCTCCGCCTTCCTGGTTCAAGCGATTCTCCTGCCTCAGTCTCTGGAGTAACTGGGACTACAGGCATGCACTACCACACCTGGCTAATTTTTGTATGTTTAGTGGAGACGGGGTTTCGCCATATTGGCCAGGCTGATCTCGAGCTCCTGATTTCAGGTGATCCGCCTACCTCAGCCTCTTGAAATGCTGGGATTACAGGGGTGAGCCACCGTGCCTGGCCTTATAACACATTTTTTTTTTTTAATTGGCTGCTGCCTGCCTTTTCCTGGCTCACTTCTTCATGCCCCACCCAGTGTTCCCTGTGTCTCCCAAATAAAGGAACTGTCACCAAATCCTTGTCTCAGGGCAGCTCCTAGGGGAACCCAAACTAGGACATTTCGTTCCATTTTTATACAGAACAAAAACAGGTGAAATTAATCTGTGCTAACAGCAGTCTGAGTGATGACTGCCCTTGGATGAGAAGAAGGTAGAGACTGGATGCAGACAGAACGAGGCTTCAGAGGCCCTGGTAATGTTCTATTTCCTGATCTGAGTCCTGGTCAAATGACTGTGTTTTTTATTTGTGAAAATTAATTGAGACATACAGTGATAATAGGTAAAATTTGGGGTTGGATTATTATAACTCTAAAATATTTTTAAAGTAATTCTGTTAGTTTTGGCAGAGGGCACGATTTTTTTTGGTCAGATGTTTTGTTGCTGTTTGTTTTTAGAGTTACCTGGGATCTTACTCTGGAGTGCAGTGGTACAATCATAGGTCACTGCAGCCTCAACAACACCCGCCCCCCCCACCGCCCCCAGGGCTTAAGCAATCCTCCCGCTTTGGCTACCCAAGTAGCTGGGACTGCAGGCAGGAGCCAACATACCTAGCCTCAGTTTTGTTTTTTACAGTGAAGGAATGGTAAAAATTCTTACTCATTGGCGTTTGCAATGAAAACGGGATCATATGCCGGGCGCGGTGCCTGAAGCCTGTAATCCCAGCACTCTGGGAGGCCAAGGCTGGTGGATCACAAGGTCAAGCGATCAAGACCATCCTGGTCCACACGGTGAAATCCCGTCTGTACTAAAAATACAAAAAATTAGCTGAGCATGGTGGCGCGTGCCTGTAATCCCAGCTACTCAGGAGGCTGAGGCAGGAGAATTGCCTGAACCCAGGAGGCGGAGGTTGCGGTGAGCCGAGATCGCGCCATTGCACTCCAGCCTGGGTAACAAGAGTGAAACTCCGTCTCAAAGAAGAAAAAAAAAAAAAAACACACACACACAAGAAAACGAGATCATACATTTGTAAGAAGAAAAACAACAAATCATTTTGATAATTAATTTTCTGGTCCACATATGGCCAGAAAGTAGGAAGAGACAAAGGCCAGAGGGATGAAAAGTTGGTTCCAGGTGGCAAGGAAGAGGACAAGAGAGAGAAGATGTAGAGATGATATGGTCCGCGCAGACCAGGGAGAGAAAAAAGGAAGCAAGTGACAGCAGCAAAACATGAATACAGAAAGACAGACTTTTTATCTCCATGCTGTGAGAATGGATGTAAGATTCCTCTCCAAAGCCGGAATGCATAGGCATTCATGTAACGCCTTCTTTATTCTACATTCAATAAAGAAAAATTCCTCAAACCTTGTTTGACATTCAATGAAGACCATTTCTTTTAAGAAAGCAGCAGGGTCAATCCCCGTTTACAAGGTGTAGTGCGTCTCTTTTCACAGCCTCACGTTTCCATCTGGTGGCCTTTTAAGATATCATGGACAAGGACTCAAGAGTTATAACTAAGGCAGGGTGGATATTTCCTGCCGGCATCTGTCTTGTGTGAAGGTCAAACCCAGGCCTGAGACGGGAGGGTCTGCATCTGTAAGGCGGCTGGTAAGGAGAGGTGTGGAAGAAGACATCTAAACCAACCCTGTGAATTTCGTTTCAGGGTGGCCTGAGCCACAACATTCACATCAAAAACAAGCATATTATCTTAAGATTTATTGACCTTTGTCAGCCACTCCTACTACGTCTTCCTATAGATATTAATGCTTAAGAAAATAACCAACAGGCAAAGTAAATTTTACTGAGATTCCGGATTGGCCTATCATTAAGTTGAATTGTTCACTGTACCGACACTGAAACATTTATTGCAATACATTACAGAGCAAGTTTAAATGGCCTAGGCACCCAAACACACATACACCCGCCTACTCCAACCTCATGTCAGAGTTCCCTACTCTTCCTAAATCAAAGACAAACGTTTTGCTGGTATTTTTTTAAGTGTAATTTAGGGACTTCAGATGGGGTAAGAAAAATGTCTGAAAGGCCCTCCCCTCCATGCTGTGCCCTTATAAATGACAGTAGAGATAGAGAAATGAAATTACTGTCTATACAGTTGGGCTTGAAGTCATAAAGGGGAGTGCTTGAGATCACAGAAATAAACAAGGAAGTTCTTAAGAAGCCATAGGAGAAGCCAAGGCCCACGTAACCTGGGCTGCACTCACCTGAGAGCGCTGTGGAATCCTGAGACTCAGGTGCGGAATTCAAAACCAGAAAACTAGTGTGCACTGAAGAAGTGCCAGATGTCTGAGGAAGCCCACTGTCATGAAAGAGAGATAACAAATGGAACAAATGAACAATCTTCTACACAACCAAAGGTCAATTAAAGCCAGTACATTTGCTGTAACCAAGCAAGTGCGAAATCACCACTGAGACAACGACTAGGCCAAATTACAGGGTCTTTGTTGCCGGCAGCCACGGAGGACTCGCGTCTCTCTAACCCGTGGCCCCAAAAGGAGGGTGTCAAGACCTTTTATGCCCATAAACCACCTCCTGGGTGGCGGTGAGGGCAAGGACATTCCGATTGTTACTTAAGTGGGTCACAGAAGTCAAGATAAGCCTTAGTTTACACATTGTCTGGGTAGGATGGAAATTACAGATTTTAGTTACTTATTACAAGTCTTAGTTTTTCTTAAAATGGCTCAGGGGCCAAAATGGCATTGGTTTGGACTGCTTGCCTGTCACATTAGGGATACAGAGAGCAGTTTCAATGGAAAGCCGAGGTATGGTTGAGGTATGCAGTTTATGGGGCAATTACCATGTCATATATTTAATATCTTCAGCAAAATAAGGAAAAATAAAACCAAGCAATTATGGAAAAGAACCAATTAGAAATCTCAAAATTAGGCCGGGCGCGGTGGCTCAAGCCTGTAATCCCAGCACTTTGGGAGGCCGAGGCGGGTGGATCACGAGGTCGAGAGATCAAGACCATCCTAGTCAACATGGTGAAACCCCGTCTCTACTAAAAATACAAAAACTAGCTGGGCGTGGTGGTGCGTGCCTGTAATCCCAGCTACTCAGGAGGCTGAGGCAGGAGAATTGCCTGAACCCAGGAGGCGGAGGTTGCGGTGAGCCGAGATCGCGCCATTGCACTCCATCCTGGGTAACAAGAGCGAAACTCCGTCTCAAAAAAAAAAAAAAAAAAAAAAAAGAAATCTCAAAATTAAAGCCCAAGTTACTGAAATAAAAAACTCAAAAGACAGGCTGAGTGACAGAAGAGATACACTGAAGTGTGCATTAGCAAGATGGAGCATTCAGTTGAGGGAGCTTTGCAGATTAACCGCCCCCCCCCCGCCCCGCCCCAGAAAACTGAAAAGATTAAAAGACGTAAAGCCTGGATGATGACATTCAAGCTTTCATCTAGTAGGAATTCCAGAGGCAGAGAGAGGAAGAATAGGAGAAAGTAGTATTTAATTAATAGCTAAAAATTCCCCAAAAGTGAAGAAAGCTATAAAAACAGAGAGGAAAATGTTAAAAGCTACCAAAGGAGAAAAAGTTAAAAACCCAAAGAAATAAGGATCATATTTTTCTCATTAATTTCATTAGCAGCACTGCATACAAGACTATGAGGCAATGTCTTCAATGAGCTGTTGGGAAATAAAGGTAATTTATGCTGAATTCTATAACCCAGCTACAGAATTATTTAAGAGCATAGTGAAACAAAGACATTTATTTTCTTTTTTGAGACAAAGTCTTGCTCTGTTGCCCAGGCTGGAGTGCAGTGGCATGATCACGGCTCACTGCAGCCTTGATGTCACTGGCTCAAGCGATCCTTCCACCTCAGACCCCCCCAGTAGCTGGGACTACAAAAGCACGCCTGTAATTCCAGCATTCATATGAAAACACCATTCAGGGAAATTAAAATTGCTAAGAAAGATAAGAAAAAACGGAAAAAGTGGCAAATATATATATATAAGAAAAAATGCTTGATCTTACTAGTTCTCAAGGAAATACAAATAAAAGAGCATTGAGATGCTATTTTTACTGATCAGATTGGCTAGTATTTTCCAGTTTGATAACAGTTGCTGGAGTTGGGCAAACGGGTACCCTCACATCCCACCAGAGGGAGTGCATATTAGTGCAGTCAATTTGGAGGGCATCTGACATATCTATTAAAACCAACACATTTGCACGTGTGAGCAAGAAATTATTGCCAAGATTATCTTAGCAGCATTGCTGGTAGCAGTTAGATATAGGCAATGATCTAAAGGTCCATTAATGGGAGAATGACTACATGAACCATAGTATGTTCCTACCACGGAATACTCTGCAGCAGTTAAAAGGGGTAACTTAGATTCTTTTCTTTTCTTTCTTTCTTTCTTTCTTATTTATTTTTTTTTTTTTTGAGACAAAGTTTTGCTCTGTCTCCCAGGCTGGAGGGTAGTGATGCAATCTCGGCTCACTGCAACCTCTGCCTCCAGTATTCAAGTGATCCTCTTGCGTCAGCCTCCCTAGTAGCTGAGATTATAGGCATGCGCCACCATGCCCTGCTAATTTTGTATTTTTAGTAGAGACAGGATTTCTGCATATTGGTCAGGCTGGTCTCCAACTCCCAACCTCAGGTGATCTGCCTGACTCGGCCTCCCAAAGTGCTGGGATTACAGGCGTGAGTCAGCACTCCTGGCCTCAAAGAATCAGGTTCTTATTCCTCTGGATGTGCTGGACTTTACATAGATGGCAGGTTTGCTAATCTAGACTGGTCAGGTATCCAAGGAATGGACTGTGTAGACACAATTGCTCATCAACTCCTCCACAGTAGGATTTATGACCTCTCTCTCCCTTTTACCCATAGTTCTGACCAGATACCAGAGTCTCAAGGAATGAAAGAGGTGTGCCATGTCTGGCCTGTGAAGTAATGGTGGTGGTTCCTACTTTTGCCTAAGCAGGTTCCTAACACTCAGAGTCTTCCTTTCAGGTAAGACTGGGAAAATTTATATGCTCGGTTAGGTTTTTGGGTTACGTTTTGGCCTCTAGTCTGTTGAAGCTTTTCTGTGACCTCCCTTGAGCTATCCACTTTCTGAGGTCTTATGCATAACAACCAAGATAAGGGGACTCGATTTCCTCCTCCGTTTGCCAATGAAAAGTTGGAATCACAACCAGAACAGCTCTTTACAACAATCTCTTCGAATTAATCACAGATGTATGCATTTTGCTACTTGAAACTTCTTTATTTCAAATCAACTGCTTATACAACTTTTTTTTTTTTTTTTTTTTTTTTGAGATGGAGTTTCACTCTTGTTACCCAGGCTGGAGTGCAATGGCGTGATCTCGGCTCACCGCAACCTCCGCCTCCTGGGTTCAGGCAATTCTCCTGCCTCAGCCTCCTGAGTAACTGGGATTACAGGCACGCGCCACCATGCCCAGCTAATGTTTTGTATTTTTAGTAGAGACGGGGTTTCACCATGCTGACCAGGATGGTCTCGATCTCTTGACCTCGTGATCCACCTGCCTTGGCCTCTGAAAAGTGCTGGGATTACAGGCTTGAGCCACCGCGCCCGGCCCTATACATCTTTTTTTTCTTTTGGCAAACTGGAAAAAACATTTAATTAGATGCAACTTTTTGAGCTTTATTTTATTTTTAAGTGATGCATAATAACTGTAGATATGTATGGGGTATCGTGTGAAGTATACATATACCCCATCTATCGTGGGGTATATGTATACTTTGTGTAATAGCCAAATCAGGGCAATTAGCATATTAATCACTCAAAACTTTATGATTTCTTTGTGGCAAGAAGATTCAAAATTCTCTCTTTCAGCTATTTTGAAATATATAATAAATTATTGTTAACTCTAGTCACTCTAGTTTCATAGTTTCAAGTCTTGTATTTTAGGCTTTATTTTGAGTGGATTTTTGTATCTAGTGAGAGGTAGGTGCCTAGTTACATTCTTCAGCATGCGGATATCCGGTTTCACCAACACTCTTGATTAAAAAGTTTTTTTCCCCAATATGTGTTGTTGGCCCATTTCTTGAAAATCAGTTGATTGTTGTCTTATTCTATTTTCTGTTACTATGACTGAACCTGAGACTAAAATAAATTTATTTCTTTTTTTTTTATATATATATTTTTTCTTTCTTTCTTTTTTTTTTTTAAGAGACAGGGTCTCGCTATGTTGCCCAGGCTAGAGTGCAGTGGCTATTCACAGTCGCGATCCTGTTTCTGACCTGGGCCAATTCACCCCTCCTTAGGCAACCTGGTGGTGCCCCACTCCCCGGAGGTCACCCTATTGATGCCGAACTTAGTGCGGACACCCGATCAGCATAGCGCACTGCAGCCCAGAACTCCTGGGCTCAAGCGATCCTCCCACCTCAGCCTCCCGAGTAGCTGGGATGGGACTACAGGCACGTGCCACCACACCCGGCAAGAAATTTATTTCTAAAAAATAAAAATAAAAAAATAAATAAATAAAAAGTAAGGGGTGGGAGGAGAGAGGGCAATAAATAAATAAATAAATAATAATAAAGAAATTTATTTCTTACAGTTGTGGAGGCTGGGAAGTCCAAAGACCAGGGGGCACCTCTGGTGAGGGCCTTATTGCTGATGGGGGCTCTCTGCAGTCTTGAGGTGGTGCAGGGCATCACATGGGGAGGGGACTCACTTGAGTGAACTAAATTGGCTTTTATAATAGTCCTACCTACATGATAACTATCCTACTCTTGTGGTAACCCATTAATTCATTAATCCTTTAATCTAGGAATGAATGAATTCTTTCATGAGGGCAGAGCCCTTAATGACCCAATCACCTCCCAAAGGCCCAACCTCCCAATACTGCTTCCTGAGAATTAAGTTTCAGCTTACATTTCAGAGGGGACAGACATTGAAACCACAGCAGCTGTAGATGCATGGGTTTTTTTCTGGGCTGTCTATTTTGTTCCATTGGTTTATGTGTCTGTTTTTATGCCAGTATCATGCTGTTTTGGTTACTATTGATCGTTGTAAATGTATCTTCAAGGCAAATTTCTAGAACTGAGATTGCTGGGTCAAGGAATAAATATAGAAATAAATATAAGTCTTGCCAGCTACTGCTAAATTCTCCTCCAAAAGGGTTGTACTAATTTGCATTTCCAGTGGTAACATTTGAGAATCCATTTTTCTCTTCAGTACCAAAATGTGCTGTCCTACTTTTTAATTTTGCTGTTCAGATAGGTAAGAAACATTATAGTATGTATGCTGTTTAAATGTGCTTTTTTATTTTTGAATTTAAAATCATTTGTCCCTTACTTTTTGAGCTCTTTGTATATCAGGGATATTAGCCACTTGTGTGTGATGTATGTTGCAAATACTTTCTCCCAGTTTGTCAATTGTTCTTTCACCTTGTTTATGGTGGGTTTTTTTTTTTTTTAGGCATGCAAATGTTTTATTTTACGTATTCAAATGTATCAATTGTTTATTTTACTGTCTCTGAATTTTAAATCATAGTTACACTTTTGCTATATCGAGAGTGAGGAGGAAGTCATTCCTGGTTTTTGCTAATGGTTCTATGGTTTCAGATTTTACTAGTCTAATCCAGATTTTACTGCTAATTCAGTTGTAGTTTATTATTTTATTTTTATGTAAACTGTGAATATAAACTTTCTAAATGGCTGTTCAGTTGTTCCAGCACATTTTTCTTTTTCTTTTAGAGAGACAGGGTTTTGCTCTGTCACCCAGGCTGGAGTCATAGCTCTCTGCAGCCTCCAACTCCCAAGCTAAAGGTATCCTCCTACTTCAGCCTCCCAAGTAGCTGAGACTATAGGCACACACCATCATACCTAACTAACTTATAAAATTTTAGTAGAGACTGGGGTTTTACTATGTTGCCCAGGCTGGTCTCCTGACCTCAAGCAGGAGACCTCTCAAAATGTTGGGATTATAGGTGTGAGCCACCATGCCCAGCTTCCAGAACCATTGAAAAAAATCTGTTTTTGCCCCAGTGGCATGAGATGCCACTGTTATCAATACCCTATTTCCAAATGTACTTGGGTCTATGTTGGGAGTTTCTCTTCTATTCCAAACTGAACTGTGTGTCTATTCATGTACCGGAACTGCTCTGTTTTGATTACAGAGGCTTTGTTGCATGTGTTCACACTTGGTAAGGCAAGTCCCCACAGTTTTTCCTTTTCAGTGTTTTCTTATTATTGCATGTTAATTGTTTTCTGCCAGAAATGCATAAATGAATTTAATCATGAGAAAACAGACAAACTCAAACTGATTTGCGTTCTATAAAAGAATTGGCTAAAACTCTTTAAAACAGTTAAGATTAAAAAAAAGAAGAAGAGCCGGGCGCGGTGGCTCAAGCCTGTAATCCCAGCACTTTGGGAGGCCGAGGCGGGTGGATCACAAGGTCGAGAGATCGAGACCATCCTGGTCAACATGGTGAAACCCCGTCTCTACTAAAAATACAAAAAATCAGCTGGGCATGGTGGCGCGTGCCTGTAATCCCAGCTACTCAGGAGGCTGAGGCAGGAGAATTGCCTGAACCCAGGAGGCGGAGGTTGCGGTGAGCCGAGATCGCGCCATTGCACTCCAGCCTGGGTAACAAGAGCGAAACTCCGTCTCAAAAAAAAAAAAAAAAAAAAAAAAGAAGAAGAAGAAGAAGAAGAAGAAGAAGAAGAAGAAGAAGAAAAGAAAGACGAAGGAATTGTCCCAATTCAAACAAGCCCACAGAAACATAACAAATGCACTATATGGTCCTGCAGGAATTCTAGTCCAAACAAGGGCATGGGATAAGTAATGAAATTTGAATAAGGTCCGTAGATTAGATATTAGTAATGTATCAGTGTTAATTTTCTGGATTTGATTGCAATGTGCTAATGCAAGATGTGAAAGTTTGGAAAAACTGAGTAAAGGATATATAAGAATTCTTTGTGCTACTTTTGCAACTTTTTCATAAATCTGAAATCATTTCCAATTGAAAATTTAAAACAGCCGGATGTGGTGGCTCACGCCAGTAATCCCAGCACTTTGGGAGGCTGAGGCAAGTGGATCACAAGGTCAGGAGTTTGAGACCAGCTTGATCAATACGGTGAAAACTTGTCTCTACTAAAAATACAAAAAAAATTGCCACGTATGGTGGCGTGTGCCTGTAGTTCCAGCTACTCAGGAGGCTGAAGCAGGGGAATTGCTTGAACTCACAAGGTGGAGGCTGCGGTGAGCCAAGATCATGCCACTGCACTCCAGCCTGGGCGACAGAGCCAGACTGCATCTCAAAAAAAAAAAAAAGAAAGAAAGAAAAGTTAAGATATAAAAATTGTAAAAAAATTTGAATTATGTACAATAAATGTACATGATTATAATTTAATTATTAAACATTTATTTTATACTTATAATAAATATTTTTGCCAAACATAGAAGACACAGACTTGCGACTGGCAGGGGTGAAGCCAATGGGTAAAACAATCCAACTGTGACTTTCTGATTAGTCAGTGCAAGAACTGGACTCCTAGGAACATTACAGTGTCTCCTGCTGGGACCTGCCAACCACTTCTGGGCAATGTCATTGGCACAGTTTAGGTGGCAGGCAAGATGCCTTCCTTCTGATGAATTTGGGTGAGTAGCTGAGCCAATGAGAGTTTGGGTACTTAAGATAAAAAGAATGTATCCTTCTTTAAACTGAAGCTTTCATTTCAGAACCAGAAATTTTAGCAAACAATCTCTTAGATATTGAGCCATGTATTTTTCCCCGAAAAGTACACATCTTTTCTAGAAAAATCTTGTTGGAGATTATATTATTGAGGAATCAACTGAAATTAATACCTGAAAGTGTTATTTAACATCATAAAGTACCGAAACAGAAAGGCTTTCAGCAGGTTTAAAATTCCAGCTCCTGTTATAATGATTTAAAAGGCTGTGAATGTATCAACATGTACAGGAATCAAGCTTTCATATATTGTATGATGAGTGGATTTATCTGAATTCTCAGGCATGGGTATGGCAGTGCAAGAACTCTCTAACATGAATAAATGCAATTTGAACTATGACTTTATTTTTATTTTTATTTATGTATGTATTTTTAGACAGAGTCTCGCTCTGCCGCCCAGCTTGGAGTCCAGTGGCACCTTCTCAGCTCACTGCAACCTCTGCTTCCCAGGTTCAAGCAATTCTTCTGCCTCAGCATCCCGAGTAGCTGGCACTACAGGCACACACCACTACACCCTGCTAATTTTCATATTTTTAGTAGAGATAGGGTTTCACTATGTTGGTGAGGCTGGTCTCGAACTTCTGCCCTCAGGTGATCTGCCTGCCTTGGCCTCCCAGAGTGCTGGAATTATAGGTGTGAGCCACATGCCCAGCCAAAAGTACGACTTTAAAACTTGTGAAAAGGTCTGTGGGGAAACCATTCAGATTCTCTTTCTCTCAGGAATTTAGAACTTCAGAGGAAAAACAAAAGAAGGGCAATGACTGGAGCCCAGTCACTCTGAGGGCATTGACTCAAACGAGACTGTTCTGAGTTTCTCTGAGGTTCATGCCCTTCCAAGACCTGTCTGCCTACTTTTCTTTAAGTGCTGTGAGCGCTGCATTATCTTTTCCCCAAATTCTGTTTTGTTTGAGTGTGTTAGTTGAATTCTGTTTTGTGCAAATAAAGAAGTGCATGGGATACAGAAGGTGTAGTAACAGCAACATTTTAAGTATGAAGTTGGGGGAGTCTGTTCTCTCTGGAAGCAGCAAGTGGAGTGGCTAGTTGGAACAATGTGGTGAAATTGATAGCGAAGTGCTGGGTAGAGAAGGGCATGGTCCCTTAAATGCCATGGAATGAAGGAAGGGAAGTGCTGGGTAGAGGACTGTGTGGTCCCTGGCTAGGGCTCCACCCCTACAGACCTAGGTGAGGACAGGCATTTCCTGCCCAAAAGTTGCATTTTCCAAGACCACCCTGGCCTGCCACACCCCCATCCTGTGCCTATAAAAACCCCAAGATCCTAGCCCGCAGGGCACGTAGGCGACTGGGTGTTGAGAGGAGCGCATCAGCTGAGGAACACACAGGCGGCTGGACTTTGAGAGGCACGCACCGACGGGCACCGGCCAGCCGACCAGCAGAAGCAGAAAGACATGGAGTTTAGCTAGGCAGTCAGAGGAGAGCCCAGGTTGCTGAGAGGCCCCACTCCAGGGGAAAACCTTTCCACTCCATTCTCCTCTGACTTCACCAGAACTACCTCCACTCAGCAAAACCTTGTACTCACTCTCCAAGCCCAAGTGTGATCCGATTCTTCCAGTACACCAAGGCAAGAACCCAGGATACTGAAAGGGTCTAAGTGAGCTGGTTAACACAAGCTGCCTATAGATGGCAAAACTAAAAAAGCACCCTGTAACCCACGCCCACTGGTGCTTCTAGAGCTGTAAACATTCACCCCTAGACACAGCTGTGGTGTCTGAGCCCCACAGACTGCCCATCTGTATGCTCCCCTAGAGGTTTGAACAGCAGGGTGCTGAAGAAGCAAGCCACACCTTCATCACATGCCCGGTGGGGCGAGAGGGAGAAGGGAACCTTTCCTGTTTCAAAACTATGAAAGTGTCAGAGGCGTTTGAACCAGAGCAACTCCATTTTGAGTGAGGGCTAGGAAAATGAGGCTGAGACTTGCTGGGCGGCATTCTCAGAGAGTTGGGCATTGCTAGAGCCTCTAGACGTTTACCATTAAGTGAACAAATTGATCGTGTTTAGTAAACAGACCCTGACTTGGCGGGGGGGGGGGGGGGATCCTTATATTCCAACATCTGGAGAACAAAGGCATTCCTAATTTTGCTTTAAAGATAATATCAATTCTTTCAAAATATTAAGAAAATTAATCCTTTATCACAAACTCTTGCAGCAGAACACATCTCTCAGTATATACAAGCATTGTCCTTACCTCTTCTTACTTTCATCCCTTTACTTGCCTCCCTCTTCTTACTTTCATCCCTTTACTTTCTTAATGAAACTTGCTCTTGTTTTGCGCTGTGGACTTGCCCTGAATTCTTTCTTGCATAAGATCCAAGAACCCTCTCTTGGGGTCTGGATAGAGATCCCTTTCCTGTAACAGAGGGAGGATGATCAAGGAAAAGTATAAAGACACAAGATAAATAAAAGCTCTGCTAATCAGTATTAAAGGTCATTTACATTTGCAGAATATTAATTTGTAGTGATTTCCTCCAGTAACTTTGGTACAGGAAAGGAGAAAGGGACTGATTCAAGTTGGAAGTTAGCATAGTTTTTGTCAGGGAATAAGGTGAAGATATTAAAAGGGCTGGCCTTTGGGAGGCTGAGGTGGGCGGATCAACTGAGGTCAGGCGTTCGAGATCAGCCTGACCAATATGGTGAAACCCCATCTTTAAAATAAATAAATAAAATAAAATAAAATAAAAGAGCTGTGACGAGCAGTTAAAGGGTGGTATCATTGGTCTCCAGGCTTAACAGTCAAGGAAAGAAAGCTAAAAGGGCAGAATGGAGGGGGAAAGGGGGCACTGAAGGACTGGCGCTTGGGTTAGCTGAGAAAAGATACAGTGGACTAGGGAGTAGGAGAGAGACCCGAGAGTTTGAGAGGCTTCTCTATTCAGGAGAAATTCAGATCTGAAGTCACAGTGTTTCAGTGGTAAAGTCCAGGGTGTGGGACGTAGATTAAGGATGTTAAGCACATGGCGACTGAAGTTGCCCATGATGATGGAAAATGAAATGCAAGTTTGGTAATTGGCTTGTCTCAATTTTACCATCTGAGTTCCAAGTTCTAAATACAGTCCGTGTGTATGTGTGTGTGTTTTAATGAATGTGGGGGAAGGGGAAGAGGTTGGTAGATGGTGACCAAAAAATGAAGTCCCCTAAAGACACTAACAGTCCCCCCCCCCCCATTCAGCAGTGTTACTCTTTGCCCAGGCTGGAGTGTAGTGGTGCAATCTCGGCTCACTGCAACCTCGGTTTCAGGGGCTCAAGTGATCCTTCCACCTCAGTCTCCTGAGTAGCCAGATATACAGACCTATGCCACCGTGTCACGCTATTTTTTTTTTTTTTTTTTTTTTTTTTGCACAGACGGTGTTTCACCATATTTCCCGGGCTTGTCTCAAACCCACCTTGGACTCCCACAGAGCTGGGATTACAGGTGTAAGCCACCACGCCAGCCCAGCTTTAGTGTTAACATTGCTATATGTTACTGTAACTTATTGGCTCACAGTGTGAGTTCTTGGGTCGGCCTCTTTCCTGGTTACCTAATCATGAGTAGGTTACCTCTCCTGTCAGTACCTCAGTTTCCTCAACTATAATTTGGGAATAATATTCCCTCCCTCATAGTCATTGTGTGAATTAAATGAAGAATGTATAAAGTGGTAAATACTGAACACTTGATAAACATTAGCTATTATTATTAAAGGAGAAACCTATTATTTAAATGATTACAATACAATGTAATGCTTTTAGATAAATACATAGAAAATAACTTGTCACTTAAACTGTACTTGGGATAATCAGGTTGGTATTTAATGAGTTTAATGATAACTGAGGTGACTTCAGAAAAAAGTGCAGGATTGGGTGTCAGCAAGGTGCATGGGGGCAGTGGTATTTCTACGCTGAATGCTCAGCTAAGCCAAGCACCGTCAGCTGTTTTACAATTTTATCACTTTAATATCACATCCTTGCAAGATACGTAGCTTCCTTTTACGGAGGAAAGCTCAGGAAAGTTAAATAATTAGCCCTTGGGCACACATGACTGGAAAGAAATTGGGAATTTCATTTTAATAAGTAAGTTTGTCTGGCACAAGGAAGCCAGGGTGGGTGCATTATGAGGTCAGGAGATTGAGACAATCCTGGTCAACATGGTGAAACCTGGTCTCTACTAAAAATACAAAAATTAGCTGGGCATGGTGGTACCTACCTGTAGTCAACTGTAGTCCCAGCTGCTCGGGCGACTAAGCAGAGACAACTGCAAGAAGTGAGAGACAGAACAGCCGGAGCCCCGAGCTGGGACAGTGGAGGACGAATGAGAGTTTTATGCCTGTCATAATGAGGAGCTTGGCCTTCAATCTGAAGGCAATGGTGCCAGTTCAAAGGACTTTAAGCAGCTCCTACACAGTGAGGTGATGCCCAGGCAGATCAGGGATTCTGTATCTACTGAGCGCCCGCCTGCCGGCTCCGCAGCAGCGGATTTTGCTGCACGAGAAGAGGCAGCAGACCAGGCCTTTTCCTCCACCCACAGCGCCGACGTCGCAAGTTCCTAGGCTGGTGGCTCCAGGGACTGCTGGACGTCCCCACTCTCCAGACCCGCCGGACTGGCGGCCAGTGCCATTACAGCGCCGCCGCCTCGGGTGTTGGGCCGCAGAGCCACCGGGCCAAACGGCCTCTGCAGCGCTCCCTGGCGTCGGCCCGGCTCGTGCAGCTTCCCCCACCCCAACCCAGCCGGGAACCCCAAACTCCACTGCAGTTCCCGTCCGTAGCGTCCTCCCCGCAGCAGCGCAGGTCGGATCACGTGGGGGTGCTGTCACGTGACACCAGGTCACGTGATGCGGTCGCGCCCGGGGCCGCTGGGCTGCGCTTCCGGGGCTCTGCGGTCCTGGCGCGCGGGGGCGGCTTCGGAGCTCACCGAGCCGGGAGGCTGGGATGGTGAGGGCGGCGGGCCGGGCAGGACAGGGAACGGCCTGGGCGGGGGCCGCCGTCCCTGCTGCCCTCAGGCTCAGCCTGTCTCCTGTTTTTTTTCGCTGCAGATGAACCGGATGACCCCAGACCAGGAGCGGGCGCCGGCGTCCGAGCCCGTGTGGGAGCGGCCGTGGTCGGTGGAGGAGATCCGCAGGAGCAGCCAGAGCTGGTCGCTGGCGGCCGACGCGGGCGTGAGACGCGGGCCCGGGGACGCGAGGGCGGCAGGGGTGACGCTCGGCCTGCGCGGGAGGACGGGGCCGCGACTGCCCCTGCACCCGGGCCGCCGGGTTGCCCGCCCTCTTAGGAGCACAGGCCCCTCATAGCCCCGGAGAATGCCAGCCTGGCAGCCCCCGGCCGCCGGGGAGAGGGGCGGACCCGGCCCGCGGCCCAGACGCGGCGTTCCCTTCCTTGGGCTTTCTGGCAGGGCCGCTCAGCTCCATGCAGAGGGGAGATCCGTTTCCGCCACGCGGAGGGATTGCTCGGGCACTAGGGAGGCGATTCTTGTTGGGGTGGGAGACAGGCCAGTATGTGGATATACTTTAGTGAGATTCTTCATGTCGGGGGCCCAAAAAGCTCCCTCAGAGCTGTAATTCCAGAGTCCTAAACGGACAGGATTTTTGAATAAGTGGTGGCTGGTTATCTAACCCGTGCTCTGTGATGTTGGTAGACTGACAGCCAAAGAGAACTGTTAAAAAGAGACAGAGTTTTGCCCTGTCGCCCAGGCTGGGGTGCAGGTGGCTCGATCTTAGCTCACTGCATCCTCGGGGGCTCAGGTGATCCTCCTACCTCAGCCGCCTGAGTAGCTGGGACTATAGGCGGGGTCCACCACACCTGACTTATTTAATTTTAGTAGAGATGGGGGTCTTGCTATGTTGTCCAGACTGATCTCCAGCTCCTGGCCTCAAGCGATCACCCACCTCAGCCTCCCAAAGTGCTGGGATTACAGGGTGAGCCACCATACCATTAGCTCACTGTCACTCTTTTGTTGAGCTTTGTTAGTGACTTTCAATGTCCCTTGGTTTTAGTAGTTGTCAAAAGGAGCATTCCGGCTGGATGCGGCGGCTGACGCCATCAGCCTGACAGTCTGGCGAGATCTCAGCTGTGGTCCGCCAGAAGCACTTGACTACCCTGTAGAAGGTGCAGAGCTCAGGGGCACACTCCCTCCCGCCCTTGCACAGTGTCCTTTCACCCTCCGTGAATAAATCAAATTAAATGAAGCAAACATTTTTTTTGAAGGCAAATTCTGTGCTGAGGACCATCCCAAGTGATTCAGATGTCCTAACAATATAGATATTATTTAGATACAGAAGTGATTATCATAAGACACAACAGGGCATATGACGTATGATTACTCCATAGCCACATTTTTTTTTTCCTAAAGATTGAGTAAATAGGCCGGCTGCGGGGGATCACGCCTGTAATCCCAACACTTTGGGAGGCCTAGGCGGGTGGATCACGAGGTCAAGAGATCTAGACCAGCCTGGCTAACACGGAAAAACCCGACTCTACTAAAAATACAAAAAATTAGCTGGGGTGGTGGCACGCGCCTATAGTCCCATCTACTCAGGAGGCTGAGGCAGGGGAATCGCTTGAACCTGGAAGGCAGAGGTTGCAGTGAGTCAGGATCGCAATGCTGCGCTCCAGCCTGGGTGACAGAGAGAGACTCCGCCTCAAAAGAAAAAATAAAAATAAAAAAAGGTTGAGTAAATTAACAGTCAGAGCCAAGATGCTTTTTTTCTTTCTTTTCTTTTCTTTTTTCTTTGAGACAGGATCTGGCCCTGTTGCTCAGGCTGGAGAGCAGTGGCACAATTTCAGCCCGCGGCAACCTCTGCCTCCTGGGTTCAAGTGATTCTCCTGCCTCAACCTGCTGAGTAGCTGGGATTACAAACAGATGTGTGCCATGATACCGGGTTTTTAAATTGTTTTTGTGGAGACAGGTCTTGCTGTGTTGCCCAGACTGTTCTCAAACTGGGCACAAGCAATCCTCTCACCTCACCTGGGATTACAAGCCTGAGCCACCACATCCAGCCCACAGCCCAGATTATAACCCACATTATTTACTTGTGACCAGATGTAAAATAGTACTTCTTTCTGTCTCAGTTTCGACAGAGGTCCTCCATGCTGGGTTGGCAACTTCTTCCCCACCTTCCCCAGCAAAGGAGAAGATCGTAGCAGGGTTTTATGGATCCCACCCAAGAGGGACTCCTACAAGGGGCAAGGCAACCTCATTACAAAACAACAGGAGAGTAGGTTCTGATGCAGAAGCTAAGACAACAATCATGAGTGGAAGGGGAGCTGTGGAAAGAGAGTCCCACAAAAGTCCCAGAGGAAGTCAGCCTAGAACATGACCTCAGGCAGAAGGAGCCCTTAACTCTCCTGTCCCCCATTCCCTCTCAGTTCAGATGCAGCCCCTGGAAGGAGACTTCATATAACTCAAAATGTAACTCAGACCACCCTTTTAAATTATCTGAAGCTGACCAAGAAAGCTAAGGGAACTGTCTAGATTGCTCAACTGGCCCACATAGCATGTTTAAACAGATGGGGAAGATAAAGCTGTTTATCAGTTGCCCACTGACTGTTCAACAGATGACTGTTTGCGCATTTCTGATCTGTCACGTACACACAGTTGACTCCAAGCCCCAGGAGAGCAGAGTTCTCTCCTGAGATCTCTCTGGTTCACTGCTGTATCCACAGGTCCAGAGCACTGCCTGGCCCAGGTGCTCAGTACAGACCTGTTGAGTGAACAAATGTTCTCTATCACAGAAACGGTCAAAAGAGAATCGATATTGTCATTGTTTTAAGCCATTAAGTTTTGGGTGCTTTGTGTATAGCAGGAGCTAACTGATGCTGAGGGCTTGCTCCCAGGCCACTCTCCATCAGCAAGGCGGAGCCCCTGGCCTTGAATTCCCCTCGGGCTGCATGTGGCCTTGGGGGCGCTTGTTCAGGCGGTCTTGTTCTAACCTGCTTTCACCTCAGGCAAACACAGAGGAATGTGGGGGACACATCGTAGAAGACACTTCCTGATGTAGAGGAAGGAGGGATAAGCAAGAACACCTTAAAGAAAAGGGATCTAATTTCAGCGTGAAGACACACATTTTTTTAAAATGTTTACCAGCCAGCATGACATGGGCAGGAGAGTTTAGACATCACAAACAGCAAGAGTGGCAGTGGTCCCCCGAGTAAGGGATGCACAATGACCTATTACACAGTTTAGGAAAAACAGAACTTTTATTCATATGTATTTTGTTTGGAGTTGGATTTTTTTTTTTTTTTTTTTGAGACATTGTCTCACTCTGTCACCCAGGCTGGAGTGCAGTGGTGTGATCTTAACCTACTGCAAGCTCCACCTCCCAGGTTCAAGTGATTCTTCTGCCTCAGCCCCAGAGTAGCTGGGACTACAGGTGCCTGTCACCATGCCCGGTTTCACCATGTTGGCCAAACTGGTCTCAAACTCCTGACTTCAAGTGATCAGCCCACCTCAGCGTCCCAGAGTTCTTGGATTATGGGCATGAGCCACTGTGCTCAGCCATTCATATGTATTTTTGTCTCCCTTTTTTAATGCTTTGTATGCTTTATAATATGTATTAAATCAATGTATATGTAAGTTACAAATTAAAAGTACACACATATTCAAGTGTTTGCTCAAAAATCTTTTACTGATAGGCAAGGCTACACCATCATAGACTATTGGAGGCCAGAGGAGAATGAGGCCTGGCCTGGGAGCCCTGTGCCTACTAGAAGCACATTACGATATCCATCCACTGACACCACAGGGCCTATTTGGGTCCTTCTTCTCCACCACACTTATCTTGCAGGTCTCCTTGTTGAAGATTTTCCGGCAGTTGTGTCTGTCATAACCCACAGGTGTAGAAACACTATCATTGAGACAAAACCAGAGCCTGTTAGAGGAGAAAAGCCAGAACCCCCTCCCCAGTGCCACCTCCTCTGTTCAGAAAGCCGCCCACACTCCTGCTGGCTGGAGTGCCTTCACCAACTTGAGAGCACCCCTTGACTGGCAGCCCCAGTGTGTGACCTCCAGGAACATGGACCAGTCTACCATGGAGTCACACAGCCCACCCCTACATTCCATCCTGCAGGCACAGAAATTCACTGGTAGGTGCTGACAGGCAGGGGCAAGTCTGGCTACTCTGGAGCTAGGCAGCTTGTCCCAAGCTGGCTCCTCCGACCCTCCCTGTTCAGGAAGTGGCCAGCAAATTGTTGCTAGAATGTGGAAAGGGAACAGTTATCTCAGCCCTGGCTTGGAGGCCTCTTGGCAAAGGAGCTCTCTCAACTAACCAGAGCAAAGAGTCACTTCAGACCAGTGTCATGGAGCCCTGGGAGAAGCTGATAAAAATCAGACACCACCTCTAATTGAGCTGCAGTACATAACAAATATTTTGTAGAGTTCTGATGAGATGAGATGGTACTAATGCTAGAATTTTTTTTATGTATTTATTTATTTTTAATTTTTTGAAATGGAGTCTCTGTCACCGAGGCCGGAGTGCAGTGGTGCGATCTCAGCTCACTGCAGCCTCCATCTCCCAGGTTTAAGCGATTCTTCTGCCTCAGCCTCCTGAGTAGCTGGACTTAATAGGTGGGTGTCACTACACCCGGGTAATTTTTATGTTTTTAGTAGAGATGGGGGTCTCACCATGTTGGCCAGGCTGGTCTTGAACTCCTGACCTCAAATGATCCACCCCTCCTTGGCCTCCCAAAGTGCTGGTATTACAGACATGAGCCACCATGCCCAGCCCAATGCTAGAACATTAAGTGTTAAAATCAGCCCACAGAATTGTGATATAAAATTTGATATCCACTGTGTGCAAGAAAAGAAATGAAGAAAAGAGACATAAAGAAATTACCTTAGAAGCCCAGGCATGGTGACACATACATGTAATCCCAGCTACTTAGGAGGCTGAGGTGAGAGGACAGCTTGAGCCCAGGAGTTTGAGACCAGCCCAGGCAACATAGTGAGACTGTCTCAATTCTTTAATACAAATAAATAAATATGATAGAATGTTAACAATTATTACCTTTAAGCAGTCAGAATTAGTAGGTTTTTCTTTTTTCTCTTATACTCTCCAATGGTTCTATAATTCATATGTTTTACTTAGAAAATTGGGGGAAATGTCATTTAAAACCTTTTTTTGTTTGTTTGTTTGTTTCTTTGTTTGTTTGTTTGAGATGGAGTTTCGCTCTTGTTACCCAGGCTGGAGTGCAATGGCGCGATCTTGGCTCACCGCAACGTCTGCCTCCTGGGTTCAGGCAATTCTCCTGCCTCAGCCTCCTGAGTAGCTGGGATTACAGGCACGCACCACCATGCCCAGCTAATTTTTTTGTGTTTTTAGTAGAGACGGGGTTTCACCATATTGACCAGATGGTCTCGATCTCTTGACCTCGTGATTCACCCGCCTCGGCCTCCCAAAGTGCTGGGATTACAGGCTTGAGCAACCGCACCCGGCCAACCTTTCATGTTTAAAGGTGATTGTTGGCTGGTAGGAATGTAAAATGGTGCCGCTGCTGTGGAAAACAGCTTGGCAGCTCCTCAATAAGGTCATAAAAATTACCATATGACCCAGCAAGCTACTCCCAGGTATATATCCCAAAAAGAATTCAAAGCAGAGACTCAACCGTTATATGCCAATGTTTGTATATTGACAGTGTTCAGAACAACATTACTTACTTTAGCCAACAGGTGGAAGCAACTCAAGTGTTCATCAACAAATAAATGGATAAGCAAAATGTGGTCTAGCCATGCCATGGAATATTATTCCGGCAGAAACAGGAATGGAGTACGGATAGATGCTACGACATAAATGAATGTTGACAACATGCTGGGTGAAATAAGCCAGACACAAAAAGACAAACACAGTGTGATTCTATTTATATGAAGTATCTAGACTAGGCAAATTCATAGAGACAGAAAGTAGATTTGAGGTTACCAGGGGTTTTGTGGGATGGAGACTCTGAGTTACTGTTTACTGGATATAGTTTCAGGTTGGAGTCATTAAAAAGTTTTGCAAATAGTGTTTATGGTTGCATAATACTGTGAATGTATTTAATGCCACTGAAGGTTCAAGTGCCATGGTGCGATCTGGGTTCACTGCAATCACCACCTCCCAGGTTCAAGTGATTCTCGTGCCTCAGCTTCCTGAGTAGCTGGGATTATAGGCATGTACCACCACACCTGACTAATTTTCTATTTTTAGTAGAGATGCGGTTTCTCCATATTGGTCAGGCAAGTCTCAAACTCCCAAACTCAGGTCATCGACCATCCTCAGACTCCCGAAGTGCTGGGATTGCAGGCATGAGTCACCATGCCTGGCCAAAGAGATACAATTCTTTTGGTTCGTGGTAGGAAATGAAATGGTGAATCTCTGCTGCACATGTGCAAATATGAGTTGATAGGGCAAAGGGCATATTACTGGATGCTTATTTCAGTTCAAACCAGACTTAGCTCTGTAGGTGAAGCAGCAGAGAGGGGGGGAGGAGAAACTGTCAACATCAGCTGTTCAGCTATCCAGACCCAGTGGTCGGGTGGCCTTGGCCTTTTGTGTCCCACTCCCTTTTCCTCACCCAAGTCAGGGAGCCAACCCTGGGCTGGGCCCGGGCGGCGTGGAGGCCAGGACATCTCCCACGCCCTGCCGGGGAGCCTCTGCCTGGGCCCCCAGCCTCAGGCTCCACTGCCACCGAGCACCTTGAGATCTGGGCAGTGTCCTGTAGAGGATGCAGTGGGTCCAAAAACTTCTTCCAGAAAAAGCTTTATCAAAGTCTGTATTTTTCCACGGAGGAGATAAAAGTTCATGAGAAAAACAAACTTGGTAGGAAGTGAGGCAATTCCAGGGAAGAAGGGGTGGTTCATTTCCCCCTTGTGGAGCGGTGTGCTAAGTGGAATACGCAACATGGCAGGAGAAAGGAAAGGGCACCTTGAAACCTGACCAGGTGTCAGTTACTGCCCCAGGCTCACAGGACACAGAATTGGCACAGAGAAGGCTTTAAGTGTTTGTTGGGTTAAACAATGTATATGCAGAATCTCCTTTAATTCTAAGAGCCACCTGATTACCCCTGATTATACTGTGAAACAGAGGCTCAGAGACATTCAGAAACTTACTCAGGCTCACCCAGCTAGTATACAAGGGAATGGAGATTCAGACTCAAGTTACTCTGACTCCAATATCGAGGGTCCTCCCTCTTCCCTGCAAGGAGCAGCCTGGCCCTTTTCCGCACCAGGCCCACAAGAATCCAAGCTTACAGTGGAAAATCCTAGAAGAGGTCAAGGATAGCAAATCTGGGTGACATGGATGCTTTAGCCACCAGGGAGCTGTGCTCCTATGTTAGGGAGGGGCCAGTCACCATTCCTTCACTTGTCTGGGATACAATCACACTCCACCAGAGTGACATCAGCACTTGCTATAACGACAATGTCAAGTCTCCGGAGCCACAAAATCAAGGCTCAGCTGTAATACTCAGTGACCCAGTCAATGCGATCCCTGGGAGTCTGCTCTGAGCAGCTAGACAACTCCGAGTCCAATTCCTCTTGTTCCATTAGGCACCTAGCATGGGGCCTGCTTAATAAATGTGGTTGGAACTCTCCAGACACCTCAAGTTCAGTCGGACTCAGGTGTTCTGATCTAAGTCAAGTGCTTGCTTCTCTACTCATGGTGTCCTCTTAAGACTCTCAAGGCACCTGTTAAAATTGAGATTCCGTGGCCCCTTCCCTACAGACTCTGATCAGTCAGTTCTGGGATGGAGCACAGGAATCTGTATTTCATCAAGCTTCCCAGGTGAGTCTGTGATCAGACAAGCTTGGCAAATGCCCCTTGATGCCAGTGCTTCTGCCATCAGATCCACTCCTGTTCCTGCAAAACACTACAAGTTAAGGCTACATGAAGAGGTTAGATGGACTTGAGGGGTTGGGAGTCAGTTGGCTGGTATGGACACAGTTGCTGAGGAAACAGGTAAATTGGGACCACACTAAGGGTACTCTGTGTTCTGTCTGGAATCCATAGCAACTCAGCAGAAAACATCTGCATAGCCTTTCAGCTGACGTGAGGTAAACTTGAAGAGAGAAGCAGCATGAGTTTTACATTGCAAGGCACACTACAGATCCTCCCTTACCCCTCACATCTAATCCACTGCCTATGATCAGAGTCACTGCTGTTTTTGCAAATCTACAAGGCCAAGGCTGAAGGGATGACCAGGCCAATCTCTAGAATAGCATCAGACCACTGGATACTCTCTCCTGTCTTCGGGAGCCCATCTGGAATAAAGCTACTAATCAAATTTCAGAAACAACAGAAATGAGACTGAGGTGGAAAACAACCCAAGCGTTCATCAACAGATGAATGGAGATGCCAAATGCGGTCTCTTCATGTAGCAGAACATGAATCAGCCTCGGACAGGAAGGGAATTCAGACACATTCTACAAAACAGAGGAACCGTGAGGACATTATGCTAAGTGAATGAGCCAGTCCCAAAAAAGCAATTACTGTGTGATTCCACTTATATGAGGGACCTAGAGCAGTCAAAATCATAGAGACAGAAAGTAAAATGGTGGTTGCCAGGGCCTGGGAGGGGAATGGAGCAAGACTGCTTAATGGGTACAGAGCTTCAGTTTTGCAGGGTGAGCAAGTTCTGGAGGTGGACAGTGGTGATGCCACAACAATGAGAAAGTACTTAATGCTGCTAAAGTGTACATTTAAAACTGTTAATATGGAACATTTTATCTTATGTATATTTTACCACAATTTTTTAAAAAGAAAGAAATAGGACTGAAAAGTAACCCTCCACTACCACAACATCAAGAGTGAGCCCTAACATAAACCATGGACTCCAGTGATAAAGATGTGTCATGTAGATTCATCAGTCATAACAAATACGCCGACGGTGGTGGGCGATGTTGATGTCGGGGGAGGTCATGCATGTGTAAGGGTGGGAGGCATATGTGAAATTTCTGTGCCTCTGCTCAGTTTTGCTGTGAATCTAAAACTACCCTCTAAAGTCTATAAAAAACTAAAACAGAAACTAAACCCATAAGGGATGGAATTTTGCAAGAGGGAGAATCTGTTCTATGTCCCCCTCTTGGCTCGTATTGGCTTGAGACTTACAGGGAGCAACATGATATTTCTATGTCACGGCAAGCACATAGCTCACAGTCTTCAGTCCGCCATCTTGAGTCTAGCGGGTGTTTGTTTCCTTTGAGATCCGTGCATTCTAAAATAATACACACAACATCATCAGTGTAAGTCATGCAATGACAATAAAGTCTATTACAGCATTGAGTCCAGCCCCTACTATCTACAGCCCTCCAGAGAGGGAGAAGCTCATTGCTTTTGGAGGTATTGAAGAATGGTGCTCTTGGATTCACACATGGCTAATTCCAGTACTGTTGAGTTCGTGCTACTGATAATGTTTTCTTACAGAAAGCTTACATCCTTCTGACTTTTATTTCAGAACAGGTATTTCAAGAAAAAAAGAAGGCCCTTTTCTTGAATGAGTTAACCATAGGAGCCTAGGGGTACCTGGGATCAGGGTTTTTCCTGCTGGATTCTCTCTCGATGATATCTCACTCTACACTTCCCTTTGCTTTGCATTGGTGGTTTTCAACCCTGGGTGCACATGTGAAACATCTTGGGTACTTGAAAAACACTTAAGTCTCGGCCCTACCCTAAAACAATGAAATCTATCTCTGGATGCAGGGCCCAGGCCACTGTATTCTTACAAGACTCCCCAGGTGAGGCCAGGTACAGTGGCTCACGTCTATTATCCCAACACTTTGGGAGGCCAAGGCAAGTGTATCACTCAAGGTCAGTAGTTCGAAACCAGCCTGGCCAACATGGCAAAGCCCTGTCTTTACCAAAAACACAAAAATTAGCTGGGCATGGTGGTGGGTAACTGTAGTCCCAGCTACTTGGAAGGCTGAGATGGGAGAATCACTGGAACCCAGGAGAAGGAGGTTGCAATGAGCCAAGATCTCGCCACTGCACTCCAGCCTGGGATGCAAGGCAAGACTGTCTCAAACCAACAACAACAACAACAAACACCAAGGTTTTCATCTGAGACAGGTCCACCTACCAGGCTGCAATAACATAATAAACATTGAAAAGCCAAGACTTACCTTTGATTGTCTCTCCTGGAGCTAACTTATGACGTATTACATAGCATGATCCATTGCATAAAGTCACAAAGGTGGCAAAGATCAAAAGACCGCCCAGGAGAACGTTCTGTAATGTGAAGAAAGGTCAGGGTGAAGAATGAATTAATTCAGAGGATAATCCTTTACTGAGTGCTGTGTACCAGGACCTCTGCTGGGCTCTGGTGAGAGGTTATGAGGTGGAGCTCCTAACCGCGGGTGACTTAGTCAGGGAACAAGACCCACACAAGTCACTAGCATGAACTACAGAAAGAGGCAAACAGGAGTCAACAGGCATAAGGCAGTAATGACATGTGGGCTGATTCACTGCAGAGGAAGTTCAGGAGACCTTTATAGATAAGGCAATCTTTAGCCTCTTTGCAGAATATGTAAGAGTTAAAGGACAGAATGAGGAGTTTCATGAAAAGAATGAAATGTTAACAAAGATAGAGAAGAGAAGCAACAAACATATATAGCTGAAGGTTTATTGTCGTTAACTGGATTCATTGGAGATATGAGTGGAAAAATAGGTTGGGGCCACGCTGTGAACACAGACGGTGAGGCTAGGAAGTTCATTTCCCAGATCATAAAGGCATCTTTGATGGCTCCATGAACAAACCAGTTAATCTAGGCTGAAATTGTAGAACAAGGAAAAGTATCTAGTTGACCTTGTCATCTTTTTGAGATGAGCTAAAAAACAAACCTTAATATGTTAATTTCTGGGAACTTTTGATAGGGAAGATGGTGTTCAATGAAATATATAGGAGGCCATTGGTTTGGACTGAGCTCCTGCACCAGGCCGAATCGACAAAACCAAAACGCAGTTGCCCATGCTGAAGTTCTCTGCTACTAAGCCAGAACTAAGTTGCTTATTCAACCTTCTAAGAAATCAGGAGAGACTGAGAGGTAATAGCCAAATGCCCAACAGGCCAGTTTTAGCTGACATGATAAGAAAGTCCCTTCTGCTTTAACGTTTATAAGCAAAGTCACTTCAAAAAGACCTATTCAGTTTCTGTTCTGTGTTTCTGCTTTCTCTGGCCCTTTTCTGTCTATAAAGACAAACCTCTCTGGTCAGCTCTTTAGAACACTTCATCTATTTTATAGAATGAGGCGTTGCCAGATTCTGGATTCACAAGTAAAAGTCAATCAAGGGCCAGGCGTGGTGGCCCATGCCTGTAATCCTAGCACTTTGGGAGGCCTCGGCAAGTGGATTGCCTGAGCTCAGGAGTTTGAAACCACCCTGGGCAACATGGTGAAACCTGTTCTCTACTAAAATACCAAAAAATTAGTTGGGCATGGTGGCATGCACCTGTAATCCAAGCCACTCAGGAGGCTGAGGGGGAGAATCACTTGAGCCCGGGAGGCAGGGGTTGTAGTGAGCCAAGATTGTGCCCCTGCACTCCAGCTTTGCCAACAGAGTAAGACTCCATCTCAAAAAAAAAAAAAAAAAAAAAAGTCAATTAAGATGTTTAAACTAAATATGTTGTGATTTTGTCTTTCACAATGGGAATGAAAGCACTTATTCTGTAAGATTCCTAAAATTAATTTTGAAGTGATGCTACTTGAAGTAGTATGTGGTTCATATAAGAATGGACAGATAGGGGATGGGAGAGGTGGCTCATGCCTGTCATCCCAGCACTTCGGGAGGCTGAGATGGGTGAATTACCCAAGGTCGGGAGTTTGAGACCAGGCTAACCAACATGGAAAAACCCTGTCTCTACTAAAAATATAAAGTTAGCCAGGCATGGTGGTGCATGCCTGCAATCCCAGCTACTTGGGAGGCTGAGGGAGGAGAATCGCTTGAACCTAGAAGGCAGAGATTGTGGTGAGCAGAGATCTTGCCATTGCACTCTATCCTGGGCAACAAAGAGCAAAACACTGTGTCAGAAAAACAAATACAAAAATTAGGTGGGCGTGGTGGTGTGCCCCTGTAATCCCAGCTACTTGGGAGGTTGAGGTGGGAGAATGGCTGGAGCCCAGGGAGGATGAGGCTGCACTGAGCCACGATAGCCCCACTGTACTCCAGCCTGAGTGACAGAGTGAAACCCTGTCTTTAAAAATAAAAAAGACAAACACAGAGACCAAAATAGAAAACTCAGAAATATCCAAAGGTAGTTGGATAAGGTAAAAAGAAAAATTAGAAAACCAGAAAGTATAAATATATGTAGAAGCCTATTATAAAATAAACATGGTCTTTGAGATCTGTGGAGAGGAATTATTCAATAAATGGTATTAGAACAAATGTTGAACTATTTGGGGAAGAAACAAAGTTAATTTCCTACTTGAGTCCCCATTAGTGAAATAAACTCTAAAAGGATTCAAGGGTTAAATTTTTACAATGAGATCATAAAATAAATACAGCCTATATATGTAAATACTTATTCTAAGCACAAAAGAAAATGATAGGCCGGGTGCGGTGGCTCAAGCCTGTAATCCCAGCACTTTGGGAGGCCGAGGCAGGTGGATCACAAGGTCAAGAGATCGAGACCATCCTGGTCAACATGGTGAAACCCCGTCTCTACTAAAAATACAAAACATGAGCTGGGCATGGTGGCGCGTGCCTGTAATCCCAGCTACTCAGGAGGCTAAGGCAAGAGAATTGCCTGAACCCAGGAGGCGAAGGTTGCGGTGAGCCGAGATTGCGCCATTGCACTCCAGCCTGGGTAACAAGAGCGAAACTCCGTCTCAAAAAAAAAAAAAAAAAAAGAAAGAAAAGAAAAGAAAAAGATTTCAGAATATAAATGTAAGAATATAATTGAAATTAGAATGATATCATATTTGCAGAACAGTGTCATTATATATCAATGGGAGAAGAAAAACACCTTTCTTTTTTTTTTTTTTTTTGAGACAGAGCCATCACCCAGGCTGGAGTGCAGTGGTGCAATCAGCTCACTGCAACCTCCACATCCCAGGTTCAAGCAATTCTCCTGCCTCAACCTCCTGAGTAGCTGGGACTAACGCTGTGTGCCACCATACTCTGCTAATTTTTTGTATTTTTATAAGAGATAGGGTTTCACCATGTTAGCCAGATGGTCTTGATCTCCTGACCTCGCGTTCCTCCCACCTTGGCTTCCTAAAGTGCTGGGATTACAGGTATGAGCCACCATGTCCGTCTTAAAAAGCCATCTTTTTTTTTTTTTTGGAGACAGAATTTCGCTGGTTTCCCGGGCTGGAGTTCAATGGCGCGATCTCAACTCACCACAACCTCCGCCTCCCAGATTCGAAGGATTCTCCTGCCTCAGCCTCCTGACTAGCTAGGATTATAGGCATGCGCCACCATGACCAGCTATTTTGTATTCTTAGTAGGGACAGGGTTTCTCCATGCTGGTCAGGCTGGTCTCGAACTCCCCATCTCAGTTGATCCACCCGACTCAGCCTGCCAAAGTGCTGGGATGACAGGCATAAGCCACCACGCCCAGCTGAAAAACATCTTAAAAAGCTAGCAAGAGAAATAAAGTGGCATTTCTCACACGCAAAAACGCACACACACTCAGAAGTGATTAATAAACACATGAAAAAGTTCAAGTTACTGATCACAAAAGAAATATAAATACGTAGATTAAACAGAAACATAATGAGATGTCAAGAATAATCACTGAATTTATAATGCCCAGAGGGAAATAGAGGCATCTATAGGAAGTGATATGCACAAGGATGACTTACTTTGAACAACTGTTATGGGAGCAATTTGCTACTATAGATCCACATACTTAAAACCATTTACAATATTTGATTTCACCTTTTTATCTCCAAGATGTGACCCTAAAAATGGCACAGAGACACAGATGGACTCCTCCACAAAAATGCTCACTGCAGTGGAAAAAGTGGAAAGAAACCAAGTGCCCAAGAACAGAGCTGGTGGAGAACAGTGACTCAGAAAAACACCTGGTGAGCCAGCAAGGTAGAAGGTGAAGTCACCTGAGCAAATGATCACATGTCATTACATGAAGTGAAGCAGGCTATGAAATGTGTGATTCCCATGACGCAGAGAGAGATACTCAGAACACACTGAAGGTTTTTACCAAATAACAAGTCATCTTTGAACGCTGGGATTATGACAGTTTTCTTCTTTGGACTATCCTCTTATTTTCTAAATTTTCTACAATAAAATGTATGGCATTTATAGCTAGAAAGAAAGAAGAAAGAAAGAAAGAAAGAGAGAGAAAGAAAGAAATTCTTCAAAAACAACTCAAAACCTCGATATATTCAGCTCAAGCCAGGACTTGGAGTGGCACTTAATCTGTTTCATTCTTCTTTTGCATAACCTTCCACTCAAAATCGTTGTGGAAACCTAAACTTTTTTCCCCAAAAAAGCCAGCCTTGTTGACAGTATTTTCACTCCCTTCTTGCAGAAAGAGGGCTCCAGGGGCACTGAGGATCTCTAGAATCTTGGAGATCCTGTTCACTGGGTCACAAAGCAGGAGAGTCAACAGGGACAAGCAGGGCTGCAGCCCAGGACAAGTGACATGTGCAAAATCCCCAGATCTCCCACAGCTCTAGAGCAAAGGCACGAGATTGAACAACTGGGGATGGAGTCCAAACATGGTGACAGCAGAGAGAAAATTATTTCATTAAGAGATTTCGCACTTGACAGTATCTCAGAAATAGCCTGACACTGACTCTCTTTCTCTCTCTCTCTCTCAAGCTCAGTTTCCTCCCCTGTAAAAAGAGGGGTTCTCCCACTTGGGTAAGCATTAGAGTTACCCAGGGAGCAAATAGGAAACACACAATCTCAGGCTCATTGAAGAAAGAAACAGCCAGTGCCTCCGTATCTTTACCCAGGTGAGAACCCAAGAACAATGCTCAACCCAGTGCTGCTTTAATGTGCATACAAATTCCTGGGAGGTTTTTTTTTTCTTTCTTCTTCTTTTTTTTTTTTTTTTTTTTTTTTTGAGACGGAGTTTCCCTCTTGTTACCCAGGCTGGAGTGCAATGGCGTGATCTCGGCTCACCGCAACCTCCGCCTCCCGGGTTCAGGCAATTCTCCTGCCTCAGCCTCCTGAGTAGCTGGGATTACAGGCACACGCTGCCATGCCCAGTTAATTTTTTGTATTTTTAGTAGAGATGGGGTTTCACCATGTTGACCAGGTTGATCTCGATCTCTCGACCTTGTGATCCACCCGCCTCAGCCTCCCAAAGTGCTGGGATTACAGGCTTGAGCCACTGTGCCCGGCCTTTTTTTTTTCTTTTGAGATGAAGTCTTGTTCTGTCACCCAGACTAGAGTGCAGCGGCACAATCTCGGCTCAGTGCAACATCTGCTTCCCGGGTTCAAGCGATTCTCCTGCCTCAGCCTCCCGAATAGTTGGGATTACAGGTGTGCACCACAATGCCTGCCTAATTTTTGCATTTTTAGTAAAGATGGAGTTTCATTATGTTGGCCAGGCTGGTCTCAAATTCCTGACCTTAACTGATCTGCCCACCTCCGCCTCCCAAAGTGCTGGGATTATGGGCATGAGCCACCGCGCCCGACCAGAGAGCTTATTCAATAACATGCAGATTCTGCTTCAGTAGGTCTACAGACTTACACGGAAGCTCCCAGGTGACGCCCATGCTGCTGGTCTGAGGCCCACCCCTGAGTAGAGAGGCTCTAAAGCTCCTTTTCATTCTTGTCTTCTCTTCTGCCACCAGCATTCCCTCCCTTCGTGTCTTCCTTTCCTGCATTTAGTAACCATGAGCCCCTGATGTGTGCAGACACAGGAGTGTACACCACCATGCCAGCATGGGCTAGGGTTTTCTAGATGGTGCAGCTTCATGGTCAGCCTTGAGGTGAAGCAGACTGGCAGTGCTCTTAGAATTTGTGTCTCTTTAGGTAAATTACTGCTCCTGAAAGGGTCTTAACCCATGACGAAGAGTTGCGTTTCTGGCCAGGCATAATGGCTCATGCCTGTAATCCGAGGACTTTGGGAGGCGGAGGTGGTTAGAGACCAGCCTAGGCAACATGGCAAGAACTCATCTCTACTTAAAAAATAAAAAAAAAAAAAAAATTTACCTTAATAAATATACTTGGGGATCCTCAGGATCGTAGGCAGGCAGGGGTATTGCCAGCGGTGCAGCTTGCTAAGTCCCTGTGAAGCCGCATGGCGGGAGGAGGCAGTCCAGAGGAGAAGGGGAGAACCCCCTCACTCCCCAGTTCTACTTCGGGACAGTTTCTGAGAGCACGTTTGTCTTTCGGCGTGACCCAGAGGAGGCCCAGGGTTTGCTCTTAGGAATCGCTCCCTGGTTCCTCCCACTCGGCTGGCTGCTTCTTGCCTCATCTCCCTTGCAGCTCTGAGAGCAGCCCAGCTCTTTCCCTGGTGTTAGTAAAGAACATCTTAAGAAAGATCAAGTTTAAGACACAAGAAAAGCCTGCATGGGTTTTTATAAATTTTGAAGCAAAGGTCTTTCTTAGCTGGGGACAGTGGTTCACACCTGTAATCCCAGCACTTTGGGAGACTGAGGTGGGCAGATTGCTTGAGCCCAGGAGTTCAAAACCAGCCTGGGCAGCATAGTAAAATCCTGTCTCTAGAAAAAATACAAAAATTAGCTGGGCATGGTGGCCGGCCTGTGGTCCCAACTACTAAGGAAGCTAAGGTGGGAGGATCACCTGAGCGCAAGAAGGTTGAGCCTTCAGTAAATATCCTGACTGCACCACTGCACTCCAGCCTGGGTGACAGAGTGAGATCCTGTCTTCAAAAACAAACAAACAAATAAAGCTCGCAAAACCAAAGATGCTTCCTTAACACAAGATACAGTGAAAAGGGCCTAGGGAAACGGTTCTCAAACTTGAATGAGCATTAAAATCACCTGGGTAGCTTTTAAAATTGATTTCCTGCTCCCACTGCAGCCCAATTAAATCAGAATGTTGGGGTGGGAGCCAGGTGTCAGTGTTCTTCAAAATTCCCCAGAGGGTTCCACTGCACAGGCAAGTTTGGGAGCTCCTGGCAGGGAGAGAGGGATGCCTGGGTTCCTATCTCAGCTTATTCACAGGCTTGTGGTGAGACTCCACTGGCAGTTTCTTCCCCTCTCCAGGCTCAGATCCTTCATCTCAAAAATAATTCAGTCATGTAGCTCTGAAATTATTTTTTATTTTATTTTTTTTTTTCTTGAGACAGTCTTGCTGTATCATCAGGCTGGAGTGCAGTGGTGCGATGCTGGCTCACTGCAACTTCCATTTTCTGGATTCAGGCAATTCTCCTGCCTCAGCCTCCTGAGTAGCTGGGACTACAGGCAAGCACCACCATACCTGGCTAATCTTTTGTATTTTTAGTAGAGGCAGGGTTTCACCACGTTGGCCAAGATGGTCTCGATCTCTTGACCTTGTGATCCTCCCCCTTCAGCCTCCCAAATTGCTGGGATTACAGGCGTGAGCCACTGTGCCCGACCTGAAATTATTTTTAATTTCACAAATTACTCACATAGAACCCAAGAATTAGAGATACCTATGAAATCTCATTACAGGAAGGAAAAACAACTTAGATCTTAGAGAATAGAACTACTGCTAAATTCATTAAAAATTTCCCAAGTTCCCAGACTCTTATACTCTGAACATTGAATTGCAGGTAATAACAAAAGATTCCTAACCAGGTCACATTTACCTTTCAGTGCTGTGCAGTAGAAGCACACATCACAGCATATTCAATAAGGAATACATATTCTTTTTTGGTTTTCTGGCCTTCACATATAAAACCAGTTACCTACCATCGTGACGACCAGGACTCCTATAGGCAGGTGCATCCAGGAAAAGTCGCATCAAACTTATATACCGGAGAGGCAACCACGCATTTGACATCATTGGGAATGATAACAAGGTGGAAACACATTTCGTGTTTACAGAGGGTTGACTATTAACAGGAAAGTATGGTTTCAGATGATTTATGAGTTACTAATCAGTCAGATCTCCACCCCAGTTACCTGTTTACCTTGTCCCCAACCTGATCTGCATTTGCTCCTGACCTAAAAATGCAGAGGAGGAGAGAACTCTTTGCTGAGCCTTTGCTCTGTGCTTGTGGGTTGCTAGCATATGACATGTGACATGTCCGTATTTAATTTCACACACAAAGAAACAGAGCCTCAGGGATGCCAGTCACAACAGCCAGGAGGTGAAGGTGGGCTTCCTGAAGGCAGAAGAATAGCCCACGAGGCACACCAGGCCTGTGTCTGTGGCCCAGTTGACACTGCCCTTAGGGTCTGGCATGAGAACAGAAAAGGGTCAAGCCATCCTGCAGGGCACAAGAGAGCAAGACCTACACACAGCTCAGGTTTCCCTGACAAGCTCAATCGCCGGACCTTTGTAGAGCCCTCCTTGAATCCGGAGTCTGCTCCCTGCTGCATCAAGCAAGCCTTCCTTCTCTTCCTTCCACCGCGGTCTCCTCCCAAACAACCGCCCCTGCCCTCGTCATGGCCAGGATGGCCTTGGGGAACAGCAACAAGCGGAACCTCCGAGCGTGCTGGAGGGACTGACTACTTTAGCCGTTTGCTCTGGCCACCACAACAGAACACCGCAACTGGGTGGCTTTGACTAAAAAAACATATTTGCTCACAGTTTTGGAGACTAGAAATGTGAGGTCGGGCCGTTGGGGAGGCTCGTTTTCCTCTGAGGCCTCTCTCCTTGGTTTGCAGAAGGCCAGGCTCTTGCTGCCTCTTACATGGCACGCACCCCTGGTGTCTCTGTGTGTCTGAATTTCCTCTTCTTAGAAGGACACTAGCCGTATTGGGTTAGCGCCCACTCCAACTATCTCATTTTACTTAAGTCCCCTCTTTAAAGCCCCTGTCACCATTACAGTCACATTCTGGGATAATGGGCCTTAGGACTTAAACCTATGAATTTGGGGGGATGCAGTTGAGCTGATAACACAATTTTATCCCAAAAAGTCTGCCCGCTCCCCACCACAACTTGCTACAGTTCCAGAAATTTGACCCTGACTTCCCTCTGCCCACAGATGAGAGTTCACGCTCCTAACCAGGGGGTCCTTGAAGCTCTGAACTGGCCACAGTGACCCTTTCCAGCACCATCCTCTACCCTCCTAAAATCAGCCCCACCACCTGTAACACAGCCTGGGGTCACTCTCCTGCTCCTGGAAGAGCTGTAGTGCTGTCTGGCTGCCTCCCCACTCACCACGGGGGCCACACACTTCTGCCTTCACCTGCATGAGACTGAAGTGGGCATCGACTCTAAGTTCCCGGAAATAGGGGCACATTCGTCATGCACTGTAGCCCCTTGGTTTCTTTAAAACTACAAGTTTCAAGAGCTTGCCTCAGTGTGAAGTGGAAAGTTCTCCCTTACTTTGGGAGTGGCTAGGACTTGCCGCCCTCACCTCCTTGCCTGCAGGGCACAAGCATGAACCTCAGCTCCACAAACACTCTCATCTCAGCAAGGCCTCTTCACAGAGGGTTCAAGGACACTGGAATCACGCAGAATCTCCCTGGAATAATGGTGTGGAGGGTTCTGGCTCTCAGGGCAAGGGTTTCTGGAGCCCCGTGTGCAGTGTCAGTACACAGGGGCCGTGACTGTGACTGGCAGCAGGGTGGTCGTGCTGGAGCCGTGCAGCAGTGTGGTTTCAGTGCTCTATCTGACCTTGTGCCAACAAAGCCGGTGCCTCTGGCCTTTAGCAGAGGCTCGAATTCTCTAATAAATCACTTTCCAGCTCAACCATCTAGAGCAAGTTCTATTGTTTGCAATAAGAACTCTGTGACCAAGACGGTGACTGTGACCTATTCCTGTGTCCCTCCCAGTGACTGGCAGGGTGCCTGGCACAGAACAGCTGCCAGAACAGGATTTCACTGGGTTATCTCAGCTATTCCCAGGAAAAAATATCATGGCATGACCAACCCATAGCATTGCCGAAATCTCCTGCTCCCAGAGTTTGAGAAAGGGATGCTGAGGACAGGTGTGGCCAGCAGCCCACAGGGAGGAAGGCAAAACTGAAATGAGCAGCGCTTCCCGGGGGTGACAGCCAGCGCTGACCAAACCCGCCTGATCGGTTTTCAGTGTTGATCCTACCTCAACTCCCATCCTTACAGATGGAACCAGCTTGTTTTTCCTTTAATTATTTCTTTTTCTTTTCATTTATTTTCATTTTGTTGAAAGAGGAAGTCTTGCTCTGCTGCCCAGGCTGGAGTGCAGTGGCACCATCATAGCTCACTGTAATCTCCAATTCCTAGACTCGAGCAATCCTCCCACCTGAGCCTCCCAAGTAGGTGGGTCTACAGGTGCACACCACCACACTCAGCTATTTTTTACATTTTTTATAGGAACAGGGTCTTGCTATATTGCCCAGGCTGGTCTTGAACTCTAGGACTCAAGTGATCCTCCTGCCTCCACCTTCCAAAGTGTTGGGATTACCGGCATAAGCCACCATGCCCAGACCGATTATGATTTTAATGGCTACCTTTTATTCCATGGAATGATTTGGGCCATCACTGATTTGGTCAGGTCCCTCTTGGTGAACACACAGATTGTATCTGACCTTGTTTTCCTGTAACTTGGAACACTGTTGAAATTCAGGTCCATCTGATAAAAATTTCCCACACTTATGCTAATTTCTTTAAGATTAGTTGATAGAGGTAGAATTTTTGGGTAATAGAACATTATTATTTTGTCAAATTATCACCTGTTATTCTGATAGGTAGAAAATGTTTTGTGTTAATTTATTTTTCTTTGCTAATTGGCAAGATTAGACATTTTTTATATATGTACTGAGCAATTGTTTTTCTTCTTTTGTGAGTACCTGTTCACTCAAGTCCTTTAACTATTTTTCTGTTTGGGGTGTTTATATTTTTCTTCTGGGTTAGTTAAGGCTCCTAATATATTAAAGACATTAACATTCAAGTGTCACACATGTTAAAATATTCCTGATTTATTTTATGGTCAGCACACCCATTCTGGAGTCAGAACTAAGGAATGAGAAATTTTCCTCATCTCCATTTTTTTTTTTTTTTTTTTTTTTTTTTTTTTTTTGAGACGGAGTTTCACTCTTGTTACCCAGGCTGGAGTGCAATGGTGCAATCTCAGCTCACCACAACCTCTGCCTCCTGGGTTCAGGCAATTCTCCTGCCTCAGCCTCCTGAGTAGCTGGGATTACAGGCACGTGCCACCATGCCCAGCTAATTTTTTGTATTTTTAGTAGAGACGGGGTTTCACCATGTTGACCAGGATGGTCTTGATCTCTCGACCTCGTGATCCACCCGCCTCGGCCTCCCAAAGTGCTGGGATTACAGGCTTGAGCCACCGCACCCGGCCCCCTCATCTCCATTTTTACCTTTCGAATATGTTTTCACATATAGAGGTTTTAAAGTTCAATTTAGATTATCAAGTATTTATTATATGATTTTTGCTTTTGTTTACATGTAGTTCATAGCTAGAAACTTCTTGAGGTTCTTTTTAAGGTTCGTTAGATTTGAAAACATTTTGCTCTTAAACAACTAATGCAACCAGGTACAGTGGCTCACTCCTGTAATCTCAGCACTTTGCAAAGCCAAGGCAAGTGGATCACTTGAAATCAGGAGTTCAAGACCAGCCTGGCCAACATGGTGAAACACTGTCTCTACCACAAATGCAAAAATTAGCCAGGCATGATGGTGTATGTCTGTAACCCCAGCTATTCAGGAGACTCAAGCAGGAAAATTGCTTGAACCCGGGAGGCAGAGGTTGCAGTGAGCCGATGTCATTGCACCACACTCCAGCCTGAGCTACAGAGCAAGACTCTGTCTCAAAAAAAAAGAAAAAAAAGTGATGTATGGAAATGAGAAAACATTTAAAAAACCAAAAGCCTGTTCAACAGACAAACAGATAAAGAAAATGTGGTACATGTACATGATGGAATACTATTCAGCTATCAAAAAGAATGAGATCCTACTGTTTCCAGTAACATGGATGGAACTAGAGGACATTATGTAAAGTGAAATAAACTGGCACAGAAAGACAAACACCACATAGTCTCACTTACTTGTGGGATCTAATAATCAAAACAATGGAGCTCACGGATATAGAGAGTAGAAGGATGGGGAAGAGACTGGGAAGGGGAGTCGGGGGTAGGTAGGGGAAAATGGGGGTTGTTAATGAGTAAAAAATAACAGAATACGTGGCCGGGCATGGTGGCTCAGGTCTGTAATCCACGCACTTTGGAGGCCAAGGCAGGCGGATCACCTGAGGTCAGGAGTTCAAGACCAGCCTGACAAACACGGTGAAACCCCATCTTTAAAAAAACAAAGATAAAAATAAATAACAGAATGGAGAAGGCCTAGTATCTGATGACACAACAGAGTGACTATAGTCAATAATAATGGCACATTTTAAAATAAGTAAATAGTACAATTGGATTATTTATTTATTTATTTATTTATTTATTTATTTATTTGAGACAGAGTTTCGCTCTTGTTACCCAGGCTGTGCAATGGCGCAATTTCGGCTCATAGCAACCTCCGCCTCCTGGGTTCAGGCAATTCTCCTGCCTCAGCCTCCTGAGTAGCTGGGATTACAGGCACGAGCCACCATGCCCAGCTGATTTTTTGTATTTTTAGTAGAGACGGGGTTTCACCATGTTGACCAGGATGGTCTCGATCTCTTGACCTTGTGATCCACCCACCTCGGCCTCCCAAAGTGCTGGGATTACAGGCTTGAGCCACCGCGCCCGGCCATAATTGGATTATTTCTAACACAAAGAATACGTGCTTGAGAGGCTGGATGCCACGTTCTTCTGACATGGCTATTACACATTGCATGCTGGTGTCAAAACGTCTTGTGTATCCCATAAATATGTACACCTACTATATGTCAAAATTTAAAAATTAAAAAAAAGCAAATGCCTCTCTTCCACCTGTCTGTATCTCAGTTCCTGTCTCTGGAGCTCGTGGCAGTTACTGATTCCTTGAACACTTATCATCTCCCTAGCGACGGGCTCTGCATACACATGTGTATGCGTGTGCTTCCTCGAACACAATCCGTAATATGTCACACGCTGTTGCGCCTCTTGTTTTTCCTTCCCAGCCTCCATTCCAGCTGCCGTGGCCTCCTTGCTGGCCCTGACCCCGAGTCGTGCCCATGCTGTTTCCTCTTTGTGGACGGACTTCTCCCCAAGGATCTGCACAGCTCACCCCCTTGGCTCCTCCAGATCTCTACTCCAATGCCACCTTCTCAGGAGGTCCTTCCCTGGGCCACCTCACAACACCCACCCTCACACTCCTCTCTTCCCCTCCCTCCTTGATTTATTGTTCTACAAGGTACTGATCACGGCCTCACCTAAGACACAGTTCCCTGTTGACTTGTCCATTCGCTGCCTGCCCTGACTAGAACAGCAGCTCCTTTAGGGCAGGGACTTGTCTATTTTGTCCATGTCTTCAGTCTTGACTCACAGAGAAGGGCCTGGACCATAGTTCAGTCTAACAAATACTCTTTGAGTGAATAAATGAATGACCAAAAAGTGCTTCACACAATTCCTGACCCCAAACGTGCTCTAGAAATGGGAGCTGCAGCTGTGCTGCTGCTGTGTAGGATGAGAACAATGAGGACACCCACCAGGAGGCCTGCAGTGGGATTTAAGTTAAGCCGCATAGGTTGAAGGGGTTGTAGAACCATTAAATGCCAAGAAATGTGTGGCAAGAGCTGTTATGCAAGGCTGTTTGTTAATACACTTTTCAGTCAGTAGGTTTCTTGACAAGACTTTGTGGGCTGTGTGGACCAGTCCCTGGGTCTCAATACAGCTACCTTCCTGTCCGGAACAACCACATGCACATTGGTTTGTCCCCCACAGGATGCAAAGCTTCCTCTCCGTGTTCTGCCCACCAGCCCAGTCCTCTGCTCTGAATGCCTGTCCAGGAGCCTGCGCTCTCACCATGCCCAGGCCTCTGTACACTCTATGCCCAGCCTCTTCCTCCACTGAAGTTACTACTGGCTTCTCAGGGCACCTTTCAGGGTTACTCTCCAAAATAAAGCTGTCTTTGACTGTTTAGCCACTTCTCATGTTTCTTTCCTCTTTTCTTAACTCTTAAAGTGAGACCTAGTCTCTACTAAAAAAAATTTTTTTTTTTTTTTGAGACGGAGTTTCACTCTTGTTACCCAGGCTGGAGTGCAATGGCGCGATCTCGGCTCACCGCAACCTCTGTCTCCTGGGCTCAGGCAATTCTCCTGCCTCAGCCTCCTGAGTAGCTGGGATTACAGGCACGTGCCACCATGCCCAGCTTATTTTTTGTATTTTTAGTAGAGGCGGGGTTTCACCATGTTGACCAGGATGGTCTCGATCTCTCGACCTCGTGATCCACCCGCCTCGGCCTCCCAAAGTACTGGGATTACAGGCTTGAACCACCGCGCCCGGCCTCTACTAAAAATTTTTTTTTTTTTTTTTTTTTTTTTTTTTTTTTGAGACGGAGTTTCGCTCTTGTTACCCAGGCTGGAGTGCAATGGCGCGATCTCGGCTCACCGCAACCTCCGCCTCCTGGGTTCAGGCAATTCTCCTGCCTCAGCCTCCTGAGTAACTGGGATTACAGGCACGCACCACCATGCCCAGCTAATTTTTTGTATTTTTAGTAGAGACGGGGTTTCACCATGTTGACCAGGATGGTCTCGATCTCTTGACCTCGTGATCCACCCGCCTCGGCCTCCCAAAGTGCTGGGATTACAGGCTTGAGCCACCGCGCCCGGCTCTAAAAATTTTTTAAATTAGCAGGCCCTGTGGCATGTGCCTCAGGAGGCTGAGGTAGGATGATCACTTGAGCCCAGGAGGTTGAGGCTGCAGTGAGCTATGATGGTGCCACTGGCTGTGATGGTACCACTGCACTCCAGCCTGCATAACAGAGCAAGACCCTGTCTCTAAAAAAAAAAAAAATCAAGGAGTGATGGGGAAAAAGACAAAAAGAAAAAAGAAAGTTAAAAAAAATAACAAATTTAAAAAAAAATTTTAAATGGGGGAAAGAGGATTAAATTGGGAAAACAAGGACAATCAAAAGGGCTTGGACTAGGTAGTTAATTGAATACAGAAGTAATTAGGAAGATAAAGGTTAGCTTAACAATGTTTGCACAGATTTCTCTGGGCTTCAACTTCCCATTGCTGATGATAACATTAGTTTCCTTCCAGTATAGAGAGGACATCTTGCATATGGGGGTTTTAATTTCTGCTTTCAAAAAGAAAAGGGGAGGGTCAAAGTACCATTCTTTCATTTTCTTTCTTTTTTTAAAAATACCTTTAGCTCACAATAATCCTTATGCCAACGTGGCATATTTTGGGGTGGCATGTTCTGAACTCCACGATTGTCAGGTTTGATAATGGCTGCCACCACCAAGCTACGGCAGCTTGCTGCATCCCTCTCTCCAACAGTCTGACAACCAAAGCCTCCTCTATTCTGGAAACCTTAGCAATGCTCTGCTCAGTTCTTTTTTTTTTTTTTTTTTTTTTTTTTTTGAGATGGAGTTTTGCTCTTGTTACCCAGGCTGGAGTGCAATGGCGCGATCTCGGCTCACCGCAACCTCCGCCTCCTGGGTTCAGGCAATTCTCCTACCTCAGCCTCCTGAGTAGCTGGGATTACAGGCACGCGCCACCATGCCCAGCTAATTTTTTTGTATTTTTAGTAGAGACGGGGTTTCACCATGTTGACCGGGATGGTCTCGATCTCTTGACCTCGTGATCCACCCGCCTCGGCCTCCCAAAGTGCTGGGATTACAGGCTTAATCCACCGCGCCCGGCCGAGTTCTATCATCTCTGTAACATGCCATCTGCCTTCACACTGGTTTCACTTCCACAAGCCACAAACTGAGGTCACACTTCCATGGAGACGCTCTTAACCATCCTGTGGTCAGCAGCTAGTGATTCTGGGAAGGAGGGCCGGAGGAGCTGCTACCTTCTGTGAATCAGGATGAAATCAACCTTCATCAAACCCATACAAAATGGGGCCGGGAAAGCCCAAAGGAAAGGAGGCTCATGCTTACATGTCTGAGATAGGAACTGTTTCCAATAAGCCTCTAGAAACATTTCAAATCTCTCCTGCTTTGATAAGGCTTATCAATAGATATTCTTTAGAACTCCTCCTGTATTTAGATAAGATGTTCTCAGCCTTCAAGGTGGCTCACACCTGTAATCCCAGCACTTTGGGAGGGCGAGGTAGGCGGACCACGAGGTCAAGAGATCGAGACCAACCTGGCCAACATGGTGAAACCCTGTCTCTACTAAAAAAATACAAAAATTAGCCAAGCGTGGTGGCACGTGCCTGGGGTCCCAGGTACTCAGGAGGCTGAGGCAGAAGAATTGCTTGAATATAGGAGGCGGAGGTTACAGAGAGCTAAGATTGCACCACTGCACTCCAGCCTGGTGACAGAGCAAGACACCCCCTCAAAAAAAAAAAAAATGTTCTCAGAACACTTGCTCAGTAAGTGCATCTCTCCCAATGCACTTACAACTCTCTAGCTTTTAACTGCTGGAACCAATGAACTCTGTTTCTAAGCAGTTTATGTAAATTGGTATTTTACCAATAAATGCTCTCCTTTACCCTTCCCCTCCAAATGCACTGGTGACTTGTCCTTTCCTGTATTCCAGTTTATCATTCTTATATCTACTCCCAAGTAAACCCAACGTATTTGGAGATAGTTTCCTCTAGTGTCCTTTTTTGGGGCACTTCTATAGGTGGTTGTTCTCATTACATGGAGATCTTACTCATTTCTTCTCAGAGGTAGTTCAACTTCACATTTTATGACACCTCCTGAGATCCCATCATATCTGCTGGAGAGGTACCTTTTCTCCTGATGATCTCGAACCTCACTCCCTGTAGTTTCCGTCTTGTCATCACAGATGGGCCTTTGAGAAAAGGTGGGTCAAGTGTTGGCATGTGCAGAAGTTTTGTTTCATGCATTTGACAAACATTCTTTGTCATTGAGTATCTTCTTTTTAAAAATTTAATTATTATTTTTTTTTTTGAGATGCAGTCTTGCTCCTGTTGTACAGGCTGGAGTGCAGTGGTGCGATCTTGGCTCAGTGCAACCTCCACCTTTCAGGTTCAAGCAATTCTCTTTCTTCAGCCTCCCAAGTAGCTTGAATCACCGGCATGTGCCACCACATCTGGCTAATTTTTCTATTTTTAGTAGAGATGGGATTTTGCCATGTTCACAAGGTAAATCTCGAACTTCTGACCTCAGGTGATCCACCCGCCTTGGCCTCGTAAAGTATTGGGAATACAGGTGTGAGCCACCATGCCCGGCCTGTCATTGACTATCTTCTGATGGCACAGCAAGTCCTTCCTTTTAGTCTCAACCCAGACTTATGTTCAGAAAATACACATTTCCATGACCCACAGGTTTCATGTTTTCTAAATTGATAAATGGCTGGTCTTTTAATCAAATGAACATAGATTGCTGCCTTCCATGAGACACAGGTGCTACAGAAAAATCATTATGTGTATCTGTTTATGTTATGCTTTTATGCATAGCTTTTGTTTTTGTCATAATTTTACAATAAGCCTTTAAAACATTTCACTGTACCAAACCATATTAATCTGTTAAACAGAAACTGTTGTAATCGTAGTATCTCGGGGCCAGAGTGGACCTGAAAGGATCCTGTGCTCTGATTTTAGAGAAGGACTGAGATTGAGGAAGTCACATGATTTGCTACTAAGTGTAGAGTGCCGTACACTGTCAGAGGGAAGCCACCACAGTCTCAGAAGCAGGACAAAGGACAGATGAAGAATGAGAGCAGGCAGATGTCAGGTCATCATCGGAGGTAGGGGACTAGTGGGACCAGCCTGCTTACCTCTCAAGACTGTTATGAAGGTTCAGGAAATTGACAGTTGGGAAAGAGTGATATAAAGTACCCTGTAAACTATGCCTTCCTCGCTATACTTAGAAGGAAGAATGTTCAGGAGTTCCTTGTGACTGGCTATTGATCTAATTTTTAACCTCTGGGGATGCGCCATGCTTGAAATAGGACACAGCGTTTTGCCAGCAGAAGCTCGGTCCTGCTGACAGTTGATGCATTAAGTCCCAATGGAAGAGAACATGCTGTCCTCCATCACAAGCTAAAACCTGATGGGATGCTTGAAGAGGGCCTTTGGAAGCCCAGCTTTGAGATGAACTTTTCCTAATGGATATTGTTCCTGCTGATAATTTCTCAGAGAGCCTGTGCCGCCAAATGAGAACGGTCACGGCACATTTTTCTACTGTGCCTGAGGCTCACACCTTCCATCTGCTGAAGTGCTGGTTCTGAGAATTTGAGCCACAGCCACTGTGGGAGGAGGGGTTATCTTGCCCCACCTAAGGATGATGGACTCTGATGGATGTCACCCATCGTGTGAGCTGCTTGGCACCGCATTTGACTACAGCCACACTCTCCAATCTGTGGTTCAGCCCTACAAGCCCCAAAGAACACCTCAAGGTCCATGGAGTCACACAGCCCTTGGGGTGATGCTGTGACAGGGTTGCCATTCATTCCTAGGGTTTTTTTGTGTGTTTGTGTGTTTTTTGAGACAGACTCGTGCTCTGTTGCCCAGGGCAGAGTGCAGTGGTGCAATCTCTGCTCACTGCAACTTCAGCCTCCTGGGCACAAGGGATTTTTGTGCTTTAGCCTCCTGAGTAGCTGGGACTACAGGCATGCACCATGAGACCCGGCTAATTTTTGTATTTTTGTAGACACAGGGTTTCACCATGTCACCCAGGTTGGTCTCCAACTCCTGACCTCAAGTGATCTGCCTGCCTTGGCCTCCCAAAGTGCTGGGATTAGAGGCATGAGCCACTGGGCTCAACCGCCGTTCCCAGTATTAAAAGATCCTTAGACAAATTTAACCTAGTTTGATTGAGCAAAGAACCATTTGTGTGAATCAGGCAACCTCCAGGCAAAAATAGGTTCAGAGAGACTCTGGCACAGCCTCATAGCTGAAGCTTTACGGCCAGAAAAAAGGAAGTGATGTACAGAAAGTGGAAGTGAGGTACAGAAACAGATGGATTGGTGATGGCATGGTGTTTGGCTTATTCAAGCCCAGTTTGAACAGTTGGCTACCTGTGAGTGGTTGAAGTCTGGCTGCTGTGATTGACCAAGACTCAGCTACTTGGTCTGAGAGTAGATGACAGTCTGTTTACGCGTCCATTTAGCTTACAGTTCACTATGTACAGAGAAACCTTCAGGGTGCATTTAAACTATGTAAGGAGAAGGCTTTAGGCTAAAGGTGATTTAATACCAGGATCAGCAGGGGCTCCCCTCACCAGTCTTCAGGCCGATGGCTTGTCGCCCATCCACTTCCTCTCCCATCCTGCTCTAGAGCCTTTCCAGACCATGATCTCTTCCCTTAAATCTCTCACCCAACTGCCTACTTTATACCCAGAACATAGTCTTACTTCATATCCGCAGAGACCAGAGGTGAAAACTGCACCCCCAGCCCCACCCTGCACATTGCCCTCCGCCAGCTCCTGTTCTTTCCACTTTCCCTCTGGGTCCCTTTCTCACCCCAAATATTGAAAACAAACCCATTTATCCCAAAGCGCCCATTCCTTCCCAGGGTCTCCCTCCATAAAAGCCATGACAAGCAGGCATGAGGGGACAGAAAGAAAAGTGCTCAGTGTTCGAGGACTGCCCAGTTCCCAGCCTGGCAAAAGCCAGCCTCCCTGAGGTCCACTTACACCCTAGTGCTTTTACTTGATAGAGCTCCGTCTCTGTAATTCCCTGTGGCAAGACTCGTTTCTGTATTTGTCAGGATTCTTTTCTGTTGGAAACTGAACGATAATGAGCATGGGCGAAAGAGATGTTTTCAGCTGAGGTGTTAAGTCCAGAAATGGACCACTTCTGGATTGAGGGGCTCAGTCCAGGAGAGGCATTATGAGAGTTTTCACTCTGCAGAAACCAGAAAGACAGACTCTGCCCCCATCCATGGATTCCTTTCTGCATAATCTCTTGCTTCTAAAGTACAATAAGACAAATTCTCCATGCCAACAGATATAGTAGAGGGTCTTTTTACATCAACAGAAATGCTGTAGGGTGAACCCCCTACATCAGGTGAGCGTGGCGGTGGGATAGAGATCCTGGAGATCCAGGCAAAGAACTGACTTGGAAAAGGAAGCCACCAATAGAACAGTGAGAACAAACACTGTAAATGCTGCTAGCCACAGCTACTCTGGGTAAGGTGTCACAGGAGTGCATTGGAATGCATTGAGCCTGACAAGCTGGGGATCAGGAAGACTGCTGGTAAATAATCTTTCTTATTTTCTATAAGGAACATGGAAAGCTTATCCAGAGAGGTGTGAAAACAGCAGAGAAAACACTGGAACAAAGAAATGAAGCCAAAGCAAACATGTTCAGGATTTGTCACTGAGAAACCAAAACCAAGTTTTCTCCCGGAGAAAAGGGAGACTCGAGCATCCCCTTGGAGGTCTGGGAGCTTCTTGTCTGTCAAGTGGATTCAAGGGTATTTTGTCAAGGATCATGTGTTTATGAAGCAGGAGCGGCCACAAACAAACCTCTCAAACACCGAACAGGGAAGGAAGTGGTGATTTATCCGGCTGGGAGCTGCAGCAGGTGAAAACACCTTAACAAATGAGCTCCTCAACGAAGAAAATCTTTGCCTTTTAAAGCCTTAAAATTCTAGAAATAATATGTGAAGGGGTCTTGATCCATGAAGTAGGTGTGGGGTATGTGACTAGGTAGGGGTTTGATCATGTTGAAACAAAAACAATGCCTTCTGGAAAGATTCCTCCATACCATGCCTACAATCTACAGGAGTGGGATTAAAGGTGATGCCTGGTCTGCCAGCCTTTATTTCTCCTACTGAAATCCAATGTAGAAATCTACAGGGAAGGGCTCTTAGAAGCTTAAGAGGATTAAGGGTCTCCTTCCTCATCTACAGCTTAGAGCAACTGTGCACAGAACCAGAAACCACCTGCTCCCACACTTTCAATGGGTTGTCCCAGAGACCGCTCCCTTATGTGAAGCTGAGGCTTGTTTTGTGTTGAATGTAATACAGTCACAAGAAGGCTCTGGTGACAAGGAGCTTGTTTTTTCTTTCTGGAAATGGTATTCAAAGTGTTGAACAGCCAGTATGGCTCAACCACTGACTCTTCAGTTCTGCCGCTAAAGCAGGAGCAACCATAAGAAACAGACCTCTTGGGCACCAAACTCGGAAGGAAGGGGTGATTTATTCCACTGGGAACAAGGCGGCATGGCTGCCTAATAGCCGAGCTCATCTAACAAAGAGAAGCCCTGCCTTTATGTAGGCTTACAGCTCTAGAAACTACACATGACAGGGTCTTGGGTTTACTGCTTTAGAAACTACATGTGAGGGCTGGGCACGGTGTCTCAAGCCTGTAATCCCAGCACTTTGGGAAGCCGAGGTGGGTGGATCATGAGGTCAAGAGATCGAGACCATCCTGGTCAACATGGTGAAACCCCGTCTCTACTAAAAATACAAAATTAGCTGGGCATGGTGGCGCGTGCCTGTAATCCCAGCTACTCAGGAGGCTGAGGCAGGAGAATTGCCTGAACCCAGGAGGCAGATTGTGGTGAGCCAAGATCACGCCATTGCACTCCAGCCTGGGTGACAAGAGCCAAACTCCGTCTCAAAAAAAAAAAAAAAAAGAAAAGAAACTACATGTGAAAGGGTCTTGGTTCATGGAGTAGCCACGGGTTATGTGGCTTAGGTGGGATTTTGTTCTTGTTCAGGTAAAAACAACTCCTCGGGATTCCTCTATCCAATGCCTTCGATCTATAGGAGAGATTGTGGTAATCACAAAGGGTCTTATTTTTACCCTGGCCAACGGCGCCACACAATCCCCCTTGTGACTGACTTCTAGCTTCTCCTTTGAGATGCAATGCAGAAGTCTCAAGAGGATTAAGGGTCTCCTCCTCACTGCCAGTAGTCAGTCTGGGGAACCCTGCTGTGCCAGGTTCTACCCCTTCTGTTTCTGCATGATGTTGAGGTCTGGAGGGGCCAGGAGAGCTAACATGCAGCCATGTACCCACCAGTGTATCTGAACTGATGTACACCAGCACCGCAGGCCCTCATTCTCCTCACGGGAGCACACGCCAAGTAAATGCAGCCGCTGAATCAGAGAGAACAACGCCAGCTAGTAGCCTTCTGTCCTCACCATGAGCAGCGCCTTCCAGAACCACCCCAGGGTGGAGGGCTGAGAGGTGAGAAGGGAGCCTGAACCTGTCATGTCCACACATGCATTACCTCAGTGATTTCACTCAGGTATGGAGACATCTAGTCAAGGTTTTCAGATGGTGAGAAAAAGCAAGAATTTGAACCAAGGCCTGAGATGAAGCAGGGACCACCTTTTAGGAGCCTGTGCCACCGCCCCCAACTCTACCACCAAGCATGAAAACAAAGGAAAATCTGGAGTTCCTTCCCTGGAAATTCCGGATACTCAGCTCCCCTGAGAAGTAAATAGGTAACTTGTCAGGCAGGAAGGTATTAGCCCCAAAACAACAGCCAAGGAAATTAGAGTCCAGAGATGTTTGCTTTCCCTTTAGAAACATCTTAACATCTTGGCCGGGCACGGTGGCTCACGCCTATAATCCCAGCACTTTGGGAGGCGGAGGCGGGTGGATCACGAGGTCAAGAGATCAAGAGATCAAGACCACCCTGGTCAACATGGTGAAACCCCGTCTCTACTAAAAATACAAAAAATTAGCTGGGCATGGTGGCACGTGCCTGTAATCCCAGCTACTCAGGAGGCTGAAGCAGGAGAATTGCCTGAACCCAGGAGGCGGAGGTTGCGGTGAGCCGAGATCGTGCCATTGTACTCCAGCCTGGGTAACAAGAGCGAAACTCCGTCTCAAAAAAAAAAAAAGAAGAAGAAGAAACATCTTAACACCTTAAAACCCATCCTTGAGTTTGTCACTCAGAAACCTGGACCCCCACCAAATGGATTTGCTGGCCTGCAGACCTCAGATAGAGGGAGCTGAGGGCTTCACTCAGACCACCTTCCTATGTTCTAAATGTCTTCTGGAGGGACCTTAAAGCCACACCCATGAGCTAAATTGAAGACTCTTTTCTGCTAACCCCAAATTTTTAGACAAGGATTCGCCTCCTGAATCAATTAAAAATCAAACACTCTCTAAATCCATCTGTACGTAACCTGTAAGCCCCTGCTTCAAGATAGCTTGCCTTTTTGAGCCAAACCTATGTGTACCCTCCATGTACTGATTTACAATTTTGTCTAACTTCTGCTTTCCTGAAAATTTACACCTGCCTTTAAAAACCCTTACCTGCATGAAAGGAAACTGTCTTCTTCCTCCACCCACCCACCCATCCAAATCACTAAGCTATAGGGAAAATTCAAGCTGGGAACTGCTTAGGACTAACCTGCCCCCATTCTATGTGAAATCATCCCTCTGTTCCCAGAGATAAAGGCTGATCTGCTTGCTTCCTTTGGAAAGGCTAATCAGAAACTCAAAAGAATGCAAACATTTGTCTCTTACCTATCTGTGATCTGGAAGCCCCCTGCCCACTTCAAGTTGTCCCGCCTTTCCAGACCTAACCAACGTTCAGTTTACATATGTTGGTTGATGGCTCCTGTCTCCCCAAAAGGTATAAAACCAAGCTGTCCTCTGACCACCTTGGGCACTTCTTCAGAAACTCCTGAGGGTGTGTCATGGGCGAATGTCCTCAACCTTGGCAAAATAAACTTTTTTTTTTTTTTTAAAAAAGATGGGGTTTCTTCATGATGGCCAGGCTGGTCTTGAACACCTGACCTCAGGTGATCCACCCACCTTGGCCTCCCAAAGTGCTAGGATTACAGGCGTGAGCCACCTCACCTCGGCTGGCAAAATAAGCTTTCTAAATTAACTGACATCTGTTTCAAATTTTCAGGGTTCACACCTGCCAGCCATCAGGGAGGTCAGGATTTGAGCTGAGCTGCCTGGTCCCACTTGCTTCTGTGAATAAACACCTTCCTTTCTAGTGCTGCAACCTCGGTGTGGATATCTGAACTTAACTGCACTGGGCAAGCAGACCCCAATTCAGTTATATAATAGGCCTATTGACCCAAAAGCCAGTGCTCTCTTTACAGCTGGGGCTGCCTCCCTCACACACCTGCCCAAAGGGCCGGCAGCAACTGCACTCAGGTGAAGAGATCTAAGCACCTTTGAGCCCTGGAGTAGCAGGTGGGGCTGCCACCAGCATGGGGCCTTTCTGCAGGGGATCCCACAGCCTTCTCCTTCCCATTCCTCCTCCCTTGACAATGTGTTCAGACCCCTTCCCCACCTTTACAACAAGAAATTCCAATAGATGTTAACAAGCCTAGTGATTTAGTACAGCTTCAGGAGCCAGAGCCTTCAAAGTACCGGCCCCAAAGTCTCCCCCAGAACAGAGATAAGGACAAGTTTAATAAGTACCCTCTATTTCCCAGGCCTGTTCTTTTTCTGTTGAGTAACTATTTGCAGTAAAAGTTAAGTAAGTTCCTGTTTTCCCACCGGTAATGTATACCGAAGGTCATTAAGTCTTGCCTAAGTTGCAACAGCGGTCACCACTTAATAAACTATCTTTGTCCTGCCTCTGTAAGCTCCTTTCCCGCCTTGCAAGTTTGGGGCCACTGAATGCCTAACCCCCTTCAGTCACCTGCAGAAAGTCAAGCCCTGTCTATGTTCAGGGCTCAGCCCTGGGATGCTAATCCGCTGAGCCGGTGACCACCTTAGTAAAATCCTCCTGTTTGGTCCATGGGTCTCTCCTGTCCCTCAGTTCCCACAACATCCTAAGTAAATATGCTTTCTCCCATTTTTCTTCAAATGCATACCACTGCCCGTATGTTTCTCTTTATCGCAATTTTGACAAAGACATATGGATAAAAAATACATTTTTAGGCCAGGTGTGGTGGCTCATACCTGTAATCCCAGCACTTTGGGAGACCCAGGTAGAGGGATTGCTTGAAAACATAGTAAGAATTTATCTCTACAAAATAAAAAAATAGCCAAATTGGAGGCTGAGGCGGGTGGAAAAACCTGAGGTCAGGAGTTAGCAACCAGCCTGGGGAGGCTGGGATGGTGAGGGCGGCAGGCTTGGCCACAGAGGGAACCGTCGGGGCTGGGGCCAGCGTCCCTGCTGCCCTCAGGCTCAGCCTGTCTCCTGGGTTTTTTCGCTGCAGATGAACCGGATGACCCCCGCGGGCGTGAGAGGCGGGCCCGGGGACGCGAGGGCGGCAGGGGTGACGCTCGGCCTGCGCGGGAGGACGGGGCGGCGACTGCCCCTGCACCCGGGCCGCCGGGTTGCCCGCCCTCTTAGGAGCACAGGCCCCTCATAGCCCCGGAGAATGCCAGCCTGGCAGCCCCCCGGCCGCCGGGGAGAGGGGCGGACGCGGCCCGCGGCCCAGACGCGGCGTTCCCTTCCTTGGGCTTTCTGGCAGGGCCGCTCAGCTCCATGCAGAGGGGAGATCCGTTTCCGCCACGTGGAGGGATTGCTCGGGCACTAGGGAGGCGATTCTTGTTGGGGTGGGAGACAGGTCAGTATGTGGGTATCCTTTAGTGAGATTCTTCATGTCGGGGGCCCCAGGAAGCTCCCTTAGAGCTGTAATTCCAGAGTCCTAAACGAACAGGATTTTTGAATAAGAGTGGTGGCTGGTTATCTAACCCGTGCTCTGTGATATTTGTAGACTGACAACCAAAGAGAACTTTTAAAAAGAGACAGAGTTTTGCCCTCTCACCCAGGCTGGGGTGCAGGTGGCTCGATCTTAGCTCACTGCATCCTCGGGGGCTCAGGTGATCCTCCTACCTCAGACGCCTGAGTAGCTGGGACTACAGGCGGGGTCCACCGCACCTGATTTATTTAATTTTAGTAGAGATGGGGGTCTTGCTATGTTGTCCAGACTGATCTCCAGCTCCTGGCCTCAAGCGATCACCCACCTCAGCCTCTCAAAGTGCTGGGATTACAGGGTGAGCCACCATACCGTTAGCTCACTGCCACTCTTTTGATGAGCTTTGTAAGTGACTTTCAATGTCCCTTGGTTTTAGCAGTTGTCAAAAGGAGCATTTCGGCTGGATGCGGCGGCCAACGCCATCAGCCTGACAGTCTGGCGAGATCTCTGCTGTGGTCCGCCCGAAGCCCTTGACTACCCTGTAGAAGGTGCAGAGCTCAGGGGCACACTCCCTCCCGCCCTTGCACAGTGTCCTTTCGCCCTCCGTGAATAAATCAAATTAAATGAAGCGAAAATTTTTTTTTTTTTTAAGGCGAATTCTGTGCGGACCATCCCAAGTGATTCAGATGTACTCACAAAGTAGGGATTATTTAGCTTGAACGTTTAGATACAAAAGAGAATATCATAAGACGCAAAAGGCCATATTATGCATGATTACACCTTTGCCACATTTTTTTCCTAAAGATTGAGTAAATATGCCCGCTGCGGGGGTTTACGCCGGTAATCCCAGCAATTTGGGAGGCCGAGGCGAGTGGATCACGAGGTCAGGAGAGCTAGAATATCCTGGGTAACATGGTGAAACCCGACTATACTAAAAATACAAAATACTAGCTGGGCGTGGTGCCGCGTGCCTGTAGTCCCAGCTACTCAGGAGGCTGAGGCAGGGGAATAGCCTGAACCTGGGAGGCGGAGGTTCCAGTGAGTTGAGATCTCGGCGCTGCACTCCAGTCTGGGAGGCAGAACGAGATTCCATCTCAAAAAAAAAAAAAAAAAAAAAAAAAAAAAAAAAAGCTTGAGTAAATTAATAGTCAGAGCCAAGATGCTTTTTTTCTTTTTTCTTTGATAGAGGATCTGGCCGTGTTGCTCAGGCTGGAGAGCAGTGGCGCAATTTCAGCTCGTGGAAACCTCTGTCTCCTGGGTTCAAGTGATTCTCCTGCCTCAACCGGCTGAGTAGCTGGGATTACATACAGACGTGTGCCATGATACCAGGTTATAACATTTTTTCTGTGGAGACAGGATCCTGCTGTGTTGCCCAGACTGCTCTCAAACTGGGCACAAGCAATCCTCTCACCTTACCTGGGATTACAAGCCTGAGTCACCACATCCAGCCTACAGCCCAGATTATAACTCACATTATTTACTTGTGACTAGATGTTAAAATAGTACTTCTTTCTGTCTCAGTTTCGACAGAGGTCCTCCATACACGGTTGGCAACTGCTTCCCCACCTTCCCCAGCAAAGGAGAAGATCGTAGCAGGGTTTTATGGATCCCGCCCAGGAGGGACTCCTACAAGGGGCAAGGCAACCTCATTACAAAACAACAGGAGAGTAGGTTCTGATGCAGAGGCTAAGACAACAATCATAGGCTGTGAGTGGAAGGGGAGCTGTGGAAAGAGAGTCCCACAAAAGTCCCAGAGGAAGTCAGCCTAGAACATGACCTCAGGCAGAAGGAGCCCTTAACTCTCCTGTCCCCCATTCCCTCTCAGTTCAGATGCAGCCCCTGGAAGGAGACTTCATATAACTCAAAATGTAACTCAGACCACCCTTTTAAATTATCTGAAGCTGACCAAAAAAGCTAAGGGACCTGTCTAGATTGCTCAACTGGCCCACATAGCATGTTTAAACAGATGGGGGACAGGGGAAAATAAAGCTGTTTATCAGTTGCCCACTGACTGTTCAACAGATGACTGTTTGCCCATTTCTGATCTGTCACGTACACACAGATGACTCCAAGCCCCAGGAGAGCAGGGTTCTCTCCTGAGATCTCTCTGGTTCACTGCTGTATCCCCAGGTCCAGAGCACTGCCTGGCCCAGGTGCTCAGTACAGACCTGTTGAGTGAACAAATGTTCTCTATCACAGAAACGGTCAAAAGAGAATAGACATTGTCATTGTTTTAAGGCATTAAGTTTTGGGTGCTCTGTGTATAGCAGGAGATAAACTGATGCTGAGGCCTTGCTCCCAGGCCACTCTCCATCAGCAAGGCAGAGCCCCTGGCCTTGAATTCCCCTCGGGCTGCATGCGGCCTTGGGGGCACTTGTTCAGGCTGTCATGTTCTAACCTGCTTTCACCTCAGGCAAACACAAGGAATGTGAGGGACACATCATAGAAGACACTTCCTGATGTAGAGGAAGGAGGGATAAGCAAGAACACCTTAAAGAAAAGGGATCTAATTTCAGCTTGAAGACACGCATTTTTTTTAATGTTTACCAGCCAGCATGACATGGGCAGCAGAGTTTAGACATCACAAACAGCAAGAGTGGCAGCGGTCCCCCAAGTAAGGTATGCACAATGACCTATTACACAGGTTAGGAAAAATAGAACTTTTATTTAAATGTATTTTGCTTTTGTTTGTTTTGTTTGGGTTTAGATTTTTTCTTTTTTTTTTTTTTTTTTTTTTTTTTTTTTTTGTCGTTGTCTCACTCTGTCACCCAGGCTGGAGTGCAGTGGTGTGATCTTAACTTACTTCAAGCTCCCCTTCCCGAGTTCAAGTGATTCTCCTGCCTCAGCCCCCAGAGTAGCTGGGACCACAGGTGCCTGCCACTATGCCTGGCATTTATGGTTTTTTTTTGGTTTTTTTTTTTTGTTTTTTTTTTTTGAGACGGTTACCCAGGCTGTAGTGCAATGGCGAGATCTCGGCTCACCGCCACCTCCGACTCCTGGGTTCAGGCAATTCTCCTGCCTCAGCCTCCTGAGTAGCTGGGATTACAGGCACACGCCACCATGCCCAGCTAATCTGTTGTATTTTTAGTAAAGATGGGGTTTCACCATGTTGACCAGGGTGGTCTCAATGTCTTGACCTCGTGATCCACTCATCTCGGCCTCCCAAAGTGCTGGGATTACAGGCTTGAGCCACCGAGTCCGGCTGCATTTATGTATTTTTAGGGAAGACAGGGTTTCAACATTTTGGCCAGGCTGGTCTCAAACTCCTGACTTCAAGTGATCAGCCCACCTCAGCCTCCCAGAGTGCTGGGATTATAGGCATGAGCCGCTGTGCTCAGCCATTCATATGTATTTTTGTCTCCCTTTTTAAATGTTTTGTATGCTTTACAATGTGTACTAAATTAATGCATACTTAGGTTATAAATTAAAAGTACACACATATTCAAGTGTTTGCTCAAAAATCTTTTACTGATAGGCAGGGATACACCATCATAGACTATTAGAGGCCAGAGAATGAGGCCTGGCCTGGGAGCCCTGTGCCTACAAGACGCACATTACAATACACATCCACTGACATCACAGGTCTTATTTGGGTCCTTCTTCTCCACCACAATTAACTTGCATTCCTCCTTGTTGAAGATTTTCCGGCACTTGTGTATGTCATAACCCACAGGTGTAGAAACACTGTCATTGAGACAAAACTGGAGCCTGTTAGAGGAGAAAGGACCCCCAGCATCCCAGCTCTCTCCAGGAAGCCACTCACGCTGCAGCTAGCTGGGGTGCCTTCACCAACTTAAGGGCACCCTTTGGGTGGCAGCTCCAGAGTGTGGCCTCCGGGAACATGGACCAATCTGTACCATAGAGTCACACAGCCCACCCCTACATTCCAACCTGCAGGCACAGAAGGTCAGCGGTGGGTGCTGACAGCCAAAGAGCAAGTCTGGCTACTCTGGAGCTAGGCAGCTTGTTCCAAGCTGGCTCTGCCCAAATGTGGAAAGGGAACAGTTGTCCCAGCCCTGGCTTGGAGGCCTGTTAGCAAAGGAGCTCTCTCAACCAACCAGATTAAAGAGTCACTCAGACCAGTGTCATGGAGCCCTGGGAGAAGCTGATAAAAGTCAGACACCACCTCTAATTGAGCTGTAGTACATACAAATATTTTGAAGAGTTCTGATGAGATCAGATGGTACGAATGCTAGAATTTTTTTAATGTATTTATTTATTTTTAATTTTTTGAAATAGAGTCTCACTCTGTCACCCAGGCTGGAGTGCAGTGGTGCGATGTCAGCTCACTGCAGCCTCCATCTCCCAGGTTTAAGTGATTCTTCTGCTTCAGCCTCCTGAGTAGCTGCGATTACAGGTGCGAGTCACTACACCCGGGTAATTTTTATATTTTTAGTTGAGATGGGGGTCTCACCATGTTGGCCACGATGGTGTCAGTCTCTTGACCTCATGATCCGCCCACCTTGGCCTCCCGAGTGCTGGTATTACAGGTGTGAGCCACCATGCCTAGCCCAATGCTAGAACATTAAGTGGAAAAATCAATCCACAGAATTGTGATACAAAATTTGATAGCTACTATGTGCAAGAAAAGAAATGTAGAAAGGAGACATACAGAAATCGTGATAGGGCCAGGCATGGTGGCTCACGCCTGTAATCCCAGCACACTGGGAGGCCGAGGCGGGTGGATCACGAGGTCAAGAGATCAAGACCATCCTGGTCAACATGGTGAAACCCCGTCTCTACTAAAAACACAAAAAATTGGCTGGGCATGGTGGCGCGTGCCTGTAATCCCAGCTACTCAGGAGGCTGAGGCAGGAGAATTGCCTGAACCCAGGAGGCGGAGGTGGTGGTGAGCCAAGATCATGCCATTGCTCTCCAGCCTGGGTAACAAGAGTGAAACTCTGCCTCAAAAAAAAAAAAAAAAAAGAAGAAAGAAAGAAAGAAAGAAATCATGATAGAGGCCCAGCATGGTGGCACATACATGTAATCCCAGCTACTCCAGAGGCTGAGGTGAGAGGACAGCTTGGGCCCAGGAGTTTGAGACCAGCCCAGGCAACATACTGAGAGACTGTCTCAATTCTCTAGTAAAAATAAATAAATAAATATGATAGAATATTAACTGTTATTACCTTTAAGCAGTCAGGATCATGAGTAGGTTTTTCTTTTTTCTCCTATACTCTCTAATGGTTCTATAATTCATATGTTTTACTTAGAAAATTGGGGAAAATGTCATTGAAATCCTTTCATGTTTAAAGGTGATTGTTGGCTGGTAGGAATGCAAAATGGTGCCGCTGCTGTGGAAAACAGCTTGGCAGCTCTTCAGTAAGGTCAACAAAAAATTACCATATGACCCAGCAAGCTACTCCTAGGCATATCCCAAAAGAATTCAAAGCAGAGACTCAACGTTATATGCCAATGTTTGTGTATTGACAATGTTCAGAACAACATTACTTACTTTAGCCAACAGGTGGAAGCAACTCAAGTGTTCATCAACAAATAAATGGATAAGCAAAATGTGGTCTAGCCATGCCATGGAATATTATTCCGGCAGAAACAGGAATGGAGTACGGATAGATGCTACGACATAAATGAACGTTGACAACATGCTGAGTGAAATAAGCCAGACACAAAAAGACAAACACAGTGTGATTCTATTTATATGAAGTATCTAGACTAGGCAAATTCATAGAGACAGAAAGTAGATTTGAGGTTACCAAGGGTTTTGTGGGATGGAGACTCTGAGTTACTGTTTACTGGATATAGTTTCAGGTTGGAGTCATTAAAAAGTTTTGGAAATAGTGTTTATGGTTGCATAATACTGTGACTGTATTTAATGCAACTGAATTCTATGTTTTAAAATGGTTAAACTGGCACATTTTATGTAGTATACATATTACCACAATTAATAAAAGTTAAAAATAAAGTGGTATTTGTTGAAGAGATACAATTCTTTCTTTTCTTTTCTTTTCTTTTTTCTTTCAGATGGAGTTTCGCTTTTGCTGCCCAGGCTGAAGTGCCATGGTGCGATCTGGGTTCACTGCAGTCTCCACCTCCCGGGTTCAAGTGATTCTCCTGTCTCAGCTTCCTGAGTAGCTGGGATTACAGGCATGTGCCACCATACCCAGCTAACTTTGTATTTTTAGTAGAGACAGGGTTTCTCCATGTTGATCAGGCAGGTCTGGAATCCTGACCTCAGGTGATCCACCCACCTCAGACTCCCAAAGTGCTGGGATTGCAGGCGTGAGTCACCATGCTTGGCCAAAGAGTTACAACTCTTTTGGTTCGTGGTAGGAAGTGAAATGGTGAATCTCTGCTGCCCATGTGCAAATATAAGTTGATAGGGCAAAGGGCATATTACTGGATGCTTATTTCAGTTCAAACCAGACTTAGCTCTGTAGGTGAAGCAGCAGAGAGAGGGGGAGGAGAAACTGTCAACATCAGCTGTTCAGCTATCCAGACCCAGCGGTCGGGTGGCCTTGGCCTTTTGTGTCCCACTCCCTTTTCCTCACCCAAGTCAGGGAGCCAACCCTGGGCTGGGCCCGGGCGGCGTGGAGGCCAGGACATCTCCCACGCCCTGCCGGGGAGCCTCTGCCTGGGCCCCCAGCCTCAGGCTCCACTGCCACCGAGCACCTTGAGATCTGGGCAGTGTCCTGTAGAGGATGCAGTGGGTCCAAAAACTTCTTCCAGAAAAAGCTTTATCAAAGTCTGTATATTTCCATGGAGGAGAAAAAAGTTCATGAGAAAAACAAACTTGGTAGGAAGTGAGGCAATTCCAGGGAAGAAGGGGTGGTTCATTTCCCCCTTGTGGAGCGCTGTGCTAAGTGGAATACGCAACATGGCAGGAGAAAGGAAAGGGCACCTTGAAACCTGACCAGGTGTCAGTTACTGCCCCAGGCTCACAGGACACAGAATTGGCACAGAGAAGGCTTTAAGTGTTTGTTGGGTTAAACAATGTATATGCAGAATCTCATTTAATTCTCAGAGCCACCTGATTACCCCTGATTATACTGTGAGGAAACAGAGGCTCAGAGACATTCAGAAACTTACTCAGGCTCACACAGCTAGTATACAAGGGAATGGAGATTCAGACTCAAGTTACTCTGACTCCAATATCGAGGTTCTTCCCTATTCCCTGCAAGGAGCGACCTGGCCCTTTTCCGCACCAGGCCCACAAGAATCCAAGCCTACAGTGGAAAATCCTAGGAGAGGTCAGGGATGCCAAATCTGGGTGACATGGATGCTTTAGCCACAAGGGAGCTGTGCTCCTATGTTAGGGAGGGACCAGTCACCAATACTTCACCTGGCTGGGATACAATCACACTCCACCAGAGTGACATCAACACTTGTTATGATGACAATGTCAAATCTCTGGAGCCACAAAATCAAGGCCCAGCTGTAATACCCAGTGACCCAGCTAATGCGATGCCTGGGAAAGCCTCCTCTGAGCAGCTAGACAACTCCCAGTCCAATATTCCTCTTGTTCCAGTAGGCATCTAGCATGGGTCCTGCTCAATAAATGTGGCTGGAACTCTCCAGACAGTTCAAGTAGGACTCAGGTGTTTTGATCTAAGTCAAGAGCTTGCTTCTCCACTCAGTGTCCTCATAAGACTCTCAAGGCACCTGTTAAAATTCAGATTCCTAGCCCTTCCCCAACAGATTCTGATCAGACTTACAGAGAGCAACATGATATTTCTTTCTCTCGGCAAGCACATATGTCACAGTTGTCAGTCCGCCACCTCGAGTTTATTGGGTGTTTGTTTCCTTTAAGATCCGTGCATTCTAAAACCATACATACGACGTCATCAGCGCAAGTCATACAATGAGAATAAGGCCTTTCATGATACTGAGTCCAGCCCCTGCTATCTGTACCCTTCCCAGAGAGGGAGAAGCTCATTGCTTATAAAGATATCGAAGAATGGTGTTCTTGGATTTATCCATGGCTAACGCCAGTACTGTTCAATTCATGCTACTGATAAAGTTTTCTTACAGAAAGCTTACATCCTTCTGAGTTTTATTGCAGAACCGGTATTTCAAGAAAAATAAGGCCTTTTTCTTGAATGAGTTAGCCATAGGACCCTAGGGGTACTTGGGACCAAGGTTTCTCCCGCTGGATTCTCTCTCAATCAATATCTCACTTCGACACTTCCCTTTGCTTTGCATCGGTGGTTTTCAACCCTGGGTGCACATGTGAAACATCTTGGGTACTTGAGAAACACCTCATATGTCTCAGCCCTACCCTAGAACAATGAAATCTATCTCTGGGTGTAGGTCCCAGGACACCGTATTCTTACAAGGCCTTCCAGGTGAGGCCAGATACAGTGGCTCGTGTCTATAATCCCAACACTTTGGGAGGCTGAGGCGAGTGAATCACCCGACGTCAGGAGTTCGAAACCAGCCTGGCCAACATGGCAAAGCCCTATCTTTACCAAAAATACAAAAATTAGCTCGGCATGATGGCAGGCACCTGCAGTCCCAGCTACTTGGGAGGCTGAGGTGGGAGAATCACTGGTTCCCGGGAGGAGAAGGTTGCAGTGAACCGAGATCTCGCCACTGACTCCACCTTGGGAGACAGGGTGAGACTGTCTCAAACAAACAGCAACAACAACAAACACGAAGATTTTCATCTGCAGACAGGTCCATCTACCAGGCTGCAATAAAATAATAAACATTGAAAAGTCAAGACTTACCCTTGGTTGACTCTCCTGGAACTATGTCATTCAGTATTAAATAGCATGATGCATTGCATAAAGTCACAAAGGTGGCAAAGATCACAAGTCTTCCCAGGAGAACGTTCTGTAATGTGAAGAAAGGTCAGGGTGAAGAATGAATTAATTCAGAGGATAATCCTTTACTGAGTGCTGTGTACCAGGACCTCTGCTGGGCTCTGGTGAGAGGTTATGAGGTGGAGCTCCTAACCGCGGGTGACTTAGTCAGGGAACAAGACCCGCACAAGTCACTAGCATGAACTACAGAAAGAGGCAAACAGGAGTCAACAGGCATAGGGCAGTAATGACATGTGGGCTGATTCACTGCAGAGGAAGTTCAGGAGACCTTTATAGATAAGGCAATCTTTAGCCTCTTTGCAGAATATATAAGAGTTAAAGGACAGAATCAGGAGTTTCATGAAAAGAATGAAATGTTAACAAAGATAGAGAAGAGAAGCAACAAACATATATAGCTGAAGGCTTATTGTCGTTAACTGGATTCATTGGAGATATGAGTGGAAAAATAGGTTGGGGCCATGCTGTGAACACAGACGGTGAGGCTAGGAAGTTCATTTCCCAGATCATAAAGGCATCTTTGATGGCTCCATGAACAAACCAGTTAATCTAGGCTGAAATTGTAGAACAAGGAAAAGTATCTAGTTGACCTTGTCATCTTTTTGAGATGAGCTAAAAAACAAACCTTAATATGTTAATTTCTGGGAACTTTTGATAGGGAAGATGGTGTTCAATGAAATATATAGGAGGCCATTGGTTTGGACTGAGCTCCTGCACCAGGCTGAATAGACAAAACCAAAACGCAGTTGCCCATGCTGAAGTTCTCTGCTACTAAGCCAGAACTAAGTTGCTTATTCAACCTTCTAAGAAATCAGGAGAGACTGAGAGGTAATAGCCAAATGCCCAACAGGCCAATTTTAGCTGACATGATAAGAAAGTCCCTTCTGCTTTAACGTTTATAAGCAAAGTCACTTCAAAAAGACCTATTCAGTTTCTGTTCTGTGTTTCTGCTTTCTCTGGCCCTTTTCTGTCTATAAAGACAAACCTCTCTGGTCAGCTCTTTAGAACACTTCATCTATTTTATGGAATGAGGTGTTGCCAGATTCTGGACTCACCAGTAAAAGTCAATCAAGGGCCAGGTGTGGTGGCCCATGCCTATAATCCTAGCACTTTGGGAGGCCTCGGCAAGTGGATTGCCTGAGCTCAGGAGTTTGAAACCACCCTGGGCAACATGGTGAAACCTGTTCTCTACTAAAATACCAAAAAATCAGTTGGGTATGGTGGCACATGTCTGTAATTCCAGCTACTCAGGAGGCTGAGTTGGGAGAATCGCTTGAGCCCCGGAGGCAGAGGTTGCAGTGAGCCAAGGTTGTGCCCCTGCACTCCAGCTTGGGTAATACTGTGAGACTCTGTCTAAAAAAAAAAAAGAAGTCAAGTAAGATCTTTAAACTAAATATGTTGTAATTTTGTCTTTTGACAATGGGAATTAAAGCATTTCTTCTGTAAGATTCCTAAAATTAATTATGAAGTGATGCTAGTTGAAGTAGATGTGGCTCATATAAGAATAGATGGATAGGGTGTGGGAGCCGTGGCTGATGCCTGTCATCCCAGGACTTTGGGAGGCTGAGGTGGGTGGATTACCCAAGGTCAGGAGTTTGAGACCAGCCTAACCAGTATGCAGAAACCTTGTCTCTACTAAAAATACAAAATTAGGCCGGCATGGTGTTGCATGCCTGTAATCCCAGATACTCAGGAGGCTGAGGCAAGAGAATTGCTTGAACCTGGGAGGTGGAGGTTGTGATGACTGACGAGATAGCACCATTGTACTTCAGCCTGGGCAACAAGAGCAAAACTCTATCTCAAAAAAAAAAAAAAAAAAAAAAAAGAAGAGAATAGAAAGATAGGGAGGGCAGAATGCTCACTCCTGTAATCTCAGCAATTTGAGAGGCTGAGGCAGGCAAATCACTTGAGCTCAAGAGTTCAAGACCAGCCTGGGCAACATGGTGAAACCCCATTGCTACCAAAAATACAAAAACCAAGGCTGGGCGTGGTGGCTCACACCTGTAATCCCAACACTTTGGGAGGCCAAGAGGGGCAGATCACCTGAGATTGGGAGTTTGAGACCAGCCTGAGCCTGACCAACATGGAGAAACCTGATCTCTACTAAAAACAAAATTAGCCAGGTGTGGTGGTGTATGCCTGTAATCCCAGCTACTCAGGAGGCTGAAACACTTGACCCCATGAGGTAGAGATTGTGGTGAGCCGAGATTGTGCCATTGCTCTCCAGCCTGGGCAACAAGAACAAAACACCGTGTCAAAAATAAATAAATAAATCATACAAAAATTAGGTGGGCATGGTGGTATGTTCTCTAATCTCAGCTACTTGGGAGGCTGAGATGGGAGAATCGCTTGAGCCCAGGGAGTTCAAGGCTGCTGAGAGCCAAGATAGCCCCACTGTACTCCAGCCTGAGTGACAGAGTGAAACCCTGTCTTTAAAAATGAAAAAGACAAACACAGAGATCAAAATAGAAAACCCAGAAAGTTCCAAAGGTAATTGGATACGTTGAAAAAGAAAAATTAGAAAAGCAGAAAATATAATTATATATAGAAGTCTACCATAAAATAAACATGGTCTTTGAGATCTGTGGAGAACAATTATTCAATAAATGATATTAGAACAAGTGATTAACTATTTGGGGAAGAAACAAAGTTAATTTTCTACTTGAGTCCCCATTAGTGAAATAAACTAAAGTGATTCAAGAGTTAAATTGTTACCATAGATCATAAAACAATCACAGCATACATACATAAATACTTATTCTAAGCATAAAAGAAAAACATATTTCAGAATATAAACCTAAGAACATAACTGAAATTAGAAAGAAATCAAATTTGCAGAACAATATTATTATATACCAATGGGAAAGGAAAAAGACCTTTTTTTTTTTTTTTTTTTTTTAGCTCCCTGCAACCTCTACCTCCCTGGTTCAAGCAATTCTCCTGCCGCAGCCTTCTGAGTACCTGGGACTACAGCTGTGTGCCACTACACCCTGCTAATTTTTTGTATTTTTAGAAGAGCTGGGGTTTCACCATGTTAGACAGGAAGGTCTTGATCTCCTGACCTTGTGATCCTCCCACTTTGGCTTCCCAAAGTGTTGGGATTACAGGCATTGGCCACCATGCCCAGCCTAAAAAACATTTTTTTTTTTTTTTTTTTTTTTTTTTTTTTAGACAGAGTTTCGCTCTTGTTGCCCAAGCTGGAGTGCAATGGTGCGATCTCACCTCACTGCAACCTCCACCTCCCAGGTTCAAATGCTTCTCCTGCCTCAGCCTCCCGACAAGCTGGGATTACAGGCATGAGCCACCATTACCAGCTATTTTGTATTTTTAGTAGAGACAAAGTTTTCAGGGTGGTCTTGATCTCCCCACCTCAGGTGATCCACCCAACTCAGGCTCCGAAAGTGCTGGAATTGCAGGAGTGAGCCACCACGCACAGCTGAAAAACATCTTAAACAGAAAAATGGCAAGAAAATAAAGTGGCATTTCACACACACACACACACACACACACACACACACACAGATGATTAATAAACACATGAAAAAGTTCAATTTACTAATAGCAAAAGAAATATAAATATGTAGGTGAAATAGAAACATAATGCGATGTCAAGAAAAAATCATTGAGTTTATAATGCCCAGAAGGAAATAGAGGCATCTATGTGAGGTGATATGCACAAGGATGACATACTCTGGGCCGGGTGCGGTGCCTCACGCCTGTAATCCCAACACTCTGGGAGACCAAGGCGGGAGGATCACCTGAGGTCAGGAGGTCAAGACCAGCATGACCAACATGATGAAACCCCATCTTAAAAAAAAAAAAAGAATGAATTACTTTAAACAACTGTTATGGAGAGCAATTTGCTACTATATATCCACATTCTTTTTTTTTTTTTTCTTTTTTTTTTATTGCATTTTAGGTTTTGGGGTACATGTGATGAACATGCAAGATTGTTGCATAGGTACACACATGGCAGTGTGCTTTGCTGCCTTCCGTCCCCTCACCTGTATCTGTCATTTCTCCCCATGCTATCTCTTCCCACCTCCCCACCCCCCGCCCCTCCCCCATTTCCCCCCAACAGACCCCAGTGTGTAGTGCTCCCCTCCCTGTGTCCATGTGTTCTCATTGTTCAACACCCGCCTATGAGCGAGAATATACGGTGTTTGATTTTCTGCTCTTGTGTCAGTTTGCTGAGAATGATGGTTTCCAGGTTCATCCATGTCCCTATAAAGGACGTGAACTCATCGTTTTTGATGGCTGCATAATATTCCATGGTGTATATGTACCACATTTTCCCTATCCAGTCTATCATCGTTGGGCATTTGGGTTGGTTCCAGGTCTTTGCTATTGTAAATTAATTCAACCATTGTGGAAGACAGTGTGGCGATTCCTCAAGGACCTAAAAATAGAAATCCCATTTGACCCAGCAATCCCATTACTGGGTATATATCCAAAGGATTATAAATCATTCTACTACAAGGACACGTGCACACGAATGTTCATTGCAGCACTGTTTATATCCACATTCTTAAAACCGTTTACAACATTTTATTTCACCTTTTCATCTCCAAGATGGACTCCTCCACAAGGATGCTCACTGCAGTGGAAAAAGTGGAAAGAAACGAAATGCCCAAGAACAGAGCTGGTGGAGAACAGTGACTCAGAAAAACACCTAACAAGCCAGCAAGGTAGAAGGTGAAGTCACCTGAGCAAATGATCACATGTCATTACATGAAGTGAAGCAGGCTATGAAATGTGTGATTCTCATGATGCAGAGAGAGATGCTCAGAACACACTGAAGGTTTTGTAACAAGTCATTTTTGATTGGTAGAATTATGACAATTTTCTTCTTTGGACTTTCCCTCTTATTTTCTAAATTTTCTACAGTAAAATGTATGGCATTTATAGCAAGCAAGCAAGCAAGCAAGCAAGCAAGCAAGCAAGAAAGAAAGAAAGAAAGAAAGAAAGAAATTCTTTAAAAACAACTCAAAACCTTAATATATTCAGTTCAAGCCAGGACTTGGAGTGGCACTTACTCTGTTTCATTCTTCTTTTGTATAACCTTCAGTTCAAAATCGTTGTGGAAACCTAAATGTTTTTCCCCAAAAAGGCCACCTTGTTGACAGTATTTGCACTCCTTTCATGCAGAAAGAGGGCTCCGGGGGGACTGAGTATCACTAGAATCTTGGAGATGTTGTTTCACTGAGTCACAAAGATGGAGAGTCAACAGGGACAAGCAAAAATCTTTTCCCATTCTCTTGGTTGCGGGTTCACTCTCCAATGATTGTTTCTTTTAGTACAGAAGCTCTGGGGTTTAATTAGGTCCCATTTGTCTATTTTAGCTTTTGTTGCCAATGCTTTTGGTATTTAAACCATGAAGTCCTTGCCTATGTCCTGAAGGGTTTTGCCTAGGTTATCCTCTAGGGTTTTTATGGTGTTAGGCCTTATGTTTAAGTCTTTAATCCATCTAGAGTTAATTTTAGTGTAAGGTGTCAGGAAGGGGTCCAGGAAACCTAAACTTTTTCCCCAAAAAAGCCAGCCTTGTTGACAGTATTTTCACTCTCTTCTTGTAGAAAGAGGGCTCTGGGGGGGCCTGAGGATCACTAGAATCTTGGAGATCCTGTTCACTGGGTCACAAAGCAGGAGAGTCAACAGGGACAAGCAGGGCTGCAGCCCAGGACAAGTGACATGTGCAAAATCCCCAAATCTCCCGCAGCTCTAGAGCAAAGGCACGAGATTGAACAACTGGGGATGGAGTCCAAACATGGTGACAGCAGACAGAAAATTATTTCATTAAGAGATTTCCGCCGGGCGCGGTGGCTCAAGCCTGTAATCCCAGCACTTTGGGAGGCCGAGGCGGGTGGATCACGAGGTCGAGAGATCGAGACCATCCTGGTCAACATGGTGAAACCCCGTCTCTACTAAAAATACAAAAAACTAGCTGGGCGTGGTGGCGCGTGCCTGTAATCCCAGCTACTTAGGAGGCTGAGACAGAAGAATTGCCTGAGCCCAGGAGGCGGAGGTTGCGGTGAGCTGAGATCGCGCCATTGCACTCCAGCCTGGGTAACAAGAGCGAAACTCCGTCTCAAAAAAAAAAAAAAAAAAAGAGATTTCCCACTTGACAGTATCTCAGAAATAGCCTGACACTGACTCTCTTTCTCTCTCTCTCTCTGAAGCTCAGTTTTCCTCCCCTGTAAAAAGAGGGGTTCTCCTCCTTGGGTAAGCATTAGAGTTACCCAGGGAGCAAATAGGAAACACACAATCTCAGGCTCATTGAAGAAAGAAAAAGCCAGTGCCTCCGTATCTTTACCCAGGTGAGAATCCAGGAACAATGCTCAACCCAGTGCTGCTTTAATGTGCATACAAATTCCTGGGAGGTTTTTGTTTGTTTTTTGAGATGGAGTCTTGTTCTGTCACCCAGACTAGAGTACAGTGGCGCAATCTTGGCTCACTGTAACCTCTGCCTCCCAGGTTTAAATGATTCCCCTGCCTCAGCCTCCCAAATTGCTGGGAATACAGGTGTGTACCACAATGCCTCCTTAATTTTTGTATTTTTAGTAGAGATGGAGTTTCATTATGTTGGCCAGGCTGGTCTCAAATTCCTGACCTCAAGTGATCTGCCCACCTCCACCTCCCAAAGTGCTGGGATTATGGGCATGAGCCACCGCGCCCGACCAGAGAGCTTATTCAATAACATGCAGATTCTGCTTCAGAAGGTCTACAGACTTACATGGAAGCTCCCAGGTGACACCCATGCTGCTGGTCTGAGGCCCACCCCTGAGTAGAGAGGCTCTAAAGTTCCTTTTCATTCTTGTCTTCTCTTCTGCCACCAGCATTCCCTCCCTTCGTGTCTTCCTTTCCTGCATTTCGTAACCATGAGCCCCTGATGTGTGCAGACACAGGAGTGTACACCACCATGCCAGCATGGGCTAGGGTTTTCTAGATGGTGCAGCTTCATGGTCAGCCTTGAGGTGAAGCAGACTGGCAGTGCTCTTAGAAGTTGTGTCTCTTGGGCCAGGCACGGTGGCTCATGCCTGTAATCCCAGCACTTTGGGAGGCCGAGGTGAGCAGATCACAAGGTCAAGAGATCGAGAGCATCCTGACCAACATGGTAAAACCCCGTCTCTATTAAAATTCAAAAATTAGCTGAGTGTGGTGGTGCATGCCTGTAGTCCCATCTGCTTCAGAGGCAGAGGCAGGAGAATTTATTGAACTGGGAGTGGGAGGTTGCAGTGAGCCAAGATTTCACCACTGCACTCCAGCCTGGAGACAGAGCAAGACTCTGTCTCAAAAAAAAAAAAAAAAAAAGAGTTGTGTCTCTTTAAGTAAATTACTGCTCCTGGAAGTGTCTTAACCCATGATCAAGAGTTGGGGGTCTGGACAGGCATAATTGCTCATACCTGTAATTCCAGAACTTTGAGAGACTTATGTGGGCGGATCACTTGAACCCAGCAGTTAGAGACCAGCAAAGAACATTTTAAGAAAGATTAAGTTTAACATGCAAGAAAAGTCTGCATGGGTTTCTATAAATTTTGAAGCAAAATTCATTCCTGCCTAGGCACAGTGGTTCCTAACTGAAATTCCAGCACTTTCGGAGGCCAAGGTAGGAAAATTACTTGAGCCCGGGAGGTCAAGAGCAGCCTGGGCAGCATAGTAAAATCCTGTCTCTACAAAAAATACAAAAATTTGCCAGGCACAGTGGCTCGCCTGTGGTCCCAATTATTCAGGAAGCTGAGTTGGGAGAATCACCTGAGCCCAGGAAGGTGGGGCCTTCAGTGAATAGGTCCTGGAAGGAAAAACAACTTGGATCATAGAGAACAGAACCAGTCCTAAACTCAAGAAGAATTTCCCAGGCTCCGGACTCTCATACTCTGCACATTGAATTGCAGGTAATAACAAAAGAGTCCTAACCAGGTCATATTTACCTTTCAATGCTGTGCAGTAGAAGCACACATCACAGCATATTCAATAAGGAATACATATTCTTTTTTGCTTTCCCAGCCTTTGTATATAAAACCAGTTACCTACCATTGTGACAAGCAGGACTTCTTACAGGCAGGTGCATCTAGGGAAAGTCGCATCAAACTTTTATACTGGAGAGGGCAACCACGCATTTGAGATCATTGGGAATGATAACAAGGTGAGAACACATTGTGTGTTTACAGAGGGTTGACTACCAACAGGAAAGTATGGTTTCAGATGATTTGAGTTACTAATCAATCAGATCTCCACCTTGGTTATGCGTTTACTTTGTCCCCACCCTGGTCTGCATTTGTTCGTGACCTAAAAAAGCGGGAGAGAACTCTTTGCTGAGCCTTTGCTCTGTGCTGGTGGGTTGCTAGCATATGACATGTGACATGTCCTTATTTAATTTCACACACAAAGAAACAGAGCCTCAGGGATGCCAGTCACAACAGCCAGGAGGTGAAGGTGGGCTTCCTGAAGGCAGAAGAATAGCCCACGAGGCACACCAGGCCTGTGTCTGTGGCCCAGTTGACACTGCCCTTAGGGTCTGGCATGAGAACAGAAAAGGGTCAAGCCATCCTGCAGGGCACAAGAGAGCAAGACCTACACACAGCTCAGGTTTCCCTGACAAGCTCAATCGCCGGACCTTTGTAGAGCCCTCCTTGAATCCGGAGTCTGCTCCCTGCTGCATCAAGCAAGCCTTCCTTCTCTTCCTTCCACCGCGGTCTCCTCCCAAACAACCGCCCCTGCCCTCGTCATGGCCAGGATGGCCTTGGGGAACAGCAACAAGCGGAACCTCCGAGCGTGCTGGAGGGACTGACTACTTTAGCCGTTTGCTCTGGCCACCACAACAGAACACCGCAACTGGGTGGCTTTGACTAAAAAAACATATTTGTTCACAGTTTTGGAGACTAGAAATGTGAGGTCGGGCCGTTGGGGAGGCTCGTTTTCCTCTGAGGCCTCTCTCCTTGGTTTGCAGAAGGCCAGGCTCTTGCTGCCTCTTACATGGCACGCACCCCTGGTGTCTCTGTGTGTCTGAATTTCCTCTTCTTAGAAGGACACTAGCTGCATTGGGTTAGCGCCCACTCCAACTATCTCATTTTACTTAAGTCCCCTCTTTAAAGGCCCTGTCACCATTACAGTCACATTCTGCGATACTGGAGCTGAGGGCTTAAACCTATGAATTTTAGGGGGATGCAGTTGAGCTGATAACACAATTTTATCCCAAAAAGTCTGCCCGCTCCCCACCACAACTTGCTACAGTTCCAGAAATTTGACCCTGACTTCCCTCTGCCCACAGATGAGAGTTCACGCTCCTAACCAGGGGGTCCTTGAAGCTCTGAACTGGCCACAGTGACCCTTTCCAGCACCATCCTCTACCCTCCTAAAATCAGCCCCACCACCTGTAACACAGCCTGGGGTCACTCTCCTGCTCCTGGAAGAGCTGTAGTGCTGTCTGGCTGCCTCCCCACTCACCACGGGGGCCACACACTTCTGCCTTCACCTGCATGAGACTGAAGTGGGCATCGACTCTAAGTTCCCGGAAATAGGGGCACATTCGTCATGCACTGTAGCCCCGTGGTTTCTTTAAAACTACAAGTTTCAAGAGCTTGCCTCAGTGTGAAATGGAAAGTTCTCCCTTACTTTGGGAGTGGCTAGGACTTGCCGCCCTCACTTCCTTGCCTGCAGGGCACAAGCATGAACCTCAGCTCCACAAACACTCTCATCTCAGCAAGGCCTCTTCACAGAGGGTTCAAGGACACTGGAATCACGCAGAATCTCCCTGGAATGATGGTGTGGAGGGTTCTGGCTCTCAGGGCAAGGGTGTCTGGAGTCCCGTGTGCAGTGTCAGTACACAGGGGCCGTGACTGTGACTGGCAGCAGGGTGGTCGTGCTGGAGCCAGGCAGCAGTGTGGTTTCAGTGCTCTACCTGACCTTGTGCCAACAAAGCCGGTGCCTCCGAGCCTTTAGCAGAGGCTCGAATTCTCTAATAAATCACTTTCCAGCTCAACCATCTAGAGCAAGTTCTATTGTTTGCAATAAGAACTCTGTGACCAAGACGGTGACTGTGACCTATTCCTGTCAGTGTCCCTCCCAGTGACTGGCAGGGTGCCTGGCACAGAACAGCTGCCAGAACAGGATTTCACTGGGTTATCTCAGCTATTCCCAAGGAAAAAATATCGTGGCATGACCAACCCATAGCATTGCCGAAATCTCCTGCTCCCAGGAGTTGAGAAAGGGATGCTGAGGACAGGTGTGGCCAGCAGCCCACAGGGAGGAAGGCAAAACTGAAATGAGCAGCGCTTCCCGGGGGTGACAGCCAGCGCTGACCAAACCCGCCTGATCGGTTTTCAGTGTTGATCCTACCTCAACTCCCATCCTTACAGATGGAACCAGCTTGTTTTTCCTTTAATTATTTCTTTTTCTTTTCATTTATTTTCATTTTGTTGAAAGAGGAAGTCTTGCTCTGCTGCCCAGGCTGGAGTGCAGTGGCACCATCATAGCTCACTGTAATCTCCAATTCCTAGACTCGAGCAATCCTCCCACCTAAGCCTCCCAAGTAGGTGGGTCTACAGGAGCGCACCACCACACCCAGCTAATTTTTACGTTTTTTATAGAGACGGGGACTTGCTATATTGCCTAGGCTGATCTTGAACTCCTGGACTCAAGTGATCCTCCTGCCTCCACCTCCCAAAGTGTTGGGATTACTGGCATAAGCAACCGTGGCCAGACCGATTATGATTTTAATGGCTACCTTTTATTCCATGGAATGATTTGGGCCATCACTGATTTGGTCAGGTCCCTCTTGTTGAACACGCAGATTGCATCTGACCTTGTTTACTTGTAACTTGGAACACTGTTGAAATCCAGGTCCATCTGATAAAAATTTCCCACACTTACACTAATTTTTTTAAGATACATTCTTAGAGGTAGAATTTTTGTGTAACAGAAAGTTATAATTTTCTCAAATTATCACCTGTTATTCTGATAGGTGGAAAATGTTTTGTGTTAATTTATTTTTCTTTGCTAATTGGCAAGATTAGACGTTTTTTGCATATGTACTGAGCAATTGTTTTTCTTCTTTTGTGAGTACCTGTTCACTCAAGTCCTTTAACTATTTTTCTGTTTGGGGTGTTTATATTTTTCTTCTGAGTTAGTTAAGGCTCCTAATATATTAAAGATATTAACATTCGGGCCGGGCGCGGTGGCTCAAGCCTGTAATCCCAGCACTTTGGGAGGCCGAGGCGGGTGGATCACGAGGTCGAGAGATCGAGACCATCCTGGTCAACATGGTGAAACCCCGTCTCTACTAAAAATACAAAAAATTAGCTGGGCGTGGTGGCGCGTGCCTGTAATCCCAGCTACTCAGGAGGCTGAGGCAGGAGAATTGCCTGAACCCAGGAGGCGGAGGTTGCGGTGAGCCGAGATCGCGCCATTGCACTCCAGCCTGGGTAACAAGAGCGAAACTCCGTCTCAAAAAAAAAAAAAAAAAAAAAAGATATTAACATTCAAGTGTCACACGTTAAAATATTCCGTGATTTTTTTTTTTTATGGTCAGCATACCCACTGTGGAGTCACAACTAAGGAATGAGAAATTTTCCTCATTTGCATTTTTACCTCTCAAATATGTTTTCACATACAGAGATTTAAAACTTTAATTTAGATTATCAAGTATTTAGTACATGGTTTTTGCTTTTGTTTACATGTGGTTAATAACTAGAAAGTTCTTGAGTTTTCTTTTCAAGGTTCATTAGATTTGAAAACATTTTACTCTTAAACAAGTAATGCAGCCAGGTACAGCTCACTGTTGTAATCCAAGCTCTCTGCAAAACCAAGGCAAGTGGATCACTTGAGATCAGGAGTTCAAGACCAGCCTGGCCAAGATGGTGAAACCCCACCTCTACCAAAAATACAAAAATTAGCCAGGTGTGATCGTGTATGGCTGTAATCCCAGCTATTCAGGAGGCTGAAGCAGAAAAATTGCTTAAACCTGGGAGACAGAGGTTGCAGTGAACCAAGCTCATACTACCACACTCCAGTCTGAGCGACAGAGCAAGACTCTGTCTTAATAAACAAACAAACAAACAAAAGTAATATATGTAGGTGAAAAAACCTTTTAAAAAGCAAAAGCTTGTACAATAGACAAATAGATAAAGAAAATGTGGTACATGTACACAATCCAATACTATTCAGCCATCAAAAAGAATGAGATCCTACGGTTTGCAGTAACATGGATGGAACTAGAGGACATTATGTAAAGTGAAATAAACTGGCACAGAAAGACAAACACCACATGGTCTCACTTACTTGTGGGCTCCAAAAATCAAAACAATGGAGCTCATGGACAGAGAGTAGAAGGATGGTGACCAGAGGCTGGGAATGGGAGTGGGGCAGGGGGTTGGGGAAAATAGTGATGGTTAACAAGCAAAAAAAAAAAAAAAAAAAGAAAAGAAAAAAGAAAAATAGAATGAAGAAGGCCTAGTATTTGATGGAACAACAGGGTGACTATAGTCAATAATAATGGTAAATTTTAAAATAAATAGTGTAATTGCACTGTTTGCAACACAAAGGATACATGCTTGAGAGGCTGGATGGCACATTCTGCTGATGTGGCTGTTAATCATTGCATGCCGGTGTCAAAACGTCTTGTGTATCCTGTAAATATATATACCTACTATATGCTGACAAAATTTAACAAGTAAAAAAAAGCAAATGCCTCTCTTCCACCTGTCTGTATCTCAGTTCCTGTCTCTGGAGCTCGTGGCAGTTACTGATTCCTTGAACACTTATCATCTCCCTAGCGACGGGCTCTGCATACACATGTGTATGCTTGTGCTTCCTCGAACACAATCCGTAATATGTCACACGCTGTTGCGCCTCTTGTTTTTCCTTCCCAGCCTCCATTCCAGCTGCCGTGGCCTCCTTGCTGGCCCTGACCCCGAGTCGTGCCCATGCTGTTTCCTCTTTGTGGACGGACTTCTCCCCAAGGATCTGCACAGCTCACCCCCTTGGCTCCTCCAGATCTCTACTCCAATGCCACCTTCTCAGGAGGTCCTTCCCTGGGCCACCTCACAACACCCACCCTCACACTCCTCTCTTCCCCTCCCTCCTTGATTTATTGTTCTACAAGGTACTGATCACGGCCTCACCTAAGACACAGTTCCCTGTTGACTTGTCCATTCGCTGCCTGCCCTGACTAGAACAGCAGCTCCTTTAGGGCAGGGACTTGTCTATTTTGTCCATGTCTTCAGTCTTGACTCACAGAGAAGAGCCTGGACCATAGTTCAGTCTAACAAATACTCATTGAGTGAATAAATGAATGACCAAAAAGTGCTTCACACAATTTCTGACCCCAAATGTGCTCTAGAAATGGGAGCTGCAAGGCCAGGCGCGGTGGCTCACGCCTGTAATCCCAGCACTTTGGGAGGCCGAGGCGGGTGGATCATGAGGTCAAGAGATCGAGACCATCCTGGTCAACATGGTGAAACCCCGTCTCTACTAAAAATACAAAAATTAGCTGGGCATGGTGGCCCGTGCCTGTAGTCCCAGCTACTCGGGAGGCTGAGGCAGGAGAATTGCTTGAACCCAGGAGGCGGAGGTTGCAGTGAGCCAAGATCATGCCGTTGCATTCCTGCCTGGGTAACAAGAGCAAAACTCCGTCTAAGAAAAAAAAAAAAAAGGCATCCTACAGCTGTGCTGCTGCTATGTAGGATGAGAACAATGAGGATACCCACCAGGAGGCCTGCAGTGGGATTTAAGTTAAGCTGCATAGGTTGAAGGGGTTGTAGAACCATTAAATGCCTCAGAAATGAGTGGCAAGAGCTGTTATGCAAGGCTGTTTGTTAATACACTTTTCAGTCAGTAGGTTTCTTGACAAGACTTTGTGGGCTGTGTGGACCAGTCCCTGGGTCTCAATACAGCTACCTTCCTGTCCAGAACAACCACATGCACATTGGTTTGTCCCCCACAGGATGCAAAGCTTCCTCTCCGTGTTCTGCCCACCAGCTCAGTCCTCTGCTCTGAATGCCTGTCCAGGAGCCTGCGCTCTCACCATGCCCAGGCCTCTGTGCACTCTGTGCCCAGCCTCTTCCTCCACTGAAGTTACTACTGGCCTCTCAGGGCACCTTTCAGGGTTAGTCTCCAAAATAAACCTGTCTTCGACTGTTGAGCCACTTCTCATGTTTCTTTCCTCTTTTCTTAACTCTTAAAGTGAGACCTAGTCTCTACTAAAAATTTTTTTAATTAGCAGGCCCTGTGGCATGTGCCTCAGGAGGCTGAGGTAGGATGATCACTTGAGCCCAGGAGGTTGAGGCTGCAGTGAGCTATGATGGTGCCACTGGCTGTGATGGTACCACTGCACTCCAGCCTGCATAACAGAGCAAGACCCTGTCTCTAAAAAAAAAAAAAAAAAAAAAAAAAAAAAAAAAAAAAAAAAAAAAAAAAAAAAAGGAGGTGGAGGGGACTGGGGAAAAAGACAAAAAGAAAAACAAAAAAGTTTAAAAAAAAATAACAAATTAAAAAAAATTTTTAAAGAGGGGGAAGAGTAGTAAATGGGGAAAATGTGACAAGGACAATCAAAAGGGCTTGGACTAGGTAGTTAATTGAGTACAGAAGTAATTAGGAAGATAAGGGTTAGCTTAACAATGTTTGTTTGCACAGATTTCTCTGGGCTTCAACTTTCCATTCCTGATGACAATGTGAGCTTCCTTCCAGTATAGAGAGGACATCTTGCATACGGGGGTTTTAATTTCTGCTTTCAAAAAGAAAAGGGGAGAGTCAGAGCACCATTCTTTCTTCCTCTTCATTTTTAATACCTTTGGCTCACAATAATCCTTATGCCAAAGTGGCATATTTTGGGGTGGCATGCTCTGAACTCCATCATTGTCGGGTTTGATAATGGCTGCTACCGCCAAGCTACAGCAGTGTTCTGCATCCCTCTTCCCTTAGAGTCTGACGACCAAAGCCTCCTCTATTCTGGAACCCTTAGCAATGCTCTGCTCAATTCTGTCATCTCTGTAACATGCCATCTGCCTTCACACTGGTTTCACTTCCACAAGCCACAGATACAAGGTCACACTTCCCTAGAGACGCTCTTGCCATCCTGTGGTCAGCAGCTAGTGATTCTGGGAATGAGAGTCGTGGGAGCCGCTACCTTCTCTGAACCAGGATGAAATCAACTTTCATTAAACCCAGACAAAATAGGGCCAGGAAGGCCCAAAGGAGAGGAGGCTCATGCTTACATGTCTGAGATAGGAACTGTTTCCAATAAGCCTCTAGAAACATTTCAAATCTCTCCTGCTTTGATAAGGCTTATCACTAGACATTCTTTACAACTCCTGTACTTTAGATAAGATGTTCTCAGAAGAACACTTGCTCAGTAAGTGCATCTCTTTTTTTATTTTTTATTTTTAAATGGGGTTTCACCAGGTTGGCCAGGCTGGTCTCGAACTCCTGACCTCTAGTGATCCACCCACCTTGGCTTCCCAAAGTGCTGGGATTACAGGCATGAGCCACCACGCATCTCCACCAATGCACTGACAGCTCTCTAGCTCTGAACCTCTGGAACCAATGAACTCTGTTTCTAAGCAGTTTATGTAAATTGATTTTTTGCCAATAAATGCTCTCCTTTATCCTTCCTCTCTGTTTGCACTGGTGGCTTGTCCTTTCCATATTCTAGATTATCATTCTCATTTCTACTCTCAAGTAAACCCAGAATATTTGGAGATAATTTTCCCTAGTGTCCTTTTTTAGAACACTTCTATAGGTGGTTGTTCTCATTCCATGGAGACTTTACTTACTCATATCTTCTCAGATGTAGGTTCAACTTCACATTTTATGACACCTCCTGGGATCCCATCATATCTGCTGGAGAGGTACCTTTTCTCCTGATGATCTCCAGCCTCACTCCCTGTAGTTTCCGTCTTGTCATCACAGATGGGCCTTTGAGAAAAGATGGGTCAAATATTGTCCTATGCAGAAGTTTCATTCGATGCATTTGTCTGACAAACATTCTTTGTCATTGACTATTGTCTTTTAAAAATTATTATTATTAATATTATTATTATTTGAGATGGAGTCTTGCTTCTGTCGAGCAGGCTAGAGTGCAGTGGTGCCATCTCGGCTCAGTGCAATCTGCACCTCCCAGGTTCAAGTGATTCTCCTTCTTCAGCCTCCCAAGTAGCTTGGATTACTGGCATGTGCCACCACATCTAACTACATTTTGTATTTTTAGTAGAGATGGGATTTTGCCATGTTGGCAAGGCTGGTCTTGGACTTCTGACCTCAGGTGATCCACACGCCTTGGCCTCCTAAAGTATTGCAAATACAGGTGTGAGCCACCATGCCCGGCCTGTCATTGACTATCTTCTGATGGCACAGCAAGTCCTTCCTTTTAGTCTCAACCCAGACTTATCTTATATTCAGAAAATACACATTTCCATGATCCACAGGATTCGTGTTTTCTAAATTGATAAATGGCTGGTCTTTTAATCAAATCAACATAGATTTCTACCTTCCATGGGAGACAGGTGCTACAGAAAAATCATTATGTGTATCTGTTTATGTTATGCTTTTATGCATAGCTTTTGTTTTTGCCACAATTCTACAATAAGCCTTTAAAACATTTCACTGTACCAAACCATATTAATCTGTTAAACAGAAACTGTTGTAATCGTAGCATCTCGGGGCCAGATTGGCCTTGAAAGGATCCTGTGCTCTGATTTTAGATAAGGACTGAGACTAAGGAAGTCAAATGATTTGCTACTAAGTGTAGAGTCCCATACACTGTCAGAAGGAAGCCACCACAGTCTCAGAAGCAGGACAAAGGACAGATGAAGAATGAGAGCAGGCAGATGTCAGGTCATCATCGGAGGTAGGGAACTAGTGGGACCAGCCTGCTTACCTCTCAGGGCTGCTGTGAAGGTTCAGGGAATTGACAGTTGGGAAAGAGTGAATATAAAATACCTAGTAAACTAGGCCTTCCTCGCTATACTTAGAAGGAAGAATGTTCGGGAGTTCCTTGCGACTGGCTATTGATCTAATTTTTAACCTCTGGGGATGCGCCATGCTTGAACTAGGACACAGCGTTTTGCCAGCAGAAGCTCGGTCCTGCTGACAGTTGATGCATTAAGTCCCAATGGAAGAGAACATGCTGTCCTCTATCACAAGCTAAAACCTGATGGGATGCTTGAAGAGGGCCTTTGGAAGCCCAGCTTTGAGATGAACTTTTCCTAATGGATATTGTTCCTGCTGATAATTTCTCAGAGAGCCTGTGCCGCCAAATGAGAACGGTCACGGCACATTTTTCTACTGTGCCTGAGGCTCACACCTTCCATCTGCTGAAGTGCTGGTTCTGAGAATTTGAGCCACAGCCACTGTGGGAGGAGGGGTTATCTTGCCCCACCTAAGGATGATGGACTCTGATGGATGTCACCCATCGTGTGAGCTGCTTGGCACCGCATTTTTTACTACAGCCACACTCTCCCATCTGTGGTTCAGCCCTACAAGCCCCAAAGAACACCTCAAGGTCCATGGAGTCACACAGCCCTTGGGGTGATGCTGTGGCAGGGTTGCCATTCATTCCTAGAGTTTTTGGTGTGTTGTTTGTTTTTGGAGATAGATTCTTGCTCTGTTGCCCAGGGTGGAGTGCAGTGGTGCGGTCTCAGCTCACTGCAACCTCTGCCTCCTGGGCACAAGCGCTTTTTGTGCCTCAGCCTCCCGGGTAGCTGGGACTACAGGAGTACACCACCACACCTGGATAATTTCTGGATTTTTGTAGAGATGGGGTTTCACCATGTCACCCAGGTTGGTCTCCAACTCCTGATCTCAAGTGATCTGCCTGCTTTGGCCTCCCAAAGAGCTAGGATTACAGGCATGAGCCACTGTGCCCCACCACCATTCCCAGTATTAAAAGAACCTTAGACAAATTAAATTTAACAGAGTTTGATTGAGCAGAGAACCATTTGTGTGAATCAGGCAGCCCCCAGGCAAAAATAGGTTCAGAGAGACTCCTGAACTGTCTCACACTTGAAGCTTTATGGCCAGAAAAAGGAGTGACGTACAGAAAGTGGAAGTGAGGTATAGAAATAGATGGATTGGTGATGGTATGGTGTTCGGCTTATTTGAGCCCAGTTTGAATAGTTGACCACCTGTGTGTAGTTGAATTCTGGCTGCTGTGATTGACCAAGACTCAGCTACTTGGTCTGAGAAGGCTTTAGGCTTCTCCCTACCTATTTTAAAGGCTAAAGGTGATTTAATAGCAGGATCGGCAGGGGCTCCCTCACCAGTCTCCAGGCTGATGGCTTGTCTCCCATCCACTTCCTCTTCCATCCTGCTCTAGAGCCTTTCCAGACCATGATCTCTTCCCTTAAATCTCTCACCCAACTGCCTACTTTATACCCAGAACATAATCTTACTGCATATAACGCAGAGACCAGAGGTGAAAACTGCACCCCCAGCCCCACCCTGCACATTGCCCTCCACTGTCCCCTGTTCTTTCCTCTTTCCCTCTGGGTCTCTTTCTCACCCCAAACATGCAAAACAAATCCCATTCTCCCCATCGGCCCCATTCTTTCCCAGGGTCTCCTTCCATAAAAGCCATCCTCCCCGTGACAAGCAGGCATGAGGGGACAGAAAGAAAAGTGCTCAGTGTTCGAGGACTGCCCAGTTCCCAGCCTGGCAAAAGCCAGCCTCCCTGAGGTCCACTTACACCCTAGTGCTTTTACTTGATAGAGCTCCGTCTCTGTAATTCCCTGTGGCAAGACTCGTTTCTGTATTTGTCAGGATTCTTTTCTGTTGGAAACTGAACGATAATAAGCATGGGCGAAAAGAGACGTTTTCAGCTCAGGTGTTAAGTCCAGAAATGGACCACTTCTGGATTGAGGGGCTCAGTCCAAGACAGGCATTTTGAGAGTTTTCACTGTACAGAAACCAGAAAGATGAACTCTGCCTCCATCCACAGATTCCTTTCTGCATAATCTCTTCCTTCTAAAATACAATAAGACAAATTCTCCATGCCAACAGATGCAGCAAAGGGTATTTTTACATCAACAGAAATGCTGTAGGGTGAACCCCCTACATCAGGTGAGGGTGGAAGTGGGATAGAGATCCTGGATACCCAGGCAAAGAACTGACTTGGAAAAGGAAGCCACCAATAGAACGGTGAGAACAAACACTGTAAATGCTGCTAGCCACAGCTACCCTGGGTAAGGTGTCACAGGAGTGCACTGGAATGCATTGAGCCTGACAAGCCCTGGACCAGGAAGACTGCTGGTAAATAATCTTTCTTATTTTCTATAAGGAACGTGGAAGGCTTATCCAGAGAGGTGTGAAAACAGCAGAGAAAACACTGGAACAAAGAAAGGAAGCCAAAGCAAACACGTTTAGGATTAGTCACTGAGAAACCTAAGAAATCAAAACCAAGTTTTGTCCCAGAGAAAAGGAAGACTCGAGCATCCCCTTGGAGGTCTGGAAACTTCTTGTCTGTCAAGTGGATTCAAGGGTATTTGGTCAAGGATCATGTGTTTATGAAGCAGGAGCAGCCACAAACAAACCTCTCAAACACCCAACAGGGAAGGAAGTGGTGATTTATCCGGCTGGGAGCTGCAGCAGGTGAAAATACCTTAACAAATGAGCTCCTCAACGAAGAAAAGTCTTATAATTCTAGAAATTACATGTGAAAGGGTCTTGATCGACAAAGTAGACATGGGGTATGTGACTAGGTAGGGGTTTGATGGTGTTTAAGCAAAAACAATGCCTTCCAGAAAGATATCTCCATACCATGCCTGTAATCTACAGGAGTGCGATTAAGGGTGGTGCCCGGTCTGCCAGCCTTTATTTCTCCTACTGAAATGCAATGTAGAAGTCTACAGGGAAGGGCTCTTAGAAGCTTAAGAGGATTAAGGGTCTCCTTCCTCATCTACAGCTTAGAGCAACTGTGCACAGAACCAGAAATCACCTGCTCCCACACTTTCAATGGGTTGTCCCTGAGACCGTTCCCTTATGTGAAGCTGAGGCTTGTCTTGTGTTGAATGTAACACAGTCCCAAGAAGGCTCTGGTGACAAGGAGCTTGTTTCTTCTTTCTGGAAGTGGTATTCAAAATATTGAACAGCCAGTAAGTCTCAATCACTGACCCTTCAGTTCAGCTGCTAATGCAGGAGCAGCCATAAGAAACAGACTTCTCAAGCACTGAACTAGGAAGGAAGGGGTGATTTATTCAGCCGGGAAGAAGGCAGCATAGCTGTCTAGTAGCCAAGCTCATCTAACAAAGAGAAGCCCTGCCTTTATATAGGCTTACAGCTCTGGAAATTACACATGAAAGGGTCTTGGGTTTATAGCTTTAGAAATTACATGTGAAAAGGTCTTGGTTCATGGAGTAGGCGTGGGGTATGTGGCTTAGGTGGGACTTTGATCTTGTTCAGGTAAAAACAATAGCTTCTAGAAAGATTCCTCCATATGATATCTTCGATATAGGAGAGATTGTGGTAACCAGTAGGGGTCTTATTTTTACCCTGGCTGGCGGCACCAACCAGTCCCCCTTCTGGCTGACTTCTAGCTTCTCCTTTGAGATGCAATGCAGAAGTCTCAAGAGGATTAAGGGTCTCCTCCTCACTGCCAGTAGTCAGTCTGGGGGACCCTGCTGTGCCAGGTTCTACCCCTTCTGTTTCTGCATGATGTTGAGGTCTGGAGGGGCCAGGAGAGCTAACATGCAGCCATGTACCCACCAGTGTGTCTGAACTGATGTACACCAGCACCGCAGGCCCTCATTCTCCTCACGGAGCACACGCCAAGTAAATGCAGCCGCTGAATCAGAGAGAACAACGCCAGCTAGTAGCCTTCTGTCCTCACCATGAGCAGCGCCTTCCAGAACCACCCCAGGGTGGAGGGCTGAGAGGTGAGAAGGGAGCCTGAACCTGTCATGTCCACACATGCATTACCTCAGTGATTTCTCGGCAACACGACAAACAGGCCATCTCACTCCAACTTTACCAGTGGGGCATTGAAGCTTTAGATGGAGACATGTATTCAAGGTTTTCAGATGGTGAGAAAGAACAAGAATTTAGGTGGGGCGCGGTGGCTCACGCCTATAATCCCAGCACTTTGGGAGGCTGAGGCAGGTGGATCATGAGGTCAAGAGATTGAGACCATCCTGGTCAACATTGTGAAACCCTGTCTGTACTAAAAACACAAAAATTAGCTGGGCACGGTGGCACACACCTATAGTACCAGGTACTCAGGAGGCTGAGGCAGGAGAATTGCCTGAACCCAGGAGACGAAGGTTGCGGTGAGCTGAGATCGCGCCTTTGCACTCCAGCCTGGGTGACAAGAGCGAAACTCTGTCTGAAAGAAAAAAAAAAAAAAAGAAGAACAAGAATTTAACCCAGGCCTGTTATGAAGCAGGCACCACCTTTTAGGAGCCTGCGCCACCGCCCCCAGCTCCACCACCAAGGATGGAAACAAAGGAAAATCTGGAGTTCCTTCCTCGGAAATTCCAGATACTCAGCTCCCCTGAGAAGAAAATAAGTAACTTTTTAGGCAGGAAGGTATTAGCCCAAAACAATAGCCAAGGAAATTAGAGTCCAGAGATGTTTGCTTTCCCTTTAGAAACACCTTAACACACATCGTTGAGTTTGTCAGTCAGAAACCTGGACCCTCACCTGGACCCACCAAAAAGATTTGCTGGCCTGCAGACCTCAGATAGGGGGAGCTGAGGGCTGCATTCTGACCATCTTCCTATGTTTTAAATTTCTTCTACAGGGACCTGGAAGTCACACCCATGAGCTAAAATACTCTTTTCTGCTAATCCCAAATTTTTAGACAAGGCATCGCCTCCTGAATCAACTAAAAATCAAAGAATCTCTGAATTCACCTGTGACCTGTAAGCCCCTGCTTCAAGATATCTTGCCTTTTTGAGCCAAACCTATGTGTACCCTCCATGTACTGATTTACAGTTTTGTCTGACTTCTGCTTTCCTGAAAATTTACCCCTGTCTTTAAAAACCCTTACCTGTGTGAAATAAAACTGTCTTCTCCTCCGACCCACCCACCCAAATCACTAAGCTAAAGGGAAAATTCAAATAGGGAACTGCTTAGGGCTAACCTTCCCCCCATTCTATGTAAGTCATCCTTCTGTTCCCAGAGATAAAGGCTGATCCGATTGCCTCCTTTGGAAAGAAGGCTAATCAGAAACTCAAAAGAATACAACCGTTTGTCTCTTACCTATCTGTGATCTGGAAGCCCCCTGTGCGCACTTCAAGTTGTCTCGCCTTTCCAGACCTAACCACTGTTCATTTTACAGGTGTTGATTGATGGCTCATGTCTCCCTAAAATGCATAAAACCAAGCTGTCCTCTGACCACCTTGGGCACTTCTTCAGAACCTCCTGAGGGTGTGTCACGGACGAATTTCCTCAACCTTGGCAAAATAAACTTTCTAAATTAACTGACATCTGTCTCAAATTTTCAGGGTTCACACTTGCCAGCCATCAGGGAGGTCAGAATTTGAGCATGAGCTGCCTGTGAGGAAGGAGACCCAGGCCATTTGGAATTCCCTTCCCACTGTCATCCACTGTGCATCTCAACAGAAGAGAGAGAGCAGGCCAGCTGGCACCTCCTGAATCTCCTTCCTGAAAACAACAAGCTAGGCCCTGGAGAAAGTCTCCAGAAGGCCTGTGGAGAAGGCAATATTTTTACTTAAAACAAGATCAAACCAGAAACCTTTCACATGTGAGTCCTAAAACTATAAACCGGAACTCTTTCATATGTGATTCCTGAAACTGTAAACAGAAACCTTTTCACATGTGAGTCCTAAAAACTATGAACCTAAGATTCTTCCACAGGTAACATCTAAAGTATAAGCCTATATAAAGGCTGAACCTCCCTTTGTTAGATGAGCTTGGCTGTTAGGCAACTCTGCCACCAAGCTACCAGCTGAAATAGATTCCTTCCTCCTGTATTCGGTATCCGAGAGATCCTTTCCCGCCACCGCCACCGCTCCTGCTACACCTGGTCCCACTTGCTTCTGTGAATAAACACCTTCCTTTCTAGTGCTGCAACCTCGGTGTGGATATCTGAACTTAACTGCACTGGGCAAGCAGACCCCAATTCAGTTATATAATAGGCCGATTGATCCAAAAGCCAGTGCTCTCTTTACAGCTGGGGCTGCCTCCCTCACACACCTGCCCAAAGGGCCGGCAGCAACTGCACTCAGGTGAAGAGATCTAAGCACCTTTGAGCCCTGGAGCAGCAGGTGGGGGCTGCCACCAGCATGGGGCCTTTCTGCAGGGGATCCCACAGCCTTCTCCTTCCCCTTCCTCCTCCCTTGACAATGTGTTCAGACCCCTCCCCCACCTTTGCACCAAGAAATTCCAATAGATTCCTAGTGATTTAATACAGCTTTAAGAACCAGAGATTTCAAAGTACGGGCCCCAGAGTCTCCCCCAGAACAGAGATAAGAACAAGTTTAATAAGTACCCTCTATTTCCCAGGCCTGTTCTTTTTCTATGGAGTAACTATTTGCAGTAAAAGTTAAGTAAGTTCCTGTTTTCCCACCGGTAATGTATACCGAAGGTCATTAAGTCTTGCCTAAGTTACAACAGTGGTCACCACTTAATAAATTGCCTTTGTCCTGCCTCTGTAAGCTCCTTTCCTGCCTTGCAAGTTTGGGGCCACTGAATGCCTAACACCCTTCGGTCACCTGCAGAAAAGTCAAGCCCTGTCTATGTTCAGGGCTCAGCCCTGGGATGCTAATCCGCTGAGCCGGTGACCACCTTAGTAAAATCCTCCTGTTTGGTCCATGGGTCTCTCCTGTCCCTCAGTTCCCACAACATCCTAAGTAAATATGCTTTCTCTCATTTTTCTTCAAATGCATACCACTGCCCGTATGTTTCTCTTTATCGCAATTTTGACAAAGACATATGGATAAAAAATACATTACATACCTGTAATCCCAGCACTTTGGGAGAGCCAGGTAGAGGGATTGCTTGTCAACATAGTAAGAATTTATCTCTACAAAATAAAAAATAGCCAAATTGGAGGCTGAGGCGGGTAGAAAAACTTGAGGTCAGGAGTTCAAAACCACCCTAGGGAGGCTGGGATGGTGAGGGTGGCGGGCCGGGCAGGACAGGGAACGGCCTGGGCGGGGGCCGCCGTCCCTGCTGCCCTCAGGCTCAGCCTCTCTCCTGGTGTTTTTCGCTGCAGATGAACCGAATGACCCCCGAGCAGGAGCGGGCGCCGGCGTCCGAGCCCGTGTGGGAGCGGCCGTGGTCGGTGGAGGAGATCCGCAGGAGCAGCCAGAGCTGGTCGCTGGCGGCCGACGCGGGCGTGAGAGGCGGGCCCGGGGACGCGAGGGCGGCAGGGGTGACGCTCGGCCTGCGCGGGAGGACGGGGCCGCGACTGCCCCTGCACCCGGGCCGCCGGGTTGCCCGCCCTCTTAGGAGCACAGGCCCCTCATAGCCCCGGAGAATGCCAGCCTGGCAGCTCCCGGCCGCTGGGGAGAGGGGCGGACCCGGCTCGCGGCCCAGACGCGGCGTTCCCGTCCCTGGGCTTTCTGGCAGGGCCGCTCAGCTCCATGCAGAGGGGAGATCCGTTTCCGCCACATGGAGGGATTGCTCAGGCACTAGGGAGGCGATTCTTGTTGGGGTGGGAGACAGGCCAGTATGTGGGTATCCTTTAGTGAGATTCTTCAAGTTGGGGGCCCAGGAAGCTCCCTCAGAGCTGTAATTCCAGAGTCCTAAACGGACAGGATTTTTGAATAAGAGTGGTGGCTGGTTATCTAACCCATGCTCTGTGATGTTTGTAGACTGACAACCAAAGAAGACTTTTAAAAAGAGACAGGGTGGGCCGGGCGCAGTGGCTCACGCCTGTAATCCCAGCACTTTGGGAGGCCGACGTGGGTGGATCACGAGGTCAGGAGATCAAGACCATCCTGGTCAACATGGTGAAACCCCGTCTCTACTAAAAATACAAAAAATTAGCTGGGCATGGTGGCGTGTGCCTGTAATCCCAGCTACTCAGGAGGCTGAGGCAGGAGAATTGCCTGAACCCAGGAGGCGGAGGTTGCGGTGAGCCAAGATCGTGCCATTGCACTCCAGCCTGGGTAACAAGAGCGAAACTCCGTCTCAAAAAAAAGAAAAAAAGAGACAGCGTTTTGCCCTGTCACCCAAGCTGGGGTGCAGGTGGCCACCTGAGTAGCAGGGACTATAGGCGCGGTCCACCACACCTGATTTATTTAATTTTAGTAGAGATGGGGGTCTTGCTATGTTGTACAGACTGATCTCCAGCTCCTGGCCTCAAGCAATCACTCCACCTCAGCCTCCCAAAGTGCTGGGATTACAGGGTGAGCCACCATACCGTTAGCTCACTGCCACTCTTTTGATGAGCTTTGTTAGTGACTTTCAATGTCCCTTGGTTTTAGCAGTTGTCAAAAGGAGCATTCCGGCTGGAGGCGGCGGCCGACGCCATCAGCCTGACAGTCTGGCGAGATCTCCGCTTTGGTCCCCCCGAAGCCCTTGACTGCCCTGTAGAAGGTGCAGAGCTCAGGGGCACACTCCCTCCCGCCCTCGCACAGTGTCCTTTCGCCCTCCGTGAATAAATCAAATTAAATGAAGCGAACTTTTTTTTTTTTTAAGGCAAATTCTGTGCAGAGGACCATCCCAAGTGATTCAGATGTCCTCACAAAGTAGAGATTATTTAGCTTCAACGTATAGATACAAAAGCGAATATCATTAAGATGCAAAAGGCCATATTATGCATGATTACACATTTGCCACATTTTTTTTCTAAAGATTGAGTAAATATGCCCACTGTGGGTGCTCACGCCTGTAATCCCAGCACTTTGGGAGTCCGAGGCGAGTGGATCACGAGATCAGGAGAGCTAGAATATCCTGGGTAACATGGTGAAACCCGACTCTACTAAAAATACAAAAAATTAGCTGGGGTGGTGGCACGCGCCTGTAGTCCCAGCTACTCAGGTGGCTGAGGCAAGGGAATCGCTTGAACCTGGGAAGCGGAGGTTGCAGTGAGCCGAGATTACGCCACTGCACTCCAGCCTGGCACCTGGTGACAAAGTGAGACTCTGTCTCAAACAACAACAACAAAATTTATGGAGACAGGGTCTTGCTATGTTGCCCAGACTGCTCTCAAACTGGGCACAAGCGATCCTCTCACCTCATGTGAGATTACAAGCATGAGTCACCACGTCCAGCCTAGAGCCCAAAATACAACCCACATTATTTACTTGTGACCAGATGTTAAAATAGTACTTCTTTCTGTCTCAGTTTCAACAGAGGTCCTCCATACACGGTTGGCAACTGCTTCCCCACATTCCCCAGCAAAGGAGAAGATCGTAGCAGGGTTTTATGGATCCCACCCAAGAGGGACTCCTACAAGGGGCAAGGCAACCTCATTACAAAACAACAGGAGAGGAGTTTCTGATGCAGAAACTAAGACAACAATCATAGGCTGTGAGTGGAAGGGGAGCTGTGGAGAGATTGGCCCGCAAGAGTCCCAGAGGAAGTCAGCCTAGAACATGACCTCAGGCAGAAGGAGCCCTTAACTCTCCTGTCCCCCATTCCCTCTCAGTTCAGATGCAGCCCCTGGAAGGAGACTTCATATAACTCAAAATGTAACTCAGACCACCCTTTTAAATTATCTGAAGCTGACCAAAAAAGCTAAGGGACCTGTCTAGATTGCTCAACTGGCCCACATAGCATGTTTAAACAGATGGGGGACAGGGGAAAATAAAGCTGTTTATCAGTTGCCCACTGACTGTTCAACAGATGACTGTTTGCCCATTTCTGATCTGTCACGTACACACAGCTGACTCCAAGCCCCAGGAGAGCAGGGTTCTCTCCTGAGATCTCTCTGGTTCACTGCTGTATCCCCAGGTCCAGAGCACTGCCTGGCCCAGGTGCTCAGTACAGACCTGTAGAGTGAACAAATGTTCTCTATCACAGAAACAGTCAAAAGAGAATCGACACTGACATTGTTTTAAGCCATTAAGTTTTGGGTGCTCTGTGTATAGCAGGAGATAAACTGATGCTGAGGCCTTGCTCCCAGGCCACTCTCCATCAGCAAGGTAGAGCCCCTGGCCTTGAATTCCCCTCGGGCTGCATGTGGCCTTGGGGGCACTTGTTCAGGCTGTCTTGTTCTAACCTGCTTTCACCTCAGGCAAACACAGAGGAATGTTGGGGGACACATCATAGAAGACACTTCCTGATGAAGAGGAAGGAGGGATAAACAGGAACAGCTTAAAGAAAAGAAGGGATCTAATTTCAGCTTGAAGACACACATTTTTTTTTAATGCTTACCAGCCAGCATGACATGGGCAGCAGAGTGCAGACATCACAAACAGCAAGAGTGGCAGTGGTCCCCCGAGTAAGGGACGCACAATGACCTGTTACAGAGTTTAGGAAAAATAGAACTTTTATTCATATGTATTTTTGTCTCCCTTTTTAAATGTTTTGTATGCTTTATAATGTGTATTAAATTAATGCCTATGTAAGTTACAAATTAAAAGTATACACATGTTCAAGTGTTTGCTCAAAAATCTTTTACTGATAGGCAGGGCTACACCAATATAGACTATTAGAGGCCAGAGGAGAATGAGGCCTGGCCTGGAGCCCTGTGCCTGCTAGAAGCACATTACAATATCCATGCACTGACATCACAGGGCCTATTTGGGTCCTTCTTCTCCACCACAGTATACTTGCATTCCTCCTTCTTAAAGACTGTCTGGCACTTCTGTGTGTCATAACTCACAGGTATAGCAACACTGTCATTGAGACAAAACCAGAGCCTGTTAGAAGAGAAAGGACCCACAGCAACCCCCTGTCCCCAGTGCCAGCTCTGTTCAGGAAGCCACCCATGCTCCAGCTAGCTGGAGTGCCTTCACCAACTTAAGGGCACCCTTTGGCTAGCAGCCCCAGAGTGTGGCCTCCAACAATATGGACCAGTCTGTACCATAGAGTCACACAGCCCACCCCTACATTCCATCATGCAGGCACAGGTCAGCAGTAGGTGCTGACAGGCACGGGCAAGTCTGGCAACTCTGGAGCTAGGCAGCTTGTTCCAGGCCGGCTCCTCCCACCCTTCCTGTTCAGGAAGTGACCAACATAGTGTTGCTAGAATGTGGAAAGGGAACAGTTGTCCCAGCCCTGGCTTGGAGGCTTATTAGCACAGGAGCTCTCTCAATGAAAGAGTCACTCCAGGCCAGTGTCATGGAGCCCCGGGAGAAGCTGATAAAAAATCAGAGACCACCTTTAATTGAGCTGCAATACATGCAAATGTTTTGAAGAGTTCTGATGAGATGAGATGGTACTACTTCTAGAATATTTATTTATGCGATTCCAGCTCACTGCAGCCTCTGTCTCCCAAGTTTAAGCGAATCTCCTGTTTCAGCCTCCTGAGTAGCTGGGATTACAGGCGCATTGCACTATGCCCAGGTAATTTTTATATTTTTAGTTGAGATGCAGGTCTCACCATGTTGGCCAGGCTGGTCTTGAACTCCTGACTTCAAATGATTCACCCCCTCCTTAGCCTCCCAAAGTGCTAGTATTACAGGCATGAGCCACCATGCCCAGCCCAATGCTAGAACACTAAGTGGAAAAATCAGCCCACAGAATTGTGATATAAAATTTGATATTCACTATGTGCAAGAAAAGAAATGTAGAAAAGAGACATAAAGAAATTATGATAGAGGCCCGGCGTGGTGGCACATGCATGTAATCCGAGCTACTCAGGAGGCTGAGGTGAGAGGACAGCTTGAGCCCAGGAGTTTGAGACCAGCCTGGGCAAGATAGTGAGACCCTATCTCAATTCTTTAATACAAATAAATAAATATGATAGAATGTTATCAGTTATTACCTTTAAGCAGTCAGGATTGTGAGTTTTTCTTCTTTTTTCTCTTATAATTTCTAATGGTTCTATAATTCATATATTTTACTTAGAAAATTGGGGAAAATATTTAAATCCTTGCATGTTTAAAGGTGACTGTTGGCTGGTAGGAATGCAAAATGGTGCTGCTGCTGTGGAAAACAGCTTGGCAGCTCCTCAATAAGGTCAACAAAAAATTACCATGTGACCCAGCAAGCTACTCCTAGGCATATCCCAAAAGAATTCAAAGCAGAGACTCAACGTTATATGCCAATGTTTGTATATTGACAATGTTCAGAACAACATTACTTACTTTAGCCAACAGGTGGAAGCAACTCAAGTGTTCATCAACAAATAAATGGATAAGCAAAATGTGGTCTAGCCATGCCATGGAATATTATTCCGGCAGAAACAGGAATGGAGTACGGATAGATTCTACGACATAAATGAACCTCGATAACATGCTGAGTGAAATAAGCCAGACACAAAAAGACAAACACGGTGTGATTCTATTTATATGAAATACCTAGACTAGGCAAATTCATAGAGATAGAAAGTAGATTTAAGGTTACCAGGGGTTTTGGGAAAGGGGGACTCTAAGTTATTGTTTACTGGATATAGTTTCAGGTTGGAGTCATTAAAAAGTTTTGCAAATAGGGTTTATGGTTGCTTAATACTGTGAATGTATTTAATGCCACTGAATTATACATTTTAAAATGGTTAAACTGGCACATTTTATGTAGTATACATTTTACCACAATTAATAAAAGTTAAAAATAAAGTGGTGTTTGTTGAAGAGATACAATTCTTTCATTTTCTTTGATTTATTATTATTATTATTTTTTGAGACAGAGTTTCACTCTTGCTGCCCAGGCTGAAGTGCAATGGTGCAATCTGGGCTCACTGCAGTCTCCACCTTCTGGGTTCAAGTAATTCTCCTGCTTCAGCCTCCTGAATAGCTGGGTTTATAGTTATGTGCCACCATGCCTGGCTAATTTTATATTTTTAGTAGAGATGTGGTTTCTCCATGTTGGTCATGCAGGTTTGGAACCCTGACCTCAGGACATACACCCAGCTCAGCCACCCAAAGTGCTGGGATTACAGGTGTGAGCCACCATGGCTGGCCAAAGAGATACAATTCTTTTATTCATGGTAGGAAATGAAATGGTGAATCTCTGTTGCCTGTGTGCAAGTACAAGTCGGTAAGGCAAAGGGCATATTACTGGATGCTTATTTCAGTTCAAACCAGACTTAGCTCTGTAGGTGAAGCAGCAGAGAGAGGGGGAGGAGAAACTGTCAACATCAGCTGTTCAGCTATCCAGAGCCAGCGGTCGGGTGGCCTTGGCCTTTTGTGTCCCACTCCCTTTTCCTCACCCAAGTCAGGGAGCCAACCCTGGGCTGGGCCCGGGCGGCGTGGAGGCCAGGACATCTCCCACGCCCTGCCGGGGAGCCTCTGCCTGGGCCCCCAGCCTCAGGCTCCACTGCCACCGAGCACCTTGAGATCTGGGCAGTGTCCTGTAGAGGATGCAGTGGGTCCAAAAACTTCTTCCAGAAAAAACTTTATCAAAGTCTATATTTTTCCGTGGAGGAGATAAAAGTTCATGAGAAAAACAAACTTGGTAGGAAGTGAGGCAATTCCAGGGAAGAAGGAGTGGTTCATTTCCCCCTTGTGGAGCGGTGTGCTAAGTGAAATACGCAACATGTCAGGAGAAAGGAAAGGGCACCTTGAAACCTGACCAGGTGTCAGTTACTGCCCCAGGCTCACAGGACACAGAATTGGCACAGAGAAGGCTTTAAGTGTTTGTTGGGTTAAACAATGTATATGCAGAATCTCGTTTAATTCTCAGAGCCACCTGATTATCCCTGATTATATTGTGAGAAAACAGAGGCTCAGAGACATTCAGAAACTTACTCAGGCTCACACAGCTAGTATACAAGGGAATGGAGATTCAGACTCAAGTTACTCTGACTCCAATATCAAGGGTCCTCCCTCTTCCCTGCAAGGAGCAGCCTGGCCCTTTTCCGCACCAGGTCCACAAGAATCCAAGCCTACAGTGGAAAATCCTAGAAGAGGTCAGGGATGCCAAATCTGGGTGACATGGAGGCTTTAGCCACCAGGGAGCCGTGCTCCTAGGTTAGGGAGGGGCCAGTCACCAGTATTTCACCTGGCTGGGATACAATCACACTCCACCAGAGTGACATCAACGCTTGCTATAAAGACAATGTCAAATCTATGGAGCCAGAAAATCAAGACTTAGCTATAAAACCCAGTGGCCTGACCAATGTGGTGCGTGGGAGTCTGCTCTGAGCAGCTAGCCAACTCCCAGTCCAATATTTCTCTTGTTCCATTAGGCACCTAGCATGGGTCCTGCTCAATAAATGTGGCTGGAACTCTCCAGACACTTCAATTTCAGTAGGACTCAGGTGTTCTGATTTCAAGTGCTTGCTTCTCTACTCACAGTGTCCTCATAAGACTCTCAAGGCACCTGTTAAAATTCAGATTCCTAGCCCTTCCCCAACAGATTCTGATCAGACTTACAGAGAGCAACATGAGGTTAGTTTTTCTCCACAACCACATTTCTCACAGTTGTCAGTCCGCCACCTCGAGTTTATTGGGTGTTTGTTTCCTTTGAGATCCGTGCATTCTAAAACCATACACACGATATCATCAGTGCAAGTCATACAATGAGAATAAGGCCTATCAGGACACTGAGTTCAGCCCCTGCTATCTGTACCCTTCCCAGAAAGGGAGAAGCTCATTGCTTTTAAAGATATCGAAGAATGGTGCTCTTGGATTCACCCATGGCTAATTCCAGTACGGTTCAGTTCACGCTACTGATAACGTTTTCTTACAGAAAGCTTACATCCTTCTGACTTTTATTTCAGAACAGGTATTTCAAGAAAAAAATAAGGCCCTTTTCTTGAATGAGTTAGCCATAGGAGCCCAGGGGTTCTTGGGACCGAGGTTTTTCCTGCTGGATTCTCTCTCGATCAATATCTCACTTCTGCACTTCCCTTTGCTTTGCATCCGTGGTTTTCAACCCTGGGTGCACATGTGAAACATCTTGGGTACTTGAAAAACACCTTATATGTCTCAGCCCTACCCTAGAACAATGGCATCTATCCCTGGGTGCAGGGCCCAGGCTGCTGTAGTCTTAGAAGCCTCCTAAAGTGAGGCCAGGTACAGTGACCCACGTCCATAATTTCAACAGTTTGGGAAGCCAAGCCAAGCGTATCACCCGAGGTCAGGAGTTCAAAATCAGCCTGGCCATCATGACGAAGCCCTGTCTTTACCAAAAATACAAAAATTAGCTCGGCATGGTGGCAGGCACCTGCAGTCCCAGCTACTTCAGAGGCTGAGGTGGGAGAATCACTGGAACCCGGGAGGAGGAGGTTGCAGTGAACCGAGATCTCACCACTGACTCTAGCCTGGGAGACAGGGTGAGACTGTCTCAAACAAACAATCAACAACAACAAACACAAAGGTTTTCATCTAAGACAGGTCCACCCACCAGGCTGCAATAACATAATAAATCTTGAAAAGTCAAGACTTACCCTTGGTTGACTCTCCTGGAACTATCTTATTGGGTATTAAATAGCATGATGCATTGCATAAAGTCACAAAGGTGGCAAAGATCACAAGTCTTCCCAGGAGAACGTTCTGTAATGTGAAGAAAGGTCAGGGTGAAGAATGAATTAATTCAGAGGATAATCCTTTACTGAGTGCTGTGTACCAGGACCTCTGCTGGGCTCTGGTGAGAGGTTATGAGGTGGAGCTCCTAACCGCGGGTGACTTAGGGAACAAGACCCGCACAAGTCACTAGCATGAACTACAGAAAGAGGCAAACAGGAGTCAACAGGCATAGGGCAGTAATGACATGTGGGCTGATTCACTGCAGAGGAAGTTCAGGAGACCTTTATAGATAAGGCAATCTTTAGCCTCTTTGCAGAATATGTAAGAGTTAAAGGACAGAATGAGGAGTTTCATGAAAAGAATGAAATGTTAACAAAGATAGAGAAGAGAAGCAACAAACATATATAGCTGAAGGTTTATTGTAGTTAACTGGATTCGTTGGAGATATGAGTGGAAAAATAGGTTGGGGCCACGCTGTGAACACAGACGGTGAGGCTAGGAAGTTCGTTTCCCAGATCATAAAGGCATCTTTGATGGCTCCATGGACAAACCAGTTAATCTAGGCTGAAATTGTAGAACAAGGAAAAGTATCTAGTTGACCTTGTCATCTTTCTGAGATGAGCTAAAAAAAAAACCTTAATATGTTAATTTCTGGGAACTTTTGAAAGGGAAGATGGTGTTCAATGAAATGTATAGGAGGCCATTGGTTTGGACTGAGCTCCTGCACCAGGCTGAATAGACAAAACCAAAACGCAGTTGCCCATGCTGAAGTTCTCTGCTACTAAGCCAGAACTAAGTTGCTTATTCAACCTTCTAAGAAATCAGGAGAGACTGAGAGGTAATAGCCAAATGCCCAACAGGCCAATTTTAGCTGACATGATAAGAAAGTCCCTTCTGCTTTAACGTTTATAAGCAAAGTCACCTCGAAAAGACCAATTCAGTTTCTGTTCTGTGTTTCTGCTTTCTCTGGCCCTTTTCTGTCTATAAAGGCAAAGTTCTCTGGTCAGCTCTTTAGACCACTCCATCTATTTTATGGAATGAGGTGTTGCCAGATTCTAGACTGTAAGTAAAAGTCAATCAAGGGCCAGGCGTGGTGGCCCATGCCTATAATCCTAGCACTTTGGGAGGCCTAGGCTGGTGGATTTGCCTAAGCTCAGGAGTTTGAAACCACCCTGGGCAACATGGTGAAACTTGTTCTCTACTAAAATACAAAAAAATTAGTGAGGCATGGTGGCATGTACCTGTTATCCCAGCTACTCAGGAGGTTGAGTTGGGAGAATCGCTTGAGCCCGGGAGGCAGAGGTTGCAGTGAGCCAAGGTTGTGCCCCTGCACTCCAGCTTGGGTAATACTGTGAGACTCTGTCTAGAAAAAAAAAAAAAAAAAAAAAGTCATTTAAGTTCTTTAAACTAAATATGTTGTAATTTTGTCTTTATCAATGGGAATGAAAGCATTTCTTCTGTAAGATTCCTAAAATTAATTATGAAGTGATGCTACTTGAAGTAGTATGTGGCTCATATAAGAATAGATGGATAGGGGGTGGGAGAGGTGGCTCATGCCTGTCATTCCAGCATTTTGGGAGGCCGAGGTGGGTAGATTACCCGAGGTGGGGAGTTCGAGCCTAATGAATACACAGAATCCTTGTCTCTACTAAAAATACAAAATTAGGCAGACGTCATGGTGCATGCTTGTAATCCTAGCTACTCGGGAGTCTGAGGCAGGAGAATTGCTTGAACCTGGGAGGTGGAGATTGTGGTGACTGACCTGAGATAATGCCGTTGGACTCCAGCCTGGTCAACAAGAGCAAAACTCTGTCTCAAAAAAATAAAAAGAATAGAAAGATAGGGAGGGCACGATGGCTCACTCTTGTAATCTCAGCAATTTGGGAGGCTGAGGCAGGCAGATCACTTGAGATCAAGAGTTCAAGACCAGCCTGGCAACATGGTGAAATCCCATTGCTACCAAAAATACAAAAATTAAGGCCTGGCGCTGTTGCTCACACCTGTAATCCCAACACTTTGGGAGACTGAGTGGGGCAGACCACCTGAGGTTGGGAGTTTGAGACCAGTCTGACCAAATGGAGAAATTCGTCTCTACTAGAAACAAAATTAGCCAGGTGTGGTGGCGCATGCCTGTAGTCTCAGCTACTCAGGAGGCTGAGGCAGGAGAATCTCTTGAACCCATGAAGTAGAGATTGTGGTGAGCCGTGAGCTAAGATCGTGCCATTGCACTCCAGCCTGGGCAACAAGAACAAAACACTGTGTCCAAAAAAAAAAAAAAAAAAATACAAAAATTAGGTGGGCATGGTGGTGTGTTCCTGTAATCTCAGCTACGTGGGAGGCTGAGATGGGAGAATCGCTGGAGCCCAGGGCATTCAAGCCTGCATCAAGCCATGATAGTCCCACTGTACTCCAGCCTGAGTGACACAGTGAAACCCTGTCTTTAAAAATAAAAAGACAAACACAGAGATCCAAATTTAAAAACCCAGAAAGTTCCAAAGGTAGGTGGATAAGGCAAAAAAGAAAAATTAGAAAACCAGAAAGTATAAATATATGTAGAAGTCTGTTATAAAATAAACATGGTCTTTGAGACCTGTGGAGAGCAATTATTCAATAAATGGTATTAGAACAAGTGGTGAACTATTTGGGGAAGAAACAAAGTTAACTTCCTACTTGAGTCCCCATTAGTGAAACAAATTCTAAAAGGATTCAAGGGTTAAATTTTTACAATGAGATCATAAAATAAATACAGCCTATATACGTAAATACTTATTCTAAGCATAAAAGAAAATGATAGGCCGGGTGCAGTGGCTCAAGCCTGTAATCCCAGCACTTTGGGAGGCCAAGGCAGGTGGATCACGAGGTCAAGAGATCGAGACCATCCTGGTCAACATGGTGAAACCCCATCTCTACTAAAAATACAAAAAATTAGCTGGGCATGGTGGCGCGTGCCTGTAATCCCAGCTACTCAGGAGGCTGAGGCAGGAGAATTACCTGAACCCAGGAGGCGGAGGTTGCAGTGAGCCGAGATCGCGCCATTGCACTCCATCCTGGGTAACAAGAGCGAAACTCCGTCTCAAAAAAAAAAAAAAGGGGGTTAAATTTTTACAATGAGATCATAAAATAATTACAGCATATATAGGTAAATACTTATTCTAACCATAAAAGAAAAAGAGATTTCAGAATATAAATATAAGAACATAATTGAAATTAGAAAAATATCAAATTTGCAGAACAATATCATCATATACCAATGAGAAAAGTAAAACTTTTTTTTTTTTTTTAGCCAGAGTCTCACTCTGTTGACCAGTAGTGTGATCTCAGCTCACTGCAACCTCCACTTCCCAGGTTCAAGTGATTCTCCTGCCTCGGCCTTCTGAGTAGCTGGGACTACTGCTGTGTGCCACTACATCCTGCTAATTTTTTTGTATTTTTAGACAGGCAGGGTTTCACCATGTTAGCCAGGATGGTCTCGATCTCCTGACCTAGTAGTCCTCCCACCTTGGCTTCCCAAAGTGTTGGGATTACAGGCGTTAGCCACCGTACCCAGCCTAAAAAATATCTTTTTTTTTTTTTTTTTTTTTTTTTAAGACAGAGTTTCGCTGTTGTTGCCCAGGCTGGAGTGCAATGGTGCGATGTCAGCTCACTGCAACCTCTGCCTCCTGGGTTCAAATGATTCTTCTGTCTCAGCCTCCCAACTAGCTGGGATTACAGGCATGTGCCAGCCATGACCAGCTATTTTGTATTTTTACTAGAGACGGGGTTTCTCTATGCTGGTCAGGCTGGTCTCGAACTCCCCACCTCAGATGATCCACCTGACTTGGCCTCCTGAAGTGCTGGAATTACAGGTGTGAGCCACCATGCCCAGCTGAAAAACATCTTAAACAGAAAAATGGCAAGAGAAATAAAGTGGCATTTCTCAAACACACGCACACACACACACACACACACACACACACAAATGATTAATAAACACATTAAAAAGTTCAATTTACTGATAGCAAAAGAAATGTAAATATGTAGATAAAATAGAAACATAATGAGATGTCAAGAATAATCACTGAATTTATAATACCCAGAGGGAAATAGAGGCATCTATGGGAGGTGATATGCACAAGAATGACTTACTTTGAACAACTGTTATGAGAGCAATTTGCTACTATATATCCACATTCCTAAAACTGTTTACAACATTTTATTTCACCTTTTCGTCTCCAAGATGTGATCCTAAAAATTGCACAGAGATGGACTCCTCCACAAGGATGCTCACTGCAGTGGAAAAAGTGGAAAGAAACGAAATGCCCAAGAACAGAGCTGGTGGAGAACAGTGACTCAGAAAAACACAAGCCAGCAAGGTTGAAGATGAAGTCACCTTAGCAAATGATCTCATGTCATTACATGAAGTGAAGCAAGGTATGAAACGTGTGATTCTCATGATGCAGAGAGAGACGCTCAGAAAACACTGACGGTTTTGTAACAAGTCATTTTTGATTGGTAGAATTATGACAATTTTCTTCTTTGGACTTTCCCTCTTATTTTCTAAATTTTCTACAGTAAAATGTATGGCGTTTATAGCCAGAAAGAAAGAAAGAAAGAAAGAAAGAAAGAAAGAAAGAAAGAAAGAAAGAAAGAAAGAAATTCTTTAAAAACAACTCAAAACCTTAATATATTCAGCTCAAGCCAGGACTTGGAGTGGCACTTACTCTGTTTCATTCTTCTTTTGCCTAACCTTCAGCTCAAAATCACTGTGGAAACCTAAACTTTTTTTTTTTTATGTAAGTTCTTCTTTTTTTCTTTTTAATTGTACTATAGGTTCTGGGGTACATGTGCAGATCAGGCAGGATTATTGCATAGGTACACACATGGCAATGTGGTTTGCTGCCTCCATCCCCCCGTCACCTGCATCTGGGATTTCTCCCCATGTTATCCCTTCCCAACCTCCCCATCTGCCCACTGTCCCACCCTTGGCCTCCCCCAACAGACCCCAGTGTGTGATGCTCCTCTCCCTGTGTCCATGTGTTCTCATTGTTCAACACCCATCTATAAGTGAGAACATGGCGGTGTTTGATACTCTGTTCTTGTGTCAGTTTGCTGAGAATGATGATTTCCATATTCATACATGTCCCTACAAAGGACATGAACTCATCATTTTTTATGGCTATGTAGTATTCCATGGTGTATATGTGCCACATTTTCCTTGTCCAGTCTGTCGTCAATGGGCATTTGGGTTGGTTCTAGGTCTTTGCTATTGTAAACAGTGCTGCTATGATCACACATATGCATGTGTCTTTATAATAGAATGATTTATAACCCTTTGGGTATATACACAGTAATGGGATGGCTGGGTCAAATGGAATTTCTATTTCTAGGTCCTTAAGGAAGAGCCACACTGTCTTCCACAATGATTGAACTAGTTTACACTCCCACCAACGGTGTTCCTATTTCTCCACATCCTCTCCAGCATCTGTTATCTCCAGATTTTTTAATAATCACTATTCTAATTGACCTGAGGTGGTATCTCAATATGGTTTTGATTTGCATTTGTCTAATAATTAGTGATGATGAGCATTTTTTCATATATTTGTTGGTCTCATATATGACTTCTTTTGAAAAGTGTCTGTTCATATCCCTTGCACATTTTGGATGGGTTTGTTTGTTTTTTTCTTGTAAATCTGTTTTAGTTCTTTGTAGATTCTGGATATTAGCCCTTTGTCAGATGGGTAGATTGCAAAAATTTTTTCCAATTCTCTTGGTTGCCGGTTCACTCTAATGATTGTTTCTTTTACTGTACAGAAGCTCTGGAGTTTAATTAGATCCCATTTGTCTATTTTGGTTTCTGTTGCTGATGCTTTTGGTGTTTTAGTCATGAAGTCTTTGCCTGTGCCTAAGTCCTGAATGGTTTTGCCTAGGTTTTCTTCTGGAGTTTTTATGGTGTTAGGCGTTATGTTTCAGTCTTTAATCCATCTAGAGTTAATTTTAGTGTAAGGTGTCAGGAAGGGGTCCAGGAAACCTAAACTTTTTCCCCAAAAAAGCCAGCCTTGTTGACAGTATTTTCACTCCCTTCTTGCAGAAACAGGGCTCCAGCCTTCGTGACAGAACGAGACCTTGTCTCCAAAAACAAACCTACAGCTGTGATTCTTCTCCTTGCCTATGCAGGATGTGAATAAAGCATTTGTCTTAGCTGCACTTCACATCAGGGAAAAGGCATGAGGATTTAAGTGGCATTTTAAAAAGCTCGCTTCACATTTCAAACACCTGGAGCCACTGGGAAACAGAGCTGACAGTTTCGGAAATCACAAAGTGACCATCACCCACACGGTGAAGAGAAGAGCTGAGAAGCAAACATCAGACACTCCACTTTCTTGCCTCTTTTGTAATAGTCTCAACTGCTTATCTATGAGATGTGGTTTGTCAAGATGATGAAAAAAGCTGAGAAGTTTGTGAAAGAGAAGACTGGGAAAGATGTTAACTCATGAACGGGCATATTCTTACATGAACCTTTGTAATGTCTGTGAGCTCTTTCTGCTTCACCCTGAAGCTGGTGGGCATCATGAGGCCAGGAAAATTTCCCAAGAGTTTGTGGACCCAATGTTCTTTTCATTTCTTAGTTACCAAGGACACTAATGAGGCAATGATTGCTAAGAGGGCATTCTAGTAGCAGTCATTATCAGGGCTATAATAGCTACCCTTACTGGAGTATCATGCTTCTCAAACTCCATCTCACTCTAAGGGTAGCTTGATACTTACTAGAGATCCATAAGGGAAAGGAAGGAGGAAAAACAGATGGGGCAGAGGAAGAAATTGCTTAGTGAATCACCGCTGTAGGTTTGTTTTTTGAGACAAGGTCTCGTTCTGTCGCAAAGGCTGGAGGGCAGTGATACCGTCATGGCTCACTGCAGCCTCAACCTCCTGGGCTCTAGAGATTCTCCTGACTCAGCCTCCCAAGTAGCTGGGACTACAGGCATGCACCACCACTCCTGGCTAATTTTTAAATTTTGTATAGAGATAGGGTCTCACTGCGTAGCCGAGGCAGGTCTTGAACTCCTGTGCTCAAATGATCCTCCCACCTCAGTCTCCCGAACTGCTGGGATTTAATACATGTCAGGCGCTGACATGTATTATGTCTTGTCATCCTCAGCACGACCTGTAAGCCGAGCATCACTATCCCCATGATACAGGTAGAGAAACACGTTCTCAGTGAGATTAAGGAACTCGCTCACGCCTCAACTAGTGCGTGCAGAGTCGGGGAGTGGGGTGTTTACCACTGAGGTAGTATGGGTCTCTGTTTCTCCAGATGGCCCGTTGAAATGTGTCCCCTCCTCCGGTGTTGGAGGTGGGGCCTAAAAGAGGTGTTTGGGTCATGGGGGTGGATCCCTCATGAATACCTTTGTGCCCTCCCTGCAGTAATGAGTGAGCACTCACTCTACTAATTCACAGAGATCTGGTTGCTGGTCTGGGGCCTCCCTTCTGCTACTCTCTTGCTCCCTCTGTGGGCATGTCACAGGTGGCTTCCCTTCCCCTTCAGCCACTACTGGAAATTCCCTGGAGCCCTCCCCAGAAGCAAATGTTGGCATTAAAGCTTCCTGCACAGTCTGCAGAACCATGAGTCAAATAAACCTCTTTTCTTTATAAGTTACCCAGCCTCAGGTATTTCTTTATAGCAAAGCAAAACAGACTAAGACACCCACTGAGTTTTGCTGCCCGTAATGGAGACGTACGGCTGGCAGTGCTGCACATATTCATCCAATCAGAAAATACCTCCGTTATACCGAGCATCTAGTTGTAGAAGTGAGAAGAGGTGCCTGCTGAACATTCTGGAAACTCGCTCCTTTTTTATGATGTGAGTTCAGGCTGAGCAGGATCAGCAAGCATAGCTGTATCTGTGTGTTCCACACTTTATTCTCTAGCAAATACCAGGAACATTCTGGAGTTGAAGCTATTAGTTTCACTAATAGCCAGTGAATATTTAGTTTCCACTAATAGCCAGAGAATAGTCCAGTTCTAACTGAGATGTCAGGGATGGTCTGTCCTGGAATGTCTTGAGGGGCCCGGCCCATGGCTACAGTGGAACATCATCTATGACTGAAATAATTAAAAGACCAGAGTTCCCTGCTAACTTTGCACATGATTTGGCCAAGTGCCTGGTCTTACAGAAAATGAGAGCTCATCAGCAGGCAGGTCTTTATGGGGAAAAGGTGCTCCCCCTTGTGCTCTTTAAAGACAGGAAGACTTAACTGGTGGACTTGTCAAGAGATGAGTTCTCCAAAAGCAAGGAGTGAGATGGAGTTTGAGGCGCATGATACTTACTAGAAATCCATATGGGAAGGGAAGGAGGAAAAACAGAGAGGGCAGAGTAACAAACGAAACGGTGATGGGGACCCAGCCCAGCCTCAGTCTACCAGGAGGGCACCCTGGAGCAACAGTGCTCATAAAGAGTGTCCACTTCAGACCACAATGGGGTCTGTGTATCCTGCTTCACCTAGTCACTGGATGAGGCTGCCCCAAGAGGGCAGCAACCTTGGGTGACCCAAGGTCACCCCACAGACCAAGGACCCCCAAAGAGCCAAAAGTTAGAGGCCACCCACTGATGGCAAGCCCTACAGCTAGGCAGCATATCTTTGTTGACGGGGAAGATGGAGAAGGGGGTGAGTAGGGCAACTCCATGTCTATCACAGCCCTCTAGCCAGGTTCTTCCAAGCTCCCCATGGCATCATGCCCTTAGGCAACATCTTTAACTAAATATTGCATCAGATGCTAATGGCATCTGTCCCATATCCCTTCAGCCCACCCTGTTTTGTCTGCAGCTGTGGTTGACACGTTTTGTGCAAGCTAACAGCTTCTTCTTTTGCCATTAGGGTCAGTTAACTTTCAGTTACAGACAAACACGTTTAAAGCACAAACAGGCATACACCTCTTAGAAGAGAATAAAAGTGTTGCCTTTTCAGATCTCACACCTGAAGACATTTTGGAACCAGGAATTGACAAACAGTGCTTGGAATTCAAGGAATGAACTGGCCCTAGGCATTTCTAAAAGAGATTCCAACTCAGTAGAAAAAGTAATTTGAACTTGCATTTCTCATGAACAAACTTACATGATCCTGTAGCTGTAACATGACTGGATGGTGATAACTTAACCACTGCTGGTATCATCCCAACCTTGTCAGCCCAGTGTTAGCTTTTGGGCTTCTTGGGATATCTGAGTGGCAAGTCATCCGTGAAACACACTAGGCAAGCAGAATTCGATGAAAGAAAGAGGAAATTCCCTATACATATTAGATGTTTATATTTTAGATCTAAATTGCGGAATGTACATATTGGTGCTTTCCTTAATCACTGGCTTATTGCAGTTGAAGTTCATGTTAATAATGGAATGTTTTCTGTGTGAAGAAAGACAACCCTGCTGATTTCCTGCTGTAGGACAGGCTATCCTGGCTCCTGTGCAGGCTGGGCAGTGGTCTACATCCAACCCTGATCCTCCTAGTGCCATCCTTGAGATGTCGGGCCAGCACCTTGAACTACAAATTAGGCAAAGCTTAGAGACATATATGATTAATTTCATATATTAATTTATATATATTCCTACATTAATTTCCCAAAAATATTCTACGCAAAGGTTATACAATGAAGCTAATTAAATAGAAGTGGCAAATCAAGGTAAGGTAAGAATTTATGGGAGTGAAAAGGCTGTTGTAACTGCATCAGAACTTGGGCATGAAATTCATAGTTTCCAGAGCAGTTAAAACAAAACAAACAACAACAACAACAAAACCACCAAGTTACACAATTCTCAACAGAAAGAGGAAAGCATTCCATATTCTTTTTTTTTTTTTTTTTTTTTTTTTGATATGGAATCTCGCTCTGTCGCCCAGGCTGGAGTGCAGTGGCACAATCTTGGCTCACTGCAACCTCTGATTCCTGGACTCAAGTGATTCTCCCGAGTAGCTAGGATTACAGGCATGCCTGGCTAATTTTGTATTTTCAGTAGAATGGGGTTTCTCCATGTTGGTCAGGCTGGTCTTGAACTCCAGACCTCAGGTGATCCACCTGCCTTGACCTCCCAAAGTGCTGGTATTACAGACGTGCGCCACAGCGCCCAGCTTTCTTGTAAATTTGTTTAAATTCCTTATAGATTCTGGATATTAGTCCTTTGTCAGATGGATAGATTGCAAAAATTTTCTCCCATTCTGTAGTTTGCCTGTTCACTCTGATGATAGTTTCTTTTGCTGTGCAGAAGCTCTTTAGTTTAATTAGATCCACTTCATCAATTTTGGCTTTTTAAAAATTATTATATGTTATAATTTTATTATTATTATATTATATATTATATTATTAATATATTATTCTACCTTATAATTTTATTATATTTATTATTTTTATACTTTTGTTGCCATTGGTGTTTTAGTCATGAATTCTTTGCCCATGCCTATGTCCTGAACAGTATTGCCTAGGTTTTCTCCTAGCGTTTTTATGGTTGTAGGTCTTACATTTAAATCTTTAATCCATCTTGAGTTAATTTTTGTATAAGGTGTAAGGAAGGGGTTCTTTCTTTCTTTTTTTTTTTTAAAGACAGGGTTTCACCATGTTGGTCAGGCTGGTCTTGAACTCCCGACCTCAGGTGATCCGCCCGCCTTGGCCTCCAAAGTGCTTGGATTATAGGCGTGAGTCATCATGCCCAGCCTTTTTCTTTCTTTCTTTCTTTTATTTTTCTTAAGACAGCGTTTCACCATGTTGGTCAGGCTGCTCTTGAATTCCCGACCTCAGGTGATCAAGAAGGGGTTCATTTTCAGTTTTTTGCATGTGGCTAGCCAGTTTTTCCAACACCATTTATTAAATAGGGAATCTTTTCCTCATTGTTTGTTTTTGTCGCGTTTGTCAAAGATCAGATGGTTGTAGATATGTGGCATTACTTCTGAGGCCTCTGTTCTGTTCCATTGGTCTATATATCTGTTTTGGTACCAGTACCATGCTGTTTTGGTTATTGTAGACTTGTAGTATTGTTTGACATCAACAAGTGTGATGCCTCCAGCTTTGTTCTTTTTGTTGAGGATCATCTTGGATATACGGGCTCTTTTTTGGTTCCATATGAGATTTAAAGTAGTTTTTTTTAGTTCTGTGAAGAAAGTCAATGGTAGCTTAATGGGAATAGCATTGAATCTATAAATTACTTTGGGCAGTATGGCCATTTTCATGATATTGATTCTTCCTATCCATGAGCATGGAACGTTTTTCCATTTGTTTGTGTCCTTTCTTATTTCCTTGAAGAGCGGTTTGTAGTTCTTCTTGAAGAAGCCTTTCACATCCCTTTTTAGTTGTATTCCTAGGTATTTTATTCTCTTTGTAGCAATTGTGAATGGAATTTCACTCATGATTTGGCTCTCTGTTTGTGTATTATTGCTGTATAGGAATGCTTGTGATTTTTGCACATTGATTTTGTATCCTGAGATTTTACTGAAGTTGCTTATCAGCTTAAGGAGATTTTGGTCTTAAGCTGATAAGATGATGAGATGATGGGGTTTTCTAAATATACAATCATGTCATCGGCAAACAGAGACCATTCGTCTTCCTTTGTTCCTATTTGAATATCCTTTCTTTCTTTCTCTTGCCCGATTGCCCTAGCCAAAACTTCCAATACTATGTTGAATAGGAGTGGTTTTTAAATTTTTAAAGGACTAATTAAAAAATAAAACCTGGCCAGGTGCAGTGGCTCACTCCTGTAATGCCTGCACTTTGGGATGCTGAGGATGGTGCATCACCTGAAGTCAGGAGTTCGAGACCAGCTTCACCAAGATGATGAAACCCCATCTCTACTAAAAGAAGAAAAAAATACAAAAATTATCTGGGCCTGGTGGTGGACACCTGTAATCCCAGCTACTTGGGAGACTGAGGCACAAGAATTGCTCGAACCCAGGAGGCAGAGGTTGCAATGAGCCAAGATCGCACCATTGTACTTCAGCCTGGGCGACAAGAGTGAAATTCAGTCTCAAAAAATAAATAAATAAAAATAAAATAACATCTAAAATTTCAAAGGTAAATTTCTCATGTGGAACTTTACTTTGCATATAGTGATTGACGTAATGCATGATAGTGATTGATGTAATGCATAAAAATTTTCCAGCATAAATAGAAGTAAATTTTCCATAGCTTGGCTGTGCATGGTAGCTGACACCTTAATCTTAGCACTTTGGGAGGTCAAGGCAGGAGAATTGCTTGAGCCTAGGAGTTTGAGACCAACCTGGGTAACAGCGGGACCCCATCTCAACTTTTTAAAATGAGAGAATAAAATTTTTTTAAAATTCTGGCCAGGCACAGTGGCTTATGCTTGTAATCCCAGTACTTTGGGAGGCAAAGTTGGGTGGATCACCTGAGGTCAGGAGTTCGAGACAAGCCTGGCCAACATAGTGAAACGCCGTCTCTACTAAAAATACGAAAAAATTAGCGGAGTGTGATGGCAGATGCCTGTAATCTCAGCTACTTAGGAGGCTGAGGCAGAAGAATCACTTTAACTCGGGAGGTGGGGTTTGCAGTGAGCCTAGATTGTGCCACTGCACTCCAGCAAGGGCAACGAGAGCGAAACTCCGTCTCAAAAAAAAAAAAGGAAGGAAAATAAAAATTTTTAAATTCTATAGCTCCTTCAGCTCTTATAGGAAGGAGAAAGAATATGGGTTTTGTTTTCAGGAACACCTGGGTTTAAATCCCAACTTCATTAGTCACTATTTGAAGGATCTGGAGAAATTGTTTACCCTCTTTGAAGTTCCGTTTCCCTCTCAGGAGAGCAGAGATGATAAAATCTTCATCACAAGGTTGTTACACGGATTATGTGTAACAACCTATGTAAAACTCAGAGTCTGGTACTTAAGAGAGGTGATTTCCTTTTCTCATACCAGCATGCCCTCCTTTTTTTTGTTTCTTGGTGTATCAGTAGGACCCTCCTTTTTTTTTTTTTCTTGGTATATCAGTTAGATTCCTGCTAGAAAAAAGACTACAGAGCTGTAACATATAGCACAAGGACCATTTTCAAAGGTGTGGCTATTTATGGGATGACGCTGTTCTCAGAGACTTGCAGGAACAGGGAGCCATTTTCACCTGAGCAGTAGAGATGGGACCCATCATCAGAATCTGGGGAGAGAATTGTGGCCAGGGGAGAGGGAGGGCCCCTGACAAAAGCTTTGATAAAGGCATACCACTATTGCTAAAACCATGGCCTGTTGGGGAAGGAGCTGGGGAAATCCAAGCCCCGGGCTCTCTCTCCTTCTACATCAGCAGCTGCTGCTACCTCCATCAGCTTAACCAGGCTGGAGGTCATGGGGAGAGGTGACCTAAGTGAAGTGTTCTGTAGAAGTCGTCCTCCCAGGGCACAGAGCAGGGTGGGGAGGAGTAGAGTGCATCTGAAAACACAGTCCAAGACTATCCAGCACACATGGATGAAGACCTTGATGCAAAAGGCAAAAGCAGGTCATGGAAGTACAGGTAACTGAAAGGGATTTTATGAGGATTTGGATTTTTCCTGTGACGACTCAGAGTAATTCCAGGGAGTACACGTATAGATATGAGCATCTTGCACCAATCTGGCTTTGGGATGGGGAGAGCGCACAATGGAAACTGACACTCTCTGCAAGGGCCAGACTTGCTGTAGCTTTACAGTCCCCCACAATTTAGAAAGCCTGCAGACGACAGGCAAGATGGATGAGTCTGATGTTTTCTTCTGCACCCCATGTCCACCGTAAGTGGCCTGTCCAGGCTCTGCAGGCTGGAGAGTCGGTACTTCACTGACTGAGGCCCCAGATCACAGGGACAGGACAAGGCCATTGAAACCCTGCATATGTTCAAAGATGCTGTTTCCACTTATCATTACCATGGGGGAGAAATAGGAATGCTTCCCCTGCTATGAAATGAGTAATGAATGGATGAATAAATATTTCCAAATAGCATACTATTCATGTAAACTTACCTTAGTAAAACAGCTGAAAAATTTATAAACACATACATACACTTCTTTTTTTTTTTTTTTTTGAGACGGAGTTTCGCTCTTGTTACCCAGGTACATACACTTCTTGTTTTAATTCTTTATTTTGGTAAAATACATATAACATAAAATTTATGATTTTAGGCTGGGTGTGGTGGCTCACGCCTGTAGACCCAGCATTTTGGGAAGCTGAGGCGGGTGGATCACCTGAGGTCAGGTGTTCAAGGCCAGCCTGACCAGTGTGGTGAAACCCTGTCTCTACTAAAAATAAAAAATTAGGTGAGCATGGTGGCGCATGCCTGTAGTCCCAGCTTTTCGGGAGGCTGAGATAGGAGAATTGCTTGAACCCAGGAGGCAGAGGTTGCAGTGAGCAGAGATTATGTCACTGTACTCCAGCCTGAGCGACAGAGAGAAATTCCATCTCTAAATAAATAAATAAATAAATAAAAGGCCAGGCACGGTCGTTCACACCTGTAATTCCAGCACTTTGGGAGGCTGAGGTGGGTGGATCACCTGAGCAACATGGTGAAACCCCCTCTCTACTAAAAATGCAAAAATTAGCTAGGTGTGGTGGTGCACACCTGTAATCCCAGCTACCGGCAAGGCTGAGGCAGGAGAATCGCTTGAACCCCGCCTCTGTCTCGCTCTGTTGTCCAGGCTGGAGTGCAGTGGTGCGATATCAGTTCACTGCAACCTCTGCCTCCCAGGTTCAAATGATTCGCCTGCCTCAGCCTCCCGAGCAGCTGGGACTACAGTTGACTACAGGTAGGTACCACCATGCCCAGCTAATTTTTGTATTTTTAGTAGAGACCAGGTTTCACCATGTTGACCAGGATTGTCTCAATCTCCTGACCTCATAATGCACCCACCCTGGCTTCCCAAAGTGCTGCAATTACAGGTGTGAGCCACTGTAAGGTCTCTCTCTATATATATTTAATCTAACATATTAATGTAATTTCTAATATTTGTAAAAACCATAAAAAAACCTTTCCAGATAAGAACACCTACTACCACTATGTAAAATACAATAATTCAACTAATTATTGTATGTTACAGTTTAAGAACTCACTCTAGCTTAGTGGTTAAGACACAGCACCCCAGAGCTAGATGATCTGGATTCAGGTCCTGCCTCTACTACATATATGTTGTGTAACCTTAAGCAACTTACTTACTCTCTCTGTGCCTTAGTTTACTTTCTTTCAAATAGGAAGTAAGGCAGACAAGCCCACATTTTGTTAGAATGAGGGACATCCTATAAGATAACTGGGAAGTACTCTTCAAAGCTATCAAGGTCATGAAATTTTAAAAAAGACAAAGGAACTGTCCTAGATTAAAAGGGACTAAGGACTGGCCAACACGGTGAAACCCCGTCTCTACTAAAAATACAAAAAAAATTAGCTGGGCATGGTGGCACACGCCTGTGGTCCCAGCTACTTGGGAGGCTGAGGCGGAAGAATCACTTGAACCCAGGGGCGGAGGTTGCAGTGAGCCGAGATTGCAGTGAGCCGAGATTGTGCCACTGCACTCCAGCCTGGTGACAGAGCAAGACTCCGTCTCAAAAAAAAAAAGAAAAAAAAGAAAAGGGACTAAGGAGCTGCAACAACTAAATGTAAAGCAGCATCTTGTGTAGGACGCTGCAGCAGAAAAGGGACATTAGTGGGACAAGCAAGTCCCCCTTACCTCTGGAGTAGCATAATTCCAAGGAGTATATTGGCAGCATTTTCCAGAGGTTGCTGCTCCAGTCACCCACTGTGATTATTTGCTTTGTAACACTTTTTTTTTTTTTTTTTTTGAGATGGAATTTCGCTCTTGTTACCCAGGCTGGAGTGCAATGGCACGATCTCGGCTCACCACAACCTCCACCTCCTGGGTTCAGGCAATTCTCCTGCCTCAGCCTCCTGAGTAGCTGGGATTACAGGCACACGCCACCATGCCCAGCTAATTTTTTGTATTTTTTAGTAGAGACGGGGTTTCACCATGTTGACCAGGATGGTCTCGATCTCTTGACCTCGTGATCCACCCGCCTTGGCCTCCCAAAGTGCTGGGATTACAGGCTTGAGCCACCACGCCCAGCCAACACTTTTTTTTTTTTAATGGGGTTTCACCATTATGGCCAGGCTGGTCTTGAACTCCTGACCTCAGGTGATCCACCCACCTCAGCCTCTCAAAGTGCTAGGATTACAGGCATGAGCCACTGTACCTGGCCCACTTTTTTTTTTTTTTTTTTTTTTTTGAGAGGAAGTCTCAGTCTATGGCCCAAGATGGAGTGTAGTGGCATGATCTCAGCTCATTGCAACCTCTGCCTTCCTGGTTCAAGCGATTCTCCTGCCTCAGTCTCTGGAGTAACTGGGACTACAGGCATGCACTACCACACCTGGCTAATTTTTGTATGCTTAGTGGAGACGGGGTTTCGCCATATTGGCCAGGTTGGTCTGGAGCTCCTGACCTCAGGTGATCCGCCCGCCTCAGCCTCTCAAAGTGCTGGGATTACAGTGGTGAGCCATAGCGCCTGGCCTTGTAACACATTTTTTTTTTTTTTTTTTTTTTTTAAGATGGGGTTTCACCATGATGGCCAGGCTGGTCTTGAACTCCTGACCTCAGGTGATCCACCCACCTCAGCCTCCCAAAGTGCTAGGATTAAAGGCGTGAGCCACCGCACCCGGCCTGAACACATTTTTTTTTTAAATTGGCTGCTGCCTGCCTTTTCCTGGCTCACTTCTTCATGCCCCACCCAGTGTTCCCTGTGTCTCCCAAATAAAGGAACTGTCACCAAATCCTTGTCACAGGGCAGCTCCTAGGGGAACCCAAACTAGGACATTTCATTCCATTTTTATAAAGCACAAAAACAGGTGAAATTAATCTGTGCTATCAGAAGTCTGAGTGATGACTGCCCTTGGATGAGAGGAAGGTAGAGACTGGATGTGGACAGAATGAGGTTTCAGGGGCCCTGGTAATGTTCTATTTCCTGATCTGAGTCCTGGTCAAATGACTGTTTTTTATTTGTGAAAATTAATTGAGACATACAGTGATAATAGGTAAAATTTGGGGTTGGATTATTATAACTCAATAAAATATTTTTAAAATAATTCTGTTAGTTTTGGCAGAGGGCAGGAGTTTTTTTGTCAGGTGAAAAGTTGGTGTTTGTTCGTTTTTAGAGTTACCCAGGATCTTACTCTGGAGTGCAATGGTGCAATCATAGGTCACTGCAGCCTCAACACCCCCCCTACTCAGCTACTCTTCCCCCGGGGCTTAAGCAATCCTCCCGATTTTGCTACCCAAGTAGCTGGGACTGCAGGCAGGAGCCGCCACACCTGGCCTCAGTTTTGGTTTTCACAGTGAAGGAATGGTAAAAATTCTTACTCTTTGGCTCTTTCAATGAAAACAGGATTATACATTTGTAAGAAGTAAAACACCAAATCATTTTGATAATTATTTTTCTGGTCCACATATGGCCAGAAAGTAGGAAGAGACAGAGGCCAGAGGGATGAAAAGTTGGTTCCAGGTGGCAAGGAAGAGGACAAGAGAGAGAAGATGTAGAGATGATATGGTCCGCGCAGACCAGGGAGAGAAAAAAGGAAGCAAGTGACAGCAGCAAAACATGAATACAGAAAGACAGACTTTTTATCTCCATGCTGTCAGAATGGATGTAAGATTCCTCTCCAAAGCCGGAATGCATAGGCATTCATGTAACACCTTCTTTATTCTACATTCAATAAAGAAAAATTCCTCAAACCTTGTTTGACATTCAATGAAGACCATTTCTTTTAAGAAAGCAGCAGGGTCAATCCCCGTTTACAAGGTGTAGTGCATCTCTTTTCATAGCCTCACGTTTCCATCTGGTGGCCTTTTAAGATATCATGGACAAGGACTCAAGAGTTAACAACTAAGGCAGGGTGGATATTTCCTGCTGGCATCTGTCTTGTGTGAGGGTTAAACCCAGGCCTGAGACGGGAGGGTCTGCATTTGTAAGGCGGCTGGTAAGGAGAGGTGTGGAAGAAGACATCTAAACCAACCCTGTGAATTTCGTTTCAGGGTGGCCTGAGCCACAACATTCACATCAAAAACAAGCATATTATCTTAAGATTTATTGACCTTTGTCAGCCACTCCTACTACGTCTTCCTATAGATATTAATGCTTAAGAAAATAACCAACACCCAAAGTAAATTTTACTGAGATTCCGGATTGGCCTATCATTAAGTTGAATTGTTCACTGTACCGACACCGAAACATTTATTGCAATACATTACAGAGCAAGTTTAAATGGCCTAGGCACCCAAACACACATACACCCGCCTACTCCAACCTCATGTCAGAGTTCCCTACTCTTCCTAAATCAAAGACAAACGTTTTGCTGGTATTTTTTTAAGTGTAATTTAGGGACTTCAGATGGGGTAAGAAAAATGTCTGAAAGGCCCTCCCCTCCATGCTGTGCCCTTATAAATGACAGTAGAGATAGAGAAATGAAATTACTGTCTATACAGTTGGGCTTGAAGTCATAAAGGGGAGTGCTTGAGATCATCAAAGAAATAAGGATTAGATTTTCCTCATTAATTTCATTAGCAACACTGCATACAGACATTTGCCTATGAGGCAATGTCTTCAATGAGCTGTTGGAAAGTAAGTGTAATTTATGCTGAATTCTTTTTTTTTTTTTTTTTTTTTTTGAGACGGAGTTTCGCTCTTGTTACCCAGCCTGGAGTGCAATGGCACGATCTCGGCTCACCGCAACCTCCGCCTCCTGGGTTCAGGCAATTCTCCTGCCTCAGCCTCCTGAGTAGCTGGGATTACAGGCATGCACCACCACGCCCAGCTAACTTTTTGTATTTTTAGTAGAGACGGGGTTTCACCATGTTGACCAGGATGGTCTCGATCTCTCGACCTTGTGATCCACCCACCTCGGCCTCCCAAAGTGCTGGGATTACAGGCTTGAGCCACCGCGCCCGGCCATTTATGCTGAATTCTATAACCCAGCTACAGAATTATTTAGGAGCATAGTTAAACAAAGGCATATATTTTCTTTTTTGAGACAAAGTCTTGCTCTGTTGCCCAGGTTGGAGTGCAGTGACATGATCACAGCTCACTGCAGCCTTGATTTCACTGGCTCAAGCGATCCTTCCACCTCAGGCCCCCCAGTAGCTGGGACTACAAGAGCCTACCACCATGCCTGGCTAATTTATTTTGTTCTTGTGTGGAGATGGAGTTTCCCCATGTTGCCCAGGCTGGTCTTGAACTCCTGGGCTCAAGTCATCTACCTTGGAATTATAGGTGTGAGCCACTGAACCCAGCCCAAAGGCACTTTTGAACATTCAAGATTTAAGAAAGTTTACCCCCAATAGATTCTGTTGGAAAGAACTACTTAAGAAGTCCTCCTGCAAGGAATGGCAAGAATCCAGAGGAAGAAGCAGTGTGAAAAAGTAACACTTCCCTAAGTAATCAGCCAATGCTACTGTTTAAGACTAAAGTATTGATTGCCACAGATGCTTAAAATCACAATTTAGAATTAGAATTCTGGATTATGTCAACAGGAGAGTTGGGGAAAGGGAAAATAGCAGAGGGAAGTGAACATTGCTTACCTTGTTTGGGAAGAATCTGTATGTACTGTTTACCTTTAGATTTTGTTAGGCAACTTTATATATGGATATAAAAAATTAAGAGTAACTACTAGAAAAATAGCAATGAAATGTATAAATTTCAAACCAATAGAGGAAAAATGATGGAACAAAGAAATTTCAATCAACCAAACAGAAAACAGGAATAGGGACAAAAAAGGAAACAGCATAATCCATAGAACACACAAACATAGGCCAGGTGAGGTGGCTCACACCTGTAATCCCAGAACTTTGGGAGGCCAAAGAGAGTGGATCACCTGAGGTCAGGGGTTCAAGACCAGCCTGGCCAACATGGTGAAACCCCATCTCCACTAAAAGTACAAATATTAGTTGGGTGTGGTTGCGGGCATCATGAGTAAGTTACTTTTCCTTTCAGTACCTCGGTTTCCTCAACTATAATTTGGGAATAATATTCCCTCCCTCATAGTCATTGTGTAAATTAAATGAAGAATGTATAAAGTGGTAAATACTGATCACTTGATAAACATTGGCTATTATTATTATTATTATTGGAGACGAAGTCTTGCTCTGTCATCGAGGCTGGAGTGCAGTGGTTCACTCTCAGCTCACTGCAACCTCCACCTCCCAGGTTCAAGCGATTCTCCTGCCTCAGCCCCCGGAGTGGCTGGGATTATAGGTACCCGCCACCACACCCGGCTAATTTTTGTGTTTTTAGTAGAGACAGGGTTTCACCATGTTGGACAGGCTGGTCTCGAACTCCTGACCTTGTGATTCACCCGCCTCAGCCTCCCAAAGTTCTGGGGTTACAGGCGTGAGCCACTGCAGCCCGCTCTTAACTATTATTATTAAAGGAGAGACCTATTTTTAAATGACTACAATACAATGTAACACTTTAGGATAAATACATAGAAAATAACTTAAATCACTTAAACTGTACTTGGGATAATCAGGTTGGTATTTAATGAGGTGATAACTGAGGTGGCTACAGAAGAAAAATGCAGGATTGGGTGTGAGCAAGGTGCATGGGGCAGTGGTACATTCTACGTTGAATGCTTAGCCTAAGTCAGGCACTGTGGCGGATGTTTTACAATTTTGACACTTTAATATCATATCCTTGCGAGATACGTAGCTTCGTTTTACCGAGAAAAGCTCAGAAAAGTTGAAAAACTAGCCCTTGGGCCCACATGAATGGAAAGAAACTGGGAATTTCATTTTAATAAGTAAGTTTGTCTGGCACAAGGGCGACTAAGCAGAGACAACTGCAGGAAGTGAGAGACAGAACAGCCGGAGCCCCGAGCTGGGACAGTGGAGGACGAATGAGAGTTTTATGCCTGTCATAATGAGGAGCTTGGCCTTCAATCTGAAGGCAATGGTGCCAGTTCAAAGGACTTTAAGCAGCTCCTACACAGTGAGGTGATGCCCAGGCAGATCAGCGATTCTGTATCTACTGAGCGCCCGCCTGCCGGCTCCGCAGCAGCGGATTTTGCTGCACGAGAAGAGGCAGCAGACCAGGCCTTTTCCTCCGCCCACAGCGCCGACGTCGCAAGCTCCTAGGCTGGTGGCTCCAGGGACTGCTGGACGTCCCCACTCTCCAGACCCGCCGGACTGGCGGCCAGTGCCATTACAGCGCCGCCGCCTCGGGTGTTGGGCCGCAGAGCCACCCGGCCAACCGGCCTCTGCAGCGCTCCCCGGCGTCGGCCCGGCTAGTGCAGCTTCCCCCGTCCCAACCCAGCCGGGAACCCCAAACTCCACTGCAGTTCCCGTCCGTAGCGTCCTCCCCGCAGCAGCGCAGGTCGGATCACGTGGGGGTGCTGTCACGTGACACCAGGTCACGTGATGCGGCCGCGCCCGGGGCCGCTGGGCTGCGCTTCCGGGGCTCTGCGGTCCTGGTGCGCGGGGGCGGCCTCGGAGCTCACCTAGCCGGGAGGCTGGGATGGTGAGGGCGGCGGGCCGGGCAGGACAGGGAACGGCCTGGGCGGGGGCCGCCGTCCCTGCTGCCTTCAGGCTCAGCCTGTCTCCTGGTGTTTTTCGCTGCAGATGAACCGAATGACCCCCGAGCAGGAGCGGGCGCCGGCGTCCGAGCCCGTGTGGGAGCGGCCGTGGTCGGTGGAGGAGATCCGCAGGAGCAGCCAGAGCTGGTCGCTGGCGGCCGACGCGGGCGTGAGAGGCGGGCCGGGGGACGCGAGGGCGGCAGGGGGGACGCGAGGGCGGCAGGGGGGACGCGAGGGCGGCAGGGGGGACGCGAGGGCGGCAGGGGGGACGCGAGGGCGGCAGGGGGGACGCGAGGGCGGCAGGGGGGACGCGAGGGCGGCAGGGGGGACGCTCGGCCTGCGCGGGAGGACGGGGCCGCGACTGCCCCTGCACCCGGGCCGCCGGGTTGCCCGCCCTCTTAGGAGCACAGGCCCCTCATAGCCCCGGAGAATGCCAGCCTGGCAGCCCCCGGCCGCCGGGGAGAGGGGCGGACCCGGCTCGCGGCCCAGACGCGGCGTTCCCTTCCTTGGGCTTTCTGGCAGGGCCGCTCAGCTCCATGCAGAGGGGGGAGATCCGTTTCCGCCACGCGGAGGGATTGCTCGGGCACTAGGGAGGCGATTCTTGTTGGGGTGGGAGACAGGCCAGTATGTGGGTATCCTTTAGTGAGATTCTTCATGTTGGGGGCCCAAAAAGCTCCCTCAAAACTGTAATTCCAGAGTCCTAAATGAATAGGATTTTTGAATAAGAGTGGTGGCTGGTTATCTAATCGTTGCTCTGTGATGTTGGTAGACTGACAAGCAAAGAGGACCTTTAAAAAGAGACAGGGTTTTGCCCTGTCGCCCAGGCTGGGGTGCAGGTGGCTCAATCTTAGCTCACTGCATCAGTGGGCTCGGGGGCTCAGGTGAACCTCCTACCTCAGCCGCCTGAGTAGCTGGGACTATAGGCGGGCTACACCGCACCTGATTTATTTAATTTTAGTAGAGATGGCGGTCTTGCTATGTTGTCCAGACTGGTCTCCAGCTCCTAGCGTCTAGCGATCACTCCGCCTCAGCCTCCCAAAGTGCTGGGATTACAAGGTGGGCCACCATACCATTAGCTCACTGCCACTCTTTTGATGCGCTTTGTTAGTGATTTTCAATGTCCCTTGGTTTTACTACTTGTCAAAAGGAGCATTCTGGCAGGACACGGTGGCTCACGCCTGTAATCCCAAAACTTTGGGAGGCCGAGGTGGGAGAGTCTCGGGGTCAGGAGTTCGAGACCAGCTTGGCCAACATAGTGAAACCCTGTCGCTACTAAAATTACAAAAGAATTAACTGGGTGTATTGCAATATACAGGCAGGCGCCTGTAATCCCAGCTACTCAGGAGGCTGAGGCAGGAGAATCACTTGAACCTAGGAGGCGCAGGTTGCCGTGAGCCGAGGTAGCATGGATTCTTTTTTGATTTGACATGCGCAGAATAGATACATGTAACATTGATACTATTGTATGTTTATGTTTTTAAAATAGCTACTACAGTTTCTACAGGAATTCTCACAGCAAACTATCTCTAGGACCCATGAAATCAAGAAACAAGTGGACGGACTAATTCGGGAAACCAAAGCCACAGATTGTCGCCTGCATAATGTCTTCAATGACTTCCTTATGCTCTCTAATACCCAGTTCATTGAGAATGTGAGTTATTTAGTTGTATCATAATTATACATCTTTTTTTCAAAGCAGGAGATACTGTAATGTTAAATAACTTACTGTTAGGTTCCCTCCTAAATTTTGGTGGAAGTGTGGTTCTTGGTAATTGAAGCTTTTTTCTCTGGGATTAAATGCCTCTTTTATTTTATTTTATTTTATTTTATTTTGAGACGGAGTTTCGCTCTTGTTACCCAGGCTGGAGTGCAATGGTGCAGTCTCGGCTCACCGCAGCCTCCGCCTCCTGGGTTCAGGCAATTCTCCTGCCTCAGCCTCCTGAGTAGCTGGGATTACAGGCACGTGCCACCATGCCCAGCTAATTTTTTTTGTATTTTTAGTAGAGACAGGGTTTCACCATGTTGACCAGGATGGTCTCGATCTCTTGACCTCGTGATCCACCCGCCTCGGCCTCCCAAAGTGCTGGGATTACAGGCTTGAGCCACCGCGCCCGGCCCAGTGCCTCTTTTTTGTTTGTGAAGTTTTAAGTCTTTTTTTCCAAGCCTCTAAAAAAATCTAATGATAAAATTTTCTTATATTTCAGTGCTTCCATCTTTTGTCAGTTTTGAGAGTAGTCAGCAATTGTGTGGCACTCACACCAGCTTTGTTGTGGCATGATCTGTATACCTGGTTAGACCCTCTGGACACCACATGTGGTTTCAGTTGTTGATTGGGTTATATTCTGGTAAATTATATTCGGGGATATATATGTCTACTTGCAGTATTCTTAACTGAAGTTTATGATGGCTGAACTTAGGATATGGAATCAACTATACACAGCTTACTGAGCTTAAACCCATATGTGAATTTTGTCTATTTACTGAGTTTCTTCTACATGGTAGGGATACATAGGTAAATTACATAGAGCCTCTCTCTTGGCAAATAGTATAATTCCAGCCTACAACGGAAGTAAGTGTGGCTGGAGCAGAGTGGAGACTTAAGAGATAAGGATGGAGAGGTAGCTTAGGTAACAGACCTGTGTTTCTTATAGGGTATTCAACTTTTTGAATATCAGCATTCATTTGTGAAAATAGGATTATTAAAGTAAGCGTCTCCTAAGATTGTTAGATATAAAGTAATAAAAAAATTCAGAATCACAAAATTATTTTAAAAAGACCAAGGTTTAAGATAGTTAAGAGAACACCAGGTAATGCCCCGTAGTCAACTTGTGCAGCATCTTTGTGCATTTTTTAGTAGCTTGGGTTAAATGCCACTTCCTGTCTTTTTTGGAGAGCTATACGTAAAATAAAGATATTAATAAAGGTCTTAGAGATCTCTTTGCCAGTTATTTCCTTTAATAGTAAAGGAGTACTCATGAGTTTGAAAAATAACAAGTATTCAAGTAAAATCAGTAGTTTTCTGATTGTCTACACAGAATGTCTATGCTTAGTCCTGACCGTTTATCTCACTGGAAGAGTCAGGGACTGGTGTGCACAGCCCCATGATGTTTTCATCAAGGTTAATTTCGTGTCCTTTTAAGCACTCCTGTTGTTTTCATTCTGTGCCTTTCTTGCTGGATCAGGTACTTAGCACTTCTCTGCAGTTGGTACTGCAGCACCAGAGTCTGAAAGGATTTGGGAGGTTTCCTTTGTACTCACTGTGCCTGTACCAGATTGGTACTAGATTGGTATCAGATCAACACTTAAGTGGGGAGAAATGGGGAACATCGTAAATTTTTCTGAATCACAATCTTAGGTCTTCTCTTTTCTCCAGCTCTTCTTTTCTAGCCAAGTTTTCTTAGATTCTGAGTTTTCCATGATGTAGTTTTTGTGGAGTTTTTTGGTTTTTACTGTGTTTTGATAACTGTTCTTTATTTATGTCTGCTACTGGGGATTTCCTGTTTTCCATTCATCTCTCCATCCCTTTAGTCTTATTGGGTTTTTTTTTGTTGTCGTTGTTTTGTTTTTTGCAGGTGTCCCCAAGCTATGGCCCCCCTGAGGCCATTTATCTGGCCCCCCGCCACACTTCAGGAAGGGGCACCTCTTTCATTGGTGGTCAGTGAGAGGAGCACAGTATGTGGCGGCCCTCCAACGGTCTGAAGGACAGTGAACTGGCCCCCTGTGTAAAAAGTTTGGGGATGCCTGGTTTTTTGAGACAGAGTCTCACTTTGTCACCCAGGCTGTAGTGCGTGGCATGATCTCGGCTCACTGCAACCTCCACTTTCCAGGTTCGAGCAAGTCTCTTGCCTCAGCCTCCCGAGTAGCTGGGATTACAGGCACCTGCCAGTACTTTTTTTTGTATTTTTAGTATAGGCAGGGTGTCACCATGTTGGCCAGGCTGATTTTGAATTCCTGACCTCAAGTGATCTGCCCATTGCAACCTCTGCCTCCGGGTTCAAGGAGTTCTTCTGCCTCAGCCTCCTGAAGTGCTAGGATTACGGGTGTGAGCCACCGCACCCAGCCCTTAGTGTTCAGTGTGGATGCCCCTTCGCCTTCCAGTCTGCCTTGAGAACTCTTCTCCGGGTATGCTGGTTGCCACTGACAAATCTTAATTACTTCCCAGACCTTCTATAAGGCCACATGCTATACGCTTTTTTCATTTGTGGCAGAGCATGATGATACTGAGAAATGCTTAATAAAACTCTGAAAAAATCTACTTGCTGATACATATTTGTCAGTGATCTGGCTTTTTAATGTTTGTTTGTTTGTTTTCAAATCCTGACATCAGTACTCACATATTACAATTCCAACTTGAATGATAGTGCCATTTAGTTTCATGGTAATTTTTCAAAGTCAGTTAGGTTTGTGGGTTTTATTAATTAGCCTCAGAGGCAGCCACAGAGTTGCAAACTATATTATAAGTTAGTGAAACAATCCAGACTTTCTAGGACAAGAACAGTCAGGACTTTCTAGGGCAAGAGAAATTAGTACCATTAGTAAAAGCTCAAGAGGGGATTCCTAGGGAGAAGAAATGCTAATTAACATTGGCCAGTATTCTAGCGTCTAATTAGAAGGCAACACAGTTCTAAACCTTAATTAGTCTGTTAATTTAGGAATTGCATCCTGAAATACTAAGTGCCATAGTTAATGACTTTAGTTTGTTAAAAGATCTGGTGAGGGAGGATTTTTTCTTTTTAAAGTCCATTGTTTCAAACTCTTAGCTTTGTAAAAAAAAAATTTAATTCCAAAATTAAGTAAATGAACCCATTTATGCCAGAGGTTACAGAGTTTTTTGTGAAAAATCAGACCTTGGCAATGACCTTGAGCAGTAGGATATACATAACTCCCGCAAGCTTAGCATTCCAATAATGGAACACTAGGCATAAATGGGTGAATTTTCCAGATCATCCTCCTATTGATTTATAAAAGCTGAATTTTGGTCATTTTCCCCTCCTTTTCTACTTTTCTATTGACAAAACAGATGGAGTTGTTGAAATTGTCAAGTATTCCGCAATTAGAGAGAAGGAGGTAAAGTCCAAAAGCCTTATTGGGATATAATTTCCTGCACAGGCTTCTCCCCAGCCCCCTAGACCTGCCTTATTTTGCATAATGGCCCTTGCTTTTGACAATCCAGCCTTCTCATTCCTTGAGATACCATATGCCCTGCTGCTAGGGGGCCTTTGCTTACATTGCTTCCTATGCCTCGACCCTTTGATTGACATCTGTCTGTCTTCCAGGTCTCTGCTCAATTATATTACTTCCTCCTGGACCCTCTGCACTAGGCAGACCCTCTGGATAAAAGCACTTGAAGCATCACATGCCATTCTTTAGTAGACTTCTTATAATTGTAATTTTACAGTTTCTGGGATTTGATGAGTTGAACTCTCCTACTAAGTAAAGCCCCATTTTTTTTTTTTTTTTTGAGGTGGAATTTCGTTCTTGTTGCCCAGGCTGGAGTGCAGTAGCGCAGTCTTGGCTCACTGCAATATACCTCTCCCAGGTTCAAGCAATTCTCCTGCCTCAGGCTCCCAAGTAGCTGGGACTACAGGCATGGGACACCATGCTTGGCTAATTTTGTATATTTTTAGTAGAGATGGGGTTTCTCCATATTGGTCAGGCTGGTCTCGAACTCCCAACCTCAGGTGTTCCAGCTACCTCGGCCCCCCAAAGTGCTGGGATTACAGGTGTGAGCCACTATGCCTGGCCTGGAGCCCCATATTTTTTTAACAACAAATACGTTATATTTGTGGAGCCCAACACAAGCCTGATACTTAGGGACCCAGTGAATATTTGAATGAATGAATGAGAGTACACATAAATGAAAAGAACTAGGGCTGTGTATAATCTTACTCTCCAGCCCTGGTTCCTTTTTCCCCAGTTCCCCACCTTTCCCTTTTACCCTGTCTCCCCAGATAAGGAGCAATACCAAAGTTTTTTTTTTTTTTTTGAAACAGAGTCTCCCTCAGGTGCCAGGCTGGAATGCAGTGGCTCGATCTTGGCTCACTGCAACCTCCACCTCCCAGGTTCAAGCAATTCTGCCTCAGCCTCCTGAGTAGCTGGGACTACAGGTGCGTGCCACCATGCCCAGCTAATTTTTGTATTTTTAGTAGAGACGGGGTTTCACCGTGTTGGCCAGGATGGTGTCGGTATCTTGACTTCGTGATCCGCCCACCTTGGCCTCCCAAAGTGCTGGGATTACAGGTATGAGCCACTGTGCCCGGCCAATACCAAAGATATTTAACAGTCCTGGGCATAGCTATCTGACTGTACATTGATCGCAAAACACATGAAGCTTTGAGTTCAACAGGTAAGGATGAAAGAAGTTAGCACTGGTTATCTGCTGTGTGCAAAGTACTTGAGATGCTAGTCCTGCTCTCCCTGAAAAGATCCCATGGGTTTTGGTTTCTTAGATGTCATATTTGGCTTTCTAGCTGCAGGCTTCTGATAGGTAACCATGGTAGCTGCCAGGTCTCAAAGTCTCACTTTTGAAACTTACTTAGTTTTTTGGAGTCCTGACTTTGAAAATTACCAAAATAATTCCTGATCTTTATAGAGCAATTAGGAAAAGTTAGAAAAAGAAAAATCATCTGACATTTCCTCAGCTAGAGGGGAGCCTCTCAATGTTTAGCACATGTGTATCTACATATACATAGAGATTTTTTTTTTTGAGACAGAGTTTCGCTCTTGTTGCCCAGACTATAGTGCAGTGGCACAACCTTAGCTCACTGCAACCCCCGCCTTCCTGTTTCAAGCTATTCTCCTGCCTCACCCTCCCGAGTAGCTGGGATTATAGGCACCCACCACCATGCCCAGCTAATTTTTATATTTTTAGTAGAGACAGCGGAGGGTGAGGGGTCCAGGCTGGTCTCAAACTCCTGACCTTAAGATCAGCCCGCCTCAACCTCCCGAAGTGCTGGGATTACAGGTGTGAGCCACTGTGCCTGACCCTAGCACATATATTCTAAGTCTATTCCCCATACAGACATCAGGCTTAAAAGAATTGAACTTACCAAAAAAATCAAATACCCCAAATTAACCAACCATTGAACATTTCATTATATTACTTTATGTTCTTTTTTTTTTTTTAAACTTTAACCTTTTCTTTTTTTTGTTGTTTTTTTGAGACGGAGTCTCATTCTGTCGCCCAGGCTGGAGTGCAGTGGCGCCATCTCAGCTCACTGCAGCCTCTCCCTCCCGGGTTCAAGTGATTGTCCTGCCTCAGCTGCTGAGTACCCGGGACTACAGGCACGTGCCACCATGGCCAGCTAATTTTTTGTATATTTAGTAGAGACGGGGTTTCACTGTGTTAGCCAGGATGATCTCGATCTCCTCACATCATGATCCGCTTGCCTTGGCCTCCCAAAATGCCGGGATTACAAGCAGGAGCCATTGCGCCCAGTCAACTTTAACCTTTTCTAGATGACTCTGTGTGTGTGTGTGTGTGTGTGTGTAGTTACATTTGCAGCCTACTTTTGTTAATGTGAACTTAACACATCTTTGAGACTTTCGTGAACTGCATTTTTTTTGTTCTTAAACCATATAATAATCCTCCAATATTAAATGTTACTTATGAAGTGTTTCATAAATAGAGAAAAGTTTAGAGAGAAACCACAAGTGCTAAGTAGATGCAGCACCTAGCATCAGTAGTTTGATATTTTGCCACATTTGCTTCAAAGGTGCCAACCCTCCATATTTGTCCTTAACTCTAATCATTTTCGATGGGGATTCATTGGTATCTCTGGCTTTTTCATTCTTTTTTTGTTTCTGAGACAGGATCTCCCTCTGTTGCCCAGGCTGGAGTTCTGTGGTGCAAACACAACTCACTGCAGCCTCAAACTCCTGGGTTTAAGCCATCCTCCACCTCAGCCTCCCGAGTAGCTGGGAACACAGGTGTTCACTGCCATGCCTAGCTAACTTTTAATTTTTTTTTACTTAGAGAGGGTTTTAATTTTTATCCCTTATAGACAACCTTTATTGTGTAGTAGTTCTTTTCTTCACTGACTATTGTATATGGATGTTTGTGTATGTTTATTTGAAAATAAAATCAGGCCTCCATGGAATTGTGGGTCTGTTTCTGCCCTCTGCTGTTTGTTTTGTTTCTATGCTGTCTGCCAGTATCATAATCTTAAACACTGCAGAATTCTAATGTCTTAATAGGGCAAGTCCCTATAATCTCTTTCTATTCAGAATTGTCACGGTTATCAGTCTGTGGCTTTTTACTTTTCTCTGTGAATTTGAGAGTTATCTTTATTTATTTTTTTATTTTTTTGAGATGGAGTTTCACTCTTGTTGCCCAGGCTGGAGTGCAGTGACACAATCTCAGCTCACTGCAGCCTCCACCTCCCAAGTTTAAGAGATTCTCCTGCCTCCTGAGTAGCTGGGATTACAGGCCCCTCCACCATGCCTAGCTAATTTTGTGTTTTTAGTAGAGATGGGTTTCGCCATGTTGGCCAGGCTGATCTCAAACTCCTAACCACCTCGGCCTCCAAAGCGCGGGATTACCGGCAGGAGCCACTAGCAAAGTGGTAGCAAAGCAGTGGGATTATTTTACTATATTGTGCCACAGAATATTTTATTAGCTTTTGATTGGAATTGCATAGAATTATAAATTTGGTGTTGTGACTTTCTGCTGGAAATCTTGATACCAAGGACATTCTGATGTTTGCATTTATGATAATTTTCATTGGAGCTAAATTTCAATAAGTAGAAGTTTTGGTCAGAGGATGTGATCATTGAAAAACAACGTTGTTTGATCAGATTGGCAGATATTTTTAAATGGGTGGACAGCAGTAATCACTGGCAAAGATTTGGGTAATGGGCACTTGAGCACATTGCTAGTGACAGGGAGTTCTACACATTTGTGCATAGAATCTGGAAATTGCTATTAAGATTAAAAAACCAGTTTCAGCTGGGCACAGTGGCCCACACCTGTAATCCCAGCACTTTGGGAGACCAAGGCCAGTGGATCACTTAAGTCAGCCTGGCCAATGTTGTATCCAAGTGAGTTATAGAAGAAACACCACGCTCTGAGTTTCAAATTAAGAGTCCTTTATTCTCTCAGCCCAGAGGAAGGGGCTTGATTTCCCTTTATACTTAATTTAGGTAGGGGAGGGGGAGCCTAGCTGAAGCAGAATTTTACAGAGGCAGAACAAGCAAGTTAGATAAGGAAGCTGGTAACCAGTGGGCTGGAGGTTCCCAGGATTGTTGGTTGCTAAGGGTATTTCCATACAATCACGAAGAGGGTTGCAGGGGGAACTTTCCATAGAATCAATCACCAAGGAAGGTATTCAGAATAGCAGGTAGGCTTGCCAAGCAGGATGTGGTTACAGTTGTTACAGGTACTGTGAACAGTGTGAACCACTTTTAACTGTTCAAAGCTTTGAGTGCAGCTTGACCCAGTAAGGCGTGTGAGGGGGCCAAGGCAGGGAGGGAGAAGCCAAGCTGGAGCCTACTGCCAAGATGGAGTCATTTAGGCTAACACAGGCTAGGTTATGACACCAACGTGGTGAAACCCCATCTCTACTAAAAACGAAAAAAGCAAAGATAAATTAGCCGGCCGTGGTTGTACATGCCTGTAATCCCAAATACTCGGGAGGCTGAGGCAAGAGAGTTTTTTGAGCCTGAGAATTGGAGGTTGCCGTGAGCAAAGATCATGCCACTGCGCTCCAGCCTTGGTGGCAGAGCTAGACTCTGTCTCTAAATAAATAAATAAGCAGGAAGGGTAAGAGAGTTCTAAATATGTTCAATCACCAAGGAAGGTATTCAGAATAGCAGGTAGGCTTGCCAAGCAGGATGTGGTTACAGTTGTTACAGGTACTGTGAACAGTGTGAACCACTTTTAACTGTTCAAAGCTTTGAGTGCAGCTTGACCCAGTAAGGCGTGTGAGGGGGCCAAGGCAGGGAGGGAGAAGCCAAGCTGGAGCCTACTGCCAAGATGGAGTCATTTAGGCTAACACAGGCTAGGTTATGACACCAACGTGGTGAAACCCCATCTCTACTAAAAACGAAAAAAGCAAAGATAAATTAGCCGGCCGTGGTTGTACATGCCTGTAATCCCAAATACTCGGGAGGCTGAGGCAAGAGAGTTTTTTGAGCCTGAGAATTGGAGGTTGCCGTGAGCAAAGATCATGCCACTGCGCTCCAGCCTTGGTGGCAGAGCTAGACTCTGTCTCTAAATAAATAAATAAGCAGGAAGGGTAAGAGAGTTCTAAATATGTACACATGTCTGCATATATTTGTGTAACAGCCTCAGGAAACAAAGAGCACACACACCAAGCTTAAAATGGGTATTCTAAGGATCAGGTTGTGAGTAGGGAGGGAACTATTTGAGAATACATCTCTTTTACATGTGCCTTTAATATTGACTTAAAATTTAAAAAGTGATATAGAATTAACGTACCATAAAATTCACTTCTTTAAAAAGTATGCAGTTTGGTGGATTTTAGTATACTCAAATTGTAATCATGACCACTGTCTAATGCCAGAAGATTTTCATCAGTTCATTTATATTGACTTTTAATTTATTTCTTCTTAAAAATTTTTAAATTTCATTTTATTTTTGAGATAGGGTCTCACTTTGTCACCCAAGCTGGAATGCAGTGGTGCGATCAGAGGTCACTGCAGCCTTTACCTCCTGAGCTCCGGTGATCCGCCTGACTCAACCCCACAAGTAGCTAGAATTACAAGTGCACACCACTACACCTAGCTAATTTTTGTGGGGTTTATTTTTGTGGGGGGTATCGATGAGGTCTCACTGTGTTGCCCAGGTTGATCTTGAACTCCTGAGCTCAAGTGATCCCCTCGCCTCAGTCTCTGAGAGTGCTGGCCTTAAAGGCATGAGCCACTGTGCCTGGCCTATATTGACATTTTATAAAAAGCATGTTGTACTTGAGTAGTTTTTAAAAAATAAAAATAATTAAAATAATTTAAATAAAAATAATTAAAACAAAACAAAACAAAACAAAACAAAAACCCCAAAAACAGGAATCCCAGTGATTTGTCAGAGCAGTAGGTCTGTTCTGGAAAACAGAGTTTTGCCTGTCTGTGCTGTCAGGGTCAGTCAAATGCCCAGCCTTTCTGGCAAGTCAGTGGTAGATTTTTCTCTCTGCTTTCATACAAATGAGATAACAAAATTGTAGCAGCCATTTTAAGTAACTGAATGAAAATAAATTTTGCCTTTACCATTCATTGTTCAAAATCCTAAAGTTCTTGCTTCTTAATTGATAAATTTCACCAGTGGACATTCTCTGTAGCCTGGGGCAAGAATACTGCCCATCAACATTATTATCTGCCCATCAACATTATTAGGTTAAATGAAAAGTTGTGAAAACTGATATCTTACTGTTTTGCAACTCTTGGTTTACAAGGAGGTTAAATTTTCATCATGTTTCCTAGTCATTTTGTAGCAGGAGCAGCCGCGGGAAACTTGTACACCGAATAAATGAGGAAGGTTTATTCGGCCAGGAGCAAGGTGGCATAGTTGCCTAATAGCCAAGCTCATCTAACAAAGGGAGGTTCAGCCTTTATATAGGCTTATACTTTAGATGTTACATGTGGAAGAATCTTAGGTTCATAGCTTTAGGATTCACATGTGAAAACGTTTCTGGTTTGATCTTATTTTCAGTAAAAATAGTGCCTTCTGGAGAGCTTTCCCCAAGGCCTAGCCTGTCACCTACGGGAAGGTAAAACCGGAGACACCAGTCGGTCAACCTTTTCTTCTACTGAAATGCAGCATGAGAGTCAAAGGGGAAGTTGATCTGAGAAGCCTGGGTCTCCCTCTTCAGTTTGTATTTAAAAACAATTTTATTTTTTTTATTTATTTATTTTTTTTGGTGAATGAAGTATTCACGGACACCCACTGGTAGTGGCATAGTGGCCTCAGCCCTTTGTTGTGTCCCTCCCACTCCCCAACGGAGTCTGGCTTTGTCGCCCAGGCTGGAAGTACAGTGGTGTGATCTTGGCTCACTGCAACCTCCGCCTCCCAGGTTCAAGCAGTTCTCCTGCCTCAGCCTCCTGAGTAGCTAGGATTACAGGTGTGTACCACCACACTCCGCTAATTTTTTTATTTTTTAGTAGATACAGGGTTTCACCATGTTGGCCAGGCTTGTCTTGAATGCCAGACCTCGTGATCTGCCCACCTTGGCCTCCCAAAGTGCTGGGATTACAGGTGTGAGCCACCACACCCAGCCAAGCCATTTGTTGAATAACCATTTCCTTCTCCGTCTTTGTCTTTATTTACTGTGTATTTAATTCTTGTATTGTGTGATTTATTTCCAATGACGTGTTCACCTTTTAACATTGAGTTTTCTTCCATATTTAGCGTGTATACGATGAAGAAGTGGAGGAGCCAGTACTCAAGGCTGAGGCAGAAAAAACAGAGCAGGTACTTGTATGAAATCACTCTTCAGCTGAGTTTCTGACTTTGAGAAATGTGATGGAGATCGATGTATTATGAGGGTACTAGGGATGGTGGGTGGGGGAGGGAAAGGGAGGTACTGCTCCTGCAAGAGGGGATTCTTTCCTTTGTTTCTGAAGTGTAGTTTATTAACTAATACAGAGATCAGATCCTTGAATTCTGGCATAAAAATAGAGTAGAAGTCCGCAAACAATTGTAAAGGGCCAGATAGTAAGTATTACAGATTTGGAGAGTTACAGAGGTCATTTTTTTGCTGTGGCTTCCTGTGTTACAGTTGCACTGACCCACTTCTTCCTGAGGTCTTCTCACACCAGAGCCCAGAACATAGCTAAGAGGTTCTGGGTCACACTGACTTCTTAGCACTCCAGCAGGGATTCCTTTTTCTTCCACTCAGGAAGGCACAGTGGACTGTGAATAAGTTTATTATGGGAGTAGCTTTGAATTCACTGTCATTTATTCAGAAAATATGTATCACCTGTAAAGGTTGGTGCTTTGTCACAATTATTACTTGTAACAGGTGAAGCTGTTAGACTAGGAAAGGGTATTAGAAACCAGCTATAGCTCTGCCTGTTCCCAGCTTTTTTTTTTTTAAAACAGTTTATATTAAAAACAAATTTTTTTTTTTTTTTTTTGAAATGGAGTCTCACTCTGTTGCCCAGGCTGGAGTGCAGTGGCACAATCTCAGTTCATTGCAACCTCTGCCTCCCAGGTGCAAGAGATTCTCCTGCCTCAGCCTCCAAGTAGCTGGGACTACAGGCCCGTGTCACCATGCCCAGCTAATTTTTTTGTAATTTTAGTAGAGACAGGTTTTCACTGTGTTGGGCAGGCTCGTCTCAAACTCCCGACCTCAAATGATCCACCTGCCTCGGCCTTCCAAAGTGCTAGGATTACAGGCGTGAGCCACCGCACCCAGCCAACCCCCTTTTGATGTAGAACAAATTTATAAAATAATTGTAATTGTCCACTATTTTTTTGTCTTTTTAAAACTATAATGGAAAAATGAGACCCCTGGGTATTTTCTTCTAAGTCTTACCTCCTAAAATTACCCAAGAGACCGTTAACCAACGCTCGTGAGATAGTCATGGTGAATCTGAGAATATAGACCCGTTACTCCTCCAGCAGTGGGGAAGTAGCATGCCATTCATTGTTAGGGCACTTCTCCACACAGTAACTGTCGCACCTCTGCTTTTGTAGATGATGACTGATCCTGGAGCTCTGGGACCTTAAGTAGTTCAATGCATGTCTAGAAAGGGGCAAAGTTGGGATTTAAAACTTGCTGTCTTTTTTTTTTTTTTTGGAGTCGGAATGTTGCTCTGTAACCCAGGCTGGAGTGCAGTGGCGCGACCTCGGCTCACTGCAGCCTCAACCTTCCGGGTTCAAGCAATTCTCCTGCCTCAGCCTCCTGAGTAGTGGGATTACAGGCACATGCCACCATGCCCAGTTAAGTTTTGTATTTTTAATAGAGATGGGGTTTCACTGTGTTGGCCAGGTTGGTCTTGAACTCCTGACCTTGTGATCCGCCTGCCTCAGCCTCCCAAAGTGCTGGGATTACAGGTGTGAGCCACTGTGCCTGGCCAAAACTCAAAACTTGCAGTCTTACTCCAAAGTCTGTGTCAAGGCATTCAGCAGAATTTGACTTTGTTAATTTTTTAATTAACTTTTTTGGAGCTCAAGGCTAGGCTTTAGAGAACATTCACAGTATTCTCGTGGGGAGGTATCAGTTTATTGGAGACCCATAATGCATGGTATTTGTTTTGTAGGAGAAGACTCGAGAGCAGAAAGAAGTAGATCTCATTCCTAAAGTCCAGGAGGCTGTGAACTATGGCTTACAAGTATTGGACAGTGCCTTTGAGCAACTTGATATCAAAGCAGGAAACTCAGACTCGGAGGAAGATGATGCTAATGGACGGGTGGAACTGATCCTTGAACCAAAGGTAAAGACATTCAACTTAAATATTTAGTGTGCACCTGTTATGTTTGGGCTACTTTACTTGGGCACACGATTAGTAAGTAATGGAGTTAACGTTTAGGAAGTGAGTATGTCACTTAGCAGTCTCACTTTGACTCCACCAGAAAGACTCGCTTTTCCCAAGCACTAGTGGAGTGCAAGGCAGCATGTCAAGTTGGGGGTGCAAAGATGCAGGGCATGGCTTCTGCTCTCGAGGTGTGTGTCGAAGGTCTGGTGGGAGAGTGAAGACATTCATACCAGTAACCGTTATAAATGCTCTGAGAGAGACTTGACTTCCAGCTGGAACTCTGGGGCAAAGGTGATATTTGAATTGGGATTTGAAGGATGGGTAGGCTGGAGAGAGAGAGAGAGTGTTGGGAACCTGAAATGTAGCTTGGGCTAAGGAAGACGGCAGAAGAGCTGAAAGGCATTTGGGTTGTTTCCAGCTTGGGCAGTTATTAAATATAAATGAAGCTGCTGTGAGCATTCCTGTCCAGGCCCCCTCCTAGCCTAGTGAGTGTTGGTTGCTTGACTACGACTTTCTCCCACATTGTTCAAGGACATAATTGGGGCAACACAGAGTCTCAGTGGTGAACACAGAAAGTTGCCACAGTGATTTTGAGAAAGAGCCCTTGTGACACATAGGGCCTTTTGAATTAAAACATGCCACAGAACCAAACTTTTTTTTTTTTTGAGAGGGAGTCTTGTTGTGTCACCCGGGCTGGAGTGCAGTGGTGCAATCTCAGCTCGCTGCAGTCTCCGCCTCATGATTCAAGTGATTCTCTTGCCTCAGCCTCTTGAGTAGCTGGGATTACAGGCACCCACCACTACGCCCAGCTAATTTTTGTATTTTTAATAGATATGGCAAGGGGGGTTTCACCATGTTGGCCAGGCTGATCTTGAATTCCTGACCTCAGGTGGTCCACCCGCCTCAGCCTCCGCAAGTGCTGGGATTACAGATGTCAGCCACTGCATCTGGCCTGAAACACCGGACTCTTCTAATGATTCTTTAGATTCATATTTCTTTTCCAGTTTGAGCTTTGCTGTGTCACATCGAAGTGAGGCAGATGGTTTGGTACTGAGCAGCCCACTTGCTGCTTGGCTTTTCACTGTATTCCTCTAAAAGTCAGCTGTGGACTCTGGGAAATGTATTGCCTGGGCCACACTTGATACTTCCAAGACACACAGCGCTTTCTCTTTTTTTCCCCCTGGCAAAAAAAGTTGTGAAGGTACACTTTTTTTTATAGGAGGATTTGGGAATGTCTCTGAGTCAGTGAGAATTAGTCCAAATTCACACTGTCTTTGCTTTATACACCATTGGTTGCTGTGACATTGTTGACCCTTTACATTAACCATCCCAGTCTTTCTGTTCTTGTATGAAACATCAGAATTATTCTTCCCTGCTCCAGGGTCCTTTGACAAGGAAGAGTTATTATTGTCAAAGGGCAATGCCTTACAGGGGACAGGGCAGCTTTTCCTCCACCAGTGGAGGTAGGAGGCGGTCCAAGCATGGAGCACTTTCTTGATTCTACTTTTTTTTTTTTGAGACAGAGTTTCCCTTTTGTTGCCCAGGCTGGAGTGCAGTGGCATAACCTCGGCTCACTGCAGCTTCTGTCTCCTGGGTTCAAGCGATTCTCCCGCCTCAGCCTTCTGAGTAGCTAGGATTATAGACATGCACCATGACACCTGGCTAATTTTTGTATTTTTAGTAGAGACGGTTTCACCATGGTGACCAGACTGGTCTTGAACTCCTGACCGCAAGTGATCCACCCACCCCAGCATCCCAGAGTGCTGGGATTACAGGCATGAGCCACTGCACCCAGCCTAATCTATTTTTATATTAAAAATTATATATATATATTTTTTGCTCAGTAGCACTGCTTTTTAGAAGACAGCTCGCCAGAGGTTCAGTTTCTTTCCTTGGTCCTCCTCCTCTTGGACCTTATGCTAGGACGTTGCACCCTTTTCCCTGTTCGCTTGCTGCTGAAAAACTTTTGGAAGGCTTTTGCCATTTTTGTTAAATTTTGTTAATCCGGCCCTTGGAGAGGGAGATTCTGTGTGATTCAGCTTTATCTTGCCATCCTTTTTTTTTTTTTTTTTGAGATGGAGTTTCACGATTGTTGCCCGGGCTAGAGTGCGAATGATCTTGGCGCACTGCAACCTCCACTTCCCAGGCTTAAGTGATTCTCATGCCTGAGCCTCCCAAGTAGCTGGGACTACAAGGGGCACGCCACCACACCTGGCTAATTTTTTTGTATTTTTAGTAGAGACGGGGTTTCACCATGTTGACCAGGCTGTTCTCAAACTCCTGACTTCAGGTGATCCATCTGCCTTGGCCTCCCAAAGTGCTGGGATTATAGGCATGAGCCATGGTGCCTGGCCTTACCTTGGCATTTTTATCTAGGATTTGACTTTTTAAAAAATCAGTGAAAAAAAGAAGTTTTTGGCTGGGCTCAGTGGCTCATGCCTGTGATCCCATGACTTTGGGAGGCTGAGGCGGGTGGATCACAAGGTCAGGAAACCATCCTGGCTAACATGGCGAAACCCCGTCTCTACTAAAAATACAAAAAAAAATTAGCGGGCGGAGGGTGGTGGTGGGCTCCTGTAGTCCCAGCTGCTCAGGAGGCTGAAGCAGAAGAATCACTTGAACCTGGGAGGGGGAGGTTGCAGTGAGCTGCGATTGCGCCACTGCACTCCAGCCTGGGTAACAGAGTGAGACTCTGTCTCAAAAAAAAAAGAAAAGAAAAGAATTTTCTTTTTTTTTTTTTGGAGACAGAGTTTTGCTGCTGGGTTCAGGCAATTCTCCTGCCTCAGCCTCCTGAGTAGCTGGGATTACAGGCACGCCCCACCATGCCCAGCTAATTTTTTTGTATTTTTAGTAGAGACGGGGTTTCACCATGTTGACCAGGATAGTCTCGATCTCTTGACCTTGTGATCCACCCACCTCGGCCTCCCAAAGTGCTGGGATTACAGGCGTGAGCCACCGCGCCCGGCCGAAAAGAATTTTTTTAATTTTTAACTTTTAGTCCTGCTGTGTTTCTTATTCTCCTCCTTTGTTATGTAACTTGTTTCGGGTAGTCAGATGGACCAAGATGTCTCGTGGCACGTGTAAATTTGTTTTCAACCGAAACATTTGACGGCTTATTCCTTTCGTGATGTACAGGATCTGTACATTGATCGTCCTTTACCGTATCTCATTGGGTCAAAGCTGTTCATGGAGCAAGAAGATGTAGGTCTTGGAGAGCTGTCCAGTGAAGGTACTTTTCTTCACCAAATAATTTTGTTAGTTTTAACATTTCTTTTTTTATTTTAAAATAATTTCAAACTTTAAAGTTTTAAGATTAAAGAACTCACATATACCCTGCACTCAGGTTTACCAGTTAACATTTCACCACATTTGTTTTATTGTTCTCTACATATACGTAATATTTTGTCTTGAACCTATTTGGGAGACATAATATTCATGCCATTACTTCTAAATGTTTCTCTGTGTGTTTTCTTTCTCTGTCTTTTTTTTTTTTTCTCTTTGAGCCAGTTTCGTTCTTGTCACCCAGGCTGGAGTGCAGTGGCGCAATCTCGGTTCACTGCAACCTCCACCTTCTGGGTTCAAGCAGTTCTCCTACCTCAGCCTCCTGAGTAGCTGGGATTACAGTCACCCACCACCATACCTGGCTAATTTTTGTATTTTTAGTAGAGACAGCGTTTTACTACGTTGGCCAGGTTGGTCTCAAACTCCTGACTTCAGGTGATCCTCTGTGTGTGTTTTCTAAGACCAAGGACATCCCTTTGTATAACTATAGTAGAATTACAAAAGCCAGGACATTATCTATTATCCAATCTGCTATGTTCGCATTTTGCCGTTTGTCCCAGTGGCACCCTTTACAGTCTCTCTCTTGTTCTCTGGTCTAGGACTCTATCCAAGGCCGGTTACCACATTTAGTTGTCAAATCTCCAGTTATCTTTTAGTCTGATGCTGTTTCTCAGCCTTTCTTTGCTTTTTATGACCTTGACATCTGTAAAGAGTACAAGCCAGTTTTTTTTCTTTGTAATGAATAATTTTTTTGAGGAGAGATACTTAGACTACATAAATATGTAATTCCTTACCATAATGAAGACACTTTTAATTCCAGTAAATGGGTATAAATGGTTTTATCAAGATCTCTGTGATGCTATTGTATGGTGGCTTGTGATTTTGAGAAGGAGCTAAGGACATTTTCTTGTGAATGTTGGTGTGGTGACCCTTATCTCTCTTCTCAACAGAAGGCTCTGTAGGCAGTGATCGTGGCAGTATTGTGGACAGTGAGGAAGAGAAAGAAGAAGAGGTAAGGGCTGTTTGGTATGACCAGGTCACGGTGAGCAGCAAGCTTAAGATGGGCCTAGCAGGCTAAGTAAATAACAACTGTGAATTTGTAATCTGTTTCCATAAAGCTTTTTTTTTTTTTTTTTTTTTTTTTTTTTTTTTTTTTTGAGACGGAGTTTTGCTTTTGTTACCCAGGCTGGAGTGCGATGGCGCGATCTCGGCTCACCGCAACCTCCGCCTCCTGGGTTCAGGCAATTCTCCTGCCTCAGCCTCCTGAGTAGCTGAGATTACAAGCACGCGCCACCATGCCCAGCTAATTTTTTGTGTTTTTAGTAGAGACGGGGTTTCGCCATGTTGACCAGGATGGTCTCGATCTCTCGACCTCGTGATCCACCCGCCTGGGCCTCCCAAAGTGCTGGGATTACAGGCTTGAGCCACTGCGCCTGGCCTTCCATAATGCTTTTAACAGTGATAGAAGCTACATTTTGAGTTATTTTAATCTAAGGTTAGATTTCCTTTTTGCCTTATATACAATAATCAGGAAAGCTGCTATAATTTGTTTCACTATAATGCTACTTCCCACCTTGACACCAAATTCCTCCTTCACCCAATATATTTTTGAGAAGGACAGCTTAGGTGTTTTGGTGGAATCTCTGTCTTCGAATAATGCTAAGGAAAAAAATACATACATTTAGAACTTTCATCAACTATAAAACGTAGAACAGGATATGCTGAAGGCAACCACTTGCATTCTGTTTTGCTGCTGTTTCTAGTGCCTTCATATCCACAGAGCATAATCTCATTTCTTAGTCTGGAGTTTGAGTCTGTGGGCCTTGACCACAGTTGAATCTGCAGTTGTTCTTTAGATGGGATATTCGTTATTGCAAGGGACACAGCCATGTTGAAGGAGAGTCCTTGAGTGTGGGATTTCTGAAAGGAGACAGTGTTGTGTGCGTGCTTTTCTCTTCTCATTGGTCCACTCTCCCTCCCCTGCCCTTCTTCCAGCCGTACAAAGAAAAACCTGATAGCCGGAAATAAGCTTTCTTTAGTAACTCTTAGCTAAATTCCTTGCTTTTAGCCATGGATGTAGGTTTTTACTAAATTGCTGGTAGCAAATACTAATGTTCCCTTCTTAGGCCTAATGAAGTAGTTGTCCTATCAAGAGGAACTAGAGACTTTATAGTCCAAAATGTAAAATAATACAAACTGACTTTTGATAATTTAGTTAGTTAAATGTGCAATTCTTACTTTAAATCCAAAGGCAAGAGTTGAAAGTGCTGGTGATCTGAGCAAATTGTTAGAGGCATTTAAGTGAGCCACAACAATAACATGTTAACTGGAACAATCCTTGACAGTGTTGCCAACTGCCCCGCTTATCTGCACCTTGATACTAAGGTGACCCGTAGTCAGTACAAAGACTGAGTGTCAGAGCTTTTTCTCTACCTGACATGGAATCAGCCTGGCCCAGAGACTTAGACCTGAAATCATTTCTGTGCTTCAAAGTAAAGCCTGTTTAACAGCAAAGCCTTTTTTTTCCCCTCCAAAGGAGTCAGACGAAGATTTTGCCAATCATAGTGACAATGATCAAAACCAGGTAAGGCTCATGTATTGAAATGACTTTGTTTTTACATTTTATTTGAAGCATAGTATGTATATTAAAATTACTTTTGAGTGATTTATGACTAAGTGAGGATTTTTTCAGTATACAACTTATTTTCCTTTCGGCATTTCATGTATTTAGGCTATTTCCTTTGTATATTTTTTTCCCAATTTTCCTTTATAGTTTATCTCCATTTTTCTTAGAAAACAAAGAAATAAGAAACAAACTGGAAAATAGAGCCTCTAAAAGAAGACTCAGCTACCCAAACTGAACTGCTTTGCATGAGTCCCTCTCCTGAGTCCCCCTCTCCTGTGTCCCCTCTCCTCTTTTAAAACTGAAGACAAGCTAGTAGTGACATTAATGAATATTCACAAGATGAAAACTTCTGACCCTACTGCCTTAGTACAGTTATCTTAATTTTTGAATATCTGTCTAAGGGCATATTCTTTTCATAGTATGCATATTTTATTTTCTGCCCTTTTATGTTAACATTTCATAAATGTTTCCTTATTTTATTTTATTTTTTGAGATGGAGGTTTGCTCTTGTCGGCCAGGCTGGAGTGCAATGACGTGATCTCGGCTCACTGCAACTTTTGCCTCCAGGATTCAAGCAATTTTCCTGCCTCAGCCTCCTGAGTAGCTGGAATTACAGGCGCTCACCACCATGCCGGCTAATTTTTTTGTTTTTATTAGAGATGGGGTTTTACCATGTTGGCCAGGCTGGTCTTGAACTCCTGATCTCAGATGATCCACACACCTCAGCCTCCCGAAGTGCTGGGATTACAGGCATGAGTCACCATGTCCAGCCTCCTTATTTAAAAAATTCTTTGCAGTTTACTTTGTATAGTCTTTGCTATATACTTTTAAACATAGGATACTGTCATAGCATCTAAATGTATAAGGGAAAGAGTTTTATTTTTGATGTAATAATGTATTCAATTTTCTTTTCTTTTTTTGGGACAGAGTCTGACTCTGTTGCCCAGGCTGAAGTACAGTGGTGTGATCTTGGCTCACTGCAGCCTCCACCTCCAGGGTTCAAACCATTCTTATGCCTCAGCCTCCCTGAGTAGCTGGGACTACAGGTGTTTGTCACTACACCTGGCTAATTTTTTGTATTTTTAGTAGAGACGGGATCTTCCCATGTTTCCTAGGCGAGTCTTGAACTCCTGAGCCCAGGCAATCCACCCACCTCAGCCTCTCAGAGTACTGAGATTATAGGGTGAGCCCCATGCCCAGCCAGTATTTTCATACATAAAATCCTTTGCTTCTGTGAACTGTTTCTTCAGAATAAAGTGGTATAGAATTATTAACATAACTCTTAATGTCTAGTGGACCTTCTAAATTACAGATTATGCATGTTGATTTTCCTACAATCTCATTACTGGGGTGATGATTTAAAAATTTTTTTTTTTGCTAAAAATATGCATTTAAATTTTTTAATTGGGAAATATTTTTTTCACAAAAATCAAAGGATTTTGCATTTTCTGGTTGGTACTGTATTTTTCTAGTTGTATTCATAAATGTGATTGGTCTTTATAATTTTAATAATCAGTCTTTCTTCATAAGATATTTGTTTCTATGGAATTTCCTATTAAAATCTGCAAATGCAAACAGTTTTTCTTTTTTTGAAACTGAGTCTCGCTCTGTCCCCCAGGCTGGAGTGCAGTGGCACAATCTTGGCTCACTGCAACTTCTACCTTCTGGGTTTAAGTGATTCTCGTGCCTCAGACTCCCAAGTAGTTGGGATTATAAGCATGTGCCACCATGCCCAGCTAGTTTTTATATTTTTTTTTTTTTTTTTTTTTTTGAGACGGAGTTTCGCTCTTGTTGCCCAGGCTGGAGTGCAATGGCGCGATCTCGGCTCACCGCAACCTCTGCCTCCTGGGTTCAGGCAATTCTCCTGTCTCAGCCTCCTGAGTAGCTGGGATTACAGGCACACGCCACCATGCCCAGCTAATTTTTAGTATTTTTAGTAGAGACGGGGTTTCACCATGTTGACCAGGATGGTCTCGATCTCTCGACCTCGTGATCCACCCGCCTCGGCCTCCCAAAGTGCTGGGATTACAGGCTTGAGCCACCGTGCCCGGCCTTAGTTTTTATATTTTTAGTGGAGATGGGGTTTCGCCACATTGGCCAGGCTGATCTTGAACTCCTGACCTCGGGTGATTGCCTGCCTCAGCCTCCCAAAGTTCTGGGATTACAGGTGTGAGCCACCATGCCTGGCCACAAACAGTTTTTCTTTCTTTCTTTCTTTCTTTCTTTCTTTCTTTCTTTCTTTTTTTGAGACAGAGTTTCACTCTTGTTGCCCAGACTGGAGTGCAGTGGCGTGATCTCGGCTCACTGCAACTTCCATCTCCCAGGTTCAAGCAGTTCTTCAGTCTCAGCCTCCCTAGTAGCTGGGATTACAGGCGCCTGCCACCACATCCAGCTAATTTTTATATTTTTAGTAGAGACAGTTTCACCATGTTGGCCAAGCTGATCTTGAACTCATAACCTCAGGTGATCCATTCGTCTTGGCCTCCCAAAGTGCTGGGATTACGGGCATGAGTCACCACGCCTGGCCACAAACAGTGTTTCAAAACAGTACAATATAGTGATTAAAAACACCTGCTTATGCAGCAGGTTGGTTCTGTGTGCTGCAGCCAACCTCAAAGTTGAAAGGATTAAATTAGGTAATAAAGTACATTTAGTAGCATGCCTGGCACAGTTTGTTGATTCAAACATTGAAAAAAAAATTTTTTTAATTATATATAGTAATGTGTACCTTTGGAAAAATTAGAACTTAACAAATGAGGCTAAGTTTGAGCCTTCCAGTTCTTCCCTTCTCTGCATACTCTTCAGAGGTAACTGGGGTCACGCTCTGGGAGCATGTCTTTCCAGGTCTTTTTCTTTGCTTTTGTAAATGCACCTGTTTCCATAGAAATGCTGTAGTGTATGCAGAGGTGGTATCATGCTGGATTTGTTATTCTGCAGTTTTTGTGTGACCTACCTTGGATGGCTCTCTAGTTGTTAACAGCTTTTACCTTTTAACTATTACTCAGTATTCTTACTAAGGTAAGACTATGCTGATTTTGTTTATATTTCTCTGATATTAGGCCGGGCATGGTGGCTCATGCCTGTACTCCCAGCACTTTGGAAAGCCAAGATGGGCAGATCACTTGAGATCAGGAGTTTGAGACCAGCCTGGCCAGCATGGTGAAACCCTGTTTCTACCAAAAATATAAAAATTAGCCAGCTGGGATGGCCGGTACCTGTAATCCCAGTTACTCAGGAGGCTGAGTCCCTTGAACCCAGGAAGTGGAGGTTGCAGTGAGCCAGGATCACCCCATTGCACTCCAGCCTGGGCAACAAGAGTGAAACTCCTTCTCAAAAATAAAAATAAATAAATAAAAATATTTCTCTAGTAACAGCCAGTTTTGATATTTCAATAGCTTTTTTTATTCTTGTTACAGTCGTATTAAATAATATATTTTTACTTAGATTTGAAGTAAATCTTGTGTATTATTTGTTCCAGCTTATCTGCTGCTTCATAACTTGCTGCATCATAATTATGATTATTATTTTAAAAAGCTGTTACCTCTTTGAAGGAGGAGCCTAAAGTCTAAGTGACAATATCTCTTCTTCAGCTTGATGACTATCTAATGGTCTAATTTGATTATTTTATACTCTTAGCACACCACACAAATGAGTGATGAAGAAGAGGATGATGATGGCTGTGACCTTTTTGCTGACTCCGAGAAGGACGAGGAAGATATTGAGGACATTGAAGAAAATACTAGACCTGTAAGGAAGACTGTAGTTGCTATCACTTGGCAGGGTTTTAGCACCGATGACTTGTTTCTTTTGTTGTCACTTATTTTGTACCACTCTCATTTTTGCGTATTTTTCATTTCATTTACACTTCAGAAAATAATGGCAAGCATCTCAAATTGCAAGTGCCACTTTCCTGTCCAGATGTTATGATTTTATGAGTCAAATCATTCAGAATATGTGTGGTTCCAGAGTTTCAAGACCCTAGTGCTCCTGTCTCTCCCCCCAGGCCCCTTATTTTTATTTTCTTATTTAGATTTTTAAGTATTAAAGTGAAGTGCTAAAAAAGTAAGAAAATAAAAGAACATCTCTCCTTGAAGGAACATTTTATGAGTCCTATTCCTTGGGTGAGCTGTATAGTGTACATGTTTAAATTCATGTAATTACACTGTTTTTTCCTCAGTTGAATTTCTTTGCTCTCGTATACATAATGTTTCTAGGTGTCCAAAAGTGAAGTGTACTGCTTTGTTACAAAAAAGTGATTCTTTTGATTTCTCCTGCTGTAGAAAAGAAGCAGACCTACGTCATTTGCCGATGAGCTGGCTGCCCGCATCAAGAGTGACACCGTGGGCCGAGTGGACGAGGACCCAACAAGTGAGCCCCAGCCATATTGACGAGAAGTAGGGGAGGGGTAGTACAGGGCCTTCTGCTGGCTTCACCAAAAGCAGATTTCCCTTTTTATTAGCAATTACAAAGGCAGAAGAGGCTTAAATTATAGTGCTTATTTCTTTTTTTGGTTAATGAACTCCTTTTGGTAACTGAACACTGTGGACCCACAAGCAAAATGTATGTGTACACATCTAGATAATACTTTACATATAATTTCAGGGGATTAATGGAAACTCCGGAGAACCATAGGCAGCAGCTTAAGAATTCCTGGCTGAATATTTACTCCTGTATTTTGAACAAATAAGAAGGTACTATGTAAAAGCACATTCTAGTTATATAACAGGGTAGAAAGATAGCATAATAATTCTTTCAACAGATAGGATTCTGATACGCACATGAGCTGGCATGAAAACAGAAGCCTTCTGCCTTACAAAGAGACTCTTGAGTGCCTACCATGGGCAGGGCAGGGGGTTCAGTGCTCTGGTGAAGCTGAGATGAAAGGCAGTTGTCTTGTTCTTAGCTATGAGTTATGAGGATGACAGACTTGTAGAGAAACAGGATGTGTATACTGAGGGAGGACTTAGTACTATTAAAACTGTGACCTGTGCTTTTCAATCCTTATCCTCAGGAGAAGCAAAACCTCGGAAGACACTGAAAGAGAAGAAGGAAAGGAGAACTCCTTCAGATGGTGGGCCTTTTCCATCAATTCTATTAATTTGGGAGCCTTTTGACTCAGGAATGTTGCTGACATAATCCATAAAGTACTGCTTTACATGCTGGTTTCCCTCTGACAAATGGGTCTGTCTCCATTTACTTTTTTTAGCCTCTGAAAGCATGTTTTGGGGTGCTGGGAGGAGATGGCGGTATGGAGTAAAAATGCCTGTAAATATTTGATTTATTACATTTTAGAGCAATCATGTCTTAATCTTTCTAGAATTCTCTAGAAGTACAGAAACTTAGGGATCTCTAGCATTTGTTTTCAATAAGGAATATATCAGGCCTTTTCATATTAAGCAGTCATGTCCACTGCATTCCACCTGTCCCTGTGTCATTCTGCAGATCCCTTTGTTTAGTCTATCTTTCCTTCCCCCAGATTGTTGGGGAAATGCGTCTTGAATATGGCATCTGACCCTAATACTGGCTTCAAAGTAAATCTAGATCAAGGATGCTGGCCTAGAGAATGAATGCTATCTGCTGCAGGCATTGACAGATTTGAGAGTGGGGACCCACAGGGCCTTTTGAGGGCATCAGTGGACTATGCCAGGGGTTTAGTGTGAAATTCATCAGACTGCCTCACACTTGTTAAATAGGGTCAGATAAACTCCATGCCAGTTTGGAGATGTTGCAGATGCCAACCCGGGAATTTGGGTTCCAGACCCATCTTTAATGCTCCCTGCAAAACGTTGCTTTCTGTTTGCTAGATGAAGAGGATAACTTATTCGCACCCCCTAAGCTGACCGATGAGGACTTCTCACCATTTGGCTCTCGAGGCGGCCTGTTTAGTGGGGGCAAGGGGCTCTTTGATGATGAAGATGAGGAGGTGAGTCCATGGTACCCAGCAACACTCCCTGCAGCTGTATTGGGTTCACAAGGAAGAAATATGCTTTGTTTCTTTAGTGGGGGAAAACAGCTTCTCAGTTGGAAGTTGTTCCTATTTTCATATTTTGGGACATTTTGAACTAAGAATCACAGAGTGAGAAATACCATATTCTTCTATCCTTTGTTAGGTGAGGAGAAGATGTGCACTTGTTAGTGTGAACAATTTACTGGGTGATTATTTCTTCTCTTATCTATTATCTTTCATCTTTGTATTTAATTCCTGGACAGAACTCCCAAAGTGCTGGGATTACAGGCGTGAGTCACCACACCTGGCCTAAATTATTTTAGGGTCTGGTTTTGCCATAGTTACCACTTTGCAGCTGATTTTCTGGGAACGTAGTAAATATGTAGTTTTAAATCTTATAGATTACTTTTCCTTAGAAATCCTCAAATGCAGCTATGCTTTCTCCTGTTTCTTTTTTAATCCTTTGTCATATACGTTATTACAACCAGAGTGACCTCTTCACAGAAGCCCCCCAGGATCGACAAGCTGAAGCCTCTGTTAAGGAGGGTAAGCTGGAGGCTGGTCAACTGTGTCTCAGTGTGCAGAGTTTCAAAACTGTCTTTCTCATTAGGAGATGGAACCCCGAGGTTGTTCCCAAGTCTTGTTTCTTTGTTGAGCAGGAAGCTGTTATTTTGACCTTGGTCCAGTTGAAAGTAATTCATCTTTGCTAATTCACGTCTTGGAAAAAACAGAGTACCATCTGCAAACCCACATCACAGTCTTGCCTCTTTCTTAGGAGAACTCATCAAAAGTCAGACAAGAAAAGTACCCTAGAGCAATGTTGAGAATTGTTTTCATTTAATGAAGTTTAATTTAAAGAAACATTTTTAACATTCTGCATATAAGTTGGAGACCAGTAATTCCCCAACCCAGTGTGCATGAAAATCATCTGTAAAGTTTTACACTTTCTTCCAGCAGACCTTAGTCATATATATTAATATTAGTAGAGACAGGAAGGTTTCACTTTGTTGGACAGTTGGACAGGCTGGTCTTAAACTCCTATGCTCAAGTGATTACCTGCCTTGGCCTCCCAAAGTGCTGGAATTACAGGCATGAGCCTGTAATCTATTACTTATGGGCACATGGCCCATCTGTGTAGTTTTTAAAAAGCACAAATATAAATATATTTCTTAACTTGCAAATGTTACTCAGTTAGGTTTGTGTTAATTCTCGGGACTTGGGAATTAGTGATTTTAAGCGCCGAGTCTCCTGGGCACACGCATAAGAGCTGGGCCTCGTGGGCCACTCCTTGTGCTTGCTGTGCTGGCTGCTTACCTGGCTGCCCTCTGCTTTCTGCTGTCCATGGTTTGGCATAGGTGACTTGCTTGGATTCCCTCTTTGCTCTTAATTGTCTTTTTTTTTTTTTTAGTTTTTGTATTTTTAGTAGAGACAGGGTTTCACCATGTGGGCCAGGATGTTTTCAATCTCTTGACCTCGTGATTCACTCACCTCAGCCTCCCAAAGTGCTGGGATTATAGGCATGAGTCACTGCGCCTGGCTATCTTCTTTTTTTTTTTCTACTGATGACTCAAACATTTTTGCTGTTCTTTTTTACTTGTTCATTTTTATCCAACTGGAATGGATAGAGCTGGAACCGTTTGGGGGAGCCCTGGTCATGCTGCCCCTGCCTCTGCCAGTGGTGCTCACTACCTCCCTTGGCGTTCCCCAGCTGACCCACTGCTGTGGCTTGATCAGTCAGCATGCTCTTCCATAGGAGTCATAGCTTGGATTGTGTTAATTCCAAAAGAAAAAAGTCCTTTTTTTTTTTTTTTTATTTTATTTTAAGGAAGGGGAGTAGGGGAGATTGAGGAGGAGTCAAGGAAAAAAGTCCTGACATCGGTAGAGAAGAAAATACTAAAGCATTTTAAAATAGCTTGTTTAGGAAAAATTAGTTTCAGAAGGTCTGGTACTAACTGCATGTCTTACATTGCATATATTTCAGGAAGAAAATTGCAAGGAAAATGATTTTCCTTGTAAAATGGTTATCTCTTTCTCTTTCATTCTAGAGTCTTTATCATCCAAACCTGGAAAGAAAATCCCAGCAGGAGCTGTTTCTGTATTTTTAGGTAACATAACTTAAGGTTTGTTTTCTAAAAAGAACACAAATACTGTTTTTTCATTTTTTAAATTATCATCTTCTAAAGCCTGGCTGGAGATAAGGAAGCACCTGGGAGTGTCAAAGGGCTTTGAGCAGCTTATAGAAAAAGCTCATCTACTGATCTTAGCTCTTATTCTCCTAGAGCTCAGTGGCCTTGGACTTTTTTGTATTTGAGTGACCTGGTGATTCTGCATTGTGGGATGTTCTGTAGCAGTAATGGATGGAGGTTATTGGGCCCTGTTAATGCATTTGTGGATTAACTGAAATGAAAAGTTCTTGGTGGGTGGTAATTTTTTCTGTAAAGTCAACAGGTTCACACTGGCTCACACCTGTGGCTGTCTTGTCCCTCTGCCCACAGGAGACACAGATGTGTTTGGTGCTGTCTCCATTTCATCATTGAAGGAGCCCCAAAAGCCTGAGCAGCCCATTCCGAGAAAAAGCCCCTACCTTCCACCTCCCAGTGGCCTCTTTGATGATGATGATGATGATGACTTTTTCTCGGCACCCCGCAGCAAACCTTCCAAGACAGGTACCTGTTCCTGCCTCTGTTTCTGGGACTTAAGCCAGAAAAAAAATCTTGCCTATACAGGGACATAAGCACCCCTAGTTTGTATCTCTTATAATACCAGTTCCCTTCTCCAGCATTCCTGTCATTGAGCTGTTGTGTCTGTACTTACATAGCTATGGTGCCTGGGAGGCCTCTTTTATGAACCAATCTTTTTTCTGCTCTGGAAGCTAATTACTGTGATTATTTTCTTTACAGAGAGCTGAAATCTTTTTCCCTATAATTTTTGTTCACAATTTCTAGTTCTGACCTTTGGAATTATAAAGTTTTAATCATACTTTCTTCCAGCAGACCTTAGTCAATTACATGAGCAGCATGTTGTGTGCTGGCCATTTAGTTCCCACCTTCTCTTCTCTCTGCCAAAAAGCTCAGGTGGCCTTAAGTCTTTCCTCCTGTGATGGGGTTTTCAGCCCCTTGACTACTTTGACTTTCTCCTTTCTTTTCCTCTTAAATGTAAGTCCTGTGTTCCTGAAGTCATTCCTGTAAATCATTTGTTTTTTATGTGCAGGTGAATCTCCCAGGGGCTTTTGTCAAAATGAAGATTCCAATTCAGTAGGTCTAGGGTGGGGCCTGAGATTGTGCATTCCCAGCAAGCTTTGTGGTCTGTGGACCACACTTGGAATAGCAAGACTTAGATTCATTGACTTCTTTTCCTGAAAAGAAAGGTAGATCCCTAAGGTACACATAATTTTCAGGAACTTGAAAAAATAAAAAGGGTTGGAATAGGAATAGATAGAACCAGAATGCATTTAGAAGCAGGCTGTCTGGACTTACTCTTTTTTTTCAGTGTTAGGTATAGAAAGTAAGGATGGAAGCAGAAGTGTGAAGGAAAATAATAGCCTAGTTAATCTAAAAAGAGTGTAAACGGATGCAGAATGCATGCAGGTCTAGGTGAAGATGACAGTAAAGGAAGGTAGTAGTGCTTTTTGTTGCTCCACAGGGTTCTCACTTAGTGGGTATCTTTGAGAACTGATTTAGAATCACTAGTAAATTGATGCTGCTTTGTTTGACAACTCCTAGTCTCTGGATGTTCATGAGCCAGTGCCCTCATTTCGGCAACACATGCCTCACTTGTTACAGCAGTGCTTATGGTAGTGAAAGTTTGGAAATTACTCAGATTTATCAATAGGGTGAGCTATGGCCCTTCCATTCAGTGGCATATTGTGTGACTGTTAAAAAAAAATAGGGTCTACACATGTTGACTTGGAAAGATTTTATAGGTACATTAAATGGAAAACGTAAATGGTAAGACATATTATTCAAATTATCTTCCAATTTATAGTCTTATTTGTAAATAACTAAAGTTAATTCATTAGTATATCCTTTGGGGGAATTAGAAGCATGTATGCTGAACTGTCCCCAGTGTCCATCTTGTTCGAGTAGGCAGGTGGAGTTATGAGGGGATTTCAGTATTTGCTTTTATCTGCTTTCGTAGAGTTTGATTTTTTTTAAAAGCAGGAGCCAAGCCCTCACTTCTCAGATTCCTTAGATGATTGACTTGGTGGTCCTCTTAAATAATCTTTCTTCCTCTAGATCTTTCTTCACCTTTTAAGCCAGTCCAAGCTACTCTAAGCACAGGAGGCTGCTGCTTGGATAAGCATGTCAGCTGCATGGTTAAACTATCTGTTCTGTCTTGAGGTACTACTATGCTCTTTGAAAAATTCCAAGGGAAGAGTATAGTTTCACTTACTAAAACAACGTAACTTTTCTATTTATTCTTCAGGAGGGAAGAATTTTAAATCTACAAATTTTGTGGTAGGATTTTTGACCTTAGTGTAATTTTATGCCTTGGTATTTTTTAAAGGCAAAGTCCAGTCTACTGCTGATATCTTTGATGATGAAGAAGGAGATCTGTTCAAAGAAAAAGCTGAAGCATTGCCAGAAGCCACTGTGAGTCAGACAGATGAAAATAAAGCAAGAGCAGAAAAAAAGGTGAGCAGGAGGGAAGAGTGAATGCAGGAGCATTGATCTGGGGCATCTTAAGAATTCATCTGGAACCCAGAGGGAAGTATTGTTCCCTTTCATGTAAGAAGATTGCAGTGAACACTCAAATAACTACCACCTGGATTGATCAGTTCTTAGGGTTATGGATGTAAACTTTGTTACATATCTGTTTTTTCCTGAACTATTTGCGTGTAAGTTATTTTAACTGTTTGCTGCATGGAACTGATTGCATGTAGTCATTGGGACATTCTACTCCTAAATATTTCATTAAGCCTCTCTTGAAAAGACTTCCTTATAACCACAATGCCATTATCAACAGCTGTGAGATGAACAGTAATTCTGTAGTAGACTCTTAATATCTAGTCTGTATTTGAATTGCTTCAGTTTGCCTCAAAATGTCTTTGTAAAATCTCCCCAACAATATAGTCCATATTCTAATGTCCTCTCTTGTTCCCAAAATGCTATTTATAGCAGCGATCCCCAACCTTTTTGGCATTAGGGACATAAAGAAGAGTGCAACCTGCAACCCACATCACTTGCATGCACAGTTCACAATAGGGTTTGCCCTCCTGTGAGAATCTAATGCTGTGGTTGATCTGACAGGAGGCAGAGTTCAGGTGGTAATGCTCGCTGCTCACCTCACCTCCTGCTGTGAGGCCAGGTTCTTAACAGGCCATGGACTGGTCTGTAGCCCAGGGTTAGGGACCCCTGCTTTATAGTATTTTTTGTGTGTTTTGATTTTTTTTTTTTTTTTTTTTGAAGAAACCCAGGATTCAGGCAGTGTGTCTACATTGCATTTGGTCGTGCTGTCTCTTTGGTCTCTTTAATCTGGAGCAGCACCTCCCACATTTTTTGTTTTTTTTGTCCAGCCAGTTGTCTTGTAGAATGTGTGACTTTGTGAATTTGCTTTATTATTTTCCTATGATTAAATTCAGGGTCAGCAGTTTTGGCAAGAATACAAGCAGGCAGGGTTGTGCACTTCCTGTTGTATCACCTCCCAAGACACATCAGGTTCACTGTCTGCCTCATTCTGACAAGTTTGTCACTTGATTGTTAGGTGCCCACCACACTGCTTCATTGAAAAGGTACCCTGTTCTCTTTTGCCATTGATAAGTTGATCTCTAAAGTGATAGTTGGACACAGTATGAATATCCGTTCTCTCCTAGCCTTTTATACAGTGTTTTTAAAATCCATTGATGATCTTTTCCTAAAATCAGTTAACCTGTTAGTGGGCATAAACCACTGTTTTTTAAATTCTTTATTTCTTATTAGTTGGCATTCTTCTGAATAAAGAGTTTTCTCTTCCACTCCTTCCCCCATTTTTAATATTGCTTTGGGATCATGGATTCATTCTTCAGTGTATATGATAATCCATTACCATCATTCTTCCTCTTTTTTTTTTTTTTTTTTTTTTTGAGACAGGGTCTTGCTCTGTTGCCCAGGCTGAAGTATAGTGGCATAATCATAGTTCACTGGAGCTTCAACCTACTGGGTTCAAGTGATTCTCCAGTCTCAGCCTCCCAAGTAGCTGGGACTACATGCACACACCACCACACCCAGCTAATTTTTATATTTTTTGTGGAGATGGAGTTTGACCATGTTGGCCAGGCCATTATTCTTTTTGATGCTCAGATTGACCTGCATTTGTAGCCAGTCATTGTGTCCCCAGCAGTCTTTAAGCCCTTCTGGCTGCTTGACCTTTCGCTGCTGTTCTGCACAGCTGGTCCCTCCTCTTTCTACAGTTCATCTCATCATGCCATGTTCTGTCTGTGAACCCTGACTTTCTCCTGCCGACCACGTAAGGCCCAGCATTCAGAACCTGACAGGCCCCTTGGGCAGCCTACCTTTCTACTCTGTGTCTCATTGCACATGTCCCCTCTGTGCACTGATTGACCCAGGCAGTGTGTCCTGCTCCCTGATACATCAGATGTGTCCTCTGTTTGTCTCGCTGTTCTCTTAACAGCTCCCTCGTTTTGGTGCCTATCACAGCAGAGACTCCTCGCATTTTCTAAATGGTTGATTGGATAAACCCTCTTTTCTGGGTATCCTATTTGTTAATCCTTAATTTTTCTTTGTCTTTTTGTTTTCCCCATCAAAGGTTACCTCACCTTCCAGCAAAAATCTCAAACCCTCATCAGAGACAAAGACTCAAAAAGGCTTATTTTCGGATGAGGAGGACTCTGAGGTATGGTATTCTTTTCCTTAGTTGTGAGTATTGGCCTATGGATATGACAGAGAAACTATTTCTGAATCAGATTTTTCTCAGAGTTGTAAGACTTTTTGTGAAGTACTCCAGTTACTTAAAAATCATCTCTTGAGGCCAGGCGCAGTGGCTCATGCCTGTAATCCTGGCACTTTGGGAGGCCAAGGCAGGTGGACACCTGAGGTCACGAGTTCGAGACCAGCCTGGCCAACATGATGAAACCCTGTCTCTACTAAAAATACAAAAATTAGCTGTGCATGGTGGTGTGCACCTGTAATCCCAGCTACTCAGGAGGCTGAGACAGGAGATTCACTTGAACCTGGGTGGCAGAGGTTGCAGTGAGCCGAGATGGCCCCACTGCACTCCAGCCTGGGCAACAGAGCAAGGCTTCGTCTCAAAATAAATAAATAATCTCTTGAGAGCATAGGATCTTTAGAAAGCAGTATGTTTACTTTTCACTTTGGGGATGGACTTTACTTAATCTCCTGGGATGAAAGTACTCTCTCTCTAGGATGCCTAGACTTTAGACCAGGCGTCCCCAAACTACGGCCCGCGGGCCGCATGCGGCCCCCTGAGGCCATTTATCCAGCCCCCCGCCGCACTTCAGGAAGGGGCACCTCTTTCATTGGTGGTCAGTGAGAGGAGCACAGTATGTGGTGGCCCTCCAACGGTCTGAGGAACAGTGAACTGGCCCACTGTGTAAAAAGTTTGGGGACGCCTGCTTTAGACTGTTTATGGGCTCATGATGTGATGAGATGCTTGCACCAGAGTGGAGGTCACCATGCTACTTCCTTTATTGACATTCTCACTAACTAGAAAGTGACTTAGTGCTATAGCAGATGGATTCTGGCATAGCCTTCTGTCTTAGTGAGACTGAGACTGAGACTGAGACTGCTAATAGGCGTGGGACCCTACTTCACTGGTTGCTTTGGTCCCCCCGGGCACCTTAGAACCAACTCTCTGAAGCTTCACTGCTTTTCCTGAGTCCCTCAGGACTATTTCCTCTTAGATCTAATTTTAAGTTAGCCTTTTAGGAGATCAGAGGCTTGTATGAGAATGTAATGGGAAGCAATAAGCCCCTTTTACAGAAAAGTATGTGAACATGGCAGAAACTTACATGTATTTCAAGAAACTGTGGGCTGTAGGTTAGGCTCTCATGGTTGGACTTTGCACTTACAGTGAGGATATACATGAAACCCTTTGGAAGTAGAGTGATTGCCCTTGATGTGAAGAATGTCTTTGAGACTGTTATTTCACTGAAGGCTAGTGTACAAAACGTGAATTAGCCAAAGTCCAGTTAAGTCACCACCCTGACCCCAACTTACAGCATGGTGGAGCCTGCAGTGTTTTATCCTTGTGGATCCCACACCTGCACCTCGGGGTCTTTGCACTGACCCCTGCCACTCTGAGTAATGCTGTTCCCAGAATCCAGCTTCCTTCCTCAGTTTTCGAGTTCTTGTAAGGACTCCCTGATGAAATACACATAACAGGAAGCGCTAGCACACACCATCCTGTGCTCCTGGTCCTCTCTTCTGTTTCACTGTTTACTACAGCACATGTTGCCAGGGACAATGTATATTTACTTATTCATTGTCTCTACTTCCCACTCAAGTAAGTGCCACGAGGGCAGGACTTTTCATTCCTTGTTTGTATCCCTAACACCTTGTCCTTAATATCAGTGCTTGGCATGTGCTAAGCCATTCAGTATTTGTCGACTAGACAAGAAAATCAAATGTGACCAATTTCAGTGACTTACAAGGTGTTCTGGTTATTTATTGCTGTGAAACAAATAACTTCAACACCAATATTTTTGTTATCTCACAGTTCTAGAGGTTGACTAGGCTTAGCTAGGTCATTGTCACTGACACTTTGTCTTGTGTCTGAAGGTGGCTGGGCTGAGGTTCAGCTTACTCTGGTAACTGGGCACTGGGGCCCCTGGGATATCTCTCGCTAGGCCTGTGTGGCTTCTAGCCTGCAGTCAGAGAAGCCACCCTCTTACATGCTGGCTTGGGGCTGTAGGAGAGAGTCCTCAGAGAGAGCCAGGTGGAGGTCATGTTGCCTTCTGTGTTCCAGCCTTGGAAGTCAGCAGTGTTCCTTTTGTTCCATTTGTTGGTCAAGGTGGTCATGGAGGCCCATCCAGATTCATAGAGAAGGGCCATAGGCTCCCCTTCTTGATGGTGGGAGCGGAAATGAACTCGCAGACTTGTGTGAAAACCCGTACCAAAGGCTTTGCCCCATGTGTGTCATCACAGAGTGAATGTTTTTATTGGGTATTGCTGGGATTCTTAGTCAAGGAGAAGTAAAACCAAGGCAGTCTAGGAGATAACGCTTTGGACCAGAAGGAATGCTTCCTGACTCCTCTGTATCTCAAGTGTGGAGCTGAAGCTTACCCTGTGAAGTCATTTTGGGGGAACCTATTTGAAGTAATGGAAATGTCTTTTTTCCATTACCAAGAAAGGTATTAGTTAAGGGCCCAAAACTGTGATGTTAACATTTGTTTTTGTTCTTTGCTTTGATTTACTTTCATTTTCTTAAATCAGCAGAACCCTTTCTCTTGCCATTGTGTAACATGCGGGAGGGGTATGGGATGCCAGGAGCTCCCCATGTGGCCTCTTCTATCTAAATAAACCCATGGGACTCTGGGGAGCACAGGGGAAAACCACTGTGCAGAGGAGAGTTCACTTAGTGAACTCATTAGGTCTATATTTGAAGAATAGACATTGACTCCATAATTTTTTAAAAACTGTCTGAAGAAGTCTTAGAAAATATATTCTTGTCCTGTTTAATTGTTTGGCTCTTGTGTATTGAAGTTTCTCTTCCCAAGGGAATAGATGTCTCATTTTATGTTTCTAATTCATGTAGCTCAATTTGTAGGTATTTCTTTGCAGGATAAGCTGATGTCTTATAACATTTTGAAAATTTCTTTATTTTTTTATTTTTTTTGAGTTGGAATTTCACTCTTGTTGCCCAGACTGGAGTGCAATGGTACAATCTCTACTTACTGCAACCTCTGCCTCCCAGGTTCAAGCGATTCTCCTGCCTCAGCCTCCCAAGTAGCTGGTATTACAGGCACCCACCACCATGCCTAGATAATTTTGTATTTTTAGTAGAGACTGGGTTTCATCATGTTGCCCAGGCTGGTCTCGAACTCCTGACCTCAGGTGATACATACGCCCCGGCCTCCCAAAATGCTGGGATTATAGGCATGAGCCACTGTGCCTGGCTGAAAGTTTCTTTAGAATCTAGCAGGTCTCTTCCTGGTTTGCAACGTCTTATACCTACAGTTAAGCTAAGAGGAGTAGCAAACATTTTAAAATAAAAATTTAATTTATATTTATTTAAATTAATTCATAATCTTAGGAGAGAAGGTTGTTACTAAATAAAATAGTTGTAGCTCCTTTCATTTGGGAATCTAGCCCCTGTTCCTTTATTGAACCTATCTAATCTCTGATTCTTTAGACAGTAATGGGAAGTCATTCTTATTTATTTATTTTTTTAGCGTACTGTAGGAAATTGATTAGAAAACTTCTTCCTGCCTTCTGTCATTCAGGTGGGAATACAGAAGCCTCTGGGCTCTGCAAGGCCACCAGATCCTGTGGCTTTCCTACTCCTTACTGCCATTGCACATACCCCTGACAGACCCTGAGGCCTGTCCCTTTAAGGACTGGGTCTGAGCCACCTTCCCTCTAAGAAAAGAAACCTAGATACATGGCAGCCATCATGTCTGAGTCACTCATGTTTTATACTGAAACTGATATTCCTATTAACTGGCAACTTTAATTTTAATCCAACAGGATTTGTTTTCTTCTCAAAGTGCTAGTAAGTTAAAAGGTACATCTCTGCTGCCTAGCAAGCTCCCCACGTCGGTTTCCTTGTTTGATGATGAAGATGAAGAGGTAAACGTTGTTATTGCAACACTAGATAATTTAAATAAGCAGAAAACTGTTGCTGATGTAACTTTCTACCCAGAGGCTCATACACTAGCAAAACGTGATAGGGAAGCAGTCAGGCTACCTGAAGTTTAAATAACAAAAATATTTCTGTTTTCATTTCAGTGGCTTCTTCCTTTTATTTTCCTAGCTGTCCAATGGAGAAGACATTAGATTATTGACACAGTTCTTTCTTTCTTTTTTGAGATGGAGTTTTGCTCTGTCACCCAGGCTGGAGTGCAGTGGTGCAGTCTCACCTCATTGCAACCGGGTTCAAGCAGTTTTCCTGCCTCAACCTCCCTAGTAGCTACAACTACAGGCGCACAACACCACGCCTGGCTAATTTTCGTATTTTTAGTAGAGACAGGGCTTTACCGTGTTGGTCCGGCTAGTCTCAAACTCCTGACCTCAGGTGATCCGCTTACCTCAGCCTCCCAAAGTGCTAGGATTATAGCCATAAGCCACCGTGCCTGGCCTCTTGACAGAGTTCTCATGGAGTGAAACCGACAGGTTTTATTTTTTGAAATCTGCCTTTGAGAAATACAGTTGACCCTTGAACAATGTGGGGGTTGTTTTGACTTCTGCATTGCAGTCAAAAATCCGTATATAACTTCCCACTTCCCAAAAACTTACCTACTAATAATAGCGTACTGTTGACCAGAGCCACATGGATAACATAAACAGTTGATTAACACATAAATAGTATCTATTTATATATTTTTGTATTCATGATATATCTAGCTTTTTCTTAATTTTTTTGATATTTCTAGGCTACGTGGTTTGTCTGCCAAATTTTTCAAATTGTTGCAAATGTCCGCAAAATTTTCAACATATTACTGGAAAAACATTTGTGTATAAGTGGACCTGTGCAGCTCAAACTCTTGTCATTCAGGGTCAGCTGTACTTTAGTTTAGAGGATGGATCCATGTTATACCCAATGACCTACAAGAGTGTCTTGGACCAAGTGGGGATGCAAAGGAGAAGGCAGCCATGTCCTAACCATTGTCTTTCTTTCCCATTCTGGATGGAGAGCACAAAGTGGGGAAGAGAAATAAGACAGAAGACACCCAAACCTTAACCTTCTGCAGTACTGGGCAGTGGTGAGCTCATAGGCTTTGCTATCAGACCCCTGGGTTCATATCCCAGCCCCACCACTTGCAAATCAGGGACCTGGAGCAAGTAACTTAACCTTCCTTAAGCTCATGTGACTTAACAGTGAGTAGGGTCATTGTGGCAGCTGTAACTACTAGTGTAAAGCTCTTGCAGAGTGCCTGCACATAGTAAGTGCATGGTGAATGTGAGCTCTGTCATTATTATCCCCACTGGACACCAGCTCATTATTCTCCTGGCCTGTCCTACTTTACCATTCTCTCCTTCATTCATCTTCACATTCCAGGCCTGTTCACCTGGTGTTAAGAGTTTTTCCATCCTAACTCAGACTCAGGCCCTCTGATGCTTTTGTTCCCCTTACCTGAATAAAATCACCTTAATAAATATAACTTTTGGGGAGTGCTTGACAACAGAAGAATTTATGAATACAATTAAACTTAGTACACCAGCAATTTTATTTAGTAAACTACTTCTTCACTCTGTATAATCTCCTTGAAGTTAGTGAGAAACACAAGTCATGACTTCCCTCCATCCCAGGTGTCTTTCTTAGCTGTAAAGAAGTGGAGACAGCCCCCCAGTTTTCTCTTTGGAGCCACTGTTCTGGTTTCTCGTTCGAGGAGAGGACAGTGTGAGTTGCTGGATGCTGCAGGGACTCCCATGCCCATTGCAGGCTGTAACCCGCTGAAATGAGCAGAGGGACTTGCCCACAGGGCGACTAGATGGGGCCCAGTTTCTTCTTGTAAGTCATGACCTCATTCGTGTGTTGTCCTCCTGCTTCTTCCCAGCTACTCTGCCTTCGAATTCTATGGTAATCTCTTTCTCTTCTATGGGTGCAGTGAGAAAAGGCTTTAGTGTGGGATTTACTAGCATTTTGTAGGTTTTCCCCACCAGAGGTATTATTTATATACCTGACTGGAGACTTACTCCCTAACAGTTTAATGGAGGAGGACATCTTGTGTTTTCTGTTTATGAATTTGTCTTACCTTTCTGCAATTTGCTTTTCTAGGATAATCTTTTTGGGAGTACAGCTACTAAGAAGCAGACATTGTCTCTACAATCTGAGAGACAAGAAAAAGCAAAACCCTCCGAGGTCTCCAAGAAGAAAGCATCTGCCCTGTTGTTCAGCAGTGATGAGGAGGTGAGCTGAGGTTTCTCCTAAAGAAGAGGGGGTTATTTGATGGGATTTAAGAGTTAAAGTCATCCCAAGTATTTTCTTTTTCTACCTGTTTTGTATCTAGTGACGTTCAGTTACCAAAGGTGATATTCACAAGATTGTCTTTTCTAAAGAAAGACATTTAGTGTAATATATTTAAAGATTCATCTCTTCAAAATGGTTGGGAATAAGCGTGGCTCCCACATGATAGTGTATGCTTATTCAAATGAGTTAGGCCAGCTAGGGGAGAAATGATTTCTCACCCATTGCTAGGTTCATGGACAAGTCCCCTGTAACAAATGACAGATTAACCACAGAAAAGTGTACAAGTTTATTTAAGGTAAGTTTTATCTGACACAGGATCCTTCAGAAATGAAGACACAGAGAAACAGGAATTCCTGTGTCTATTTTATGCTGTCTGATGAAGAAGTGACAGTTGTGGAGAAGCACGATTAGATGAAAGGGTGTGACCTGATGGGAATAAGCTAGGGGAGCTCAGCAATGCCTGCATGGTCAGATCATTCTCTGCATCTTTACAAATAAGGAGGCTCCTTCCCTCTGGGAATAGGGAGGACTGGAATGAAGGTCTTATGACCTACTCTAGAGAGGATTAGAGGATTCATCTATGGTCTGCTTTAGAGGAGAAGGGCCAGGGAAAGGTCAGAGAGACCTTTCTGCTTCTGTTTTCTCAAATGCCAAGGGGTCATATTTTGAGGTAGCATGTCTTGTACCCCAATAGCCATATATAATAGTATCTTGTTAAATGACTACTGTGTTTCATTAATTTAGAACTATAGCTAGACGTGGTGGGAGTAACTTAAGCAGGTTAAACTTTTCTTTTTTTAAGGAGTCTTAACAATATTTTGTGATCTGGATAGATATTACCAAAGTCAGTTGTGAATATGGTTTAGCTGCTCACTCAATCAGATTTAGTAGCAAGGAATCAGATTTAGCTGTGCAGAAAAAGAATTTAATGATATTAAAAATCTTGAGCATTAAAAATCTTCCTGTGTTATAATAATTCCTCTTCATTTTAATATTGTATGCAGATTATGAGGAGGTGAAGTGGACAGATAAGTCATAGATATGTTCATGTTCTTATTGAAAGTAAATTTAAAATTCCAAAGCAGATTGCAAAAAAAAAAAAGTATTAAAAGCTTATGCAGCACATACGTAAACAAGACACAAAGATCCTTGCTAGTGATCCTTTTACCACAAAAGTCTGAGTCTGGCCTTTAGAAAGCATTTAAGGAAATCACACCCAGCTATGTTCACGTCTCGAAATCAAGGAACTCCCAAGCATATATAATTTGCTTTTTCTACTCAAATGTATGAGTTTATGATGGATTACCAGTTTTTTCTTTTAAACATTGTTAGTAGTTGTTTCCCCTATAGTAATAGCCAGACATCAGCAGAGTTGCTCCTAGTATTATAGTGGTTCAGGGAAAATAAAAACATTAGCTAAAGCTGGTAGCAAAAAGACATTCAGGGGAAAGATAACCAGGGTTCTAGAACAGGGGCGTCCAATCTTTTGGCTTCCAAGGGCCACACTGGAAAAACAAGAATTGTCTTTGGTCACTCATAAAATATGCTAACACTAGCATAGCTGATGAGCTAAAAAAAAAAAAAAGGGGGGTCCATGCATAAATCCCATAATGTTTTAAGAAAGTTTACAAATTTGTTTTGGGCCACATTCAAAGTTGTCCTGGGCTGCATGTGGCCTGTGGGCCACGGGTTGGACAAGCTTGTCTTAAAACAAAGACTGTTGACTTTGATTGCTCACTGGGATCCATGGGGAACTTTAAAGAGTGCCGACGGGCCAGGCGAGGTGGCTCACGCCTGTAATTTCAGCACTGTGGGAAGCTGAGGTGAGCAGATTACCAGAGGTTAGGAGTTTGAGACCAGCCTGGCCAACATGGCAAAACCTCGTCTCTACTAAAAATACAAAAATTATCCCATCGTGGTGGTGCATGCCTATAATCCCAGCTACTCAGGAGGCTGAGGCAGGAGAATCACTTGAACCTAGGAGGCAGAGGTTGTGGTAAGCAGAGATTGCACTACTGCACTCCAACCTGAGCAACAGAGCGGGACTCCGTCACAAAAAAATTAAAAAAAAAAAAAAAAAGACCCAAAGAGTACTGACAGTAGATCCCAGCTCCAGAGATTCTGAATTAATTGCTTTGGGATACAGCCTTGTCATTGGAGTTTTGTGACACTCTCTAGTGGATTCCATCATTTAGTCACTGCTAAACATTGAGGACCACTTCTCAAACCTTAATGTTTAAGAAGTCACCTGGACATTCTGTGAAATGCAGGTTCTGATTCAGAAAGTAGGGGTAGGGCCTGAAATTCTGAATACTTTGTTGCTGGCTTGTTGACCTCGCTTCGATTTCCAAGACTCTGGACTCCAGAGATCGGAGCACTTCCTCAAGTGCTTTGGAATTCTTTGATTTGAAGGGGTGTGAACATAGCCGAGTGGAATTTCCTTAAATGCTTTCTGAAGGCCGCAGTCAGGCTTTTGTGGGAAAAGGATTACTAGCAGTTTTTCATTGTATCTCATTTACATGTGTGTTGCATGAGCTTTTTACACTTTTTTTTTTCAATCTGCTTTAGGATTTTTAAAATTACAATATCATTCTTCTCTGGAGTTGGAGTTCTTGAGTTCTTGATATTTTTACATTCCTCTTCCTTATTGCCTCTATAATTAATGTTGATCCCCTGAAATAGACAAATTGCTTATCCTAAAACAGTGCAGAATCATAGTGGGAAGAGACATCATGGCAGGTGTTGGAGGAGGAAATCATGAGAAGTTCTGTGAGGTCAGAGAACCCAGCTGTCTAGATTTGAGTTCAAAAGAAAGTCTTAGCATGAGCTTTCTTCAAGACTGATGGAGTAAGTTTAATACTTAGTTTAAATACAACTTAGTTTAACAAATACAAGTTTTATTTTTACTCCTTATATTTTATAATATAAATTGCCATTGGACTTTTAATATATATTTTATGTTTTAAGGACCAGTGGAATATTCCTGCTTCACAGACCCACTCAGCATCTGATAGCAGGTCAAAAGGAGAACCCAAGGATTCTGGGACCCTCCAGGGCCAGGAGGCCAAAGCTGTGAAAAAGACCAGTCTCTTTGAGGAAGATGATGAAGATGATCTGTTTGCCATTGCTAAGGACAGGTGAGATAGGGTGAGATATTCATTGTAAGGAATCCCTCACTCCTTGTCTATGGTAACAAGAAAAGGAATTTGATGTGCAAGCCAGTTCCTTGGATGGTTGCTAATCATGGATCACATAGCCTTTGTGCCAGTGAGAATGTCTTTGCTTTTCACTCACACGATCTTTTCTCTCAGTACCCAGAAATGTTTGTCTTCATGGATCTTATTTGACTTCTACCCCCATTATTTTTTTTAAATCTTAAAATAGTCTTTTTTGGCCAGGCGTAGTGGCTTACGCCTGTAATCCTAGCACTTTGGGAAGCTGAGGTGGGCAGATCACCAGCTCAGGAGATTGAGACTATGCTGGCTAACATGGTGAAATACTGTCTCTACTAAAAATACAAAAAAAAATGAGCTGGATGTGGTATTACGTGCCTATAGCCCCAGCTACTTGGGAGGCTGAGGCAGGAGCATCGCTTGAACCAGGGAGGCAGAGGTTGCAGTGAGCTGAGATCATGCCACTGCACTCCAGCCTGGAAGACAGAGTGAGACACCATCTCAAAAAAAAATTACTATTTTTCTTTGTTTTGTCAGGGCTCTGAGTATAGTTTGGTATCTTTCATTTGTGATTTTTCTCTGGGCTAATCTAAAGAATATCAAGTTTGGTCAGAATTATTTAAATATTTGTCATTTGGATAGAAATCTGCTCAGTATTGAACATATCCTATTAGGAGAAAGTTCCCTGCAGAGCTCTGCAATATCCCACCAGGGGTCGATAACTCGTAGCTGGCCTAGGTGCCTCTCCACATTAATGCTAGAACTGAAGCTGGCAGGATATTCAGGGTAGCATGGGCTGTGGTTGATGTAACATGCTGCCAGATTAGCTTATGGGTTCAGAATAACTTCCTTGAAAATAGTTTTTCTCCTTTTAAGAGCCTTACATGATTACTTTGAAATACCTGAATGTTATTAGCAGAAAAAAGTAACTGATTGGACATGTAAATCCTATGCTTTGATGTGGTTAAGCGTCATTTGATAGATTCAGAAGTACTTCAGATTTTTGTCTCCAAATACTGGGATCTTGTTAGACGTCACTATTTCTACATTAGGCTTCTGTAATTTGACACTTGGATGCATTTTTGGCCTCTGATTTAGAATATAGGCTCTGGAAACTTGATACTAAATTCCGATTCTATATTCCTGTCTGAATAACCTCGGGCAAGTTACCTAACTTCCCTGCGCCTCAATTTTCTCATTTGTTAAACAAAAGTAAAAACAGTACTCCTCTCATCAGATTTTTGGGACGATGAGATGGACTCTAAATGTGAAATGCTTAGCACAATAGCTGGCACATTCTGAGCACTCAGATGTTACCAGTTAGCATCGGGAGTGCAAGGAAATAGTGCATTCCTTTATTTTTATTGCTCTCTCCTGGGATGTTCTTCTTCCTATCTTGCCTGGCCACCTTCTTTCAAAACTCAGTGTAAGTCTTGTCTCTTAAGAAGCCTTCCCTTACTTTATAAACAGATGAGAAAGAGAAGAAATAGGGACCCCAGGGCGGACATGGCTCCACCTTCATGCCCCCATCCCCCAGCTGAGCATTTTCTACATTGTATCGAGGTTAGCTTGTTTCCATGGGCGCCTCCTACCCCCACCCCACACAAGGTCATAAGTCTGGCAGTTTTAATAGTATCTTGTTTGTGGGTCCAGGTTCCAGCCACACACCAAATCTGGCTTTCAGGGATGCTTTCTCTGTTCCAGATACATCTTATCTCCTATTGTTTCTGAAGTTGTCTGTCAAGTTTTGTGTATGGGAAATAATTCATACCTTTCATCAGATCTCAAAAGAAGCTTTATACACACAATAAGTTTAGGTGAGGATGTGGAGGAATTGGAACCCTCATACTCATACACTACTGGTGGAATGTAAAATGATATAATCACTCTGGAAAGCAGTTTGGCATTTCCTCAAGATGTTAAACACAGAGTCACCACATGACACAACAGTTTCATTCCTATGTATATTCATAAGAGAAATGAAATCAGTTTTTCATGTAAAAGCTTATACGTGAGTGTTTATTGAAGCATTAGTCATATCAGGCAAAAGTGTAAACAACCCAAATGTCCATTAGCTGATGACTGGATAAACAAAATGTATAACCATATGATGGACTATTTTTCAGCAATAAAAAAGAATAAAGTCGTGATGCATCCTAGAACATGAATGAATCTGGAAAATTTTATGTTACTTAAAAGAAGCCGGTCACGGAAAACCACATACTGTATTGTTCCATTTATATGAAATGTACAGAATAGATAAACCATAGAGACATAAAGTAGATAAGTGTTTGCCAGAGGCCATGGGGCAGGGGGAATGGAGAATGACTGCTCATGGGCATGGCATTTCTTTTTGGGGTCATGACAATGTTGTATATGTAGGTTGTAATGATAGTTGCACAACTCCATGAGTATATTTTTAAAAACCACTGAAGTGTGTACTTTAAAAGGGTGAATTTGACCAAGTGCAATGGCTCATGGCTGAAATCCTGTTTGGGAGGCCAAGTGGAAGAAGGATCTCTTGAGGCCAGGTGTTTAAGACCAGCCTGGGCAACATAGAGAGACATCACCTCTCCAAAAAAGTAAAAAAAAAAAATTAGCCAGGCATGGTGGTGTGTGCCTACTTAACTACTTAAGAAGCTAAGGCAGGAGGATCACATGAGCTCAGGAATTTGAGGCTGCAGTGAGCTATGATTGTGCTGCTGCTCTCCAGCCTGGGCAACAGAGCAAGACCCTGTCTTAAAAAATAAAATAAATATTAAAAATAAAATAAATGAAATGTGAATTTTATGCTATGTAAATTATGTCTCAATAAAGCTACTAAGAAAAAGAAATAGAAGCCAGGCCAAAGGGTCATTTCCCAGCCTCTGTGGTCTCTCTTGGCAACCACCTTCCTGACCACTCTGGAAATAGGCATGTCCACTCTGGTTCTTTTTGTGCTGTAGGAAGTGAGAGAGAATCCTCTGCTTGTGAAGGCTCAGGCATCGTGTGCCTTACAGAGGTAACAGCTGGTGCCCCTGCACTGGATATTAACAGGAAAGGGGCAATCTGAGGCGTAAGGGATAGAGGCTAGTGATTTGCTGGAGAAAGAGTTCATCTGTTTCAAAGGTCTTTCCTGTTTGCTTCCAACTGTGTAAGGTCAGCTGATGGCTTGGGTGTTTGGGCAGTAGATGGGTTCCTGTAGGTGCAGTCTAGAAAAAATATCATTGTTATGTTTTTTGTTTTTTTATCACACTTTTCCTTAATTTGACCTTTTATTTGTTTATATAGCCAAAAGAAGACCCAGAGAGTGTCACTCCTCTTTGAAGACGATGCTGATAGCGGAAGCTCTCTGTTTGGCTCTCCTCCCACATCTGTTCCTCCTGCAACAACGGTATTTTTCATTGCTTAGTCCCAGAAAATGTCCTTGAGCTTATGCTACATCAATAGTAGTACTTCCCCGAATCAGCTCTTCATACCTAACCTTGGAGGCTGAGTCTTATGGAAGAATTTATTTGCCTAGCTTCAAAAAGGCATCTTCTGATTAATAGTATTCTACAGAAGAAGCACACGTGCAAAGTCATCATTCAGTGTCGGGTGTAGGAACAAGAAACTGGGTCTCAGAAGAGACTTGGCCCCATTGGCATGGAATTCTGCTAATATTAGACTAGACCGGTTAAGGCAAAGTCATTCCTTTTATGAGTGTATGTCAAATACTAACACTTTGGTCCTGGTTTATATTAGCCAATCAGTAAAAAGGAAGGAAATTCTCACATGTGCTACAAAATGCATGAACTTTGAGGCCATTATACTCCATCAGTGGAGAAATGGTTGCACAGGTCCTAGTACAATTAGACTGTGGAATACTATATAGTGGTGAAAAAAACCCAAGGTGGAGCTTATAGGATGAAAAACATACTGCAGGGGGAAAAAAAAGATGCATAAACACGTATAGCATGGTGTCATTTAAATTATTAAAAAAAAAAAAATGAAAGAAATAGACATGAATGCCTAGAAACAGGCCTGAAAGGATTGACAGCACATTGTTACCAGTGATTATGTCCAGGGAAAGGCATGGAATGGGGGACTTTATACTCCCAATGCATTTTTAAAGCCATTGTAAAGAAGGCATTTGTGCATTACTGTGGAATTAAAAATAAACTCCAAACAAAAAATATCTAGGAGATATGGAAGAAGACTCTTCCTGTTAAATGGGGTTACACAGATTATACTGGAAGCTCTCAGCCCTGGGCAAGCATACTGCTCACCCTGGTCCCCAGGCTCCCTGCTGCTGGTTCTGGGGGCTCCTGGGCCTTTGCTTGGGTCCTCTGTACTTATATCTCCCCCTTAGAGGACATCCAGTGGCTGTACAGTTAAAGGAGTCAGGAGATCTGATTGGTTTTTCTTTGTAAATTATAACCTATACTGGAGGGATAAGTGAGCAATAAATTTTGCGGGCTCTGGAGCTGTAAAACTTCTTTCAACCTAATTTTGGTTGCTAAATAAAACGAGATCAAGACACACAAGTTAAGTGCTGAATAGTCTGCACATTTTTGATTATTTGTGAAATATACTCATCTTTAGACAACAGTAAATAAAAGATATTTTTTGTTTAGAGATATTTTAGTGTAAGTTAAATCTGACTCAGTTATAAGCCCATGTTGACCAAAAGATTAAACAAGAGGCAGGAGAACTTAAAGAAATGTAATGTGAATTTTGTTCTGAGCCAAGCCTGTGAACTGCTAGCCCAGTAATGAGATCTGCCCAAACTGAGAATGTGTCCCGGAGTGGGCCACACGAGACACAGCATGTATACATTTCTGTTACATAGAAAATGGAAGAAGGGGGCAGTGAAACAAAGGTGACATCCTCAACAGTTCTGATTGGTGCTCAGTAACACTGTATATAAGATAACGTAAATAGGTGGTTAATGTATTTTACTCATTAGCCTTTTACCCTAATGAGTATGTAGGGGGACTCAGGGTCAGGAGAGGGATGGTTGATTCTGTGGGACTCAGGGTCAGGAGAAGGATGGTTGATTCTGTGGGACTCAGGGTCAGGAGAGGGATGGTTGATTCTGTGGGACTCAGGGCCAGGAGAGGGATGGTTGATTCTGTGGGACTCAGGGTCAGGAGAGGGATGGTTGATTCTGTGGGACTCAGGGTCAGGAGAGGGATGGTTGATTCTGTGCTGCCTTTGTGTTTCATCCTGTAGGCAAGTTGTAATCAGTACATGTCAGTGAGGTATTTGACAGGCTCTGGCCTTGCAGGTGAGGTTCAGCTTTCATTCATAGGTCCAGTTTCTGTTATCCATATGGCCAAGATGCAGTCATTTTAGACCATTACATTTTTTTTTCCTTCATACTTTCCTTATTTTCTGATACCTATCAAGAAAGTAAATTTGGCCAGGCATGGTGGCTCACGCCTGTCATCCCAGCACTTTGGGAGGCCGAGGCAGATGGATCACCTGAGGTCAGGAGTGTGAGATCAGGCTGGCCATCATAGTGAAACCCCATCTCTACTAAAAATACAAAAATTAGCTGGGCGTGGTGATGCACGCCTGTAATCCCAGCTACCAGGGGGGCTGAGGCAGCAGAATTGCTTGAACCTGGGAGATGGAGGTTGCAATGAGCCGATATTGTGCCACTGCACTGCAGCCTGGGGAACAGAGCGAGACTCCGTCTCAAAAAAAAAGAAAAACAGAAAATAAACTTCATGACAAGGATAAGGAGTTAGCTTGTTTTTAAGAAAATTAAAACTAGCATTTTCTGTGGTTTAGGACCTTAGTTATATATGAAGGAAGAATATGATTTGCCGTACTTAAGTCTCTTTTTATCTCCCTTATCAACTAGTTATATTGAATTTTTATGTAGTTTTCAGTGAGTCCAGCGTGTTCCACAAAAGCCTTTTCCTTTAATCACTTCAGTGTTGACTTATCTCTTCTGAAATTCTTCATGAGCTTCCAGTTCAAATGGTTTTGCACTGTAATGATCTCTTCCTAACAATAACTGCAAATCCCCTTGCTCTGTTCATTCTTCCTTCATCACATGGTAAAATCATGGTTAGCAATGCCCTTCCCTAGTTTCCCAAATCTGCCTTCCTAACTTGATTTAGGCATTGCCTCAAAGCACACTTTCTCGTGTCATATGGTATGATTTGTATCTATACTGTACTATAGTAGAGCTTTAGTTTTTTTCTCAAGAACTTGTTGATAAGTCACTTGCCCCAAAGTTGCCATGAATTCCAGGTAAGTCATGAACTTCAGTTTCCTAGTCCCTCAAATTCCTGCCTCCCTGATAAGATGAGATGACAAATGGGCTCAAGTGCTTGCAGACTTGTATTGAGCACTGAGTTGGTGTAAAACGCTGGGACTGGCCATGGAAATACAGTGTGTAGTCCTCTCAGATGAACGGATAAACAGATGTGTGCTAGCTGCTAGTTAGGAAGAAAGTCAAGGAAGGGTCAGGTGGAGAGATAAATATTATGCTTATTCAACAAAGCAACTGACAAGGGAACAGAAAGACCATGGGTGACATCTGAGCAGGGCTTGAAGGATGAAGAAGATTTGCTTCTACGGACGTCGAGGGCAGTGTGGTATGGAAGTTTGAAAGTTTGCACTGACTTTAAGAAATAGTAAGCACATGAGTAGAGGGATATAATGGGGTGTCTGTTGAGTGTCATTTGCTTCAAGGAGTGCCGGTTTCAGGTGGGAGAGGACATGATCCAGTAGGTGTCTTGTTTTATCAAGACAACTCTGGATGATGCCTTCTAGTTGAAATATAACAGGAGTGAGACAGAGAGAGACTCATAATCGTCTGATGGCAGAGGTAAGGATCTGAGAGAGGGAGGCATAGGGGTTGACAGACACAAGTAGACAGATGCAGGTGATGCATGAAGTACCCTGTCCGTAAGTCCCGGGTGGTAATATTTGTTGCTTCTCCCTTTTGGTGCTGTCTTCACTATCCTGTCTTCTCTTCCACCACCACATTTAGCTGAAGCCCTAAGAGGATGGTTTGGGCTTGTTCTGAATATGGCCATGCTGGTCAGACACACTTTTTTATCGTTGTGGATGTTGTGTACTCTTCTTTTGGTAGAAAAAAGAGACTGTCTCTGAGGCACCGCCTTTGCTGTTCAGCGATGAAGAAGAGAAGGAGGCACCACTTGGAGGGAAGCCTGTGGATAAGAAGGTTGAGAGTGCCAAGGAATCATCAGAATTTGGGAGAACTGATGTGGCTGAGTCAGAAAAGGTGGACTTTTTTCTCTTGTATACTTGAATACATTTGTCTCTCATATGTTGTTTTAAACACACACAACTCCTTAAGACCACAGAAAATAAATGGCCCATTTGTAGACAGATTTGAAAACACAGACAAACAGTCTGTGTCCCCACGGTGCAGGAAGCCTCTGCAGGGCCTTTCCTCCTGGTCCTTCTACAGGACACATGTACACTACAGTGTGCCTGCCACTGTCTCTGCAGTTACTGTCATGTCATAGCATCATTGCCTTTCTAACATGTTGTCTTCTGTGCAGCGTTCCTGTTACTCTTGGTTCTCCTTTGGTCCCCAAGTGTACTTGAATTTAAATGTCAGTTTTAGGCTGGGCATGGTGGCTCACACCTGTAATCCCAGCACTATGGGATGCTGAGGCAGGCAGATCATGAGGTCAGGATATTGAGACCATCCTGGCCATGGTGAAACCCCATCTCTACTAAAATACAAAAAATTAGCCAGGCATGGTGGCACATGCCTGTAGTCCCAGCTACTCAGAAGGCTGAGGCAGGAGAATCACTTGAATCTGGGAGACGGAAGTTGCAGTGAGCCAAGATCATGCCACTGTACTCCGGCCTGGCAAAAGAGCAAGACTCGGTCTCAAAAAAAAAAAAGTCAGTTTTAAGGAGATGTTAATTAGCATCCTTTTACCTTTTTTTGAGACAAAGTCTCACTCTGTCACTAGGCCAGAGTACAGTGGTGAGATCTGGGCTCACTGCAACCTCTACCTCCCGGGTTCAAGGGATTCTCCTGTCTCAGCCTCCTGAGTAGCTGGGACTACAGTGTGCTCCACCATGACCAGCTAATTTTCATATTTTTAGTAGAGACAGGGTTTCACCTTGTTGGCCAGGATGGTCTCGATCTCTTGACCTTGTGATCCACCTACCTTGGTCTCCCAGAGTGCTGGGATTGCAGGTGTGAACCGCCATGCCTGGCCCAGCATCCTTTTACTTTTAGATGGTGTTGGCAAGAAATTACAGAGTAGAGTAAAATTTGTACTCTTTCTAAAACACTAGCTTTCATGTCCTGGACAGTCTGCCATCTTTTGCAGGAAGCCTGTGGGTAATGCTGCTGGCCACGCCTGGCCATTTCAGCCGTGTGGTTGCCTTCAGTCTCTATATGCCTCCTCTCTTTCTCTAACTTTTCTTATATGCTATGTGTCCAGCTGCTTAGGTCTAGTTAATCTCCCAGAGCCTGTGTGAAGAGCTTTATATTTGCATTTCCTGCTGAGGCTCCTTGGAGCTACAGTGATACGAGCATTTTATTTGTACCTGTGTTCCTGTGTGACATTCTCTTCCCAGTGGCTGTGTGTGGACCCCAGTCATATTCCGGTTGTGGTCCACACTTGACTGACTGGTTGCTGTACTGCCTTCTCCCTCACTGAGTGTAAGCCCCTTGCAGATTGGGCCAGGTTTGTTTTGCTGACCATTTTATCTGTAGTACTTGGCATACTACCTTCCACATGGTACGCACTGTTATAAATTAGGTATTTCTTCAAAGAAGCATTTTTTGAATAGTTTGGGTGCTCTGAAATCAGGATGTACCTCATAATCAATTGTATCTTACCTGAAATGTGCTACTTGTTGAATGAATGAATGTTGCCTTTTAGAATTATTTTAGAGATCCTTCTTGAATTGCATATACAGTATAAAGCCTTCTGCAATTCAAGGGTCTAATTTTGCCCTTTAGATTTCCTCCTTGGAGCTTATGTATTAAATGCTAGGAATTCATGGTCCACTCTGAATGATTGGCATTTGTGTTATCTTTGCCACTTAGAAGTTCTTCCTAGCTCATGGGCAACCAATGTGCATCAGGATTATAGCTGTCTTGTCACTTGGTAGGAGAGAGGTACCCATGGTCTTAAACTGCTTGGAAAAATTATCTTTGGCTATGGATGATTGTATAAAACTGTCTCTTGGAGCAGCCAATCAAGAACTGACCTCAGTGTTTTGTTACTTGGGAGCAAATGTGATTCAGTGTGCCTTGAATCACGCAAATGTGGCAGTTACTGAATTAATAAGAAGCTCGGCAGGCTCCATGTAGGATTTGTATTTCCAAGTGTTACTTATTTTCTTTCCCCTATTATTTTCATTTTCAGGAAGGACTTTTGACTAGATCTGCTCAGGAAGCAGTCAAACATTCTGATTTATTTTCTTCATCATCCCCATTGGACAAAGGAACCAAGGCCAGAACCAAAACTGTTCTTAGCTTGTTTGATGAGGAAGATGATAAAATGGAAGATCAAAACACTATCCAAGCTCCACAGAAAGAAGTAGGAAAGGTGAGCAAAAAGCAGTAGTGGTTCAAATTTCTAGATGAGATAAAAGACTCTCATCTCATGGTGATTATTCTGTCATGTGAGTTACTAAAGGAATCTTAGCCTTCGGTGCAGCATGTTAATGATTCTCTGCAGTCATTTATATATTTGGGAATCTTAATCAAGAACTCTTACCTCAAGTAGCAATGTTAGGATAGGGGATTAGAATTTTACCAACCTCTTCTGGAATTTACAGACCTTGTTGTTCCTTCTAGCAAAGCTTTTGTCCCTTGGCCAGTTATGGGATGTAAGCAACAGGAAAAAGAAGTTAGGCTGAATCTGTACAGTTAAGTATTTCTAACATTCACTTTAAGAAATACGTGTTGTAGATGAACCTTTCATACTGATCAGATGTCAACAAACTGTTTCTGTAAAGCGTCATATAATGACTATTTTAGCTTTTGTACATCATATGGGCTCTCTCATAACTGCCTAGCTCTGTCATTGATAGCATGAAAGCAGCCCTAGGAAACGTGAAGATGGTTGGGCATGACTGTGTTCCAATAAATTTTATTAATAAAAATAGGTGATGGTCATTCTGTGAGGTTAGTATGACCCGGATACTAAAACTAGGCAGAGACATCACCAGAAAACTACAGATACCCTTTATGAATGTAGATGCCAAAATCCTCAGCAAAATACTACCAAACCCAATCCAGCAAAAATATAAAAAGGATTGCACACCATGAGAAGTGGGATTTATCTCTGGAATGCAAGATTGGTTGAACATCTAAAAATCAATTGATATAATACACTGTATCAATAAAATACAGAATTAAAAGGTACATGATCATCTTAACAGATGCAGAAAAAGCATTTAATAAAATCCAAACCTTTTCGTGATAAAAAGCACTCAGTAAATTAGGCATAGGAGGGAACTTAATGAACTTGATAAAGGGCGTCTGTGAAATCCCACAGTGGACATCATACTCAATGGTCAAAGAGTGCATGCTTTTCAATCCTAAGATCATGAATTACACAATGATGTCCACTCTTGGCAATTCTAATCAGCCTCGTACTGGGGATTCTAAGCAGGGCATTTAGGTAAGAAAATGAAGAAAAGGCATTCAGATTGGAAAGGAAGAAGTGAAGTAAAGCAATCTGTATGCAGATGGTATGATCTTTTATATAGAACGTCTTAAGGAATCTACAAAAAGACTATTGGAACTAACTAAATTCATTAAGATTGCAGGATATAAGATCAGTATGTGAAAATCAATCGTAGTTCTGTAAGCTGGTAATGAACAGTTAACTAGCTTATAAAAGTTCCTAGTAGTAACATTTTTTTTTCTTGAGACAGAGTTTTCGCCGTGTCGCCCAGGCTGGAGTACAATGGCGTGATCTCAGCTCACTGCAACTTACGCCTCCCAGGTTCAAGTGATTCTCCTGCCTCAGCCTCCCAAGTACCTGGGATTACAGGCACCCGCCACCATGCCCAGCTAATTTTTATATTTTTAGTAGAGACAGGGTTTCACTATGTTGGCTAAGCTGATCGCAAACTCTTGACCTCAGGTCATCCGCCTGCCTTGGCTTCCCAAAGTGCTGAGATTACACGTATGATCCACCGTGCCCAGCCTACTAGTGGTGACTTTCACAAGCAATTACTAGCTTATGAATGAAATTAAGAAATGTGTTTTTTTTTGAACAGTGATATGAAGAATGGTAAAATATTTAGGAATAAATTTAACAAAAGTACAATAAAATCTACAAAAAAATGAAAGAAATTAAACACCTAAATTAGATGGAAAGATATCTTGTGTTTATGGACCAGAAGCCTTAATATTGGTAAGGTAGCAATACTTCCTTCCCAAATTAATGTAATGTAATATCTATCAAAATTCCAGCTTGGTTTTTGCAGAAATGGACAAGCTGAACCTAAAATTTTTATGAAATTGCAAGGGACCTATAGTCTTGAAAAGGAAGAACTAAGTTAGAAGACCCCCACTTCCTGATTTCAAAACTTAACTTTAAGAAAGGGTGGTATTGGCATAAGGTTAAAATACGTAGATCAGTGAAGTAGAATTGAGAGTCTAGAAATAAACCCTCGCAGTTACAGTCAGTTGCTTAAGGTGCCAAGATATTTCAATGGGGACAAAATAGTGTTTTCAGCAGATGTGCCAGGATGCTGATTATCTACATTCAAAAGAATGAAGTTGGACCATTAATAAATAAACTCAGATCCAATGTAAGATCCAAATATAAGACCTAAAACTATACAACTTTTGGAATCTAAAGAATATATGAGTAAATCATCATGACCTAGGATTAGGCAAAGCCTTCTTAGATAAGACACCAAAAGTACAAGTGACAAAAATAGCCAAATTGGACTTTATTAAAATTAAAAACATTGTGCTTCAAAGGAAACCATCTGGAAAATCAAATGACCACTCACAAAATGGGAGAAAAGATTTGCAAATCATATATTTGATAAAGGACTTAGATCCAGAATATATAAAAGACTTACAAGTCAATAATAACAAGACGAGTAGCCCAGATGAAAGAAGGGATAGAGACCAGGTGTTATGGCTCATGCCTTAACACCAGCACTTTGGGAGACCAGGGCAAGAGGACTGCTTTAGGCCAAGAGTTTGAGGCCAGCCTGGGCAACATAGCAAGATTGTGTCTCTAAGAAAAATTTATGAAATTAGCCAGGTATGGGGGTATGCTCCTATAGTTCTGTCTATTTGGGAAGTTGAGGTGGAAGAGTCCTTTTAGCCTAGGAGTTCAAGGCTACAGTGGGCTGTGATGATATCACTATACTTTAGGCTGAATGACGGAATGAGACCCTGTTTTAAAAAAATAGGACAGAGGTCTGAATAGAGATTTTACCAAAGAGGATATACAAATGGCCAAAAAGCATATGAAAAAATGCGGCCGGGCGCGGTGGCTCAAGCCTGTAATCCCAGCACTTTGGGAGGCCGAGGCGGGCGGATCACGAGGTCAAGAGATCGAGACCATCCTGGTCAACAAGGTGAAACCCCGTCTCTACTAAAAATACAAAAAATTAGCTGGGCATGGTGGCACGTGCCTGTAACCCCAGCTTCTCAGGAGGCTGAAGCAGGAGAATTGCCTGAACCCAGGAGGCGGAGGTTGCGTTGAGCCGAGATCGCGCCATTGCACTCCAGCCTGGGTAACGAGCGAAACTCTGTCTCAAAAAAAAAAAAAAAAAGAAAAAATGCTCAGCATCAAGGAAGTCAAAACCACAATGACACACCACTTCATACCCAGAAAGAGGAGTATAATAAACAAAAAAGGAAAGTAACGAGTGTTGGTAAGGATGTGGAAAAATGGAAATCCTCATTCCTTGCTGCTGCAGATGTGGAATGGCACAACCACTTTGAAAGCAGTTTGCTGTTCTTCAAATTCTTATAACATAGAGTTACCACATATCCAGGAATTTCATTCCTAGGTATATATCCAAGAGAAATAAAAACATATGTTCACACAAAACCTGAATATTATTGTTCCCAGCAGGATTATTCATGATAGACAAAAGATGGAAACAATGGTGAAACATAATATAGTATTTCCATACAATGGAATATTATTTGGTAATTAAAAAAAAGGCTAAGTACTGATGCATGCAGCAACATGGATGAACCTTGAAAACATTCTAAATGAAATAAGCCAGTCATGAAGGACCCACACATGTGATTCCATTTATATGAAATGTCCAGATTAGACATATCCATGAATACAGAAAGTAGATTAGTCGGTGCTGGGGGCTGGGAGTGGCGGTGAGCAGAAATGGAAAATTGCTGCTAATGGTTTGGGGTTTCTTTTGGGGATGATGAGAATGTTCTAACTTAGATTGTGGTAGTGGTTGCACAAATCTGAGTATACTAAAAAATCATTGAATTTTACATGATAAATGGGTAAATTTTATGGTATATGAATTTTATCTCAATGGTGATGTTAAACCAGGTTGACAGGTCATAGATTGCCAATCCTTTTTATAGATCAAACTGAAGAAATAGTCTGTTTCTAAAAAAAATGTTTTATGAATTTTTTTGTTATACTAATACTGTAACCCTATATATAAATGAGAGTTGCATACAGTGAATATGATTAATTTGATATATTTTCTCTCAGTCTCTTACTGTGTATGGTTTTGTAATGTTTTTCCGTGGTTGTGAAACATTTAACCTTACTGTGTTAAACTCATTTTTTTTGTTTTTTGAGACAGAGTCTTGCTCTGTTGCCAGGCGCAAGTCTGGAGTGCTGTGGCACGATCTCAGCTCACTGCAACCTCCATCTCCCAGGTTCAAGCAATTCTCCTGCCTCAGCCTCCCCAGTAGCTGGGACTACAGGCGCACACCACCACGCCCAGCTAATTTTTGTATTTTTAGTAGAGATGGGGTCTCACCATGTTGGCCAGGATGGTCTCCATCTCTTGACCTCGTGATCTGCCCACCTCGGCCTCCCAAAGTGCTGGGATTACAGGCGTGAGCCACCATGCCCAGCCTAAACTCATTTTGATATATAACAATAATATTTAGTGTTAATGTGATTTATTTTGTCAGAAGTCAGTTTTCGGGTAGTTTTTTTTTTTTTTTTTTCTTTTGAGATGGAATCTCATTCTCTTGCCCACGCTGGAGTGCAATAATGTGATCTCAGCTCACTGGAGCCTCCGCCTCCCACGTTCTAGGATTCTCCTCCCTCAGCCTCCCGAGTATCTGGGACCACAGGTACATGCCACCATGCCCAGCTAATTTTTGTATTTTTAGTAGAGATGGGGTTTCACCATGTTCACCAGGCTGGTCTTGAACTCCTGGCCTAGGGTGATCTGCCCACCTCAGCCTCCCAAAGTGCTGAGATTACAGGCATGAACTACCAAGCCTGGCCTTTTTGTTAAGTTTTAGTCTGTGGCTGTGATACTAAAGAAATAGGGATGAATTTTAGAATGTCAGGTCTGGAGCATTATATTATCAGACCAATAACGTTGATTTTAAATGTTAGAGATCTAGTAAACAAAAAGAGACTCACTTGGAGTTTGAAAGTAGGACAGAAGTGATGGATAGGCATGGGAGGGCTTGTGGTCACACCATGCCAGGTCTTTGGCCTACCGTGCTTACAGGTAAGGGATACATATTTGACCACTTACGTAGTTTGTGGTTGAGTCAGCTGCTGTCTCTTCTTCCCTTTGGGAATGAGATAGAGCAAACTCATTCAACTGTATTTTTTAATCTCCAAAATGTTTCTCATTATGGAACTAATGGATTGTCGTTTTTCTTTCTTTCTTTTTTTTTGAGTTGGAGTCTTGCTCTGTCCCCAGGCTGCAGCGCAGTGGCGCAATCTCAGCTCACTGCAACTTCCACCTCCTGGGTTCAAGTGATTCTTCTGCCTCAGCCTCCCGAGTAGCTGGGACCACAGGCACGTGCCACCATGCCTGGCTAATTTTTGTATTTTAAGTAGAGATGGGGTTTCACCATGTTGGCCAGGATGGTCTCAATCTCTTGACCTCATTATCTTCCCACCTTGGCCTCCCAAAGTGCTGGGATTACAGTCATGAACCACCGTGCCCAGCCTGGATTGTTTTTCTAATAAAAATTTTAGATACTATACAAGGTTTATATAATATATATAATCTGGAAAGATTATCGCTAAACCTTGTGTGTACAAACATATATATATAACTTTGTATTTATAAATATATTTTCTGTTATTTTTGGTAGCTCCCTAGTATTCCATTTTGTTAGTGCTTCATTCCCTTACAGAGTGGTCTTTAGGCTGTGGCCAGCCTTCTGCTAACATAATACAGCTGTAGGGACATCTTTGTTGTGTCCGTCTTTACATGTGTAACTTCCTTGAGATGAGCTCTTAGAACTCTAATCACACATGACCTTCCCTGCTATTCCTAGGGCCATGATCCTGATGCCCGCCCCAAGAGCACAGGTGTCTTCCAGGATGAAGAGCTCCTTTTCAGCCACAAGCTCCAAAAGGACAATGACCCAGATGTTGACCTTTTTGCCGGCAGCAAAAAAACCAAGGTCAGTACCAAAGGGTTCTTCACATTATGGCTTTGTTACTGTATTGGCTACTGTCTCAACAACTCACCTAGTTCTCCCTGTAAATCGTTTTCTTTTGGATATTGAACCTGAGTCTTGTTTATTCTAGTTGTTAGAGCCAAGTGTTGGGAGCCTGTTTGGGGATGATGAAGATGATGATCTTTTCAGCTCTGCCAAGTCCCAGCCTTTGGTATCAGCCTTTTGTTCTCAGTACTGGGTTGTGTGGGAAAGATTATGGGAAAGGAAACTAATATTCAGTGAGGTGATTAAGGAACATCCTCAGAGTCGTGGTGCTTCCTAGCAAATGAATGGCAAATAACATGCTGAGGGGAGCATGGGTGGAGGATGCAATGCTTAGTTTGTGGTGTTCCCTATGTTATGTTCCCTAAACTAACATTAAAACTTTAACAATCCAGTTTCTCTGACTGCACTACAGATCTGTTTGTTTAAATGGTTGATTGAAAGACCATTGCATACACTGTGGTGACTAAATATTTGTGCCTTTCAGGTGCAAAGCTTTGAGTCTGAGTTTTAGCCTCTGTATGTCATTTTCTCCCCCAGCCCCGTAGGTTTTTGTAAGTACTCTGTTTTCTTTTTATCATGGAGAGGATTCTTGTGACAGTCACAGTCTTCAGAATGCTGTTTCTGAAATGCTTCCTTTGAGTTGGTTTAGCCCTCATTTGAGAAAATATTTTTAAAACTCAGAAGCCAAGATTGTTTTTTGCGTTATGATTTTTCCTTAAAATTTCTAAGATATTTGATGGATATTTGTTTTTTGGTTTTTTTTTTCTTTTAAAGGTACAAGAGAAAAAGAGAGTAGTGAAAAAAGACAACTCTGTTTCCTCTTTCAAAAACCAGAAACATCCTGAATCTATTCAAGGTAGCAAAGAGAAAGGCATATGGAAGCTGGAAACACCTCAGGTTAGAAATCCTCTTTAAGGATTTTCAGCTCTTGTTTGTATCCCAGTACAGAGAAATTCCGTTATCCAGATCCACAGTTATTCAGACTTCTCTTCATAAAGACAAAAGAGCAATCACTGCACTCCCCCTGCCCCGAGTCACCTCCCTTCTCCTTGCTCTACACTCCAGAGTGTCATGAATCTCTATGTAATAGTGTTTTTTGATGCCATGCCAGATTTGATTCTAAAGTGGGGTTAAAGTAGGATGAAGAATATTCTTCCCACTAAAACATCATTTCTCCCTCTGTATTCCCTTGGAATGGAATTAGAATAGAATTAAATATAAATTACATCTGATTTCTTGGCTGCCCTCAGTGTTGTCTTTCCTGAGGCCATTGGCATTGGGCCCTATTCTGCAGCAGTCTTCTCAGAACGCTGTGGAGCTCCTCCTGGGAACAGACTAGGACTGGAGAGCAAGTGCCAGATGCATGGGCAGGTGTCCCAGGGTGTCTCACTGAAGCCTTAGTGTCCTGAGCTGTGAGCATGAAGCTCTTGGACCAGCACATCACCACTGACCCTTCCTGGGGCTCAGATCCTTTTGCTTTTAGAACCAGTGCATTTGGCTATGGGTGAATTTCTGTGTGCTCCTTGAAATTTCTGTTGAATAACAAACATGGTAATTTTGCCTGCTGGTCAGTTTTGGGTGCTCTGATAAACTGTGACTCTTGGGAATCTTACTCATCTTGTCTTCTTTGACTCCATATTTGATCTGACAGCTTTCCACTTACATGACAGAGGAGGAGGCATATGTGAAGTAGTGTTAGTAGGACATCAGGCCCCAGGAGAGATTGGAATGCCTTTCGCATTAAAGAGCTACAGAAAGTGACAGTTTTGCTCCATCACAGATTTATTTACAGGCATAAAAGACATTTCTCTTTCTGTTTCTGCAATGCATTTTTAACTGGATGTAATTTCACACAGGACTCATCAGGTCTCGCTCCATTTAAAACCAAAGAACCATCCACTCGGATCGGGAAAATACAAGTAATTATAACACTGGAATCTTCATTGCCTGCCCTGTGGCATCTATAAACTTTTTTGGGTTTTTACTTTTGTCAGCTGCTGCCAAGCATCTTCCCATCTCTTCTCCCGCCTCCCTTTCCCTGCACCTAGTTGTCGGCCTCTTGTGTGCTGCGTCTTCAACATCTATTCTTTGAGCCCAGTGATGGGCATAGGTGTAAGACCCTCTGCTTTAATTCTGAGACTAGATCAGGTGATTTTCCTACATGTCTCTTCTCCTCTTGTATTATACATTATGTGCACTGAGTCTCGTCATGTGTCACAGTAAAGATAATAGACTGCTGTGTTGAAGAACAAATACAGTTTCATTTTTCTTCCTTAGGCAAATTTAGCGATCAACCCAGCGGCCTTGCTGCCCACAGCGGCGCCCCAGATCTCTGAAGTAAAGCCTGTTTTGCCAGAATTGGCTTTTCCTTCATCTGAACACAGAAGGAGCCACGGTCTGGAAAGTGTGCCTGTCCTTCCTGGGAGTGGGGAGGCCGGCGTGAGTTTTGATCTTCCAGCTCAGGCAGACACCTTACCCAGTGCAAACAAGGTGATGAAACCATCTTTGCTTCCTTTCTGTCTTCTTTTAACTAGAACATGTGTATGCCTCTTTGCAATTTATCAATTGCATACACAGCAGTCTGACTTTGACTCTACTTTTGAAAGGGTGCCTCATCCTTCAGCTGCTCCCTGCATCTCATCCTCCACACCCCTCTGATCCTGCACCTGCTTTTCCATGGCCTGCATTCAGTACATTTGCATTCTGCTCAGTAGCCACAGCAAAGGCTGACCACTTTGGCTGGTGTCTGACACCTCCAGGTTTTCAACACTGCCACCTGGGGGTCTTCTAACCACAGAGCAGATCATGCCCCTCCTGCTGGCTCTTCCTCACTGCTCCAAAAAGAGCATTTGGGCTCCTGTGTTTGGCATGAAACCCCTTTACAATCGGTGCCAGCCCATGTGTGCAGCTTTTTCACTAGTCGCTGCACACATTACAGCCTGACTCCAGGCATACCAGGTGCCACTCCGTGAATACACATGGTCTGTCCTGCTGCTGCCTAAGGCTCCTGCTGCCTCATCACCAGGAATGTTCCTCTCCGTCCACAGCTGTGCTTCCATATCCCCACTTCTGTGTCACTGTGCCCTGCGCTTCCCCCTCCCAGATCCCACAGCAGCGACACTGTTTCACAGGATCTCCTCAATGGACTGTGAACTCTTTGAAGTTTTCCTTTCATTTTAGTTGGTTTTCTTGTTTCTATCCAATCTCCCTTCTCTAGAAATCCTTAGCTGATCTCCAAGTAAGTGACAGGACAGAATGACCTAACCCTGGCAAACAGATTCATTTCAGATGTTTCCAGATCTGTTTCCTTGTACAAAATAAAACATCCTTCCTTTTATTACATTTTTTCATTGGCTTTTTTTTTTTTTTGGTCAAGTTTAAATTGGCAAATAAAATTATGAAATTCCCCTGAAGTTGGCAAACATAATCATGCTTTGCTCAAAGTAGATTGTAGCTTCTCAAAATTCTACGTTTGTGTATTTTGGAAAATATCGTAAATTATCACTGCATCATTGCTACTAAGTGATTCATGTTTTGAGATTATATTAAAAGTTCTGATTTCTAAGCCATATTTCTTATGTGGAATATTTAACACTTAAATTTAATGACTTGAAGAAAACAGCACCTTAGATTACGTCTTTTTATTGTCTTACATTTCTCCCTGCTCCTGGAGGCTGAATTTAGACTAGCCCCCCCAACAAAAGTTAGCACCAGAATTCCCCCTGATTCTTTCTTGTTTTGAAAGATACTCAGGTTTATATTGAGGGCAGAGTAGGGGCCAAGGGAGGGGTTGTGAGACACAGAGCACCAACATGCCTACTTTCCAGGTTTCCAGCAACAGATGAAGCTTTTTGTGTGAAACTGAACTGAAACTTCCTGGAAAGATTAAAAAATGGAAAAGCTAAAGGATTAAGAATGACTTAGAGTACTAGGAGCTATTAAACTCATTCCTTGGGAATCATTAAGAAATAACCTCTTCTGTATTCTTAGATAATATCTTGATTGAAGTAGACCAGATAACCTTAAAATATTTTGAGTCACTGATTCTTTGCCATGGTAGCTTTGAACACTTTATCATCAGATCAATGTGTGTTTTTTTGCCATTGCAGGGCCGTGTCAAGATGAGAGGGAAGCGTAGACCACAGACTCGTGCAGCTAGGCGTCTGGCTGCCCAGGAGTCCAGCAAGGCTGAGGACATGAGTGTCCCCAGAGCACCCATTGCACAGTGGGCTGATGGTACCATTTCCCCAAATGGCCATCGGCCACAGCTCAGAGCAGCCAGTGGAGAAGACAGCACTGAGGAGGCCCTGGAAGCTGCCACTGCACCCTGGGAAGGTGGTCCTGTGCCTGGAGTGGACGGAAGCCCTTTTGCAAAATCTCTGGGTCATTCCAGAAGGGAGGCTGACCTTTTTGATTCTAGGGACATCTTTTCCACGGGCACTGGATCTCAGTCCATGGAGAGAACAAAACCCAAGGCAAAGATAGCGGAGAATCCTGCCAGCCCACCAGGGGGAGGTAAAGAAAAGAGCCCCATGTTTCCTGCTCTAGGGGAGGCCAGCAGTGATGATGATCTCTTTCAGTCTGCTAAACCAAAACCAGCAAAGAAAACAAATCCCTTTCCTCTCCTGGAAGATGAGGATGATCTCTTTACAGATCAGAAAGTCAGGAAGAATGAGTCAAAATCCAGTAGTCAGCAGGATGTCATATCAACAACACAAGATATTTTTGAGGTAACAGGACTTAACATGTTTTTGTGTCTGAGGTTAAGGAAGGTATCTGATTGGCTCATTTGAGCCATAGATTATGTTTAGCTTGTTGCATGCATGTCCCATAGCTTAGTACTTATAATTAGGCTCTTTTATTAGTAAGTTTAACATTGACTCAGAAGTGGTTGTTTTGTAAAGGATATTTTGTAAAGGTTTTTGTCAGGTAAAGGGTATTTCTTGGCTGGCCATAATCATTGATACAGCTCTAGTTTTTATAGTTTTGGTTTTTTTATAGAATGTTGTAATCAGTTTCTCAGACATGCATACAGCAATACTGGTCCAGCTTGGGAATTTAACCTCTGGTTCTGGGCACATAGGCCCTGGCTGGAGCTGACAATTTAGTGCGGGCAATAAGCCGTTCAGTGGCATTTGCTCAGCAGATGTTTATTGAGCACCTGGGGACTACAGGCAGAAGATGAACTCAGAAACGTGCTAGGGTCCTCAGAGCTTTCTGGGAAGATAATCAAATATAAATAGGGCAATGTATAATTAAGATGTTTTCAAGTAGTACTAAGTGCCATGAGGAAAATAACCCGGGGCAGAGTGGTAGGTAGGGGTAGGAGGTGCTCCTTTAGGCAGGACTGGTAGGGAAGGTGTCACTGTGATGCCGGTGCTTGAGCCGGGGTGAGATGGGTAGGCCGGGCTGTGCAGAGATCTCGGGTAGTGCATCCCCAGCAGAGGGGACAGTCTCAAGGCTGTTCCACAACACCCTGGCCATTTGCATTTCCACAGCTTGTTGAAGTGTTTAAAGTTTAAAAAGAAAAATTGATTTAACATTGTTTTGTTTATATTTTTGGCATAACAAGGATGATATATTTGCTACAGAAGCAATTAAACCCTCTCAAAAAACCAGAGAGAAGGAGAAAACATTGGAATCCAACTTATTTGATGATAACATTGATATCTTTGCTGACTTAACTGTAAAACCAAAAGAAAAGTCCAAAAAGAAAGTGGAAGCCAAGTCTATATTTGATGATGATATGGGTAAGTTTGGTTACATCTTGACCTAGAGAATCCTTACCTTTCCATCACTTGGTATTTTTCCTGTTACCTTTTCTTGGACCTTTTCTGGAAAATGCACCCTAGCAAGTTTCCTTCAATATAATCCCAAGTTAGGCTGAAGATAGGTAAGAGATGGACTAATTATTTTAGTGAAGTAACTGCTTCCTATGATAGACATTAAAGAATTTGAAGGCACCCAGAGTTTGACTTTTTTTTTTTTTTTTTTTTTGAGACGGAGTTTCGCTCTTGTTACCCAGGCTGGAGTGCAATGGCGCGATCCCGGCTCACTGCAACCTCCGCCTCCTGGGTTCAGGCGATTCTCCTGCCTCAGCGTCCTGAGTAGCTGGGATTACAGGCATGCGCCACCATGCCCAGCTAATTTTTTGTATTTTTAGTAGAGACGGGGTTTCACCATGTTGACCAGGATGGTCTCGATCTCTCGACCTCGTGATCCACCCATCTCGGCCTCCCAAAGTGCTGGGATTATAGGCGTGAGCCACCGCGCCCGGCCAGAGTTTGACATTTAAGTATAATTTAACTTTTGTCTCAGTGCACCTCACCAATCATCTGTGACACACCCTGATGTTATGAAAGGAAGATGGATCAGAAATAATCTCACGTGCTAAAGTAGGCTGAGGGAGCTGCCTTGGGTGTGACATGGTTGGCTGAGTCGGAGCTCCAGTTGGAGAGGGAGTGTCCATGGTTCTGTGTGAGAGGAGAGCAAGACTAGACCCACATGTAGGCTCTGACATAGGCGTTGCATCTCACGGAGGGCTTCGGTGTTTGGGAACAAGCTAGTCTTCCTTCCATGGCAAAACTTGTGCTTTGTTAGTAGACAAGGCAAATGCCCAAGAACCCTAAATATTAGACTTTTGATACATCCTGTGTTGGTAGAGAGCACTTGGGCTGAGGCCACATACACATTTCCTACTGCCCCCATTGATCTAGACCAGGCGTCCCCAAACTACGGCCCGCGGGCCGCATGCGGCCCCCTGAGGCCATTTATCCAGCCCCGCACCGCACTTCAGGAAGGGGCACCTCTTTCATTGGTGGTCAGTGAGAGGAGCACAGTATGTGGCGGCCCTCCAACAGTCTGAGGGACAGTGAACTGGCCCCCTGTGTAAAAAGTTTGGGGACGCCTGATCTAGACCTTGAGGATAACTGGCAGATGGCTGCTGTTGCAGAGCCACACTGGCTCTGTGTCTCCAGCAAGCCATGTGCTCTGTTTCCCCTACTTCGCACCACATGGAGTGCAGAAGAGAATTATTTTTAATACAAAAGAAGTGATACATGCTTATTGTAATAGATTCATACAATTCAGAAAATGTAAAAAGTTAATAAACCCTAGAAGTAATAGTAACAGTTTGGTGTGTATCCTTTTGGACATAGTGGTGTTAATATATGTTTGTGTACACATAAATATATACCTGCCTTTTTTAAAAAGTAAGAACATACTTTACCTATTCTGCTGTTCCTCTTAGTCACTTAATGTCTTTTCATGTCAGTAAATAGAGATTTCCTTTCTTGTTTTTAGTGGTATGCAGGATTTCTTTGTATTTAGCCATTGGCCTGTTGGTGATCTCGATTGTTTGAAGGTTTCTCTATTACAAGTAATGCTGTGGTCTTTAACAGTTGTATACAGCTAACTTTATGTATACATGCTAAAATCATGGTTGCATACTAGCAGTAACATTTCTGGGTATGTAACATAATTAGGTAGGACAAACTTTTGAGTCAGTGAAACACTAAAACACTAATAGAGCGACAGAGGCTTACAGTCTTACAATTGAGATGCCTCAAATCAGTGCATTTATTCTGAAAGAAAAAGAATGGATCCTATATTGGATTTCCCTTTGCATATTTTTATTACTCTTTTAAAACCCAATATGAAAAAATATATAAATAAGTCCATTGTCCCTGATGGTAGGTAGGGTCATGGGCCAGGTTTGGAGATCAAGTTACCCTTCCCTTTTTTCTGTCCTGCATACGCACAAATATACACTTTTGTAGCTGAAGAAATTGTGCTCCAAGAGATACTTGTGTGTGATCCTAAAACTTAATGAGTAACAGACCCAGGACCAGAATCTAAGAGGCTTGAGTTCTAGATTAGCGTTTTGGGGAACTCCATACTGTTACCAGAGTTGGGTCTTCGGTGGTTTGCTTGCATGCATCTTGAAAGCACCCTTCCCCAACCCTCTTCAGCAACTGTTTTTCTTTTTTCTTTCTAAAGATGACATCTTCTCCTCTGGTATCCAGGCTAAGACAACCAAACCAAAAAGCCGATCTGCACAGGCAGCACCTGAACCAAGATCTGAACACAAGGCGTCCAACATCTTTGATGATCCCCTGAATGCCTTTGGAGGCCAGTAGAGCATAAAGGGTATCCACATGTTACCCTTCAGCTACATTGTTGAGTTAGTGATGCTGCTGTATATGCTCATGGTCTTAACTGGATTACAAAAAGCAAATACTAGAATAGCTAGCTCATCTTTTACCCAATGTACTTAGTCTTTTTCTGCACTGGTTTAATCATGCTTAATACTACAAAACAAAAATAAATATTTCACAATGGTTGGTTTATTTTGTTTTTAACCACAGTTTATTTAATTAGCCTTGGTGGGGCCATAATATGCTTAAGGGCATGTAAAAGAAGAAATTTCTTTGTGGCTTTCATGGTTAGGCAGGGAATCTCAGAGGTAGCAAATGCCACATGACCAGGAGTCTTTGTTACATGGATGGGAACCCTAACTTAGGGCCTGGCCAGGTGAAAGAGAAAAAAGACGAGAGATTACACTTCATGAGTCTTAGCAATATGGGAGGGGTTTTTCACTGAATTCTGAATGTGCCTTTGCATGTCCTCCTACGCAAGGTTTTGCAAACTATGCCCACCCCCCCCCCCATCGGATTTTGTAAATAAAGTTTTAATTGGAACAACAGCACACTCATTCATTTACTTACTATTGCTGCTTTCATCCTACCTCCAGTGTAAGAGTTGAGTACTTGCCGGGCGCGGTGGCTCAAGCCTGTAATCCCAGCACTTTGGGAGGCCGAGGCGGGTGGATCACGAGGTCGAGAGATCGAGACCAACCTGGTCAACATGGTGAAACCCCGTCTCTACTAAAAATACAAAAAATTAGCTGGGCATGGTGGCGCGTGCCTGTAATCCCAGCTACTCAGGAGGCTGAGGCAGGAGAATTGCCTGAGCCCAGGAGGCGGAGGTTGCAGTGAGCCGAGATCGCGGCATTGCACTCCAGCCTGGGTAACAAGAGCGAAACTCCGTCTCAAAAAAAAAAAAAAAAAAAAAAGAGTTGAGTACTTATGACAGAGACTGGATGGCTCACAGAGCCTCAGATATTTTGTCTGCCCCTTTACATAAGCAGTTCGCTGACCATTGCTGTAAGGGATCCTTTTCCATCCTTGTCTTACGGAAGCAGCAGAATGAACCTAGGTCATAGCAGGGGGAAGTGCTGAGGATAGAAATGTCAGCTTATAGAGCAGCATTGCCCCATACAACTCTGCAGTAATGGAAATCTTTATCTACTTCGTCAAAGACAGTAGTTACTAGCCATCTGGATGGGTGACCCCATTCTAGTCTGTGTTTTTTGGTGCTCTGTTTTACTGCTGACTATTCAGCCTGTCACAAGGGCACAGTCTTGTAGGCAGCATGGGTTGGTCTCAGTGATTCTGGAGCTAACTTCTAACTTGGGCACTGTAAGATGGAATGGGGAATCGCTCATACACAGAGTCAAAGATTTTGTGCAGCTCCCATAGGTCAACCATTTGCCCAAGTCTGCTGTGACAGTGACATGATGACAGACAAGGGCACGTGCTAGTTGCCCATTCTTTCCCCGATTCATTTTATGCATCTTCCTTCTGTCCTTAGGTTATTTCTGCACATAGTTTCTTGCTCTAGTAACCAATGTGGGTCTGAGTCAGTATTTGTTAAATATGATGATTTTCTTTTGGAACAATTAAATCTACTCATCAATCACTAGGATTGATTTCAAGGGATTCAGAAGACAATAGGGTTAGAAAATTTGCAAACTGCTACATTGAGAGGCTTGAAAGGGGGAGAGAACTTATGCCAAGAAAATAAAAGTTCTTATGGTAGGAAATTTATTCAGTCTCCATGGTCTACCAGATAGGTAATGTAGTAATACTAATTTTACAAATGAAGCTAGAATCTGGAAGCAATGTGGAATAATGGAACGAGGTTGGATTTTTGTACTGTGTCCTAGATTTAAATCAGGCTTTCCTACTTAGAGCTGTTTGATTGTAGGCAACTTGTTGCACCTTAATTAGCTTTTGTTTACTCCTTTGTAGAGGAGGGGTTTCAATAACAACTTTGCAGGATTGTGATGGGGAGAGATGTGAAGACACTTGTCAACTATCTGGTATTGAAGAATGGTAGATGATGATGATGTAAAGAATGAATGGTAATGGTACTTCCAGTATTGGGAGCCAAGGCTTTAAACACACCTGCCTGACTCTACGGTCCATGCTGTCAATTCTCTAGTGTGAATGAAGCCGGGAGGCAGGGATGAGAAACGCTAAGGTTTTTACTCAGTCTCCATCCATCACAAGCACTATTTTAGTGTCAGGAATGCAAAGATGATTACACATCACAGCCCTGTCCTCAAAGGCCTCCAGTCTAGTCAGCATTAAGCATATGTAGAGTTTGAGAAAGAACCAGTGGCAAGAGAGACTGGTGAATCAAAGCCTAGTGACTCACCATACTCCCCACTGTATGCTCAGTAGTTCGTTGAACTGTGGAGACAGGTTGGTGATAGGGTCTCAGAAGAATGGGAGAGAACAGGAGGCAGAGATCAGGTGTTTAGTTTCATCTTAGATTGATCCCTCGGAGCCAGAAGTCGAGGATGAGTGAACCCCCAGTGAGAGGGAGATGACATTCTTTCTCAGCCGATTAACCCACCTAGTGAAGGAGGTTCACAGAGTTGGAAAATCAGTAGGGGGAACGAGGCAGTGGACTCCCATGTTAAGTAGAAAAGCAGGTGTTGTCTTGAAGTCAGTCTGTTTACACCACAGCTCAGCAGCTTGGAAGCTGGAGCAGGAGGCGTCATTGGGCTTACCCAACGCTGGGATTTGAGTCCAGGGTGCCTACTCCACTGCCTGGCCTACAGTCCTCAGTCAATTGGATGAGGACTACAGAAAGTTACCTGTTTTCGCCCTTGTCTTCAATTAGGCATGGTAATGCCCCCATTTTCCAGATGAGGCCATTGAGGCCAGAAACGTTAGGGGACGATGAAGCCCAAAGGGGATTTGTTCAGGGCAGGCTGGCCAGGAACACACTAGTAGTGCCCCGGGTTCTGGAGAGACCACCGACTGGACAGCCTCTGCCTGCATCGCTTATCCCCAGCAAATCAGGCTCCAGGAAGAGGATCTCCGGTGGGTCTCACGGAGGGCGTTCCCAGCAGGCCGTGCGGCTGCCCTCCAGACGCCCGCGTGGGCGCGAGTCAGTTGTCCAGTGTGGCTAGTAATAAAAGGTCAACATCCGGGCCTCGTAACCGACGACCTCCGGGGAACGCCGAGAAGGCCCCGGAGCCCCGGCAACCGCCCGCGTCCGGCGGCCAAGCCCTCCCTGCCCGCGCTGATTGGAGGGCGGCAAGAGCGCCGTCGAGCGATTGGTAGGTGGTGTCACAAAGGGGCGGGGCGCGGCGGCCGCGGAGCGTTTGTCGGTCAGTGCCGGACGTGGAGTAGCTCGCGGGGCCGCGGGGCCCTGTAGATCTGTGGGCGGGCGAGCGAGCGGACGAGACTGCGGGTGAGGATGAGCGAGCAAGCGGGCAGATGGGGGGGCGCCCGGGGCCGCGAGCCGCTGAGCCGGGCCGCGCTGCCACCGCCGGCCTTCCTGAGGCCGCAGTGGCGGCGGCCGCTCGGCGTCGGGCTGCTGAGTAGCGTCCCGTGCCCGCCGCCCTCCGTGCTGTCCGACGCCGGCCGCTGCTGCCCCGGGACCGGCGCGGCGGGCCGTCTTTGCCCAGGACACACGCCCCTGCGTTTGTTCCCTTAGACGCGACGCCAGCTCCCCGTGTACCCGGCCTTCCCTACGGGTGCCGATCTCCGAGTCGCCGTTGTCACGCGGACTGCTGTCCTCCAGATTCAGGCCCGTGGGTCTGGGGAGCCCGCGTTGGTCTTGGAGGAGCAGGGCTGCGCGGGTGACTCGGTGGCCTCAAGTGTGTAGGTCCCTGGACGGCGTGAGGAGACTGGCTCTGAAATATTTCCCAGTCCCTCTTCCACATCGACTCCCGACTTTTCACCTATCAGTAAATGTAGATCTGTGTCCGCATGTTTAATGGCAGCTTCGCATTCTGGATATCTTCACATTGGGGGAGAAGTTTCCACCGTAACTGCTCTAATGTAGCTAAGCTCCTCTAGAGCAGCAGAATGGAGCAAATTCCGAGTTACTGAAATGATGTATTCAGCCCTATTGCCTTGTTTACCTTTAACTTCCATTTCATCTTTGGAGTTTTGTTTTTAGAATTTTTTCAGAAGAGATGAGAGAAATCTTTAAGAATTGATTTGGAAATGTTTTTGGTGTTATTACGCTTAATAGCTAGATACATTTTTTAATTGTAAAATTCTGGAAATAACCTGCCCCCATTTTTTTTTTTTTTTTTTTTTTTTGAGACAAGATCTGGCTGTGTTGCCCAGGCTGGACTGCAGTGGCACAATCATAGCTTGCTGCAACTTGGAACTCCGGGGCTCCAGTGATCCTCCCACCTTAGCCTCCTGAATAGCCGGGACTACAGATGTGTGCCATCATGCCCAGCTAATTAAAAAAAATTTTTTTTTGTAGAGACAAAGGTCTCACTATGTTGCCCAGGCTGGTCTCAGCCTTCTTGCCTCAAGTGATTCTCCCACCTTGGCCTCCCGAGGTGCTAGGATTACAGGCATATGCCACCATGGCCACCCTCTTTCTGTTTCCTTAGTTTTCTCTTTTCCTTCTGTTCTCTTTCTTTCTTTTCTTTTTTTTTTTTTAACCGTTCTTGTGTCATTTCCCATCCCATCTTTAAGTCTTACTGCCCCCTCGTTTTCCAGCATCCTGAGGCCCACAGTATGCTCAGCTAAGCAAGACCACACACCATTTCAAGAAACTGTTTGTGGACCCAGCTTTTAGTACTAGCTAGGTCTTTGGCTTGCTGCAGCTTCCATTTGCTCCTCAGCCACCCTGTAGGTATCCGTTGCAGCTTAACCAGATTTCATGGCTCCATTTTGTCCTCTGCTACGGTGATTTCTAGTCCTGAGGAGAAGCATAACTATCTTCTAGAGGGAAACATTTTCACTTTTTTTTTAAACCTAGATTATCAACCTAGGTTCTTTTGGGATATTGGAAATTACCGCATTGACTGGACCCAGGCTTATGGTGGAAGTTCCAGCACGATTAATGCTGTACTGAGTTGTTCTTTTTCTTCTGGCTTATAGTCGCGTTATCCATTCTCATTAGAGGTGAAGGACTTCCAAATCTGTTTTATCTTCTACCCTTCCCCAGCTTATTATTTTCAGCGTCTCACTATGGAAGAACACTGTGGTGAAGGAAACACTCCAAATTCCTTGGACAGGCGTAGTCGCTCATATCTTTATTTCTATCATGTTCATTTTGCAGTCCTGATACCTGACTTCTGTTGTTAGAGCTGCAACTGTGTAGGTAAGAGTACTGTTGGCTTCAGGGATACACACACTGGTAACTCTGTAGTACACTCTTATTTGATATAGCATTAGTATGTTTTTAAGAATTCGTGTTATCCAAAATTATAAAGGCAGTTGTTTCAATGAGTGAAAGAAAGGGGGTTAAGGTTAGAGAGCTCCATACAAAGTCATACATAAGCAATGCAGCTTTTTAATTTAGCCTTTATTTAAGTAATGACCCTTTATCACTTTAACTAGCAACATTATTAGCATGGAACCTTGTATGATACCATATTTATTACTCATCATTTCGAAATATGGTGCAACAGCACTCAAAAGAGATGTACTACAAGCAACAACTTTCTGTAATTCCATCTCTTTTAGGACCGTTAGCAGTCTGTACAATGCAATTCAGATTCTCTTTTTTTTTTTTTTTTTTTGTAGATTTTGATTCTCAACCTTGTGATAGATTCTCAAATTATGTTTCCTATTAGTGTTATAAAAAACTAGTAGCAGATAGGAATCTGTGCATATGTGCATGTATGTTACAAGATGGATAAACTTTGGTGAACTTCATTTGGAGTGAATCAGAATGGGATTCTCGTGAGAAACCAACATCCCTCGAAACTAACTTTTGTGGCATGATATAGCTTGGATGTTTTGTCCCCTGCAAATCTCATGTTGAAATGTGACCCCCAGTGTTGGAGGCAGGCCTAGTGGAAGGTGTTTGGATCATGGGAGTGGATCCTCATGAATGTCTTGATGCTGTCCTTGTGGTAATGAATGACTTCTCAGTCTGACTTCAATGAGATGTGGTTTAAAAGAACCTGGGTGCGTGGCTCACACCTGTAATCTCAGCACTTGGGAGTCTGAGGCACGCAGATCACTAGGTCAGGAGATCGAGACCATCCTGGCCAACATGGTGAAACCCTGTCTCTACTAAAAATACAAACACTAGCCAGGCATGGTGGCACACACCTGTAGTCCCACTACTTGGGATGCTAAGGCAGGAGAGTCACTTGAACCCAATAGGCAGAGGTTGCAGTGAGCCAAGATCGCACCACTGCACTCCAGTCTGGGCATCAGAGCGAGACTCTGTCTCAAAAAAAAAAAAAAAAAAGAACCTGGCATCTCTTTTCTCTCTTTCTCTTGTTCTCTCACCATGTAACATGCTGGCTCCTCTCCTCCTTCTGCCATGATTGTAAATTTCCTGATGCCCTCAGTGGAAGCAGATACCAGCATTATACTCCCTGTACAGTCTACAGAACCGTGAGCCAAAATAAACCTCTTTTTTTTATAGGTTGCCCAGTCTCAGGTATTCCTGTATAGCAATGCAAACATGGTTAACACAGAGCATAACCAAATATGTATTAATGTCTAAAACTGGGATAATACCTTACCTATAGCACAGGTTTGTTCTGAGGATCAATTGAAAGAGTAAAATATCTGTTCTTTCATTGAACAAAGCTTTAATGAATACCAATATGTGCAAAACACTGTGATAGAGATTAGATGTCCTCCCTTCAGTTTAATAGGGCAAAACTATGTAAAAAAGTGAAACTGTTACAGGTGTAATATATGATATAGGCAGTAGTGGGGGAAGGTATAAAAAGCTTTGTGGAGGCCGGGCGCAGTGGCTCAAGCCTGTAATCCCAGCACTTTGGGAGGCCGAGGCGGGTGGATCATGAGGTCAAGAGATCGAGATCGAGACCAACCTGGTCAACATGGTGAAACCCCGTCTCTACTAAAAATACAAAAAATTAGCTGGGCATGGTGGTGCGTGCCTATAATCCCAGCTACTCAGGAGGCTGAGGCAGGAGAATTGCCTGAACCCAGGAGGCAGAGGTTGCGGTGAGCCGAGATTGCGCCATTGCACTCCAGCCTGGGTAACAAGAGCGAAACTCCGTCTCAAAAAAAAAAAAAAAAAAAAAAAAAGCTTTGTGGAATAGTTAATATTGGAGCTAAATGTTGAAAGATAATTAGGTGCTTGTCAGGTAACCATGTGTGCAAGTGACAGTAAGTAGAGCAGAGCAGGAACAACAGTGTAGAGGCTGATGTGTTCTGAAGCCGCAGATGCAGATGATTAGAGGTTAGGAGTACCAGAGATGTTGCAAGATGAGGTGAGGTATGTAGATAAGTAAAATGGGGCCGGAAGGTGAGATGCATAATCTTGGGAGCATTTCTAAGGAGTCTTAATTTTATTCTATAGACAGAAGTCATAGGGCCTTGAGCCAAGAAATAACATGAGCAGCTCTACATTTTCAAAAGATAACTCTGCTTCACATTATATGTCATTAGGGAAATGCAAATTAAAATAACAGTGACATACTATTACATGACTGTTAGAATGGCCAAAATCCAAAACATGGCAACACCAAAGCTGATGAAGATGGGGAGCAACAGGAACTCTCGTTCACTGCTGGTGGGAATATGAAATGGTACTTTGGAAGGCTGAGGCAGGAGAATAGCTTGAACCCAGAGGTTGCAATGAGCTGAGATTGCATCACTGCACTCCAGCCTGGGCAACAGAGCAGGACTCCATCTCAAAATAAATAAACAGAAAATAAACAATATTAAGAAGTCATATTGTCTAGAATTGGTCATTTCTAGGTGTCATGCGGTTTGGGGAAAATCCAAAATGGTTGACAGATCATTCTGAGGGATGGCATGAAAGGGGGTACTCTTTCCCTAGATGTGGGCTACAGGAAAGCAGGAGGTTTGTGGGAAAAATAAGTTTTGAGTATTTTGTATTTCAGATGTTTGTGGCACGTACAGACTTCAGATGCCTCTGGAATATCAAACTTAATGGAATGGAGATTATTAACCACAATCTTTAAAAATAACTACTTCTCTAAACATGTATATATGAAAATTGTAGTGAGTTCAGTGATGTCTCATATCCTTTGGTAGAAAAAAATGCAAAAAATTTGTGTATGGCAGATTTCTCTTTGATTCTTGCACTTTCTTCTTCTTCTTTTTTTTTTTTTTTTTTTTCGGTAGAGACAGGGTTTCACTATGTTGGCCAGGATGGTCTTAATCTCTTAACCTCATGATCCGCCCACCTTGGCCTCCGACAGTGCTGAGATTACAGGTGTGAGCCACTGGGCCCGGCGGACTCTTGCACTTTCATAGTGTTCACTTTCTGTTCACCAAGGTTTACTTACTGATATTCTTCTCCCACTCTGAGGCTTTACCTATCCTGAAGTACATTAAAAAATATACCCATGTCAGAAGCAGTTCCCAACTCATCCTATGAGGCCATTATTACCCTGATACTAAACCCAGACAGACATAAAGAAAATTACAGATCACATCCCTTATGATTATAGACTCAGAGATTCTGAGGAAATACTTCCAGACCAAATCCATCAACATGTAAAGGATTATGTACCATGTACAAATGGGGTTTATCCAGTAATGCAAGATTGATTTGACACACAAAAATTAATGTAATATGTGAATAGAAGAGGAAAGAAAACCACGACTGTTTCAGTAGAACTGAAAAAAGCATTTGACAAAATTTATACCCCGTCATGATTAAAAAGAAAACCCATCTAAAGTAGGAATAGAAGGGAAGCTCCTCAACCTGTTAAGGGTTGTCTATGAAAACCCCACAGTTAGGCCGGGTGCGATGGCTCACGCCTGTAATCCCAGCACTTTGGGAGGCTGAGGCGGGTGGATCACAAGGTCAAGAGATCGAGACCATCCTGGTCAACATGGTGAAACCCCGTCTCTACTAAAAATACAAAAAATTAGCTGGGCATGGCGGCACGTGCCTGTAATCCCAGCTACTCGGGAGGCTGAGGCAGGAGAATTGCCTGAACTCAGGAGGCGGAGGTTGCAGTGGACCGAGATGGCGCCATTGCACTCCAGCCTGGGTAACCAGCGAAACTCCGCCTTCAAAAAAAAAAAAAAAGAAAACCGAAAACCCCACAGTTAATATTATACCTAATGATGTGAGACTCAATGCTTTTTTTCTACAATCAGTAATAAGACAAGCGTGTCCAGTCCAGACTGGACTTTTATTCAATCTTATACTGAAGATTCTAGAGCAGGGCAATTAGGCAAGAAAGGTAAATAAACTGGGTGGGGTGGCTCACGCCTGTAATCCCAGCACTTTGGGAGGCCAAGGTGGGCTGATCACCTGAGGTCAGGAGTTCAAGACCAACCTGGCCAACATGGTGAAACCCCTTCTCTACTAAAAATACAAAATTTTGCTGGATGTGGTGGCGGGAGCTTGTAGTCCAAGTACTTGGCAGGCTGAGGCAAGAGAATTGCTTGAACCCAGGAGGTGGAGGTTGCAGGAGCTGAGATGGTGCCATTGCACTCCAACCTGGGCAACAGAGTGAGACTCTGTCTCAAAAAAGAAAAAAAAAAAGAAGTAAAAGAGCATATAGGTTAGAAAGGGAGAAGTAAAAGTCTGTTTGTACATGACATGATCTTGTTTGTAGAGCTTTTATATAGAAGAGCTTTAGGAAGATCTAAATAACTACATGAACTAAATAAACAGTTCAGCACAGCTGCAGTGTACAAGATCGATATATTAAAATCAATTGTGTTTCTATACACTAGCAATGAGCAATCTGAAAATAATTAAGATAGTGATTCCATTTATAATTACACTTAAGGAATAAAACAGGAATAAATTTGACAAAAGAGAACAAAACTTGTGCTCTAAAAATTATAAACATTGTTGAAATAAATTAGATATGAACTGAAAAATAGTACATGAACTGAAAAATAGTACATATTTATGGATTAGAAGACTTAGTATTAAGATTGCAATACTCTCCAAATCTGCAATACTCTCCAAATCTACAGACTTAATACAGTCCCTGTCAAAATCCCAGCTGACATTTTTGCAAAATGGGCGTACTTAAAATTCATATGGCAATTCAAGGACCTCAGCATAGCCAACAATCTGAAAAGAAACAAATTAGACTCACACTTCCTGATTTCAGAACTTACTACAAAGCTGCAGTAATTAAGATAGTGTGGTACTGGCATAGGTGGATCAACAGAATAAAGAGTCTGGAAATAAGCCTTCACAATTACAATAAATTTATTTTTAACAATCATCCAAGACACTTCAATTGGGAAAGAATGGTTTTTTTGACAAATGATACTAGAACAGCTGGTTATCCACATGCAGCTAATCAAGTTAGACCCTACTTCACACCATACACAAAACTTAATTGAAATTGGACAATAAACCTAAATATAAGAGCTAAAACTATACAAATATTAGAAAAATACTTTTAATCTTTATTACATTGGGTTAGGCCAGCTTTTTGAGTATAACAAAAGAAAAATAACCAAATTAGACTTTATCAAAATTAAAAACTTTAGTGTTTCTAAAGATACCACCAAGAAAGTTAAAAGCCCACAAAATGAGATAAAATATTTTCCATTCATGTATCTGTTAAGTGTTTATCTAGAATATGTAACATAAAAACTCATACAACCCAATAAAAAATCCAATTAAAAAATAGACAAAATATATGAATAGGCATTTCTCTAAAGAATGTATGCAGCCGGGCATGGTGGCTCATGCCTGTAATCCCAGCACTTTGGGAGGCCGAGGCGGGTGGATCACGAGGTCAAGAGATCGAGACCATCCTGGTCAACATGGTGAAACCCCATCTCTACTAAAAATACAAAAAATAGCTGGGCATGGTAGTGCGTGCCTGTAGTACCAGCTACTAGGGAGGCTGAGGCAGGAGAATTGCTTGAACCCAGGAGGCGGAGGTTGTGGTGAGCCGAGATCGCGCCATTGCACTCCAGCCTGGGTAACAAGAGTGAAACTCTGTCTCAAAAAAAAAAAAAAAAGAATGTATGCAAATGGCCAATTGTCACATAAAAAGATGCTCAATGTCATTAGTATTTAAAGAAATGGATATCACAACCACAGTTACATATTACTTCACACCCACTAGTATAGCTTTAATAAAGATGAAAGTATTGGCAAGTGTGTGGAGAAATGGGCTACCTCATCCATTGTTGGTGGAACTATAAAATGATCCGTACCATTTAGAAAACAGTTTGATAGTTTCACAAATTGCTAAACATAAGAGTTACCACATAACCCAGCAAAGCTACTTCAAAGAAAAAGGAAAATATATGTTTACACAAAAACTTCTAGCTGAATGAATGTTCATTTTAGCATTATACATAACAGCCAAAAATTGGGACCAACTCAAATGCTCATCAGTGGATAAGCAACATGAGATATATTGCTACAAGGGACTGTTATTCAGCAATAAAAAGGAATGAACATGATGGACTTTGAAAACATTATGCTAAGTGAAAGAAGCCAGTCACAAAAAATTATATAAGATTATATTTATGCATAAAGTCCAGAATAGACCAATTTGGAGATATGAAGTAGATTAGTGGTTGCCTAGGGCTGAGTGGGAGAATGGGGGAATTTGGGATTGATGGTTACAGGGTATGGGGTTCCTTTTAGAGGTGATGAAAATTTTCTAAAGCAAATATGGTGATGGTTGCACAACTCTGTGTACATAATAAACAGTGAATTTTAGACTTTAAATGAGTGACTTTTATGGCATGTGAATTGTATTTCAATAAAGCTTTGTTTTTTTAGATGGAGTCTTGCTCCATCACCCAGGTTGAAGTGCAGTAGTGTGATCTCAGCTCACTGCAGCATCTGCCTTCTGGACTCAAGCGATTCTCCTGCCCCAGCCTCCCGAGTAGGTGGGACTACATGCATGCACCACCATGCCTGGGTAATTTGTGTGTGTGTGTTTTGTTTTGTTTTGTTTTGTTTTTGGTAGAGATAGGGTTTTGCCAGGTTGGCCAGGCTGGTCTCGAACTCTTGACCTCTGGCGATTCGCCCACCTGAGCCTCCCCAAAGTGCTGGGATTACAGGTGTGAGCCACTACACCTGGCCCTCAATAAAGCTCTTTTTAAAAAGATTTGCCCAGTTTGCCAGAAAGATGTGCATCATTTCTCCTAGTTTAAGTTCAAGGCCCCCGCTTTACAGATTTTTCACTGATTACTGGCAATAGCAATTTGATCATTCTTGTGCTCCTAGTATTATGCTTGTAATTTAGTTTACTACAGCTGGGTTTACCACTCATACTCATTAGCTATTGTATGTATGTAAGCAGAAATTGTCTAATATTTATTACTAATTTTAATGTCGTCTTAATACTGTAGTATCTTCTGGAAACCCAAATGCTCATTGAATTATCTAGTAAGTACTGTTTTTAAGCAATCTATTATTATGCTTGCTATTCCTTTTATCCAGTATGATTCAAATATATAATGGGAGTGGACATGTGGCTTATGCCTATAATCCCAGCACTTCGGGAAGTCAAAGTGGGAGGATTGCTTGATTCCAGGAGTTTGAGACCAGACTGTGCAACATAGACCTTGTCTCTACAACAAATACAAAACTTAACTGGGTATGATGGTGCATGGCTGTAGCCCCAGCTGCTCTGGAGGCTGGGTGGGAGGATTGCTTGAACCCAGGAGGTTGAGGTTGCAGTGAGCCATGATCATTGCCACTGTATTCCAGCCAGGGCAACAGAGCAAGACCCTGCCTCAAGAAAATATAAAGTCAAATATACAGTGGTTGTAAAGTTCTGCTTTATATGGCATAGAAGACATATTTATATGTTTTAGGAAAGGATATACATAAATTTTTCAAATCTTTACAAAAATATACTGATGTGTTGAGTTTGGCTTATATATCATTTAACAACAAAAGCATTTGTTGAGCAGGTACTACATATATAAGTAACTTCTGAGCTCTAGTAAGATACATTAAAATATCAAAAATATACCTATTCTTAATAATTTTATGGTCTAGATGGCAGAGTGATTTCAGAGACAAATGTGAAAAGTTCAGGATTAGATGTAATTAAAAGCAAAAAAGTGAATTCTGGGGCTGTTTGGAAGATTGATATGGGCCACAGTTACATGGAAAATCTTTACGGACATGTCATTTTCAGATAGGCTTGTTAAAAAAATTCTTGTTTTTTTAGGTACAATACTCAAAACATGAACAAAATATATATCACCAATGTTCAAACTTGATTTGGCTAGAACTGGAATACAGTTGCCTACGACATATTCTAGAGAAGCTAGAAAAGTCAAAATAATGGATAACAGAAAAGAGCCTCCATTCTTCAATGACGATAACATGGGACCATTTTACTACAGACTTCATTTCTATGATACCATGGAGCTCTTCATTGAAACATTAACTGGAACATGTTTTGAGCTGAGAGTTTCACCCTTTGAAGCTGTTATTTCTGTGAAAACAAAAATTCAAAGATTGGAAGGTACTCATCTTTCTTTGTGGGATATGAAGATAAAATTTGTTCAGTAATGTCTAGTAATTTTTATTTTAATAGAGACAATTTTAGACATACATGATGTTGGGAAGAATAAGACAATGAACCCCTGGTACTCTCTGTCTCCAACATTTATCAGCTCATGAACTGCTCTGTTCCTATTGCTGTGTTCACCAGATTCTTTGGAAACAAATCCCTGGCATCATGCTATGGTGTGCAATAATATTTTAGAATAGCTTTTAGCAAGTTATGGTGACATGAAAATTGCACCTTAACTATTTTATAGTTACTTTTAATGGGAAATAGTAATTGTATTCTCTTCTAGGGACCTTATTTACCTTTTTACACTGCTTTGTAAATCCCACCACCCCCCTCCGTTTTTTTAATGTGGAGGTTTTCCGAAAAGAGTTTTTGGCTTACATTTACGTATATTCAGAGTTTCCTTAGTATAGCAGGGGTGCTGAATGATGTGTAGTGTCTCTTTTGTAGTTTGTATATTTGCAAAATGTGCCTAAAAAGACTAATTTGTATTAAAGTTAGTCTTTTTCTTTGCATTTTGCAGATTTCTGCAATAAGTAATGTTTGCCACTTACAGTTTTTAAAAATCCAGTTTTGGGTAGAAAATTAAATTGTTCCGTCTAACAGTAAATGGATCTTTCTTGATAGAACCAGCTGGAACTTGCTTGTAATATAAAGGCAGTGACTAGGGTTGCCCTCCACCTGGTATAAGTTCAGAATTACAGAAGGATGAGGAGGGTTCGAATTTTCATTTTTGTGAGGTTAAGGGTCATGATATATGAGCTCCTGAATATTTGTAATTTCTCTAGCTCTAGGAGATCTACTGAAGTGAGTGGCTGGCTGAGTCCAGTGACCACATCAGCACATTCAGTAATGGCTCTTGACGCTTTTGTCTGCCCTAAATGATTTGGTGAGATCTAGAGTCATAATATAAAATAATAGTTTATTTTGACTTTGTTCTGCTTTGTAATTTATATCATAGTTTAAAGGATACCTTTTTCGGAACATGCAGATAAAATCCTCTTGTGTTCTAAATAATATCTGTATTTTTTATCTCTTTAATGGATTTTAAATAATCTCTATGCAGCAAAAGCACTTAGAGAGAATCCTGTTTCAATCTTTTTATGTCAGAAGAGTCAACTGGGTTTAGAGGAGGTTAAGAACTCATCCAAGGGAAGTATTTAGTTATCATGAGTCAGAACCAGAGTCAAGTTATAGATTCCTTGTCCTCTGCAGGAGGAGACATTGTGGGGATAAAAGCAGTGGCTTTGTAGTTCTTAGGCAATTGAATCTAAGTTCAAAAAAACAAATATAGATATTTGGAAATTAAATAAGGTAATATGTAAAATACCTACTGTCTTAGTCTCCTGGAGCTGTCATAACAAAATACCGTAGACTGGTGACTTAAACAACAGAAATTTGGCCGGGCGCGGTGGCTCAAGCCTGTAATCCCAGCACTTTGGGAGGCCAAGGCGGGTGGATCACAAGGTCAAGAGATCGAGACCAACCTGGTCAACATGGTGAAACCCCGTCTCTACTAAAAATACAAAAAAGTAGCTGGGCATGGTGGTGTGTGCCTGTAATCCCAGCTACTCAGGAGGCTGAGACAGGAGAATTGCCTGAACCCAGGAGGCGGAGGTTGCGGTGAGCCGAGATCGCGCCATTGCACTCCAGCCTGGGTAACAAGAGCGAAACTCCGTCTCAAAAAAAAAAAAAAAAAAAAACAACAACAGAAATTTATTTCTCACTGTCTGAAGGCTGATGTCCAATAACAGGTTACCAGCATAGGCAGATTCTGGTGGGGCTCTCTTCCAGGCTTGTTCGCTGCATCTTCATTTGGCAGAGAGAGAGCGTAATATCTCTTTTTACAAAGACACCAATCACCACAAAGACTCTACTGTTGTGACCCTATCTAAACCTGATTATCTTGCAAAGGCATCATCTCCAAATACCATGGTAGCAGTAGGGCTCCAACATGAATTTTGGAGGGGCACTGTTTAATCCATAGCACATATCGCTAGTGGTCAGTAGCTCTTAATTACCTCTTCCTGTTTGCCTTCCCCATTCTCACACCCTTCACTCCTTCCTTCCTTCCTGCTTTGCACACTTGATCATAGTCTCTCTCTCTCGTTTTTTTTTTTTGTTTTTTTTTTTTTCTTTAAAGATGGGGTTTCACCGTGATGGCCAGGCTGGTTTTCAACTCCTGACCTCAGGTGATCCACCCACATCGGCCTCCCAAAGTGCTAGGATTACAGGCGTGAGCCACCATGCCCAGCCGATCATAATTTCTTATAGCCCATGGGCAATGACAGTCATTCTGGTCTTTGAGAGGTTTCAAGAGGGCAGCCTTCATGAAAAATACATTTTAAACCCTTTCTGGGTGATCTTTATATTTATATCCTCAAAGACATTTAGGGTCATGTGGTGTGAATCAGACTTTCCAAGTTAGAGGTATATGGAAGAGGTATATGGAATAGGGAGGGCAGAGGTGAGGCTGCCTGGGTTCATCATGCCAGGAAAATGGTTGTTCTGCCAGACTGCTTTTCCTTTAGGGGAAGTTTTTGGTGAGTTTAGAACTGCAGACTGGTGGGGAGAGCAGGGTGGATGGTGGGGCTAGTGGAGAAAGGGCTGAAGGAGTGTGCTGCATTAGGAACAAGGGGGCTGCAACAAGGGAGGAGGGGGGCCTGCTCAGGGACTTGCAGTGGCCTTGAAGGGACTGGAGTGCTGAAGCCCTGCTGCCTAGCTTCAGATTACTGGGTGCCCAAATTATTTAACCTCTCTTTATCTTAGTTGTCACAGTCTAAAATGGGAAGAATAATAGTATTTATCTTAAAGGGTTGTTCTCAGGATTAAATGAATTAAAGGTGAAGTGCTTAGCAGAGCGATCCTCCTGCCTCAGCCTCCCAAAGAGCTGCAATTACAGACATGAGCCACCATGCCCAGCCCTCTTCCTTTGTTTACGTAGATGTGAGTTTCTAACCTACATTCTGCTTTCTGTGAATAATGTCTTTTTTTTTTCCTTTGAGACAGAGTCTCACTCTGTTGCCCAGGCTGGTGAGTGCAGTGGTATGAACTCAGCTCACTGCAACCTCCGCCTTCCAGGTTTAAGTGATTCTCCTGCCTCAGCCTCCCAAGTATCTGGGATTACAGGCACCAGCTATTATGCCTGGCTAATTTTTGTATTTTTATTAGAGATGCGGTTTCACCATGTTGGTCAGGCATGAGCCACCACGCCCAGCTGAATAATGTCTTTTAACATTTCTTGCAATGTGGGTCTCCTGGCAACAAATTTCACCATGGCCGGCCCTCTTCCTTTCTTTATGTAAAACTTACTTTCTGACCTACATCATTTTTTCTATGAATAATGTCTTAACATTTCTTGTAATATGGGTCTGCTGGCAACAAATTCCCTCAATTTTTGTTTGTCTGAAAAGTATTTCTACTTCATTTCTGAAGGATAATATTGCCGGTTATAGAATTCTAAGCTGGTATTTTTTTTCAACACTAAATATTTCACTCCACCCTTTTCTTATTTGCATAATTTCTGATGAAAACTCTGCTGTAGTAATTATACTTACATTCTATATGTAAGATTTTTTTCCCTCTTTCTGGCTGATTTAAGGATTTTTGTCCTTGTCTTTGCTTTTCTACAGTTTGATATAATATGTCTAGGTGTGAATTTTTTGGTAGTTATGCTGTTTGGTGTTCTCTGAGCTTCTTGGATCTCTGGTTTGGTATGTTTCATTAATTTTGGAAAATCTGGGCCATTATTTAAGTATTTCTTATGTTTCATTTTTTTCTTCTGATATTCTAGTTGCAGCTTTTGAAACCGCTACAACTTTTGAAATTGTCTTACAGTTAACAGATGTTTTTTGCATTTTCTCTCTCTCTCTCTCTTTTTTTTTTTTTTTTTTTTTTTTGAGACAGAGTCTTGCTCTGTTGCCCAGGCTGGAGTGTAGTGGCATGATCTTGGCTCACTGCAACCTCTGCCTCCTGGGTTCAAGTGATTCTCCTGCCTCAGCCTCCTGAGTAGCTTGGGCCATTATTTAAGTATTTCTTACGTTTCATTTTTTTCTTCTGATATTCTAGTTGCAGCTTCAACTTTTGAAATTGTCTTACAGTTAACAGATGTTTTTTGCTTTCTTCTCTCTCTCTCTCTCTCTCTCTCTCTCTCTCTCTCTCTCTCTCTCTCTCTTTTTGAGACAGAGTCTTGCTCTGTTGCCCAGGCTGGAGTGTAGTGGCATGATCTTGGCTCACTGCAACCTCTGCCTCCTGGGTTCAAGTGATTCTCCTACCTCAGCCTCTTGAGTAGCTTGTATTGCAAGTGCCCACCACCATATCCGGCTAATTTTTGTGTTTTTAGTAGAGACGGGGTTTTTGCCATGTTGGCTAGGCTGGTCTCAAACTCCTGAGCTCAGGTGATCCACCCGCCTCAGCCTCCCAAAGTGCTGGAATTACAGGTGTGAGCCATTGAACCTGGCTTCTATGTGAATTTTAAGATCATTTTTCTAGGGCCCGGCGTGGTGGCTCATGTCTGTAATCCCAGCACTTTGGGAGGCCGAGGCGGGTGGATCACGAGGTCAAGAGATCGAGACCATCCTGGTCAACATGGTGAAACCCCATCTCTACTAAAAAATACAAGAAATTAGCTGGGCATGGTGGCACGTGCCTATAATCCCAGCTACTCAGGAGGCTGAGGCAGGAAAATTGCCTGAACCCAGGAGGCGGAGGTTGCAGTGAGCCGAGATTGCGCCATTGCACTCCAGCCTGGGTAACAAGAGCGAAACTCTGTCTCAAAAAAAAAAAAAAAAAAAAAAAAAAAGATCATTTTTCTAATTCTCTGAAGAATAACATTGGCAATTTGATAGGAATGCCATTGAATATATAAATTGCCTTGGGCAGTATGGCCATTTTAATGATACTCATTCTTCATATCTATGAGCATGGAATTTTTTTCCATCTGTTTGTGTTATCTCTGATTTCTTTGAGCAGTGTTTTGTAATTCTGATTGTAGAATTCTTAGACCTCCCTGGCTAGCTGTATTCCTAGATATGTTCTTCTTTTTGTGGCTATTGTGAATAGAATTGCATTTTTGGCTTGGCTCTCAACTTGTACATTATCAGTGCATAGAAATACAACTGACTTCTTTATACATTGTTGTATCCTGAAATTTTGCCGAAGTTATCAGATCTAGGATCTTTTGGACAGAGACTGGGGTTTCTAGGTATAGAAGTTTATAATCTGCAAGCAGAGTTAGTTTAACTTCTTTTCTTCCTATTTTGATGCCTTTTATTTTTTTCTGTTGCCTGATTGCTCTGGGTAAGACTTCCAGTACTATGCTGAATAGGAGTGGGGAGCATGGGCATCCTTTCCTGTTCCAGTTCTCAAGGGGAATGCTTCCAGCTTCTGCTATGATGTTGGCTATGGGTTTGTCATAGATGGCATTTAATATTTTGAGGTATGTTCCTTTTAACTAGTTTGTTGAGGGTTTTTAACATGAAGGAATGTTCAATTTTATCAGAAGCCTTTTCTGCATCTATTGAGGTGATCATGTGATTTTTGTTTTTAGTTCCGTTTATGTGATGAATCACATTTATTGATTTGTATATGTTGAAGCAACTTTGCATCCCAGAGATAATGCCTACCTGACCATAGTGGGTTAGCTTTTCGACACGCTACTGGATTTGGTTTGCTGGTATTTTGGTGAGGGTTTTTGCATCTACATTCATCAAGGATATTGGCCTGAAGCTTTCTCTTTTTGTTGTGTTTCTACCAGATTTTGGTATCAGGGTGATGCTGGCCTCATAGAATGAGTTAGGGAGGACTTTATTGTGTGGTTGCTTTGTAGTGTCAATGGTCTTATATACTTGTGTGTTTTTGTGATGGTGTCTAATGTTCTTTTGTTTCCATATTTAGCATGCTCTTAAGTACTTCTTGTAAAGCAGGTCTGGTGGTAACAAATTCCCTTAGCATTTTCTTGTCTGAAAAGGATTTTTATTTCTCCTTCACTTATGAAGCTTAGTTTGACCAGATAGGAAATTTCTTTGGTTGAATTTTCTTCTCTTTCAGATGGCTCAGTAGAGGCCCCCAGTCTCTTCTACCTTGCAGGGTTTCTGCTGAAAGGTCTGCTGTTAGCCTGCTGGCTTCTCTTTGTAGGTAACCTGCCCCTTCCCTCTTGCTTCCTTTAATATTTTTTTTTCATGTCAACCTTGGAGAATCTCATAATAATGTCTTGGGGATCATCATCTTGTATCTTGCAGGGATTCTCTGCATCTCTTATATTACCCTCAAATATGTTTTCCAAGTTGCTTGTTTGCTTTCAGGGACACCAGTGAGTCATAAATTTGGTCTCTTTACATAATACCATATTTCTTGGAGGCTTTGTTCATTCTTTTTAATTTTGTCTTTGTCTGATTTAGTTTGGAGAACCAGTCTTTCAGTTCTGAGATTGTTTCTTATGCTTGGTCTATTCTGTTGTTAATGCTCGTGATTGTATTATGAAATTCTTTTAGGTTTTTTTTTTTTTTTTTGAAAAGGAGTCTTGCTGTGTCTCTTAGGCTGGAGTGCAGTGGCATGATCTCTGCTCACTGCAACCTCCTACTTCCTGGTGCAAGCAATTCTCCTGCCTCAGCCTACCGAGTAGCTGGGACTACAGGCATGTGCCACCACACCCAGCTAATTTTTGTATCTTTAGTAGAGATGGGGTTTCACCAAGTTGACCAAGTTGGTCTCAATCTCCTGACCTCATGATCCACTCACCTCGGCCTTCCAAAGTGCTGGGATTACAGGCGTGAGCCATGGCACCCGGCCCTCTTGTGGTGTGTTTTAAACTCTATCAGAGCAATTTAGTTCTTTCTTATAACAGCCATTTCATCTTTCAGGTCCTGTATCATTTTATTGTAATCCTTAGATTCCTTGGATTGGGCTTCGACTTTCTTCTGAATCTCATTGATATTCATTCCTCTCCATATTCTGAATTCAGTGTCTGTCATTTCATCCATGTCAGCCTGGTTAAGAACCCTTTGCTGGGGAACTAGTACAGTTGTTTGGAAGAAAGACACTCTGGCTTTTTGAATTGCCAAGTTCTTATGCTGGTTCTATCTCATCTTATGAGCTGGTGTTCCTTTAACAGTGGTGACATTTGAGTATAGTCAGTTGACTTCTTTTCAGGGTGTTTTCAGAGCACTGAGGCTTTGTGCAGGGTCTTTATTCATAGTTGAATTCTTGTCCTTAGTTTCACTGGGAGGTATATTATCAAAGTGTTTCTGTTGTTGAAGTTTGTGCTGTGATCTAGTAGGTGGTGCTTAAGTGTAATGGCCAGTGGGTAGGCTCTTGCTCAGCCACATGGCTTCTCTGTGTTTCCTCACAATTACAGCCATGCTCCCTCTCAGTGCTCTGAAAGTGTGGGCTCCTCTTCTACTTGAGTGCTGGCTGCAGACCTCAGCATGGCACTCCCGAGCTGCACATCACAGTCTTGGGCTGAGCTTAGGCTTTATGTTCCCTCCCTAGCTTGGAGGCAGCAGGGGCCAGGAACTTGGCAGTGCCTATGGCAGAGTGCCTTTTACTTGTCTCTTGGGTCTCCATCCCAGAGAAATGCCAAGCCACTATGAATCAGTGCGACTGGCCCAGAGTGGGGTGGCTGCATTGTGGTCCCAAGCTGGGGGCCCTGCCTAGTAATGAACAGCGGGTGTGGGAGGTTCACCGGAGAGACAGACTGTAGCTTAGAGCGGCTGCAGCTTGCTGGAGGTATGGGTAAAGCATTCAGGGTCTTTGTTCCTTACTTAGTTTGAGGGCATCAAGGGTAGTACCACTGCAGTGGCAGTGGCTGGAGTTCAGATGGAGGTGGGGTGGCTGTGCTTTTGGCCTGAGCCAGGGGCTCCACTTGGGTAAGAGCAGGGGTAGAGGGCTCACAGGGACAGACTGGGTTTTTCTCCATATGGTGACTGGCATGCTGGAACATGAGTAAAGCTCTTAGACTCTTTGCCCCTACCCCAGTATAAGGGCAGCAATGGCAAGAGCCACAGCAGTATCAGTGGCAGAGGGGCTGTTGGTTGCCCCTGGGACCTCCACACCAGGGAAGTGCAGAGCCACCACCAATGGGAATGCTCAGCCAAGGGTGGGATGGCAGTTCTGAAGCAGGAGCGGCAGCAAACAAACCTCTTGAATACCAAACAGGGAAGGAAGTGGTGATTTATTTGGCTGGGAGCTGCAGCAGGTGAAAATACCTTAACAGTCGAGCTCCTCAACAAAGAAAATCCTTGCCCTTTTATTTTATTTTATTTTTTGTTTCACTTACTTTATTTATTTATTATTATTATTATTTTAGATGGAGCCTTGCTCTTTTGCCAGGCTGGAGTGCAGTGGCATGATCTTGGCTCACTGCAACCTCCCTCTCCCGGATTCAAGGAATTCCCCTGCCTCAGCCTCCTGAGTAGCTGGGACTACAGGCATGCACCAACAAGCCCGGCTAATTTTTTGTATTTTAGTAGAGACGGGGTTTCACCATGACCAGGATGGTCTCCATCTCCTGACCTCATGATCCGCCTGCCTTGTCCCCACAAAGTGCTGGGATTACAGGCGTGAGCCACTGCGCCCCACCAATCCTTGCCCTTTTAAAGGCTTACAATTCTAGAAATTACACATGAAAGGGTCTTGATCCATGAAGTAGGCGTCAGGTATGTGATTAGGTAGGGGTTTGATTGTGTTTAAGCAAAAACAATGCCTTCTGGAAAGATTCCTCCATACCACGTCTGTGATCTACAGGAGTGCGATTAAGGGTGGCAGTCTGCCAGCCATTACTTCCCTATTTAAATGCAATGTAGAAGTCTAGGGGGAAGGGGTTTTAGAATCTTAAGAGGATTAAGGGTCTTCTTCCCCAGTTTTGCTGTCCCAGGCCAGGGTCCCTATCTGGTGAAGAGTAGGGGGGTGCTCATAGAGAAGAGAGATTGGACTTCTCTCTGTATGATGGCTGTGGTGTGCTGAAAAGTACCTGTGTAGTCACCAGGCCCTTCATTCCTTCCCAATTCCAAGGGCAGTAGGGTGGTACCACTGAAGCTGCAATGGCAGAGGGGCTCTGGGTTGTCTCTGGGATATCCTCCCCAGAGAAAGAGCCGCTTCCAGCCTAAATGTTCAGGCACAGGGAGAGTGGTTGTGCTGGGAGCCCATGTCCAGAGGCCCTGCCTTGTGAAGAGCAGTGGGGGCGACCAGCCTCATGGAAAACAGCCTGGCTGCTTTTCTTTAAGTCAGCTGCCCTGTGCTCCCTCTCTAATCCAAGAAAAGCAGGAATGCGAGCTGTAGAGATGCAAAAATAATGGCCTGCCTGCTCCTTCCTGGAGCTCTGCCGGCCTGAAAATGCAGTTGCAGGTGGCTGTGGTCCCAGGACAAGAGGCCCTGCACAGCGAGAAGTAGTGGGGATTGGGACCCATTGATATGGCTCCAATGAGTGGAGAAAACCAGGGTTCTTGGCTCTCATGCTGGTTTAAGTAAAATGACACAAAATTACACAGACACACGTGGAGTGGCTTTAAGGAGCAGAGCATTTAATAAGCAAGCAAGAAAAGAGAAGGCAGAAGGAAGAGGCTCCCCCGTACAGAGACAGAAGTCGGTGGGACTCCAAAGCTGAAAGAGGTCCCCAAGTGTGGTGGATACCAGCCAGGTATATATGCAGAGGCTGGAGGAGGCGATGTCTGATTACCACAGGGTTCAGGGGATTGGTTTGACTAGGCATGTCATTCACATAGCTCACAAAAAAAGGTGACCCTCCTACCCTAGTCTTTTAATATCCAGTTGCAGGGCACCATGATGTTCTACACACGCGGGGAAAGTGCAAGAAGCCATGTTTGTGTGGACCCAGTTTCTAATGGCCGGCATTTGGATATCAAAGATTGCCAGCCTGGCTCTACCTGGGCTTTACAAGAAACTTTTTTCTGTAGATGCTTCAAAAAATGGAAACTTCCCAAGGACCCCTCTTCTCTATCTGCCTAAAATAATTTCTTAGTAACTCCTACAACATTCACCCCTGTGGAGATGCCACACTAACTGCTTTTAGGGGGTTTTGGGCAACGACTCTTTCTGGGTACTTCCTGAAAAAGGGTGTTGAATGGGGATAAGCAGATAGGGCTCCTCCTAGGATCTAAGGGTCCTTGGAAGAATGACGTGTCCCTGTGTGATTCAGTTTACAGCACCATTTGGAGTTTGATTGCTTCTAGGTGAGAAGAAACAATTCAAGTTATAGTATTGAGTATACAGGGTCCAAATATCAATATAAGACATATAAGTAAGAGAGGGCTTAGTAAACCAATTCCACAGAGAAGACTGGAATCTATTAAAGAGGGATTGCAGCCACCTGGGGCTGAAGCCAGCATTTTCCCTGAGTCTGTTAATAATTTTGATTTGATTTTTGAGTACCTGTAGATTTTCCTCTACTTTATTAGAGGTGTGAATCCAAAAGCAGAAAGTTTCTTTTAAAACTGCATCACTAAACCCAATAAAAAGTCCCAACAGACTCAGTGACAGTAAAACTTCCATGCTTTCTTTTTGTCAGTAACTATTATCCCTGCTATAAGGATACTAATTAAGCAAAATATGATAGCAGCAGAAACTGTCTAATATTTCAGTTAGAAGGTGCTACCATGTATAACCCTATTGCAAATAGTAGAGTGAGGACAGCAGTTCCCCCAAGTGTGGTTTGGTAGGTAATTTCCATCTAAAATTTTACTTGCCAAGCTACAGAATTCCCCTTTGGGTGTTTATGAAGTTCCTTTGTTTTGTTTTCCCAAACAGAAACCTCCTGGTTATGTGCACCTTACTCACTTTCATTACCTGGCAGAATTTGCAAGATAATTGCCCACAACTAACATACTAATTCGCATTTTTATGTTATCCATTCATGTTTTTTTTTTCCCCCAAACTGCAGAAGATTACCACTTGATTCACAGGAATAAGCAGGGTTAGTCTAAAATGTAGGCAAAAAGCTTTAAAACAACTAATGAGGCTACGATTTAATGACAAATGTATGATAAGCTTTGGAGCAAAATTTTTTGTCCAGTCCTCATTTTTGATACAAACTAATTATGAATAAACTTTAATCTTATACTTGGCCTGGTTATTTGCATGAAATACAGCAAGAATGGTTATTTTTACATAGGCCTTTTGGATTGACCTTGATGAAACTCTGTTCTCCAAGGAATTTCAGATAAGACTTTTAAAGCCGAGCCTAGCCATTGGTTTGTATCTTTTAATACCTGTGAGTTGGGTGATCATCTCCTCTTGAGGTCCCAAGATAAACTCAGAGCTCCCAGAACTGTTAGAAAGTGACATTCTTTACTGACCATGGGTTAGGAACCCTGTGCAGGGACTGTGCAGATGGGGTATGAGGCCAGTTCTCCCCAAGGGGCTTTTATTGGCTCAGCATGTCAGGCTTGATTCCTTAAAAGGAAACACACTTTTCAGTCAAAGCCTTGGGAAAATAACCAGTTTTTCCAATTGTGTTCTGTTGACCAAGAAAAATGGATTCTTATTGCACTGATACAAACAACTATATTGCCTTAAGTTAAAAGTACTTACAGATAGTCTCCAAATTCTAGAGGAACCAGGCAGAGAAAAGTGAACATGCTCCAAATTTCGTTCACAGGAGTATACCTTGCTCAATTATTATTATTATTTTTTTGAGACAGAGTTTCGCTCTTGTTACCCAGGCTGGAGTGCAATGGAGCGATCTCGGCTCACCGCAACCTCTGCCTCCTGGGTTCAGGCAATTCTCCTGCCTCAGCCTCCTGAGTAGCTGGGATTACAGGCACGCACCACCATGCCCTGCTAATTTTTTGCACCTTTAGTAGAGACGGGGTTTCACCATGTTGACCAGGATGGTCTCGATCTCTTGACCTCGTGATCCACCCGCCTCGGCCTCCCAAAGTGCTGGGATTACAGGCTTGAGCCACCGCGCCTGGCCCACCTTGCTCAATTATTAAAGGCCATAAATAGTTTAAAATAAGTTTCCTTGACTCTGAAAAACAAAACAAGGATCAGCAATAGTACAAGCAAAAGTCGAAAAGGTTGCTTACACTTTCTTAGTGCAGTCCACTTTGTTAACTCTTGTTTTGCTTGATATTTGTGAACATGTTAGTTCTTGCTGAGTCCCATACATTCTTTCTCTATTCCAATGTTACAATCTTAAAAACTATTAAAAACCTATATTGGAGAATACCTGTTAAAGTTCTTAATATAGCTTGATTATCTTTTGAGAAGGAACCAAGCAAGACAATAATTGTCTGCGAATGACAAAATTTTCAGGATAGTTAAAAACATGACTGACAAAGAAGTTTATTTATTGTAGTGGTTTACAATAACTTTGCCCTTAATTATGATTGACAGCATATGCTTAGACATTAGAATTTTAGAAATCCCGTACAATTTTGGAACATACATTAGTATTCACTAAAATATGACATAAAGAAGATTGGACATCATTTGGACAGTCTCATGTGACTAAACATGTTAAATAATCCTGTTTACCTCTTTTCTGAATGTTTTAGGGGTCCTCTGAACCATCCAAAAAGCCAGGCATGAGGAAGGACAATTTCCGGTTTGCCATAAACTATTTTGCCAAAATGATGACTCAAAGGGCAAAAAAAGAGACTTTTTCCAGAAAAACAAGATTCAAGAAGAGAAAAAACATAAAAGCCTTTTAAATATATCTGTAACTTGAATATCCACTTTTAATTAAGCTGAGTTCTTCTTAAGAAAATCCTTTTAAATTCCTTGTTACTTGACTTTAGCCAAGCAGTTAAGATTTTCGGCTTTTGAACTTTACAAAAAGCAACCTCAATGGTGAAACCAGTGAGTCTTAATTAGGTTTTGAGTTAACCATGAATGTACCAGGTATTTTCAAAGGGATAATAGGCAGCTTTTGAAACTATCATTTGCAAAACTGTGGCTGAGAAAGTGAAGGAGAGTGATCCAAACGGGTCCATTTTGTTTTTAGCCCCCAAGCCGTTCTTGCCTATCCTGGGCATAGGCTGAACCAACTTTGGATGGAGACTGGTTTACAGTCTATATAGTGTAAAACAAAGAGGATAACAGCTGCTTCCCAAGATATACTTCCCTTTTGCCTGGAGACCAGATCTAAGAAACTAGCCACAGGATTAGAAACCTAGGAAGCCGAGGAGCCATGCAGCTGGAGGCTACAAGATTTTGACTCTCCCTAAACTGCTCTTGAGATTAGAGCTTAAGATATTTTGTAAACTCTCCCTTGATGGATCAGTTGGCACTACCCAAATTGACAAACTGGTTTATCTGATTTAGCAGAAGAAGACAGCCACCACTGTAAAATGGCAGAGACAAACAAAATATTGCTATGTGGTTGCAAATTATGTTTCCAAGAACATGAAACAAGATGGAGGCCTGCAGTCAAGTTTGTTACTGACCATTTTTTTGGGCTGCCTTGAACAGCAGGCTTAGGGGGTCCTGGGCCTACATCCTAACCTAAGATACCCTTTCTTTACCCTAACCCAAGATACCCTTTATTTAACAGAACCATACAGAAAGACATGCAGAGCACACCAGATTGTCTACAGCTTAAGCCCAACCTTACTTTTTCATTAATTATACATTTACAGAGAACATAAACAGTTACCCATTTGCACAGGGAAAGAGACGCCAGAAGCCCAACTGGTAAGAAATTTTTACCCTTTCGCTGGTGTATTAGGCTTTTGGGTTCCCTTCTCCCTAGCTCAACTTTAAGCCAAACATTGGAAAATTAACTTTTTCCAGGTTGGAAGAACATTATAAAAGAGAGAAAAGCCATTTTAAACTGTGAAAGAAAGAAAAACACCGTAGAAAGAAATGTAATTAGGGTTGTTAAGAGGTAATGCCTCTCTTCCTACTAGGAATGGTGTTTTCCCTACTTCTTTGCCTTTCCTATTTTTTCTTTTCCCTTTTGGCCTACTTTAGGAGACATATTGCTTATCTCCAAGATTCTCTTCTGCTTGCAGAGCTGCCAGTTTTAGCTGCAGTGAAGATTTGACTTAGCAACAACATAACATCCCTCTGTGTGAGGTAAAATACCTGAGTTAAATTTTGGAAAGCTTCTATATACCTATTACGGTCGTCAGAAAATTGGCGTTAAGTCTCCCCTTACTTGCTTAAGGTCCTGCAAGGAGAAGGGAACTTGAAGGGGCCCAAAATAAGGAGGACCCTCAAATGATTTCCCTGAAAGTTACTTTTTTAATTTTGAGGAACTGTTTTCCATGGGCCTGCCCAATATGGTTGCTAACAGAGCTGGGTTGATCTTACAATGCTTGCAAAGGTTTAGTAGGAATGCCATGCTCTTTTGCAAAAAAAAAAAAAAAAAAAAAAAAAAAAAAGTTGCTTTTATTTTTTTATATATTTATTTTTGAGATGAAGTCTTTGTCACCCGGCTGGAGTGCAGGGACGCCATCTCAGTTGACTGCAACCTCCGCCTCCCGATTCAAGTGGTTCTCCTACCTCCACCTCCTGAGTAAGTAGCTGGGACATCATACCCAGCTAATTTTTGTATTTTTAGTAGAGATGGGGTGTCACCATGTTGGCCAGGATGGTCTCGGTATCTGGAACTTGTGATCTGCCTGTCTCGGCCTCCTGAAGTGCTAGGATTACAGTTGTGAGCCACCATGCCCGGCCCGAGTTGCTTTCTTTAAAGTTCTAAGGTTAACCTAGTGTTTCAGAGCGCACTCCAAGGGGGTGCAAGCTGAACATAATGTATTACCCCTTTAGAAAAAGAAGTGAGAATTAAAGTGTCCTCTTGGTCTCCTTCCTTTCCTTATGACCCAGAGTGGAAAAGACAGGAAGTGTCCCCTAAATGTCTTACCTCCCCAGTTTCTGGATCTTGACACTTTTTAAAATATGCCCCTGCCATGGTTGTAGGTGTGGTCCTCCAAGCCACAGAACTGCATGAACTAATTGATGGGGGCTAATCATGCATACCTATGCAGCCTTAGCTTATCCTCCTTCTGTGATTTCCCTGTGATGTCATAGAACCCGTGTGATTTGCCTGGCTCCCCAAAAAACGGATCTCTGGAGACATTGTGTCACCTTTGGGCAAGGCTCCTTTAACAGAGGCAGTGTGCTAAACTGCCTGCTACTATGGCTCATGCTAAAGCACTTGCCCTTAAAAAAAAACAGTTCTGGTTAACTTCTGAACTTAAAATTCCCTTACTGATTAAGTACTATCTTAATTGGATACAGAATAGATGCAAAGAACACAGGAACCGAATGGCCATTTTCCCGCTGATGGGACAATATCAGGACTAAAATCTGGCTGCTGAAGATGTTATACTCCTAACTATTGAAAGCAGACACTTCCCATTCTCAGAAGAGGCCTAGAGCCTGATTTCTACTAGGTGACTGAGAATACCACGTGCTTGCTGTTAAAATGCTCTCTCTGAATGAAGAAACCCTCCCCACAAACAGGCTGTGTGTGAGCAACATGGCCGTTTATGCACCTAGGTGTGGGTGGGCTGAGTCCGAAAAGAGTCAGTGGAGGGCGGTGGGATAGGAGTTGGTTTTATAGGTTTGGGGTAAGCAGTGAAAAGTTACAGAAGTAACTTTAGGGCGGGTTTTTGCAAGCTGTGAGGGGGTCGTAGGGTCTGGGGTCACAAGGTTGACCAAGGTCGGTTACAAAGTCTAATGACCTTGCCAATTAAAGCCAGAGTAAGAAACAATAGAAGAATGTCTCAAGTTAGTTAGGCACCGCAGGGGTGATTGTTCTTCCACTTTTCACGGTCTTTCAGTTACTTCATGTTTTCTAATTCTGGAAGGCCCTCTAGAGGTGTAAGTGTGGGCCATGGTATGGTCAATCAGCCTAAAAGACTTTACACTCACCAGAGAAACTATAGAGATAGATATTGAGTTATTGCCTGCCACAATTTGCAATTTTTTCTAACAGAGTTGTTTCCCTGAACTGTAAAGATTCCTGCACATTGGAGATTGTGGATAAAAAGAGAAAGAAAATTTGGTGACAGCATAGCTGGAAGAGAGCCTTGAGATTAAAGGACAGGTTTAAAGTTGAAATCCGCTCCGTACTCACCAGTCGGATGATGAATTTCCTCTTCCGGCCAATGCACCAAAATGATAACCATGCCAATGAGTGGAGAACACCAGGGTTCTTGGCTCTCATGCCAGTTTAGATAAAATGACAAAATGACATGGACACACATGGAGTGGTTTTACGGAGCAGAATGTTTTATAGGCAAGAAAGAAAAAAGAAGGAAGAAGGAAGAGTCTTCCCCCATACAGAGACAAAGGGAGGGGAGGCTCCAAAGACCAAAAGGTCCGAAAGTGCCAGCCAGGTATATATGCAGAGGCTGGAGGAGGCGATGTCCGATTTCCACAGGGCTCAGGGGCTTGGTTTGACTAGGCATGTCATTCATGTAGCCCACAAAAAAGCTGGCCTTCCCACCCTAGCCTTTTAATATGCAGTTGCAGGGCACCATGATGTTCTACACATGTGGGGATATGGTGGGGGCAGCCATGTTGCCAGAAACTTGTAGGGAAAGGGCAAGAAGGCCAGGGAATCACCATGTTTGGGTGAATGCAGTTCCTAATGGTCTTCATTTGCATATCAAAGGTTGCTGGCCTGGCTCTAAGAGCCAGGGCTTTACCAGAAACTTTTCTGGAGATGCTTTAAAAAATGAAAAATTCCCAAGGACCCCTTTTCCTCTCTATCTGCCTAAAATAATTTCTTAGTAACTCCTACAACATCACATGGAAAACAGTCTGATCACTTTTCTGTACACAACTGCACTTGGCAGGGGGTCCATGTTAGTCTCTAGTCACTGGGCGCTCACTCTAGAGCCAGAGGGCAACTGGAACCAGGGCTGCAGAGCAGCAAAGATAGTAGCCTGCCTGCTGCCTCTGGGAGCTGTGTTCCAGGGAAATGCAGCGCGACTCCTGGCCTGAGAGCTCTGACAGGGCTGGGGAGGCCATGCTAGGGTCCCAGACAAGTGAGGTGCAGTGGAGGTGAAGTTTTCAGTCCCATATGCTGCTCAGCCCTGTGAATTTGGCCCCTATCCTGGAGGTGTGTGAGGGGAGCTTGGCCTACCTTATAACAGGAACTGCAACCGCTTAGTGCTGGGGTACCAAGAGCTTTGGATCCCTGGGACTTGCATGTGTCTGAGTGGTGGCTCAGCCAAGCCTCCATAGAGCTCTGCGTATCAGTCTGCAGGCCCTGGTGTAGGGAATCTCATGCCGGATCTCCTGAGCCCAGAGTTGCATAGGTCTATGGTGGAAGTGTGGGTCCCCAGGGACTCTCTCTCACCATTTCCCCCACAGTGAGGTACCTCCCCTAGTTCTGCACCACTCCCAAATGGGCAGTTGTCCTGTCTCACTTTTCTCCATTCTCTGTGGGTTGTGTCGCTTCCTTGACGAATCCCAGTATGTCAACCTGGATGATTTAGTTTAAGAGCTAGTGTTTACCTGCCACTGTCTCTTCTCCATGAGAGCGGCACACACTAGCTGCTTCTAGTCAGCTGTCTTGGCCGGAATCCCCAAGACAACATTTTTAATCTTGCAGACCTTATACTCATGGTGAGAATTGGTCTTGGCATGTAAGAAGCCAGTTTTTGGCTTCTGAGATGAGATGTCCTGGAGTCTTAGCAATGGATATCAGAGTGCCTGTATATCAGAGGGTGACAGATGCTGTGCAAGAGTCACCTGGACCACCTGAAGCAGAAGACACTGAACAATGAAGATGGACCCTGAGCCCTAGCTGGAGCAAGAGATAAAGGCACCACCAGCTCTGGGAAGCCATCTTTTTAATATTTTTTATTATCCTTTTAATATCTGTAGGATCTGTAGTGGTAGCCCCTGTTTTGTTTCTGATATTAGTAATTTGTATCTTCTCTCTTTTTTTCTTAGCCTGGTTATAGGCTTATCAATTTTATAGAATTCTTCAAAGAGCTGGCTTTTGATTTGGTTTTCTCTAGTGATTTGCTGTTTTCAATTTCATTGACTCCTGCTCTAATTTTTCTTCTGCTGATGAGGCTTGGATTACTGACTTGATCTCTTTCCCCTTAATTAGTATGTGTATTGAATGCTTTAAATGTCCCTCTTTGCAGTGCTTTTCTGCATCCCACAAACTTTGGTACTTTACATAGTTGTGTGAAGCATAACAATGTTTTGGTCAACAATGGACCACATACAGGATGGTAGTTCCATATTATAATGAAGCTTAAAAATTCCTGTCACCTGGTAGCATTGTAGGTGTTGTAATACTGTAGTGCAAATATTACTCAGTGTTGTAGTGATACTGGTGTAGTGTTTCCTCCTGGCAAACCTGCAGCTGAAACTGCCCCAAAAGTGGTGCCAGTGAATTTTTCACAAAGCAGTTCCCCAAACTTTCCTCATGTGGCTGGTTGGGATTCCCAAGTAAGAAGCACTAAATGCCAGGGTGATCACTCCAAAGCATTTATTAGGAAAACTTACAGAGGGTTGCAGCAATCCTTGTGACAAACTGAGAAAAAAGAAATGTTCTACCATACTAAGTATGCCTGTGGTGAGGGGGTCAGGTACGGAGTTTTTATGAAGGTCAAAGGAATTTGACTCAGAGCTGGGGCCAGGTTTTTTTTTGTTTTTTGTTTGTTTGTTTTTTGTTTTCAGCGTTTTGGGCAACAACCTAGATATCTTTATAAGTGCTTGGAGTGTTTAAGGTCCTGGTTTGGGTTCATGCCTACTGGAGAAAACCTGCAGCTGGCTGGGCCACAGAGCAATCATGGCACTCTAATTTTCAGTCAGGACACAGAAAGAAAGTGGATTGGGGGCAATCAGGGGACCCTTACATGTAAACAAACCTACTGCACTGCCAGTCGTATAAAAGTATAGCATATAACAGTTATGTATAGTACATAATACTTGATAATAAACTATGTTACTGGTTTATATATTTACTATATTATACTTTTAGTTATTGTTTTAGAGTATACGCTTTATAATAAGGACTTAACTATAAAACAGTCTCAGGCAGGTCCTTCAGGAGGTACTACAGAAGACATTGTTATCATAGGAGATGGTAGCTCCATGGGCGTTACTGCTCCTGAAGACCTTCCAGTGGGACAAGATGTGGAGGTGGAAGACAATGATTTTTTTTTTTAATTTTTAAAACTGATTCATATAATTGTAAATATCTGTGGGGTACATGTGATATTTTGATACATGCATACAATGTGCAATGATCAAATTGGGGTTATCAGGATATCTATCACCTTAATTTATTTATCATTTCTTTGTGTTGAGAGTGTTAGAAATCTAACTATAGTCACCCTACTGTGCTGTTGAATACTAGAACTTATTTCTTTTACCTATTTTTGTACCCATTAATCAATGTCTCTTCATCCCTTCCTTCCCTCTATTCTTCTCAGCCTCTGGTAACCATCAGTCTTCTATCTCCATGATACCCACTTTTTTAGCTTCTACATGTAAGTGAGAACATGTGATGTTTGTCTTTCTGTGCCTGGCTTTTTTCACTTAACATAATGTTCTCTAGTTCCATTCATGTTGCTGCAAATAATAGAAGTTTCTTTTTCTTTGTTTGTTTTTTTGAGATGGAATCTCACTCTGTAGCACAGGCTGGAGTGCAGTGGTGTGATCTCAGCTCACTGCAACCTCCGCCTCCTGCATCCCAGTTCAAGCAATTCTCCTACCTCAGCCTCCCAAGTAGTTGGGATTATAGGCATGAGCCACCATGCCCAGCTAATTTTTATATTTTTTTTAGTTGAGACGGGATTTCACCATGTTGACCAGTCTGGTCTTGAACTAACCTCGTGATTCGCCCACCTCGGCCTCCCAAAGTGCTGGGATTACAGGCGTGAGCCACCGTGCCTGGCCCAGAAGTTTATTCTTTTTAATGGCTGAATAATATTTCATTATGTGTATATACCACATTTTAGTTTTTCACTTATCAGTTGATGGACACTTAGGTTAATTGCATATTGTGAATAGTGCTCCAAAGAATGTGAGAATACAGATATCTCTTTGATATACTGATATGCTTTCTTTAATATATACCCAGCAGTAGCAGTAGGATTGCCGGATCATATGGTTGATCCATTTTTAGACTTTTGAGGAATCTTCATGCTGTTTTCTATAGTGACTGTATTAATACACATTCCCACCAACAAAATACAAGTGTTTCCCCTTTCTCTGCATCCTTGCCAGCATCCATCATTTTTTGTCTTTTTCATAGTAGCCATTTAAACTGGGGTGAGATGATATCTCATGATGGTTTTGATTTGCTTTTCTCTGATGATTAGTGTTAAGCATTTTTTCATGTACCTGTTGGCCATTTGTATGTCTTCTTTTGAAAAATGGTCAGATCATTTGTCCACTTTAATGTGCAAGAGAGCAGCTCAGGTGGCAGTCAGGACCCCAGCTTAGTCTTGGAGTTCCATGCTGCCTCATGTTGTCTGCTCACCTTTGAATTTTTAGCCTGTGAAATGATGGCTATGTCCTTTTAACAGTGATCGAAGTGTTGCTTCTAGCTCTTCAGTCCAGCTCTGAAGTTTTTATTACAAACTCTATGATGTTGATTGAGTGTAAACGTGGTGTTACTTGCCTAAATTGCTTTATCTGGTAATGCTCATGAAATTCTGTATGTTTGATTGAAAAGATAACCTTGAAACATTAAAAAATTTTTAAATAAGAACATACTTTTAAAGCAAAATAATTTCTAGCTTAACAGCCTTTCCTTACTGGCATTCTCTTTTAGCTATAAGCAAATGAAGTGTTCTGTACCATTTGGGGGATATATGTGTACACACATACACACACATACACACACACACACACACACACACCTGGAACCCCTGAGGGCTATAGTACATGATGATCTTTTAGGACATTGGTGAACATTTAGTACACATTAAGGTCTACTGACAACCAATACCACCAAAGCATATCCCTCAGGCTGCTACCTTTGCTTTAAGATGACTGATTTTCTTTTCTTTTTTGAAACGGAGTCTTGCTCTATCGCCCAGGCAATGGGTGATCTTGGCTCACTGCAACCTCTGCCTGCTGGTTCAAGCGATTCTCCTGCCTCAGCCTCCTGAGTAGCTGGGATTACAGGTGCCTGCCACCATTCGTGGCTAATTTTTGTATTTTTAGTAGAGGTGGGGTTTTGCCATGTTAGCCAGCTGGTCTTGAACTCCTGACCTCAGGCCTCCCAAAATGCTGGGATTACATGCATGAACCATCATGCCCAGCCTTGGAGGCTGACTTTCTAAAGATTGATTATCATAAAGTTTGAGTGTAGTCTCTGGAGTCAGCCTGCTGGGACTTCACATCTTTGATCCATCACATGCTCTTGATGTGTCACTCAATCTTTTTGTGCTTTGATCTTACCACCTGTGAAACAGGGACACTGTTGATGTCCACTTCACAAGATTGTTGTTGCAGTTAAATTGTGATAACATAGATCTAGCATGTGTAATAGTGCCTGGCTTATAATAAGAAAAGGCAACACATACTTTTACTTACTGTTAGTAGTCTAGTTCACTTATTTTATAGTATCATAAGCAAAAGTAATTTGAGAGGTCAGTATATGAGAAATTTGAAAGAGATTTTCATCAGTATCAGTAATCATAAATGTTCTGTTGAATAGATAGTGCTCACTCCCTGGCTAGCATAGACCAGATTTTCTAGAGACATTCAAACGTGCAGTTTTAAAAAAAATGTGTATATATATATATATATATATATATATATATATATATATGTATATGTGTGTGTGTGTGTGTGTGTATGTATATAAAATAGACTCTGCCTTAATGTTACTTTAACACCACAGAAATGTGAGAAAAGTCTTCTAAACTATAATTTTCAGCATTGAATATTGTCCACAATACACTTACATACTTTTAACACTAAATATAAGTCATAAGGACTGTACTTTGCAGCATTAAGGACTGTCTTCTAGGCCTCTTATCCTCCCCACCTTCTGAGTCTCCAGTGTCCGTTATAGTGTTCTGGAAAATCTTTTTTTTTTTTTGAAACGGAGTTTCGCTCTTGTTACCCAGGCTGGAGTGCAATGGCGCGATCTCAGCTCACTACAACCTCTGCCTCCTGGGTTCAGGCAATTCTCCTGCCTCAGCCTCCTGAGTAGCTGGGATTACAGACATGCGCCACCATGCCCAGCTAATTTTTTGTATTTTTAGTAGAGACGGGGTTTCACCATGTTGACCACGATGGTGTCGATCTCTTGACCGTGTGATCCACCCGCCTCGGCCTCCCAAAGTGCTGGGATTACAGGCTTGAGCCAGCACGCCCGGCCTTCTGGAAAATCTTACCTGACAAGAAACCCAAGCAGCACTCAGTAGCTGGGATTACAGGTGCCTGCCAGCACCCAGAGGGCCCAGAGGGTTTACACCCAAAAGTCTGGACCCCAGCTAAGAAAAGTACATAGTTTTTTTTGTTTTGTTTTGTTTTGAGACTGAGTTTCACTCTTGTTACCCAGGCTGGAGTGCAATGGCGCGATCTCGGCTCACCGCAACCTCCGCCTCCTGGGTTCAGGCAATTCTCCTGCTTCAGCCTCCTGAGTAGCTGGGATTACAGGCATGTGCCACCATGCCCAGCTAATTTTTTGTATTTTTAGTACAGACAGGGTTTCACCATGTTGACCAGGATGGTCTCGATCTCTTGACCTCATGATCCGCCCGCCTCGGCCTCCCAAAGTGCTGGGATTACAGGCTTGAGCCACTGCGCCCGGCCGAAAAGTACATAGTTTTTATAGGTGAAGGGGCAGGGGAAGTAACTCAGGACTTTAGACAAGGCAGCAGTTTTTAGACAACAAGGCAGTTTTTCTAGTAAGCAATTAAGCTAAGGCACAGAAGCAGAAAGAAGCAGTTACTAACAAAAATAGGGTCAGTTTTAAAAATAGAGTTGGTTGCTGACAACGTGCTGACAAAATCCTGGGCAAAATTTCCACATTAATACCACCCCTGTGTGCCATAGCTTAGCTCCCACTTAAAAGTGAGAACATACGGTATTTGGTTTTCCATTCCTGAGTTATTTCTCTTAGAATAATGGCCTGCAGCTCCATCTAAGTTGCGTCAAAATATATTATTTTGTTCTTTTTTTATGGCTAAGTAGTATTCTGTGGTGTGAGTATGCCATATTTCTTTATCCACTCATCTGTTGGTGGGCACTTAGGTTGGCTCCGTATCTTTGCAGTTGTGAGTTGTGCAGTGATAAACATACGTATGCAGGTGTCTTTTTGATATAAAGACTTTTTTCCCTTTGGGTAAATACCCAGTAGTGGAATTGCGAAATCAGATGGTAGATCCACTTTTGATTCTTTGAGAAATCTCCATGCTGTTTTCCATAAAGGTTGTAATAATTTACATTCCCCGCAGCAGTGTATAAGCATTCCCTTTTCACCACATCCACCCCAAAATATATTATTTTTTTGACTTTGTAATAATGGCCATTCTGGCTAGGGTAAGATGGTATATCATTGTGGTTTTCATTTGCATTTCTCTGATTATAGGGATATTGAGCATGTTTAAAAATGTTTGTCGGTCATTTGTATATCTTCTTTTGAGAAATGTCTGTTCATGTAATTTGCCTACTTTTTGATTGGATTGTTTTTTCTTGCTGATTTTAGTTCCTTGTAGATTCTGGATATTAATCCTTTGTTGGATGCATAGCTTGCAAATATTTTCTGCCATTCTCTGGGTTGTCTGTTTATTCTTATGATTGTTTCTTTTGTTGTACAGAGCTTTTTAGTTTAATTAGGTCCTATTTATTTTTGTTTTTGTTGTGTTTCCTTTTGGGGTCTTAGGCATAAATTCTTTGCGTAGGCCAACATCTAGAAGAATTTTTCCTAGGTTTTCTTCTAGAATTTTTATGGCTTCAGGTCTCAGATTTAATTTTTTAATCCATCTTGGGTTGATTTTTGTATGTGGTGAGAGACAAGAATTCGGTTTCATTCTTCTACATGTTGCTAGCCAGTTTTCCCAGCTCCATTTATTGACTAGGGAGTCCTTACCACAGTTTGTGTTTTTGTATGCTCTGTTGAAGATCAGATGATTATAAGTATTTGCCTTTATTTCTGGGTTTTCTATTCTGTTCCATTGGTCTGTGTATCTGCTTTTATATCAGTACAATGCTGTTTTGGTTACTATAGCCTGGTAGTGTGTTTTGAAGTTATGTAGTATGATGCCACCAGACTTGTTCTTTTTCCTTGTGATTGCTTTGGATATTGGGCTGTTTTTTGGTTCCATATGAATTTTAGGATTGGTTTTTCTAATTCTGGAAATTCTGAGAATCAAATCAAGAACTCAATAATCCCTTTTACAATAGCTGCAAAAAATAAAAATAAAAATAAAATATCTGGGAATATACTTAATCAAGGAAGTGAAAGACTTCTACAAGGAGAATTACAAAACAATGCTGAAAGAAATAAGGGGTGACACAAAGCAATGGAAATATTTTTGGAATATCAATTTCAAAATGATATTAGTAATTTGATAGAAATTGCATCAAATCTATAGATTAGGCAGTATGGCCATTTTCACAATATTGATTATTTCAGTCATAAGCATAGGATATATTTCCATTGTTTTGTGTCATCCCTTATGTCTTTCAGCATTGTTTTGTAATTCTCCTTGTAAAGATCTTTCACTTCCTTGGTGTTAAGTATATTCCTAGATATTTTATTTTTATTTTTTTGCAGCTATTGTAAAAGGGATTGAGTTCTTGATTTGATTCTCAGCTTGGTCGATTTTGGTATATAGCAGTGCTACTAATTTGTGTTCATTTATTTTTGTAATGTGAGACTTTACTGAATCTATTTATCAAATCTAAGAGTCTTTTGGAGGTCTTTAGGGTTTTCTAGGTGTACTATCATATTATTGGCAAACAGAGATAGTTTGACTTCCTTAATCCAATTTGATTACTCTTTATTTCCTTTTTTTTTTTTTTTGAGATGGAGTCCTGCTCTGTTGCTCAGGCTGGAGTGCAATGGCACGATCTTGGCTCACTGCAACCCTCCACCTCCCGGGTTCAAGCAATTCTCCTGCCTGAGCCTCCTGAGTAGTTGGGATTACAGGTGCCTGCCACCACATGCCGCTAAATGTTTGTATTTTTAGTGGAGATGGGGTTTCACCATGTTGGCCAGGACGGTCTCGATCTCCTGCCTCATGATCCACCCACCTCAGCCTCCCAAAGTGCTGGGATTACAGGCATGAGCCACTATGCCCAGCCTGCTCTTTATTCCTTTCTCTTGCCTGATTGCTCTAGCTTCCATACTGTGTTGAGTACAAGTGGTGAAAGTGGGCATCCTTGTCTTGTTCCAATTCTTAGGGGAAACTCTTTCAACTTTTTCCCATAATGTTGACTGTGGGTTTGTCATACATGGCTTTTATTATTGTTGCATTTTATGATGAGATATGTTCCTTCTATGCTTAGTTTGTTGAGGGTTTTCATCATAAAGGGATGCTGGGGTTTTTTTCTTCTTTTTTTTTTTGTTGTTGTTTTTGTTTTTTGAGACAGAGTCTCACTCCGTCGCCCAGGCTGGAGTGCGGTGGCCAGTGGCATGATCTCAGCTCACTGCAATCTCCACCTGCCGGGTTCAAGCAATTCTCCCGTCTCAGCCTCCTGAGTAGCTGGGATTACAGGCGCCCAGAATGCTGATTTTCAAATGCTTTTTCTGCATCTATTGAGATGATTTTTTTTTTTTTTGAGACAGAATTTCATTCTTGTTGCCCAGGCTGGAGTGCAGTGGCGTGAACTTGGCTCACTGCAACCTCTGCCTCCCAGATTCAAGCACTTCTCCTGCTTCAGCCTCCCGAGTAGCTGGGATTACAGGCATGTGCCACCACATCTGGCTAATTTTTTTTTAAATTTCTATAGAGACAGGGTTTCTACTGGTGGTCAGACTGGTTTCGAACTCCCGACCTCAGGTCATCTGCCCACCTCAGCCTCCCAAAGTGCTGGGATTACAGGCATGAGCCACTTCGCCCAGCCTTCTCTTTGTTTTTGAGACGGAGTCTTACTCAGTTGCCCAGGCTGGAGTGCAGTGGCATGATCTCTGCTCACTCACTACAACCTCCGCCTCCCAGGTTTAAGCGATTTCCCTGCCTCAGCCTCCCAAGTAGCTTTACCTTGTCTGGCTAATTTTTGTATTTTTAGTAGAGACCTAGTTTCAAAATGTTGACCAGGCTGCTTTCGAACTCTTGACCTCAGGTCATCTGCCCGCCTCGACCTCCCAAAGTGCTAGGATTACAGGCGTGAGCCACTGTGCCCAGGCAGTTATATGGTTTTTGTTTCCAATTCTGTTTATGTGGTGAATTATGTTTATTTACTTATGTATATTGAACCATTACTACTTCATCTTGATGAATGACCTTTTTGATGTGTATTAAATTTGGTTTGCTGGTATTTTATTGAAATCTTTGCATTTGTGTTAATCAGATATAATGGTCTGTAGTTTTATTTTTTGTTACGTACTTTTCCTGGCTTCAGCGTAATTTCCTAAATTCAGGGTAATTCCTGGCTACCCAGAATGAGTTAAGGTGGATTCCCTCTTTTTCAATCTTTTGAATCATTTCTCTAGGATTGGTACCAATTCTTTGAATGTCTGGTAGAATTCAACTGTGAATCCATCTGGCCCTAGGCTTTTTTATTGTTGGCAATTTTAAAATTACTGATTCATTCTCACTGCTTGTTATTGGTCTGTTCAAAATTTCTATTTCTTCCTGACTTAAGGTAGGAGGATGGTATGTTTCTAGGAATTTATCCATTTCATCTAGATTTTCTAGTTTGTGTGCACCAAGGTGTTTATAGTAGTCTTGAATGATCTTTTTTATTTCTGTGGTGTAAGTTGTAATGTCTCCATTTTTATTTCTAACTGAGTTTATTTGCATCTTCTGTCTTCTTTTCTTTATTAATCTAGCTGATGGCCTATCGATTTTGTTTATATTTTCAAACAACCAACCTTTTGTCTATCGATCTTTACTATTTTTTTGTTTCAATGTGATTTACTTCTGCTCTGATCTTTGTTATTTATTTTCTTCTGCTATCTGTGGGTTTAGTTTTTTCTTGTTCCTTGAGGTGTGATGTTACATTGCCAGTTCGTAATCTTTCAGACTTTTTGATATGGGCATTTAGCACTATAAACTTTCCTTTAGCACTGCTTTTGCTGTATCCTGGGGGCTTAGATAACTTTTATCACTATTATTCCTTTGGAAGAATTTTTAAATTTCTATTTTGATTTCATTGTTAACCCAAAAATCATTCAGTAGCAGATTGTTTAATTTCCATGTATTTGTATAGTTGGAGGGTTCCCTTTTGGAGTTGATTTCTAATTTTATTCCACTGTATTCTGAGAAGATACTTGATGGAATTTTGATTTTAAAAAAATTTTAAAGACTTTTTTTGTGGCCTCTCATATGATCTATCTTGGAGAATGTTCCATATGCTGATGAGAAGAATGTATATTCTGCAGTTCTTCGGTAGAATGTTCTGTAAATATCTGTTACGCCCATTTGTTCTATTGTGTAGTTTTTTTTTTTTTTTTTTTTAGACGGAGTTTCGCTCTTGTTACCCAGGCTGGAGTGCAATGGCGCGATCTCGGCTCACCACAACCTCCACCTCCTGGGTTCAGGCAATTCTTCTGCCTCAGCCTCCTGAGTAGCTGGGATTACAGGCATGCGCCACCACGCCCAGCTAATTTTTTGTATTTTAAGTAGAGACGGGGTTTCACCATGTTGACCAGGAAGGTCTCTATCTCTTGACCTCGTGATCCACCCGCCTCGGCCTCCCAAAGTCCTGGGATTACAGGCGTGAGCCACCGGGCCCGGCCCTATTGTGTAGTTTAAGTCCATTGTTTCTTTGTTGCCTTTCTGTCTTAATGAGCTGTCTAGTGCTGTCAGTGGAGTGTTAAAGTCCCCCACTACTATTATGTTGCTGTTTCTCTTTTCTTAGGTCTAGTAGCAATTGTTTTATGAATATGGGAGCTTAAGAGTTAGGTGCAAGCCGGGCGTGGTGGCTCAAGCCTGTAATCCCAGCACTTTGGGAGGCCGAGGTGGGTGGATCACGAGGTCGAGAGATCGAGACCAGCCTGGTCAACATGGTGAAACCCCGTCTCTACTAAAAATACAAAAAATTAGCTGGGCATGGTGGCACGTGCCTGTAATCCCAGCTACTCAGGAGGCTGAGGCAGGAGAATTGCCTGAACCCAGGAGGCGGAGGTTGCGGTGAGCCGAGGTCGCGCCATTGCACTCCAGCCTGGGCAACAAGAGCGAAACTCCGTCTCAAAAAAAAAAAAAAAAAAAAAAAAGAGTTAGGTGCATATATATTTAGGATTGTAATATCTTCCTGTTGGATTGATCCTTTTATCATTTTGTAATGACCTTCTTTGTCTTTATTTTTTAATATTGTTGCTTTAAAGTCTGTTTTATCTGATATAAGAATAGCTACTCCTACTTGCTTTGATTTCCATTTTAGGCCTTAAATATTAAACTCTTCAGGCCTGATTGATAATGTCTTTTTTTTTTTTCGACTTTTATTTTAGGTTCAGTGGGTACATGGTCAGGTTTGTTACATGGTAAATTGTGTGTCACTGAAGTTTGGTGTATGGATTATCCTGTCACCCAGGATGTGAGAATAATAGTTGATAGGTAGTTTTTCAACCCATGTTCCCTTGTCTCTCCATATAGTCCCCAGTGTCTATTGTTCCCATCTTGTGTCCATATACACTCAATGTTTAGCTCCTGCTTATAATTGAGGACATATAGTGTTTGGTTTTCTGTTCCTGCATTTGTTCTCTTAGGATGATAGCCTCCAGCTGCATCTATGTTGCTGCAAAGGATATGATTTTATTTTATTTTATTTTATTTATTTTTTTTTTTTGAGACGGAGTTTCGCTCTTGTTACCCAGGCTGGAGTGCAATGGCGCGATCTCGGCTCACCGCAACCTCCGCCTCCTGGGTTCAGGCAATTCTCCTGCCTCAGCCTCCTGAGTAGCTGGGATTACAGGCACGTGCCACCATGCCCAGCTCATTTTTTGTATTTTTTAGTAGAGACGGGGTTTCACCATGTTGACCAGGATGGTCTCGATCTCTCGACCTCGTGATCCACCTGCCTCGGCCTCCCAAAGTGCTGGGATTACAAGCTTGAGCCACCGCGCCCGGCCGGATATGATTTTATTTTTATGGCTGCATAGTGTTCTGTGGTATATATGTACCACATTTTATTTGTCCAGTCCACTGTTGTGGGGGCATCTAGATTGATTTCATCTCGTTGCTATTGTGAATAGTGCTGTGATGAGACATACTAGTGCATGTGTCTTTTTGATAGAACAATTTATTTTCCTTTGGGTATATACCCAGTAGTGGGATTGCTGGGTTGAACGGTAGTTCTGTTTTAAACTCTTTGAGAAATCTCCATATTGCTTTCCACAATGGCTGAACTAATTTGCATTCCCACCACCAGTGTATATTGTTCCCTTTTCTCCTTACCCTTGCCAACATCTGTTATTTTTTACTTTTTAGTAATAGCCATTCGACTGGTATGAGCTTGTATTTCGTCGTGGTTTTGATTTACATTTCTCTAATGATTAGTGATGTTGAGCTTTTTAAATATATTTGTTGGCCACATATATATCTTTTTTTTGGAGAATTGTCTGTTCATGTCCTTTGCCCATTTTTTTGTGGGGTTTTTTGTTTGTGGAATTAAGTTCTTTATGGATTGTAGATATTAGACCTTTGTCAGATGCATAGTTTGTGAATATGTTCTTCCATTCAGTAGATCATCTGTTTACTCTGTTGATAGTTTCTTTTGCTGTGCAGGAGCATGATATCTTGCCGTTTAAAGGGCTCCCTAATCTTATACCTTGTTTTAGGACCAGGAGTTACTGCAACATCTTGTTCCTTTTCTAAAGTGAATGGATTGGACTATGTCTCCTTTTAGGCATGCCTTCCACCTATGATTCTGTAAATTTTAGCTAAGCACCTAGCATTCAATTTAGAAGAATGTTTAATTTATTAGTACTCTTAGTTCCTTAATGAAATATATTTGTGTATCATACTCTTTTGGAGATGCTATTGAATTCTTTAACACTTTTTTAAAAATAACTTTCCCCTAAGGTATTCCCATCTGTCAACAACACTTAATTTGGAATAACATGGAACTTGAAGATGATTATTGCTTGAATGATTACAAGTGAGTGTAATTGCATACTGGCTATTTTGTAGGCACTTAGTATTATGATTCCATATGCTAATGTTTTTCTTTTGAACTCTTAGATCACGTCTCTTTTTCTTCTGAGTAGTTCAGATTCCTAGATTTCATTATACACCCTGAACTTTAGATGCATTAGTTTGGTACCCTATACTACTTAACCTTCATCCTCTGATACATTTGTTTTACCTTTTCATTTTTCATGCCAGGCTGTTTATCTTCTGCCTTTTGAAATCTTCCTATTATCTTCTTGCCTACTTTGCTCCTTTCTTTGAATATTGAACAATTCCCTCCTGGCCATGTTCCTTTTCTTTCTGTTTTTACGAGTTTTGTGTAAGAGAGAATTGTTCTTCACAAAGTCTTTTTCCTTTCTCCTTAAGCCCTCATTTTGTTACTAAGCAATGTTCTGTGCACCAGCAACCACCAACACACTTTCTGACACTTTGTCTTTCTTATTTCTCCCCTCTTTCACATAATTCATCACTCTTTTCTTAAGAAAAGGACAAAAGGATAAGAGGCAATGCAGAATAGCTGTAAGAGCATTGGGAGTGTTAGTTTTCTATTTTCTGTTTTACTAAATAGATTTGCTATTTTCTACACTTTGGGTCTTGGGCAAGCCTCTTTTCGTCTCTGGGCCTCCTTTTCCTTACATGTAAAATGAACAGGCTAAAACACATAATCACAGAGGTCTTTTCCAGGATGTTTATTCTTGGATTTCACATCATATTTATGGTTTATGAAAATTTGTTTTACTTTTTTATTATTTGTACCAGCAAATACATGAACATTTTGTATTTATTTACATTGCTGTATCTTTTTATATTTTAGAGAGTAGGCACTCTGCCTGATAAATCAGCACATAATTATATATATATTTAACACTGAATGTATTTTGATGATTATGATTTATTTTTGTGTTAATTGTCCACAGCATTTCAGAAGGTTGTACCTTGAAGCTGGTTTTGGCTATGCGTGGTGGACCTATAAATACTAGAAAAGGTAGGCATATATATGTGTGTGTGTGTATATATATATATAAAAGCAATGTGACAGTAACATTCTTTATGTCAGTTAGCATTTTTATAGCCTCAGGTTTTATTTAGGTTTCCTTTCTGCTGTTAGGTCTTAGAAAAATCACATTTGATTCTCCAGGCATTGTTCTTTAAAACCTAAATGTGTAGAGACTGGAACTCTAAAATACGTTTCAGAAAAATCTCATGATTCCCAATTCAATCCAGGGAGATTTAAAAATAAATCTTTTGCCAGTATAGGAAACAGAAATAGAATGACATACCATAAATATTCTGTTACCATTGTTTAGTTTCATAGGAGTCTTGTTCATTTTTAAATCTACTAAGTCTTCAATTCCTTAGATTATGATTGTTTTGCAAAATTCCAACATTGCCTGTTTACCTGGCTTGTGATGTGTCTGGGTTTCATGGATATTATCGTGCCCTGTTATATCCTTTCTCAGAATATAGGTAGTTCTGAAATCTAGTCATTCATTCAACAAATACATATTGAGCATCTACTAAAAGCAGTGTTCCAAGTGCAGTAGACATGGGAGAGAAAGTCTCTGCTTCATGATACTGCCTACAATAAATGTGTAAAGAGTCCATGAAACTCCTCTCACGGTTATAAGTGCTAAGCAGAAAATAGTATAGGAAGGATCCTTGAAAAAGATGACGTTAATGGAGACTTGATTGATGAGAAGGTTTTAATAAGCATAAGAAGAGCCAGCAGTGTTCACATTGGTCCCTGATTCAGGTATGTCACATGATTTCCCATAAGTGGAGGGGACTAGTCAGAGTGTCCTCTTCTGTGGACTTCATTTTGAGGAAGGCCTTCAGATTTATTTGATCCTTCACTAAACAGAAAACCAAAGGGTAAGTATTGGTTCTATTCCTGGCTTGCTTCCACATGTCAAATTATATCCCTATGTTTCATAATTTTGATTAGAAAATAGGATAATTGCCATCTTTTTCTTAGCTACCTCAAGAGGATTTAATGAGATATGCGACTTTGGCTATTGAATTGCCTTTTATACGTTAGAGAAAAAAAGTTAATAATATTAGAGCCTTTTAGCACTACTGATATCAGAATCTTTTAATTAATTAGATTTATGCGATTGTCCTATGTGACATAGATGATATTTATAGTAATAACTCTGAGAGTAGCACAATAACCCTATGTTTACTGAGCCATTATGTTAAGATAGAATTATATAGTGTTTAATGCCATGTGAATTCTATGTATTATATTTTTGAAAGTTGTTTGTGTGTAGTACAGCTTTAAACCAAAGTGTTTAATCAGAGCATCTACTTTTTCTATTAGTACAAAAATTATTTTTTCTTTTTCTTTCTTTTTTTTTTTTGAGATGGAGTCTTGCTCTTTCACCCAGGCTGAAGTGCAGTGGCGTGATCTTGGCTCACTGCAACCTCTGCCACTCGAGTTCAAGCAGTCTCCTGCCTCAGCCTCCTGAGTTGATGGGGTTATAGGTGCTGGGTTTGAGGCCAAGAGTTTGAGACCAGCTTGGCCAACATGGTGAAACACCATAGCTACTGAAAATACAAAAATTAGCTGGGCATGGTGGCAGGCTACTCAAGAGGCTGAAGCATGAGAATTTCTTGAACCTGGGAGACAGAGGTTGCAGTGAGCGGAGATTGCACCACTGCACTCCAGCCTGGGTGATAGAGTGAGACTCTGTCTCAAAAAAAATAAAATAAAGCCGGGCGCCATGGCTCACGCCTGTAATCCCAGAACTTTGGGAGGCCGAGGCGGGTGGATCACGACGTCAAGAGATCAAGACCATCTTGGTCAACATGGTGAAACCCCGTCTCTACTAAAAATACAAAACATTAGCTGGGCATGGTTGCGCATGCCTGTAATCCCAGTTACTCAGGAGGTTGAGGGAGGAGAATTGCCTGAACCCAGGAGGCGGAGGTTGCGGTGAGGCGAGATTGCGCCATTGCACTCCAGCCTGGGTAACAAGAGCGAAACTCTGTCTCGAAAAATAAAATAAAATAAAATAAAAGTAAAAATTGTTTTTGAAATAATTGTTATCAAAGCAGCATAGAAAGATTAAAATTAGTCTCTCTTTGCATTGTGTCCAATGCATATAAAACTTCATACGTATTATTTCATAGCTGATAAAATCTGAACGATTTTTCTGTTATGAGAAGACACAGGTACACCTGCCTGAGTAAGGCATCCTATGCTGGTTTAAGAAAGGCTTTCATGTGACTGTGGTATGGCTATAGCAATTTATAAAAAAAGAGGCATTTTTTTCTTTTTTGTTTTGTTTTGTTATTTTTCTTTCCCAAAGATCTGCCCTGTGATCCAAATTTTTATCTTTTAATGTAATATGAAAAGTGGAGCATTAACTTACAAAGGGCAAGAACTTGTTTGAAAAGTGTCTTTTAATATGTATACATTTTCAGCCTATGAAAGTAAATAAAAAACATCCAAATAGCTATTTTCATAAAGTAAGCTAAATCATATTACAAGATTTTTATGTTAGTGATAATGTTATTGAATTTAGGCTATGGAAACATCTTTGATGTTTTTACCTTATTGCTTTCCAAGTTCAATATTTGCCTATTGCTGCAACTTCTTTGTAAAGGGTTGTACAGCACCACAATTCTGTTAATAAATAAATGAAAGACTGTCACTCATGGCCAGAAGGTAAAAAAATAAAAATAAAATGAAAGTTATACAGCTTGGGAAATTATGGCCTCTTTTAGGAGAAAACAAATGTTTTTACAGTATGATGAGAATGTCTTTACAAGAGAACTTTTTTTTTCCTGGAACTGTTGCAGTTTTAGTACATTGAGTGACTCCCTCACATTCTAAGTTATTATGTACTTTTAATTATTGGACTTCACATCAAGGAACAGGTCTAAGAATCAGCCTTTATATAAAACCAGAAAGAAAAAGATAGGTCTGTTTACGTCTAATTTCTTAGGTATGTCTCCTGATTGTGTATTTGTGTGTGTGTGTGTGCGTGTACTTTAAAGTAAGTAGGATTTGTGTTGGTTTTAATTATTGTTGGAACCAATATTTGAAGATAAGGGAGCAGAAAATATATATAGTGAAATGATAGAAATGTTACAGAATCAGGAAATACACAGACTCTAGTGGCATAAGGAAAAAATACAGACTCTAATGGCATAGGAAAAAAACCTCATGTTTTAGTTTAGTCCTGTTTTTGAACATAGCAGCATAATCATGCATTTTATTTCTTATTGACACAACATAGGGATTGCTATATTAACTCTAGAAAGATCAGAAACTTACTTGAAGAATATCATGTTTATATTATATGCACAGGGTTATTGTTCAAATTCAGTACATTATATCCTGTCACTGTACCAAGATGCGTAAAACTTGATCCAAATTGAAGACTTATTTATCACTTTTCCATTTGTAGTTCCTACAGAAGATCCACTTAGGGAGATGGCAGAGTACTTGGACTCCAGTCGAGATGAGGTCTGGGAGAAGACCTCCTGCAATAAGCAAGTTACATTCTTGGTATACCGAGAAGGAGATCAGTTGAATTTCTTTCGCGTAGTAGATAGGGGAGATGGCACTTTAACACCATTATCTGAATCTTTAAGGTAAATAGGTTTTCATTTGCATGCCTTACTGAGAAAAGGAGAACATTGTGTGATGTACCTTATGTTGTCAAAAAATCTATATATATTAACAAATGTCATGCATCTCATTTCTACCCCAGCCCCCGATATGTAAAGTCTGAAATTGTCCATCATTTGATTGATATGATAAAACTGAGATTTCTTTACAGAGTGGAATGTTTTCATAAAAAGATTTGATTCTGTTATTCTATGAAACTCAAAGATGCCCAATACATTACTGAATCCTGTCACAACAGTGTGTTATACAACTTAATATAATAGGATTAAGCCTAATGTTGATAACTTTTTTCTAAATTTAACTCTGCTGTTTAAAGACTGATAAATCTCTACTTCTCTAGTCTTGTTTTCCTACTCTATAAAAGGGAGAGAAATTGTAATATTCTAAAATCAGAAGAAAAAATCCTACAGATATTTAGCTAAGCAATAGAAAAATTAGAGAATTGGACAAGGCAACCTCTCAGTTGCCGTGCATTCTGAGTTACTGTGATTGTTAATCTCCTTTCACTTCAAGTTATTAAGCATTCACTGAACTTTTATGGCCATTCATTGAGCAAGGCACTGATCTTGTAAAGACGGTTGTTCCTACCTTCATGGAGCATACAGTCTGCTATAAAGAGTATCTGTGATACAATGTTGGTGATGTTATAAAAAGGTATCAGGATCTCTAGGAAAATAGATGAAAGGGCCTTTATTATGCTTGAACAGTAGAGAGTTAAACACAACCTCTGAGAAGTGACCTTAAAAGGTGAGTGGAGTTTGCCAGGCAGACAAAGGAAGGGAAGGTGTCACAGGTCCTGCAAAATAAAAAGGTAGTGGTAAAATCATTTAAATTAAAAACAGCTTGTAGTTTGGAGAACAGTTTCTGTGGGTCAGGAGTCCAGGCACAGCATTGGGATGCTCCGAGTCCCAGAAGCCTGGAATTAAGGTTTCAGCAAGTCTCTTATCAGGAGGCTTGACTGAGGAGGAGAATCTACTTTCAAGACTACTCATATTGCTGGCATAATTCATTTCCTTTCAGTTATATGATGGAGTGCCTGGTTTTTTGCTGGCTATTAGCTAGAGGCTGCCCTTAGCTCCATTTTGATGAACTCAAAACGGACTGATTTGGGGCCTAAATTACATCTGCAACATTCCTTTACCTTTGCCATATTCAGTCGGCTAGAAGCAAGACATTCATCATGCCCACACTCAAGGGTAGGAAACCATATGTGATGTGAGCACCAGGGGTCAGGAATCAGAGAGGTTTCCCTGGGATTCTGCCTACCACAGAGTGTTATGTGGAAGAAAGATTAGACTCTGTTTTTGTGGCCACAGAGAGCAGACTATGACACATGGGTGTTAACCTATTGTATTTAATATGTCAACATCTGGTTAGCACTATATACTTGGCATAAACCATGGGCAAGAAATGGAGGAGGTACCAGTGAGTGCTACAGCCTTAGGCCGTTCATAGAATGTCTTCATACCAGTTTTGCCACGTGCTGGCTCACTGATAGTTTTCTTTCTTAGTACACCCTCTTTTGGCTCCCTTTTCCTAAAGGAAACCCAAGCTCCTCAGCTTAGCATATGAGTCGTTTGACAACCTGTCACCATAGTTTTCCAGGTCTTTTCATTATGCTGTGTTTTTCCACACCTTTTCCCCTTTGCTTGAAATGTCGTTTTCTCCTCTTACTCCAGTTTTCCCCAGCCAACTTCTATTTGTGTTTATGACTCAGCCCAAATGTCATCATGGAATTTCATTATAACTGTCTAATTGTTCATCACAAGATAATTTATTTTTTTCTTCCTTTCTATTCCTCTACAACATTTGGACAAGGAAAGGGATAAATGAATGAAAAAGAGGAGTAGAAAATGATCTGATCATACCACAAACGGCATTTATCTTTCCTGTTCTAGAAGAGGCTTTCCTAGTCAACAACAAGGGTAGCAAACTTATTCTGTAAAGGTGCGCAGATGGGTAACTATTTTAGTATTTTCAGGCCAAGACACAGTACCAAGGATATTAAATAGGTACTTGTATAACAAAAGAGAGAACAAATTTCCACAAAACTTTTACTAACAAAGTTCAAAATATAGACTTAACAGTTGGATAATTTTCTTCTGTTTGTACCACAGATTCCAGAGAAGAATGGAATTCTTTTCTATGGGAATAATGTTTTACCTAATTGAGGTTGAAAGTGAGTGTTGCCCATCAAATTTGCAAGGTCAACTGCAAAAGTTGACTTGTTGATGCTGATCTCTAATGAGATTTTATGTATTTTACCTTTGAAAAACTTTTAGATGTCATATCATTTCAACTTTGGAAAGCATGGGAACAATTGCAGCTTGCTATTACATGCAATTCAAACACTAGTTGTTGTTAAAATGACATTATTGCAGTATATGTTTCACATATAAGCATTGTTTTATTTTGTAATTTTAGGTTAAATTCATTACAAAACATTATCAAGTCTACCATAAACACTAATTTCCAAATGCAATTAAAAGATTTAAAAAGTGTTTGATAATAGTAGTTAAGGCCAGTTCTTCTCATTCAGAGTTCCTGAGCTAAAAAAAAATAATAACACTTTATTGCCAGTAAGCCACCAAATGTATCCATCATCAGATAGATATTGAATGAAGTTTACGCACTAACACTGCTGGTTTAACACTATCTAACACAGGATAGATTCAGACATTTACCAGGAAATCCTGCTGATGAATAACTATAGGCTTTAAAGACCTTACATGTTTAGGAGGGCGTGGTGGCTCACACCTGTAGTCCCAGCACTTTGGAAGGTGGGCAAATCTTTTGAATCCAGGAGTTTGAGACCAGCCCGGGCAACACAGTGAAACCCCATCTCAAAAAAAAATTAGCCAGGTCTCGTGGCGCACACCTGTAGTCCCACGCTACCCTGCAGTCTGTGGTGGAAGGATTGCTTGAGCCCAGGAGGTGGGAGGTTGCAGTGAGCCGAGATCATGCCACTGCATTCCAACCTGGGTGACAGACTGAGACCCAAAAAGACAAAAAAAAAAAAAAACCAAAAAACCTTACAAGTTCACTAACTCTATAAATTTGTCCAGTTGTTTTTTTCTGTTCCACACATCACCCCATCAGTTATAGCAGAGTTAACTTAAACTTGTACTAAATTAGTGTTCAGCAATTTCTTTGAAAATATTCTCACCTGTAGTAGTTTCAAGCAGCCTGTTCATAGGGACCAACCCTTCAGTCATTTCAAACTTGGTATTGATGCCAGCAATAAACAGCAACACAGAGCAATATGGGTAATATATGTCAATTCATCAAAAAACAAGGAAAATGACTCAATCATTTGCCTTATTTTTTGTTTATTTATTTATTTATTTATTTATTTATTTTGAGATGGAGTCTTGCTCTGTCGCTCAAGCTAGAGTGCAGTGGTGTGATCTCGGCTCACTGCAACCTCTGCCTCCTAAATTCAAGTGATCCTCTTGCCTCAGCCTCCTGAGGAGCTGGGATTACAGGCACGCGCCACCATGCCCAGCTAATTTTTTTGTGTTTTAAGTAGAGATGGAGTTTTACCATATTGGTCAGGCTGGTCTCAAACTCCTGACCTCATGATCTGCCCGCCTCAGCCTCCCAAAGTGCTGCAATTACAGGTGTGAGCCACCACACCTGGCCCATTTGCCTTATTTTTTAGTCAACTGTTGATATTGCTTCCAATGCTGTCAACTTTTTGAGAAATTGTTCCTGCTGGAAAAGTAATCTTTAAACAAGTTTATTTTCTCAGGACATACTTCCTTAACTGCTATAATCAATAGTGAACTAATTCACTATTGATAAACAGCCTTCCTTGATTGGTTAGCAGATATAAACATTTGGAAACTTTTTGGTTATGGCTTCATTTTTATTTTTAATTTTTGTAAAGAAATTCTGCTGTGAGCCAGGCGCAATGGCTCAAGCCTGTAATCCCAGCACTTTGGGAGGCTGAGGTGGCTGGATCACAAGGTCAAGAGATCAAGATCATCCTGGCTAACATATGGGTAATATATGTCAATTCATCAAAAAACAAGGAAAATGACTCAATCATTTGCCTTATTTTTTGTTTATTTGTTTGTTTGTTTATTTATTTATTTATTTATTTCGAGATGGAGTCTTGCTCTGTCGCTCAAACTAGAGTGCAGTGGTGTGATCTCGGCTCACTGCACTCTAGCTTGAGCGACAGCATTGGAAGCAATATCAACAGTTGACTAAAAAATAAGGCAAATGGGCCAGGTGTAGTGGCTCACACCTGTAATTGCAGCACTTTGGGAGGCAGAGGCGGGCAGATCATGAGGTCAGGAGTTTGAGACTAGCCTGACCAATATGGTAAAACTCCATCTCTACTTAAAACACAAAAAAATTAGCTGGGCATGGTGGCACGTGCCTGTAATCCCAGCTCCTCAGGAGGCTGAGGCAAGAGAATCACTTGAATTTAGGAGGCAGAGGCTAACATGGTAAAACCCTGTCTTTACTAAAAATACAAAAATTAGCCGGGTGTGGTGGCACACGCCTGTAGTCCCAGCTACTCAGGAGGCTGAGGCAGGAGAGTACAATACTGAAGTAGTAACACTGCCTGCCGTTTACTGAATGCCTGCTCCGCCAGGTACTTCTTACCCTTTATTCCTGATTCTCAAAAAACTACGTAAGGTAGATATTATAGCTGATTTTATTAATGAAGAAACTCCAGGTAAGAGACGTTAAGTGATTTGGCTCAAGACTAAAAAGGCTAGTAGACAGCAGACTTAAGATTCAAATCCCCTATCTGGTTCCTAAGCTGATTCTTCCTGCTACTACTCATAGCATAATGCAGTAAGGCACCAAATGACAGGCCTTACTGCATCATGCTTGTGCACTCAAGTGAGTGCCAGAACTAGTGTGTGAAGGCTTTTGTCTTGAGGCCAACTATACAATATCTGAAAAGGGAGGATGCAGGAAGATTTTTGTCATTGTCAGTTATCATACTGTGGTAGCCATACTGTAGTAGGTAACTGTGGCTGTCACAAGTCAAGCATCACAGACTGAACTGGTTGTGGAAACCAGTCCTACATTCTTCCTTCTGATACCCATGCATGTAGTTCGTGTAATTAACTCACAGTTTCAGAACATTTCGTGTTGCACCATATAAAATTTAGGAATGGGGCTGTCTACTCTCTTTTTTGCCCTTGTATGGTGATAGTATGTGCTTCAGAAACATTAAGGAATATTCCCTATTAAGGCTATCCTAAGTTATTTTCATTTCTTACAACCATATAAAATGGGAAGTTTTATTAACCCTCATACTTCTGTAGCATAGATTACTTTTCCTGTAAGTAAATCTGCATAGAAACTAATATGTATTCTTATTCTGCTTTAAAGTTTTAATCATTCTCCAAATATGCTGAGCTTGTGTTTTATCAAATCCTTGCCATTCTAATTTTCCCATTATAGAAAAGATAAATGGAATTTCAAAATCTTTGTGTTCAGTTCATCAAACATTTATTGGCTATGTGTCAAGCACTGTGCCTGGTGCAGACTAAGAAGATAAAGTCTAATATCTGCTTTCAACTTGCTTACATATGGGGGAATAAGGGGGAAAACAAACATGTAAGTATAAATATGAGGATAGTGTAATAAGCCATTATATTATGCAATCAAAGAGGAAGGGCTCCAAATATAATTACATTGAAATATGAATAATGTCACTGTGGTTGATCAGTAATTGAAATGTTTAACATGTTTAATAGTTTGTATCATGACTAGACTATCTGTTAAAATCTATGGTATTCTAGGTTTTTACATTTTCAAACACACTTAGACAAATTTTAAGTTATCTGTACTTAAAAAATTTCATTTTTGCTCTTTAAGACAGAAAATGTTCTGATGACACCTGTGTATGAATTATTCTTTTTAGTTAGAATTCCCTCAGGATGACTAAAAATCTGTACTTCTCTCCTGTGCCAATTTTTAAAAAATTCTGATTCATGGAAATCTCATTAGCTTGTTGTCTGGTTTGCACAATTATCAGCTTTGACTGGCAAAATGAAATCAGATATTCTCATGGAAATGGATTTTGCCTCTTTGGGAATGATATGGCAGATGCCAAAACATCTTCATTTATCATATACTGAATTCAGAGAAGTTCAACTATAGTAGATTTTCAGTAATGCTAGATCATAATATTTATTCCCATTTCATTTTTTCTCTTAAGAAGTATATTCTTTGAAATATATTTTCCTTACTTTGACATTGACAAAATGGATGTAGTGTTTTGTCATTAGTAATGTCTATAGATTGCTGTTTAATATAGAGCATTTTTAGACACTGAGCAGGTATCAAATGAATTTCAAGTAGTTACTGTTTTCTTTGCAGTGGTGGTTCTATGTATAATTTGTATACAGATGAGGATGAAGAAACTGAGCCTTCTCCTTCTGGGCAACAGATAATTGAAAATTCAATAACTATGAATAAGATGAAGCTGCTGAAGGCTAAGATGAAGAACATGAATCTCAGCAAAAAGGTGAAGCTGTTGGCGTTTGGCCAGGCTTATCTCTAGCTTACCCCTGCAGGGCTCTCAGCGATGAGGTCTGTTGGTCATCGTGAAAAAATTATAAAGTATTGTTTATTTCAAGTTTCTGGCCTCAGTTATTTATTAAACTTCTAAAAGGGATAAATTAATTTTTTTAGATTAGAAGCACACCTGGAGGGATTATAATGCATTTAACATAATTCATCATTTTAAAGATTGTTCTGGGCCTAAGAAGGATTAAAAAAGAGAGCTTAATCTTAATCTTGCAATAATTACTTTTTATTTTTTATTTATTATTATTTTTTTGAGACGGAGTTTCGCTCTTGTTACCCAGGCTGCAGTGCAATGGCGCGATCTCGGCTCACCGCCACCTCCGCCTCCTGGGTTCGGGCAATTCTCCTGCCTCAGCCTCCTGAGTAGCTGGGATTACAGGCACGCGCCACCATGCCCAGCTAATGTTTTGTATTTTCAGTAGAGACGGGGTTTCACCATGTTGACCAGGATGGTCTCGATCTCTTGACTGTGTGATCCACCCGCCTCGGCCTCCCAAAGTGCTGGGATTACAGGCGTGAGCCACCGCGCCAGGCCAATAATTACTTTTTAAAATATGTTAATATTAAGGCCAGGCGTGGTGGCTCACGCCTGTAATCCCAGCACTTTGGGAGGCTGAGGCGGGTGGATCACGAAGTCAAGAGATCGAGACCATCCTGGTCAACATGGTGAAACCCCGTCTCTACTGAAAATACAAAACATTAGCTGGGCATGGTGGCGCGTGCCTGTAATCCCAGCTACTCAGAGGCTGAGGCAGGAGAATTACCTGAACCCAGGAGGCGGAGGTGGCGGTGAGCCGAGATCGCGCCATTGCACTCCAGCCTGGGTAACAAGAGTGAAACTCCGTCTCAAAAAAAAAAAAAAAAAAAAAAGGCAATAAATAAATAAAATATGTTAATATTTATTATGGATAACGATATCTACTACTTAGTAGATGGTGTCAGTTTTCCAAAGTGATTGAACTAATTTACATTCTTTACAACAGTGAATCAGAGTTGCAGTTATTTCCATATTCTTACTAGTATTTTGCATTGTCCTTTGTAATTTTTGTAATTCTACTTTGTTTGTAGTGACATTACATTGTGGTTTTAATTTGCATTTCTCTGATGACCCGGAAGGTTGAGCACTTTTCATATGTTTATTGGGCATTTGGATATCATTTTGTTTTTGTTTTTCTGAGTCGGAGGAGTTTTGCTCTTGTTGCCCAGGCTGGAGTGCAACAGCATAATCTTGGCTCACCTCAACCTCCACCTCCCAGGTCAAGCAATTCTCCTGCCTCAGCCTTCCAACTAGCTGGGATTACAGGTACCTGCCACATACCTGGCTAATTTTTGTTTTTAGTAGCGACAAGACAAGGTTTCACCATGTTGGCCAGGCTGGCGTTGAACTTCTGACCTCGTGATCTGCCCGCTGTGGCCTCCCAAAGTGCTGGGATTAGGCATAGCCACCGTGCCCACCCTGGATATGTTTTTAAATAAAACACCTATATTTTGCCCATTTTTCTATTGGGTTGTATGTTTTTTGTTAGGGGTTTTTTTTTTCTGGAGTTTTATGTGTATTCTAGATATAAGTCCTTTGTTTCCTATTACCATTTTATTGCTTTCCTTTTTACTCTGTTAATGGCTCCCCTCCTTTTCATATATAATAAAATTTAAAAATCTTTAATATACCACTTCATGAAGTTTTACATTTCTATACACTCATGTATACACAACCCAAATTAAAATAGGACCTTATACTCCAGAATGTTCCCTCATAATATTTCCCAGTTAATTCTTACGTTTTCCTACTCTCAGAAATAATTACTGTTTTTACATCTATTACCATAAATATGTTTTTCCTATTCTTGAAATTTATATAAATGGAATCATAGAAAATATGGTGTGGTTTCTCTTGTTTTTAATTATTTTTTATTGTTGCATACTATTTTACTGTGTGATTGATTTACCTCAATTTGCTTCTCTCTTTTCCTTTCGATGGACATTTGAGTTGGCTTTTATCAATAAACCTGCTTTCAATATTCCCTTGCTTTCTTTAGTAGATATATACATTTGTTTCTTTGGAACATATACCTTTCAGAGTCAGAGGGAAGATATATGTTTAACTTTGTTATGCCGAACAATTTTGCCAAGCATTTGAGCCAATTTACACTCTTTATCAGCAATGTTCTAGTTTATGCTACATTTTTGCCGACACTTAATATTGTCAGTCTTTTTATTTTAACTATTCTGGTGACTGTGTAAATGGTTTTCATTTATATTTCTCTAATGAGGAATAATATTGGCTTTTCATATAATTATTGGTCATTGAGATGCTCTTTTTTGTGAAGTGCCTGTTCAAGTTTTCTGCTTATTTTTTAATTGAGTTCTCTGCCTTCTGCTCATTGATTGGTAGACATTTTTGTATACTATGGATACAAGTCCTTTGTCAGAGGTATGGGTTGCAGATATTTCTAGCACTTTACGGTGGCTTGTTCTTTTACTTTCTTATTCTTTTAATGAATGTTTTTAACTGTATTCTAATTCATCAATTTTGCTTTTATGATTATCATTTTTTTATAACCTTTAGATGAAATATTTCCTACCACAGGTCTTAAAGCCTTATGATTGTTTCTCATTCACTTAGATTTAGACCATCTGAATTTTTTTTTTTTTTGAGATGGAGTTTCACTCTTGTTACCCAGGCTGGAGTGCAGTGGCGCAATCTCTGCTCACCGCAACTTCCGGCTCCCGGGTTCAAGCAATGCCTCAGCCTCCTGAGTAGCTGGGACTACCGGCATGCGCCACCATGCCCAGCTAATTTTTGTATTTTAGTAGAGACAGGGTTTCACCATGTTGACCAGGATGATCTCGATCTCTTGACCTCGTGATCCACCTGCCTCGGCCTCCCACAGCGCCCGGCCTTTTTTCTTTTTTTTTTTTTTTTTTTTTTTTTGAGACAGAGTCTTGCTCTGTTGCCTAGGCTGGAGTGTAATGAATGGCATGATCTTGGTCCACTGCAGACTCTACCTCCCTGTGTCAAGCGATTCTCCTGCCTCAGCCTCCCGAGTAGCTCTCCTGCCTCAGCCTCCCATGTGCCACCATGCCTGGCTAATTTTTGTATTTTTAGTAGAGATGGGGTTTCGCCATATTGGCCAGGCTGGTCTTGAACTCCTGACCTCAGGTGATCCGCCCACCTGGGCCTCCCAAAGTGTTAGGATTACAGGCATGAGCCACCACGCCCAGCTGAAATTTTTTTGATATAATGTAAACTGGGATAAAGATCTTTTTTTTTTCATATGGAGAGCAATTGATCTAGCTCTATTAAAAAAAATTCCTTTCCCCACAATCCTAAATGTTTATGCACCTGATAATAGAACTTCAAAATACATGAAGCAAAAACTACAAAGAAATAGACAAATACTTTTGTTCAAAGATTTCTACATCTCCACTCTCAAAAATCGATGGAACAGATAGAAAATCAGTGAAGGATTTAGGAGACTTGAATACTATCAACCTACTTGACCCAACTGACATTTACAGTATGCTCTACCCAAAAACAGCAGAGTACACATTTTAAGTGCATGTAGAACATTTACCAGGGTAAACCATGTTGTATGCCATAAAACAGGTTCTTTTTTTTTTTTTTTTTTTTGAGACATCTTGCTGTGTCCCCCAGGCTGAAGTTCAGTGTCACAATCTCAGCTCACTACAACCTCCATCTCCCAGGTTCAAGCGATTTTCTTGCCTCTCAGCCTGTCAAGTAGCTGGGACTACAAGTGCGTGCTACCATGTCCAGCTAATTTTTTGTATTTTTAGTAGAGATGAGGTTTCACCATGTTGGAAAGGTTGGTCTTGAACTTCTGACCTCAAGCAGTCTGCCTACTTTGGCCTCCCAACATGCTGGCATTACTGGGATGCACCCGGACCAGGTTTAAATTTTAAAAGAATCCAAAGAGTACAAAAATGCTCTCTGATTACAATGAAATAAAATTAGAAGTAAGTAATAGGTATATGGAAAATCTTCTGATATTTGAAAATAATAAACTTCTAAGTAATTGATAGTCAAGAAGTCCAAAGAGTAATAAGAAGTATTTTACACTGAATAAAAATCTGATATTATGATGAATTTATTTTTTTTAATGTGAAATTATACTTGCATTCTTAGAATGAACCATTCTTTTTTTGTTTGTTTGAGACAGAGATTCCCTCTTGTTGCCCGGGCTGGAGTGCAATGGCACAATCTCTGCTTACTGCAACCTTTACCTCCTGGGTTTAATAGAGTCTCCTGCCTCAGTCTCCCGAGTAGCTAGGATTAAAGGCATGTGCCACCATGCCTGGCTAATTTTATATTTTTGGTAGAGGAGAGGTTTATCAATGTTGGTCAGGCTGGTCTCAAACTCCTGACCTCAGTGGATCCGCCCGCCTCGGCCTCCCACAGTGCTGAGATTACAGGCATGGGCCATCTTGCCTGGCCCAGAATGAAACAATTCTTGGTTGTGATATATTTTCCTTTTCATTTCTTTAGATTTAAATTACCAATATTTTATTTAGGATTTTTGCATTAGGATTTTGTTCATGAGAGAAATTTTGATATGTAATTTTTATTTCTTTTCCAGTATACAGTAAACTTGGAAGAATTTTACCATGAACACTTATTTATTTAATATCTAAATTCTGCCATTAACATTTCAAAAATTTTAATTGTAATTGTGGTAAAATACATATAATATGAAATTATCTTAATCATCTTAAATGTACAAAGAGTTCAGTAATGTCAAGTATATAACACATTGTTGTGCAACCAATCTCCAGAAGTTTTTTATCTTGTAAAGATGTCATAATGTATCAGAATTTCCTTCTTTTTTAAGACTGGAAAGTATTTCATTGTATGGCTGTATACCACATTTTAAAAATCCATCCATTCTTCAGTGGACACTTGGATTGCCTCCATCTTTTGGCTATTGTGAATAATGGTGCTATGAACATGAGTGTACAAATATCTCTTGGAGACTCTACTTTCAATGTTTTCTTTTAGTAGTTGCATAGTTTCAGATCTTAGAGTGAAGTCTTTAATTCATTTAGATTTTATTTTTGTATATCGTGAAAGATAAGGGATCTAGTTTCATTCTTATGTACATGGATCCAGTTTTCCCAGCATCATTTATCAAAGAGACTATCCTTTCCCCAGTGTATGTTCCTGGCACCTATCAAAAATAAGTTCACTATGTGTCTATGGACTTGTTTCTGGGTTCTCTATTCTGTTCCATTGTTGTGCATCTGTGTTCATGTCAGTACCATGCTGTTTTAGTTACTATAGCTCTGTGGTATAATTTAAAGTCAGGTAATTGTGATTCCTCCAGTTTTGTTCTTTGCTTAGAATGGCTTTGACTATTCTGTGTCTTTTGTGGTTCCCTGTAAATTTTAGGATTTTTTTTTTCTGTTTCTGTGAAAAATGCCATTGTTATTTTGATAGAGATTACATTGAATTTGTAGATTGCTTTGGGCAGCATGGACATTTTAACAATATTATTTCTTCCAACTCATGAACATGGAGTATTTTTTCATTTTTTTGTGTGTCCTCTAATGTTTTATAGTTTTCATTATAGAGATCTTTCACTTCTTTAGTTAAGTTTATTCCTAGGTATTTTGTTTTATTTTATTTGTAGCTATTGTAAATGTGAACACTTTCTTCATTTTTTTAAGATTATTCACTGTTGGCATATAGAAATGCTACTGGGTTTTATAATGTTAATTTTGTGTCTGCAACTTTATCAGTTGCAGATGTGTTTATCAGTTCTAATAGTTTTTTGATGGAGTCTTTAGGTTTTTCCAAATACAAGATCATATTATCTATAAACAAGAATAATTTACTTCTTTCTTTTCAATTTGTATGCCCTTTCTTTTTCTTTTTCTTTTTCTTTTTTTTTTTTTTTGAGATGGAGTTTTGTTCTTGTTGCCCTGGCAGGAGTGCAATGTCGTGATCTCGGCTCACTGCAACCTCTGCCTCCTGCGTTCAAGAGATCCTTCTGTCTCAGCCACTTGAGTAGCTGGAATTACAGGCATCCACCACTACATCCAGCTAATTTTGTATTTTTTACTAGAGGTGGAGTTTCTCCATGTTGGTGAAGCTGGTCTCGAACTCCTGACCTCAGGTCATCCGCCTGCCTCGGCCTCCCAAAGTGTTGGGATTACAGGCGTGAGCCACCGTGCCCGGCCCTTTATTTCTTTCTCTTATCTGATTTATCCAGCTAGTACTTCTAGTACTAGTATTTCTTTTCATTTAGGGTTCCTGATAATAAATTTTCTCAGCTTTTGTCTGAAAACTTATTTTACCTTGTTAATTTTGAGAAGTGTTTAATTCTTTAGAAATGTTATGACTAGATTCATCAATTAATATTTTCCCACATTTGCTTTCTGTTGGCTTTTTTTTTTTTTTTTTAGCTGATCCATTTGGGAGAGAGATAACACGACACTTTCCCTAAATACTTTATCTCACTTGTATCTCCTAAGAATAAGGGCTGCCTTTTACATGATTATGATACAGCTACCACATTCATTTATGGCTGGTACACATTATGTCATCTACATTCATATTTCCAAGGTCTTAATAATGTGCTTAATAGCATTTTATATTGTTTTTGATCTGGCATCCCATCAAAAACAATGCATTGCATTTAGTTGTAATGTTTTCATAGTCTCCTTTTATACAAAACTGTTTCTAAGCTTCATTTGGACATTCATGTAAAATATTTTTGAAGAATGTAAGTCACTTGTTCTGTAAAATAGTCCTCAATTTGGAGATTTGACTGTTTCATTATGATTAGATGGAGGTTGACATATTTGGTAGGAATACTACACAGATTATTTATTCTCAGTGCAACACATTGGAAGGCACATAATGTTAGTTTGTAGTTTTTTTTTTTTTTAAGAAAATTTGCAGTTTTAGTTGGTATTTTCTCATTAGGAGTAGTTTAATATATTTTGAAAATTTTCTGGTAGTAGAGGCTTTTTTTTTTTTTTTTTTTTTGACTGAGTCTCACTCTGTCGCTCAGGCTGGAGTGCACTGGTGCAATCTCAGCTCACTGCAACCTCCGCTTCCCGTTTTCAAGCAGTTCTCCTTCTTTCAGCTTGCTCAGTAGCAGCTGGGGTTACAGGCACATGCCACTGCGCCTGGCTAATTTTTGTATTTTTAGTAGAGATGGGGTTTCACCATATTGATCAGGCTGATCTCAAACTCCTGACATCGCAATCCGTCCGCCCCAGCCCCCCAGAGTGCTGGAATTACAGATGTGAGCCACTGCACCCAGACGTTTTTCCTTTTCTTCTTTTTAGAGGTGTGAATCTCATTGTGTTACCCAGGGTAGCCCTGAATTCCCGGGTTCAAGGGATCCTCCCATGTTAGCCTCCCATGTAGCTGGGACTATGCGTGTACCACCATGCTGGGCTTGATTTTTCATTGTTTTTAATTTTTAGTTTTATTGCATGGAACTCCGAGGATGTTGTTTGTATTTCTACTTTGTTGCATTTTATTCTTCGGGATCTAATAGCACTTTTCATGGATATATACTCAGAAGATAGTTTATTCTTTATCATAAAGGTAAAAGTTTGCTAGATGGACCTTATTGATTGATTGATTATTTTTTTGTCAACTTGATTTGTCTTAGAATGAGAACAGTAATAGGTGAAAGTCTATTATTCATAGGTTTTTGTGTATTTCTCCTTTTATTTCCTATACCTTTTGCTGTAAGAAGGTGGTGGTTGTGTAATTTGGTACATTAATATTAGAAACATTTTTACTGTGTTGCTAGTTACGAAATTAATGAAATGTTTCAGTTGGGCTTGGTGGCTCATACCTGTAATCCCAGCATTTTGGGAGGCCAAGGAGGGTGGATGATGAGGTCAGGAGTTCAAGCCCACCCTGGCCAAGATGGTGAAACCCCGTCTCTACTAAAAATACAAAAAAAAAAATTTAGCTGAGCATGGTGGCAGGTGCCTGTAATCCCAGTTTCTTGGGAGGATGAGGCAGAGAATTGTTTGAACCCAGGAGGAAGAGGTTGCAGTGAGCCAAGATCGGGCCACTGCACTCCAGCCTGGATGACAGAGCGAGACTCCATCTCAAAAAAAAAAAAAAAAAAAAAAAAAAAGGTAATGAAATGTTTCATTTCTATTGCATTCAATGACTTTCCCCTTGAATTTTCCTTGCCTGATATCAGGCCCATACCTTTTTATTTTTTTATTTTTTCAAGCCTCCCCCCTCTCCCCCAGGCACATACCTACTGATATCTTTTTGGTTTCATTTGCTTGGTATACCTTTTCCTATGCCTCTATTTCTTAACTTTTAAGTATTTTGTTTTACCTATTTCCTTTATATACAGTATAGAGTTGGTTTTGTTTTGTGAGTCAGTTTGAAATATTTAAAAACAGATAATCACATTTATATTTATTGGTATGACTTCATATTTGGTCTTAAATGTCTTATTATTTTGTTATATTTACAATTTCCTTCTCTATGGTCTGCTTTCTTTTGTATGTATCTGTATATATGAATGTGTAAGTGTGTATTTAATATTCATCTTTTCTTTTTGAGACAAAGTCTTGCTCTGTCATCTAGGCTGGAGTGCAGTGGCATGATCTTGGCTCACTGCAACCTCCGCTTCCTGGGTTCAAGTGATTATCCTGTCTCAGCCTCCAGAGTAGCTGAGACTTTCTCCTGCCTCAGCCTCCTGAGTAGCTGAGACTACAGGCACATGCCACCACACCTGGCTACTTTTTTGTATTTTCAGTAGAGATTTGGTTTCACCAGATTCGGTTAGCCAGGATGGTCTCAATCTCCTGACCTCGTGGTCTGCCCACCTCGGCCTCCCAAAATGCTGGGATTACAGGGGTGATCCACCACACCTCGCCTCATTTTTTTTTTTTTTTTTTTTAATGCTAGAAACATTAGCCTTAACACTTACATGATGACTTGGCTGGATATAAAATGCTTGGTTCTCTTTTTTTTTTCCTTGAGTTTGTTTAAAATGTTGCTCTGCTATTGTTTTGCTGTTTATATTGCCATTGAGAAATCCAATTACGAATCTTTCTTTTCTCTGTAAATGATTTGATTTTTTTTTTTTTTTTTTTTTGGTCTGGAGAAAATGAGGATTTTTTTTTTCTTTTAAATGTAATGGTTTTACTAGGATATGTCTTGGAATTAATCTTCAGGGTCAGTTTTCACTGTATCCTTGAGCCTGTTTAACATAAAGATTCAAATCTTTTATTTCAGGATGATTTCTTATTATATGTTAATTTTTTAGTACTTTCTTTGTTTTTGTTTTGTTTTATTTTTTGGAACTTATTTTAATCTTCTTCTTCTTTTCTTCTTCGTTCTTCTTCTTCCTGTTTTAGAGACAGGGCCTTACAGCGTTACCCAGGCTGGAGTGCCATGGCCTGAGTGCACTGCAGCCTTGAACTCCTGGGTTCAAGTGACCTTACTGCCTCAGCCTCCCAAAGTGCTAAGATTATAGGCATGAGACACCACACCTGCCCTTTCAGAACTTCTTTGTCTAATATACAACCACCTTCTCTCTTATCCTTTTAGATTCTTTATTTTATTTTTATTCTCTTAGCTGTTTTCATACCTTTTCTTAGTACTCTTTATGTTTTTATTTTATTTTCTGAGATGGAGTCTCAGCCTGTCACCAGGCTGTAGTACAGTAGTACTATCTCAGGTCACTGCAACCTCCACCTCCTGGGTTCAAGCAGTTCTCCTGTCTCAGCCTCCTGAGTAGCTGGGACTACAGGTGTGCACTACCACACCCAGCTAATTTTTGTATGTTTAGTAGAGACAGTGGTTTCACCGTGTTGGCCAGAGTGGTCTTATCTCTTTACCTCGATATCCACCCATCTTTGCCTCCCAAAGTGCTGGGATTACAAACCTGAGCCACCGAACCTGGCACTCAGTACACTTGCTTGCTTCCTTCCTTCCTTCCTTCCTTCCTACCTTCCTTCCCTCTTTTCCTTTCCTTTCCTCTTCTTCATTTCTTTCATTTCTTTCCTTCTTCTTCCCTTTTTCTTTGCCTTTTCTTCCCTTTTTTAATCCTAAAGATGGAGTTTCCCTCTTGTCACCCAGGCTGGAGTACAACGGTGTGATTTTTGCACCATTTCTTTCCTTTCTTCCCTTTTCTTTCCCCTTTTCTTTTCTTTTTCTTTTTCTTTTCTTGTCTTTCTTTTCTTTCGAGGTGGAGTCTTGCTCTGTCTCCCAGGCTGGAGTTCAATGGTGCAATCTCAGCTCATTGCAACCTCTGCCTCCCGGGTTCAAGCAATTCTCCTGCCTCAGCTTCCTGAATACTGGGATTACAGGCACTTCCCATTGCACCCAGCTAATTTTTATATTTTTTAATAGAGATGAGTTTTCGCCATGTTGGCCAGCTGGTCTCGAACTCCTAACCTCAGGTGATCCACTTGCCTCGGCCTCCCAAAGTACTGGGATTACAGGCATGAGCCAACCACACCCGGCCTCAGTACTTTTTATTAAATGTTCAGTAGAATTCTAGTCTCCTTTGGCCACCTTGTAATTTAGTCTTCATTTCTGAGATGATTTTGTTTTCTGCAGATTATTTCTGGGTTTGCTCAGCTGTCATTTTATATCTTCCTGTTTTTTAATCCATTGTGCCTTGAGTTTTTGCATTTATGATTTGATAAGACTTTAAAAAATATCTGCAAATACTAACTTAAAGCTGTTTAATTTAAGTTGGGGTATTGTGATGTTTTCTTTTGTTTCATTGTTTTAGGGAGAATTTTCATTAGCTAAAATGTTCTGATTCTCATTTTCTGTTTTATTTTTATAGTAGCTTTACATGGATTTTTCTATTTCTTCTATTTTTTCCTGATTGTATTTTCCATAATTTTCTTTTTTTTTTTTTTTTTTTTTTTTGAGACGGAGTTTCACTCTTGTTACCCAGGCTGGAGTGCAATGGCGCGATCTCGGCTCACCGCAACCTCCGCCTCCTGGGTTCAAGCAATTCTCCTGCCGCAGCCTACCTAGTAGCTGGGACTACAGGCGTGCGCCACCATGCCCAGCTAATTTTTGTATTTTTAGTAGAGACGGGGTTTCACCATGTTGACCAGGATGGTCTCGATCTCTTGACCTCGTGATCCACCCGCCTCGGCCTCCCAAAGTGCTGGGATTACAGGCGTGAGCCACTGTGCCCGGACCCATAATTTTCTTTACTAAGATAAGTATTAACAGTTACGTATTAATACACAGAAGCAAGAATTTTGATAGGGAAGTAAGTTTCTTATTTCAGGAGCACCCTCTTCCTTTGGTATAGTGAAATGCAGTTTTTTTTTTCAATCAATGACACTCTTTTATTTGTTATTTTTAAAATTATTTTTATTTTTTGAGATGGGGTCTTGCTCTGTCACACAGGTTGGAGTGTAGTGGCGTGACCTTGACTCACTGTAACCTCTGTCTCCCGAGCTCAAGCAGTCCTGCCACCTCAGCCTCCCAAGTAGCTGGGACCACAGGCTTCTGCCACCATGCCCAGCTAATTTTTTGTGTGTTTTTGGTAAGAGTGGGTTTTTGCCATGTTGCCAATGCTGGTCTTGAGCTCCTGAGCTCAAGTGATCCTCCCGCCTTGGCCTCCCAAAGTGCTGGGATTATAGGCGTGAGCCACCACACCTGGCCCAAATCAATGACACTCTTATTGGAGGGCAGTGTCAGTATGTTTCTGATTTGTGCTTCACTTTTGTTTTCATAGGATCCTTACTTTCCCTTTCTTGCTTCTTTGTTTAATTTTATTATCAAGGTCTCAATGGGTACCTTTTTTTTTTCAATTTATCCCTTCTCCCTCCAAAAGTGATGTCTTCTTGAAGCTACCTCATTTATCTTGAGCAACTTTAAGGATGGGTGCAGTGGCTCATGCTTATAATCCCAGAATGGATCGCTTGAACCCAGGAGTTTGAGAACAGCCTGTCAACATAGGGAGACCTCATCTCTATCAAAAATACAAAAATTAGCTGGGCAGGATGATATGTGTCTGTAGTCCCAACTACTCGGAGGATTAATTGAGCCTGGGAGGGTGAGGCTGCAATGAGCCATTATTGTAACACTGTACTCTAGTCTGGGTAACAGAGTCAGACCCTGTCTCAAAAAAAATACACATTAAAAAAAAAAAGTAACTTCCTTTTAATTTTCCAGTAGCCTGTGTTTGATATCCCATATCTTAGACCTATTTTTAGTATCTACATAGTCAAGTGGGATTTTGTTTTTTGTGGATTTTTGTTTGTTCCACCAGCAAACCTCTCTCTTTTATTCTTTCTTTTTGTTGTTGTTGTTGTTGTTGTTGTTGTTGTTGAAGCTCTGTACTCTTGCCTGTCTCTTACCACAGGCATTGAGCTCAGATGAGTTTCTTGAATTGTGGGATATTTTGGAGTTCATTTTATATGTCTCCCAGTTTTTCTGAGGCATGGGTTATGAGTGATTTTATTTGTGTATGTTATTGATCTATGTAGTTTTTCTGGAGCACGGAGAAATTCAGTTTTAGGCAGCTGTCGTTAATCTCTACAGCCCAGAAATCATACTCTTCATTTTTGAAGAATTTTTTGCTGGATAAAGAATTGCAGATTGGGCTGGGAGCGGTGGCTCATGCCTGTAATTCCAGCACTTTGGGAGGCTGAGGTGGGTGGATGACCTGAGATCAGAAGTTCGAGACCAGCCTGGCCAACATGATGAAACCCCGATTCTACTAAAAATGTAAAAATTAGCCAGGCATGGTGGCAGGTGACTGTAATCCCAGCTACTTGGGAGACTGAGGCAGGAGAATTGCTTGAACCCAGGATGTTGCAATGAGCTGAGATTGCACCACTGCACTACAGCCTGGATGACAAGAGCAAAACTTCATCTCTAGGATAAAAGCATCTATAGGAGCAAGCTCATCTTTCCAAGGTTCTTCCTTCTTAGTTCCTCTAGTTTTCCTAGCCTTAGTTGGTATCCAGTGAATTAGCCAGCTTTTCTTATATTTTCATATATTTTAATATTTTACGTAAGTGGGAGCATTGGTATGTCATAAGATATTCCATCCCATCCTCATGCCTGCTTGCTACCATTTGTGCTTGTTTTTAAGAGCTAAGATTTCTTACATTTAGTTCTCAACTTTATTTACAAGATCTTGAATTTTTATGGTACTTTTATTAAAATCTACTGTGCCAGAGGGCCCCAAGACCACCCCAGGTGTGATGGTTTGCTAGGAAGATTCACAGGACTATAGTATGTTTTATATAGTTACACTTATTGCTAAGGTTTATTACAGCAAAAAGATAGAAAGCAAAATCAGCAAAAGTAAAAGGTACATGGAGCCACATCCAAAGGAAACCAGGTACCAGCTTCCTAGAGTTCTCTTTCAGTGGAGTCTCATGGGACATGCTTATTCCTCTGTCAGTGAGTTGTGAAATGTTTACCAGGGAGGCTCATTAGAGACTGTGCCCAGGGATTTTACTGGGCCACTTCATGTAGGGATCCTCTGTCTAGCATTTACAGTTCAGACTCCCAGAAGGAAAGCAGGTCTTCAGCATGAACTATATTGTTGCATAAACAGTTTGGCACAATGAGCCACTCTTATCAGTTAGGTTCATGGAAACCCTCCTGAACCTCCTCAAATAGACGTTCTCACAAGGCAGCCAAAGGCCAACCTTGCCAGCAAGTCTTTTCAAGGATAGCTGTTTAGGCCTATTAACTCCTTTTTTTTTTTTTTTGGCTGATAACTTTTTTTCTGTATACCAGTCCAGTGAAACATTTATTCAGTATACTAGGAAAAATTGTTGGGGACCTAAAATAGGTCAGCAATGTCATATCTAATATAATCTCATTTTTTTCTTAGTAAAACTCTGAGAAACAGTAGTAAGTAAAATAAAACAAAATTATTTTTCTTTAATATTCCCAGGAAAGTGTACTCAGTGAGGGAAAATAACATCTTCTCAATCATAATCTTAATATTTTATTCTTTTTAACATTTTAAGTTGAGATAGTAAAATGCTGGTATGTTATGGTAAGTAACATTTTCTTCCTTCATTAATTTTTGTTAATGGGCAGATAAAATGACTGTGTAAAGAAATTGTATATTCATTCTTTTCTTTTAGCCTAAGAAAGCTGTCAAGGTAAAACCTCACCCACCTATAGCTCCTCGACCTTCTAGTGGTTCCACTGTACCATCTCGCCACCGATTGTTAAGGGTTCTCCCCAACATTGGGCAATCTTGTTTACCTTCTCTTGGGAACAAGTATCTGCCTGAAACATCCAGGAATGCAATTTCAAGTTTGGTAACTCAGCTCCCTGCTGAGAGACCCATATCTTCTATCACTGGTGAATTTCTTAAGGAAGATAATAACTGGAAGAATAACACACTGTCTCACTCCAGTAGCAGCATCAAACTACCTCCTCAGATACCCCACTTGGAGTTGAGAAATGATGAAGAGCTTGCTGACTCTGTTCTCCATCTTGGATCATCCCTGCCTAGGCGGTCAAAACACTTTTTAGGAAACTTGCCATCTAGTAATGAGGAGGACCCTGTTTTGCTTCCACCTACAGAAGAATGTGTAACCGAAGAATCGCTTCTACCTGAAGTAGGCTCACTGGCTTCATTTGCAGAAGGAAGTGCTGATGAACAGAACAGTGGCTTAGAAGGTGCATGCAAAGTGAATCCGGAATTGTTACTCACTAATGCTGACAAAGGGTTGAAAGCTCCAGAGCAGCATCTCAAGCATGTTGCAAGAGTGCTGAATGGGGAATCTGTAGAGGCTTCAGTTCTTAACTACCGGGAATTAAGTCCTCACAAGAACAGACTCTTGTCACCTCTTCGCTGTTCTGCACCAAGGTCGCTACATAATTCTCTGGTGAAACCACAGAGACAGTCCAAATGTTTTCAGTCTGGGAAACTACAGTCTTCTTCTCAAAATGTGTTCCAGTCACTGGATGTTCGAAACATAACTGATTCTTCTTTCTCTAGGACTACTCACTTTCGAGGTGTTAAAGTTGATTCGCCTGGGAAAAGATCTGATGTTATTTCCAAAATTGAGGCTCGGGATATCACAGAAATGGCTAACAAGGCTTCCAAAGAGCCTGTTGATTGTGTAAATAATATCAGTTTTCTTGCTTCACTGGCCCGGAGCACAAGCAGAGATAGTTTACAGAGCACACGTGGAGCAGGCAGGCTTCGGACCCCTGGAATTGGGCTGTCTAAAAACCTCCAGCATTTTCAGGAAGAAAACCTTAGGAAAAGTTCTCCCCAGTTAGAACATACAGAATTTTTTTTTGTAAGTATTTTCCTTTCAACATGCTCTAATAGTTACCCTTGTAGTGATCCAACATATTTAAAGTTTAGTTTCCATTTACATAAATAAGGAAGGCTAAGATTTGATTGTTTTCATAAGTTTATCTGAAAATGTTTATTTAGTTTGTAGAAAATCTTGATGGTTGAATTTTGAATGCTGGTTTAGCCCTGAACTGAGAACAGTAATTCTAAAATAAGTTCTTGTAAACAGTTTATCAGATATGTATGTATGTATATGTTGCTCAGATTGGCCTCGAACTCCTGGGCTCAAGCAATCCTCCTGCCTCAGTCTCCTGAGTAGCTGGGAATATAGGTACATGTCAATGCACCTAGCAATATATATTTTTAAATGCTAAGTATTTTTAATGTTTTTTCCATCCCAAGTAAGAACTTTTCATTTGAGTCAGCAAATTTTACTCTCTTTCTCTCGCTTTTTATGTGTGTGTGTGAGCCAGGGTTTCATTCTGTCACCCAGGCTGGAGTACAGTGACACAATCATGGCTCACTGCAGCTTTGACCTCGCGGGCTCAAGCAATCCTCCCACCTCAGCCTCCCCAGTAGCTGGGACTACAGATACATGTAACCATGCCTGGCTAACTTTTGTATTCTTTGTAGAGATGGGGTTTCACCATGTTGCCCAGGTTATTCTCAAACTCCTGGAGCACAGTGACGCAATCACAGCTCACTGCAGCTTGATGTCCCAGGCTCAGGTGATCCTCTCACCTCAACCTCCCAAAGTGCTGGGATTACAGGCATGAATCACTACGCCCAGCAAATTTTACCCTCTTAAATAATAAGCACAATATTGCTAGATGTGGAATCAGGTTTTGAATTAATTTAATTAAACAAAAATTGGATTAAATAATTTAAAATAAAAGTCCAACAGCATCTTAGTGGTAAGTTACAAGTATTTCATGTTTGTTGATCATTTCTATTCTTTGTTGACTCACCTCTGTAGATGTTTTGTGTTTTAATTGTAGTCTACCCATGGTATTGGAATGAATGGAAATAATGCAGCAGCAGGGAAAAGAATAGGTAAGCTACAGATAATTTTGAAAACAATATAAGGCTGATAATTACATAATTATGCATCCGGTTGAATTTTCCAAGAGAAACGGGAAGAACATTCTCTGTGTTATGTACAGAGTAAATTGTCTCCCTAAATGTTTTTCCAATTAAGAAAATAATTATGAGAACTGACTTTAGGACACATACAAAGAATACAACAAAATTGAAATTGGGATCTCTTACCTTGGAAGAGGTATTATCTATGTCAAAAAAGCCAAGATTATTGAAGAATGAACACGTAGTTCTCAACTACCTTAGTTGCTGGCCACCATAGAGCCATGTGGGTTTTGAAGAATTACTCTAGAAAGGTATCTTTCAGCATCATGGTCGAACATCAGAGGTGGTGGTAAGAATCTCTTTTTGATGCACTGGTCATTTCTGAATAAAAGAAAGGGACAGTCTCTAGGGCCAGCCCTTTCCAAGACAATAGTAGTGGAATTGAGTATAATATAACATTAACACTTCTTTCTGCCAATACAGTAGTAACACATTAAAAATGTGTTGTCTTGGCCAGTCTTGTCTTTTTTTCTTTTCTTTTTTTTTTTTCTTGAGACAGAGTCTCATTCTGTCACCAGGCTAGAGTGCAATGTCGCTCTCTTCTGCTCACTGCAACCTCTGCCTCCCGGATTCAAGTGATTCTGCTGCCTTAGCCTCCCAAGTAGCTGGCACTACAAGTGCATGCCACCATGCCCAGATAATTTTTGTATTTTTAGTAGAGACAGGGTTTCACCACGTTGGCCAGGATGGTCTTGATCCCTTGACCTCCTGATCTGCCTGTCTCAGCCTCCCAAAGTGCTGGGATTGCAGGCATGAACCACTGCACCTGGCCTGGCCAGTCATTATTTTCAAGGAGGAAAGAAGCCATATTTTTAAATATTTTAATACCCAGACCAGGGATAGGAAACTCATTACCAAAGATGTGCCACCTTTGTAGTCCCAAGGTTTTAAAACATTGGCTATGGTTGTCATGTGAATTTTATGTTTTTATGGAAGACATTTAGGGTTTGTTTTTCATTCCTATGTAAGGCCTAAGTTTATAAAGTCATAATCTATTTGCATATTTTAAAAATTCTTTTGTATTGTGGTAAAATAAACATAAATTTTACTGTCATAACCATTTTTAATTATAAAGTTCAGTGATTTTCACATTGTTAGGCATCTATCAACGCCCATCCTTCTCCAGATCAGTTTTCATCTTACAAAACTGAAACACTTTTCGCCGTCTACCACCCTGGCAACCACCATTTCATTTCCTAACTCTACAATTTTTTAGGTACTCTTACCTCATGGAAGTGGAATCATACAGTATTTGTCTTTTTACGACTGGCTTATTTCACTTATCAGAATGTCCTCAAGGTTTACCCATGTAGTAGCATATGTCAAATATTTTCCTTTCTGGGGCTAATACTCTGTTGTGCATGTGTGTACATGTACACACATACACACACACTATATATACCCATACACACACCACCACATTTTGCTTATCCATTCATCCATTAATAGACAGTTGTATTGTCTATTAACATGTTTCCATGTTTTAGCTATTGTGAATAATGATGCTGGGAACATGGGTATACAGATATGTCTTTGAAACACTACTTTCATTTCTTTAGAGTATATACCGAAATGAAATTGCTGGATCAGAAGCTATTTCTAATTTTTTGATGAACCATCATATTATTTTACACATTTGCTGTATTATGTTACATTCCCATCAACAGTGCAAAAGAATTCCAGTTTCTCCATATCCTTGGCAACACTTGTTATTTTCCTATTTTTTTGCTAGTAGCCATCCTAATGGATGTGAGGTGATGTCATTGTGGTTTTCATTTGTTTATCTGTGATGATTAGTGTTACTGATTATTGATTTCCTAATTAGTTTAGTTGATTTCCTGATGAGTAGTTTCATGTGCTTATTGGCCATTTGTAGATATTCTTTGTAGAAATGTCTTTTCATGTTTTTTACCCAGTTTTGAATTAGGTTTTGTTGCTGTTGTTGTTGTTGAGTTTTAGTAGTTGTTTATATATTCTAGATATCACTCCCTTATCATATAAATGATTTGCTAAGTTTTCTCTCATTCTGTGAGTTGCCTTTTTACTCTGTTGATACTGTCTTTTGATGCACACAAGTTCTTAATTTTTAAGGAAATCCAGTTTGTCTATTTTCTTCTTTTGTTACCTGTGCTTTTGGTATCATATCCAAGAAATCACAACCAAATTCAATATCATGAAGATTTTCCCCTGTCTTTTCTTCTAGAAGTTTTAATAGTTTTAGGTCTTATGTTTAGGTCTTTGATCCATTTTGAGTTAATTTTTGTATAGAACATAAGGTCAGGGATCTACCCTTTTGCATGTAACATCCCATTTTTTTACCTTTTGTTAAAACACTGTCCTTCCTCATTGACTGGTCTTGGCTCCTAAGTCATTTGATCATGTATTCAGGGGTTTGTTTCTGGGCTCTCTACTCATTGGTCTACATATCTGTTTTATGCCAGTATCACATTGTTTTGTTTACTGTAATTTATTGACTTTTAATATTATAGCTGTTGTTTTTCCTTGACAAATAACTCTGTCCTGCCCTAAGGCACAGCTAATCTTCTTGGAAATTTGCATTGCCCCCATCCCTACTCACTCAGCTCTAGTTCAGTCGTCAGTGTTGCTTCGCGTCTCACTGCTCTTCTAAAACTGCTATTGCTGTGGTCACTGAAGATCATAATTTCAAATACAGTGGATACCTCCGTATCTTGTATCTTACTTGATTTTTGTATCCCTCATTCTTGAAATATTTTTCTTTTTTTTTTTTCTAGGCTATCACATTTTTTACAAATTTTTTCCTTTCTTTTAATCTTTTTTTTTTTTAACCTCAGTTTTCTTTTTTTTTTTTTAACCAGCCCTCTGCTGGTCCCCAGATATGTGTTCTTTTTGTTTGATTTCATTTAGGTTTGAAGTATCAGCTGCTAGCCTCAGTAGAGATATGTTACTTGCTGCCATTTTTCTCACCATAATAACTATCATTCTGAATTATCTAGAATAGTCTCTATATATTTTAATGTAAGTTTCATTTAATTGAGTTCCTAGATTCCTCCCTTGGTCCTCTGTTCTTTTCACTATAAGGTCTCCCTTGGAAACTGTATCCATTCTTATAGTTTTAGCCATTTATTTTTAGGCAGATGACTACCAACCTTGCATCTGGAACATTAATTTATTACTTTTTTGCTGCTTTTCTGTTGAGGCGGCTTCAGAGAGGAGTTGATAATTGAGGCTGTCTTACAGGATAAGTCAAATTCTACTGGATTGACAATGTAGAAAATTTATTTTAGAAGAGACTTCAGATGTGGATGGACTTGGTACATCCTTCAGGGTGGGTACGACGTGGTAAATTACAGTGTCTCCAGATAGTTAGAAAGGCATTGTATTGGCATAATAATACCTTAAATGCCAGTCCAAGGAATTTAGATTTTTCTTGTTTATAGTAGGGAAACTATGTTTAGCAATGGTTTCTAGCACACAGTAGTTGACTAATAGATAGTTTTCTCTGAGTGGTAGAAGGATGTATGGAAGCTGCTCTCATAGGGGTCTGGTAGTTTTCTCTGAGTGGTAGAAGGATGTATGGAAGCTGCTCTCATAGGGGTCTGCACTTATATTTTTGTGTGCTGCCTCATTACTGTCACTAATGTGTTCTCGGTCTCTACACATTCACAAGAGTTTTTGGTGGTTTTTTTTTTTTGTTTTTTTGTTTTTTTGTTTTTTTTTTTTGAGACGAAGTCTTGCTTTGTTGCCTGACCAGGCTGGAGTGCAATGGCATGATCTCAGCTCACTGCAGTCTTCTCCTTCTGGGTTCCAGTGATTCTCTTGCCTCAGCCTCCCGAGTAGCTGGGACTACAGGCGTGTGCTACCATGCCAGCTAATTTTTGTATTTTTAGAAGAGGCGGGGTTTCACCATGTTGGCCTGGCTGGTCTCGAACTCCTGACCTTAAGTGATCCACCTCAGCCTCCCAGAGTCCTAGGATTATAGGCATGAGCCACTGTGCTCAGCCTCGTAAGAGTTTTTGAATGAAACATTGTGGAGAATGTTGAGTTAAGCATCTCCAAAGGAAGAAAAAAATGAAGATGTGACTGTAGTGAATTGAATTATCATCAGAAATTCTTCCACCATTGTTTAAGGAAGAATATCTTAAGCCTGAATTTTAAAGATAGTTTTGAGTAGATTAACTTCCATTGGACATCCTGTAACATATGCCTTTCTTTGGTGTCCTGTGCAACTGCAAGTAAATATCTTTATAAAAATATTTTAGGTGGTGGAATTACCCCATCACTTTTGTGGGATGTTCTTGGTAACTCCAAGTGCACTTGAGAAAAAAAACTTTATTAACTGAGTTAGTACCCAGGTACCATTAAGAGTCACTCAGTTGTTTCAAATTTTGTTTCTAGTTTTGGCAAGATCTGAGAGTATTTTAGACTGGTAATAAAGAAGACTTAATTTTGCTGGGCTTGCATACAAATTACCTAATCTCTGTTGTGACAAAAGACAGAAAACTAATTAATTGTAAATCCAATTTTTTTAAACAATTTTTAATTGCACAAACAAAATTGAACAAAGCAATTTTTTATACAATTTATACAGAACAATTTTTTGTACAATTTTTAATTGTACATACACAATTGAACAAAAATAATTTTTAATTGTAAATCCAAATTTTTGAATCCTGTAAGGATTTTTAGGCTTTTAGGTGCCAAATAAATAACAAGCATAGGCCTCCCAAATCTTTTTCAGTGGTGGAGAAAAGGTGCCAGCACCATTGACACTACCATTTTTACCCCACTCCTTCCACTTGTTCTTGCATTCTTTCTTTGCCTCTTGCTTCTTAACCTTTGAGTGACATCAAGCACTGTGTACTTGCATTGTCACTTTATCAACTATGGGCAGTAACCGAGCCTCTCTGCTTATGAGTCGGGTTTGTTGACATTTTGGTCAGTTCTAAAAGACATTAAGAAATTGATTTAATTCTTTCTTATATAATAACAGATATGCTCTTATTTTTAAGGTAAAAATTCAAGTTGTTACAGTAGTACAGAATTCAGTAAATATTTTGGAAAACTAGTAGTACTGTGAAATTGAGCTGTGTACTGTGTTAGTCACTATTATTAATATGACATTTTATATAATAATAACATGTTTAAAACTTTCAGAGTGCTTTTTACATATATGGACTAGTTGACCTTAAAGTGCTTATTAACCTAGAGAGAAAAATACATGTTCTATTATCTTAAAAATAACTTGAAGTTTTGAAAGAATAAATGACTTGCTCATGATTTGATGAACTTACTTTCTGTGGTATAATTGGACTAAAAGGCATGTTTTATGATACTCTGGTACTCCTTTTTGGATGTGAACAAACAGAATGTTTGCATTGCAGTCATCTTCTCAGCAGTTTCATCAAATATGATTTTGAGATAGACATTTTTCTGTATTCTCTGTTAAAATTTGGTGTACTTTATATGAACTGATTACCATTAGAAATAATCAGAAAAGTGGTGTGGATAAAAAGTTCTAAAAAATAAGTGCTGATCAGTAGAAACCTACCACATCTTAAAAAAAAAAGTTCTACTGCAACTTGACAAGTAGACTTTCTAAGTAATTTTAGATATAAAAATAGCACCAATTAATTTTTATGGCATAGATATTTACTTTGATAGGACTGTGTTTTGTGTTTTGCTTAATAGTATTTCATGTTTAGGATTTGATGCCTGTGTTAATCAAGGTGTCCTTTCTCTAAATAGGAGAATGTACTACTCATCACCTCCCACCTGTGAAAGCCCCACCTCACACAAAGAAGAAAACAACAAATCATTGTTTTCTTTGTGGAAAGAAAACAGGACTGGCTACTAGCTACGAATGCAGGCAGGTTGGCCAGCTGGAGAGGCTGAGATGCTTTCTCTGTGGTAACCCAGCTTGGGGATTATGCAAAATAAAATATTTAAATTGCCTATTAATAACATCATTAAGATGATGTTCAAATAGCTATGTTCGGTTGAACTAATCGCTGAAGTAAAGAACAAGTAGATAGCTCACGGGTTTCCAAAAGACAAAAACAGTTCCTTCCTTGTTCTTTAAATTTGGGGATTTAAACCAATCTGAGAGTGTACCTTTTTTGTGTTATGATGAGCCTGCTTGGATTTTGTTTGAATGGCACCTTGGAAGAGCCTCTCCCTGAATATCTTTTTAAAATTTAACAAAAATAGATTATAAGTCAATATAAAATAGATGAATAGTATATTTCCAAAAAAGTATGAAATTTTTCTTACTATAATTATTTAATTTGTTAGTATTGACTGATATTCTTTAGGATAATATATCATATTATCTTGGCTGTCTAGGCTTGAAAATAACTGCTGCTGTGGCTTTTTTTTTTTTTTTTTTTTTAAAGACAAGGTCTCACTTTCTCATTTAGGTTGGAGTGCAGTAGTGCAATCATAGCTCACTGCAACCTTGATGTCTTGGGCTCAAGCGATTCTCCTGCCTCAGCCTCCCTAATAGCTAGGACTATAGGCATGTACCACCACACCTGGTTAATTTTAAAATTTTTTTGTAGAGACAGATCTCACTATATTGCCTAGGCTGGTCTCGAGCTCCTGGCCTCAAGTGATCTTCTCACCTTGGCCTCCCAAAATGCTAGAATTTCAGGTGTGAGCTGCCACCACACCTAACCCAATCACTACTTTTCAGAGTATATTCTGTTCAAATGAAAACAGCTTGTTACTAGAAATATTTTTAAAAAATCATTTCATGGCATAGATTTTACTATTTTAATTTTCTCATTAGACTGAATTTCTCAGAAATTCATAATTCTTTCTGGTATACTAGGTATAAGGAAAATCATAGGCATATTTTTCAGCTTTTTGCAGTTTTACTAATGATAAGAGTTCTATACCGTTTCATTCTATAATGGCTTCTTTATCATAAATTGTCATATTCATAGACAATTTGTTCTTTTTGGGGGTATTTATGCTTGTTTACCAATGGAAGGGAAATGTAAGCACTGAAATTGCTAAAAAGAACCAAGGGCTCTGTTGGAATACCTGAAGTCAAGCTCCCAGACAGATGAACCTTTCATAGAAATATGACTATTCACGTAAATTTTTTTGTGCTTTAGATGTGGAAACAACTTCTGTGCATCTCATCGTTATGCAGAAACTCATGGCTGTACCTATGATTACAAGAGTGCAGGGAGGAGATACTTGCAGGAGGCAAATCCTGTGGTTAATGCACCAAAACTTCCAAAAATCTAACTCTTCCTCTGCACCTTACTGTTCTGCCCGGGAATCGTATTATAATGACAGAAGAAATACTGTTTAGACTGCATTATTTTTGTTCGACTCCAAAAGATTTGCCAAATAACAAAAACATACAATGCATACTGTTGGAGAACAAGAATACTACTGTATTTTACACCTTTATTTCTTGGAGAAACAAAGTTTTCAAAGTAGTTTTAAAAACTTTACACTGGATGATTTAGCTTTGTTATTGCATGTCTTGTGTTAAGTGTTTTATATTTGATATTGCAGTTTTAATAGACAAATCTTCAAAAGATGCACTTTAGGAAATTAAATATTTTCTAAATAACCAGACTTCCACATTTACAGAATGAACAGTCATGTAATGAATGGCTCTACTCAAATTGACCATATGGTTTTTTCCTTTATCTTTCTTTTCTTCTCCTTTTTTTTTTTTTTTTCCAGAGGTGGGATGAGTGGAGATTTTTTTAAAATCCCATGTATGAGAGTTTACTGGGTTTACTAGCAAGTTCCTTTTTACTTCAAGCTACTTCTGATAAAAAAAAAAAAAAAAAAAAAAAAGAACATTTTTCCAGTGTGGTTTTTAACAGCTACGTATTTCTTGCACATTCAGATTGGCATTCAAGACATGTATCCACTCTATAAAACACATCATGTTCATGATAGTGTATATTTTACTACTTTTTGAATGTTAATTTTAAACAGAAGATGTCCCACTTGCCATTAAATATAGAAATCAACTTTTTACCTTTTGAAAATGGCTACATTTAAAACAAAATCTCACAGCTTGGTTTCTCTTATTTGTTGAGTGCTATTACAAGGAGAAATTCAAATAAATATTCAATTTCATTATGAGTTTTATTATTTATTTGTAATAATTTTTCGTTTATAAATACTTTTCCTTTTATAAAACTATTTAATTAAATGAGTGATTTATTTTACATAGAAAAAATAACTCTCAATATAAAAGTATTCTTTTAGGAGATTAAGGGCCCTGTTTCCCCAGGTGTAACCAGAAACCATTAAGGCATTTGAGAGGCCACTTGCTGTAGAGAAGCTCAGCTGAGATTGATGCTGAACCCTGGTAAACAACTAGCACCCAACCCAGGCAGACTCTGCGGCTCTCGGGTAGCAGACTCTGGTAAGGGTACCAGAAGGCTAATGTAGTAGCTGTGAGGGGCCTCTTCCTTCACTTAAGATTGGATGAACTGGAGAGCTCCCTGCCTTTATTCAAGTAAGAAATGAAATGTTGATTGAGACAGATGCCTTCAGATAAAGAGGCCAGTACATTTACAAGAGGAAATGGCTAAAAGTTAGCAAAGGAGCCATGCAAATAGGGGTTTGAAGGCATGCTTTAAGAAGGGTGGATATAGGTGGATGAAAAATATTTTCATTTGTGTTGTGAATAATTCAGTGTTTCCTCCCCTATCAAAAAAACATGTCTTTTAGACATTTAAAATAAAAGAACTGCATTACAGAGATAGACTAATGAGAAATGGACCATAACATATTTATTCTACAAACAAATATGAATGCTTAGGGCATACTTGAGGTAGTGTACTATGCTTTTTAAACCAAGACTATAAAGAGAAGTAAGTCTCTATATTTTACTAAAACTTATGGCCAAAGTTACATCTTTTTACTAGTTTTCAAGTAACTGAGAGCTGAACAGTTTTAATTCAACTAGTTATTTTATTTAGGGACATTTCCTTAAGCTTTAAATTCTTACACAGACACATTCCAAATTTTAGATACATTTTATCTGTCTTTGCATTTCCAGTAATTAGCAGGGTGGAATGCATGTAGGTACTGGTTAAACATTAGTTGAATAAATTGATGCATTGGACAACTTGATTTTTTTTTTTTTTTTTTTTTTTTTTTTTTAGATGGAGTCTGCTCTGTCACTCAAGCTGGGAGCAGTGGTGTGATCTCAGCTCACTGCAACCTCTGCCTCCTGGGTTCATGTGATTCTCCTGCTTCAGCCTCTGGAGTAGCTGGAATTATAGGCACTCACCACCAAGCCTGGCTAATTTTTTTATTTTTAGTAGAGCTGGGGGTTTCACCACGTTGGCCAGGCTGGTCTTGAACTTCTAACCTCAATGATCTGCCCACCTTGGCCTCCCAGAGTGCTGGGATTACAGCCATGAACCACAGCACCTGGCCCCATGACTTTTTTAAAAAGGCATTTATATTGTTTTATTTAGCTAAGCCCATTTATATATGACAAAGTTCAGTTTCTGGATTTTTTTAAAACAGCATTTGGTTTTAACAGCACTAAAAGTTTAAAATTTTTAACTTTTAGCTATGTGAAATATTTTCAGGTTATATTTAATGTAGTCATTCTAAAATGGGAAAACCAAATACTCAGATGCTCTTAAAATTCCATCAGTGATGTAACTCGTGGAGAGACTTAATTATTTTTAAAAAGACAGCAATTCATTTTCTCATATATGTTTAATGTTTTTAAGCCATCAAGACAAATAATCAAATTTTGCATCTAGTCATGTTTTTCAAAGTGTAACCCCTCTACCACTCCTGGAACATGAGATAATTTTAGGTATTACATGGGTGAGCATTTGTAATAAGTACATATTTTTAATGTATTGGAAAATAAAAGTATATGCAGTTTAAGTTAAAAATAAAGTAAAATGTGGCCAGGCATGGTGGCTCACACCTGTAATCCCAGCACTTTGGGAGGCCCAGGTGGGTGGATCACCTGAGGTCAGGAGTTCAAGACCAGCCTGACCAACACGGAGAAACCCCATCTCAAATAAAAAAATAAATAAAGGTAAAATACATTAATTTAGATTTAAAATGTTGGTTTAAAATTGGCAAGGATTAATATAGCAAAAATCATACAAATAGATCTGAATGACAAAAAAAAAGTTTTGTTTTTTTTTTTGAGATGGAGAGTCTTGTTCTATTGCCCAGGCTGGAGTGCAGTGGCACAATCTAGGCTCACTTCAATCTCTGCCTCCTGGGTTCAAGTGATTCTTCTGCCTCAGCCTCCCAAGTAGCTAGGATTACAGGTGTCCACCACTATGTCCAGCTAATTTTTTGTATTTTAGTAGAGACAGGGTTTCACCGTTTTGCCCAGGCTAGTTTCGAACTCCTGACCTCAGGTGATCCGCCCGCCTCAGCCTCCCAAAGTGCTGAGATTACAGGCGTGAGCCACCGCGCCCAGCCCTGAATGCTGAAATTTATGAATTGAAGGTATGGACCAGGTGCGGTGGCTCACGCCTGTAATCCCAGCACTTTGGGAGGCTGAGGCAGGGGAATTACAAGGTCAGGAGATCGAGACCATCCTGGCCAACATGATGAAGCCCATCTCTACTAAAAATACAAAAAAATTAGCTGGGTATGGTGGCACACGCCTGTAGTCCCAGCTACTCGGGAGGCTGAGGCAGGAGAATTACTTGAACCCAGGAGGCAGAGATTGCAGTGAGCCAAGGATCACGCCACTGCACTACAGCCTGGGTGACAATGAAAGACCCCGTCTCAAAAAAAAAAGAAAAAGAAATGAAAGCATGATATCTTAAGTGTTCTTTGAAAATTAAGTTAAACTTTGAAACGGCTGATGAAATTAATATACATGGTTTTAGAAAAACTAAGGGTTAAAAATGTAGGCTGGTCATGGTGGCTCACAGCTGTAATCCCAGCACTTTGGGAGGCTGAGGTGGGTGGATCACAAGGTCAGGAGTTCAAGACCAGCCTAACCAAGATGGTGAAACCCTGTCTTTACTAAAAATACAAAAATTAGCTGGACATGGTGGCAGGCGCCTATAATCGCAACTACTTGGGAGGCTAAGGTAGGAGAATTGCTTGAACGCCAGTGGCAGAGGTTGCAGTGAGCCAAGATCGCACCACTGCCCTCCAGCCTGGGAAACAGAATAAGACTCCATCTCAAAAAAAAAAAAAAAAAAAAAAAAGTAAAATTTTGTCATTGACACCCTCTTCCAATTTCTCCTAATAATCAATTTTAGTTTTTCTAGTGGTTACCATCATAACACTAGCCAGTATATTTTAGATGTTATTTTATTATACTCTATATTTAAAATGAGGAATTAGCTTAACAACACATTACCTCAGTGCTTCCTAATTTTTGTCAGTGTATTAGTCTGTTCAGGCTGCCACAACAAAACATCACAACCTACAGAAATTTTTCTCACTGTTCTGTAAGCTACAAGTCTCAGATCAAGGTCCAACAGGGTCAGTTTCTGGTGAGGACTCTCTTTCTGGCTTGTAGACAGCTGCCTTCCTGCTGTGTCCTCACATGGCTTTTCCTCAGGGAAAGGAGCATGAGTGCTCTCTGGTTGTCTCTCTTTTTTTTTTTTTTTTTTTTTGAGACAGAGTTTTGCTCTTGTTGCCCAGGCTGCAGTACAATGGCTCAATCTCAGCTCACTGCATCCTCCACCTCCCAGGTTCAAGCGATTCTCCTGCCTCAGCTTCCCAAGTAGCTGGGATTACAGTTGTGCACCACCATACCTGGCTAATTTTGTATTTTTAGTAGAGATGGGGTTTCTTCATGTGGATCAGGCTGGTTTCAAACTCCCAACCTCAGGTGATCTGCCCACTTCAGTCCCAAAGTTTTGGGGTTACAGGCATGAGCCATCATGCCCAACCTGGTGTCACCTTTCTTTCTTTCTTTTTTTTTTTTAAGACGGGGTTCCACCATGTTGGTCAGGCTGGTCTTGAATTCCCGACCTCAGGTGATCCACCCGCCTTGGCCTCCAAAGTGCTTGGATTACAGGCGTGAGCCACCACACCCAGCCCTGGTGTCACTTCTTATAAGGACAGCAGTCTTGTCAGATCAGGGCCCCACCCTTATTACCTAATTTAATCTTAATTACTGCCTTACTCCAAATATAACCACACTGGGGGTTAGGGCTTCAAAACATGAATTTTAAAGTGGGGAGCACATGCATTCAATCTCTAACATACTATTCATGGCCTGCCAGAATTCATGTTCTTGTCACATGCGGATATATTCCATTCCAGCCAAACAACACTAAAAGTCTTAACTTGTTTTAAGTATCAACTCCAGAGTCCAAAATCCAAAACCTAACTTAAGCATAAATCAGGTATGGCTGAGACTTCCAGTACCATTCATCCTGAGGCAAAATTCCTCTGACCTGTGAAATCAGACAATATGCACTTCCAAAACACAGTGATGGCACAGGCATAGGAAAGCCATTCCATCTCAGAAAGGAAAGACAAAAGGGATGACAAGTTTCAATCAAGTCCCCAAACCTGGCAATGCAAATCCCATTTGGTCTTAAGGTTCTAGAATTCTTTTTGATTTGATGCTATGCCCTTCAGGCCCACTTGGATGGCACTGTCACCCCCATGGAACTGGACCTCAGCCTTGTCCCTGAGGTACTGGGCAGTGGGATCCTGGCCTCCCCTGAATGAAGAGGTCTCACCCTTTGAAGTGGAGGAACCAGCCCTGCCTCTTAGGCCTGTGGTGAGAGTGGCAGCCTGTGGTTCATGAGCAATATTTGAACCACTTTTGGGGCCATTCTTCACTTTTTACAAGGATAGCTCATGCTCATTGCCAGATAGCTCTTTTGTCTATTTCTGTAGAATCTGAGAAGTCCTGCAGCCTTTTTTCATTCCATCCTGATTTTCCTGTCCCCTTTAGTCCCAGCTGGCAGTGTCTCTGCTGGTATAATCCCATCTCTATTCTTGGCTTCTGCTCAGGTGACTGATTAAATCTATGGTCTATACCCACACTAATGTTATCAAATGGTTGTTCAGCCACATCTTTAATGCTCTCTTCAAGCTTTCTCATTTCTTTACAATGTGGACGGGCTGAGAATTTTCAGTATCTTCAAGTTCTAGTTTACTTTTGCCTAAAATTCCTTCAGTTTATCTCCTTGCATTTTAAGTGGCAGAGAAACCAAGTTGTTCCTTCAATACTTTGCTTAGAAATCTCCTCAGCTAAATTTAAATCCAGTTTCATTGCTCACAATTTCTACCTTTCACAAAACACTGGAACACAACTGAACTAAGGTCTTTCCATTTTATAACAAGAATCTTCTTTGTTTCTATATTATCCTGTTCTGCATTTCTGAGACTTCACCAGATAGGCCTTTAAAGTCCATCATGCACTGGGTGCAGTGGCTTATGTCTGTAATCCCAGCACTTTGGGGAGGCCGAGGTGGGCAGAACACAAGGTCAAGAGATCAAGACCGTCCTGGCAAACATAATGAAACCCCGTCTCTACTAAAAATACAAAAATTAGCTGGGTGTGGTGGCGTGTACCTGTAAGTCCCAGCTACTCAGGAGGCTGAGGCAGAATTGCTTGAACCCAGGAGGCGGAGGTTGCAGTGAGCCGAGATCACGCCACTGCATTCCAGCCTGGCGACAGAGCAAGACTCTGTCTCAAAAAAAGAAGTCCATCATTCCCATGAACATTCTATTGATGATGATATATGTATTCTGTAAGAATATGGAGGTTTCTCGCTGGCTCTGGCTCTTCTCTTTTCTTTCTGAGCCCTTATAAGAATTACCTTTGTTTTTTTGGAGACCAAGTCTTGCTCTGTCACCCAGGCTGAAGTTTAGTGGCATGATCTCAGCTCATTGCAACCTCCACTTCCTATGTTCAAGCAATTCTTCTGCCTCAGCCTCCTGAGTAGCTGGGATTACAGGTGGCTGCCACCACGCCCAGCTAATTTTTGTATTTTTGGTAGAGACGGGGTTTCACCATGTTGGCCAGGCTGGTCTTGCTTCTGACATCCAGTGATCTGCCCACCTCGGCCTGCCAAAGTTCTGGGATTACAGGCATAAGCCACTGCACCTGGCCTAGAATTACCTTTAATCCAGTCACCTGTTGGTCCATAGCTATCAACAGTCCCTTCAGGACACGATAGACTTCTTTTTTTTAGCATGCATGTTAAAACTCCTCCAGGCTCTAACGATTACACAGCCACTTCCCCTTTTTTGGTATTTGTTACAGAAATACCATACTTCTTAGTACCAAAATCTATCTGCTCAGGCTGCCAAAACAAAATATAGCTGGTCCTCCATATCTAAGGGTTTCACATCCATAGATTCAACCACCTGGGGACCAAAAATATTTCAGTTAAAAAAGGATATTTACATCTGTTGAACATGTATAGACGTTTTTCCCTCTCATTCTCAAAACAAGGCAGTGTAACTACAAAAGGATGTGCATAGGTTACGTGCAAATACTATGCCATTTTATATAAGGGACTTGAGCATCCATGGATTTTGGGTTCTACAGGAGGTCTTGGAACCAACCCCCATGGATACCAAGGGACAACTTTACCACAGACTGAGTGGCTTAGAAACAACAGAAATTCGTTTTCTCCCAGTTCTGAATTCTAGAAGTCCCAAACCAAGATCCAGCAGGGTTCTTTGTGGGTGAGGGCTGTCTTCCTGGCTTGCAGTTGGCAGCCTCCTTGCTGTGTCCTCACCTGGCCTTTGCTTGGTACATATGCAGCGGGGTGAGGGGCACTGGGGAGAGAGGAAGCTCTTCAGTGTCCCTTCTTATAAGGATAGCAGTCCTGTTGGGTCAGGGCCCTACTCTCATGACCTCTTTAACCTTAATCACATCACTTTCTTACTCCAAATACAGCCACACTTTTGTAGGGCTTCAACATAGGAATTGGGGGGGAGTTGGGGGCATATACATTCAGTCCATAAATCGATTATTTCAAATTCCCTACTCTACTGCAGTTACACTAGTCCATGTTACCATAGCTTTTAGGCTCCCTGAATTAGTTCTGTGCCCTTTACAACGTGTTTCTACACTTAGCTAGAGTGAGCTTACAGAAACAAAACTTTGAGCACATCAATGTTTGAAATATTTCAGTGACTTCCTTTGTTCTTAGGATAAAGACCCTGTGTTACTCTGTTTGACTTTTATCTTAATTTAGTATTCTTATTTATTTTGAAATACTTTCCACTTTATAGAAAAGTTATAAGTGCAGAAAAAGAACTTTCTGGATTTTTAAATTAATATTAATATTTCACCATATCTGCACTATCTATCAGCATGTGTTTGGCAATTGCCATTAGTCTTTCTGAACCATTTGAGAATAAGATGCAGACATCATGCCCATCCATCTGTATGTATTTCTAGTATGCATTTTCCCTGAACAAGGACACACTCTTAGCTAACTCCTCCTTTCTTTTTCCCCTTCCCTACCCTTCCTTTCCTCCTTCCCTCTTTTCTTTTCTCCCTTTTGTTCCCTGGGAAGTGCCTTTTGTTTACAATTTCTCATATCCTCCTCCACTCCTCAGGCTCCCTCACCACAAGCCTCAAAGTACCTTTCTTTGCAGACTTGGGGGTTGGGAGGTAGAGTGGGATCCCAGTTTTGGGGAGAAGAGGGTCTTCCTTAGGTGGCATTGAGCTTTGACATCTGTCTCTCTGGCTTTGGGAAGCCATGAGAACCAAAGTCACACTACTTGGTTTGGCATATGCACATAGGACACAGGATTTCAGTGCTCTGTTTACCTCTTTGGATACATTATTTCATTTCAATTTTATCCCAGTGATTCTTGAGTCGCCCCAGTTCTTTCTTTAAGCCTATATAAATTTGTTAGCCAGCATTTTCAGCTTGAGAGGTGGCTCAAGTAACCTATTTAGCCTTATTCCTAGAAAGATTTTAATTGGATATTTTCAAATTCATTCTCTTCGATTGTCAGTCATAATCTCTTTTTTTTTAATTGTTGGTTTATCTCAAATGTTTGGGAATTTTGTACATAGCAAAGAAGTAAGAATATGATTAGCATGGTGGGGCCTGAGGATAAGAGCGGAAATATTGCTTAACTTACATGTACTTAGTCACTACGCTTTATTAGGTAACCTTTTGCAAATTTATTCATTCAAATTATTTATGAGTGCCTCCCAGATGCAAAGGACTATAATTAGTGTTTGGAATATAGTAGTAAATTAGATAGGTGGAGTTTATATTGAAATATAGGCAGACTTTAAACAACTAATTGTGTTATGTAATTTTAATTTTGATAAATATTATAAGGGGGAAATATGTGAAGCTATGCAAGTATGCACCACAGGCACCTTACCTGGTTCAGGACTCCTGAAGTTGAAACTTCTGAAAGAGTCATGAATATTAGCTAGGAAAGTGGTGAGGGAGGTGATGGAGGAGAGGCCTAGGAGAAGAAATATATATAGTCAGCCTTCCGAATCTGTATTAATCTGTTTTCATGCTGCTGATAAAGACACACCCAAGACTGGGCAATTTACAAAAGAAAGAGGTTTATTGGACTTAACAGTTCCACGTGGCTGAGGAGGCCAGTCATGATGGAAGGAAGGCACCTCTTATGGCAAAAGAAGAGTTTCTGCAGGGAAACACCCATTTCTATTTATTAATTATTATTTTTTTTCTTTTTTTTTAACTTTCTTTTATTCACATTAAATGGAAAGTGAATTTTTATCCTTATTTTTGAGACAGAGTCTCACTCTGTCACCCAGGCTGGAGTGCAGTGGCATAATCTTGGCTCTCTGAAACCTCCCCTGTCCTGATTCAAGCAATTATCCTGCCTCAGCCTCCCAAGTAGCTGGGACTACAGGCACATGCCACCACACCTGGCTAATTTTTTTTTTTTTTTTTGAGACAGAGTTTCACTCTTGTTACCCAGGCTGGAGTGCAATGGCATGATCTCGGCTCACTGCAACCTCCGCCTCCTGGGTTCAAGCAATTCTCCTGCCTCAGCCTCCCAAGTAGCTGGGACTACAGGTGCGCGCCACCATGCCTAACTAATTTTTTTGTATTTTTAGTAGAGACGGGGTTTCACCATGTTGACCAGGATGGTCTTGATCTCTTCACCTCGTGATCCACCCACCTCGCCTCCCAAAGTGCTGGAATTACAGGCGTGAGCCACCGCACCCAGTCCCATTTTTTTGTATTTTTAGTAGAGCCCAGGTTTTGCCATGTTGATCAGCCTGGTATCAAACTCCTGAGCTCAAATGATCTGCTCACCTCAGCCTCCCTAAGTGCTGAGATTCTAGGTGTGAGCTACCATACCCAGCTGAAACTCCCATTTTTAAAATAATTAGATCTTGTGAAATTTATTGTCACGAGAACAGCATGGGAAACATCCACCCCCATGATTCAGTTGTCTCACTGGGTCCCTCCCACAACACGTGGGAATTAAGGGAGCTACAAGATGAGATTTGGGTGGGGACACAGAGCCAAGTCATATCAGTATCCAGGGGTTCTGCATTCATGGATTCAATCAAGGATTGAAAATATTCGAAAAAAATAGATGGTTGCGTCTGTACTGAACATGTACAGAATTTTTTTCTTGTAATTCCCTGAACAACACAGTATAACTATTTACATAGCACTTATGCTGTATGAGGTATTATAAGTAATCTAGAGAAGATTTAAATTATACAGGAGGATGCATGTAGGTTATGTGCAACTACTATGCCATTTTATATAAGAGACTTGAGCATCTGTGGATTTTGGTATCTGTAGGGGATCCTGGATCCAATCTCTGACCATAACAAGGGACAACTGTATATTCTGAAGGACTTTTTCCTAGTCAGACTTCATTCTCTTTATTTAGGAATCGGTGCCCTGCTGAGTGACTTTAGCCTGTATTTCATTGTCCAGAACCTGTTAAAAGGGTAGTCTTTCCCTTATAGCAGTTTAAAGCAAGGGAGAACAAGGTTGAAAAAGGAGATTGAGCTAATGACCTACAATACTTGCTACAGAAGAGGATTAGATTCCAAAAGAGTATTTAAGGTTTGTTGAGATAGAAGAAAAATGTAAAGAACAAAATCCTAATGAAGAGAATGCAAGAACACTAAATCAGTCCAAAAACTCATATCCAATTTGCCCAAGGAAAAAAATGAAACATTTTATTATGTGCATAGAGTAGAAAAAAAATGAATAAAATTGAGGTTCTAGTCTATATAGCATTTTAAAATTATAATCAATCTTTGGTATTTCATGATATTCAGTTCTACTTTACTACAAACAACATCTATCAATAGAAATACTTATACAATAAAGACTGTAAGGGGATAAAAGGTTGATAAAGGATAGAATAAATACTAATAGACTTTAGTCTTTAATAAAAAGAAAAAATTACAGATAGAATTAAAAAAATAAAATCTGGTACCTTGCTATCTAAGAAACACCTGAAGTAGAAAAATATAGACAAATAGTAGGCTAATCTTTTACTTTAGCTCATTTATTTGTACTGGTAAATCGTGTTTTATTATATGAATATGTTTCATTGTTATGTCAGCTGAGAGGACCTAGAAGCAACAATATCCTAGTAGCAATGAGCACCTGTGGCATATCTTGCTTTCTAATACCATTCTTTAAAAAGGGGACATGGCTCCTTGGAGAGCTGGCTGATTGTGGAACTAGGAGAGGAGATACATCTTTTTTTTTTGTTGTTTTTTTGTTTTTTTTTTTTTTAAGACTGAGTCTCACTCTTGTTGCCCAGGGTGGAATGCAATGGCATGAACTTGGCTCACTGCAACCTCCACCTCCTGGGTTCAAGCAATTCGCCTGCCTCAGCCTCCCGAGTAGCTGGGATTACAGGCACCTGCCACCATGCCCGGCTAGTATTTTTGTATTTTTAGTAGAGACAGTGTTTCACTGTGTTGGCCAGGCTGACCTTGAACTCCTGATCTCAGGTGATCTGCCCACGTTGGCCTCCCAGAGTGCTGGGATTACAGACGTGAGCCACCATGCTCAGCCAGAAATATGTCTTAAAGTGCCAGAAAGTAAGGAAGTACTGCAAAAAAGCCCCCAAGATATCAAAAACTGACAAGAACGACACTGTATGCTGGGGGACACAGGAACCAAATGAAATAAAGCATTCTCAATGGCCAAATCTAAAACAATCTGAGCAACAAAATTCAGTAGTATCGGCTTATAACTCAGTATAAAATAAATATCCATGATTTTATACTGATAGAAATGGATTAATAAATCAGGGAGAAGGGCCGTATTTTCCATACAGAATAATTCTTAGATACTCCACCCCCAAGGAGGAGGAGGAGCAAACGCCTCAAGCCTTAAGTGTGGGCTATGCATAGTGACTTTCTTCTAAACAGTACAGTCCGGAAATGCGGAAAAGAGTAACTTTACAGTGAAGAGACCTAACAAACTCTCCAGCAAGGTAGTGAAGGTCAACATCAGCAGGCATAAATCATGTTGCTATTGTGTTCACTTGATACCATGTGGTGAGTATGACACTTTGGTAGTCTTCTTCTCAAAACCCACAACCCCAATGTAACCATGAGGAAAACATTAGACAATGTCCAACCAAGTACATTCTATACAATACCTGACTAATATTCCTCAACATTATCAAGGTTATCAAAAACACGGAAAGTCTGAAAAACTGTCACAGCCAAGAGTGGAGGGACAGGCTGAGAGATGTCATGTGGTAGCCTAGATGGGGTACTGAAACAGAAAAGAGAAAGCTGAGGGAATCTGAAGAAAGCATGGACTTTAAATCATGTCTCAGTACTGGTTCATTAATTGTGAGAAACATACCATAGTAACGTTAGGTGTTAATGGGGAGAATGAGTGTGAGTTATATGGAAACTCAAATTTGAGTTTCTATCTTTGCAAATTTTCTGTAAATCTAAACTTGCTCTAGTTTTTTAAAAACAACTTTAAGGAAAGGTAACCTGCAGAAAGAAGTGAAATAGACTAGGTAGCAAGTGCCGTAATACCCATTGTAGATACAGTAGATACAGTAGAGTAAGTCAGCAGAAAAAAACAAGGTAGCTTTTAGATTTTTGTAGAGCATGGGACAAACAGTAGAGATTTCATTTTCTCGTTTACTTCATTGCTTTACAAAAACGTTCACTTTGGCGGCAGGAAAATTCATGTAAAATACAAAAGTCAACATTGCCTTCTTAGAAATACTGTGTTACAAAATACTGTCATTAAAATGTATAGCAATAAAGACTAAAAAGAATCTTCACATGTAGATCAAAGAATTCTAGAATCAATTATACTACATTTTAAAGTAGTACTTATTAAGTTTTTGAGTTATTTATTAAGCACCATTAAAGCTGTCATCACCAGAAAATTTATGGCGCCATATTCTTTATTCCAGAAAGGATTGCATATAGAAATGTCCGTGTTACCATGAAAGAAAAACTATAAAACTTGGGAAAAGAAGTCAGAAAACCAAAAGAAAGGAGGAAATGGAAATTAGGAAAAAAGCGAACACTGGAAATTGAATAAAATTGCAGTTGTCCTGAAATACTACAACCAAATTCACATCAACCTTACGTTAAGAAGGAAAAGCAAACTAGCAAAATTAGAAATGAAAAATAAAGTTCAATGCAGGGGAGCTGAAAAACGTATAATAGAAAGTTAGCAAAATAAGTAGTGCCCAGAAATATTTTCTTAGAAATTTTTCATTAAAATACAGTATTCACTCATTTAATAGATTTTTTTTTTTTTTTTTGAGACGGAGTTTCGCTCTTGTTACCCAGGCTGGAGTGCAATGGCACGATCTTGGCTCACGGCAACCTCCGCCTCCTGGGTTCAGGCAATTCTCCTGCCTCAGCCTGCTGAGTAGCTGGGACTACAGGCACGCGCCACCATGCCCAGCTAATTTTTTGTATTTTTAGTAGAGACGGAGTTTCACCATGTCGACCAGGATGGTCTCGATCTCTTGACCTCATGATCCACCCGCCTCGGCCTCCCAAAGCATTTAATAGATATTAATGGAGCCTCTGTTAGATGTCAGGATCAATTAAGTATTGTGGATACAGTGTTGAGCTAAACGTCCTTGCTTTTACCACACACTTAGATTCTAGAGGAAATAAACAAAACAAGTATGCCAGATGGTGTTAGGATTCTGTATTCATTTGCTAGGGTTACTATAACAAAGTATCACAGACTGAGTGGCTTCAGGGACAAATTAATTTTCTCACATTTCTGGAGGCTGGCAGTCTAAGATCAAGGTGTCAGCAGAGCTGGTTTCTTCTGAAACCTCCTTGCCTTCCAGATGACCGTCTTTTCCTTGTGTCTTCTCATGCTCTTTCCTCTGTGTGTGTCTGTGTTCCAATCTCCTCTTGTTACAAGGGCTTCTGTCATATTGGATTGGGGCCCACTCTTATCTCCTCTTTAAAAATCCTATCTCTAAATGTAGTCACATTCTGAGATCTGGGAGGACTTCAACATATGAATTTTGCAGGTAGAGGGACATAATTTAGACCATAACAGATAATACATTACGCTGTGGTAACAAATCAATCTCAAAAGCTCAGTGATTTAACACAACAAAGCTTTACTTTTCCACCATGGAAAACTCAGTGAGCCAGGCAACTTCCCAGGACAGCTGACCTAGGCGGTGACTCAGTGATTGAGGCCATGTCCGCTCTGTGACTTTACCACTGCAACATGTGGTCTAGATCACTGCAGCAGGGGAAGACAGAGTTAGAGGGCTGCATTTGGTGCTTTTGCCTAGATGCCCCTTTTTGTGCACAGACGATTGGCTAGAGCTGGTTATAGGGCCTGAGCTAGTTGCAAGGGTTATATGAAGGGGGCTGGTAGCAAACATATTTAATGTGCTATAAATGTCTCTGCCAGAGATGACAATAAGTGCTAACAAAAACCAAGCAGAGGAAGCTGACATTGATAGGAGTGCTGCTTCACAAAGGATGGTCAAAGACAACCTCTCTGAGAAAGTCATATTTGAATAAGCCACAAAGGAAGTGAGGAAATGGAAGGAAATGTTCTACTCTTGAGGAAACTAAGGAATAGCAAAGAAGCCAGGTGGCTAGAGCAAAGCAAGTGAGAGGGCGATGGGAATTAGGACCTAGATCACATAGGACTTCAGAGACAAGAACTCTGGATTTTATTCTGAATTGGGAAAATATCAAGGTTGACCTGCTCTTTGGTTTTGAAAAGTCACTTTGGTGATTGTGTAGAAAAAAAAAAAAAAAGACTGTAGGAGGCTAGGATGGAAGTTGAGAGAAATACATACCAGTCACCCACGTGGAAGATCCCAGGGCTGGGCCGGGCTGTAGCATGCTCCTGGATGATAGTCACATGCTCTCCTCTTTTCTCAACCACCAGATTCTCTCTCCCTTTACTCACGCTCAGCTTTTATTAAATTATCAACAATCAGAACAGAAATTCCATGTGCATCTGTTACAGAAACATAAGGGGTCCTGTCTATGTCCTGCTCACTGCACAGCTAATCACAGAGACGATTATTGCTGAAGAAGAAGGCTTCAATCACCTGTTGCAGCCAAAGAGATGGGAGGTCAGTCTAAGTCCATCTCCCTGACTGACTAAAATTTGGGGTTTATATAACAGGGAAGAAATACAACAATGTGTTGGAAAACAGGAACTAGGGAGGGGAGAGGAAACAAAAGGGAAGGTCAGAATGTGGTGATCTGTTAAGTTTCAGTTCTTTGATACTTTTTGAGAGGCCAGGGGTCCTTCCTGAGAAAGAAACTCAGATGAAACAAAGTTTAGAGCTTTAAGAACAGAAAGTCATTTTCTATGTTTAGCCAAAAGAACTATCTGCGAGACTATTGGGTAGGTTTCATATCCAACAATAAATCTACCAAGCTTTCTGTATCTGTGGCCAGCCATTCCATTCCCCTTCTCTTGTTTTTTCCTTATCCAAGGATGACTCCTCCAATCTACTCAAGATTTTCCTTCCTACAGCTGTCACTCTCTTGGACATCCCGTTACTAGAGCACTTGTATTAGCATATAAATATTTATTTTATTTTTTTTGAGACGGAGTCTGACTCTGTCGCCCAGGCTGGAGTGCAGTGGAGCCATCTCAGCTCACTGCTTGAACCTCTGCCGCCGGGGTTCAAGCAATTCTCCTGCCTCAGCCTCCTGAGTAGCTGGGATTACAGGAGCCTCCCACTATGCCCGGCTAATTTTTGTATTTTTAGTAGAGACGGGGTTTCACCGTCTTGACTAGGCAGGTCTGGAACTTCTGACCTCGTGATCCACCTGTCTCGGCCTCCCAAAGTGCTGGGATTATAGGCGTGAGCCACCTCGCCCGCCCACATATAAATTTTTAAACAGAAAACCTCAACCCTGCATCTCTTACCTGCTTTGATCCTATTTCCCTGCTATCCTTTGCAGCAAGAGAGCAATGACTGTATTTACTTGTCATCACCATCTGTTATCACAAGAATCATGCTTTTAACCCTACTGCTTAATTGCTCTGTTCCCAAGGTCTCAGTGATCTCTACACTGCCTGTTCAGAGGTCAATACTCAACTGACTCAGCCTCTCAGTGCAAATGACACCTTCAGTCACTTCTCTCCTGAAACATTTTCTTCACTTACTCAGAACTCCTCTGTTTCAGTTCTCCTCTTACCTCTGATTGCTTCTAAGTTTCCTTCTTATCTCTACAGTGCCACATGTCTAGTTTTCAATCTCTTGCTGCAATTATGCAGTTAGGACTTAAGGAAGTTCTAGATTGGTGACTTTCAATGATTTTCTTTTCTCTTTCTTTTTCTTTTTATTTTTTTAAGATGGAGTTACACCATGAAGCCCCGGCTGGTCTTGAACTCCTGACCTCAGGTGATCCACCCACCTCAGCCTCCCAAAGTGCTGGGATTACAGGCCTGAGCCACTGCGCCCAGCCTCAATGATTTTCAAACTGTAGGCCACAACTGTTACTGGGTTAAAAAAATTCAGTTGAGTTGGGAGTCAAAAATTTAAAGAGAAGATATTGTGCATCACACATAGGAATGGTAAATTTGTTTCTGGGAACTTTTAAATGATATACAGGTATTTGGTTAATATGTAAAATGTATTTTGTATTTTGGGTTGAGGTGAAAGATAAAAAAATTACTGCTCTTGGCTGGTTGCTGTAGCTCACGCCTGTAACTAGCACTTTGGGAGGCTGAGGCAGGTGGATCACAAGGTCAAGAGATCGAGACCATTCTGGCCAAAATGGTGAAACCCTGTCTCTACTAAAAACACAAAAATTAGCCAGGCATGGTGGCGCATGCCTGTAATCCCAGCTACTTGAGAGGCTGAGGCAGAAGAATCACTTGAACTGGGGAGGCAGAGGTTGCAGTGAGCCGAGATTGCGCCACTGCACTCCAGCCTGGCAACAGAGTGAGACTCTGTCTCAAAAAAAAAAAAAAGAAAATTACTGTTCTTTGTGATCTCATTTAATCATGTGGCTTTTTGAATAGCACTGCCTAATCTTCTATCTCGCCTCTGAATTCCAGTGCACTGAACTCTAGTCTGGTGAAACCGTATCTTTATTAAGGTTATTAATAAAAATCTTATATCAAGGCAACAAAAAAATAAATAAAAAGGAAAAGGCATTTAGACTTGGGACCAGGAAATGTGAATTCAAGGCTGGCTGTACCACATCATAGCTTTGCAACACTTTAATAGGTTATTGCTAGTTTATTCCTTTGTTTGCAAGCTCCCCATTAGTCCTTACATTCATCTATTCTAGTGGGAATACTAGTGTATCTGCTGTGTTAGATTGGGTGCTATTATAGAGCCATGTATAAGAGGCCATTATACATTTGCTGTATATTTTGTCATACATTACACATTTTCTTTTTTGCAATGAAACTCTTTAAAGAACGGGAACATGGTTGATGTATTTAACCATTTGGTGGGGAGTCAGTGTGACTGGCTCTGGGGACAACACTGGTCACTTGGCTCAAGCCTGAATTCTTTTTTTTTTTTTTTTGAGATGGAGTTTTGCTCTTGTTGCCCAGGCTGGAGTGCAGTGGCACGATCTTGGCTCACTACAACCTCCACCTCCCAAATTCAAGCGATTCTCCTGCCTCAGCCTCCTGAGTAGCTGGGATTACAGGCATGCACTACCATGCCTGGCTAATTTTGTATTTGAAGTAGAGACGGGGTTTCGCCATGTTGGACAGGCTGATTTTGAACTCCTGACCTCAAGTGATCCACCCAAAGTGTTGGGATTACAGACCTGAGACAGCACTCTCAGTCGGCAATCCCTTCTTGAACTCACTCCAGGTGGCAAGAATCTGGACCCAGGACCTGGACACGTTCAAGCTGTCAGCCCCCTTTCCCTCAGGACTCTGACCTCTTATACTAATATTCTGTTGTCAAAGACCATATATGGTTAACATTTACCCAGCACTGTATGTGCTGGGCACTTAGGAGTGTTATATAGGCATTACCTCATTTTGTCTCATAACCGCTTTATTCAGTAGGTATCTTTTAGATAGCTGGAGGGAGACTCAGAAAAGTTAAGGAAATTGCCTAGACAGTAGTGCCTGAGGCAGGACTCACCCTAGTTTTGCCTTCATGAGTACTGCTTGTCAGCCCTGCATAGCCCACAGATCTCTATGGAACTACAAAGGTTCTGCCACTTCCTGCAGAAGAATGGCAGGATTCCATATCCATAGATCAGTCAACCAACTGTTTGCTCATCAAGCCTGGCCTAGGCATAAGCTATACCAATGGAAGATATTGGTGCTCCCTTCATGGAACACCCGCTGCCAGGAGCAGAGTCAACCAGGTTGTGGCAACTGGCCTTGATAACCTATTTCCATAGTAAAAGACAAATGGAGAAAATTCACCATTTTCTGCTCTTTGCAATATTGCATTCTAGCTGTGTTATAGAAATGAAGATGTTTTGACCTTGCTGATCTGGAGGATATTTTGAGCACTCTTTTGAACCTGACAATCTGCTCTTTACTTAGCCAACTATGCAAAGTGGTCAGAATTGTAGGGAGGAATTGATTAGGTATTGATAGATCACTCCTGGACAACAGAACAACTGTGGAATATTTGAGAGGATTTGCTTATAATTAATTCTTGAATTTAATAAAAAATCCAAATTATTCATCTTTTAAGAATTTTTTAATATGGGAGAAATAAAATTGCAGTGGTTGAAACTATTTCTGCGAAGTCTGATCTAGGAAAATTGGATTTGGTAGACAATGATGAAAGTGACAGATGAATAATTAGGAAAATCTGATGTTGACAAAAGCCGAATGCAGAATCAAATATTTAGACGTCTGTATATACACAAAGACGAATCTCCATAAAAAATTAAAAAGAAAACCTTAAAACTAGGAAGTTTCTCTGGCTGACAGGGTTATGTTGTCGGCATCTGCCTTTCAGTCCAGATTAGGGAGCGAGAGCAAACAAAAATCTGTCAAGGCAAAAACTGACATTATTACTTCCCTTTCCCTCCCGTTTGATAGCCTCAGGTAAGAAAATATTTTCCATTTTTTTCTCCCAAGTACAACATCGTTTTGCCAGACAAAATTCCCTTTCCTTCCAAAACCCTTACGTTAATAACATATGGTAGCAGGCCCAGGAGACACTAAATGACAAAGGCGGAGCTGGGGAAGTCTCTTCCGTTCCAAGCCGGGTGGGTTCTCGCCGGGGCACAGCGAAAGGGTGGAAGCACACAAGGGCCGCGCAGCCGCACCCGCGGCAGCCCGCCCCCAGCGCGCCGTCGTCGCCAGGGCAACGCCTCCGCCCAACCCTGGCGGGCCGGGGACGCTCGCGTCACGTGACCTGCCAGTCGGCGTCCTCCCGCGGAGGAGTGTAAACAGGCGACGCGCTGGCGGAGGTGCGGCCCTGCGGCGTCCGCGTCTCGGGCATGCTCCAGGCAGGCTGGGGCGGTCGCGCCGCCAGCTCGGAGCCCACCTGAGGTAACTCCAGTGGTCTCTAGGACTGGCGTCTCCCACGCCGCGCGCAGCCGCCGCCGCTGGCCTCCAATAAGGGCGGCCGAGCCCCCAGCCCGGGCAGGGGGTGTGGCTGCCGGCCGCGCAGTCCGCGACAGGTGGGTCGGGCGGGGGCGACCGCCGCGGTCCCTGCCCTGCGCTGCCCCTGGGCTGGGGGCCTGGCGTGGAGCCTGCGGAGAGGCGGCGCGACTCCGGGCCGTGGGTCCTTCCGCCCCGGTGCTTGCGTCTGTCCCTGGGCCGGGCCGAGCCGAACCGGGAACCGCCGGGGCAGTCGGCTCGGAGGGCGCTAGGCCGGCGTCCCCGGGTCCCAGGTGAAGCCCTTTCCCTGCCGGGCTGCGAGACTTTGGGCCCGGCAGCCCTCGTCCTTGGCCTGAGCTCGCGCATCTGTGCAATGCAGTCTCGGACTGGGGACCCGTGAGGACCTTCCACGTCTGACGTGTGACCCTGGGAGACCCGCGTGCATGGAGGGTGCCGGAGGGGAAGCATAGGTAGCTCTTCTGTCCTTTAATTGCTAACTTCTCTTTGCTCTTTAAATCGGTTTTCATCTTAAAAGTTGGATTCCTGTCCACCTGGGTGAAGTTTTTAATATGAAACTTACCGGGTGGGGGTTATAATGGGTTTATGTTACCGCTTTATGTTTCTTTAATGCAACAGAACCTTTTTTTCTCAAAACTGTTCCGATGTCCAAATTGTAAAAATAAATAAATAAAAATGGAAACGTTTTCTGCCTCGCTATCACTCTTCTCACCCCCACGCTGACTACCCTTAAGGACCCCTGGGAGTCATAGGTAGAGGAGCTCCATGTGGAGTTGAGGAGATGCTTTGTGTGCTTTTTGATTTGCTGGGATCTGGAAAATGAGTTCTTTACATGTGTGGAGTTTTCTATTAATTTTCTCTTTATTTTGTTAGATTGCATGCTATGTAATTACAGAGACAAGTAGTATAACTCTCACATACCAAAAAAGCCCCTGAAATTTCTGATAAAGACTTCTTCCATCTTTTCTTGCATCCCAGTCCCTGGGGAAGTGAGTGTATGTTTATAATAGTGAGACTTCATGCCTCATTGCTGATTTAGTTGCTCAGATACAGAATGGAAGTGGAAGACTTTTGAGCCAACCGAATGGGTTAGGACATATGTGAAAAATATAAAAACGCTAAAAAATATGAAAGCTGAAGGAGCATAGGAATTAAAGTCGTTAAGAGTCATGGAATAATGTGAACATGATCCTGTGCGAAATCTTGAGACCCTGAAGCAAGAAAATTGTGGATTTTGAGAGAACTGAGTTTAGGAGAAAAGGATGTTCTATTTCATATGGTGAGTGAACATATAAAAACAGAGTATGGGGTAGTAGTGTGTAGACAAAAGTACCAGGATTTTTTTTTTTTTTTTTTTAGAGTAATGCATAGTTTCCTAATTGTTTTTGGAGACTAGGGTTCTGAGAGATGTACTAAACTTGAAGTTTAATGTTAAAAGAGGGAAATCATACCCTTTTACAGCTTGTCTGCTTGGTGCTTCTGTGAGTTGATCAAGAATTGGAGGTGGAATGGACTATAAGTGGTACCCAAGGTGACCTAGTGTAAAGGTTTTCTCTTTTCAAAGCCAACTTCCCTCATCTATAAGCAGCTTAAGCAAGTTAGTTCCTTTCTTTGGTTCTCAGTTTCTACTGCAAAATGAGGAAATTGGATTGATTACTTTTCTATCTTTTGGCTCCAGCTAGACTCGCCAGATAAAATGCAGGAGGCCTAGTTGATACGAATCTTGGATAAACAGTGAATACATTTTTAGTATAAATACTACATGGGGGCATACTTGTACTGAAAAAAGTGATTTGTTGTTTGTGTGAAATTAAAGTATAACTGTGCTTGCTGTATTTATATTCGCTAAAGCTGGCAGCCTTAGTTCCAACATTTTGTCTCCTTTAAGTTAGTGCCAGGAAGAAACTAGCTTAAAGCAGAGCTGGAATGAATTGATTCAAGCAGCCAAGAAACCCTATTTGTTGTCACTTGTAGCGTCTGGTTCTTGAGGGATGTCGTTGATTCACTTGTGGTTTCTCATTTTTCTCCTTTTTCCTTGCCATTTCTGTCATAATCACATGATGTTTAGGTTTATACTTTTGGTAGTAAGTAGTTTAAAATGTCTGAAAGCAAATTAAAAATATTGCTGAAATTTCTAAAAGTAACCTCATTTTTTTGAGCCTTGAAATGGTATGTGCTTTCCCCCCTGTAAAAGATACCTTACAAACCTACCTGTTCCCCAAGTTGGTGGTTGACTGCAAGGCATTCTCTAAATTCGTGGACTGTCCTAACCCTTAGGAAGGTGTTCTTATGCCTTCTTATTCTGTCCCCTATGAATATGGAAAATTGTCATTATATGCACTATAAACATTTTATATTTTATCTGACTGTTGTCAGCTTTGTCTTTGCTGTATTGAAGGGTTTTCAATTTTGAAATTCTTTTTCAAGGAGTGTAATTTAAAACTTTTCATTTCTTCGAGTTCTTTTTTTTTTTTTTTTTAATAATTAGGCCACATCTAGTTTCTTAACTCACTTGGAAATACCTGAATTTTCTAATTCATTTATTCATTCAGTAGTCAAAAAAGAAATTGGTATGTTTGGAGAGCCAGGTTGATGTTGTGACCAGTGTTCTAGTTTTCCAGGTGCTTATTTCTGATAGACGAGTTAAAACGTGTAATCTGAGGATAATGGCGATGAAGGCTTTGAAGAGGTACAAATGCTACGGAAATTGAGAGGAGGGATGGGTGCCGCCCTCAGGTTGATAGATTGAAGAGAAAAGCTTTCTGGAGGAGGTAGAAGTGAATCCAAGACATGGAGGTAAAGGCGGGATCAGGAAGACAGAGGTGGACAGAATAGTGGAAAGAAGCAGAGAAGGATGGGGAATCTGTCTTCTCAGTTCCACAAAACATACACTTTGTTGGATTTAAAATACTTCACAGTATTGTGTATGTGTGGTTTTTAGTTCACTGTGATGCTCTCATCTGCTTTATGTTTGGATTGAACCACTTTGGTGTCTTTCTGTATTAGAAAGACCTTCAGTTGTCAGTGAAGCTCTTTGTAAGAATGTTTACTAAATATGTCACACGTATAAAAACATGCATTGAAAAAATAGAATATTATCAATATCATTGAAACCTCCTGTGTACTTCTTCCTTCCTCTCAGAAGTAACCAGCACGCTGAATTGTGTGTCTATCATTTCTTTGTTTTCTTTTTTCTTTTTTGAGACAAGAGTCTTGCTCTGTCACTTAGGCTGAATGGAGAGCAGTGGTGAAATCTCGTCTCATTGCAACTCTGCCTCTTGGGTTCAAGTGATTCTCCTGCCTCAGCCTCTCTAGTAGCTGGGACTACAGGCATGGGCCACCATGTACTACTAATTTTTGTGTTTTTTGTAGAGACTGGTTTTTACCATGTTGGCCAGACTGGTCTCAAATTCCTGACCTCAAGTGCTCTGCCTGTCTTAGCCTCCCGAAGTGCCAAGATTACAGATGTGAGCCACTGTGCCTGGCCTGCTTTCTTGATAATGTTATTTTACTTAATATGTATATATCACCTTAAAATGTTTGCTTATGCATATTTTTGAACTTTATATAAATGGGATCATGCTATGTGCATTTTTTTCCTGCAACTTTTTAACTTAAATTAGGTTACTAAGTGTCTTCCATGTTTTTCCTGAAAGGTAAGAATTTATCTGGAATATACATCTAGCATAGGAGTTTGTTGCTTGTCCACTGTGTACAACAGTAACTTTACTAAATACAAATTGCTTTCCAAGGTAGTTGTACTGTTTTACTGTCCTACAAGCAGTGTGAGAGTTCCTGTTATTCTGTCTACATGCTCCCCAGTGTTTGGTATGAGAAAACCATGTATCTATTAAAGGTCTAGTTTCCAAAGTAGTTAAGGAACTCTTATACCTCAGTCATGAAAAAGAAGAACTCAAAAAATGGACACAGGGTTTGAATAGACATTTCTTCAGACGAGACATAAAAATGGCCAGTAAGTACATGAAAAGGTGTTTGACATCATTAGCCACCATGTAAATGGAAATCAAAACCACAGTGAAATACCATGTTACACCAACTAACTAACTAAGATGGTGACTAAGTAAGCATCTTAGTAAACTAAGATGGCTGTGTATAATCAAAAAGACATGTAATAATAAGCGTTGGTGAGGTTGTGGAGAAATTGGAATCTACATGTTGGAATGTAAAGTGGTGCTGCAACTGCTTTGAGAAACAGTTCTGGCTGTTCTTGAAATGGCTAAATATGAGATAAAGCATGACAAAGCAGTTCCACTCTTAGGTATATAGTCAAGAGAAATGAAAACATATCTGTGTTGTGTGTAAATGTTCGCAGTAGCAGTCGTCATAAGAGCCAAAAAGTTGAAACAACTCAAACATGTATCAGCTGAAGCATGGTTTAAATAATGTGGTTTATCCCTGCAGTGGACTATTATTCAGGCATAAAAAGGAATGAAGTACTGACTCATGCTACAAATGGATGAACCTTGAAAACATTATTCTAAGTGATAAAAGACAGTCTCAAAAGGCCACATATTGTGCAATTACATTTTTATATGGAATGTCCAGAATAAAATATAGAACCCTTTTAAAAGGGTCTAAAAAGCATTTATAGACTGAACATATACCTATGTGTATATATGCTGAGATTTTATGCGAAATAGTTAAATGCATGTATACTCACAGGAAACGCCCCGAAGGATGTTAAGCAAATTGTTACTGATTATGTCTAGGTGGTGGGAATTTTAGGTGATTTTAAAAAATGATTTAACTTTTCATATTTTTTGATTTATTCTTTTCAATGAACATGTCTTGGCAAAAGAAAATAAAAAAGTTCTTTTCTGTTACGTAGAAGTTTGATTATCTAGATGTTTTTATATATTTATTTATTTATTTTAAAGATGGGGTTTTGCCATGTTGCCCAGGCTGGTCTTGAACTCCTGATCTCAGGCAGTCCACCCACCTCGGCCTCCCAAAGTGCTAGGATTACAGGCTTGAGCCACTATGCCTGGCTGATGTTTTCATTTTTTAAATATTTAGTAGACATTATATTTATAAATTACATATGGAATTTAAGTGCTGTTATTCTGTAATCACCAGTTAGGAACAATCAACATTGTATTTGATGCCCTTGGCCTCCCCTCTCTGACCTCATTCTGTTATGTCCCAGAGACATAACTGCTACCCTGAATTTTGCTTTTATTATTTCATTGCTATAGTTTTACCACATTTGTATCTCTAAGCCATGTTGTTTTTCCCTATGTGCTATTGAACTTTATAACTAGAACTGTATTGTGTATATACTTCTTTCACTTGCTTTTTTATTCCATATGAGATTTGGGACTCATTGGTATTTTTGTGTGGCTGTAGTTCATTGGTGTCTCATTGTCTTACTGTGTTACATTATGAATATTCCATAATTTGTTCTTTGTAGTATTGATGAATGACTGGATTGTCAGTTTTTTGTCTGTCATGAGCAATGATGATGTGAATATTGTGCATGTCTTTTTGTGCACTTGGGCAAGAGTTTCTCTTTGTATGTGGTCAGGTGTATAGCTGCTGGGTTGCAGGATAATGTATTTCTTCATCTTTTCTAGAAGTAGTAGATTTCTGTTGCTGTGTAACAAAGTACCACAAACTTAGAGCCTTAAAACAACTCACATTTTGAAATTTCATGGTCCGATAGGTCAGAAGTGCAGTAGGCTTGGCTGGGTTATCTCCTCTGGGTCTTGTGAGGCTGAAATCAAGTTGTCAGTAGGACTGCATTCTTTTCTGGAGGCTCTGGAGATAAATCCGCTTCCACACTTATTTGGGTTGTTGGTAGAATTCAGTTCATATGGTTATAGGACTGAGGTCCATGTGTCTTTGCTGGATGTCAGCTAGTGGTCATTCTCAGCTTCTGCAGGCCACTCACATTCCTTGCCTTATGACCTCCTTTTTTACTTCATCTTCAAAGCTTGGAAGTAGGAGATTGGAATTTCTCTCATGCTTTGTATCTTTCTGACTCATATATATTTTTTTCCTTCTCTAGATGGAGATCATTCTCTGCTTTTAAGGGCTCACTTGAATTATTGGGTCCACTGGGATAATCTTGATTACTGTTTCTATTTTTTTTTTTTTTTTTGAGACGGAGTTTCGCTCTTGTTACCCAGGCTGGAGTGCAATGGCGTGATCTCGGCTCACCGCAACCTCCGCCTCCTGGGTTGAGGCAATTCTCCTGCCTCAGCTTCCTGGGTAGCTGGGATTACAGGCACGTGCCACCATGCCCAGCTAATTTTTTGTATTTTTAGTAGAGACGGGGTTTCACCATGTTGACCTGGATGGTCTCGATCTCTTGACCTCATGATCCACCCACCTCGGCCTCCCTAAGTGCTGGGATTACAGGCGTGAGCCACCGCACCCAGCCTTACTGTTTCTATTTTATCTTCATGGTCCCTTCACAGCTATACTCAGATTAGTGTTTGAATAACCATGGGCAGGAATCTTGGGAGGCTATCATAATATGAATTGTTTTCTATAGTGGTAGTACCAGTATGCATTTACATTAGCAGATGTTGGAGTTCTTGTTCTGTGTCCTTAATATTGTCAGATGTTTAGGCTGAGAAGCAGTATCTCATGTTTTTAATCTATGGGTCCATATATATCCATACATAAGTAAAGATAGTTTTTTTTTCTTTTCAAAAAGTTTTACATAAATAACTTTATTCTGTATGTGTTCTATAACATGTGAGGTTTTCTTCCAGAATTGTGCTTTTGTGGTTTGAGTTTTAATAACTACTGTATGGTGTTCTATTGTATGAATAGATCACAATTGGTTCATTCTTTCATTGATGAAAATTTAGATTGTTAGTCTTTCTTGTGAATATGTGAGAGAATTTCTTGAATATATGTTTATACACTTAGAGGTAAGATTGCATATATGTTGGTAGAATCTAGAAGTGAAAATCATGTGCATCTTCCCTATTTTACTGTAGAGAGAGACTTACAAAAAAGTAGATTCTTTCCCTCCCTCCATTCTTTTTTTTTTTTTGAGACAGAGTCTTGCTCTGTCTGTCACCAGGCGCTAGGCTAGGCTGGAGTGCAGTGGTGCGATCTTGGCTCACCGCAACCTCTCCCTCCCATGTTCAAGCAATTCTCCTGCCTCAGCCTCCCGAGTAGCTGGGACTATAGGCGCGCGCCACCACACCCAGCTAATTTTTCTATTTTTTAGTAGAGACAGAGTTTCACCATGTTGGCCAGGATGGTCCCGATCTCTTGACCTCGTTCGCCCGTCTTGGCCTCTCAAAGTGCTGGGATTACAGGCGTGAGCCACTGCGCCTGTCCTCTTCCCTCCATTCTTTTTTGCTTTCCTTTGTTACTGCTTTTATCCAATCAGACAAGCAAATGTTTTTATTGTCTTTAAAAGAGCTATATGGGTAATGTTACAATGCTAAAAAATTAAAATACTGGAAGTACATAAAGAAAAAGTCTCATCTAATTTTACTGGGTATTTTAATAAAAGTGGGATCATACTACACATACAATTGGTTGTATCAATGCATACAGATCCACAGTCTCCCTTTTAATAATTATGTAGTATTCCTTTGCAGGTTGTTTTGTTTACTACTCTTTTTTTTTTTTTTGAGATGGAGTCTCACTCTGTAACCCAGGCTGGAGTGCAGTGGTGTGATCTCGGCTCACTGCAGCCTCTTTCTCTTGGGTTCAAGCGATTCTCCTGCCTCAGTCTCTTGGGTACCTGAGACTGCAGGCGCATGTCAACACACCTGGCTCATTTTTTGTATTTTTAGTAGAGACGGGGTTTCACCATGTTAGCCAGGATGGTCTCAATCTCCTGACTTCGTGATCCGCCTGCCTTGGCCTCCCAAAGTGTTGGCATTACAAGCATGAACCACTGCGCCTGGCCGTTTACTACTCTATACTTAGTACCCCAAAATCAATAAATGTTTACGGGATGAATGAAGAATATATGGGTACATATATTCATGAGTTATTCAACCCTTCCCCTGTTAGTGGATATTTAGTGTGCTCTGATTTGTATCTTTTAAAATGGTGTCACAGTGATCATTCTTGACATATGTCTTTGAACATTTACGGGTGTATTTTTACAGTCTAGAGCCCTAAAAGTGGAATTGTTTGGTCACAGGGGGTTTAAATTGCATAGTGGCAATTGGTTGTCCCATTTTTATTTCAATCTGTACTCCCACTAATGGTGTTTTGGTGCTCTTTCCCCTATTGCCTACAACGTTATCTATTACCAATCCCTTATTTTTCTGTATCTTAAAATTAATGTTGAAATTTTTATCAAAATAATAGTTGGACATTGCTTTAAAATAGGGAGCATAGGGCCGGGCACTGTGGCTCATGCCTATAATCCCAGCACTTTGAGAGACTGAGGTGGAAGGCGTGCCTGATGCCAGGAATTCAAGACTAGCCTAGGTAATATATTAAAAAAAAAAAAAAAAAAAAAAAAAGCAGCATAAAGTCTTGTAATGAAAAATAGAGGCAAACTTTTCTTGTTAATAGTACCTACTTTTAATATTTCTAAACATGTTTATACCATTGTTATTTATCCACTTTAAATATTATGCATTGCCTTCCTATTTTGATAGTTGAGGATTTAGACATCTTAAACTCCTCATTTACCTTTTTCCACTCTTTGACTATGGTTACATCCCTACTTTTAGTGAAATCAATAATAAATATTTAGTGACAACTGTTCATCTGCAGAGCCAGGTGGTAGTCTGTGACTACATTTCCTTTCTTCTTATTTTTTTTTTAAAGTTACATTACCTAGTTTTTTTCACCTGCATCCCTTTTTAGTACAAATTATTACTAGGTGGATCATCTTTTCTCTCAGTCTCTATATTTTCATAAAACAAAAAATGTAAATCCTTTTCCACAACATCTGTACAGCTTGGTACAATTCTGAGGGGCAAAAGAATTGGGAAACTAAACTTGAATTCTGCTCTTGAGTTTTCTGAGAAGCTTGACCTCTGGCAAGCAGCCTTGCTTCATCTTTCTCTGCCTTATTTACTCATTTATAAAAATGGGATTGGATTTGGACTGACTGGTCTCTGATTCCTTTCAGTTCTGCCATTCTGGGTTTTTTGGTTCCTGTTGAATCTTAATTGTATCACTTAAAAAGCTAGCTTGTGGGGAAAGTGCATTTTACAACTTGGAGAAGAAAAAGGTTTGGGTGAGGAAGACAAGATAATCTTACAGAAGCTTGAAGGGCTGCTTTATAGAGAATTATTAGGCTTGCTTCACATGATTCAAAACTAATATCCGTTGTTGAACGGAAGGTGCTCTTGATTCAGCATTAATGGACACATTTCTAACAGCTATCTCCTGCCCAACATTGAAGTAGGCCATCTTAAGTGGTGGGCGTTTCCTAACACTGAAAGAACAGAGGACACGGTAGATAGGCAAAGTGATGCTTTAGAGAAAGGTTGAAGTTATTTAAGCCCCAGCCAGCCAGGAATAGTACTGGATGACTAACTGTCTGGCCTCCTATGGGTTGAAATTATGGCATGATAAGGTTGTTAAAATAATTTTTAAAAACCTATTATGGTGTGACTCAGTGGTCATGACTTTCATCAAATTATAATAATGATTCATACACTTTTTTAAAAATCTGCATTTTTTTTTTTGAAGTATGTAAGTACTGTTCTCAGTTTTGAAAATGTTACTGCTCTAAGTCTTGTGTAGTTCTTGGTGATTCATCTGGGAAAGCAACCCTTTTCTTCTTTTTGAGTGATCTTTGAATGCTTGACACTTTCCCTTAAACTAAGCTGGGAACTTTCAGTTTGAGTTCTTAGGTCCTGTTGAGATACACAGCTAAATTTGTCATTGACCATGTGGGTGTGTTGCCAAGTTCTCTAGAGATGTTCCCAGTCTGGGAAATTGTGATAGTGTTATTTTCTTGCAGTTTCTGCTGTGAAGCAGTCTTTGAAGAAATAAAAGATATGTATAAGAGCAAGTCCTTGGGGAAAAAAGCATTCTTACTACTTTTATTAAATTACAGTGCTCTCATTCCCAATTCCTGAGGTAGAATTTTAGTCATCTTAGCATCTGAGTGAGGAGGTCATGTGTGTGTTTACATTTCCTGAACTACCTCAGATCTCCTTGAACTGCTGGGTGTCTTGTTCCTGCTGAATTGTACTGTACAGTAGACTCCACTGTACTAGTGGATGCATCAGTTTATGGTAGGATTTCTTGATCTTAGCTCTGTTGACAGTTGGGGTTGGATAATTCTTTGTTGTGGGGAACTGTTTTGTGTATTGTAGGATGTTTAGTAGCATCCCTGGCCTCTTCCTACTAGGCGCCATTAGCTCCCCCACCCTTGTGGCAACTAAAAATATCTTCAAGACACTGGCAAAGTCCCCTGGGGTGATAAACTGTCCCTCTTGAGAAGCACAGACTTAAAAACGCCGCCCAGCTGGCTCTCTGCCACGGTTAAGGTCTTCCTACTCTTGTCTAGTTTCTCCATTTTCCTAGCCTTCCTCACAGCCTCCTCTTACCTGACTGTGCTCTGCTCAGCTAATTAGGCAGAAAGTTGCCAAGTAGAAGGTGGAATCAGCGGGGAATAGGGCAGAGCTGGAGTCAGGTGTGGCCCTGGATAGTGGCTGAGCTCTGCAGCACACAGATGGGTGTGTTTTTTGGTGGTAGCTAAGATTAGACTGCTAACGCAAATGTTCTTTGACGTGAAAATAAACTGATAATACCACCGGTGGTCCTAGTGCACAACACTTAGCAGGTATGTGGTATCTTTATATTGTCTCAAGCCTGCCTAGGAGTCTGCTGTTAACAAAAAGCTCCAAGCATGTTTCCTCCTTAATATTTTTATTTGAAAGAAGCAAACAAAAGTGAAACTGGTTCTTCACGTACTTTGTATTCAATATAGGTTTCAGTTTTCAGGTGACTTTAATAGCTGGATACAACTTTTACATGTATGAAATGAGGTGGGAGGGTTTGTAAATTTGGAGCAGCAAATGTTTACTGAGTGTAGCCTGGGATGGTGTCATACCTTCAAGAAATGGTCGGAGTGCGCAGGGAGTGAGACAGGCACCATGATGTAAGCAGTGGTAGTTCACAGGTGGTGAGGGGTGAGATCTCATAGATAAACTGGAGACTGGGACAGTTGTTCACATTCCCTACTTATATTCATTTTCAAAGAGTCACTGTTTATCATGTGTCTGTTCTGAGCTTTGTGAAATTTTTTTAACTTAAGGTCATTCTAACTGCCCATTTTATAAACTTTATTCTCTTAACATTTATTATGTCATATTTCCTGATTTTAATAACTTTTAATGACTGCATATTGCATTTTGTGTTTATATCCTAAGTGGTATACTTCACCATTTCCCTGTTGTTTAACATATGGATTATTTTAAATAATTTTGCTACTATATAGCTATAATTTAATGAATATCTTTGGTATAAGTTTTAGTCCACAGTTTAGATTATTTCTTTGCGTGTTACAAACTAGAATGGCGTGGATTCTTTTCTTTTTTTTTTTTTTTTGAGATGCAGTCTTGTTCCGTCACCCAGGCTGGAGTGCAGTGGTGCCATCTCAGCTCACTACAACCTCTGCCTCCTGGGTTCAAGCAGTTCTCCTGCCTCAGCCTCCCAAGTAGCTGGGATTACAGTCAGGAGCCCATGCCCAGCTAATTTTTGTATTTTTTAATAGAGACGGGGTTTCACCATGTTGGCCAGTCTCGGCTTGAACTCCTGACCTTGTGATCCGCCCGCCTCGGCCTCACAGAGTGCTGGGATTACAGGTGTGAGCTACTGCGCTTGGCCTAATTTTTGTATTTTTAATAGAGACAGTTTCACTATATTGGCTAGCTTGATCTTGAACTCCTGACCTCATGATCTGCCTGCCTTGGCCTCCCAAAGTGCTGGGGATTACAGGCATGAGTCACCACGCTCAGCCTTTTCTCTCTCTCTCTCTCTCTTTTTTGAGACAGTTTCACTCTGTTGCCCAGGCTGCAGTGCAGTGGTGTGATCTTGGCTCACTGCAACCTCCACCTCCTGGATTCAAGCTATTCTGCCTCAGCCTCACAAGTAGCTGAGATCACAGGCACCTGGCACTATGCCCGGCTATTTTTTGTATTTTTAGTGGAGACGGGGGTTCACCATGTTGGCCAGGCTGGTCTTGAACTCCTGACCTCAGGTAATTAATTCCTCCACGTCAGCCTCCTAAAGTGCTGGGATTACAGGTGTGACCCACTGCATCTGGCCTGTTGTATATATTTTTAAGGCTCTTTATTCACATTGCTGAACTGCTTTCCTAAAAGATTGTAATTAATGCTTCCACTAGCAAGGTATTAAGTGGCCATTTTAGGGCATCCTTGCCAATGTTGATATATTTGAAAAAGACAATCACTGATTTAACAGGTGGAAACATCTCACCTTTCATTGGCTTTTTGTTTTTGTTTTCCTTTAAAAGATTTTTTTGGAGACAGAGTTTCACTCTTGTTACCCAGGCTGGAGTGCAATGGTGCGATTTCGGCTCACTGCAACCTCCGCCTCCTGGATTCAGGCAATTCTCCTGCCTCAGCCTCCCGAGTAACTGGGATTACAGGCACGCGCCACCGTGCCCAGCTAATTTTTTGTATTTTTAGTAGAGACAGGGTTTCACCATGTTGACCAGGATGGTCTCGATCTCTCGATCTCGTGATCCACCCGCCTCAGCCTCCCAAAGTGCTGGGATTACAGGCTTGAGCCGCCGCGCCTGGCCCCTTTAAAAGTTTATTTGCCATCTTTGTGCAATTGCCTGTACATGTCCTTTTCCTGTTAATCTCTTGGAGGTGTTAAGTGCTTTTTTAAAAAACTTGCTTTAGGCCGGGCGCGGTGGCTCAAGCCTGTAATCCCAGCACTTTGGGAGGCCGAGGCGGGTGGATCACGAGGTCGAGAGATCGAGACCATCCTGGTCAACATGGTGAAACCCCGTCTCTACTAAAAATACAAAAATTAGCTGGGCATGGTGGTGCGTGCCTGTAATCCCAGCTACTCAGAGGCTGAGGCAGGAGAATTGCCTGAACCCAGGAGGCGGAGGTTGCGGTGAGCAGAGATCGTGCCATTGCACTCCAGCCTGGGTAACAAGAACGAAACTCCGTCTCAAAAAAAAAAAACAAAAAACAAAAAACAAAAAAACTTGCTTTATATAGCTGCTTTATATATGAGGGGTCGTGACTTTTTGTCTGCCATGTTTGTAAAAAAAAAAAAAAAAAAAAAAAAAGCTTATCAAGTTCTACCAGTTATGTCTTTTGCTTTATGTGTAACTTACAGAAAAAATACACAGAGTATAAATTACTACATATAATTTACTAAAATTCACCAGTTGTTTGTATTTTACCTCATTAGCTTTATCACTCTTTCCCCCTTTCTTTACATGCAGGATAAATGCATTTTTTGGGATTCATTTCAGTTTAAGTTGTATAGGTACTAAGAACACTTGAACACATATTTCTAAGAACCAGGATGTTCTCTTGCATAACGACAATAAAATTACCAGTCAAGAAATTTAACGGTTGGTACAGTGTTGTTATCTAATAATTCATAGTGCAATTTCAACAGTTGTCCCTATAATGTCCTTTATTGGCCTTTTGTTTTCCCTGTCCAGTATCCAGTCCTGAATCACTGTGAAATTGTCATGTTTCTTTAGTCGCCTTTAATCTGGAGTATTTTGTTAACCTCTCGTTATCATTCTTGACATTGGTGTTTTGGAAGAGTACAGATCAGTTATTTTTGAAGAATGTCCCTCACTTTGTACTTGTCTGAAGTTTTCTCTTGGATAGGTTTAGTTCATACATTAATGAAAGGGTAACAAAAAAGTTATTTATATTTTCCTCAGTGCAACTTATTAGGAACAACCTGATGTCAGTTTGTTCCAATATTGCCAATAACATGAGACAATTGGTTAAGTTGGTATCTGCCCAATTTCTCTCCTGCCATGATACTGTTTTTCTCTTTGTAGTTAATATGTATTGACACCGTGTTAATATCCTATTCCTCATCAAACTTTCACCCACTAGTTTTAGTGTCCAATGATGACTTTCCAACTGCATACTTCTTCTGTAACTATTAATTGGCATTTTACTATAAGGAAGACCTTTCCCCCTTCCCTTCACATCCCATTTATTTATTTATTCAATTATTTATTTGAATGATTCATATATATATTTATTTAGTGGTCTATAATTCATTACTGTGATTATTTTTATACTAAAATTATCTCAAATTTGTTCTGTGTAAACTCTTTCAGACTGGCTTCTGTGTTCTTTTTATGTGTCTCCACAATTCTTTGAGTACTTTTCCGGTGCAACAAGATGCTCTGGGCTCATTTTGTATGGCCCACCCCTACTTTTCTTACTATTAGTGAGGAATGAATGGTATTTGGAAATCAAGATCTGGGTATATGATGTGCTTATTACAACTGGTGTGTCATTACTTCTAAGCCTACTCAGTGGCCACAGCTAGGATATGTTTGTATGTGTGTAAATACATATATGTATATCCATATTTTAATTTTTTATTAAACAGTTGTTTTAGAGACAGGGTCTTACTCTGTCTCCCAGGCTGGAGTGCAGTGGTAAGATCATAGCTCACTGTAATCTTGAACTCCTGGGCTCAAGCAGTCCCCCTACCTTGGCTTCCCAAGTAGCTAGGACTACAGACATGGGTTACCATGCCCAGCTGTTTATAAAAATTTTAGTAGAAATGGAGTCTTGCTGTATTATCCAGCCTAGTCTTAACTCTTAGCCACAAGCAGTCCTCTGCTTTGGCCTCCTTAAAGTGCCAGGATTACAGATGCATAATTCTAAATTTATATATCTTAATTCATTATGCTGCTATAACAAAATACCTGAGACTGAGTAATTTATAAACAATGGAAATTTATTTATACAGTTCTAGCAGCTGGGAAGTTCAAGATCAAAGCACAAGCATTCATTGTCTGGTGAGGGCCTTCATGCTGTATCCTCACATGATGAAAAAATGGAAGGGCAAGAGGGCTGAGCTAGCTTCCTCCAAGCCCTTATTTTAAGAAAATTTTTCATTTTTGTGGGCACATAGTGTATATATATGTGTGTTTATATGTGTGTGTATGTGTGTGTGTGTGTCTACGTGTATGATGTACATGAGATGTTTTGATATAGGTATGCAATGTGAAGTAATTATATCATGAAGAATGGGATATCCATCCCCTTAAGCATTTATCCTTTGTGTTACAAGCAATCCAATTACACTCTTAGTTATTTTAAAATGTATAATTAGGCCGGGTGCGGTGGCTCAAGCCTGTAATCCCAGCACTTTGGGAGGCCGAGGCGGGTGGATCACGAGGTCGAGAGATCGAGACCATCCTGGTCAACATGGTGAAACCCCGTCTCTACTAAAAATACAAAAAATTAGCTGGGCATGGTGGCTCGTGCCTGTAATACCAGCTACTCAGTAGGCTGAGGCAGGAGAATTGCCTGAACCCAGGAGGCGGAGGTTGCAGTGAGCCGAGATCGCGCCATTGCACTCCAGCCTGGGTAACAAGAGCGAAACTCTGTCTCAAAAAAAAAAAAAATGTATAATTGTTATTATTGACTATATAGCTATCCTGTTGTTCTATCAAATAGTAGGTCTTATTCATTCTATTTTAGTTTGTCTGCCCATTAACCATCCTACCTCTCCCACAGTCCCCCCCATTACTACCCTTCCCAGCTTTTGGTAACCATCCTTCTACCCTCTATGTTCATTAGCTCAATTGTTTTGATTTTTAGATCCCACAAATAAGTGAGAACACGTGATGTTTGTCTTTCCATGCCTGGCTTATTTCACTCTCTGTCTCTTTTATGAGGTCCCTAATCCCGTTCTGCCCATGAAGATTCTGCCCTTGTAATTTAATCACCTCATAAACTGCTGGTGTCTTAGTATTAGCATTGGCAATTAAGTTTCTTTTTTTCTTTTTTTTAGAGACAGAGTCTTACTTCATCACCCAGGCTGAAGTGCAGTGGTGTGATTGTAGCTGACTGCAGCCTTGATCTCTGGGCTTCAGTGATCCTCAGCTTTCTATGTAGCTGGAACTTTTAATTTTAAGCTGGGATGCTTTAAGTTACATGCCACCATGCCTGGCTAGTTTTTTGTTTTTGTTTTTTTTTTAACTTTTTATTTTTTGTAGAGATGAGACCTCACTGTGTTGCTCAGGCTACTTTCTTATTCCTGAGCTGAAGCCATTCTCCTGCCTTGGCCTCCCAGAGTGCTGGGATTACAGGCTTGGGCTAGGACACCTGGCTGTGATTAAGTTTCAATATGAGAATTTTGGGGGATACATAATAACCCTAGCAACATCTATGTATACACACTTATATATTAATAACTATTTTTATGTTGATTCTACCAGTGTTAATCTAACACCATGAGGGGGTGGTACTTTTTGCATATTCCTTAGATTGAATTTTGTCAAATGCTTTTCTTCCATCTTGCCCATACTCAGTGTGCAAATATATGCTATATTTGTTTCTAAAAGGTTTATAGTTCTGGCTTTAAGTTTAGATCTATGATCAATCTCAAGTTTTTTTTATTCATGGTGTGAGACACAGGGGTTGAAGTTCATCATTTTTCTAGATGGATATCCAATTAATCCAGCAGCATTTGTTGAAAGGCTTTTCATTCCCCATTGAACTGCTTTGATGCCTCCTCTGAAAATCAGTTAACTGTATATGTGTGAGTCTGTTTCTGGACTTTGTATTCTGTTTTCTTGATCTGTTTGTTTGTCTTTAGGCCAGGACAATACTCTCTTAATTGTTGTATCTCTGTAGGAAGCCTTGAAGTTAGATAGTTTAAGTCCTTCAACTTTGTTCTTTTTCAAGATTGTTTTGGCTGTTCTAGGTCCTTTGAATTTTCATATGCATTTTATAATCAAAAGCCCAATTTCTGTAAAAGTGCCTGGTGGGAATATGATTGGAATTGTGATTTGGGCAGAATCAGCGTCTTTACAGTATAGAAATTTTCAAGGTACCAGCATGGTATATATCGTCATTTATTTAGGTATTTCATTTCTTTTCAGCAGTGTTTTATGATTTTCAGTATATGGGGCTTCCATGTCTTTTGTTAAATTTATTCTTAAATAATCTGCTTTTTGTTATTAAGAAACCTTTTTAAAATTTCATTTTGTTGGCGGAAGATAGAAATACAGTTGTTTTGTATATTGACCTGCCATCCTACAACTTTGCCAAACTTTACTTAGATGAATCTTGCTAGACTGACATATTTCTTTTTTTTTTTTTTTTTTTTTTTTTTTGAGACGGAGTTTCACTCTTGTTACCCAGGCTGGAGTGCAATGGCGCGATCTTGGCTCACCGCAACCTCCGCCTCCTGGGTTCAGGCAATTCTCCTGCCTCAGCCTCCTGAGTAGCTTGGATTACAGGCATATGCCACCATGCCCAGCTACTTTTTTGTATTTTTAGTAGAGACGGGATTTCACCATGTTGACCAGGATGGTCTCGATCTCTTGACCTTGTGATCCACCCGCCTCGGCCTCCCAAAGTGCTGGGATTACAGGCTTGAGCCACCGCGCCCGGCATAGACTGACATATTTCTTAAGAACTTGTTAACAATTATATAGCCTCTGAAAAGAAAGTTTTATAACTTCCATTCAAGTATATATGCCTAGTATTTCTTTTCCTTACCATATTACATTGGCTAGGATCTTCTATATACTGTAGTGTTGGGTAGACATGGTGTGATTTCTTTACCATCTTTCCCATGTTGACAGTCTTTGAGGGACAGTCCTCAGAATTTCATTGTGTTATTTGCTTTAGGTTTGTATGGTAGAGGAAATTTCTTTCTGTTTCTAGTTGTGCTAAAATTTTATTTTTTTTAAACCAAAAATGGATATTGAACTTGGTAAAATGCTTTTATTGGATCTGTTATTATGGTAAATGAAATTGCCTTTCATACATGAATCTAAATTTTACATTCCTGGGATAAATACTGCAGTATCACGATATATTATTCTTTTTATAAGTTACTGAATTTGATCTTTCCATTATTTTGCATGTTAATCAACTGTGATCATGTTTTATGGTTTTTTATAATTAAAAAATGTTTTGGTAAGGGAATATGCAAACCTTCTAAAATGAGTTGGGAACAGTTTATTCCTTTGTTTTCTTCCTCATATATGTGGTAGACTTCACCAGTGAAACCATCTGAGTTTTGGGTTTTTTTTTTTTTTTGCTAAAGGGTAGGCTAACCATTTTAACTTGTTTAGCAGATATATGGCTGTTCAGTTTTTAAAAGTTTTTTCTTCTGTCAGTTGTGCAAAGTGTTGTGCTTTTCACTCTATTATAAGTGTTGTGTGGTTTATCTTCCCATCCTCTTTGTTTTAACCCATGTCTTTATATTCAAAATGTATCTCTTGTTGAACATGATGGGTTTTGTTTCTTCTTCTCCCCGGTCTGAAAATAGCTACATTTTAATTGGAATATTTATTTAGTCTCTTTAATGATACACAATTGATCCTCATTATTTGAGGATCAATACATGTGAAAATTGCAAAATTTGTAACCCCTAAATTAATGCTTGGAAGTAGTCCTGTGGTCATTCATAGATAGGCATAGAGTAGCAAAAACTTTGAGTCATTTTGACATGTTGTTCCCAATTGAGGTCAAATAAGGTGACACTCTGCCCTCCTGTTTCAGCTCTCATACTTTTAAAAACAAGGATCCTTTTCCTTGGGATGCAAGGATGCTTCAACATATGCAAATCAGTCTTTGTGTTACATCATATCAACAGAATAAACGATAAAAATCCTATGATCATTTCAGTTGATGCTGAAAAAAAATTTGATGAAATTTAACATCTCCTCACCTTGAAAAACCCTCAAAAAACTCGGGATAGAGGTATTATTTAATTATATTATTTAATTATTAGAGGTATTATTTAATTATATTGAGGTATGGACAGAACATACCTCAATATAATTAAAGCCATATATGACAGACCCACACACAGCTGGTATCATACTGAATGGGGAAAAACTGAAAGCCTTTCCTCTAAGGCAAGTTTGTCCAACCCATGGCTCAAGGGCTGCCTGCCATGCTATGCAAATTTGTAAACTTTCTTAAAACATGATAAGTTTTTTTTGCAATTTTTTTTTTTTTTTTTTTGGAGACAGAGTTTCACTTTTCTTGCCTAGGCTGGAGTGCAATGGCATTTTCTCGGCTCACTGCAACCTCTGCCTCCTGGGTTCAAGTAATTCGCCTGCCTCAGCCTCCAAAGTAGCTGGGATTACAGGGATGTACCACCACGCCCGGCTATTTTTTTGTAATTTTAGTAGAGACGGGTTTTCACCATGTTGGCCAGGATGGTCTCCCATTTCTTGACCTCGTGATCCTCCCAAAGTGCTGGGATTACAGGTGTGAGCCACCACGCCTGGCCTTTTGCAATTTTTTTAAAGCTCATCAACTATCATTAGTGTTAGTGTTTTTTATGTGTTGTTCAAGACAATTCTTTCAGTGTGGTCCAGGGAAGCCAAAATGGACACCCCTGCTCTGTATCTGGAATATGAGAAGGATGCCCATTGTCACCACTGTTATTCAATGTAGTACTAGAAGTCCTAACTAGAGCAGTCAGACAAGAAGAGAAGAATATAAAGGTATCTAGATTGGAAAGAAAGAAGTCAAATTATCCTTGCTTGCAGCTGACATAATCTTATATTTGAGAAAACCTGAAGACTCCACAAGAAAACTGTGAGAACTGTAAATTCAGTAAAGTTTCATAATACAAAATCAACATACAAAAACCAGGCACATTTCTATTTGTCAACAGTGAACAGCGTGAAAAAGAAATAAAGTAATCACATTTGCAAGCCACACACAAAATAAAACACCAAATAAATGAAAGACTTCTATAATGAAAACTATAAAACACTGATATAAGAAATTGAAGAGGACACCAAAAAATGGAAAAATATTACATGTTCTTAGATTGGAAGAATTCATATTGTTAAAATGTCCATGCTACCCAAAGCAGTCTACAGATTAAATGCAAATCCTGCAAAAATATCAATGACATTCTTCACAGAAAGAGAAAAAAAAATCCTAAAATTTTTATGGAACCACAAGACACCCAGAACAGCCAAAACTGTTATAAGCAAAAGGAACAAAACTGGAGGAATCATATTACCTGACTTCAAATGACACTACAGAGATACAGTAACCAAAATAACATGGTACTGGCATGAAAACAGATGCATAGCCCAATGGAACAGATTAAAGAACCGAGAACCCAGAAATAAATACACACATGTACAGTGAGCTCCTTTTTTTTTTTTTTTTTTTGAGATGGAGTCTTGCACTGTCATCCAGGCTGTAGTGCAGTGGCATGATCTCAGCTCACTGTAATCTCCACCTCCTGGGTCCAAGCAATTCTCCTGCCTCAGCCTCCCGAATAGCTGGGACTATAGGCGTGTGCCACCATGCCCAGCTAATTTTTTTGTATTTTTAGTAGAGACGGGGTTTCACCAGGTTGGCCAGGATGGTCTTGATCTCCTTGACCTCATGATCCATCTGCCTTGGCCTCCCAAATTGCTGGAACTACAGGCCTGAGGCACCACGCCTGGCCCACAGTGACTTTATCTTTGACAAACGTGCCAAGAACATACTCAGGGGAAAAGACAGCCTCTTCAATTAATGGTGCTGGGAAAATTGGATATCCATATGCAGAAGAATGAAACTAGACCCCTATCTCTTACTTTATATAAATATCAAATCATAATGGATTAGAAACTTAAATCTAAGACCTCAAACTATGAAACTACAACAAGGAAACATTGGGGAAGATATTCAGGACATTGATCTGGGCAAAAATACCTTAAACAATACCCCACACCTGTAGGCAACCAAAGCAAAAATGGACAAATGGGATCACATCAAGTTAAAAAGCTTCTGCACAGCGAAGGATACAATCAACAAAAGGAAGAGACAACACACAGGATGGGAGAAAGTACTTGCAAACTCCCCGGGTGACAAGGGCTAAATAACCAGAGTATATAAGGAGTTCAACTAACTCTATAGAAAAAAATAATCTAATCCAATAAAAAATGGGCAAAAGATTCAAATAGACATTTCTCAAAAGAAGACATACAAGTAACAAACAGGCATCTGAAAAGGCACACAACATTATCAGAGAAATGCACATTGAAACTACAATGAGATATCATTTTGCCCAGTTAAAATGCCATGTCCAAAAGACAGGCAATAATAAAATACTGGTGAGGATGTGGAGAAAAGGAAACCCTCATACACCGTTGGTCGGAAAGGAAATTAGTATAACCACTATGGAGGACAGTTTAGAGGTTCCTCACAAAACTAAAAATTGACATATCCATATGATCTAGCAATCCCGCTTCTAGGTATATACCCAAAAGAAAAGAAATCAATATATTAAAGAGTTATCTGCACTCCTGTGTTTCTTGCAGCACTGTTTACAATAGCTTAAGATTTGCCAGCAACCTGAGCATTCATCAACAGATAAATGGGTAAAGAAAATGTGGTACACAATAAAGTACTATTCAGCCATAAAAAAGAATGAGATCGTCATTTGCAACAACATGGATTGAACTTGAGATCATTATGTTAGATGAAATAAGCCAGCTGCAGAAAGACAAACCTTGCATTGTTTCACTTATTTGTGGGATCTAAAAATCAAAACAATTGAACTCATGGATGTAGAGAGAAGTGTTACCAGAGGCAGGGAAGTGTAGTGGGTAGGGGGAGGCAGAAGGGAGAGTAGGATTGTTAATGGGTACCAAAAAAATAGAGTGAATAAGACTTGCTATTTGATAGGACAAAAGGGTGATTTTAGTCAGTAATAACTTAGTTGCACATTTTAAAATAATTTAGAGCATAATTGGACTGTTTGTAACTCAGAGAATAAATGCTTGAGAGTATGGATACTCTATTCTCCATGATATACTTATTTCACATTGCTTGTATCACAACATCTAATGTACCTCATAAAAATATATACCCACTATGTACCCACAAAAATTTTAAAAAGGTTCCTTTTCCAGTCTGTTCAGTGCCACACTTTCCACATTTTTATACTTCTTTTGGGATAACTTTGCTGTTAATGACCCCCAAGTATAGGGCTGAGGTGCCATCTAATGATCCCAAGTCCAAGAAGCTGTGACATGTCTTTGGAGAAAATGCACGTATTAGATAAGCTTCACTCAGACAAGAATTGTTGTACTGTTGGCCATGAGTTTAATGTAAATAAATTAACAATAGATACTAAACAAAAAACATATATAAAACAAGATTATGTGTTGATCAGTTGACTAAGGTAGCATGACTAGAGGCTTGCTTGCATGGACTTAACACTATTTTCCTGGGTAGCAGTGGTTCCATATTTGGTAACTCAGTGTTCATGACTTTATAGAGCATAACTACTATGAATAATGAGAATTCACTGCATAACTACTGTGAATAATGAGAATTCACTGTAGGTGGGTTTAGATCTACTAGTTTGTTAAATTTGTCATCTGGTGTCTTTTTTTTTTTTCCTGCTACTCTTTTCCTGCCTTTTTTTAGGGCTAATTGAATTTTTTTAGTGTTGCATTTAATGACTTATTTTGTTTATTTTATTTTTATTTTTTAGCAGTTGCATCCTTATCCTTGCCTACTTGGAATTAACATACTGCTTCTCATAAAATGTAAGAATTGCAATAACACAGTTCCATTCCCAACCCAGTCATTGTCCTACTGTTGTCATATATATGTATTTTATTTTTTCATATATATTTATTTTTTGAGGCAGGATCTTACTCTATTGCCCAGGCTGGAGTGCAGTGTCACAATCTTGGTACATTGTATCCTCCACCTCCTTGGTTCAAGCTACCCTCCCACCTCAGCTTCCTAAGTAGCTGGGACTACAGGTATGCCCCACTATGCCCAGTTAATTTTTGAATTTTTTGTAGAGTTGGGGATTTCACCATGTTGCCCAGGCTGGTCTCGAACTCCTGGGCTCAAGTGATCTACCTGTTTTGGCCTCCTAAAGTGTTGGGATTACAGAGGTGACACTCAGCCTATTGTCATATATTTTATGTATGCCTGCATTATAAGCTCCATGATACAATGTTGTTATTGCTTTCAATAGCCAGTGAGTGGCTTCTAAAGAAATTAAGAGAAATGGAAAGATAGGTTCTTTACATTTATCCACACATTTAACACTTCCAGACCTTCTTTTTTCTTTTTTTGGTGGATCCTGGTTTTTATATGTTATCATTTGCTGGGGATTAATTTCCTTAGTTTTTGTTTATCAGACCATGTCTTTACTTTGCCTTCACCTTCGAAGGATGTTTTTGCTTCATGTGGAGTTCTGGGCTGATAGTTATCTTTGAGCATTATAGATTTTGTTGCATTACTTCCTGGCTTCTTTTTCTGATATGAAAAATGAGCTGGCTGCCATATTACTGTTATTATTATCATTATTGTTTATTCTTAGTTACTTTCAAGATTTTTCTCTTTTTGGTTTTCAGCAGTTTGTGCTCAGATGTTTTTCTATTTGTATTAATCCTACTTAGTGTTCACTGAGTCTTTTGGATTTATAAGTCAGTATTTTTTGTTAAATTTGGAAAGTTTTTCGTTATTGCATCTTCAAATATTTTCTCAGCTCCAGTTTCACTTTCTTCCCCTCCCTCTGCATTTCTGATTATATACATGTTATAATGTTTGATATTATCAGGGTTTGTGAGAGTTTGTTCATTTTTCTCCAGTCTTTTTTTTTATTTGTTATTCAGTGTGGATAATTCCTATTGGTCTGTTTTCCAGTTCATTGACTCTGTCATATTTAACCTACTGTTAAGATCATAGAGATAATTTTTTGTTTTAATTTTCAATCTTTTCTGTTTTTGAATTTCTATTTTGTTTTATTTTATACTCTTTATTTTTACTTTTTGAGACAGCATCTCACTCTGTCTCCCAGGCTGGAGTACAATGGTACCATCAGCTCACTGCAGCCTCTGGCTCCCAGGTTCAAGCGATTCTCCTGCCTCAACCTCCTGAGTATTTGAGATTACAGGTACCTGCCACCACATCTGGCTGATTTTTGTATTTTTAGTAGAGACAGCATTTCACCGTGTTGGCCAGTGTGATCTCGAACTTCCGGCCTCAGGTGATCCACCCACCTTGGCCTCCCAAAGTGCTAGATTACAGGTGTGAGCCACTGCACCCGGCCACTTTTTATTTCTTTGCCGAGATTTCCTACCTTTTCACTCATTAAGACCATGTGGTGTTAACTTTTGCTTTCTTTCAGTGGGTAACAGCTGAAATAAGACTTATTCTGATATGGTAATTCTTGTTTACTTTTGACTGATGCTTACTTAACCTTTTTAGTCCTCACTTTCAACTTTTTGTGTTAATCATTGGGTATGTCTTATGTAAATAATATGTAACTGAAGTTACTTATATTTTATAAAATAATCTTATTTGTCTTTTAATTGGCAAGTTTAATTCATTTACAAAGATTGTGATTATTGATACATTTGTAATGAATGTTTGCCATTTTACTTTGTGCTTTCTGTTTACACTTTTTATACGCCTATTCTTTTCTTTTTAAATATACAATTAAGGGTTTGCACTGGATTTTTTTCTTAGGATGTTTTTCCTCTATTGGTTTGGAAGTATTTTTGTGGTTTATTCTTAAGATATTATTGTAGACTCCCCCTCCCCACCCCCAAGACAGAGTGTCACTCTTGCTCAGGCTTGAGTGCAGTGGCACGATCCTGGCTCACTACAATCTCTGCCTCCCAGGTTCATGCAATTTTCCTGCCTTGGCCTCTGGAGTAGCTGGGACTACATGCGTGTGCCACCTTGCCCAGCTAATTTTTGTATTTTTTTTAGTGGAGACGGGCTTTCCCCATGTTATGTTGATCAGACTGGTTTCAAACTCCCGACCTCAAGTGATCCACTCGCATCAGCTTCCCAAGTGTTGGGATTACAGGCGTGAGCCACTACACCCAGCCTCTTGTAGACTTTTAAGTTAACAAAGCTAAATGAACCTTATCAATATCTTAATTGCCTGCCAAGATGAAGACTTTATCATCTCTCATATATGCAGAGGATTGGTTCCAGGACCCTCATGTGTACTACAATCCACACATACTCATATCCTGCAGTTAACCCAGCAGAACCAGCCTTTAGGAAAAGTCGTGGCTGGATGCAGTGGCTCACGCCTGTAATTCCAGCACTGTGGGAGGCCAAGGCGGGAGGATCACTTGAGGCCAGGAGCTCAAGACCAGCCTGGACCACAGAGTGAGACAGTGTCTCTACAAAAGATTTAAAAAAAAAATTGGGCTGGGTGCAGTGGCTCATGCCTGTAATCTCAGCACTTTTGGAGGCCAAAGTGGGCGGATCATGAGGTCAAGACATCAAGACCATCCTGGCCAACATGGTGAAACGCCGTCTCTACTAAAAATATAAAAATTAGCTGAGCATGGTGGCATGTGCCTGTAGTCCCAGCTACACCGGAGGCTGAGGCAGGAGAGTTGCTTGAACCTAGGAGGCGGAGGTTGCAGTGAGCCGAGATCACGCCACTGCACTCCAGCCTGGCGCCTGGCGACGGAGCGAGATTCTGTCTCAAAAAAAAAAAAAAAAAAAAAAAAGGCCGGTATGGTGGTGCTTGCCTGTAGTACGTCCTAATTACTCGGGAGGCTGAGGCAGGAGGATCACTGGAGCCCAGGAGTTTGAGGCTGCAGTGACCTATGATGCTGCCATTGCACTCTAGCCTGGGTGACAGAGTGAGACCCTGTCTCGGAAGGAAGGGGAAGGAGAGAGAAAAGGAGAGAGGTTTTCTGTGTTACTATTCTATTGTCTGCTGGCTTTTCTTGTTACAGGTGAGAATTCTATAGTCACAGCTAATTGTAGTAGTCTGTTGTTACTCTCTGTGTTTTAAAATCTTTTATTTAGCTTTATTTTGCAATTTACCACAATGCCTACGAGTCTATGGGTAGATTTTTTTTGTTGTTTATATTGGTAGGTGTGTATTGTGTTTCTTAAATCTAGATTTAAGCTTTTTATATGTTTTTGAAAATTCCCAGCCTTTACCTCTTCATGTATTGCTTCTCTTCTAGTCTCTGTATTGTTTCCCACTAGGACTCAAATTAGTCAGGTGTGAGTCCATCTCAGTCTATTCTCTGTGTCCCTGAATCTCTTTAGGATTTTTCATTTTCCCTAACTCTGAGTAATTTCTTCAAATCTGGCATTTAGTTTGGTAATCTCTCTTTAGCTCTGCTGTTTAATTAACTCATTTGGTTTTTTTTTAAACAGATTTTTAATTTGTGAAGGCAATGTTTTATTGCTTCAAACTGGCTATTTTTAGTACTTTGTTGTTTGCGCATTTTAAAATTTATTTACATAATTTGCTTTTAATAATCTGTTTCATAATTATACTATCTGAAGTGATAGTGAATGCAGTATCTGGTGTTTGTTCTTTCTGCTCACTCTGGCTCAGAAATTGACTTCTCTTTGTATATAGTAATTTTTTTATTGCGAGCTTATTTTTCCAGATTTATTTTCATTACCTTTTTAACAGATTTAGTTATTATCATATTTGAATGCACTGGACAGCTACCCTGCTATCATAGAGAACTGAAATCCTTTCCTGTGTATGCAGATGACATGGTTTTATCATAAACCACTGGGACAGGACTGTTACCTTTTAATCATGTTTCTTTTTCTCTTTGCCTTATTTCCCTTGCGTATTTAAATATATCTTATCCTTGTATGTACTTACATGAGGCTTTTTTGATTTTAAGGAACAGAAACTCACATCAGTGTTCTTTAAGAAGTGTTTCATTTCAGGCCACAAGGAAACTGGAGCTGAATGGCTGTCAGGATTGGACACAGTTCTTGGGAGCAGCTACACTTACTGCTCATTGCATTTCTGATGTTCTCTTCATGTCTGCTATACTTTTCCCACGAGGCCAGAAGGCTTCCTCATCTTCACATTATCTTTTCTCTATTTCATATCTTGTGTTTGTGGTTCTCAGCTCCCCCTCACCTCATCCTTGCTTGTGAATCTTTGAGGATCTTACTTCACTCCATGTATTCTTTCAGCTTCATCTCCCTTCGAGTGCCGAATTTGCCAGTTACCTAACTAGCCTGTCCCCAGCCAGCAGATTGGCTGTCCTTGGAGCAGCTGTCTGTCTCTGTGTTGCTGGGAGGAAGGATTCTGTGTTCAAATCTCACTGCTGAGGCCTCTTTCTTGGAAGGGTGCCATAATGTGTACTTAATGTGTATACTTGTAAGCTATTTAAAATTCTTTTTGAAGCCACAAAGGATATAAAAATAAAAGTCCTCTAACTTAGAAAATGAGTGACTCAGTTGCAGAAATATGTTTGATTAATTGAAAATTTTTATGCCATTCATTCTTGTGTGAAAACTATTATGAATCTAATGCACACTTGAAATTTTTTTGTTGTTTATGGGATTCTAACCAAAGAGGAAATGCAAGTTTCCAGTTATATTTATGGGGGTTTTAATCTCAAATATTTAATGTTCATGTTTATTGAAATAACAGTATACGTAAGAGCATCTTCAATTAAATGAAAGCAAATTCTTATGTGTATGAATTAGTAATATAAGAAATGGCCAGTGAAACCCCATCTCTACTAAATTAGCTGGGTGTGGTGGCACATGCCCGTAATCTCAGCTACTCTGGAGGCTGAGGCAGGAGAATTGCTTGAACCTGGGAGGCAGAGGTTGCAGTGAGTTGAGATTGTGCCTCTGCACTCCAGACTGGGCAACAGAGCAAGAGTCCATCTCAAAAAAAAAAGAAAAAAGAAAAAAGAAATAGCCTTAGGGACCATTGTATTTCTTAAAAATTAATTGTATTGTGTTCTGTAATATAAAGTCAGATTAAAAAATTATATCACATTTGTGATGGTAGACGTTTAACTATCATCTGTATACATACTACTGTATAGTTTGCAAAGTGATTTTCACATTTGTTATGACATTCATTCTTACCCAGAGCCCTAAGTTGAAAAGCATACAGGCAGTTTAAATTTATGGTATCTTTACTAACTTCTAATTTTCAGATGATGACAGGGCTAAAGTTATTCATTCCTGTCCTAAAATTGATATTCCTCCTGGATAATTGAAATTGCAATAAATTACTACATTTTAAACTATACGTTTTCTTTTTTAAAGATATATTTACTTGAAATATTATTTGGGTTAAAAAGACTTGTCAAAGCACAAATGGGACTTTATTATAAATTCTATATTAAAATTTTCTGATTTTACTGCGTATTTCTTCCCTTTAGGCCTTGATGTATTCTATTTCATGTGTATCTAATTTCTTCGAAATGGAAGTTTTATATTTATGGTACTACATAATTATAAAAAAATCAGTTAATATAGAAAAAGTGAAAGATCTTTTGTACCTCCACTCCCATTTTCTCCTCACATGCTCTCTAGTCTGTCAGTAGCTGGGTGTTGCACATACATATACTATGTGTGTTTGTACATACACACAGACTGCTAGTGCTGGAGGCAGAACTGAGAGCCACCACCCTGTGCCTGGCACCGGAAGTGCAGCCACTGTTGTCAGTGCAAAGATTGTTGTGTTGATAGGGCAACTATCATGGCTATGGCCATCAGGATGTTTCTTATTATCGATACTGCCATCAGTCCTGTGGCTAACAGCTGCTGCATTCTGTGCTGCTGATTCTTTGAAGTTTTACTGTTCCGCAGAGCCTTTTGAGAAGTGTCTTTAATTCGATATACAGCCTCCCTTGCTTTATGTAGGATAGTGTGAATGACAGATACCATGTTATTCTCCGAGCCACTACTCTGTTCTCATGCTCTCTGGCTTTCTTTGGATTAAACCTGGACTCTTGTGTAGAATGAGTACCCTTTCCCAGAGATCCCTGCCCACTGGAGATTTCTAGGTCCTTTTTGTAAACAGGTCCTTACCTGATCTAACCCTGCTAGTATCCCCAGTCATGTACAAAATCTCTGTATGTTTCTTGGAGTACTTCCAGTGCAGACTCAGGCTGGGAGTTGTGCTTCTGAAGAATAATGTATGCAAGTGATTTTGAAAAAGGAGTGATTGACTTAAGAGTTCATCTGCTACCGAACATAATTAGAACTATAATAACACATGGAAAAATATCAATGATCACTGGTCACTGATACTGATCATTGATATTTCTTACATATTATACTAAGTTATTACCAAATTTATAGCGATTTTTTTTTTTAGGCCTGCATAAGCATATTTAACTAAAAGTCTGTTGAATGAGACTAGCATAGTGCTTCCCCAGGTACATGTCCTAAGGCACCTCTTAATTTGATTCTGAGTGCTTACCGGGAGCCTTGTCATCATTGTTATGGAGCTGCTTAAGGAGCAGTAAGCCTTTGTTAAATGCAGACATAAGCCTTTGTTAGATGCAGACATGGAATGAGTGCTTCTATAGCCCGTGCAGCCTCCTCTTCGCTGTGGGCCTGCCTTTTCCTGTCTTGATTCCTCACTTCCATTTAGAGTGACCCTGAAACCACATTCCAGCTCTGTTTTCCTTTTCTCTGCACAGGAGGTCATGGTTTTCTGTTCACAGTCAGACTTCAGATACTCCCTGTTAAGGACTGTTTTTTTTCTATTTGATGTTATTGTGCTAGTGATCCACAATGTGTATTGTCAGAAAATAATACTTTGAAAGCTTGTTGTAGCTAGAGGTCTATGTAGGATAGAATAGACAATGGGTAGGAAGTATTAATGAGCACCTTTTGGGCCGGGCATAGTGGCTTACGTCTATAATCCCAGCACTTTGGGAGGCTGAGGTGGATGGATCACCTGAAGTCAGGAGTTCAAGACCAGTGTGGCCAATATGGCAAAACCCCATCTCTACTGAAAATAGAAAAATTAGCTGGGCGTGGTGGTTCGCACCTGTAATCCCAACTACTTCGGAGCCTGAAGGAGGAGAATCGCTTGAACCTAGGAGGCAGAGGTGGCAATGAGCTGAGATTGTGCAATGGCACAATCTCAGAACGAAATTCCGTCTCAAAAACAAACAATAAAATTAAGCACCTTTTGTTGTTAAACAGGTATAGTTTCTGTTTTGCAAGATGAAAGAGTTCTGGAGATCTGTCTCACAACTGTGAATATGCTTAACACTTCTGAATGCTGTACACTTACAAATAGTTAATTTGGTAAATTTTATGTTTTGTGTTTTTCCCCACAAGAAAAACAAGCATTTTTTTAAATGAAACATAGACTTAAAAGATTAAGTACAGGGCTTTGGAATTTTTATCTTTTAAATACTTGATTCTATTTATGCATTCCTTACTACAAAATGGATCAATAGATTAGAGTTTTGTAAGGTTTAGCAGAGCAGAGAAGTATAACAAACAGAATTCATTAATTTAATATTTATTGAATACTTCCTGTATAGCAGGCCCTGTGCTTTTAGTTGATAATTTAGAGAAATAAGGGACATGAGCCCCAGATGACAGGTGAAGGTGTACAAATATTGCCTTTTTTTGTGGAAAGAACTGGAGAAGCTGTTTTAACATAAAGCAGGAAATTCTGAAAAATTTTGTATGCCATGAACATTTTATTATTAAAGCATACAGATGTACAGTCATACATCAGATTTTCAAAACTTTATTATGGAGAGTTTAAAACATACACAGCAATAAAGGAGGAATACAGTGAACCACCTTGTGCCTGTCACCAGCTGGTATCCACTCACAGCCTCTTTTGTTATAGTCCTCTCCCACTGCATTTTTGTGGGTACATTCTTGTTCTATTCATTTTATCTGTAAATATTTTAATACTTTGACTGAAAGATAAGGGTTGTTTTTCTTAGAACAAATCATACAATACCACTATCATCTCAAAGTTATTTCACACTTTTGTTTGTGTGTTTGTGTGCACTGTGATTTGTTGGAATCAGGATCTAAACAAGGTCTACACATTACAGTCTGTTGATATGTTTTCTTTAATATATTTTCAGCTACAGGTTTTCCTTATTTATTTGCTTTGTTCTTTAAATGTTATTTACTGAAAAAATTGTGTCATTTATCTTGTGCAGTTGCTCATACTATTATGTATGAATTTTGCTGAATGTCTGATTTTTTTGCTTTGTAACAATATTGACTACTAATTCTTTACATAGATCCATTTTTAAATTTTTTTATTATTTATTTATTTATTTATTTATTTATTTATTTTTGGAGCCAGAGTTTCGTTCTTGTTACCCAGGCTGGAGTGCAATGGCACGATCTCGGCTCACCGCAACCTCCGCCTCCTGGGTTCAGGCAATTCTCCTGCCTCAACCTCCTGAGTAGCTGGGATTACAGGCACGCGCCACCATGCCCAGCTAATTTTTTGTATTTTTAGTAGAGACGGGGTTTCACCATGTTGACCAGGATGGTCTTGATCTCTTGACCTCGTGATCCACCCACCTCGGCCTCCCAAAGTGCTGGGATTACAGGCTTGAGCCACTGCGCCTGGCCTTTTTTTTTTTTTTTTTTTTTTTTTTTTTTAAAGATGGGGTTTCACCATTATGGCCAGGCTGGTCTTGAACTCCTGACCTCAGGTGATCTACCCACCTCGACCTCCCAAAGTGCTAAGATTACAGGCGTAAGCCACCACACCGGGCCCTATAGATCCATTATTTAATCATTGGTGTGTAAGATGTTGCTATTCTAATTTCATCATTTCTTTTTCATTTATTAGCTGGAATACTTAGAAGTTTCTTTTTACAAACTATTCAGTTACCCAGAGGTATAGCTTGTACAGGGAAGTGAGGTTAAGTGAATGACTCTTGGAGGGTCCCTAGCATTTCCAAAAAAAAAAAACTTTATTTAAAAAATACCGTTATAAACACATGATTTTCTTACTTTTTTTTTTTTTTTTTTTGAGATGGGGTCTTGCAATGTCACTCAGGCTGGAGTACAGTGGTGTAATAATGGCTCATTGCAGCCTCAACCTTCTGGGCTCAAGCAGCTCTCCCACCTCAGCCTCCAAGTAGCTGGGACCACAGGCATGCACCAGCAAACCCAGCTAATTAAAAAAAAAAAAATCTTTTTTTTATAGAAGCAGGATCTCACTATGTTGCTCAGGCTGGTCTTGAACTCCTGGCCTCAAGTGATTTTCCCACCTTGACCTCCCAGAGTACTGAGATTACAGGTGTAAGCCATCACGCCCAGCTAACATGTGAATTTAATATGTTTGATAATTTCTTAAGTTCATTGCAGTTATTGTTTAATGAGTTAATTAATTAATTAATTAATGACAGAGTCTTATTATGTGGCCCAGACTGATCTCAAGTGATCCTCTCTCCTCAGCCTGCGTGGTAGCTGGGACTGTAAGGCACGAACCAGTGTGCCCAGCCAGTTATTCTTAGTAATGATTAAATTGTCCCTTCTTTGGCCAATGAGAGTGACTTTAAATTAGCTCCTTGGTCTTTTTGGCATGAGTGCCACTGATGGCTTCTTGCTTTCTTGTGTGACAAGATGTCCAGGCTTATCTTGTATATTACCAGCCATAGATCTGGAATTATCCCTTTCTTCAACCAGCCCTGGTTCCTTTCAGAGGGAAATTGTATTTAGTGACCACAATCTGTAAACTACAGATTAGTCATTGCTTCTAGGCCTTTTCAATTGTCAGGGCTAGGAAATATGTTGTTTTTAAGATAAAATATTTTGTGAGTTTCATACTGATGTTTCCAGTATTCACTTAGGAATAGATGATTTTGCTGAATTTCTTTAATTTTATATTTGTGCCTCAGGCTAAAAGTTTTGGTTTTTAATCATATTGATACCACTACTTATCAGTATTACTACTAACAATATGATTACTGAAAACAGTTTAAGAATTAAAAGCACTTTCCTAAATTCTTTTCATTTTTAGGATAGATTCCTCTAGGATCAGGTAAATGCTAGCTGCTGAGAGTCCTTGAAATACGGCTGTGAAAGCTTGGGCAAGTTGATTAATTTCACTAAGCCATGCATGAAAAGGAGATAAAAGTTTCTCTACCTCATGGCACTGCTGTGAGTTTTAAATGAAATATGCATGTATAAGTACTTACGATTTGCAAGTGCTTTCTTCTCATTTTTTCCTCCAGCATTATTATTCACAGGTAATATTTCTATACTTTTCCGTTTCTTTAGATACTTTATTATCTGTGTAAACCATTTACAGTTTGGATTTTATTTTCCACTTCCACATTGCTTATTTATTATTGTTTTATTTAACATTAATTGTACCCTTTATTACTTCTAGTAATGCTCTTGAGTTTTTTTGGTGGGGAACAAGGTCTTATATTGTCCAGGCTAGTCTTGAACTCCTAACATAAAGTGATCCTCCCACCTCAGCCTCCCAAGGAGCTGGGACTACAGGTACAAGCCACTGCACCTGGCAATGCTCTGAATTACTCTAGGAGATTTAAAAACTAACAAACTTAAGCTTTTTGTTTTTGGGTAAACTTTAGTCTGTGGGATATGTTTTATGTCTTTATCCTAGAAGAGTAGCATAGATGGGACAACAGCGGGATATGAAAGAGGAGTCAAGTGAAATTTTCTCACTTTTTCAAATTTTTAATGAGAAAAGGGAACCTCTTTATTCATTATCTAAATAATGATCCGGGAATAATGCCACCTTTGGAAAGTGTGTGGAATTAGGTGTTGATCCATTTAAGGTCATATGAGTCTCATACCTGTTACTCTTTTTATACCTTCTCTCCACTGATTTCTTCAGAATATCTTCAAAATCTAAAAAATAAAAATAATACGTGTACTAAAATACATGTAATCAAAGTAATACATTTTATTTTTGAAAAATGAATGGTAAGCCCAAACTCTCTTATTCAGAACTCTTGGATCAGAAATATTTTGGAATTTAGAAATTCTCAGGATTTCAGGAAAGTAATCTGCTACATATACTATAATTTTTTTTTTTTTTTTGAGACGGAGTCTCACTCTGTTGCCTAGGCTGGAGTGCAGTGGCACAATCTTGGCTCACTGCAACCTCTGCCTCCCAGGTTCAAGCGACTCTTCTGCCTTAATCTCCCAAGTAACTGGAACTACAGGACTACTAATTTTTGTATTGTTAGTAGGGACAGAGTTTCACCATATTGGTCAAGCTGGTCTTGAACTACTAACCTTGTGATCCAACCACCTTGGTCTCCCAAAGTGCTGGGATTACAGGCATGAGCCACCACGCCTGGTAACATATACTGTAAATTACCAGATACACCCATCAAGGCTTGGGGTAAGATCCCTTACTCAAATGTGCTACTATTTCTGCATTGAAGTATATGTGATATTTACACTAAGTTGTGGAGGATCAATTGAGGTGGTTGGCAAAAATTATAAACATCATAGAATAATTGCAAGCTTTCTTGGAAGGCCAGGAAGTTTTTCTAAAAGCTTCTGGTTGGGGTCTGCAAGTCGGACCCCGACACTAAGTAACATAAGTATAGTTTTGAGTAGCTTTCTATCAGTTCACATCTTAGTGTTAAATAGGTAAAGAAAGGCTGGAGTGTTTTATTTTTTTTAATTTTTGGTAATTTTCTTAATTTTAGAACTGTGGTTAGGAGCTTGGTATATCTAGTGTCCCAGAATGAAAAACAGTAGTTCTTTGCTCTGCTCCTCCACAGTGCACGTCCTGCTCCCTGTAGGCAGCCGCATGTGTCTTCTCAGAGTTGCTTCCATGTTTTCAAACAATATGCTCATACTGTTTCTTGACTTATAAGCATTAGCTATTATCTGTTGACTTCCTTTTTTATCCCACCTTCCCTCTTCCCATCCTTCCAATTTGGTTATGTCAATGTTGCTTATTTCATTGTAATGTTTGTATCATTGTCCGTATTGAAATTTATACTGTTCATTTAAAAGCCAAATTGTTACATTTTCTTTCTTCTGTGTTTTTTGTTGTTATAATTGCTTTATATTTTTACTTGTGTGATTTTTATTATTCATGTCATTACTTCTTTTTAGGTATCCATGATTATATGTGTTACTCCATCTTTGCTGTTGAGCTACCATGCCTGGCTTAAGATACAGGGTTTTTTTAATGTTAGATACTGATACTGGGTTTTAGCATTTATTTCTAGCATCAAATGACAACAATGACTGATTCTACAGGTTCTACATAATGTCATGAAGGACATAAAAGACTGATTCTCTGTCCCTGTATGTTAATGTGTCTTGATATACTGGTGACTCCCAGTATGCATTTGTGAACATGTCTTTGATTTCCTAAAGAAATGTGAAGCTCAGTCTGTCCACATTGAGTGTACCCCTGTCCCCCACTGCTCTTCTGTGCATCCTTGTAGTGTGAGTGTACAGCCAGAAACGATGGGACAGTTTAGATCCCTCACTAGGTTATATTAGTCCTCCTTTTCAAATGGCCTCGCTTCTCCCTCCCTGTGCACTGCTTTAAGTCTGGCTTTGATCATTCAGTGCTGGTATCTAGAACTGATCTCACTCTTCTTACTGCTTCTTCTGTTTTTGCTGGCTGCTGTGCATGGAATTCTCATTTTTTACGTGAAATGTACTCCTTATAAAGACAGGTTTAGCTTCAAGTTGTTGATTCTAACAATGCCAGTCAGAATGTTAAGATACAGTTTACAGCAGGGAGCTGCTGGAGTCTGGTACCTTGAAAACAAGAGTAAAGGGAGGCATGTGAACTGTTCCTGGGGTGACTGTTCCTTTGAGATGCTGCAACTGGCATTTGTCTTCTCCTAGCTCCCCACTTTATTATCTGTCCCAAGCATTGTTGTTGGAATGGGCAGAATCTTCATTGATGTTGACCATCTGGAAAGAGCATAGTCTTCAGGATTGGCCTTTCCTGCCACTCTCCTTTAGGGAGGGCATTGTCAACCTTGCTTCCTCTGAGTCAAGCTGGATCCTATGTAAATGTTAGAAAGGATTCAAGGTCCCAGTTGTGTAAATCTGTGTTTGACTGAGACTTAGGGGGTCAGAAAATAGTACTGGAAAGACAAAGCAAACCAGCAGGTTTTTGTGATGCAGTGAGAGAAATCACTGCAAATGCTTAGAAAAGCCTGCTGGCAGATGTGCTGATGTTAAGAGCCCCTATGTTTGTACACATGGACACAGTCTTTTTTTGTTGTTGTTTTTGAGAGAGAGTTTTGCTCTTGTCACCCAGGCTGGATTGCAATGGCATGATCTTGGCTCACTACAACCTTCGCCTCCTGAGTTCAAGGGATTCTCCTGCTTCAGTCTCTCAAGTAGCTGGGATTACAGGCACCCACTATCACACTTGACTGATTTTTGTACTTTTAGTAGATACGGGTTTTTGCCATGTTGGCCAGGCTGATCACAAACTCCTGACCTCCAGTGATTCACCTGCCTTGGCCTCTCAAAGTTATGGGATTACAGGCATGAGCCACCACGCCCAGCTTGGACAGTTTTTTTTTTTTTTTTTTTTTTTTTAATCTTTACAGTAACCCTTTGAACTGAGTAGACATGATTACTCTTCTCTTTTACAGACAAGGAAGCAAAACAGCTTAGAAATTCATCACTTTGCCCCAACATCTGCAATTAGAGCCAGGATTTGAACTTAGGTTTCTGATTACTGACTTTGTACTCTTTCTGTTGCCTTCTCAAAACTGGAAGGGTGAGATAGGGCAACACTGGCCATCTCCATGTCATCTAGATTAGTTAGATTAGGAATAATAATACAAAGGAAAAATTAAAATTTTCTCTATCTATCTTAGTCCTTTTACTATTTCTGTGGCTTTTAGTATACTCAGAAGTTCTGCAACCAGCACCATGGTCAATTTTAGACTGTTTTCATTATCCTAAAACTAAATCATTTAAGCCACTACTTCCTCCCATTTACCCATTCCTACCCCAGCTCTTGGCATGCACTGCTCTACTTTCTGTCTCTATAGATTTATCTCCTCTGGGCATTCCATACAACTTGTTCTCATATAATATATGGTTCTTTGTGACTGGCTTCTTTTACTTAGCATAATTTGGTTTTTTTTGAGACAAGGTCTCACTCTTATCACCCTGGCTGGAGTGCAGTGGCGCCATACTGGCTCACTGTAGCCTCAACCTCCTGGGCTCAAGCGATCCTTCCACCTCAGCCCCCTGAGTAGCTGGGACCACGGGCATGCACCACCATACCCAGCTAATTTTTGAAATTTTTGTAGAGATGTGGTTTTGCCATGTTGCCTAGGCTGGTCTGGAACCCCTGGGCTCAAGCAGTTTGCCCACCTTGACCTCCCAAAGTGTTGGAATTATAGGCACAAACCACCACACTCAGCCTACTAAACATAATTTTTAAAAAGTTCATCCATATTGTGGCATATGTCATTACTTTTTTTCTTTTTATTGCTGAATTTGATTCAGTTGAATGGATATAGCTTATTTGATTTATCCATTTATCATTTGATGGACATTTGGGTTGTTTCCACTTTTTGGCTATTATGAATAATGTGATACAAACATTCATGGACAAATTTTCGTGTGAGGAAATGTTTGCATTTCTCTTGGATGTGTATACCCTAGGAGTGAAGTTACTGAGTCATATTATAACATATATTAACATTCTGAGAAAGAGCCAGACTATTTTGCAAAACTGCTGTGTAGATTCCCACCAGCAGTATATGAAGGTTTCAGTTTCACAAATACCCTTGCCAACACTTACCTATTGGTCTTTAATTATGAAAATAATTAAAATTATATCTAATAGTTTTGATTTGTATTTTCATGATGGCTAATGATACTGAGTAATCCATTTTTCATTAGGTTATTTGTCTTTTTATTATTATTATTATTATTATTATTATTATCATTTTGGTAGAGTTGGTGCCTTGCTATGTTGCACACACTGGTGTTGAACTCCTGGTGTGAAGCAGTTGTTCTCCCACCTCAGCCTCCCAAAATGCTGAGATTATAGGTGTGAGCCACTTGCACATGGCCTTGTCCTTATATTACTGAGCTGTAAGAGAGTGCTTATGTATTCTAGATACACATCAGTTGTCTTAACACCTTTTTTTTTTTTTTTCAAATTTGTAAATAGAGATTGAGTCTTGCTATATTACCCAGGCCTTTCTTGAGTTCCTGGCCTCAAGGGATTCTCTTGCCTTGGCCTCCCAGAGTTCTGGGATTTTAGGTGTTAATCACCATGAGTGGCTGTCTTTTCCTTTTCTTGATGGTGTCTTTTGAAGCATAAAAGTTTTTATTTTGATGGCGTATAGTTTGTCTATTTTTTGTTAATGTGAGGAAGAGATCCAGATTTCTTTTGCATATGGCTATCCGTTTGTTTCAGCACCATTGTTGAAGAGTACTTTCCCCAAGGAGTGGTCTTAGAGTCTTCTTGAAAATCAGTTGATTGTAGATATGTGTGTTTGTTTCTGGACTCTAAATTCTGTTCTATTGATCTTTCTTTTCTTATTCTAGTACAACATGGTCTTGAATACTGATTCTTTGTAGTAAGTTTTGCAATCTGGAAATGTGAGTTCTCCAACTTTGTTCTTTTTCAAGGTTGTTTTGGCAAATCTGAGTCCCTTGAAATTCATATAAATTTTCAGATCAGCTTGTCAGATTTCTGTAAAGAAGTCAGCTACATTTTTGATAGAGATTGTTTTGACTCTCTACATCAATTTGGGGAGAATTGCCATTTTAACAATATTAAACCTTCTGATTCCTGAACATTGGACATCCATTTCCAGTTTCTTAAACAACCAACTTTGGCGGTCCAGCTCTTCTAGAAAATGTACGTTCATGTTAGGTGTGCTGTATTTTGCAAGTTAGCATTAGTCAAATTGAAGGTCTCAGCAAAGTGCTGAGGTTTAACTGTTACTCTTACTTAAAGATTAATTTTATAAAAGATACCTGGAAATTACTATGCAAAGAAAATAATGTGAGTAATACATGCTTTATACTTTTCATGCATAAAAAATGGCATGGTCTGTTTTATGGTTTGTTTGTAAACTCATTTTTTTGTTTGTTTGTTTTGTTTTGTTTGAGATGGCGTCTCACTGTATTTCCAGGCTGGAGTGCAGTAGGTGCAATCTTGGCTCACTGTAACCTCTGCCTCCTGAGTTCAAGCAATTCTTCTACCTCAGCCTCCTGAGTAGCTGGGACTACAGGTGTGTGCCACTGCGCCCAGCTAATTTTGTATTTTTAATAGAATGGTGTTTGACCATGTTGGCCAGGATGGTCTCACTCTCCTGACCTTGTGATCCACCCACTTGGGCCTCCCAAAGTGCTGGGATTACAGGCGTGAGCCACTGTGCCCAGCCCCACTCACTTTTATCTTGACATAGGAGGGAGATTGTGTCAGACAGACTTAGAGGTCTGTTGCCTTGCAATGGTGATGCATATCAGAAGACTGACTTCAGTGGCAGTTTTTGAGATCCTCTTGTACCTGTGTTTCTATGCCATACGTAGCCCTTCTCAGGCTTGTTATGGCATGTACCAATGATGTAATAATGATGATTATATCAGAAGCACCATAGGCGGCTGTTGGTGTGATAGGTGGCTATGGTCAGTTTGGCTATTTATTCCAAGAGACCCCATGGATTTTGCCATCTGTAACAGAAGACTTTAGTGTATTAGTGATGAAAAAACTGCTTACCACTGACTGTTGTGATCTCCCAGGGAGTATAAGGCAGCTCCGCAGTAAGTGCCTCTTGTCTTGTGTAATGTGCTTGAATACAAACATTTAGACTGTTTGTTGGGCACAGTAGTGCTCCATCTTGTGCCAGCCTCATCAAAGGCTTGGCATAGAGTAGGTGGTGTCTGATATTTATACACTCACATCACCCACTCTATTTTCCGTTTTTTTTGGTTATTATTAATGATTACTCACTTACTATAAAACTACACTTTATAAACAGATTATTCTTTTAGCTAATTTTCTTGTATGTGTTGCTCCTTCCCAGTTTTTGTTCCTTTTGTTGTTCATTGATTTGAGAATTGTGTGAAGGAAGCCATTTTGTGAGTCCTGGTGCTCCTCTGCTTGCTTAGGTGCACTGCCAAGAGTGCACCTTGTTAGTGTACCTTCCAAACACCTACCTTTGGTCCAGAGTAGAGTTTTGGGAGAAGTAGAGTGACTGCTTATCAAATGTGACCTTGGGATTGTCAGGCCCTGTTGTTTACCCTCCCTTTTCCTACTGCCTCCCCTGTCCCCACCCACCACCCCAGCACATGGTTACCAAATGAAAACCTCCAAATTCCAGATTCATTCTTTTGGTTGAAGACTTCCATTCTCTGTTAAAATTTGAACAACATGAAACATTACTACATTAAACCTTCTGGACAATTTATGTTTAATTGATTTTGTATACAGAGTTGGACAGATCTCAGTGAGGACAGAGAACAACACACAATTCAGTTATTAGACATTTTAAAGGATGTGTAAGAGAAGACCAGAAAAAAGGCAGGGGTACGTTGAATCACTGAAGACAGCTTATGCAGACACTGTTATTTTACCTAAGTGCAGCCTTTCCCATGGTTTGTAGGCATGTCATGGTGACCCTTCATATTCCCTAGGAAACCCTTTATAGCACTGTTTGGGAAACTGTAGTCTTGTGGGCTAAATCTAGCCTGCTGCCTATTTTTGTAAATAAAGTTTTATTGGAACATAACTACTCTCATTCATTTACACACTCTCTCTGGGTGCTTCCTTCCATGCTACACAGTGGCAGAGTTAATTAGCTGGAACAGACCTGGATTACAGTGCCTAAAATATGTATCTTACCCTTGACAGGAAAAGTTCACCAACAGCTAGTATACAGTCTATACTTTTGGAAGGTTAAGTATGGATCCATAGATATCTTGAATTTAATTTGGACTTCTCACCTCTGATTTCACCATTATGTGGACTCACAGGCAGTGGTTTTAAGGAAAGGTCACTGCTTATTTCAGGATGAGTGCTTGATCATGATAAGAAAAAAAGTTTAACTTCAAAAACATTCTTAAAATAAATGGTGGCACTGCTTTGTTTTAAACCTAAGTAGCCAATGGAAAATTAATATCAGCTTATGCATGTACACGATCCTCCTGCCTCTTTCAGGTACTCCCATCTTATGAGAAATCTTAGAATTTTTCTCCTGGACATTTATCTTCTCTTGTTTTTGAAGACCAAACATTCATGTCATCATAACTTATTAAAATAGAAATATGAATATAAATATAAAATGTTAAACTTACTCTTGGAAATTTAAGTGTTTTAGCTGAGTTATGTTTCTTCTCTCTTCATTTTCTCTCAGCCTGAAATCCATGGCCCAAAATGACTCTGTCAGTGGAGACTCTCCTCTGTGAAGAAGACGACCAGAGAGGAGGTTGGGATGAGCATGCCACTGCATCAGATCTCTGCCATTCCATCCCAGGATGCCACCTCTGCTAGATTCTACAGAAGTAAGACCAAAGAAAAGGAGAGGGAGGAACAGGTACTGGGAGAATATCTTTTTTAGTTTCATTATTTTCATTAAATTTTCATTAAAGATGATCTAGAACAATGGTTAAACTCTAAAGATCAAGGTTCTCTCTGATAATATACTGACAAGCACACAAATAGTTGTACTCAGAAGGAATTCTTTTGGTAGATTTCTAGGTTTTCAGATTTTGGTGTAAACTACTGTGCTTATAAGTGGTTATAAATGTCTTTACTTCATCGGTTAAATCTGCCTGATTATTTTTGGTTAATCACTGTGACTAAGTTCTTTGGAATCTCAGAACATGATGCTGCTAGTTCCCTATTTATTGTAGTGTCGAATTTGGGCACCAGATGGCTGGAATTTTTAAATATGTGTCTTAGTCTGCCCTAGCTGCTGTAACAAAATGCCATAGCCTGGGTGGTTTAAATAACAAGCATTTATTTCTCACAGTTCTGGAGGCTGGAAGTCTGAGATCAGGGTGCCAGCATGGTTGGATTCTGGTGAGGGCTCACTTCCTGACTTACAAACAACTGCTTTCTTGTTGTGTCCTCACGTGGCACGGAGAGAGGAAGAAAGCACCTTGTCATGTGGCTGTTCATATAGGAGAACTGATCCCATTGAGAGGTTTCCACCCCTAGGACCTAATTGTCTTCCCAAGGCCGCATCTCCAAATGCCATTATATTACCGATTAGAGTTCCAGCATAAAAGTTTTTTGGGAAACATAAACATCTAGTCCAGTGCCGTGTGTATATGAGGAAGCTATACAAACTCTTTTGGAATAGAGAAAGGAAAATGTACAACAGGTAGGCCAGGAAGGACGATTCTTTCTGATATACACTCTCACTGCAGGTTTACTGTAGGTGGATATTTAACAAAGCCTTATTGAATCTATTTAACGGGATTTTTAAGGTCTAAACGGCATTTATCAATTATAGAATTGGGATTTTGATTGGTATTGGAAAGAAAGAGAAACTATTCTGTCTCACCTTAGTGTGGGGATACTTTGAGTATCCAGTGGCAGCCTGACAGTTCAGAGTGTCATGGAGCCCAGAATAGGTGACAGAGTGGAAGAGCAGTTGAACCAGGAACTTGTGGGGCCCCATGAGAGCTTCAGCAGCAATGGCACAGGATGAAAATGGTGATTATGTTTCTAGGGTCTCAAATGTGGCATCAGGATTGATATGAAAGGTAAATTTTTGTCCAGTGGAGCCCATTTTTATTTATGCAGTTTTCCTGGCACAGGTTCAACCCAAAATCTTTTACTATGATTTCTGATCCTCCTGTGCTTGGAAGATATTATTCTTCTGAATTCCAGGAGAAGAGCAAACCCTTTTATTTTACCTAGACTCAAATCCGTTTGTTACCTTAGTCTAATCTGTTAACACACCCTCACTGAAGCCCATGTCTGTAATCTTCTACAGAGGGTTAATGACTTTTATACAGTAGTCAGTGCAGTTAATGAATATGAATATGAATGAATATGAATTCAGTTTCAGTGATATGGGGTCATGTTGCTGTCAAGATGATTTATTATATTTCAAATACCAATATGAGAAACTTACAATAGTATACTTTCATTTCTTTCCTTCTGGCTTGTTTTATTGTCTTTTAATAAATTTTAAACTCCAGAATATAGTATTTAAAAAAATACTTTAAATACTTTTCTTTTAAATAATAATCAAGATCTGTGTACTCAGGTAGTTACCATTTCTGGTGTATTTCCATCTATCATCTTTTTTTTTTTTTTTTGGTCTAAAAGACTTCCTTTAGCATTTCTTATAATGTGAGTTGGCTGACAGTGACTTCTTTCAGCTTTATTTAGAAAATATTTTTTATTTATTTCTTGTATTTTGAAATTGTGCTTTGTTGATCAGTGGGTTTACAGTTTTTGTAGAATTTGGAGTTTTTTGGCTATTCTTCAGATAATTTTTCTGTCCCCCCATTCTTTCTTTGGGGACTCCTTTATACACATTGACTGGCTTAAAGTTATCCACTGCTGCACTTTTAATTTTTAAGGTTATTTTTTTCTTTCTGCATTTTATTTTGGATATTCCAATTACTTTGTTTGTAAGTTTGTTAACATTTTCTTTTTCAATTTCTAATCTGCCAGTAATTCCATCTAGTGTATTTTTTTTTTAATCTCAGATATGTTTTTATTGCTGGACATTTGGTTTGGTTTTTATATCTCCCATGTCCCTATTCAACTTTCCGACTCTATGAAATACAATAATGACAGTCTTAATGCCCTTTTCTGTCATTCCTACCATGTATGACTATTCTGAGTTTGCTTTTTTCCCTCACTTGATATCTTCAGTTTTATTTTTATTTTTGTTACTATTTTTTATTTATTTTTGATTACAGATCTTGCTCTGTCACCCAAGCTAGCGTGCAGTGGCGTGATCAGAGCACACCACGGCCACAAACTCCTGGGCTGAAATGATCCTCCTGCATCAACCTCCTGAGTAGCTAGGAGTATAGACCACACCTGGATAAGTTTTTCTTTCTTTTTATAGAGTCAGGGTCTTGGTATTTTCCAGGCTGGTCTCAAAACTCCTGGGTTCAAGCATTCCTCCCACCTTGGCCTCCCAAATTGCTGGGACTGCAAGTGTGAGCCACTGTACCTAGCCTGGTTTCATTTTTATAAAAGTTTATTTTAGGCTGGGCGTGGTGTCTCGTGACTGTAATCCCAGCATTTTGGGAGGCCAAGGTGGGCGGGTCACCTGAGGTCAGGAGTTTGAGACAAGCCTGGCCAACATGGAGAAACCCCACCTCCACTAAAAATACAAAATTAGCTGGGCATGGTGTGCATGCCTGTAATCCATCCCAGCTACTGGGGAGGCTGAGGCAGGAGAATCACTTGAACCTGGGAGGTGGAAGTTGCAGTGAGCCAAGACTGTGCCATTGCATTCCAGCCTGGGCAACAAGAGCAAAACTCTGTCTCAAAAAAAAAAAAAAAAAAGAGTTTATTTTAGTCTAGTTTTAGATTTACAAAAGAATTGTTAAGCTAGGATGGAGTATTTTCATATACCAGTTACCCAGTTTCTTGTATTGTTGTTACTTATAGATTTAGTACAAGTGCAGTGTTAAACACAGGTATATTGCATAGTGGTAAATACCACCTGAATAGTGTCCATAAGCACCCATGAGTAGTTTCTCCTCCCTTACCCACTCCCGTCCTCCCACCTTTCTGAGTCTCTAGAGTCTATTATTCCACTCTATATGCCCCTGTGTACATATTTTTCAGCCCCCAAATGTAAGTGTGAATACTCGATATTTGACTTGCTCTGAGTTATTTCCCATAAGATAGTTACCTCCAGTTCTATCCATGTTGCTGCAAAAAACATGAATTCATTCTTTTTTTAATAGCTGAGTAGTATTACATGGTGTGAATTACTTTATCTAGTCATCCGTTGATGGGCACTTAGATTGATTTTATATCTTTGCTGTTGTGAGTAGTCCTCCAGTAAATATTTGAGGGCAGGTGTCTTTTCGATATAATGATTTCCTTCCCTTTGGATAGATCCTCAGTAGTGGGATCACTGGATCAAATGGTATTTGTTAGTTCTTTGAGAAGTCTCTATACGTTTTCCATAGAAGCCGTACTATTTTTACACTCCCAACAACAGTGTATGAGCATTCCCTTTTATCTGCATCCTTGCTAACATCTGTTATTAAGGTTTTTGACACTTTAATAATAGCCATTTTGACTGGTGTGAAATGGTATCTCATTGCTTTAATTTGCATTTCCCTGGTGATTAGTGAAGTTGAACTTTTTAAATGTTTTTTGGCCATTTGTATGTCATCTTTTGCAAAATGTATGTTCGTGTCCTTTGCCCGTTTTTTAATAGGGTTATTTTTTTCTTATTAAGAGTTGGGTTCCTTGTAGAATCTACAAATTAGTCTTTTGTAAGATGCATAGTTTGCAATTATTTTCTCCTGTTCTGTAGATTGTCTGTTTTCTCTGCTGATTATTTGTTTGCTGTGTAGAAGCTTTTTATTTTAATTCTCATTTGTCTATTTTCATTTTTCTTGTTTTTCCTTTTGAGGTTCTAGACACGTCAAAAAGAAAGAGTTTTTCCTAGAGTTTCTTCTAGAATCTTTATGGTTCAGGACTTACATTTAAGTCTTCAACCATCTTGAGATGATTTTTGTATGTGGTGAGAGATATGGGTCCAGTGTCATTCTTCTGTGTATGGTTATCCAGATCTCCCAAGTACCATGTATAGAATAGGGTGTTTTTCCCCTAGTGTATGTCTTTGTTGACTTTGTTGAAGATCATTTGGCTCTAGGCATGTGTCTTTAATTTTGAGCTCTGTAGTCTATTTCATTGATCTGTGTTTCTGTTTTTACAGCAGTTTAGGTTATTATAGCCTTGTAGTACAATTTGAAGTCAAGTAATGTGATGTCTCAAGAGTTCTTTTTGCTTACCATTGCTTTGGCCATTCAGGCTCTTTTTTGATTCCATATGTATTTTAGGATTGTTTTTTCTAATTTCATGAAAAACGATGTTAGTATTTTTATACGAATTGCATTGAATCTGCAGATTTCTTTTGGGGATAGTATGGTCATTTTAATGATGCTGATTCTTTAATCCATGATCATGGGATGTTTTTCCATTTGTTTGTCATCTATGTTTCTTTCATCAGTATTTTGTAGTTTTTCTTATAGAGATCTTTCACATCCTTGGTTGAGTATATTCCTAGGTTGGTTTTTTTTTTTTTTTTGGTAGCTGTTGTAAATGGGATTCACTTCTTGGTTTAGTTCTTAGTTTGATTATTATTATTGTATAGAAATGCTACTGATTCCTCCTCTGAACAAAAAAAATGCAAAAATTAGTTGGGTCTGGTAGCACTGTAGTCCCAGCAACTTGGGATGTTGAGGTGGGAGGATCACTGGAGCCCAAGAGGTTGAGGATATAGTGAGCTGTGACCATGCCAGTGCACTCCAGCCTGGGTGACAGAGTGAGACCCTGTTTCAAAAGCAGACAAAAAAACCCCAACTAAACAAGAGAAATGCTACTCATTTTTGTAGATTGATTTTTGTGTCCTGAAACTACTGAATTAATTTATCAAATTTAGGATTGTTTTGGAGGAGTCTTAGGATTTTCCAGGCATAAAATGATATCATCAGCAAACAGAGGTGTAGTTTAACTTCCTCTTTTACAATTTAGATGTGTTTTCTTTCTTGTTCTTGCCTTAACTGCTCTGGCCCTAGGACTTTTGGTACTGTCTTGAATAAGAGTGTGAGACTGGGGATTCTTGTCTGTTCCAGTTCTTAGGGGGAATGCTTTCAACCATTCCCCATTCAGTATGATGTTGGCTGTGGGATTCTTGTATAGGCTTCTATTATTTTGAGGTTATGTTCCTACTACATCAGGTTGTTGAGAGGTTTTTATCATGAAAGAATGCTGAATTTTATCAAATGCTTTTTCTGTATCTATTGAGATAATAATGGTTTTGTTTTTAGTCCTGTTTATGTGGCAGATCATATTTATTAATTTTTGAATGTTAAACCACACTTGTATCCCTGGAATATAACCCACTTGATTGTGTTGTATTACCTTTTTTGATATGCTGTTGGATTTGGTTTACTAGTGTTTTCTTGAGTGTTTTTGCATCTGTGTTCATTAGGTATTGATTGATTGTGTTTCTGTTCTTGTATGTCCTTTATTGGATTTGGTGTTAGGATGACACTGGCTTCATAGAATAAGTTAGAAGAGAGGATTTTTTTTTCAACTGTGGGGAACAGTGTCAATGGGATTGGTACCTATTCTTTGTATGCCTGGTAGAATTTGGCTATGAATTCATCTGGTCCTGGACTTTTTTGTTGTTGGGAGATTTTTTAAATTTTTATTACTGGTCAAGTCTTAATACTGGTTGTTGGTCTCTTTAGGCTTTCTCTTTCTTCTTGGTTCATTCTTGAGAGGTGGTATGTTTTTAGGAATTTACCCATTTCATCTAGGTTTTCTAGTTTGTGAGTGTAGAGATGTTCATAGTAGACTCTGATGATATTTTGTATTTCTGTTGTATCATTCGTAATGTCTTTTTAATTTCTGATTGTGCTTATATGAATTGTCTTTCTTGGTTAGTGTAGTTAGTGGTCTGTCAATTTTGTTTATCTTTTCAGTGAAGCAACTTTTTTTCTTTTGTTTGTGTTTTGTGATCTGAATTTTATTTAGTTCTGCTCTTCATTATTTCTTTTCTTCTGCTAGCTTTGAGTTTGGTTTGTTCTTGTTTTTCTAGTTCCTTAAGGTGCTATGTCAGGTTAATTTGTGGTCTTTCTGGGTTTTTTTTCGGTTTAGGCACTTAACACTATAAACTTTTCTTTCTTGAATCCATTTACATTCAACACTATAAGCTTTTGATGTATTCCAGAGGTTTTGGTATGTTGTGTATCTACTTTCATTTGTTTAAAAAATTTTTAAATTTTCATCTTAATTTCATCACTGACCCCAAAATCATCCAAGAGCAGGTTAATTTCCATGTATTTGTATAGATTTGAGAGTCCTTCTTGGGACTGATTTTAGGTTTTTCCAATGTAATCTGAGAAGACACTTGATTTCAGTTTTTTAAAAATGTATTAAAAAATGTATTACTTTACGCCTTGAGATAAGGTCTGTCTTAGAGAATGTTCCACATGCTGATAAGAAGATTGTATATTCTGTGATTGTTGGGTAGCTTACTGTATAAATGTCCATTAGGTCTATTTGTTCTAGACTCCAATTTAGATCCAGTGGCTTTTTGTTGTTGTTGTTGATTTTCTGTCCCAGTGATCTGTCTAGTGCTGTCAGTGGGATGTTGAAGTCCCCAATTGACTATGAAGGATAACATCTCTTATTTATAGAAGAGATGTTTATTTGGCTCACCTTCTGCAGACTGTACAGGAAGCATAGCACCAGCATCTGATCTGGTGAAGCCTCAGGAAGCTTTTACTCATGGTGGAAGACAAAGAGGAGCCAGCATGTCACTTGACAATAGAAGGAACGTGAGAGAGGGAGGAAGCACCAGGCTCTTTTAAACAACCAGCTTTTGTGTAAACTAATAGAGCGAGAACTCATTCATTACTACAGGGATGGCACCAAGCCATTCATGAGGGATCTGCCCCCATGACCAAAACACCTCCCACTAGCCCCTACCTTCAACATAGGGTATCACCTTTCAACATGAGATTTGGAGGGGACAAATATCCTACATCTCCCATTATTACTGAATTGCTTTCTGTCTCTTAGGTCTAGTAGTATTTGCTTTGTGAATCCAGGTTCTCTGGTGTTGGATGTATACATACATATGATTGTTATCTTGTTGAATTGATCTGCTTATCATTGTATAATTACTACTTTTATCTTTTTTTACTGTTGTTGATTTATGTTATCTGTTTTATTTGATCTAACTATAGCTACTCCTGCTTGCTTGGTTTCTTTTTGTGTGGAATATATTTTTTCACCCCTTTACCTTGAGTGTGTAAGTATCTTTACAAATTAGATGAAGTTTTTAAAATAAGTAACATATGATTGAATTATGACTTTAAAATCCATGTAGTGAATCTATCTATCTCTCTATATATTTTTTTTGAGACAAGATCTTGGGCCAGGCATGGTGGCTCATGCCTGTAATCCCAGCACTTTGGGAGACTGAGGTGGACAGATCACGAGGTCAGGAGTTCAAGACCAGCCTGGCCAACATGGTGAAAACCCATCTCTACTAAAAATAGAAAAATTAGATGTGCGTCCTAGCTACTTGGGACTCTGAGGCAGAAGAATCGCTTGAACCCGGGAAGTGGATGTTTCACTGAGCTGAGATTGCAGCACTGTATTCCAGCGTGGGTGACAGAGCAAGACTCTGTTTCAAAAAAAAACAACAACAAAAAAGAGAGACATGATCTTGCTCTGTTGCTCAGGCTGTAGGGAATCCAGTACATCTTCAAACTCGTGAGCTCAAGCAATCCTTCTGCCTCAGTCTCCCATGTAGCTGTCACTACAGGTGTGCCACAGTGCCCAGCTAATTAAAAAAATTTTTGTCACTGTGTCGTCCAAACTGGTCTTCAGCTTCTGGTCTCAGATTATCTTCCCCCTTGGTCTCCCAACGTGCTTGGATTACAGAGGTGAGCCACTGTGCCCCGATCTGTATCTTTTAAATGGAGCATTTAATCCATTTACATTTAACACTGATATGTAAAGTGTTGTTTCTGTCATACTTTGATCTACTTGCTTTATAGTCTCATGCATTAATTGTTTTTAAAGACCTATGAGTTTTATGCTTTTGTGTGCTTTATGATGGCAAGTATCAAACCTTTTCATTTCCATGTTTAGAACTCCCTTGAGCATTTCTTGCAGATCTGGTCTAATGATAACAAATTTCCTTAGTGTTTGCTTGTGTGGGAAAAACATTTATTTCTCCTTTATTTATTAAGTTTATTCTAGCAGGTTATAAAATTTGTGGTTAACTGTTTCTTTAAGAAGTCTGAAAATCGTACCCCAGTCTCTTCTGGCTTGCAAAGTTTCTGCTAAGAAGTCCACTATAAGTCTGATGCAATTCTCTTTATAGGTGATTAGATACTTTTTTAAGGATTTTTCCCTTCACACTGACTTTAGATAGTTTGATGATATCTTGGTGAAGTCCATCTTGCAGTGCGTCTACCTGGAGTTCTCTTAACCTTTTGTAACTTATTGTCTAAATCTGTAGGAAGACTAGGAAAGTTTTCTCTCAGTTAAGTTATATCCTCAAATAGGTTTTCAAAACTTTTTATTTTTTTCTTCTCCCTCAGGAATACCTAGCAATCATAGGTTTTTATGTTTTATTTAATCTCATACTTTCTGAAGGCTTTCTTCATTTTTAAAAATTCTTAATTTCTTTAATTTGTTCTGACTTTGGTAATTTGCAAGACCTGTCTGCACTCTCTGAGTTTCTTTTGCCTGGTCCAGTTTATTTTTAAAGCTTTCAACTGTATTTCATAATTTCCTCCATAAAATTTTCATTTTCAGGAGTTCCACTTTTTCTTTTAAAGAAAAATCTATTGCTTTGCTAAATTTTCATGAAAAGTTTTTTTTTTTTTTTTTTTTTTGGTCTTAGATTTCAGTTTTCTGTTGGAGATTATTGAACTTCTTCAAAATCAATTATTTTGAGTTATTTATCAGGTGTTACAAAGATCTCATTTTGGTTAGGCTCCATTACTAGAGGTAATGTGATCCTTTGTGGGTGTTAACACTTTTTTTAATACGTCCAGAATTATTCAGTTTCTTCTCATCTGAATAAACTATGTTTTTCTTGTATTTGAAATTACTGCCAGGTGCAGTGGCTCACACCTGTAATCCCAGCACTTTGGGAGGCTGAGGTGGACAGATGACGAGGTCAGAGATCAAGACCATCCTGGCCAACATGGTGAAACCACATCTCTACTAAAATACAAAAAATTAGCTGGGCATGGTGGCATGCACCTGTAGTCCCAGCTACTTGGGAGGCTGAGGCAGGGGAATCACTTGAACTCAGGAGGCACTTCAGCCTGGAAACAAAGCAAGAATCCCTCTCAAAAAAAGAAAGAAAGAAAGAAAGAAATTACTTTCATTTGGACAGGATTCCCTGTCTTGAGGATAGGACTATAATTTACGTTGTGGAGGGTTTTCTGACTTTGGTTTTGTGTACTTTCAGGTGGTAAAACATTTCCTTGGTTATAGATAGCCTTAGTGTGGTGACTTTCTCAAATGCCAGTTATAGTAGCAATGTACTGGGTATGAGCAGGCTCATGTTCTCTTGCAGAACTGGGGTGGCAGAAGTTTTGATATACTTATTTCTATGCTATATGCTTATGACAGCAAACTTTGTATTGGGTTGTCCAGTTGGACCACCGGGCCAATAAGTGGTGCCTGCAGGGAAGAGCAAGCTGAGGTGGCCACAGAAGGGTTGATGCTTGATCCTTTTTTTTTAATTGAAAAGAGACTGGGTCTTACTTTTTCACCCAGGCTGAAGTGCAGTTATGCAATCACAGTTCATTGTAGCCTTGACCTGGGCTCAAGTGATCCTCCTGCTTCAGCCTCTAGAATCACTGGTACTACAGGCATGTACCACCATACCTGGCTAATTTTTAAAATTTTTTGCAGAGATGGGGCCTCACTGTGTTGCCCAGGCTGGTCTCAAACTGCTAACTTCAAGCAATCCTGTGTTGTGGGTCTGCTACCAGGAAGAGTAGGCCCCTCTCAGTGGGAGCAGCTAGGTAGACAGCTGTCAGGGAGGCAGGCAGTTGTGGGGAATGTGGTTTGCTTACACCTCAGACCACAGCAGCCTGGAGCAGCAGTGGCGGTGGCATCACTGTTCTTAGGTTATGTAAAAGTGCCTGGCCTCCTCTCTTCCTTCCTGGCTTGGTGGTTGGTAGCAGCAGCTGCTCAGGACTCAGAAGCCTGTGGGCTCCATCTGAGTTTGAGCAATGCCTCTGTCATTCTCCAGGCAACTCACTCTGTTAGGCTGGATACCTATGAGGCCCCGCGAGGGTCAGGGGAGTCTCCCACAGCTAGCTTTCCATGGTGGGAATGTGGAGCCCTGGGAGTCTCTCATCATCTATCCTTTCCCAGCATCTAGAAGCTTCTTCCATCTCTGAGCAATCCTGGCTGAGCACCTGCCTTGTTTCCTTCTCCTTTGTGTTCCGTGCTTCCTGCTGCTCTTCAGTTGAATTCCAGTGTTCTGTTTAGGTGACCTGTTTGAAGGGTGAATATCTCCTCACTGTTTTGGAGCTTTCTGCGGAAGAGGCACACACTAGCTGTTTCTACTTAGCCATCTTGAACTGAGCTTCCAGTTTCTCATATTATTAACATCTTAAAATAATATGCTACATTCATCACAGTTAGTGAACTAGTATCAATATATTATCATTAAAGTCCACACTTTATTCAGATTTCCCTGCTTTTGTGTTCCAGGATCTCATCTCTAGGATGTAATATATTACATTTTGTTGTTTTATCTCCTTAGGCTCCTCTTGGTTGTGACAGTTTCTCAGACTTTCTTTGTTTTAGATTACCTTGACAGTTTTGAAGAGTACTGATCAAGTATTTCATAGAATGTCCTTCTACTGGGAATTGTCTGATGTTTTTCTCATGACTAGACTAGCTTATAGGTTTTGAGAAGGAAGTCTACAGATACAATATACTATTTCATCACAACAAATCGAGTACACTCTTATCAACATGATATATTCTTGACCACCTGGCTGAGATAGTGACTGTCAGGTTTTCCACTGTAAAGTTACTCTTTTTCTCCCCTTTTGTACTGTATTCTTCGGAAGGAAGTCACTATGCATAGCCCACCTTTAAAGACTGGGGAGTTGTTCTCCCCCTCCTTAAGGGTGGAGTGTCTGCATAAATTATCAGGAATTCTTCTACATGTCTGGCACCCAAGTTGCAAGGTTGTTCAAAAAAATACATTTTTCAACTTTCTGCCCTGTATTCCTTGAAAATGAAATCTTGAAAGATCTGGTCTATATCGCAGGATTCCTGAAAAGTGATTCCTGAAAGCAAAAAGGTAATTCATTGATCAACTTACATTTAAGCTACATAGAAAATAAAAGTGGTATTTTCTTTTACATATTTACAAACTCCTATTTTTGGCCTATTGTCCTGCCACTGAGGTCAAAAGGAGGATTTTACCATGCAGCATCAGGATGATGATCATGTAAACACATTTTATATTTGCTCCAAAAATACATGAGTGTTGACAGATCATATTGTATTCACTTGTACCTAACATCTTTTGAAAAAATGACCTCACAGTGTTCAAGTGATAACAATATTTTTAGGCAGAATCACCACACTTTTACTTCTTAAACATTAATCTCGGCCGGGCACGGTGGCTCAAGCCTGTAATCCCAGCACTTTGGGAGGCCGAGGTGGGTGGATCACGAGGTCAAGAGATCGAGACCATCCTGGTCAACATGGTGAAACACCATCTCTACTAAAAATACAAAAAATTAGCTGGGCATGGTGGCGCGTGCCTGTAATCCCAGCTACTCAGGAGGCTGAGGCAGGAGAATTGCCTGAACCCAGGAGGCGGAGGTTGCGGTGAGCCGAGATCGCGCCATTGCACTCCAGCCTGGGTAACAAGAGCGAAACTCTATCTCAAAAAAAAAAAAAATTAATCTCTTTCTAATCACTTGAACCTGGGAGGCGGAGATTGCGGTGAGCCAAGGTCGTGCCATTACACTCCAGCCTGGTCAATAAGAGTGAAACTACGTCTCAAAAAAAAAAAAAAAAAAATTATTCTCTTTTCTCTATTAGATGAATTCTTCCCTTTTAAATAATAAAAACCTAATATAAGGAACCCGGAGAAAACTTGAGTTTTAACGTTACAGTCTCTCCAGAGCCATGTAAGCAAACTCCCAGTTTAATGCTTGAACTTACCCTATATTATCATGGCCAGTTTGTTTTTAGGGCACTGTTAGGGCATCTCCCCTGATGCTAACCCACTACTTCCGAAGGCAGTTATTTTGTGGGGTTTTTTTGGCTACCAGAGATTTGAGATCCAGTATAAGAACAAACTCTCTATAGACTTCTCTTACTGACAATTTTACTTTTTGCTTCTAGGAACTGCCAGTCTTACTCTACAGGATAAAAATCCCTTATCTCACATACTATTATTTGAGTCTCTCAGCATTCTGGTTACTGTCTTTTAGACCATTTCTAGCTTTTATATAGAAGTATGTGTACATGAAGAGATGAATATGCATCTTTAAAATAAACCTGTTGCAGATTACTGTCTGGTTAGGCATCACCATCTTTGAGATTATTTCTGTGGCTTCTTTTTTTTTTTTTTTTTGAGACAGAGTTTCGCTCTTGTTACCCAGGCTGGAGTGCAATGACGCGATCTTGGCTCACCGCAACCTCCACTTCCTGGGTTCAGGCAATTCTCCTGCCTCAGCTTCCTGAGTAGCTGGGATTACAGGCACGCGCCACCATGCCCAGCTAATTTTTTGTGTTTTTAGTAGAGACGGGGTTTCACCATGTTGACCAGGATGGTCTCGATCTCTTGACTTTGTGATCCACCCGCCTCGGCCTCCCAAAGTGCTGGATTACAGGCTTGAGCCACCGCGCCCAGCCTCTGTGGCTTCTTGAACCATCCATCTACCTTACCTGCAAGTGCCTTAAGAGATTAGTATTCTCATACTTGGAAACCAGAATTTCTTCATTACCGGTTTATCTGTCCTTGGTCCCTGGAGTGATTCTTTCACTTCTGCTTCCAAGCATGTTTTTCCTATTTGGTAATCAAAGCTATCACTGAAATCCCTTGGGAGTATCTCCTAGTTGGCTCAAGCATGTATAGAAAGTTGTAGCATGCTTAACATTTAAGAACCAAAGATGAGTTATTTACTAAATGGTCATTTTCTGCCTTGTGGGCTTGTTTTCTCTGAGAATAAAGAGGAGTTGTGATGGTCTTCTAGAGATTAAAAAAGAGCATGTTATTATGAAACATTAAATTCAAGTTGACCAATTTGAACTGCTATATTTTCTTTTGCATATGTAGATTTTGAAGCTTAAATGCAGATAAAAGTATGTGCAGCTTTGAGGTCCTGCAATTTTTTTTTTTTTTTTTTTGAGACGGAGTTTCGCTCTTGTTACCCAGGCTGGAGTGCAATGGCGTGATCTCGGCTCACCGCAACCTCCGCCTCCCAGGTTCAAGCAATTCTCCTGCCTCAGCCTCCTGAATAGCTGGGATTACAGGCAAGCGCCACCATGCCCAGCTACTTTTTTGTATTTTTAGTAGAGACGGGGTTTCACCATGTTGACCAGGATGGTCTCGATCTCTTGACCTCGTGATCCACCCACCTCGACCTCCCAAAGTGCTGAGATTACAGGCTTGAGCCACCGCACCTGGCCCTAGGTCCTGCAATTTTAAATGTTAGTAAAAAACCAACATTATCAGTTCCAGCTATTTTTTTTTTTTTTTTTTTTTGAGACGGAGTTTCGCTCTTGTTACCCAGGCTGGAGTGCAATGGCGCGATCTCGGCTCACCGCAACCTCCGCCTCCTGGGTTCAGGCAATTTTCTTGCCTCAGCCTCCTGAGTAGCTGGGATCATAGGCACGCGCCACCATGCCCAGCTAAGTTTTTGTATTTTTAGTAGAGACGGGGTTTCACCACGTTGACCAGGTTGGTCTCGATCTCTCGACCTTGTGATCCATCCGCCTCGGCCTCCCAAAGTACTGGGATTACAGGCTTGAGCCACCGCACCCGGCTGTTCCAGCTATTTTATATATTAGCAGCTTACCTATCTCAGCCAATTCTCACATAAAATTTGGGAACTGGTAATGGTTTGCTGTTTATTCAGAGTTTAGAGACAGAAGGAATGCACAGAATAGCAGTAGCTGACCTCTGTGGATGTTGGTCTAGTGAGAGTTTGCTAGTTAAGAGTTCACATAATCTAGGTAAAACCAAGAGTCTTGTCTGGTTATGTGGTAAGTGAAGCATTTGCAGTTGGTTTCAGTGTGTTGCATATAAATTGAGTCAAGGTGGTGTATGAATACACCTGTCTAGGTATCACTGTAGGACTTGATGATTATGATTTCTTGGTTGTTACTACTCTCTTGTAGCTGTCCTGTGTGAACTGGACAACTAGGTGGCAGATAATTTTTCCGATACTGTCGGTAACTGTTGAAAATAAGAAAACCGGGCCGGGCGCGGTGGCTCAAGCCTGTAATCCCAGCACTTTGGGAGGCTGAGGCGGGTGAATCACGAGGTCAAGAGATCGAGACCATCGTGGTCAACATGGTGAAACCCTGTCTCTACTAAAAATACAAAAAATTAGCTGGGCATGGTGGCGTGTGCCTGTAATCCCAGCTACTCAGGAGGCTGAGGCAGGAGAATTGCCTGAACCCAGGAGGCAGGGGTTGCGGTGAGCTGAGATCACGCCATTGCACTGCAGCCTGAGTAACAAAAGCGAAACTCCGACACACACACACAAAAAAGAAAATAAGAAAACCACTCAAATATATTTATTTAGTTTTCACTCTTTGCTTTTATTTATTTAATTTGGAGACTGAGTCTCACTCTGTCTCACAGGCTGGAGTGTAGGGCCGTGATCATAGCTCACTGCAGCTTTGAACTCCTGGGCTCAAGTGATCCTCCCACCTCAGCTTCCTGAGTAGCTAGGACTGTAGGCATATACCATCACACCTAGATAAATTTTTCATTTTGTAGAGATAACATCTTGGTCTGTTGCCAAGGCTGGCCTCAAATTCCTGTCCTCAAGCCATCCTCCCACCTTGGCTTTCCAAAGTGTTGGGATTACAGATGTGAGCCACCATACTGGGCCCCAAATTTATTTTTTAATGCAGAGATTTCAATAAATAATATTAGAGTCCTAGTATTCTGTAATAGTTGTTAACGGCTTTTTATATGTGTTGTTATTAAGATGACTTCCTTATTTTACATGTGAATAAAACAGCCCCAAGATAAATGCCTTATTCGTGGTCACCTGACTATATATTTTTTTCCATATTGTTTGGTTTCCTCTAAAAAAATACTTGCACATGAATAGAAATAGACTGCACACACATATTTTTTTCATTCATTTGTGTATCAAATAGTTTTTGTTTTTTTATACTTTACATTCAGGGGTACATGTGCAGATCATGCAGGTTTGTTACATAGGTATACATATGCCATGGTGGTTTGCTGCTTCCATCCTCCCGTCATCTACATTAGGTATTTTTCCTAATGTTACTCCTTCCCAATTCCCACTATCCCCTGCTATTCCTCCTCTAGCCTCCTTACCCCCCAACAGGCCCCAGTATGTGATGTTACCCTCCCTGTGTCCATGTGTTCTCATTGTTCAGCACCCACTTATGAGTGAGAACCTGTGGTGTTTGGTTTTCTGTTCTTGTGTCAGTTTGCTGAGAATGATGGTTTCCAGATTCATCCATGTCCCTGCAAAGGACATGAACTCATCCTTTTTTTATGGCTACATAGTATTCCATTGTGTATATGTGCCATATTTTCTTTATCCAATCTATCATTGATGGGCATTTGGGTTGGTTCCAAGTCTTTGCTATTGTAAACAGTGCTACAGTAAACATATGTGTGCTTGTGTCTTTATAACAGAATATTTTATAATCCTTTGGGTATATACTCAGTAATGGGATTGCTGGGTCAATTGGTATTTTTATTTCTAGATCCTTGAGAAATAGCCACACTGTCTTCCACAATGGTTGAACTCATTTACATTCCCACCAATCGTGTAAAAGTGTTCCTGTTTCTCCACATCCTCTCCAGTATCTGTTGTCTCCTCTTTTTTAATGATCACCATTCTAACTGGCATGAGATGGTATCTCAGTGTGGTTTTGATTTGCATTTCTGCAAAGACCTTAAAAAGTGATGATAAGCTTTTTTTCATATGTTTGTTGGCTGCGTAAATGTCTTCTTTTGAGAAGTGTCTGTTCATACCCTTCACCCGCTTTTTGATGGGGTTGTTTGCTTTTTTCTTGTAGATTTGTTTAAGGTCTTTGTAGATTCTGGTTATTAGTCCTTTGTCAGATGGGTATATTGAAAAATTTTTTTTCCTATTCTGTTGGTTTCTGGTTCACTCTAATGATAGTTTCTTTTGCTGTACAAAAGCTCTTAAGTGAGTTCGATCAGGAGCGGAGAGCGGACCCCAGAAAGCCCTGAGCAGCCCCCCCACCACCACCGGTCTAGTTACCATCACATCCTGGGAGGAGCCGTAGCTGCCACAGCCGGCCCCAGTCATCATCACCTCAACCATGAGCAGCTAGGCCGAGATCCACCTGCCTGCTGCTCCCCACCTCCCCTGCCGCCCCCGTCCTCAGCGCCACCAACACCAAGCCCAGCACTACGGGCAGCGCGGTGGCCCAGGCGGCCTCACATTGGCGGCGCCTGCCGGCAGGGACGAAAAAGTCATCACTGGTCTATATCTCTGTTTTGGTACCAGTACCATGCTATTTTGATTACTGTAGCCTTGTAGTATAGTTTGAAGTCCAGTAGTGTGATTCCTCCTACTTTGTTCTTTCTGCTTAGAATTGACTTGGCTATGCGGGCTCTCTTTTGGTTCCATATGAAGTTTAAGGTGTTTTTTTCCAGTCCTGTGAAGAAGGTCATTGGTAGCTTGATGGGGATAGCGTTGAATCTGTAGATTACTTTGGGCAGGATGGCCATTTTCACGATATTGATTCTTCCTAACCATGAACATAGAATGTTTCTCCATCTGTTTGTGTCCTCTCTTATCGTTGAGCAGTGGCTTGTAGTTCTCCTTGAAGAGGTCCTTTACGTTCCTTGTTAGTTGTATTCCTAGGTATTTTATTCTCTTTGTAGCAATTGTGAATGGCAGTTCCTTCTTGATTTGGCTCTCTTTAAGTCTGTTATTGGTGTATAGGAATGCTTGTGATTTTTGCACATTGATTTTGTATCCTGAGACTTTGCTGGAGTTGCTTATCAGTTTCAGGAGACTTTGGGCTGAGATGATGGGGTCTTCTAGATATACAATCATGTCATCTGCAAATAGAGACAATGTGACTTCCTCCTTTCCTATTTGAAGACCCTTTATTTCTTTTTCTTGCCTGATTGCTCTGGCTAGAACTTCCAGTACTATATTGAATAGGAGTGGTGAGAGAGGGCATCTTTGTCTAGTGCCAGATTTCAAAGGGAATGCTTCCAGTTTTTGCCCATTCAGTATGATATTGGCTGTTGGTTTGTCATAAATAGCTTTTATTATTTTGAGATACGTTCCATCAATACCTAGTTTATTGAGGTTTTTTAGCATAAAGTGCTGTTGAATTTTGTCAAAGGCCTTCTCTGCATCAATTGAGATAATCGTGGTTTTTGTCTTTGGTTCTGTTTATGTGGTCAATTACGTTAATGGACTTGCCTATGTTGAACCAGCCTTGCATCCCTGGGATGAATCCTACTTGATCACGGTGGAAAAGCTTTTTGATGTGCTGTTGCAATTGGCTTGCCAGTATTTTATTGAAGATCATTTTCAGCAAACTGACACAGGAGCAGAAAATCAAACACCACATGTTCTCACTCATAGGCGGGTGTTGAACAATGAGAACACATGGACACAGGGAGGGGAGCACTACACACTGGGGTCTGTTGGAGGGAAATGGGAGAGACAGTGGGGGGTAGGGACTTGCAGGGGGATGGCATGGGGAGAAATGCCAGATATAGGTGAGGGGGAGGAAGGCAGCAAATCACACTGCCACGTGTGTACCTATGCAACAGTCTTGCATGTTCTTCACATGTACCCCAAAACCTAAAATGCAATAAAAAAAAAAGAAGGTCATCACAACGAAGGTTTTGGAAACAGTAAAATGGTTCAATGTAAGGAACAGATATGGTTTCATCAACAGGAATGACACCAAGGAAGATGTATTTGTACACCAGACTGCCCTAAAGAAGAATAACCCGAGGAAGTACCTTTGCAGTGTGGGAGATGGAGAGACTGTGGAGTTTGGTGTTGTTGAAGGAGAAAAGGGTGTGGAGGCAGCAAATGTTACAGGTTCTGGTGGCGTTCCAGTTCAAGGCAGTAAACATGCAGCAGACTGTAACCATTATAGAGGCTATCCACATCGTAGGGGTCCTCCATGCAATTACCAGCAAAAGAACGAGGTATCAGAGAGTGCTCCCCAAGGCCAGGCCCAACAACGCTGGCCCTACCGCAGGCGAAGGTTCCCACCTTACTAAATGCGGAGACCCTATGGGCGTTGACCACAATATTCCAACCCTCCTGTGCAGGGAGAAGTGATGGAGGGTGCTGACAACCAGTGTGCGGGAGAACAAGTGAGGCAGAATGTGTATCGGGGATATAGACCACGATTCGCAGGGGCCCTCCTCGCCAAAGACAGCCTAGAGAGGACGGTGATGAAGAGGATAAAGAAAATCAAGGAGATGAGACCCAAGGTCAGCAGCCACCTCAACGTCGGTCCCACCGCAACCAAGGCAGACGCCCAGAAAACCCTAAACCACAAGATGGCAAAGAGACAAAAGCAGCCGATCTACCAGCTGAGAATTCATCCGCTCCCGAGGCTGAGCAGGGCGGGGCTGAGTAAATGCTGGCTTACCATCTCTACCATTATCTGGTTTAGTCATCCAACAAGAAGAAATAAGAAATTCCAGCAATAAGAAATGAACAAAAGATTGGAGCTGAAGACCTTAAGTGCTTGCTTTTGCCTACTGACCGGATAAATAGAACTATCTGCATTATCTATGCAGCATAGGGTTTTTATTATTTTTACCTAAAGATGTCTCTTTTTGGTAATAACAAACGTATTTTTTTAAAAAGCCTGGTTTTTTTTCAATAAGCCTGTAAAGGTTTTTAAATTGTTTCATATCTGGTCAAGTTGAGATTTTTAAGAACATCATTTTTAATTTGTAATAAAAGTTTACAACTTGATTTTTTCAGAAAAGTCAACAAACTGCAAGCACCTGTTAATAAAGGTCTTAAATAATTTTTAAAAAAGCTCTTAAGTTGAATTAGATCCCATTTGTAATAGTTTTGTTTTGTGTGCGTGTGTGTGTGTTAGTGTGTGTGTGTTTTTCTGAAATGGAGTCTCACCCTGTCGCCCAGACTGAACTGCAGTGGCAGGATCTCGGCTCACTGCACCTCTGGCTCCTGAGTTCAAGTGATTCTCCTGCCTCAGCCTCCTAAGGAGCTGGAATTACAGACACATGCCACCACACCCAGCTAATTTTTTGTATTTTTAGTAGAGATGGGGTTTCCCCATGTTGGCCAACCTGATCTTGAACTCCTGACCTTGTGATCCACCCGCCTCAGCCTCCTAAGTGCTGGGATTACAGGTGTGAGCCACCGCACCCGGCCTGTTTTGTGTTTTTGAGAGACAGGGGAGACATTCTGTTGCCAAGTTGAGGTACAGTGGTGGTGGTGCAATTATAGCTCACTCGGGAGGCCAAGTGTTGGGGTTATGGGAGCAAGCCATCACACCTGGCTTGAAATGTTTTATATCTGTCTTCCATACCACTTTTGCATAGGGAATGAGCTGTCAGCCTTTTCATCCAGTCATCCTAATGCTGAATTTGTGTGTTTTTCATTTTTGCTTCTTAAGAAATCAATTTACCACATTTCGCAAGTCTGTTTTTTTGTTTTTTAAAATCAGAGCAGGGGATTGCTGTTGGATCTACACTGTTCAGGTAATACATAAACAGTGGTAGAGTTACAGGACTTTTTTTTTTTTTTTTTTTTTTTTTTGAGACAGAGCTTCGCTCCTGTTACCCAGGCTGGAGTGCAATGGCGCGATCTCGGCTCACCGCAACCTCCGCCTCCTGGATTCAGGCAATTCTCCTGCCTCAGCCTCCTGAGTAGCTGGGATTACAGGCATGCGCCACCACGCCCAGCTAATTTTTTGTATTTTTAGTAGAGACGGGGTTTCACCATGTTGACCAGGATGGTCTCGACCTCTTGACCTCGTGATCCACCCACCTCGGCCTCCCAAAGTGCTGCGATTACAGGCTTGAGCCACTGTGCCTGGCCATTTTTTTTTTTTTTTTTTTTTTTTTTTTTTGAGATGAAGTCTCGCTCTGTTGCTCAGACTGGAGCAAGTGGCACAATCTTGTCTCACTGCAACCTCTGCCTCCTGGTTCAAGTGATTCTCCTGCCTCAGCCTCCCTGCAGGCATGTGCCACCATGCCCAGCTAATTTTTTTGTATTTTTAGTAGAGATGGGATTTCACCATTTTAGGATGGTCTTGATCTCTTGACCTGTGATCTGCCCACCTCGGCCTCCCAAAGTGCTGGAATTACAGGTGTGAGCCACCATGCCTGGTCACAAGGACATCTTTTGCCTCAGGGCTTTGGTTTTGAGTTAGGGCTTAGGCTGATTAAGGTATAGTGCTTATATGTATTACTAGTTGTGTATGTAATTAGAACTTCTAAGCAGAGTCATGCTTGCTAATTGTGAAAGATGTGCTCAACTGATTTGTAATACACTCCGGGATTATTACAAGGTGTGTAGATGTCTGTTCCCTGAGAGCAAAGATCTTTTCATCTATTAGCAGTGTGACTGAGGGGTCTTACTGAACTTAGAGGAGACTGCCTATTTTCCCGAAAGTGGTGGAGATGAAATGGTTACTTTTTGGGAGATAGTCACTCAGTGAGTGTACTTCTGGCCTCAATGGCCTCCCACACAAATCCACTGAGAGTTGTCATCCCAAATGTAACTCAGTCCCAAGGCTTGCTTGTTTTACCAAGAAAACTTTGATAATAACTGAAAAAATTATTTTGTCAAATTCAAGGTAGTACTAAAAATTTCTTAGAGAAAATTTGAACTTTGAATCCCTGACTTTAGAAGTTCTTTATCATTAAAAATGGAAAAATGTGGCTGGGGTGGGGTTTAGCAAAAATTAAATAAATAAATAAATAAAAACAAAAATGTGGGAGGACTATTTTAGATTAAAAAAAAAAAACTAAAGAGACAGCTGGTGTAATATGGATACCTTGATGGAACATGTCAGAAAACATAGCAACTATAAGGTGTGTTTGGACAGCTGGGAAAGTTGAATATTGTCTGTATATTAGATGATAATGATAGAATTACAGTTAGTTTTATGCATCAGAATATGTGTATCGGAGAAGGAAAAAGCAAATGGGGCAAATATAACAGTTGATGCATCTAGGTGAAGGACACACAGGTATTCATTGTACTATTCTTTTAGCTTTTCTGTAGATTTAAAGCTTTTCACATCACGTTTTGGGAAATAAAAGAATATGCTTGCCAAAAGTGAGATGAACAAAGAGTTGTGGTAGACAATAATAAACAGTAAATGATATGAAACAATTTAAAGACCAGTGGGTGACTTATCTAACACTACCTGTGTTGTCCTAGGAAATAAAAATCAAGTCATCAAACAAAGCGATACTTGGAATTACTGGTTTTGGGTAATCTTTTTACTGATTAATCAAATCATACACCTACCTAGGCAGTTTATCTTTTCCTGTCTTATTCAGGAGGCTTCAAAATGAAGATATTTGGTCACATTCTGGATTCAGATGTTTCATAGATAGATTGATAAAAGTGACTTCACCTCTTTCATTCCCCATCAATTGTTCTTCAATGAAGAACTTTTGGGAGAAAGACCCTTAAAAGCAAAGCAGAGTTAGTTTCAAATGACGAAAATAGTTCTCTAAACAATGTAACGTAATTAAAGATAAGCTGATATATTTTTTTTATTTTTTAGCTGTTCAGAGGTTTAGTTGCTAGGATGGGTAATGAACTAGAAAACTATATACCTTTGAAAAGCAACTTTTCAAGATACTACAGATAAAGAACAAGGTTAAGTATATTTTGCATTTCTCTGAGTTGAAATGCATATCATTCAACAAAGTAGTTAATGCTTCTTTTTATCAAATCATATGAAATATTCCAATTTAAAATATTTTATATTTTCCATCTCCTAATTAAAAATGTGATTACATTCTTGCTGTCAGACGGATTTGTTTTTAGAAGTACAGTAATTGCAGCAGGTGTTAATCTCACGTTGGTATTTGCTTCGCACCACCTCATGTGTGGTGGAATGGAATTTGTAGAATAGATAAGTGCTTAGAACATAACAAAAGTGCCTGATGGAGTCCCCCAGAAATCTGGTGACTAGCCCAGACCAGAATTGTATTTATTGTCACCGATTTTAGACCCTTGTCCCATTCTAACTCTCAAAACCAACTTTGCTTTGCTCTGAACCACACATACTTTTGTGCTTTTTATCCTGGCCAACATTACTTCAGCATTGATTTTTTTCCCCCCCTAGTATTAAAGGAACTTAATTGGATATTATTTAGCTTATATAATGCTGTATGCTATGTCCAGTATTCACAGATTGCTTAAATGTTTAAGAATGTTAATAATGTGCTGCCGGGCACGGTGGCTCAAGCCTGTAATCCCAGCACTTTGGGAGGCCGAGGCGGGTGGATCACGAGGTCGAGAGATCGAGACCATCCTGGTCAACATTGTGAAACCCCGTCTCTAGTAAAAATACAAAACATTAGCTGAGCATGGTGGCTCGTGCCTGTAATCCCAGCTACTCAGGAGGCTGAGGCAGGAGAATTGCCTGAACCCGGGAGGCGGAGGTTGCGGTGAGCCGAGATCGCGCCATTGCACTCCAGCCTGGGTAACAAGAGCGAAACTCCGTCTCAAAAAAAAAAAAAAAAAAAAAAAAAAAAAAAAAAAAGAATGTTTACTACTGTGAATACTGTTTTTTTTACCATATTTAAGTAGGTCCACGTAAGGTATTTATAAATTGCCTCTATAACTTATATTTATGGATTAAAATTTTTTATTTTGAATAATGGCTAACACTTATATTTTACTGTGAGCCAAGCACTATCCCAAGGACTTTCCATAGTTTAACTCACTAAATTGAATTCTTACAGCAACCCTTTGAAGTAGGCATTACTGTTGTGATCATGATCATTTTATGGATAGATTTGGAAGCTGAGAATCAAAAAGGTTGGGTATGTGGTAATTGATGAAGGTGGGATTTGAACCTTGGCTCACTTCCGCTGAGTTTACACAGTTCTCATCACTTGGGCAGTGGTGCGATCCAGGTGCAGTTGTTCTCTTCAGGTGAAGGAGAGCTGCTGCTCTTACTGTTCATGACATTCCCTTTGAGTCACCTGGGCTAGAAACTAGGGAGCTCCCTTTGCCTTGTTTGCTGTTAACTCCTCACTCATCAATAAGTTTTACCGATTCCAACCCTGAAATGTTTTCTTTGTTCATGCTTCCTCTCTGCTCTGGTGTGCTACTGCCCTATTTCAGGCAGCTGTGTAGGTCAGGGGTTGGCAAATCATAGCCCATGGTCCAAATCCAGCCACTGCTGTTTTTGTATGTCTTGCCAGCCAAAAATGGTTTTTACATTTTTAAATGGTTGGAAAAAAGTAGAAAGATTAAATTGATATATGAAAATGATATGAAATCAAAATTTCAGTGTTCATACAGTTTTACTGGAATAGAGTCATGTTCATAGAGTCATGTTCATTTCCTTGTGCTACTTTCGTCTGACAATGGCAGAATTGAGTAGGTGTAATAGAGAATATTTACTGTCTGACCCTTCACAAAAAAAGTTTGCTGACCCTTGATCTAGATTATTCCAGTAGTTCTACTTACTAACTTCCCAAACCTTCCCTTATATCTCCTTCCTTTCTGTTCTAATTGTAGATGGATGGGTAGTAGTGGGAGAATACAAGAAACATTCTTCTTATCTCTGATGTGGTGTTTATTTAATTTTACCACCTAGTCATATCTGTTAGTTGTTTACCTGTTTCTGTCATGTAATAGAGTTAGGAACTCCTTATTGTTGGGATGATACCTGACTCATCAACAAAGGGATAATACCCAAATGCTATCCATGCTTGAATGAAGATATAGTCAGTCGTTTATAAATGGCACTTTAAATTTTTACTCACATACTATATTTTCATTTTAAGAGCAAATAAAAAAAGGCAGTTGGTAAAGTCTGTCAGAAGTTTTTTGTGTGCGCAGACTCCCTTCCAGCATATCTTTTAGAGCTTTTACGGTGATGGGATCCTTGTTACTTCTTTTGTAACACTGACAGAAGAAGTGTGATGAAGGTGTTACTAGGTCCTCTGACAAGTACAGTGGTTTAAAAGCTAACTCATTTTAATTAGTGAGTGACACATGCTTTATTAGAGCCATTCTGGCCTAGAGCAATAGTATGATAGGAGTAGCCTTGGGAATGTTCTTGAATGTGGTACTTAAGTTACAAGAGGGCTCTAGAGCCATACCAGTGTCCAAGGGTTACAGTTTGCTGTTGAGCTGAGCAGGATTGGCATTACAGAGATAATGTGGAAAGGTTTGATGGGTTTCCATTCCATAGGATGCCCCCTTGGGCAATCTGTTAGGAGTTGAGGAAGTCCCGATATCCTGGAAGGACCAAACAGGTATAGTAAAGGTCAGAACAAACTGGATGTCTCATCTAGAGTATTGGGCAGTGTTTGAGGAGGCAGGTTTTGAAGATCATGGAAAGCAAAAGCTTTTCAGGTCAGAGTCTTCAGAGCAGTGGCCTAGGCAGGGAAAATCTATGAATGGGTGAACTGCAGGCAAGTAGGTTGTTGATACTTTCCTATTATCTTTCCTTCTGCCTCAAGGACATACCATTGCTATCGTCATAAGAGTTCTGAGTTCTTGGTTGTAATGTCAGCAGTGGGAGAATACATATGTTATCAAGCTGCAAACTGCATTCTGGGTCATCAGAGCTCTCTTTTCTGTATTAATGTGGCACTGTGATCATAGAATTGCAGATACTCTGGGAGCAGTCCAGCTTTAATGCAGAGTTCTGGAGGTTGGAAGGACTTGCCTGATAACCGTCACCTTGCCCTCATTGATAATTCTGATGAAAGCCTGCCCCTCCATAGTCATCAGGCCTCTTACCTCAGACAACCAAGAGCAACCAGAATTCTTATGAGACACATGGGATATTTTGTGCACTCATCACCTTTTGTATTAGCTGCCAGGAAAGCTAGTCTCTGGGAGAAGTACCTTTATCAGCACTTGTGTAGATTTTAAGATCTTCCAGACTGATTCTTTCAGTGGGAATTTTAAACCCAGAGTAGAGATGCTTAAAAAGAGAATGTAAGAAAAGATGACAGTGATTGAGAGGCAGTAGACACAAAAAGCTGATAACACATAGAAGTTAAGTTTTAATTTAAAATATTCAAAAAACATAGATTGACTAAGATCATGATCATCTTAAAATTGGGGGATTAGTTTATCACTTATAATTAATATTGCCTAGCAGTCCCTTATGCTTATTTGACATTTGTCATGGAAAAACATTGCAAATCCTTGCCCATGTTACATACTTAAGATTTGTGCACCCAAACATCAGTCTGCTAAGGAGTACATGGAGAATATAGACTTTCATGAAGTTACAGAAGAAAATGTAAAGGGCACTATATTCCACAGTCTGTCTTTGTAAAGTTTTAGTTGTAGCAGTTATTAGCTCTTATGTTAGGCTCTCCTGTTGCTGTAAAGAAATACCTGAGACAGAGTAATTTGTAAAGAAGAGGTTTAATTCTTTTACAGAACTTCATGGTTCTGTAGGCTGTTTAGGAAGCTTGACACCATAATCTGTTCAGTTTCTGGTGAGGCCTTGGGCTGCATACAGAAGGCAGAGGGAAAATGTTATCTCACATGGTGAGAGCAGGAGCAAGAGGTGGGGGGAGGCGCCACACATTCTTAAATGACCAGATTTCCTGAGAAATCACACTGTCATTAGGACAGCACCAAGGGTATGGTGCTAAAAACGATTCGTGAGAGATCAGGCCCCATGATCTAATCACTTTCCAACAGCCCCCACCTCCAACACTGGTAATTAGGTTTCAACATGAGATTTGGTGGAGGTAAATATCCAAACTGTTATCCGCCCTTCTTATAGAAGAGGTTCTCCTTTTACATTATATTAATATTACTATTCAGGATGCGGAATGGAAGGAGGCCCCAAAACATCGGTGGAATTGTTCATGTGTATAGTCTGTAAGAACAAATTGTAATAACTTGGTTAAGTGCTAATGGATTCACAACTCTACTGTCAACTAACTGATACTCCAGGGAAATTTGGTGTCCATGTTTTGACTTGTTCATGCTGTTCTCCTCACCACTGTTGCCACCATTGTGCTAAACCTGTCTGTCCTTTTAATTTGCTTTTATAATCCAGTGTTGCCATAAATACTGCAGGCCAAAGGATGAGCCTGATAAGGAAATACATATATATATATATATATATATATATATATATATATATATTGGCAGAGTGAATAGTGTTAGCTGCCTTGGCAGGTGGCTGGAGAGCTCTCTGGTAGTTAAGGGAAACAGCTGGGGGTGCCATTTTGTAGATTGAGTCTCTGGATTGAGTTGGACTAGATGATCTTTATGACTCTATTAATTATGAGGATTTTTAATTTTTTGAGCACTCTTGGCCACACTTGATTTTTTTCTTTTCTTTTCGAGACGGAGCCTCACTGTTACCCAGGCTGGAGTGCAGTGGTGCCATCTCAGCTCATTGCAACCTCTGCTTCCTGAGTAGCTGGAATTACAGGCGTGTGCTATCTCTCCCAGCTAATTTTTTGTGTTTTTAGTAGAGATGGGGTTTTGCTGTGTTGGCCAGATGTCTCGAAGTCCTGGCCTCAGGTGATCCACTCTGCTTGGCCTCCCAAAGTGCTGGGATTACAGGTGTGAGCCACTGCGCCCATCCCACACTTGATTCTTAATAATCAGTTTGAGCCAGGCACAGTGGCTCACACCTATAATCCTAGCACTTTGGGAGGCCGAGGCAGGAAGATCCCTTGAGGCCAGGAGTTTGAGACCAGCCTGGGCAAAATCGCAAGACCCTGTCTCTACAAAAATAATCAGCCACGTGAAACATGCTGGCGATCACTATTTTATGATCTGTGTCTAAGCTGGGAAGGAAGTAGAGAAGACAAGAATAGTGATCAACCTTAGAGCTGATTATCTTCATCAGGAAACTGGGAGTTAACAATGCAGGGCAGAAGAGAACATCAAGGAAGCAAGTCTCTTTAGAGAACAGAAAGTGGAAGAAGGGACACATTGCTCACAGTGTGAGGCTCACCTCAGGTGATAGGCCCTCTTACCCCTCATTCATGGGATGGGGTAGGGGAGTGTGTGCTCAGGATTTGGAGAAAAAGGAATGTGACTTCCAAAAAAGGAAGAGTACAGCTTGGCCTAGACTCTTTCTGGTGGACATGCACTCTCATAAGACATTGAGAGGATTACAGAATGTTGAGGAAAAGGATATCCCTGGGAGAAGAGAGCAGAGTTAGGGCTTTCAGTAGAGACTCGTTCCTTTGTCTCTTTATGACATTCCATGAACTGCCCTCTCCCCAGCATGCCTGCAGAAAGCTACTTGAATGTGGCACAAGCTCCCAATAGCTGGAAGAGGAAGGGTTCTCCTAGACAACACAGCATCACACACAGAGAAGCCAGATCGAATGTCCTTGTGAAGTAGAAGGCAATGAAGAGACATGGCGAGGCCTCTGTACACATGGCAGGACGAACAGAGAAAGGCTCAGTGCATGTGGAAGGATGCAGTCTGTTCTGGAAGAAATAATGATTTCCTTTCAAAAAAAGGAAGAGAATTCCCAAGTACCGTGGAATAGTTTAATAGGAACTTGAAGTTTATAAAACACAAGTTCAGAAGTGATAAAATAACAGAATGAGGTGAAAAGGGAAAATACAGGGCCAAGAAACAAGGAACTTATTTCTTGCAGAACAACAAATAAATTAGAAGCAGCAAGGAAAAGGATACTCATGGCTGAAAAATTACCTTACTGACAGCAAAAGCTTGAGATGTTTACAGTGAGTGCAGAAGAAAAGCATTGCAGCAATGAGAAAAATAGATGAGTATGGGAAACAGATGGAGAACATTACAGGTGATTGGACTGTCTACAGGTGCAGCTGAGATGATACCATAATGGGCCTTCCCTTTTCTGGTTCAAGTTTGTCTTGAAATTATTAAGTTGCAGAAAATTTACTTTTTTAGATATAACTCATTTGGAAATATGTAAGCATGGACACATTGGTGAAAATAAATATTCATGTGCTTCCTAGAAGAATACCAATGAGATAAAGATTTATTTATAGCCTGAAACCAGGAAAATCCCCCCTTGAAGCAATTTGTTTCCTGGCATTGATATACAGAGCTCCCCTCCCCCACCCTGTAATGATTTTCTTTGGTCTGCAGGAACTGATCTTTTGCTAACTGTAAATACTGACCTGCTGATCGTAGGCCAAGCATTTTGCTGCTTTTTCTGCATCCAGAACTCATTATGTAGGGTGGATTTTATGGAGGAAAAAAAAATTTTGTTTTGTTCTGTCAGACATCTGTGGTTAATCATTTACCTTTTCTTCATTTAAAAAAAAAAATCTTTCAAGTAAGTCTGGATGACAAGTTAGCATACTGGAAGAGCAAACAGATCTGGTAACATTTACTGTCACTGACTGGAAACTGAACTTTCATTCCTTGCATGCCGCCAAGTAAGGCTGAGAATCTTTACATTGCAGATTGCTTGGGGAGACTAGAGTCTGAGGGGAAATTGGTTGCTGGAATGCACTTGTCATGAATTATTCATTTACTTTTTCATTTCTTTGAAGATCAGCTGGAGGAAGTAGTTAGTCCAGTTTGATGGTAGGAGTGATATGCTGAGGGCTTCAGTGAGCCCTCAAAAGTCCAGCTGCGACAGCCAGCCATGTGCCACTGCCGGCAGCTGTAGGGTGGCAGCTGCTGTGCAGGCAGCACCCATCCCCCAGCAACAAGCACAGAGAACTGTGCTGCAGGGAAGTGCGGCACTGAGCACACACCAATGCATTCTTATTGGAAAATGAAGCTTCAGGTAGGAGACGTGCCCTGTCAACTGTGCCTGGTTTCTCACTGATGCTGGGATGCTATTAGGCCTGACGGAACAGATGTGTAGAATCAAGTTGTTGCTCAAGGATGCCTCACTCTTGAGGTTCCCAGCCAGAAAAACTTAGCAATTTAATTTTAATTTCATTTTCATTTTATTTTTTGGAATGGAGTCTTGCTGTGTCGCCAGGCTGGAATGCAGTGGTGCGATCTCGGCTCACTGCAACCTCTGACTCCCTGGTTCAAGGGATTCTTCTGCCTCAGCCTCTCGAGTAGCTGGGATTACAGGCATGTGCCACCACACCCAGCCAATTTTTGTATTTTTAGTAGAGATGGGATTTCACTGTGTTGGCCAGGATGGTCTCAATCTCGTGACCTCATGATCCGCCCACCTCGACCTCCCAAAGTGCTGGGATTACAGGCGCGTAAGCCACTGTGCCCAGCCATTTAATTTCATTTTCAAGATGTACGTTGTTTCTAACAAAACTGTTTCTTGAAATTGTGAAAAGTATTCTGAAGCCAGTAAGCATTTAATTATATAAATTATAGCATTTTAAAATGTATCATCGTATTCTTGATATAAAAAAATCTTTTTTTATTGATATAATGTTGTCCATTTAAATGATAGAGTTAGGGCTTTGAAAAATCTTGAGAAAGACAACTGAGTTCATAGTTTGAATGAACACAGCTGCAGGCTCTCTTGCTATTTTCTAGAGAAAGTATTGTTTTCAGAAGCCATTCCAATTGTTTCTACTGGAGCATTCCTTTCTGGGAAGATCTTTTAGTTTCTCATAGGATGGAAAAATGCATCTTTGTTCTGTTTGTCGATATTATTTCCCACGTGTGTGTGTAAGCCAGACACGTAATTTCATTCGGCAGGGCTGCTCCCTCTGTCTGATTTTGTGCGGATGCCGTCCCTGTTAACTTTGCTGGTGCTATTAGATGTTCTTGAGCTGTGGGGACCTGAAAATAGTAATGATGAAAAAAAAAAACCCAGAGTATTAAGGAATCCAGGCCAAATTGAATATACTGTTTCTTCAGTAAATATGTCATTTATAGTTTTAAAACTCTAAAAAACATCCTCTGAACACATAAGCTCTGAGCTCTGAGACAACCAGAGAAAGTGGACAGTCTCTTTCTACACTGTTTTTTAAGCTCTTAAATAGCAGGGATCTTTGTTTTGTTCACTCATCATTCCCAGGGGTTGGACCTGTACCTGGCTCGTAGTAGGTGGTCCATAAATGTGTTCCTGAATAAGTCCATTCTGTACTAAAGACCATTATCTGCCCTTCTGGAAAGGTTACTTGCTCATATAGCACTGTAGGAAATAGCTACAGTGTTATAATTTCTATAATAACTTTTACAGCAAATGAATTCTGACTTGTATTGACCTAGATTATTTCAAGATTTTTTTGTATTTATTGGATACATTATTTTAAAATGGCAGAAATTTATCTGTTCATTTTACTGATGTATAACTGAGATTTTTTAAAAAGTCAACAATGAATATAAAGACCTTTGTTTTCAGCAGACCCTTATTTCATACTCAGAAAATGAAAAATACTTAATGGAGAAAGCATTTGAAAAACATTGTATTCTTCGGTACATTGCTAAAAGATTATGACTCTAATCATATGTTATATGTAACCTTTAAAAAGCATTTAATTTATCGGTCTATATCAGAAAGGCTTGGGGAACTATAAATCCATTTATTCATCACTTTGGGAGTGAATTTTCAGCTGCAGTGTGTGGTGCTGAGCAGTGCTAAGCAGGGCACTATATTTCTCGTAGTCATTTGACTCTCAGAGGAACCAAAGGGGTCATCTTCATTAACTCTATTTCCCTCCTCCTTCCACACAGTCCACTTTATAGAGGAGAAAGCTGAAATCCAGACTCTAGATGAATGGCCTAGGACAAATGCGTGGCTGTTAACGGTCTTGTGCTTGGTTGTCTCATATATTTTCTAGTTGCTTGTTACTTCATTATTGTCACAATGAGGTTTAAAGAAGAAAGCAGCAGCAGAAACAGATAATCACATGATTATAAATTTGGACTGTATTATACTGAAGACAAATATTGATGCATTTTTGGCATTACTTTAATTAAATTACCTTAGTTTAATGAAATACAGTTTTATAAAATGTAGATTTTCCCCTTTTAACTTCTGTGATGTAATTGTCTTTTTCCTAAATTAAGATTGTAGTGACTAAAATATGGACTAAATTTTATTTCAAAATTGAACTTCTTGTAAAATGGTATTTATGCCATTTTCGTTATTCTGTAAGATGACGTGGCTTTTCCTTTTATATTTGAGATACATGTAGATTATGTCATAATTTTCCTGAATCCATTTTACTAACTGTATTAGTCTGGTTGGGTTGTCATGAGAAAATGCCACAGACTGCATGGCTTAAATAATAGAATTCATGTTCTCAAAGTGCTAGAGATAGGAAAGTCCAAGATCAGGGTCTGTCAATTTGCAGTTTCTGGTGAGGCCTCTCATCCTGGCCCGCAGACAGCCACCTTCTCTCTGTGTCCTCACATGGCCTTCTCTCTGTGCACAAGTTGAAAGCATCTGTAAGCTGAATAATTGTAGTTTCCAACCTCCTGATGTTAGAATTCGTTTAAAAATTTGAGAAACTATTTTACTCTCTCTCATTCCATCTTCTCCCTACCCTACTCTTCAAGTCAGGCATGTAAGAGATGTTTAGTCCTTTCTCCAGAATCACTGGTTAAAGGTAAGCTGGGCACAGCAAGACTGTTAAAAGTTCCTTAAAGTTCTTAAGTTTGGTGTGCTGCAAATTTTCTTCAGGAATTTCAGATTGGATTTTTTTTTTTTTTAAAGCCTCTTGTTATTAGTGATCTTAAAGCTAGGAAGCCAAGCCAAGAACTCTGTATCAGATTTCACCTGTTTTACTTATAAGAATTCCTTATTTCTTGAGGTCCCTAAAATATCCTGAGACTCCTGGGCCTCCCAGGAAGTGGCTTTTCTTACTCACCCGCAAGGCTGGGAAGGAACTCTGTAAGCCAGTTTTTCCAAAGAAGGCTTTTCAAGCATGGCTTTGTAAAGTCAGTCTTAGTTTCTTAGTTCCAGAATTTTTCTTAAAAGTCATATTTGGTTGAATGAGCATCATTTTCAAATGTGAGTTGAGTTGCAAAACCCATATTTCCCCTTAATGTTCTAGTAAAAAGGACAGATTCTTATTTAATCTATGCAAATAACTATTTCCCTGAAAAGAAGAATATTTATTAAGTTTCTGAACTTTGGAGGGCTTGAGAAGGGAGAATAAGATGTTTACAAGTGTTTCATTTCAGTATACAAAAGCAGAGTCTACTAAATTATGAGTTATAGATAGCTTTAAGAGGAAGGAGAAAAGCCTTCCTTATATGTCTAGAAAATAGAACATTCAAACAATACCAACAGTATTCCAGACAGAAACTACAATCATCTCTCATTAGCTTATTCAGCCTTGTTCCACTGGATGTGGGGTTAGCAGTATTATCAACCCATTCACTTCCCCTTAAGAGTCCTGGAAATTCTGACTTAGGCCATTGGTATGATCTGAAAGTTGTTTAACCAATATTGTTAAAAGCCTGTGCCCCAAAGTACCCGGCATAGTTATTTTCCACGAGGTTCCTATACAGTCTTCATGCCTGTAGCTGATTGAAAAGGCTTCGAGGGAAGCATGAGACTAAAACAGCAACAAATAGATGTTTGTAAATAAAAACATTTAAAATGGCTGCAGTTAATTTTTTACTGATGATTTTCAAAAAAATAAAAGATCTGTTGAGAGTTTATTTTAAGAAAAATATAACTGACAAGGAAATCTGGTTTCTGTGACGTGCAAAACAAGATAATAAAGTCAATCAAAAAAATTCTTGACAAAATGTAATAATAAATTCTATAGTCACAGGATGTAATAAATGTCTGATTTGTTAAAACAGTTGAGCATAAACTTTACAGAGAAATGATTCTTGAAATACAGCAATAATCCTAGATATAATGTACCAATAATGTATCCAGAATATCAAGTGAAAAGATCGAACAAGTCTGGAGTAGTTCCTAAGCTTCTGTATATTAATGAAACTCCATCTCTGTAGTAAATTATGTGAATCCCCAATTGAAAACCACTGGCCCAGAAGATGCTGATTTCAAATTTAAAAAGTGAAGTTGTAACCAAGTTAACATTTTAAAATATAAGACTGATAACAGCTATACAGTGCAGAGCAGCCTCAGGACTTTGATAAATAGAAGCTAATCATGACAGAGCATTGACAAATCTCTTCTGATTTGCTAATTGCTCCCATGCAATTTCATCAACAGTAAACAAACAAATGCAGTTATTTCCAGTACCTTTTTGTTTTGTTTACTGTGAAAGAATAAGTTTTTGCCGTCTTTCATGGGCCCTCTTAGAAATCTCAAAGAGAGTTTCAGGCCCAAAAGTATCTAACATTTTTTATTTTATTTTACATTTAGGATTTGAATTTATAAAGACATAAATCAAAAGTTATCAGGAGATTTCAACACTTAAGATAGGAATCAGATCATAAGTGCCTGAGAAATACTTTTGTATTTCAAAGTGACATCCAAACATTTGATAATAAACTGAAGGTTACATGATTATAAAGCATTTGGCACTTTCGTAAGTGAGAAATACTTAGTCAAGGACATTGTACAATCAACATGATAAGCACAGAAAACTATTTTGGCAAAACATAAAATCTTTGTTATCTAGACAGCGTATATCTTACAACCTCTTACTAAAGGCAGATCAATAATCCAAGAAAATTTCTAATTTCACAGAGAAAACCAAACTTCAGTTTTGCATCAGTGTAATTTTTGATATTACAGGAACTACAAGCACTTTTATAAAATCTTACCAATTAACCCATCAAAACTGAGCTAACTTTGGCCAAGGCAAGTAAAATTATCTTTTCTCACTACAACTTTTTATATCAATTTAAGTTTTGTCCTTTACAGCTGATATAGTTTGGATATTTGTCCACTCCAATTTCATGTTAAAATGTTATCCCCAAAGTTGGAGGTAGGGCCTACTGAGAGGGGTTTGGTTCATAGAGTCAGATCCCTCATGAATAGTTTAATACCCTCTTCTGGGTAATGCATGAATTCTCAGTTCCTGTGAGATCAGATTGTTAAGAAGAGCCCGACACCTCCCTCTTCATTCTCGACCTTTTGTCCTTCCTCTCACCTTGTGATCTCTGTTCTCGGTCTCCCTGTACCATGAATGGAGGGGAAGCTTCTTGAGTGTCTCTCCAGAAGCAGATCCTGGCACCGTACTTTTTGTATAGCCTGCAGAACCATGAGCCCAATAATCCTCTTTTTTTTTTTTTAAATAAACTACCTAGCCTCAAGTATTCCTTCATAGTAATGTGAACTGACTGAAACAACAACCCTCTTTCCCTTTCTGGAACAACTGGCCCTTTTATTTTAGGACAAAACTATTTTTTTTCCTTAATAAACAGAACTCTTCCTACTACCTTACACATGGTATTGTACCTGCCTGCCACCATTGTTCTAGTAGCCTCAGTCACATGTTATTGATAACTTTTAGTTGAAGTAACTTCTATTACACAGAGAAAACAGGGAAGTAGATAATTGTGAGCTGTTGCATGCCACTGTTTTAACAAACTAGCAGGGCTGACATCCAGAGCTAACACAACTTTAACCGTGTGTACACTTTCATTGTGTACAAGTCTCAGAGTGGCAAAAAAATGAACACATTTAACTAGTTAAAAGAACCAAAGACACAGCCTCTTTGTAGCATATAAAAATAAAAAACAAGTATATTAAATTTATCGTTAGTTATAAATGTCTCAGTATATTCAGTCTTACTTAGAAATGATCTTGGTATTGAGTGGATGTTCATCAGTTAATACCAGTTCAATTTTTTTTTTTTTTTTTGAGACAGAGTTTCGCTCCTGTTACCCAGGCTGGAGTGCAATGGCGCGATCTTGGCTCACCGCAACCTCCGCCTCCTGGGCTCAGGCAATTCTCCTGCCTCAGCCTCCTGAGTAGCTGGGATTCCAGGCATGTACCACGATGCCCAGCTAATTTTTTGTATTTTTAGTAGAGACGGGGTTTCACCATGTTGACCAGGATGGTCTCGATCTCTTGACCTCGTGATCCACCCGCCTCGGCCTCCCAAAGTGCTGGGATTACAGGCTTGAGCCACCGTGCCCGGCACCAGTTCAAATTTTTAAGTTACCTAAAGATCTTGGAAATTTGTCTTCAAGCAGATGTTTTGCCAGACATAATTACTATTGAAATACAAGGTCATCAGAATAATGATTTTATTTGGTTGAACACAAATTTATCTTTTCCATCATTTTAAACATTAAGTATAAGTAATGTTAGTTTATTCAGTCAATAAACATGTACAGGTTTATGAATGACATACCCAAATAGAATAAAATCTATGCTTATACTTAATACTAATAAATCAGTAAAGATACAGCTGTTTCTATTAAATCATAAATATTGAACTGGTCCCATTTCCAAAGATTTGCTTTTTTTAATATGAATTTGATTTAACACAGCTCAATAACTGGGTTCTTGAAAATGTTAGATCTTCAACCTCCTTACTTTCTGGGAAATTTAGGAATATTCTGTTTATATGTGTACTTATGTAACTCTGTGAATAAATCAGAATATATTACTTTAAGAGATTTCATGATGTAATAGATTTTATAATCTAATTTGTTGATCTCATTTTGAGGTAGCAAAGTATTGCACCTTCACACAATGAAAGACAATGGCCTTTCTGAATTACGCATAGATATGCAGATGCAGAAAGAGTTTATTTCAATTCTGAAATATCAACTATAGGGCCATGGCAAATACAGAATTATAAAACTCATCAGTCCCTATCAAAGAGCTGTTCTCTTCCCAGTGAGCATGAATTCTTCATTGATTTGTGGTGGGAACAAATAAACAAACAAAAAACTCACAAACCAGACTGTCTATAGTTGCTCACCCATTAACCCATTCACGAAGATTAAAGAGATTTTTATAAAATGGCCAGACCATAAAACCAAATTCCCAATGGGAAATCATTTGTTGGAGGTAAACAGACCAAAAACAAATTGAATACAGTATAAGTCCTCTTCCCTCTAAACAGGTCCCAAATTTCACATCTCTGTGGTTTGAATAGAATAGAATCACCTGTAGCTCTAAGAGATGGCTCTAATTGGTGTAAAGCAATTAGTTATCCTGTTCTTCAACCAGTCACTGTGGGGAAAAAATAAGGGTAGAATGTTGCGGGGAAAGAGTTTTCTGGCCCAAACAGAAACTAGATCACCTCTGGCATTAGTTACAAGCCTGTGGCATTGATTAAAAACAAATAAATGAATAGCAACTTGACTGTAACAGAATTTGGCAGTAGCAACTGGGTAGTTGCAAGTAACAAACCCTGATAATGTGGAATTGGCTTAATGGATCCAAGTGAAGTCAGGCAGTCTTTTGCCACAGGGATTGTAGGATAGTGTCCATCCCTAGGACTGGGAGTGGGGACCCAATCCTACTCAAAGTCAACGCTGAGAAGTTCAGGGCTCTTCAGGGGAAGGTAAAGGAGAGAATAGTGTTGGAGACTCTGATTTGTGAAGTGGAGAAACTGAACGATGGAGGGAGCCATCAAGGCAGGTCTTGATCCTGGGCTGTGTGAAGTAGGCAATCATTGTTTCTTATTCAAGGGTAGCTGGATTAATGTGTTTTATTTTTTGAACAGTGAGATCTTGATTAAAGGCAAGAAGGCATAAGTGCTTAATTGTATATATAACTAACAGTTCAAAATGAAGAGCAGTAAAATGAAATTTGTGTCTTTTATAAAAGTAGAAATGCAGACTATAGAGCCATCTTCATAGAATGTCAGAATTGTTAGTGATCTCTGGCCACTCAGTATAAGCCCCTACTCAAGATGAAGAGGGACACAGTAAGGGAAATACTAGTGCTAAAAGTGACAGTATTTTCAACAAATTGGCATTTTTTTTTTAAACATGCCAGATACACTAATATGAATCTTGATATCCTTAGCTATCATTATAGTCATTAGTATCCTCTTTAAATGTAGGAAACTCTGTCTAGAAAGAAAATTGGCTATTTTCGTTCACCATGTTTACAATATAAAAATGAAATTCATACTGTATGGTGTTTTATTTTGAGATTCTGAGTGAGTGTCCATTCACTTAAATTTCCAATATCCAATGCTAGATTTGTGCTAGTAGCTTGTAATTAGATAGTTGGTGTCCAGTATTGATTAGCTTATACAGAAAAAACACTGAGTGTATTTACTCAAGATGTATAGCACGGTGTTTTATACATCATAGGTTTTTTTTGGATCTTAGTGTTTTTTAAAAGTTTAGATACAGCTTTTGTACCATTAAATCACCCTTTTAAAGTGCTCAATTAGTAGATTTTTAATGTATTCATAAGGTTGTACAGCTGCCACCACTGTGCCAGTCCAGAACGTTTTCTTCACCCCAAAATGAAGCCCTCTACCGATTAGCAGTCACTCCCCATTTTCCCATCCTAACAATCCCTTGCAACTGCGAATTTACTTTTTGTCTGTGAATTTGCATATTTTGGACACTATATATAGATGGAATCATACAATATATGGTCTTTTGCTACTGGCTTCTTCCACATAGCATAACGTTTTCAAGGGTCATTCATATTGTAGTATGTATCAGTACTTATCCTTTTAATGACTGAATAATACTCCATTGTATGGATAATACCTCATTTTGTTTCTCCATTTGTGTGTTGATAGATATTTAAGTTGTTTCTACCTTTTGGATATTTTTGTGTTTGCTTGGTATGTATTTTCCCATTCCTTTGTTTTATACTACCTATATCAATGAAATGAGTTTCCTGTAGATAACATGTAATTGGTGATTTTTATTTATTTATTTATTTTTGGAGACACAGTCTTGCTCTGTCACCAGCCTTGAGTGCAGTGGCACAATCTCAGCTCTTTGCAACCTCTGCCTCCCTTGTTCATGCAATTCTCCTGCCTCAGCCTCCTGAGTAGCTGGGACTATAGGCATGTGCCACCACGCCCAGCTAATTTTTGCATTTTAAGTAGAGATGGGGTTTCGCTGTGTTGGCCAGGATGATCTCCATCTCCTGACCTCGTGATCCACCTGTCTTGGCCTTCCAAAGTGTTGGGATTACAGGCGTGAGCCACTACACCTGGCCTTGGTCATTTTTTAAAAACTCAGTTCTCCACATTTGTGTCTTGTAATTGCAGTGTTTACATGCATGCTTAATTATTGCTATGTTTATCTATTTGGAGTTTGACTATCTCTCTGTTTTTTAAAAAATGAGTTACAAAATACGTAATTTTCAGAATCTATTTAGAATCAATATTTTGCTATTTCAGTTGCGGTGTAGAAACTTTTCTATATAATATAAAAAATATACCACAACTCACACTTTCCCCCTCTCTGATTTCATTATCTTATATTCTACATTGCATACTTTAAAAGTCCCTCATTGTATTATTATTATTATTATTATTATTTGCTTTCAGCTATCAAATATATTAAGAATCAAGAGAAAAAATAATCAATTGTTTTTGTCTGAATGCTTAGCCTTTCTGTTGCTCTTTCTTTATTGGGGATATTGCACATTGTTTTCTGGTATCATTTTCCTTCCAAGTGATGAATTTTTGTTTTAAGCAGATCTCTTGGTTGCTAATCTTGTTTCTCTTTGTCTGTCACTGTCTTTATTTGCCTTCATTCCTGAAATAAATTTTTACCACATATTTAAATTTGGGTAAACAGCTCTCTTTCATCAGTATTTGAAAAATGATGTTACTTCTGACTACTGGCCTTCAGGGTTTCCTGATGAGCACGCCACAGTCATTTGAATCATTATTGCCCTATAGGTAACATCCTTTTCCTCTGGCTGCTTTCCAGATTTCTTCTTTGTCTTCATTGATTTGACTGTGGTGTGCCTGGGCACAGGTTTCTTGTAGTTCCTTCAGTTTCTTGAATGCACAGGTTTATGTCCTTCTCCAAACTTTGGAAAATTTTAACAAGTATTTCTTCAAATATTTGCCAGCACCATACTTTCTCCTTTACTGTTTGGAATAATTTGTAGCCATTTGAGATTGGCTTTTTAAATTAAGTATAATTCTTTGGAGATTTATTCCGGGTTTGTGTTCATATCAATAGTTTGTTCCTTTTTGCTACTAGATGTCTTCACTGGTATGCATGGACCACAGTTTTCTAACCATTTACCTGTTGAAGGACATTTGTTTGAACAAAGCTGCTATAAACGCATGTAAGTTTTTATGTGAACATATGTTTCATTTCTCTGAGGTAAATCTTCAGGAGAGCTATAGCTATTTCATGTTTAATTTTTAAAGAGTTTTTTCCAGGATAACTGTCACATTTTATTTTTCCGCACACAATGTATAATTGATCTAGTTTCTCTGTATCCTCATCAACATTTGGTGATGTCATTATTAAAAAAAAATTTTTAGCCATTCTGATAGGTGTGTAGTAATATCTCATTGTGATTTTAATCCCATTTCTTTAATGGCCAATGATGTTGAATATCTTCTCATGTGCTTATTTGCCATTTGAGTATCCTGTTCGTTAAAATGTCCCTTCATATCTTTTGCATATTTTCTAATTAGATTTTTTTAAATGTTCAGTTCTAAGAATTATTTCTGTATTCTAAATACTAGTCCTTAATTGATTATTCCTTTGCAAGTATTTTCTCTCAGGCCATAGTTTTATTTTTCAGCTTCTTAACAGGATCTTTCTTGGAGCAAATGTTTCTGATTTTGATGAAGTTTAATTTATCGGTTTTTTAAAATGGATTCTGCTTTGGGTATCAGTATAAGAACTTTTTGCCCAGCCATGAATCCTGAAGATTTACTCCTATTTTTTTAAATGTTTTATGGTTTTACATTATACATGAAGTCTATGAAGTATTTTGAGTTAATTTTTGCATAAGTTTGAGAATCAAGTCAAAATTGATTGCTTTGCTCCAGCATCATTTGTTGAAATTCTTTTTCCTCTATTGAATTGCTTTCTTAAAAATCAGTTGGGCATAATATATAGGTTGATTACTGGATTCTCTATCCTGTTCTCTTGATGTTTATGTCTGGTTCTTCACTAGTACCACACAGTATTGATTACTGTGGTTCTATGTTAGTTCTTAAAATTGGTTGGATGGATTTCTCCCAGTTTATTATTATTTTAGGATTCTTTAGGATTGTTTTAAGTATTCTAGTTCCTTTGCCTATTTGTGTGAATCTTAGAATAACGTGTCTATATCTTTAAATAAAACTTGCTAGAATTTTGATAGGAATTATGTTAAAGCTGTTTATCAACTTGGGGAAGAGTTGTCCGCTTTCATTATGTTGAATTTTTCATTCCAGGAACAGTATGTCTTTTTATATGTTTAGATTATTTATTTATTTTTGAAGCTTCAGCAGTCAGATTTATGTTTTGCCTGATTTACACCTAGCTACTTAAGGTTTTTTTTTTTTTTAGAGTAGCTCTATAGTAGTAACTGTGAGTTCTTTTGTTCATTGTTATATGTATGTGAGATATATATATAGCAGTGCAGTTAATTTTTATATGTCTATCTTGTATCCTGTGACTTTGCTGGACTCATTCTAAGAGTTTGTTCTTGCTGTTTATTGTTGGTTCCTTGGGATTTTCTACATAAGCAGTCATGTCATTTGCAGATAAAGATTTTTATGTCTTTCATTCTGATGTGTATGCCTTTTATTTCCTTTATTTTTCTAATTGTGATGGCTATAACTTTTGACAGTGTGATGAATAAGAGTAATAGAAAACATTCAAGAACCTAGTAGTTGAGGGAAACTACCGAAAAGTCTGCAGCTCACATCATAGTCATTGGTGAAAGTCTGAAAAATTTTCCTCTAAGATCAGGGTCACTATAAGGACGCCTGCTTTTGCCACTGCTGTTCAACACATTACTGGAAATCCTAGCCAGAACAATTAGGCAAGAAAAAGAGGTAAAAAACATTAAAATTGGAAAGAAGTAAAATTACCTGTGTTTACATATGACACGATTTTATGTATAGAAAACCCTAAAGAGTCCATGCAAAACAAACAAAAAAACAGACTAAATGAATTCAGCAAAGTTTCAAGTTATAAAATCAATACAAAAACACACACACAAACCAGTTATGTTTTTATATACTAATAATGAACAATTCAAAAAGGATATTGAGAAAATAATCCTATTTAAAATGTCATCAAAATGCATAAAATATTTAGGAATAAGCTTAACCAAGGTGGTAAAGACTTATACACAGAAAGCTACAATATATTGATGAAAGAAATTTGATGTAAAGTAAATGGGAAGACATCCTGTGTTTATTGGAAAACAATATTGTTAAGATGACAGTACTGTCCAAATCAATCTGTATATTCAGTATAATCCTTATCAAAATCTCAGTAACTTTTGTTTTACAGAAATAGAAAAATCTGTCCTGTAATTTATATGGAATCCCAAGGGATCCTGAATAGCCAGAATGATCTCGAACAAAAAGAAGAAAGTGATGATTTGATGCCTCCTGACTTCAAACTTATTACAAAGCTACAGTAAGCAAATTAGTGTCGTAGTGGCATAAGATAGACGTAGAAACCAATGGAATAGAATACAAAGCCCCAGAAATAAAGCCTCACTTATTTGGCCAAATGATTTCCCACAATGGTGCCAAGACTAGTCAGTTAGGAAAGGACAGTGTTTTCAACAAATGATATTGGAAGGGGATGGCAGGGGTCTGGATATTAAGATGCAAAATAATACAATTGGACCCTTACTTTATACCATGTTGAAAGATTAACTGAAAATAGATGCAAGACTTAAAGCTATGCAGTTCCCAAAAGAAAACATAGGGAAAGAAACTTCTTGACATTGGATTTGGCAAAAATTTCTTAGATGTGACACCAAAAGCAAAGGCAACAGAAGTAAAAATAGAGAAACTAAACTTCTGGGCATCAAAGGTTACAGTGGACAGAGTGGAAAGGCAACTTTTAGGGAATGGGAGACGATATTTACAAATCATATATCTAATAAAGGGATAATATCCAGAATATATAAAGAACTCCTGCATCTCAATAGCAACAGATAATCTGATTCTAAAATGTTGGAATAGACACTTATCCAAAGAAGATATACAAATGGCTGGCAGGCATATGAAAAGATGGTCAACATCACTGATCATTAGGGAAATGCAAATCAAAACCACAGTGAGATAGCACTTTACAACCATCAGGATGGCTGTTACATATATATTTAAAACATGTTGATGATGATCTGAACAAATTGGAACCCTGATTGTGCACTGCTAATAGGAAGATAAAATAGTACAACCTCAATGGAAAACAGTACGGCAGTTCCTCAAAAAATAAAAGATAATTATTACTGTATGACCCAGCAATTCCACTTCTAGGTATATATCCAAAAGAATTGACAGCTAGATCTCAAAGATGTGTTTGTATACCTGTGTTCATAACAACATTATTTACAGTGCCAAAGGGTGGAAGCAATTCAAGTGTCCATCAAAGCATGAATGGATAAATAAAATATGGTACATTTATTGCATATAGTTTATTTGTCTTAAAAAGAAAAGGATTCTGGCCGGGCTTGGTGGCTCATGCTTGTTATCCTAGCACTGTGGGAGGCCAAGGTGGGAGGATTGCCTGAGGTCAGGAGTTTGAAACCAGCCTGGCCAACATGGTGAAACCCTGTCTCTACTAAAAAAAACAAAGATTAGCCAGATGTGGTAGTGCGTGTCTGTAATCCCAGCCACTTGGGAGGCGGAGTCAAGAGAATTGCTTGAACTTGGAAGGCAGAGGTTGCAGTGAGCTGAGATCATGCCACTGCACACCAGCCTGGGTAATAGAGTGAGACTCCTTTAAAAAAGAAAAAAAAAAAAAGAAAAGGATTCTGACATATGCTACAGCACGGATGAACTTGAGCACATTATGCTAAGTGAAATGAGCTAATCACAAAAAGTCATACTGTTATGATTCCACTCATAAAAAATATCTAGGGTAATCAGAATCATAGAAACAAAGTAAAAAAAATTTTAAAACTGTTTTGGGGTTAGGAAGACATAGGGAGTTGTTTAATGAGTATAGAGTTTCAGTTTTTGCAAGATGAAAAAGTTCTGTAGATTGTGCAACAGTGTGAATATACTTAATACTGAACTGTACACTTAAAATGGTTAAGATGGTGAATTTTGTATTATGCATATTTTATATGATGGTATATTTATATTATGTGTATTTTACCACAGTTAAAAATGTAAAAAGAAATGGTGAAAGCAGACACGATTGCTGTTGTAATTTTAGGTAGTAAGCATTCAGTCTTTCACAACGAAGTGTAAATGTTACTTGTTTTTTGTTTTTTGTTTTTTAGACAGAGTCTTGCTCTGTCACCTGACTGGAGTGCAGTGGTGCGATCTCGGCTCACTGAAACCTCCGTCTCCAGTGTTCAGGCGATTCCCCTGCCTCAGCCTCCTGAGTAGCTGGGACTACAGGTGCGAGTCATCACACCTGGCTAATTTTTTTGTATTTTAGTAGAGACGGGGTTTCACCATGTTGGCCAGGGTGGTCTTGATCTCCTGACCTCGTGATCCCCCTGTCTCGGCCTCCTGAAGTGCTGGGATTACAGACGTGAGCCACCGTGCCCTGCCCCTGTAGTTTTTATGTAGATGTTTGTATTAGTCTGCTCAGGCTGCCATAACAAAATACCATAGGCTGGGTGGCTTAAATGACAGGAATTTAATTAATTTCTCACATTTTTGGACACAAGAAGTCCAAAATGACATTGCCAGAAAATTTGGTTTCTGATAGGCCTTCCTGTCTGACTTACATACGACTGCATTTTCTCTGTACCTTTCTTTAATGTTGTTATTTATAGCTATAAATACCCACCTAAGCACTATTTTAGTTGCATTGTATAAGTGTGGTATTTTGTGACTTCAGATTTTGTTGTTTAATTTCCACATTTGTGAATTTGGTAATTTCTTTCTGCTGTTGATAAATAACATTTGACTCTAAAGTTAACTCTGTTGTAGCCAGAATCATATTTTATTTGATTTCAGTCCTTTTACATTTACTGATGTTTGTTTTGTGGTCTACTCTACAGTCTTTCCTGGAGAATGTTCCATATGCACTTGAGAAGAATGTATATTCTGTTGTTGTTAGGTTCTGTATTCTATGCTTGTCTGTTAGGTCAAGTTGGTTTAGTGATGTTCAAGTCTTTTTTTTACCTACCCTGGCTGTTCATTGTTGAAAGCAAGATTTTGAAGTCTACAAGTATTGTTCATCTGTTTTTCACTCAGCTCTTTCAGTTGTTGCTTTATATATTTTGTGGTTTTCATATTAGGTGCTTATATATTTATAATTGTTAGCTTCATGATGGTTGAGCTTATCGTAGTAAAAGTCTCTCTTTAGCTCTAATAAAATTTTCCTAAGTCTGTTTTGTCTGATATTAATATAATGACTACCGCTTTCTTATGGTGGTTGTTTTGTGCTGTGTATATTTTTGCTTCTTTTACTTTAATCCTATTTATAATTTTGAATGTAACTGTGTCTCCTGAACTTAGAATACAAGTGGATTTTGGTTTTTTGTACATCCTGACAACCCTTTTGATTTAGTTGCTAATCCGTTTGCATTTTATGCTATTATTGATACAGTTTGATTTGTTTGCCATTTTACTTTTTGTTTTCTATGTGTCTTGCTAATTTTGTTCCTGTGTTCTTCGTTTATTGCTTTCTTTTGCATTATTTTATATTGTAACATTTTAATTTCTTTAATGATTTTTTAACAGTTATTTTTAATGCTATTTAAAAATTATTTAGTGGTTGTTTCAGGGTTTACAATATATATATATATTTTAACAATTTTCTCAGATTCATATTGATTTAATTCCTGTAATAGATAAATGATTTCTCCTATGTACCTCTATTTCTTTTCTAATAATTGTTCATACATATCTATGTATGTTACAAACCCAACAATACATTGTAGCAATTATTAGTTTATACAACTGTCTTTTAAAGACATAAAAGAAAGGAGGGCATTATATGTTTATAAAGTTTGTTTTGTTAAACTTAGCACTTCTCATTATCTTCATTTATTTCAGTGGATTTGAATTTCCGTGTGATGTCATTTCCTTATGCCAACCTGTCATAGTAAAAGTCCCTTTTTTTAATCTCTGGTAAAATTTTCTGAAGTCTGTTTTGTCTGATATTAGTATAATGATGACAGCTTTGTACCCACCTATCTCTTATTACTGTTAAATATATTACATTTGTCTACTGTTTGGCAGTACATGCTTTCAACCCAAGGAAGTTCCTTTAGTATTTCTTTTAAGGTGCGTCTGTCTGTAGTGGATTCTCTGAGTTTCTGTTTATCTATGAATGCCTTTTTCATCTTCATTTTTGAAGATAGTTTTGCTGATTATAATTATCTTGGTTGACATTTTTTTTTTCTTTCAGTTCTTAATGTCCTTCCATTGTACCTGGCCTCCCTGGTTTCTGAGGATGAGTCAGCTATTGATCTTTTTGTGGTTCCCATGTATCATGGAGTAGTACATGATGAACCATTTCTTTCCTGCTGCCTGCCCTACCCTGCTCTCCCCTCCCCTACCTTTCCTTCCCCTCCCCTCCCTCCAAATTAAGAGATAGGAAAGCATGTGATAATGTATATTTGTACAGATGAGAGTGTCTTTTCTTCATGGCCATAAAACTCCTCCTGGAGATGGGAATTATGGTAGGTTTACTCTCGATCCCCTTCCTGGGAGTAAACCCTGGAAGAGGGAATTTATGGCACCCTCATTTGTCACAGTTTCTGCTTTTAATCATGAAAGGGAGGTATGGAGACGGCTTCTTCCTGCATTCATTGAATATCAGATATCTTCAGCTTAAAATCATCTTTATACCAACTGTGGAGTTTTGAATGGGTCCTCACAAAAGCAACAGATCAGAAGGGATTTATACATAAACAGATGCAGGAATCCAACTGTCTTCTATTAAACAAGATTTACAAAAATATACAAGAGTAGCACTTTGCTCACTAATTTTTTTGTCTGAGAAAACAGTTAACTTCATTGAAATGTTATTTATATTAACTGGGTTTATTGCTAATGCTAAATGAAGAGATATATTTTTTAAATTTGCAATTTTAATTTCTAATATGGTAAATATCAATAGATGAAACCCTACATAATCACCGTAATCTTTTTTTTTTTTTTTTTTGAGACAGAGTTTTGCTTTTGTTGCCCAGGCTACAGTACAATGGCATGATCTCAGCTCACTGCAACCTCCTCCTCCCAGGTTTAAGCAATTCTCCTGCCTCAGCCTCCTGAGTAGCTGGGATTACAGGCATGCGCCACCACACTCAGCTAATTTTTGTATTTTTAGTAGGGATGGGGTTTTACCACATTGGCCAGGCTGGTCTCAAACTCCTGATCTCAGGTGATCCATCCACTTAGGCCTCCTAAAATGCTGGGATTATAGATGTGAGTCACCACACCTGGCCCTTAATCCTTTTTTTTTTTTAAATAACAGTATAAAGGGGTCCTGAAACCAAAAAGTTTGATTTCTGGTAACTTTTCTCTTTATGGTACCAAAGTAAACTGCTTTACTTCCTGGTATTACATCTATTTTCCAGGCTGGATGAGGGAGGAGGAATTCTGGAGAAATGGGCCATGGCTATATCAGGAAAGCAAAATGTTTTCCCAGAAAACCTTAGTTAATTTCTTTCAAAAGAACTTTTTACATACTTAATATATTTCCTTAACGTCAAAGCAGTGTGGGAAAGTGAGAACTTTTAGCTGTGTTTGTTGCTGCTCAGGATGAAGTCGGGGGACAAAGGGAGGATGGATATTGAGTATGCAGTTAGCAGTGTTCATTGCCCACATATTTTGTTTGTTTGAGACGGAGTTTCGCTCTTGTTACCGAGGCTGGAGTCCAATGGCGCAATCTCGGCTCACCGCAACCTCTGCCTCCTGGGTTCATACAATTCTCCTGCCTCAGCCTCCTAAGTAGCTGGGATTACAAGCATGCACCACCATGCCCAGCTAATTTTTTGTATTTTTAGTAGAGACGGGGTTTCACCATGTTGACCAGGATGGTCTCGACCTCTTGACCTCGTGATCCACCCGCCTCGGCCTCCCAAAGTGCTGGGATTACAGGCTTGAGCCACTGTGCCTGGCCTGTTTGTTTTTTTTTTTTAATGACTGGTCCTGGTCAGAGTTACAGGAAAACCTCACATGATGAAGTCCTGTTGTTTGACTGTTTTATATAGAATCTCAAAAACTTGCTTAGGCCTCTCACCTCATTGTCTTCTTGATAATTTTTGGCTTCTACTTTCCAGGGCGTGTTTGGTCTTTGTGAGTTGTATGCCTTGGCTCTACCCCCAAGGTACATTCTGTTGGAGCTACATGTGGACTTGCAAAACATCATTGACAGTACTGATTAAATTGTACAATGTCCCTTATTCTACAGCAGAACTTCTCTTTACCTTTGTGATCTGGTAACTTCTTACATTAAGAAAACTTCGTTGAATCATATCCTGAGACTCAGTCTTTCCCAGTCTGTATCAGTGTGTTTCTGATTGATTTATTTTTATTAACTCAATTGTGGGCTCACAGCCATCTTTTACATAGAAATTTACTTTTAAAATTGTCATTATTTGCTTTTTAAAAAAGGAGTCATAACAGTAGTATGCCTGTCATCTCAGCTGTTTGGGAGGCTGAAGTGGGAGGATCACTTGAGCCCAGCAATTAGAGACTGTAGTACAATATGATGGTACCTGTGAATAGCTACTACCCTCCAGCCTGGGCAACATGACAAAACCTTGTGTTCAAACAACAAACAAAACTTACAGCCTTTATTGATTTTTCTGGTTCAGGATTTGAAATGAAAACTTACACCTCAAACTGTGGTCTGGGGACAGCAGCATGGGAGTCACCTGGGAGCTTATTGGAAATGCAGCATTCTCAATCCACTCTAGAGCTAAGAAACCACTATCTACATTTTAGCAAGATCCCTAAATGATTAAGTGCCCAGAGTTGGAGAAACACTGGCTAAAGGAGAAAACAAATGAAAAGAAGGCATGAAGCTGTGTTCTGAGAAGCTCTCGTGTTTAATGCAGATGAAAAGAGCCAACCAGAGAGATGGGGAGATGAAAGCCAGGAAAGTATGCGACATCTCTTAGTACCTTCTCTGAGAAAGGAAGGAAAGATGCAGTGAGGCTTCCATCTCTCCTGGGATCACAAGATGGTGGTACCCAGTTAGCAGCGACTGAAAGTGTTGAAGAGCTGTAAATAATTTGCCAAGGTTTTTATTACTTGGGCATTGAAGCTTAGTTTGGGCTTGAACTGGAACTTTTTTCTCTTTGGTATGCCTAATTCCAGTTCTCTTTACGTTGATGCTTGGCAAACTTTCTCATTCAGAACCAAGGTAGCATTCTGACTATAGGACAGAGTGGTGTCACCCTTCCACCTTGATATACTTTATTTATATGCTTTTTTAAAAATGTCATTCTTAAGCTTTTCCCTAGTTTGTAAATTTCTCACCAAAACAGTGTTTCAGAGCAGTTCAATGGTAATAGATGTTGAGTGTCCCTAATCCAAAAACCTGAAATCCAGGGCTTCAAAATCTGGAACTTTAGAATGCCGGCATGACACTCAAAGGAAATGCTCATCGTCACCTTTCAAATTTTGAATTCTCAGATTTGGGATACTTGACCAACAAGTATAATGCAAATATTCCAAAGTCCAAAGAACTCAGAAATATGAAACACTTCTGGTCCGAAGCATTTCAAATAAGAGGTTCTCTATATTATCATTGGCACATGGTTAGGAGTTGGATTTTTGTCCATATTCTGTGCTTGACAACAGTTGTTTCCACATAATAGTTGCATAGTAAATAAGTGTGGAAAAAATGCCTGATTTGAATGGGTCCTGGGATTTGCTTTCTGGAAAATATCTCTGTTGTTGTCCTGAACTTTATATTTTTTCTGTTAAGTCCAAATAAATGGTCATTTAAATAGCATTGTTTATTGGGGGAAAATAAAAGATGGTCTGCTAGAAGTAAATTGTTAAGGTCCTACCAGATAGTGGAGAAGCAACCGTAAATATTGGTGGTTTCAGGCTTTAAAACACTTGTGTTTTCTGGGGCTTGTTATTTGTTTGGTTTTATCAATGTAAAATATGAATTGTTTTAATAAGAAAAGAAAATGAAAGCTTGCATTGTCAAATTTATTTATTAAAGGGTAAGGAACAACTTTAGCTCTCAATTTGGGTTTGTAACATTAGTTTAGCAGGTAGGTCTCCCTCTTCCAATATCCATTCTCTGTGGACTAATTAATGTCAAAAAGATCTGAGGATATGATTTATTGCTTCTCTTAGTACTTGTGAACTTCTCTGTAGATTTCTAGATGGTATCAAACTAGCCATTCCTTGTGAGATAGTAATTATGTGGCAGTGATCATAATTGGCTTTCTATACAGATAATCCAAGGCCTGTGATATCTTTGTTTTAATTTAGTAGACTCTACTAAAATTTAGTAGTAAGTCACCAGTAGTTTGGCCTTAAAATCGGAACTTACAACAGTATGAGATAATCTTATGTGTTTAACCCATAAATAACATTCCTGACTAATGAATAAAACTCAGATGGTTATAGATTACTTGTTCTGGACAGAGGACTTCCATTCCCAGTGAATGAATGTGTGAATAACATGATTGAATGAAATTGCTAGTTAAACTTGGTCTTTTAGAAACATTCTTTGGTGACATTCTCCCAACACTTTGAGCATACTTTAAAATTTACTAATTGACTGTCTTAAGATGAAGAAACAGTCAAGTATAGTGACTCATACCTGTAATTCCATTCCTTTGAGAAACTCAGATGGGAGAATTACTTGAGGCTAGGAGTTCAAGACCAGCCCGGGCAGCATAGCAAGACCCTGTCTCTACAAAAAATGCTTAGTCAGACGTGGTGGCACATGCCTGTAGTCCTGCTACTCAGGAGGCTGAGGCGGAAGAATCACTTGAGCCCAAGAGGTTAAGGGTGCAGTGAGTCATGATTGTGCCACTGCACTCCAGCCTGGGTGACAGTGAGCCCTCTCGCCACAAAAAATATTTAGTTGGACATGTTGACATGTGTCTGTAGTCCCAGCTCCTCTGGAGGCTGGGACAGGAGTGTCACTTGAGCCAAAGAGGTCAAGGCTGTGATGAGCCATGATTATGCCACTGCACTCCAGCCTGGGCGACAGAGCAAGGAGATACAAGTAAGATTATCTCTTCATTAGGATATATATATATGTATGTATGTATGTATGTATGTATGTATATAATTTTTCTTTCTTTCTTACTCATTTGGGTTTAGAGCAAGAATAAGTGGATCCAGGAAAATGACTTTATTTTTAAAAAATCAGATTTATGTTTGGAATGTTCACTTTTTTTTTTTTTTTTAAATAAAGTCATAGCATGGAAGATGATTGTAATTGTTTGGTAGGGTTGCCATAACAAAGTGCCATACACATGTACACATAAACATAAAGTTTATGGCTTAAACAACAGAAATTTATTTGCTCATAGTCTGGAGTTTGGAAGTCCAAGATCAGGGTGGCAGCAAGGTTGGTTTCTCCTTGGCTTCTAGATGGCTGTCTTCTCCCTCTGTGTTCACATTGTCTTTCATCTGTGTGTGTCTGTGTCGTGATCTCGTACAAGGACACCACTATTGCATTAGAGTTTACCCTAATGACCTCATGTAAATTTAATTACATCTCTAAAGACCCTATTCCAAATAGTTATATTCTGAGGAACAGGTAGTTTAGGACATTAACAACTAAATTTTCACAGAAGGGAGGAGAATATACAGTTTAACCCGTAACAGTTGTGTGTCAGGGAGGTCAACATAAAGGCAAAAAGGCCAGGTGGGACCTTACTCTTCAAGAATTCTAGTTGAGAAATGAGAATTTAAACTAAAGCATTGACAATAAAAATGAAAATGAGTTGTGATTAAGAGGCATTAAGGAGCAAGAATTTGATACAAGAGTATGTGACTGAAGGTGGAGGGGCACCAGAGGAAGGCAACTGGCTTGGCTCCCAGATTTCCCTGCTCCAGGAGGAGAAACTGGCTTGAAGGAGATGTGAGCTGTGTGATATCCCTGTTGAATATTCAGCCCTTTGTTAGCCAGACACCCCAGGGCTGGTCAGCTGTCCACTTTTCTTTGCTTTTTCGAAGTGGCTCCTCGTAATGTGGACTGTGTCACATACAACTGAGCATGTAGCATCTCCACTTGAAATGTGTCCTAAGACACTTATCACCATCTGGACTTCCACTGAAATGTGACTTAATACACTTATTACCATCTTATTTTGACAGTGAATTCCAAACTCTTCTTTTTTTCCTGATAATAAAAAATTAAGTATTTTAATTTAAATAAAAAGTTAAATCCTTAAGGACAGGGACTGTTGTTTTATTCATTTGCCCAAATCTCCAATACTCTCTGACTGGATACATACATCTAGTATATAGCACGTTGTGCTTAGAAATTCTAGTTCAGGAAATAATTTGTCAGTAGGGTTGTTATGATCAATTATTTGTTCTTTGTGTATTTTAATCAAAGATTCATACTTAAAACCTGTTTGATTTTCTTGCAGAATGAGAAGATTTTGGGACATTCCATGAGTCATTCAAGCAACATTTCTAAGGTAGAGCACCAATGAAAAATGTTATTACCTTGAGGCTTTTGTGTTCTTATGCCTTACATGTGTTTATACTCTTTTTCTGAATAGACATTAAAGTTCTTGATACACTTCTGTAATCCGTTCTGGGACCAGAAGAGGTGTGTGGCAGTTACATTTTTCTAGAAGGGCGATTTTGAGTGTGTGTTGAGGGAAGTGATTTCTAGGAGAAAACTTCATTTTTTCCAAAAAACTGTATACTTTAAGGCAGAAGAAATCTTAAGCACAAGAGAGTCTCTTGCCACAATTAGGAATGTATTGAACTGAAAGTAACAAAAAGCTGACTATGGTGACTTAAATAATTATGGATTTATATGGTTCAGATGACAAGGTATCTGGAGGTAGGTGGTCTAGAGCTGAGTTGCTCACAGATGTTGCCAGGGACCAAGGCAGGCTCTTTCCTGTCCGTGCTACCTCCTACTTGCATGTGGTCTCACAATGAGAGCTGGATCTCAGGCACTGTGGTTGCGGCCTTCGCGGGAATTAGAGGAATGATCAGGGATTAAGGGTCTCTTAGCTGAGAGTCACCATTTTCAGCAGGAAGGCAAAAGCTTTCCCAGAAGCTCCAGCTGGCTGCCTGAAATCTGCTTACATCTCCCTGGCCAGAACTGGATCACAGGCCACCTCTAGCTGGAAGGCAGCTAGGAAAAGGAAGACCTGGGAAGTGAATCAGCCATCCAGTGGCATCTGCTCACCTGTAGTGTGGTCACTTCAGTCTACCAGGAGCACACTGGCTGCTAGGGTATGACCTAGGAACCAGGAGAGTGTATCTGATGCAGTGAGTTTGCTCCCAGGCAGTGCTTCTCTCTCGGCCTAGACGTTGACTCTGACCAACCCCTTGGCCATACAGTTATGCCCATGAAAAGTCTTTGCAAGGGTAGATCTTTTCCCTGTGTTTTTGGTATATGGCCAAACATGACACAGATCCAGTTGGGAGGATTTGAACAAGTGACAAAACCCGTCTGCTGTCTCAGGCCTCCTAGATACTCTGAAATAAACAGTTACATTATATGCCATTTTAATATGCTAACTCAGCATATGTTTTCATTCAGGTCACCTTATTTTTTTGAAACTAAAAGTAAATGCTAGCAAACCTTCATAAGACATTAATTTGTCTGTTCTTAGGCATATTTTTAATCTAATTATATTATTCTACTTAATTTTGCATTAAAAATATGAATGCTTTTCACAAAATATTTTTTCTCATCCAACCTCCATTTCTTTTCTTTTGCTGTCCCTTCAGCCAGGAATCCTACAGTGCTAAAACTGCAGTGGTAAACCATTACCGTCCAGTTTTGCCCTACCACCTTTCAAAGGAGCTGATCAGTGTCTAAGCATGGAGGAAAGTGACAAGGTGCAGCTGCAGATGGCCTGTTTGCTTAAGTTGAATTAAATGTTTTAAAAAACACTCAGTATCACACGTTGCCTCCCCTTAGTAGCTAGTAGCCAAGGGCTGTTCTGAAGGAAGACATCATCCTATGCCTTAAATATGTACCTGTAGCCGGGCGCGGTGGCTCAAGCCTGTAATCCCAGCACTTTGGGAGGCCGAGCGGGTGGATCACGAGGTCAAGAGATCGAGACCATCCCGGTCAACATGGTGAAACCCCGTCTCTACTAAAAATACAAAACATTAGCTGGGCATGGTGGCGTGTGCCTGTAATCCCAGCTACTCAGGAGGCTGAGGCAGGAGAATTGCCTGAACCCAGGAGGCGGAGGTTGCGGTGAGCCGAGATCGCGCCATTGCACTCCAGCCTGGGTAACAAGAGCGAAACTCCGTCTCAAAAAAAAAAAAAAAAAAAAAATATGTACCTGTTCGTTCATGAATTTCAGTCATATTTTATTTAAAGGAAACTTCTTCCTATAGTTTAAAAACTTGTTTGCAAACCACCAGCTCAAAATGTCTAGAGGAAAGGATATGGTCTTGGCTTCGGTTGTGGGTATTTTGAGTTGCTTTGTAAGGATTTTGGAGTTAATGGTTTACTAGCCATGTGATTTTGAACAAGGACACTTCTCACAGCTTTAATTTGCTTATCAGTAAAAGTAGGGTAATAATACCACCTTCAGGGTTGTTCTGAGTTTTGGGATTAATGTTTGCATGGAACCATGGGGCGGCTCATGCATTATAGTAAAGAGCCAACAAACCTGACTCTTGTCAAAAACTTTGTTGAATCCTGGTGATCTTTGGTTGATTCGGCCAGGGCAGTTCATTTAATTGTGTCTTTATTATTTATTGCTGAACAATGGAGAATCATATAGTTTCTGTTTTTTTCTTCTTGCACATATTTTTATTGTGTGCTCTTTGTGACTGGACACAACTGTTTGCAGTGAGTTCTGGGATACTTAGTAGGGTCACTGGAGAGAATCTGAGTGAAGTGAGCCTTTAGAACATCTGATTACTCACAGAACTTCCTGGTGAACCTGTCAACATGAAATTTTGTTGCATATGTGTACCCCTTTGTAACTTAGATAGTAAGTATGCTATGTAAGATGGTTAGGCATGAGCCAGTTCATTGGGACTGGGGGAGTAGGGCCCCCTGGGGAAGATAACTGTTTTTGAGAAGGCAGTTTTTTATTGGAGTATTTATTAAATGAACCTGCTGCTTCAAACAAGTTTTAGGTCATGACCTGTAAAATCGTATCTTCAGTATAGCAGACATACTCTTGAGATTAATGAAGGCCACAACATGGATGTGTTTTATGCTACCTGAAATCCCCATTGTCTTTGTAAGGAGTTTTTGTCTGCTGTTAGCCCCCAGCTAGAGTCAGCATATTAGCCAGTCACTGCATTCTGCTTTATGCTTCTGCAGTTTACCTCTTGCTAGCATAAACTTAGAGGTTGAAAAGAGGTAAAAATAAAACTTGAATCCTGCCACCTAGTATTTCATCTAGATTTTGTTACAGAGTATTTCAGTGTGTATTGGAAGTATATGACTTTAAAAACCAGACTCCATTTTCAAAGAAGGAAGCAGGTATGTTGGATGGGATGTTTTTAAAGAAGCATATGGGAATATTTAAGCAATTGCAATGGCAAAGTCTTTACTCATTACTTATTTTGTATTGATAGAATAATGTTAATGGATATCATTTGTTGAGTCTCTGTTACAAGGGCAGGATTTCATGAAATTTTTCTCCTCCAACTAACATCCTGAGAGGTCCAAAGTCATCTTTTCCTTTTATTTTTCAAGATCACACTTATTGCTGCCTGAGTTTTCATGAAGTTTTTCCGTTGAAACTTCACCCCACATGTAACCTCCATTGAGTGTAGAACCATGCTTTGTTTATCCTTTAATCTGCAGAGCCAGTGATGGAATGGAGCCTTGGAAGTTGTCAGTACATGTTGAGTGAATGTTTGCATGGTGTTTCCTTAGGCAGTTGATACCCAGCCCATTGTTCTCTTCATCATCCTAGCCACTTCCCAGGCCCAGGCCTCCTAAACTTCTGCAGTAGCTTCTCAAGAATTTGTCCTAAACCATCTAGCACCCAGCAGCCAGTAAATAGAATCCTGATGCTTCTCTTTTCAATTCTTCAGTGTTTCTGATTATACTACCTTGAGCTGTCAAATCTAAGGTGACCTGGCCCTGGCCACTTGGAGCCTGATCCTGTACAATGTCCCCTTGGTCATGATGATCCTAGGGTATGGTAACTACCTTGACTATTCTCAAGCCAAATTCCTACCTGCTCACATTCGCATGTGCTGTTCTGTCTAAAAGGCCTCTCCCAGTCTTACCCCTTTTTTGCATGAATGGCTAAAATTCCTAACTCATTTCTTCATCATTTCTTGGCTACTTTAGAGGCATTTACTCTTGACACCCTCCCCTTAATGTAAAATTTATATCACCCATTTGGGTTTTGTATTCTTTTTCTTTATAGTGCCTTTCACAGTTTGTAATGATAGCAGTGTGTAGAGAATCTTATATTTTTAGAAGCAGCAGAATGGGAAACAAAATCTGTTTAATTGGCTGAATCTCTGGAGAAGTCTGAGGTAGTTTGAGTCCCATAGGTGACACGCTTATACAAAGACGGGCACTGGAATGCAGCCCCCATGAAACTCCCATGCATCCTGCCCAGACCTTTGCCTCACCACAGGGTCCTTGACCATGTGGGCAAGCTGAGCCATCCTGGAGGATGTTCCCCACATCTCCCATCCACACTCACTCCTCACCACGTGTACTTCCCTTGCTGCTGTTTGTTTAATCATTTTCTAAAGAACTAACTCAAAGTTTTATATCATTGTGTAGTATCTGAAATCACATTTGATTTGGTTTGGTTTTTTTTTGGTTTTCTTTTTTCAGTTTATTTGTATGTATTTATGGGGTACCTCTGATATTTTGTTACATGCATAGACTATCCCTCACTGTGAATATTTATCATGTCTGTGTCGGGAACATTTTAAATCTTCTCTTCTAGTTATTTTGAAGTGTATCATATATTGCTAGCTGTAGTCACCCTACTCAGTTATTAAACATTAGAATTTATTATGACTATCTAACTGTATTTTTGTACCCATTAACCAACCTTTTTTTATCCTCCTTTTCCCTCCACACACACCCTCCCCAGCCTCTGGTAGCTGTAATTCTACTTTCTACCTCCGTGAAATCCAATTTTTTTAGCTCCCACATGTAAGTGAGAACATGTAATATTTGTCTTTCTGTGTCCGGCTTATTTCACTTAACATAATGACCTCCATCCATGTTGCTGCAAATGACATGATTTCATTCTTTTTGTATGACTGAATGGTATTTCATTGTATATATGTGTCACCAATTCTTTACTCATTTGTCCATTGATGGACACTTAGGCTGATTCCCTATTGTGAATAGTGCTACAGTAAATAGTTGGAGTACAGATATCTCTTTGATAATACTGGTTTATTTTCCTCTGGGGAAATACTCTGTAGTGAGATTGCTGGATTATATAGTAGTTCTATTTTTAGTTTTGTAAGAAATTCCCCTACTATTTTTATACTGGCTGTACTTTTTTACGTTCCCACCAACAATGTATAAGAGTTTCATTTTGTCGGCGTCCTCACCAACGTCTATTATTCTCTGCTGATTAGTTTTTCATACAATTGTTGGGCATTTATATGTCTTTTTTTTTTTTTTTTTTGAGACAGAGTTTCATTCTTGTTACCCAGACTGGAGTGCAATGGTGCGATCTCGGCTCACCGCAACCTCTGCCTCCTGGGTTCAGTCAATTCTCCTGCCTCAGCCACCTGAGTAGCTGGGATTACAGGCACGCGCCACCATGCCCAGCTAATTTTTTGTATTTTTAGTAGAGACGGGGTTTCACCATGTTGACCAGGATGGTCTCTATCTCTTGACCTCGTGATCCACCCACCTCGGCCTCCCAAAGTGCTGGGATTACAGGCTTGAGCCATTGCGCCCGGCTTTTTTTTTTTTTTTTTTTTTTTTTTTTTTTTTTTGAGAAATGTCTACTCATGTCCTTTGCCCACTTTTTAATGGGATTGTTCGTGTTTTTAATGTTTTTGAGTTTCTTACATAGTGTGTCTATTAGCCCCTTGTTCAATGGGTTGTTTGCACATATTTTCTCCCATTCAAGAGGTTGTATCTTTATTTTGCTGATTGTTTCATGTGTTGCACAAAAGCTTTTCAGTTTAACATAGTCCTGTTTGTCTATTTTTGGTTTTGTTGCTATGCTTTTGAGGGCTTAGCCACAAAATCATTGCCTAGACCATTGTCCTAAATTGCAGTCCCTGTGTTTTCTTCTAACAGATTTAGAGTTTCAGGTCTTATATTTGAGTGTTTAATCCATCTTGAGTTGATTTTTGTATGTGATGAGAGAGAGGGCTTCAGTTTCATTTCATTTTTCTGTGTAAGGATCTCTAATTTTCCCAGCACCATTTCTTGAGAGGGTGTCCTTTCCCTAATGCATGTTGGGTTGGTGCTTTTGTTGAAAACCAATTGGCAGTAAATACGTGGGTTTATTTCTGTGTTGTTGATTCTTGTCCACTGTTCTGTATATCCAGTTTGTTGTTGTTGTTTTTGTTGTTGTTTGTTTTTTGAGACAGAATCTCACTCTGTTGCCCAGGCCAGAGTGCAGTGGCACTATCTCGGCTCACTGCAACCTCTGCCTCCTGGGCTCAAGCAATTCTCATGCCTCAGCCTCCTGATTAGCTATGATTATATGTGCATACCACCAGTCTCGGCTAATTTTTGTATTTTTAGTAGAGATGGGGTTTCACCTGTTGACCAGGCTGGTCTTGAACTTCTGATCTCAGGTGATCCACCTTCTTTGGCCTCCCAAAGTGCTGGGATTACAGGTGTGAGCCACTGCTCCTGGCCTGTATCTGTTTTTGTAACAATACCTTGCTTATTTTGGTTTTTATAGCCTTGTAATATAAAGTCAGGTAGTGTGAAACCTTCAGCTTTGTTCTTTTTTATTAGGATTATTTTCGTTATTTGTGCTCTTTTTTGGTTCCATATGGTTTTAGGATTGTTTTTTCTATTTCTTTGTAAAATGACATTGACATTTTGTTAGCAATTGCATTAAATCTATAGATTGCTTTGGGCATTTTAGTCATTTTAATGACATTCTTCATATCCGTGAACATGGGATATCTTTCAATTTGTCCGTGTCCTCTTCAGCTTCTTTCATCAGTAGTTTACCTTGCAAGGTCTTTCACCTCTTTGATTAAATTTATTTCTAGGTATTTTATTTTTCATTGCTATTTAAAAAGGGATTGCCTTTTTTATTTCTTTCTCAGCTAGTTCATTATTGGTATATAGAAACACTACCAATTTTGGTATGTTGATTTTTGTATTCTATAACTTTTCTGAATTTATCAGATTTATTGGAGCCTTTAGATTTTTCTAGGTATAAAATCATATCATCTGCAAAAAGGGACAAATTGACTTACTGTTTTCCAGTTTGAATGCCTTTTATTTCTCTCTGTTGGCTGATTACTCTAACGAGGACTTCCAGTACTATGTTAAACAGGAGTGGTGAAAGTGGGTGTAATCGTCTGTTTTCATGCTGCTTATAAATACATACCCAAGACTGGGTAATTTTTAAAGAAAAAGAGATTTAATACACTCAGTTCTGTGTGGCTGGGGAGGCCTTACAATCATGGCAGAAGGCAAAAGCCATGTCTTACATGGCATCAGACAAGGGAGAAATGAGAAAACCAAATGAAAAGCATTTTCCTTATAAAACCATCAGATCTCATGAAACTTATTCACGAGAACAGTATGGGGGAAACTGTGCCTATGATTCAATTATCCCCCACTGAATTCCTCCCAAAAATGTGGGAATTATGGAAGCCACAATTCAAGATGAGATTTGGGTGAGGACACAGCCAAACCGTATCAGTGGACATTCTTGTCTTGTACCAGTTCTTAGAGGGACAGCTTTCTTTTACCTTTCCCCCATTCAGATTTATATTAGCTGTGGGTTTGTCATATATGGCCTTTATTAATATCGTGGTATTTCTTTGCCTAGTTTGTGGAGCGTTTCTATCATGAAGGAATGTTGAATTTTACCAAATGCTTCTTCTGCTTCTAATGAGATAATCATATGGTTTTATCCTACATTCTGTTTATGTGATGTATCACATTTATTGATTTGCATATGTTGAAAGACCCTTGCATCCTTGAGATGATCGTGGTGTACTGTCTTTTGGATGTGCAATTGGATTTGCTTTCCTAGTATTTTGTTAAGGATTTTTGCATCTATGCCTATTAGGGATATTGGCCTGTACTTTTATTTTTTGTTGTGCCCTTGTCAGGTTTTGGTATCAGCATAATGCTGGTCTAGTAGAATGAGTTAAGGAGAATTCTGTCTTCTTCAATTTTTTGGAATAGTTTGAGAAGAATTGTTGTTCTTGGAAAGCTTGGTAGAATTTGGCAGTGAAGCCATCCAATTCTGGACTTTGCTTTGTTAAGATATTTTTATTACTCTTTAAATCTCATTACTTTTTATTGGTCTGTCCAGGTTTTCTGTTTCTTCCTGATTCACTCATGATAGGTTATGTGTTTATCCATTTCCTCTAGGTTTTCCAGTTTGATAGCATATAGTTGTTTGTATTAGTCTCTGATAATATTTTATATTTCTGTGGTATCATTTGTAATGGATCCTTTTTCATTTAGAATTTTATTTAAGTTTTCTCTCTTTTTTTCTTGATTAGTCTAGCTAGTGATCTGTCAATTTTCACTTTTCAGAAAATCAATTTTTTTCATTGCTCCTTTTGTATTATTTTATTAGCCTGTATTTAGTTTAGTTCTCCTTTAATCTTTATTATTTCTTTCCTTTTGCTAATTTTGGGTTTGGTTTTTTTGTTGGATTTCTAGATCCTTGAGATGCATCCTTAGATTCTTTGTTTGAAATCTTTCCACTTTTTTGATGTAGGTGTTTGTTGCTATGGACTTCTCTGTTAACACTGCTTTTGCTGTGTCCTATAGGTTTTGCTATGAGCGAGACTTTGTCTCAAATATAATAATTTGTCACCTGCTTGTGAAGTCCAGTACTTTAGGGGGACACTGAAAGTCATCTTCAGTGGCTAGACGTGATGGCTCTCATGGCACCCCATTGCAGGTGCCTGTAACCACAAGATTATTTTGTCTGTGGCTGTTCATGTGAGTACTTTGGCCTAAAATCCTTTAGAGGCAGACTGAAATTCCCTGACGAGGCTTGAACCCACTCTGTGTAGCTAGAATTTCTTTAATACCAGGAATTGGCCTAGGCCAGGCTAATCATAGGGGCTGGACTTTCTGGAGCCTCTCTTGATGCCTCTCAGGGGAGGACTGTGGTGCAAAAAGGGCAGTACATAGACACGATGTTATTTTACCCCCAGGGAAGCCTTCTCATTCAACCCTGGGAATCGAACTTGGTCCAGGTGACACAATTTCTTGAGCAAGTTCATGATTGGCAGCACTTACCGCAGGGAGAAGGCAGTGGAAGCCCATAGCATGGGTACCTCTCCTACAGCCCCCTAGCCAGCCTGGCTCTGTAGACTCTGGCAGTTGCCCAAGGGTAGTACCCTGCAGACTGTGATATGTATCTCCTGTTAATCAAATATTCCTGGGTAGAATCAGACTGGACATGTTTAATGAGCACTTAAAATGATTGCTGTGTTGCTTGGCAAGCACATCTCAATGAATTTCAGCACTGACCCTCATAGGCCTCCTGAATATTTTCTGGTTATTGTTGCCATTAGACAGGGATGAGATACAGCAGAATGTCACATGTCAGATGGACATGCCTTACAAGGAATTCTTGCTGACCCACTTTTACTATGCAAGGGCAGACCTGGATGTAGTTGTCCAGACCAGGGTTTGCTTCTTTCTGTTCCTGAATCCAGAGTTGACCAGTGACACACTGAGATTACCCAGACTTTGTGGTAGAATGTGCTTTCTTTATACTGAAGAAAACAGCTGTCCCAAAACAGGATACTTATTCCTAAGTGACACAGACAAGGGAATGAATTGGAGGGGTTGCAGGGGATCAGATGGCCCCAGCACCACTGAGCCTTGCTTGAGTCCTGACAGAGCACCAAGGCAGTGTTTCTGTTCAGCTCTTTTGCAAAGTTTAACCGACTGTCTTTGCAGTATTTTTTTCTTCTGACTGGTTACAGTTTAGTTTTTGGATGAAGTTTGGTTCAGTTTCCTGAAGGTGGAAGGTGGGCAGGCTTAAAACAATTTCCCAATAATACTAAGATTATTTGCATTTTTCACTCTTACTCTCCCATGAGCATACAGAAGCTAAACAACATGCAAGGTAGCATCTTCCTTAGCTGGTGGAATTTGTTCCTGTGTTTTAAGATGTTCTAATAAAGCAAAGATGGAGAGATGGAATCTGTGTAAACAAAAGCTCTTTGTGGGGGGCCTAAGTAATTTTTAAGAGTGTAAGGAGGTCCTTTGGCCAACATGTTTGAGAATCTCTGTTGTAGAGGCATAGTCTCCCCAGAGGGTAGCTGTTTAGTTCATTCAGCAAATATTATTTAAATACCTACTGTGTACCAGGCCACTCAGCAAAAGCTTCTAAGTTAACATATCCCAAAAACATCTTCTCATAAACCTTTATAGGTGCAACAAAAGAAATGAACAGGGTACAAGGATATGATAAAAGGGGTGAAAAGCCCTTTCTGAAGAGAAACCTGAAGAGAGGCCAGTCATGCTGGGTTGGGATGTGGGAGTGTTCCTGGGAGGAGGAGGAGGGATGGGAAAGGCCACTGGCTGCTGGGCAGAGCAGAGGGCCCAGGCCGAGAGGAAGTGAAGGTCATTTTTCCTGCCCACCATGTTTTCATCAGTAGTGTGCTCCAGGGCTCAGGGTTTGCCCTTAGAGCTCTGTACATCTTGGGCCAGGGCTGGCCAGATGAGTAGCCTGAGCAGAAATTGTTTTCTTCTCAGGTGGGTGGACGGTGGTCACCTTGGTTGGAATGAGGCGTTTTGTAGCAGACATGAGACCTGCAGGTTTATTCTCGAGGTCATCAAGACTCAAGAGTGGTAGTCACACGGAAGTCTTGCTCCACACAGGAGGTGAGCCTGGAGTGGTATGTGCTGCATTTCTCCATCTCCCCTGCCTTTATTTGATTCTGGTAGCAGCCCTGTAGATTGCTTACCTCATTTTTTAAATGGTTAAATTCCTGCTTGGTATTGTGCTTGGTGGACTGGCCCCAGAACACAGAGGGAAGATTTTGGAGTCAAAAGCCAGTGCTTTGGCCACTGCCCCAAAATTCTCTCAAAGGAACTCTTTTATTGCCTCTGGGCAATGAAATGTATTTTGACTATATTTGAAAAGTTTAATATTTAAAGGAAATCAACAGTATTAAAGGGTCCTTTTGAGTGATAAATAACTCACAAACACAGCCCTTTTCACCGTGTTATTTCTGGTGATATTGGACCTTTATGCGGTGACATCTGTAGTTTCTGGGACTATGAAGCCACCTTTGCCCAGAAATCATTGTCTTCAATGTAATTTATTGAAAACAGATTATGTTTGCAAGATCCCCAACTGCAGCATGGAGGAAGACGGCCCTGAAAAAGTCTCTTCAGCTGTGGCCTTCTGTCCCCTCTACCAGTGCTGTAATATATGCCCCTCATTGTTCTGGGGATTTATTGCTACTCAAGTAGTTCTAACTCCCTTTAAAAGGCCACTATAGAAAAGAATTCCATGTTAATACTACTTGCTAAGCAATGCTAATAAGAGTCATTTATAATGGAAATCATTTTAGCATTCAGTAGTTTTTATTGTACATGCTCCTCTGTGAATCCTGTATTGTATATACTTAATTTTTTAATAGCTAGTTTTAATTAATTGCCTTTGTGAAAGCTTGTTCTTGGCACAGCCCTGCATAAGAGTCAACATGTATTTATCAGAGCAAGCCTCAGAAAAGCCACAGAATGGCCTCTTTTCCTTTAATTGTGGCTCATTTTGAAGTTCAACACAACTGGGTATTTATTTATTGAAAGCAGACTTTCTCATAATGAAGCATTGGTTTGACAGAGTAGTTCTGTGCTAAGCAGAAAGTTTGGTAAGACGTAATCTCAGTGTGCACATCACAGTATATAAACACCAAGTGAGAAAACTTTATTTGGCTCTGTCGTATGAAGTCAGGCCTGCAGAGTTGGCAATTACGAGCAGATTCCTATCTCTTAGTTTGGAAGTGGGAGGGCAATAACCGCTAGCAACCTCATGAGCAGGAAACACAAAGAAGTGATTTGGTGAGCATGATTTTGAAAATGCCCCCCAAAATGTCTCTGCAATTGCCTAGAACCTGTGAATGCATTGCTATTATAACTCCTATGATTATGTTGTGTTGTGTAGCACAGTTGACCTTTAAGGGAGATTATTTAGGGCAAGCGTCCCCAAACTGTGGCCCCCTGAGGCCATTTATCCCCCCCCCGCCCCCCGCCACACTTCAGGAAGGGGCACCTCTTTCATTGGTGGTCAGTGAGAGGAGCATAGTATGTGGCGGCCCTCCAACAGTCTGAGGGACAGTGAACTGGACCCATGTGTAAAAAGTTTGGGGACGCCTGATTTAGGGTTATAGATACGGGCCCAGTGGAATCCCGTGAGTGCTTAAAAAGCAGAGAATGTTCTCTGACTGGTGGCAGAAGGGGAAGTCAGAGAGATTGATAGCACGAGTGGGCTTTGAAGATGGGAAGGGTCATGTGACTGCAGATGCATGTGGCCTGCCCCTCAGTCCTGAAGCTGCAAGAAGTTGTGTTCTGCCAACAACCTGAGAGAACGTGTAAACGCGTTCCTCCTGAGGCCTCCAGGAAGGAAGGAGACTGACCAGCAGAGAATCCCAGATTGCGCGCGTAGACTCCTAGTCCATGGGAACTATGAAGTGATTATATTTGAGTAGTTTTAAGCCACTAAGTTTCTGGTGATTTGTTTGCATAGCAAAAGACATCTCATATGGGTGGCAAATGCTTTCCATGTAGAGGAAAACCTTCTTTGGAGAGAGCTGTCAGAGCCATTCACTTCTAGAGCCTCTGGGCCAACAGCCAACATGATCTCTTAATTTAGCCACCTTCTTCTTTTATTTCTTTTGTTTTTGTTTTTGTTTTTGTTTCTTTGAGACTGAGTCTCACACTGTCACCTGGGCTGGAGTGCAATGGCATGATCTCGGCTCACTGCAACCTCCACCTCCGGGGTTCACATGATTTTCCTACCTTCAGCCTCCTGAGTAGCTGGGATCATAGGCGCACACCACCACACCCGGCTAAGTTTTTGAATTTTTAGTAGAGATGGGGTTTCACTATGTTGGCCGGACTGGTCTCGAACTCCTTAACTCATGATCAGCCCACTTCAGCCTCCCAAAGTACTGGGATTTCAGGCATGTGCCACCATGGCCGGCCCTATTTCTTTTGTTATTTTGTATTTTCTTTGTAGAAATACAGTCAGGCAGTGACTTTAAGTGACTTTGACCATAATCCATAGTAAGAAGCTTTTATATTGAAACCCAGTTCACTTAAATACACATCTGAGAGACAAAATTACCCCAAAAGACTTTATCCTTTTTATGTCAAATGCACTTTGACATATTCTATTTTATTGCATTTTAAAAATCATAGGTCATCACCCACTACATTGATTTCTTTACCTGTCATCCCAGAGTTGGAAGGTCATTGCAGTTGGTTGTGTTTTTGCAGTTTTGTTTTACTTTTTAAAATCATCAATCACATATTATTTTAAAAATGAATTTCTGTTTGGGAAATAGTACTCAGTTCAAAGTGGCATTATGGTTTTGCAGGTCTCTGTGACAAGTCCAGGTCCCTCCATCGAGGTTTCCTGGTCTCCCTCCTAGGTAGTCTATGCAGCACCAGCACAAATGGCAGTGATGCCTCTCTCCACTTGTTTAACTTTGCGTGTTCATTACTGGACATAATGAGAGCTTTCCCCATCTTTTTAATGACCGTTGATACTTCTTTCTGTAGATGGAACAGTGTTGCCTCAGTTGAGCTGATGGGCATTTAGGATGATTCCAGCCCTTTACTGTCACAAACACTGCAGTGTGCAAACCTCTTCCCACAGGTGTGTGGGGATGAATTCCTAAAAGAATTGCCGAGACAACATATATGTGCCTTTTGACATCCTAGGGAAGTTCACCATTTGCTCCCACCAGCAATATATAAGCAATTGCTTATACTGCTTCTCCACGCTTCTGCCAACACATATTACTTGATTAATTTTCTTGGCTGATGAGGGTATCTCATTTTAGTTTTAATTTGCATTTCTCATTGTGAGAGAAGTGAAGTATCTTTTCATGTTTATGTTTTGAGAGCTGTCTGTGCATCTTTTCCTATTGTTTCTATTAAGTCTTTGATTGGCTGTACTGTAATTTGAGGTCAGTTGTAAAAACGAGCTCTTCTCGTCTCGTAACCATCCTTATCTAGCCTCTCTTCAGGTTCCTCCTTGCCTAAAAACAAGCTCACCCAAACAGACCATTCCTGTGGTCCTCTCCCTTTGAAGATAAATCAGATGGGCAAGTTTGCTTTTGTTAGGGGCCTGTGACCTAAATGTTTAAAAGTAGCTTTGCTGGTAAGTGAAAAGAAGGCCCAGTCAGGGGGATGCATAGAAAAGGAGGGGCATGGGTAATAGAGGAGTAACCTGGCAGAAGGTACCAGAGGCCAAGGAAGGCATGCTGGTGTCCTGCAGTGAGGAGGTGTGTGACGTCAGCTGGGTAAGCACACTGCCATAGCTGCTCCAGTGATAGCAGGCACTGTAAGAGGGAACTGAGAGAAGGGGAATGCCAGTTTCTGCCAAGGATGTATAGAAAGGCTTTTTCCCCATATGTTCTTTGGAAGTCTTGTTAAAATCATTTAAAACAGTGAATTTGATAAGAAAGCCAGCCACTGAGAGACTTGAATGTAACAAAACAAATTGTCAAAAAGTTTTGTCATTTCTAAGAAATAAACTGGTATTTAGGCTTGGATAGAAATCCAGAGGTTTGTTTTGGCATAATTAATTAACAACTTCTTAAGAAGAGGGAATTTTTACGAGAATATTTTTGTAGTGAGATTGCTTTATATTCCTTTTCATGACTGGAAAGTCTGTCATTTGACAATGCACAAAGAACTTCAGGAGCAGAGGGCCTGAGTTTTCTTGAGACATTTGTATTTTTGCATGGTGAACATTTGTACTTCTATTAGTAACTGTTGAGTCGTGTGTGGTCTGATCTAATGGAGAGTAGAGTGTAGGTGTTTTCTGGAGTTTTGTGTGTTACGGATCACTGAGGCTAGTACTGCCCCAGCTCCCGTGTGCCACACTGTCTGCTGCTTTCAGAAACAGCAGGATGGCTAGTCCTGTCCCATCTAGTTGAGGTCCCATCCTACAGAGCTCCTAAGAGGGGATTGCTGGCCTTTGACTACAGTGGCTTCCAGAATCTGACCATGGAACCATATTTGAAACTGTCAGCTTTATTTTGTTGTTGATCAGGCCAGTCTTTTAGATCTTTGTTGATTGATGGATTTCTCTCAGCTCTATCTATACCAGCAACAAATAAAGCTCTTTAAAATTGTTTCTGGTGACCATTCTGCCTATAGATTTGTCCTAACCTTTGAAATGTTTGCTGTTCTTTAGTGACAGAAGGAGACTCTTCTGGGAGCTGTGATGAATCCACAAATCTTACTGGTTTTCTTGCTTTTATTGGAGGAGTTGGCATTTGTTGAAGTTTATATTTATGTAAAATAACAATAAGTAGATTTTTAAATTTTTCTTGAAATTTTATGATCTAATCAGAAGAGAGAGCCTTTCTCTGTCATTAAGAGGCTTGATGAGGATTAGACATACCTGCTGAAAGTATCCTGTAATGTTTTCATAAGATTGGAAAGGGTGAAATGTGAAATGAGAGCAGGAATGTAGACAGAGGCTGCCGAGGCTATTTCCTATTTCCTAAGTAAAATTGAGCAGGGCAGAATCTCCCCAGCCCTGCAAGAATTCCCTTCCTTCTTGGGTCCACTGTCACTGTCATGCTGGCCTTGACGTCTGCTGCAAGTGCACACACACGGGGAACCACACAGGGAAGTGAACACATGTCCTGGTGTGTGTGCACCTGGTATGGCTGCTTCCTCAATCCAGGCTCTGTTCTGTTACAAGGCTCTACCCTCTTTCCTTCAGGTCTTGCTCCTCCTCCTCATGGGCAGGCAAAGATGGAATCATTACCTTAGAGTACCCTTTATTTTTGAGATGGAGTTTCACTCTCACCCAGGCTGGAGTGCAGTGGCATGATCTCGGCTTACTGCAACCTCCACTTCGTAGGTTCAAGCAATTCTGCTTCAGCCTCCCAGGTAACTGGGACTGTAGGTGCATGCCACCACACCTGGCTAATTTAAAAATACATATATTTTTAGTAGAGACGGGGTTCACCATGTTAACCAGGATGGTCTCAATCTCCTGACCTCATGATCCACCTGCCTCAGCCTCCCAGAAGTGCTGGGATTACAGGCGTGAGCCACCGTGCCCGTCCCAGAGTACCTTTTTTTGACATGAATTACTTGTAGTTCAGTACTGGAGTTCAGAACTTTAGTTTTCCCATCAGGAACCTACCTCCCCCTAGGACACTGACCCTGATTGGGCACCATTTTCCAGATAAGATACCACCTCCTCCCACAGGGTTTGCCTTTTCTTCACAGTACAGGAATGTACACGAGGTTCCAAGAGGACTATGCTCTAACTAAGATAAAAGGGAGGATGGTGACTAGGTACTTTCTTCTGCTGCCATCACTTGGATGGCAGGGGCTTCCTTCCATACTTCAGTTCCAGGGACTATGTTTGACCCAGCAACACAGAGGAAGAAGAGGTGACCTTATAGCAGTGAGGGGCAGGCATGTGACTATTGCTGGATATTCCTTCCTCAAAGTCTACCTGGGAACAGGTGATAAAGACGCTCACTTTTCTGTAATACACCATGATCAGGCTGTAGTCTTCATGACACAATTCAGCCTTGCCTTTGTGTGTTGAACAGAGCTGGTCATCCTCAGAAGTAACAGAAGACAGCAATAAGTTCAGGAAGGCTTTCAGTCCTAGAATAGTGTAAGGACCAAATGTCAGAGAACAGGGGGATTGTAGGAGTTTGGGGACCTTAGCATGGGTCCCCCTCAACCTGCTTCCCTGTGGTATAAACAGTAAAGCCCATGACAACAAAAGGCCTTGAGTGCTCGTCTCTGGGGCAGGGGGAGCCAGTGATAGGTGCCCCGAGAGGACGATGCTGGAGAAAGAAGACAGTATTTAATGCAGTTGGAGAAAGAGGACAATGGCTCATGCAGTCAGACCTAGAGGATACAAGGATGTCACAGCATAGTGTCCACAGGCATCCTAAGATGTTTCCCACATTGTTTTAGGAAGAATATTGACAAAAGGTAGTGATGGGAGGGTTATTTCAAGGATGCTATTTTCATGTCTCCAAGTAAACTTTAGATTCTTAAGAACTTTGACTTCTAATGCTTTTAAAGACCATATACCCCATGCCCATATGCACGTTCAGTTAGAAAATAAATGTAGATTCTTTGGTGAATTTGAAGATATGCTCATGGATTGGTGCGGCGTGATCTCAGCATACATGTGCAGCATGCTGATGAGGAGCTTCTTGGATCTCGTTTCTTTAGATGGACTTGGATTAAAGTGGTGTTTAATCTCTGCGCTGGAAGTGGGAGCAACCATGCGATGGGCACCTTAATTTGAGTGCCATCCTGGCTTTCTCCAGGCTGCTGCATTTGCTGTGAGAGGGAGGGAGAGGAAGAGTTTCTGGGCAATGACCATATCTGTTCTCGTGACTGACCAATGTCAGGGGTCCCATGGGTAGAGTTCCAGGATGGGAATGCACCCTTGGGGATGGCACTTAGAAAAATTGGGACTAGGCCTCAGCTGGGGAGTTGCAGGCCAGGGTGGAGCTCCCTTGTATCAAGGAGTTAGGGCCAAGGGCCATGCAGGTGGGCCTGCAGAAGGTGGGTGGTGATACGGCCTTAACAGTGATAACAAACATGTGGCACTGTTTTCTTGGGGCTGTTGGGGTTGCATGGAGCAGATTCTCATTGAAGCTCACCGTCTTAAGAAGGGAAGAATGCTTATGAATACTCATGGGTCTGGGGGCTGTGGAGCCTGGGGAATCTGAGGCTGGCGTGGGTGTCTGGGGCCCTCTAGTGGTGGTGCTGTATCTTCAGCTCAGCGGGTACCGTCCCTATTTCTCTCTCCATTTCTCTCCTCACTGAGGTGCTTCCTGTCTTTCCTAGATTTTTTTCTCTAACTTTAACCATTCACCACCTTAGAGGCTCTCTTCTATCCTGTGACCTCTCGCTGTACTTTGTTTCAAATCTAAATTTTCTTGATTATTTTTCTTAATTTACAGTTCCAAGATTAGACCTATTGGGAGTATTCTGTGTTCCTCCTCAATCCCTGGTGGCCCCTGTGGTCAGGTGGTCTGGTCTCCCTTTTGTGTGAAGAGCTGTGGCAGGGCAGTGAGGTTCTGTGGAGCACAGGGGCATCTGGCACTGTGCATGAGGTTGTGAGGTAAGAGAGAGCTCTTAAATCTGCCAGCCTTGGGGGATCTTGGGAACTAGATGAGAGTGCTGGGGAACCCTGTGCTGGCAGGCCTGGAGCCTCATATTTCTTTGACATTTGCATGATATCTTGTAGTACTTGGTTTCTTCACTTATATATGAACGAATTCAATTTAGATGCTTAGAAAATAAACGGCCCCTGAACCTGCGGGAGATTAGTAGTGGTGTTCTGTAACCTCAGACATTTCTTGGTTATACTTTTATCCACAGATAAGAAAAAAAATAGTGCTATTTGATTTGTTTTGCCTAGGCTTAGAGGGACCTAATACATGTTACTTGTTGAACAGCGGGAAATAGCAGATATTTCTAGGGTTTTTGCCCGACACTGTCCAGGAGACAGTGCACAAAGAGACTTGGCTCTTTCTGAACAGTGACCAGAGGTCTGTCATTGCAGGCTGGGAGTCCTACGTCAGCATCAGCTCCGGTGTCCACCTTCTCTCGCACTTCTATCACGCCGTCCAGCCAGGACATCTGCAGGTAACACTCTGCTTCAGATGCTGCTGTGATCAATGTGCAACCAGAAATAAGCATTAGTGTCTGCGGGTTCTTGAATTTCCATTTGCTTATTCAGTCTGCCTTTGGTCTAAACAGTTCACCCAGTTTTTTGTGTGGTTTGCGCACTAAGTTGCCCATGCAAATTTCATTTCTTCCCTATGATGTCTATTCTCTTTTAAAATTGTTTTTACTTTCTGTGCTTTTATCCCACTGTTCTGCATGCAGTTCCAGTGCAGTGTTTTCTGAGTGTTGTCACCACAGTTCCGTGCAGTCTGCTGTTGTCTTGAAAGCTCCTCACTGCCAGAATTCTCTGACACAAGGGCTCACTGTGACAGTTATCTGTAAGGACACATTACAGGCGTCAAAGAGAAATTCCTTTGGTTCAGAATGGGTCCAGGCCTTGAGGCCTGCTAACAATACCAAACCCGGAAGAACACTAAAGTTCTCAAGATCCCTCAGTGATGTGGGTGAGAAGGCTCAGGATTCTTCGGAAAGTTTTGCTTATATGGAAAGAACTTGTTCTGAAGGAAAATTAATATTTCCTCAAGATTCGTGCCTCAGAACCAGCAGGTACCATCGTAAAGAAAAAAGAACCCTGAACTACAAACCTCTTGGCAATTCCAAACATTCTTGTATTTCATGCCCTTCTGCCAGTCACTCAGCTGCCTCAGAGGTGGAAGCTGGCAAGCGGGGCAGGCCTGGCCAGCTGCTGGAAGAGAAGGCAGATGGCGAGGCCACATCCCGAAGCCGGCGACTGCTCCGGTACCTGTTCTCACTCTCTCATGGCTCGAGCGCCAGCAGCCTGCACAGGTTCCACGAGCTGGAGAGCTGCACCGCTCGCCTGCACACTGCCAAATCTTCCAGTGGGCTGGCAGGGAGCACGGGCTTCTGCTCTGACGACATGGGAGATGACGACGTCTTTGAGGACAGCACATCTGCAAAATTGAAGAGTAGGGTTCTGCGGGCTCCCCTCTGCTCCATGGAAAAGGACAGCGACCTGGATTGTCCTTCTCCCCTCTCTGAAAAATTAGCCCCCATATCTCCCGTGTCCACATCAGGGGATGCCTGCAGGTTGGTTTGCCAGGAAGTGCCGTTCTAGCCATCTCTGCTCACATCAGGAGCCTCACCTTGCTTTAATATGTGAAGTTTCAGGAAAATGAAGTAATAGGAAGTTATAACCAGTTATGGGTTAATCATTTTCTCCAGAAGAGTAGAGTATCAATATCATTTGAAAAACTTAATTTTTATGACATGGGTCCCAAGATAGTTTCACAAATGATAAGAGGAAGAAGCTGGCCGGGCGTGGTGGCTCACACCTGTAATCCCAGCACTTTGGGAGGCTGAGGCGGGTGGATCACCTGAGATCAGGAGTTCAAAACCAGCCTGGCCAACATGGCGAAACCCCGTCTCTACTAAAAATACAGAAATTAGCTGGGCATGGTAGTGGGCGCCTGTAGTCCCCACTACTTGGGAGGCTGAGGCAGGAGAATTGCTTGAACCCAGAGAGCGGAGGTTGTAGTGAGCCGAGATTGCACCATTGCACTTCAGCCTGGGTGACAAGAGTGAAACTCTCTTGCGAACGAAAAAAAAAAGGAAGAAGCTACACATATTAAAGGCCAAGCTGACTCTTCTCAACTAAAAATAAGTAGACTTTACATAAAGAAACTGGAAGAAAGAAATTAGTAGCTCCAGCTCTCCAGCCTGATGGTCCAGATTTTAAGCATTGTTGCATTTCCCAGCCTCTTTTTTAACCCTTGCTCCCCACCTACCCCTAAAAGGTGTGTGGGGACTGGCTGTTCTCCAGTAGCTCCTTCCTTCCAGTAGCCCCTTCCTTCCTTCCTTCCTTCCTTCCTTCCTTCCTTCCTTCCTTCCTTCCTTCCTTCTGTCCGTCCGTCCGTCCGTCCTTCCTTCCTTCCTTTGTCCCGCCCTAACTCTGTTTCCCACCTTTATCTTCCCTTATGCAGTATCCTTGTCTGGCCTCCAGAATTCACTTCTTACGACTCTTGTGCCTTCCTCCTTGTTGCCATTTCCAAAAGTTGTATCAGAGACCCCCCTCACTAAAACAAATAGCCTGAGACCCTGGCTCCTTCCAGGACAGGTGCCCCAGCCTGTTCTCTAGCTGCTGGAAAAGACCCCTCTGTTTCTTAAAAGCCTGTTAAGTTCCTTCAGGCCAATAGCTATATCTTGCTGCATACTTCCTTGGAAATAATGAGTGCTTTCAAATTAATTCTCACTTACTGCTGTTAGTGGTCCCAAGAAAAAGAAATGAAATTGCAGCATCTTGTAATGGTGAGTTTTTTAGGTCTAGGAGAGGTACTGTGGTCTTTACTTCCTGAGGGATAACAGAAATGTGTAGTGGTGGGGTATGAAGGTAAAGTCAGTGATTATATCTAAAAAGCAGATGTCATCATTTAAAGTCACTGTGGTATTTTTGAAAGTTGGAATGCTGGTTTTGTTTTATATAGAAATTTTCCGTCTAATTATTTTACCATCTTATGTTCTGGAAAACGATTCCATGTTGCTTTAAATTCACCTTTCAAGGAAGGAAGTTTCATGTCTTACCAAAAAATGACCACTCTGTCATTTCTTACGTCATTTTTTCCTTTTTGTTGCCAAATGCCCTCCAGACTTTCCATGTTGGTGCGGTAAGCTAGAAACTTTTAGTTTGTAGTGATTGTTTTCATTTGTGTTTGTATGTTTTTGTGCCCGTAGTCACTTCTGTCATGTTCGTTTCTGAAAGTTTTCTTTGGGGGAATTGACCTTCCACTGAAGCGTCAGCTTCCCTGTCGTGGGGCTCTCCTTGGAATGACGGGTTTTCTTTCCACCGTAGGATCTGCCACTGTGAAGGAGACGACGAGAGCCCCCTCATCACCCCCTGCCGCTGCACAGGAAGCCTCCACTTCGTGCACCAGGCCTGCCTGCAGCAGTGGATCAAGAGCTCCGACACGCGCTGCTGCGAGCTCTGCAAGTACGAGTTTGTCATGGAGACCAAGCTGAAGCCACTGAGAAAAGTACGTGGGAGGAAGGGATGTTCCCACAAGTGTTTCACCCTTCCTGAAACCAGTGACTCCCGGAGAGCTGGTGTCACAGATCATGGGATCATAGCTTGCCTGCATTCATTACCTTAAAAAGCTGGGGCTGGTGTTTACGTTTGCATTGTAGAGATTGTTGTTTCTGGTGCTGATTTCCAACTCCCTCCCCTCAGGAAACCATTCATAATCTTCTTTTCCCTTCAAACTAAGACTGCTTGCTTGTCAGTGTCAGTCATCTGGCCTTTGACCACAGACTGTTTGTGATGTATCTTAGCACCTAACTTTATACATATTAACTGTTGACATCCTGCTGCTTTGATTAGGACTGTCTGTTGAAGATCAGTATCTCTCCCCAGCACCCAGCACTGTGTAGCACACAGTAAATTTATCTGTATAAACCTACGATAAGGCTTTGGTGGATAGGAGTGTGAGTAGGTGGATGGGGAAAGGAAAGGAAGCACGGACGTTGCGTGATGTGCAGCTGTCTTCAGAAAGGACCCACAGATGTTGCATGACGTGCAGCTGTCTGGAGGCCCATGTCACTGCTCCCTCCGAGAGGAACTGTGTCCGCAGCCCTGATCTCCAGTTTAAATGTTGACTGTTTCATACATCTTTCTTGCTCAGCACAGCAGGTTTTGTCTGGAAGAATAAAAGACTGTTCTATCTCAAAACGTTATATATAAATTGTAAGAGAAGTCACATAATCATATTCTAGCTAATTAAGTCTTAAATGATGTGCAGGTAGAGCCTATCAGTCATTCAGGAAAGGAAATCCTTATTATGGGCTAGAGGGCTGGGGAAGTAGAGCCGTGGTAGCCTCATTGGGTGTTTGAGTTTTAGAGTGGTTCTTGAAAGATCACTAGGATTTGAAGGCAGAGTGAAAGGAGTTTAGAGAGGTCAAGCTGTCTGTGGAATAAAGCATACCCCAGAAAGGTGAGAGTGAACATTAACAGGGTGGCAAGCTACATGTGTTGTAGGAAGTAGCAGGGAGCATGGGGCACTGGGGTGCTGACTCTGTGTTATAGCTAGGTAGACCAGGGAACTTGCTAGTATATAAAATTCCAGCAGAAAACAACCAGGTGTTAGTAAAGCCTTGCACAAAGTGCTTATGTTTTGCCCCAGTAGAAGCCTTGTAATTTATTGGGTGCCTACTGTATGCTAATCTCTCACTATAGGAAGTCCTTGAGGCTCTGTTTACAACTTACCTTGCATAGACCCATCTGGAAAGAGGCTGTGACTAGGATTGGCAAAGGATATGTGCAGAGTGTTTACACATTGTTCTCTCTCTCTACCTTTATGTGTTTTCTCCTGATTTGGAAACCAGTAATTAATGAGCTCCTAGAGGAGATGAGACTGGCAGAGTCTGCTTGTACTCGGAACTCTTAGCGTCGATTTCGAGCTGTTGCTGCCAAAGTAGCGAGGACTAAAGAGTGAGCGTCTTCTGCCATTCACCTTCATGATGTAGTGTGACCCATCTGCTAGTGTGCTGTGGCATCATCAACCCTCTTCTTCTGCTCCTTCATGCCAGTCAACACCTCAGGGAGACTTAAAACGTAGCACCTGGGTCCTGGGCCAACATACTGTTTTCATTAGGACTGAAATCATAGAATTCTTTATCAGGCCATTTTATGTCTGCTTGCAAGAATTAGCAGACAAGGGGATTTTTTATGATAGTTCAGTTTCATCTCGATCGTGGCTTCTTTTCATTGCATAGAAAGTTGGCTGCACCTGGTACCTGGTTAAAGGAGAACAACTTTGGGTATTTGGGGAAATGCATCTAGTTTGGGAAGGGAGAAGGGGCAAAAAGCCAGTCTAACCCACCTACAGTGCTCTCACCTGACCAGAGCCCTTCCCCAAGAAGCCTGAGCCTCACATTCCGTGTTGTCTTTCCAGTGGGAGAAGTTGCAGATGACGGCCAGCGAGCGCAGGAAGATTATGTGCTCAGTGACATTCCACATCATCGCCATCACATGTGTGGTCTGGTCCTTGTATGTGCTCATTGACCGTACTGCTGAGGAGATCAAGCAGGGGCAGGCAACAGGTGAGTTCTCAGGCTGAAGAGCAAGCTCAGCACCGGTGGCGAGGATAGCTCACAGTAGTCCTGGGGTCAGAGGATTTTCCAGTCAGGCCAAAAAAGTTTGGGTTTCTAGAGGAGGGATAGCAGTTAAGGGGCACCAGGCCTCCTTTTTGGCATTTCTTTTGCTGTGGTGGTAGTTGTTGAAACCCAGTCAGAGAGTTCATATTCTGGAGCATGAGAATCTCTATAAACTGTTCTGGAAAAGCAGGAAGTAGCTGGACACTGTCTTCCACTCTTAAGCCACATTTGGTGAGCTGTGAATCCATTGGTCAGTGGCGTAGTCATATAGTCCCAGATGCTTAAAAGGCTGAGGCAAGGAGGATTGCTGGGCTCAGCAGTTGAGGGCTGTAGTGTGCCATGATCACACGTGTGAATAGCCACTGCACTCCAGCTTGGGCGACGTAGCAAGACTCCATCTCTTAAAAAAAAAAACAAAATGATAAACAATCAGTTGGTAATGGGATGTCCAGATATGTTTTCTTTAATTCAGGTCTTAAATAAAATCTAATAGGCTGAGTTTTTCCCTTCCAGGAATCCTGGAATGGCCCTTTTGGACTAAATTGGTAGTTGTGGCCATCGGCTTCACTGGAGGACTTCTTTTTATGTATGTTCAGTGTAAAGTATACGTGCAATTGTGGAAGAGACTCAAGGCCTATAATAGAGTGATCTATGTTCAAAACTGTCCAGAAACAAGCAAAAAGAATATTTTTGAAAAATCTGCACTAACAGAGCCCAACTTTGAAAATAAAGATGGACGTGGAATTTGTCATTCCGACACAAACTCTTCTTGTTGCACAGAGCCTGAAGACACTGGACCAGAAATCATTCATGTCTGATTGTGTGCAGGTTGTCATTTTCCTGGACATCCATGAAGAGCCGAAGGAAATTGTTTACTGCCAATTTGTGTACCTTTCTTATGTCCTTTAATAGCATAGACTGGGCAGGTGACTATAGTGGCTTCTCTTTTTCTAAACCCTCCTTAGTCTCCTAGAAAGCCCTCTTGTGGGCCAGGCATGCCTGGGTCCTGCCTCTGCCTGGCAGCTCTGTGGGAAGGGAAGGTGGAAGGCCCCATGAGGACACTGGGGAGCCAGCGGAGTTCCTGCCCATGGTGTTGAGCAGAATGAGAGAATAAAATGCCAATTCCAAGGGAAGAGCAGGAGCAGGGGCACCCAGGCGCTGATATGCAGCTGCCTCCAGCTTACATTGGTCCCCAGCCTGGAACAGAGCTTGGGGAGTGTCTCGCCATGCTGAAAGGTTTCCCTCCGTACTACGGAGAGCCCCAGGAGGCAGTACTGAAACAGGCCCCCAAACCCAGACTCCGGCCTGCCCTCTGCCAGTGCTGCCTCCTCCATGCTCTTGAGCAGATGGGGCCGTGGTGCTCTGTGGTGGCGCATGATTCACTGAGCAAACAGCACTTTACAGAAGAGAATCTTTATTTTGTAATATGTGTGTCCAGTGAGATTGACACTCAAAAAAAAAGTCTCACTTGTAAATCTTCCCTTCCTTACCTTTGTTATCTCCTTTACATCATGAGAGATCAAAAACCCACTTTGCCTTATATATGCTAAGAAGCATGGCATTCGTTCTGTTCATAAAACAGACTCATGACTCTAAGACAGGACAAACAGGCCGGATGCTTTTTTATCACAGATCTTATGGAAATTAATGGATTCTTAATGGCAGTTAAAGCATGATTTCTATGCTTTTGAGCCTGTTTTATGACAAGGTATTATTTTATAGACCTGACCCGTACATTTCTTTTTGTCAACACTGAAAAAGAAGAGTTTTTGAGATCTAAATGGAAGGAAAGGAAGTGAGTAATTACAACAAAACTGAATATTTTTAAAGTACTGCTTTATGGTTAAATCTCTCCAGTGGGTGCTGGCTTCACATTGGAAGAGCAGCCATGTGCCACCCTGGCTGGGGTATGTGCACTGCAGGTTCTCCCTTGCACACAAGATGGGCACTGGCTCACTATGAGGCTTCTGCTCATGGAGGTTCTGTGGAGTCACTGCCAGGGCCTTGAGGCAGGCAGGCTGGCTCTGGGACGAGGGTCAGGTGTGAGCATACTGCCAGAGTCTGCTGTGCCACTGCTCCCCGGCCACACACCCGCCCAGCTGTCGCCTTAACCAGACTGAACAGGATCCTTCGGGGCCCTTGGTCCCACTTTCGGTCCATTCTGTCATCAGGGATTACCACCTGTACCATTTTCATAAAACCAAATCACTACCGTCAAATGGCCTTGGCTCTCTAAAATGTCTGCTTAAAATTCTGTTTTTCAAACCCAGTTTCCTAGTGCCAGGCAAATAGTTACCTCCGGGAAAGTTGCCGGGGGGCCTGAAACACAATATAATTAATCCAGATGCTTTCTCTCCAGGATACTCTCTCACCCAGCCTGCAGGGAGGAGGTGGGAGATGCTGGGGATCCTGCCTCAGGCTCTCTGGGCCTTAGGTGCTTCGTTTGCCTTGCACTTTGTTGCTACTAAGGGGATGAAGCAAAAACAAGATGATTTATTTGCCTTTCAGAGTGGAAGTCCTAGAGTTTGTTTTGAAGGCCAGAAGGCTGAAGGATCTCTGAGCTACGGTGTGGGCTTAATGACAGCAGGCTTTGCCCTCCTGTCTCCTTCAAGCTGGTGTCTGATTCCTTGGGAGCACCGGTCTTAGTCTGTGGAGTGGCTCTGCTGTGGCCTTCCTCTGGCTAGGCAGGCACTGTGTAGCCATAGCCAGCTCCTGAAAACAGGTCAGCCTCCCCGCTCTGTCTCCCAGGCCACATCCAGCCTGTGCCTGTGTTCATTGTACCCCGAAGTGCAATTACCCATACTACTTCTCAGCCTGGGGACCCCAGGCAACCACAGACTGTCCACTCAGGAGAGCTGAATCCCAGGTCAGCCCTGCCAGTGTCCCTAAGGAACTGCTCAGGCAAGGCCCCTGATTTTGTATACTCATTCCTGCCACCCTCCAACAGTACTGGGTTAGATTTTCTAAGGGTGAATCCCTGCTTCATATATGGAATCCCTTATGCTGAACTTGAAAAGCACCAAGACTTCCTGTAGACAGGAGAGTGCTTAGGTAGGGACAGCCCCTGGGCAGCCCACCCAGTGTGGCTGGCACCCCACTATGGCAAAGGTGCCTTTATAACTGAGCCCTGTATCCCTCCCATGCCCAACCAGATTCTCATGGGAAGCCCTCTCCCTTTTCTGCCTGATACCATCTTATCATCTCTGGCCTCACTGTGGACAATCTGCACACATTCTTACTACCCCTCCTAGCAGGACACAGAGCTACCCCCTTGTCTTTTTTCCTTGAAGGTTCTAGTTCAGTTCCTGATTCATCAGACCCTCCTAGCCCCCTGCATCTAGCAGCGAAGCACAAAGCCTGGCAGTGGTGTGGTACTCCCATCTGGTGTGGGCACCAGCTCTGCCAGTGCTCCTGTAGCCTGGGTAAACTTGCTCCCTTAATTCTTTTGGGGGCTGTGTGTTCCCCAGCTTCCCCCTGCTTCATGCCCCCAGCTTTAATGAAAGGATGGCATTTGGTTGACCCATATAGAAGCCCAGAATGAGGGCTCGGGGCCAGGGAAGGGGAAGAGGCAAGTGGTCTGGGGTATCACCAGCCAGCCCTCTCTGATTTGGCCTCTATTCCCTGTAAGTCACAGTAGCACATGCAGGCTTTTGGCCTCAGCAATTTGCTTTTTGTGCCCAAGTTTATTGTAAGAATTTCCTGAAAACCCTATAAACCTTCCTACTCTAGACCTCTAATGTTTCTCCCCTTTTTGCTTCAGTCCACTCTTTAATCATGTAGGCCTAGTTTTCAAACCTGTACATGTGTCCTACCTGGCCATAGGCATGCCTATAGGCAGCTGGGCCAGTTTGGGAGCCTCAGTTGATGCCTGCAGGATCCGGGGCTGCCTCTGCATCCCTGGTGTGGGCTACAGGGCTGGAGAAGGGCTGGGACCAACCTGGTGAGATCCAGGAGGCTGTGGATGTGGCTGGAGGCAAATACACATTTAAAGTACTTTGCCCTTTGAAGTGCTTTCCCTTTTGAATCTGTCTTGAAACATGCAGCTTCCACCTCTAGCCCAAGGAAAGACCAAAACATAGGGAAATAAAAGCATTTCTCTTTGTCTTGGAAAGTAATTGTTGAAGTTGTGCAGTTGATCAATGCACAGTTAGATACAATGTTTATGGAAATTGATCGTTAAACCAAATTTACACTGGCTTGTGTGGTGTAGTTTCTAAAAGGCACTTCACATTTCAAATTTTTCTTAGAAAGTTTCTAGTAATCTAAATGTCTAGTTTTGTATTCTTTGGTGTATGTTCACTGTTTCTCAGTATTACCACTTGAATAATTCTCTGTAAAAGGGGGTTTGTGCTATACACTGGGATGTCTAATTGCAGCAATAAAGCCTTTCTTTAAAAAGGAGTTTCACTATGAGAGTGTTTCCCTGCAGGGAGGCCCGGGACGCTGGCAGGCACTCCAGTTCAGCGTTGTCTGGCTTGCACGTCAGGAAAGAACATGGCTCCTCGAGGGTTCTGTTTTCCTCAGCCTCCCTCAGACGCGTGTGTGTCGGCAGTGGGCCGGCAGTGTCTGGATGAGTTTGTGGGATGGGAGTGAAAACAGGGATTTATCACAGGCGTGCTTGCTTCAAACACCCAGACTCTACCTGGGCTCACCACCCTGAGGGAAGGCATCCTTGAGTCTGTGTTGCCACATGACCGCAGAGCACTTGATTATGAACCAGCCTTATCCATGGAAACTCGCTCCTAACCCACAGCCCAGCTGTGAAAGCACCAGGGAGACCAGTGACAGCTCTGCCAGGCTGCATCCCCTGGCTCTGGCAAGGCCTCAGAGAGAAAGCAGTGCCACGATGCTCAGACACCAAACCACCTGCAGGGCTGGGAGTGCTGAGGGCAGATTGCAGCTTTTCTGCCATATGCATGGCCAGGGTTGGGTTGCACAGGTGAAGGGAGGGAAGCCAGGCTTTCCCAAATGAGCTGCTGCCTTGGCGGTGATCCACAGAATTCTTCTACTCTGGGCTGCTGGCCGATTTGGGAGCTAAGCACAAGGCTGCTTTGCAGAGCCATGGTCATACCTGTGTCCCCAGGAGTGGAAGCCTGTGGCTCCAGCTGGGGGACAAGTCTGCAGAGCTGCTGAGCCTGTGTAGGAAGGTCTGTGTTTGTGGCCAAGAGGAGGCAGGGATGGCCCTGAGCTCCATACTGACGCGGGTGGAACTGGAAGAAGAACCCTCCCCTGTAAGAAGGTGAGGGAAATGACTCCCCTATGCTTTTTGAGAATTTTGGAAGTTTTTCTGAAGGGACACCAGAAAGGGTCTGGGTGTGGGCAGGCTTGAGGGGATGGCACCAGCCACACTGATGGAGTACTGGGCTGCCCACAACTTGCCAACACCAGGGACTCCCCACGGTCTATGTTGGGGTAGCAAACTGCTCAAAGGCAGCTGTTTTTGTAAATAAACTTTATTAGCAAACAACCATGTGCATTCATTTACATATTATCTATGGCTGATTCACTGCTACAGAGGGCAAAGTTGAATTATAGGACAGATTGTTTCGCCTGCAAAGCCTACAATATTTACCGTGTGCCCCTTTATAGAAAAAACGTGCAAAGTCTTTGTCAAGGTGAAGAGTGCTTGTAGAGTTGTTGGTGCATAGCCTGTGTGACACGTCTTGATAACGGGCGTTGAGTCACTCTCCAGGGACTTGGAAGAGCCACCATCATCTGTAGTCCTGGCACATCTCTGAGTTGCTTGAAAAAGCCAGGAGGCAACTCCTCACCACTTGGAGCATCAGGCTGATGGGAGGCAGATGATCCTCAGGACTCGCCCCGAGCTCATCCAGATGACCAGGGAATATGGCTGGCTTCTCTTTGGAAAGAAGGAGTGTCTGATTAAGCATTAAGAAGAGCTTCTGTAAGATAAAATCAGTACAGCAGAGGGAAAGGCATATGACAATCAAAGCTGTCAGCGTGGCGATAACAAAAGAGATCGAAAATCAAACCTGATTCTTTTCCCAGGGAAAAGCCCCTCAGAGGAGGAACAGCCCAGGGCAGAGGCTGTTACAAGGTCCTGCTCTGGAGCCACAGCCATGCAGTTGGAGGCATCACACTCTCATAAGGTAAATACATGAGAAAGTACTGCGTGTAAGCTATATATATATATATATATATATATATATATATATATATATATATATATAATGTATTTTGCTTGCTGCATTTGCACACTGAATCACTCACAGCTTGCTTTTTTCATCTAACAACCAGTTTGTTATTGTCTGTACACCAAGTACACAGGCATCGACCTTATTCTGACTTGTGCAGGACTGCTTTAAATCCTCATGGATATAGATTTTTAGGTTGTTTACTAATTTTTGGTATTAGAAAGACTGCAGTCCACATCCGTGACATTTATCTCTGTACACTTAGGGGTGTGTGAGGAAGGGAAGGGCACTTCTGAAGATGCATTTCTAGAACTGGAAAAAAGATAGATGCATTTGAACTTCTAAGTTCCAAACTGACCTCCAAAATGATTCACTTACCTTCCTACAGTGAGAATATGAATCTTTCCTGAGCCACATCACGTGTTATTTTTTAAATTGTTCCTAAAATGATTGTTATTCCTTTGTATGTCACTGAAATATTACTTTCCATTTCTCAAATAAACGAGATTGAGCATTGTTAGTTTACTGCCTGTTTCTGCTTCTGTGAATTTCCATGCCTTGGCATTTTTCTTGGCTCTTTTTAGCGTTTTTACATTGAATCAGGTGTTTTCTTCTTGATATGGGGACATTAACTGTTTTTATGTAAGTGACACTTACTTGCAATTTATGTTTCTTTTCTTTTCTTTTTTTTTTTGAGACGGAGTTTCGCTCTTTGTTACCCAGGCTGGAGTGCAATGGCGCGATCTCGGCTCACCGCAACCTCCGCCTCCTGGGTTCAGTCAATTCTCCTGCCTCAGCCTCCTGAGTAGCAGGGATTACAGTCACGCGCCACCATGCCCAGCTAACTTTTTGTATTTTTAGTAGAGACGGGGTTTCACCTTGTTGACCAGATGGTCTCGATCTCTTGACCTTGTGATCCACCCGCCTCGGCCTCCCAAAGTGCTGGGATTACAGGCTTGAGCCACCGCGCCCGGCTTATTTTCTTTTTTAAAATTTCATTTTTTAGAGCAATTTTAGGTTCACAGCAAAATTGGAAAGAAAGTGAGGCAGGACAATAGGATCGGGAGGCAGGTAACCTAAGGGCTTCCTGCAACTAAATCAAAGAGAAAAACCCCAGTTTTCTACACCAAGTAAAAAACTTTGTAACCTCACTTCATCCTCTTCATTTGCATAGGGTGTACACCAAGTAACTAACTTCACTTTAGCCTCTTAGTTCACGTAGGGTGTACACCAAATAACCAATGGAAACCTCTAGAGACTATTTAAACCCCAGAAAAATCCGTAACCAGGCCGTTGAGCCACTTGCTTAGGCCCGCTCCCACCCTGTGGAGTGTACTTTCGTTTTCAATCAATCTCTGCTTTTGTTGCTTCCATTCTGTCCTTGCTTTGTGCATTTGTCCAATTTTTTCAAAATGCTGCACACCCTCCACTGGTAACAAAAGTATAGAGATTTCCCATTTACCCCTGTCCCTACACATACACACCGCTCCCCCCATTATCAATAGCCCCCACACTGGTGCGTTTATTACAGTCCATGAGCCTACACTGACTCATCCTCATCACTCAAAGTCCATAGTTCAAGGTTCACTCTTGGTGGTGTACATTCTGTGGATCTGGACATGTATTCAACATTATAGTACCGTACAAAGTAGTGTTACTGCCCTAAAAATCCTCTGTGCCCTGCCTATTCATCCCTCCCACTGTCCTAGCTCCTGGCAATCTTTTTACTGTCGCCACAGTTTTGCCTTTTCTGCAATGTAGTATCTTTGGAATCTTATAACAGCCTTTTCAGATTAACTTCATTTACCTAGTGATACAGTTTTTTCTGGGTCTTTTCATGACTTGATAGCTCATTTCTCTTTAGCACTGAATAATATTTCCATTGTCTGGATATACCAGTTTATTTACTGCCTACTGAAAGGCATCTTTGGTTGCTTCCAAGTTTTAGCAATTATGACCAAAGCTGCTCCACATGAGGGTTTTTGTGTGGACGTCAGTAAATACCAAAGAGTGTGATTGCTGGATTGTGTGGTAAAAGCATTTAGTTTAGTAAGCAACTGCCAAGCTGTCTCCGTAAGTGGCTGTACCATTTTGCATTCTCTGCAGTAATTAGTGAAGAGTTCCTGTTGATCCACATCCTCCTCCATATTTGGTGCTGTCATTGTTCACAATTTTGGCCATTCTAATACAGTGGTATCTTGTTATTCTAATTTGCACTTCCCTGATGGCATATAATGTGCAGCTGCTTTCACATGCTTACCAGCCATTTGTATATCTTCTTTTGTTTGTTAAAGCCTTTGGCCCATTTTTCAATCAGGTTGTTTCCTTACTGTTAAGTTTAAGAGGGCTTTGTACATTTTAAGTAACAGTCCTTTATCAGATTTGTCTTTGCAAATATTTCCTCCATCTCCTATTGTGGTCTTTTGCAGAGCAGAAGCTTTTAATTTTAATTAAGTCCAACTTAGCAATTCTTTTTTTCATGGACCATGCCTTTGGTGTTATGTCTAAAAAGCCATAGCCATACCTAGGTCATCTAGGTTTTATCCTGTGTTGTTTTCTGGGAGTTTTATAGCTTTGAATTTTACACTCAGGTCTGTAATCCATTTTGAGTTAATTTTTGTGAAGAGCATAAAGTCTGTATCTAGATTCATGCTTCTTTGTTTTTGCATGTGGATGTCCAGTTGTTCAGCACCATTTGTTGAAAAAGACGATTTTACTCCAATGTATTGTCTGTGCTACTTTGTCAAAGATCAGTTGACTGTATTTATGAAGGTCTATTTCTAGGCTCTCTGTTCTGTTCCATTGATCTATTTGTCTATTCTTTCATGAATACAGTACTATCTTGATTACTGTAGCTTTATAGTAAGTCTTGGAGTTCGGTAGTATCCATTCTCCAAATTTGTTGTTTTCCTACTATATTGTTGTGTTAGCTATTCTGGGCCTTTTGCTTCCCTATCTAAACTTTAGAGTATGTCAACATCCACAAAATAACTTGCTGAGATTTTGATTAGGATTGCATTAAATCTGCAGGTCAAGTTTTGAAGAACTGACGTCTTGACAGTATTGAGTCTTTCTGCAGAATATTTACTTATATCTTTTTATTTAGTTCCTCTTTGACTTCTGTCATCAGGGTTGCAGTTTTTCTCATAAAAATCTTGTATGCATTTTATTAGATTTAAACCTAAGTATGTAGTTTTGGGGCGTTAATGTAAACAGTATTTTGTTTTTAATTTCAGTTTGCACTTGCTCATTATTGGTGTATAAAAGTGACTGACTTTTGTATATTAACCTTGTATCCTGCAACCTTGCTGTAACCACTTAATAGTTCCAGGAGTTTCTTTGTCTATGCTTTTGGATTTTCTACATAGATGAGCATGCTGCTCATCTGCTAACAAAGACAGTTTTATTTTTTCTTTCCCATTACATATGCCTTTTATCTCTTTTTCTTATCTTACTGCATTAGGTAGGATTTCATGGTTTTTCAACATTTTATCATAAATTTTTTTTTTTTTTTTTGGGACGGAGTTTCGCTCTTGTTACCCAGGCTGGAGTGCAATGGCACGATCTCGGCTCACCGCAACCTCCACCTCCTGGGTTCAAGCAATTCTCCTGCCTCAGCCTCCTGAGTAGCTGGGATTACAGGCACGCGCCACCATGCCCAGCTAATTTTTTGTATTTTTGATAGAGATGGGGTTTCATCATGTTGACCAGGATGGTCTTGATCTCTTGACCTCGTGATCCACCCGCCTCGGCCTCCCAAATTGCTGGGATTACAGGCTTGAGCCACTGAAAAATTTTTAAACATAAAAAAATTTAATTGTATAGTAAGAATATATATGAACCCTAGAATCTACAATTAACATTTTTCTTTGTATGCTTTACCACAGATGTCCATCTATTAATCACTCCATTCATCCATCATCTTATGTTTTTATGTATTTCAGAGTCAACTGCAGCCATAATTCTACTTCACCACAAAAGTTTCTGTCTGTGTATCATTCACTAGAATTCAGTATTTGCTTATGGTTCTTTTTGGTTCCAGGGTAATATTTACATACAGTGAAATGCATACATCTTAAGTGTACCACTTGATGACTTTTGATAAATGTATCTATCTAGGTAACCTAATCCCCTATCCAAATACGGAACATTATCCCAACCCTGAAAACTTCATGCTGCTTTCTAGTCCACCCCTTTCCCATCCCCACCAAAAGCAAACCCCTGTTCTTATTTCTTTCCCACCAGAGAGGTAATCGTAAGTCATACAGTATATACTCTTTTGTGTAAGGGTTTTTCAGTCAGCATAATGTTTTTGAAATTTATCCATGCTATCGTATCAGTTATCTTGTTCCTTTTTATTGTTAAATAGTACACCATTGCATGACTATACCTTTTATTCATCCATTTTCTTATTACTAGATACTTGAACTATTTTCAGGTTTTTGGCTCTTAAGAACTGCTAAGAATATTTTTGTACGGGTATTTTTGTGGACATATGTTTTTATTTCTTTTAATTACCTGGGAATTGAATTCTGTTTCAGAGAGGGTAGGAATATGTTTAGCTTTCTAAGAAACTGTGAGATGTTTTTCCAAAGCTGGAGCACCATTTTACATTCCCATCAATAATGCGTGAAGGTTCAGTGACTTCATATCCTTGCCAACAATTGGTGTTGTCAGTCATTACCTTTTAGACATTCTGGATGTAGATTAGTAGTTGTAGTAGTAGTTTAGATTTATAGCTGTATTTCATTTTTGTTTTAATTTGCATTTTTCTAATGACTAATGATGTTGAGCATCTTTCCATGTACTTATTTGCCATTCACAAGTCTGATCTGTTTCTTTATATCAAGGGCCAGGAATGCCAGCCCACTGACCAAATGTAGCCCATGGCCTATTTTTTGTAAGACTCTTGAGCTAGGGTTGTTTTAAGAATGGCAATCATTAAAAGTTCAGGAAACAGTAGATGCTGGCAAGGCTGTGGAGAAATAGGAATGCTTTTACACTGTTGGTGGGAGTGTAAATTAATTCAACCATTGTGGAAGACAATGTGGTGATTCCTCCAGGATCTGGAAATCAGAAATACTATTTGACCCAGCAATCCCATTACTGGGTATATCCCCAAAGGATTTTAAATCATTCTGCTACATGCACACATATGTTTATTGCAGCACTATTTATAATAGCAAAGACTTGGAACCAACCCAACTGCCCATCAATGATAGACTGGATAAAGAAAATGTGGCACATGGAATATGTATACACCATGGAATACTATGCAGCCATAAAGAGGAATGCCCCTTTGCAGGGACATGGATGAAGCCGGAAGCCATCATTCTCAGCAAACTAACACAGGAACACAAAACCAAACACTGCATGTACTCCCTCAGAAGTGAAAGTTGAACAATCAGAACACATGGACAATGGGTGGGGAACATCACACACTGGGGACTGTCGGTGGGCAAGGGGCAAGAGGAGGGAGAGCGTTAAGACAAATACCTATGCATGCGGGGCTTAAAACCTAGATGATGGGTTGATAGGTGCAGCAAACCACCATAGAACATGTATACCTATGTAACACACCTGCAGGTTCTGCACATGTATCTCCAAACTTAAAAAAAAAAAAAAAAGGCAACAGGTTATGGCCTGAAAAACCTTAAATATTACAATCAGGAGAAGAGCAAAGAAAAAAAAAGAAAAACCTTGAATATCTGACAGAAAAAATTCTGCCTCTTATGCATTTATAGTGTATATCTTATGTTGGGTATTGTTTATTTATTTTTAATAAAGACAGGGTTTCACCATGTTGGTCAGGCTGGTTTTGAACTCCCGACCTCAGGTGATCTGCCCACCTTGGCCTCCAAAGTGCTTGGATTACAGTCATGAGCCACCACGCGCAGCCCGGGTATTAATTGTTAAAATGCATTCTGATCACCTCTTTTAGTTCTGAGTTTTTAGTTCATTAACATTTGATGGGCTGGGTGCAATGGCTTATGCCTGTAATCCTAGCACTTTGGGAGGCTGAGGTGGGAGGATCACTTGAGCCCAGGCGTTGGAAACCAGCCTAGGCAACATAGGGAGACCTTGTTTCTACAAAAATATGTAAAAATTTAAAATTTAAAAAACATTTGAGCCGGGCGTGGTGGCTCAAGCCTGTAATCCCAGCACTTTGGGAGGCCGAGGCGGGTGGATCACGAGGTCGAGAGATCGAGACCATCCTGGTCAACATGGTGAAACCCCGTCTCTACTAAAAACACAAAAAATTAGCTGGGCATGGTGGCATGTGCCCGTAGTTCCAGCTACTCAGGAGGCTGAGGCAGGAGAATTGCCTGAACCCAGGAGGCGGAGGTTGCGGTGAGCCGAGATCACGCCATTGCACTCCAGCCTGGGTAACAAGAGCGAAACTCCGTCTCAAAAAAAAAAAAAAAAAAAAAAAAAAAAAAAAAAATTGATATAATTATTGTTAAGACGAGCTACGTCTACTATTTTATTGTTTGATTTTTGTTTTTCCTCTATTTTTGTTTCTCTCTTCCTTTTTCCTGTCTTCATCATTTGTGAATTTTTAGAATTCCATTTTAAGTCTTCTATTGCTTTTTATCTACATTTCTTTAAATTATTGTTAGTGGTTGCTCTAGGGATTATAATCTACCTCCCTAAATTTTCACAAACTGCCTAAAATTAATACTGTACCACATGATACACAATGTAGAAACCATGTAACAGAGTAAATCCCTTTACTGCCCATTGTCTTTTATGCCATCTTCATGTGTATAACATTTACATGCATTATAAATACCACATGACAATATTATAATATTTGCTGTAAATAGTTATATATCTTTTAAAGAAATTACAAAGGAGAAAAATCTTGCATTTTCCAAATATCTTCCACTTCTGGTTTTACACATTCCTTCCTGAGTTTCCATCCAGCATTTCCCTTCAGCCTGAAGAATTTCCATTAGCATGTTTTGTAATGCAGATCTGCTGGTGACAGATTTTACCTAAAATTTTTGTTTTCATTCTTAAAGGATATTTTTGCTGGTTACAGAATTCTGTGTTGCTAATTTTTTTTTATTTTAATACTTTAAAAATACTGTTCCATTATTTTTTGGCCCCACACAGTGTTCTGATTAAAAATTAGCTGTAGTTCACATTTTTGTTACACTCTATATGTTATGTTTTGCTGCTTTTGAGATTTTCTGTTTAATTCTGGTTTTGAGCAATTTGATTCTGACGCATGTAGGTATGGGGTTTTTTTGAAATTTTTTTAAATTATAATTTAAGTTCTGGGGTACACGTGCAGAACGTGCAGGTTTGTTACACAGGTATACATGTGCCATGGTGGTTTGCTGCACCCATCAACCCGTCACCTACATTATGTACTTCTCCTAATGCTATCCCTCCCCTAGCCCCACACCTACCGACAGGCCTTGGTGTGTGATGTTCCCCTCCCTGTGTCCATGTGTTCTCATTGTTCAGCTCCCACCTATGAGTGAAAACATGCAGTGTTTGGTTTTCTGTTCTTGTCTTAGTTTGCTGAGAATGATGGTTTCCAGCTTCATCCATGTCCCTGCAAGGGACATTAACTCATTCCTTTTTATGGCTGCATAGTATTCCATGGTATATATGTGCCACGTATTCTTTATCCAGTCTATCATTGATGGGCATTTGGGTTGGTTCCAAGTCTTTGCTATTGTGAACAGTGCCACAATAAACATACGTGTGCATGTGTCTTTATAGTAGAGTGATTTATAATCCTTTGGGTACATACCCAGTAATGGGATTGCTGGGTCAAGTGGTATTTCTAGTTCTAGATCCTTGAGGAATTGCAACATTGCTTTCCACAATGGTTGAACCAATTTACACTCCCACCAACAGTGTAAAAGCATTTCTATTTCTCCACATCCTCTCCAGCATCTGTTGCTTCCTGACTTTTTTTTTTTTTTTTTTTTTTTTTGAGACAGAGTTTCGCTCTTGTTACCCAGGCTGGAGTGCAATGGCGTGATCTCGGCTCACCGCAACCTCCGCCTCTTGGGTTCAGGCAATTCTCCTGCCTCAGCCTCCCAAGCAGCTGGGACTACAGGCACGTGCCACCATGCCCAGCTAATTTTTTGTATTTTTAGTAGAGACAGGGTTTCACCATATTGACCAGGATGGTCTTGATCTCTCGACCTCGTGATCCACCCGCCTCGGCCTCCCAAAGTGCTGGGATTACATGTTTCCTGACTTTTTAATGATCGCCATTCTAACTGGCATGAGATAGCATCTCATTGTGGTTTTGATTTACATTTCTATAATGACCAGTGATGACCATTTTTCATATGTCTGTTGGCTGTATAAATGTCTTCTTTTGGGAAATGTCTGTTCATATCCTTCACCCACTTTTTGATGGGGTTGATTTTTTTCTCATAAAAATTGTTTTTAAGTTCTTCGTAGATTCTGAATATTAGCCCTTTGTCAGATGGATAGATTGCAAAATTTTCCTCCCATTCTGTAGGTTGCCTGTTCACTCTGATGATAGTTTCTTTTGCTGTGCAGAAGCTCTTTAGTTTAATTAGATGCTGTTTGTCAATTTTGGCTTTTAGTTTTCTTCTTTGTATTTATTTTCCTTGGGTTTGACTGAGCTTCTTGAAGCTTTAAATGGATATCTTTCACCAAATTTGGGGACATTTTGGCCTTGGTCTCCTCAGATATTTGTTCTGCCTCATTCTTTTTTTTTTTTTTTTTTTTTGAGACGGAGTTTCGCTCTTGTTACCCAGGCTGGAGTGCAATGGCGCGATCTCAGCTCACCACAACCTCTGCCTCCTGGGTTCAGGCAATTCTCCTGCCTCAGCCTCCCGAGTAGCTGGGATTACAGGCGTGCACCACCATGCCCAGCTAATTTTTATATTTTTAGTAGAGACGGGGTTTCACCATGTTGACCAGGATGGTCTCGATCTCTTGACCTTGTGATCCACCCATCTTGGCCTCCCAAAGTGCTGGGATTACAGGCGTGAGCCACTGCACCCGGCCCCTCATTCTCTTTTTATCTCCTTTCTCCTTATAAGACTTCAATTATATGTATGCCAGTTGTTCTGATACTGCCTATAGATCTCTGGGCTCTATTTTTTTAACTCTCTGTTTCCTATTGATCATTTCTATTGCTCTATCTTCATGTTCACTTTCTCTTTACTCTGTCATCTCTGTTCTGCTATTCAGTTAATTTTTAACCCAGTTATTTTTTTCCTCTGGTATTTTTTAGTTCTAGGATTTCCATCTTCTTTTCCTTCTTAGGATGCATAATTTACTGTTGAGGTTTCCAATCCTATCATAAGTTGGAGCATATTTCCTTTAACTCACTGAACACAAATATGAAAACTTCACTAAAACAATTGTCTGCTGATTCCAGCATCATCTTGGGATTGGTCTCTGTTAATTATCTTTTCCTTTGAGACTATGTGACATTTTCCTAATTCTTTGTATGTTGAGTAATTTTGGATTGTGTTCTAGCTATTATGAATGTTATTTTGTAGAGATTCTGAATTCTATTAGATTCCTCGAAAGAGTGTTGTTGATTTTTTTTCTTTCTTTTTTCTTTTTTCTTTTTTTTTTTTTTTGAGATGGAGTCTCACTCTGTCGCCCAGGCTGGAGTGCAGTAGCACAATTTCGGCTCACTGCCACCTTCGCCTCCCAGGTTCAAGCAATTCTCCTGCCTCAGCCTCCTGAGTAGCTGCGACTACAGGCATGCACCACCATGACTGGCTAATTTTTGTATTTTTAGTAGAGACAGGGTTTCATCATGTTGATCACACTTGAACTCTTGACCTCAAGTAATCCACCCGCCTTGGCCTCCCAAAGTGCTGGGATTACAGAGGTGAGCCACCGTGCCCAGCCATGAATTTTTTTTTTTTTTTTTTTTTTTAAATTCAGGCAAGCAATTAACTTAGTTGAACTGAAACTGCGAACTGTTTGAAAGTTCAAATATCACTGGTTGTGCTGTGATTTGAATGGATGTGTCCTTCCAAAAATCATATGTTGGAATGTAAACCGCACGGTGATGGCATTAGGAGGTGGGGCCTTTTGGGAAATGATTAATTCATGAGGGTTGTGCTCTCATGAATGGATTGGTGTCCTTAAGAGAATGTTTGCTCTTTTTTGCCCTTCTGCTGTGTGAGGACATAGCATAGAGGGCACCCTTATGGGAGCAGACACTGAGCCCTCCCTTACCAGACACTGAAGCTGCCAGTGCCTCATCTTAGACTTCCAGCCTCCAGAACTGTGAGGAATCAATTTCCCGTTCTGTATCAATAACCCTGTCTAAGGTATTTTATTATAGCAGCACAGAGTAAGACATGCTGTTTTATCCTAAATTGCGCTGTTTGCAGTTTGCCCCATGCACATGTGTCTTAGATGTTTAGACAGTGTATGCACAGAATTTGGGATTCTCCCTCTCCTGTGGTAGCAGTGGAGCTGTCCTATTCAGATACCTTACCCCAGGGAACCAGAAGGACCAGCTGCAGAGAACGTAATTGACAATCTCAGCTGCCACACCTTTGGATCCACTGTGGGGTTCATGTCAAGACCATTGCTATCATTTCTGCCAGCTGTAAGATTTTTGTAATGGCGACTTTGTTTCAGGACTCTTTATTAGCTGGTGTGAGACTTTTCAGAGATGCTGTAAAAGGGCTTCTGCAGTCTGACGGACCCAATCCTTCTCTCTCTCTTCTGCTCATGTCAGACCTGCTTCAACACCCCTGCCTACTCCTATTCATTTCTCTTCTCTCTTTGACCACACGGCCTTGTTGTTCTAAAGGTTGGTATGCTCATTCTCAAAGCGACATGGAGCTGAATGCCTCTACCATGGCTATATGTTTATGTCACCTGTCCCAAAGATCATTCACGAGTGTGGTGGGCAATTCTCTGAGGGATGGCAGGGAGTCTCAGACATTAAGGGGCTGGACCTCAGCTCTAGTACCCACCCCAATAGTCGGGTCTCCTCAGAAGGCGTGTGACTTCAGGAATGCATGCATGCCTTCCCTCATGCCACGCTGGCCTTGTAGAAGCCTTTACCCAGACACTGAGCTGCTGGTCTGCCACACTGGAAGCACCTTCCAGAGACATGGGAGACCCTGATGACACAGTTCCGAAGCCAGGGGCTGGAGGGCTGGGAGTTGGGCATGTGAGCACAGGGAGAGAGTGGGTCACCATGCCCAGGCTCAGGGCTGGCTCTGCTTCTTAGGCCTGGGGAAAGAGAATGTGTTTTAATATTTATTTATTTTATTTTATTTATTATTTGAGAGAGAGTCTGGCTCTGTTGCCAGGCTGGAGTGCAGTGGTGCGACATTGGCTCATTGTAACCTGTCTCCTGGGTTCGAGCAATTTTCCTGCCTCAGCCTTCTGAGTAGCTGGGATTGCAGGTGCCCACCACCATGCCTGGCTATTTTTTTGTATTTTCAGTAGAGATGGGGTTTCACCATGTTGGCCAGGCTGGTATCGAATTCCTGACCTCAAATGATCTGGCTGCCTCGGACTCCCAAAGTGCTGGGATTACAGGCATAAGCCACCGCACCCTGCCCATTATTTTTTATGTCATGTTAGGAATCCTGCCTCAGCTCCCAAGACAATGCCTGATAGCCGTTAGCTAGGTGCCCTGCCAGGAGGAAAATGAGGGAACAGCCGAGTGCTGGTGCCTTGTGCCATCCTGGGGCACAATAAAGTGGGTTCTCTGTACTTCCAGAGGCTCCTGTCCCCAGGGAGAGACCACAGAGAGGGCAACAACAGAGGTTCTGACAAAGCCCTGGGGAGAGACAGGAACCAAGGATGCCTTCCCAGAGGCGGTGGCATTTGGGATATGTTCCAAAGAGAGTAGGTACTGCTTGGGGGAAAAAACACCTTCCATCCAGACTTGGGTGGGGAGGTTTTTGCCCTGATAAAATCACAGTGATTGTGGCTTTTTTTCTCTTGGTGTGGGAGGTAGCAATGAGCTGTTTGGGATGATTGGAACATAGCACATAGAACAAGACCCATTTTAAATGAATCACTTTATTTTTATGACAACCAATTCTTAATTCATTCAATAAGAATGAATTGGGTACCTACTGTGTGCAAGGATTTGGACTAAGCACAAACAGAACAGAAAATAATCATCCCATGTCTCCAACAAGAACAGACATCTATCAGTGGTTGTGATTTGCTGTTGGTGTGGAAATGCTGAGCTGGGTGTGGTCAGGGCACTGTGCAGTCCTACTCTGCGTAGAAGGGGTCCCTGCGGTGTTTACACTTTGATCAATCTATGGGGTTCCCTAAAGATCAAAGAATAAAAGGAAAGGCACTGGCCTGGGAGGAAGAGATGTGACTGCCAGGAGGCTGGCCAGAGAGCTGGCCAGGCAGGGTGGAGTCCAGCGGGCTGGGGTGGCTGACCTTCCCACAGTGAGACTGGCAGTGAGTGGCTCAGATGGCCACGCTGTTCGGAATCCGGTCTGGGGACAAGTAGTAATATGGCAGCTTCTTGTTCTTGTTGCGCTCAGCAATCACGCTGACAATAGCCTCGAGGTTCTTGCGGAATCGGGCCATGGCCTCTTTCACAGGCTTCTCGATAAAATGCTCTTCTGGGTACATGCCCAGGAACAGCTGAGAGCCAAGACATGGACACACACACAGGTTGGTCTGCCACCCGGGTAAACTGACAGGCCTGTCTCATCCCCTGGGGCCAGCCACTCTTTGGGAGATGAAGGAGGGAACATCTGTATTCACCCTCTCCTGCCTGCCTCCCCATATTCACCCTCTGCTGCCTGCTGAGACGGTCTCGGGAAGGCAAATGTCGCCTCCAACTTGCCTCCCTAAGGAAGGCTTCAGCGCTGGGGCTTCATGGATAAGTGAGAAAATAACTGCCCGCTACCAGGTGGTTATGAGATGACGCAGATGAAGGAAGAGGCTGCTGGTGGTTGCAGCCATGGTATTCTGCCAGCTCGGGCCACCCCCATGAAGCACTCCCACCTCCCATCAGGGGTGCTGGGGCCACTGCTGCCCTCTCCAGCCCAGGAGGGCAAAAGGCAGGCCAGGGAGCTCGAAGGGGTGGTTGCCCTGTTGGCATGGTCACACAGATGTCTGTGGGGTAGAGCTGGACATCATTTACAAAAAATATATATGCCGTATTGGATTAAGATCACAAAGCTTCCTAGCTAGAAAGGTATAAAAAACATTGGCTATTGATGGGATTTTGGATTTACTTTGTGGAGGGCAATTCAGTCTAATATTCTTTGACTAAGGAATTCGTCTGCTAGGAACGTGTCCTTCATACTAAACACATGTGCAAAGGCACAGAAACAAGGATGTCCAGTGAGGGACCAACACATTAGCCTGGAACAACTGAGACGCCCAGCAGCCTGGAGCGGGTCGGACTGTCCGCTATTCTGTGCAGTACTGAGCTACCCCAAAGCGGGTGCATCCACCAAAGCACAACGGATTCGGTGTTAAGTTAAATTAGGTGCACGTGTCCGTGGGGAAAAAAACAGGAAACTCTTGGTCATTCCCTCTGGAGTGCCAAGGAAAAAATCATGTGCAAGAGCTTTGTCAATAGCCGAGGGGAGGGGACGTCACACACGACCCTTTAGTGACAGTGAGCAGAGCCTGTGTCCCCGTCCCGCCGCGTCCACCCTGAGCTCTATCCAGGCTCAGGCTGGGGGACCTGGTGACCGCTGCAGCCCTCTGGGCCCCTCCAGCCTTGGAGGTCAGGATTCCTGCCCCCAGGTGAGCCTTGAGGCCTGAGTCACAAAGCCCTCAGGCTGAGGAACAGGTTAACCTAGGGTGACCTGGGGCTGTGTCCCGCCCTGCGCAGCCTCACCTCGTTTTCCTGGAACTGGCTCAGCGCCCACACTGCACCCAGATGCCAGCAGGAGCGGCCGCGGTCCGGCAGTGAGTCCACTATTTGCTCTATGGTCACCACGCCCTTGGCCGTGGGCGGCGGGGCTCGCATGGTTGGGGGCGCATTGGGGATCCAGGAGCACCAGTCGTACTGTGGAGACAGCCACGGACGAGCGTGGGCGCCCCCGAAGCCCAGCTGCTCCCGGGGCCCCATCCTTCCAGTGCCCCCCAACTCCAGCGCGCCCCGCAGTCCGTCCATTCTCTTTCCCCGCGGCCAGCGCCCTCGGCTGAGCGGGCAGAGCCCGCTCCGCAATTCCCATTCCGGCCCGAGGCTGCGGTGCAGGTGCAGGGCTGGGGCGGGGTCCCGGCGAGGCCGGGCGGGGCGGCCGTGGCGGCCCCGGGGAGGGAGCTCCGCCTCGCGGGGCCCGGCCCCGCCTACCTGGCCGAAGTTGACCGCGGCGTGCTGGGCGGAGGCGGTGAAGATCACCACGGTCAGGTACTCCGACAGCTGCTCCCGGCTCTTGAGCGACTTGGGGAAGCCTGGGGCGAACCACCGGCGGGTTGAGGCCCCGTCGCCAGGGACCCCAGGGCCCGGCGCCCACCGCGTGCCCGGGCAGGACACCCCGGAGGGGCGGCGGCTGGGCCCGCCCTGCCGACTGCCGGGGAGCCGGGTTCGAGGCCCTACCTGAGGCCTTGCAGCCCCGCATGCCGTACACGTAGACGTCCTTCACGAAGTCCTGCAGCTCCGGGTCCTCCGCCACCACTTGGTCGCTCTCGTAGTAGATGTCCACCACCTCGGCCGTGAACCTGGCTCGGGGGCGCAGCAGGGGTGGGCGACGGGTGCCCGGCGCCGACCCGGCCCGGGACTCCTCCCCTACCCCTTCCCGCTGCAGCGCCAGCCGCGGGGGGTCAGGCCCGCCCCAGGGAGTCAGGCAGGGGGCCCCGCTCCTCCCCCAGGACCACCGCCCCGCGGGCGCTCACGTCCTGACGGCTTCCCACACCAGGAGCCCGTCGTCCCGGTAGAAGTAGTAAGGGATGTCCTCTTTGCTCTCCATGCCCCGGGCCTTGATGGCCTCAGGGAAGCACAGGGAGGCGTAGGTCAGGTCCTTCATGGCCCTCTGCACCATCTGCACGTGCCCGCCGCCCCCTGTGGCGTTGGCCTGGAGTGGGAGGCACAGTCCCTGAGCGTGTGGCTCCCCCCACAGCTGTCCAGCCCCAGTGCTGAAATGCGGGCCTTAGGAAATGTGCCAGGGGGCGGGGAGACCAGGCACGCAGAGGGACAAACCCTTGTCCTGTGAGAAGGGGGAGGGATGTTTAATGCAGAGAATGACAAGGGCAGCCGAGTGGAGAGGTGACAGGGAGGAGCCTCCCACCCAATCCAATGCGAGGGACTGAACGGTGGGGCCCGCAGTGTGCAGAACGGAAAGGTGGGCTCCCACCTCCAGGAGGGCAGCAGGCGGCAGCAGGTGTGCAGGGGAACCCCAGCACCAGCGGGCCTGGCCTGTGGAGTCTTGCTCTAGTGCTGAGCACAGGACGCTCAGTCATTTCTCTCAGTGACTCAGTTCCCAGGCCCCATGCAACTCTGTTGAGCGCTTGTTGTGTGCTCAGGTGAGGCTGGAGAGACTCACAGGGAGGGATCCTGGCTGTGGAGCGATGCAGGCACACTCACAGGCTCATACGTGTGTACACGTGCACACACACACACAAATACACCCACAGGGCTGGGCTGTCATGCCACAGAAGTTTTGAAGGAAGACATGGGTGCTGGGGTGCCAGAGATTGGTCCATGGTGGGCATTCAGCCCAAGCGGGACCCACCAGAGCTGCTCGAGGCACTTTGTTTGGATGTGGCTGGGAGATAATGGCCACATGGGAACCCGAGGTGGAGCTATGATGCTGAGCTCCTGTGCCCTCTCCTGTGGGGGCCTGTGTGTGGCAGGTGAGTGTGATGCCAACACAGATGAAGGAGAAAGAGGGAGCCAGTGTGCGTGCACCTGGGGCACTGCTCGAGTCCCTGGATCCATTTCTGGCCGAGGCCCCTGCCCCTCTATTGTGTCCAGGTATTTGAGATAAGGCATGTCTTGTCCCGAGGCAGCTGGTTTGAGTTGGATTTTGCCATTTGCAACCCAAACAGTGTCTCAACTTCAGTGGTCAGATCTGGCCTGGTCACTAATGGGCCGAGGAAAGGAGGAAGGTTAGGGCGAGGGCCTAGGCGAGAGTGCGAGTTTGGTCAGGCTACAGGGGCTCAAAAAGAGGTGGGGTGCTGCCTGGGGAATGCGAGGGCTGGGCAGACTCAGGGGACAGGGGTTGGGAGGGTTGGGACCCCAGAGGCAGAGTGCTGGGGAGGGCCAGGTCAGGGTTGCAGGGGTACAGCAGATTCAGAGGCAGACACAGGTTCCTGGCACGTAGGAGGTAAAGGGGCCACGGGGAGTGCGTGCCAGAGGGGGTCTACACCCTGGTCCCAGAGGCTGGGAGAAGGGAGGGGTGGAGGAGGGGACCGGGAGCCATCATCGAGGAGGAAGACCTGGTGGTGTGCCTAGAGAAGGGCTCCTGGCTGGGTAGCAGGGGCTGGAGACATTGGGAGGATGCTGGAGACACTGCTCTGAGCACAGCCTCCAGGCTTCACCCTTCCAGGCCTCCAGCAACTGCGTCTAGATCTCAGACAGGGAGTGAAGGCAGCCAGGCTGGGCTCTTCCATGCAACGAGTAGGGTAGGAGGGCACCCACCTTGTCGAAGAGGCCACACTCACAGATGAGCTGCTCACGGGCCTTGGTGTTGATGGCGATGGTGAATCTCACATGTGCCACCAGCAGCTGGGCAGGGGAAAGGAGGAGGCCTCAGAGGGGGCCCAGCCAGGTGACCAGGTGCCCCAGGGTCCGGCAGCTCCCCCACCCAGGCCTGCCCTGCAGGATGATGCTGGGCGCAGGGAGGAAATGAAGGCCAGGTGCTGATCTTTCTGCTAAGTGCTGGAGGCCTGCACCCCTCTGATGCTTACCAAGCATGATAATGATTCAGAAGTTCCTGGCCAGCGCTTGTACAGTGCTTACCTCTGTGCTCTCTGAGTTCACTATTTTAATCCTGACCATGATTCTGTAGGGCAGGTGTACTATTTGACCTCTTTTACTGATGAGGAAACTGAGGCACACAGAGGTACTTTTAGCCTGCAGTCACCCCAACAGTCAATGCTTGTAGGATTCAGAAACACCGAAGGTGAGTGATGGTGGGGGCGGCCGTCAGCATCAGCCGAGGATCACTGTGAATTCATCGGCCTTTTCCAGTTCTACTGGCTGGCCAGTGAGGCCCCTGTGTCAGGCCCCCGCGCAAGCCTCGTCTCCTGGGGAACAGGAGGCTCCCAGCTGTTTTCTTCCTTTGGGGGCATTACTGACTCTGGGAACATCTCTCCAGTGTCTCTTTCTGCCACCCACTCCCAGCCACAGGTCTCCCATGGGATGCTAGTGCCCCCTCCCACACCACATCTCACATGCCCTCCCACAGCACATGGGGTTGTACCTTGAAAATGGGATGCACGGCAGGCAGCTGGCGGTACATCGCAATGCCAAAAACCTCAGACACCAGATGTGTTCGCAGAAGGTGGGTGATGGTCTGGTGGACGTGGAAGTCACTGGAACGCACCCAGATTTTAGCCAAAAGCCAGTCGTATTTTGCATCCGAAGGGAGGAAAATAGGGTTCTCGTCTCCTGGGATTTGGTTGAGCTGACACATCGGGGGAAAGGAAACAGACTGCTGTATTTCACTTCAGACCAGAGCTGCTGGAGAACGTGAAGTATCTGAATTCCTTCAACAGTGACTTTGGAATCAGAAGAGCCTGGAGGGGGCAGAGGGCCCTGGGGTGGTATTTTTTGTCCCAGCCATATTATTCACGACTTGCATGACTCTGGATGACACACTGGGCCTTTCTAAGCTCCGGCTTCAGCATCTGTCATGTGGGGACAGTGGTCCCTCGGCTCACAGTTACTGTGGGAATGGCCTCAGGAGCTGGCAGCATGGAAGGAGCAGGCAGGCGGAGGGCCCAGCAGTGGGGGGAATCCCTGCCCCCTCTTCCCCTCCTTGCCTTGCTCCCTCTTCAGCTGCCTCTCATTGATCTCCCACGCTTTCCCCCGTCCCCTCTTCCCTGAAATGCTGGTGCTCCCCAGGGTCTGCCCCACTGCTCCTGTCTTCTCTTCTTGCCCTAAGTCCGCTCCTCCCGTTCCAGGGCTCGGGGCCCTTCTGGTGCTGAGCCTCCCAGATCAGGGTCTGCAGCTCGAGCTGTGCCCGGAGCCCACACCTGCGGCCAGGCGTCTCCTGCAGCAGAGGCTGAACCTGTCTTCCGTTTCCAGGTCCCACTCCGCACTGGGACAAGGTGAGTCTTTTCTTTTCCAAAATGTGTATCATGTCATGTTAATCGCCTCCTCAATCACCTCTTGATGCCAAAAAATAAAATCCCCAAACTCTGTGGTGACCTGGTCGCTGATGCCTCTGCACACACAGCCCCACCTTCCCACCACCATCCCGGCACCCAGCCCCAGGTCCCTCCATGCCAGCAGCCCCAGGCATCGCCCCCTTACTGAGCGCCCCGCACAGCCTCAGCACCTGACAGTAAGCGCTCATGAAAGCCTGCAGAAGGTACTGGCACTGCATATTTTTAGATGAAGACGTGGGGTCTTGGAGGGGTTGACAGAAAGAATGAGGCGGGTGGCAGGACTGCAGCCAAGAGCAGCCAGGAAGGGGCGTAGCCAGACTTTAGGTGCCTGGAAAGATCAGTGTCACCACAGCAGAGTGGCCATGGCTGGGGAGGGAGAACTGCCCCAGAGCACACAGCTGTGTCACTTCCTGTAAGTATTGTGGAAGGTGGGGTCCTTGAGTGTCTCTCCCTTGAAAACAGTTCTGTCCAATAGACATATAATGCCAGTCACACATAGAATTGTGTATATTCAGGAAGCCATGTTAATAAAAGTAAAAGGAAACAAGTGAAATGTAGGTTAATAATATAATTTTATTTTACCCACTATATCCAGAATATTATCACTTCAACATGAAACCAATCTAAAACTATTAAACGAGACATTTCACATTCCCTACCTCCTTATTCTAAGTCTTAGAAATCAGGTGTGGACTTCAGACATGCAGCAAGTCTTGGTTTGGATGAGCCGAATCCTAAATGCTCCAGAGCCCCAGCAGCCGGTGGCTACAACCCTGAGTAGAGGGATCCCAGCAGCCCCAGCGCTCTCTGAGGACCAAGACATGGGGAGGGAGGAGGGAAAGCAGAGTATGATTTGCACACTAGGCGTGCCTGTCTGTTTATACATGAGATTAGTTGGCTGCTTTTAAATATCAGACAATTTCACATAAAAATTTGAATGACCTGGTTTTCTTGAAAAATTAGAAGTGGCTCAAGCCTGTAATCCCAGCACTTTGGGAGGCCGAGGCGGGTGAATCACGAGGTCGAGAGATCAAGACCATCCTGGTCAACATGGTGAAACCCCGTCTCTACTAAAAATACAAAAAAAAAATTAGCTGGGCATGGTGGCGTGTGCCTGTAATCCCAGCTACTCAGGAGGCTGAGGCAGGAGAATTGCCTGAACCCAGGAGGCGGAGGTTGCGGTGAGCCGAGATCGCGCCATTGCACTCCAGCCTGGGTAACAAGAGCGAAACTCTGTCTCAAAAAAAAAAAAAAAAAAGAAAAATTAGAAGGTCTGAGATCTCTGCACCCATGTTCTAACAGAACTACACTCTTGTTCCTTTTACACAGTCCCAGCTCTGAGGGTCCCCACTGCCATACCCATTTGCAGGAGCTGCCTGGCCTACTCATACCTGATCTGTGCCCTAGAGCACTGGGCTGCTCTGGGACCCTCTCTGACATGTCGCCACATGCTCTCACATGTTCCTGATGGCTCTGGGACACTGGCATGTCCCTGCCATGCTCTGGGGCCGAGGAGCCCCCTGTTGTGTGCCAGGGGCTTTACCTATGCCACTGCGCTTAATCCTCACTTTGACCCTGCAAGACAGGTATTCCTTGCTGTACCCAGCAAGGTTAAGCAGCTTTCCCAAGTCACACAGTAGATAAAGAGCTGATCCCGCAACATGATGCTGAATAGGGGAAAATTGGAAGCATTCCCCCTAAAAACTGAAATAAGACATGGATGTCCACTCTCACCCCTCCTATTCAATACAGTACTAGAAGTCCTAATCAGAAAAATTAGGCAAGAGAAAGAAATAAAAGGCATCCAAATAAATAAAAATAAAAAAAAGGAAGTCAAATTATCTCTGTCCATCCATGATATGATTCTATAACTAGAAAACTCTGAAGATGCTTCCAAAAGACTCCTAGACCCGATACACAACTTCAGTAAAGTCTCAGGATACAAAATCAATGTACAAAAATCAGTAGCATTTCTTTTTGAGACAGTCTCACTATCTCCCAGGCTGAAGTGCAGCGGTGTGATCTCGGCTCACTGCAATCTCTGCCTCCCCGGTTCAAGCAATTGTGCCTTAGCTTCCCAAGTAGCTGGGACTGCAGGCTTGTGCTACCATGCCTGGCTAATTATTGTATTTTTATTCATGATGGCTTTTCACCATGTTGACCTGGCTGGTCTCAAACTCTTGACCTTGGGTGATCTGCCTCCTCGGCCTCCCATAGTGCTGGGATTACGGGTGTGAGCCACTGAGCCTCCCCCTGCAAACATACACAAAATAAAACACCAAAGAATACATCCAACCAAGGAGATGGAAGAGCTCTACAAGGAGAACTATAAAATGCTGATGAAACAAATCATAGATGACACAAAAAAATGGAAAAACATCCCATGCTAATGGATTGGAAGAACAAATAATCATTAAAATGGTCATACTGCCCAAAGCAATGTACAGATACAATGCAATTCCTGTCAAATTACCAACATCATTTTCCACAGAATTAGAAAAAACAATCCTAAAATTCATATGGAACAAAAAAATAGCCTGAATAGACAAAGCAATCCTAGGCAAAAAGAACAAAGCTGTAGGAATCACATTACCTGACTTCAAACTATGCTACAAGACTATAGTAACCAAAACAGCATGGTATACTGGTACAAAAATAGGCACACAGATTAATGGAACAGAATAGAGAACACAGAAATAAAGCCATATACCTATAATCAACTAATTTTTGACAAAGTCAACAAAAATAAACAATAGGGAAAGGATATCCTATTCAATAAATGGCATTGGAAAAACTGGCTACCTATATGCATAAGAATGACACTGGGCCCCTACCTCTCACCACATACAAAAATTACCTCTAGATGGATTACAGACCTAAATGTAAGAGCTCAAACTTTAAAAATTCTAGAAGGAAGCCTAGGAAAAACTCTAATGGACATTGGCCTAGGCAAAGAATTTATAACTAGACCTCAAAGGCAAATGCAGCAAAACCAAAAATTGACAAATGAGACTTAATCAAACTAAAGGGCTTCTGCACAGCAAAACAATCAACAGAGTAAACAACCTACAGAATGGGAGAAAATATTTCCAAACTGTACATCCACAAAGGACTAATATCCAGAATCTATAAGGAACTTAAGAAAAAACACCACCATTAAAAAGTGGGCAAAGGACATAAACAGACACTTCTCAAAAGAAAACATACAAGTGGCCAACAAACATGAAAAAATGCTCAACATCACTAATCATCAGAGAAATACAAATTAAAACCACAATGAGATACCAGTCAGAATGGCTATTATTAAGAAGTAAACAAATGACAGATGTTAGAAGGATGCAGACAAAAGGGAATACTTACACACTGTTGGTGGGAGTGTAAATTACTTCTGCTCCTGTGGAAAGCAGTTTGGAGATTTTGCAAAGAACTGAAAATAGAATTACCGTTTGACCCAGCAACCCTATTACTGTGAACCTACCCAGAGGAGAAGAAACTGCTCTACCAAAAAGACACATGCACACATATGTTTATCACAGCACTGTTGACAATATCAAAATCATAGAATCAACCTAGGTACCCATTGATAGTGGCATCAGATTAAAAAAATGTGGTACATGTACTCCATGGAATACTACATGGCCACAAAAAAGAATGAAATCGTGTCCTTTGCAGCAACATGGATGCAGTTCAGGATTGGCACTTAGGCCATAATCCTAAGCGAATTAATACAGAAACAGAAAATTGAACACTGCGTGTTCTTATTTATAAGTGGGAGCTAAGCATTGTATACATAGGGACATAAAAGTGGGAACAAAAGACACTGGGGACTCCAAGAAGGGGATGGAGGGAGGGAGGAAAGGATTGAAAGACTAGGTATTGGGTACTATGCCCAGTATTTGAGTGATGAGTTCAACAGAAGCCTAAACCCCAGCATTATGCAATATAACCATGTAACAAACCTGCACATGTACCCCATGAATCTAAAATTATATTTATATATACCCATACATACATATATATACTGAAACACATACACACACACACACACACACACACACACACACACACACACACATGCTGTTCTGACCAGTAAACAAAGAGCTGAACAAGGACAAGAGCCCAGTGCTCTGCCCATTTCTTCAGCACATCACTCTGCCTTCCGCCTCTCTCCACCTCCTGGCCTGGCGGGGCCTCACCTGCCCATCCCCTTGAGCTCTTGTACCACTGAGCCGAGCCTTCCCCAACCCCATCCTTCACATCGTCCCACTCCTGTCCAGGATCTTGGTCTGCCATGGGATGCCAGAACTTGCCCTGAGCAATTTGTGTTTCTTAAATTTGTTTCTTGGGTAAAGAAGCAGCTTTACGTTTTTGATTAGAAAAGAATACATGTGGAAAGAGAGATCCAAGATGGCTGATTACTAGCAGCTCAGGATTGTAGCTCCCAGTGAAAGCACAGAGAACAAGAGGACACCACACTTTCAGACGAATTTTTGTTGCTCACGGACCACGAGATTCCCAGCAGAGAAGCCCCACGGGTCGCCAGTGTGACTCTTGTGGCCGGCGGGGCGGTTTTGCCAGTGCGCTGTTGCCACAGTTCTTGGTGCAGAGTAAACGGGACTGGGTCCCCTTTTGGTTGACGTTTGGAGCTCTGGGAAGGCAGAGTCACCTATTCAGCTGATTGAAAAAGGGACTCAAGAAGGAAGCCAGACCGGTGATTCCTGGGCAGAAAAGCACCACGAATCTTAATGCCGCTGTTTTGGTCGGTGCAATGGGTTGCTCAGATTCTGGCGCTGGAAATCAACAAGTTTGATGTCCACTCAGAGACCTAGTTGGTAATTACAAAGTTGGTAATTACAAAGACGACAAGTGGATAAATTTACAATGATGGGAAGAAATCAGCGTAAAAAGGCTGAGAATACCCAAAATCAGAATGGCTCTCCCTCTACAGGGGATCACAGTTCTTCATCAACAAGGGAACAAGGCCTGATGGAGAACGAGTGCGTTCCATTAACAGATTTAAGCTTCAGAAGGTGGATAATAAGAAAATTCTGTAAGTTAAAAGAACATGTTCTAGCCTACTGTAAAGAAACTAAGAACCTTGAAAAAAGGTTTGACGAAATCCTAACGACAATAGACAATCTAGAGAGGAATATAAGTGAATTAATGGAACTGAAGAATACAATACGAGAACTCCGCAAAGTATGCACAGGTTTTAACAGTCGAATTGATCAAGCAGAAGAAAGGAAATCGGAGGTCGAAGACCAACTGAATGAAATGAAATGAGAAGACAAGATTAGAGAAGAAAGTGTAAAAAGGAATGTGCAAAGTCTCCAAGAAATATGGGACTTTGTGAAAAGACCTAATTTATGTTTGATAGGTGTACCTGAATGTCATGAAGAGAATGAATCCAAGCTGGAAAATATTCTTCAGGATATTTTCAGGAAAACTTTCCTAACCTAGTAAGGCAGGAAAATACTCAACTTCAGGTAATACAGAGAACACCACAAAGATATTCCTCAAGCAAAACAACCCCAAGACACATAATCATTAGATTCACCAGGGTTGAAATAAAGGAGAAAATTCTAAGGGCAGCTAGAAAGAAAGGTCAGGTTACCTGTAAAGGGAAGCCTATCAGACTCACAGCGGATCTCTCAGCAGAAACCCTACAAACTAGAAGAGAGTTGGGGGTCAATATTTAATATCCTCAAAGAAAAGAATTTTCAACCCAGAATCTCATATCCAGCCAAATTAAGCTTCATAAATGAAGGAAAAATAAAATTTTTCGCAAACAAGCAAGCACTCAGAGATTTCATCACCACCAGGCCTGCTTTACAAGAGCGTCTGAAAGAAGCACTATACACAGAAAGGAACAACCAGTATCAGTCATCCCAAAAACATACCAAAAGGTAAAGAGTATCTCCACAATGAAGAATCTATATTAACTAATGAGCAAAATAGCCAGCTAGCATTAAACGACAATATTAAACTCACAAATATCAATATTAATCCTAAATTTAAATGGATTAAATGCCCCAATCAAAGACACAGACAGGCAAATTGAATAAAAAGTCAAAACCCATCGGTTTGCTGTATCCAGATCCTCAAAAGCAAGGACACACAAAGGCTCAAAACAAAGGGTTGGTGGAAGACTCACCAATCAAATGGAGAGGAAAAAAAAAAGAAAGAAAGAAAAAAGAAAACAGGAGTTGTAACTTTCATCTCTGACAAAACAGACATTAATAGTAACAAAGACTAAAAGAAATAAAGAAGGACATTACATAACGGTAAAAGGATCAATGCAACAACAGGAGTCAATGATCATAAATATATATGTACCCAATATAGGAACACCCAGATACATAAGACAAGTTCTTAATGACTTATAAAGAGACTTGGACTCCCGCACAATAAGAGCGGGAGACTTTGACACCACATTGTTAATATTTGACGGATCAACAAGATAGAAAATTAACAGGGACATCTACGATTTGAACTCAGACCTGGAACAAGTAAACTCAGTGAATATTTACAGAATTCTTCACCCCAGGTCCACAGAACATACATTTTTTTCTCAGTATCACATTACACCTATTTTGAAAGTGACCACATAATTGGAAGTAAATCACTTTTCAGCATTTGCATAGCATTTAACAGACTTAAATGAAATATTGGTTGGCTGTTTGTTTGTTATTTTCTTTTCTTTTTTTTTTTTTTTGAGACGGAGTTTCACTCTTGTTACCCAGGCTGGAGTGCAATGGCGCGATCTCAGCTCACCGCAACCTCCGCCTCCTGGGTTCAGCCAATTCTCCTGCCTCAGCCTCCTGAGTAGCTGGGATTACAGGCACGTGCCACCATGCCCAGCTAATTTTTTGTATTTTTAGTAGAGATGGGGTTTCACCGTGTTGACCAGGATGGTCTCGATTTCTTGACTTCGTGATCCACCCGTCTCGGCCTCCCAAAGTGCTGGGATTACAGGCATGAGCCACCGCGCCCGGCCTTGTTTGTTATTTTCTTCCCTTATTCCTTCCTGTCTCCCCTGTTAAGCACAGTTATCGGCATAAAAGAGGTTTTTAATACCTATTTTTAGATTGCATTCCAGCCTGGGCAATAGAGCAAGACTCCTGTTCTCTCTCCCCTTTCTCTTTCTCTTTCTCTCTTTCAAAAAAATAAGAAAGAAAGAAAGAAAGAAAAGGATACGTGTTTATTGTAAAAAGAAATTCGAGTCATGACAGGAGAGCCTGAGAAAGAAAGAAAACATCCTCTCATCATCTAGCCCCCAGAGATAAGCACCAAATTCTGGGGAGCTTCCTTGCATGTGTGCACATTTATCTGCCCAATTTTCCCTCAACTGAATGATTATAATGAACATCTGTTTCTTTGTTTTGCTCACTGTCCCCTACCAGGCCATCACCGTGTTCCTACATGATGGCACCACGTCTGTGTGTCCCCATGTCCGCACAGGTATCTGCTCACAGTAGGCCTGCTGCATCCTTGCATTCATTTCACATAAATGAGACCATGGCTATTGCCTTAGCTGTTTGAAGGAGCTATTTGTATATGACAGATATGTATCCTTTATCTGTCCCCTGTGTCTTGATTTTCCACTTTGTGAACTCATTGGCCCCTCCAGATCAGCTGGGAGGGAACGAAAGCATTCCTTTCAAAGTTGCTGCAACATCTCATAGTGAGGACATGGAAGGGCTCACTCACTCCATCCTCTTCTACCTTCAGACTGTTTTCACCTTTGTTTCCCCATCACAAACTATGCTCCTGCCGGTACCCACACACATCAGTGCTTTCATTTCTGCTGAGCGGCTGCTAGCGAAGGCTGAGCCTTGCGGGTGTGGGGGTGTTTTCTTTGAGTAGACACTGCCTGTCCTACTGTTCCTCAGACAGTTTCACTCTGCTGAACACCTGCTCAGTGCTATCGGCTGTCAGAACACTAAAACGATAAAGTCCCCTCCAGTGGGCCTGTGATCGAGACGGAGCAGGGGCCTCCTCTTAGTGCTCTCTAGTCCCCCTTTCCCCAACAAGCACGGAAATGAAGGAAAATCCCGAATTCCTTCAAGGGAAATTCCAAGCACCCAGCTAGCCCTGAGAAGCAAATGAGCAACTTGATAAGCAAGAGGGTAACAGCAGCCTAATACAACAGCCAAGGAAGCTAATGTCATGGGGTGTTTGGTTCCCTCTAGAAAATAAACAGAACATCTGAACAGGTGTTTTTCAGAAACCCAGACTTCCACCAAACAGATCCACTAGCACTGGCACAGAGACATCAGATAAGAGGGAGCTGAGGACTGAACTCCCCGGGCATGGCTCTTTGCTCTAAATTTCTTCCTGTGGAGCCTAGGGAAAGTCCCGCCCACGGGCCAGAGCTAACATTCCTTTCTGCTAACCCAAATGTTTAAACAAATCTTCTCTTCCTTAGCCAATTGCAAAACAACAAAATTTTGAATCTACCTATGACCTGGAAGCCACCCACACACACACAACTTAAAGATATCCCACCCTTTTAGGCCAAAACCAACAGGTACCCTCCATGTATTGATTAACAATTTTGCCTGTTAACTTCTGCTTTCCTGAAATTTACTCCACCTTTCAAAGCCCTTACCTGCAAGCCATCAGGAAGTTCCAGTCTTAATAGTGAGCTGCCCAATCCTCCTCTTTCGGTCCCTGCAATAAATGCCTTGTGTTCTCCTAGACTCTATCCCAATCTCAGTGTTTGGTTCTGCTGCACTGGGCAAGCGGACCCCAGGCCAGCTCGGTAACACAATTGCCCTTGCCAAGACAGCCCCAACCCCAGGATCCTCTGACCGCCCACTCCAAAGTGCACCTGGTACAGCAGGTGCTGTGGGATCTGCTCAGGTGCTGGTCCGAGCTCTGACCTTGGGCTGCCTAGGCCCACTAATTATTATCCCGTGAACACTGCCAGGCTGCAACAATTCATGAGCAGTGCATGGGCGGGGGTCTGTCCTTGCTGGTGTTTGGGAGTTACGTCTTCGTTTTTCCAACCAGACAGGTCAGAAATGGTATCTCATTGTTAACTTTCATTTGCATTTCCCTAACTACAGGTGAAATTAGGAGTTTTTCCATGTGCTGGTTGCCTATTTACATTTCTTCTTTTGTGAATTGCCTCTTCACATTCTCTGCTCATTTTTCCATTGTAGTATTTGCCTTTTCCTGTCAATGTGAAGGAATTACTTGGATATCATAGATAGGCCTCTCTTAGCTGTCACTTCTGTTACGGTTACTTCCTCCAACTTCTATTTTGCCTTTAACTTTATGGTTTGTTTTATCGTTCAAATTTTAAAACATTACATAATCAAGTATACTAAGCTTTCCCCTTAGAACTTCTTGGTTTCCTTTTACTTCTAAAAGTCTTCTGAGTCTCCACATAGTTTTTCTACATTTGTTTACTTTTTCATTTTCATTTTTACTTCATCTAAATTTAATTTATATTAAATTAAATTTTAATTTTAATTTTACTTCATCTAAATTTAATTTTACTTCATCTAATCTAAATTTCTTTTTTTCTTTTTCTTCTAGGCAACTCTACATGATGAGATTGGTTTTTGTAGATGGCATGACAGAGCAGTCCAATTTAATTTTCTTCTTATGCAAAGGCAGTGTGATAGCACCATCGAAATAATATCCCTTTTCCACTGAGTTAAACCTCCATTGTGATACATTAAATTCCTCTGTAGGGGAGTCTATTTCTAGGTCTTAATCTATACTGCCCCACAATTCTGTTTTCAAGCACAGCATCTGCTTAACAGTAACCTTACAGATCCAGCAAGGAAAGTGTTCCGTCTGTGTTTTTTCTTTTTCTTTTATTTTTAAAGACAGGGTCTCGCTCTGTCGCCCAGTGTGGAGTGCAGTGGAGCAATCCCTGCTCACTGCAGCCTCGAACTCCTGGACTCAAGTCATCCTCCCATCTCAGCCCCTGAGCAGTTGGGATTACAGGTATGTGCCACCATACCTATTTTTTTTTTTTTTTTTTTTTTTTTTTTTAAGAGATGAGGTCTCACTTGGTTGCACTGCCTCTCTGTGTGGTTTTAATTTTTCTCACAAAAATTTTGACTATGCTAGATTTCTCTTTCCATATGAATCTTTCCATTTTAAAAAGTGTTTTGTCTCCTTTTTAGTTCCTCTTCACCAACATCCCACCCCCACCAAAGAAGAGAAAAGATTCTGGCTGAAATTTAATTTGAAAGCACATTCAGTTTGTATATTAGAATTTGGTAGAATTGACATTTTCATGTTATACTGACTGTTTCCTGCCCAATATCAAATCACCGTAAGTGGCTGGCTGAGACTCAGGTGCTCACCATGTGGGTCTGTTATCAATCACTATATGGAAATTGGCCTGTTTTCTACAATTTCTTCTAATTTGTCTTTTCCTAGGTTTTTATCCATTTCCTCTAACTTTTCAAATTTGTTGCCATATTACTGTCATTTAAGAAATATACAATCTAATTACGCTTCTTTTTTTAAGAGATGGGGTCTCACTGTGTTGCTCAGGCTAGAGTGCTGTGGCTACTCACAGGTGTAATCATAACACAATTTAGCCTCAAATGAGCCTCCTGCCTCAGCCTCCCAAGTAGCTGGGACTACAGTTGTGCACTGTGGGGAACATTCCCGTGTGAGACCCCCAAAAGGCGTGAGTCTCACTATACGGTGAGTTTGATCCCAAACACAGTTTCCTACTGGAGGCAGTCGAGCTATCGGGGGAAAAAGGATCTGGAAGATGAATGATCAGTTTCTAATATCAACCACGATATCGTTTGGGCCTAAAACTATGCGGTGCTGCTAGACCGAGTGACCCCCTGCCAGCAACCGGTTCCTGCTTTTAACTTTTTTATGACTCTTTCTTTAAGAATAAGCCTTAACCTTTTCTTCACTTACTTGACTGCCTTGTACCCTAGATAATGGTTTAACTGTCGGGATATTTCCAAAGCAAATGCCACCATAAGGGATGGTTTTGATTCCTGACTCAGAGACTCCTGAATGGGGAAGTTGAGATAAGTTGAGTCAGGAGCAGACAAAGGAGAATCCAGTTAAAAGATACTCTGATGAAGAAAACCAGAAAACCTTTTCCCATCTCAGTTCTAAAACAAGCTTTATGATCACAGGAAATTCTGTTACAACCACTGATTGCATATCCGATTTCTCTATTGTATAGGCCATGTAAGGTATACATTTGCATTTCCTCTTGCAACCATTGTGTATCTGATTTCTCTATTGTATAAGCCATGTAAGGTATAGATTTGCATTTCCTCTTGCTATGACGTAAACCAGAGCAAAGAAAGTGTATTTATTCCTGGCCTTTGAAAAATAAAATTTGCTGTTTAGGCACAGCCTATTCAGCCCTCCAGATGCCTTGCTTTCTCTCTCTCTGTCTTTATTATTTCTCCAAGCACATGCTCTCTTCCAGGTATTGGGACCCTCTTGCAGGTTGAGAGACCCCCGGCAGACATGCCTACCCATCCCAGACGGTCCCTGACAGTGCACCACCATGGTGCCTGGCTATAATTACTCTTCTTATGACTCCTTTTTTCTTCTGAATCTTACATACTTTCACACACACTCTCTCTCTCTCTCTCTCTCTCTCCCCTCTCTTTTTCCATCAGCCTCAAGAGGAGGTTATTATTATTATTTTTTGGACCTTTCAAAGAACCAGATCTTGGATTTAGTATCCTCTAGCTTTCATTTGCTGGGGTCTTTATGGTTTGCAAAGTTTCCATTTTCAGAACAAGAAAGAGACTCAGGAACATTCTGTGGCTTGCCCAAGGTTCCAACAGCCTGCTAACAAGTGACTGAGCTGGAATTTAAGCCAGGCCCCTGACTCCAGGCAACTCCAAGAGGTCTCTTTTGAAGGCACCCACCAGTACTGCCTGGGATCTCCTGGGATCTCCCAGCAATGTTGTCTTCTTTTAGGTCACCTGTCCCTTTACTTGCTGCTTCAGTTTCTTAGGCACAGGGCTTCTCTCTGGTAACAGACAGGAAACTCCTCTGAGGGTATGTGCCCCAGGAGACCGTGGGGACCCTGGAATCTACAGTCAGGTGACCTGGCTTGAATCCTAGCTCTGTGGCTGGCTGTGGGCACCTATGCCTCAGTTTCCTTATCTGGGTAAAATGATCAACATGAATAGAGCCCACTACCTAGGAGGGTTGTGGTGATGATTACACAGATAAAAATAGGTTATCTAAAACCCCAGTGGTCAAATGTGCTGCAGAATCCGGAAGTTTTAGGATTTTAGCAGTGGGTATACTTCATTATGTGCCATACCCCCTCCCACCCCAGGTCTAGGGCAACATAATCTTTTACAATCAAACAGCAGCATTTCTGCAGTGATCCACAGGCATATCACACTGAATGGAATAAGCCTCTAAATAACCTCACCTATTGCTTCAAGGAAGGTTTGTTTACAGACAATGAATTTGCTGTACATTTTTGAAATATGCAGCAATTTTCAGATTTTTGAGATTTAGAATGGAGGGTGGGGATTGTGGACTGTGCAGGTTAACCCATTGGATAGTTTTGGCATGCGGCTGCTGCCTGACCTATTCAGCTGCTATTGTGTCCACAGCTCCCAGGGTCCATTTCATGGATGTTATTTGCTGAATGTTCATCTGCCAGTCTCCCATGGGGTCCCCTGCGCAGTTCCTCCCTACCCCCAGGGACCTATACACAGTCCAGTACTGGCCCTGGCCCTGCTGTCTGCATACCAGCTCCCAGTCTGGCAGCAGGCTGGTGCCAGGAACAGGGGGAGACAAAGCCCTGTGCCCGGCTGCCTCTCCTCCAGGGTCCCCCTCTTCCTCCTCTCTAGTCTTAGGTGGACGTAAGGACCCACACCATCATCAAAGGTGGCATCCCCAGACTGGCCTGGTTCCTGACCCCAGAGCCCATGGTGCCCCTCAGTGGCCTTGGTCTCCAGCTCAGCCCATAGCTTTACCTGCCTGGCCTCTGGCAGCAACTTGATTGGGGGCCCCTGGTCAAGGTGCTGAGGTGGAGAGTACAGAATGTCATCTCAGGACAGGTCCTCCACAGTGTGCCTTGACCGGCCAGGGGTTTCTCGAGTGTGCCTTGTGGGAGGAGAGCCCTCTCCACCCCTGTGGAAGGCCCACCTCAGGGCCGGCAGGAGCCCTAGTGTCTTTCAAGGCATAGCTTCCTCAGGTGGATCCAGCCACCCAGGAGCCCTGGATCGCTGAGGACTGAGCTGCCCAGAAAGGTGTGTACCCCAGCAGCCTACCTGGATGGCAATGGGGACGATCTTGTTGGCCAGGTTCTTATACAGTAAGCAGATGGGCGCGGCCAGGAACTGGAGTGTGCAGGGGTCTGTTTTGTTGGCATCGATGCCATCCAACAGCTCAAAGTCCACTACGAAAATGTTCCCTTGCTGCAGGAGGCAGAGAGATGTGTCCAAATCAGGCTCAGCAGATGGACCAAGAAACAGGCCTGGGGAAAGAGTGTTGACCCCTGGGGCCCCCTCTCCCTTCCCTACCACTCAGCAGACTTCAGAATGCGAACTTCTCTCCTCTGACCCAAAGGCTGATTGAGTCACATGGAGCATGCTCACAGGTTGTGGCAGTTCGGTCAAGGTGAAGGAATGGCAGCAGCTCATGCTGCATTTGTGGTATCTAAAACCTGCTTGACTCACATGAAAGATGAGAGACCACCCTGAGTGTCAGTTTAATAAGAAAGGAGAGGTTAGGTGAAATAGATGTGACCAGTTAAATGCCAAAAAATGCTGCTGAAAGACTCTCCACAGAGGTCAAAGCTTGGCAACTCAACCCCAGTCACAGCCAGGACTTGCGAGGATGAGACGGGAAGCAGGGCAGGGCGCGGCCGTCCACCAGATTGGGTAGGAGACACGGGAAGGGGGAGGGGATTCTACAGGAGCCGGAGAATCTACAGGGGTTGAGAGGGCTCTCCAGGAGATAGGACAGGTGTGCGGGGCGGGAATGAGCATGTGGCGGGAGAGGGGCTGCAGAAGAAGAGAGGGACGGGTCTGCAGTGGCCGGGTGGGGGATGGGGGTGGTCTACAGGGCGGGCGTGTTGTGCCCTGGTCCGAGACTGGGGACACGGCGGGTCATTGGTGTAAATTCGTCAGGCTTGCTGACCCTCGGATCTGTGCCCTTTTCTGTAGGAGTTAACACACCTCGACACACGAGCGTGCTGGTGAAGTGGGAAGTGCAGAGGTGGGCCTGCTGGGTCGGGCACGGCGCCCTTAAGCCCGGGGCAGGGCCGCTCCTTCTGAAGCCTTTTGTTTCCTGAGTGATGAAGGAAAGGGTGAGGGTCCCGGCTGCAGAGGGGTCGGGGTCTGCACTGCCTGGGCACATCCCAGAGTGCCCCGCTGCAGCTTCACCGATCGCGCCCGCACGCAGGAATCCCGGGCTGCCCCATGGGGACAGAAGCTGCCGGACCAGGACGGCTGGAGCTTGGAGCCTGGCCACGGCCCTCCTCCTTTGTGTTGTGGGACACAAGGGATGAGCTCTGAGCATCTGTCGCGATAAGCGTGGGAGAGGGGATGGGGACAGGGACTTTCCCGCGAAGGTGCTCAGGGCACCTTGTCTGGGGGTGGGCGGATGGAGACCCTTGGGCTCAGGGCACAGCGCTGGCTTGCCTTCTAGGACGACGGCTGGACAGCTGGACTTTGAGAGCTGAAGTGACCAACAAACTCTACCCAGAAGGACTGCTAATCCAATCTTGAGACCACCCAGGCTGGTGAACGTGATGCTGGGAACAGGAGGCCTGGGATTTGGGGGTGCTGCCTGCAACATTTCTCTGTTATTCCAAGGAAAACAAGGAGCCCACCTCTCTCTCAGTTCTGACTTTTTGGGATTTTGCTGCTAAAACACTGGTGCTCTTGTCTGTCTAGAGTCTCTGTCCCCTTTGGGTCAGCGTATTCCATTCTCCTGGCCACAGGCACTGGCTCACAGAATCGGTGAGGCCAGAGGATAGCCTGACATCTGCTGGGAGTGTTCGGAAACAGGGTCTTTCTTGCTGGGGGTGGGTGGTGTTTGCTAAGCTGGTGGAAGGTAAATCTGAAGCCGCTGGTGATCATTCTTTACCTCCACATAAGAAAACCCTTCTAAGAAAAAAACTGCCAGAGGCAGGGAATTGAGACATGGAGAGAGAGACAGTGCCAGGGGACTCTGAGTTCTGGTCCCAAACGAGTTAGCATTGCTTTTTACTGTTGCCTGAGCCAATACACTTCTTGCATTAAACCAGATTGAGTTGATTTTTGTGATCTGAAACTAAAGAATCCTAATATAAAGTCTAAGAGCTCGAACAAACTTGACCTGGAACAATGAATTGTACCAACAACAGGGATACAATTTCTCTATTCATGTTCCAAAAAATAACTGCACATTTTAAAAAACAACAATGTAGGTGTTTTTAGCAGGCCACCAGCTTGCTGCAGATCACTAAGATGCTGCCAGACGGGCATCGTGAACGACTGTGGGGATTAAGAGTCACGCTGGTGTGTAGGAGGTGGGGCAGTGTTTGTGTGACAGTCCAGGCAGTGAGGGGTGGCTCAGTTCAAAGGAAAGCTGACCCATAACCCACGTGCCCTGGCGGTGGCTGACTCCCAATGCGAGGCTGATGTCATGCCCAGGTGCTGAGGACGGCCACTCCTTGGCTGCTGCGTGTAAAGACAGCTGCTCAGAGCCTTCCAGTTCTAGGGTTCTGTATGGCTTAAGGTTCTATCAACTGACTCGAAGTTTGAAACCTATAGCCACTGAATCAATGTTACTATGTCTGGCAATTCTGTCTAGTGAGGAACACAGATGCTCCCTCTGTGTGTGTGGGATTGTTCCTGTCAGCTGTTCACATGACCAGGAAGTGTTCTGGGCCTGGTGGGGTGCAGGAGGAGGAGGCTAGGAAGCACTGCCTGCCCTGGGGCAGGAGACTTGTGCAGGGACTTCAGCTGGGTGGGTGCCCTGTAGATTCATGTGAGCCAGGTACTCAGCCTGGAGGTTTATCCCTAGAGGGCACCAACCGTCTCTCTCCAACTAGAGCCCCAGGGTGAGCTGAGCTCAAAAGACAAGGGGACTGGAAGCAGCAGAGGCTACCCGGACCCCTGGGGCAGCAGCAGGGCCTTGGGGGCAGGAGGCCCCATCATGCTGGCTCCATGGGGAAGAGGCAGACTGATGAGCTAGAGCCTATTGCGGAGCCCCACCAGAGCCAGGTGGAGTTGGTTTGAACTTCTGTCTCAAGACTAGGTCAGCCTTGCAGCTGGAGGGGACTAAGTCTGCCGGTGAGGGTGGGGCGGAGGGTGCAACAGGAGCATGGGCAGCAGCATTTCTAACGAGAAAGTCAAGCATTCTGTTGGGTTTCTCCTCGTGCCCCTTTCTTTAAATTCTCACACAAGGTCTGCTTCTTTCTCCAGTGTTCTCTCCTGTGCAAGGTGGGTCACAACTGATGACTATGTGTATAAAGCACCTGTCACAATACCTGTCCCACCACAGAACCCCCTAATTAAGGGCAGCTCCTGTAATTATTGATACTGATAGTGAAAATATTGACATATGTTCCCAGACTCGAGCATCATGGAGAAACATCCCCCGCAATTCCTCCCCTGACGTTGCACAAGACAGTCTGTGTAATGCCCAGGCCCCTAGCTGACAATGTTGCCAGGAAAAGGAAGTTGCTGCTCCAGCCCAGGTGGGCCTGCAGTTAGCGTCTTAGGGCCTATGAGAGCTGGCCAGGACAGAGTGGCTTCCACCTGACAGAGTGTGGCCTTGGACACTTCCCCAGCCCATCAACCCCTACCTGGACCTCCTGCTCCAAGCTGAGCTGCCGCTCCAGGCTGCACTCCACCATCTCCGTGGTCACCGGGAGCTTCTTGGGCAGCTCTGTGCAGCGCTGGATCAACACAGGGTTGCAGCCATTCAGGAACTGGTAGCCAAACATCAGGTCTTCCTGCCAGTGATTCATGACCCGTTCTACCAGGAGAGAAGTGAAGCCCATCCTGAGCTCTGAGCAGAGGGCAGTCAGGCCCGTGGTTTTTTTGACCCCTCCTGAGAGCAAAGTCCCTGCCTGGTCTCCTTCCCTGAGTGCTCCCTGGATGGGCACAGCTCCACCTGCTGTGCCCAACTGCTGCCCCCTGCCTGCCACTGGATCAGGCTGTGGCACCACCTCATCATACCTGAGCTGGTCCCTAGTGGCTCAGAAGCCTCCCGGGGCACCAGTCTCTCATGAACTCAGATCCTGCAGCCCAGCATGGAGAGTCCAGGACGGAAGGAGGAGGGTAGTGGAGGGGAGTCCCTAGGAGGAGTTGCCAAGGTTGGTTCCCCACGTCCTGATTTCAGCACCTCTTCTCGTCCAGCCATTCCTGCCTCCTTAACGTCCTTCCCATGTCATGACTGGGCATTATAAAGCTAGTGCTCTCACCAAACACATCCTAGTCCAAAGGAACCCAAAGTTGCTTTCATGTAAATGCCTAAAACACAAGCCAAGTTTTGCTTTTGCTTTGTTCAGAAGCACAAATGATTGTTCTGTGCCAAGAAAAAGTCATTATTCTTGAGACTTTGAGGGTGAAACGAGGTCAAGGGTGCTCGAGCTTGAATATTGGAGGAGGAGAAGCCTCTGGGCACAAGGGTGACCACAGTGATGCAAAAGGTGTGGAGAGTAGGGGCTGCTGCCCAGGGTCACGTGGTAGCAGGAGGACCCCATGCTGCAGCAGGTGGGAAAGCCCTTGCCAATTTCCCAGCAAGTCTCAGGTGGGAAAGCAGCATCCCTTCTCCCCAGCACCACTAGAGCCCCCGGAGGCACACTCACCAGAAATAGTGTTGCTGATCTTGACAAAGATTTTCTCAAAGTCAGCAAAATCATTCCAGGAAGACTGGAACATGTGCATGAAGCGGTTGATGAACAGGTTCTCCATCCTGCAGACCAAGAGAGAAGTCACCTCACACATGGCAGCCATGCCTCCCTCTGCAGAGCCCCTTCACACTGAGCCCTCAGGGGTCCTCACAACCCCCTAGGAAGCTCCGAGGAGGTAGGTGATCGGCCTTTTGGAACCAGGACAGAAACTGGCACCTACACTGGATGCTGTTCCGACTGCCCCTCATCTGTGGAGGACAGGCCAGTCAATACTGTCCAGAATAGCCCATAGTGCCTTGAATTCCAACCACACATGTTCATTCACTCATTCATTCATTCGTTTCCTCCTCAGGCACTTGTTGCCCCGGTACTTGGTGGGCCAGGCCATGAGCAAGCTTCCAGGAACAGAAAGCCAGTTGCTCTACCATGTTGCCTGGATTTTGGGGAGATGAACAGTTCAATTGACTTGAAAACTCATTTATTTTCTGCTAAATGGCTCTGCGCTTGGTGCTGAGGAAGACGGAAGTTTCCAAATGCTCACTGCGCAGGGCCAGAAAATAGAAACCCAAGGTTAGAGCTTGCTAAATTCAGAAGGTAGGCTGCAGGTACTAAGGAGTGAGATGTGAGTATATGAGCAATCCCCAGGGCTTCCTGGAGGAGGCAGGGTGTGGGGTGGGTCTTGAAACGGTGGAAAAGAGGGGAGATACTTCCCAGGCTTCCTCCATAACCCCACAGGGTGCAGGACAGGGGCGTGGAAATGCTGCCCAGTGTTCAACGTGACACCCCCTGCCTCAATTTCCCTCTCTGACACACACATGACTGAGATTAAGTCATTATCCTGTCTCTTGCCACCATCAGTGCTCAATCTCTGTCCGCTCTTCAGCCTGACTCTGGCTGCCCCTCAGAGTTCAGGCCTTTGCCTTGGGCCTCTGTACATCTGTTTCCTTCAACCTGGAATGCTCTGTGCCCCTTTTTTCTCTGCTGTGGAGTGAATTGTGCCCCCAAATCCACATGCTGAAACCCTGATCCCCAGTGTGATGGCATTAGGAGGTGAGGCCTTTGGAAAGTGATTAGGATTAGATAAGGTCACGAGGGTGGGGCGCCTATAATGGGATTAGTGTCCCTGTAAGAAGAGGAAGGCACCAGAGGGCTTATTCATGCCCCATCCCCCTCTCTCCTCTGCCACATGACAATGCTGTGGGAACACAGAGAGACATCTGCAAGCTGGGAAGAGGGCCCTCACCAGGAAGTCGATTGGCTGGCACCCTAATCTTGGATTTCTAGACCTATGAGAGACAAATGCCTGCTGTTTAAGCCATCTGGTCTATGGTATTTTGATGTGGCTGTCCCAACAGACTACGCCATTCTCCTTCTGCACACATGGGGTAAGTGTGTCTGGAGGGCTCACTCATGTGATGCCATCTCTGTTCATTTCCTCTGTAGCTCTTACAGCAGCTTAAGTGCCAACTCACGTGTGTGAATCTGCGCTCGCTGCCCTAAGCATGCCGAGGGCATGGTCATGCCTGTGCTTTACTCAGCATCGAGCCCAGGCCTCCTAGCATCCAGAGGGGCTCATGCAGCATCGCCTCATGAACTGGGAGGTGACCTCACCTGTGCAGGGGACTGTACCCGGGGAACTCCCCCAGTGACCCCCTGCTTCCTGGGCACCTCGAGGAGGCAGCCCTAGGTGGCCAGGGCCCAGTGCTCTGCCTGGACCCACTTGTCAGGTGGAGTGTGGCTGGGGCTGAGCTGTAGACACACCACACCTTGTCATGGGGAAAGCTGGGGAGTCAGGGACCTCCATACACTCTCCTGATCCAGCAGAATCAGAGGATGGAGTCTGGAGAGAGCCTGGCTGATGGGACACAGGGCTCGGTGACATCCCAGCTCTGTTGTCCCAGAGGAGTCACCCTGTAAACATGCATGAAGGCAGCAAACTGGAGCAACCACAGGGGAACTCCTAGGATAAGCAAGAGACACTGGGGGACTCTGCTGCCTGCCCTGCCAGGCCTAGGGGAGCAGCCAGGCAGAACAGCAGTCCCCTTCCATCCTTCCTCAGCTTAGCAAATGCTTGTCTCCTTTGTCCTGGCCACCCTGGGTCTCCTAGGAGGCCATGATGCTCAGGAGAGGGTCCTGGGGCCACGAGGCTGGAGGCCTTTGTGAGCATTGTCTTTTTCTCCTCACGTGTCAGGACGACCCAGCAGCCTGCAGGTGACCAAGAGGAGGAACTGCTGGAAGTTGCCGTGGCACAGCCTGGGCAGTGCGGGTAACTTCATGATGGGCTCATACAGTAGGTGCTCAGTGCTGCAGCACCCTGGAGCTGTTGAATAATGCCAGCATCATCTTCCAGTCCTTCTGGTGCCTTCTTCACCTGCATCCAGCCCCTTGTGAGGAAGGAGGGGCTTTTACACAGGCTTGTTGCAGCCTTCCAGGGAGGCTGCTGCGACCTCACTGGGGTTCTGACCAGCAGCCAGGCACTGGAATACCCAGAGAAGCTCCTTTCAGCCCTGCTGCCGCCTTCCTCCCCAGAACCCCTCATGAGCTGAGTGTTCTGGGCCAGAGGCCCTTGTCAAGATAGAGGAGTAAACCTCACTGTGGCATCCAAACCTGTGAGAGACAAATGTCTGCTGTTTAAGTGTCAGTCTGGGTGGGGAAAAGAACTTATTTCTGGGAGAAGAGAAGCCTTGCCAGGCCCCGAGAGCCCTGTAGGGCCTGAAGATGGCCTAGTACCAGATGGTGCCTCAGAAAGATGTCCAGTGTTGGGGCGCCTGAGGTCCCGGGTGGTTGCTCACCCCTATTCTTTGGAGGAACCAGGAGTGAGTCACCATCTCCCCAGCTGGGTCTTTTTGACCTCAAAACAGAAGGTTTGCTCTGAAAACAGGGTGGGTGTGGCAGTTCTCAGAGAAAGCCACAGATCCAGGAAGAAGTGGAGTTGGGAGGAACACATTTGCATGTCATCTAGAGGCAAAATGTTTCTATATCCTTACAGATAACTGGAATATTCAGGGCTTTGAAGATCCATTTTTGTACAAAGAAGGAACCTGCAGGCCAGAGAGGGAACCAGGCTTTTTCAAGGCCACACAGGCAGTAACAGCCACCGTGGTCACCTGGTGTAGGGGTGGTGACCTCGCTTTCTCCTGAGACTTCAGCTTTCTCCCGCACCAAGTTGTGGCCCTGGCTGGCACCAGCTGTTGGCTCTCTGTCAGGTAGGGTGGGAGCCCTACTTCCTTGGCCTCCCTGCTCTTTCCTTCTGCTAACAACTTTTCCATTTTCCATGCCACAGTTGTGCTGTGCAGGGATGGGGCAAAGCCTGCTGAGGAGGGCTGGCTCCCTTCCAGGCACAGCAGGTGGCTAGGAGGAACTGGGTGCCAGAATTACTCAGAAGCGGTGCAGAAACCAAGTTGTCCCAAGCCAGCGGTTCAACGGGGAAGGCCTCCTAGTTGACCTCAATCACGAGTTTCAGTTTCCTGCCAGTGGGCACTGAGTTTAACCCACTCTAGGGGGTGGGGGTAGCCATCCAGATTTTAACAAGGGCCCCAGGGGATTCTGATGAAAGCTATACTTTGAGAACCACTGCTGAAGAATTTGCAATGTTTTCCAAATTAACCTGACTACCGAACAAATTGTTTTCTTTGAGGGAAACATGACTTCATGCTTCGTATTAACTCTTGGTCTTATTTTATGACGCATTTTTAACAACAGCAACAACACAACGCTACCTTAGCAAATAAAATTGAAATTCTCTAGCCTTGTCTAACTTTTAGATGGAATTTCCTCTCTTACATTTTCCAAACAAATTTATTTTACAATGGGACACACCTCTGATTTCACAATAAAATTTAATGAAAGTCGATATGTTTTATAGGCATTGGTTAGTAGGAGGGGATTATTTTTTAAATTCCCAAGGATTTCAGAGGCTTTTGGGTAGCATTTGGGAAGTTAAGTGGGGGAATCCTACTTGTGTCACAGGAAAAGTGATTCCTATGAGTGCTTTGGTGACATGGTGTCAAATGGTTTCTGAGTTGGGGTGACTGAAAGAGGGGATGGAGTCTTCTTCCCATATATAAACCCATGCTTTGGTTTCCGGTGCCAGGCCAGCAGGCTCCCTCCCCTTCCTGCCTCTCCTTCCTTCACCATCCCTTCTCCCCACCCCAGCCTGGCCCCCACCCCTTCTTGTGCTGGTGCCACCCTCCCCTCCTTCACACGCACTCTGCCCATTCACTGCAATCTAAGCCCTTCTCTCCTGGCCTGGCCCCTCTGCAGCCCTCCTCGCCTGGGGGACTGCTGCTCCTTCCCTGTACCCCTGGTGCATATATATATATAGTCCCCCTTCCCTGCACCGCTGGTGCGCATATATGTATATATGTATGTGTGTATATAAATATATAAATAAATAAATAAATAAATAAATATATAATAATTATTTTTTTAAATAAAGATGGGGTTTCACCATGTTGGTCAGGCTGGTCTTGAACTCCCGACCTCAGGTAATCCGCCCGCCTTGGCCTCCAAAGTGCTTGGATTACAGGCGTGAGCCACCACGCCCGGCCATTTATTTATATATATTCTTAGACAGAGTCTTGCTCTATCTCCAGGCTCAAGTGCAGTGGCACGATCCTGGCTCACTGCAAATTCCATTTTTGGGTTTCAATCAATTCTCCTGCCTCAGCCTCCTGAGTAGTTGGGATTACAGGCACGCACCACCACGCCTGGGTAGTTTTTTGGTATTTTTAGTAGAGGCGGGGTTTCACCATGTTGACCAGGATGGTCTCGATTTCTTGACCTCATGATCCGCCCGCCTCGGCCTCCCAAAGTGCTGGGTTTACAGGCGTGAGCCACCGCGCCCGGCCTGTTTTTGTCTTTTGAGACAGAGTCTCACTCTGTCGCCCAGGCAGGAGTCCAGTGGTGAGATCACTGCAGCTTCCACCTCCTGGACTCAAGCGATCCTCCGGCTTGGGCCTCCCCGAACACTGGGATTATAGGCGTGAGCCTCCGCACCGACGCCCTGCCTCTCATCCCCCTTCAGGAGACTGCCATTCCTGTAGCTGGGTCGCCTGGAGCAGGGGTCAGGTGTCTGGCCTGCGAGGCTGGGGCTGGGGCTGGGGCAGGGCGGGTGGGAGCGGCTGCCCTCACTGCGCAGGCCCTGGCCTCTGGCCGGCCCCAGGCCCCCTTTTCCCGTCCCTTGCCGGGAGTCCCGCATCAGCTTCTCGGCTCAGCCGGGATCCGCAGCGCTCTCAACCCCAACGCCCACCCCTGGACTCATCTTCGCCCCAACCTCCTTCGTGCCCAGCGTCTCTCGTAAATGACCCCCGGGCCGGTGCCCCGAGTTCTCTCTCGGCCTCTCGCCGGTGACTCGCTCTGCGCCGGGCCTCCCCGCCTCTGCGCCTTCACCTGATCGCAAAGGCGGCCGGGGCAGCCTCCGTGCGACTTGACTGTCGCGCCTCCCCATTTGCCCCTGGACTTGGGAAAGTCGGGCTTACAGCGCCTCTACGTCCACCTCGGCGGCACAGACTGGCGTTTCCCTTGCCGCCTTCACGGAAAGACGCCCTGTGGTTCTGGGCAGAAGGCGGCTCCACCCGCAACCGTTCCTCGAGCTGCCCCCGCCAGGTCTCCTGGGGGGAATCCCAGGGCGCGTGAGTCCCCAGCCCCGGCCCTCGCCTCTCCCAGGATCAGCCGCGTTTCTGCACTCTTCCGCCCCACTGGAAAGGAAACTCTCTTTCTCAATTTCCTTTAACGAGGACATTCGCTTATCAGCCCTGCCACCCGCTGCAATCGCCTTCCAGGCTGCAAACGGAATGGATGGTGAACACATCAGCTGCTCCTCCCTCCACACCGTCAGGAAATTTCGCAAACCACTTGGCTCTCGGGCGGCCTGGCCTCACCACACCTGTGCCCACAGTGCTGTCTTCACTGCAGCCTCCTGTGCCATACTCCAGTCCCCAGTAAGATCTAGTCAGATGGCCCCCTCTCCAAAGCCTTCCTGGGCCCCATCAGAGAGGACACCCAGGTGGAGCGAAGGTCCCCCTGCCCAGCTCCCAAGCACAGGGGTCCTTCCAAGAGTGCAGCCCTAGGCCGGTGTGTGATGGTGGAGACGCTGGTCCCAGAGAGCATCCCCTCACCAAGAATGGAGAAGACTAAAGGCTGTCTTTAGGGAGAAACTTCTCTGAGGGGCTGATGTGTGTGGTCCCATTTTAATCTCATAACAACCCTGGGGAGGAGCTGGGGTCTCATTGTTGGTTTGAGGTCACCAATGGTCAGGGAACTCAGATGACTTCCCTAGGGTCCCCCCTACCAGCCCAGGGCCCTCTCCCAGGAACCCCTCATCCCCAGACAGGCTCCTCTGAGCTGCTTCCTTGTGGTCCAGCCCCCTTGGCTCCGCTCCTCAAAAGCAGGGGCACGTCTTCTCTCCTCCTCAGAACTAAAGGGTCTCCATCCACTGTGCCGACACAGAGCAGTACTCACAGGGGGCACCAAGCTGACTGTCTGGCCTGCTGCTCCAGGAGGGACAGAAGGGCCCCTCTCAGGATTCCTTTGCTCTGCTCCTGCCACTAGGCTATCACCCAAGGGACTAAGTGACAGGATGATGTGGAGAAACATGGGGCAGCTGCACTGCTGGGGCTGAGGCAGGGGCAGGGTGGGCAGCACTGGGAAGCACAGCAGAGGAGACCTCACTGAGGCCCAGGGCTTCTAGAAGCTTCTGCAAGAAGGGGCCCCTCACCCATGTCTTGGCCAAGAAGTGGGAAGGGCAGGTGTGGCAAAGGAAACAGCCAGGGCAGAGACAAGAGAGGCCCTGCAAAGCCCTGCTGGATCCCCAGGGTGGAGGGTCCTATGCACGTGGGACCCGAGAGAAGGCAGGGGTGGGTGTGTCCTTATAGAGTGTCTCCATTTCTGGGCAGAGACACCTGGTCTCTCACCTGTAATTGAGCCAACCAAGAAATTATATTTGCTTTTTAGAGAGAGCCTCCAACAAGTTATGCATGCACTTGAGAATAAGATCTCCCAGTGCCTTGAGAGATGGAGCCCAGGGAGGCAGCAGGAAAGATGCTCCTGCCTCACCCAGGAGAGATGGTGGAGCTGGGAGAGGAGGACACGCTCCCTGGGACCCAGCAGACGGACTTGATCCAGCAAACAGAGGCAACCATGTGTGGGGAGTGGGGAGGCCCAGGGAGGCATCCAGGTCAGCGGTCTTAATCCCGGCAATACATTGGAATCTCCCAGGACCCCTAAAATATAACTGTGCTTGGACTGCAGAGCCCCTGGTTCCACGGTCTGTGCGGGATGGGCAGCATGGAGTCTGTGACACTAAACACACAGGATCGAGAACCATGTATCTAGGCTGCCATTGGCTATGATGGGGATACACAAGATGGGGGTACACAGTTACCTTCTATACCATAGGATAGGTGTTCATTAAACCGTGTTAAAATGGAGTGTGACCCAGCTGGTCACACTTTCATTTTAATACATTTAATAAGCACTTATCCTGTGATAGCTAAGATACAGAGGCTCCTGAGATACAGAGATGACAATGATCTTCAGAAACACTGAGCAGACATAAGAAAGGGACAGTCTGGCCTTCACCATTAATTCCTCCAGCCATCCATCCATCATCTACACTTCCTCCATCTACCATCCATTCACCACCCTCCATCAGTCCATCCATTCACACATCAGTTTCTCCATCTATCCTTCCATCCATCGACCATTCATCTCTTCTTCCCTCCTTCCTCCTTCCCTTCATCCATTCATTGATCATCCATCCATCCCTCAACCCATTCATCTGCCCATCCATCTGTTTGGTTTGTCCATCGATCCTGTATTCCTCCCTCCCCTCCTCCACCATTACTAAGCCCAGGTGGCACTACTCTCCCCCTCACAACCCCACCATCCTTATCATTCTCTCCAAACTGCCTCTTTCACAAGGGCCTTCTGTCCTGATTGTTCCATCCTGGCCTGGGACCTGCCCTGCTAAAGCTACATGGCTTTGATCAGCAATCCCAATCCCAGAGTAGAGGAGGGGAAGTGAGCCCTTAACTGCCATGATGTTTCCAGGGAGATGCTGGGTATGCTGGATTACTAGTCCAGATGTTTGGCTTTAATTTTTCTCTCTAGTAGACCCCGATTATGGTAGGAAAAAAAAAATGCCCCAGCTTTGGACCCAAACAGACTGGATTCAAATGCTGGTTTTGCCAATTTCTGCCTCAATAACTTTAGGCAAATTCCTTCACCTTGACCCCCTGGAGCCTCAGTTTCCTCACCTAGAAATGGTCAGCAATATTATTTACCTCCCAGGATGGCCATGAAGCTTAAAATAGATGATTGTACCCCCCAAAACACATGAACAATGTTTATAAATGAATAATATTATTTTAAGGTTTGAAGACTGACTGGGTTCTCAGCCCTGTCTACCTGCTGGGTGTGCAGACTGGAGGCCACGGTCCCACCCTCGTAGAATGTCATCTGTGGGCATAGGGTTGGCCTGGCACTGGGAGGTGCTAACGCTCCTGAGAGGAGTAATGCTCCTCTGAGCAGACATAAGAAAGGGACAGTCTGGCTTTCACTTCACCATTAATTCCTTCCTTCATCCATCCAACCATCCATTCAACATCCATCCTTTTACACAGGCTGTAAAAGGAAAAGAAAATTTTTGCACACCAATTCACTCTGCCAAAAGAGAAAAATTAAGCTGAAAGCTGAGTTGTGCAAGAAATTAAGACAGCTACAGATAAAAGGTTAAAAACCTCCACAGGTAGCTCTTGGGTTCTCCTTATCAAATGCTGATGTACTGAGCGCAAGAGGAATACACAATTGACTGTTTCCCTACCTGCTCCTTTTCTGTTGCAGCATGTGGATTCAGTAATGCGACCATACCCTCCCTCCAGCCTGCTTTTCCCCTTTAAATATTGATGCCCTTAAAGGCATCTTCGGGAAAAGGCACAAACCACCGATTGTTCCTGTGGATTTGTGTTCCTTTTTTTCCATGTATGTCTTTAACCTTAGCAAAATAAACCTCTAAATTGACTGAGAACTGTCTCAGATACTTTTTGGATTACATAAGGTTCAGTCTGGTTTCAGAACCATGGATTTAGGGTTTGTCAAACTGATATAATTTTTAAAGTCCCCTATAGGTTCAATGTGCAGATTTAAAGACCCCTCCACTAGCCCTGGGCTAGGGTCAGGGGATCTACATGTTTAACAAGCAGCCCGGAGTCTCCTGATAGCCTGGGCAAGCTTTAAAAAGCCCTGCAGACATTCAGATTAAACAAAAGTGCACAGAACCCACATCTGCCATTTATTAGCTGGAGGCCTTGGGCAAGGAAGGTACTCAACCTCCGTATTCCTCAGTTCCTTAAGAGCAAAATGGGGACAATGACTGTGCCTCCGTCATGGGGTTGTGATGCAGGAACAGGGGACGTATGTCATGGGGTCAGCTCTAGCATTTTGGCCATCCTTTCCATAGCACCTGCCATCTTGGTGACAGCCTGGACACAAAGTCTTCACACCCTTGAAGTGGCCATAGAGGGGATGAGATATGGATGGGGAAGAGGCATTCCAACTGAAGACCCCTGCTTTGGGCCAAAAACACATCTATGTCTTGTGTCTGGAGTCCTCTAGGTTGTGAATTTTTAAAGATACTGGTTGTCCTGCAATGTGCATTGGAAATCCACTCCTATGGCCAACATATCATCTAAGCGTTTTGCTCGGCTAGACTGTTCTCCCAACCCAAGGATCCTATGAAGAAAGAAATGAGGGTCCTACTCCCAGCACCAGCCACTGGAGGGGTTGCCCAGCATCCCTCAGTTCTCATAAACTTACGCTTTGGAGTAATTCAGAACAAAGTCCACTCCTTTCTCACTATCAAACTGGATATCACGGGGTAAATCCTTGTGACATTTGGCATCGATGCTCAAGGGGAAGCCAGGGTTCCACTCCATCCATCTAAACATGAGAAAGGAGAAGAAATTAGGTTAAATGCCGGCCTTTGGTCTGCTTCCTCAGCTGGGGGTTGCCTACACTGTCTGATGATATTACATGAGGAGGTAGATGTACCCATAAAAAAGTCAACACATCACAGGCTGACCCTATGTCCAGTAAGGTTCTGGAACTTCTTCCAAAGTCCAGCAGCACCAACTTTGCTGTGCCCTGAGCATCAGAGTGGGAACCCTGGGACTGGGCTTACAGTGGTACAGGTGGGCACCAGTGCATAAAAAGCTCTGAAGGTAGCCTCAGGAGACCTCACTTACTAGAGGTGTCACTGAACAGCAGAGACCTGCCTTGCCAGTCGCTGGAGGTAGAATGGGCTAAGGCTGCCCAGCCATGCCCAACCTGGATATCCACCATTCTGCCAACTTGGTCAGTGTGTGCCCTGGACTGCATGCAAGTCCTGAGTGTGGCATTTCAGGAAATGGGACAGTTCTTATGCCTTCACAATAGGGCCACAAGGCAGCAGGTGGCCTGGCAGAGTGCTCCAGGCACAGATGGCTGAAAGGCTTCCCTCTCTCACCTGCTGGCCAATAGCAGGTTCAGAGATTGTTAAAATCAAAACAGCTTCCCGCAAAACAAGCCATGCACTGCATCCAGTAAACATGCTCAAATCTGGCATCTTTGAAACTTATCCTGTGGCATTGGGCATTTGGGTTTTTGAAAAATGTTTATTTTGCTTTTCCTTTTGTTTACTTATTTACTAAACTTAAACTGAAAATGTCAGAGCTGTTTGAACCAGAGTGACTCCATCTTGAACAGGGGCTGGGTAAAATAAGGCTGAGACCTACTGGGCTGCATTCCCCGGAGGTTAGACATTCTAAGTCACAGGACGAGACAGGATGTTGATGCAAGATACAGGTCACAAAGACCTTGCTGATAAAATGGGTTGTGGTAAAGAAGCTGGCCAAAACCCAAGAAAACTAGACCAGCCTGGCCATCATGGTGAAATCCCATCTTTATTAAAAAAAGAAAGAAAGAAAGAAAAAAAAAAAGAAAAGAAAGAAAGTAATTTAAAAAGGCCGGGCGCTGTGGCTCATGCCTGTAATCCTAGCACTTTGGGAGGCTGAGGTGGGTGGATCACCTGAGGTCAGGAGTTCAAGACCAGCCTGGCTGCCATGGTGAAACCCCATCTTTATTTAAAAAAAAAAAAAAAGAAGAAGAAGAAGAAAAGTAATTAAAAACCCAACAAAACTAAGATGGTGACGAAACTGATCTCTGGTCATCCTCACTACTCATTATATGCTAATTGTGACGTGTTAGCATGCTAAAAGACATTCCCACAGGTCTCATGACAAATGCCATGGCAATGTCAGGAAGTTACCCTATATGGTCTAAAAAAGTGAGGAACGCTCGGTTCCTGGAATTGTCCACCCCTTCTCTGGAAAACTGACTAATCCACCCATTGTTCAGCACATGATCAAGAAGTAACTGTTTAAGTAGGCTCAGTCAAGCAGTCCATGCTGCTGCTCTGCCTATCGAGTAGCCATTCTTTATTGCTTTACTTTCTTAATAAACTTGCTTTCACCTTATGGACTCACCCTGAATTTTTTCCTGCAGAGGTCCAAGAACCCTCTCTTGGGGTCTGGATCAGAACCCTTTTCCGGTAACAAAAACAAAATTCACATTTTAGGATTTTAGCTTTTTCATTTGTATTCCTAATTCTCCTTCCTTTTAAAACTTTCTTGTGTGGGGAAGGTAAAATGTTGAGATCTTAGGTCATAAAAAAGTTCTGCATTCATTTAATACAATCTTGTGTTTTGACTTTCCCCAAATCCCAACTGTCGCAGTGTCCTGTTGGCCCAGTAGCCGCTCCTTAAGATCAAAAAAAAAGGTGAACAAGAATCAGATGTGATCCTTCCGACAACAAATGCATTTTGTCAAATGTTTTCTGTTATGTGGCACCTTACATTTCTCACTGTTGGTTTATTTATAATGTTCTACCTCCTCAGACTTGAAGAAAACCTTCCATTTTTTGCTGTTTGTATTAATGCCAATGCTAGTATATTAAGCATAAAAATATGGACAAGTCTACAAGTGTTTTTGTTTTGTTTTGGAAAATGACTCAAGGCATCTTCAGTATATATCTTAAATTGAGCCAGTCATTTGGTAACCTCACTGGTAGTAATGATCAATTAATTAGCTATCATTAGTCACATCGTTTTAAATATTACTGATGACTTTCTTCTTTTTTTTTTTTTTTTTGAGACGGAGTTTCGCTCTTGTTACCCAGGCTGGAGTGCAATGGCGCAATCTCGGCTCACCGCAACCTCCGCCTCCTGGGTTCAGGCAATTCTCCTGCCTCAGCCTCCTGAGTAGCTGGGACTACAGGCACGTGCCACCATGCCCAGCTAATTTTTTGTATTTTTAGTAGAGACGGGGTTTCACCATGTTGACCAAGATGGTTTCGATCTCTCGACCGCGTGATCCACCCTCCTCGGCCTCCCAAAGTGCTGGGATTACAGGCTTGAACCACTGCGCCCAGCTGATGACTTTGTTCTTACCTGGACAGTTCAAGGGCTCTAGCTAATTTCATAAGCTCAGTGGAGCTGGATGTTTTTCAGTATGTAAACAATAAGCCCTGCAAGGACATCTGTGCCAGAAAATGGCATTCATGTTTTCTTAAGTGAATAGTCCACTTGGACAGACATGGAATACTTTTTCAGCACCAAAAAGACCTTCTCACCCCATGCCCTGCCCTGGTCTGTGGAGGGTGGCAGCAGCAATGGGCAGAAATGCCCCACTTGGGTGATTAGAAGATGATGGCCTCCCAGCACATGGGGACAAGACAGCTTGCTTGTTAGTTTACTACTGCCCCCTGAAATCAAATATCTATGTCCCTGCCACTGCAGGTCACTGCTGCCTGAGAGACCCCAATGGGGTGACCTGCCCAGGAGCCAAAGGCCTGCATAGCCACAGACATTAACCAGCAGAGAAGGAATCCCACTCCATTGAGGAAAGCCAAGTGGAATACCCAGGCAGAAGGAACAAAGAAGTAGAAAGCATTTAATTTATTGGGGGGAAAAAAAAATAAGAGAGAGAGAGTGAGAGAGAAAGCAAGAGAAACAGAGAGAATGAGAGACAGACAGACAGATCCTAAGGAGATGCTATTAGACAATTCGAATGTAAAAAGACTTTCTGTAACCACAAACATGAATTCTGAATGAAGATTTCAATAGAGCAACAGGCAAAGAGAATAGTCACTGTGAGATGTTAGTCTCTTATGTTAAAAGAAAAACCTTAGACAAATTAAATTTAACAGAGTTTAACTGAGCAAAGAACAGTTCAAGAATCGGGCAGCCCCTAAAGCAGAGCAGTCTCAGAGTGACTTTGGTGCTGCCTTGTAGTGGGACAGGATTTACGGGCAGAACAAGGAAAGTGACGTACAAAAAATGGAAGTGAGGTACAGAAACAGCCAGACTGGTGATGGCTCAGCATTTGCCTTATTTGAGCCCAGTTTGAACAGCTGACTGCTGTGAGAGGCTGAAGTCTGGCTGCTGTGATTGGCTGAGACTTGCGTACTTGCTAAGACAGTAGGTGACAGTCTGTTTACACGTCCAGTTAGGTTACAGTTCACTACGTACAGAGAAACTTTCAGGCTGAATTTAAAATATGTAAGGAGAAAGGTTTAAGCTAAACTTATTAACACTAGAAGAGAGATGATGTTCATTCAACAACTAATTATGGAGCATTTACTATGTGACAGGAAGTGCTCTGTGCAAAATAGAACATGTAACCCAAATACGGGCAAAACTACAAAGAAATGGAAGCCATAATGAAACTATGAGAGACATAAAGACCAAAAATAAAATTCTAAGCCCCTCAACTGACTGACAGACCTTCCCCTTGGCCAACAGCACTCCAAAGTTAACCTTCTGGACATGATGGGAACAGGTGGCTCAACATGCCTCATTGTATTCTCCTGCTTCTTGGGAATCAGGCACAGCTGATCAGCGTTGATGTCAACACAGAGCCGTTAAGCCTGATAGAACAGACTCTTTAAGACTGATTAGAAACATCTAGAATAGATTCTCTCTGAAGCCTGCTACCTGGAGGCTTCATCTGCATGATAAAAACTTTGTCTCCACAATCTCTTATCTTAACCTAGACATTCCAAGTCTTTGGATAATAATTCTTTCAAGCAGTTGCCAGTTAGAAAATCTTTGAATCCACCTATGACCTGGAAGCTCCCTTCCCCCAAGTTGTCTCACCTTTCCAAATTGAACCACTCACTGTCCATCTTACATGTATTGATTGATGTCTTCTGTCTCCCTAAAATGTATAAAACCAAGCTGTAACTCAACCATCTTGGCTCATGTTCTCAGGCTCTCCTGGGGCTGCATCACAGGCCATTGGTCACTCATATTTGCCTCAGAATAAATCTCTTCAAATATTTCAGAGTCCAACACTTTTCATTGACAGATATGAAAGCCAGTTACAGATGTAATATGCAAGGAGTAAGAGGTCCAAAAGGAGAGAGAAAAATATATGGAGAAGTGAAAAAAATCGAAGAAATACAAGAAGAACTTCTTTAAGCTGAAAAAGACTTTAAGTCTGTGAAAGGAAATTAAATTTGGGACCCCAAACTCATTTAGCCAAAGGGAAATGTCAAGCTGGGAACTATGTCATGCAAACCTACCTTCCTCTTTCAGTTCCTAAATAAAATGGCTACGATGAAAAATGCCTCCACCATATTTTGCTCAGAAGGAAATTCCTAGTGAACCGTTAAAATTTCACTATGGCAATGCAAATTGATAGCTTATCTTTACAAGTGCAGTCACCCCACCCACCAGATCCAAATGCGTATCTTATTGTTCCCCTGCCCAATTTCGTCTATGTTCTCTTATGTAAAATGTAGATTCCCTGCATTTTTCCTTAGCTTCATTTGTTTATGTCATCTTATGTTTAAAAAAATGCAGATTCACTGAGCCAGACAGAAGTGTGAATGACTATTTTTCCCTGCCCTGGTCTTATAATGAAAACTGTGTACCTATCAATACCCCGCTCTTTAAATTTGGAGCCCTCAAAATCATCCTCAGAGAAAGGCATAGACCTGTGTCCTGGGCATGGGTCTTTAACTTTTGTAAATAAATCTCCTAAAATGATTGAAACTTGCCTCATCACTTTTCTCAATTGACAAGTCCTAGGTGGAGAAAAAAAAAAAAAAAAAAAGGAAAAAGACACACCTAGGTATATACTGATTAAATTTTAAAATGACCAAAAGACAGGAGAGAGAGAAATAGAGAGAGAAGGAAAGAGATGCAGAGTAAGAGAGAGAGAGGAAGAAAGGGGAGGGAGGGAGATAGAAACTCTAGGAAAAGAAACGTAATCAAACTATCATTAGATTTCTGCTTTGTCATTCTGGAAATGGGAAGACTGAAGGGTGTATAGACTGTTTTTAGATTGTCATCCAAACCTCTCGTATCATCATCAATGAGGGCAGGGAAATCTGTTTTGAGGGGATGGGCTGGGGGACAGAAGGACAAGCAGACTCAGATCTTACGCTACACATGGACCTTCTGAGGAAATTAATTGAACACGTTCAGCTGAGCAAAAATCAAATTAGAATGAACCAATAAACTACTGAAGACAGTAAAGAATATTCACCATAAAACTACAGCAAATATAATAATAAATAAAAATACAAGCGGGATGTTCATCATTACTACAACTGCTTGTTTAGGGAATTCCAGCCATGTAATAAGAAAAGAGTATCAGTGGTGTAAATAATGGAAAGTCAGAGAGAACATTATTATCATTTAGATAATGTGAGCACATTAACCAGACTCGCTAGCAAGAAACAAACAAAAACAAGTGATTAGAATCAGTGAAAGAATTCAGTAAAGTACCAATACACAGTAAATATAAGAAACAAGTAATTTACCTTTATCCCAGCAACATTTTTGCAAACAGAAAAATCTACTCAGAACAGCAAATGCTAAATGTAGAGTAGCTAGAAAAGTGAAGGACCTGCAGGAAGAAAACTAGAAACTCCGGAAGGACACGACACAGGGTCTGGAGAGGTGGAAAGACACACTGTGTTCTTGTATGGAAAGACTGAATCGCACTAAAATGCCGGCAAATAACACAGTTATGTGAAATGCAAAGTAATTCTTATTATGAAAATCTTAAAAAACAGTGAGATATGAAACAGACATTAACATTTATTATAAAGTTATGACAACCAAAAGGTGGTGCTGGGGTCTGGAGTAGAAAGATAGGCTAACACGAAGTCCAGAAACAGACCCAGAAACTGTGTGCATGATACAAAACTCGCCCACACTTATCTACTGCTTTCTATGTGCCAAATACTATTCTCTGTGTTTTCATTGTTTAACCTATTGTCTCAAAACCCCTAAGAGGAAGGCACTGTTATTTCCCCCATTTAACAGATTAGAAAACTGAGGCACAGAGAGATTAAACAACTTTCATAAGACGGGAGAGAGATCCAAGATGGCTGATCACTAGCAGTTCGGGATTGTAGCTCCCAGTGAAAACGCAAAGAACGAGAGGACGCCAAACCTTCACATGAATTCTTGTTGCTCATGCACCAGGAGATTCCCAGCGGAGGATCCCCACGGGTCGCCAGCGCGACTCTAGTGACCGGCGAGGCGGTTTTGCCGGCGCCTCGGAGCGTCGGTTCTTGGTGCAGAGTCAGAAAAGCACCATCAATCTTAACGCCGCTGATTTAGTCGGCGCAGTGGGTTGCTCAGATTTTTGGTGCTGAGAATCAATAAGCTGGACGTCCACTCAGAAACCCAATTACGAAGACGGTAAATACAAAGACCACAGATGGATAAATCTACAACTAAGGGAAGAAAACAGTTAAAAAAAGGCTGCGAATACCCAAGATCAGAACGCCTCTCCCTTAGCAGGGGATCCCAGGACCTCATCAGCAATGAAACAAGGCTTGATGGAGAACGAGTGTGTTCCAATTACAGAAGCAGGCTTCAAAATGTGGATAGTAAGAAACTTCTGTGAATTAAAAGAACTTGTTCTAACACAATCTAAAGAAACTAAGAACTTTGAAAAAAGGTTTGATGAAATGTCAACCAAGAATACAAAATTTAGAGAGGAAAATAAGTGAATTGATGGAGCTGAAAAACACAATACGAGAACTACGTGAAGTATGCACAAGTTTTAACAGCCGAATTGATCAAGCAAAAGAAAGGATATCAGAGGTCGAAGACCAACTCAATGAAATAAAACTAGAAGACAAGATTAGAGAAAAAAGGACAAAAAGGAACGAGCAAATTCTCCAAGAAATATGGGACTATGTGAAAAGACCTAATCTACGCTTGATAGGTGTACCTGAATGTGGCGAAGAGAATGAATCCAAGCTGGAAAATACGCTTCAGGATATTATTCAGGAAAATTTTCCCAACTTAGTAAGGCAGGATAATATTCAACTCCAGGTAATACAGAGAACACCACAAAGATATTCCTCAAGAAGAGCAACTCCAAGGCACATAATCGTCAGATTCACCAGGGTTGAAATGAAAGAGAAAATACTAATGGCAGCCAGAGAGAAAGGTCAGGTTACCCACAAAGGGAAGCCTATCAGACTTACAGCAGATCTCTCAGCAGAAACCCTACAAGCCAGAAGAGAGTGGGGACCAATATTCAACATCCTTAAAGAAAAGAACTTTCAACCCAGAATTTCACATCCAGCCAAACTAAGCTTCATAAGTGAAGGAAAAATAAAGTTTTTTGTGAACAAGCAAGCACTCAGAGAATTCATCACCACCAGGCCTGCTTTACAAGAGCTTCTGAAAGAGCCACTACACATAGAAAGGAACAAACAGTATCAGCCTTTCTAAAAAATACCAAAAAGTAAAGAATATCAATATAATGAAGAAGTTACATCAACTAATGGGCAAAATAGCCAGCTAATATTAAATGGCAGTATTAAACTCACATATATCATTATTAATTCTAAATTTAAATTGACTAAATTCCCCAATTCAAAGACAGACAGGCAATTTGGACAAAAAACTAAAACCCATCGGTATGCTGCATCCAGACCCATCTCACATTCAAGGATACACAAAGACTCAAAACAAGGGATGGAGAAAGATTTACTAACCAAACAGAGAGCAAAAATAAATAAATAAAAAGCAGAAGTTAACAATTTTTGCCTCTGATAAAATAGTCTTTAAAGTAACAAAGATCAAAAGAAGCAAAGAAGGACATTATATAATGATAAAAGAATCAATGCAACAACAAGAAGAGTTAAAGGTCCTAAATATACACGCACCCAATACAGGAATACCCAGATATACAAGACTTATAAAGAGACTTAGACTCCCACACAATAATAGTGGAGACTTCAACATTAATATTAGACAGATCAATGAGACAGAAGATTAACAACGATATCCAGGACTTGAACTCAGATCTGGAACAAGTAAACATAATTAACATTTATAGAACTCTCCACTTTACACAAAATATACACTCTTATCAGTACCACATCATATCAACTTAGAAGTTTAAACGAAAGGTTGGTTGGCTCCTTGTTTGTTATTCTCTTCCCTCATTTTCTTTCATGTCTCCATTATTAAGGACAATTATAGGCATACCCATATTTAGACTGCATTCTAGCCCGGGCAACAAAGCAATACCCCCATTCTCTCTCCCTCTTCCTCTTTCTCTTTCTTCCTCTTCTTTATTCTTTTTCTTATTATTCTTTTTTTCTTTCTAAAAAAAAAATAAAAAAAAATAAAAAAAAAAACAACTTTCACAGGACTGCAGTAACTGTGAGTTGAGCCCAAACATTCAACTCCAGAGTTCATGCATGTTGTGACTGCCATCATATGCCAGCTAGTACCATGGGTATCATCATCCCTGTCATCCCAAGTCAGGAAGAAGGAATGTGTTTCATAACGGATGCTACTGAGAGAGTTCCACCCCTACTTTGCAGCATGCATGAAAACATGTGGCAGGAGTGGGGCATGGTGGCACACGCCTGTAGCCCCAGCTACTTGGGAGGCTGAGGTGAGAGAATGGATGCAGCCTGGGAGTTTGAGCCTGCAGTGAACCGTGATCATGCCACTGTACTCCAGCCTAGCAAACAGAGCAAGACTCTGCCTCAAAAAAAAAAAAAAAAAAAAGAACAACAACAACAACAACAAAAAAAGGTAGGTGAGTGAAAGGTCTAAAGTCAAAGAGGAAATTGTAAATGTGTTAGACAAAAATACAGGGGAAGTATTTATGTAACACTGGGGTGGAGAGGGCTTTCTTAAGCAAAGCAGGAAACCCAAGATTTATAGATGTAAACAATACATAGTTAAGAAAATAAAGAACTAAAATCTCTCGTGGCAAAAGCAACAGAAGACAAATAATAAACGCTATACATATATAATAAATGGATACTATCCTGATATAGAAAGAGCACCTTTAGATTAATAGTTGAAAGAACCCACAGGGGAAAAAGCTTATAAATAGGTAACGCTGTGATGCTTAATTTACTAGTGGTCAGAAGAGTGCAGATTAAAACAACAAGGTCTTAGGGATTTTTAGATTGCCAAACAAGGTCATCGAGGACCGACAAATGTATGGATGGGTAAAAGTATCTTTTCATACATAGTTGGTGGGACTGTAAATTACTATACAGTTTTGTGAGAGGATTTTTGTCAGTGTTTCGTAAAATTTAAAAAATGCTGATTAGTTCCAGCAATCTGAGATCTGGAAATGGATCTGCCAGTAATTAAAACCCCAGTACATCAAAATGTATGTACAAGGTTGGTTCTGACAGCATTGTTTATACTGCAATACCCAAAACAAATAAACACGCCTACAAACGGGAAATGAACTGAACTTCAGTCAATAGGGGAGTGGCTGAGTACATTATGGTGCATTCACAGAAGGCAAGAAATAAGTAGAAATTTAAGAAGAGGAAAATAAATGAGGCACTATTTCACACACAAGAATGAAAACTTCTGAAGATGGGAAGTGTTGATGATGCAGGGAAAAAGTGAATCTCAGAAACAGCTGCTGAGGTGTCCATTGGCAGAATGCCTTTAGAAAACAATCAGCAATGTCTAGAATGCTTAAGAACACATGGGGTCTGCAACCCTGCAACTCTACTTGGAATATTCCCTACAGTAACTCTTTCATGAGAACGCAGAGAGATGTGTGAGGAAGCTCATTGTTGCTTGGTTTGTAACAGCTAGAAATTAAAGACAGCCACGTGCGCATCAGCAGGAGAGCGGATGAGTGCATGGGTTATTCAGATACTGATGTGCCATGAAGAAGTTAACTGCATGAACCACGTCTATCTATGTCAACCAGATCCTCTTTAATGCAGAATGATGAGTGGAAAGTGCAGGTCACAGAATGATTAGATTAAATGATGTTGATTAACAAACACCCACACTTTGCCATTTACTGCGTGTATGGGTATACATGTTAACGCGGACAGATGCCGTCACACTGGGAGAGCACAGGCTGTGGGCTATGACCTGGGTCGCTTCTCCTTCTCCCTGCCTGGCTGAGTGAGTCAGGAGGGCACGCAAGAAGCAGCAGCTTTCTGACATAGTGGGGACTATTCTCAGTCGTTGCTTTACTTACAAACTCTGATCTAGAAGCCTGAAAAATCTTGTGAAAGAGGAACTCCAGGATTGTGCAGACGGTGCAAAGTTCAGTGTTTCCTGAGCGGAAGCAAAGGAGGGTGTCTGAAAAGGACAGATGAGTGAAAGCAGGAAGAATAAAATGATTAGATCTAAGAAAGGGGGAAACTATCTCACCAGCAGCTCCCTGCTGCAAGATTGTGATGATGTTAAGCAGCTCCTAGAGAATCCCGCTAATTTGTTATCTTGGATGAGTAGATAGCGAGTCTAATTAGGTTCCCACTAATTCGTACTAAAGTGCTAATGGCTTATAACAAATTAAATAAATTTTACAGGCATTTTATCTTAACCTAGCTTCACAGGCCAGAAGTACTCTGAGAACTGGCTGCAGGGGCTTTGCCTCAGGTGGCTGAAACAGGGAGGGAAGTCAAGGAAGAAGCATAGTGACAACAGCTCTTTGTGATGGACGGCAGAGCTCAAGTACAACGTGTGTACTGCATCAGGTACCAAAGTCTGAAAACATCATATGGTGCCTGAGCTGAGAGGCTTGAGCACAAATACTTGAAAACAAATCACACATTCATATATCCTTAACGTGACCCAGGGCACAGCAGGTTACTCTCCCACACTTGACACTAATGGCATGATAGTTTTATTTTTAACTTTTCAATTGGGAAATAGAATATATAAAATACGTATGGATATGGATATGGATATGTGCACACATACACTCACACATGTAGAAAGAAAAATGTACAAAACATCTGTACGACCACCATCCAGGTAAAAAATCAGAACATTGTCTGTACCCTCACCCCCATCTTTCCCAATCAACACTGCTTCTACCCCTAGTAATCACCATGGTTGGCTTTATGATAATCATTTCCTTGTTATTATTTATGGTTTCACTACTACACATCTCCCTAAACTTAATTCCAAACTCCCTAAATTTAATTCCAAACTTATGGATTAGCCAGACACGCTTCTGGCTTCTTTCCTTCAACATGGCATCAGTGAGGTTTGTCCATGTTGTTCTGTTGGCAGCAGTTTGTTGATTTTCCTTGCTGTGTAGAATTCTCCTTGACTATTTATTTCTCTATTCTACTATTGTTGGACATTGAGTTGCTGTCATATTTTGGCCATTATGAGTAATGCTGTTGAGTATCCAGGTGCACATGGACACAAATTTGGATCCAGTTTAGGATTTCTGTGTCATCGATTATAATGTAGCTTCAGTTTTACCAGATATTGCAAAACTGTTTTCCATGGAGGTCGTATCAACCTGTCCTCCTGCCGGTGGTATGTGAGTGTTCCCAGCCCTCTGGATCTTCTTTAATACTCAGGCGTTGTCAGTTGTTGGAGTGGTGCCCCTCTGGGACGCATGAGTATGGCAGCGGCAGCAGTTCACTGTGATCTCCTGATTTCCCTGATTCCTAACGAAGCTGAACACCTTTTCTATACCTGCTGCTCATATTTTGTACAGTGACTACTCAGACCTCTTGCCCGTTTTCTACTGAATGATGGTCCCCTTCTTACAGATTTGCAGGACCTTCACATACAAGGAATAATTCTCGTCAGTCACTCCATGACTTGGCTTCACACTCTCGTCTTTCAATGAACAGAGTGTCCTTGTCTTGAGGGAGGTGAACTTACCAATTTTTCCTTGGCGTTTAATATGTTCTGAGTCTTATTTGAAAAACCTTTTTAGCTTGAGATCAGGAAAAATAATCACCTGTAGTCTAAACGTCTTAGTTTTGCCTTAACTTTTAAGTCTAATCAACCCCAAACTGAGCCTCCTGAATGGCAAGAGGTGGAGTCTGATTTCTTCTCCTTCTCCTTCAGCCCTCCGCGCAGGCCAGCCCCTGTCCTCCAGATGCACATCCAGCAGCGTAGTGCCGCCCATCAGCCAAGCCCTCCGTAACAGACTCGGTACCCACAAACGTGTGGCTGTTTCTTGTTTCTTTTTCTTTTTTTTTTTTGAGACGGAGTTTCGCTCTTGTTACCCAGGCTGGAGTGCAATGGCGCGATCTCGGCTCACCACAACCTCCGCCTCCTGGGTTCAGGCAATTCTGCCTCAGCCTCCTGAGTAGCTGGGATTACAGGCACGCACCACCATGCCCAACTAATTTTTTTTTTTTTTTTTTTTTTTTTTTGAGACGGAGTTTCGCTCTTGTTACCCAGGCTGGAGTGCAATGGCGCAATCTCGGCTCACTGCAACCTCCGCCTCCTGGGTTCAGGCAATTCTCCTGCCTCAACCTTCTGAGTAGCTGGGATTACAGGCACACACCACCATGCCCAGCTAATTTTTTGTATTTTTAGTAGAGACGGGGTTTCACCATGTTGACCAGGTTGGTCTCGATCTCTCGACCTTGTGATCCACCCGCCTTGGCCTCCCAAAGTGCTGGGATTACAGGTTTGAGCCACCGCACCTGGCATTTTTTTGTATTTTTAGTAGAGACGGGGTTTCACCATGTTGACCAGGATGGTCTCGATCTCTCGACCTCGTGATCCACCCACCTCGGCCTCCCAAAGTGCTGGGATTACAGGCTTGAGCCACCGCGCCCGGCTTCTTGTTTCTTTATTCTGTTTCATGGAATGTTTTTGATGAAACGGGGGATGGAGCCAAAAATAGTTTTGAGGCTGGGGTAATTGTGTTCTTGGTGTGGGATTTCTCACCCCTTGACAGCGGTGGGTGGCTGGGCATAGGGGAAGAAGGAGATACAGGGTTGAGAGACACTGTTGCAAGTTAGAAAAGTTTAAAAAAAGAAGATACTGCTCAGCTATGGCAAGTGTTTGATGAAATAGGGACCCATACATGGCTCATGAAAACTGGTTAAAGATTTTTGAGGAGAAATTTGTCAATGTATACTAATAACTTTCACTATTTGGTAATTTCACATCTGGGCATCGATCCTAGGAAAATAGTTAATAATGCATAAAATTTCATATAGAAGACTTTTCACATTGCTTATAAGAATTAAAAAGTTAGAAACTTCCTAAACGTCCAGTGAGGTGGGTGTTGAAGTGAATGATGGGGCGTCTATGCAATGGAACATTACGTAGAAACTAAAATCATGTTTATGATCAATGATTCTGCTATACTGCTAAGGGCAGCAAGAAGGATGCAAAGTGGTATGTATAGCATAATCCCACATTTTAAAAAGTGAGTAAGACAAGGCGAAAACAACTAAACATGAATTATAGGTATTTTTCTGCTTCTATATTGTCTTCTTTCCTTTACTTTATTGAGTTAAAAAAGAACAACCCAGACATACTACATATTCCCTATAAGAAGTTCAACTCTTGAGGGATATGTAGAAAAGTATCACAACATTGGCTCCCAGAAGCCCCTCCACAGCTTCACTGTCCACGTAGAACGATTCCTTCCACTTCTTTCCCTTGTAAGGAGGAATAGACTCAAATGGATCCAGGGGCCAAAGCAGGAACTTAAATGAAAGAAGCTTTGATATAGACAACAGACAGGTGTGGACTGGGGAACCCTGAGGAATATCCCTGTTTACTCAAAAGTCAACAATGGTCCATCGAACACTTGTAGAGGCTGTATACAGCCCATCAGCCACCCATTTCCAGAGGCGCATTCAATAACGTGTTATTATTATCTTCCAAAAAGATTGATTGAGATACATTTACATACCATTAAATTCACCCTTCAAAGTTTGCTATTGAAAGATTTTCAACATATTTGTAGAGTTGTATGTGTAACCATCATTATAACCTAATTATGAAATAATCTCATCCCCAAAGGACACCTCAAACCCATTAACACTCACTCCTTGCTCGCCCTCGCCAACTCCTAGTCTTAGGCAACTACTTACCTACTAATTTGACTCTGTGGGTTTGCCTATTCTGTATGTTTCATACAGATAAAATCATACAATATGGGGTCTTCTGTAAGTGAGTTTTCCATTTAGCATAAGGTTTTTGAAGTTCATTCACTGTTTGGCATGTATCTGTAGTTCATTTCTTTCTTTCTGTTTTTTTGAAATGGAGTCTTGCTCTGTTGCCCAGTCTGGAGTGCAGTGGTGCGATCTTGGCTCACTGCAGCCTCTGCTTCCTGGGTTCAAGTGATTCTCCTGCCTTGGCCTCCCAAGCAGCTGGGATTACAGGTATGCACCACCCTGACTGGCTAATTTTTGCACTTTTGTAGAGACAGGGTTTCACCATGTTGGCCAGGCTGGTTTTGAACTCCTGACCTCAAGTGATCCGCCATCTCAGCCTCCCAAAGTGCTGGGATTACAGGCATGGGCCTCCGCATCCGGCATTCATTCCTTTTTAATGCCAAAAAAAAAATCCCATTGTATGGATTAACTGTATTTTGTTTATTCATTCCTTAGTTATAGAATTTAGATTGTTTCTACTTTTTGACTATTGTGAAGAATGCTGCTATAAATATGTGTGTACAAGTTTTTGTATGGACGTATGGTTTCATTATTCTTGGGTAGAGACCTAGGAGTAGAATTGCTGGGTCATGTTGTAGCTGGGTTTAGGATTTTGAGGAACCGCTAACCTGTTTTCTGAAGTGACTGCATCATTTTACGTTCTGGTAGTAGCATCAGGGTTCCAGTTTCTCTTGCAGCACTTATCTTTACGTCGGTCTTTGTGTCTTTTTTATTCTAACCATAGAATAAAATCATATTAGTGGATGTGAAATTGTATCTAGTGGTTTTGATCTGAATTTTCCTGATGATTAATAATGTTGAGCAATATCACATGCTTATTGGACATTCATAGATTTTCTCTGGAGAATTATTTCATTAAATCCTTTGCTAATTTTTAAACTGGGTTATTTGTACAGAATTTTAAAAAATTGGGTTTTCAGAGTTCTTTATATATTCTGGATACAAGTCCCTTATCAGACATATGATTTAGGTATTTTCTCCATTCTGTGGGTTTTCTTTTCACTTTACTGATGATGTCCTTTGAAGCACATATTTTACATTTTGATGACGTCTAACTTGCCTACTTTATTTTGCTGTCTGTGTGCTTGTTGCCATATCTAAGAGGCTTTGCTAAGCCCAAGATTATGAAGACTTACTTGTATGTTTTCTTCCAAGAGTGTTATGTTGTTAGCCCTTACTTGTAGGTCTATCATCCATTTCTAACTAATTTTTAAATTTCTTTAGCAGCGTTGTTGAAATATAAGTCCCATACTATAAAATTTATCAATTTAAAGTGTTCAATTCAAGGCTGTTTAATATTAGTTTTTACACATACGGGAACCATCAATTTTAGAACATTTTCATCCCTGTCAAAAGGAACCCTGTATCCTTCAGCTATCATTCCCATGGCCACTCCTTCACTCCCTGCCCCTTGGCAACTAGTAATTACTTTCTGTCTGTACAGATTTTTCTTTTCCGGAAAAAGGAATCATACAGTATATAATCTTTTGTGACTGTTTTCTTTCACTTAGCATAATGTTTTCAGGGTTGATCCATGTTGTAGCATGGGTCAGTATTTCATTCTTTTTTCATGGTCAAATTATATAGATATAGTCTATTTTATCCATTCATCCATTAATGGGTTGTGTATAACCATTAATTACCAAAGGGTGTGCACAATGCTTGGGTTGTGTACACCTTTTGATAATTATGGATAATGCTGCTATAATCCTGCATGTACATTCATTTCTGTTGGGAATATGCTTAGGAGTGGAAATGCTGTCATATTGTAACTCTCTGTTGAACAGTTAGGAGCTAGCGGACTGTTTTCCCAGGCAGCTGTGCCATTTTACATTCCCACCAGCAGTGTATGAGGGTTCTGATTTCTCCACATCCTTGTCAACACTTGCTCTTCCCTGATTTTTTGATTCCAGCTATCTTAGTGAGTAGGAAGTGGTGTCTCATTGTGGTGTTGATTTGCATTTCTTAGATGGCTAAAGGATTGAGCATCTTTTTATGTGCTGGTTGGCTATTTGTATATCATTCTTGGAGAAATATCTATTCAGATCCTCCCTCATTTTTTAAATTGGGCTGTCTTTTATTATTGAATTGTAAGAGTTTTTATAAATTCTGGATGGAAGGCCCTTATCAGATATACAATTTGTTAATATTTCTTCCATTCTGTGGTTTGTCTTTTCACTTTCTTGATGGTGTTCTTTGAAACATAAGGGTTTGCAAATTTGATGAGACGGGTGTCATATCAAGAGTCCTTTGTCAAATCCAAAGTCATGAGGTTTACTCCTGTGTTTTCTTGAAAGAGTTTTAATGCTTACATTTAGGTAGGTATTTGATCCATTTTGAGTTAATTTATGTATATGGTATAAGCTAAGGGTCCAACTTCATTCTTTTGCATGTGGCTATCCAGTTTTGCCAGGGCCATTTGTTAAAAGGACTATTATTTCTCTGTTAAATTGTCTTGCTGTTTCTGTCCAAAATTAATTGGCCATAAGTGTGAGGGCTTATTTCTGACTCTCAAGTCTATTTCATTGATCTATATATCTATCCTTCTGCCAATACTACATTGTCTTGAATACCACAGCTGTGTAGTAATTTTAATATTGAGAAATACAAGTCCTTACACTTTTTTTTTTTTTTAAATCAAGATTGTTTTGGCTATTCTGGGTCCCTTCTATTTCCATATGAATTTTAGGAGCAGCTTGTCAATTTCTGCAAAAAGTCAGCCTTGAATTTTGATAAGGACGGTGTTGAACCTGTGCATTACTTTGGGGGGTATTGCCATTTTAACAAAATTAAGTCCTCTGATTTATGAACATGAAATGTCTTCCAGTCTATTTAGATCTTCTTTAATTACGTTAAGCAATGTTTTGTAGTTTCATTGCACAAGTCTCAGACTACTTTGTTAGGCTTATTCATAAATGTGTATTGTTTTTTGATGCTATTGTAAATTGAACTTTTTCTTACTTTTAGTTTCAGATCATTGGTTGCTGATATATAGAAAAACAATTGATTATCTTGTATCTTGCAACCTTGCTGGTTTATAGTTCTAATAGTTTATGTTGGTGAATGCCTTTGGATTTACTATAAGATCATGCTTTGATCTTACATATAAAAATGATGATAGTTTTAATTGTAAATTGTGATAGTTTTACATACTGACCTTGCTAGACCGTCCAGTACAATGTTGAATAGAAGTATGATGTTAATTGTGAATTTTCTTTTTTTTTTTTGTTTTTTTTTTTTGTTTTGTTTTTTTGTTTTTTTTGAGACAGAGTTTCGCTCTTGTTACCCAGGCTGGAGTGCAATGGCACCATCTCGGCTCACTGCAACCTCCGCCTCCTGGGTTCAGGCAATTCTCCTGCCTCAGCTTCCTGAGTAGCTGGGATTACAGGCACGTGCCACCATGCCCAGCTAATTTTTTGTATTTTTAGTAGAGACGGGGTTTCACCATGTTGACCAGGATGGTCTCGATCTCTCGACCTCATGATCCGCCCGCCTCAGCCTCCCAAAGTGCTGGGATTACAGGCGTGAGCCCCTGCGCCCGGCCTAATTGTGAATTTTCAAACCTTTATCAGGTTGAGGACATTCTCTTCAATTCCTATTTTTTGAGTGTTTTTGTCACATTGGATTTTGTCAAATGCTTTTTTTGTGTGTCTATTGTAATGATTATGTGCTTTGTTTTGTTCTTTACCTATTGAGATGGTATATTCGATTAACTGACTTTTGATTGTTAAACCAACTTTCCATTCCTGGGATAAATACCACATGTTCTTATTGTTTAATGCCTTTTATATCCTGCTGGGTTAGGTTTGCCAGTTTTTTTTTTTTTTAAGATGGGGTTTCACCATGATGGCCAGGCTGGTCTTGAACTCCTGACCTCAGGTGATTCACCCACCTTGGCCTCCCAAAGTGCTAGGATTATAGGCATGAGCCACCGCGCCCAGCCAGGTTTGCTAGTAATTTGTTAAAAATGTTTATATCTATATTGCTAAGGGATATTGGCTTATAGTTTTCTTGTGGTGCTTTTAGTTTTGATACGATATGGGTATCAGACAATGAGTTGGGAAGTTTTCCTTCTATTTCTTAAAATAGTTTATGCAAGTTGGGTATTAATTCTTTAAATGTTTGATAGGATTAGCCAGTGAAGCCATCTGGGTCTGGGCTTTTATTTGTGGGAAATTTTAAAGTTAATAATTCAATCTCTTTGGTTGTGATTGGTTTATTCAGATTATGTATTTCTTCTTGAGTCACTTGGTAGTTTGTGTCTTTCTAGGAATTTGTCCATTTCATTTAACTAGTTTGTTGGCATAGAATTGTTCATAGTATCATGTTTTATTCATTTTAATTTCTATATTGATTTTTCCTTATTTTTCTGAGTCTTATTTTTCCCTTTTTGTTCATTTTAATTTCTGTATTGCTTTTTCTTCTCTTATTGTTCATTTTAATAGTTTGAATCCTCTGGTCAGTTAGCTGAGGAGTTGTCAATTTTGTTGCTGATCACATACCACTTTTATAATTGAATTGTTATAAGAAGACATAAGAACTGAGAGGCAACCCCTACAATGGAGAACATTAAGGTACACTCGAACTTTTCCCTCCTACATGCAAATATGGTTGATCCCAAGTTTCTTTCATTACTCTTCTCTCCATCTGTTGTCTGGAGTGTAGGTAAGGTGAAGCTTGGAAATTGCACAGCCACACTGGGAGCTGGTGCCTTGGTGATTTTCCAGCAGTGACGGGCCATACATGGTGCAAAGGGTTTACTTCATACCATGCACTTGAGATAGAAGAAATCACGGTCCTGTGACCACATGATCTGATGTCATAACTCACCGATACTGTTTTTGCCGTGTTTCCAGTTCTTTACGTCGGTGTTGCTTGAGAATGTGAATTTGGTCATCTCGGGCCAACTTTGCTGTAAAGAAAGAACAATGTGAGAGGAGCCTTAGGGAGAACAATAACAATGCCCAGTGTTCAGGGTTCCCTCAGATGCCCTGCTTATGCCAAGGGCTTTAAGTGTATGACCTCATTTATACCTCAGAACATTTCCCTACTTAATGATGAGGAAACTGAGGCTTGGGGAAGTTGTATAGCTTTGCTCTTGAACTTCACCCAGTGTCACACACCTAACTAATAAATTTTCAAGATAAGATTCAAGTGCTCAGGCCAGGCGCAGTGGCTCAAGCCTGTAATCCCAGCACTTTGGGAGGCCGAGGCAGGTGGATCACGAGGTCAAGAGATCGAGACCATCCTGGTCAACATGGTGAAACCCCGTCTCTACTAAAAATACAAAAAATTAGCTGGGCATGGTGGCGCGTGCCTGTAGTCCCAGCTACTCAGGAGGCTGCGGCAGGAGAATTGCCCGAACCCAGGAGGCGGAGGTTGCAGTGAGCCGAGATGGCGCCATTGCACTCCAGCCTGGGTAACAAGAGCGAAACTGCGTCTCAAAAAAAAAAAAAAAAAAAAAAAAAAAAAGATTCAAGTGCTCTTAGCCACTCACTTTACAAGAGGCAAATCCAGTTCCTCATCCTCTTGCCCACTCAGTCAACAAGCCTGGGGGCCCCTGCCTTTCAGTGATTAGAGAATCATGTTCAGATGCAAGAGCAGGGCTTGATTCTCATTGGGCTTGGCAGGTGCAGTACATGCCACCTGAGGTCCTAACCTTCTACTCGGCCTCTCAAGCCTCTGCAGGGACCTGAGGGCCTCTGGTGCAGAGCTGCCTTTATGTTCCAGGGCAAAGGCATTTCGTGGCCCTTGGTGAGTGTCTTTAAATCACTGCAGAATAGTTTACTCCTCTTCTCCGCAATTCTTATACTGAGGAGACATGGGAGTTCACTCTGGGTTTTAGTGTTGCCTGTGCGAGCAGCAGTTCTCACAGCTCTGTGTTTCTAAGTCCATTTGGTTGCTTCATGGAGAAATGTGTGACTTAAGATTCAGTATACAGACAATGACACAACCTGGTTCCTTGTGGTACCTACACGGAGGATTGAGAATGAGCTCCATTCTAAAAGGGTGCAGTGTCCTAGAAGAGACACATGTGCTTGGACTTGGGCTCTGTCACTGAAGCCGTGTGACCAAGAGTTGCCCTGACCCCCTCACATGTAAAATGCAGATGATAATGCTTACTTCTCTAAGTCATGGTGCGTATTTAGGGAGAGAATGCAGAAAACCCCTCTACAGCGCCTGGCGCCTGGCACCCAGTAAATGCCAATGGATGGGAAAATTTATTATCATTATCATTATGCCTGTAGTCATCATTGGCTTGAGGGTTCTCTTCTCCCTCTGAAAGCATCTTATCTCTCAGCCTATCCTGCTGGTATCTCTCACTGCAGGAGTTGAGGCAAGTAGCTAAGATTAGGGCTGCTTCTCAGAGCCTTTGGAGCAGCTGAGGTCGTATCATGACCACTCTTTAAGCTATTACTTTAAGGCCAAGCCTGTGAACACAGCCCATGGAGCTGTGAGTAGGGGGAGCCCAGATCTCCTAAAAATAGGGCCTGGAATAGTTTCTCTAGCTCTTGGTGGTGAAACATCATGTTTTAAAACTTCTTTTCAACAGAGATTGATGTTTTTATAAAATACAACAAAAATTAACTATTAGAAAAATGAAATTTAAAAAACCTAAAGATATTCAAAATGCAAGTCCTGTTTTTTTCTTATTAGGTGCAAAAGTCATGAAATTGTTCTGTTAAGTTGCTATTAAAGTTTCTAAAACCCCTACTTTCAGTCTTTGTATTTTATTTTGTATTTATTTTATTTTATTTTTCTAGAGACAGGGTCTCCCTCTGTCTCCCAGGCTAGAGTAGAGTGGCATGATCATAGCTCCATGTAGCCTTGAACTTTGAGATTCAAGTGATTCCCCCACCTCAGGCTCCTATGTAGTTAGGATTACAGGCACACATCACCACTCCTAGCTAATTTTTAACTTTGTTTTTGTAGAGATCAGGTCTCTCTACATTACCCCGGCTTGTGTCAAACCTCCTAGACTCAAACAGTCCTCCCACTTTAGGCACCTAAAGCACTGGAGCTACAGGCTTCAATCTCTGTATTGACCTAACTGCAGACCTGGACCCAGTTCGTTCTCAGACCACACTCAGGCCACACTCCAAGCTGTCTGGCCCACAGCACCTCCAGGCTGAGGCATCTTCATCCCTGAGCTTGGAATGGGGGCGGGGGGAGGCCCAAAAGGAAGATCAAAGGGATACCTCTACATTCTCCCCTGGGGATGTAAAGCCAGCCAGGAGGGCAGGCTTGAGGCCACTGAAGGTAAGGTGAGTATTAATGGTGACAATAACTGTTACCATTGGCTATGCGGGTAATTCTGGAGACACCCAACATTCATCATCTCTAATCTTTTGTAAGGAAACAGCCAATCTCTTGGGCACCTCGACTCTGAGAAATTGGATCTCTTCAGTTTCACTGGTATGAATAAGTCAGTACATGCAGAATTACATCATACCAAGTTTCAAAAAGAAAATGGTTCTGTCTTCCCTGGTCCCAAAGGTGTTTGAAGAATCTACCCAATGGTGATGAAGTTCTGGGAGCATGGCAGGATGAGAAAGCCTGGACTGATGATAGAAGAGCTCGGTGGGGCAGGCCCCAAGGACTGAAACAAGTGCCTTAATGAAAATGTCACTTTACACAGATGCTCTGGATCTCTGGCGTCACAATAATGGCCCTCTGACATTCATGTTCACCCAAGGTATAGTGGTGAAATATTAAGATTTAAGGGGTGATCATGTGGTGAGTTACTGAATCACTTGTAGGCTGGGCCCCCTCATTTTCAGGTTGTTCAAGGGATTGATTGTTGTGCCATACGGTGGATTAATAATTGGCCACAGTCCGGCATGGTGGCTCATGCCTGTAACCCCAGCACTTTGGGAGGCTGAGGCAGATAGATGACTTGAAGTCAGGAGTTCAAGACCAGCCTGGCCAACATGGCAAAACCCCATCTCTAGTAAAAATACAAAAATTAGCCAGGCATGATGGTGGGAACCTGGAATCCCAGCTACTCCAGAGCTGAGGCAGGAGAATCGCATGAACCTGGCAGGCGGAGTTTGCAGTGAGCCGAGGCTGCACCACTGCACTCCAGCCTGAGCAACAGAAGACTTTGTCTCAAAAAAAAAAAAGAAATAATAATTGGCCACAAATTATTTGACATTCCTTCCATTGAGAGCTGGGGGTCTCCATTCCCTCCCTGGAGTCTGGGTGGGCTCTGTGACTGCCCGGACAGTAGATTATGGTGGAAGTTACACTGCACCAGTTTCCAGGCCCGAGCTTGAAGAGACTGGCAGCTTCTACTTTCTGTGTCTTAGAAAACTTGCTCTTGGAAGCCAGCCATCATGTAAGAAATACAAGTACCCAGGGGACACCATGCTGTAAGAAGCCTTAAAGAATGAGACTCCATATGGATAGAGAGCCCAAGGAGCCTAAGGTGCCAGACACGTGAGAGAAGAAGTCCTAGCCCCCTCAGCTGATGGTACATGGCCATGGATGAACTGCCCAGTGGAGCCTTTCCCAAATTCCTGACCTGCAAGACCATGGAAAAAATTAAATGGCTGTTTAAAGCTACCAAGGTGGTTGGTTTCACAGCAGTAGAGAGGGGAACTTGCTGGACAGCTTCTCTATGCCCACCATCCAACTTGTGCCATCCCTGAAGATGATCAGAATGAGATGTCTCAACGGGCTTTCCACTGGGAACCCTAACAAGAAAGGAGAGAATGTGGAGAGCATGGAGGGGCTGGTTACTGCCTAGTACCTTTCTACTGAGGGCCAAAGCTCCCCCAAGGGTGCCGTCTCCAGGATACTTCTGGATGACTCCCGCAACCTTCCCCTGGTCCCTGCATCAGGACTAGTGGTGCTGATGGCCCTGCATTCTGCATATGGGCCCACACCTCTGTGAAGTCCCTTTCTTAAACCCTCATCCTAGTGTACCATCTGTTTTTTGCCAAGATGGGCTGAAGGATCTGGAGGAAGAAGGGCTTCATAACCAAGACCTTGGGTGAATGGGCAGAGGGATTTTCAGAGCTGGCATTTGCTAATTACCAGAAAAAGAGAAGTGCCCTGTCCACAACCTTCCACATTCTGACCACCACAAGAAAAAATAAACTTTGTGATTTTGTTTTCCTGTCATGAGGTAGGGAGAGAAAAATCCTCTTACTTTCATGTTCAGAAGTATTTGGTTTAAGTCAAATTCCACATCAGAAACAATAGGATGTGGCCTGATAGCTTAAGAACCGGTAGAGAATAACTTTTTTCTTCTTTGTCTCAGCTTTCTTAGCTATAAAATGGGGTAACAGTCGTCTCTTCCTCCCTACTCCACCAAAGTTCTGTGAAGAAGGCACTAGCGACAGGGAACGTGGCAAAGAGGAAGAATTCGACCCTGTCACGGCAGAAGCAGCGGCTTCCTCTTATGATTACAGTGGCTGCCTGGCCTTTGGAGGCTTTTTTCCAGGTTTAGACAGAGAGCAAGCCGAAGGGCCATGACTTGAAGTGAGGTAGAATTTTGCCAGGCACGCTAGGAGGCTGGGCGTGCAAGGAGGTTCATTCAGGGAGAGTGGCCTTGGCTGGCCTTGACACCTGCTTCTCTCTGTGGTGCTCTGTACCAGGTCGGCTGTGTGTCCCTTACAAAGAATGACCTCCTGAGAAAGTGCCATACTGGGGTCTGCACATCTGGGGGGGTCTCACTTAAGGGGAGCAGATTTGAGGTTCTTTTCTCTTACAGCAAAAGGTGAGACTTCGGGTTAAAGAAATGGTCACTGTCATTCGCAGACCTGTTCATGGCCCTTTGAAGCTGGCACTGGGGTGCTCCTTCTCCACCCTTTTCCTCCCTAGGCCTACATGGGGCACCCCCATGTAGGAGTGTGATCTCACAGAGGGCAGGCTATGAACCTAGAAAGTGATGCCACACCCTGGCAACTGGAGAAGTGCCCATCCAGGGGCATGCCCCATAGGTATCTGCCTCTATGGATCCCCTTATCCACTGACAAAAAGGGGAGCACACCCCTCCCCTGTAGAACTGTAGTGCAGAAGGAGGACATGAGGACATGACCGCAGTGAAGCCTGGGACCACCCGCTCCACCCTCAGGGGCTCGCATGTATCCCGAGGAAGCTCAAGCCTCCGCAAACGCATGGAGGCACAGGGCAGGGCCCTCCCACTCCCCGCCCCCACACGGGCGTGTCATTCCTCCTATGACTACAGTGCTTTGAGGACAGGAAGGACTTTCGGTTCTCAGGAAGCCCGGGGCAGAAGGGGCCTGAGCCGCTCACCGCGTCCGTCCCTCAGGACAACCTCGCCGTCGCCGGTGAGCCAGCGGTAGCAGGGGAACTCGATGTAGTCGCCATGGGGCGTCTTCAGCGTGATGTACTTCAGGTACCAGTCGTCGTGCAGCCAGTACTTGCGCTTCTCGATCTTGACCAGCTGGATCTCGCCCAGTTCTTCATCCACGGTCACGTCGTACGAATCCACCTGGGAAGGAGAACAGGCAGTCAGGCCATGCGTGGTCTCCTGAGCCTTTGTTCCAGAGGTATTAAGAATTTGTCACCCCAAAGTATGCTGCTTTGGCATAGGGACTATGTTGAATGAAAAGCACTTAAAAAACAGCAGGTACAAGATCACTCTCACCTTTGTGCTGTTTCTTAGAAGCTGGAGATGAAATTCCCTTGTGAAAGATGTCCTCCTTATACCAAAAGGAAAGTAACACTTTTCATCAAGATTGGGAAGTTGAAGCCAAAGGGGCTTGGGCTAGGGTCAAAGAAACCTTATACTACAGACCTTGTACAAAGAACCCTTACAAACAGACCTTGTACAACTAACACTTACCTTCTGCCCAACTACCTGCCCTAGCCCAAGCCCATTGGCCTTATCACATTTCATGACTATTCATCCAATGCAGCATCTAAGAGGGATTGACTCTAACTGCTTCTTGGAGACTTCACCTTTTTATGATGAAGACTTTTCCATGCCACATACTACTTGTATTAAATAAATCGGTATGCTTTTCACCCATGAATCTGTCTTATGCCGATTCTCAGGCCCAGATGAAATGGGAAGAGGTAGAGTTTTGTCTCCGCTACAGTTCATGGAGCCAAGATTCTCCATGAACACCTTAAACGAACTCCTGAAGTCATTTAGCCAAGACATTAACCAAAGGCCTGTCCCTAACAAGGCTTAGTGCTAGGACCCAGGCCGGTGACAGAGATGAACAAGTCCTGGGCCCCCCGCCCTTGAGGGGAAAGAATCCAGTGAGCCAGGATGGTACTGTGCTGCTCAGGGGGCAACATCTGCTGTCTGCACTTAGCTCAGGCTGGAGGATGGGGAGACACCCAGGCTCATGCCTGCACCTGTGAGGCTGTGCCCAGTGAGGGTCTGCAGCTGCCCCCACATGGGACAGTCATATGGGAGGCCTTTACAATTGGTGATGGGCTTGCTGACAGTGGATCCGCACAACGATTCTGGGAGCACAGGGGAGTTATGACCCCTTCCACAGATGAGGACAGAGGCTCAGTGTCACCCACCTCCGCCACTTGCCAGCAGAACTGGAGTCCCACTCCAGGCCTTTCCATTACAGCCACTTCCTCTCGCTCCAGCTTTCACTGGGGCCAATAAGTGAGTGAAAATGATGGGGCTTAGCTACAGGGAGCTCACATGGATTCGAGTCCTCCTGGGACACTGGCAGTTCACAGCTCCAGGGTGATACCCAGAGAACAGTGAGACCAAGTGGCTCCAGCTGCACTTGTGGTATTACTGGTGGCAGGCTGAGGCTGGCCTTGCAGCTAGAAGGCACCACCCCAGGTGTATACAGCGCTGCTGCCCAGGCCTCCCGGACAGGACTGCTTGGCCCCTTCCCTGCCAGGCTCCTGCCTCCAGGACACGGGCGGCTCCGAGGCAGCAGCCATAGCTTCTGGAAGGCTTGCGTCTCTGCAGCAATGGATGGCAGACAGGAAGGAGGGATGAGACACTCAGGCACTGCATCATGCATTCTGATGACCAACGGGTTTGGAAAGCCCTGGACTTGATGCCCTCCAAGGCACTTTCTTTTTTATTTTAAGGCCGAGTCTCACTTTGCTGCTCAGGCTGGAGTGCAGTGGCTCGATCTCAGCTCACTGCAACCGATAACCTCCCCGGTTCAAGTGATTCTCCGGCCTCAGCCTCTCAAGCAGCTGGGATTACAGGCATACGCCACCATATCTGGCTAAGTTTTGTATTTTTGGTGGAGACAGGGTTTCACCATGTTGGCCAGGCTGGTCTGAAACTCCTGACCTCAAGTGATCCACCTGCTTTGGCCTCCCAAAGTGTTGGAATTACAGGCATGAGCCACTGTGCCTAGCCCATCCAAGGCACTTTCTAAGCCCGATTCATCAACCCTTGAGCTTTGTCCCTGGCGGCAGAACCTGGAGTTGTTAGCGCGATGCTGAAGTGGTGGGGGCAAGGGGGATCATCCCTTGCGTGGGCCCAGGCATCCCCATTCCATGCCCTGCCTCCAAGCTGCCAGGAGGACCCCTGGCAGAGTGGGAAGCTGGGTGTTTTCAGCAAACCTCTTGACTCTGAGCACTGTGAGCAGTTTGGGGTGGCTGGCGCTGAGGCCAGACGCTTGTGGTCAGAAAGCGGAAGCTTCCTCCTTGTGCTCTGTGGTCTAGGCCAGAGGCCCTAGGAACAGTTTTTGATGACAGATGAGCCAGGCCTACGTGCTAGGATGACATGTCTCGGGTCCAGTGACATGTGGACAAGCCTCAGCCCCACCAGAATGCCCTCCTGCAGGGAGAGTGCCGGCCTCACCTGCCGCCTCCGAGAAAGAGCCTTCCTGCCGCAGCTTGTCCTCAGGAGAGCAGGGCCACAGACAAGGCCTCACAGATCCCGGGACCCACCAGATCTCAGGCTGGGGCCCTGTCTGTCTGTGCTGCAGGGTGGTGACTCCTGGGGAGAAGTCAGTAGGCTAAGGGGGCAGAGCTGGGGAGAGGGTCCCCAGTGAGGCCCTGGGACAAATGATTTGGGGGGAGGGGAGAGTAAAGGACGGGTGTTGCTCATTTGCTCACGGGGTGTCTTCTGGGGTGGAGAGAGAAGGGAGAGCACTGTGCTGAGGCATCATGGGCAGGGCAGGCAGGCTCTAATGGGACAGGAGTCTCAGCATCTTAGGGGCTCGGGCCAGTCTGGAGGAGCAGAGTGGGGGGGCTGAGTGGTCCAGGAATGGACACCTGTCGGGCCTGCCCCACGCCAGGCCTTGCACACCATGGGGATTTACAGGGGCCTCAGCTGCAGATTGTGAGCCAAGACAGAGGTTCCTGATCCCACCGAGGAAGGGAGAGAAGGAAGTGAGGGGCAGAGGGCTGGGAAGGGGCTGGAGCTCTGAATTCACATCCCAGCTTCAGGCAACTAGCTGGATGGCCTGGGCACATTGCTTCATTCTCTGAGGCTGTTTCTTCAACTACCCGAGGGAGATAACCTCTCACTGGCAGGACCACTGAGAAAACGAAAAAACACCATCCTGGGTGGCCTCCTTTCCCCAGAGGCACAGGCCACCGATTGTGCACATCAGGACCAGCAGTGCCCCTTCGCGAATCCCGGGGGTTGCAGGGCAGCAAGCCCTGCACTGCCTGTGAGCTAGCGTGGGCCCCTGTGCCTCAGCCCCTTCGTGACTACATGTGCCAAGCTGAGTAACTGGAGCTCACGTGGGAGGAAGAAACTGAACCTGTGACCTCAAACCCCTTCGCTCAAAGCCCAGAGGAACTCCTGAAAGGGTGGAGACAGCGCCGTGAGGACAGAGGGAGAGTGGGAAGGCTTCTGGGTGCTGGTGGGGCAGGCAGAGCAAGTCCATGTGCAGTGAGGACTGAGGGGTGGCCACCAGAGGCTTGGGCCTGGTCCGAGTGTGGCCACTGCAGGGGAAGTGGCTGCCTGTGGCTCCGAGGGGCTGGAGGAGGAGGATGGTGTCCCTGGGGGATAGATGCCAGGAAGGCTGGGGTGGGGCAGGAAGAGTTGAAGGGGACACTCTCATGGGAGGGAGAAGCCCAGCATCTTGAACTAATAGGGGAGGGAGATGGGCTAGGGAGGCACTCCAGGACTGGGCGGGCCCCACAGGGAGGGCCTGATGTCTACCTGGGGGTGGTGATGCACATGAAGAGACTGAGCAGCTTCTCTGATGGAGTGGATAGTGGGGTGACCCTCCAGCAAACCTGTGGTGTAGTCACAGGGGACTGGGACACTCTGGGCCCCTGCCCCACCCACACCTGCAGGTACCTGGTGGAGAGAACTCGAGTTTCGCTTGGGGTGAAATCACTAGGCAGATTTACAAGGACTTCATCTGCCATCTGATGGGGCCTTCCACAGCGGGAGGGGCCAGGCCTGCAGTCTGGTTGGTCTACGGCCAGCCAGACGCTTTGCTGGTGCTGGCTTCAGGCCCGATTGTGATAAGTGAACAAGGGGCTGAGGGCTCTAGCCTGGACCCCACCCAGGAAGTAAAAGACAAAGCCTGGTGACTGTGGTTCTAACATCCCAGGAGCAACTACTGGAAGAATGACAGAGGATAGAGAAAGGCCTCCTCCAGGAAAACACCAGGGTCACATGTGTCAAACAGCAAAATAAGGTCTTCAGAAGATATGTGGAACTATAGTGCCCGCCTGCTTTCCTCCCCTCTGGGCCAAGTACGCTGGGCTGATGCTGTACTTGTCCATTTGCTGTGACACACTAAATTCTCTGGTGACACAATGAATGAGAGTGGGCACTATTAATAGTGGATGTGCTCCAACAGGCTCTTAGGAAGCTCTGGACTTGGCAATAGCCAAGCAGGTGATTATCCTGCTTTACAAATAGAAACTGAGGCTCAGAGAGCACTGGTGGCCTCAAGATTAGAACCTACACCTGTGTGATGGCCAAGCCCAGGTGCCTCCCACAGTTCCCCAAGGCCACATTTTGAGAAAGGCCCTGAACCGGAAGCTAGAAGGCCCAACTGTGAGCCCTGGTTCATACCCTGGATGGAGTGTCAAGGGGCAATGTGGAGTGGCATGGAAGGACAGGGAAAAGCGTCATAAGGGTATTTGAAGCAGCTTTTGGAGGCTGATCAGATTTCAGAGGGCAGGTGAGTAGGAGTATGGGCATGGGTAAGGCATTTCAGATGTGGGGAACTGGGAAGGCAGTGTCCCCGGGGGGATTATACGTGGTTGGAGAAAGGCTGGACACAGTTTCTGTGGACAGAAGTGAGTGGTGTGGTGGTGCAGATGCTGGAGAGAGATAAGGGAAACCTGCAACTCACCAGCCTCATTTCACAAAGGGCCACTTTGCTGACTTAGCTTGTTGCTTTCAACTTTTAAGTGGATATGTAGTTTTAAAGCTTTTGAATATTTCAGCAAAGTGTGAGTTGGTCAGTTTTAAAGTGAGCTTTCTATCAGCCTTTTTCATCTGTCTTTTCATCTGTCTTTCATCAGATCTCTGCTGTTGCTGGGACAGGGAGACCGAGCTCTCTGCGGAAGCAAGGATGTGTGCCCCACTCCCAGGCTACCCATCTTGGAGGAGGACTAATGAGGAGCTTGTGGGAGGAGGAGGCTGTAGGGCAGAGAGGAAGATTATGGGCCAGACAAAGCAGAGACTCAGGATGAGAGGGGGAGGCTACAGGGAAGAGCTGAAGAGAGCAAGGGACTGAGAGAGGGACGGGGCCAGCGCATAGGGAAACCAAGGGGCAGAGGAGCGAAAAGGCTGGGGATTGAGGGAGCAGAGAAGGGGCCTCTGAGGGGTGGCTGGAAGACAGAGTGGAGAGGAAAAATCAGAGCAGAAAAGAAGGGAGCGCTGTAGGGCAGAGGGCAGAAATGGGGGGCATTGAGGGAACTGGGAGCAGGGGAAGGGAGAGGAGGCAGAAGAGGGGGCAGAATGTAGGGAAACGATGGTTCAGATGGGGAGACTGGGAGATGAGAGACAGACCGAGGGTCATAACAAATAAATATTTTTGCTCCACTAATAGTTCCATTTCCTAGAAGGAGGTTTTCTAGAATTGATTTTTTTATGAATGTAAGGATACTCACTGACTATATTTAAGAAGCATGTATCATTATAAGACTTGTTTATACTTGCTGAACACATTCAAGTATCGTATATTAAACATCACCCTATTGCCCTTAGGTTTCGTAAAAGTACTAGCATGGAATGAAATGGGGCAACTAAGATTTCTCAAAAATCTTCAAATCTGTTACAGTCATCTTATCTGATCTGAATTACTTTAAATTTAAAGAAACAAATCAACTGGTTGAATTTGCATAGACTTGGGCTAGCCTCTGGAAATCAGGCCATTCTGTATGGGATCCCGGCTTTCTCCAGCAGCCGGTGGGGGGCCAAGGAAGACACAACCATTTATAGGATAATACCACCTGCGAAGGACTTGATTCCCAGTCCTGACTGAATTACTATGCGGAACTCTGAGGAGAATAACCAGGGATTTGTGACTCACTTTATTCAGGGAAACATCAGTCCTGTCCATTATTCCACTTAACTATGCCTGCAGGAGGGGGTTGTTGACTTGCCAATAACTTGAAAATGATTGAATTGTGTGGAAACACCTTTATTGTTATTGTTACCACAGTTAACAGTACAGATTTTCACACTTTTCCCCATAAAATGGGATAGCCTTGTCTTCTCAGCAAGTACTTCCTCTAGGGTTTCTCTTTTACCTTTACCCAAAAAGGATGATTGTCTTTACAGATACCCAGCTGGGAGAATGAGGAAGTAGTTCTGGGCTGGGCAAGAGAAAGCATGGAGTAACTTTGCATCAACAGGAACTTTCTCAAAGGCTGATTTTTTCAAGGAACCTTTCACCCCTAGCTAGTTCCGCACCCTGCTGCAGGCCCCCCTTGCAGCCCTTCCAACCCAATGGAAATGTGATATGCAAATCTCTCCTGAAATTTGTGCCTGGGATTCCAGCTGAGGTGTTTAATCACAGTGTCATTTGAATGACTTCTCAGGGTGGGGAAGACAGACTGAGAGAGAAAGATAAGGGACAGAACAGTGTCTTCGCTCTGTCCTGAGACCCCACTATTGCCACATCAGCTTGTCTCCTCTGGGGGAAAGGCACACATGGGGTGCCCGTGCTATTCAGTGCGAGCACACCTATGTCCTGTGCTTCTAGAACCTTGCGGTGTGTGGACGAGAATGGGGGGAGGCACTTACAAAGGGGAAGTAGTCTGCACCCTGTCCTTCTCCTCTAGGTGTGGGGGAATCCATGAAATCATGGAAATAAATGGAGGTGTGTCAGAAATGGCAGAGGGTCATCACCCCAAATGGATGACACATTCACTCCATGGCACCATAGTCCTCAGGGCTGGTTCCCTGACTGGGGCAACTAAGCAACTGACGGCTGCTCTTGGGCTCAATATCTAACTCCTCTTGAAGGGAGCTCAAGCCAAGCTGATGGTGAACTTGGCTGGTGGCCATGCCGGGCTACCCAGCGAGGGTCTGAGGATCCTGGGTAGGAATTGAGCCCATGGAGAGCTTGGAATCCAGAGAAAGAGGAGAGTCATTTTTACTTGTTTTAGGCTTGGCACACCTAAAACACGACAAGTTTTATCCAAGAATAATCAGTTGAAACATGAACTTGCCAGGTGTATTTGTCCATTACGAGCAATTTCATATGGTTTGATCAAATAGGAAACTAAATGGTGAGAAGACAGCTTGGTAAAGTCTAAATCTTTTCGGTTTAGTTGGGAGCTGGGGTGGGGGGAAGGGAACTGATATTCCCTGGGCACCTGCAGTGTTCTGGGACTATTACCAGTCGTTGATGGAGCGCTTCCTCTGAGCCAGGTACTGGATTAGGCACTTCATTAAGGGCTCAGTGAGAACGGCCACCTGTCCATGCTCAGGAAAGTTGTGGGGCTGGAATTCAGGTCCAGGTCAGCATTAGGAACTAGCTTCCAAATGCTGAGGGCTCCCCCGAGTCCGTGAGGAAGTGTTTACCTAGCGTGGAAGTGTTCCCTGGTGTACATTCTGCTGGGAGGGAGTGCAGCCCCTCTATTTAGGAAAGGCCTCTCCTTGCCTGGATTCTCCTGTTCCTTCTCTAATTTCCTCTGGGGCCTGTCCTGAGAATGTAAGGTGCCCAGGTGCCGTCTGAGCCGCCAGGTGGGCTTGGATTCCCACGTGACTCATGGACCAGACTGAAGCCAACCCTCCATTTTACAACTGGGGAAACCGAGGCCCAGACAGAAGGCAGAGTGAGCTGGTGGTCATGTCTGGATGGAACTCAGGCCTCTGGACCCGCTGACCTGCATCCTCCCCCACAGCTCATGGCTGGCTGCTCTGAGGTGTCCTCGGAGTTCTGTGAGCGCGACCCCTCCCTGTCTCCCTCACTGTGCACCTGTGGAAAGAGCCCAAGGGAGAGGTGGCACAAGAAATGCCGCCCTGTGAAGGGGGCTCCAGACCCTCCCGGCTCAGATTATGGAGAGGAAACCGTGGGCCTTCTCCCAGGGGCGGGAGGCAGCCGCCGCGAGGGGTCCTGGACGCTTCCCCACCAGGGTACCTACCGGCCGCTGGGAGCCCAGGGCGCGCCCCACCGCAGTTGTGCCCGCCGCGACAGGATCCCAGACGCCCCCAGTCCTGTCCGACCGGGCCTCGGGATCCCTACCCGGGCCTCTGCCTCCAAACCCGGTCCGGGACGCGCCCCAGCCCGATCCCCGCCCGCGCTCACCGCGCCGCGCTCGAAGTCGTTGTAGAACGGCTTGTCCAGCAGGTGCTTCTCGCTGCAGCCCGCCGAGCCCACGAGGCTGAGGTAGATGTAGTCGTCCGTGCCGGCGAACCACTGGCTGCCGGTGGCCACGGTGACGGTGTAGGAAGGCATGGCGCGAGCCGCGGGCGCGGAGAGCGCGGGGAGCCTCGGAGCCGCGGTCCCGGCGTCCGCGTCTGGCGCCGCAGCCTCCTCCCATCACTGACCCGGGGCCCCCGGTCCCGGCCCCGCCCCGGTCACCCCGGCCCCGCCCCGGCCTGGTCCCACGTCTCCTCAGGTACTTCCCTCCCACCCATCCCGCGGCGCCGGCCACTGGGGACCTCGCCTCGGGCAGGGTAGGGCCCGCGCTCCTGCGTCCCTCCTCAGCGAGGATCTGTTCCCGCATCCAGGGGACTGGGGCAACCTCGGCTGCCACCCTTTCGTTCACTGGGTCTCTACTGCATTGTTTCCACCCTGCGCCCTGCCTGCCTGCCTCGGCGTCGCCCAAGGCCACATTCCCGTAGGCGCTGGGATGGGGCTGCGGGGACCCCTAGAAATCTAGGCACAACCTCTGCCCTCCCCAGGTTCTCAGTGCCACGCCACGGTACTCAGAGAAGGGGCGCTCTGGGAGTCTGCAGGGGAGGAGCGACCCACCGGGGAGTCGGGAAGGCTTCCTGGAGGAGGCCACCCCAGCGCTGATACCCAGGATGGGTTCTGGAGAAGAGGCTCCCTTGGCGCCTTAGCAGAGGCCCTCTCCTTCTTCACTGGCTGGACCTACGGCTCCTGGTTGGGGGCTGGCAGGCAGGCGCCAAGGCTGCATCCAAGCCCGGAGATGACCAGTGGTCCCAGTGGTGTGGGAGGAGGTCACCGCACCTGGATGTGCGGGCTGTCTAGGGAGGCCAGTGCGCTTGGGGAGGCCGGAGTGTGTGGTACTAAGGGAGTCAGGCTTTTGTGGAGAGGGCTCAGTGTCACGCATAGAGGGTCGTGACTGGAAGTTGTCCAGGTTCTTGGCGTTTTGAGCAAAGTATTGGAAAAGAGGCCCAGCAAAGCAAAGAAAGAATGAAACAAAAGAACCAAAGCAGAAAATGAAAGTACAGTCCAGTGTGGGAGCCGGCCGAGCAGTGGCTCAAGGGCCCAGATACAGAATCTTCTTGGGTCCAAATATCCCCTATTCTGTTTCCCACTGGACACTTCATACTCACCTTATGTAAATGAAGGTAGCCCGCAACTGGTCTGATTGGTTGCAGAAAGCAGCCAACCAGAGGCTAAAATGAAGTTATAAAGCTCAAACTCCTGTGCAAACATCTGCTTGGTTGCAGAAAGCAACCAGTCACAGGCTAGGGTGAAGTTACAAGGTTATACTGCTATGCAAAGGAAGACTCCACTGGCAATCAGTCTGATTGGTTGTGGAGGGCAACTAGTTAGAGGCTGGAGTGAAGTTACAAAGTTGCAAACAGAATCAGACCCGCAATCAGTCTGATTTGTTGGAGACAGACAATTTCCCATCTGCCGGCAGAAAAGGTGGGGGGTTTGCAAAGGAAGTAGCCTGTGGTCCTTTTGCTAACTTAGGCGTGGAAAGTTAGGGTTTTCCCTTTAATTTAGTTCTAGGAAGTCCGCGTGAAACATCCTTAGGTTCTCTGACTCCAGACCCTATTCTGCCTCATCTCCCCCATGACAGACGTGATCCCTATAAATCTTTATGGGAGGCAGAAGGACTGAAGTTCTTTATTCTGTAACTGCTTCCTGTTGGCTTGGGGCATCGTCTCTACCTGTTGGTGATCATGGAACTCTCGCCCTACTCTGTCTAGTGAAGACAGGGTGGCTTCTTGATGGCAAGGGGTGGTGCCTTCGCCTGGAACTGGCAGGAAACCTTGTCACACAATCATCTGAAGCTCGATGGTCTCTATGTGAAAGGAAATGAATTAAAAGATTTAATGGGAATTTTGGGAGTGAATATCTATGCCATCAGGAATGTTTGCTGTAGAAATGTATTAAAATATTCTGCTTAACTACTGCAAAGGAAGTGATTCCATCCATTTGGAAGAAGGCAATTAAACCCCCCAAATTAAAAAATGGCTGCAATTATCCACCCTACAGTAAATATGCAACAAAAACACCAAGGAAAGTTGGTAGGCATTTCCTTATCTTTTGGCTGTCTTCTAAATAGGCACTTCAGGTTTCCCACAGGTTCACAGGTGTAGTGACTGATGGAAACTTCAGGTTCCTGGTCTGGGGCTTCTGATATTGCTGGCTCCATCCTTGAAAGATATATTCAACTATCTAATCCTAGTTCTTTGACCACAGAAGGTGTGACCAGTATTACCGAAAATGGTCCCTTCCATTTGGGTTGTAATTGTTGAGCAAGTGATCCCTCCTTCCACATTTTAACAAGTACCTTGTCTCCTGGCCTGATTTTGAACCAGTTGCCAGTGAGGGGAGACTTTGAATTCCAAACTTTGGTAAAGCCTGATGAAATTATCCTAGGTCGACTAGGTATGTTACTAAACCACTGTTTCTGGGTCAGGAATTAAGTCATTAGTTAAGAATGGCCTCTGTATAACATTTCGTAGGCAATTATATTAATTTTTGCTCCAGAGGTATTATGGATCCTTAAGAGGGCTACGGGCAGTAAGCTGACCCAAGTTTCTGATGTTTCCTGACATAGCTTAGCTAATATTTGTTTTAGAGTTTGGTTAGTCTTTTCTACTTTCCCAGAGGATTGGGGCCTCCATGCTGAATGTACATAGTATTTTATTACAAGAGCCTTAGCAACCCCTTGAGTTATCTGGGAGATAAAGGACAGGCCAGTATCACTTTGGAGGCTTTGAGGTGACCAAAACTGGGGCGTTATTTCTTTTAAGAGAACATTTATAACCTCATTAACCTTCTCTATTCTAGTAGGATAAGCTTCCACCCAACCAGTAAAGGTATACCAACAAAAAGGTAAAGGTAGTATTAACAAAAACTCATATCCTCTGCAAGCTGGCATATGTGTGAAACCTACCTGCCAGTCTTCCCTGGATAAGTTCCTCTCCTCGGCATTGGTTCTGTTAGAGGAGGCGTTTTGTTTCCTGGGTTGTGAAGTTTTCACAGTGAGCAGTGTTGGCAGATCTGCTTAGCCAGTGAAGCTAAATTAGCTCCAGTAAAGAGCTTGTTTACTATGGCCAGAGTCACATCCCTACCGCCATAGAAAGAGGCATGCACAACTTTTGTGACTTTCTACTGGGCTCTCTGAGGGAGATATGTTTTTGATCTCATACACCACCAGCATCCTTTTTTCTTTGTCTCTCTTGTTCCTTTAATAGCTGTTCTTCCTGTAGTGGGTACTCAGGTTCTATTGGGGAATCACAGAAAGGAAGTAGTGGTAGGATCTGTTGGGATTACACCGTGAGGGCTGTGGCTTCAGCTTCTCCATCAGCCTTGCTCTTCCCTTGTGCTATAGGGGTTGAGTCCCTTTGATGCCCCCTCCAATGAATTATAGCCACAGCCTTTAGCAGGTGTATTGCTTCCAATAGCTGAAGACTTTCAGGCCCACGCTTTATAGGGCGGTGTTTGCTAGTTAGTAGTCCCCTTTCTTTCCAGAACGTCGCCTGAGCATGAACCATGAGGAATGCATATTTAGAATGTGTATAGATGTTCAGCTTTTTTCCTTGTCCCAGTATGAATGCTTGAGTAAGAGCAATGATTTCAGCCTTCTGTGCTGATGTTCCGGGGGCAGTTGCTGGGCTTCGAGAATGGTGTTATGATTCACTACTGCATATCCAGCTTGGTGCTCCCCACTTGACACAAAACTACTGCCATTTGTGAACCAGTCATCCTCAGAATCTGGAAGAAACCGGTCTTTTAAATCAGGCCGGCTAATATATGTGTGTGCAATGACAGGCTTGCAGGAGTGATCAGCTATTTGGCCTGTGGGCAGCACTGAAGCTGGATTCAGGGTGATACAGGTTTTAAGGGTTACATCTGGATTGTCTAGGAGCATGGCCTGGTATTTGTTTAAGCTTTCCTCTCTCATCCAGATGTGTCCCTTTATCTCCAAGACTGATGGGGGGTTAGAACTTCCATTGGTGGGCCCAGGCTGATTTTAGTGGCTTCCTCCACTAGCATAGCAGTGGCTGCTATTGCCCGCAATCAATTTGGCCACCCTGAGGCCGCTCATGCCTGTAATTCCATCACTTTGGGAGGCGGAGGCTGGCCGATCACAAGGTCAGGAGTTCGAGACCAACCTGGCCAACATGGTGAAACCCCATCCTATTAAAAAAATACAAAAATTAGCCAGGCATGGTGGCATGCACCTGTAATCCCAGCTACTCAGGAGGCTGAGGCAGGAGAATTGCTTGAACCCAGGAGGCAGAGGTTGCAGTGAGCTGAGATCACACCACTGTACTCCAGCCTAGGCGAAAGACCAAGACTCTGTCTTTCTGTGTCTGGATTATTTCATTTAGCATAAAGTCCTCCAGGTTCATTCATATTGTCACAAATGGCAGATTTCCTTCTTTGTTGTGAGTGAAAAATAGTCCATTGTATGTGCATACATGCACACACACACACACATCCCATATTTTCTTTATCCGTTGATGGACATTTAGATTTTTTCCTTATTTTGGCTACTGTGAATGAAGCTACAATAAACATGGAAGTACAGAGCTCTCTTTGACATACCGATTTGATGACTTTGGATGTATACTCATAAGTGGAATTGCTGGATTGTATGATAGTTCTATTTTTAATTTTTGAGGAATCTTTATTCTGTTTTCTATAATGCCTGTTGCAGTTTACATTTCTACCAACAGTGTACAAGTGTTCTCTTTTCATGCCAATTGCCAATATCGGCATGAAATATTGCCCCTGCCAATATTCATTGCCCTTGCCAATATTCATTGTCTCTTGTGTTTTTTAAAATAGCTTTCCTAACAGGTGTGGGGTGATATCTCATTGTAGTTTGATTTGCAGTTCCCTGATGATTAGTGATATTGAACACCTTTTCATACACTTGTTGGCTATCTGCATGTCTTCTTTGACAAAATGTCTATTCAGTTCCTTTGCCCATTATAAAACAGGTTATTATCATTCTTTTGCTATTAGATATGAGATCCTTATATATTTTATATATTTGGATATTAACTCTTTATGAGATACATGGTTTGCAAATATTTCCCTCCATTCTGTAGGTTGCCTTTTCATGTTGTTGACTTTCTTTTGCCATGCAGAAACTTTTTAGTTGGATGTAGTTCTACTTGTTTATTTTTTCAGAAGTCCGTGCTTTTGGTGTAATATCCCCAAAAATTATTGCTAAGGCCAATATCAAGGAGCTTTTCGCCTATGTTTCCCTCTAGGAGATTTGGTTTCAGATCTTACATTTAAGTTTTTATTTCCTTTCAAGTTATTTTGAGTCCAATTTTGCGCATTAAAAGGATCTAATTTTATTTTTTGTGTGGATATGCAGTTTTCCCAATACCATGTATTGAAGAGATTAAATGATTATTAATTTTATTTGTAGCTACTGCAAATGGGATTACCTCCTTGATTTCCCTTTCAGATTGTTTGCTATCGTCATATAGAAATGCTACTGATTTTTGTATGTTGATTTTGTATCCTGACCTGATTTATCAGTTCCAATCATTTTTTGATGGAGTCTTTAAGTTTTTCCAAACAGAAGATCATACCATCTGCGAACGAGGGTAATTTGACTTCTCTCTTTGCAGTTTGGATGCCCTTTATTTCTGTCTGTTGTCTATTCTGGCTAGGATTTTCAGTACTATGTTCCACTAACACTGGTGAAAGTGGGCATCCCTGCCTTGTTCTGGATCTTAGAGGAAAGGCTTTCAGTTTCTCTCCATTTAGTACGATTCTAGCAGTGGATCTGTCATATATGTCTGTTCTCTGTTTATTATGTTGAGATGTGTTCTTTCTATCTTCAGTTTTTTGGTTTTTTTTTGAGACGGAGTCTCGCTCTGTCACCATACTGGAGTGCAATGGCACAGTCTCGGCTCACTGCAACCTCTGCCTCCCAGGTTCAAGCAATTCTCCTGCCTCAGCCTCCTGAGTAGCTGGGACTACAGGAGCGTGCCACCACACCTGGCTAATTTTTTTTTTCTTTTTTGTATTTTTTAGTAGACATGTGGTTTCACCATGTTGGCCAAGATGGTCTCTATCTCTTGACCTCGTGATCTGCGCACCATAGCCTCCCAAAGTGCTGGGATTACAGGCATGAGCCACTACGCCCAGCCCTATCTCCAGTTTTTTTAAGGGTTTTTGTCATGAAAAGATGTTGAGTTCTCTCAAATGCTTTTTCAACATCAGTTAACATACTAATATGGTTTTTGTTTTTCATTCTGTTAATATGATGTGTTACACTGATTGATTTGTATATGTTGAACCATACTTGGACCTCTGGGATAAGTCACACTTGGTCATAATGAATGATTATTAATGTGTCATTGAATTCAGTTTGCTAGCATTTTTTGAGGATTTCCGCATCAGTATTCATGTGAGATATTGGCCTATAGTTTTCTTTTTTTGATATGTCTTTGTCAGGTTTTGATATTGAAGCAGTAATGACCTCATAGAATAAGCTTGGAAACATTCCTTCCTCTTCTACTTTTTGGAATAGTTTGAGTAAGATTGATATTCTTAAGTGTTTGATAGAATTCAGCAGTGAAGCTATGGGATCTCATGCTTTTCTTTGCTGGGAGAATTTTTATTATGGCTTTGATCTTGTTACTTGTTTTTGGCCCATTCAGATTTTGAATTTCTTGTGGTTGAATTGTAGGTTGTGTGTATATAGGAATTTATCCATTTCTTCTAAATTTTCCAATTTTTGGCATATAGATAATAGCCACTAATGATCCTTTGAATTTCTGCAGTGTCAGTTATAATGTCTTCCTTTTCATCTCTGATTTTATTTATTTGGGTCTTCTCTTTTTCTTAGTTAGTCTGGCTAAAGTTTTGTAAATTTTGTTTATTTTTTTTAAAAAAATAACATTTCATTTTTATTGATTGCTTGCATAGTTTTCTTCATTTCAATTTTATTTATTTCTACTCTGATATTTGTTATTTTGTTCTACTAATTTTGGATTTGGTTTGTTTGCTTTTGCCTTTTTAATTCTTTAAGATGCATCATTAGGTCATTTATTTGAAGTTTTTCTTCCTTTTTGATGTAAGCCCTTATTGCTGGAAATGTTACTCTTGGTACTGCTTTTGCTGTATCCCATAGGTTTTGGTGCATTATCATTTGTTTAAAGAAAATTTTCAATTTATTTCTTAATTTCTTTATTGATCCGCTTGTCATTTAGGAGTATATTGTTTAATTTCCATATGTTTGTATAGTTTCCAAAATTCCCCTTGTTACTGATTTCTAGTTTTATTCTATTATGGTTAGAAAAGATGCTTGATATTATTTCAGTTTTCTTAGACTGTTTTGAGTCTTGTTTCATGACCTAACATATGGTCTGTTCTTGAGAATGATGTATGTGCTGAGGAGACAATGTGTCTTCTGCAACCTTCAGATGAAATATTCTGTAAATACCTATTAGGTCCATTGGTCTATAGTGCAAATTACGTCTGATGTTTCCTTGTTGATTTTCTGTCTGGAAGAGCTGTCTAATGCTGAAAGTGGAGTGTTGAAATCCACAGGTATTATTATATTGCAGTCTATTTCTCTTTAGCTCTAAAAACATTTGTTTTATTTATCTGGGTGCTCCAGTGTTGGGTGCATGTATATTTACAATTGTTATATCCTCTTGCTCAACTGATCCCTTTATCGTTGTATAATGACTTTCTTTGTCTCTATTTAACAATTTTTGTCTTGAAATCTATTTAGTCTGATATAAGTATAGCTACTCCTCTTCTTTTTTGGTTTCTATTATAATTAAATATCATTTCCCATGCCCTTATTTTCGGTCTGTGCATTGCTATAAGTGGTTTGTTTTTCACAGGCAACAGATCATTGGCTCCTTTTTTTTTTTTTTTTTTTTTTTTAAATCCATTCAACCACTCTATATCTTTTTATTGGAGAGGGTGTTTCATTTACATTCAATGTTAATATTGATAAGTAAGGACTTATGTTTGCCATTTTGTTATTTATTTATTTTTTAGTTGTTTTGTGATCTTCTCTCCCACCTTTTCTTGCTTCTTGTCTCCTTTTCAGTGAAAGTATTTTTTTTTTCTGGCGATATGTTTTAATTTCTTGCTCTTCAATTTTTGTATATCCATTGTATGTTTTTAGATTTGAGGTTACTGCGAGGCTTGCAAATACTATCTTATAACCCATTATTTTATGCTGATGAAAACTTAACACTGATTGCATAAACAAATACACAATCAAGCAAAAAGAATTATAAAAACCTCTACATTTTAACTTTGTTTCCATGCTTTTAAGATTTCTGTTATTTATGTATCGTATTATACTATCTATGTCTTGAAAAGCCATTGTAATTTTTTAAATCAGTTCATCTTTTCCTGTTTCTACTTAAGATATAAGTAGTTTACATACCATAATTACAGTGTTAAAATATTCTGTGTTTTTTGAGGACTTACTGTTACCAGTGAGTTTTGTACCTTCAGATCATTTCCTATTGCTCATTAATGTCCTTTATTTCATATTGAACTCCTTTTAGCATTTCTTGGAAGACAGGTCAGGGTGTTGATGAAATCCCTGTTTATTTGATTATTTCTTCTTCTAGTGTAAATCTATTGTTCATTCCCTCTGGCAAAATTTTCTTATTGTCGTTATTATACTTTTCAACCCCAAAGTTTCCGTTTGGTTAATTAATTTTTGAAAAAAAATTTTTATCCATTATTGGTATTTTAAAATTGATAAGAAATTATCATCATGTTTTATTTTTTAAGCATGCTTTCTTTTAGTTTTTGAACATATTGATAATAATTACTTTGAGTTTTTTTCTGCTATTTCTGACATCTTGACACTCACAAATGCAATTTGTCTTGCTTGGCTTTTTTTCTGGTGTATGGCTCTGTCTTTTCTCTGTCTCTGCTTGACTCCTATTTTTTTGTTCAAAACTTGTTCTAGCCATTCACAATACTCATTTCTGCCCCCCCCCCATTATGTTACTGTTGTTTGTTTATTTGTTTAATGACCTGACTAGACTATATAGTGAAGTGAAGTCTATTTCCTCCACAATGTGTGGCCTCTGATGTTGCTCCTGAGGGAGGCACAGCATTGGACACATTTTCTCTCAAGCTGGAATTTCAGTGCCTTTAGTAGTGCTCTCTTTGTCTCTTTCTCTGATCTGTTCACTTGTTTGCCTCTTTTGGTATAATAGCCAGCTGTTAACCTCCAGCAATTGCTAGATAATTGCTCTTTTGTTTTTTGACAGTTCTTTTTAGGGGCATAAATTACTCCACAGTCTGATCCAAATATATTTGGTTTCCTTTGCAGGAGCAGTTTTTAAGACAAGACTTTGATGTTTGTTTTAACTTCAGGAAGGCTCTTCTTAGCTGTCTCTTTCTTTGATTTTTATTGTATATTTCTAGCTGGTTTATGGTTTAGTTTGTTGCTTTCATTAAGCTGCCATTAACCTATTAATTGCTTACCACCAAAATATTCATTGTTTTTGACAGTGCCCTTAGGCTTGAACTTCCCCACGTTCGGTTCCAAATAAAGTCTGTCCCTTTAAGGAGACCGAGAGACTTTTCTTCTTATGGCCTACCTCTCCCACTAGGCAGGTCCTGTAGTCCCCCTACTACTTCTCTAGCCACTACTCTATAGGTGGTGGTGGGGACAATGTCATGCTTTTCTCAGTTGTCTTCCCTTCTCTATGGGTGGGGCACTGGATGGGGCAGTAATTTCTGTTTTTCTGCCTTTTCTGGAATGGAGACTTCACTTCTGCCATAGAATCTCTGTCCTGTGAGTGTAGTGGAGTGAGGACATTCAGCATCAGTATTCTTGGCTTGCTGCACTAGGGATGGAACTTGTGCCTTAAGAGTAGAGGCTGAGTGGAAGAAGGAAGCTTCAGATTCTTGGTCAAACTTTCCTGTAATAGAACTTCTGCAATATAGATCCAGAGATGGGGATGGGAGTGCCGGTAGTCTACGCAAGACTGGGAGCTGAGGGGAGAGGGGATCCTGTTCTTTTGGCTGCACATCTCTGGAGCAGGGTTTCTGTTTCACTGAACTTATTGCTGGGGAGGGAGGAAATGAACACCACAGATTCTCACTCCTCTCACTGAGATTGGTAGGTTTTCTTGGATTTCTTCATTTGCTGTCTGCCCTTAGAACAATTTCTATACACTCCAACATTTTTGTTTGTTTGTTTTTAACTTTCACCAGTTATGGTTGTTTTACTATAGAAAATGTCTGCAGAGCTCTTCAGGGCGTCATTCTGTACATGCTTCTCCCATAATTGATTTCCAACACCTACAGAGTGAATTCCCCCTTTCAAATGAAATCCTGCAAGGAAGCATATAAAAGTGGCGATATACTGGTTGAACATAAAGTGAACTAATACAACACAGGGGCTGGAAATTCTGATTGATTGACTTTTTTCTTGTTGCTGTTCCATGTCCTGCCTCACCCTCATCCTCTAAGCCCGGCGTCCCCAAACTTTTTACACAGGGGGCCAGTTCACTGTCCCTCAGACCGTTGGAGGGCCGCCACATACTGTGCTCCTCTCACTGACCACCAACGAAAGAGGTGCCCCTTCCTGAAGTGCGGTGCGGGACCGGATAAATGGCCTCAGGGGGGCCGCATGCGGCTCGCGGGGCTGTAGTTTGGGGACGCCTGCTCTAAGCCCTAGATGTAGAAGAGAACTGTTGGAGAATCATTTACCTTTGGGATGAAGCACCATTCTGCACATTCACTCTTCACAGACTTGCCCTACCCGTCCTCAGCCATTCCCGGCTCCACCCTTCCCACACATACCAGTCAGGATGCCATCAAAGGCACCGAACCACGAGGATATGTGTACATACGAAGAGATTTGTTGCAAGGCATTTGCTGACATAATTGTGAGAGCTGGCTAGGCAAGCATGAACTCCATAAGGCAAACCACTCAGAAGGCCAGGCTGGAAATTCTCAGGCAGGAGCTGATGCTGCTTTCCACAGGGTGCATTTCTTCTTCCTTGGGCCCATTCTTAGGGCCTTTCAATTGACTGGTTCAGGTCCACTCAGATAATCCAGAATAATGTCCTTTAAATAGAGTCAACTGATTATAAAGTTTAATTACAACTACAAAATACCTTCACAGCAATACCTAGATCAGTGTTTGGTTGAATAATTGAGTACTATAGCCTGGCCAAGTTGACAAGCAAAACTGACCATCACACTATGCTTCAACCACTGTGAAGAGCTTCAGCCATGGTCTTTCCCGAGCAGTTTACATCTTCTCATTCCCATGAAATCCTGGCACATTTCCGTCCCTTCATCTGGAGTGCTGTTCTCCTCCTCCTCTGTGTCCTGATCTCCTCCTGCACAAGTGTTGCTTCTTCCATGGATCCCTCCTTGACTCTTTCAGGCAGAGTGAGTTGCTCCTTTTCTGAGCTCCCAGGACCTTTGTTCAAGCCCAGATTTTGGCACATCATCACTCATCCCACCAGCATTTGCTTCTGTCTCCATTCCCCCACCATATTGAGGGCAGGGACTATGTTTTATTTCTTTATTGGTCTCCAGCCTGATGCCAAGAGAAAGGTAGAGCTGTAAATGTATCCTAGTAGGTTAAGTTTCCAGGGAGCCTGCAACTTGCTATGAAACTATGGCTTTTGTGGTTGGCAAAGCAGACAGGCGGCATAAAGCTAAGCTCAAGAGAGCAACGCTAACTTCCCCCCAGCTGACCGCATGATCTCCTGACTCACGGAGTGGAGCTTGCGGCATGTCCACAGGAAGCCCCGGAGACACTGCCCCATAACTGCAGCAGGACAAATGTACTTCTTCAGCAGGACAACATAGCACTGGTCCTTTTGCTGGTCAGAAAAGTGACTTTCCCGACAGTCACTTTCCTCCAGAGGGTATCTTGTATTACTGTGTCTTCTTTTGGCCAGCTCCAAACATTTACAGCCTATTTCAGTTTCTTCTGGCCTATTTGCATAATTAAACAGAATTAAGCCCTGCCTACCACTAAGAACTAAAAAGAAAAGCTTATTTGTTGGAGATTTAGAGAAAGAAAGAAAAAGAAATCAGTTGTCAAGACCCTATTTTCCCAGCTCTGCCTAGGATGGAGGAAGCTCGTAGCCCTGATAGACCTCCCCTTAGGATGGATGTTGACAGCTCCTCCCCACCCACTGCTTGTTTAGTTTTCATCTGTTCTATCCCAGGAAGAATTAGAGGAAGAAGCGTACCTCTTAAGGTGTCTCTGTAACTTTGTAACGATACTGCTGAAAAGACAATGATGAAATGTCGATTGCAGCTTCTTTTTAAAATTTTTTTATTTTTATTTATCTGTAATATTTGCATATATTTATGGGGTACATGTGATACTTTGTTACATGTATAGAATGTGTAATGATCAAGTTATGGTATTTAGGGTATCCATTACTTCAAGCATTTATGATTTTTACATGTTGGGAACATTTCAGATCTTCTTGTCTAGCTATTCTGGAATATACGATATATTATTGTTCACTATAGTCTCCCTACTATGCTGGCAAACATTGAAACTTAAACCTTTTATCTAATTGTATGTTTGTACCCAATGAGCAACTTTTCTTAATACCCTCCCACCCCACAACCATTCCCAGGCTTTGATAACCATCATTCTATTATTCTCCGTGAAATGCACATTTTTAGTTCCCACTGTTGTACCCGAGCGAGTGAAGGAATGTGCCACACTCTGAGATTGAATTATGAGTCTTTTATTAAGCTGGCAACTGAGAATAGCTAACACCCAAAATTCTCTTGGCCCCGAAAAAAAGTTAGGTGGCCTTTTACACACTAGTTTTAACAGAGAGGGGGAACCTAGCTGAAGTAAAGTTTTTACAAAAGTAGAGTAAGCAAAAAGTTAAAAGATAAACTGATAAATAAGAAATAAAACAGTGCCAGGTGTGAGGGGTAAAGCTGTCATGAAAGACATACAACTTATAGATAATGGGGGCTCCGGGCGCTCCCTGCACCTGCATTCCCAGGCTCTGCTGATAACACTTCACTCGGCTTCCTATCAACAAACACATTCCTGGGTGCCCAGTGTCAGCCTGACCCAGCTTCATACTATAGTTACATACTCAATGGGGAGAAAATAGCTAAAATGAAGAAGCCAAGATGGAGTCTGTCTGGCTCAAGAAGCTAACATAAAGCCTGAACAGCTTTTAGTCTGGGAAGGGGAGAGTTAGTTTTAGCTGGCAGAAAGCAGGTTATTACACCACATGAGTGAGAATATGCAACAATTGTGTTTCCATGCCTAGTTTATTTCCCTCCAGTTCCATTCATGTTGCTTATTGCAGCTTCTTGAGTCCAAGGTCAGAGCTCAGTCATTTTTGGGTGAGTTTTCCGCAATCCTCCTCCCCGTTATGCCTTTCAGAACAAGACCAGGCTTTTGCCCATTGGCTTCTTTCCCCTCTTCAAGGCTGTGTCATCAGAAATAGGCAGGGCACCCAGCACTACCTTTCCTTGGCATGTGCTTTCCTAAGACCCAAGTAGATTTACCATCCGTGGCTCAATTCAACTACTCCGTTGCACTTAGGAATTTAAGGAACATTCTTCTCACTGGAACTTCTTGACTAAGTGCAAAGATACACTTCAATCCATGAAGCACACAAGACTCAAATAGACTTGTTGTATTTGTGATTAGCGTGAACTCAATTCCTGTTTTTTCAAAAGGGAGAGCAATTCTCATACTCATGTTGAAACTCGTCTGACATTGTTTCTCCCAAGGTTAGATAACCACGACAGAGCATCTCTACAAGCCCTAACTAAACACACATAAGAGAAATAATTCCACCCAAGTCTGAGTGTGGGTCTCTCCCCAGAGGCCTGCGCTAACCCCCTGCCTGAAAGGGCCACTGATTATTCTCCCCGCTTTACGCTGTGGGAGCTTCTTCATTGCACTCACCACTACCCAGTACTGTTTTCGTCTTTCCCTGTTTATTGCCTGTGTCTTCTACTAGAGGCTGAGTGCTGTGTGATGTGATCTCAGTTTTGTTCACTTTCACATGTTATCCCCACAACAAGCGTTTGTGGTGAGGCGTGGGTGGGAAAAAGGGAAATAATAATTTTTTTTTTTTTAAGGCAGAGTCTCACTCGTTGCCCAGGCTGGAGTGCAATGGCATGATTTCGGCTCACTGCAACCTCCACCACCCGGGTTCAAGCGATTCTCCTACCTCAGCCTCCCAAGTAGCTGCGATTACAGGTGCTCACCACCATGTCCAGCTAATTTTTGTACTTTTAGTAGAGACAAGGTTTCGCCATGTTAACTGAGCTGGTCTTGAACTCCTGACCTCAGGTGATCCACTTGCCTTTACCTCCATAAGTGGTGATTACAGGCATGAAACACTGTGCCCAGCCGGGAACTAATAATTTCTTAAGCACTCTGTGCTAAGACATTTTGTATACCCTAATTCACTCATTCTTACAACAGCCCTGAGAGATGACTGTCGTAACTCAGTTTTACAGAGAAGGAAACCCAAGTTCCAACATCTCCTAAATGGCATCTTGTGTGTTTGAGTGTTTCAAGTCTGTGAGGAGTGCAGTCAGTATCCAAGAAAGTGCCACTTAAGAGTGAAAAGGGCTTAAAGAAGGAAAATGCTCTGGTATGATGAAAATTTAATACCTAAAGATGTGGATTATGGATGTGATGTCAACTAACTTTTATTGGGTTTCATGCTGTTGGGTACTCCATTGGGCACCTTATTTGGGTAGATATTATTCTCATCCTCGTTTAGCAAATGGAGAAACTAAGATAAACAGGGATCAAGTAATATTCCCAGTGTCACATAGCTAGTACTGATAGAGCTGGGATTTGAATCTTGGTCCTCTAACTTCAGGGCCCAGATCCTAAACAAAGATGTGGGGAAGAAGGGAGGTGTAACTTGTAAAATGAATGAAAAAGAATGCTTTCCTCTCAAGTTTTAGATTTAGGCATCAAGCATTTTTGATGCATGAGACTGATGATAATGGCATCAACTAATTTGCATGGCACTTCTTACATTGCAAAGCATTTTCTCACAATCAAGTTTATGGTGATACTCCTATGGCTTTGGGATGACTTTGAGAAATAGGAGAAGTTGGTGTTCATTGCTTTTCTCAACTGACAGTTGAGAAAGAGAAGCTCAGAAAGTTAAAGTGACCAGTATTTACATAGCAAGTCTATTCCACAGTCAATCTATTCCATGAGGCTCACTCATCCAGGACTGCAGACTGGTGGAATTTCATACCAGATGCCAGCTTTTTGTGTCTGGAACTAAAGTTTCTTCTTAGGGAGCAGGAAGAGGGAAGCCTGAGGTCAGAAAGTGGGTAGCGAGGTTGAACCCTGCTCCTCTTCACCCAAAGATGTAAATTGGGGACAGCAATTTACATCTTTGGTCTCAGTAAGCTGGTGTGGCCATAGCCCTGAGATTCTGAACTGGTGGCAAAGTTAAAAGCTACTCCTAGTAAGAATGGTGGAGGGGAGGGAAGAGCACAATCCAGGAGACTGGTCCTCCTGATTTTCATCTCAACAGTAGGCTCCCAAATGTAGCAAAGAAGGCAGAATATGGAGGGTAACTCTAGAATGAGACCACATTTGTCATGTGGCTGGAGGTCTCTTTGATACCCCAGATCACTGCTTGAGGTGTCAGAGATGTCTTTAAGGCTTCCTGTCTTTTGAGAAGAAGCTGACTTTATTACCAGCCACTCAGCACTTAGAATTGGATTTGCACGTAGTAGGTGAGTAATAAATGTTGACTTGATTAATTTGCTTTTTGCTTAAATCCTGATTTTTATAATCATGCAAGCCTCTTTGTCCTTTAATTATTTTACATGTTGTTCCCTGTCATTTAATCTTGTCTAATAAACTCAAATATTTTACTTATGGGGTAGTGAGCTGACAACAGGACAGCTAAGTCTCTGTATCAGCCTTGTAACTCAGTTCACAGATGCTCAAGGCATCCTCCAGGCATGAGCTATCTGCCTCCAGACTTCCTTTTAAATTTCATTTTCTTTCTTTTTTTTTTTTTGACTATTACAAACGTTTATTTAGCAAAAAGTCTAATATGAAAATGTACATGACCTAATTTTTACATCATAGTAAAACAGGCCCTATGGAGAGAGGACATGGGTTTCTCCGCTGAACAGCCATTATTTATACTCGTTCCAAGGCTTCTAAAATGATGATACTATTTCCTCGTATTACCACCATTCCAATATTATTCTGTTGTCCGCTAGTCGCCATCTCCACACATTCATCTATCACAAGATTCATAAAGGGTCAAATCCCAGCAATATTCCTTGGACATGTCTGCCACCATTTAATTTCTTTTTTTTTTTTTTGAGACAGAGTTTCGCTCTTGTTACCCAGGCTGGAGTGCAATGGCACGATCTTGGCTCACGGCAACCTCTGTCATCTCCTGGGTTCAAGCAATTCTCCTGCCTCAGCCTCCCAAGTAGCTGGGACTACAGGCGTGTGCCACCATGCCCAGCTCACTTTTTGTATTTATAGTAGAGATGGTGTTTCACCATGTTGACAGGATGGTCTCGATCTCTTGACCTCGTGATCTACCCGTCTCGGCCTCCCAAAGTGCTGGGATTACAGGTGTGAGCCACCGCGCCCAGCCCCTCACTCATAGTTTTAATCAAGATAAAATAGATGGCAGGAGATAATTATTTAGCTTTGTCAATATAACAGAAAAACTAATTGTCATACTTCTCCCATTTGCTCCATTATATTGGAACACTGGACAATGTTTGATACTCTGTGTCATACTCATTTTCTTAAATTTTATTTAAAACTTTAAAAATATTATTAAATTGATTTGCCAAATATCTCAACACCACAGCAATTTATCAAACGTATCTCATGTTTCAAAATTCTTGTTTTAGAATCACATCGAAATTATTTAAAATTTAACTTAATATGTGTCACAAAATATGCCAACACAAAGTATTGAGTAGTTGACTTGGTAACAAACCTAATAATGAATTATTAAGTTACGTAACTTTTATCTGTAACTAGTGACTTCAAAAGGAACAAGTTCAGTAAAAACTTTTTTTTTTTTTTTTTTTAGAGACAGGGTCTCGCTGTGTGGCCCAGGCTGGAGTGCAGTGGCTATTCACAGGCGCGATCCCACTACTGATCAGCATGGGAGTTTTGACCTGCTCCATTTCTGACCTGGGCCGGTTCACCCCTCCTTAGGCAACCTGGTGGTTCCCCGCTCCCGGGAGGTCACCATATTGATGCTGAACGATCGGCATAGCGCACTGCAGCCCAGAACTCCTGGGCTCAAGCGATCCTCCCACCTCAGCATCCCGAGTAGCTGGGACTACAGGCACGTGCCACCGTGCCCGGCGCAGTAAAAACATTTCAAAAAAATTATTTTTAAAAATACAATGAAGACATGAAACTTCTATGTTTAAAAAAATTGTCAAGACAACTTTCTTCAAACCAGAATATATACTAGTTTATTTTTATTTTTATTCTCTCACAATTATAGAGAATCAGGCCAAAAATAAAGTTAGAAATTATTCAAGAATGTCAGATCTGCTTCAAGTTATTTTTATAAGATAGAGAGTGCACTGGTGCAATCTCGGCTCACCGCAACCTTTGCCTCCTGGGTTCCAGGAATTCCATCACAACTGTGCTTAAGTTTCTCTCCTTCCCCAGCTCCCGGACTCTGCTCTGCCTTCAGTCTGAGCCAACATACAAACCCCGTTTATGCCCCTCCTAAGAACAGGCTGACTTCTGGGTGAAACATCCCCTAAGTCTGAATCTGATTTTGCCATTCTCCACTCTTCCTCCCACCTTCCTTCTCATGTTGTTCGCTCCTCCATAAAAAACACTGCCCCCTAGCCTGGTAACAGAGACTCATCTGAAAACAAAACAGAAAAAGGCTGACACAGTTCACAGCTATCAGCCGACACACTAAAGCATCTGTGAGTGAGCAGAAGGAGGCTTCACTTTGGAGTGGTTTCTATGACTCTGTTTACATTCAAAGGGACAGAAGAGTGTAAGACTGTGTTGTTGCCCTGACAAGGTCCCATTCTTTACTATAAAGTGCAATCTTAGTTGTCCTTGAGTTAACTTGAATTGAGGTATTTCTTCTTTCGAAAATACAAACTTGTGTAGTTATGTAGCAGGAGAGGTGGTATGTTCCTGTCTTTTTTGGTGAGGGGCTCAGATGTTACATTACCCCTCATTTCTTCCTTCAGGAGAGGACGGCCTTAGTGTGCTGAAGACGAGTTAAGTCATCAACACTCAAAGACCCCATCTTTCGAGCAGTATAGAACACTTCCTCTTGTTCCATCCTTGAGAAAGCCTAAGAATGTCAAATAGAAAAGTGGTACAATTTTAAAAAGGGTTCCATCCTTTTAACAATCACCACTGAGGAGAAGCCACACATGCAGACTCCTTTAGATAGTTCAGCTACAGCTACTTTGGCTGAGGTTTACACTGCCAACTTCCGGCAGCTTACTTAGGTTATCTCCTTTCAGGGCTAGAATTAGATTGCTGGAGCAAAGGGCAGCTTGCTTTATTAAGTTACTTAAAAATTGGGCTCCCCAAAATGTCACCCTATTGTGACAGGCTTCTAACAGTATCATCTGTTACCTGTGCCCTTCTGCCTTAAAAATAATGAAAGAACACTATTGCAAAAAGTTAGATTATTAATCTATTCGCATTTTACCCAATCTATAAAGTTATTATATACTGAAAGAAAATTGTAACCAGGCAGGCATGTGCTGGATTGTATTGAAATGTCAACAAAGTCTAATGATTCAGCATCAAAAGGCACTACTTTTATGCTTATGGTAGAAAATTGTATTATTTTAAAATACTTCCATGATGCCACAGAACGTGACTATTTTAAATGTTCATCCTTGTCAGCTGTGAGTAATTTTGCTGTGTACTTACCAAAAGTCACAAACCATAAATATTACTTTGTCCCATAAGAGTTATCATTTCCAGTAAAATCCCATGTACTTCCTGCAGCCAGTACTTGAGACCCGCACACCTCATACTGTCTAAGTGCAGGTCTCTCGGCTTAGGCACTAATGGTTTGTCTAACACACCCATGGGACTGACTGCACTGTGGTACGCACAGTAGAAAATGACAGAAATTTGCAAACCGAGTAATAAAAAGTAGTCAAGAGTGGTAAGTGCATTATGTATGTAGACATCGTTAGAAATACAATGGCAAGAAATCGTTTCTGCATGATTATTTGCAAGGGCAAAGGTTCAAAACGTTCAAATTCATTAAGAATGAATTTAGTTTGATTAAAACATTCTGAATTATGGCCACAAAAGAGATAATATCTATAATTTTCAAAAAACGTGAATCCTTATAAAAACCATAAGAGATATAAGAAATAGAATGCCGAAAGGTTAATAAGCTCTGCAGTATGTTAATTTTGAATCTCTCCATTTTTCTAATCACTACTTCTTATGACCTAGTCATAAATGTTGGCCCTGGTGTTTGACTGAAAACCCACTTAGTGACTTCATAGCCTTACCTCCAGATCCCATGCTCTTTCTCTATCAAGAAGGTGATATGGCAAACTCAGGCCATGCCTGAATGCCAAGGCACGAAGATAGAAGTAGTATCTGGTATAAACACTTAGAGGAACATAGTTATTAGCATTAATTAGCTCCAAGAAGTACCTTCGCAACTCATTCCTGGAGAAAGAGAAACAACAAAACCAACACAGGACCATGTTAGTTCACTGGGCTATCTTCAAAAACATTATTCTTATGTAGGAAATTTGGTAAAGCTGTCATGTGCTCTAGTTTATTAGAATTCATGAAATAACTCACACTGGATAGAACCTGATCTAGCGAAGAAATACAAGAAAGCATGCAACTTTCCCAATTCTCTTTGAAAACTCAGAAAAAAACTTGTACCAGAAACAAAACATAAATGTAAAAACTGTGTTAATAAACTTGATTTTCCCCTATGATTTCAAAGACATATTCACATTTAATATGGAGAAAAACGACATAATCTTAAGAAACATGGCAAAGCTTCAGCTTTTTTATTTCTTTGAAAACATGAAAGGATTCAATGGGAAATTCCTTATAAATAGAAACATGTGGTAAGGTCTTCAGTTGTTCCAGTTCCACATGAAGATAAGAACTCATTTCTGAAATAAAACCTATGAATGTAAAGAATGTAGAAATGCCTTCATTTACATGGTATTTGCTCCAAGACCCATGATAATACGCACTGGAGATAGACCTTATAAATATAAGAAAGCACATTGGATTGGAACCCTGGTAGATTACCAAATACAGAAAAGTTTATAGTTTTAAGAATTTCTTGAACATTGATGTGAAAACTTTCCCTAGAGGGAAATTCTACTGATGTTCATAAATTGAAAAGCCTGATGCAAATTCATTCTTGTATAATCTTCAAAAAGATACATAAGTAAATGTTATCCTACTTCCATTTTGTTTCTCAGTGATTCTTCATTGGAAAGGGTCTCTGTATTACTTCCACTTCTTTTACAAGAAAACATGGAGGTTACAATTTTGTAGATAATTTTAAAACAATACTACATGCATTTAATAGGCAGTTGTTAAGTCAGTTAACAAAACTTTTCTCCAGCTATTTAAAAATATCACACTGTGCTACTAGAATGGATCCAAATTCTGTTTTGAAACACATGCAGGTGTGTTCCTACGCTAATGTCCAAATAGGGCCCAGCTGCTTGCAGTCCATTCTGAATCCAGCACCCCAAGTTTGGGATGAGGAGAAAGGTGATGGCCTCCTCTGTACTTGTGCAGCTGACTCGGGGCTCATTCTTGAGCGTTCCATTGCACAACTCAGACTTCATGCTCACTCCCAAGACACCACAATAGTGATCAGATGACAGAAATGATGGATGCCATTTATTAGCTGTCACTATTATGGGGCAGGAATACTCTTTACACCTCCAACGGTAGAAAGATCAGAGAGAGACATCTTGGCTAAACTAAACTCACTTTATGAGATGCCTTCTGGTAGGATGCCGGCCTTACACACTGTTTCTCCTGAGTTGGGTTAGAAATGAAACCCCAAGGTGCTCAGCATCGGTCACCCCTGGCCACAACAGAATGTGGGGATGAGTTGAATGCACTGAGAGGGGAACAGGCTGGAAGCAGCCCTCTGCTGCATGATTATTCACCTGTCCTGGCCAAAGGTTTTGTTTTTGTTTTTTTGAGACAGGGTCACCCAGGCTAAAGTGCACTGGCATGATCCTAGCTCACAGCAGACTCAACCTCCCAGGCTCAAGTAACCCATGCAACTAAGGCTTTCAAGGTTTGGAACTACAGGCTCATGCCACTCAGCTGGGTGCTTTTTAAAAATTCTTTTTGTAGTGACAGGGTCTCACTTTTTGCCCAGGCTAGTGTTAAACTCCTGTGATCAAGTGGATACTCCCACCTTGGCCTCCCAAAGTGCTGGTATCGTTGTACTGGACCGAGCATAGAAAGTCAACACCAAGACAAAAGTATGTCAAATTGCAGGGTCATTTATTGCCGGCGACCACGGAGGACTCGCGTCTCTCCAACCCATGGCCCCGAGTTCAGGGGGAGTGGGGTTTTTAAGCTGAGGGGATGCAGTGCAAGCAACTTTTCAGCACTTATTGATAAGCAAAAGCAAGCACTTTTCATAGAAGCCAAGGTCAGCAGTTATTGCAAAGAGAATGGGGAAGCCATTACAGCTTATTTTAAGAACAGCTTTGTCTTTTATAAAATGGCATTTCTCAGGTTCTAACTTTTAGGCTAGCCATGTTACAGTATTACAGACATGAGCCACTTTATCCAGCTCTTGGTCAAATGTTTAAATAAATACAAAACTAGAGTAATCTTACCACTCTCATAGTAATCACTATAAAGACTTAATTGTATAAAAACCATACCTCAACAGCACATTTACTTTCTGGCTTTTAAAATTTCAATGTTTTATCCACTGGCTAAGTCAACAAATGCTTGAAGTTCTCCGGTATGGAAAGCAGTTAGGATATAAGCAGGTCTGTGGTTTTCTCATTGGTTTCACCGAAAACCCAGCTGAAACTACTTCCAACATTAATTTCCTATTCATTTAACCACGAGGCTATGATGGGAATGTCAATCAGATATGTGAATAATCAGCTGACCAGGACTTAATTTACTACAGAAATGTATGCACTTCATAATCTCTTTTCTGTATTTCCATAAACCTATTTTAACTGTGTAAAATATGGTATTTCACAGAATAATCATGTTTATTAATAGTAGTTATTGAAGCAAACAATTACCCCTACAGGATGTGGATCTTCTTAGTTTTCGTTGTTTTTTAAATGGCTGAATAGCATACCCTTTTCAAGCACAGCAAATTTTCGGACTAGAAGCTGCTCAGTTTAACTTACATGTATATGTGTGTGTGTGTATATGTATATATGTTGTTTATCAATAATGTTTTTAAATTTTATTTCAATCATTTTTGAGAAACAGGTGGCTTTGGTTACATGGATAATTTCTTTAGGAGTGACATCAGAGCTTCTGGTTCACCTACCACTTGAGCAGTGTACCCAAGATGTAATCTTTTATCCATCACCCCCCTCCCAACCTTCCTCCCCTAGTCCCCAAAGGCCACTGTAGCATTTTATGACTTTAGATTCTCATGGAGAATACATGATATTTGGTTTTCCATTCCTGAGTCACTTCACTTAGAATAATGACCTCCAGCTCCATCCAGGTTGCTGTTAAGGCCATTATTTCATTCTGTTTTATGGCTCAGCAGTATGCCATGGTATATATATTCCACGTTTTCTTTACCCATTAATTGATGGGCAGTGAGGCTGGTTCCACATTTTTACAATTGCAAACGGTGCTGCTATCAACATGCATGTGCATTTGTCTTTTTCATATGACTTCTTTTCCTTTGGGTAGATACGCAGTGTGAGATTGCTGGACTGAATGGCAGTGCTGGTTTCCACAGTGCTTGTACTGGTTTACATTCCCATCAGCAGTGTAAGTGTTCCCTTTTGACCAAATCCATACCAGCATAGATGATTTTTTGATTTTTTAATTATGGCCCATTCTTGCAGGAGTAAGGTGGTATTACACTGTGGTTTTAATTTGCATTTCCCTGATAATTAGTGATGCTTCTGAAGAAAAATACATCCTAACAAGACTAACAGATGTTGAAAAGTTTGAAGAAAAATCTGATAGACACTAATTTTTAAAAGGTTCAATTTACAGTCAAAAATAGATCATTATAAATAATCAACAGCAGACGGACAAGATAAAAGTCCATTAAACACTTTGTTGTAATGTTTTTCAATCTCCAAAGATCGTGAGCATAGCTCCTCTTTAGAGCATAGCTCCTGATGCTTCTGCGTTCACAAATGGCACTATGTAGAACTGGTCATCTTGGGGCTGGCCTTTGTCATCACTGCCTCTGGAGCTCTTATCTGTGGACACCTGCACATTTCTCTGTGTATTCTCTGACCTTGGAACTAGAGCTAGAGCCCCACCAGATTAGCTGCAGGTCTTGAGGTCAATTTAACTGCCACTATAGTGGAGCTAAGTGTTCATCATTACAAATCTTGCTCCCTTCAAGAAACCAGTTTACAAGCTGGGCACAGTGGCTCAGACCTGTAATCCCAGCATTTTGGGAGGCTAAGATGGGTGGATAATCTGAGATCAGGAGTTCGAGACCAGAGTGACCAATGGAGAAACAACATGGAGAAACCCCTGAAGAGGGAAATCAAATAATAACAATAGTAGTCTGTAATTGCTGCATAATAAAGTTTACTGTGTTATGTTCAGTATAAAACCTAACCCCCAGCTCTGCTTGAAATTATGCAATTCTCTACAAAATCTACCTTATCTAGTCTCCCTACTTTCTCAGCAAAGTTCCCAGGTATCTCAAGACTCCCGTTTTTCTTTCAGACCAGCTGCAAGGTCACAGGGTAATATAATACCCAAAAAATGTGCAATGTGTTTCTCAAAATGCGATTTTTAAACGTAACATACATCACAAGACATGTCACAAGTTAACTGTTCTTTCCTCTGGCTTCTGTAGATCTGTTAGTTGCTATGTCATCCTGGCTGTATAACATATCGAGCCCTGTCTTTGTTAGGCTCTCAGCCTTGGGATGCAAATCTGCTGAGCTAGTGGCCACCTTAATAAAATCCTCCTGTTTCACCCATTGGTCTCTCCAGGCTCCTGAATATTATGTAACACCCCATCTCTACTAAAAATAGAAAATTAGCCAGGTGTGGTGGCACATGCCTTTAATCCCAGCTACTCAGGAGGCTGAGGCAGAAGAACTGCTTGAACCCAGGAGGTAGAGGTTGCAGTGAGCCAACATCACGCCATTGCACATTGTTGCCTAGGCGGCAAAAGCAAAACTCCACCTCTCTCTCTCTCTCACACACACACACACACACACACACACACACACATACACACAGAGAAACCAGTTTACAGATTGATGACAGTAGCGATTAAGAGAAATTTAGCTTCTGCAACTTTCAAATGACGTTCATTTTCTGTTAAATCCTTTACTAAAATGGCTACTAGCAATATCACCATGACAACTCAGTTTATACTATTAGCAAAGTGGTAACTTAGTAGCCATTTGAGCAGCAACCAACCATCACTAGTCTCTTCTTGGTTACAAGAAGCCTCATTTCAATTGTAAATATACATTGTGTTAATTCTGAATGAAAGTCTTCAAAAATTTTGGGGGTACATTATAGGTGTACATATTTATGGGGTATATAAAATTATTTGATACAGGCTATATAATGTGTCATAATCACAGCAGGGTAAATGGAAAATCCACTGCACCTCAAGTATATATCCTTTTATTTTTATTTTTTACAAATAATTCAATAACACTCTTTTAGTTACTCTAAAATGTACAATTAAATAATTCTTGACTGTTGTCACCCTGTTGTGCTATCAAATACTAGATGTTATTTATTCTTTCTAACCAAATGTGTGCACCTATTAACCATCACCCCTTACTCCTCTCATCCTCCATGCTACTTTTACCAGCAGCTGCAAACAATTCTACTCTATATCTTCATGAGTTAAATTGTTTTAATTTTTAGTTCCCACAAATCAGTGAGAATAGGTAAATTTTGTCTTTTTGTGTCTGGCTTATTTCACTTCACATTTCCATCCATGTTGTTGCAGATAACAGGATCTCATTCTCCTTCATGGTTGAATAGTGCTCCATTGTGTATATGAACCATTTTCTTTAGCCACTCATCTGTTGGTGAATACTTAGAATGCTTCCAAATCTTGGCTGTTGTGAATAGTGCTGCAACACACATGAGAGTGCAGGTATCTCTCTGATATACTGATTTCCTTTCTTTTGGGTTTATACCCAGCAGTGAGATTCCTGGATCATATATATGGTGGCTCTATTTTTAGTTCTGAGGACCTCCGAACTGTTCTCCATAGTGGCTGTATTTAAATTACATTCCCACTGACAGTGAACAAGGGTTACCTTGGCTTTATATCCTCGCCAGCATTTGTTATTGCCTGTTTTTACAGTAAGAGCCATTTTAAGTGCGGTGGGATGATCTTTCATTGTAATTTTGATTTGCATTTCTCTGAACATCAACGATATTGATGTTGAGTATGTTTCCATATACCTGTTTGGCATTGGTATGCCTTTCTTAAGGAGTTTTCAAACAGGTCTCACTTTGTCAATCAGGTTGGAGCGCAGTGGCAGAATCACAGCTCACTGCAGCCTTGACCTCCCAGGCTCAGGTAATTTTCACATCTAAGCCTCCTAAGCAGCTGAAATTACAGGCACACGCCACCAAGCCTGCCTAATGTGTCCTCTTTTCAGAAATGTCTATTCAGATATTTTGCCCATTTAAAAAATCAGATGGTTACTTTTTTTCCATGGAGTTATTTGAGCTCCTTAGTATTCTGGTAATTAATCCCTTGTCAGATAGTTTTCAAACCTCATTCTGTGGGTTGTCACTTCACTTTGTTGACTGTTTCCTTTGTTGTGCAGAAGCTTTTTAACTTGATGTGACCTAATTTGCCCATTTTTGCTTTGGTTGCCTGTGCTTATAAAACATTATGCAAGAAATATTTGCCCAGTCCAATACCGTGGAGTTTTCCCACTGTTTTATTTTAGTTTTGTATTTGAGGTCTTAGATTTAAATCTATTTTTAGTTTTTTAAAGTTTTTTTAAAAGACTGTGTTGCCCAGATAGTCTTGAACTCCTGAGCTCAAGCCATTCTCCCATCTTGGCCTCCCAAAGTGCTGGGATTACAAGTGTGAGCCACCATGCCCAGCTTAGATTTACATCTTTAATCCATTTTGATTTTTGTATAAGGTAAGAAATAGAGGCTTGGTTTCATTCTTCTGCATGTGGATATCCAGTTTTCCCAGCACCTCTTACCAACGAGACTGTTATTACCCCATTGCATGTGCTTGGCACCTTCATAGAGAATGAGTTTACTGCAGATGTATGAACTGGTTTCTGGGTTTCTATTCTGTTCCATTGGGCTACGTGTCTGTTTTTAATCACAGTGCCATGCTGTTCTGGTTACCACAGGTATAGAGGGTAATTTGAAATTAGGTAATGTAATTCCTCCAGGTTTGTTTTTGCTCAGGTTAGCTTTGGATATTCTGAGTCTTTTGTAGTTGCCTATATATTTTAGAATTCATTTTTAAATTTCTATTTCTGTGAAGAATGTCATTGCTTTTTGCAGAATTGTGGAGGCTCCACATTGGTGGTCTGAGATCAGACCTGAAGGAATTCTTTAGATTAATGGACAGAGACTCGCTTCTTCACTTACTTTCCCACAAATGAAGTCTGTCTCTCTGCGCTAAGCTGCCTGGAGCTGGGAGAGGAGTGATACAAGCACCCCTGTGGCCATGACCCCTGGGACAGCACTAGGTCTGTCCAGATGGCACTAGGAGTTTCAGTCCTTGTGACCTAGACAGCCTTTCAGGTTGATTAGGGACCCCAGACTATTTTATCCCATGGCAGCCAGGCTTTCACCACGCAAGTTCCAACCACAGGGATGAATAATTCCCCTATGGTTGGGGCTAGTCTAAATGTTTTTTCTGTGGGTGGGCTTTGGGTGGATTCGGCTTTGTTTTGCTTTCTGCTGTGACGAGGCAGCACTGAGTTCAGGCAAAGTCCCACAGCTGCTGTGCTCTCCCATCCCCAAGCATGTCACCTCTCTCCTTGCCACAGGTTCACGGTGGTGGCATCAACAATTCAAGACAGTCTTTCCTATGCTGTTCAGTGCCTCTTTCACTGATATGACATTAAAACCACATCATATGAACATTTAAATAATTTTCAGTTCTTATGGAGGTGCTTTTTTATTTAGATAGTTGCTAAAGTTGTTATTCCTGGGGTAGCACAATTGGCAGAGACTTCTATTTGTGACTGCATACATCCTGAATCATAGTCTTATCTGGAGTAACAGGCAAATGTAAAAACAAAGAAACAAACAAAAACAAACCTCTTGCCACTGCCTGAGGATCTTCATCTTCATACGCTTCATATGCTTCTATGTCATCAAGAGGTGTTCCTTCAGATTTTCTTAAGTGTCACTCACAAAGCCATTCTCACTGTCTAGTGGACACTGTGAAGCCTGTACCGGAAATGCCTCCCTGGCTTACCCTACCAACCAGCTCCAAGACCCTTCCCTTTACAGCAGTCATAAGGCCAGACTGAAAGAAAGACCCATGAAGCTCCTGTTTCAGTGTCACGTTGCTGTCTATGAGCAGCCCCGTGATTCAGCAAGATTTCTTGCATTCTCATAAATAACTTGGGGCCCCCCAAGTGCTGCTGTGGTTGCATTAATGCCCCAGAAACCTCCTGAGTGTGGTGAGCATGAGGTGATACCCCCTCAATGTTTCTCAGACTGCCTGGGAGGAACGCTGGAACTTCTGACTCATCAGCCCAGTGATGCAGCACTCCTAATGGGAAGAGGACAGGGGCACAGGGAAGTGTGGCTATTCTGTATCTCAAGGTTTTTATAAAACGGATCTTCAGAGAGAAGCGGGAGAACACCAGCAAACGCAAATACACAACGTATGGCTCAGAGTGAAGCTCTACTTCACAATGCAGAGGCCCCAGACCTGTCAATGGGCAAACAATTATTTCAAAGGCCAGATATGCGCTCCTCACAAAGAGACTAAAACTTGCAGACAGCTTGTAAAAGCCGTAAGGAAATTGACTGTACTATTATGTTTCTCATTGTACACTGGTAAGATATTTGCCAAAAACATTCACCAGAGAAATACTTTTCCATTTATGAGATTATTACAATGGCAATTTACCAAGACCTACTAATGAATAGTGAAAAATATGAACTGTTCTTCTAAAGCTGGGGAGAAAGAGCATGTGGTATTTATGTCCATTCTTATTATCTGCATAATGTAACCTTTAAAAGTATTTCTCAACGTGTTTAGGTTTATGGGAGCAAATAAAGTATTCAAAAATGGTTAGAAAGTTCACAAAAACCGTACAAACTCACATATTGTCCACTGTCATTTTCTCAAAGAGCCCGCATAAGTCCTTATTGTCCACAGTCACATCGATCCAAATGTCGATGGCAAGAAGAATGGCTCCCAAGACAATCCTCCTCCAGTTGGTTGGACAAATGTTGATATCAGCATACTCTAGAAGTCTTTTTATGTAAACCTGGAAAACAGAGCACTGGCCTTTGATGTAGCTCAGTTTCAGTGCTGTGATAAGAACTCTTATGAAAAACCAGAATACTTCTGGTTTTGACCAGAAAGTAGATGCCTTTTATTCTTATGTTCTACAGAGATTTTGTTTCATCAGGTTAAGTAAGGGACCATATCACAATCGTAGCCCAAATATTTATGCTACCTACTCTGCCCAGTGCGGGTAGATTAACACATCCAAGGAACAATGAACTGAGGGCAGTAGCTCTCAACACAACATACATGAGAATTGCCTGGGGATACACTCTGGGACTCAGCTTAGACCTACAATGGCATGCATTCCTGCCCATGAACCAGATGGTCTTGTTACTGCTCTTCATTCCAAGCCCTCCACATGCCCTGGATGTGTGCGCACTGCGTGTGCATGTGTGCACTAAAGTGTGGGGGGAGAAATCAGAAATCCCTCCTGCTGCCTTTAATAGCAATTGTTCTGTAATGAGAAACGCAAGGCAACATTTAAGCCATAATGATGAGTCAACTCAAATATGTGTACTTGCTTTCATAAGTTTCTCTTAAAGTTCTGAGATAATTTCAGAAACCTTCTTTCATTTAAAATCAGCAACATACTACCCTGTTTACAAGATCAATTTCTTCTTTTTTTGGAAATAGAGTCCTGCTCTGTTGCCTAGGCTGAAGTACACTGGCTTGATCTCAGGTCACTGCACTCTGCCTCCTGAGTTCAGCAATTCTCCTGCCTCAGTCTCCCGAGTGGCTGGGACTACTGGGGCGAGCCACCATGGCTGGCTAATTTTTGTATTTTTAGTAGAGACAGGGTTTAACCACATTGGCCAGATTGCACTACAAGACCAATTTCTAAAGATGCTTTATAAACAGAAAATATCTTACCAAACTTATGATTGCTAAGTCAGCCTCTAGTCTTTTGACACGAAACAAAGTAAGCATAAATCTGTAGATTACTTTGTGTGCAGGATCAAACATAAAGCGTACTCCCGGAATCTTGTCTCGCTGAAAGAAGAAAGGATGCAATGTAAGTATCCATTGAAGAGAAAACCTGAAGTGCTCTTAAGACAGCAGTGTTCACATTTGTGCCCATGTATCATTTACAATCATTTTGATTGGGGAAATGTCTTTCAGTTTTTACAATATGAACAGTGGAATCTTAAAATACCATAATGATTTAATAGCCATCAACATTCACTTAAAAATCATATGAGCCAAAGTTCAGAAAATTTTTGTTCTTTTTTACTCTTTGTCCCACATAATTCTATCCAAATGTAAGCTACTCTTAGGCTTTAATGTCTTACTGATGGTATGTCATTCTCTGCAATAAACTTTGAGAAAATACAGTTTCCTGTAACCATGAGGCTCTAAGCCTACACTGTTAAATACAATAGTCACTAGCCACATGTGGCTATCATGTACTTGAGGAAGTACATTTTAAAATTTTTATAACATGTAGGTTGATTTAAGCTTAAATTATTTTTAATTCTCTTCATAAAAGTCATGCTTCTGTGTTCAAAGTATTTACATATACTTACATTGCTTGATACTACTACTAACTGTCTTTTAAAAGACACATTTTCTGTTATTTTGATAGTAGATTTACTCATACTAGTTCACTAACTAAACAGAGCTACAGATCAGTTCTTATTCTAACACATTCTTTTTATAACACCTAAGAGGACTAAATGCAACGCGAAATGGGGAGGATTTAAAGATGGATTTGACTTCAGCATGAAACAAATACAAGTCCATGATAAAAATACAACCTCAATAAAAGTGCCACTTACATAAAGTGGGAATATATCTTCGTTAAATATTTCGAGAGTTCTATTTCCATCTCTATAAAATAAGAATGTGCATTACTTCAAAAACTGTTAATATCTTAGTATAATATCTGTTTAGTATAATAATGCCTCCTATGTGCTTTGGTGTTTACCTCACCAAAGCAGTTTTTACAAATTCTTCTCCTGGATCCTGCCCTGCAGAATGTTTCCCGACCTCTTCTTCCTCAGCACATCATGTCCTGTACTGTGAAGTCTTTTTCACAATAACAAGTCACAACTTAAACCAAACATATTTTCTCTCTTCTTAACCCCACAATGAAACACAAGAATGTTTTACAAAGCAGTAGTGGTGTGCAATAAAGTCTTGAGGACTTTAATAAATGTAAATGTTATTCCGATTTCCTAGCTTCCTTTCTTTTCAGTCCTCTGCAGTATACTTTCATGATGAGTTTATTTATTTTCTGTTGTTTGAATTAAAAACTCATCTGCCCATTTATTTTAAAAGAGGCTAGTCTTGGGCTGGGCGTAGTGGCTCACGCCTGTAATCCAAGCACTTTGGAGGCCAAGGCGGGCAGATCACCTGAGGTCGGGTGTTCAAGACCAGCCTAACCAACACGGGGAAAGCCCGTCTTAAAAACAAAAAAAAAATTAAATTAAATTTTAAAAAAAAGAGGCTAGTGTTTGATTAACTAAATTTTGTAAAACTATGCATTCTGCCTGTGTGATAAACCAGTGGTTCTCCTAATGTGCTCTGTGGACCTCTGGGGATCCTGAAGACCCTTTCTGAGAAGGCCTAAGAGGTCAACACTGTTTTGTTTTTCTTTATTTTGTTTGTTTGTTTTTGTTTTTCTGAGATGGAGTTTCACTCTTGTTGCCCAGGCTGGAGTGCAATGGTGGGATCTTGGCTCACTGCAACCTCCGTCTCCCAGTTTCAGGTGATTCTCCTGCCTCAGCCTCCCGAGTGGCTGGGATTATGGGTGCCTACCACCACACTCAGTTAACTTTTGTATTTTTAGTAGAATGGGGTTTCACCATGCTGGCAAGGCTGGTCTTGAACTCCTGACCTCAGGTGATTCATCTGCTTGGCCTCTCAAAGTACTGGGATTACAGGCTTGAGCCAATGTGTCTGCTGGACATTGTTCTGATAATCATACTATTTCAATTTCAGAAAACTGATACAAAATTTTTTTTAATTAAGAAAGTAATACAAAGACACTGACTACTTTTTCATAGACACTTCCCATAACTGTATAAAAGCAAAAGCGGATAAAACTGCTGGTTTCTCAGCCTAAATCAAGGCAGTGGTACCAATTACACTGGTAGTAATTCTGTTCTTTATTGTCCCTCACAGTTAAAAAGCAGTCTAAAGTATTTAAGAATGCCTTTGTTGAGGCAGAAACGATTAATGGTGTTACTAAATCTTGACATGTCTCTTTAATATTCTGAATCAGTAGAAAGCCAAGAAGAAGCGCTTCTGCTGACTGCAGTACCGTTGTGTTTAAAAAAAATTCATGATTTAATTGTGAGTGGAACAATCACTTTTTTCACAGAACATCATTTTCATTTAAAGGTACTACTGTGCTGATGCAATGGTTCACACCTCTAGAATCCAAACCCTTTGGGAGACCAAAGCAGCAGATCGCTTGAGCTCCTTCAGAAGTTCGAGTAGCCTGGGAAGCATGGTGAAACTCTTTCTCTACCAAAAATACACAAAAATTAGCCAGACGTGGTGCCACACCTCTGTGGTCCCAACGACGCAGGAGTCTGAGGTGAGAGAAATACTTGAGCTGAGATAATGGCAATGTACTACAGTCAAGTGACAGAGTGAGACTCAGTCTCAAAAAAAAAAGGACAACTATCATTCTTAAAAATAAATGAACTGAGGTTGTTACATCAAGGAAATTAACATGTGTTCCCAATGATAAATTAAGCTTTCCTGAGGACTTTGAAAATCTCGATCCTTCTACTGCAGGCTTGACAGCTTTTCAACACTTAAAGACTTTTAAAATAATATTGGTGGTTAAAAGTGATTTTTGACACAATAAAACATAAACCAATATATTCCAAATAACTAATGCATGAAGGGAAAAGATCCATTTACCATGCAAGACAGATTAGTGAATACTGACCAAATAAATTTATTAATATGTATAATACCACTGCAACGAATTTTAAAAAGTAGCACTTGTCAAGTTTGCACTTACTATTAAATACCCACAGCTGTCTCAAAGCTTTAAAAATGCACCTTTTACCAACTACATATTTGCATGAGATTAGGTCATGTCATTGCTTCCCTTTCTTGACTACAGGCATGCACTATCATGCCCAGCTATTTTTTGTATTTTTAGTAGAGATGGGTTTCACCATGGTGGTCAGGCTGGTCTCAACCTTCTGACCTCAAACGAATCTGCCCGCCTTGGCCTCCCCAAAGTGCTGGGATTGCAGGTGCCTCCCACCACACCTGGCCATCTTATTGCTTCTTAAAGCAAATTGCAAAGAAAGACCTAGAGAATCCAGCTGTTTTCTATTAAATGCGACATTCGAGGTTTTCAATAATATAAATACATGACACACTTTTTACTCAACTTTTTGTTGTAGAAAATCTATTTTCTCATTAAAAATTTTCTGTTAACAATATTGTTCTCAGGGAGTATTTTCTGTTGTCACAACCTGGGTCATGGGTAACTACTGACATCTACTTGGTACAGGCCACCAGTGCTGCTAAACTTTCTGCAATGCACAGGACAGTCCTCCTGACAAAGCGTTATCTAGATCAAGATATCAACAGTGATAAGGTTGTGAAATCTAAACTAAAAATAGATTTTGAAAAAAATCTCAATTTTATAGTTCTATGACAGTAAATATCAATATCATTAATATAAATACATACTCTTTGAGATTCCCAATCATTTAAGAATTAAAAGTGTTAAGGATCAAAGAAAACATAACTAATTTGCTTGGATATTTTAGTAGGCCCAATACAGCTCATGATGTCTAGAGCTGCGACCTAAAGAGCTTGATAGCTTGCAAAGTAATTAGCCAGAATAATAAGACAGTTTTTTAAAAAGCTCACCTTTTCTTGATAAGATAATATATCTCCAAGGCCACACTGTGGAAGGAAAAACATTCATAACAATAGATGTTATCATTTGTTAGGTCTGAAGACATTTTTTTAAAAGGGTGTGGTGGAAACTCTCCTAGTGGCCCTGAAATTAAAACCTCCTAGTTCAGAACAGTATCATAAGGGCACTTTCTTGTTTTCATTTCTTGGGTTTTAGCAAAAATATGAGAACAAAAATGCAAGGCAATACAATACACTGTTAGAAAACGTGTTTCCGTAGGTGATTATAATATATAAATAATAACATATTTCCCTGTTATAAGTTCTTCTACCAACAAAACCTTTCATCACATGCAATTTATTTTATGTATTTATTTATTGTGTGACCCAGAGTCTTGCTCTGTAGCCCAGAACAACCATGGCCCACCACAACCTCCACCTGCCGAGTTCAAGCAATTCTCATGCTTCAGCCTCCCAAGTAGCTGACACTACAGTTTGGTGCCACTATGCCTGGCTAATTTTTGTATTTTTAGTGGGGATGGGGTTTTGCCATGATGGTCATGTTGATCTCAAACTCCTGGCCTCAAGTGATCTGCCTGCCTCAGCCTCCCAAAGTGCTGGGATTACAGCTTGAGCCACTGCACCCTGACTCATGCAATTTATATCTATGTGTACATACGTTTAAACTTCAGCCACACAGTAGTGGTTTCTTTTTTAAATGTTAGGCCCTGCATTTTAGTTTAGCTCACTATCTCCTGCCCACCCATTTTAAAAATTATTTCCCAAAAAATGCATAACATAATCAAAGTGCTTTATAACAAATAAAATTATTTGAAATTGCTTTTGCATAATTACTAGAAAATATATTAGTAAACATTAGCTCACATGACATCAGTGATAGGTACAGCAATCCTAAAATAAGCAGAGCTAACAAGGTAGTGCAGCACGACACAGTGTCATATCAATGGCAGGTATCTTCCGTTAGTTTAACTGAAATGTTTATGAACAGACACAACTCTTCAGACATGTAACTGTATTCCTAAGTTACCCGCTGATGCTGTGTATCAGAAAACAAGAGATTCTCTTACATAAGTTATGTGCTTCCATTTGCCCTCAGCATCTACAATGAGGTTCAAAATAACTGAGGGAAGGCAAATCTCAATTTTGGTAACAGCACTTTTTAAAAAGCCTGTAACATTAGCACTTCAGATGGACATGTCTATAGTGCTTCAAGTAGTTTTCATCTCTGAAATAATTTTAAAATCACAGAATTTGAAGTTATATGCTGGAAAGGACCAATGACCTTACAAGACATTTAATCCAACACTCATTTTACAGATCAGGGAAACAAATCTTAAAACTGACTTGCCCAGGGTCCCAACAAAGAGGAGCAATTTCTTGCCCTAAACTCAAATTAGGCAATGGCTCTAAATTTTGCTGCATATTAAAATCACCTGAGAAGCTTTAATAACTGCCTTATTTTCTTTTCTTTTCTTTTTTTTTTTTTTGAGACAGAGTTTCGCTCTTGTTACCCAGGCTGGAGTGCAATGGCGCAATCTTGGCTCACCGCAACCTCCACCTCCTGGGTTCAGGCAATTCTCCTGCCTCAGCCTCCTGAGTAGCTGGGATTACAGGCACGCACCACAATGCCCAGCTGATTTTTTGTATTTTTAGTAGAGCCTCAGCCTCCCAAAGTGCTGGGATTACAGGCGTGAGCCACTGCGCCTGGCATAATTACTGCTTTATTTTCAATAATTAGCATTGGATGTAACTTTGGCCATCAGGGTTGTTGGTAACAGTTTCCCAGGTGCTTTCAATGTGCAGAAAAATGTGAAATGATCGAGTTGGGGTGAAAATCAGAATCTTCTCGGATGCTTTTCTTCACATAAAGATGCTATGTTTTCCTAAGAGACTTCTCAGTGCCTGGAGATAGAGGGAAAGTGGAGATTGGAGGATGCATGTATTTGCAGACATGTATTTCGCAAACTTTGCAAAAGTGAACCCAGTGGGTTCCACCTAACCCACTGATAACAGTGCACTACTAACTTGTGATGAATATTTTTCAAAATCTTTTCCTGAAGCCAATTTGCCCTATTAATTTGCTCAATAAACCTCTATCTCACCAAGAGTGAATACACCAAATGATCATTTCTCAAACTTGCTGATGGCAAATTAAAACTTACTTTACTTTTGAAAGTAGACTGCTAAAAATTAGAAGAATGAGGAAAAAGGCATGAAATTTGTTTGAACAAGACTATCTTCAAAGGTACTTTGGATTCTATGCTAACACATAAAAATTGTTTGAATTCAAAAGCAGCCAGGGACTTTAGCCCAAGTAGTTTGTTTGTTTGTTTGTTTTTATGCTCAAAGATTTAAGAGACAGCCAGGTGTGGTGGCTCATGCCTGTAATCCCAGCACTTTTGGAGGCAGAGGTGGGCAGATCACCTGAGGTTGCGAGTTCAAGACCAACCTGACTAACACGGAGAAACCTCAACTCTCCAAAAAGAAAACAAAAAACAAAAAACAAAAAACCCCACAAAAGACAAAAAAACAAAATCAGCTGGGTGTGGTGGTGCATGACTGTAATCTTAGCTACTTGGGAGGCCAAGGCAGAATTGCTTGAACCTGGGAGGTGGAGGTTGTGGTGAGTCAAGATGGTGCCACTGCACTCCAGTCTGGGCAATAAGACAGAGGAAAACTCCGTCTCAAAAAAAAAAAAAAAAAAAAAAAAAAAGAGAAAGAAAACAAGAAAAAGAAAAGAAAGAAAAAGAAGAAAAAGAAAAGGAAAAAGACTCAATAGGTCCCAAGGCTCAGCACCTAAGACATAATTTGATTCCAATATTTGCTGAAACACAATTTCATCTCAACTATTGTTTTAAGGGAGGGGAGGAAAGTGACATTATTATAAGTATAAACCTGCTGTTTTTAATTAAAGTTACTGACAATTGAGTTAGCTAAAAAGGCTAGTGCATTCAAAACAAAATTGTTTATAAGCAAGCTAGTTATATTTCTAGAACAAAAAGTAAACCTATATTTAAGGACATTAATATTCTAAATTAGCACTTTGCAAACTGTGCCCTAAAAATCAACACTCATAACCAAGGAGATGATAATAATGATCACTGGACAGCCCCTGTGGTGGTGGTGTTGGTGGTTGTTCCTTTTGAAAGATAAACTTCATCTCAGAGTGCTCTCAAAGAGCATCTTTGTGGCCCATGAGGTGCTCATGCACAGAGGGAGAAATTCAAATGCAGATACACTGTGGTGCCAGAGGAGAAAAAGCTGTTCCTTCTTCTAAGACTAATGTCCAAAGTAGTACACATTGACTTAGGCCTGCAACACATTGAGAAACTAATTTTTCACTAAAAACATTCAATAAAGGGAACCTATCCTTCTTACTACACTCAACATTCTCTTAAGGCATAAAGACATCAAATAAATAGCAACACATTTTCTGAAATTGCTTATTTGTTAAGAGATTTTTCCTTCCACCATGATGTAGAAGATGAAAAGAGAAATTGATACTTAATATTTAGAACCTGGTATCAACATATAGTTGGCTCCAATTGCTTCAACTGATTGAAGAGGATGGCCAAAGGGCTGAAATAATTTTAATCTTTCCCTTGGCAGTATAGTTGTACTCACGATTTTAGTGTCATTTTAAAGTGAGGGCAGCTGGCTGTGCTGTCTTGAAGAAAAATCGTTGAGCATGAGCTAGATTTCAAAAACAAAAGATCCGTAGATATCTAAAGAGAAAGGGAAGGATAAGCTAAACTTATTAAAGTGTGTGTGTTTTTTTCTCAGTTAAAATGTCAAGTGACAAAGCACTAAGATATTTCTTACACTCCATGAACTTCCTGAGTGTGATATCATGTGCATTGTATAGAAAAACCACTGGAGGCTCTTAACTTCCAGAGACGATATTCAGATATGGGTTAGAAAATGCTGCTCTTAATATGCTACCTGTCATCAAACCTAACAAGGATTTTATGAATTTTCTTTATATATGACAAAAGTTTAAAATACTATTTCATTGCTTTTTTTCCTACCATGATATAAAGCAGCTGAGAATTTCTATTAATTTATTACAATAAAATGCAATGTATTAAATAATACTGGTACAAGAAAAATTTATTGCCATGAATATAAGACTAATGTATTTACAAACTTACTAATCCTACGTGTATTATTTCAGGCAATATTGTGACAAAACAGGTGTTTCACATTCAGAGGTTCTGTGTGCCCGGGTTACTAGGCCACCACCAAGGGAGGAAGCCATAGGTTTCTCTAGTCCTGTTTTCTTATGTGGAGGATAGAAAGATTATCACTTAAATATTCTCTCACACCTTGAAAACAGATAACAACTTAAAAAATTTAACTTTCACTTCATGTTTAAATAAGACTGCCATGACATGACTCCAATGAAACTCTCAGAGAACATTGCCATTCATTTCAAAAGTTGGTTAATTTCATTCTATAAATCATCTGACCTGCACCTAGGCATTTTCCTGCTATACCCTTGCTCTCTGCCTAGAAGACTGTTTTTCTCTCTCCTTGTTTCAGCAAGCTTGATTCCATCTACCTTCTTGGATCTTTTTGCCAGCAGCCACACACAAAAGAAGTTTTGTTTTTGTTTTTCTGTACACTAATTAATCAAATTCAAGACTGGTAACAAGATGCTAATTCTTGCCGAGTATTTCCCTCACCAGAAAGTATGCCGCCTCTCCATAAGCTTAAGGGAGGGCTCTTACTCTTTCTACTTCCAGCTGCTGACCACATGATTTTGAGTAAATAAAAAACTTGGACAAGTATTTAATAAATTAATTCAGTTATAATTTGGAAAATAAGTCTTACTACGTTTAATTACACCAAAAACACTCCTAACGGTTTACTGTTTGTCGGCATTATTCAAGGTAATCAACAAAAGAGAAACAAATCATCTAACTGCAGTCAGCATGAATAAAGAGTGTGAAATTTTATGATCTTTAACAAGAAATGGAAGGGGTTACATAGTAGGTTAATAACAAAAACTAGAAGATAATTATACCTAGTAATTTAGTAAGTCAAAACCAAAGGCTTACCATCGAAGGTCCATGTAGAGGTCTTTCACTTCCTTGGATAGGTCTATTCCTAAGAATTTTATTTTATTTTTGCAACTATTATAAAAGGGGCTGAGTTCTTGGTTCGATTCTCAGCATTTGCGGTTAGGGCACAACAGAGTTACTGATTTGTGTACACTAATTTTGTCTCCTGAAACTTTGTTAAATTCATTTATCAGTTTCTTGGCGCTTTCTGGTGGAGTCTTGGGGGTTTTCTAAGTATAAAATCATGTCATCAGCAAACAGTGACAGTCTGACTTCCTGTGTACTGATCTGGGTGCCCTTGATTTCTTTCTCTTGCGTGACTGCTCTGGCTAGGTCTTCCAGTACTGTGCTGAATAAAAGCAGTGAGACTGGGGCATCCTTGCCTTGTTCCAGTTCTCAAGCGGAATGCTTTCAACCTTTCCCTCTTCAGTATTATGTTGGCTGTGGGTTTGTCATAGATGGCTTTTATGACACTGAAGTATGACCTTTCTATGCCAATTTTGCTGAGGGTTTTCATCACAAAATGATGCTGGATTTTGTCAAATGCTTTTTCTGTGTCTATTGAGATGATCATATGATTTTTGTTTTGAATTCTGTATATGTGGTGTATCACATTTATTGACCTGTGTATGTTCAACCATCCGTGGATCCCTGGTATGAAACCCATTTCATCACGGTGGATTATCTTTTTGATATTCTGCTGGGAATCACAAAAAATTGCTGAATGAAATGATGGACACAAACAAAAGAAAAGACATCTCGTGCTCATGAATGGGTGGTATGAATATTGTAAAAATGACCATATTGCCAAAAGCGATCTACAAATTCAAAGAAATTCCCATCAAAATACCATCATCCTTCTTCATAAAACTAGAAAAAAAATGATAAAACTGATATGGGACCAAAGAAGACTCCACATAGCAAAATCAAAATTAAGCAAAAACAACAAATCTGGAGGCATCAATCACATTCCCTAATTTCAAAGTATACTATAAAGCCATAGTTACCAAAACGGCATGAAACTGGTATAAACAGAGGCACATACACCAATGGAACAGAAGAAAGAACCCAGAAATAAATCTGAATACTTACAGCCTAATGATCCTCAGCAAAGCCAACTAAAATATAAAGTGAAAAAAGCAAACCCTATTCAACAAATGATGCTGGGAGAATTGGCAAGCCATATGCAGGAGAATGAAACTGGATCCTCAACTATCACCACACACAAAAATCAACTCAAGATGGATCAAGCACATAAATCTATGCCTAAAACCATAAAAATTCTAGAAGACAACCTTTGAAAAACTTTTCTAGACACCAGCTTAGGCAAAGACTTCATGACCAAGAACCCAAAAGCAAATGCAACAAAAACAGGGAAGACTTAACTGAAGAGCTTCTACACAGGGAAAGGAACAATCAGCAGAGTAAGCAGACAACCCACAGAGTGGGAGAAAGTTTTCACACTCTATATATCTGACAAAGGGCTATTACCCAGAATCTACAAGGAACTCAAACAAATTACAATTTACAAATTTCAATTACAAAAACATGGAACCAGCCCAAATGCCCATCAGTCAATGAGGGGATAAAAAATTGTGATATATGTGTATATATTTTATATACATATTTTAAATACACACACACACACACACACACACACACACACACACACACATATATATATATATATATATATATATATATATATATATATATATGTGATGGAATACCACTCAGTTACAATAAGGAATAAATTAATGGCATTCTCAGGAACCTCGATGGAATTGGAGACTATTATTCTAAGTGAAGTAACTCAGGCATGGAAAACTAAACATTGTGTATTCTCATTCATACGTGGGAGCTAAGCGACGAGGATGCGAAGGCATAAGAATGATACAACGGACTCCGAGGACTCAGGGGAAAGTGTGGGAAAAGGGTGGGGGATAAAAGACTACAAATCAGGTTTAGTGGATACTGATCAGATGATGGGTGCACCAAAATCTCACAAATCATCACTAAAGAACTTGCTCATGTAACCAAATACCACCTGTTCCCCCCAAAACCTACAGAAATAAAAAATAGATAAATAAACTACAGCAATCTTCTCAGCGAACATAAATAAAGTAAAATAAAAACTAAAGTTTATGTTTTTCTCTCTCCTTTTTGGCAGGACAAATTTTGGCATGTTTTTAAACTATTAATCACTTTTCTCCTTTTTCTGAGACAAGGTCTGACTTTGTCACCCAGGCTGGAGGGCAGTGGTGCAATGATGGTTAACTGCAGCCTCAAACTCCTGAGCTCAAGCAATCCTCTGCCTCAGCTGCCTGAGTAGGTAAAACTAAAGACATATGCCACCCTGCCTGGCTAATTTGTTATTTCACCATTTTGTAGAGATGAGGTCTTGCTATGTTGACCATGCTAAAAAATAAACATATCTTAATTAACTTAAATATTTCTAACACTGTGAGCATTCATGAAAACAGCTCCATCTATGTTGTAACGTAATGGGATAATATGAGAGTGTATAAAGTTTGAATGAAAATATCAAACAAGGCCTTAGAAGACAACTGAACATGCTTATTATAGATACATCACTAAAGAATTGTCTGGGTTAATATCATTAATGATATTGAAATTAAACTTTGATTTGCACTTAAATATAAGTCCTAAATTTGGATTAAATATAATAGATTGATCACAAATTTATTTCCTCTCCCTCTAGACATCTCATTAGTCACAAAATAAAGGTGACACACAGCACCAGGAGAGAAGGTTGAAAAGAGATAATTTTTAATAAATGCTGAGACATAAAAAGTAGATAAAGGAGTAGTAAATAACACAGAAGCACAACTATGATGCCTAAAGAAAGTGACTGGAGGCCGGGTGAGGAGGTTCACACCTATAATCCTACCACTTTGGGAGGCCAAGGAGTTCAAGATGATCCTGGCCAAGATGGGGAAATCCCATCTCTACTAAAAATACAAAAATCAGCTGGCTGTGATGACAGGTGCCTGCAATCCCAGCTACTCAGGAGGCTGAGGCAGCGAATTGCTTTAACCCAGGAGGCAGAGGTTGCAGTGAGCTGAGATCTCACCATTGCACTCCAGCCCAGGTGACAAGACTCTGTCTCAAAAAAAAAAAAAAAAAAGAGAGAGAGAAAGTGACTGCAACAGAAGCGAGCAGTTTGTCTTGCAGAACTAAAGGTGGGCTGTGAATTTAAGAGGCAAATAGCACTTTGAATAGTAGTGCAAAATGTAAAACAAAGCCACCAACATCAGTAGAAAATCTGTGGTTAGAGACTCACGTTCACTTGTTCTTCCATCTGATCAGAAACTTAGATGTGTGTTCCCTGGATATACCAAACCTGAGAATTTCTGGCTCCCAACTACCATAGATTAAACCTGAGATATAAAGAAAAGTATACACCAAAAACGGAACTCCAACTTTCCTCCCTAACTCTGCTTTTGGAAAGCAAGTAGCCAGACAGAAACTTGGGAGAACATTCTCAAGAAACTAAACTGTCTCGAATAAAGATCCCCAGATAATACACTGAGGTCTCCCAAATGAAAAGCTAGTTGCTTCCACAACCTCACACTGAGTGCCATCAGTTAACAGAAGTTGTGCTTCCAAATCAAGAAAGCAAGCCAGGGACCACCACACATTGGAGAAAAGCCTCCAAGAGAGATTGAAACAACACACACAAAATTCATGGGATCACTCAAAATCAGGAGCAAAACTTTTTTTTTAATTGCATTTTAGGTTTGGGGGTACATGTAAAGAACATGCAAGATTGTTGCATAGGTACACACATGGCAGTGTGGTTTGCTGCCTTCCTTCCCCTCACCTCTATCTGTCATTTCTCCCCATGCTACCTCTTCCCACCTCCCCACCTCCCCGTCCCTCCCCCATTTCCCCCCAACGGACCCCAGTGTGTAGTGCTCCCCTCCCTGTGTCCATGTGTTCTCATTGTTCAACACCCGCCTATGAATGAGAACATGCGGTGTTTGATAAAAAATGTTAAAACACTCTAAAAATATATAATATTCAATAGATACAGTAGAGGATAAACTCATAGCATATCCCAGACACAGAATAAAAAGATAAACTGAAAAAAACTGAAGGGGAAAAATTGGAAACCAAAGCAGGTCTACTGGTTTAAGCAGCCTAGCGCCTGAGTAACACAACTATCAGAAAGAAGGAACAGAGAAAATAAAAAACATTCTCAAAAAGAGAGAGTCTGCAGACTTAGTAGCCTCAGTAAAATGAAAAGATCCCCCGCCAAGCGCTTATTATGAAATTTCAGATTCTCAGAGACAGAAAACTCTGAAAAAGCTTCCAAAAATACATAAAATGCGGTTATAAATAATGTGTCATGCAATGGCAATAGATTCAAGGACAACACTGTGATGAGAGCACAATTGCAGAACATCTTCAGAACCATAAAATTTAGATTCAACCTAGAAGTTTACTCTCTATCAAGGAAGAAGAATTTTAAGACTGCTCAGATCTCTAAACCTCTCTGCCCAGGAAAGTGTGCTTAAGTACAACTAGAGAGGATAACAGGACAGAAGGAAACACAGAATCTAGGACTCAGGCGATCCCACACAAGGCGGCAGTTATGTGAGATCCCAAAAGACTTTAAAGAGATAGCACAGCTAGACTAAGACATCAAGCATATCTAGGGAAAGCCTCTCTATACTGAATGAGGATGACAAAAACAAAGAGAAACAGATATGTTTTAGCAGTTGGAAAATATCTTTGAAAGGCATGTGATAAATGCTACAACACTTGTGGGGAGGGATCAGCTGTTAGAAAACAGGCAAATGAATATAGTCAGAAAATCAGCTTCATGCTAAAAAATAATGGATGTGAAATATAAATTATATGTAAAATACAATTTAAAATAATTATTATTTTTCAATAAATTAATAGACCATCCAGAGGCTACTTACTGCATTTGGCCGGATAAACCAGCATAGGCTAGGAAAAAAAAGATGATACAGAAGAAGTGCAGAATAGTCATAATCATGTCAATATTACTGATTGAATTAAAAAGTATGCTACAATTGAAAGAAACAGAGGCAAAAAAATAAGGTCATGGTGTAGCAAGTAAGATATGCTTTCACCTGCTGTGACAGAGGGTCAGTAGATCATACTGACAATTAACTTAGCTCTTCTATTTTTGTTATTTCATTAAAAATAAGATTAAATATTTAAAGTAGATCTTTATACCACAACCAACTATTGAAATTTAACCTGAGTGTCAGCAATTCTTAAAAGGTGGGCACACTAAGCTGAAGACTTTTTGAGATAAATTTGATAGGAAAGTAGAAGAGATTCAGAAAATCCATGAAACGGGGTCCATGCTGTCACCACTGGGTCCCCATTGTAATTTAAATGAATCAAGAGAGATATACTTTTACATCAAACTACCAATTTCTCAACTTTTTGACTGTTTACTTACATGGCTTGTACTGCTGTTTTCTCCTATTTCTTGTGCTAAGAATGAAAAAAAAAAAAGATCACTTCTGACACAAATAATATAAAATAAAAGTAGTTGTTAACATCTTACTGACTACTCCTATGTACAATCAGAGAAAATTCCATTAAAAAATTAATTTCAACAGTTTATAATTTAAACTCTCTGGCACGATAAATCTCATAAAGTAAAATGTAATAACTTAGATTTACTTTTTTTGACCTAGTTCACTTTATGTTTTTATTACATATGAGTGAAATAATACTCATGTACAAAAGGGCACAAAAATTAGGCCAGATGAAAAATTTAATTGTTGCATATATGAGCCATGATCTATTAGTATTCTCCCATTCTGCATTTACACATAGAACAAGGAGGTAAATAAAGTCTGTTAAGTCATCAGAATAAATCTAGAGACACATTTTGTGTTAAAGTAAGAATTTTAAAGTCATCAGAGCCTCATAGGTAAACTCCTTTGGGGGAAAACAAACACCCATTTTTCTGCAGCCCTGGCCATGACATTTCATACCTTTCACAATTACTTTAAGCACCCTCTCATTTTCTTTCCTTTTGTGTTTGAATTACAGTTAGAAAAAAATGAGCACCTATCAAGGTGACTCAAAGCAACCCATTAAGAATATCCTGTCATCTCTCCCGCGGCAACCTTCATTCTGATTTCAAAGAAGAAATCCCCAAATATTTCAGTATGAATTGTCCTGAGATTTAGCTACTTTAACGAAGGAAATAATTAGGCACTTACCTGGTTCCTTCACGTAGGTACGATCTGGATAGGTATAAAAAAAGAATGAGATGGGTACTGGAAAGTTGGGGTATTTGAGTTTTTATTGAAAAAAGGAAGAGAATATTCCAAAAAAGCCTCAACAAAATCCCACAGAATAATAAACAGAGCTACAGACAAGAAGAGACATAAATAAATGGTCCCAGGCCAGCCTGAGAGAATGAGATGAGGGAGCAAGAACTGGGTGTTTGGGAGGAGAGGAGACAAGAAATTGACTGGACTCCGTGGAGAAAGACTAAGCCGTGGAAAAAGGAAGGAAAGGCAGAGCCAGGCTTTGTTTCTGACCAGACTTGGAAAAGCTGGCTACAGGCAAAAAGGAGCCTGAGGTAGGGAATGCCCCCCAGGGGACCTTGAAGACACCAGCAGCCAGAGGGGTGGCCAGGGCAGATGGCACCATCACCTCCTTACCTTCAGGCATCTCCCCATCACAGATGTCATGCACAGGACGGTCCTCACCAGCTTCAACAGTCAACTCGGCAGGTTCTATGGCAGCAGCCGTGGGTGCTGCTGCTGTGGTGTCCTCAGCTGCTGTGGTGTCCTCAGCTGCTGTCGGGTCCTCAGCTCCTGTCGGGTCCTCAGCTGCTGCCGTGTCCTCAGCTCCTGTCATGTCCTCAGCTGCTGCCGTGTCCTCAGCTGCCGTGTCCTCAGCTGCCGTGTCCTCAGCTGTTGTCGTGTCCTCAGCTGCTGCCGTGTCCTCAGCTGCCGTGTCCTCAGCTGCTGCCGTGTCCTCAGATGCTGCCATGTCCTCAGATGCTGCCATGTCCTCAGATGCTGTCGTGTCCTCAGATGCTGTCATGTCCTCAGCTGCTGCCATTTCCTCAGCTGCCGTGTCCTCAGCTGCCGTGTCCTCAGCTGCTGCTGTGTCCTCAGCTGCCGTGTCCTCAGCTGCTGACGTGTCCTCAGATGCTGCCGTGTCCTCAGCTGCTGCCGTGTCTTCAGCTGCTGCCATGTCCTCAGATGCTGCCGTGTCCTCAGATGCTGTCGTGTCCTCAGATGCTGTCGTGTCCTCAGCTGCCGTGTCCTCAGCTGCCGTGTCCTCAGCTGCTGCTGTGTCCTCAGCTGCCGTGTCCTCAGCTGTTGACGTGTCCTCAGATGCTGCCGTGTCCTCAGATGCTGCCGTGTCCTCAGATGCTGTCGTGTCCTCAGCTGCTGCCGTGTCCTCAGCTGCTGTGTCCTCAGCTGCCGTGTCCTCAGCTGCTGTCATGTCCTCAGCTGCTATCAGGTCCACAGCTGCTGTCGTGTCCTCAGCTGCTGTCGTGTCCTCAGCTGCTGTCGTGTCCTCAGCTGCCGTGTCCTCAGCTGCTGTGTCCTCAGCTGCTGTCGTGTCCTCAGCTGCTGCGGTGTCCTCAGCTGCTGCCTCACAGATTTTAGACTCAGGAGGACACCCTGACCCCTCATCCTGGTCCGACTCTTGGCAGACCTTGGGGCACACACAGCAGCTCAGTATGTTCCCCATGGGGTGCCTCTACTCCTGTCTGCTGCCACCTGTGCCTCCGCTCACAGTGCTGGCCAGGCACTCCTGCTGCCCTAGGCCGAGGCTATGCCGCACTTTCAGAGATGGTCTTGCCGGCGGCTCACCTGGCCAATCCACAGCCCGGCCCCAGCCGGGGCTCGGGCCAAGGCCCGCACCCTGCCGCCTCTCCTGAGTTGACTTGTCTGGGAGGGTCAAAAACAACTGGTTAATAGGTTGGGAACCCAACAAGCGCTGAGAGATACAACTACTACCTGAAGAGAGCACAAAAGGAGCTGCTCCTCCTTCTGCAGTCACTACAGACTGAAGCCCACTGGCCCAGGTGGAAGCCCAGGCACGTGACTCACAATGCCCTGCCCCACACGTCACAATGCCCCAGCCCGGCCTCCGCCCCTCCCCCGCTGCCCGGGCTGCCCCACCCTGTGCCTTATGATGCCACTGCTCTCCTGGCCTCTCCTGCAGTACCAGTGGGACTAAGGTTTTCATTCATCACCCACCAGCTTCCTGAGCTTTTTAGTCCTAAAAACAGGGCGGTTCATTACTGGAAGCCATCTTCCTCTAGGAGTTCTATACAAAGTCTCAGTTAGCAGAATGGGTCCCATTAGCAACCAAGTTGAACTTTTATTTGTTGACTCAATGTAGATACAGCTGAATTGTTCACTGCTTTTGTAATGAAATATTCCTCTCCTGTCTTTAAATGAGTGGTAGTTTTTGTCTGCAACCTGATGACAGAAATCCCTGGGGCCCTAGTTCTACTCTCACTACAGAGTTATGGCTGTTTGGGCCAAGCGCGGTGGCTCACTACTATAATCCCAGCACTTCGGGAGTGCGAGGTGGGTAGATCACGAGGTCAAGAGATTGAGACCATCCTGGCCAACATGGTGAAACCCTGTCTCTACTAAAAATACGAAAAAAATAGCTGGGCATGGTGGCACATGCCTGTAGTCCCAGCTACTCAGGAGGCTGAGGCAAGAGAATTGCTTGAACCCAGGAGGCGGAGGTTGCAGTAAGCCGAGATCACGCCATTGCACTCCAGCCTGGTGCCTGGAGATGGAGCGAGACTCTGTCTCAAAAAAAAAAAAAAAAAAAAAAGAGTTACGGCTGTGTGTCTTGAATGATACCTTAGGACCCATCCTGTCTCCACTTGCTTCTCCATAAAATAGAAACCTAACTTGTCCCCCCAAGCTCTAAAATGCTAAAACTTACCAACTTCCTTTTCTCCCGTTTCTTCCTTCCATGGCAGGGACTTTCAGATTTTCTCTCTTTTACTAACAATGCACTAAGCACGACTTTGTTATACAAAATCAAGAGCTGTAAAGTGGGTTACCACAGTCCTAACTCAATACAAATGAATACTGAACATCTGGCAAGCAGTATGTGCCTGATAGTGTTCCAAGCGGCCTATGCTCATTTAGCCCTCAGAAACAATCTCACCAGTTTTAGAGAAGACATTAAGATGGAGAAGGTAAGTTATCTCCCCAACGTCACATGACTGCCCAGGCTGGGGCCATTATTTGATCTCAGGTACTATGAATTCCCCAATTCCTCAAGCGTGATTATCAGAAAGTGCATTATTCCATTTTCACACTGCTATAAAGAAATACCTGAGGTTGGGTAATTTATAAAGGAAAAAATTTAATTGACACATTCCACATGGCTGTGGAGGCCTAAGGAAACTTACAATCACAGCAGAAGGGGAAGCAATTACTGCTTACACGGTGGCAGCCAAAGAGTGTGAGCATGTGAAGGAGCAACTGTCAAACACATACGAAACGATCAGATCTCATGAGAACTCACTCACTATCACAAGAACAGCATGGGCGAAACTGCCCCCATGATCCAATTATCTCCCACTGAGTCCCTCCCTCAACATGTGGGGATTATGGGGATTACAATTCAAGATGAGATTTGGGTGGGGACATGACTAAACCATATCAGAAAGTACAGGTAGAAGTCAAGCTTGGAGGGGAAGTGACATTATAGATTGGCATATTTAAAAAAAAAAAGTTTTCTTTTTTTAACGTGAATTTTAAAATGCCTCCTGTTCATTCAACACTGATGAAGTCCCTTCTACATGCCAGACACCGTATGTATTAAACAGTCCCAAATCTCAATGAGAGTAGGCAGATACACAAAGGTTTAAGAAGTTCAGTTTTCTGAGATCACACTACTGGACAGTGTAAGAACCTGAGATAAAAACCCACCTCTATCTGATCCCAAATTCGATGCTGGGGTGGTTTTAATTTTATTCTGAAAATTTGAGTCATAGAACCATACAAAGGTGAGGAGTCTCTGTCAGATGTGTGTGTAGTGGTCTGTATAATAAGGAAGGACTGAAGGAAGCAACAGACCAATTAAGAGACTATCTAAAGGAAGACTGATGCTAAAGGCAGTGGCTGTGACAAAAGTGGAGGAAAAAATTTTGTGATTATTGGGGAGACAGAATCAGAAGTACTTGATCATGAGATGTGAAAGCAGAAAAGTAGAGGGAAGAACAGGGCTGCTCGGGCTCTGCTGGGGAAGACTGGGTACAGAGTTGTACCTTTCTCCTGTCAGAGAATGTAGGAAGAGAAATAGGTAAGGAGGAAAAGACAGTTTTTTATGCTTAGTGTCACATTAAAATGGAACTCTCTGGTCAAAGCTGAATATAAATCTCTGTAGGCTAAGTCCATTTGTGACATCCCAACATATGTTTTTAAAAATAACACACAAACTAAATCCAACCATTAAGAATAACTGGGGAAATTTCCTAAAATTTACATGCTAAGTAGATCATCATTTTTTATTACTTCCATGGAGTAACTCTGAATCTATGGTTATAGCAAATGAGGGATCTTACATAAAATAAAGCTAATATTTTAAATTTAAAACTCTATTGTCTTCAGCAAATAGAGAAAGCAACTGAAGCTATGGGCATGGAAGTCATTGCCTTGAGAGGTCATGTATACTAAGGCGAACTAGAAAGAAAGAAGACCTAGAGAATAGGGGGATTTATGTGACATTAAGTAAAGCTTGCAAAAGTGAGCACTCGCAGTCAAGAAACCGGCCTTTGAATCAGGAACGGCTGCTTTTGTGAGTCATTGGAAAGGAGATGATGTCTGATTTCATTTCTGGAACAGCAGCGCCTAGCTTTTACACTTTTAGAGTAAAACACTGAAACATATATTCATGATATTAAGGTGTGAAAAGGCTTCACAAACAGTTTAAAAAATTGGTAACAATAAAAGGAAAACCTATAGAGTTAGACAATATCAAAATAGGTAAGATATATCATCAATAAACACTATTAGGAGATTTCTAAAGCAACTCTCAGTAGATAATATAATGTACAAATATAATATGTAAATATACACATGCATACAAACATCTACATATTGACACAAAATAAAAGATTTATATCCAAATATATCAATAACTTTTTAAAAATCATTAAGAAAAAATACAAATAACCCAACAGAAGACACATGGCCCAATAAACATATGTGAAGTTGCTCTGTGAGTAGTTATCAAAAAATATAAGACAAAATCTCAATGCAATACTACTATACCCACTCCAGAATATCAAAAATGCAAAAAGGCAGAAAGCACCAAGTATAGAGAAGGTGAAATTTCTGGAACATTCATTTACTGCCAATGAAGAGTGTCAACAGGCACAATCACTTTGAAAAACTGACAGTAACTTTATGCATCAGCATATCCTATAACCCAGGAATCTCTTTCCTACACATTTTCCCACCAAAAATGAATAAATGTTCACCAATAAAAGCATACATCAAAATCTTCACAATAGTGCATATTCTAATAGCCAGAAACTGGAACCAACCTAAATGCCCATGAACAATAAGATAAGTTGTAGTTATCTTCACACAAAGGAAGATGATACAATAAGGATAAAGAGACTACAACTCACAAATACATAATATTAATGAAAAGAAGCCGGACATAAACTAGTACACGTTTATGGTTTCATTTACAGAAGTTCTTGCAGAGTAAGAGAATGACTGAAAAGAACAGGAAGGCACTGTTTCTTTCAAAAAGGAAGACTTACTAAAAAAACAATATCAGCAGAAATAAATAGTGGATGGAACTGAACTGTCAGAAAGTGACACAGTTGATGCACATTCTAGAGAAAGCTCCTTATCATATGGAACCAAAAGAGAGCCCGCATAGCCAAGTCAATTCTAAGCAAAAAGAACAAAGCAGGAGGCATCACACTACCGGACTTCAAACTATACTACAAGGCTACAGTAATCAAAACAGCATGGTACTGGTACCAAAACAGAGATGTAGACCAATGGAACAGAATAGAGGTGTCAGAGGAAATACAACATACCCACAACCATCTGATCTTCGACAAACCTGACAAAAACAAGCAATGGGGAAAGGATTCCCTGTTTAATAAATGGTGTTGGGAAAACTGGCTAGCCATGTGCAGAAAGCAGAAACAGGACCCCTTCCTGACACCTTACACCAAAATTAACTCCAGATGGATTAAAGACTTAAACATCAGACCTATTACCATAAAACCTTAGAAGAAATCTAGGCAAAACCATTCAGGACATAGGTGTAGGCAAGGACTTCATGACCAAAACGCCAAAAGCAACGGCAACAAAAGCCAAAATAGACAAATGGGACCTAACCAAACTCCACAGCTTCTGCACGGCAAAGGAAACAGTCAGTAGAGTGAATCGGCAACCAACAGAATGGGAAAAAATTTTGCAGCCTACCCATCTGACAAGGGGCTGATATCCAGAATTTACAAAGAACTAAAGCAGATCTACAAGAAAAAAACAAACAAGCCCATTCAAAAATGGGCGAAGGATATGAACAGATACTTTACAAAAGAAGACATACGGGAGGCCAACAAACATATGAAAAAATGCTCATCATCACTGGTCATCAGAGAAATGCAAATCAAAACCACATTGAGATACCATCTCACACCAATTAGAATGGCGATCATTAAAAAATCGGGAAACAACAGATGCTGGAGAGGATGTGGAGAAATAGGAACACTTTTACACTGTTGGTGGGAATGTAAATTAATTCAACCATTGTGGAAGACAGTGTGGCGATTCCTCAAGGACCTAAAAATAGAAATCCCATTTGACCCAGCAATCCCATTACTGGGTATATATCCAAAGGATTATAAATCATTCTTCTACAAGGACACGTGCACACGAATGTTCATTGCAGCACTGTTTACAATAGCAAAGACCTGGAACCAACCCAAATGCCCAACGATGATAGATTGGATAGGGAAAATGTGGTACATATACACCATGGAATATTACGCAGCCATCAAAAACGATGAGTTCACGTCCTTTGTAGGGACATGGATGAACCTGGAAACCATCATTCTCAGCAAACTGACACAAGAGCAGAAAATCAAACACTGTATATTCTCACTCATAGGTGGGTGTTGAACAATGAGAACACATGGACATAGGGAGGGGAGCACTACACACTGGGGTCCGTTGGGGGGAAATGGGGGAGGGGCGGGGGTGTGGGGAGGTGGGAAGAGATAGCATGGGGAGAAATGACAGATACAGGTGAGGGGATGGAAGGCAGCAAACCACACTGTCAAGTGTGTACCTATGCAACAATCTTGCATGTTCATCACATGTACCCCAAAACCTAAAATGCAAAAAAAAAAAAAAAAGTCTCACGAGAAAAAAAAAATAAGATAACAGAATAAATTCCAGGGATATCAATAAATGCAAAATTAAAAACTTAAACTCACTAGTGAAAAGAAAAATGAAAAGCCCTGTAATGCATTGGGTGTGGTCAAACCTGGTGGCACCTTACCCACTATGCTTCTGACGCGACTGCACCTTGGTAGAACTCATTGTTCTAGGTTTGCATAAAAATCCCTCTGCTACGGAATACTGCAGACCACACCTCTCCTCCTTCCTCATCTATCTTGCTCACAGTAGTTTCAAGGCCTCTCCCAATAGTCTCAAGCCCTCCCTTGATCATCCCTCCCTGCCCCCCTACCCCTCAATTAACAAGCATATACACCTAATAAAAGCACATGGAACCCAGAGCTCAGTGCCAACGCAGTTTACCCCACACGAGAGTGCGATGGACCCCCGGACCCATGCTGTAAACTTCTACTCTTGTCTTTGTCTTGATTTCCTTTTCTTACTCCCTCATCACTGCCAGGACATGGGGCACCCACACTCAGGGTTGGGCTGGTTCCCAATAGGGAGGCCAAGGTGGGAGGGTTACTTGAGTCCTGGAGTTTGAGACCAGCTTGAGCAACGTAATGAGACCCTGGTGTCTATCTAAGAAGATTTCATCACAATTTTTTTAAGAAAAACATCTGTATATAGGTGGACTCATGTAGTTCAGAGTTGTGTTGTTCAAGGGTCACAACTGTATATGTGGTGACTGATACGAAACAGATAACGAAAAAATGTTTTATTTCCCCACCTGGTCCCATTTTAAAGAGGTGTGTAGGTCTCAGAATTTCCACATGTATGAGTTTCCACAGTCGGGATGTTGAGGAGCAGCACCCCTCTTGCTGGAGTCCAGCCCTCCCCACCCAACCCTGCTGACTGGTGATGTGCCTTCCATCCCTGTCACACTGTTGTCCCAGGAAGGTTGTGGAACTGGAGACACACAGTATGGTATCTTTGTAACTGGCTGCTTTACTAAGAATCATGTTTTTGAGCTCCATCCCCATTGCTCTGTGTGGCAGTGGTGTGTTCCTTTCGATTGTGGAATGTGTTGCCTGCACAAGGAGACACAGGTGGTTACTCCTTCATCCATGGGAGGACGTGTGACTGTGTCCAGATTTGGGTGATTATGGATAGAGTTGCTATAACCATTTGTATAGAGGTTTTCATGTGAACACAATCTTTCCTTACTGCAGGGGAAATACCTGTGGAACTGCTGGGTCATGTGATTTAACAAAGCTGTCAAACTGCTTTCCAGTGGCACCTCACTACGTCACTATGGTTTGATTTGCATTTCCCTAATGACTAGTGCTGATGGTCTCTCACAGGCTTACTCTCCTCCACAGACAGCATCCTTTTTGGTGAGGGTCCAAGTCTTTTACCCACTTTTGTCTGGATGGTTCTCTAACTGTTGATTTTGAGAGTTCTTTATATATGTTGAATACTTTCTTTGTTGGATATGTGGTTTGCAGATATTCTCTCCCAGCCTATAGCCGTCTTTTCAGTGTCTTTGGCTATATTTTTTATTTTGATCAAGTCTAATTAATGGATTTTTGCTTTTACGTGCCCTTGGCATCATGTCTGCGAACTCTTTCCCTAACCTCAAGTTATGAAGATTTCTTCCTGTGTTTTCTTCCAAAACTTTAAACACACACACACACACATACACACACACACACACACACGTACCAAATAAGGAGGAAACATTGATGACAATTCCAGTCCCGGTTTCTGTAAGTGGTCACGTAGTCCTATAACTACCTTCTTCCACTCTGCAGTCTGTATTCCCTTTGCCTTCAGGAAGCCTCTGCTGGTTGTGGTTTTTCACCTGGTGGGGAACCTTCATTCCTGAAGGCTCTGGACCATTACTAATCCTACCTCGGTTGGGTTGCTGTGCTTTTCCATTGATCTTAATCACAGCGCATGCCCCAAGGGCCCTCCTGTATCCCAGACTTGCTCTTCCCCAGCCTACTGTGAAGCAGCAGTGCTGTTTCTGTTTGGCCGTCTGGGTCAGCCACCCCCACCAGCGTAATGACTCCTTCTTTACCTGTTGATCCAGAGGAATGAGGAGCTTGGCGCCACCAGGTGGCAGCCTAAACTTCCAGTGCCATGCATCATCGCTGTGTCTCCTGGAGGCAGCATTCCTGCTTCCGGAACTAAGACCTCTAGGCCAGCAGAGCATAAGGTGGTGGGGACAAGGAGCAAAACTTTTGCTAGTGGGCCACTAGGGGTGATGGTGAGTACTGCTATGCTGGTTTCCACTCCTTCATTCCTGGACCTGCGAGTCTTGGCTACGGGAGAAATAGCACCATGTATTGGACACTGGTTCTGAGCACATCCAGCCTTCTGAGAGCCTTGTCCCAGCCCTGAAAGGAACTGCCACAGAGCTGCACTGTCACTGACTCCTCCAAAGGCCATTATTCCACCATCTCTCAAGCCAGCTGCCTCAGGACAGTGGGCGCCTAGAAGGCCAGCGAATTCCATGAGCATTGGGCCATCGTGGCGTTTCTTTTGCTGTGATGTGAGTTATTTAGCCGGAATAAATGCTGCGTGGATTCCATGACAGTGGAGAAGACATTCCATAAACCCACAGGTGGTAGTGTCAGCAGAAGCACTGCACTCAGGGAGGGCAAATCCATACGCAAAGTGTGTATTCCACTTAGAACAAATAATGCCCCTTCCATGATGGAAAAGGTCCTAGGTGATCTACCCGTCACTGGGTGGCTGGCTGGTCACTCTGGGGGATGGTGTCATACTGGGGACTCAGTGTTGGTCCCTGATGCTGGTAGACTGGACACAGTGGTGGCTGCAGAGAGGTCGGCCTTGGTGAGTGTGAGTCCACGATCCCGAGCCCATGCATAACCTCATTTGTATGACTATGGCCACTTTGTTTCTGAGACCCTGGGGTGATGACAGGGGTGGCTGGGAAGGACACACATATTGTCACATTTTCTGCCCCTTCAGTGAGGTCTACCCACATGCCTCTTTCCCAAGTTTCTCTGTCATCCATCTCCCTATCATGTTCCCTGCAAGTCCCTAACAAGCCGGCCACAGCCCATGAATTAGTCTCACGTCTGGCCATTTCTCCTTCCAAGCAAAGTGCACAATGAGGTGCACTGCCCCGGGCTCTGCCCACAGGGAGGGTTACCCTTCACCTTTGCCCTTTTGGGATGTCCTAGAAAGGGGCTGTTATGCTGCAGCTGTTCGTTTTCAGGTGGTACCTGGGTATCACACAGAACCATCTGCAATCCAGGCATGAGCCTTCTCTTCTGTCATCTGATCCTAGGGAACTCCCCATGAGGCCATCAGTGCAGGCTGGGAGACAGAAGGCAGTGTACTAGGAGTGGGGACCATGGGCATTTGGGCCACTTCTTCATGTAACTGACTTGTGCCTTCAGGGCCTGCTGGGGTCTGCTTAGGCACAGACCTCTTTCCTCTGATGATGGAGTCCTGCCATGGATGCCCGGCTTATGCTTGGTGGGTCAGACAAAACTCAGTTCACGCTGGGCAGCTCAGGTCACACGGGAACTTCGGGATCCCCAGTTAAGTGTTCAGCCCAGGTTCAGATGAAGAGATGTTTCTCAAAAGGAAAATAGTCATTTACAGAGGATGGCAGGGCTGTGCACCAAAATCTTAAGGGCCTGTGCTGCGACTCACCTATAGGGGCCTGCCAAAGGCTCCAAACTTACCTGCCACTGATGCTCTGCGCACCATTGGCTCTTCTGGGTCACATGGCCCCTGTGGCAGAGCAGCAGGCAAGGCCACCTGGACCTGCCGCACGGCCTTCTCTTGCTCTGGGCCCCACTCAACACAAGCAGCCTTTCAGGTTACTTGTTACATGAGCTGGAGCAACACACACAAATGAGGAATGTGCTTCCTCAAAACTCCCAATAGGCTCACTAGGCGCTGTGTCTCTTTCTTGGTTGTAGGAGGAGCCAGATGCAACAACTCACCCTTTCCTCTTCAAAGGTATGTTTCAGCAGGCCCACACTGCTGGACTCCTAGGAACTTCACTGAGGCTAGGCCCCTGAGATTTTGCCAATTTTTTTTTTTTTTTTTTTTTTTGAGAGAGAGGGTCTCACTCTGTTGCTCAGGCTAGAGTGCAGTGGTACAATCATAGCTTATTGCAGCTTTGAACTGCTGGGCTCAAGGAATTCTCCTGTCTCTGCCCCCCAAGTAGCTGAGACCACAGGTGCACCACCACCATGCCTAGCTATTTTATTTTATTTTATTTTTACTTTTTGTAGAAATGGGGTCTTTGTATTCCTATAATCCCAGCTACTTGGGAGGCTGAGGCAGGAGAATTACTTGAACTGGGACCCAGGAGACAGCGGTTGCAGTGAGCCGAAACCGCCCCACTGCACTCCAGCCTGGGTTACAGGGCAAGACTTTGTCTCAAAAACAAAACAAAACAAAGCAAAACAAAGAGAAAAGGAAAAAAAAAGAAATGACAAGGTTTTGCTATGTTGCCCAGGCTGGTCTTGAACGCCTGGCCTCAAGTGATACTCCCTCTTCAGTCTCCCGAAATGCTGCGATTATAGGTGTGAGCCACTGTGCCTGGCCTACTTTTGCCAAGTTTATTTTCCATCCTCTGACACACAAATGTCTTACCGGTCATTTAGAGTTTCTACTTCTTGCTCGCTGGGTCTAGTCAGAATGATGTCATCAACGCAACGGACCCCCGTGCTGTCCCGTGGAAGGGAAAGGCAATCGAGATCTGTGAGAATGACATGATGACTTGGGCTGGAGCATCAGTGGACCCCTGAGGGAGGACACCAGAGGCAGAGGTTGGGCACTGAGGGTGGCGAGGTGCTGGCCTTGCCAGCTGAAAGCAAACTGCTTCTGGGGGCTCTTATTCACAGCCCAATAGCTGCATCCTAGTACCAGGGGATATGTTAATTTGCTCAAACAATTACCACATTTGGTGCAGCAGCTGCCATTGAAGTTATTCTTGGGTTAAACTTATGAGTGTCCATTGTCATTCTCCAAGATCCATCTGTCTGCATGGGCCAAATAGGCGAGTTGAAGGAGGATGTGGAAGATTTAGATGTGGGAATCACCACCCCTGTGTCTTTCGAGTCACTGATAATGTCACTTATCTCTGAGATCCCTCGGGAATGTGGTTTTGCTTTTGGTTTGCTATTTCCCTAGGTAGAGGCTGTTATAGAGGATACATTTGGCTTTCCCAACCATAACAGTCCTCACTCTATAGGAACTCAAGGTGGGGAAGCTGCCAGCTGCTGAGCATGTCTGTTCTGATGATGCGCTCACAAACTGCTGCAGTGACCACAAGGCAGGCTTGCCCACCGTAAGACAAGCCTGAGCTCAAACTCCAGTGGTCACCTGACATTTGTAAGCCCCTATTTTGTCATTTTGGCTCAGTTCAGAGCCCAGCAGTCCCCAAAGTAGCTGCATGATCTGCACATGTACCCCAGAACCTAAAGTAAAATAAAAATAAATAATGTTCACAGTAAAATAAAATAAAATAAAATAAAATAAAAGAAAAGAAAAGAAAAGAAAAGAAAAGAAAAGTGTGAAGACTGCCATGGGTAAGGCCATAAGGACATCTATGTATACTTAAGATGAACTCTGTATACAGAATGGAGACTTACGTTAATACATTGTGTGCCTCCTCTGTACTAAAAAAAAATACACATTCTAAAATTGTCAAGAGATAGTAATAGAAAATAGCAAAATCATTTCAAGTGTTAATAGATGTGTGAAAAATCCAACACACCCTAACACGTAAGAGAGCAAGATCTAGGTGTTGACTTTAAAATGGAAAGGCCAAGGTGTGCTCTAATACTGAACACTGGTGTGGGTGCAGACAAATGGGCCCTGCTGGGAAGTGGGGGGCATAAGCAATTCCATAGGGATGTGCCAATGTAAACACCTCGAAGAGCATGTGCCAACTGTTGGGCAGCCTGAGTCCAAGAAGAAGGGAAAAGGAAGCATGGGGACATACCTGCCCTGCTTTTCCCTCAAAATTCACTCATTACATAGATCTTCCTCTAACTCACATCTCCTCAGTGAATGAGCTTTGGGGAAAGCAAATGTCTTACAGCTGGAGAAGGTCTCTCTGCATGAAAAGAAACATCAGAAGTTAGAAAGAAGTCCCCCATTCCAATGACGAGCACATTCCATGATCTCCTCCTTGTCCTCAACTGTTTAATTATATTACTTTTCAATTGCCGAGTAGCAAATTATCACAAATGTACCAGCTTAAAACAACACCAATTTATGTTCTCACAGTTTCTATGGGCCGAGAGTCTGGGCATGGTTTAACTGGGTCCTCTGCAAAGCTGCAATCAAAGTGTCTGTCAGAGCTCGGTTCTCATCTGGAGGCTCAACTGGTGATGAATCCACTTGTAAGGTGTTGGCAGAATTCATTTCCTTGTTGCTGTAAGACTGAGAGTCAGCTTCTTGCTGGCTGTTGCCTGGAGGCTATCCTATACTACCAGAGGCTGCCTGCAGTTCCTTGACACATGACCCTTTTCATAGGCCCTCTCATAACATAGCAGTTTGGTTCTTCAAAGCCAGCATGAGAGAAAGGGAATGAAATTCTGGTAAGATGGAGTCTTAGATAATGTAATCATGAGAGTGATAGTACATCATCTTTGCCATGTTCTCTATTGATTAGAAGCAAGTCAGAGGTCATTCCCACTAAATGGTACCTCATACAGGGTCTGACCACCAGGAGGTGAGCAGCATAGGGGCAGTCTTAGAGATTTTACATCATAACACTGCATAACAGGGACAACCTGGCCATAGATTGAGGAATGCTCATGTTTGCCATTCCCCCATCTCCTCATATTTTATAATCTGTCATTTATAACACTCTAATTCTAAGTAACATATTTCTGTATTAGTCAGGACTGCCAGTTTTGAAATAACATATGCCAAACAAAACTTAGTTTATGAAGAAGCTAAATTTTTTAACTCACAAATAAAAGACTATCTCAACTATAAGAAGAGGCTGGACATGGTGGCTCATGCCTGTAACCCAGCAATTTAGAGGGCTGAGGCAGGAGGACTACTTGAAGTTAGGAGTTCAGGATCAGCCTGGGCAACATAACAAAACCCCATCTCTACAAAACATTTAAAAAGTAGTCAGGCATGCTGGAACACACCTGTAGTCCCAGTTGCTCAAGAGGCTGACATGGGAGGATTGCTTGAGCTCAGAAGCTGGAGACTGCAGTGAGCTATGGTCATGCCACTGCACTCCAGCCTGGATGAAAGAACAAGACCCTATCAAAAAAATAAATAAATAAAAAAGAGTAAAAATGAGCCTCAAGAAAGACTGAAACTAGGACTCCAGGACTTCAAACATTATCTGGACATGTTTTCCATCTCTCATAAATGCATCTGTGTGTTAGCGTCATTGTTTCTTATTGTGGTGAAATTTCTCCCACAGTGTTAAACATGGCTACTGATAGCACTCAAGTTTTATGTCTTATAGCTTCCACAACTGGGAAGAGATGGACCCACTTTTAATTTCAATGTTAAAAATAACACATGAGGGGTTTCACTTATGTGTAGTGGACTACCACATGCTGTATAGTAGAAAAAATAAAAAAGATCTTGAGACCAATCTGAAAAACTGGGTAAGATTTTTGAAAAAGACTTCAAGGGCCTGGAGTGTTGTTGAATTAACCAGGACTAGAAGCACCAATATTTTACATAGAGGAGAGAAATCATGGATTGATTAGATGAGGCTTTGCAGTCACATTTTTCCCTAGAAGCATTTGCTGATTCCTAGCCAGAAGCAGAGGAAAGAGGCTAAGAATCTGGGCTTTGCTTAGGTAGGGGATCACTAGTGGGAAGCAGAGAAACCAGTAGAAATTCCAGAAATCTTCTGGAGTTGAAAAAGGCAAATTAGAGATGGGAAGAAATAAGATCTTAATAAGAAGAAAAGAAAGAAGAAATCCTAAGCCAGATACGTGGACAAGTTTCCCCTTAAGACATTTGCTAAGTCCTGAAGCTTCACAGGAAAGAAAGCAACTTTGGGAAAAGGATAGGAGGTGAGAGTCTTGGGGGAAAAGCATTTGAACATGGAGAAGCATATTTAGCAAGCATGACTAGTTGAAGAAACAAGGCAGTTCAGGAACTTCCACGAGAAAGGGCCCAGGTGAATATGCTAGGCTCTTAGTTAGAATCACTAAAAAACTGTACCCTAAGAACATGGATTAACCAGAAGCAGATGGAGACTTTCTGAAGCTGCAATCATATTTGAGTAAACACAACACAATTCCTCATGAGAATAAAGTGATCAACCAAATCCCAGACTGGGTAACAGCTACCTGGGAGGCTGAGGTGAGAGGATTTCTGGAGTTTAGGAGGTCAAGGCTGCAGTAAGCTGTAATTGTGCCTCTGCATTCCGGCCTGAGTAACTAAGTGAGACCCTGTCTCAAAAAAAAAAAAAAAAATTAAAAGAAAAATGATGTTAGATGGAAGTGGAGAAAAGCAAGAGGGAATATAAATATAAAATATAAAAATTAAAAATAAAAAGACCTACAGGTGATCCAGATATTGAGCTTAGCAGATAAGGGCTTAAAATGAGTTACTTAAAAAGGATAAACATATCCAAAATACAGAGGAGAAGTTGGAGGAAAAAAATGAAGGAGAATTTCACCAGAGAATTTGAATTTAATAAAAAGAATCTAGTTGAAATTCTACAGAAGAAAAATATTCAAAATTAATAACCAAAAAGAATACCTTTAACAAGCAGATTAGACATAACAGAAGAAACAACTTGCAAATTAGAAGACAGTTCAACAGAAAATATCAGAATGAAAGCACAGAGAGATAAACAAAAAAACAAGAGCGTAAGAGTCATGAGCTACATAGTGAAAAATGCATATACAACTAGAGACATACAAGAGAACAGAATGGGGCAGAAGAAATATTTGAAAAATAATGGTCAAGAATCATCCAGAACTAAGAAAAAGACTTCAACCCGCAGATTCAAGAAACTCTGTGAATGACAAATAGGTTAATTACAAACAAAACTATACCTAAATACACCATAGTAAAACTTCTGAAAATCAAAGACACACAGAAAATTTAAAGAACAATCAGAAAAAATAATTTCAAGAGTAACAATAAAACTGAAGTCAAATTCTCAATAGAAACAATAGAAGGTAGATTATAAGAAAATAATACTTAAAGTGCTGAAATAAAATAACTGTTAACTTAGAATTTTATATTAATAAATATATTCTTCAGAAATAAAGATAAAATATTTTGATAACATATTTTGCAAAAAACTCTATTGCCAAGTAATTTCACTAAAAGAAACACTAATGGGAGATGTTTAGGCAGAAGAAAAATGATGCTAGATGGAAATGTAGACATGCAAGAGGGAATAAAGGAACACATGAGGAAATATAAGTGACTGAATATTGACTGTACAAAGAAATAATAACAGTTTCTTATGCAATTTAAAACACATACAGAATTAAGAGTTGCCAAACTTAAGACAAAAGGCATGCAGATGATTAAAAAAAGTGAAATTGTTCTAAGGCATTAGTATTATCAGGGGAATAATAAAAGTAATCATACTGGACTGTGAATACCTAAGAATACACATAATTATTAGGGTAACAAAAGAGTAAAATATTATATGGCTAACAAGTTAAGATATATATATTTATATAATTAAACGATATTTAGTAATTGATAATAATTAATATTAATATAGCAATACACAAATATAATTAAAATAAATAATATATAGTAATTTATGGTAATTATGGTTAGCAGACAAGGGCTGAAAATGAGTTACTTACAAGGATTAACATATCCAAGATACAGAGGAGAAGATGGAGGGAAAAAATGGAGGAGAATTTCACCAGAGAATTTGAATTTAATAAAAAGAATCTAGCTGAAATTCTACATTAGGAAAAAAAATTACTTTTGTTGCCCTCCTTTTCCATCTTCACAGCCACTGGCCTCATTAATCAGGCCCATATCTTTTCTCTCTGAAAAAAAAAAATGCTGCACTCTTTTAATTGGTACCTGCCAGGTTGTTTGCTGTGTACTCAGTGGAGAGATGGAGGGGACTGAAACCTCACCTCTCCTCAGCTCTACGTGTTATATGTCCTGCACCAGGGTCCTGTGAACTCGGAGGAAAGGCTTTTCTTCTTATTCATACAAAAACAATGAAACTAGTGGTGGTCCTGAAGTTAGCAACCTACAATCCATGTAATGTTCTGGCCACCAATATAATGCGGCCAACACATGATCTATTAATATAATCTAGAGCCTTGCTTGGCATAAAAAGCTCACAGAGATGTGGTCCCTGCTTAGTTCAGATTTTACTAATCTCTATTTTGTATTCTATTCTCCAGCTATGCTAACCCCTGGCAAGTTCCTAAACGCAACATTCTATCCCAAGCTTTCACATCTTCGTACAAACTGCTCTATCTCTGGAATACCCTTCCTCTGCTCCTGAGCCATGTGGGCTTCAAGATGGTCCCTAGCCATCTCTGCCTCTTGATGTTCACATCCTGTGTGGTTCCCTCCCTTGAGTGTTGGCAGAGGAGGGGATCTAAGTTAATTCTAACCAATAGAACTTAGCAGACATAATGGAATATCATTACTATGATTATGTTATATAAGATTGTAACATCTACCTTGCTAGCAGACTGTCTCTTGCTGACTTTGATGAAACAAATTGCTATCTTATTAGCTGCTTTATGAGGAGGCAGGCCCACATGGCAAGGAACTATGAGAAGTTTCTAGCCAACAGCCAGAAGGAAATTAAGGCCTTCAGTCAACGGAACAAAAGAAACTGAATTCTGCCAATAACCACATAATTGTGGAAGGGTGTCCTTCCCCAGTCAAGCCTTGAGATGAGATTGCAGCTCTAGCCACCATCTTTTTTCTTGCCAATTGTTTTCTTTTCCTTTTTAGTGGACGTATAGTAACCATACATATTTATAGAATCCAGAATAATATTTAGATGTATGTATACAACGTGTAATTACAAAATCAAGGTAATTGGCATATCCATTACCTCAAACACTTATCATGTGTTGTGAACATTCAAAATTCACTCTTCTAGCTTTCTGAAAATACACAATAAATTATAGTCAACCACATCCATGCTACAGTGCTAGGGAGCACCAGAACTCTTTCTTTCTATTTAGCTGTAACTTTGTATCAGTTAACCATCTCCTTATCTCCCCTCACTTCCCTTTCCAGCCTCTAATAACCCATAATGCTACTCTCTACTTCCATGAGTTTTTTTCTTAACTCCCACATATGGATGTAAACACTCTGTATTTATCTTTCTGTGCCTGACTTATTTTGCTTAACATAACATCCTCCAGCTCTATGCATGTTGCCATGAATAATAAGATTTTATTTCTTTTTCTTTTTTTTTTTTTTTTTGAGACAAGGTCTCTGTTACCCAGGCTGGATTATGGTGGCATGATCATAGCTCACTGCAGCCTCAAACCACTGGGCTCAAGTGATCCTCCTGTCTCAGCCCGAGCAGCTGGAATTACAGGTGTGTGCCACTATGCCCAGTTGCTTTTTGCATTTTTTCTAGAGACAGGGTCTCACTATGTTGCTGAAGCTAGTCTTCAACTCTCAAGCAATCTTCTCACCTTAGCTTCCCAAAGTGCTGGCCATTGTGGCCAGCACAGGTTTCATTTTTTATGGCTAAGTTGTATTCTAGTGTGTATATATAACCGCATTTTAAAAATCCATTTATCTGTTGATGGACATTTATGTTGATTCCCTTTATTAGCTATTGTGAATAGTGCTACAGAAGTGCAGGTACATTTTTGATATACTGATTTCTTTTCCTTTGGAAAATACTCAGTAGTGAGATTGTTGTATTGATGTAGTTTTAGTTTTCGTTTTTTGAGAAACCTCCACATGGTTTTCCACAGTGCCAGCTAATATCTTGAAGGTAGCCTTGTGGAAAGCCAGGAAGCATAGGGCCCTGAGAAGCTCTGCCTGAACTCTTGGCCCACAGAAACCATGAGAAAATAAATGTGTGTTGTTCTAAGCTGCTAAGTTTATAGTCATTTGTTATGCAGCAATGGGTAACTAATACAGCCTCTGAATTCAGAAAGCTCTTGGTCATCAGAGGCTGGGATGCTCCTTCCTCTTGATTCTAACACACCTAGTGCATTCCCCATCATGCTAGCCAGAGACCTGAGAGCTGGAATTCCGTCCACCGTGGTCATTCTCATTTTTATTTTAATTTATTTTTTGTAGCTGGGGTCCAGTGAGGCCTCCACCAGCACTACTGGCATGGAGCCCATCAGTGTTTGCTGATTAAAGACAAAGAGTGGAGTGCTGGCCACCCATCCTGAGTCACATCAGAGCTGAGTAGCAGCCTGGTGTCTGCACAGTAGAAAACTGTGGAGATAGACAAAACCTTGTGATACGCATCAAGTGGGACATGGCTACATAACTTTTTAAAATGAAAAAGAAAAGACAAGCCAGTGCAAACATACAACCTTAAAAAGCATGACTATTCCCGCTCTGTGACTGTCATGCCCATGCGCAGTAACCAGATTTGTATCTCCAAGATTATTTTCCAGGAAAAGGAACCAGGAGCTCCTGGAGGACAGCTGATTCCATGGCTTAGGGAAAATCACAGTGTGTCTGGACTTACTGATAACAGAAAATGGGGATGCTCTCAGGATGTCAGGTTCCTACTAGGGAGAATCAAAGACCAGAACCACAATTATGTTTAATTAGAAGTGCTTAAGCCAGTGAAAGGTCATGAGTTCATAAAATACTTAAAAGAGGAGAGAATATTGTAATAAAACAGTAGTTGTAATATTTAAACAGATGAGTATAGAATTAAAAGAAATTATACATATTTCAATAAATATAAAATATTAATGAGAACTTTTTCTCCTAATTACACATTAATTAAAAGTTTATTTATATACATCTATGTAAGAATATACACTTTTTATTGGAGTACAGGAAAGAGAACAAAATAATGGGCTATAGTAGACATGTGCAATCTGAAAAGCTAAATTAGAAAATATGACTTGATAATTCCACTACAAAGTTTAAAACTAGTACTTGAGTTAAATTAAGATTTTATTAAAGGCAAAACTGCCTGTGAGGAACTTTTCTCAAGTTAGTGTGAAGTAAAAAGCAATTTAAATGCAGGCAGACCTCACTTTACTACCTCCCTTTATTGCGCTTTGCAGATATTGCATTGCTTACAAATGGAAGATCTGTGGCAATCCTGTATACAGCAAGTCTATCAGTACTGTTTTTCTAACAGCATGTGCTGACTTTATTTGCATTTTGGTAATTCTCACAATATTTCAAACACAGCAATACTGAAATTAGGCTAATCAATAACCCTACAGTGGCCTCTAAATGTTCAAGTGAAAGGAAGAGTTGCATGTCTCTCATCTTAAATCAAAAGCTAGAAATGGTTAAGCTTAGTGAGGAAGGCATGTCAAAAGCTAGGCAGTGAGACAAGTTGTAAATGCAAAGAAAAAGTTCTTGAGGAAATTAATTTTTTTTTTTTTTTTAGATGGAGTCTCACTGTGTTGCCCAGGCTAGAGTACAGTAGTGTGATCTCAGCACACTACAATCTCTGCATCCCAGGTTCAAGCAATTTTCCTGTCTTAGCCTCCCAGGTAGCAGGGACTACAGGTGCCCTCCTGTTGGGGTCACCACCTGCCAGGGTCTGTCTTGCAGACCCTGACTCAGTGACAGATGAATAAAGTACACTGACACATAGATATTATGCTTTGCCAGTTCAGCGAGGGTTTGTGGCTGCTTACAGACTCCCTGAGAATGCTATAAAGAGATAGCAGCCACTGGTCCCCACCAGCCAGTGAGACTTGCATTTATTTAGTAAAGTTAAGTTGACAAAGGCTTGAGTCAACACCACTAGAGTGAAGATATTAAAGGACAGGTTCCGATGCCCAAAGCAAACACCATTAGAGGGTAATATCTCTGGCTCAAAGGTTAGTTTTAAGACCACATGAGTAAACAAGCTAGTTAGGTAAACTCGCCCAGATACTCTAGATATTTGCTTTAATTATTAACTAAATGTATAGAAGATCTAGGCTGCCTTCAGCCAAGAACTATAGAAAAAGCCCTTGGGCCTTCCAAAAGGGTTTGAGACTATATTCTATAATTTTCTCTAATATTTTTCCCTTAATATTTTTGTTACTACTCTGAGTGAATTCCCATATCTGCTAGCCACCACACCTGGCTAATTTTTATGTTTTTAGTCAAGACGGAGTTTCACCATATGGGTCGGGCTGGTCTCGAACTCCTGACCTTAGATGATCCACCTGCTTTGGCCTCCCAAAGTGCTGGGCTTACAGGTGTGAGTCACTGTGCCTGGTCAGAAATTAATGTTTTTTAAAAAGTCATCATTCATGGATTCAGTGAACATAAAAATGATAAGAAAGTGAAACAGCCTTATGGCTGATATGAAGAAAGTTTTAGTGGTCTGAATAGGTCAAAACAGCCCCAACATTCCTTAAGCAAAGCCTAATCCAGAGCAAGGGCCTAATGCTCTTCAATTCCGTGAAGAGAGAGGTGAAGAAGCTGTAGAAGAAAAGCTGGAAGCCAGCAGAGGTTGGTTCATGAAGTTTAAAGGAATAGACCATCTCTATAACATAAAAGTGCAAGGTGAAGCACTTTTATGTTATATGTGAAGCACTTGCTCATGAAGATGCAGCAAGTTATCCAGAAGATCTAGCTGAGATCACTGATGGAGGTGGCCACAGTAAACAACAGATTTTCAATACAGATGGAACAGTCTTCTACTGGAAGAAGATATCATCTAGCTAGGACTTGCATAACTAGAGAGGAGCAGTCAATGCCTGGCTTCAAAGCATCAGGGTACAGGCTGACTCTCTTGTTAGGGGCTAATGCAGCTGGTGACTTGAGTCAAAACCAGTGCTCACTTTAACAGTCTGAAAATCCACAGGCCCTTATGAATTATGCTAGTTCTACTGACTGTGTTCTGTAAATGGAACAAAATCTAGATGACAGTTCATCTGTTTAAAGTATGGTTTACTCAATATTTTAAGCCAACTGTTGAAACCTACTGCTCAGAAAAAAGATTCCTTTTAAAATATTACTATTCATTGACAGTGTACCTGGTCACCCAAAAGCTCTAATGGAGACGTACAAGGAAATTAATGTTCTCATGGCTGCTAACACAACATCCATTTTGCAGCTCATGGATCAAGGAGTAATTTCGATTTGCAAGTCTTATTATTTAAGAAATATATTTTGTCCGTAGCTTCCATATTGATTCCTCTGACAGATCAGGACAATATAAATTAAAGCCTTCTGGAAGGTATTTGCCATTGTAGATGCCATTAAAAACATTTGTTATTCATGACAGAAGATCAAAATATCAACTGTGAAAGAATCAGTTCCTACCCGCATGGATGGCTTTGAGAAGTTCAAGACTTTGGCGGAGGATGGCACTGCAGATGTGGTAGAAACAGCAAGAGAACTACAATGAGAAGTGGAGCTGAAATATGTGACTAAATTGCTGCAACCTCACAAGACTTGAATGGGTGAGGAGTTGTGTTTTATAGATGAGCAAAGAAAGTGGTTTCTTGAGATGAAATCTGCTCCAGGTGAAGATGCTATGAACATTGTTGAAATGACCACAAAGGATTTAGAATATTCCATAAACTTAGTTGGTAAAGCAGCATCAAGGTTTGAGAGGATTGACTCCCAATTTCAAAAACAGTTCTACTGTGGGTACAATGCTATCAAACAGCACCACATGCTACAGAGAAATCTTTCATGAAAGAGTCAATCAGTGTGGCAAACTTCACTAAGAATTTGCCATAGCCACCCCAACCTTAAGCAGCCACTATCCTGATCAGCCAGTAGCCATCAACATCAAGACGAGGCCCTCCTTTAGCAAAAGATTGAGTCTCTGAAGGCTCAGATCATCTTCAACATTTTTTTTAGCCAAAATATATTTTCAATTCAAGTATATACATTGTTTTTTAGGCATCTTGCTCTTGCACACTTAATAGGCTTCAGTACAACGTAAACATAATTTTTATATGCACTGGGAAATCTGAAAATTTGTCTGACTCATTTTATTTTGATATTCACTTTTTTTTTTGGTGGTCTGGAACCAAATTTGCAGTATCTCTGAGGTATGCCTGTAATTTTGTATTTTATTGCTTCTAAGTAGATAGAATTCATTTACTGGAAGTCCTTAGAAGACCTAACTCAATAACATAAAAATTTATTAGTATTTTTTGCAAGAATGGATACAAAACATACTACCAAGACTTACATAACAAAGCATACTACCAAGACTTATGTATTTGACAAATTATTGTTTTTTCAAAGTAGTCATATGTGAAAGTTATATGCTCACTGCAATGCTGCCATTGCTTGAAATGTTGTTAGAATACTGATTTGTAAATTTGGAAGTTGCCTTCCGAGGTAATAAGTTTCAAGAATATAAGTTCTACCCCTTTTCTGTTTTATCTTTTCTCTTCTTCCTCCTTCCCTTCTTTCCTTTCTTTTCGACTTTCTTTCTTATCATTAGAAATAGCAAAAACAGGAAGGAGCCCTGTCATCACAGTTATGGGCTGGTTGTAGCTACAGCTGAGAACTTCCAACAGTAGCCCCCTGAGGCCCATTCATAACCTCAAGATACCAGGGGCTGCCCTGGCTACCCTTAAGTTCTGGTGATTCAACTCGTTCTTCAATCATCTTTATTTGCTTTTCTTTATTTTGCTTTGGTAAATGAACGTTGGTTTCAGCACCCTGAAGCCATAGGATCACAGCAGAAACAAGTTTAATTGCCAACTTTGGCTCCATCTGGTCTTAGGACCAGAGGAAAAAAATCACTTACCTAAAGGCTCATCAATTTTCCATAGCAGAACTGGATCTAGCACTCAGGACTAATGACTCCAATTCAGAGATTTTTCTCTGACATCATACTCCTCTCAGATTCGACATCCCACCCCAGATGCACTCAACTGCTGAGCATGAAGAGGTTCACATGTACAGGCTCTGTGGTACATTCAGCCTTTTGAAAGGGGAGAGAAGAGAAGCACCAGGAAAATAATCAGAATAAGTAATAGATGAGATGTCCAGTTTATGAAATGAAGTGCTCACAACTGACTTCTCAGTGGTGACTTCTCATCCACCAGGCAAAGGGGAGAAAGGTTCCAAGTATTGTTCTGGGACCTCCTTTCCTATTTCCCTAGGCTCTTCCCAATTCCATTTTGCTACTGGAATGTAATTTACTTTAAATTTACATTTCAACTGTACATAGAGTGTCTGCATATGATCAGAAGTTCAAACAGCTTCTAACTATAAAAAGTAAGCCATTCTCCCAACTCTGCAGCTCCTGCATCAGTCTCTAAGCTGTGTTTCATTCCCAAAGAGTCTGGCCGTGCATTCTAGCCATCCTCTCAAAGTCTGGGTCACTGTTCTGCACAGACTTTCATGGAGACTCCTTGGAGAGAGTGATTTTGAGCAGTGGTGGATGAAGGCTTGATGGGAATGGACTAAGTGGAGACTGCCAGGTAAGAAAACGGGGAAGATAAATGTAAACAAATCTTTCACAGAGCTGGCTGTAGAAAAAAGCAAAAGAGAAGAACCGAGAAAAATAGTTACTATTCGTTTAGCAAACACTTTGGAAAATTTCTTCTCTTTTTCTACCAGGATAAGAAAGGGACTTGCCTATCCTCCTGTGTCTTCTAAGTTATTTAACATCTAAGTTACAATGGAAATAGAAATAATATTCAGGTAATTTGACTAAAATGTACTAAACTTTTGAAATTATGCTTGTACTTTCAGACATTTAACTGAACCTTAGTTCACTGTAAAGGGTAGTCTCTACATTTTTAACCCGGTATTTTCAAAGGAAAACACAGGTTGAACATCCCTAATTCAAAAGTCCAGTATTTGAAACTTTTTGAATGTCAATGTGATGCCACAAGTGGAAAATTCCACACCTGACCTCATGTGATAGATCACAGTCCAACCTGTTTATGTGCAGAATTATTAAAAATATTACCTTCAGGCTATGTATATAAGGGAATATAATAACACATGAACATCGTATTTAGACTTGACAGTCCCATTACCAAGATATCCTTTATGTACATACAAATATTCCCTCTCTCTCTCTGTCTCTAAACGCCCGCCCAAATGTTCTCAAATAATGATTAAAAAAATCTAAATTCTGATACACTTCTGGTCACGAGCATTTCGGATAAGGGACGCTCAATCTGTACAAGTTGAATGGGAAGAAACTACAGGACAGGCCGTTTTCCATGATCTCTCCTTTGCTGCCATCTAGTGACAGTTTTGTGTAACGTCAAATATAAAAAGTCTCATGTAACAATGAAGTCTTGATGTGGCTATTTCCTCTGCCTATGCAGCGCCCTCACTAGGCTGGAAGTATTTCCAGTTGAGCCTGGGGATTTAATTTGCTGGTATGCATCAGCGGTGATGCTTAATCTCCTCGAGAGAGCTTACTAAAGTAGACTCTGGTTGCTGTACAAAGTGAGGCAAGCTGACCTCTGAAAATGACATACGGTACAACTACAGCACAAGCAAAGGTCATGAGAGCATCATGAAAAGCCCATTATTGAACAAATATATGACACTACATTGCAGCCAGATGCTTTACAGTGAGAAATGAGTCTTTTCTATCAAAATGTGCAGCGATATGTATGCATTTTTGTTTCATATTGTTGCTACTGTATCTTTGGGAACAATCTCTGGAAACATAATTTCTGGATCAGAGAGTAAATGCACATATACTTCTGCTAGATATTGCCAAATCCCTCCTCAGTATGGGTTGTAACATTTTGTATCTCACCATCAGTGCCTGAGTTTGGCTGGCTCTCCATAGCCTCACCACTTTTGATCACTTTGTTAAGTAAGAAATAGTAGCTCCTTGTTAGTTTTCTCTTATTACTGTCCTTTGAGTCAAGGTCCAGCCAGAAAAAGAGAAACCAGACCAATTATTCTAATAGAGAAAATGGAATACAGGTACTAGGTTAAACCAAACTGGTGAATTTATAAGGCAAAGAAACATGGATGTAACAGAAAGTCTAACCAGCTATATTAAACAATGTGGAACACACAGAATGGCTTCAGTTTTCTCACTGAACCTGATCTTCTCTTCATGGCTGTTCGCCCCGAATCATCATATTGCCCCCTCTCTGACTCACCTGCCTAAATTCTGATATTTAGCCTTTTAATCCCACTGAATAGAGAGGCTTCTAGTATACTAGGGGACCCATTTAGATTGCCCTGAACATATATAACCAGGGTCTCTCTCGGGTTTAAGGTTACTCATCTCCACCGCTTCATTTAAATTGGCATATCCATCCTGAATTCCTGAATTCAAAAAACCTGTGCCTGAGGGGTCTCTTGACAAATTGGGAGGTGGCATAACACATTAGTGACCTGGTATGAACTTGGCACAGTTCCTGAAATGATCTATGATGTAATTGACATTTGTGACAAAGATAACATATACAATGAAACTTACAACTAAGTCAGTTGATGTATTATTGATTTAAAAGCTCTAAATAAAATACTGTCAGATATTGTAACACTAGGATTATAAAATGCCATTATTTAGTACGACTAAATTGCTGAGTTTATTCTGATACATTACCAACCATATGGGTCAAAGAAGAAAAAAAAATCATCCATAAAATGACTATGAAAGATTTAATCTTGCTTATATTTAAATGCAATGATGCTAAGCAATAGAGCTATTTGTACTTGATTTTACCGTAAGGAATGCAGCTATGAATCGTTTCTGTCATTTGTGTCTCTTCATCGCTCAGCAGTAGAATTTATCAGTTTCAAACTGGTCTGGATTATTTTGCACTTCTTCTGAACAATAAAACAAGAAAAACAAAAGTAATTCTTTTACCAGATGTCACAATGCTTTATTTTAAAAATGGCAGAAAAGAATCTCTTAATCATCAGTTTTATTACAGAACTCTGAATTTAGGAAACAGCCATTACACTTATCCCTATATAAAATTAAAATAGGCAGTCCCCCTAGTCACCAGGCTGGTGAGAAATCCTACTTTGGAGCCCCTTAACATGTCTAGGGTTACGTTACACTAGGGCTTTGTGTGGACCTGGAAATTGGAGGAAGGCCCTCTGGCCTTCAGTTCATCATGACAGCAACTGGGAAGTTCAACTGTCCAAGCTGGTTGGTCTGTTTGAAATCAACGTGGGACAGGGACCAGAGGCTCTTGCTTTTGGAGGAGAGTCCTGGCACCACTCAGCATCCTCTCATGGGTCCTGCCACCCTCAGGCTCTGCATAGTGGAAGGACACTCACCCCTTTCTCCCACGTTTGAAGACAGCATATCAGTCTCAGGATAGATTTTCAACTTCCAAGGCTGATGTCACAGCATGTTCTGGCAACTCAATATGTGGGGACTTTCACCTGCGGCCACAGAGTCATGGGATACAACTAAAACACAAACAAGCTTTAATGCTGCCTTTAAGTCTCAGTCAGGAACAAAGGAAAGGGTCCATAGGCCAACAAAAAAGTATTACAGGGTATCCGCTGGAAACAGAATGAGAATGTGGGGTAGGCGAGGCAGTTTCTCAACTATGAACCTCAAAAAGCTGTTTTTTCTCACCAGGCCACTGAAACGACAGAACTTTTAGAACGGGCAATTGGGTCCAGAGAGGCACAAAAACAGTAGGATGGGTACGTCAGTCAGGACAGGTACCAAATCCACCCTGAAATCCGGCCTGTCTCGACAGTTTATTTCTCACTCATGTGAGACCAGAAGTAGGTTGGCAAGAGGCTCAGGAACTACCTAGAATGTGCCCTCCACTTTGACCTGGGAAATGGGAGCACAGAGAATCACGAAACAGCTTTTAAAAGCATCATTAACTCAAATGGCCAGCCCTAGTGTTGTTTCTCACAGCACTGTAAGGGTGCTGGGAAACGTGGGGCGAGTACTTGGGTATCTGCTCACCAGATATCCCTCTTTCCTCCTTCCACACACAACATACCGTCTCTCCAAGGAAGACAACCATGAATCCCATACAGTCACTACACTCTGAAAACCCTGGGATGTCTCTAGACCAAGCCTGGCTCCATCTGTCTCCCACTGGTCCAGAGCTCTACTCACCAAAAAGATCCCATCTGTGCTCCTCTCCCCACGTTCCCCAAAACAGTGGAGGAACAGAGTAATGCATACCATGCTTAATACTAAATAAGAAGTGCACAGGAGACCTTGTGACAATTCAGCTGTCCTGAAGGGCGTATTGGCTGTTAAATTATTTTGAACATCACTACTGTGGACAGCCCTGTTTGCTGTCAAAATGGGCAAATTCCTGAAAGTTAAGAAAGAAGTGTTGGTCCTGGCCAGAAGCTATCCCAGACACAAAACTAACATGAATAGCATAGATAGTAGATCCTAAAGGGGCCCGAGCCACAATCCTGCCAAGGAGTGACTTGGCTGTGAGTAATAGGGTGGCCAAAGATCGGTTTTTTTCTTAAAAAATAACTGTGATCACCTCATATTTACAAAACACCCTGTGAATATCCTGTTGAATGAAACTTGTCAACAAGGCAATTGGGAAGTTCAAGGCCATCTTCTATGGCCCTGCCCTCAAATGCAAGGCCAGGAGGAAGGCAAAGTTCAAGTCTAAGGAAATCAAAAACAGGCAAAACAAGTGATCCATCCAAAGGTTGTGACTTTAGATCTGTTGTTTAAATAATTTAAAACAATTCCCCAGGAGAAAAATAAATAAACAGAAGGTAGTATACAAAATATTTCATTTTTTATTTTTATGAATAATTGTCATTAATACAGCAGAAACTGATATGATTATAAAAGATACCAAAAAATCAGAAAAATGTTAGCATTCAATAGAAATTAAAAACCTGAGCTGGAGGCTCATCAGAGTCTGACACTTGGCACCATTCTGATGGAAGTGAAGAAACATGTTTGCCGGACTCCTTAAAACAATTCATTTAACACAGAAAGAGTTAAATTTCAAAGGAGCTACAATGCACTGACACATTACATGACTTTTGTTGTTGACAAACATTTAAGCAGAGCTATCTAATCTCACAGTCTTGAAGGCAGGGAGGTGTGTAAATCGTAGATTTTTAATTAGCAGGAATCAAGCTGAGATTTTTCTTGGTGAAATAGTTTTGTTTACTCTTGTAGATCTAAAAGGCTAGCTTAGTCTGTCAGAGTACAAGAGAATGCCAGAAGAGGTCAAGGCCTTGCAAGGGGATGGATCGACATGAATCCATTCCAACTTGTGGAAAACAAATGACACAGCAGTTACCATCACAAAGAATAGTATTAGTAGGAATTGGAGATTTGAGGTCCAATTCAGTTCTCATTTGGATTCTACAGTATCTCTTACTAAAAATTTGGTTAAAAAAAAAAAAAATACCAACAGGGAAATTCTTACTCCTTTAATTAACAATTGTCCACAAGGAGAAGGGAAGAAATAAACAATAGCTAATATAGATGGGCCTAACTTATTAAAAATCTGTGAGCTTGAATACATTTTAATATGTTGAATCTTGAGTCATACTTATAAACCAATGGTTAATATACTACAAAACTTTACAAACAAAATCTCATCTGTTGCAGAACTTCAAAACTAGTGGAATTAATTTCTTCTCCCTTTTATTTCTTCCACAGAAAGTCCTAAAACTGAGTAATCACTGGCATGCCTGCATTCACAAATATATCCTCAAAACATGATGATTTTTATCAAAATATATCTGCAAAACATGAAGGTTTTCGAAAACGGAAGTAATTTCAAATGAGGTCAAGGATGTCATACTCCCTCCAGACGTATTTTCAGGTCTTTCTGCTCCACGTCACATAAAAAAGAAATGAGGGTAGCTGGACTCATGTAATTTCTTTCAGCCCAATAATGTCATTAAATTCCCAATGTTTTCACACTAGCAAAGATCCAGTATTTAAGTGATCTACTATAAAGCATCTCTATTTCTAAAAAAGATTCCTTTCATTTTTTTACTTTTTCTTAAGAGGGCACAAAAAGCTGTCAAAAAGCCCTTTACTTAACGAAGACCAGCCACAGACTTCCTTCCTGTACCAGCTTTCCAAGAGGATAAGTGAGTCTTCACCCTGATATTTTTGCCCCTGGTTTTACGAGGCTTCTCTTCTTTATGTACCTTCATGTGCTGCCTCAGATGAGAGCTCTGACTGAAACATTTGCCACATTCACTGCACTGGTAGGGTTTCTCCCCCGTGTGGGTTCTCTGATGTTGAATAAGGTGGGAGCTCTGGCTGAAACACCGGCCACACTCATCACACTGATACGGTTTTTCTCCAGTATGAATTCTCTGGTGCTGAATGAGATTTGAGCTCTGTTTAAAGCTTTCTCCACACTCATCACATTTGTAGGGCTTTTCCCCAGTATGGATCCGTCGATGCTGAATGAGATTAGAACTCTGAAAAAAACTTTTCCCACAATCAGCACATTTATGGGATTTCTTTCCAGTATGGATCTTCTGGTGTTGAAAAAGAGTTGAACTCTGACTGAAACTCTTTTCACATTCATTACACTTGTAGGGTTTGTCATCCAAGCTTCTTCTAAGTCTACTCAAGCTGGAGTCAAACCGAATAGTCACTCCCCACTTCTGCCGCTGCCGGCCTGTTTTGCGCTTGTTCTCATAGGCCTTTCCTTGGCTTGAGCTCCGGGAAATACCTGCTTTAGGCTTTGCTAACCTCATGGTGAATAACAAAATGTGTATGTATGAGAGTTTACAGGCTTCTTCTGAACTAATGTTTCATTTCCCAGAGGTGCACAGCTCAGAATTTTCTGTGTAGAAGGAAAAAAAATTACAGATGATCAGAAAAAACATTACAGATATGTTAACTACTCAATTTGAATATCTCTTTAACCCAACAAAATTGCATTCATGTTTAAATTTAAAAAAGTATAAATGCAAACAAAGATAACATGAGGGGAAATTTGGGAAGAAATACTTGCAACGTAATTCTCATAGTTCCAGAGTTTAAGCTTAACAAATATCACAAATTTTGACTGAGTTAACCACTGGAGTTTCTACTGGGACAGGACAAAAAAAAAAAAAAAAAAAAAAAAGTGATGAGGTGAAATAGAAATTTTCTAGGCACTACCATTTTGGAGGTCTAAAAAATGAAGATAAGGGAAAATCTTAATGGAAATGGAATAAATCCAAAAGATAATCAAAATTTGTGTAATAGAGTATCACTATTTAAAAATATTTACTTCCACGTTAAACTTCTACTCACTGGTGACTGCCTAATTAAGGTATCCAACTGAATAAGAAATGGCAAATTATACTACTTTATAATATAGTCCCGTTTATCTGTATTTAGCCATTCAATTTCCATAGCTCTAGATGACAGATTAGCTCTAATTCTGTAGCATGAAGTGTTTTGAAAATTGAAACTACTCTACAGGGAGCAGTAGGTTTACTTAGTCTATGAAGACACACTTTATTACTGTTTTTTTTTTTTTTAGATCCTAATGATCCAAGAAAGCAGACAATTTGTTGAAAACCCAAAACAAAAGTATTGTTTTTGGAGAGAGAAAAACTGCAAAAGGACTTTTACCAGACACTGGAATGAAACTGAGTAGAAAAAGCATTAGGTAGGTAGGACACAAAAAAAGGAGGAGGACAAAATGAGTTTACAGGTAAAAGTAGGACGGAATTTTCAGAATACCCAAATGATGCAAAATTCAGAATTTCAAATAATTTTATTTACGTATAAGGCTGACTTGTGGCTATTTAAAGTAACAGCCAAAACAAACCAACAACCCCCCTACAAACCCTATATAGGTGGCAACGTGGGAAAAGCTAGAACTTCAAAAGCAATAAAATTATCGGAACTACTTTTCATTATCTTGTTTCAGAAAGTAGACTTTAAAATAGGAATAATTCCTCTGGGTTTCTTTGCGTACAAGCATATAAAGCAAATAAATGAAAACACAAACATCGTTTTTCTTGCCTTCCTTTCATCTTATTCTTTAACTGAGACTTTAGGCCCAGGACTTTATCTGGATATTTAATAATTACATCTGTAATTATGGTCAGCGTAGGAGCAAGCTGCATGTAACACAAGATTACAGTTAGCACTATCCATTCCTTAACTTAAGCAAATATTTACAGAACATTTACCACACAGGAGAAATTGTGTTAGGTACATGATGCTGTTTTTTAAAAAATATAAATAATAATTAATAATAGCTATTAATAAATAGCTACAATCTCTCTGCAGGGAGCTGTCTTTGCATATAGTAATCATACATATTTTTTAATACTATGGAAGTCAGATCTGTAGGCAGTAGGGCAGAGATCCGGAAGCCCATGTTTCGGCCCAGATTCTGCCATAACCCGTGCTGCAACCTTCCTCGTGCCGGGTCTCAATGTCCACTCTGTACGTCAAGTGGACTCATTAGATGACCCCCAGATCCCTTACAGCTCTCAAATCCTACAGGGTTTTGAGAAACTCAGACTGTCAAATCCACCTGCAGACGAGGCAATCATACTAATAGGTAGCCTATGCGCCAGACACTGTGTAACTTGATTCTTTGCTAACTCTTTAATTCTCCTGGCACCTTTATGCAGTTATTTCCGTTTTATGTTAAACAAACGAGGGCACAATGCTAGAAGGCACTGGCCGGGTTCCCAGACCCTAGCAGCCTGACTAGAGCCAGTACTCTTAGTGGCAGCCACCTCTTCCATCGCCCAGTCCAACGCGGCGACCCGTGCTCTGCATTATCTCCCCAGCACGGACAAGCATAAAGATAAACCTGAGTGATGGGAGCTGCTGTTCCTGCACACCCAGCGAACTAGAATCTGCCTCAGTTTCCTCCTAAAACTGGGAGGGTGGTGATAAAGCGACACCACCGTCAGGATGTCAGAATCTGCAATGCATCTGAGTCTGAAAACCGCGCAGAGCAGCCCCGTGCTGCCCAAGCATTTGTTCCACATATCCGGTCCTCTAACGCTCCGGGCGACGGAAGGGGCCGAGGCTGGGGCTCACCGGCCCGGTTCCACCCGCCGCTGGCCGCGCCTCGCCGGGGGCCCGGTCCAAACCTCTCCCGTCCCCAGCCCTCCGCCGGCCGCTCCTCAGTGACCCGGCCCGCCCGCCGCGCAGACTGCGGCCCCACCCTGGGCCCGCCAGGCCCTCCTGCCCCCGCCCGGCGGCCAGGCCCTGCCCTGAGGCGGGAGGCGCCCGCGACGCCATCTCCCCGGCCCGCGCCGCCCTCTTTGCGGCCAGCGCGCTCCCGAGAAGACCCGAGTAGCCCACGCGGGCCCCGCGCGCCCCACGCACCCCACGCACCCCAGGCCCACTCACCGCGCGGGACCAAGCCACCACCCTGGCTCACTAGGCGCCTCCCGCGCCGCCGGAAGTGAGGGCCGCGCCGCGCTCTGGCGCCGCCACTGTCGCTCTAGGAACGTGGTGGAGCGACCCTCTATGGTCCCGGGCCCACCTAACAGCGTCGTTCCTTTTTTTTTCCTGTGGTTTTCTTTTCTCCTCCCGCCCCTCGGAAGGCATCCCGTGACCCCCAGGACCTCAAGAGCTGTAACCGCCCCTGGGTGTTGTCGAGGCTTTTGAAACCGAACTCCAGCCTCTCCAACCGAGAAGCTATATACTTTCTACCAATACTGAGCTTTTTGAGAGCCTAAGAAGTTCCTGGTACTTTTCACGAGGTCAACCTATTTAATTATCACCAAAAAAGCTCCTGCAAGATGGGAGCGGTTATATTCCATTTTATAGGAAAGGAAACCAAGGCTCAGAGAAGACATTTGCTGGGTTCACCGTGAGTAAGCGGACGACCCAGGACCGTGGTTCCTTGTGACCCCAAAGTCCGATTTCGATACACCCCTTGTGTTGCTCGTTAGCAATGATCTCTCTTGGTTTTTCTTCCTTCCAGGCGCCTCCTCAGCCATCCCGGCCGTGCTCAGTCATCTGACCAGCTGACCGCCGTGTTCCCTCACTCCCGGGGAACTCCTCCCGCCTCGGCTTCCGATGCTGTTGCTGCATGTTGAAGACTCCCGCACTGATAACTCCAGTCTGATCGTGGAACGCAGACGGTACTGAACTCCAGACTTGTATATCGAACTGATTAATAAAGAGCTGCATTTGCATGTATAATGGACATCCCAAACTTAACACACCCCAAAAGGAATTCCTGATACCTACCTGACCTGTTCTTTCGACAGTGTTCATCCCAGGAATGGAGGAAGATCCCGGCATCTTTCCAGTTGCTCAGCCCAAAACCCTTGATTGTTGTCTCTAATTTTTTTTTTCATCCAAAATTCACCTGTGATTTATCCGCAAATTCTGTTGGCTTCATCTTAAAATATATTATTGAGCCACTGCTATAACCACCAAGCCACCTACATCACCCTTCTGGATTATTATATTGGCTTCCCTGACTACAGTCTATTCATGGCCCCAGAGTAATCCTCTTAAAGTAAGATCATGTCATTCATTTGTTCAAAACCTTCAAAGGCTTCCTTTGAAGGAAACTTATTAGGGCAAAGTCAAGGCTTGGCAGTGGCACATGGTTCCCGTCATGATTTGTCTCTTTAGTTCTTTACTGTGTCTGCAGTGCTAAAAAAAAGTGCTCAGCAGGGAACAGGCACTCAGTAAATATTTGTTGAATGAATGAATTTATAAGATGCCTTATTGTTTACAAAGTGCTTTTACATCTGTCCTCTGGTTATTCATCTTCACCGTAGTCTCAGAAGCACAGATCATCATATCTGTCTTGCAAATCAGTAATCTGAAGCAAGAGAGGCCAACTTGCCTGAAGTAATATAATGGGTTGTTGGTGGAGGCTAGACTAAATCTCAGTTTCATTCTCTTAAGCTGGGCCTTTCTGCTCTGCAGGGAGCTGTCTCTGCAAATGGTAAAGCACAAAGCTGAATGAGATCTGGACAAAGAGTCTGTACTCACAATCTAGAGAGTATCTGGACTATTGCAGTGATTAAATGAGGTGAGGTAAGGCACTTAGCGCAATGTATAGCAGAATAAATGAGAGTCGTTGCTGTTACATTTATTATTAAATTATTATTATAAATTGGTTGATGCTGGTGGTTGGAGGGTTTGGGGTAAAGGGCAATGGCCAGAGATCTAGAAATGGTTTAGGAAAAGTGTCAGGAGCAAACATGACCTGTTGAAACTGTCCGCTCTACGTATACTAAAATAAAAAGATAATTAAAAAAAAAACACCATTTCATGTCCACATAAAGCTGGATTATCCCGTTTTCCTATACCTGAAAACAACTGGGCCAGCCACAGAAGGCCCAGAGGTATGTGGAATAAAGCACTGGGTAAAGAAGGATGAATTTTTTTAAAAAGAGAGAGATGAAAGTCAGGAAATAAAGGGGTATAGGTGCCTAAGTGTGGACAGAGTTCTAGGCAGTAAGGGTGGAGAGGAGGGACAGCCAGAAAAAGATAGGAGGAAGAGGAGGATAAAGTAGAACGGGAAAAAGACAAGGCGAGAAAGCAGGCAGGGTTTTATGCCTTCGGCTTAGCTATTAGTATAATAATAAACAGTGAGTGCTTATTATGTGCCAGGCACTGTTTGCAGCGTTTGAGGATCTCATGTGAGATTCCCGCGGTATGATTGTTGCTGAGAGTTTGCTCCACCTTCTCTGGTTTAGGTCCCTGCACTTTGCGGTGTGACTCCTGGTGCCTCCTGGTGAACCACGTGCCCGTCCCACTGATGCTGACTTGACCACTGACTTGCACTGGCTGACTTCATGTGACTGGAGGCAAGGGGTACACCACATCCTGGAAGAAGCTTTGAGTCACTGCCTTTCTTCCAGGACTCTGCTCTTTCCCTCTGCCTTGAGAATATCATGTCCCAAGTAGGGGCTGCCCGCTTAGTCTAGGACCTGGGATGAGAAGACACATGGAGCAGAGCCACAGAAGCCCACTCTAGCCACAACAGTCCCACGAAATGTGAGAGAAACAAATGCTCTTGTAACACTGAGATTCTTGGTGTCATTTGTTATTGCATTAAAGTTGACTAACGTACCTCCCACCACCCTTAAGAGATAGGAATTGCTATTATCCTGTGATATTGTGAAATATATAGTTGGTGGGTTTCCTCACATACAACTTCTAAAATTCTTAGAATCTCCAAAGTGATGTCTTTTTATATGTGAATGAGTTGACTGGTGGCCAGCAGCCCCTGAGTAGTTTCAGGATGGGGCTGGTCACTGGAAAGACCAAGGCAGGATTAGAAGAATGGCAATTTCAGCTCCACCCCATCAACATTGGGTGGAGGAGGGCAACTGAAGGTAAAGTTGATCACAAATGGCTGATGGATTAATCAATCATACCTATGTTATAAAGTCTCCATAAAAGCCTCAAAAGGACTGGGTTCGAGAGCTTCTGGATACCAGAACACATGGAGGTTCCCAGAGGGTGGGGCGTGCAGTTGGGGGTGCAGCAGGGAACAGGCATGGAATCTCCATGCCTTTTCCTTCATATTTCATCCTGTGCATTTCTTTTTCTGTATCCTTTGGAATATCCTTTGTAATAAACCAGTAAATGTGTTTCCCTGAGTTCAATGAGCTGCTCTTACAAATTAACCCAAGGAGGAGGTCATGGGAATCTCAACTTGAAGTGGGTAGTTTACAAGTTCCAGAGGCCAGGGCTTGTGACTAATAAGAAGGGTGGAGACCATCTTATGGAGCTGAGCCCTCAACCTATGAGAGGTGATGCTACCTCCAAGTAGATAGTGCCAAAACTGACTTAGAGGACACCTAGCTTGTGTCCCTGCAGAAATGATTGCTTGGTTGGTGTGTGGGGAGAATTCCCCACCCCATTTGGTCACAGAAGTCTTTTTGATTATTGTTGCTGAGTGAAAGAATAATAGAAAGCACTTTGAGTTTGTTTTCTTCCACATAGAATCCCCATTTCACAGATGGCAAAACTGAGGCAAGAAACTTGCCCACGGTCACACATGTTTATAAGTAGCAAAGCCAGACTTTGAAGTCAGAAAGTCTGGCTCCAGAGCCTATTAACCTCTCAATAACAGTGTATCTCCCAGATGGGATTCTAGGTAATTTTTATGCAAATTAAGTTATTGAAAATGGTCATACATGATATTTACAAAACACAAAAGAGAAAAGGAACAAGGGCATGGGAGGTGGGGGACACAGTCTGGGCATCTTTCTGCACGTATTTCTGGGGATTCTGGCCCAAGAGAGATCAGATCCAGATGCCCTTAGTGGCTGGGGCATCTCTGGGAAACTGCCCAGCAGGGGCCAGTGTGCCCCTGAGCCCAGTGGTATTTGAAGGATTCATTCTAGGAAGAAGGGTCTTCTGGGGTGAGAAAAATCCTGGCAAGATAGTTTCATTTTCCCATGTCTTTGTCCCCTGCACCCTACTGGCTTGCACGTGTGCGCGTGCGCGCAGCGAGCACCGCTGCCTTGGGTCTGTGTTTGGCAACACGAATCCCCAGCCCAAGTGCCAGAAAGGCAGTTATAGGTGTGGCTCATGTGAAGTAACAAGAGTGATCCTTCTCCCATGAAGACTTCTCAGCCAGGAATCCTGAACAATGGCTCTCTCCACCAAGCCTGAGTTTCGTTTCCTTTGGATTCTCTGGGAAAGAAAAACCCTGGGAATTCCCATTCCTAGGTCTGAGAAAACATCTCTGTTAAAGGTTGACCAGGAGGGCAAAGGGCCCCACCCTGAACAACATGAGTCTTGGGCAGGGCATGTGAGCAGCTGGCCTGATCCCAAACAATTGCAGCTCTCAGGGCCTAAATATAGCCCAGGCATCTGGCTGTTTTTACACTCGGTTGCTTGGCTCTGATTGACCAAGCTTCCCGTCTGATCATTGCTGAGGGACTGAGGGCAGGGGGCTGCTGCCTCCCACTGCACCTGGCAAGGATATCCCGCTGCCCCTCTGCAGCTGCCAGGCACCTGCATCCTAAACACCAGGGGCATATTTTGCATGGCTGGTCCCTCCACAAATCATCTGGTCAGACTGGATAAGCCTTGGAACTCATTTCCCTGGGACTAAGGGGCCAGCTGTATCCTGGGTGAACCCTGGCTCTATTTTGCCAGTGGAAAGGTCTATAAACCATTTTCTGGTAAACATTCCAAGCAGGTAGCATATGGTTATCACTGAGGAAAAAACAAGATGTTTTGATCCCTTCTGGTAATTTGTTCTGGGCAAACAAACTTGTTTTTCCTGAGTCCAGTCCTTTTGCAATCATGCTGATTTCATCCTGTGCTGTTTATTATTCTCTCTGCTTCTTGTAGCCGGCAAGACAGTCCTGTTTAGGAGACAACACTCTCCCTTAGGGATCTTTGCTTTATCTTTGGATACCTTTATTACCTGAGACTTTAGGTAGCCAAGGGGGTATACAGGAAATACCCAAAGCTCTATGGAAAAAGAAAGTGGTGGTTCCCTGCAGGAACCAGTAGGAAACCACAGAGACCAGCCTCTAACATTTGAAATTATGGGGTTGAGGTGAGCTGAATTCGCAGCTTTTCAGATTGCGTCTGAAAAGCAAATATAATGTTGATTAAAAAAATGTGAACCCCTCAGCCGAGTGAAGTGTATACCTTTTCCCTTTTTCCGAGTCACTTGCTAGTGACTGTTCAGACCTGTAATGTCCAGAAATTAGTTTGGTAACACCTACTTTAAAAGTGACACTTACCCAAAAAGGCCTTAAATAATATTGTAATAACTTGCAAAAGTGAACCAACCAACCAAACAGGCTGGTGCTTAAAGAGGGTCTCCTGCTCCACTGGCTTCCTGTGTGCCAGGCCCTGGCCTGCTCCCGGCTGGCAAGTGTGTGTTGGCCTGCGACACCATGTGCCCTCCTTAACCATTCTCTGCCTTGGCCTCGGGCTTCCTGTTCAACAATCTCCTGACCCTCCCAGTGTCTGGCCTTCTTCTCCTGATGAGGAGACCCCTAGACACAGGGCAGACTGGCTCCATCTTTGTGCCTCCAGGGCCCAGTACAGGCCCGGCACAAGGCAGTCAGTCACAGCTGAACAGTGGGACAGCAGCTGTCCTACACCCGAGGTTGTAAGTAATAACTTGGGAGTACAATTACCTGGGAGCTTCTCTTTGATTTGTTTTGGACCCTCTTCTAGGCCCTGCTTCCATCTCACTTGAGCCCCTGGCCTGGAAGATTCCTGGGGCCCTCCTGATGCTAAGATTCTGTGGCTCAGGGTGACTCTATTGCTCATCATCCAGGTCACCAGTAGGCCCCCACCAGTGACACCTGCGTGTTCCATGGCAGCCTCCCCTCAGGATCCATACTAGTCCCTGGGGCATGCGCAGAAATGAAGGAGTCATGTCAGCTCCTAAAGCAGCGAGCTGTGGCTCTTCTGCCAAACATGGCCACACGTCCTTTAGGATAAGAGTTTCAGAAGTTAGAGCCAGGGCTCAGGGTGGATGCACAGAAAGAAAAGAGAAAAAGAAAGCTTGATTCTCATGTCTTCAGTACACCATGACTTTATTGAACACCTAAGGATCTATGCTGCCAAAGGACAGCAGAGCAAACAGTGGGTAGGCCTCCCCTGCATCTCCCTGTGTCTGTGATGATGGAGCTGGGTTGGGGAAATCCTGCTGTGACATTTGCTCTGACGAGCAGCTCCACACAGCATGGTGGCTTCCAAGCTCTGCTCTTGATAGGCACCGGTAAGGAGCTTCTACATGCATTAGAGATGGAGCCTCTCCTATCTTTGCAAGTCTTTGTCGTTCTTCCCTTTAAATCTGCCATCCACAGACCTCAACAGGAGAATAATTTGGTCTTCAGTTTGCTGTTTTAGACAAACACTTGGCATGACTGATGTAAACTGTTGCATAATTTTGCAAAGGCTTTCTCATTCATTCCAGAAATTCTCCATCAGTCACAAACACAAACTGTTAAGTATCTGGCCCCAGGGGATTCAAAGTCCTTTCCCCCAAACAGACATTTTTTTCTTATCATTTTTCCTTAAGGGGAAGTATTGAAAGTTGTCCCCACACACGGGAGGAGCCCAGAGAAGGCAAGAGGCACACAGGCATCCACCGGACAGTGGTGATGGGGCTGAGCACCGCCTTCCTGAGCTGCTACTGGGCAGCCGTGGACTCTCACCCACACAGGGCAGCACCCTCTCAATGCCATGTGGACCCTCCTCAATGTGATCGAATGGCCGTGCTTCTTGCAGCAAGCTCCTTATAAGAACCCCTTTAGGTCTCTCTGATGAAGTAAAGGCTGATTTCTGCAGAGAAAGTGAGATACTCGTGGCCTTATTCCTGGTCTCACCTCTGTGCCAGGGCCCTGAGCTGTGCAAGGCTCACAAGGTGACATTGGAGGCTTAGAGGCTGGGGACGCTGTGGCAAGATGATGGCTGAAAGCAGTCTAGTCTCATACCTGCTTGCAGGCCCTGCTTTTCCCAGTAGCATTTCTGCAGGGTAACATGATGTGAGGGCAGGCAAGAATCTCATATAAAGGAGAGGACAGGGGTTTGTGGCCCCACAGGGGCTCAAGGACAGGCACTGAGCAAGTGGATGAAGTCTAAGCTGAGGCTGGGTCAGCACTGCTTTCCAGTGCAGGAGAGGTGTGGTGTCGACAGGACTGGCCACATAGATCTGACCCAGCAAGTTTCTGGCTCCTCAGGCCTGGATCTGCTTCCTGTGGGTGCTCACGTCAGAGCCAAGAGCTAGGGCTACAGCAATCACGGTGCTCAGGCTTCAGATAGGTAGATGCAAAGGTGCTCGGTTCCTCAGGCGGTGATCAGCAGTCAATGTGACCGGCCAGGACCAGCCACCAGGGCTTAGTGTGCACCTGCTTCGGCTAGGGACTTTGGAAGAGGCAGGTGCTGGCCAGCTACTTGGCCTCCACCAACTGCTCCAGGCGCTGCAGCATCGTCAGACGCAGGGCTTGGAACCTGGGGGGAGACATTGCCAAGAGGACTCACTGTTGGCAGGACAGGGAGGTGGGCAGCAGAGCGAGGGACCTGCAGATGCCTGGCTCAGGAGACCCCTGCAGCAGCCATGTCTCTCCTTTGCCAAGGAGAGGGAAGGCCGTGGCCTGTGCCTCGTGAGGAGCAATCAAACCAGGCTATGGACTGCACAGAGCATCGAAGCAGTGTTGTCATTTCTACTGCAAAGACTCTAACACAGACAACAGTGCACTGGAGTGGACAGGGCGGGAGGGCAGAGATCCGGAAGCCCATGTTTCAGCCTGGATTCTGCCATAACCTGTGCTGCAACCTTCCTCATGCTGGGTCTCAATGTCCATCCTGTACGTTGAGTGGACCCGCTAGATGACCCCCAGATCCCTTCCAATTCTCAGATGCTACGGGGTCACACGGACTGCAGAGAGGAAGGTTCCCCCTGACTGCAGTCTCCTCTGTCTGTGTGGGGCCTGGCTGCACAGATGGGAGACTGTGGAGAACATGGCTTTCCATGGGTCATTCAACCAGACGCCAACATCCATCCTTTCCCCACCCATCCCAGGCCCTCTCAGTGAGTTCCTGCCCTTTCCTTCCTAGCTGCCTATCCGCCGGCCCTGGTGGGGTGCCCTCCACAAGTCCTGCGCCACACTTCACCTTGCTGAGGGGGCGACATCATTGGGACCACAGTCTGGCTAACCTCATGCAGCCAGGCCCTGGCGTGGTGTCCCCAGGAGCCAGCAGGTGACACCTGCTTATCTTTTCATTGAACTAGCCCTCTGCACCTGAAAGCATCAGCTGAGGCTGGAGTTCCAACACCCGCCACTGTGGGAGAGGATCAGAATTCCCACTAGGATGAAAGGCCCCAACCAGGGCAAGTCTGCCTCAGCAGGCTAGCTCCTCAGAGCCACATCACCAGCACAACTCGGAAGCCTGACCCGGCGCCCACCTGGGCTCCTGCCTGACTCTCCTGCCCGGTGTTCTGTAGCTCATGCCTGCGCTGGTGAGGATGCCGAGACTGGATGGGTGATCGTGGCTGTGTCCCACCATTTTGGCAAGCTATCACCCCAGCATGGTGGCAATACTAAGCACGGGGCCAGAGGGTGATGCTGGGGAGCCAGGGTTAGCAGGCCTCCCTGTGCCAGGGCACCGGTGCCCGTGGAGGAGACCTCCCAGCTGGCACTGGTGCTGTGCCTTGCAGACCTGCCCTGATGCTCAGGACCCATGACTGGCTGTTTAAGTGCTGCTTACTTCATGGTCAGTTTGATTATTTCTCTTTCCTCCTCTTCTTTTAATTTTTCAACAAAACTGTCCAGCACCGGCATTTCAAACTTAATGTATTGAGCGACCTAGAAAATCCAAGAACATTTTAATGTGCTTTAAATTCGAAGCCAGAAGTATGTTTTATTTTCCTCAAGGCTTCCATAGTGGCCCATTCAGCCAACATCTTGTATCCACAGGAGGAGCTGCCGCTTTTCCCACCCCACCCCCACACTGCTGTGTTGTGTTCGGATGCCGGGATTGGGAGCCTATTCTTATCTCAAAGGCAGCTGTTATCCCTGGGAGGAAATGTTAAGCTGAATATTAGGAAGAGCGTTCATTACAGCAGCATTGGCACGCTGGGCGCTCTCTGGGCTGGGGGCTGGGGAGGTGGGAGCACCATTGTTTCTAACAATGGAATACCACTGCCTGAGGGACACGTGGTCTCTAGGCCTCCTACTTGAGGTTCAAGCCGTGTAAGCAGCCTCTATGCAGAGAAGTCTGGAAATGCACTCCCTGTCTGGTCAGAACTCAGGCTGTTGGTAAGACTTGATACGTCCTTGTCTTTCACAGGCTCGAGGTAGGCCATCGTTAAAAAGCCTTTGCCTAGGTCTCTCAAATAATGACAACAAAACACATTCCAATGAAGGAAGAGGCTGTATTTCCCCGAGACAAAAAGCACAGGGCCATGGTTTGATAGGACCCAAGTTTTTCTTTCCCCTAAGCTGCTGGTGCTGGTGGTCACTGATGGGAGAGGGAGGGCTGGTGCCTCCCTGTGCTGGGCCTGGAGCCCTTTGGGAGGGTATGGAGTTCCTGGAGACATCGTCTGGGAGGGCTCTGGTCAGGAGTCCCTGGGAGGGCCCATCACCCAAGAGCCTCACTCGACAGCAGGCCTCCCCAGCCTCAGCCCCCACTCACGTCATGTGGGACTTCCACGCCCAAGTCGGCCTCCATCAGGAACATCCTGGCGATCTTCTCACATGGCCCATGCAGGATCCTGGAAATCAGCGGGTACTCGCAGTCCTTTAATTTTGTCCGCTCTGAAAAGGAAGGTGGTTTACAGAAATGACAGGAGGGTAGGATCGCCTCTCTCTGTTCCAGATTAAGAACCGATAGCAAACACGTGTCGAGGGGCCCAGGGAACCCTGAGAACACAGACCTTGCTCACAGTGCTGCCCTGAGAGATGCCTGCTCACGATGAAGGGAGGCACAACAGGGCCCCCAAATCTGCCACGTTGGCATAAGGATTAAGTGGAACCACTGGCAATGGAGAAGAAGCAGACACAAGAGAAGCTCTCTGCCCTCCCCTATTGGCTGAAAAGCAGGACATAAATTTGTCAAGGTGTCCCCCACCCCCTCCACCGCCACTCTCTAGGGAAGGATAAGGTTAATCACCAGACACAACCCGAGTCCCTCCTCAGCCTGGAAAGGGCACCAGAAGACCCTGCACAGCAAGCCCTGGTCCCTTCCCTCCCCGCAGCTCTCCACAGGATAGGGCGGCCTTCCCGCCCTGCGCCTCACCAGAAACTCAGGCCCTTCTCCTCTGTCTTGTCACTTCTCTAAAAACTTACTGTTCTCACCGATGGGCATTTGGGTTGGTTCCAAATCTTTACTATTGTACACAGTGCTGCAATGAACATTCGTGTGCATGTGTCCTTATAGTGGAACAATTTATAATCCTTTGGATATATACCCAGTAATGGGATTGCTGGGTCAAATGGAATTTCTATTTCTAGGTCCTTAAGGAATCGCCACACTGTCTTCCACAATGGTTGAACTAATTTACGCTCCCACCAACAGTGTAAAAGTGTTCCTATTTCTCCACATCCTCTCCAGCATCTGTTGTCTCCAGATTTTTTAATGATCGCCATTCAAACTGGCGTGAGATGGTATCTCAATGTAGTTTTGATTTGCATTTCGTTAATGACCAGTGATGATGAGCATTTTTTCATGTCTGTTGGCCTCATGTATGTCTTCTTTTGTAAAGTGTAATGCCCATCGATGATAGACCGGACAGGGAAAATGTGGCACATATACACCATGGAATAGTATGCAGCCATCAAAAACGATGAGTTCCTGTCCTTTGTAGGGACATGGATGAACCTGGAAACCATCATTCTCAGCAAACTGACACAAGAGCATAAAATCAAACACCGCATGTTCTCACTCATAGGCGGATGTTGAACAATGAGAACACATGGACACAGGGAGGGAAGCATCACACACTGGGGTCTGTTGGGGGGAAATAGGGAAGGGACAGTGGGGGTGGGGAGTTGGGGAGAGAGAGCATGGGGAGAAATGCCAGATATAGGTGATGGGGAGGAAGGCAGCAAATCGCACTGCTGTGTGTGTACCTATGCAACTATCTTGCATGTTCTTCAAATGTACCCCAAAACCTAAAATGCAATAAAAAAGAAAAAAAAAAAAACCAAAAACTTACTGTTCTTTTGTGAAGATGTTATTTAAGCCCAAATTCTAACCACTCATTCCGCTGATGTTACCATGGGCATGCATGATGCAAGAGTTAACAAATTTGTTTGGTCTCCTTAATCTGTCTTTTGTTAATCTAAATGCAGAGCCCCAGCCAATGAATCTAAATTGGTAGAAAGAAAAGAAGTTTTTCCTCCCCTGTAGTGTCATTGAGCAAAGGTGCAGTTTGAAGAGAAACAAGATCTTAGTGGGTGGGAGAAAGGAAAGCTGAGATGGGGGGCCAGGGCCTGATGCCGTGTGACAGGCACCCCATCCCTCCTAACTCAGCACCGATAAGCTAGGGACCCATCCATTTCACTGGAAGAGGCGGAGAGGGAGGCTTCCTACAGTTTGGTGGGATTCTGAAAGAGATAGCAAGTGTGCCTGGGTGTGGGTAGGGGAGAAATGTTCATGCTGGGAGGCACCGCGTGCCCCAAGGTGAGGAGGGGCAGCTGCTCCCAGCCCCCTAGGTAAGGAGTACCATCTCGCGGTGGGCAGGGGGTCTTGCTGAACAGGCAGAGACCTTTTGCTTTTATGATCAGAAGCGGAGCAGGTACTTACCCCCAGACTCGTGAACGATGTAGAGTGAGAACTCACTGGGACCATCTTCCACCTGCACAGGCAGTCACAGGAAGTCAGATCACGGTGCTCTGAGATGGGAGACAACTGAGAGGGTCCCCTGACAGCAACCACACCCTCAGTGACACACACACACAAGCCGCAAGGAACGTGCCCTCCCTCAAGCCCCTTCTGCTTAAAATCCGGGAGACAAAAGCTCAGCAGATGGAGGCTTGCTAGACTTTCCACCCAAGAGCCACGGGCAGCTTTCCCCAGCACCCCACGCCCGACAGAACCACAAAACCACTGGCATCCCCAGGCAAGGCCACTCCTGACCAGGCTTACCCTGAATTTGTTTAGCAGAAGGGTGAGCACCTGCAGGGTTGTCATGGTGCTGTTGACCCTCACATTGGTCACGGACCCATAGGCTGGAGTAAACACAGAGGTCTGTACCGGGAAGGGAGAGAAGTTCAGGGCAGGCCCAGAGGGGACGAGGGGCTGACATCACGATGATGAACAGACCCAGGCAGCAGGTGATGCTGAGATCTAAGAACACCTCTACCTGTTCATTCACGCGGACGCAGACACAAGCTGTTCCCAGATCTGGGGGACACTCTGGGAAGCTATAGTAGTGCATGCCTTCCAGAGGCCTAAGGAAGATGTCTACACACCCAGAAGGGCCATGGAAGTCATTCACAAGGGTGGAGCAACCAGTCTCTCCTTCATTCCTTCTGTTGATCAAGTCACCAGGTGTCTGTTGATTCTACGGCTGAAAGTTCCCTAATCTGTCCCCTCCTTTTCATTCTCCCAGTGGTGCCTAGTAGAGGCACTGGTCGCACCACATCAGCTTCCCAACTTGTTCCCTTCTGGTCTCAGGGCCTCTAATCTGTTCTCTGCACCGCCTCACACAGGCATAGACTTCCAAGACTCCTGCACCTGCAAGTGTGGTCTAACCCAGCTGCATGTGCGCAGGCTCGGCTCCCTGCCCTACCCTGCTCCACATCATCTGAATCAGAGTCTGTGTTTGTAGAACACCAGGACACGCAATCTGTGCAGCTCAATGTGAGCAGCGCTGTTTGAAGGCAGGGGTCTAAAAGTATCTGACGCCTTCCTGGGGACTGTGCAATCTCATTTGTAGTTCTTCTCATTGTTATGCACGTATGATACCCTGTGCTCCAGTCACAGAGCTTCTTCACAATTTGGTGGTGGGGGGGGCACATTGTATTTTTGCACGTATCTTGCCTTTGCCTATGAGACACCATATGTGAAATCAACCAGGACTCTGCCTGACACATAATAGGTTGGCCCTCAATAAACACTAGCTGTGTATTGAACCTGCTAAGATTTTACATACAATCATTGATTTAATATTCATAACCCTTTGAGGCACCTATAACTAGTCCCCTTTTCTTAGAAAGAATCAGAGGCTTTAAGAGGCTAACCAGCTTGTTCTAAAGAGTCACCTCTTTAGAAAAGACAGAGGCCTGACTCAAAGAATTCCATGGTTTCTGAAAACCTACATGTTATCACCTTGGTACTGTTACCTCTCAGTGAATGTGACTCCTCTGCAGGTGAACCTCTCCTTGCTTTTCAAACTCAAGTTTAGATTCGCGTATTCCTTCTCTGAGGTCCTAGCTCTGTTTTCCCAAGGAGGTAGCTGAGGCTCAGACAGCTCAAGGACCTATTCAGTATTCCCCCGCCGCCCCAATCCCTGCTTTGATAGCTCCACACACACCTAGGAGGCACTGCCAGTTTGGTTCCAGACCATCACAACGAAGTGAATATCTCAATAAAGTGAGTCACACAAATGCTTTGGTTTCCCAGTGCATATAAAAGATATGTTTACGCTATGTGGTAGTTTCTTAAGAGTGAGATAGTATTACAACTAAAAAATGTGCATGCCTTAATTAAAACTACTTTATTGCTAAAAAATCTGACACAGACACAAAATGAGCACACACTGTTGAAAAAATGGCACTGATAGACTTGTTCAACCTAGGATTGCCGCGTACCTCCAATCTGTGGAAAATGTGGGTGCAGTAAAAAAAAATTGCAGATTTTTTACAAATGGAAGTTGCTGCACACCTTCCATTTGTAAAAAATCTTCAAGGCACAGTAACGAGAAGCACAATAAAACAAAGCATGCTGTGCCAGAGTCAGACTCAACTGTGACCTGCTTCCCCCGGCTCAATTCTAGTTGAGGTGCAGAATGACTGAGCTACATAGACAGCCAGGATTAGGATTAGGCTTTCTGTTCCTAAGAAACATAGAAGAGAGAAGTTAGGCTACTTCAAAGAGACAAAAGTCTTGTTAACAAGACTTTGTTTATGTTTCTTCTGTCTGAAGATTTTTCTCAAGACCATACCAACCAACTCCAAGTAGGAACAAGGTTCCCGTGGTTACTTTCTCATCTCTAATCACAAATGGTTTCTCTCTAACAGAATGCATTTGAATCCAACAAGCAGTGGGAACAGCCACAAAGTTTCACCCAGTCTGGAAATAAAACCAACATTTCTGGGAATCAGAACAGTTTTGGATAATGACTGAATGAGGTAATAATGCACTGTTCTAAGAAACAAAACCTGGAACTATCTCAGAAATTCAATGCTAGGAATTATTTATTTTTCAATTATTGCCTCTGACTCAAGGAATCCACGCCCTAATTTCTAAGGACATTAGTTCTGTATGGATATCGAGTGTGGTGAGAAACAGGGCTTTTTGTATAGAGGTTTTCTTTGGGAGTCCCCTACTCACCCAGGAGACGGGGAAACTACTGTCCCAAGTGCTTAAGACACTATTGCGTGTCCTTGAAAGCAGTACTTTTTTCTGGAAGAATGGATTCACATTCCACAGGCAAATCTGTCGCTAGGAGGAAAAGCTGCCCTCACTGGGTGACAGGCTGAGGCCCTGTGTCATCTGGCTAGGCAGCTCTTCTAGGTAGTGTGGTTCAGACAGAAATGAGAGGCTGTGATGAGAACCCTCACTGTTCATTTCAAAGGCTGCATGGTGCTAGGGATGTGATGTTCCTATGACATTGGCAATGACTACAATAAGCTTGAATGTGCTACACACATCTCTTAGTGATGAGTGAGATCCTTCGAGAACTAGCGAATGTACTAAACAAAGCTAAGCCCCACCATTCAGTACTTTGAATCATGGAGCAAAAGATCCCCCCCCTCCTTTTTTTGGTAAGGAACATAGAACTGGAAAACACCCGTGCACACATTTTGGAAATTTTTGAATAATTCTTAAACTAGCACATCAATATTTATTCGAATGCTAACAATGGATACTTTACACATCACACACTAAACCTCTTTTGGAACAAGATTTTAAGAATACCCAAGTCATGTTACGGGTCCTTTGGCTAATCTACACCCTTGTTAATCTCTGCCTAACTTCAACCCTGGGTCCCCTTAACTCTTTCAGGAAACTTTACTTTGGAATAGTCCTGGATTTTTCTGGACTTAGCAAAGGCTACCCTATTATCATTCATTCACCTACTGAAAGCCTAGCAGATGTGGAATGGATGTCCTGAGATTAAAGCAGGGTCCCTTCAGCTTGCCCAGCTGAATTCCACTTTATCCCAACGTCCGGGGCACCCCAAGTGTGGCTTGAATGGCCCCTGGATGGCCTAACCTGGGACACTTGCTCCGTCAGCTCTGACCCTGAGAGCCTCCTCCTGGGCCCCCTCCCTGCCAATGAGTCATCCTCTATCAAGAAGGGCAGCTGCTTCAACTGGAAATCTCGGCTTGCATTTCCCAGTGCTGCGGGCAGGTTATGGCCTGTCACAGCACACTCCAGCCGGGGCCTTGCCCAGACAGCCAACCATTCTATTTATAGTAACAATCAACTTCTCCTGTTACAGTTCATTTAGTTTATAGAATGATGTAATTTGGAGAAGGAGAGCTTTTCCTGAGGTCAGTGCAATGCATCCTTGGACAAAAGGCTGCTTGCTGGGAATCTGGTATCGTCCAGGTTCTCTGCGGCACAGACACGTGCCCCTAGGCACACCCCTGCTTAATTACTCAGTGAGAGTGATGGCTGGATACATTGTTCCCAGGGATCAACCAACCCCTCGGGGGAAGCCTCCTAAAAAGCTTCCTCCTTAAAGATACTGTCTGCCTGGGGCACTCCCAGCTTACTTGCCAGAAGAAATCCGTGTGACTTGTGAGGATGGACTGACAGTGAGCGTGTGTTGGAAAATGCATAGGTCATGAATGGGGCTGTTATGTGGATGCAACCTGGCAGGAGGTTTCTCCTCCTGAGGACACGGGGATGCCAGCCGCTCCCGCGCAGGTCATGGTGAGGATGCGCTTCTGTGACTGTCATGAGGCTTGCTGTGCCTGTGCTCAGGGCTTGTTCCCCATGTGCCCAGGGGAGGGGCCCGGTTGGGGCGTCACCTTGTGGTTGTAGAAGTGGCCGTTGATGGAGAAGCGGTGTCGCCGGATGCGCTGGGCCTCTCCAGGGGCGCGGCACTTGGGCCTCCTCTGGCTCATGCAGCTGGCGTCACTCTTGGTCCGCATCAGCTGGGGGGCCTCCTCATCCTCCTCCAGGGGCCCTGCATGAGAAATGGGCGAGAGGGTGGCAGGGTGGGTGATGCTGACAGTGCAGCTGCCTGCTGTTGGGAGGTCTGGCTCCCATGTGCATTGGGACAGACAGGGTCGTGAGGGCCATCCCTGGACTGGAGGCTGGATATTCCCAGCTTGCAGACAGGAAGGTGAGACCGAGACAGGGTAACCTGGGTTAACGTCACATGGCCATACGCCGCTTGGTCTCTGTCTTGGGCACCCACGGAGGGCTTCGGTGGCCCCAGCCCTGTCCTCTGAGCCCCTGCTCTGAAACAGCTCCTTCACTGAGTGCTGAGGGAAGGGCACAGAGGACGGCCGAGCAGGTCCCGGAGGGAGGCGGGGCCGGGAGGGTGCAGTGTCCTCAGGGTGCTCCCCTTTCCCAGAGTGTGCCCAGGGCAAGGGACTCAGGCCACCCTCATGCTGTTACCTCCCAAGCCTCTGCTCCTTTTTACATAAAGAGGAGTGAGAATGAGGGCAGAGCACCTCACAGATGGGCACCTGGCTAGGGGTCCAGCCGGTAAAGCCATTCTTTGCTGGAGCACAAAGCTGTCCTTTGGAGAATGCGGCTGTGAGTCAAGCTCCTACCCTGCATGAGAAGAGGTCCGGGCAGCTCACAGACTCCACCTACCCGAGCTGTCTCTGGAACTCTCAGCCTTGTGCACAGGCTGAGTGCTTGGTTCCTGGGCTGTGACGTTGCTGTCCTGGGGTGATGGCTCCTTTCTGAAAAGAGACAACTGAGGTGTTGAGATGGCTGCTGACAGAGAAAGGGAGCTCAGGCCAAGGAGAAGAGACCAGCAGCCCCCGGGGCAGGACACAGGCGGGAAGCAAGGCAGGCTGAGGTGAGACCTGGATTTCAAACTGAGAGAGTCAGTCCGAAACTGTAAAAGAAAAGTAGAGGTCTCCCCTACTACCTGCTGGATGGAGCATGAGCCTGGCCCTGCAGACCTGTGGGCCTGTGCTAGGCTGCGTTGCACAGACACGCAGATGCATGAACGTAGCCAGGGCCTGCACTCTCCTGGGCACCAGGCAGAGTGAGGCCAGCAGCTTTGTGCCGAACAGGCTCGCTGGGCTTCCCGTAGGCCTGGTAGGGTGTCAGACAGGGGCCACCTAGAAGGGTCTAAACTCCAGGCCTCCTGGCAAGATGAACCCAAGGCCTGAGCAGCCAGTGCTGGGCCGAGAAAGAGTGGGTGTGTGATGAGAGAGAGTCCTGCAGCCCAGAGGACCTAGGGAGAAGACGACAGACGGGGTCCTGGAGAACACGCAGGTAGAGCCTCAGCTGTTGCCTGTGACTGCTTGTACCTCGAGGAGGGGGACACGTGAGTCACACTTGCAGCCTTCCTAAGGAGTCTGACTTTATGCTCTAATTCTGAGTGGTTCAGAGTTCGCTGAGTGACCCGGAATACCTGGGGACGTGCCGGGGCTGTCAGGGTGGTGAGTGCTGTCAGAGCATGGGTTTTAGGTGAAATCTGAAGGGGGCAAATCTCTGAGTGTGTGCCCTCTACAGGAGTTACTACTGCGGAAGCAGGCAGGGCCCAGCCACTAACTGAGTCTTTTGGGAATGGGCTGAGAAGGAGATAAATGTGCATTGAACAGTAAGGCAGGCAGGATACCATTTCCTCCTGACAGAAACATTCCTCTGACATTAAATAAATCTAATGTGAAATTCTTAAACATTTATTTAAAAATTTTGAACACTAAAATGAAAACAGAGTAGTGAGAGGCTAAATTTGTGTGAATTTTTAAGACAGAACAAGAGATGCTAAGACAGGTTTGGCTTGCACAGGTGTTGGAAGCCCCCCACTGGCTGCAGCCGTCCATTCTTGCCAGCAAAGTGGCTCCAGGAAACGTTCTCCTGGAGGGAGGGAGAGGCCACCCTGGGCAAGGACTGAGGCAGTCACGGGACATGGAGATGAGGCTGGGTTACCCTCCTGTGCCAGAGTCCCATACGGGAACAGGGTTCCCACCCAGAGGCTCAGGATATCCTCAACCTGCATCCAAAACAGGGAGCTAGGGCTGAGCAGGTGTCACAGAAGCCACCAGGTTAGCTGGGCACTCACGGGGGGCAGCTGGGCCGTCCGAGCATCCACGAGGAGGAAGGGAGGTGCACCTGCTCCCGGTCATCCTGCATCTGCAGCCGGATGGGCCGTCTCAGCCCCCAGGCGATGTTGAGGAGCCCCTCGATGATCAGAGTCCCTTCTTCCTGCGGGGATCCACACATCAGCCATTCCCGCAGAGCAGCTGTCCACCTTCCCTGTGCCCCCTCGGGGTGCAATGCTCTGGACATTCAGGCCCCGCACATCCCTCCTCCTGAGTGGCTGGCCCCGTCCCCTCGGGAAGGACCACCAGCTATTACGTGCCCTGAGGCGCATGGCCAGGCCCTGTGGGAGGAAGCCTGAGGCTTGCTGAGCTCATGCTTGACCAGGGGCACGGCCGGAGATGCAGCGGCTGAGTCAGGTGTCCCACAGGAACCCAGCTGCTGGCCAGCAGGCACGTCCACACCGCGGCAAGGACGTGGTTCCAGGGATGCACAGCCGGTCTGCTTGTGCCAAGCAAGGGACCTCTCTGCTCACACTGCACCTGGGAGGGGGTCCAGTACCACCAGTTCCTGTGGCCACCAGGCCCTGTGAGGTCCCAGCCCACCAGAGCAGAAGTGGGTGCTCTCTGTCCTAGCTGTGTCTCAGCCTCATCCTTCTCCCGGTGCCCCCTGACAGCAGCAGCGTCCACTCGCCAGGGCTGACAGCAGGTCTTGCTTTTCTTACCACTGCTAGGACATCACTAGCCCTACATCCCACACCAGAATTTCTACAACAGCCTTCATCCCATGTCTCCAACCTGCCTCAGTTTTCCTAGGTGTGCAGGTGATATGGCTCCTCTCCTGCTGCCAACCTGGCGTCCTAATCAACAGAGTCCTCTGTAGGCACCTTGCCGGTGCTGGTTGGCACCCATCGGGCCCTTGATTCAGTGCCTCTGACCTACTCCAGGCCTCAGTCTCTGTGAGACCACCATAGTGTTCTGTGCCAATCCCAGTCACTCCATGCGTGAGCCTGGCCAGCTGGGTCATTTACCAGAACACTTGCTGGCAACCTCAGCTGCCCTCTCTCCAGAGCCGCAGTCTCGAAACTGCGCACACCTAATCTGCTCTGACTCCAGTCTTTCCACAATTAACTCTGAATGTCATTCTCCCATTTCCATCTCAACTAACATTTAATTTTATTATTTATTTGTGTTTCATTGTGGTAAGGACATTTAACATAAGAACTACCCTCTAAACAAGCTGTGAAATGCACAATACTGTATTGTTCACTGCAGGCGCTATCCAGGACTTACTCATCTTGCATAACCGAAACATATCAGCTGCATAGCACCTCCCCATTTCCTCCCCCCCCCCCCAGTCCCTGCAACCATCATTTTCACTCTCTGCCTTGATAAGCCTATTTTAAATTCCTTATATAAATGGAATCATCCAGTATTTCTGACCCATATTTTAGATTCACAAATCCCATTTCGCTCTCCTAGTTGGCACCAAAAGCCCTGTGAGAACAGGGACACCAAGGACACGTCTTCATATCCCTGGCAGCACTCAGGAAGACCCTGCTCAGTGTGAATTTCATGGCAAGTTAGCAATGGGGTTTCTAGGTTCAAACATCCTGCCACAGAGAAAACAGTGTACGTCAAGGTTATCAAAAATACACATGGCTTCCAGATATGACCTTGCACTATCTGCTAAAAAGGAAAACAAGCAGAAACCAGAGTTGTTTTTGATACTCACTGGCGCTCTACAAGCACAGATGTGTCACTGAGCTCCCTATGAAGGTGAGGCCAGCATGGAGTTCAAAGGTCCATGAGGGTTCTGTTCTTGCCTCTTGGCCTCAGGTGCCTCTCAGTGGAGGGAGCCTGTGGGGATGATGGCTGACTCATGGAGACCCACTGCCCTCCAGCCCCACCCTGGACCCCAGGCAGAGGGAGCTGGAGCAGACACAGCCCCGGCCATGAGGGGCTCAGGCTTGGATGCGGAAGGGGATGCAAGGGAGATTCCTGGAGGAGGTGCTTGTTCACTGCACCCTGGAAGACAGGTGAAGGGGGACACAGAGGAAAGCTGAGCAGGTGGCACTGACTTGGGGATCTGCCTGGACAAAGTCAGGGGCGTGGCTGTACTGGGGACAGGCTGGTTTGCCAATGACTCAGGCCAGATATCCCTGCACAGGTGGTATGTGTGCCCCCAACATACCCGCCCACCACTGTTTACCCTCCCCCAGCTTGGCTGAATCTGAACGGAGGGAAAGCCCTATCCGCCAGCAGCGAACTCTTCCATCTCCCTCCTCCTTTCAGTCTCTTGACTAATCTGCTCATTGCTAATAAATTCAAAGAGCCAGAGAAACAGACAAAGGGTCTACTAAAGTTGCAAGAGCTTGGGCAAGGTGAGAAGTGCACGTGCAGCTGAAATCCTGGTCACTGTCTCAGGCACTCTCTGCCTCCATGCCTTTCCCCACGTGGGGTTTCACCTCGAATCCAGGAACTTGGGACTCCGGTTCCTCTTGCTCGCCTGGGGAGTCTGGGATCTGCCCAGTACTCAGAGCTCAGGCTTGGGCTACCTCTGGGTGACTCCCCCGCCCACAGCACAAGGCAGGCGTGTTCCAGGTGGGGCTGTGGCTGGGACTGGGGCAGAAGATCTACGGCCTGTCTGGGGAGTGCGGGATCTTCCTAGCAGCTGCCCCCCTCGTCCTTGGCAGCCTCCTTTCCTGGCATGGTCACTCCTGGACAGAGGCAGTGGCTTTCTAATGCTGTCCAGGTGCTCTTTGGCAGCTTCCCCCACCCCAACCTGCCCCAGCCCAGGCCCAGCAGCTGAAGCGATCCTTTGAAGCAGAAGCCAGACGGCCCTGCCCTTGTTCCAACCCTGCAGTGTCTTTCCCTCCCTCTTGGAGGGAAACTCAGCATCCACGCCAAGGCCCACGGACCCCTCCTACATGCACCAGTCTGCGGGCCCCTTGCTGTGCCCTGAGCACATACATCTGGCGTACTCTCACCACAGGGGCTTTGCATGTGCTGCCTCGCCACCCAGAATGTGCATTTTCTCATTTTTTTCAGGTCTCTGCTCCATATCTGCTCTTACGGGAGACACCCCTGACCACTGTACCTGCGGTGGCAGCCCACCAGTGCGCCCCACCATGATACTCTACTTTTCCTTCAGGCAGCTCTTGGTGCCTGAATCACGGCACCCATTCATCTCTGGCTTGATCTTGAGCTCCAGGGGCCCATGCCTTGGTCAGCTGCTACGTTTGCCGTGCTTAGAGCAGTCAGTGCACACAGCAGCACTGCACGCCTGGTGAACAAGTAAACCAGTCCTCAGAAGCACCCCATCTGGGGTGCAGCAAGACCAGGGTCTAACCTCGAAGACCGCCCTTGGTCCCATGGGCGGGGGGTATGTCTCTCCTGGGAGCAGGCCTAGGGACTTCGCCTCAGCTGCCTCCAGGATGTGGCCCTGTGCTGCTGATTTTTTATCAAAGTTGTCAAGAACCTGGCCCAGCCTCACAGGTGCAGGCCCAGGGCTCGGCAAGGACCAGCAAAAGGCCTGGAGTCAGGATGGGCAGGTGTAATAGAGTGGGGAACAAGCTTTGGGACAGAAGGGACTCCTCCCTCTCCCAGTGCCCCGAGGTGACCAGCAGCGGACCCACCCCTTTCCTGCCTTGCAGCATAAACATTCCCCAGCCTCCCACAGGCCGAAAGACACCTCCAGGCTGGCAGCTGGGCCAAGCCCCGCCCACCGAGCTGTTTTCCTAAGAGAGCCTTCCTGAGCAGGCTATTTTTGGCCCTCGTGACAGTGATTGATAGCCTGTGGGAAGGTATAAAAGCAGCTGCCTGCTGCGGTCCCTCAGAGAGCTCAGCGGAGAGCCTGCCGCGGTGAGCTGTGGGACCCGGTAGGACTCAGTGTATCGTCCTCCTCCCGGCCACCCCACGCTGGACCCCCTGCCGGACCCTCCTCCCTTCGGCCCCCAAGCTCCCCAGGGGCTTCCTGTGGACTGCACTGTCCCTGCTCATCCTTTCTCCTGCCACCCTCAAACCTCCTCGGCTCCAGGTAAGAGGAAGCAGCTGCCCTTGGGTTCGAGACAACACACAAGGGCTTTATCTTTGACGGCAGTTCCCAGCCTGAACTTGCACAACCTCCCTATGGCTTAGAGACCAGGGCTGCGTGTAGAGGGCTTTGCATTTAAAGGGATTCAGACGCTATTTCTTCATGCGTTTCCCACAACATCCCTGCCAGGGGTATTTACAACCCTGTTTTATGGATGGGTAAGTGGAGGCCTGGAGAGGTGGCCTTGCCAAAGGTCAGTGCGTGGCCGATCCTGGGTTTAAACCCAGCTTTCCTGTGACCAGTGTTAATGTTAAGTTGGGTTGTCTTACTTGGGCACATTGTGAAATGGTCATGATAAAATCATAAGCCTGTGGGCTTTTAACCTAAACAGGAAGAAGCAGCCCAGGAGTCTGCACTCTGGTCTGGGCTCTGTGGACTTCGAACTGCTCTCAGGGCACAGGATTCCTCCGGGAAGCCCCAGAGGAGTGTGGGGACCCTGAGGGGCTGTGGGATGCATGGCAGGCCCTTGCAACCTGGCCTCTGTTTCCCAACAGGTTGCTGCCTCCTCTCACCAGAGTGATGAGGTCCCGGCTTCTGCTCTCCGTGGCCCATCTACCCACAATTCGGGAGACCACAGAGGAGATGCTGCTTGGGGGGCCTGGGCAGGAGCCTCCGCCCTCCCCTGGCCTGGATGACTACGTGAGGTCCATATCTCGACTGGCACAGCCCACCTCTGTGCTGGACAAGGCCACAGCCCAAGGCCACTCCAGGCCACCCCACAGGCCAGCCCAGGCCTGCCGGAAGGGCCACCCCACTGTGTCCCTGCGGGACATCACTGCACGTTTCAGTGGCCAGCAGCCCGCACTGCCCACGGCCGATGCTGTGGACCCCCTGGACTGGCTTTTTGGGGAGTTCCAGGAAAAGCAGCCAAGCCGGAGGGACCTGCCACGGACTGGCCCCTCTGCTGGCCTCTGCGGTCCGCACAGACATGTGGACAGTGGCAAGGCCAAAGGGGCCCCCAGACGAAGGCTCTGTGAAGCCAGGATGCCTGGGCACTCCCTGGCAAGACCGCCACAGGATGGGCAGCAGAGCTCTGACCTGAGAAGCCGGACTTCTGGGCAGCCTGGCCAGGACACAGCCTCCCCCCGCAGTCCCCGCCCGGGCAGTGTCCTCAGAACTCTCTACCTGCACCTCCCAGTTATCCATGAACTCTGACCCCTCCCCAATAAACACTTCTGTAAAGAGCATGCCACCGGGTCTGGGTCTCCTCCTGTCTCCTCCATGGTGGTCACTGTCCCTGGGAGGTGTCTGGAAGGGAAATGCTTTTCTGCAGGAGCCCCTGCATGGGCAGTTCACAGTGAGACCTACCCCCTCTGAAAATGTTAATAGCCTGGCTCACTCGAGGAGATGTTATCAATCCCATTTGCTCTGATCCTTGCTGGCTGATCACCTTGAGCACATTACTTAACATCTGTGTTCCTCAGTTTCTCATGGGTAATACGGGGATAATTACTGGCACCTGCCTCCCAGGCCATTCTGATGAGTGAACACGTGATGAGCCCATTTGCTGAGTAGCTGTTGTCATCACTGGTGGGGAAACTGGTGGTAGGAGTGTGAGGGTAGTGGGGTGCCAGCCCCCTAGGTGTTTCAGAGCAAGGCCTTGGGCACTCCCAAGTCTGCCTTTCGGCCTCCACTCAAAGCCCATGTTCTGTGAGGTCCAAGAGAACACATGGAGTCTTAGCAAATGCACTGCTGTGTGTTTGGGGGGCTGTCACCTGGCACCACTGGGGCACTGCTGGCTACAACTCCTACATCCTGTGGTGGCACTGGGAGAGTTCCCCATGATGATGGCCAAGACAGAATCTGTACCACTCAGCCCACCATCCCCATCTCACACCACCACCACCCAGGGGCCTCATGGCTTGGTCAGGATCCCAGCTGTGGGTAGGAAGCAGGGCACCTTCCAGCTGACCTTTACCGGGTAAGTGCTGATGTCCTAAGGTCCGGGGCATCTGGAGTCTGGAGGACCCCAGTTCTTGGAGGCATCTGGCAGCAAGCAGGTGAAGGCAGGGGATGGGAGGAGGGAAATTTCCTTCCTTATTGAGGCAGGTGAAGCCTCAGGGAATAGGAATCAGGCTGGCTGTGGTCAGAGGTGAAGGGACAGAGAGAGTAGAGGAGAAAGGTTGAATTGGGGGCCACAGCCAAGCTCAGCTCACCCGGGTGTGTCTCTGCCACCTTGCTCTGTGAGCTGTCAGTCTATGTCTTTCTCTTTTTTGTGGCTATTTTTAATTGCTTTGGACTTGTTAAATGTTTATCTGTCTCCTGTTATGTGTGTTTTCTGGGGAGACAGAATGTTAACCGTATTAAAAGGAAAAAGTTTCAGGCAAGCAATTAATTACCCAGTATCCTTATCTATAAAACGGGGACATCAACAAGTGTCCTTCACACCCTTCCAGGGTTGGGAACCTGCGCATATGAACCTGGGGCTGCCACTATGAGCACCATAGACAAACGTTTGTATCTGCCACAGCCCACTGTGTGTCTGTGATGGTCTCAAACCTGCAGGTCCCTGACCTTGGGCAAATGTATAGAGCGGCCTTCAGCCAACCATCACCCTCAGGAAAGATCATCTACCAAGGTGGGGTCGGGGGGCGGGGGTGTCCAGGCTTGCTGGGCCCAGCCTCACTACAGCCCCTTCTGCAAAGTGTCATGAAACTGGGTCAGAGGGAGAGTCCAGCAATGAGGATGACGTCAGTGGACTCCACCAGGCTCAGAAGCCACCCCACTGCATCTGGAGAGGTCTGGCAGTGTGAGGAGACCCAGGAAGGCGCTCCCTCCCAGCCGAACACATGTTTGGGGTGGGGTCTTCTGGCAGTGTCCCAAGCTCCCGCGGAGAGACCCAGGGAAATTCCTTTCCCTTCCCTTCCCTTCAAGCTAAGCCTCCTGGTGGGGACCTTGTAGAGCAGTCCTATTCTCCTCCCTACGAGCTACGGGAGAGGGGGCGTAGAGAGGGGAGTGAAGAGCAGAGTGGAAGTGGGGGTAGGAGTGGAGAGGGGAGGGGGAGTGGGAGGTGGAGAGGGGAGTGGGGGTGGGGTGGGGGTAGGAGGTGGAGAGGGGAGTGGGGGTGGGGTGAGGGCGGGGTGGAGAGGGGATTGAGTGGGACACAAGGCCCTGCCCAGAGCCAGCAGGCTGGGAAGCGCTTTGCAACTCCCAGAAAACATGTTCGTGGTGCTGGCCAGTCACTCCGGGGGCCAGTGGCCTTCGGAGAGGGGACTGGCAACTCTCCCAAGGTGGGCTGCTGGTTTTCCGCACCCCTGCGAGAGACACAAGAGTCCCCGGACCCGGAGAAGAAGCCCTTTTCGTTTCCCGCATTGCTGAGGGGTCCCGGGGCAGAGGAGCGGGGCTGGCTGTGGGGCGCGGCCGCGGTCAGCAGGGGGCGCCCCCAAGCCTCAGCGCCGCCCAGGCGGGCGGGGCCGGCACGCAGTCCACGAGGGGGCTCGGGCTTCCCGGAGCGCACTAGCTAGTGGAGAGACAGGGGTTTACGCCATGTAAGGACATTTCCCGGCGGTCCGCTTTTCTTTTGAGATACCTGCCAGTCTGGTAAAAGCCCTTTGCCATCTTTAAAAGGCACAGACTGCTCCCTATTGCTCAGGCATTTTGTTGTAATACAAGCAAAATTATTCCAAAGGCAAAGTTCGCGATAAAGGAAGTCGGCGCCTCAGCCTCCAGAGAGAGCGTCCCTCCTCCAGCCCCTCGGAAGCGGGGAGAAGGCTCACAGGGAGGTGCTGGCCCCAAGGCGTGGCCCTGCCCACCTTCTGCGACTTGGGATGACAGTGGAGGAAAAGGTGCCCCAAACCCTACTGCTCAGGCTGCAGGTGCTGCGGGGGGTGAGGGGGGCGTGACAACACGGGGCGGGGGTGGAATCTTCCAGAAGGCTCTGGGAGCGCACCCCGGTGGTAAGCCCCTCGCCAGCCTGAAAGACCCTTAGCTTGGAGCTTAAGGCAGCAAACAGCTCCCTGTATCCCTGGGACCTGTTCACTGACACTGGGTGGAGATCTCCAAAGCTTAATGCTGGAAATGGTATTGCTGATTTGTAAGTGGCTGTGATCTTGGGGCCGTGGGCAGTACCTTTCACTTACTGCGGTGTGACCTTGGACTAGAGACTTACACTCCGGGAGCCTCAATTTATTTGCCTGGAAAATGGTCATTCTTATATCACCTTGTATTAAACAAAGGAGAGGTGAAGTGCCTGGTGCCTTGGAGGCTCCCTGGGGAAGTGCCCCAGTGAGACCTGGAGGGGCTCACTGTTGTGCCTATCAGCGTCACAGCCTGCAGCCTTGTCTTATGTGGTGATAGTGACCCAGCAAAAACACACACTTCTTCAGGCCGGTACCCCCGGGGCTGTTAAGGCTGCAGAAGTTTCCTGAAAGGTACTTTCTGGCTCCATGGAGATCAGGTCAAACCCTCACACTTTTTTCAGTTAGGGACAGGAAAATTCCCCGGTGCGTTAACTTTCTATCATTAGGGGCTGTCCAGAACACCTCTTCCCGGCCTTGGAGTCCCTACTTCTCTAAGCGGCTGTCTCCCCCACACAAACGCACAAACCACAAACGCACAGCAGAGGCTCTTGGGGTTTCCCACTCCCCACAGCTGTTCCTACAGAGGGGATTACCTTGCTGAATCCCAAGTGCCAAGACTCAGCTCTGACTAGTGGTTTTCAAACTTGACCTTCCACCAGAATGCCCTGGAGGGCTCCTTAAAACAGGGACAGGAAGACCAAGAGTTTTCGGTTCAGTAGGCCAGCGGGGAGGGGAGTGGTAGAAATTTGCATGTCTAACCTGTTCCCAGGGCGGCTGGTGCTTGGATCACCTGTGGAGAGCCACCTGGGGTTTAGATCAATTCCTGAACAGCCAGAACTGAAGAACAGCCAGGACCACACCCCAGGCCTCCACCGGTAGATCTGAAGTGGTATGTGTTAGCAGCACAGATGGAAATCCCTGCCGCCCCGTTACCTACTGCCTCCTGCCGCCCATGACTCACAACTCTCTCCAGGCCTGCACCTGCTGGTTAAGTCATCCACCAACTCTGCACAGGGACCCTCAGGGTGCAGGGCCTGGGGAGGGCAGGACGGGGGCAGGCAGGGTGACACAGGTGTCACATCAGCAAGTGTGAGGAGGTTAGGCGGCCGGAGAGGGAGGGGAGCAAGCTGTCGGTCCTGTGGCCTGGGCAGGTAAAGGAGGCCGAGCATGAGGTTTGTGCCATGCCTGGTGGTCGTAGGCAGCCCAGCACAGCCTGGACCAGGAGCCAGAAGCTCCCGAAGGGTGTGACATCTAGCCTGGAGCAGGAGGCACCTCGGGCTGGCTAAGGCCTTCTGGCAGCAGGTTCCAGCCTACCTTCTGACCTGCCACTGACTGGCAACTCCCGGATGCCCTGAGCTGCCTGGATGGCAGGGTCAGTTTGTCCTGGGAGCTGTAGAAGGGTGTCTGCGTTACGGAAGAGGGAGGACTAGGACTAGTGAGCCAGGACTAGTGAGGAGGTCTTGGGTTTCCTGGGGCTCCCTGCCCATTCCTCTGTTCAACAACAAAGGGGCACTTAGAATCCATCGGTCCTGGTCAGACGCTGATGGATGGGAGAAAGGCCAGGAGCCAACCCCATCTCAACTGCAGAAACCTGCCAAAACGGCCTTACCACGATAAGACTTGTCATTAGGTGGTACAAATACGTTGAACTAGACCAAGATAGGGGCACAAAGCCCCACCAAGGTTCCCGTGTGAACCATGGGAGGATGTGAATGACAACAAAATGAGGGCTCCACTTGCCCTGCCCAGCGCGGGGACCCCCAAGCCTAGGCCCTGTGGAGTCCGGCCGGTGCCCAAGGGCTGTGTTTGGCATCAGACGTGTATTTAGCCCACATGATATCATGTTTCAAGATTTGGGGAAGTCCTCATGAAATTCAAGATATCTAGCCTCTTTTGAAAAATCAAAGGGTCTGGCTACACCAGGCTCACGGTCCTGCACAGCAGGGATGGGTTTGATCTGATAGGTGGCTGGCTCCTTTGGTGGGGATCCACTTCCCACACCTGTGCTGCCTGCTATGAGCATCTGAGCCTATAAGCCCCCGTGTAGCCCCACACCCCACTTTACAAATGAGAGCACGGGGGACCTGGGGCTCCTGTGACGCTCTGCAGGCCAAGTGAGACCCTGCAGATACGTGGCGTGGCCAGCAGGGAACAGAGAGGGACTGATTCCTCCGTCTGCTGAGTGGTGTGCTGGGCAGAAGAAGGACTGCTCTTAGCAGCCATTCACCTGGTCAAAGGTCTCAGGGGAAGGGGGAAGGCCCCCAAGGTGACTTCTGCTCCTGGAACTGTGGAAGGGATGTGCTGACCCTCTGCAAGGGAGATGACCTGGCTGCTGGTAATCTGGTCCCTGACTCAGGGTCAGAGGTGAGTGATGACAGTGACCACATAATTTATTGTCCAGACTGGGCCACTGCTGAGAGTGAAGGGGATGGTCTTCATCACTACCCTGAAACAACAGGTGTCAGGCAGGGCCTCCCAGGATACATGGTGACCCCATGAACAAGAGCGACAGGCTCACCTCACGGTGTCTCAGCTGAAAGCTCTTGCCCTCGTGGTAGCAGTTGTAGGTTTTCAGCAGGCCTAAGAGCTCCGACCTAGAGGAATGGAAAGACACATATGTACTCCTGGGGTGTGGTGTGGTTAGCTTCTGGCTTCTGGCTTCCCTGTCCTCTGTTTCCTCATTTGTAACAGGAGTGTGACAGCACCCGTCTCGCTGGCCAGGCATGACCACCGGAGGCTAGATTATCATCGCGATGCGCCCTGTGATCTCCCAGATGGTTTTGCATGTGGCCCTGGTGGGAGGTGTGGGGGTGGGGCTGAGGAGAAGGTGAGACTCTTGGGACAGGCCCGTGTCTGGTCCAGGATGTCCAGGGTGCCGACATTTTCACTGTCACAGGTAAAGCCCTGGTAGCCTCCCCGCCCTCCACTTGTGTCGCTTCCTCACAGTAAATGTCCTGGGCTTGCTTGTGTCATTGTATAGCCTCTTGCTTTTCCCCATGTCATGTCCTACAAGGCCTGCTGTGGCTGCTGTGGGCCACCCTGAGGGGTGCCTGCTTCTTCCCCACCCTGACTTTCTGGAGGCGCAGCAGAGGGACGATGGTGAAGGTCCTGTGAGTAAGGCCCTGAATCTGCAGGAAGTCACTCTGCCTGAATGCCGTCTCCCTTCCCGAAGGGAAAGCCACAGCCTGGCTGATGTTGGGGGAAGGGGAGGCCAGACAGCTGCCGGAACCCAAGCTGGGCTCTGTGAGGCAGCAGGGCCAGCAGACGTGGGATGTGAACCACACTGGTAATTTCAATCTTCTACATGTTAGGAGGTGATACGGTTTGGATGTGTGTCCCTGCCCAAATCTCATGTGGAATTGTTGGAGGTGGGGCCAGGTAGAGGTGTTTGGATCATGGGAACAGATTCCTCATGAGTGGCTGGGGCCATCCTGGTGGTGATGAGTGAGCTCTTCCTCTGAGTTCACACGGGGTCTGGTCGTTTAAAAGTGTGTGGCACTGCCCTCTACTCCCTCTCTCTTGCTCCTGCTTTCGCTTGTGTGATATGCCTGCTGCCCCTTCATCTTCCACCATGACTGAGGCTCCCTGAGGCTCCCTGAGGCTCCCCAAAAGCTGAGCAGATGCCAGCACCACACTTCCTGGACAGCCTCCAGAACCAGAAGCCAACTAAATCTCTTTTCTTTATAAATTACCCAGCTTCAGCTATTTCTTTATAGCAACACAAGAATGGCCTATTAATACAGAAGGGAAAATGAAACAGGTGAAATTAGCATTAATAGCACATTTTATTGAACTCAATATATCTAAATTACTATTTGTCAACAGGCAATCAATGTAAGGTTATAATAAGGCCTTGTACACACTTATTTCATATAAAGTGCCTGCATCTGGAGCCTCTGTTCTATAGCCCATGCCTCCCAGCCATGGTCATGTGTGGTTGGGGATCCCCTATTGGACAGACTCAAAAAGAAGCACCCCATCACTGTCCCCCAGGGCACCTCATGAGATCTCTGAACAAGTGCTCAGAACCCCTCTACCTAAAGGCTGCCCAGGACAAGGGAAATGGCAAATGTGAAGACCCCCCTCCCCACCTGCACACCAAGGCTTACTTCTGAATGGACTTGCTGTCGCTGATAGGCACGTGAGAACTTGGCAGACAGTCTTCCTTCATCTTCTCTTCCTCTTGTCTGCAGATCTAGAATTTACTTGCTGGGAAGACAAGGAAGAATACATAGACAGGTGAGCTGGAGGAGCGCTGGCCAGTGCAGCACCCAGCGCCCAGCACCCGCAGCCCTGGCACAGACACCGTCGGCCTTGGCATCATACCGCCTGGGCGCAAGGTGACTGCGGCTGAAAGGGTCTGGCCCAGACCCACATGATTACAAGTCAGCCAAGTTGCCCTTGCTTGGGCAAGGTCCTGCTGAGCCAGTGACATTGGTCCTTTCAACCGCCCACCCCAGAAGACTCTCCATAATCCCCAGGAATCCAGATTCATCTCCTAAGCATTTAGACCACGTACTCCCTTCCCTTGGCTGGGACACCTGACAGATGGCTTCTGCCTCGGTTGCTCCTGGAATCTTCTGGAGCTACCCTGGATCTCTCTCCTCCCTTCCCACTAAGCCGGGATCTCCTGGCAGTGGGTCAGTCGGCCCTGTGTTCCCTGCGTGCTGTAGACGATTGGCATCTTCTCTGAGTTATCTCATCCAGTTCCTGCAACAATATTGTGAGGTGAGTTTCACCCTATTCCCATTTTACAGATGAGAAGACAGGGACAAGAGCTTAAGCACTTTGCCCAAGATTACCAGGAAGTAAGCAGCAAAGCCACTGTCCCAGCACAAGCATTTGGACCCCTGATTCTGGTCTCTTAGCTCCTTCTCTATACTGATCACAGGCAGTGACTTAAACTCCCAAGCCTTTCTTTCCTCATCTGTGCAGCAGAGTCATCTCTAGCCCACAGGGTCACTAGTGGGTCCACACACATGCTGTTTACACACACTGTTCCACACACATACTGTTCCCTCTTTCCACGCACAACCTTGATTGGTTTGAGGAGCCGCTTCTGCCCTCCCCAGGTCTTCACAGATGGTAAATCCACCAGAGCTTTCTCCATCCTGTTGGCATCTGCACAGCTTCCTCTTCCTCTCTCTCCCCATGTGAATGTGGCCAAGGACTCTTATCAAGGCTAAGTCCTCCAACATGCTGGGTTGGGAGGTAAAGCTTTACACACGCACACACACTCACATGCTTTGTCTCTCACATGCACTCATACACACGCACACAAACACACACACATACATACACCCAAACATACGCACATATATTCACAAACACACTTGCATGTATACAATCACATGCACACACACACAGTCTCTCACATACACACTCTTATACTTGCACTCAACACAAACACGTTCACACGTACACATACACACACACGATCACATGCATACACACACACACTCATGCACACACACTCTTACACACTCCCTCCAGTGCTGACCTTTCCTCTATCTTCCATCATCCAAGTTGCAGTTCAGGGCTGGTGGTGTTAGGACACATTGGGAGGAGGCACAGCCTGGGGCCACACCACATTCTTCCCCTGATAGAGCTCCACTCATTCACAGTCTCCCAACATCTGTTCACACAAACACATCATGTCTTCCCGGCCCCAGGTACAAATGCTACCTGGGGCTCAAGCTCAGCTCCACCTGCTGTCATATTCATTAATGTCCTTAGAGCCTGTCCCTGAAGAATGCCTGTCTCCTCAGGCACTCACTCAGACTGGTCCAGTTCACTCTCTCCCTCCTTGCTTGACACCCACAAATGTGACGAGCCTGCCCTCTGTGCTGGCATCAGCCCTACGTGAACCTGTGATGCCAGAGGCAGGGAAATACAGTTGGCCTGGAGAAGGGAAGGATTAGGGGGAGTGGGTGTCCTGAGGACCTCAGGATCAGCCTATTCACACCTCCCCTCCGCCTTGCGCCATAGTGAGGCATCTCTGGGCCTGGAGAGAGGTCAGGCCTCCAACAGCAAGGCCTGGAGCTGTGGACTTCTTGCATTTTTCTTGGCCAGGCAACAAGGATTTCAAAATAAAGTTTCAGTTCCTGGGCACCTCCGATTGCCCATGGAAAAAGTGATCTGTCCCCTCTCTGGGTAGTTCCTCATATGCTTGCAAGGCAGAAGGCTACTGCAGCCCAGGACAAGCTGTGGGACTGGGTTTCTCAGCCCACACTGCTTCTGTGGGTCTTCAGCACAACCAAGTCTTGCTTTCAGCAAGCTCATTACGGGAAGGGCTGCATTTACCCCGAATAACAGGCGGTGCTTTTTTCTCTTGCCTTCCTCTGTATCCAGCTTCCACCCCAACTTCCTGCTCTAAGCCCTGAACCCACTGAGCAGTTCATGGCCCCCCACAAGGGGCACTCTGTTCTTTCTTCCCATAGGGCTTTTGTAGCGCTGTTCTCTGTTCAGAACCCAGCTTCCAGCTACTCCTGTCCTCTGATGTTAGCTCCTGCTGGAAACCCTTGCCAGAGAAGCCCCACTCTGTGTCAGGGCAGTTCCTCTCTGTCCCATGACCTCCTCCCATTTCCCCACTGGGCTCTGCAGAACTCACCTCTTGTTTAGACTTCCCTTCCAAAAGAACAGGAGCATGGGGAGGGGGTACTTTCCCGCTAGTTTCCAGCACTAAGTGTAAGCCTGGCACGGCGCAGGAAATCCACACATGGTTGTTAAATTGCTGAATAAATACAAGAAGCTTCTAGACTCTCCCAAGTTCTATTCTTCCAGAGCTGTGCTCATACAGCAGGAATAAATAATGTAAAAGTCTCCAAGGGCCATGGAGGTGACTCCACTGAGGGACACTCATCATGGGGTCCATAGGGAATAGTGGGCACATTCCTTCTCTGATGGGGCAACCCTTCTGGAGTTTCAGAAGAGGCCAGAAATCTAATGTTTTCAGGGCTATGCTTCACTACTGAAAGGTGGGTGGCTGGCAGAGGCATGTACTGTCCCTAGAATGCCCTCTGCAGACAGCTGGGGCCGTGGGCCTCATTCTGGCCACTGAGCTGCAAACAAAAGTGCTATGGGTGCCTTCCAGGCCAGCACCTTTAAGGGCCAGTGCACAACCCTCCAATTCTCCTGTTTCTGCTGTGGTGGCTCAGAAAGCCATGTGTTTCAACTGTGCAGCTACTCGATGGTCAGCCTGGGTCCCTGAGTGACTGTGGACCCGAACTGTCTGCCAGCCCACACTGGATATGAACTAAGAAAGAGAAAGAAGCCTCTGCCAGGACAAGCCACTGGTGTATCAGGGATTTGTTACTGCAGCATAACCCAGACCAGCCTGACTCATGGAATACCTAATTCATTAAAACAACATATAGGGGCCGGACACCGTGGCTCACACCTGTAATCCCAGCACTTTGGGAGGCCGAGAAGGGTGGATCACCTGAGATCAGGAGTTCGAGACTAGACTGGCTAATGCGATGAAACCCCATTTCTACTAAAAACACAAAAATTAGCCAGGTGTGGTGGTAGGCACCTGTAATCCCAGCTATTCTTGAACCCGGGAGGCAGAGGTCACGTGACTGCACTGCAGCCTGGGCAACAGAGCAAGACTCCATCTCAAAAACAAAAACAAAAACAAAACAAAACAAAACAAAAAAACCCATATGTTTCATGTACTATTTTATATTTAACTATGTTTATAAATAAACCAAACACCTTTGCAAGACAGATATACCTAGTGGTGAGACAGGAATAACACAGGTGGTCACAGGAGTACAGAAAATTCTAGGCAGCTGTTTCACGCGACCAGCAAAAGGAAACTTAAAATTGGGGTCATGAGAAGCTAGGGGTCATAGGACCCTGAAAAAGTCAGAGTGTGGGCCAAGCTGGCTACACCGACTGAACCCGACATGGCACTGGATTCGACCTAGGTTTCTCCAGGACCTGGCTAGACGCCTGTTAACGGGGCAACTCTCTGGGATGCTAAATCACACAGCCACGGGCACCATGACAGTTCTGGAACACCCATATTTTGTGTAAAAATGGGTGGCACTACAGTTTCAAGAAAGTTCCACCTTTTTCCAGGAGTCTTCTCGGATATGCCACCCCTTGGTTAAAGAAACCCATCAAGGCAGCAGCTCCCAACTCCTTTGCACACTCCCCCTTCTTGAGTGTGTACTTTCGCTGTTTTCTGACTCGTATGAGAAGGTATTCAAGGAGTCAAGAGTCTGGACACCAGCTGGGGTCAAAGTCCTACCAGTGTCTGAGGCCCCCCCGAGCCCACTGGTATCTGTAGGGCTCCAGTTTATGACTTCTGATGCATAACACGGCATGATTTACATTTACTTCTGGTCTCCCACAGCGTGTGGGGAAGAAGTTGATTTTGCAGTATGTAGTAGGAACACCTAGAAGTGAAATTTCCCGTAAGTCAGGCAGTAGTTACTTATTCATAGAAGATGCTTCCTGAAGAGCTCTGGGGTGCTTAGTTGCATGCCTTCTCTTCTCTGGGCCTTCATTTTCCCAGCTGTACAACAAGAATATTGACCTTCAGTGGGTTTGAAATTTTCTTAACTGTGGAAAATTTATGCAAAACAGATTAAAGGGCGTTGCTGTGGTTGACAATGAGGTGGTGGCAAGGAGCCTCATCTCCAGGGCTCCGGGTAATACTACTTGAAAGGCAGGGTCTTCCCTTGCTGGCCTTCAGGAGTGCTTTTTCCTGCACACTTGCCTATTTACATGATGCAGCCGACATGCTGAGTGTCTCCAGCCACGACTGGATGGCATCAGCTGCAGACGGCTGCTCAGAGGGAACCAGGAGGAAAGTAAAGGAGAGCTCTAGACTGCAGATGGCAAAGTGGAGGGGTAAAGGGGAGGTGGGCTTATAGGGTAAACAGCAGGGGCAGAGAATGGGGCACAGCATCCCGGGGGGCAGGGCAGGGGAGTCAGGGAGCAAGGCTGAGGGAGGTGGCACAGAGCCCACTGCAGCAAAGAGAGGCTCTTCCAGCTTGCTGGGCTGGGTCCTGAGCCTTACAGGGTGGGCACCTGGGCTCCGCACAAAGACAGTCTCTCCTTTGAGAGAGGCACTCAATAGCTTCATGGCCGTAAGCAAGGGAAGGAGATGAGAATATTTTATCCCCAACATAGACTTCTTTGACATATTTTGAAATGGCTGCCACTCGTTCATCCTGAAATACGTGGCTGGCAGAGTGTCTCCAGTGGGAAACTTTGCATCTGTAGAGAATATCCATTAACGCAGCCAGACCCCTTCCCTTTTCCAGGCCTTTCCCCACATCCAGGAGAGATTGAGTCCACTCCTTCAAAAGTCTCTCTGAGGGAGGCGTCATCTACATAACAAGATCACTTTCACTAGCCAAGCCTCTCTTCCTCCCTAGCCTGTTTCACCAGACTCTAAGCCCCCATTCTTTCTGTGACCTCGAAATGGTATATAAGTCTCTGTAACTAACTGGGAAGCTGGGGCATCATTCTCCAGGCTCCCATGCATGCACCTTAAGTAAATGTGTGTGCCTTTTCTCCCATTCATCAATCAGCCTCATGTCCACGATTTTTAGTGAAACTCTAAGGGGCCAAGAGCCTACAGCTCCAACAAAAGTTACTTGGTCTCCTTGGCTCTCCCACCCCTCCACTGCAAGAAGACAACATCTGGTGTCCCTGAGCCCTGGCATCACTCAGAATTCCACCGCACATCTCAGCACTGTGCTTTACCAGACTTTCATTCATTTTGATGAGTTTCATTCGTTTTGATGTCCCAGGGTGAGTTCTACAGTGAGCTGCACAAGTATCTAAGGGGCATCTGAAAGACAGCTGTAGCAGGAGCAAGCTACAATGGGGGACATGCACACTCAGCAGGAGAGGAAAGGGAGCCATCTCTCCATTTGGAGCATTTTCCTGGAACAACCTTTTGCATTGACTCTTCAAGTGCACGGGGCAGGGCCTTTGAGAATCTCTGCTGGAGTATTATTCAGTCTTTTATAAACAGCACAACTTTATCTGAAACTAGATCCTAGGCAGAAGCCCACTACCTAAATGGTTTAAAGTGGGGCTGCATGAGTGGCAGCAGGAGCTGGGTGAGGATGGACTGGGGCTGTCCTGCCACCCAGGCTCAGGCGCAAAACCACAGAGTGACAGATGCAGTTGGACAGGCCAAGTCGGCCAGCGGGCCCTCCCTTCCTCCCGGCCCTGCCATTCTGCTGGGAAAGTCCAGCCTTCTTTGTCCTGGCCTTCCCCCCTCCCCCAGGCCCCAGGACACAGTCAGGCCTCCACGCCTATTTCCCAGGCTGGAGGACACTGTGTCCCCACCGGAGTGCTCAGCTGTAGCTAGGGCTCTCTGTGCCCCAGAGGAGGGCCCTGGGCAGCTTGCCAGCCATGGCTACCTGTCCCAGTGAACAAGCAGTGAGTTGTTCTCCCTTTCCACTTCAGCAGCTGCTCTGCCAGCCGTGCAGAGAGAGCTTACAGCCAGCATGATGGCCTGCTGTCGCTACTGAGGGACAAAGGCCTCTGAGGGCTTTAGAGCTGCCAGACATGGGCTGTCTTTCCCTTTTTGTGTTTGTGGGGCCAGGCATTACAGAAGAAGGCGAATGATTCTTCCAGTCACCCCCGGGGCCCAATTCCTACAAGCCAGTGGCAAAAGGAGTAGGGGATGGCGAGTGAAGTAAGGCTTTCATGACATGAAATTGAGTCCACTTGAAAGCCTTGTATTTTAAGACTATGTGCTGCCTACTTTTCCATCTGACAATGTCCCTTCTTCCAAAAAACATGGCCCACATAGACGGTGTTGTACTCACTTGGCAAAAGGGAAAATGTATGGGCATCCAAATTAAAATGTTCTAAGCATGTCTGTGAAGTCTGAGAGCTTGGTTACCCCTGTTTTAACATTTCCTGAAATTGCGATTTTTGTTTTCTTATTTCAACATGATTTAAATCAAATGGCTCATAAAGACAGTGACCTGGGAAGCAAAAGAAAGGAGGACAGGGTGTGGGGCACAGCTGAGGGTCTGAGCTGCTCCCACTGGAGGAGGACGGCAGGTGCAGGCCACCCTGCCGGCATTCCTGGGGGGACTCAGTTCCTGCTGCAGCCCAGTGGCTACCACATTTGAATGCCAGCCACGGTGGCAGCAGGGTGCCGAGGACAATGAACCTTTAAAAGGGCCCTCTTAGCACCTGTTAGGCAGCAAATGGCAGAAGCCTGGCCGGGGAAGAAGCGGCAGTGTCTGTGGCACCAGGTGCCTCTGAGGGAGTACCCTCAGCCAAGCATTTTAGTGGTAAGATCCGGCTGTCCAGTTGTAGATGGCAGGCAATGACTCAGCAGCTGCCACTCCCACCTCCTTCCACACTGCTGACCCCTCCTGCTGGCCAGTTCCAATCACCAGACCTCCTCTCTCCACTCCCACCATCACCCCTCTGGCTCGACTCACTCCTGCCTGCACCGAAGACTCTGTACTGTCCAGGTGGAGGTGATGGAGGCTAGGGAAGTCCAGAAGAGGTGAACACAGATTTCCCCTCCACCTCCACTCCTGCCTCGACCTGGGCTGACCACACAGGCCCGGCTCAACTTCACTCCGTGCCGCGGTCCTGGGCTCTCACTGACAGGTCTCTGAGTCCAGTCTAGCATTCAGGCCTCTCTGACACAGCTCCCCTTTCTGTAAGAGCCTGGCCCTGAGCACCCATGTAGATTGCAGACCAGCCTTCCCAGTGGGCAGGACTTCTGGCTTTTGCCCTTGTTTCAAGCAAAGCAATTTGGGACTAGAAAACCATTTCCAGTCTTCCTGCTCCCCCTTACACCTTAAATATACATTCCCTGGCCCTGGAACCCTTTGAACCACTCCAACTTCCCCACCAACCAGGCTCACTTCCCATCTATGGAAGAGGGGATCCACAGAAACAAAGATCTTCTCAGCTATGGTTTTCAGGCCAAACAGGTGCTCACAGTGGGCACTGGCCAACATCCCGATTGCCTGGGGCTGGGAGTGCAGTGCAGAGGCGCAGACTCCTCTGGGTGCCAGCTGCTGCAGGGCTGCTCTGGATGCTCTGACGGCTGCCCCCACCTGTGCTATCCACTGCCTCAGGCCTGTGTGCCACATGTCACGGCTGGGGACACAAGGGTCCTCTGAGACACAAGGGTCTCAGAATCTTTTGGGTCATAGAGTCCTTTGGAGTCTCTTGAAAGCTTAGTGCACTCACCCCAGAAAATGCATGTGTGTGCATGTTGTTGCAGTCCGCTTGCACGCGCATACACATATACACACACACATACTTGGCATGCCACTGCAGGGGTGAGACAACTCTTGTCCATGTCTCCCAGATCCCCGGATCCCAGGTTTAGAATCTCTGTGGAAACGTCACAGCAAGAAAGAGGAGTGTCATAGAGGCTTGCATGCGAGTTTTGCTGTGGCATCGATTTGGTCTGTGACCTCTCTCAGGCCTCAGTTTAGCCACAGCTGTTGTGGCAGCTGGTATAGAGTGTCTTCAGGGATCTTCCCAGCACTGAAGGGCTGGGGTCTTCAGCTATGGGGCTGAATGACATCTCACCCCTGCTTCCCAAGGCCAGGCAGGGCAAAGGGAGAGAGTACCGGGTTTCTTCCTCAGCAGTACATCCTAGGGAAGAGGGTCAGACAGCCAGAAAAGGGGATCCCAGGAACTACAAGTTTCTCTTTAATAAAAAGAAAACTGCAGAAGCTTTAGGAAGTATAGCCACTTCCTATTTACTTTTTATTTACTTTAAAACAATTTCTCCAAATGTGCTCCATGAGAGAATAACCATCTAGCCTTTGCAAGCCTCTGGGTTCAAAGCCCTGCTCTGTGATTCTCTGGCTGTGTGACCTTAAGCAAGTCATGTTCCCTCTCTGAACCTTGGGCTCCTCATCAATTAAATAACTATCATCGTCAATGACTTTTGTGAAGATGAATGAGGAGACCTGTAAGATGGGTCTTGTGTGAGGCTCACCCGAATGAAAGGAAGCTCACATTACTATTCTTACTGACACTGGGAGTCGGGGGATCTGGAGAGACAGGTTCCCAGAGATGGGAATGTGAGGCCTCCCAGCAGGAGTGGCCATGAGTGAGGAGACAGTCTGAGTTGACACCTGAAACCAGGCCCCAAGCCCCAGGGACCCAGGGCAGAGGGCTTTCTGGCAGACCCCCTAGTTAAGGTCTCTCCTTTGAGGCTTTGCACTTTTAGAATCTGAACTCTGACACACACCCAAGTTTCATTCATGTTCTTTATTATCTGTCATGGTCCACTTGGACCTGACCCAGGGGGACCCTGGACCTTGATTCTGTTCTCGACCTCCAGGCCACTCACTGGAGTGTCATGGTGGAAATACAGCTCCATCTCCTGAGTTTCAGATGAACACTTTAATCTGTGGCATCAACCTTTTTATCGTCAAATCACCAGCACTACACACAGAGAGAATTATGGCTAGAACTAATGACAACAGCCTTCACATACACTGACAAAGTGCTGAAACAGCCCATGACAATTTCCAGCCGGCATTTTTTTAACCGAAGTTTAATGAGTTTCATCTCTCCTCTTCTCTCCCTTCCTCTTTCTCCCCTGACTCTCTCCCTCCGTCTTCTCCTCTATGCGGAACGCCACAGAAGAACAGAAGGCAGGAGGGTCTACATTTATCTGTTACTTCACCAATTCACTTCTAAGTTTTTTTTTTTTTTTTTAATGGTTTCTGGCAACAAATCCTGATTGACACCTTAGTACTGTGGGCAGTTAAACTACAGCAAAGCCAGTGAGGGTCTCCTCTGTGAGTGCACAGCATGACTTTGGAGTCTAACCTGCTTGGGTTCAAATTCCAGAATCCCAGCCCTTATTTGCTGTGCGACCTTATTTAATTCCTTGTGAAATGGGGCTCCTGAAGCTCTTCTTACGGTGTTTTAAGAAAGTGCTGGCCCCGGCCTGGGCACTAATCCTGGTGTGAGAGGAGACCTCCCTCCCTCGGCCATGCTAGGTTAATGAAAACACTGAGGAATCTTTTGGAATTGGGAAGTGTAGGACGGGACCAGGGTCAGGAGCCCAGAAGAGCTGGGCAGCAGGCAGGCTGAGCTCCGGAGACTGGAGGTGAAGAGCAAGAGACGCGGAGGCACAGCAAGCCCTGATTTCAAATCGTAGCGCCACCACCAACTCATTCAGTAAAGGTGGTCAATTTTATAACTCTTTAAGCTTCAACTTTCTCATCTGAAAACGGGATAATGAAACTAGGAATCTCACTTGCCGTGAGGCATAAGAGGTATATCGTGTTAAAGCACTTGGCCCAGCGCAAGGCAAGCCCTCTGCAGACAGAGATTGTGAGACGGACCCCTGCTGCTGTTATCTTAGTCTTGGATTTCCATCAGTGAAATCAGAGTTGTGCCAGAGGCCTCTAGGCTGTCTCCTCAACTCTAGGATCAGTGCCTCTAGGAAACTGGCTAAGGGCAAGGTGAACAAAAAAGGTATAGCCAGTGGCGGTGCTCACCTGCCGTGCTCAGGTGTAGTCCTTAAAGTGCTTAGCAGAGGTGCCAGGCGCAGTGCCCACTCTCAGCAATGGGCCCGAGGCCCGCAATGCGCCAGGCTGGCAGGGGGAGGGATCCTACGCGCTGCGGCCGAAGGGTACAAGTGCCCAGGCTCCAGCGTCCCTGCCTGGTGGCAGTCCCGGGTCGGAGGGGGTGCTCCATGGACGCCCACACACTCTCCTGCTCGTGCATCACTCACCGTCCAGTCATCGCGCAGTCCAGAAGCCACTGCATGTGTCGTGCCCTCGCTTGCTCCGGAGCAGCGCCCGCAGCGCCTGCTGCCCCCCGGTTTCAGCCGCTTGGGGGCCAGGCCCGCCCCTCGCCCCGCCCCCTCGCCCCGCCCCTCTCCCGCCTCTTACCACGCACGGCCAATGGTGCGGCCCCGGCCTCTCCGTCCTGCCCCTCCCCCCGGGCACGCCCCCCACTCCGCATTGGCCAATGGCACGGCCCCGTCCGCCCCGCCCCGCCCCGCCCCGCCCCGGGAACCCGGGTTTGATCCGGGAGCCGGGCGGTGCCCTAGGGGCGGCGGGGAAGGTTTGGGGTGAGCGATCTGTCAGGTGTCCCCAGGCCACTGCTCAGGGCGCCGCGTGTCTCCTAAGTTCTCGAGGGAGCCCCGGGACGCGCGTAGAAAGCAGCCCGACTCAGCCCCGAGGGGTTCGGAGTGCGAATGGCGGCCAGGGACTTTGGGGGTAACGCGGACTCCTGGACTGCCAACAAAGGCCGCTGCGCAGGCGCTGCATTCACTGCAGTCGCTTGCATGCATGCCTGGTGGGGCGTGGAGTCTGGGGAGGCTTATCCGTAAACCCGGAGCTTTCGTTATTTATTGCTTAAGGGGGCACCTTTGTACAGTCTGGCTGTTTGCTTGGCATGGCCTTAGAACTCCTTATCGTTTAAGAAATCCGATCTGGTGAATAAGAAGTTAGTCTTTCCCAGTCACCGCCTCTTGGACGAAGAATCGCCAGCACGGAGGCAGAGAGGACAGAAAACGACAGGCCATTTGGGGAACTGTGTCCAGCTCAGTGTTTCTGGGGTGTGGGGGTGGCATGGGTGGGGCTGGGGTTGGTGGAAAACATTTGCAGTTTCTGCTTTATCTCACCATTCCCAGCTCTGACCTCTGGACCTGTTCTCTTCTACCCCTAACATAAATCGTTTTGGTTTCATTCAATGTGCGTTTCCTATTCTTTTTAGAGTCTCATGGCCATTTTGGAATCTGATATGGATCTTTTAGAAAATGCAGGTGGCGACTTGCACCAAAATCAGCCTGGGATTTGAGTCTCATAGGTCCCTGAACCCCGACTTAGAGGGGCTGTGCCAATGCTGTATGACCTAAGTTGCAACCCCCACCTGCAAAAAGTGAGAGGACTAAAGATGCCCAGTCCGGTGGCCCTTCCATTTCTGCCTTTGCTTGAATTTTTGGAGAATGGCCCATCTTTTGACAGCTCTGAGGGTCCCTGTGGTTGGTGACTTGTCATGACACATTTGCTCTTCCACAGCCCAGGCAGACCTCATCAAAGCTGAGACCAATAATTGGGTGCTTCCAAAGGGTTTTTAAAACAGTAGGTAAAATTCAATATAGCTGTCAACTTCTGAGCATGAGATCCTAAGAATTTAATTACTCCTGATAGGAGAAGTAAACGTATCACCAGGAAGACATCCAGTTTCCCTGGGCTTCCGGAGCTCGAGCGTGAATGACTCTCTCTGAACTAGTTAATGCTATTTACAGGGCCATGACTGGCTCTGAGTGAGGACTGGGTTTGGGACAGCAACCCCATGTGTCCTGTGCAGGCACTGTGGCTCAGACACTAGGCTGGTGCTTTACACCGCGATCCCATGAAGTTCCCTCAGCACTCCCGGGCAGTTGGTATTACTGTTTGCGTTTTTAAAAAATTTCCATTTTGATTTTAGATTTAGGGGATACATGTGCAGGTTTGTTACAATTGCACATTATATGGTGCTGAGGTTTGCGCTTCTACTGATCCTGTCACCCAGGTAGTGAGCATAGTACCCAACAGGAAGTTTTTTACCCCTTGCTCCCCTCTCTCTCTCCCGCTTTTGGAGTCCCCAGTGTTTGTTGCTTTTATCTTTATGTCTAGGTGAACCTGATATTTAGCTGTTGCTTGTAAGTGAGAACATGTGGTGTTTGATTTTCTATTTCTGCATTAGTTTGCTTAGGATAATGGCATCCAGTTGCATCATGCTGTTGCAAAGGACACAGTTTTATTCTCTTTTATGGCTGTGAGTGCTTGCATTTTACATCGGACACAGATGTCCATTGTCACCGTCCTCAGTTCCTTAGGAAGGAGGGGTCACCTTTTCTTTCAGGTTCAATAGAACTGGGTGTGGTCTCCAGCTCCCTTATGGTGGAGGCTGCAGTTACTGTCGGTTGCCAGCCAATGTCCATTCCCTTCTTTGGAAAAAAGAAAGAAAGAAAGAGAGATAGGAAAGAAGGAAAAGGACAAGAAGGAAGGACGAAAGGGAGAGAAAGAAGGAGGGAGGGAGGGAGGGAGGAAGGAGGGAAGTATGGAGGGAAGGAAGGAAAGAGGGAAGGAGGGAGGGAGGGAGGGAAAGGAGAGAGAAAAAACAATTTGTCTGTAGCAGCAACATGCCAGCCCCTAGTTACAGATCATGCCCCGTAGTGGGTCATGAAATTAATTTAGGGGATGATATGACTAGTACTTAAAAAAATGGAAGAGAAACTAACAGTGTATAACACAAATGGTAAATATAAGTTGTGTTTTATGGAACTTTTTGTTTGCATTATGTTTCAGTTATGTGTGCTTCTCACTGTGGGTTACAGTTAAAATAAACAGCTGTCTAAGTCAGTCTTGACAATCCTTTTTGTAGCTTTTTTCAGCTTCCTTTGAAGCTAGAAGTGGCCATAAGACCTACTTCTAGGCACAGAGACAGGGGAAAGTGTGCTGGGGGAGGAGAGATTTGAGGTAGGGTAGAGACAATTTTTGCTTTCCTGGTAGAAAGAACAGATGTCTCTCTTGCCTGCCTGTCTCAAATGGGGACATGATGTGTAATGTCTGGAGCATTGGCAGCCACATTGAGATTATAATGCAACATGTCTGTGTGCTGAGGCTGGCAGAGCATAAAGATCAAAGGTGTCTGGATCCTTCTTAACATCATGGAGCTTCTGCACCATCCCTGCACTGGCTACTCCAGACTCCCTAACATGGAGAAAAATTAGCCCCTATTTCTTTAAGGCAGAGGTGGTAAACCTTTTCTATACAGGGCTGGATAGTAAATAGTTTAGGCTTTGTGGGCTAAATGGTTTGTGTCACAACTACTCACCACTACTGTGGTAGTTTGCAAGTAGCCATAGACAATATGTAAACCAAAGGACATGGCTGTGGTTCTCAGAAAACTATTTTTAAAAACGGGTGGCAGGGCTGTAGTGTGCCAACCCTTTCCCTAGATGATCCTGTCCCCTAACTGTCTCTCTGAGCTCACCTCCTCCTACTGCTTCTCCTTCTCCCTGCTCTGGTCACACTGTTTCTCCCACACACCCAGCCTGTTGCTGTCTCAGGGTCATTCCTTCCCTTGCAGGGCTCTTCCCCCTGAAGTCCGCAGCGTGCCCTCCTTCCCCTCCTTCAGGTCTTTAATCACAAGTCACCTCCTCCTTAAGGCCTTCCCTGGACCCTCTGTGAATGCCCCTCCCTGACCCGCGCATACCACGATGGCATGCTGTAGATTCCACTTCTTTATCATGAGCTCCTAGAGGAAGGGACACTGTGTTTCCTTAAAAGCTGATTCTGTCTGCATCGTCACAGTGTTTAATCAATATTTGATGTATGACTGATTTTCTTTTTCTTCGTGCCAAATTCAAGTAAGGAAACAGACTCAGGGAGGTCGAGTCCCCCCTCCCAATGACATGTGCAGATAGTAGTAGAGTCCGGGTTTGTGCCTGGGGGCCCCATGTGCTGGTGTCTGTGCCACCAGGGAGTGAGGGAAAACTCCATCTACCTCTAATGGAACACACTGGGGTCTCAGGGGAGCCGAGGCCACACAGAAGTTCCTGTAAGACTCCTTGACCCAGTGCGTCACCCCAGTGAAGGAGGCCTTTGGGAGTCCATTAAGTGAGCAGGGCATCCTGTTCATCTTGGGTAATTGCGTTCTCTTTGGCCTTCCTCAGAAAGACTTAGGAAATGCCATTATTCTGCAAGCAGTTCAGACTGACTTGTAAGATCCATAAAAAGACAAATGGAAACACTCATGAGCCAGTGTTTTTATGAAAGAGCCACAGAGGATAGATTCATGTTTGATTTGCAAGTAGGGAAGCTCGTAAGAGCCTAAGAGCCTGATAAAGCCTACCGGGCCCATCTGTCAGGTAAGGCCGCCACCAGGCAGGCTGCTCTGTGGGGTTCTGGCTTGAGGCATCTTGGCACCAGGGCGCAGCTTCCAGAAGACTGAAAAATTACCTTCTTTCCTTTGCTGCTTCCAGGGGGAAATGCCTGGGTACAATCACATGTTGTTGAGATGTAATTTAGATTTTTGAGTCTTGAAAAACAAGTTTATATATCTTGATGTAAATGATATTAATAATGAGAACCATCTTCAAGCCATACCTCTAAAACAGAAAATGGGATTTTGAATTAATTACTGATTGATCTGATTGATTCCTTAAGGCCTTTTATGGATGGCTTTATGTGATTCCCCCCCCCCCCCCCCGCTTCATTGTATCTATCATTAAATTAAGAACAAATGACTTTTTCTTTTCCCTCCCTTTCTCCCTCTCTCTCTTTTCCTTTCTCTTTCTTTTTCTTTTTCTTTCTCTTTCATTCTCTTTCTCTTTCTTTCATTCTCCCTCTCTTTCTTTTTCATTCTCTTTCACCTTCCCTCCCTCCCTCCCTCCCTCCCTCCCTTCCTTCCTTCCTTCCTTCCTTCCCTCCTTCCTTCCTTCCTCTCTCTGTGTCTTTCTCCTCTCCTTTGGCAGGTCTTGCTCTGTCCCCTAGGCTGGAGTGCAATGACAATCACAGCTCACTGCAGCCTCGACCTCCTATGCTCCAGTGATCCTCCTACCTCAGCCTCCTTCCTAGCTGGGACTATAGGCATGTGTCAGCACACTCAGCTAATTTTTAAGTTTTTTGTAGAGACAGGGTCTCTCTCTGTTGTCCAGCTTGTCTCGAACTCCTGGACTCAAATGATCCTCCTGTCTCAGCCTCCCAAAGTGCTGGGAATACAGCCATGAGCCACGATGCCTACCACAAATGACTTTTTCAAGTAATTTTTCAAAAAGTCTGTGTGATTCCAAATGTGTATTCTTCAGAAAACAGTCGACGATTGTGTGTGCTTGGCAGGAAGAGACCACGTACAGAATGTTTCTTGCTTTGTTTGCTTTGGTGAAATCCTTGACCAATGAGGTCATCCCATTGCATGATCTTAACATACAGAGGACTTTTTGAGGATTTACCACCAATTTTCAGGTGAATTCTCAACAAATCTGCATACCACGTATCTTTCCTTTCTATGTGAAATGGTTTTCATTAACTCCATTTGTTAGCATATAAATTATAACTTTAGGTTAATATATTTTACTCTTCAATGCATACCAGAGGCAGCCTAGAAATGATAATTTATTCCCCAAATGCACATAACATTTAGTGATACATGCTGGGTAAGTGCCTTCTTGTTAAATACATGCACATGCGCGTGCACACACACACACACACACACACAGATTTTATGTATTATTTTTCCTTCATGATTATGCTTTAGAAAAGCCTTTGCTCCCACTCTACAGAACTAATATGTGCTTGAGCACAGGGTTTCCTAGGAGGGAGGGAGCTTGCTTCAAAAGATGATATAGTTAAAAATTGCTGCTGCAACTTCCTTTTGGGGAAAAAATAAGTGCCAGCTCAAGCCCTTTCTCTACTTGGTCTCTGATGAAAGCGTGAGCTACCGGACACAGGTCTACTGCAAATACATCTGTGAGGATGAGGATGAGCTTTCCATCCAACAGAACAAACTGGAAAGCTGGAAAGGGGCATCTCTCCTCTTCCCTAGGCTGCCCCTGCCTCCCCAGGATTGTGTCACCTCCCCACCCATCCACACTTCACCACCCTTCTTCCTTTGCCTTGGGCTGTGCTCCTGGGGGGCATAGACAGTGTGGGGTTGCTGGTAAGCTGATTATTAATAATGGACATTGTAACTGCTGTGAGTTGATAACATCTTAAAAATAAGACAGCTGGTCGTGATGGCTCACGCCTGTAATCTCAGCACTTTGGGAGGCCGAGGCGAGTGGATCCCCTGAGGTCAGGAGTTCCAGAGCAGCCTGGCCAACATGGTGAAACCCTGTCTCTACTAATAACACAAAAATTAGCTGGGCATGGTAGTGCACACCTGTAATCCCAGCTACTCGCGAGGTTGAGGCAGGAGAATCGCTTGAACCCAGGAGGTGCAATGAGCCAAGATTGCACCATTGCACTCCAGCCTGGGCGACAGACTGAGACTCCATCTCAAAAAAAAAAAAAAAAAAAAGACAAAGACAAAAATAATTACCGTGATGCAGGACTCCTGAACAAACTGCAAATTCAATAACTCTAATTTTAATAACATCAGAAAGCGGCTTTATGTTGTTCAATATTTTGATCATTTAACAAACAACAGAACTGTAAAAGGAAGGTAGGCATGAAACAGTGCAGGGTAGGAGGGTTTATGGAAGGACAGCGCTTCTCAAAAGATTGTGTCTTTAAAACAGATTTTCCTCCACAAAGAGCCTTGTGTTGCAGCTTGGGCTCCAGAATTCCTATGAACAGTGAGACAGGACTGAGATGACTGACATGCAAGGCTGTGAACTCCTATGTGATCAGGACTTTCCCTCAAGCCAGGAAGTTAAACAGCCAAAGGAAGTGGAGACCTCCCAGATGGAAAAGGAAAGGAACCTAGAGAGGGCACAGCATATTTGCACAAACAAGGGCTATCTGTCCAGCTCCTGGATTGCGCATTTTAAAACAGACCATTCTCAGGGCAGTCTGGGAAAACCCACCAGCCAGACAGTGTGGCTGCTCCCAAGTCTTGGAGGGAAGTTCTGTCCTCTCTTTTAAGTATGCAGCTTCCAAGGAATGTAAAACATTCCCCAAGGGTGAAGGGCCAAGCTGGCCCACAGCTAGCCAGGCTTGACCCGTTAACCCTGTGTTTAAAGATGCTTCAGTTGAGTTGACCTCACCTCCCAGCCTGCCATCAAAGCCACCGCTGTTAAGCCTCCCGTTTGATGGGGGCTGCCCATGCCCAAGCTGCCTTCCCAATCTTCCTAACTATGAACTAAGGACTCGTGTTTAAGGAAGGATAGAGCCATGTAATTGCAAATCATCTTAAGTTTTGTCTCTGTTTGGGAATTATCTCTGGCTTTTCACCTTGAAAACGTATGCTCTCAAAATAATGAATAACCTGTTGACCTTACAGCTGGAACAGAATTAGAAGGATTAGTGTATTAAGCAGGATTTCCCAGAGAAACAGTATATATACTTATATATATATCTCCTATTGAGGTGAAGAGAGAAAGATAGAGATAGGTATAGCTCACTATGTAGCTAGCTAGATTATAAGGAATATTTGGCTCACGTAATTGTGGGGTTGCCAAGTTCAAAATCTGCCTGGCTGGCCCCAGTGGGCTGGAGATTCAGGTAAATTGATGTTGCAATTTTGAGTCTGAAATCTGCAGGCCAGCAAGTTGGAAACTGAATCAGGGTTTTCATGTTGCAATCTTGAGGCAGAATCACTTCTTTTTCAGGCCACTTCAGTCTTTGCTCTTACAGCCTTTAGTTGATTGGATGAAGCCCGCCCACATTATGAAGGGAAGTCTTCATTACTCAAAGTCTGCTGATTTATATGTAGGTGTCACCTGAAAAAAAAATACCTTCACAGTGACATAGAGACTGATGTTTGGTCAGACGCACCATAGGCTAAGCAAGTGGACACCGAGAATTAACCATCACAACGAGGAAGTGTAGAGAGTTTCACCCACAGCTCATACTCATATTCTTATCAGGACAGACTCTGTGGCAGAATGTGGCTTGATTCCAAGGTTCCTTAGCATGTACTTTTTTTTTCTGGGATTTCATGTACTTGTGCAACCTCTGGCAATTTTTGAGAAAGTTTTGCATCTCCGTTGGTCTAATGAATCAACCTTAGGGACTGGCAAACATTTTCTGCAAAGGGCCAGGTAATGAAAATTTTCCTATTTGCGGGCCACATTATCTCTTGAAACTGCACAAGCAAAAGCAGCCACAGGCAATATGTAAGTGAATGAGCGTGGCTGTGTTCCAATAAAACTTTATTTACAAAAATAGGCAGAGGGCCTAATTTGGGCCACAAGTAAAGAAAATTTTGTGTGATAGCTCTCTTCGGCAGGGATCTTTTCTCCCTGCCAAACCTGGTGAAGGAGATGGATAAGTGACACTGGGTTGGGATGCTTTTAATTGTGAGGAATAAAAAAACCCAAACAACAGAGATTTTATGACCTCACATAATAAAAATCCCCAGCAATGGGTAATTCCGGACTTGGTTAATTCAGTGTCTCAAAGTCATCTCGAAAGGCCCAAGTTCTTTCCATCTGTGCTTATTGCTGTTTTTAGCATATTGGTTTAGTTCTCCTTGATACTTGCAAATGATTTCCGTGCTTTTCCTCAGGCACGCCCACATTCAGGGGAAGACAAGGAAGGGTGTGTTACAGTGAGGCTCCTTTGAGCTTTGTTTTATTTTTTGAGACAGGGTCTTGCTGTGTTGCCCAGGTTGGAGTGAGTAACACAGTCACAACTCACTGCAGCCTTGACCTCTCCGGATCAGTTGATCCTCCCACCTCAGCCTCCTAAGTAGCTGGGATTACAGGTGTATGCCACCACACCTGGCTAATTTTTTGTAGAAATGGTGTCTCATTTTGTTGTCCAGACTGGTCTCAAACTCCTAGGTTCAAACAATCCTCCTGTCTTGGCCTCCCAAAGGGCTGGGTTTATAGACAGGTGCCATGGGGCCCCACCTGGGGATCCTTTTCGTATTGATGGAAGGAAATCTTTCCCAGAAACTTCCCAGTCACCTTCCATTGCTTTCATTGGCCAGGACTAGGATGCAGGCACCCTGGGGAGGGTGGACCACTGTGACTGACCCAGTGCAGGACATGGCTGGCCAAGGGAGGAAGGTCCATGAGCCAGGAAAATTCAAGCTTCATCAAGAAAGCAGGGGGTCAACAGTGTCGCCTGGAGGAAGCCCTGCAATGCCTGCTGCAACTCCACAGAGTCCCAGCAGCTGAGGGCTGTCCATTCCAGGGGCGAGATCCCTGCCTCCAATGTGTGAGCTGGGTCTCAAGAGGGAGGGAGGAAATGGGCTGGAGAGACGGAAGTCTGGGAGACAGCTCCTCACAAGAGCACCATGAATGAAGAGTGAAGCTCTGGGCAGCTGGGAGAGGATCCAGAGAGGGGCAGAGAGAGAGGGAGTGTGGCCAGGAGCACAGGGGGCCGCTCAGGCCAGAGAAACGGGAACTGAAAATGCCCCTGGAGAAGGAGAGAGCAGAAGCTGGGCTTGAGGCCAGAAAACCCTCCATGGGCTGCTGGGGGCTTGAGGAGGTGGCAGCGAGCTCTGCGCTCAAGGCACAAGTGGCCTTTGGAGGCTGGGTGCTGGCTACACTCTGCCAGCCTTCTCTATAAGTCCCAGGCATTGAAGCACAACAAGCAGGAACAGCAGGAGACCTGGGCCCTTAGAAGGAAACTGAGGAGCAGTCTGGATGTCCATGCTGTGTTCCTGAGTATTACAGTGTATTTCTTGGCCACTTCTTACCTGCGTGGTGTTGAGGAAACCCTGCTGAAGTTAGGGTTCTTGTTCTAGGCTTGGAGGTAGCAGGGCCGGGGCCTGGTAGGAGAGCTTGGCACAGCTCCCAGGCTCTGCTGGGGCCCAGCTCTTCTTAGGAACTATCAACCACTCAGGGAAAACGCAAAGGGCACCAGGCTTCTAGCAGTGTGAGCAGCACAGTGTGCGCCACGCCGAGGGCAGGCAGAGCCCACTCCCCCTGGCACTGCGTGTCTGGGTGCGGGTTGCTTAGTGCTCAGAATGGCAATGGCCTCTGAGTCTAGGCTGCACAAAGGCGAGAATGAAGTCAGCAGCAGTGACAACCAAAGTGGGGAGTGGCTCCCTTTGCCTTCTCTACCTAAGCCTACCCTATTCCTTTCTCATGTTTCCTTTGTCCCCCCCGCATCAACCAGCCACCGGTTCCTCCTCTTTATCAGCACTGCCACACCCCACCCTGAACACTTAGCACCCCACATGACTTAGCTGGAGGGAGCCTGCTGTGGACTGAATTGTGTTCCTCTGAATTCATGTGTTGAAGCTCTGATCCCCAGTATGATGGTGTTAGGAAGTAGGGCCTTTTCCTGGTGACTGGATCATTTGCATGGAGCCCTCCTGCATAGGATTAGTGCTTCTGTAAGCAGAGACTCAAGAGAGATGACTTCTTTTCCCCAGGTGAGACTATAGTAAACAGGCAGCTGTCTGTGACCCAGGAAGCCAGCCCTCCCTAGACCCTGACCATGCTGGCACCCTGATCTTGGACTTCTAGCCTCCCCTCCAGAACTGTGAGGAAGAAACGTTTGCTGCTTGAGCCACCCAGTGTATGGTATTTGTTATGGCAGCCAGAACGCAGTGAAACAGAGCCTTAGGGGTCACCTGGTCAAACCTCTGCTTCTTCAGTTGATGAGAGGAGAGAGGCCCAGGCCACCGGGCAGGTGAAGTCTGTGGCCAGTCTCAGAATTTGGTTTCCTGATGGCATTAAGAATCTCTGCTCTGAACCTGGAATGAACACAGGCTCTACCTGTTTTTAGCTGTGTGTAAATGACCATGCACTATGGTTTCGCGTCTATAGAATGGGGCTGTAAGGGACCTGGCCTCACAGGCTCTGGGGATTGGAGGAGACGGAGCAAGCAAAGCACTGAAGCCACTGAGCTCTCAGCGCTCTCAGTGGTTACTGTCATTGTTGTTGAAGCACCTGCTTGCCTTATTTTCTTTGTACTACACAAACACCTTCTTTGTTATGTATGAAAAATAAATCCACCTGCTTCCGATCTGATGGACTGGGCCACGCTTCCTTTGTCTCAAGATAGACAATGATGTGTGTGCTAAGATTCTAGCCCTGTTTCTGAAGCTCAACTGAAGTCTGCCTTCCCAGACTTTCCTCTGTCTGACTTCTTCTCTCACGGCACACCGCTTGAGATTTTCCTGTAGCGCCATGTCTGCCTCAAGTCAGTTACGCATTTGGCCTGTGTAGGAAGCACACAGCATGCCAGACTCACCCCTTCAGCCCAGCACCTTGTGTGATGCCTGGTTCACACAGTAGGTGCTTAGTAAATGTTTGCTGAGTTAAACTGGCTTTTGTCCTCAGCAACCTATTCTCTAAATTTATACTGATACTGCTAGTTTAAAAGAAAGAAATGTGTTTCAACGTGAAAAGAGGAACCCAAGACTTGGGGCCTGAGAATATGTCACCCAGTTTCCTGGAAGCTGGAAACTGAAGCTGTAGTGGGCTGGCGGCACCCTCACCCCTGCTGGAGCATGTGCAGCCTCAGACAGAAGCACCTATTTAGGCACAAATGAATAATCAAAGGCATGGCCCATTTGCTTTACTCTTTATCTGCTCTTTGAAAGGAAATTTGAGTTGAAACTCACAGAGGTTTCCATATCCATGAGGGGGCAAACATCTCCTTGGATGGGCTCTTGCTCCTGCCCCAGTTACTTCCAGTACAACCTTCTCTGGTTCTGATACTCTCCACTTTCTCCAGATCCCTGTCCTGAGACTATGCAAATTTTCCAGAAGCTCATAATGTAAAAAGAATTGCACAGCGTATGTCTAGACTCGGTGCTGGATTTTCCTTGGGCTTGCTCCAAATGCTCTCTGGTAATGTGTACAGCTGGGCATCCCTGAGGCTTGGAGCTGGCAGGACCTTTTGGGATGGCCTCATCCCTTGGGTTTCATGTAGGGAATGACTCAAGTCTCCAAACCCCAGCAGAGTCAAGTGGGACCATACTCCTGAACTCCTGGCTTCCTGTATGCTGCTATTGTCTCTATGCAGCTGTTTTACCCTTGTCATAATGGGAAACTAAGGGCATAACATTCCACTTAGTGGCAACTTGGCTTCTTGAAATACCTCTTCTTTCCTGTGCAAAGATCATGACATGACTCAGTTCTTCCTTCTTCTCTGGACAACGGCAAGACATTCAGCCTGTTAAGCAAGTACCATGGGAAATCCCACTTCGGCCTATAGAAACAGTTCCTCTTTATCTAATGTGAACATTGCCCTTTTGCTCCGCTTTCCAGGTGGTCAACAGCTGACTACCCACCAGCAGGCTAGCAGCTGAGCCCAGGGCTTTGAGGGACTGATGATAGCTGGAGGGCTGACCAGCTTGCAGAGAAAGCTTGAAATCTTGGGCACACAGGGAATGGAGCAAGAGATTTTCCCATTTGGATGTATCAAGAGTATGTTCTCTTTAAGAGATTGGTGAGGAGTGAGATGGGGTAGCATTCCAGACAAAGAGGGTCAAGTTCGTTTCTTAAGCAAACACGCCATTGGCAAGGTACGGGCTCTAGGCTGAGCTGACAACAGCAGATAGGGCTTGATGAGCATGACTTCCAGCCTGCAGAGAGAGCTGCAGACCAGCAAGAAGGGAGCAAATGGGCCCAGAGCAGCTGTAGGCACCCATGTCCCAGGAAAGGAGCATTTGTATCTTCATATTTAATTCTCAGCCATTTTTGGAGGTCAGCCTATTATTACTGGTTCTTTATAAATGGAGAAACAAAGGCTCAGAGGAGTTCCGTGAGCTCTAGCCACACAGCTGGGGAAGGACAGATACAGGGCTCAAGCCTAGGTCTTCTGCACTTGATGGACAGAGTTCTCATCAGTGCACTCCATTTTCTCATGGTCATGGTAAAAAAGTAAAAATTAGGAGCTGTACTTTAGGACTCAGTAGCTCAGATGCCCCATTTTCTAGAAAAACAACTATTTTACTGGAGAAAATGATGAATATTAATTCATTTAAATATTTCGTAACTTTCCTAAGGGCACACAACAAATGGAGAAACACTCATTTAAGAAAATCTAAGAAATTTTGGTAAAAATAATGAGGGAAGGTCATGGCATTTGAACACGACCCACTTCCCTACAATCTCTCAGTTCTGCCTTATGGAAACTCTGCTCTGGGGGATCTACTCTGGGCAGATGTGGTCAAGAACACAGGGCTTCCTCTCTGAATAGCTCTCAATCTAGGCTATGATTTCACTCTGGGAGAGGCAAGATGCTGTTTCTCATCCCCCTTGGCCCTGTGTTGCAGAAACTCTATTCTAGAGAGGCATGGCCAAGATGACTGAGGTTTACTTCCTCTTCTGAGCACCGAGTCATTTAGCAGAAACTCTATTGCAAGAACAACAAGAGACTGAGAATACTGGAGCCTTGATTACTCCACCCCAACTCACTCCTAGGGCAGAGGTTCCACACTGAAAAGAGCAAGCTGAGAATACGAGGGGTCATTCCCCTTAGCACCTACTTCTAGAGCAGAGGTGTCACTCCAGCGAAGCAGGTAGCTGTTCCCCCTCCCAGCTCCTTCGCCGTACTTCAGACGTTCTACCCAGGGAGAAAGCAGACAGTAAGAATAAAGAACATACAGCACTGCCTGAGAGGAAGGATTTTGTTCAGAACAGGATGTGGATAATTCTGTGTATCAGACTGTTATTGAAAACAATGAATATGTTGGTGGAGAGCAACTAAAAGGGTACTTATAATTCTGTGACACTGGTAGCAATAAGCTAAAGGGCAGGACAACCAGAAATTTAACAGATAACTGGGAAAAGAGACAGCCAAGATCCCAAGAGCCCGCCTGGCATCACAGCGAATTCTGGGAGTTAGAAAGGCTGAGCATGTACTAAGCCATACCCACTCAGGAGCAATCAGAGCAGAATGTGGGGCAACTTGAAAACACTTCCCAATTTACACACAAATGCATCGAAAAAGGGGAGGTGTGTGTGGTAGGTGCCTCACTGGCACAAAGACCTTAAACACATCTTCTAACCAAACACTAGATTGGAGCAACTCCTAGAAAGTTAGGCCAAAATAAATAAATAAATAAATAAATACATACATAAATAAATAAAATCACATACATTTCTGGCAGTCTGGAACACAATATTCTAGGCTCAAGATTGTGCCCTCTTAGAAATGATCAGAGAAGAGGCTGGGTGTGGTGGCTCACGCCTATAATCCTAGGACTTTGGGAGGCCGAGGTGTGTGGATCACCTGAGGTCAGGAGTTCAAGACCAGCCTGGCCATTATGGAGAAACCCCATCTTTACAAAAACAAACAAACAAACAAACAAACAAACAAACAAACAAAAACAAAAAAGAAATGATCAGAGAAGAGACATGCTAACTACCAGTCCCTGGGTGAATGCAGAAATAAATGTAAACTCCTTGAATTTTGGTAGAGGCCTCCAAACCCTATGCCCTAGTTAGACACTAACTTAAGGGGTAAGCATCTAACTGGTTAAGGGGGCTTAATCCCAACTTTTGACCAGTAAATGGCTTATGCTGACTCAGGAGAAATCCTGAGGTAATCAGTCTAAAAGATTAAAAACAAAGAAAAAATTCTGAGCAGGAACACTGGAAGCTGAACATTCGGGAAAAAGTGACTGACTTCATAGAATTAGTCCATACCAATCAATAAACACACAAATGAATAAACAAACAATAGCAAGAGACCAGGTAAAAAAGGAAGGAGAATCAGTATCCAGAATTGATACCAACTATGTTCCAAGATGTTTAAATAAGAGAGTGTGATATCTAGGGAAAATAGCAAGCAATAGAGACAACTTTTGAGGGAGCCCAGATATGGAACTTAGCTGATAAAGACATGAAAGTAGCTGTTAGAAGCACAGATCCAAGATGGCTGATCACTAACAGCTCGGGATTATAGCTCCCACTGAAAGCGCTAAGAATGAGAGGACGCCACACCTTCACATGAATTCTTGTTGCTCACGCACCAGGAGATTCCCAGCGGAGGAGCCCCACGGGTCGCCAGCGTGACTCTTGTGACCAGCCAGGCGGTTTTGCCGGCGCCTTGGAGCGACGGTTCTTGGTGCAGAGTCAGAAAAGCACCATCAATCTTAACGCCGCTGATTTGGTCGGTGCAGTGGGTTGCTCAGATTTCGGCGCTGAGAATCAGTAAGTTGGACGTCCACTCAGAAACCTAATTACAAAGACGGTGAATTCAAAGACCACAGATGGATAAATTTATAACGAAGGGAGGAAAACGGCCAAAAAAGGCTGAGAATGCCCAAGATCAGAACGCCTCTCCCTCAGCGGGGGATCACGGTTCCTCATCAGCAACGAAACAAGGCTTGATGGAGAACGAGTGTGTTCCAATTACAGAAGCAGGCTTCAAAATGTGGATAATGAGAAACTTCTGTGAATTAAAAGAACTTGTTTTAACCCAGTCTAAAGCAACTAAGAACTTTGAAAAAAGATTTGACGAAATGTTAACAAGAATACACAATTTAGAGAGGAATATAAGTGAATTGATGGAGCTGAAAAACACAATAGGAGAACTTTGTGAAGTATGCACAAGTTTTAACAGCCGAATTGATCAAGCAGAAGAAAGGATATCAGAGGTCGAAGACCAACTCAATGAAATAAAACAAGAAGACAAGATTAGAGAAAAAAGGATAAAAAGGAACGAGCAAAGTCTCCAAGAAATATGGGACTATGTGAAAAGACCTAATCTACGCTTGATAGGTGTACCTGAATGTGACGAAGAGAATGAATCCAAGCTGGAAAATAAGCTTCAGGACATTATTCAGGAAAATTTTCCCAGCCTAGTAAGGCAGGATAATATTCAACCCCAGGTAATACAGAGAACACCACAGAGATATTCCTCAAGAAGAGCAACTCCAAGGCACATAATCGTCAGATTCACCAGGGTTGAAATGAAGGAAAAAATACTAAGGGCAGCCAGAGAGAAAGGTCAGGTTACCCACAAAGGGAAGCCTATCAGACTTAAAGCAGATCTCTCAGCAGAAACTCTACAAGCCAGAAGAGAGTGGGGGCCAATATTCAACATCCTTAAAGAAAAGAACTTTCAACCCAGAATTTCACATCCAGCCAAACTAAGCTTCACAAGTGAAGGAAAAATAAAGTTTTTTGTGAATAAGCAAGCACTCAGAGATTTCATCACCACCAGGCCTGCTTTACAAGAGCTTCTGAAAGAACCACTACACATATGAAAGGAACAAACAGTATCAGCCTTTCTAAAAAAATTATCAAAAAGAGCATCAATATAATGAAGAATTTACATCAACTAATGGACAAAATAGCCAGCGAATGGCAGTATTAAACTCACATATATTATTATTAATTCTAAATTTAAATTGACTAAATCCCCCAATCCAAAGACAGGCAATTTGAATAAAAAACTAAAACCCATCAGTATGCTGCATCCAGATCCATCTCATATTCAAGGATACAAAGACTCCAAACAAGGGATGGAGAAAGATTTACCAACCAAACGGAGAGCTAAAATAAATAAATAAAAAGCAGAAGTTACAATTAAGCAACAAAGATCAAAAGAAGCAAAGAAGGACATTGTATAATGATAAAAGGATCAATGCAACAACAAGAAGAGCTAAAGATCCTAGATGTGTACGCACCCAATGCAGGAATACGCAGACATACAAGACTTATGGAGAGACTTGGACTCCCACATAATAATAGTGGGAGACTTCAACATTAATATTAGACAGATCAGTGAGACAGAAAATTAACAACGATATTTCAGGACTTGAACTCAGATCTGGAACAAGTAAATGTAATTAACATTTATAGAACTCTCCACTTTAAATATACAAAATATACACTCTTATCAGTACCACATCATATCAACTTAGAAGTTTAAAAGAAATCTTGGTTGGCTCCTTGTTTGCTATTCTCTTCCCTCATTTTCTTTCATGTCTCCATTATTAAGGACAATTATAGGCATACCCATATTTAGACTGCATTCTAGCCCGGGCAATAAAGCAATACCCCCATCCTCTCTCCCTCTTCCTCTTTCTCTTTCTTCCTCTTCTAAAAAAAAAAAAAAAAAAAGAATATAGACGCACAGATTCCATTAGCCATTGAGCTAATGGCTCAGTATGATATTAACAAGTGTATATAGTCTCTGGAAAGATATACTTTCAATTTTGAGAGAGAAAAAAGCAATGTTGTCATATTACTGTAAGAAGTATTTCAATCTTGCAGAACCCTTAAAAATGCCTCAAAGACTCTAAAGATCCCTGGGCCACACTTTGGGTATTATGGTCTTAAAGAATAAAAGTTTGTTGTCCCAATCTCCCCCCATATATTTCAATTACTCACTTTAAGACTAATTACTATGTTAGATGCCTTATGCAACAACATAGAAAGACATTATTATCTGCAACTTACATGTGATAAAATTGAAGTTTAAAAGGAATGAGTACTTTGACTAACATTACATGACTTACTGATATCGTAGTCAGTTTACAATCCCATAAAAAAAAAAGAAAGTAGCTGTTATAAATATGTTCAGTGAACTAAAGAAAACCACATTTAAAGAATGAAAGAAAAGAATGATGATGTCTTACCAAATAAAGAATATCAGTAAACAGATATAAATTATTTTAAAAACAGATAAAATGGAAATTCTAGATTTGAAAATTATAATAAATTAAATTAAAACTTCACTAAAGAGACTCAACAGTGGATTTGAGACAGCAGATGAAAGAATTAGCAAACTTGAAGATAAATTGACAGAGATTATGCAACCTGATTGACAGTAATAAGGATGAAGAAAAAGGAACACAGCATCAGAATAATGTGAAGAAAAAGGAATACAGCATCAGAATAATGCCGGTAGCCTCAGCTCTTTGGGAGGCTGAGGCAGGAGAATTGCTTGAAACCGGAAAACGAAAAGTTACAGTGAGCCGGGGTCGCACCACTGCACTCCAGCCTGGCGATAGAGCAAGACTCTGTCTCACACACACATACACACACACACACGATTGTTCAATCCCGCATGATGACTCACTCCCACTCCCATAATCCTGGCACTTTGGGAGACTGAGGCAGGATTGCTTGAGTCCAGGAGTTTGAGATCAGCCTGGGTAACAGAGTGAGACTCTGTCTCTATAAAAAGTAAAAAATTAGGCATGGTGTGTGACTGAGGTGGGAGGAGCCTGGGAGGTGAAGGCTGCAGTGAGCTGTGATTGTGCCACTGCACTCCAGCCTGGGTGACAGAGCAGGATCCTATCTCAAAAACAAAATACAAAACAAAAAGACTGTAAGCAATAAATTTGTTCAGCAAGTTTGCAAGATGCAAAATCCGTACACAAACCAATCATATTTCTATATTCTAGCATCTGAAAATGAAATTAAGAAAACAATCCCATTTACAAAAGCGTGGAAAAGAATAAAACAGGGATAATTTTAAGAAAAGAAGTGTGACACTTGCACATTGGAAACTACAAAACATTGTTGAAAAGAATTAAAGATCTAAATACATGGAAAGAAACCCTATATTCCTGGATCAGGGATTTAATATTGTTCAGAAGGAATGGAATACTCTCCAAATTTATCTACAGAGTCCAAGAAATCCCTATCAAAATTCCAGCTTAATTTTTGGGTAAGTTGGCAAGCAACAAGCCAGGCTCAAGCGATCCTAAAATTCATGTGGAAATTCAAGGGACCCTGAATAGTCAAAACTATTTTGAAAAATAAGAACAAATGTGGAGGGGGCTCAGACTTCCTGGTTTCAAAATGTACCACAATGCTACAGTAATAAATGATGTAGCAATGGCATCAGGACTGACATACAGATCAGTGGGCTAGAGCTGCAAGTTCAGAAATAAATGCTTGCATTTGCAGCCTATTAATGTTTAACAAAGTGACCAAGGCAGTTCAAGTCAACAAATGATGCCATAACAATTGGGTATTCAGATATAAAAAAATTAAGTTAGATCCTACCTCATACCATGTACAACAACTTCCTCAAAACTGATCATAGATCTAAATATAAGAACTAAAACTATAAAAGTCTCAGAAGAAAATACAGAAGTAAATCTTTGTAACCTTTGGTTAGGTAATGGTTTTTCAGATTTGACCACAAAAGAATAAACAACAAAGAAAATAAGATAAACTGAATTTTACTGAAATTAAGTTGTTTCTTCCTCAAAGGACACCATCAAGAAAGTAAAAAGGGCTGGCATGGTGGCTTATGCCTGTAATCCCAGCACTTTGGGAGGCTGAGGCGGGTGGATCATTTGAGGTCAGGTGTTCAAGACCAGCTTGGCCAATATGGTGAAACCCTGTCTCCACTAAAAATAACAAAAATTAGCTGGATGGCAGTGGTGCACACCTGTAATCCCAGCTACTCAGGAGGCTGAGGCAGGAAAATCACTTGCGCCTGGGAGATGGAGGTTGCAGTGAGCCGAGATGGTGCCACTGCTCTCCTGTCTGGGGGAGAGAGTGAGACCCAGTCTCAAAAAAAAAAAAAAAAAAAAAAAAAGGAAAGAAAAAAGAAAGAAAGTAAAAAGAGAACCTACAGAATGGGTGAAAATAATTGAAAATAATGGGTGAAAATATTTGCCAATCATATATCTGTAAAGGATACAGTATCCAGAGTATATTAAAAACTCTTATAACCAAAATGAAAAGACAACCCAATTAAAAAACAGGCAAAGCATTTGAATAGACACTGCTTAAAGAAGGTATTCAAAGGCCAGTAATTTCATGAAAGATGCTCAACACTATTGGTCATTAAGTGGATGCCTGACTGTAATAAAAAAGATGATGACACGTGTTGGTACGGAGAAATCAGAACCCTCGTACACTGCAGGTGGGAAAGTAAAACGGTACAGCCCCTCTGGAAAACAGTTTGGCATTTCCTCAAGAAGTTAAACATAGAGTTACCACAGGACCCAGCAATTCCACCCCTAGATTTAAACCCAAGAGAAGTGAAAGCAGATGTTAAAACAAAAATGTGTACACGAATGTTCATAGCAGTGTTATTCATTATAGATACAAAATGGAAACAACCCCAGTGTCCATTAACAAACGAATGGATAAACAGAAGGTGGTATATCCATACAATGGAGTACTATTCAGCCATGAAAAGAAATGAAGATACATGCTACGACATGGATGAACCTCAGAAACATGCTAAGTAAACAAAGTCACAAAAAATCATTATTAAACGATTCAGTTTGTATGACAGAAAGTAGATTAATGGTTGCTTAACGTAGGTGATGGGAGGTAGGGAGTGACTGCAAATGGGTGTTGGGTTGTGTTTCCTTTTGGGGATGATGGAAATGTTGTGAATTAACATTTTGATGAACATAGTTTAAGAGTCTATACTAGAAAGTGTTTAGCTGTACACTTTTTAAAAAAAAATTTAACGTTTTTTAAAAGATTGTTTTGAGACAGGGTCTCACTCAGTTTCCCAGGCTGGAGTGCAGTGGAACGATCTCAGCTCACTGCAGCCTTGACCTCCTGGGCTCAAGCCATTCTTCCATCTTTGCCTCCTGACTAGCTGGAACTACAGGTGTGTGCCACCATGCCTGGCTAATGTTTTGTATTTTTGGTAGGAACGAAGTTTTGCTATGTTCCCCAGGCTGGTCTCACATTCCTGGGCTCAAGGGATTCCCCTGCCTTGGCCTCCCAAGGTGCTTGGATTACAGGCATGAGCCACTGTACCTGGCCCAGCTGTACACATTAAATTGGTGAATTTTATGTTACATGAATTATATCTCAATAAAGATATTTCAGGAAACTAAAACCAAAAAACCACCTTAGGGCTGATGGGAGAGGGAGACAGAGGACCCACGGTGTGACTCCTAGGGTGTAGCTGCTCACAAATGTGGGGTCCACACTGCAGCTTTCCTCTGAGGTAGGGGTTGGTGGTTGTACCCTCCCCAGGCTCTAGCACTGGAAACGAGTGGAGACAGGCGCTCTTGGACCTGAACTGGCCTTGCCACAGACGCAAGTCAGGGTGGTGCCTCCTCAGTGCCCCTCACGGCGAGGCCTCCGTAGGGTTAGGGACGTGGTGCAATCACAGTGACTTGTGATTTGCAGTTCTCTGAAAAGCACTTGCCCCTGTCTTGTGGAGTTACTGCTGTGAGTCCCACTTAATAGGGAAACCTGAGCCAGAGATGGGAAGGGTCTTGAGCAAGGTCAGTTGTGTATTAGTGGAGGTCGAATGGTCCTCAGCCTGGTGCTCTTTCTTCTTCCTGTCACTCTGTTCTTCATCTACAAAATGCTCCCCTCTCTGCTGAGACAGGGAGGGGGGATCACGGCAGGGCCAGCCCTACTAGTCTTTGCTTCTTGGCAAGGGTGCAGATTATTACAACATCTGCTTTGCAGGGATTCTACTGGACAAGGATGTGGTCACAGAGTTCTCAGGCTGAGAATCAATGGAGGCACGTGATGCTCATCTGCTTATGAGGAAGTGAGGAAGATGCCACTTTCTTGCCTGGTCCACTGATGGGTGAGAGTTCTGGCCTACTTAATGATCTCCCTCCAGCTTTTTTCTTTTGGTAGCCATGAGTGTTTGAGAACTTTACTAATCTAGGTAAGATCATAACTGTCCTCTAACACTGCGCGCCAGCAGACTCTCCCTTCACTGATGACAATCTCCAGGAAGCCTAGGTGCCTCAGAATCCCATCGCATCATCACTGGGACTCCCAGTGCACACTCTAAGATACCTCCCAAATCGTGCTCCCAACACACATCTCACCTTTAACACACACCCTAAACAACACTCTGCACTTGGGTTTACAGAAGTGTTTATTAAACAGGATCTGACAGCTTTGACATCAGACTTTCTGGTTTGCTTCTTGCAACCTGGCCATCCAGCTCTGCTGGCTGGGGCTCTGAGGAAAGAGTGCTCTGATGCACAGGAACGTCAGAGGCTGGCCATGACCGTGCCGGGAGGATGTCTGTGGCCATCGCATTCCCCTTCCACACACGACAGGGGGAAGATGCCTGGCTCCACTCCACTTAGACTCTTTCTGTGCACAGGGACCTGCCTGGGACACATGGCCCATCAGCCACAGGGCGCAATCCTTGCCTACCGCCTACCCATACCCATGTCGCATATTGTTCCCTCTTCCCTGACTGTGGATGGTCAGATCCTGAGGTCCTGCCTTGATGGCAGCTGTAGAAGCAGCTCTGCTGCTCTCGCCATCGAAGGCTCGCAGGAATGTCTTGATTAGCCATTTGTCATCTGACTGGAGACTCCGACCTAGGTTACCACAGGAAGCGCTCTGCTTATCTGCTTATCTGGAACACCTGCTGCACTTAGGCACCAAACTGATACTAGCTTCTGGTTGGCCATTGTTTTCATACCTTTGTAAAATAACTTGTAGGGAACGTTGAAAAGCGTGCAAGCACAAACACAGGTTTCGCATTAGACTGTGGAGCGTGCGCTCTAAGGCTCGCTTTATGGAGCCTGGCGTCAGGCCCCACGGGGACTGGGAAGTCACAGGACTCTTCCTCCTGACTGTTCCGTCACTGCAGCTGCCGTGAAGAATGGTGTCTGCTCTTCTTGGCAACAACCTCGTGGACCCAATGGCAATTTTCAGAAGGAAAATCTATACTGCAAATCCTTTACAGTTTACAAAGGAAAATTTGACTCAACTGCCTTGGTTTCTTCTGGGTTAACTGTCACTGCTGTGGCAAAGTTCCATGGCAGAGAACTTGCCTGCCTGCCCACCTTCCTCCTGTTCTCCCGTTTTCCCGCCTCTTCCTCGCCTCGCTTTCTTCCATTTTGAAGACGTTTATATTTATCACCTATTCTGCTACCAGGCACTTAAGGATGCCACTTCTCTGTGCTGTGTGACCTCTGGGCAGCCTCTGTGGTCCTGCACACAGCGGGCACTGCGTCCTGGGCCCTGGCACTCACTGCTGGGAACTGCCATAGGCTTTTAGTGGCTTTCGGTTTGCGTCATCTGCTTGGAATCTTGGAAAGGCCATGTGGTGGGGAGGCAGGGAGCCCCCGGCCATGCTTCTGGAATGAGCTTTGCTCATCTGGTCTGGCGTTCCCACAGTGAGCACAGAGTGGTATTGTTTCCCTGAGTCGCTCAGGCCCAGCCCTAGAGCATGCAGAGAATGCGGCTAATGGCCGGCTGCTCCCACCAGAGGCTTGTAGCCTCTCTTCCTGGCCCTGAGCAGTCTTGAATGGTCAAGACCCATGGCCACCTTCTCCTGTCTTAGAGACGCTTAAGTTGCTGATGCTTCCCTGGGCCTTCAGAGATGGGCGGACCATAGGTTCCTCATGGAGTGCTGGTCCCTGGGTCAGGAGTAAGGAAAGCCCAGAGGCGTTTCCTGGGTAGACATCCTCTGGCTCTTCTGGGCTGAGGCAGTAGCACCTGCAGCCTCATGTGCAGTGGGAGGGATGGTTTCACTGGGGAAGCACAAGGGTTTCCCCACCTGTGGCCAGGAGGAAGGAGCTTCTGCTGGCTTGAGGTGGCGTGAGCCTTGTTCGTGCCTCCCTTGAGGCTTCTGCAGAAATGCTGGCCTGTCACACCTCCTGATGGCCTCAGGGGCTCAGCCAGCATGGGGGTGTCTGGTTACCCTTGAGAAGCTGACCTCAGAAGATGCTGAAACTCCAGAGGGGGCCATCGAGTTAGGTAGACCCCTCACTGAGTGTCCTCCAGGCTGAAGCAAGGCTCAGAACAGGCCAGTGGCTGTAAGAGATGACAGGAAGAGTGGGGCCTGGGGAGGGGGGATGATGGGTGTTGTGTCCGAGGTGGTCTCCTCTGGCTCGCTGTCCTCATCATCCAGACCTTCGGCGAGGGAGGGGACGATGCGGACCACGTTGTCTTCAAAGTGCACCTGCTTTTTCTTGGCCAGGGAGTCGGCTGGCTCCAGGCTCAGCTCCATCAGGGTGTTGGGAGGCTGGAGGGCACTGGATTTCTTGGTCCCCTTCAGGATGCTCTTCATGTGGATGAAGAGGGAGCTGGGCCCCTCCTTGAGGGCTCCATGGAAGGTGTAGGTTTGCTCTGTGTCCCCAGAGCCAGTGGTGCTCACAGCGCTGCTGGAGGGGTCTGTGTACTGCTCTGGGGAGGCCAGCACCTCGGGGGCAGCTTTCCTCTTCTTCCTCTTGCTCAGAAGGAAGTAGGCCAGGCCGGTGATGATGAGCATGGAGCCTGGAAAAGAGCCGGAGGTCAGGACACTGCATGAGTCACGGAGAAAATCCAGAGGCCTTGCAAGCAAGCCGCGCAGCAGGGCTCCTGTAGCCTTGCGCTGTGTGGCCATGCACAGGCCCCTGTGTGGCCCTCTTGCCTGGCTTGTTTTCACACCCACATCAGATTTGGGGGTCCACCTGGAGGCTGGGACGGGGATGCGAAGGATGGGGGCTCTGCTTTTCAACATGGTATCCCTGGAGGGCTGGCTTCCCTGTATGGTAGACGGGTTCATGAGGAGGGGGCACAGTTTTCACAGACAGGGAGCAGAGAGGAGAAGGACATTAGCAGAAAAGGTCATGGATGAAGCTGAAGAGGTGGGAGCAAGAAATCCTGGGTTCTGCCATCAGAAGCCAGGCTGGTCAGTGGTATGCACCCGGTGAAGTGGAAGTAGATGAGGCTGTGCAGGTTTTCCGTGGTTCCAAGCCAAAGTGCCTTTCAACCCAGGCTGAGGAGTTTGGACCTTATGGGTAGACACTGAGGAGATACGGAAGGGTCTGGGCAGGGAAGTGGCCATGTCGCACCCTTGGGAAGCTGGGCAAGGAAGCCATGTCGCACCCTTGGGAAGCTCCGCGCACACGGTCAGTGGGAGGAAAGGTGAGCTCCACTTCGTAGTTCCGCTTCTGGATGGTTCTATGCAGGAAGGATGCACTTCTTGGGACATTCCTGCCTTTTGGTCAGCATGGAGGATGCCTGGCATTCCTGTGATTCCTCATGCCCACCCTCTAGGTCAGAGAGGACAGTGGGGCAGGTATGGACCCTGGAACTACCACTGGAGCTGGGCTTTGAGGGGTAGCCCCTCCTGCTCAGAGCCCCCCTGTGCTGGGGCTGCATACTTCTATCCCTGTGCTCTTACCTGGGATGGTCACATGCCAGACCAGGACCGGGTGCAGGAAGCAGGCCACTGACAGCAGCAGGTAGGCCAGGAACTTCTGGAAGCAGCCCAGCCAGTGGGCCTTCTCCCTTGCTCTGTCTGCCAGGGACCCTGGTTGACACCTAGGGGAAGGGAGCCTAGGTTAGGAGAAGGTGCCCCAGGTAAACCCCAGCAAGACAGGAGGCCGTGGTCTGAGCTTGTCCCTACTGTGGGCAGGCTCTGCAGTGGGCCGGGGCTGAGCAGGAGGCCCTGTGGTCCTTGCTGTGGGTTCCACAATGAGTGGGCTTGCCTGAGTCCCTCTAGAGGGTCCACGATTTTTTGAAAGGCTGTCAAGCCCTATCTTTCTGGTCAAGGGGGAAGCAAGTTAATGCTCTCAGGAAGCTGCCTGGGTCAGTGAGGAAGACAGTGGGAGACTCAGGGCTCACAGTGCAGATAAAGTGTGCAGTTCGGGAGCCCTGAGCAGGGGCACTGTGCTTGCAGTGTACTGCACAGGAGGCCTGGCCAGGTGGGTGAACAGGCTGGAATCCAGCTGTGCCCTGTTTGCCCAGCCTCGCCTAGGCACAAGACAGTGTCGGCCTAGAAAGGCTTCTTTTCTAACTGCACAGGGACCACGCATGTCCCTGGCAGAAGCCTGATGTTGAGCAGCTTCCTTCAGGGGCGCTGCCTCCAGGTTTCACAGAGGGCAAGTGCCTGCCTTTAGACCCAGCACCTTCATCCTCTGAATTGGCCTAGAGCTGGGGCTCTGCACAGCCGCATCCTGCCCCTGTAGCTTTGAGGGAGTGCACAGAGCAGGTGGCCCAAAGCGCTGCTCTCTTAAGCGCAGCAGGAGGGAGTGCGATGGCTCACTGATGCCCCCTGGTGCCCATTCCTGTGTGCGTCTGGTGGCGGGGCGCAGTGGAGTCCATCCAGGGCCGATTACTCCCCAGCCTTCTCCCCAGCTGAAGTTTCAAGCACACCTTGGCAGTGGAATTCAGCAGAAGGGGAAAGCTTTCTGCCTTAGGGCTGGTGACTCTGGGAGGCCTTGCAAGGTGCTGGGACAGCTGGATCTGAGGCCTAGCTCTATCACTGACCACCCAGGGACCAGTGTCTAGGTTCCGAGAGCTGTGGTCCAGGACCCCAGTCCTTGGTCCCACTGACGACAGCCTCCACCTACTGAGTGTAGGCTCGGCAGCAGCAGGGGCCTCACGAGATCCTGCAGGGTCTGCCCTCTTGCCCTATGATGTACCACCCCTGACTTGGCCCCCAACATTAGGAAGAGACAGAGCCAGTTCCCAAACCCAGCTCTGCTCACTCCCAGCTTGGGGCAGGGTCCTTATCCCATGGAAGATGGCTCGGACACCGGGGCCCAGTGACTGGCTGCTCCTGGTGACGGGCAGCTGGACTTTTCTGGGGATTCTGGGCAGGGACAGGTCCTGAATGAATGTGTTGGTTGGTTCTCCTGGTTGGGGCCAGGGCAAAGAAGGCAACGGAGTGTGTGGGCCTGGGCCCAACTCCAGGCCAAGCTGGCTGTACCTCGGGGCGGGAGGGGGGATCCTGTCCATGGTGGCTTCAGGAGCAGGACATTCCCTGGATGTGAGCTCTTGGGTGGAAACATCTGGGGTATCTGGGGCTGGGGTGGGCAGTGAAGGGGTCTCTTTGGAGACTACTTACTGGAAGCAGATGGCCAGCAGCTGAGCCACAAAGTAAGCCCCTTCGCATATGGCGACAGCAGCTCCTGTAAACCTGCGGTGGAGACAGGTGAGGGAGGCTGACGCCTCTGTCCTCCTTCACTTTCTTGAGGGCTGACCTCTCACACGTGGCCTCCTGGACATCACATCTACAGCCAGTGGACTGACCTAGACTCGTCCAGACAACAGCCACCAGGGACTGTCTCCAGGCCAGGGCCGCATTGGGAAAGGGTGGGGCCGGGGGTCAGAGATGGGTGGGGAGGGCACCGTGGCCAGCAGGTGAGATGGTGTTCAGCTGACACCCTGTGTGACACTGGTAAGCATGTCCTTCTACCTGCTGGTCACCAGGATGGACACACACTGCCTGTGTTCCAGCCTTAAAGCTGGACCTGTTCCTGACCCTTTCCTTCTTCCTTTTCCCATTGCCCTAACAGTCACCAGGAGTTATTGATTACATTCCTTCAACACCTTCCAAATGGCTCCTGTTCTCTGACCTCCTGGACATTGCCTGGGTTCAGGCCCTGCCCCATGACCCCTTCCCTGGCTCCACTTCCTCGCTTATCCCGGCCTGTCTCCTGTTCCTCCACTCTGTCACTCTGGGATGCCTGATGGCCGAATCTCATCATGTTCCTCCTGAAACAGGACGCCTTGAAGCCTCCTTTTGCTCCCAGTGTGGTCCAGGGACCCTGCAATCAGCCTCTGATCAGGAATGTGTAGAATTCATGGCTCCCTGGCCACCACTAGACTCACATCAGAATCCTTGGAAATGGAATAGGTACTTATGGAGGGTCTCACTGCCTACTCTCCATGTTCCCTTGACAACACAGAAAGCTGTCAGGTGCCACAGGAGCTTTTGTACAAGTGAGTCCTTCCTGGAAGGCCTTCCCCTTCTCTCTCCAGTCTGTCTGGTGACCTCCTCCTGCTTCTCCATGTGGTACCATATGACAAGAGCCACCAGTCTGTAAACTGCCAGAGGGCATTCTTGGGCTCCATTAATGGGCATTGCAATGAATGAATGAAAGTGGATAGTGTTGTACAGAAGGTGGCTTGGGGCCAGGGTTTCCTCAGAGCCATGGGTGTTTCTCCCAATCAGCTGTGTGACCACAGATGAGAGGTGTGACTTTTCTGTACCTCAGTGTCCTCATCGGTAAACTGGGGGTTATTACAGTGCATCGGCAATAAAATTGTTCTAAGAATTAAACAGCATTTTTAAAGCTCTTGGGGCCATGCTTGCACACTGTGATTATACCAATTCTAGTTATCATTTCTCTCTCCCTGTGATTATTTACATCATTTGGTGATTGCCATTCTTCTCACTCTCTATGCCACCCAGCATCAGCCTCACTCTTACTCCGTGGTTTTAAAATGTTAACAACTAACATTTATGTAATGATTGCTGTGGGCCAAACACAGTTCGAAAGGCCCTGCAAATATCTTGCAATAATTTTACAATAAACACTATAATTTCTATCGGTTTACAGATGAGGAAACTAAGGCATAGAGAGATTTGCCCCGTCAACGATGGGCACACAGCCCTCTATCACCTGAAGGTGGAGGCAGATCTGGAGGAGGGAGGGGAGTGGAGGTCACAGCCTGGTGACCCTGCAGGCAAAACACGACATTTGTGGGGCAGCTTGGTTAACTGTTACCTATTGCTTCTCAGCTCAGTAAGCTCCTCAGGATTAGGGGGGCTAGAACACACAGGCTTCCTATATCATTAGGAAGAAACTGCTGGAAGCCCCTTAGGATGGGGCTGCAGAGATACTGGGGCAGAGACCCAGGTTCTTCTCACCCCCTGGGTCACCACTGCACGGTGATCACCTTCCTGCCAGGGCACATTTTCAGAGGTAGCTGGTAGTGGAGAAGAAAAGACATCATCTGGGGAGCAAAAGGGTCTTGGGTGCGAATCTGAGTCCTGCTGTTCATGAGTCTGGTGATGTGGGCTAACCTGCTTACTCCTGAATTTTCTCATCTGTAAAACTAGGCCAATATGCACTGCTCTTACAGTGCTGTGAAAGTTAAATAACGTAATGCAAACAAGACATTTAACTGCGTTTAGCATGTAGAGAAGCTCAAATATGTATTCCTTTGACCTGATTCCTCTCTCTCTAAAACAAGAGCTCAGTTAACATTTGCTGAAAAAAGAAATGATTGATGAGGTGCATGGACAGGTTGGTGTATGGATGAGTAGATAGATGAATGGATTAATAGATGGGTAGGTGGGTGGGTGGATGGATGGATAGATGGATGGATGGGTAAATGAATAGACAGATAGGTAAATGGATAGATTGGTGGGTACATGGATAGATGGGTGAGTGAATGGATGAATAGATGGGTGGGTGAATAAATGGATGGAGGGTGGATGGATGGATGGTTGGGTGGATGGGTAGTTGGATGGATGGATGGATGGATGTGTAGGTGGATAGATGGATGAATAGGCAGGTGGATGGATAGATGAGTGGCTGGCTGGATAAACTGGATGATAGATGGATAAATGGGTGGGTGGATGGGTGAATGGGTGTGTATGTAGTATGCATATATGGGTAGATGGATGGATGGCTGGGTGGATGGATGAATAGATGGATAGGTGGGTGGGCGGGTAGATGGGTGGATAGATGGATGAATGGATGGGTGAATGGGTGAATAGATTGGTGGGTGAGTGAATGTATAGGTGGGTTGATGAATGGATGGGCAGATAAATGGATAAATGGGTGGCTAGCTGGATGAATTGGTGGATAGATAGGTGGGTAGAAAGGATAATTCATTGATTTACAGGATGGTCTGCACAAACCAGGAACTATTCTAGAGCCCCCCCATTGACTCCCTTCACCCCTGAGATAAAGATGAACTAGCATGGGAAGGGGACTGCCCTGAGTTATTCTGAGTAGACAGATGTAGGATGAGTTGAGCAGAACTTGCAGGTCAAAAGTGGCATGTGCACAGATACTCACAGCAGATAGAAAGCCAGGCTTTTGAACTGCCCCCGGAGGAAGGTCTCAGTGCCCACGCCGATCAACACTAAGGGGCAAGAGAAGAAGGAAGAGTGGGCCTGGTGCTCTACACCACAGCCCAGCCTGTCGAGGGTTCCTTGGTTGTGGAGTGAGCCTTCTCCCTGGGGACTGAGAGCCAAGGTAGATTCTTCTCTTCATGGCACAGGCAGCTGTGACTGGCAAGGTGCAAGAGAGCAGGAAGCCTCCGGGATTGGTCCCTGGAACTCCAGGCAGAGCCCAGAAGGCTTCTGATTAAGCCTCCCCAGAGCAGCCACCCTTAGTGCCCCCAGCGACTGCCCACACTAACATGCCACCAGCCCCTCGGTTCGCAGCTGTTCTTGGCCATGTGCTGGGGCCCACACCAGTGTGTGTTGTGTGTCTGGCTTCAGGGCTTGGCCATGGATGGGCTGTGCCCCAGCCCTGTTCTCTTGCTCGGGTCACTGGTTGCTGTTGCATGGTCTTGGTCTTGCTTGCTGAGGGGTGGTTGGCTGCAGGTCACACTCATTGCTCATTGCTTTGGACCCAGTACTGATTAAACCCCTGGGCTTTCGCTCTGACAAGGAGATGTTGCTCAGCCTCAGCTCTCCTCCTGCCCTTTCTTGGCAGTTGGTGCTGACCTTCCATTTGTCCTGGGTGAATTTCACCTGCCTTTCTAGACTTGCTGTCTCTGGGTGTTCTTTTACAGGGATTTGCTGGCTCCCACGGCTTCCCGCAACCAGCACAGCACTGCCCCTTGCAGTCCCCAATAGAAGCATCCCAGGAGCAGTGCATTGGCCTGCTGAGCAGATGTCTTTCTGCCCCTAACTGATTACACTGCTGGGTACCCTGTTTCTCTCTGGGCTCTGATAACGTCCCTGCTATGTGCTGGAGGGTGGCTTCATCCTCTCTCCCTCCCAGTCAAAGATGGTGGGCTGCGCTGTCATTATCCCTGCTGCACATGGGGCTGCTTCCTGGCTTCTGGTGCTTCCTCTCTTCCCTGGCAGGGGCATTGTGTGGGCTTCCATCCTCTGGTGTCCCAAGCTGAAGGGAGCCCTTCATCCAGTACTGAAACTCCCCTCCTGGAGAGCAGGGAAGAGCCTTGCACTGAAGCCACCAGCACTCCACCCCTCGATTCCAGGGCGAGGGGGTGATCACAGAGATACTGGGGCAGGGGATTGGGAGACGAAGCACTTGGATCTAGGCAGGTGAGAAGACGCGTTTCTGTTTTCTGAGTGATGGATGGGCAACACTGTGCTTCAGGGGCGACTGCCCACACTAACGTGCCACCAGCCTCTCGGTTCACAAAAGGGAGAAGCTAAGTCTCCCACCCTCTCCGGGTTCCAGCTGCCCTGCTGGCTCACCTGGGGCAAGCACTGGCGATGCTAACGGGCCACTGCAGTGTCAGTGAAGGGTCCAAACTTACAGAGCACTTCAGAGCTTCACACCACGGTGCACACGTCCTGGCCCTTCCAGCAGGCCTGTGGCACAGGAGTGCCACTCTCCACAGTTCCCAGTGGAGGACGAGGCTCACTGGCCTGTGTAGTTCACTCAGGGACACATGCTGGAAAGCGAGGTCCCAGAGACCAGATGGAGGCTGCCAGCTCTAGGTGGTGTGTGTTTCCTGCTTCCCACTGCCTGCTGGCATGCATGTGTGCATGTGTGTACACGTGTGTGTGTCTGTGTGGGTAGGCTTGTGAGTGCATGTATGTGTGAGTGTATGTGTGAGTGTATGGCATGTGTGAGCATGTGAGTGTATGTGTGTGAATGTGTATATATGAGTGCATGTGTGGGAATGTATATGTGTGAGTGTGGTTATATGTGAGTATACGTGTCAGTGTGTGTGTGTGTGTGAGTGCATGTATGTGTGTATGGAGTGTATGTGTATAAATGTGCATGTGTGAGTGTGAGTGTATGTGAGTGTATATGTGAGTGTGTGTGTGTGAGAGCGTGTGTACATGTGTATGTGAGTGTATGCATGTGAGTGTGCATGTGCAAATATGTGAGTATATGTGAGTGTATATGTGAGCGTAAGTGTGTGTGTCTATGTGACAGTGTGTGTGAGTGCATGTGTGTATGGAGTGTATGTGTGTGAATGTGCTTGTGTGAATATGTGAGTGCATGTGAGTATGTGTGTGTTATGCAGGCAAATGCCCATTTATCTGGTTTTTGCCACGTCCTGTTCTCAGCACTCAGAATTCATTCACTTATTTAATCATCGCAGCAGTCCTACGAGAAGGTACTCTTGTTATTCCCACTTTACGTAGAGGAAACTGAGGCACACAGAATGTAAGTTAAACCAACCACCCAACTATGGATGCATGCCCAGGTCAGAGCCGGAGTTTCGGCCTCTCATTTTCCAGTTCATAGCACAGTCACCCAATCTCTCTGAGTCTCAGTTTTCTCATGATACCTCCTGCACACGGTGGTCATGAGGACTGCAATCAGCTAACTGATGCCAAGCATGTCATGGGTGCTCAGTGAATCACTGACTGGGGAAGGAGTGCTTCCTGCCCTGCGCCAGGGAAGGGTGTTTGAGTCAGGGCTGACGCCTGCGTTGAGCCCTCCATAGGGCAGGCGTGGGCTCCACCCACATGGCAGCTCATCTTGGCCGATTTGCAGGGGCTTTTGGCTGACGACCAGCAGATGGCAGGAGAGGGTCTTGGGAACTCAGCTTCCTCCCTGGACCTGTACCTGTTTGGCATGTGAACAGCTATTTTGATGCTTTTTGTTTTGTATTCTTTTTTATTTTTCTTTTTTTTATTATTGCATTTTTGGTTTTGGGGTACATGTGAAGAACATGCAAGATTGTTGCATAGGTACACACATGGCAGTGTTTGTTTTGTATTCTTTAGGCAAACAAAGGGTCAGCAGTCAGAGGGGCGTTCAAGGAATACTGTAGAGACAGTGCTGGTTTGCATTAAAAAAATAATAAAAAAATGGCAACAGAGAAATGAGAGCTGGATGGACATCCCAGTTCTATGTGTCATTACACACAAGTGGTAAGTACTGAACTCATCCAAGCTGTGTTTTCTCATCTGTGGAAGGGGCAGCATAAGTTATAACTCACAGAGTCATTGCTTGGATTGGAGAAAACGAGTCTGGAACGCACGGCTTAGTGCCTGATAGATGTCAGGTGATCAATGCAAAGAGGCGACTCCTTCCCCCAACTCGGCCCTGGCAGCTTTCTCAGTGTCCAGCCAGCCACTTTGCACTGAGGGGCATGGGGCCACTCTCCCACAAGCTCCCTCCCAACCACAGCCGGCTTGATTCTGCATGCCAAGACTGACAGATGCCCTTTGGCGGGAGGAGGAGAGAGTGGGGAGCCGGGAGTACGGCTCCTCAATGCACACAAGGTCGAAGGGAATCAGTGGGGCACTCACGAGAGATGGTAAAGCCCTTTGACGTTCAGGCCAAGGGGTCATCGCTTCCTGCTTGATCCTCCCACTTTTGGGGTTTGTGTTCCTGGACGCAGAGCATGCCAGGTTGAGACAACACGAACCCACACTGAGTCCCTCCTCTGTCCTCTGCTCTGTCTGCTTCTGGCCTCGATGCTCAGGCAGCTCTGCTGGGAGCGGCAGGCCCACCCTCCTGGGGCGGTGAGGGGGTGGCTCCTGCCTGCTTCTTCTAGGCCCACGTGGTCTTTGGTGGTTACTGGTTGGCCCAGGCACCGGGCTCATTCCTGGGGTATACTTAGTCCAGCAGGAGAGGTGTGATGTGGACTGAGAAAAGTGTATTCAGTGAGGGCAGTGACCCAGGCTGGATGAGGTCACTCAAGAGATCTGGGGCCAGAGAGGAGGGGTCACTCGTGGGACTATGAGGAAAGATGAATAAAGAGGAAGCCAGAGTGGACTAGGAAAGCAGCAGGGATGAACCTGTGCCGACGGAGGGGCCAAGCATTGTGGGGGGTGGGGGTCCCTAACAGCAGGAGCAGGGGCACGGTGGGGGGCAGTGGGCAGTGCCCGTGGATCAAGGCGACTGTGGGGTCCTTAAATATCGGGTTCCACAGTGTGAGCAGGAGACTCGTGTTTAGATTGGATTGGTATTTCAGAAAGCTCCCTGATCCTGTGCAGCTGGTGAGAGACTTTGGTGACATTTGGTGGTGGCTGGGGGGCAGAGACTAGCTCCAGGTGCTCCTGGCCACCCCTTCTCCCAGCACAGGGTATCTACCAGTGCTCTTTGTTGGCTTGGGCTTTAAGCGGTTCTGGCTTGGCTCCTGAAGGTGTGGCACAGGTGGCTTTGTTGTTCAGTGGCACAGTAGGGCCAGGAGAGTGGAGGGTCTATTCTGTGTGGGGACCCAGTGAAGGAGGCTTCCCAGGAATAAAGCAGAAGGCATGCCCTGCCATTGCAGGTTGATGTTTGGGCTTTATCTGAGCAGTAGGAGGCAGAGATGTGGACTGGCCAGGAGATGTGTCTGGGATTGGAAGCTTCCTGTGTGTGTCAGCCCTGTTGCCTGTCACCCAGGTACCACCACATGCCATGCAGACAGTAGGCCCTCTCCATACGTCTCGTTTCATCTGCACACCTCCCAAGTGGGAACTGCCAACCCTAAGGTCTCCCAGTTTTCTCAGCGATGTGCTGGGTGCCATCTCTCAGGAAAGTTGGCTTAGAATGGCTTTGCTGTGAAGACACTCCTGCTAATCTCTGAGGAGTGAGACCAACATATTGTGAGGAAGCCCAAGCCAGCCTTGTAGAGAGACTGCTAAAAAGAGAGAGAAAGAAATGAGAGAGAGAGAGAGAGAGAGAGAGAGAGAGAGAGAGAGAGAGAGAGAGAGAGAGAGAGAGAGAGAGAGAGAGAGAGAGAGAGAGAGAGAGAGAGAGAGAGATGGGGGGCACAACAGTCCCAGCTGGTTCAGCTTTGCACAGGACAAATGACAGAAGAAGTTATCTTTGACATTCCAGCTCCAGCAGATGTGACATAGACTGGAAGTGATGGACCCAACCAACAATCAGAGCCAAAGCATCAGATGAGCCACCTCAGCCCTGTGAGCCATGCCAGCCACCCTACCTGTGAACCCACCTGTGGCCCCAGTCATCCTGGAGCAGAGGTGAGCTGCTTCCACTGCTTTCTGCCAAAATTCCAGAACCACAACGTTTTGGGCATAATCACATGATTGTAGTCTTACGTTACTAAGTTTTAGAGTGGCCTGTTATGCAGCCACACATGGGTGACTGGAAAAGCAGCTTACTCTGTCATCTAGCTACCTGAGATTTTGGCATGGAAGTCCCTGTGTCTGGTCTGACTTCTTAGGAGTAAGCATTATATTCTGACTCCTTGGGAGTAAGCATTTCTGGGTCCTGTAGCACCTGCCCCATATCCTTGGAGATTCAGGCTCCTAGGAGTAGGGGTGGTGTCTGGGGACTCCCACTGAGTCATGGAATCCTATTGGTGGCTTTACATCTTAAGACTTCATCGAGGATCTGTGGAGGAGAACCCTGTATCATCCAAAGCAGGTCCCTCCCACAGCTGCATTTTGTAAACATACCCAGCAGAAAAAGTGAAGGAAGAAAAAAGTGAGATTCCCTGCTGCAGGAATTCTGTGAACCGTCTCGAACACACACCCCACACAGCCACATGGGGCTGGCTGTGGAAGACCCTAGTCTGGTGTGCTGATTGGACTGTGCTGGGAACAAATCTCCCTGGAAGGCATCCCAGTTCCGCATGATATATATACAGGACCCCAAAATGTTTTTACCCAGAGCCTGGAGTTTCCTAAATGTTTTCTTCCAGGGGATTAGTCTCCAGAATTGGCAGGAGGTGAACATGAAGTGCCACCTGAAATTTAGTGGTGGCTTGAACGAGGAATGGGATTGGCACAGGTTAAGGAGAAGCTCCTCTCCTGTATTCTGAGCGTCTGTTCCCAGAGACGGCACAGGTGGGCCCCCCGCCCTCTCAGAGGCCTCACTTCAACCCATGGGTGAGGGTGGCCCACTCCTTGTTTTGTGGAATTGGACCTTAGTCTTCTGCCCGGTTTTCAGATTTAGGCAGGGCTCTCTGTTAAACACAGAGAAGTTATGACACCCAGAGAACCAGGACCAGGGTGGGCCCAGAAAGACAACAGGGCTCAAAATGAAGGAGGCATGCCTCCTAAGATCATGGGGGTGCTCGTTCATTAAGGGGGTGTTCTCCTTAAAACTAAGAAGATATTTGCCGTTAAATAAAAAGGTGTTCTAAAATGAAGGAGGTGCTCCTCTTAAAATCTAGGGGGTGCTGATGGTAACATTCAGGGGGTCCTCATTATAATGTAATGTGGCCCTCACTCTGAGCCCAAGGTGACACTCCCTCCCTCAGGGGCAGTGTAGGCTCTTCCCTAGCCCTGAGAGTGGTAGCTGTGGCCCTGGCATGCAGAGATTTGGGTGGCCCAGGGTCTGAGGGCTTCTAGCTCCTTGTGGAATTTGGCCTGAGTGCTGGCCTTCCATCCTCCTCGCAGGACAGTGGGGCTGGCGTCTCGGAAACTCTGCCTTCACAGGGTGCTAGTCCAGTGTGAAAGCGATTGGCCTGAATCAGCAACTCACTGGCACAGATACCTCTGAGGCATTGCCCTCAGCTGGGACCAGGGACTGAAGAGCTGATCTTTGGATCAGCTGATCAATGATTAGGAGCTGATCAATGGAGACAAGCAATGGGACGAAGACCCTACTACCCCCAGAATCACAGCCTCATGACACCCAATTCTCTGCAAGAATGAAATGCCTGAGACTTGCCTCGATCCGCCTGTCTTACCCATCCAGGTGAAGGGGCACGGGGCGCTGGGCAGTGCTGCTCGACATGCCATTAGTGGCCTTTGACTCCTTCCATCCCTCCCTATTACCCCACCTCAGGTCCCCCAGTTACTCTCACCCCAGCCTAACAGAGGCACCATATACCCACCCCAGCACAGCTCACCCTACGCCTCTGTCTCACTCCCTGCACAATTCCATGAGGCACCCTGGCTCGCACCTCAGTGGAGCCATTCCTGGACAAGCCTGGCCTCTCTCATCTTGTTATTTCCTTCCCTCCAGTCTCTGTCCTTCCTGTCTGGGCCACGTCCAACTTCAGTATAGGAACGTTCTTCTCTCAGGGGCCAGGGCTTGCTTCTGTGTTGCTTTCCTGAGCTGTTCGTTGTAGTTCAGGCTTAGCAGAGATCAGAGATCCTGGGTCAAGACCTGTGGTGCAGGCTTGGGGCGGGCAGTCATGGTGTGAGCATCCTTCTCATCCTGGAGCTCTGGTTTCAGCATGGGTGGATGAATGCTAGCAGGGGGCTGCCCTGGAGCAGAAAGAACATGGGGCTTGCATCAAAAAAACCGAGTCCTGCATCTTCACAAAGGTGATTAAATCTTTGGTCTGCATCTTCTTCTGGAAGATGGGGCAAGTAAAACCATGCATAACGGTGCCCACCAGTGCTGGGTCTAAGTAAATAAGAGTGCTGCACAAATGCAGACGATGGCTAGGAAAGCTATTATAAGAGGCAGGCTGTTTCCATCAGTATTCTCCAGGGGAAGGAGAGGGCTTATTCTCATCCTTTGCTTCCATTAACACACTTGTGGGTTTTTTTTTTTTTTTTTTGTGTGTGTGTGTGTGTGTGTGTGGCCAAAAAGCTCTTCCCTATGCACCAATGTTGTTTGTTGTTCACTGATTTACTTTGAGGTCCCTTCTCAAAGCCCAGTTGGGATATAAGTGACCCAAACTCCCATCTGTCTCCTCATCTCTTGTGTTAGCCCTCTATAACCCTGCTAGGGACCCCACAGGGCTCAGGCCAGCATGTTCCTGGGGCTGGGACATCTGTGGGGCTGCCTGCTAAGGAGATATCGCCCTGGTCTCAGGCTGCTGTGGCTTTTGCCATAGGCTTCACCCCATGGTCCACTGTTGCTTATCCATTCTGACTCCATGGGTTGAATTTTGACATCTGTCTTGCATTCGTTGTGACGCCCTTGGTGGCAACATGGGATGCTTCACAGTCACCAGAGGCCACACTAACTGGGTTTTTGTGCCAGGCAGTGACCTTGGCACTGAATGCCCGGGCATTGGATGAGAATTCTGTACTCACCTTTGCTGAGGGCAGCCTCAGAACCCACCATATATATTTATTGCTTTCCTTCATTCTCATCTCCTGCTGGACTTAGGATCTCCAAGGACACCTCAGGGAAGGATGCTCCAGGCTGATGACAATGGGCGTGGACAGTCCAAGAGAGGTGGTCACCACCAGGGTAGAGATGAAAAGCTAGATTTGCACCATTTCTAAGACTACAGAGATGCTGGAACCAGTTGCTGTGAATTATCTGGGACAGTAAGATAGTAGCTGCAGGATTCTTAGCTCAGAAGTTGTGCAAGCAGTAAGCATGGTGGTGAGGTTTACCTGCATGTGGAGATCAGTTCCGATGACGCACGTGAGCCAGGGTTCAGAGACAGCGTGGGAAAAGGGAAGGATTTCATGGTAGACATTTATGGACATTCAGTTGGAAGAGACTTCAGATTGATCTTGTATTGAAACTGTATAGCAATTTAGGGGAGAGCTAATGTCTTAACAACATTGAGCCAGGCTTCTGACCCATCAACAAGACATATCTTCATTCTTTTAGATTTACTTTATTATCTCTCAGCAATGCTTTCTAGTTTCTAGTGTAGTTTATTTTACATCTTTTGTCAGATTTATCCCTAAGAATTTCGAATGGTTGATGCTATTATCCATTGTATTTTTAAAGATTTTATTTTCTAATTGTTTGTTGCTAATGTATGGAAATATTATTTCCATAGTTGATTATTATATATCGAGCTTGTCTTCTGCAATCTTTCTATTCCCTCCATGAGCTCGAGTAGCTTTAGGGGTAGATTCTATTAGATTTTCTAGAGATGATAATATCACCTGTGAATGAAGTTTTTACTTTTCCTTGACAATCTGTATACATTTTGTTCTGTTTCTTGCACTGGCTAGAACCTCCAGTAAGATGCTGACTGAAAGTGGTAGAGGGGACACCCTTGCCTTGTTCCTAATCTTAGGAGGAAGCACCTGATCTTTTACATTTAAGTAGATGTACGTTTTCTGTAACGACCTTTTAAGATTGAGGGAGTTTCCTTCTGTTTCTAGTTTACTGATGCTAGTTTTATTTTAATCATAAAGAAATGTTGGATTTTACTTAAAACTTGGTGTCTGTTTAGATGATAATATGGCTTTTCTTTTTTAGTTTTTAAACATGATGTCTTAGTCCATTTCAGCTGCTATAACAAAATCCCATAAACTGGGTGACTTACAGACAACAGAAATTTATTTCCTACAGTTCTGGAGGCTGGGAAGTGCAAGATCAAGGTGCTGGCAGATTTGGTGTTTGAGGGACCCCTTTCCTTACAGAAAACTGTCTTCTCACTGTAACTGCACATGGTGTGGTAAGAGGGCCCAGGGAGCTCTCTCAGGTCTCTTTTATAAGGACACTAATTCCATTCAGAGAAGGCCCTACCTCCCAATAAAAGCATCGTGGGTGTTAGGATTTCCACATATGAATTTGGCTGAGGGTACACAAACATTTAGTCCATAACACATGGTCAGTTATGTTAACTGATTTTTCAAATATTAAAACAATGTTGCATTTCTGAGATGAACTCCACTTGGTTATCATATATTATCCTTTCAATATACTTTTATTTGTTAAAACTTCGCTTAGAATTTTTGCATCTATGTTGATGAAGGTTATTAGTCTATAGTTTTCCTGTGATATCTTTGTCTAGTTTTGGAATCCATATAAATACTGATTTTATAGAAGGAGTTGAGAAGAAGTCCCTCCTTTCAAATTTCTGGAAGAGTTTGTGTGGAGTAGATATTATTTCTTCCTTAAGTGTTGGTAGAATTCACCTGTGAGGCCATCTGGGCTGACACCCCTCTCTTTGGTGATTAGGAAGGACTCTGCAGACTCACATAGCTCATTGGCACTGTTGAGGATAGTGTCTCCCGTGTAGAATAGCATCTTCCTTGTAAGGACCCTGATATGGTTTGGCTGTATTCCCACCCAAATCTCATCTTGAAATTTCCCACCTGTTGTGGGAGGGACCTGGTGGGAGGTAATTGAATCATGGGGGCAAGTTTTTCCCTGTGTTGTTCTCATGATAGTGAATAAGTCTCAGGAGATCTGACGGTTTTAAAAAGAGGAGTTTCCCTGCACAAGCTCCCTCTCATTGCCTGCTGCCGTCCATGTAAGACGTGACTTGCTCCACCTTGCTTTCCGCCATGATCGTGAGGCTTCCCTGGCCACGTGGAATTCTAAGTCCAATTAAAACTCTTTTTTTGTGTGTAAATTTCCCAGTCTGGGGTATGTCTTTATCAGCAGCATGAAAACAAACATACAGGCTCACAGGAGACATTTCTTCTAGATCACAATATCAGGGAGACCCGAGGTATTCACTTCCTATTCTTTCTCAGTGTTCAAGGAGAATGCATCTGCTCACTCATCCACATGGCAGGTTTCCAGATAGCATTGTCTGTGCCCTCCTTGTTCTCTATCCATTCTACATACATCAGGCTTCTTCATCTGACCATTTCCTGGCCTCCTGGGGGGTTTCCTGAGCCCCTTCTCCACAGTGTCAGCCACTTACATCAGACAACATTTATTTTTGTTCGCAGCTGTCTTCAGAAGGCTGAACAGAACCCAGGACAATCTTGAAAGAGCTGTCATCCCATGAAAAATAAAACAGGGCTGCCATCTTTCCTCTGGTTGGCTCACTCTATGTGGTGTAGCAATAACCTAGTTCCTGTGGGCTGATCTTCACAACCAAAGCTCAGAATGTGATGGGAAATGTCTCCCAATATGACTCCCTTTCCAGTGTAGCCCCTTCCTCTTTCCAGCCTTATGGGCCACATGCTGCTTTGCTCCTTTCCTTGGATCTTCCTTCTTCTTCATCCTACGAAAGGAACCGATAACTCATGCTACGCAGCTCCATGCTCTGCCTGTTCCTCTCACATTAGCCAACACTGAGTGAGAATCTGTGTGCCAGGCAGCTTGCTGCTTTAGCCACTGTTTCATTGAGTCTTCACAACTCCAAAGGGTAGATACAGTGGCTGTCCCCATTTCGTAGATGAGGAAACTGAAGTTTGCAGAGGTTAGGTGACGTGCCTAAGGTCATGCACGTAGTAAGCGGTAGAGCAGGACACAGATGCAGGTGATTTCTCACCCAAGCGAGCCCCCATTGTGTTTTCAGACCTTCTCCTAAATGCTATGCTGCAGTGCTTGGTGCCTGGATGTGCGTTCACTGGTTTGGTTCTCTGTCCGGCCCATGCGCTCGCACTGGGCAAGGTCTTGCCATCCTAATCCGTGTGTCTACACTGCATGACTGGGAGCTCAGCAACAGTTTGCCGAGTAAATGAAACCTAACTGAAGTTCCAGATTTCTTGTTCTAAATCGAGAAACAAGGCACAGGCACGAAGTAGTGAAGAAAGAAATGCTTGAACCAAATCCTACTGTCTGCCTAGTGCAAAGCTTGGGCCACAGTATTTACTCAAAAACCATGTTGATTCTCAGCTACCCCTGCTCTGGGCAGAGGCTGGGAGAGTGAAACACAGCCCTGGAGTGGCGACAGTGGGGCCTCAGGCTGGAGCCTCTTTGATCTGAGGAAAATTGGAAGGCCTTGCTCAAGAGCTCAGAGACATTTTCTGAGCAAGCCTCTTTTGGGGAAGCCCATGCGCATCTGCGAGTGAGGGCACAGCCTGGAGGGGAAGGCTTTCTCTGCAGGGCAGGGCCCAGGGACATGTCTGCCCTTCCCGCCACGCCCAGCCTGGAGGGCCTGAGACTGCCTCACACAGGGGGCTCTTCCCATTCTCTTCCCTGGCCACTGGCCACTGCAGCAGGTAGGGGGCGGTGGGGTGGGGGAACAAAAGGAGGCAGATTTCATTTACTCATGGAGCTGATTGTACCAGAAAAGGAAAACAATCAACATTCACTGGGAAGGTCTGAAACACAATGTGGGCACACTTGGGTGAGAAATCACCTGTGAGGCCTTGGAATGCGTGATGCCTCCTGCTTTCTTAAACAGCAGGAGGTGGTCACGGGGATACACATGTAAAAGGGGTGAAATTAGCATGGAGGGCCCAAGACGTTTGCTTCGGAAGCATTTGTTTTCCTGAAGGCTTTGAACAGGGCTAAGGTCAAACTATGCATTTGGTGTACCCTTTAAAATATAATGAGAACAGCTGGGTTTTAAATCATTCTTTTCTCCTAATCTGCGTTAATAAACCAAGGCTCTAACTGCTTGGGAAGCACAGGAGTATTTGAAAATGTGGCCTTGTCTGTTACATAGAGAAACGGGTTAATGGGTCAAAACCCAGAACAAAACAGAACCCCTTAGTGATCCCAGGTTGATTCCAAGCACTCAATTTGTGAGAAACAGCATGTCAGCCTGACAGGCAGAGTTTGCTCAGAACAGCTCTGTCTCCAACCCCTTCATGTCCCCGCTGGCTCTGCTATGCCCTTTGCTTTGGAGCTGCCACAGCACAGCCCTGTTTGGGCAGAGTGGAGTTCCAACACCAGACTTCTGTCTCATGCCCATGTGACCTCTGCCAGGCTACCTCAATGTTCTGAGCTTCCATTTCCTCAGTTGTAAAATGGGACTGAACTCAGCCTGGGGAGGACCTGCTCTGAGGGACAGACAGCCTCAGAGGCATTTGTGGGGCTGGAGTGAGACTACAAACATAAAGCATGCTGTCAGCCCTGCACCTCTGGACCCATCAAAGCAAGCGCTACCGTGATAGTTCCCTTTGGAAATGTGTGCAGATTTGACTGTCTCCAGATGGGGTCCAGAAGCAGGTTTGGCTGGAGAAAGTCATGGTGGTGCTGGTTAAAGCACGTGTGGCAATCTTGAGACAGAGAATGGACAGCTGCATTGACTATCAGTCTCCTGAAATTTAAGAAGTGTTTGGTGATACTGGACTGTGTGTTCTAGTGGACCTGTGTGCTCACCATGACCCCACCTGCCTGATCAGAACTGACCAAGGGCAGGAGCATGAGGGTAGAGGATGGGGCAGTTCTGATCAAGCCTCTCCTGCTCTCCTCTGTGTGTTTTGCATCCTGCATCGTGGGTCATCAAAATACAAAGAGACATACTTTTAAATCCTGACTCAGGTGGAGGAAACAGCGATTAGGAGTGGGGTCCCAGGACCAGACCACCATCAGGTGGAACTTTGCCTTCTTGCTTCCTGGTGTGAGACCTTGAGCAAGGTGCTTCACCCCACCAAGCCTTGGTTTCCCTTTCTGTACAGTGGGTATGAGGATGAACATGATGATGTCTCCAAGGACAGTTAGAAGGATGAAATGAGATACTGTAATGAAATGAGATACTCCCAAATTTCCTTGGAAGCATTTAAAATACATAGTGCATGCAAAGCTTGGGCCACGTTATTTACTCAAATAATCATGTTCGTTCTCAGCTACCCCTGCTCTGGGCAGAGGCTGGGAGAGTGAAATACAGCCCTGAAGTGGGGTCAGTGGGGACCCAAGCTGGAGTCTCTTTGTTCTGAGGGAAGTTGGGAGGCCTTGCTCAAGTGCCCAGAGATATTTTCTGAGCAAGCCTCTTTTGGGGAAGCCCATGCGCATCTGCGAGTGAGGGCACAGCCTGGAGGGGAAGGCTTTCTCTGCAGGGCAGGGCCCAGGGACATGTCTGCCCTTCCCTCCATGCCCAGCCTGGAGGGCCTGAGAGGTGTATCCTCTGTCCACACAGGGGGCTCTTCCCATTCTCTTCCCTGGCCACTGCGGCAGGGGCTGGGGAGTGGCGAGTCAGTTGTTTGCGATTCCCCCGAGGTAAAAGGGAAAGAGGAAGGCTGAAGTTCTAAGGGAAGCCAGCCCTGGGACCAGTGCTGTGGGACAGGCCCTTTCTCATCTCATAGAGGAGGAGTGCCCTGGACTGCTGTGCTCCAGGCTCAGTTAAAGGCATTTCCCAGGCCCCCTTTCCTGCCATTTGGTCTGTGCTGAGAACCTGTCACAGGGCTGAGCCTCCTCTGGGGCTTGAGTCTCGCACTCAGGACATCTTTACCCTGTCTCCAGTGGACGCCGGAAGAACCTGCTTTGAGGGATGGACAGGCAGGAGTCCCAGCATCCTCACAGCGGGAGGTGGGGTGCTCGCAGCTTATGTGTGGTTTCCCAGCTATGTCTGCCTCTGTGGGCAGTAATGGATGCCGCGTGTCAGCAACTGAGGCACTTAGACATCACACAGGCGTATGCATGCACATGGACCCCCGTGCGCCCCCCGACCCCCGCATTCCGGGCCAGACAGGTGATGCGAATGAGCCCGGTGTAAACAATGCAGGAGTGGTCTGTGATGGCCTGGAAACCACGTGACTGCTGCAAAGGGAGGGAATTTTCTAATTTTAGAAACGCTTCCACCCAGGTGCAGCAGCCCTTGGCCTGTTTACCCCCATGTGGTGGCAGCAATGATTTGTCTGTGCTTGCTCTGGAACCCCTTGTAATGTGGGGCTGGACATTGTGCGGGGTGGGGGGCAAGAATGGCTGGTGGGGGTGCGAGGAATCCTAAGGAGGCTTCGTCCAAAGGCTGTGGCTTCACCCACAGTCATGGGGTCTTGACATGCTGGCAAAGGCACCTACCAGGTGCTCTCAGTGCTTTGGACAGCCCCAATCCTGTCTTCAGGGAGTCCAGGGAGGAGGCTGCTAATGAGAGGCTATAGCCTTTTAGCAGCCGCCTGGTCCCTGCAGGTGACACTCTGAGTGCCCTTGGGTCATATGTCTTTCTAGCTTTTAACAAATCCACCCTGCCTACCTGCAGGAGACAAGGAGCCACCTTAGGTCCCTCCCTAGGCTTTCTGCAAAGTGAGGCCCTCTATTTCCAGTCTTATTTCCTCTCTAGCAGCAGTGCCCTTATAATTGAAGCCTGGACTTTTCAACAGGGGATTTCAACAAAAAAGAGGCTTAAAAGAATAAGGAATTTGCAAATCTTATGTACTGGAAAGGGGCCAGGAGTTCAGTGATGCTGGAAGAAACTCGAGATTTGCCCAAGAACACCAAACCCCTCTCCCTAGCCTCCTGCTCGCTCCCAGCATTCTAGAAAGCCCAAGCAAGATCGTTTGAAAGCCTGGCCATTAGCAGGCACCTCATGGGCTATTTTTAGTCTGAATCTCCTCTCAAAACCAAGAGGGAGGCCCATTCTCAGCATTAACAGCAGTCCCCCGTGCGGAGATAAAGGCTGTGGTTAAGATCAGCACTGCGTGTGTGTGTGTGTGTGTGTGTGTGTGTGTGTGTGTGTGTGTGTGTGTATGCTGCGCGTGGTGGGAGTGTGACGTGCTGCAAACTCTTCCATTGACTGAGATAAATCAGGATGTTAAACTGTTTCCAGCGAATCCATTAGAAGGATAAGTGCATACATCTTAGAATAGCGTCTCAACAGGAGGTGGGGCTCAGATCGGGGTGGAGTGTGCCTGGGGAAACCCGGATTCCTGGCATTGTACAGATTTGGAAACCAAATTCTAGAGGGAGCAGGGTGGACTCAGATCAACAGACATGAGAACCTATTTAGGGTGGCCTTCCTCTCCCCAGGATGGCTTGTTGGGGACCTTGGGCATTATTCCTGTAGGTGTGGATGGCATGGTTCTGAAAGGGGCTGGATCTGGCTGCTTCATCAGTGCCTCCACTCACAACCTCAGCAGAGGAATTGTGAACCTCCTCTTGCTGTCTGCTGGGCAGGCTTCCTACTCTGGAAGGCAGGGAAGGCTTTGGCCAGAGCCCTGGCCTTTGTGAAAGTTGAAGGACCAGGGCTCCGGGCTGGCTGTCCCTCTGACATGCAGCATGACCTTGGGCAAGGTCACCACCTGCATTGGAGCTCAGGTGCTCCATCTTGCAGCAGGTGGGTCGGGGTTAAACCATCCAGCAGCCCTTCATGATCTAACTCACAACCTAGATACTGGACGAGCCCACTGGTCAGCTCGCAGCTGAACCCAGCCCAGTGCTCTAGAAATGACCCAGCTGAGCTCTGGAGTGTGTCATGGGGGCTTCTGCTGAGAGGTTTTCATCCTCAGTTCTGCTTAGGCATGCTCAGTTTCTGCATCCTTGATCTGTCCAAACACCTGGCCAGCATCTCCATTGTACAGATCGGAAAGTGCAGTCCCAGTGGGGTCAGGGGCTCCTCAAGGTCATACATCAGGTAAGTGACTCGGCTGGGGCAGGAACCAGGACTACTTGAATTTGACCTGGGAAAAGTTTCCCATTTGGCAAGACCTTTGGGTAAGCTTTTGCCCAGTGGTGGGGAAGGGCTTTGTTAGGGGGTGTGTCTCTTCTTTGTCCCCAAGGGACAATGTGGCTCAGAGTTAAGGGCTCAGAATGCTGCTTCTTTACTTCTGCAATACAGATCCTGGCCCCTTAGGGGGTCTGGGGGTAAGAGTCAGGCCTGCCCTGGGGAAGTGAGCAGGCAGGGCTCAGGATGATGGCTGGCTGTGGGCTCTGCCCTAACTGTCTGCCCTCCTGGCCAGTTGAGAAGCCCTGTGATCCCACTGGGTGAAGGAGGGGATCCCAGCACAGGGAAGCATTTCTGCTGCTAAGACCACAGTGCAGACCACAGATGGGAGTCTGTGTTCCTGCAGAATGTTCTGTTAACAGGGTCCAGCACAGGACTGAGGGAAGCCTGTGATTTCTGTGTGCAGCCTAGCTCAGCCTGTCCCCCAAAGGCAGAGCTGCTCATGACTGGGAATTCCCTCTCCATGAGGCAGGGCTGCGGTTTGAGTAAAGCAGGATGAGCTCAGGTGACCTTTTGTAGCTACACAGCGAGGCCCAGACCTTTCTACCTTCACCTTCTGTCTCCACCTCCACCTCATGACAACTCTCTGAGGAGGTGGGGTGGACCCCTGGAATCATTTTGCAGATGAGGATCTTGAGGCTTCCCAAGGTCACAGGGAGGAAGAGTCGCCAAGAAGAGATCCAGCACCCAGCCCTCTGGCCCCTGGCCTGAGGCTCGCCCCGCTGCCCCTGCTGCTGCTCTACAGAGCAATGTTTCTGGGAGTCTAGGGAAAAATTGGAAGCATAGAAGTGGCCAGATGTGCCCGCTGTCTCCCAGCTACCTCTCATCCCTCAGGCAGCCCTATCTGCCGTGCCCGTGTGCAGGAACAGCAGCCGGGAGGCGGGGTCTTACCTGCAGCAGTGGTGATGCCCAGGAGCCGGCAGGTATATTCCAGCCCAGTCCAGAACACTTGGAGCTTCATGGTGCCGGGGGTGAGGACAAAGTCCTGGCAGGTCAGGCAGCAAAGGCCCCAACCCTGAGATGCTCCGAGCCGCCCTTGTGCAGGCAGGAGGCTGCGGCTGCTGGCTCAGGCCCCTGCGCATTGGGGCCCTGCCTTCCCTAACCAGTCCTGGCCACCACAGCCTGGCCGAGGTGTGAATAGGACTCACCTTCCCGGCTCTCAGCCCGTGCCCCTACCAGGCACTCAGCTTAATCATTACCTTGGAAGAATGCTCCCACTGCTCACACAACCCCAGCCTGGCCTGGCCCGCTCAGCCTCAGCGCAGCCCAGCCGGAGATCCGCGATTAGGGCTGGGCTGGAGGCAGCCTGGAGCTGGCAATTAACTGTTTCTGGCTGGGAGGAGGGAGCCGAGGAGTGAGCCAGGCCCTTCCTTACGAGGCCATGCCTAGAAAGTCACACCTGGATTTCACATGTGCTGGGGGCCTGGAGCGTCAGGCTCTGGAAGAGACAGTGTACATGCAGGTCTGTGCTTGTATGCATGTGGGAGAGAGGGGTGTGTCTTTAAATCACAAGTAGAAACAACTTGGAAATGAGTTCCAAGCTTCATTCTTCTGTGTATAGGTGGATTAGAAGGCTTTTCAAGTCTGTCCCGGATTTGGACTCTGGGTAGACATACTTAGCTCAGGCCCCACCCTGCATCCCAACATGGGATGTAGGAGATTATTTTGATTCTTTGCGAGGGGAGTTGCTGTGTCAATAATTAACTGGGTGACCTTGGTGAAACCCAAAGGCATCTGTGAGCCTTGGTAACTTTTGCGGAAAATGAATGGGAAGTTTTGGCTGGATTGGTGTTTTTTAAAGTTCTTGGAGTGTCCCTGGAGCTGTTCCAAGGAGCCCAGCCTCTATACTTGGACAGTGGGGGCTTTCACTCATTCTAATTTACTAATGGTTGTGCTAAATTGAATGGTAGTAAGATTTAGTTTTCCTCTCAGGTGTTTTTTGAATTTTTTTTTTTAACCCCTTTGCTCATATAAGATAGAAAACAGAACAACCAAATAACGAAAAAAAAAACAAAACAAAACAAAACAAAACCTGTAAGCAAACCCAATACACATGCTCCTCAACTTACGACGGGTTTACGTTCCAAAAGCCCCATCGAACATTGAAAATATTGTAAGTTAAAAATGCACTGAATCCACCCAACCCACTGAGTATCAGCCCTTAGCCTGGACTACTTAAATGTGCTGTTTATGGTTGGGCAAACTCATCTAACACAAAGTTTATGTCATAAAAAAGTGTGGACTATCTTGTGTAAGAGTATCGTACTGCATATTGCTAGCCCAGGAAAATATCAAAATCCAAAATTTGAAGTACAGTTTCTACTGAATGTTCATCGTTTTCATACCATCCTAAGTTGAACCATGAAAAGCTGGGATCTGCCAATAGTAGCAGAAAACTCAGGCACAGTCCATTTGGCTTTTTTCTTTTCTTTTCTTTTTCTTTCTTTCTTTTTCTTTCTTTCTTTTTTTTTTTTTTTTGAGAAAAGGTCTTTCTCTGCCTCCCAGGCTGGAGTCCAAGGGTGCAATTACGACTCACTGTGGCCTCAACCTCCCAGGCTCAGGCCATCCTCCCACCTCAGCCTCCCGAGTAGCTGGGACCACAGGTGTGTACCACACCTGGCTTGCATTTTGCTTTGTTGAGGATGATACACCCTCAACATATGTAATGAACAGATTTTTTTTGCTATTAAAATTATTTTAATTTGATTGACTAATTTGGTCAAGAATCACGGCATTCCACAAAGATTACTTTTTTTTGTTTGGTATTTTCCCCCCTTGAATGAGTTTAAGAACCTCTGTGCTCATGCGGTCTTCAAGGTCAAGTTTATAAGCATATGATTTACATATTTATTACCTCAGTTAGTTGTTGTCTGTTAGCAGACTCAATCTCAGTCTTCTTAAACTTTGACCTATCTTGACACCCGTGCACACCCACTCCCCTGCATGCAGGTGTTCCGGTCTCTGTGGCACACACTGAATCGCACAGATGCAGCTGCGGGGGCTGGGCTTCAGCAGTGCTGGCAGCTCCCTGTCCCTTAGGAACCCATGATCTTCGTGGGTCCGGAAGCCCTGGGTGCCTGCAGGGCCCACTTGCTTCTTGCTGGGCAATAGCTGCTGATTTTTGTTTTGTATCTGACACCTGCTTGCTCAGAAGATACAAATTCCTTCTGGGCCTGGCTTGGCAGGGTCCGTTCAGTCCACAGGTTAGTCCATAGTCTCCCCTTCCTAGAGACTGCTTTAGGAATGAGAGAGCGTGACCCAGTTCTGGTCAGAGAGCCCAGACAGGGTGTGTGCTGAGGACTTCTGGGAAAGTATCCCTTGCTTTTAGCAAGAGGGAGAGGACTCCTTCCCTTTGGATGCACCTGTTCAGGGTGGCCAGCTGTCTCCTGATGTGGGTGGGGCTCAGCCAAGGCCATCAGCGGCTCGGGGCCTGGCCCATGAGACAGGATTGGCACCAGGCACTGGAGGACGTTTTGGATCTGCTAAACTCACCTGTTCCTAATTGTCAAGTGGGTGATGTAGGTTTCCAGTTAGAGCTGAGGGCATTTTGCTGACAGTGGACTGTGTCTGAGCTGTGCTCTCCCCACAGCCTTTTCTGTAGGAGGCTTTTTTCAGTGCACTGGGTTAGGAGAGCTGAAAACTAATGAGGCTGAGGGTTATCCTGGGGCTGCCCCCACAAGAGGGAGGGAAGAGGGGGCTATTGGGTGATGGTGAAAAGAAGGTAGGGCCTATGGGAAAAAGCAAGATATGGAGGAACCCCAGAGAGGGCCCCTCTTGAAGAACCGGCAAAGAGGGCTCTGGCAGGGCTTCCGACTCCTTTACTACCAACTGAGCCCATCTGTGGAGCCCTGGGGGAGCGGGAGGTCTGACTGGGCCAGCACGCTCCTTAGACTTCTCTGGAGTTAGAGAAGAGGTTGCCAGGAACCAAAGACCACACCCTAAAATAGAACTTGGAAGAGAAGGTGGTGAAGCCCCAGACATCCATGTCTGACCCAGCAGCAGCTAATGGATGCAGAGGAGAAAGAGAAGGGGCGTTTCCTGCAGAACTCAGCACACTCCGGGGAGCTCTGCTTCTAACAGGCTTGTGAGAGGCAGAGGAGGGGGAAGGACAGAGAGCCCCAAGGCAGGGAGGGAGGCGGAAAAGTACGCTGAGAAGGGAGGCTCAAGTTACAGCATTCATGAAGCAGAGTGGACAGGGGCCTGGCTGCCAGGCGAAGTGGTGCAATGTGGATATTACACAAAGAAAGCACAATTGCCATTGCATCCTAAGGAGTCCAAAGCTGGGCTAGTGAGGGGAAACTGGGTGGGGGAGTTTTTAGCTCAAAGTAGGGAAGACACTCCAGTAACCAGCTGCTCAGTGTTAGGCTGAGCTGCTGCAGAAGGTAGTGACCCCTTGGAGCCCATTTGGGTTCGGGGTTGGGGAGGGTGCTCCAAACAGTTATCACACACTGACTTGACCGTTCTGACCCAAGAATCTGTGATTCTGGGCATCTGAGACTCTGGAAAGAACCTGGACAAGAGCTCTGAGAAGTTGAGAAGGACTTCTGGAAGAGAATCTCTTCTGGACCCTGGCGCACAGAGGAACAGAGCTGGGGCTTCCTCGCCTGCTGTTTCTTCTCTGTCCATGGTCCTTGGGTGTCTGAGCAGGCAGAGCAGCCGTGTATGAAGGAGAGGAGGCAGGAAGAGGCGGGAGGCAGGGAGAAGGGAAGGGAGCAAAGCCCAGCTCCACACTCTGCAGTTAGCAGCTGTGTGGCCTGGGACATTCCTTACTCTCTCAGTCTTAATTTCCTCATCTGTAAAATGGGTCTAGAAGGTGTCTTACGGGGTCAGATGTACTGTGTCTAGAGAGGGCGCCAGGAAATGGGAGCTAATATCAAAGCGAACAAAGAAAACTCACCACTTTGGCCAATCCTGCACAGGTTTTGTTATAGGATTTCACCCACAGAACTGAGACTCCAAACTGGGGGCATGGCCTGGCCCCCGACCATAGAAAATTGGGGTAAGGGGAGTAGCTTTTCTTTGGAATGATGGGCTCGTCCAGAGCCCATATTCACCAAATCGTTTCATGTCACTGTACACTGAGCAGAGTGTCTGTGTGCGGGGACAATTGGAAGACAGACTGACTCAATAAACCTATAACTGAGTCCCTTGGCAGTCAATGTCTGGCCTCCAGGGCTTGTGAAAAATAGCTAGTGTTTGCGTAACATTCAATGCATTCCAGGTACTGTGCTAAATGATACATGAACAACCCTATTCTTCTTCCCGTTTAGCAGATGAGGGAGCAGGGTCACGTGAGGTTCAGTGGACTTGCGCAGGGATTGGCCCATCTGCTGCCACTCTGGTTTCATAGGGGTCCCAGACACAGAGCTGCTGAGTGAGAAGAGAATGTCTCCACAGCCTCGGGGCAGATGATTTGGGTGCGCTAGAGGCAGAGGTGCTGATCTCATGGTTTCTGGATCTGCAGAGCCGATGGTGGGTTTGAGGAAGGCTCTCACCATCTTCCTCCCAGGTGGTCCAGGAGAATGAGCACCCCCAGCAGTCAGGCCACAGCTCCCCCAGCCTCGTCTGAAGCTTCTGTTACTATAAATGGATGCTTTGTAGACATCCCCAGCCATAGGGGATGGACATAAATTGTGCATCACTGATAGCAGCACACAAATTCCAGATGTCTGGGTGGCTCTGGGGAGCGTGAGAAGTCAGGGGAGGATGAAACATGGGTGTGTGCTACTCTTCAGTTGTGGGGTGAGGAAGTTTCCACAACACAGCAAAAAGATCATGGGCATAACTCAATGCTAGTGTCTGTCCCTGGAGAAAAGTCCCCAGAGCTGATCTAAGCCTTTGATCTCTTCCAAGACCCCATCCACCACCTCATCCCTCCCCTCACTGTCAGCAGAAGAAAATAGAGTCCCTCAGACGAGCACCCTGCAGACCTCTCACATCCCTCACAACCATCCCTCTCCTGTCCTTTCCTTCCACTAGAGGAGGGGGAGCTCATCCTCTCAGCTCGTGCTTTCAGTCACTATCCTCATGTGTCCTCTGGGACTCTAGATTATCCATTACAGTCTCTGTCCCATGCTTCCAATTTTCCCCTCCATCTCTTCCCACCAGCCAAAGCATTTGTGTACAGAAACAGAACAGCTTTGCCCTGCAAACCACTCTCAGCCTCTTTTCCAATCACCACCGAGACTCTGGAAAGCGGTCTACATTTACCACCACCTGCCATTATGTCTTTGTTTTCCACCCACTTCTCCGTCTGCTAAGAGGTGTCTTCTACCTGCTTCCACAGCATTGTTCCATACGTATTCAGTTCACACTGCCTGGACTTTTTAGCATTTGAAATCAACCTGTCCTTCTGGACAATTTCCTTTACATATTATCCTCTGGTAATCATCCTACGTGCACTGGGGCTTGCATTCTTTCCTTTTTCTGTGCATCCTTACAGAGTCCTCTTTCTTTGCTGTTTCCTGGGTTGGTTATCCGTGGTTGGCAGCCTCCAACAAAACCTGCTCCTGCTGTTCATATCCTTATGTGGTCTCCTCCCACATTAAACCTGGGTTTGCCTACAGGACTCAGCACAGCAGACGTGGCAGCAATAGTCCCAATATTGAGTTATAAAAGGTGTGACTTTAGTCACTCTCTCACTCATGGGTTTCTCTCTCAGGAAGAAGTCAGTTGCCTTCATGGGGAGCCCTGCAGAGAGGACCATGCAATGAACGACTGAGGGCTCTTAGCAGCAGCTGCCACGTTAGGGAGCTTAAAGGCTGATGCCCAGCCCCACTTGAGCCTTCAGATGATGGTGGCCCTGGCTGACAGTGTGGCTACAACCTCATGAGAGGCCTTGAGCCAGAGCCATCTGGCTAAGCTGCTCCCAGGTACCCTCAGAAACTGTGAGATAATAGATGCTTGTGATTTCAAGTTGCCAGATGTCATGGTAATGTTACTCAGCAATAGACCAAGGCATCATTTGCAACCCTCTCTCTCCCATCCACTCTCTGCTCTTTTCTTGGTTATTGTCTGACTCTGTGGCCTGAGCGCCATCAGCACAAGGACTATTCCTAGCAAGGACTGACACCAGCATTTCTCCTCAGCTGTGAGTTCCACTTCCACTTGCCTATTGGTCACCTCTGTGTCGCACTCAATGTATTTCATCAAACTGTCTTTCCACCGCAATTCCTTTACACTTCCTGGACTTTACATCTTGGCTACTGGTTTCATTATTACCCTTGTCACCAAATCTGGACACAAAGCAAGTTTTGACAATACCTCTTCCTCTTCTGTTCTGCCAGTCCTCATCCTCATTGCTCCACATCTGATATCTCTCATCTGCCACTCCCATCCCTCTCATTTCTTGTACAGTTGCTTCCCCAGTCCCTTAATAAGCCTCCCAGCCTCCAGCATCATCCCTCTCCAATCTGTCCTCCAACTGCGGGCATTCGCTTTGGAAACAGTAGGTCTTCACACATCACATCCCTGCTTAAGACTCCTAGAGATTTGCCATTGCCTAAAGTCTGAGTTCCTTCATCCAGATCCCTGGCTTTCTGCTAACCTCCCCTGTGCTGCCTCTCTATTTCCATCTTCCATCTGCTTCCTTCTCCTTCTCCTCCAGATTGTCTGACTCCCAGGCCATGCAGACAAATGCTTTCCTATTACCTTTGGTCACAGGAATGCATTTGTCTACGTGGCCTGGGAGTCAGAACCTTCCATATTCCCTTGTTTCCTTCTTCTTCCTTTTTTTCCTCAACATTCTCTTCTCATCATTACACACATTATTGAAAGTCCAGATCAGTCACTGCCTGACAGTTGTTGGTCCCCACCATCAGAGTGAGTTACCTGCCCTCCAGCCCTCGACACTCATCCCTTTGTATTTTTTTAAGATGGAGTCTCCTTCTGTCACCCAGGCTGAAGTGCAGTGGTGTGATTTCAACTCACTGCAGCCCCTTCCTCCTGGGTTCAAGTGATTCTCCCACCTCAGCTTCCTAAGTAGCTGGGACTACAGGTGCGTTTCCACACCTGGCTAATATTTTCTGTATTTTTAGTAGAGATGGGATTTTGCCATGTTCCCCAGACTGGTCTTGAACTCCTGGACTCAAACGATACTCCTGCCTCAACCTCCCAAAGTGCTGGGATTACAGGCATGAGCCACCGTGCCCAGCCCCTTTGTATTTGAATTACTTAAATTAATGCTGGCATCTCCTCCCACCAGTTGAGAAGATTTGTAAACTCAGAAGTGGTAGATCCTTGAATGAATGAGGGAGGCTTGTCCAAGGGGGACCTTTTATTTAGATTTATTTCTGTAGGATCAATTTGGCCAACATCCAGGAAACAGGTAAAGCCACACACCCAACCGTGGAACAGTGTGGAGTGGATACATTTTCAGTCTGACTCACCTTCGTCCCTCACCTCTCCCTCCTTCTCTGAGTTAGATGCAATCCCATTTCCTGCCTCGCACTGTGGGCAGTATCTAGAATACGCACAGGGCTTGTGTTCCCAGCAAGGCAGAAAGGCCCTGCTCTTGCGCATGATTATCCCAACCATTGCCCGGCAAGTCAGTCTTTAGCTTCCAGGGCGTTAGAACTGCCGGGTCCACTGGGCATTGGTCTGTGTGGGGTGGGGTGAGATACCTGCTCCACAATGCGGCTGCAGAACAGCTGGCTCTGCTCCCCCTGCGGCTCATATGGGGGCCCTCTCAGCTGTCATTTGCTACCCCGCTTCTGGTAGAAGAGATGGTGCAGTGGTTTTTCTAGCCAGATTACCTGGGGGTGGATTCTGACTGGAGCAAAAGGTCAGTGTGAGGTTGTACAGCTAAACTTTTTGAGCACTGGTTTTTCTGTTCCCAAAGAGGTAGTTGAACCCTTCAGATCCTCGTGAGTCACTGAAGCTGAGGTCTTTATCACCATGAACTCCATTTCAACTAAGCCTCCTTGAAAGAGGGCACTGACAGAGTGAGGGATTGCTGCGCCAGCCGGGGTCAGGCCAGGGATTGCCTCTTTGCTGAGCAAGCTCACTGGATGTCCATCAGACGGCCCTGCTGGGGAGCTCTGTCTCCTGGGATGAGCTGTCACGAGGCAGATTTACAGTGTCCAGCCATTGGAGAGTCTGGACCTTCCCGGGCCTTCTAGATAAAGGCAGATTTCTGTAAATTGGTGCCCGACATCAATCCTCCCAGAGACCCAGGAGACTAAGTACTCAGCATTCAAGAGGTTAAGTCCCCAGTGCCTCCAGGAATGGATTCCAACATGTAGAGGAAGTGATATTTCAGGCAAAGGCACTGAGTGGCTGTGGACAGGGTCCCCCTCCGCTGTTGCTGTGAGGAAGGGGTTTCCTCATTAATCAGAGCCTCCAGGGGCAAGGGCCTGGCCCAGGAGAAAGCACACAGGATCCTCCATGAGGGTGAGGCTGTGCTCTTCAAGGGGAGCCTGGCCGCCCAGGGATGTCGGGCTAGAGTAGACTTTGGAGTGGGGCAGCTACAACCTCCCACCTGTGTCAGTGCTTTTTATGATAATGTCTTTGAATGTTTGATTTTTTCAATTTAAATTAATTCTCAAAAGTTGGCTAAGGTTCTATCAGGAAAAATGAGAATTTAGTCAGTAAAATTTGTGATGCCAGCCAAAATCATTTGTAGCTTCCCTAAGTGTTAAAATCGTGTTTTACTCATTTTGCTTTGTTCATTCGCCAGCCATCAAACAATTGCCAATCCACATTGCAAAAACACACACTTTCTGGCATAACTGAAACACAAAACAAAGAGTAGCCTTATTTTTGAAAACATAGGGACTTCCAGATACATATAGCTGCTTAGTGATCAGTATTTGGCTCTTCCCCACCAAAAAAGAACGTGAGAATTTAAAAAACGTTCATTCCGAGGACACAGGTAAAAGCACACAGAAATTCTGGTGAAGGGTGGGGAGTAACGGATCTTGTGGGACACAGGAGACTTCTGCCTGCAGTAGGCTGTTCCTGCGAGCAATAAATGCTTCACCTGAGCCCACCTGTAGGGCTTTGCACCCAGAGACTCCAGGAATCAAGGAGTAGAGATTGGGCTTGGGACTGAAAATGAGGGAATAGCTGAAAGCCTACCTCTAGAGCAGTTGGACCCCAATCTCCTTCTCCCACCCCACTCAATCTGGAGAACCCCCCCATCCCTCCTCTCCTCCCTGCCCTTCTCCTGCTTCCCCATCCAGTGCAGACCAGAGGTTTATTCTCCAGATGAACTGAGTGGTGACGGGCCAGGCCTCGGCAGGCTGGGTGACACAGGATGGAGACGGGGATTGAAGCCAGACTAGTATCAACCAGTGGCTCCTCAGTCCCTGTCCCTAGAACAGCTAAGGTCACCTCTATCCCAGGCAGCTAGAAGACTCTTTCTGAAGAGTGTCAGTAACCCCAGAAAAGACAGGGATTGATATGGTTTGGCTGTGTCCCCACCCAAATCTCATCTTGAATTGTAATGCCCACAGTTTCCATGTGTCTTGGGAGAAACCCAATGGGGGGTAATTGAATCATGGGGGCAAGTATTTTCTGTGCTGTTCTCATGATAGTGAATGAGACTCATGAGATCTCATGGTTTTAAAAAGGAGAGTTTCCCTGCACAAGCTCGCTCTCGTTGCCTGCTGCCATCCACGTAAGATGTGACTTGCCCCTCCTTGCCTTCTGCCATGATTCTGAGGCCTCCTCAGCCATGTGGAACCGTAAGTCCAGTAAACCTCTTTGTTTTGTAACTTGCCCAGTCTTGGGTATGTCTTTATCAGCAGTATGAAAATGGACTAATACAGGGATACTAACATTTGGGGAACCAAAAAGTCTGATGACCCCCTGCTGAAGCCAACAAGTCTTTGAAATCTTCAACACTCACATGTAATACTTTCAATCAGTTTTTCAGGGCCTTGTCCTATGTATGAGGACAGCCCAACGTCAGTTGGTATTTGAGGAAAGGATCCAACATGAAGCACAGAAACCAGGACAAACAGAAAAAGGGGAGCCAGAGAGGCAGTGCAGCCAATGTAGGACACATACAGAAAACTTTAAAAAATAATATTCCCAACAGTTACTATACTGAGTGATATGAGACGATGTTACATCTGTAAAATAAGGACAGAATACCATGAAAGTAACCAGACCACAAGAATCTCAAAATTAAAGACAGGCAAAAAATTTAAAAAATCCCAAATAAAATAAAACAAGAAAAACTACAGAATGATTAGAAGCTAAACTCAGGTAGAACAAAAAGACAAAGGGAAATAGAAGAGAAAGCATAAAAAAAAGACAGGATTTAGTCTCAAGGCCAGTCTGCTGACCTACAAGAGTTCCAGAGGCAGAACAGAGGGGAGGAAAGCTTCAAAGATGTAATGCAAGAAAATTTCCCAAAACTGAAGAAGAGGAGTCTTCAATGTGATTATGTGTTAGGAAGATGGGAAGAGGGGTCTTGATGGGGAATTCAGGTTAAGGCCTACAGCTAATCAATTAAAAATTGCGATATGAATATAGTACCAAAAATATGAAATTGAATATGAGAATAATTTCCTGGAAGTACTAATGACAATATTTGTCTTTGGAGAGAACTGGGAGTGGAATGGGTGAAACAGGACTGCTTTGGGTTACTGTTGTTTTTCTTTGTCTCTTTAAGACTTACTATTTCTTGACTTTTTAAACTCAGTGCATACAATACTTTGAAAAAATAAAAAAGCATTTAAAAACAGTTACAAACAGTAAGAAAATACTACCTCCCTACCCAGATTTTAATATACTAAAATACATCCTTCTAGATATATTTCTATGCATAAACAGTAAAACATTTTCTTACCATAAAAAGTTAACATGCATTTTGCTAAATAATGATTTATTTAACCTAAAAATATACTGGAATCATCTATGTGCCAACAGACATATTCAGAGTACTTATACATGGATGTCTCATTACAGGTAGTGCAGAAGAGAATGAGGCCGTGTACAGTTCACAGCAATAAAGGCTGCATGAATTGAGTGCCACAAGGGAGAAATATGCAGGCTGAGCTGACCCAGGGAGGCTTCTCAGAGGAGGTGTTTTTGGGAAGGACACCGGCTCACAAATGGGAGACCTTAGTACCCAAGAAGATGAACTGGCCCAGGATCATGCCAGCTTGTGCCACCTACCACCCACAGCCACTGAAGCACTTGTCTGAGTCTTGTTGGAAACATAGGCCCATGTTAGTGATTATGTGCCTTGTAGCAGCAGACACAAAGCTTCCTCTGCTGAGAAGTTTTCAGCAGTTCCATCAGTGTGAGCAAGGAACTTATGAACTGAATGACCTGGTGCCTGGTGAGGTGCCTGCTGCTGGAAATTTTTGGGGAGGCTAGGCTACCTTTCTGAGCTGCTAGCGAGTGATTCTGATTTTGGGGTGGAGGGCATGCACCCATGACCTTCCACGTGGGCTGATGCTCCCAGCTCTTACTCTACCGAGTCAGCTCTTGTCTGTATGTTCCCAACTTTGAAAGCCAGGCTCTCACTTTCCCTTTGCCTTTTTTCTTTTCCTGTTTCCTTGCTGATTCAGCCTGTGGGTAGAGTCAGTTCCTTGTGGCTGTAGGACTGAGGTCCCTGTCTTCTTGCTAGCTGTCAGGGTAGGGCTGTTCCCAGCTTCTAGAGGGACCGACATTCCTTCATTTGCAGCCTCCTTTCTCTGTCTTCAAAGCCAGCAAATGTGGCCCTGAGTCTCTACTTTTTTGCTCATCTCTTTCTTCCAGCTGGGAAGGGAGTGCCATTGTAATTACAATGGGCCCACCTGGATGACCCAGGCAAGTCAGTCGCCCCATCTTCAGGTCAGCTGGTTAGCAGCCTTAATTCTGCCTGCAGCTCGAATTCCCTTTCTCCAGCAACACAGCACTCAGGTGCCAGGGCTTACGACCGGGACACTATTCTGCCCTACCCACTCTCCGTCTTTCCTCTACACACTCTGCCTCTGCTGAAGATTGGGGTGGGGAACTTTGGCACAAGAAGTCAGAGTGCTTTAGTTAGCCTTGCGGAGAATGCTTATGTCAGAGAAAAGCTACATTCTGGGAAAGTAGAAGGCAGCAGCCCAGACCTGCGGTTCTCCAAGGAGGCTCCAAGGACCAGTGACATCAGCCCAGCCAAGAACCTGTTAGACAGACAAATTATGGCCCCACCCAGACCCACAGAATCACAAACTCTGGGTTGGGGCGCAGCCACCTGGGTTTCACAAGTGCTCTTGGCGACTCTGATGAGACCCTTTGCTCCAGAACAGCCATCCCTGCTTCTCTTGCTTTGGTCCTGGTGGGCCCATCATGGGAAGTGCAGGTGGGAGCCTCTGCATTGTGCTTGGCCTAAGGAGTTCTTTTTAGACCGCCAGTGCCTCCCAGCCACTCTGTGCCACCTCTGGAGGACTGGGAGCTCAATTTCCTCAGAAGCCAGGCTGCTAATGCCCTGAAAAGGTAACATGACCCAGAAAATTGACCAGGAGGAACTAAAAAGCCTTTGGCAAGGTCTCCAGGGAAGCCTGCCTGGCTCCTGGCTCAGACAGGGATCCAGAAAGGCAGGACTGCAGGGGAGGAGCCTACACCTTCATGCAGGACCTGGGTGGTCTGAGTTCTGTGGTGCCAGTTGCAGGGTTTCTCTGCATGGGGGGCTGTCTCCATGGCCAGAGATCTTGACCTTGGAGGATGATGTGTATGGAACTCCTTAGGGTTAGCAAGCACCCAGGTGGTAAGGCCTTTCAACTTGCACGATGGCTCACACCTGTAATCCCAATACTTTGTGAGGCCAAGGCGGGTGGATCTCTTGAGCTCAGGAGTTCGAGACCAGCCTGGACAACATGGTGAAACCCTGTCTCTACAAAAAAAAAAAAAAAAAAAAGTTTCCCTGGTGTGGTGATGTATGCCTGTAGTCCCAGCTACTTGGTAGGCTGAGGCAGGAGAATTGGTTGAACCCAGGAGTTGGAGGTTGTAGTGAACTGAGATTGCTCAATTGCACTCTAGCCTGGGCAACAGAGGGAGACTCTGTTGCAAAAAAACAAAACAACAACAACAACAAAACTTTTCTGAGAATCTCAGATTTATTCTTGACCTAAGTGTCACCTAAGACATTGGGCCTCACACTTGACTACCCATAGGAATCACCTGGGAGCCTTTGAAAGTCCTGATGCTCAGGTCACACCTCAGACCAATTTCATCAGAATGAGTGGGGTGAGACCCAGGCTTAGTACCTTTTCTAAGGCTCCCTGGGTTAATTTCAATGTGTACACAATGTGCAGGCAATGTTGAGTTGGAAACTGCTTGTCTAAAAGTGACTTAGTCCTGGCTACAAATTAAAATCAACTGAGAAACATTAACAAAATAATGATAAAGCGGGCTGCCCCCGTGCCATAAGCCAGAGTCTTTGGGGAGGGGCCTGAGCGTTGCAGGTGGTAAAAGTCCCCAGGTGATTGTACTGAAGCACAGCAGCGTTAAACCCTGGCACCTTGGGCTGTGGCGCTTTCTCTTGCGGGCCCGGTGTGGTCCCTGGGCTCGGCCCAACCATCTCTAGGGTGGGATTGTCATTTTTAAACTCCAAGGCATGACAGTGCTCAGTGAGCGTTCTTTCGCATCCTTCGTCGTCTGCAAACTGACTCTTACTTGTATGCGGCAAAGAAACCTGTGGCAGAAGGAAGACTTGAGCCCCGCAAATGAGACCTGAGAGTCACCCCAGAGGCCTGTGTAGCTCTGGGTTGGCTTTAGAGACCACTTTTAAAAAAATAAAGATCTAGGACACATATTTTGATGGCTTACGCAATGATTTTCCTACGTTATCTTTTTGGTCTTGCACTTCTGTATAACCCACAGAGAAAAACTGGACAGAGAAATCAAGAAGAGACCACTTCTCAGGCAGGTGTTCCAAGATAAACTGAGGCACATATTAAAATATTAAAGAGTTTTTTTGAGGAACTCATGAATTGGGCAGTGCCAGATAGAAGCAGTTAGGGACACCAAGGGAGGCATGAGAGGAAGGCTCTTACAAGGCGAAGGTGAGAGCAAGGCAAAGAAAACACATGACTGGTTACAGTGAAGCAGTAATTTCATTCGGATCATTCCAGTGGAAAGTCCCTAGTTAGAGAGTAGTTGGCGGTTTCTGATTGGTTAAGCTTAACCAGTAGAAAGTCACTAGTTAGGGGTTGGCCGGCAGTTTCTGATAGGCCTAGAATATGATTGTTTATGCTGAGTCAGCTTGCGGATTGCCACCACAGGAGTCAAGGGCCTTGGAGCTGCTTCGGCCTGATGGCCTCCTGATTAATTTTTGTTTTTAACACAGGTATGACAACACAGTGGCCACATGTGCCTTCCAGGTCCCTGGCTGGGAAGGAAGGTGAGGCAGCAGCAGCAGCTTCGCAGTGCAGAAGCCAAAGGCCCTGCTCCTGGACGCTGCTCTTCTAGATGGGCAGCCAGTACCTCCCACCGGCTGCCCGCTCTGCAGCTCTCAGCCCCTGAGGTTCACTATGTGACTTCCAATGTCAGTGGGCCATTCTTCCTGAGCTGTAGGCACCCATAGTATCATGTCATATGGTTGTTAAAAGCAGGGTGGGCAGGCTGGTCAGGTTCAGCTATTTACCAGCTGCATGACCTTGGTCAAGTCATTCAGCTTCTCTTAGCCAAGGCAGGTCATTTGTTTTTAGTGGGTATGGATTTTAGTTTATAAACACTTGAGTATAAAAATTGTCACATTCTCCAAATTAGATTACTGCTCTAGTTTCCAATCACTGAGCTGGTAGAAGACATGCACTGTGTCCAGCTGAACAAGAGTCTCAAGAGTTTTAAATGGTTCAAGCATGACTGGGCGCAGTGGCTCACATCTGTATAATCCCAGCGCTTTGGGAGGCTGAGGCAGGAGGATCGCTTGGGTTCAGGAGTTCAAGACCAGCCTGGGCAACATAGTGAGACGCCATCTCTACAAAAAATTTTAAAAAATTAGCTGGGCACGGTGACATGAGCCTGTGGTCACAGCTACTTGGGAGGCTGAGGCAGGAGGATCACTTAAGCACGGGAGCTTGAGACTGCAGAAAGCTGTGATCCCACCACTGCACTCGAGCCTGGGCAACAGAGCAAGACATTGTCTTAAAAAAAAAAAAAAAAAAAAGGAAGAAGAAAAAGTCCAAGAATTCAGAAGAGGTTCTTTGGCATTCATTCCACATGAAATTCTGAAATTCTCTTTGGAAATCCAGAGGTTTCTTGAGGGCAGGCGGCAGGGTCACCTCATAGGCTTATGGTGGTAGAGTGACCAAGTGGCCGCTCTCCCCCTCTTCTTCCTGTGTCCATACCCTTTATAATGTGGTTTTGCAGCAGCTTCGTTCCCTTCTGAATCTGGGCTGGATGTGTCTGGTTCTGGCTATAGCATGCGGTGGGAGCGGTGAGGGGCCGCCTGTGGACCTGTGCCTGGCCGCAAGGCCTCTGTGCCCTGCGTTCTCTCTCCCTGAACCCTACCCAGTTGCCTCTGGAGCAATTCTGGGCTGCTGGCTGGAGGAGTGGGGAGACTGTGGGAGCTGATCCAACTGCAAGGTGCCCCCCAGACCAGTCAGCCCCTGCCCACCCAGCAGTAGAGGCACAAAAAGAACCATGTAGCTGAGCTGCCTCAAATTGCCAACTTGCAGTATTGGGAGATAATAAGTAGCTTTATTATTATTATTTTTTTTGAGATGGAATTTCACTCTTGTTGCCCACGCTGGAGTGCAATGGCATGAGCTCTCTGCTCACTGCAACCTCTGCATCCTGGGTTCAAGCAATTCTCCTGCCTCAGCCTCCTCAGTAGCTGGCCTTATAGGCATGTGCCACCATGCCCGGCTAATTTTGTGTTTTTAGTAGAGACAGAGTTTCTCCATGTTGGCCAGGTTAGTCATACACTCTTGACCTCAGGTGATCCACCAGCCTCAGCCTTCCAAAGTGCTGGGATTACAGGTGTGAGCCATCACACCCAGCCAGTAGCTGTATTTTAAGTTATTAGCTTTAGAAGCTTTACTACTCTGACAGCAGTTTTTATCCTAAGTTCTCTGCAAGGAGCAGACTGAGCTGCTGCTACTTATAGAAAGGAACCTCAACCATCCCCAGCCTCTCTCCTTCCTAGTGTTGCTAATTCCCTCTCAGCCTTGGCTGCTTTCAGCAAACTCAAGGCTGTACAGCCGGTGCCTCCTTCCCCTGGGCACTGTGTGACTTGAGGTGCTGTTCCTGAAACACGAATTCCAGCCACAGCTCCCTTGGGAGGGGACTCCTAGTCAGAACACACAGTGGCTCCCCTCTCTGGGTGAAACAGCATCATACCATTCTTGCTGTCTCTGTAGCCCCTAGAGCCCAGAAAGCAAAGGACCATCTCTGCAGGCAGAGCAGGAGTGGGACCTGCCAGTACCTGCTAAATGAAGTCGGAATGTGTGGATGCTGGGCCCACAGTCACTGCTAAATGAAGATGGAATATGCAGGTGCTAGGCATGGTGCTGGGCCCACAGTCACTGTTAAATGAAGATAGAATATGCAGGCACTGGGCACAGTGCTAGGCCTGTGGTCACTATTAAATGAAGATGGAATGTGAGTGCTGGGCCCATGGTCACTATTAAATGAAGATGGAATGTGGGTGCTGGGCACAGTGCTGGGCCCGTGGTCACTATTAAGTGAAGATGGAATGTGTGGGTGCTGGGCACGCTCTGAGCCGGAGGTCACTGTGAAGCGATAGGGAGGGGCTGTTTTTACTTCACGGCTGCCCTATCCACACTAGGCTTGCTCTGGCCTTCCTGTTGCCTGGGGCCTGTCCTCTCTTGCAGCTTCGGAACAGGCAGGATAATCTCTCTCCAGGGCAGGGAATGCAGTTGGGCCAGGGACTCCTCACCACCAGTTTGAGGGCTGTGCCCGACCCCACCTCCTTCAGGAGGGTGTCTCAAGTTCTGTCCTTGCCTAAACAGCTGGCATCTGTGCACAAACTATTTGTTTCCTCCATGCCAGCTGCTCTCCCACTTGTCCTGTCAAAGGGAGCGTGGGGGCCTATAGGGTCTTCCTGCATCCTAGCCTAAGCCCATCGGATATGGGAGACTTTTGCCCCTCTGGCCCTGCTCCTCATGAGGCACAGCCTGCATGGAGTGATAGCCCTGGCACTACCTGAGCCCATGGGACTCAGCACTTCATCCTCCCAGGGTCTCTTTTGGTCTAGGTGCCCTGGGCACTGGAAGGGACCCGGAGTGACAGGAACACATGACTCCTGGAGCAGAGGTGGAGCAGCCGCCCAGGGTGGCTGTCTGCCTTCCCCGGGGGTCATTCCCTCTCTCTTGTCCTAGGAGCCTGAGGTGCCTGTGCTTGAGGTGGGAGACTGTGTGCTCTGGGAGCTGGCAGTGGTGCCATCATCCGGGGACGTCTCTCATGCCAGCCAGGGGAGGCTGTTTCCAGTTCTGCCTGACTCCCCTCCTTCTGGATCCTCCACGGTACAATGATATATTTCATATTTCTACGGAAGAGGTGTCATGTCTCAGCTCTCACACTGGCACATTTTTTTTTTTATGCCAAGCAAGTCAGCTTGGACTCAAATATCAGTTTCTTTGAACAGATTTGTCAATTACCTCAAAATTAACTCTCCCATTTGAGGAATGGCAGGTGCTGCCCTTGATACATCTTGCAGGCCTGGGAGTGACAGATGCGGGGCCTGCTCACCTTGGATCAACCCTCTGGGCCTTGGTGATCACATCTGTACAGTGAGGATCACAAATATCCTTCCAGCTTGGACACCCTGAGATTGTAGAATGAGGTGAAAACTTGCTGAACAAGGGAAATGATCATCACCATACAAGGACATGGGCATCTTTTCCGAAGCTCTTAGCTCCTGCTGAGGTTCCCAAGAGCGCACCTCTATAAAAGTTCTAGATTTGAAGGGTGAAACTTGTTAGCCAGGAAAATCACCTTCTTGTTCACTTCTGTTAGACTTTAGAATGTCAACATGTGAACAAGCTGGGATTTATATCCATAGGGTTGGCTGCTGTTTGACACTTGCTTGAATTTTGAGGTGTGAATTATGCTTGTGAGTGTGTCCTGCTCTAGGGCTTGGGTTATTTATTATTTGACGTTAATATATGTGGAAGATTGGATGTGGGCAAGGCAAGTCTGGCCAGGCACAGCTTACAGGGTCCTGTGTTATTTTCTCTTATTCTTTATCCATTCATGTTGGTGGCAGTTATTTTGAAAATGAACAGTGGTCCATAAATAGGAGAGCAAAGCCTGGGTGCATTGCCCTGGGCCTTGCGGTCCTCCCTGGCACTGGTTTGTGCCTCCTCTTCTGGGGTGCACAGGAGAGGCAGATTGGGACAGGAGAGACTGGCAGTAGGATAGTACTGGGACTGACCTTCAGAATCCCTAGTCTGAGAGTGACATACTACTGAGCCTTCTAGACTGGCTGGTAGCGCCCGTCACCTCTATTTCTAAGGAAAGAAACACAGAGACAGTTACAAATTTGTTGAGATTACCTTTGGCAATGCCTTGCATTGTCCTTAAAGTATAGGATACACAGGCTGGTGTACAGTGCAGAAACAGTGCCTAGTGCAGAAATAGCGCACCATAAATGAACACTCTAGAGCAACGTCGGTGGGAGATGGATGCGTGAGGGATGCAATCTGACAATACGCAGAGAAAAGAGCAGAGGCCAGTCCACATGATTTAGGATAAGAAAAGATCCCAGAAGAATGGGAAACGCAGGAGTGCGTGAGGTCGTGGAGAAACTGGAGCCCTGGTGCATTGCTGGTGGGAATGGAAAACGGCACAGCCATTGTGGAAAATAGCACGGCAGTTATTCAAAAGGCAAACATGTAAGCAAAATAAGCCAGCCGCAGAAAGACAAATATTGCACGTACTCGCTCATATGTGGGAGCTAAAAGCATTGATCTCGCGGAGGTAAAGAGTAGAATGGCAGACACCAGAGACCATGGAAAGTAGCAGGGAGGAGAGATGAAGAGGGATCGGTCAATGGTTAAAAAAGTGCAGAGAGGTGGAAGGAATACGTTCTAGTGTTTCATAGCACAGTAGGGTGACTTTAGTGGACCATAATTTATTATATATTTCAAAATAGCTAGTAGAGAAGATTTATAACATTCCCAATGCAAAGGTTTGGGGTGATGGATATCCCAGTTACCCAGATTTGGCCATTACACATTGTATGCATGTACCAAAGTAGTACATGTACCACATAAATATGTACAGCCTTGATGTATCATAAAAATTAAAAATAAAAGAAGTTAAACACTAACTGGAATCGCTGTGGGATCCAGCAATCCCCTTCTAGGTGAAGCTAACTGAAGTAAGTCATACACAAAAGGACAAATGCAGTATGATGTGTTCACACTGACATGAAGCTACCTAGAATAGGCAGATTCTTAGGGACAGAAAGTCAGATAGAGGCTGCCGGGGCCTGCGGCAGGGAGGATGGGGAGTTGTTGTATAATGGGGACAGTTTCTGCTGGGGAGGCTAAGACAGTTCCGGAGGTAGATGATGCTGTGATTGCACAACATTGTAGATGTCCCTAATGTTACTTAAAAATCGTTAGAATTGTAAATTTTATGTTATATGCATTTTATTATAAGAAAAAAATAGACCAAAGTCAGCTGTGGGTGAGTTCATGGCATTTCCCTTGAGTTCCAGCAGGTCCCATCTGCGATGTCCCATGGTCCTGTTGTGTGGCTAGGGCTGGTGGTGTCACTGGTCCCATTTTATAGATGACTAAACAAGTCACAGGGACATCCCTTTGTGTTCTCACTCGCATCCCTGTTCATGGTCTGTCTCACCACACTGGGATGTGCATTCTCTCAGGGTAGGGACCTTGTGGGGCCACTCATCCCAGGGTTCTCAGGGCCTGGCACACAGAAGATATCTTTGCACTGAATGAAGACGTGAATGGCACACTTTGTCTGAGGCTGATCCCAGAGCTGGTAAGGAGCAGGTCCAGAACACTGCTCGGTCCTCCCGCTCTGGCCCCGTGTTCTCCAACGCCTCAGACTGCCTGGGGGGCAAGCGGGAACCCCATACACAGGGAGGCCCTTCCTACTCCAAACCAGAGCAAATGGCCTCTGAGCAGCTGCAATTGGACAAGAGGCCTCTGCCTTGGGGTCACCCATTTTCTTGGTTGGAACTCCCCCCAGGCTCCCACATTACCCTACTTAGACCCTGCCCCAGTGCTGGCAGGTGTGCCACACACATGTGGTCTCTCCGGCTGTCTCCCCGCCTCTGGACCCAGGCATATTCTGCTTCCCCAGTCCTGGGCCAGAGTGGGAAGCTGATCTCATCTCTCTCAGGGTGGCCAAGAGCCATGGGGAGGTGGAGCCTGACCCCAGGCTGAGCCCTCACCTGGGCAGCCTTCTCCTCCCACATCCTCCTCCCAGGGGGCCTGTGCCTGGGGTTCCCATTGCATCTCCACTTCTCCCCACCCTGCCACAGGGTACCTGTCTGGTCCGCACTGGCCGCAGATCTGCAAGTGCTGCCCTGGTGGACCCAGCTGCCCTCTGCCTTCCGGGTGTGGTGCAGCTAGCCTGGGAGTGACAGGCTTGGAAATCTGTGAAAACTACTGGCCACAGAAATGACCAGCTAGCTAAGCAAGTGAGCCTCTGTCCTCCAATCTCTGCCTGTTTCCCGTGTTCAAGGTCACGGGCACCACCAGTTTCTTCTGCTTCAAAACAGCCCAAAGCAGCTCATCCTTGTTTCAGTCCTGGCGTTTGCTTTAAGCCTCCTGAGGCTTCTAACTTGGCTGATAACATTGGCATCTGCCCATCCCTCAGGCTTAAAACCTCAGGGCCAGGTTTGCTTCTCGTTTTCCTTTAGAGCTTCCCAGTTCAACAGAAACCCTGCCCTTTCCACCTCTCTGGCTACCACCCTAATGGCTGCTGGGGTCCCAGGGTCTGCCTGTTTATCCTCTGATGTGGTGCCATTGACTGCTGGCTGACTCTCTTGCACACTACAGCCAGGGTGCAGCTCAAAAACACAGAATAACCACGTCACTCCCCAGTGTAAGATTTCATCTTTCTAGTTCCTGCAGGTCATGTAGGCAGCCCTCACCAGGGTCTGGGACAATAGTGTGCTGGCCAGTAAATATATAACAAAAACTGTCCAGGAAAAAAGCCCTGACTTGTAGCATTTGCCAATTCCTGTGGTATAAATACTCCCACTGTGGCTGATTTCAAGCCACCCACATGATGTCACTGGGTGCAGGGCTGGGAAGAGATGCCTAGAATCACAACGTCAGACAGCATCTCCCCTGTGTAGTATGATGGATACTAAATGACCAAGAGCAGAGATAAGAGGAAAATGTAGTCAAATAACTAGGATGTAATGAGTTTGGGGTATTTATTACACTTTGTCTAATTTATTTAATTGAAAATAACTTTTAATGATGGCTTTTTTTAACATCCAGCTCTAAAAATAGCTGAAAATTTAACCAACAGCTCTCACAAGTCAGCACAAGTCAACAGCAGGGCATAACTGCCTGTGACCAAGCTTGTCTCCCTCTTGACCAGGGGTATAGCGAAAGGCCATGGGCTTGGGAGTCCAACTGAGTCAGCTTACACATGGACTCTTCACTGGTTTCCAATAACCAAGTCCGGCATGGTATGTCTGGTACTACTCTAGTTTCTTGAGCAGAATACTCAGGTCCTCCATGAAGTGGTCCTGCCTTGCAGTTCTGTTTCTTTCAAATTAAGGACTCTGTCTACTCCCATATGCATTTGTGATATAGTTACAGCAGCCAGAGCCAGGCCCTGTGGTGGCCTCTGCAGGTTGCACGGGCATGCCCTCCATGTGGCTCTGCTTGCCTGGCCACCCATCTCCTTGGCACCATCATTCTCACAGAGCTGGAAGGCAGAAGCTCTGTCTTGTAATCAGTGCGGTGGGGTGGGCTGGACAGCCTGGGCTCTGTGTCTGCAGCCCTCTTGCTGTGCTAAATGCACATTGATGGACATCACTTGACTGCTCCCTGGAAGAAATTGGTGGAGTTAGACTTCTTCCTGCAGAGGAAAGTGTATTAGAAACAAAACCAGAGCCCAATCAAACAAAAGAAGCTCTGAGCCTGCACATCAGGTGTACTGTCTTCTGGGAATGTAGGAAGTTGGAAAAAGCCAGGAAGATTAATGAGTGGAAGAGAAGGAGGAGGGAAGGAGAGGCCTGCCTCCTGTCACACCTGTCCTTTTATGAGGTCAGGCTCTTGGAGGACAGCTGCTCTTGCTTATGGAGTCAGAACATGCCCCAGTGACCTTCCCGTCTGCCTAAGTAGCTGAAGCAGAATCCACCTGCTGAATCGAGATCACATATTTTTCTCCCAACAAGGGGCTCGTGCACGCTTGGGCAAGCCAGCCTCAGATTTGGAGCCACACTAAAGTGAGCGCTAGAGGCACACTGCAGAGCCTGAGAACCTGGAGGACAGGCCAGCCTGAACGGCAGCCTGGCGTCAGGTATCCGTGGAACTGAAATACAAACCATCACACACCCAACAGTTCATCTCTAATTCGTGTTCCCTTTTCATTTATGGAACCAGAGTGCAGATGGATTTGGGAAGCCCCTGGACGCTGGTAAAATGCCATTTGAAATTGTTCTATGGTTTTCCATCAGGAGAAGTCCAAGGAACTGGTAAGACTTACGGTGGACATTGTTACCGATCATTGCATAGGAATTTTTCTTTGCAGTCAATTAGTATTCCTCTCTGAGATTCACTTCAGATATGTGATGTTAAAATGGGAAGGGACCCTTGCTTGGACAAAAACGACGACGTAGCTTTTTTGAAGATTGCTCATAGCAACGGTGCCAGTGCAAGCTTTAATGTGAACTGGCCTGGTCCTTGGGCCAGGATTCTGGGTCATTGGTGTATTCCGCAGTCCTCCAGAAGGGCCTCTGACTCCCCAGAGAACTGGTAGGCCCTTTGCAATCTGCCCAGACATTCTCCTGGCCCTCTGTATCTTGTCTCTTTGTCTACCCACCAGCGTGAGGATCCCAGCACCCATGAGCCCTTCCCTGACCACCCGAATAGATGTGGTCATTTATCTTCTGAGTGGCCAGAAAATCTCACCCATTTGTCTGGTTGCCCTTATCTCACTGTAGTCACCATCACTATCTCATTGTAGCCACTAGCATTTCTGAATACTCACAAGATGCTAAGCACAGGGCTGAGCAGTTTCAGCTGTGTATGTGCCTGACTTCCTCCGTCCCTGCTTCTGTGGGTTCCTGGGAGGCAGGAACCATGTTTAATACAACTCAGTCCCCTTTATCTAATGGCTACCACAATGCTTGATTTATAATAAGTGCCCTATAAACATTTGTTAAAGGAACTTGCATCAATTGATTTGTAACCACGTCTTATAAAATCAATCTCATTTCTGTTTACTATTTGAAAAATGGCTTTAGTCCTTTGTCTTTTGCAAGAAGGCCCTCTCAAGAGCCGGGTTCTTGTAACAAAACAAACGTAGTGCATTCACAGAACGCTTACTTAGGCCTGCAAGCTCCATGCAGCTTCTATTCCCTTTCCCGTGGGCTGAGACTGGAGGACTCCATGGCTGCGGCCAGAAGCTGTTTCCTGTGGAGTGGCCCCAGTGCTGATCTCGCTCCTGCTGCCACGGGGTGTGCCACGGGGTGTGGGTGCTTCTGCTGCCCAGCTGTGGTCTTGCTCACCTGGCTAGGGTGGTACAGCTGGATAACTCGGATAAAGTTCAATGTAGGTACCCCACGATAGGGGGATGTCTTTATTTCTGCTGTTATAACAAAATACCTTGGACTGCATAATTTACGAAGAGCAGAAACTTATTTCTCACAGCTCTTCAAGGCTGGGAAGGCCAAGCTCAAGGCAATGGCAGGTGAGAGCCCAGTCTCTTTGCTTCCAAGGTGACACCTTGAATGCTTCATCCTCACATGGCAGAAGAGCAGGACAGAGAACTGACCCCTGCAAGCCTTTTATAGCAGTGCAGTGCTCATGATCTAAACATTTCCTAAAAGGTCCCACCTTCCCAACACTGCTGCACTGGGTATTAAGTTTCCAACACATGAATTTTGGAGGGTACATACTCAAAAAATAGCAAGACGTTTCCATGGTGAGGCTGGAAATTGTACAGAGACCCTCAGCTCTGACCTACCTAAGGGACTTGTCAGGGCCAGCTGAATGCAGGTCTATCTTGAGGCCAACATGTCTGAAGCAGGAGTTGTAAACCCTTGTCTCCGTGTACTTCATTGCAAAAGAAAGTTGGAGAAAGCAGAAGTCAGTGGATGAGAGAGGACTTCATGTGGCTTTTTTCCTCTCCAGTCAATTGCTTCATAAAATGCATACATGATTGGAATTTCCTGCAGGAGAAAAGGAGGTGGGGGGTGGGGAGAGAGAGAGAGAGAGAGAGAGAGAGAGAGAGAGAGAGAGAGAAAGAGAACATCACCCTGTAGTCCCTGCCCCATTTCTCTGCTGCCCTCACTCCTGAGTGAGTGGCCTGCATTTGCCGTCTCTGTGTTGTGTGGTGTAGGAAATCATTCCCTCCCCACCACAGCTGGGGTGTAGAAATGGTATAATTATATGTACCCCCAAACCCAAAATACAGTTAAAATAAAAAAAAAGAATGGTATAATTATGTGGCTAATATAGTCAATGTGTGTTGACTACCTGACACTTTGGTGTGTTAAGACTGGGTTTTCGGAGTCATCCACAGCTGACGTTGGAATTCAGCCACTTAGAACAATTCTGCATTCACAGAGCGCCTTTGGTCAGCCTACCCTTGCTGGGCTTGGGGGACGCAGAGGTGAGATGAGTGACTTGACTCGCGGTATCCGAGGAGTTTCTGATTTAGGAGCTCAGGACTAGAGGCAGGCAGGCAGGCCCTGCATAGTGATCTGAGAACGCACTGCATAGACACTGCTTAGGAGGCTTCAGGGAGAGGTGAGGATGGAGCAGCATCTGTGTAGGGGTCGAAACCTTTCCTCGGCAAGTCACCACATCTGACTCAATTCTGCATTTCAGGGCCTGTGGGATTGGAAACATGGACGCTCTTCAGTCTTCGCAGGCCAGGGCCACCCCTTCCCACTGAGACACAGATTTCCGTGTGGTTTCTGATTCGTGATCCCCAGTGAGAGGGCTTCTAGAAAACTGGGGTACATACAGCACCCAATTGTTAAACCAAAATTATAGGAGGCCATTGTTTTGGACTGAACTGCATTAGGCCCCAACAGGCCCAGACTCAAAATCAGAATGGAGTCAGCCATGCTCAGAAAATGGAAACTGAGTCGTTATCTGGGCTGAGAAATCAGATGAGATAACAGCCACACTTCTCACACAGGCCGCTCTTAGTGTTCAGTTGCCATGATGAAGTTCATGCCTTCAATCCTTATAAAACAGAGTAACATGAAGCAACCTGGTGTAAATTTTTCTGTCATTCTGTTTCCAGGTCCCACCTTATAAGAAAAGTAATGTTGAACTGAGCAATGCGCCCTTCGCTCTTTCTGCTTTCTTCAGCCCCTTCTCTGTCTGTAAAACCGACCTCCTCTGCTCAGCTCATGGGAACACTCATTCTATAAACGTTTTATCGAATGAGGTGTTGCCCAGCTCTAGAGTCATCACTAAAGCCGGTTGAGGTCTTTATATTTGTTGTAATTTTGTCTTTTGACACAGCAACACGCATGATTTAAGCCTCGAGTTTGCAGAATTCTGATAATCCTTATACCTGTTTACACTCAAAACAAAACATGAAGCACTGTCAGCCTCCATGAAGCTCCTTTCTCCCGCTTTCCAATCAGCCACCAGCAACGATGTTTTATTTCTGTCTCTGTGGATTAGTTTTGATAATTCTAGATTTAGTATAAATGGAGCCATAAAATATGTACCCTTTTGTGTCTGGCTTCTTAATTTTTTTTTAATCTTCAAATATTTATTGAGTTCTTTTCAAAATTTTATTTCTCCCTAAGTTACTGAGGTACAGGTGGTATTTGGTTATATGAGTAAGCTCTTCAGTGGAGATTTGTGAGAACCCAGGGCACCCATCACCCGAGCAGTATCTGTAGTCTGTTATCCCTCGCCCGCCTCCCACTCTTCCCCCAAGTCCCCAGAGTCCATTGCATCAGTCTTAGGCCCTTGCGTCCTTATAGCTTAGCTCCCACATATCAGTGAGGACATGCGATGTTTAGTTTTCCATTCCTGAGTTACTTCGCTTAGAATAATAATCTCTAATCTCATCCAGGTTATGCACACGTACTAATCCATTCCTTTTCATGGCTGAGTAGTATTCCATCGTGTATATATACCAGAGTTTCTTTATCCACTTGTTGATTGCTGGGCATTTGGGTTGATTTCACGATTTTGCTATTGTGAATTGTGCTGCTACAAACATGCATGTGCAAGTATCTTTTTCAAATATTGACTTCTTTTCCTCTGGGTAGATCCCAGGAGTGGGGTTGCTGGATCAGATCCACACATTCAGGTTTTCATATCAGTCCGTTCCCTTTTATTAGACCACAACCCATTTAGCCATTCACTCATTGTTTCTAGGATTTTTTTTTTTTGACTGTTATGAAGAAAATTGCTACAAACATTCAGATACAATTCTCTTTTGTAAACACAGGCTTATATTTCTTATATATGCACAAGTGGGAATGAGGACTCACAGGGCCAGTGGATGTTTAGCTTGACAGAAACTAGGGGCTGTGCTCTGATGTAAACGCGCCATCCTGAACTCCCATGGGCGAAGCAGCGGACCCCTTGGGCTCTGATCCCGGCAGCGCTGTGGGGCAGGAGCAGGTGTCTCATCCTGGACAGCGGGCTGTCTGACCACCCATTTGATGCACACTTATTTGGCACCCTGTGGCCTTTCACACTGTCCTGCGTGTGCACAGCCTTCCTGTTGGGTGCATTTGGGATGCCTCAGGATGTTAGTTTTATAGACCAGGACCCTGACGCTCACTGAGAGTCAATGCCTTGAGAGTCAGCCAGGCGAACCCGGCTCTGCCTGTGTGGCAAAATGAAAAATAGATATTTGGTCTTTGTCCCCAGTTCTGGGAGAGAGCTTCTAAAATGTTTAGAATTTCCTGACTCACGAGAACTTTTTTTTTTGTTTTTCATAATGAGCCCTTTGACTATACCCAGGTTTATTCCAATGAGGCAACACCTGGAAGGCCCCGAGACAGCCTCAGGATGGAGCTGGTGGCCAGAGGGACCGGCCACAGGATTGGAGGGTGGGAACTTGCAGCCTGTCTGCTGACCTTCTGGGAAGAAGAAGGATCTGGAATAAAGTGCAGTCACTAACTGCTGATGATTTAATAATTATGCAGTCATAATAACACTTCAGTAAAGTCTCAGAAACAGGAGGCTAACAGAGCTTCAGGACTGAGGGACGCATAGGTGCACCCAAAGAGGGCATGGGAGCTCTGTGCAACGACTCTCCCTCCAGACCACCCTGTGCCCCTCTTCCATTCATTTATGTCTTTAGAATTCAACTGTAATTATGAGGAGTATCCTCCTGAGTTCTGTGAGTCATTCTAGGGCATTGTTAAACCTAAGGGGGAGTCATGGGCACCCCCAAATTTGTAATCAACCAGGCAGAAGTGCAGGTGTCCTGGGAGTTGCATTTGCGGTTGGATCTGAATGGGGCACTCTTGTGGGATGGAGCCTCACCCTATGGGGGCTGAGTAACTCTAGGGATTCAGTGTCAGAATGGAATTGAATTACTGGGCACCCAGTTGGTGTCAGAGAATTGGTGTTGGAAAGATGTAATGGTGTCAGGAAATCCACATGGGCTCACTCTTAGCACCCCTCCCACTGCCCGTTGTTTTCTGTGGGCACATGGTCCTGAGCTGCCCTTTGAATGATGGGACCTGCTGGCCTTGGGACAGAAGAGTAGTGTGAGCTAGGCCTCCTCTGAGGCCTGGGGCATGTGCCATGCTCCTGTGAAAACAGCAGAATTAGGGTGTGAGCAGGCATCTCCGCAGATTTGCCAGATGCAATTTACCAATCTTCTGAGCACAGACTTTTACAAAGACTGCATTCCTGACTACGTCACAGAGCCCAGGAAGGCAGGCATAAACCACCCGTGTGAGCAGAGGAAGGTGGAGTGGAGAAGTCGGGTAAGAACCCTTTAATGGACCTGTAAATGACATCAGAGAGAGACTAAATGGCAGTGGAGTGTTGCTTAGAGACATTTTATGCGTTTTGCGATGTATTGTGCATTTGAAAATATTGATAATAGGAGGAGAGGGGCCCTATAACAATTCTGGTCTCTCATTATTTGTAAATAATAAGCATATCCATTATCGTTATTTAGACAATTTGCTAGACTGAATTTTTCCAGAAATGATGTTTTCCCAGAATGTCTAGGATTTCCTGTCTCATACTGAGTTGTTGAGACTGGAGTCTGCTGCAGGCTAGAATCTGAAGCCAACTTTGTCACGAGGTGTCTTGCCTAGGACCCTGAGCTGCCCAGGGTCACCTGCCCAGGAAAGCAGCTGGGGAATTCCTGGGTATTGAGACTACATTGGAATGGGAACATCTATTGCTAGAGAACCATGCAGTATGGGAAAGTCAGTCAAAATATTTTTGAAAGCAGCTGCACGCATTGTCTGTTTCACCATTCATTGGCGGGTGGAAAGCTGAGCCTGGATAGGTAAAGTCATTGCCTATGACCGGCTGGCCACAGGCAGGGGAGGAGAGAACCCACCCCCACGGGCCCTTGTTGCCCGTGTTGGGTCAAGTTTGTGGAGAAGCCTTGCCTCTAGAAAGAGAGGAAAGGAAAAGAGCAGTGATGCCTTAAAAAAAAAATACTGCAAGTTACTGAGCACTGACCACAGGCCAGCACCTGTCAGTGCTTGATGGCAGCCACAGCCTTGAGGGACAAGGGCATGGAGCCTGGGTCAGTGAAGTGAGCTCTCTAAGGTCAGAGGTGAAGCGAAGGGGATGTGCAGTGTGAGCCGGGGGCTCTGACTGCAAGTGCCGTCCTCCATGGGATCCAGGTTGGCTGGGCTTACTCTCACCGTCCAGACGACGACTGGATTCGGGGGTCCTTTCCAGTGCCAGTGTTCCAGTGTTTGTCGGCAGCTCTGGTTTATGCCGGTCCCTGATCACCAAAGACCACTTCCCCTTTGCCCTTGTGGGGAATGCGAAGGGTGGCCCTGAATCACACACTTCCACTTCCTCTGGCCTGCACTGGAGCTCTGAAAAGAGATGAACATCATACACTACTATTCTGGGCCGACGGCGTTCGATCTGGCCTCTGTGTACCTGGAGTGTGGGCAGCTCGCCTTGGTCTTGCTGATGGCGCTGTTTTCTATTGGCTGAGGAAGGAGGGGATGCTCTGTTTTGTTGCATGTTCTGTGTCTTCTGCAGACTTCCCCGGCCACACTTGCACCTGGGAGCTGTGTGGTCACCCAGATAGGGCGTGTCTCAGCCCCCAGCCTTAGAAGGAAACATCCCCAGTCCATCCGTGAGCCTTTGCTGCATCTTGTGAACTTCTGGGTCCCAGGGCCCAGAGCACACCTGCCTCTCACAAGACTTTCTTTAGCTGGGATTTAAGTCTGAATTTCTGAAGAGGAAAGGAGTAGGTCCACAAGGACTCAGAAGCCACAGCAAGTGTCCAGTGAAGCTGTCATATGTGATCAAGAAGAGAAAGAAGCCTGTCCTAGATTCGGGAATGGATTGGTCTGTCTGCCCAAGGCAGCTACGCTGAGTAAAATGATATGACAATGCCCCATGTCTTGAACCCTTGGCTTCCTCCTCTTTTTCCTGGAGCCCCTACCTTGGTCTGAAACTGCCCCTTCTATCCCTAGACCTGCCTTGCCTTCAAACCTGTGGTCTGTCAGGCCTCCTGGTTCCTCGTCACCCCAGATGGAGGTGTGAGGGAGGGGCTCTCCCCCTTCTGTAGACAGGCAGGCTATTGCTCAAGAGTCCGTGGCTTGGCTTTGAGGACGCAGGGGGAGTGGGGATCCCGGTTAGAGCCAGGTCTTTAGACCCCAGCTCTGGGCTTTCTGCCCGCCTCACCCGGACTTGTTGTCTACCTTTGTCCCTGTTTTCCCCATTAGACACTTAGCATTCTTGGGAAGTCTTCCATTTTTGGGGTACAGTGGGGTGATATCCAGAACGACGTCATCCCCTGCCTCCTGATGTTCTCACCCAGGTGTCCCACAGGCATATCTGTCCTTCCCTGCCTGAAAAGGATCTTGTCATCCCCCCCCATCAACAGCTCTTCCCTTTGCTAGACCCCCACCACTAACCCAACACCCCGACTAGGGCCTGTTGCTGAGGTGATCCACACACCTGCCTTTCAGTGACCTCGCCTTCCTCCCAGCTCTCATCCCTCCCTTCTTTACACTCTTGCCGCTCCTCAGGCACTGATCATCTTCCTGTGACTACTGAAACAATCTGGGATAGGTCCCCCACTGTGGCGTCCCCGCTCCACGTGGTCCTGGGTGCCTTGCCCTCTCTCACCCACAGTCTTAGGAACCTATTCTGGTGACGTGAGGTGACGGAGGTGCACTGAAGTATGTATGTTTGCCGGAGGATTTGCAGAGGGTTGGCGAGCCAGGCCTGGAGCTGGTAGGCAGTGAGGGTCTCCTTGGAAAAGATGAACCCATCTCTCCCACTTTGCTCTGTCGCACCAGGTGTCCACTAGAGTTGCCAACTGCACAACAGGGTACAGAGATAAGGAGGTGGAGCCTGCCATGGGGCACGACCTTCCAGGATCCAGGGCAAAGGATGTGAGAGGAGAACTAGGCAATGGGCAGGGTCTTTGGGAGTAAGATGCAATCAGAGCTGGAAGGTCCTGCTCATGAGTGAGTGTTAGATTGGGAGAGGGAAGGCTGGGGGGCAGGGAGGTAAGATAAATAAAAAAGGAAGGAAAGAAAAGAGAGAGGGAGGGAGGAAAGAGAGAAGGGAATAGAGTGGAGAAAAGGGGAGACTTTAGATTTGAGGTCGTGGATAGATCCCAGGAAACCCAGCAGGCATGAGAAGGTCTGAAGTGGAGGGTAGGTCCACTTCAGACCTGGGAGGTGGTCCTGGGTGGGAGGTGGTCCTGGGTGGGAGGTGGCCCTGGGAGGGAGGTGGTCCTGGGTGGGAGGTGGTCCTGGGAGGAAGGTGGTCCTGGGAGGGAGGTGGTCCTGGGTGGGAGGTGGTCCTGGGAGGGAGTTGGTCCTGAGAGGGAGGTGGTCCTGGGTGGGAGGTGGTCCTGGGAGGGAGGTGGTCCTGGGAGGGAGTTGGTCCTGAGAGGGAGGTGGTCCTGGGTGGGAGGTGGTCCTGGGTGGGAGGTGGTCCTGGGAGGAAGGTGGTCCTGGGAGGGAGGTGGTCCTGGGTGGGAGGTGGTTCTGGGTGGGTGGTGGTTCTGAGGAAGTCCCTTGAGCTGGGCAGAGCAGTCCTGGAAGCTTTGCATGGGGAATTTGAGGGTTCAGAATGTGTGGGAAACAATTAAGGACCACCCCCTGGAGCCATCCTTGGCATGAGGAGTGGGAGGAATGGGGCTGAAGCGTCCCAGGTGCCCACAGGGTGGCAGCACCCCAAGACAGCCTCAGAGGTGAGGGAGCTACAGGGAGAGGATGCAAACAGCTGAGCCTGTGGAGAGCCGGCTTGTTCCAGGCGGTGTGGCTGCCTTCGCTTTCCTGATGAGGGCAGTCGGACACAGGGAGAAAGAGGCTCCACCAGCAGCACCCAGCCAGCGCCCAGCACGCCTGGGACTGGAGCACAGGTCTGTCTGCTTCTCTAGGGAGAAGAAAATCTTTTTCCTTTACCCCTCTAGGTTCTCTGGCTGGGGTTCTGAAAGAGACTGACAGAGGCAGATTAACAAGAGAAAACTAGACACGAGTTTATTACCACGTGCATCACGCACACTCGTGGGAACGTGCGCAGTGAGTAACTCCAAGGGGCGGCCAGAGCTCGAGCGTTCATAGCACCTCACAAGGGAATGCGTGTTTAGAGAAGTGACAAGCCAGAGGAGAAGGGCCTGAGTTTCCGGGGAGGCGCAGGGCGGGAAGGCCACCCTACCCTACGGGGAGCTGCGGGGAGGGAAGCGCTGCTTCCGCGGGACCGGGACGTGCTGGGCAGGTTCCTCTGGTGCCCTCTGCAGGCTGACGAGGGGCTCGGGGTGTGCCTGGTGATGAACCCCCTCCTTCCCTAGAGAGCGGCGGGGGACACCTTGACAAATTCTGTCCCGCTTTTCGGCAAATAGGGGAGGGCGGAGAGCTTCTCTTGTGTCTGCTTCTTCTCCATTGCCGACAGCGCCACTTAATCCTATGCCAAAGTGGCAGATTTTGGGGTGGCACGTTCCGCTGCCCTTCACTTAAAAAGCACTTGGCTTTCTTCCAAACTGCGTGTCTGTCTGTCTGAATGCCGATTTCCTGAAGGCTCAGCGAGGCGGAGCGAGGCAGACCCAAGCCCGGCGCGGGGCTTCCCAGACATGTGCGCAGTCTGCGTCTCTCTCGGGGACTTTCCCTCCCCGGCTCCTCAACGCCTTGTCTCTGCCTTTGGGTGGGCAGCGCTGCGGCCTCCTCTCCACCTCCAAGAGGCCTTTCCCTCTCCCCAGGCTGCCGTCCCAGGTGTTGAGTGCAGGAATGGGTCCCTGACCTGGATGAGAGGCATGACCACGAGGGGTGGCTCTGTTTTCCAGCACTGCCCTTAATTCAGACCTTGCTGTGCAGTATCTAATTTTGGCTTTCTAGCACGCTTCTTAACAAAATCATTTAGAATTTAAAAAATTGATACATATTTGTACATATCTATGAGGTACACGTGAAATTGTATTACATGCATGGAACATGTAACGTTCAGGTCAGGGTATTGGGGTGTCCATTACCTGCAGCATTTATCATTTCTCTGCGTTAGGAACATTTCAAGTCCTCTCTTCTAGCTATTTTGAAATATACAGACCGGACGCGGTGGTTTATGCCTGTAATCCTAGCACTTTGGGAGGCCAAGGTAGGCGGATTGCCTAAAGTCAGGAGTTTGAGACCAGCCTGGCTAACATGGTGAAACCCCATCTCTACTAAAAAAAATTACAAAAGTTAGCCAGGCTTGGTGTAGCGAGCACCTCTGTTGCTACCTACTTGGGAGGCTGGGGCAGGAGAATCACTTCAGCCCAGGAGGCAGAGGTTGCAGTGAGCTGAGATGGCACCACTGCACTCCAGCCTGGAAGAGTGAGACTCTGCCTCCTGAAAGAAAGAAAGAAAGAAAAGAATAAAGGAAGAAAGAGAGAAAGGATACATTGTTGTTAACTACAGTCACTCTACCCACTGTCTTTCATCTCCTTTCCAGGCCTGCCTCCACTTTCCAGTATTCCACCTGGATAGCCCATAACCATCTAGGAAGGCACTTGGATCACAAACCACAGGACCCGGAATTCTCTGCTTGCTTCCTAATTGGAAGCCATTGAAGAGTCAGTGGACTGACTCTTCAGTCCGCGGAACGAATGAGACATCAGATCAACTGAAAATGTCAAGTTCAGATGAATCTGAATTCTCATTTAGGTATTTTCTGGCTGTTGGCCCAGCCCCACAAATAAATACACATTTGAAATTTATCCTGTTACTTTGATAAAATAATTTGGTCTCTTACAAATGGTAATTCAGCTGTCAGTGTGGCTTAGGTGAATATAGTTTTGGATTTCTGCAGGTAAGATACATGAACACAGTGTGCATTATTTGTACAACAGATATCCATAATAATTACAGTAACAAAAACACCTTCCTATAGTTCTTTAAAGTTTGTTTTTTCCTTTTAACCTTCTTCCCAGGAATTTGGGCTATAATTCAGGGACTTGCAGAACCTCACAGTGAGAGAGGAGTGAAGTCCTGTCTGCTTGGATTTACTGTTGCTTTGATGAATGAGAATTGCTAGTTTTTCCTTCCTTTTGGAAGGAGCCTGGGAAATGCAAACTTCCCACCTGCCCTTGAAGGAGAAAGGAATCTGGACTGGATACATGGACGCTCATGAAGAGCTTTTATCCTGCATTTCTCACTCAGTGCAGGGTACTGGAGCCCTGGAGACCGGAGCCAGCCCTCCTGGAGGGGGTGATGTGAGCAGAAGTCTTTCCATTGAGAAGGGGACCATGGATTGAACTGATAGATGCCGAGCTTTTGGACACCGTGCAGCTGGAGCAGGCTGGGGGATGCAGGAGGTGTGAAAGGAACCAGCCCCCTCAGCAGACCTGGAAAGCTGAGGGGGCCCCAGACCCAGTAGGTTGTTGCTTTACTGTTCCGTGCTGCAGCAGTGATTTGGCTTGGTAGACGTGGGAGGCCACTGTGTTTCTATTCATCACATTTCAAGCATGGTCTGCTCAGTGCGTGGGTGGGGTTAGTTCTGCCTATTGATTCTCTTACTCTTGTTTCATGGTGCCCTTACTGTAAGGGGGGTGAGCAGAGCTGGCCACGTAATGGGCATCTTCTAGGTATTTTCCTGGCCAGGACAGGCTGCTGTTTACACTGGTTCCCCTGTCAGGTCAGGCCTTGGCCCACCACCTCTGGCTTCCCTGTCCTCCTTCCTGGGCCCTCATGCACCCCTCCTATGGTAACCGTGTTGCCTTTACAGCCATGAGCGCTGTTGTGGTGCCCTTGCCAGGCACAGTGAGAAACACAAGGGCGACCTGTAGACGAACTGGGTTGCCATGGGTGGATCGAGGCCCAGAGCTGGTGTGTAGACGTGTCAGAAGTGCATGCGTATGAGAAGGGAGAGAAGTGCCTTCAGGTAACGAGAAGAACCTCATTCACTGGGGAGTGGGGAGGGAGGCGCTGGCAAGAGCGTGGTACAGAGCCTAGACTAGAGGTGGGCCAGACCTTGTCTTTAGAGCTGTGATGAATGCTCAAAAGCTGCCTCCCAACCCAACTCATTCACTCAGTCACAAAGATGGGTGACCCATCTTACGAGGGCTTCTGTTTCTGGCTAACAGTCTAGAAACACAGACGGGCCCATTCTCCTTAGCGCCACCATTTTCTCCACCACCAAAACTTACTGGTCACCCCAGGACACTGAAAGAGCTGAACTCGTAAGACAGGACCACTCTCTGCCCTCAAGAGGGGGCTGTGTCTAGCTAAGTGAGATATATGATATGTGTGTGTGTGTGTGTGTGTGTGTGTGTGTGTGTGTGTACACATATGTATATAAAGACAACCATATTTATTTGTCTATATGGGACTATGTCACTACATAAACACTGCCATAGTGTAGGCTCTGAGGTCAAAGTTCATCCTTTCTTCAGGTAGGTAGGAGGATCCAGCATTTTCTAATTAATGAAACATCTCACAGATTTCCTTATCCTGCTCTAATTGGATATGGAATTCTTTTTTTTTTTTTTTTTTTTTTTTTTTTTAGACAGAGGCTTGCACTATCACCCAGGCTGCAGTGCAGTGGCGCCATCTCGGCTCACTGAGATCTCTGCCTCCAGGGTTCAAGCAGTTCTCCTGCCTCAGCCTCCCAAGTAGCTGGGACTACAGGTGTGTGCCACCATGCCCAGCTAATTTTTTTTTTTTGTATTTTTAGTAGAGACAGGGTTTCACCATGTTGGCCAGGATGGTCTTGATCTCCTGACCTCATGATTCATCCGCCTTGGCCTCACAAAGTGCTGGGATTACAGGCATGAGTCACTGCACCCGGCCAGGTCATGGAATTCTTTTGGTTGCTCTGCTTAGGAAAAGTAGCCTCTGCATTCAATGCCAAGTTCTGCAGGGGAGCAAAGTCTATGCTTTGCTTAACACATAGAATAGGCTTGCATTAACATGAGAAAACATTTTGAAAATGATGGAGTCTGTAGAGATGCTGGGAATTGTTCCATGATCATTACTCTGCATGTATGTATGCCCTAAGCTTCATCCTAAAATGTGCTGACCCTTAATTTAAGCATATGCAACCCAAAGCTACTCAGGCCTGTCAGCCTTAGCCTTACACTCTAGTGTGAGCACTGTAATGCATCAAGAGAAATATAATTTCTACTCCAAAAGTGTTTTAAGATAACATAAGACTTTAATTAAGTCTTTGACCGGCTGGCATTTTGGGGATGTGACACATAGCAAAAGATTTTCAAAAATCCTTATGCATGTACATCGCTGTCCTAGTCAGCTCTCCTCACCCTTTCATGGGCTACAGTCCCTCTTCTGGACTCCCCTAAAAGCTCTGGCAGGCCCTCTTTCATGACCACTTCCCCCTACTTCTCTTTGTAGCTCTCCACCTGGACCCCTGAAGTAACACCTTAGCACAGGGTGAGTCTCCTTAGCGTCTTTGAACACCACTAACAATTCAGGACCAGGCTTCCACTGACGGTGGGATGGGGAAGGGTGCTGAGTACTTTATGCCATATTGTACTTTATGCTTTTGTGACGTACTCTATAAAACCGAAAATTGGGTCTAAGTCTTCTTTGATCTGCATGACCTGTAAGTATTAACAATGGCAGGAACTGCACCTTAATAACTCTTGGCGAAGGGTCCCCTGTGGGGTACACAGGGATGAGAATCTAGCCTCACTTACTGATGATGAACTGAAGAGTCAGAGGGGTGATTTGACTTGCTCAAATCACAGAGCTCTCAAAGTGGGCAGAGCCTGGTCTTTAACTCAGTTCTTCTGGCTTCAAGTTGAAGGTCATGTCCACTGACTCCAAGAACAGGGACTGAGTCTCAGCTCTGACCTTTGGGTTGTGTTAGGAATCACAGCTGCACAGGGAATACACGTAGATTTATTTCGTTGCACAAAGTTTTGTCATTTCTAGCAGTCACAGTGACTGAGAGAAGAGCAGGGCTTTTAGGACTCCAGCCGGGTGACTCTCATCTCCCTTGTGCCACCTGAACCTACCCAGGGGAACACTGCCATGCAGCTACCCCACTCAGGGCTGCGTAGAAACCGCTGTTCCTCCGGGACCCAAAGCTGCTTTTCTGGATGGAATGTCAACCATTCCTGCCTGGGGCCCTGCCGAGCCTTGGCAGGATTCAATGTGACATTCAGTTCCAGATTAATCCAAGTTGAAACAGTTTTGCCAAAGGTGGAGAGACCTTTGATTTATTTATCTTCTGAAACCCTGAAATAGCTTCGAAAACATAGCTTCGGAATTCTGCAAGTAAGATGTATGTGCTCAGTGAGTATTGTTTTTACAACAGATATCCATAATCACTATAGTAACAAAGATACCTTCCTATATTTCTTTAAAGTTTGTTTTTTTTTTCTTTTAGGCTCTGTCCCAGGAATGTGGTCTGTAATTCAGGGGCTTGTAGAAGTTCACAGTGTGTGAGGAGTGATGTGTCCAGTCTGCAATCTGAATCTTCCCTATGAAATTTCCACCCAGTGCCCTCCAGTGCCGACTCCCTCACTCACACTCCTGCCTTACAGGGCAGACCGTTTACAGCACTACCTGTCTCAATGTTCTACATCCAATTGAGTCCAGATATGTAAACCCTGAATAGAAGAATTCTCAGGTCTGGAGGGAGCACAAGTGAACTCTCCCATTATATGGAGGTGAATACTGAGGCCTGAGGGAGAGATGTACTAGGAACCAGGAGATCTGGCTCTGATCAGCTGTACAAACTGAGAATTGTGTCCTTGTCCAACCCAGGTGGCCCAACTCCTAATTCGGTGAATGAAGTGTCTCTGTTACTTTGGAATACTGATTGAAGGTATGTGATTACAACTTTTTGCTATAGTCTTCTGAGACAACATTTTATTATCATCTTATGAGAAGCTTAGGGCTGGGTAGACATTTTCCTGGGTTAAAAATAAAGTTCTTGTTGAAAATGTAGGTGTTCAGAAAATTTTCAAATTGTTTTTATTATAGAGAGACTGTAGATTAGAAACATATTGTGTGATGAAGGTTTATGATGCTTCAGTGTAATCACTTATAGCAATGTAGCGATGATGTCATTCAGGGGTTTTCAAAGTGTGACCCTGGCCCAGCTCGGCATCTTGGGAAACTCTCACAGGGACAGCCCTGCTTTACCGGATCAGAAGCTCTGGGGCTGGGGCCTGGCAACTCATGCTTTAACAAGCCCGCCAGGGTCTTCCTATTCATGCTATACTCTGAGACCCATAGTTACGAAATATTGTCTTCCTGGTCTTGATAATTTGGTGATCAGCAACCTAGTGCATTGCTCAAATAATGTTGCTATATTGATTACAATTAAACATGTCATCTCTACTGTGTTATAGCAAATCACAGATTTGCCAGGGAAAACAGTTACCTAGGACTCCCAGTCAACAGTAATATCTTTCTGGCATCTTTCGGTTTGGGGAGTGACAAGCTGAAACCTTAATAACTATTATTCACTGACCCTCTGCAATAAGCCTGACAGAAATAGGCACCTGCGATATGCTACTTAGAAGCTTTATTAAAGCCACACAAGCAAAGCCTTAGTAACTTTGGTTCATTTTTTTTTCTTTTAGAGATAGGATCTCACTCCGCTGCCTAGGCTAGCATGCAGTGGTGTAATCATAGCACCTTGTAGCCTAAACCTCCTGGGCTCAAGTGATCTTCCACCTTCAGCCTCCTGAGTAGTTGAGACCACAGGTATGTGCCACCATGTCCAGTGAATTTTTTGAAAATTTTTTTGAATTTTTTTTGTAGAGTTGGGGTTTCACCATCTTGCCCAGGCTGGTCTTGAACTCTTGGCCTGACCCATGAATGCAATGTGTCTTCCATTTTTTGTGTTCTTTAAAAATTTTTTTCTGACCAATGTTTTATGGTTTTTAGTGTGCAGTCCATTCAAATCATTTGTTAAGTGTATCCCTAAGTATTTTTGATGCTGTTTTAAATGATACTGGATTTAAATTTTAACGTCTGATTGTCATTGTTAGTAAAAATATAAAAAATTGGTTTTTGTATGTTGATCCTCTGTCCTGCAACCTTGTTAAACTCACTTATTAATTCTAGTATCTTTGTGTGCAGGCTACACTGAATTTCCAACATAGAAAATCATGTTGTCTATGAATAAAGACAACTTCACTTCTCTCTTCTAATCTCAATGCCTTTTATTTCTTTCTCTTACTGTATTGCATTTGCTAGAACATGTTGAAAAATGTTGAAAAGAACTTGTAAGAGTACACAACTTTGTCTTGTTCTTCAGCTTAGGGGAGAAGTGTTCAGTCTTTCAGTATTAATCGTAATGTAACAGAAGGTTTTGTAGAGGCCATGTGTCAGGTTGAGGGAGTTCCCTCTAATCCTAGTTTGTTGAGAAAGTTTATATCCAGAATGGATGTTAGATTTTCTAAAAGGCTTTTACTGTGTCTATTGTGACACTTACATGGTTTTTCTTTTTGTGCCGAATCACCTTAATTGATTTTCAAATCATAAATCAACCTTGCATTTCTGGCATGTAACCCATTTGGTCATGATATTTCATACTGTTGGATTTGATTTTATTGGCTGAAATTTTGTTTGAAGTGTATTTTGGTATCAAGTGTATATATAGATGCTGGATGCGGTGGCTCACATCTGTAATCCTAGCACTTTAGGAGGCCGAGGCAGGCGTATCACTCGAGGTTAGGAGTTTGAGACCAGCCTGGTCAACATGGTGAAACCTCATCTCTACTAAAAATACAAAAATTAGCTGGGTGAGGTGGTACACCTGTAACCGCAGCTACTCAGGAGGCTAAGGCAAGTGAACTGCTTGAACCTGGGAGGCAGAGGTTGCAGTGAGCTGTGATCATGACACTGCACTCTGGCCTGGGGAACAAGAGCAAAACTCCATCGCAAAACAAAAATAAAGAAAAATTAAGTGTATATGTGTGTGTGTGTGTGTGTGTGTGTGTGTGTGTATGTATACACACACACATACACAAAATTTGCATTCATGTTCATAGAGATATTAGCCTATAGTTTTCTTTTTTTGTAATATCTTTGGTCATGGTACCAGGGTAAAACAATTTGAGAAGTATTCTTTTACAATTTTGGGGGAGTGTGTATGAAATTGGACTTAATTCTTCCTAAGTTAGGAAGAATAAAGTTAGAAATAAGTTAGGAAGAATAAAGTCATCTGGGTGTGGAGGTTTCCGTGTGGGAAGATTTGAGAGTACAAATTTAACGTAAAAAATAGACATAAAGCGAATTCGGATTATGCAGATTACGTGTTTACTCTTAAGTGTTGATAGTGTCTTTCAAGGAATTGGTCTGTTATGTTTAATTTGTCATATATATTAACCTTAAGTTTATCATAATACCCTCTTAATCTTCTTTTTAACATCTGTAGAATATGGCGATAGATATCACAATTCCCATTCCTGCTGTTAGTAATTTGAGTCTTTCCTCTTTTTTTGCCTCTCCTTCCTCCCTTGGTCTCCTACTGTCCCCCTGGCTGGAGTGCAGTGGTGTGATCTCGGCTCAATGTAGCCTCTACCTCCTGGGTTCAAGTGATTCTCCTGCCTCAGACTCCTGAGTAGCTGGGATTATAGACGCTCACCACCACGCCCAGCTAAAATTTGTATTTTTAGTAGAGACCGGGTTTCAACACGTTGGCCAGGATGGTCTCAAACTTCTGACCTCAAGTAGTTTGCCAGTTGAGACTCCCAAAATGCTGGGATTACAGGCGTGAGCCACTCAGCCCGGCCTATGCGCTGATCTTTCTCGTTTCCTTTCTTTTTGCTTTGGGTTTAATTTGCTCTTAAGGTGGAAGCTGAGATTTGAGGTCCCTCTTCGTTTCTAGCCTAGTGTAGTGCTATCATGTTCCCTCTAAGTAATGCTTTAGCCAAATTCCCCTGATTTTGACACGTTGTGTCCTGGCACTCCATCCAGAGGTTGCGTTTTCTCTTCATTGTGGGTCATTTGTTTTTGCCTCACTTCATGCATGGTCATTTTTTAACTGGTTGGTAGACACCGTCACATTTTTCTTGTTGGGTGCTGGATATCTTTGTTTTCCTGTATGCATTTTTGGGCTTTGGTCCGGGATACGGTTACTTTGTCACAGTCTGATCCTTTCCGGCCCTGCCTTTGGCTTTTCTCAGGTGGGGTTAGAGCTGCGTTTTGTAACAACTGCTCCCGCCGGTGAAGCAGGGCTGCGGGTGCCTCCTGAGAGCTGAGCCTGCAGTCCGGCTGAGGGAGGAGGCGCCCTCCCGCCCCGTGTGAACACGGGCTGGGCTTCCCTCTGCAGCCCCACTGGGCTCTCTCTAGGCCTCTGGAGGCTTCCTCACCCGCCCTTGCCGAGCGCGGCCTTTGCGGATCGCTGGAGCTGTGTCTGTGCAGCCCCCTCCTCCTCCAGGGACGCCGTGCCTGCCCTGCGGACTCGGCTTAGTCCCTCAACGTGGGGTTGAGCCCGTGGGGTCCAGCCCCGCCCGTGTCCCCACGCGCCCTGTGCTGTGGCCGAAGCTCGCTCTGCAGTGGGGATCACTGTTCCCTGCATCTGGTGTGCTGGGTTTTGAAAACGGGCGTCGCCAGAGTTTTGCGGGTTTTCGCCCACTTCTTTCGGCCGGGAGGATAGCTCTGGCCCGGGCTATCCATTTCGGTCGTTTCAGCCTCACGGCAGTGCAGTAGGCAGGGACTGCTCGTCCCCCCACGTGACACGGGAGAAGTCTTCCGCGGGCCGCGTTCAGTGACCTCCCCCGGCCGCACGCCGGCTTCGCGCAGCGCGCTGGGGGCCGCGCTCCGGCGCGGCGTCCGCCAGGGGGCAGCAGAGGCCCGGGATCGTTTGCACAACGCCCTGCTTTGCGATCGGGGCCTCGTTCTCCGTTCCGCGTGTTCGCTCCCATCCTGTCACTGCCCTTGTCTCCACTGCTGGTGACTGCTAGGCTCTAGGCTTGGTTGCCGCACAGTTTTGCGTCTTGGACGCAGGGCCGAGTCGCTTTTGGATGCTTTGTCCCGAGTCAGCTCCTGGCATCTGGCGTGTTTGCTCGGACTCGGGCCTCGCCTCCAACGCCTGCCCCCCTGGTTTGACTTTGTTCTCAAGCTGGTGTCCCTCGTGGTTCCAGCCTCAGGCATCACACCCCCCCGGAACGAGATAGAGACTCTTTCCAAACTCATCAAGGAGGAATCCTGGCTTCGCTGGGCGGACCCACCTTGGGACACAGGCAGTATCCTCCCCGGAAACCCAAAGTCGATGATTGCTGCAGCAAGGCTGGGGTCCTTGATCATTCCTGAACCAATGTCGTTTGCGCTCAGGGGATGAAATTCTACTGATTAGCCCAAACTAGTGGGATTTACCCCTGGAGTTGGGGTGGGGGACCAAATCCCTCAAATCACACCCACTGCACATTAGGGAAGGAGCGGAGCGTTAGGGAGCCTTCCCACAGTTTTCAGGAGGTTGTCAAAGACAGAAGCGCCCAGAGCCTCTGACCGTCAGGGCAGAACACTCAGGCCATGTGCTGATGAGCACTCCGTGTGCAGCCAGGTGGCCAGACGCTCACTGCACAGGCTCTGCCCTTTGAGGCAGAGGCAGTCTGTGAGTGCACAGGCTTGATCAGCTCTGCTTTGCCAGGCATGGATGGCAGGAGCTGGATCCGACACATTTGTAGACAGCCTAATTCATCTGCTGTCTCAAAATGAATTACTTATCCACCAGGCATTGTGTGAGGACTGAATACGTGCCAGCAGGACTTCCAAGAATGTCTTGTTTATTAGAGAGAGAAACGAGAAAACCAATAAATGCAATATAGCATGAGACATTCTGTGAGAAAGAAATGTATATGAAACTGAGGAAGCTTGAAGGGAGACCACCTTCTCCAGCCCAGGGAGGCTAAGACATGCAGTCAAGAGGAGGGTGCCCTCAGAAAGTAAGGCACATGGAGGAAAATGAAGTGGGTGTGGGAAAAGGACGTTCCTGTGTCCGGGGAAATAGATGCAAAGACACAGGCAAGTCAGAAAGCCTGTCACTTTCGGGGCAGCCTTTCTTTGTTTTTTAAGCAACTCAGGATTTTTACATTGGTTGAAGGTACTTGATTTTAAATCAGTGCTGACATTATGCTTAAGAAAAACAAAAGGTCAAAGAAACAGTATGGCAGGAGTAATTCAGGTGGTTACTTTGAACAGTTTCTACAGACATGAACTGCATGGTCACTTCCAGGAACACCACAAGCCCCAGGAACGCTCAGGTGCAGATGCAGCAGAGGCCTCCGCAAGGGGCGCGGCATGGTGGGGCCAAGTCCAGACCATGCGTGGTGCGCAAAAGCTCCAATTTCTTTGCTCTCTGGCCTAACTCACACTCATTGGCTAGGGCATAAAAAGGTCTGTAAAAGACCTTCACAAGCTAAAACCTGGTTATAGCTGAAATCTGGCTTGGCAGTTTGTGGATTTCCGGCTCCCCCTCCCTCCGCACTCACAATGACTGCAGAGTGGAAGGATTAATTAAACGCAGTTTCTCTGCATTTTGAAAAAGGAAATCTGTTTTCCTAGATCTTGATGGAATATACAAAAATGGTTTCATACCGTAAGCTACTTCTTTAAGCGGGCAGCTCAGGGAGACATTCTTTGAGAAAGAAATGCCAATTGGCTACTCTTGTAGAAACTTCCTGAACTACGATGAACCATCCTCTAAGCCTTTTTGACATCTGGAGCAGCCTCCTTCCTGCCACTGCCCTTTCGCTTGGCAGGAGCACAGACCCTAGAGGGACAAAGGGTGGCAGAAGTCACCAGAAGCTGTAACGGACTGCAGCTGCACAGAGACGTGCGCCTATTCGCACTCCTCAGCTCTGGGCTCCTGGTGGGCTTGGCATTGTACTCCAAGGAGGCTACGCAGCTTTGAGCCAGTGCTGACAGACATTTTAAATCAAATATAAATGGGTTTGAGCTGCGTACATTCTCTTTCTCTATGCTCATGGCATTAGAATCTCAAAGACTTCCCAATATTTTTTCATTTACTCATTCATTTATGCAAAAAGTATTTTTAGACCCTGTGCTGGGTACAATAGTATACAAAGCCAGATAGAACTGCTGTGTTCATAGGGCTTGGCCTCAAGCAGGAAGATCAAAACACAGGGTGCAGGGGGCATGAAGCCTGCTCACAAAAGCCTTCCTGAAGAAATGGGCGCTCAGCCTGAAGGCAGGAAGGCGGGGCCCTGGCGGAAGGCAGGGGGAGCCTGGAGCGAACAGAGCTCTGCTGGGGTTGTATGTGGAGGAGCCAGGCCTGCCCCGAGAGCCTGTGGTGTTCAGGAGCCTCTGAGCTATAGCTGGGACTGGCGAGCTTTGGTCAGTGTTCGTGGGAAAGCAGGGCCATTCCAGCTATTTCAAATAGAGAGAGATTTAATATGGGGAGCCCGGGACTTCTCAGACGTGGGAGGGAGTAGGGGAGTGGAGATCAGGAAGACTGCCTCACGACATGGAGAACAGAAATTGAAGGGAAACGGTCACCAGCAACCTCCGCAGCCTGCAGTGCCCAAGCAGGTCGCTCTCAGGGGAACACCTGGAGCTCCGAGAGCTGTGTGCTCCTGGAGGCCAGCCACCTGCAGTGACCATGGAGGCTTCTCAAAGGAAGCTCTGGGAGGCCAGCGAGAGCACGCCGCTGATGACTGTGGCTGCAGGAAGGAGAGAGACACTCCATCTGAAGCCCTAGAGTGTGGGCTACTCACGGGCGGAATCTGACCTGGCCTCTGGTAGGAGAGTGATTCTGTGGCCTCAGACATGTCCCTGAGAAGTAGAGGATGTGCAGCAGGCACCAGAAGATGCTGCTGGTGACGATGATCCAGCAAAATAGTTGGTGGAGAAGGAGCGGGGCCCCTTTCCTGCCTCTGCCACTTACTGGCTGCGTGCCTGTTTCTAGGCCTCAGTTTCCTCATCTGTAAAGTGGGGATGACAGTACTACCTGCTTCACGCGTCTTATAAAACGTTAGACAAGATAACGAGTAAAGTTTTTAGCATATTACTTTGTTTTGACAGTTTCTGCTTATTCATAGTGATTTTTTGGTTATTATATATTGAAAAGAAAGCTGAAAACCATTAAAGAATTTAAAAAACACCATCAAAATATGCTTATCTTAAAAAAAAAGTTGCAGTAGCTTTGGGACATCACCGGGAATGGCAGCCACATGGCTCCAGACTGACTGCTCTGTGGCTGGGACCGCCAGGGTGGGGCTGGGTTCAGCCCAGACTCATCCTGTGGGGCGTTCAGCCCCCATATCCTTATCAGGTCATTGTGAATCTCAGCACATTTCAGTGGGCTACGAGCACGATGCCTGCGGAGGGGTGGGTTGGCTCCCTCCACTTTGGCCCGAGGAGAGTTTGCCTTTCCCAGGACTCTGGCCAGTAGAGTTCAAGTGGTGTAATTTTCTTCGTCTCTGAACTGTTTCCAGGGGTTTGCAGAGCCTCCTCCTTCCTGGCTTCCTTCTCTGCCTCGGGGGTGCCTGTGGCCACCGGAGCCCTGAGCAGGGTTTGCACTCCCAGTCCGGGGATAGTAGCCATGAACTTCCAGGGGGACCTGTCTGATGGGAGCAGCCGCCAAGCAAGGGTGGGAACGGCAGAGAGAACCCCGAACCCAGCAGGTGTGACATCCGGGTGGGCCAGATGAGCAGGGGTCCAAGGTCAGGGTTCACAGGCCCAGTGAGAAACTTTCACTTGGAAACCTAAAAAAGGAATCGGCACCGAGGGACCTAACCACACAGACACTGAAGGCCCAGACAACAGGCTCAGGCCGGCGCGTTGCTGCTGGAGGTCATGAAGCTCTGAATGCTGCTTGAGCCTCCAGGTCCCGGGGCCTGAGCCTTCGGGACCAAGGTCTGGAGCTCCTGCCCTACTACCAAAGGTGCTGCTGTAAACACTCTTCCTGTTTTAACTGTTTAATCCCACACCAACTCTAGGAGGCAGGTGCTATTTAATATCATCTCCAGTTACCAAGAAGAAACTGAGGTTCAGAAAGGGAAAGGCCCCTGCCCAAGGTCACACAGCCTGTGAACTACTGGACCCGGACCCGGGCAGCCTGGCTCTGAAGGATGTGTCAGGCGCTGAGGTCCCAGCCTCTGTGCACGTTCTCATTCCCGTGGCCTGAAGCTCATCCTCGGGTCAGCTGGGAGACTGTGCAGCCCTCTTCGAAGGCCCATCTGCAGAATTTGTGAGGCTTTGAACCAGGCGTCCCCAAACTTTTTACACAGAGGGCCAGTTCACTGTCCCTCAGACTGTTGGAGGGCCGCCACATACTGTGCTCCTCTCACTGACCACGAATGAAAGAGGTGCCCCTTCCTGAAGTGCGGCGGGGGGCCGGATAAATGGCCTCAGGGGGCCGTAGTTTGGGGACACCTGCTTTGAACCATTCGTCGATTGTAGAAGACAGCCCAGAGAGAAGGGAGATGGTTCTGTATGAAAGACTGTGATAGGACAGTCAGCAGGAGCCTAGCCCAGCGCTGAGTGTGTGTGTGTGTGTGTGTGTGTGTGTGTGTGTGTGTGTACACTCAGAAAAAGGCAAGTTTCTACTGAGGCAAAGAATAGATAGAAATGCAAATGTGCTGAGTATCCTTCGACAAAATAAGTTCTTTCTATTATTCATTTTTTCTTTACCATTTTATTTAATGGATGCAACATTGCCCCGAGGGAATATGTGGAAATTAAATCTCTGTGTTTTGGAGTTTTTTTGGTATTTTTTTTTTTCTTTTTGAGACTAAATCTCGCTCTTGTTGCCCATGCTGGAGTGCAATGGCGCAATCTCGGTTAACCGTAACCTCTGCCTCCCAGGTTCAAGCGATTCTCCTGCCTCAGTCTCCTGAGTAGCTGGGATTTCAGCCATGCACCACCATGCCTGGCTAATTTTTTGCATTTTTAGTAGAGGTGGGGTTTCTCCATGTTGGGCAGGCTGGTCTCAAACTCCTGACCTCAGGTGATTCACCCGACTTGGCCTCCCAAAGTGCTGGGATTACAGGCGTGAGCCACCATGCCTGGCCTCTGGCATTTTTAAATCAGGAAAGTACTAGTTATAGCTACATGCTCAGACACACACGCACACTCTCTGCGTGCACGCATGTGCGTGCACACACACACACACACACACACACACACACACACGGGGAGGGTTGGAGACAGCAGACAATGGCACCTAGCCCAGCAGGGTCCCCTGGATGGGAAGGCAAACACAGTGTGTCAATCACTTAGAGGGGCAGAGGTGGGATAGAGGGAAAGCTCCCAGCCCCTGAACATGGTGGGACTGGTCAGGAGTAACCGTCATCCCTGTCACCTTCCTATAAGCTCCATACTAAGTGGAAGTCAGGAAGGTTAGGGTCCTGCTGCTCATCTATAAATGAAGTATGATGATGACAGTGATGGGACTAAGTCACACTCAGATTGAGTTGTCCAGTACCCACGACACAGACACTGCAAGGAGAACAGTCCCTCTAAATGTTAGGGACAGCAGCCTCTGTCCCAGGGCACCTGTGAGAGTTGGAAGTGGTGCCCGGTGGATGGCCCTGTGTGGAAGACACTGGTGGGAACCACGTCTGTGGCTGGTCCATGTGCAGCACACAGAGAAGGATGGCTGCCTGGGCATCACTTATGGCTGTGACGGCCACAGCATGCTTGGCTTCCCTCACAGGAGACCTGCAAGGCCATTCACAGATGGCGATCAATTTAGTGGCTCAGGGTGCCGGGATGGAAGGGCCGGGGGAGTCCGTCAGTGATGACCCTTCCCTCCGCGTGGTCCCAGGCCCCAGCCTCTCTCCTCCTACCAGGCCTAGCGACTGACACCCATCTTTTCTCCCCAGCACTCTTCTCTTTCTAATCTGTGAAAGAAAAAGTAGTCCCCACTTCCCTGGGGACTTGCCGTTAGAATTCTAAATTGTTTTACCACAACTCGGCTCTGGTAAATTCCAAGTTTTGACTTTTCTCACTATTGTTTAATATGTGAATTTCAAGACCCAGTTTGGAGAAGAACTGAATATTGAGGGTTTTATTCCCCTGTGTTCCTGCTACTTTTCTCCTAATTCTCCTTCCTGCAGAACAGGCTAGAGGGTGAGTCATTGTCTTAGCTTGAGTTTCTGTAACAAACATGCCTCCAGCTGGGAGGCTTAAACAGCAGACATTTATTTCTCAGAGTTCTGGAGCTGGGAAGTCCAGGATCAAGGCACCGGCAGATGTGGTGTCTCGTGGGAGCCCTTTTCCCAGTCTGGGACGGCACCTTGCTGTGTTCTCACGTGGGGGAGAGCAGAGAGGTAGGGAGAAAGCTCTCTCAGATCTCTTCTCACAGGAGCACTAATCCCATCATGAGAGCTCCACGCACACCTCGTCACCTCCTGAAGTCCTCACCTCCAAATACCATTACACTGGGGTTATGCTTCAGCAGATCAACTCCAGGAGGACACAGACATTCAGCCCATAGCATTCATGTACCAGAAGTTGTGTTAAATAAATACACAAAATAACATTTCTGTCTATCACCATCCTCCTCCTTTTTGACTGTTAGCTGGGCTGTCCAGCACCTCGAGGATGGTGGGTTTGCTGTCATTTCCTGGCAGACAATGGGAGCCTTGATGATGCGCTCAGAGGGAAAGCGGCCCTGACTCTGTCTTTTAAGCCCTTGACCCTCTGGACTTTAGTGCCAGGCTCAGGGCAGTTATCAGGACCCCACGACTAGTCAACTCCCCCGATTCTTCCCAAGGATGTTTACAAACCAACTTACACCAGCGATAGCTTTTTGAAACTCTCATGAAGAATTCCCACAGTCTACCCATAACTTTTGCTTGCTACAGAGTTCATAATGGCCCAGACCCCTGTCCGCAGCCATGCCATCACTAGCGTCTTTATACGCATAGAGAAGATAGTAAAACCTTGCCCTGCTGAATTCGTGGGATTCTTTTAAGAGCCCAGCCGTGGTAGATGGGAAGTTCTTTGTAAACGGAACCGCGCTGGGATCACCGGCCTTTTTATTCAGGGTCCTGACTTTCCCCTCCCGGCCTTGCCGTCCCCGTGCAGTGCAGTGCGCTCTACTGACCCTAGGTGGCAGCAGCTCCCCGGGTCTCAGCGAGGGAGGCTCGCTCCGGATGGAGGCTGAGGTCAGGGTGCAGCCTAATTAGCTGAACAGTTTGCAGCCCTGCGCAGCAAAGAAACCCTTGGGGGTGCGGGAAGAGTGTGACTCACATTCCTGTTTCCTGATAAAGGAGAATGTTTTGAGAGTCATTCTAGCGCTGCAGCCTGGGGTCACACCATCCAGACACTTGGCTTCTCTTCCTTCCCCGTCATCCCTCAAGACCTTTTTTTTTTTTTAAAATCCTCACTCCCCCCAGGCCCCCTCGAATGTACCAATAGTCTCAGTCAGAAAGAGGGCTCAAGAGTCTGCCTGAATAAAGAATCTTCTGTGTCCACCAGCTCAGTGTGAGCCTCCCTGTCCACACCCGGGCCTGGCCAGACCCAGGGGTTTTCTTAACAGATGCGTGAAACGTCAGCATCGAAAGGGCAGGGCAGAGCATCTCGTCTAATGGGCATTTGACGGGGGTAAACTGTGCCTGAGAACCCAAGAGAGGCAGAGAGGAAGTGAGCATTTTCTGATCACCTGCAGCGTGCAAGCCCTGCGTGAGATGTTGGTACACCTGCTCATATGGTATAGGTGAGGGAGGTGGGTTTCAAGTAAAAAAATGGCTGCACAAGAGAACACAGGTAGCTTTAAGATGAGAGTAGCTCAGCTCATTCATGGATTTCTTTTTCCCACAAATGTTTACTTTGGTCTGTGTCACTGCCCAGGCCTGGGGGCACCTCAGTTGACCCCTGTAAGGCTGGAGGCTCTAGCTCAGGCCCCCTGTCATGGCTCTGGTGGCTCAAGGGTGCATCTGGTCCCATAATACCTCCCAGGGACATCTGCCACGCCTTTCAGACGGTACCATTCCTCACCTCCCTCGTGTGCTGGTTCCTCTCCTGACCTCGGTTCTTCAGCCTGAGCTCATCTCTTCCTGCCCGGAGGTGGTGCTGGCTGAGTCCCCATGGCTTTGCCTTGGAAAATATGACAATGGCTGAAAATGTTTGATGACAGAACTGTTCTTTCATGGGGCCCCAAAAGAACATGTGGCCTTCTGATAATGCCATGGATGGTGCAGGCTTGGGGAAGGAGGCCTCTTGCAGGACCAACCCTGCAGATGCTGTAGCACCACTGACCCCTTGAGCATACATATGCTGCCGACTACCTCTTGGCCTGAGAAACTTCACGCACTGACATCTTTCCCAGGGCACCGTTGTCCCCTTGGAATCTGGTTTATCTCCAGACAGAAAAACACATGGTTCCCGTTTTCCTCAGGCAGCTCCTGGTTCCATGCTGGTCATTGCATGGAAGCTTGATAGGGGCCTAATTCTGCACATCTGAACGAGAGCACAGGGCCCTCAGGAGATCTGCCCCAAATGCAAAGTGCTTGTCACATTACAGGCAATCAACAGAAGGAAGCTGTCTCATGGTTTCAGCATGGGTTTACAATGTATCTTGTAAACACACGTTGGATCTCCTAACAAAGGCTCTGTAGAGTTTGAGACCTGGGAGGGATCTAGTTTGGCTTCTGATGGTGGAACGTCAGGCATCAATGTGACAAGGCGCTTTGGGCAAGGGGGCTTGTTCTCCTCACCTCTAAGAGAGATGATGGCCATCTTTGATGTTCATCATTCATTTGCCTACTTCAGTCTGTTGGCTGAGCCTGGAATGACACCACGCGCTGGAGACAGTGTGATGATCAGAACCAGACATTGCTCCTGACCTGGCACTTTGTTGTCTGATGGAAAGCAGGGAAGGAAAGAAGAGAATAGGAGGCTGAGAGGTGAGGCTGGACAATGCAAGGCTTTCCACGTGAGGGATTTGCACCTTTAGCTCAAAAGCAATGTGGAGTGTTTGAAGGGATTTCAGGAGGTGAGTGATACAGTCAGGTTTGCATTTCACTATTGAGTGGGTGAATTGGAGGGGGCCTCCAGACCTGGGGGCGTGGGGAATATTGGTCCAGGCAAGGATGGTGGCATACAGGGTTAAGGCAGTGAGGTGGAGATGGAAAGAGTGAATAGATGTGAGAGATGTTTAAGGGGATGTAAGCACAACCTGCTCCCACCAGAGAATCTGTGCAACCAGTGGCAAAGTCAGCTCAACAGATTGCGTACTGGTTCTGGGATCCTGCTCTTTAACCTCTTTATTGTATAAGAGATATACTTGTAGGTCTGAGGGCAAAGGAACTTCTGTGGGCCCACAGCAAGTGAGATGAAGAGCCAGGGCCGAGACTGGCGTGAATGCGTGGGAACCACACTGGGCACTCACAACAAAGCCAGCTCTGGACTAGGCCCTCCCTAGGACTCTCTCTAGAGAGACTCGGGTTCTCTCCTTTCCTCTCCCTGGAGCAAGCCCCATCACCCTATCAGGGAGAGGAAAGGAGTGGACCCAGGTCTCCAGCCTCCAGAGGCATCTGCTTTCAAAGGGACCTGGGGAGCGAGGAAGAGCACAGGAGCAAGGAGTGGGGGCTCCGCTCAGGCCCTGCCCCTTCTTTCACGGTGTCTTCAGCACATCTTTCAGCAAAGGATGTGACAGGCAGCAGGGTGGGGACTTCGAGAACAACCAGGCATTTGATGCTTCTGGGGGCAGGGCAGATAATGAGATGCAGGCATGAGCCCAGGGGGCTGTTGGCAGTCCGGTCTGCCCTTCTTGGCACTGAGGCCAGACTTAAAGGTCAGGAGAACGTCAGACCCTCTCATCTGGGGCTCTCCTGGAGGCCCCTCCCCTCCATGCTCTTCTTCCAGCCCCTGAATGCTTCTGCCACACCAGCTTCAATGCCTCTATTGTGGTGGCAGCTGCAGTGCTGGGGGCTCTGGCCCTCTCTCCCTCTTCTCCCCTCCTGCAGGCCCCCAGTGGTGGGGAGGTGAGCAGCTTCTTCCTGTTTTCTGTACCCCCAGGCCCAGAATGCTTGGTTTCTGGTCCCCAAGGACCACCCCCACCCGCCCCAGCTCCTTCCCTCTTTACACTCCTTCCAGGCAGGTGGCTGCTGGTGACCCGGCTCCAGCTCCCTCTCCTGCCCTTTCTGAGAGAATGCCCTGAGTGACACAGAAAAGTAGCCCCCAGCAGGTGGACTCCTGGGGCTGCTGAGACCCACTCTCTCCCTCCACAGGAGATTCCTGTCTGCAGATCCTGGTTTTCCTGCAGGATCCACACTGGAGGGAGGGAAAGGGTAGACCCTGGGGACGAGTTCTGTGCTTTCGGCGATGGCATTTAGATTCAAGGAGAGAAATGAAGAGAGAGGGAGTGATTGCACAAAAGCGATTTTAAAGAAGTCAACTTTATTCTGTTATTCTCCAGGTGGGTACACCAACCGTGACAAAATCCAACTTCGGGGTCATACGATTTGAATGGAGCTTTCACTTTGGTATGAGACTTAAACAAGTGGCCTCTCTTTTCCGACTTGGACTTCCCTATTTGTTAGCAGGGTCTCATGCTTCTCCCAGCTCTGGGGGTTGCTGTGGGTCCCAGGACACCTAGGAGCAAACTCAAGAATGAATGACTCGGGCCACGTCAGTGCTTTGTTCAGGCTGCTCCTCCCCGCCCCTGCCCGCCATCACAGCACCATTGAGTTTAAATGGACAAAGCAAGGATTTAAATTAAACAGGCAAAAATTTCATGAAGAGTTGGGCATTTGAGCTGGGAAACAGCTAGCCTGAAGGGCTGGCAGCCCTGGAAGTGCAGCCAGCTGGCCCCTCAGACGTGCTGAGCCAGTGCAAAGCTTGACACACTGGAAAGACAGTTGCTTTCTCTCCCCTGGTCTGAGCTGACAGCAAACTCCAGAGAGGCGGTGGGCATGCGGAGGGCGTGGGAGCACTTATGTTAGGGCCCTGAGCCGGAGGCAGTGGCGCACACTGGAGCAGAACCAGGTCTCCACAGGGCTTTCCCCGGCCCTGGGTATGAGCTCTTCCAAAGACCCAGAGTGGGCAGCCAGCCTGCAGTGGCCAAGTCCAGCCCTGGGGTACACTGCCCCACCACCCCCATAAGGCCACCCCTCAATGCTTGGCAACTGTGGACTTCCTTGGGGTGTCCTGGGAATCTACCACCTTAACCTGATGCCAGCTCCTGGGGAGAGCCAGGCAGTGCCCTCACTGCCGGTGGAGGAGAGTCTATGCTCAGGGGCACACTGATGCCAGGAGCCCTTCTGGAGCAATGAGGAGTCAGAGAGCAGGTCCAATGCTGTGAATCAGAAACCCCAGCTGAGGAAGGGGCTGGGGACAGCGTTAGCTAGTATCTTGCCAGTCCATCCTGTCCTCCAGCTGGAGTCTTCAGAAACCCTTTGTGCTGCCAGAGGAGGCATCTCAAGGGATGCCCCAGCTCCTCTTCACTCTTTATAAGCTGCTGTGAAAAGATCAGGCGGCTGGCCGAGGCCATGCAGGGACTGTGGGAATGGCTGGGGCGGGCTGTCCAGCTCACTGGGCCCCTCTGGTCCCCACCTAACTCCACCTCCTGGCATTGGGTGAGGTGCTGACATGGGGTACAGAGCTGCAGTAATGGGGCTGGACGTGTACTTGATACACTGTGCGTGGACACTAGAGGCAGGGTGGACTGCGCCGTGAGTTGATGCGTGAGGCTTTAGTAACTGCTGTGCAGGAGAGGGCACTGTGTGTATGGAGAGGGGAGGCGGGGGTGGAGAAGCTCTTTGAGTCCAGGCTGAATGAGCCTGGCAAGGAAGCAGAGACTGCCAAGGGCACGCATCGCGCTATTTCAGGATCACTAGGAAGGCCTGGAGACCACAAATAGTTCCCCTCCAGGTCCACAGATGTTGAGAGTTTCAGCATAGCTGTTGCTTTTATTTGGCTTAAAGTGCTGCCTCTATGGTAGATCCTACCCAAGGCCACTCCCTCCCCTATGCTGTTAGCTGAGCTACATATACATTCAGGCATAAGGTGCTCAGGCTGCAATATGCATGGGGGATGCTGGGCCCCTCCAGGGCTGAAGGCTCAAGGGCTAACTCCAGCCTAATAATCATGGTCATTCAGTTTTTGTGGCTAGTGATTGCTTTACTAAGGGGCAGGGATATAACCTTGGTTACTGAGGCTTGAAAGGACGTTTACCTGGAATGTTCTCAAAAGGGTGGGGGTGAGAACTCCTATTTCTGGTTTGGCTGAATCTCTTCATGTCTGCGTGTGATGTCTGGGACTGTGGCAGCTGTTTTGTAAGCATGAAGCAACAAGTTTGAGGATATTCTTATTAATCATCCATCTCACTTAATTCTATTACAAATTAAAGTTTTGTGAATGCTATCTGATAGAAACTAAATCATCTAGTATCCTATGTGCAAGAGAGGATAAGAAAATTCATTTCATGTAATTTCAGCACTTTGGGAGGCCCAGGTGGGAGGATCATGAGGTCAGGAGTTTGAGACCAGCCTGGCCAACACAGTGAAACCCTGTCTCTACTAAAAAATACAAAAATTAGCTGGGCCTATAATCTCAACTACTCGGGAAGCTGAGGCAGGAGAATCACTTGAGCCTGGGAGGCAGAGGTTGCAGTGAACTGAGATTGCTCCCCTGGACTCCAGCCTGGGCAACAAAGCTAGACTCCATGTCAAAAAAACAAAAAACAAAAGGAAAGCTCATTTGAGGCTGGGCATGGTGGCTCGTACCTGTAATCCCAGCACTTTGGGAGGCCGAGGTGGGTGGATCTCTGGAGCTCAAGAGTTCTAAACCACCCTGGGCAACATGACGAAACTTGTCTCTACTAAAATACAAAAACCTAGCTGACTGTGGTGGTATATGCCTGTGGTACCAGCTACTCAGGAGGCTGAGGCATGAGTGTCGCTTGAGCCCTGGGGGCAGAGGTTGCAGTGAGCCCAGATTGCACTGCTGCACTCCAGCTTGGGCTACACAGTGAGACTCTGTCTTAAAGAAAAAAGAAAGCAAGCTCATTTTAACTTTCCAAACTGCTTTTCAGTCAAGCACGTGAGAATTGAAAACAGCAGCTGCATGAGGTGTTTAGAAATGATCTGCTTCCTACTGAGGGACTCCTGGCTCACCTCTATTCCTGGCACTGTTGTTCTCATTGCTATGTACTAGTCACAACTTCCTCCTCCTGGAAGTTGAGGAGTGTGTTGAATCCAGGATGAGCTTCCTTATTTTAAGGTGGCTTTCACTGCAGTGATCTCTTTATTTGGACTTGTTATTGGTTAAATCATTGGAGCTATTCTGGTAAGTGTCCATAGACATGGGCTGGAGGGGATGGATATTTTAGCTGCCTTTAAATTCTCACATGGTTAAGGGAAGCTTATTTTTCTGAGGCAAAGAGAAAGAGACATAGGAAAAATCTATCAGGTCATATTTAATGCTGAAAAATTCTGACGCAGTTTGACTTCATGGTGCTAAATGACAGATTTAAATGGCACTGATGCACATGGGTCTGAAACTCAAACTGTCTCTATTCCTGGAAAATTAACATGCATCTTTAGAGGCATCATCTGTCCTCACACCCGGGAAGACAAGAATGACCTATCTAAAGTAGCACACAGTGGGATAACCAGGAAAGCCACAGGAGGGCCAGAGTATCAGCTGGTGGAGTGAAAGCCACTTCAAGTGGTTAGAACTTAGTTACCAGAGTATCATCTCTTGGATGAGAGACGTCTAAGTCCAGAAGAGCAAATGCCAGAGGAGAAGCCCATCCATCCACCCACCCATCCAGGTAAACCTGAGGGGATCCACAGACCAACAAGAGGCAGCAGCATGTTTTCCCGCACAGAGAAGCTGGGGTCAAGACTTAAGCCAGTCAAGCAGCCTGAAGGTCTGAAGTGTCAAACTGGGGGAAGAAGGAAAATGTGGCAAAGACAAGGGAAAAACTCGAGGGCCCTCGGCCTCTGGTGGAGGGAAATGAAAAGGGGAGAGGGAGCGGGTGCTGAAAGCCTTCTTCTTCTTCTTTTTTTTAATCCTAAGAATATGTATGCATTTTATTTATTTATTTATTTTTTATTGCATTTTAGGTTTTGGGGTACATGTGAAGAACATGCAAGATTGTTGCATAGGTACACACATGGCAGTGTGGTTTTCTGCCTTCCATCCCCTCACCTGTATCTGTCATTTCTCCCCATGCTATCTCTTCCCACCTCCCCACCCCCCATCCCTCCCCCATTTCCCCCCAACGGACCTCAGTGTGTAGTGCTCCCCTCCCTGTGTCCATGTGTTCTCATTGTTCAACACCCGCCTATGAGTGAGAACATGTGGTGTTTGATTTTCTGCTCTTGTGTCAGTTTGCTGAGAATGATGGTTTCCAGGTTCATCCATGTCCCTACAAAGGACGTGAACTCATCGTTTTTGATGGCTGCGTAATATTCCATGGTGTATATAAATATACCACATTTTCCCTATCCAGTCTATCATCGTTGGGCATTTGGGTTGGTTCCAGGTCTTTGCTATTGTAAACAGTGCTGCAATGAACATTCGTGTGCATGTGTCCTTATAGTAGAATGATTTATAATCCTTTGGCTATATACCCAGTAAATGGGATTTCTGTTTTTAGGTCATTGAGGAATCGCCACACTGTCTTCCACAATGGTTGAATTAATTTACATTCCCACCAAAAGCGTAAAAGTGTTCCTATTTCTCCACATCCTCTCCAGCATCTGTTGTTTCCAGATTTTTTAATGATCACCATTCTAACTGGTGTGAGATGGTATCTCAATGTGGTTTTGATTTGCATTTCTCTAATGACCAGTGATGATGAGCATTTTTTCATATGTTTGTTGGCCTTCTGTATGTCTTCTTTTGTAAAGTATCTGTTCATATCCTTCGCTCATTTTTGAATGGGGTTGTTTGTTTTTTTCTTGTAGATCTGTTTTAGTTCTTTGTAAATTCTGGATATCAGCCCCTAGTCAGATGGGTAGATTGCAAAAATTTTTTCCCATTCTGTTGGTTGCTGATTCACTCTACTGACTGTTTCTTTTGCCGTGAAGAAGCTGAAAGCCTTCTTAGCCCTGGCCATCCTGGAATGTCCCCTCATCTGGGGTGAGGACAGCTCCTTGCTCTGAATCAGATCCCGGCGTCTTCTGCACTAGGACCCCAGCCAGTCCCAGCTCACACCAACAGCCATCATCTCTTTTGTTTCTCATCTCCACATTTTCTTATATGCCATGTGTTCTTTAAACAACTCTTTCTAAAGATTTTCTGTCTTCAGAGAATGCTGCTTGAATGTTGCTAGAGTTTTTATTCATTTCTTTTTTAATGTGATATATTAACAGAATGTCTTATAGGAGGGCAATGAAGGATGAGGGAACAAGGGAGCGACAGAGAAATGAGAAATGTTTGAAAGGGATTAAAAAAACCTCCCAAATTCAGCTAAAAATCTTTGTGTTTATGAATGCAGCATTGACACTAAGGGAAGGATACAAGATCTGAATAAATGAAGAGAACAACCATGTTCCTGAATGCGAAGACTCAATAGTGAAGACACTGGTTTTCCCCAAATCAGTGGATGTTATTTTGTCTCATTGCTAATCCAGTGCTTCTTCTCCTGGTTTCTTCTTCTAGGTCATTATTTATATGAAAACTTACTCAAATACTGTATCTTTATATATTTATTAGTTATCAGTACCTTTTACTATGAATCTAATGTTCATACAGTTTTCTTATATGTTTATATTGTTTGTCTTATTTATTTTTTGTAGGATTTCTGTATATATTCTGGGAATTATTACTGTTCATTCTTTGTTAATAATGCTGCAAACATTTTCCCTGCCTATAACTTATCTTTATACTTTGTTCGTGGTGTCTTCTGCCATAGAGAACTTTTAAGTTTTATCTGGGTTCAAGTGATTCTCATGCCTCAGCCTCCTGAGTAGCTGGAATTACAGGCATGCACCACCATATCTGGCTAATTTTTGTGTTTTTAATAGAGACAGGATTTCGCCATGTTGGCCAGGCTGGTCTCGAACTCCTGACCTCAAGTAATCTACCTGCCTTGGCCTCCCAGAGTGCTGGGATTACAGGTGTGGGCCACCATGCCTAATCATTTCCTTCTTCTTATTTGTAATTCCTCAACAATGTGCCTTATTCAGCAAGGATTCTTCCACCTTTATGTTTATATTAAAAAAATTCCTATATATATACTTTTATTCTACTGGAAGTTTTATGTTTATCCTTTTATTCCAGCTAGAATTCACATTTGCATATAGGTCAAAGAGGGACCTGACTTTATTTTTTCTTCTAATTGTATTGCTGGCTGTATAGAAGTTTATTTATTTATTAATCATAATTCATCCTTTCCCCAGAGTTTTGATATACCATTTAAAAAATACACTATATATGGACCCATTTCTACTCTTTTTCTGCTTCATTGGTTACTTAACAATTCCTCCATCAGTATCGTTTCAAAATATATTCTGCTATCTGAAACAGCAAGCCACTTTTCACAATTCTTTTTACTCAAAATGTTATTGGTTATTCGTATGTGTTTTCTGGAAGAACTTTAGAATCAGCTTGTCACATTTCATAAATCATCCTTTGAGAATCTTGATTTGAGAGTAATAAATCTCCTAACTGATTTGGTACAACTGATAATTTTACAGTATGGGGGATTATCAGCCAAAAACATGATTTGTCTTGATTCAGATACTTTATATTTTTCAAGAATATATGATTGTTTTATTTACATATGCCATAAACATTTCTTATCAGCTTTTAGGAGTCTTGTGAGCTTATGAAATTTTTAAAGGAGGACTTTTTTTCTATTTTTTTTTAATTACAAAAGTATTGATTTCTGTATGGCATTCTTATTAATCATCCATCTCACTGAATTCTATTACAGTTTTATTTAGTAAGTTATATGTCTTGTTATTCTAGGTACATAATCTTTTCATGAAAACATAGTTTTCTCTTTTGTTTTCAAAAATCATAGCTTTGCTTTCTTTTTCTTAACTTATTCTATTAGCTGAAACCTCTGTGCAATGCCACATGGTAGCAGTGATTTAAGAATTATCTTATGCCTGACTTTGTCATATTTTCTAACCCCTACAAACTGAACCAATATTCAATCATTTTGGTTATAGTTCCATCTTACTTGCTGCTTCTTGTCAGTTTTAGCCTGTTTATAAAATAAGGACCTTGAATTCATTGATCTCTTATTTTCCTTCCAGTTCATATATTCTTTTATTACGTGATTTAACATATAGGCATGACAACTAAGATTAGCTTTTAAAAGTGAAAACAGCAACAAAATGGACCTAATTGATTTATAACAAAATAGAGTCTAGTTGACATCAAGGTTACGATTTACCTACAATTTTTGAAAAGTCAGGAAAACCTGCCAGTTGGAGACGTAAATCCCAAGAGAGATCTTCACCCTTCTTGAAGGCTCATATACCAGAGAAACTAATTATTTGAACAAGAGACTTTTCATCTCCAATATTCAGTTGTGCTAAATTGGCTAAAAATGGTGCATACTGAACACCACAAGTATTCATACGCAACCTACATTACCTTCTTTGACTTTTCCCATTCAAATCTTTTATAAGGGACAGAGAAGAGAAATTGGAGATAATTTGATGGTTGTGCTAACAAAACATAAGGTATCACAAGATGCAGTTCAAGTTTAGCCTTTGGTTTCTGTCTTTTGAAAGTCAGCCATAATTCTCTGGCCAAATTGTCTGAAAAAGGATCCTAAGGGGTGTCAGAGAAAATGAAGCAGATCAGAGAGTTATGGGGCCTCCATCCACTCAGGAGAAAGCTAAGGGGCCTTGCAGGAGACAGTGATGGATTCAAGCCATAGGAAAAAGCATACATCGAGGGCCTCCACCTCATCCCTATCTTTGGAGGATGTGTATAATTTATAGAGTGTTTAAATTAGACAAATGGCCCAATCAATTTAGAATAAGGGACAGGAAACAAATGTTTATTTTGCATTAAACTGAACTTCACCAGGATAAAAACGCTTATGATCTTCTGAGTTATGGTGCTTGGGTTCTCTGTAAAAGTGCACCTAATTACTGGGATTGCTTCTTTGCACAAAGGCGATCCATTATGGAATACACTGTCTCCATAAAGAACAGGGGATACGCTAAGCAGCTCAAGCTAAGTGGTAATTTATATCATTGTTTATAGAAAGAAAGAGCAAGAGCAGACAGGAGGGCAAGGCGACAGCAGGAGAATGAGAAAGAAACCTGAAGAAAAGACGTTTTAGTGGAGATGGAAAGGCTTGAAGCATACTGCAGAAAACGACCTCAGCCTTCTGTGCGGAGGATTTGTGCTGGGAGGTAGGGAAAGAGAGGGACTTCAGAGATTTGAGCAGTTCAGTTTCCTTTGCATTTCTTACATCTGAGCAGGTGACCGGAGTGAACACTCGGAAGCCACAGTGGAGCCTTCTGCTTAGGGCCTTTTTCTGGGAAGCAGATCAATTAACTGAAAAACAATCTGTGAATGGCTAGTTTATTGAGAAGTGACCCAAACTCCAAATCACGCAAAAACCTGCTCACTGATTTATTGAAGATTTTATTCCAAGGTCTACTTCCCCCTGCATTTGAGGCTGCCACGTCATATGTGAATGTTGGGCTTTCCCCTAAAGGTAGTTTTACTGTCGTGCCTTTTTTGTGGATCTCTGTCCTGACCCTGTATGTGGCCTTTGCCCAGGCCCCCTGCCTCTGCCCTGGCCTCTGCAAAGCTGCTGCAGCAACCTCCCTCATGCTGTTGAAGATACTCATCTGACGTCTATCGTGAATTGGCTGGAGCCCTTCTACAGGTTTGTCAGAGCTCCTCCGCATCCAGGCCGACGGTCCCTGCCATGCTCCCATGTGCTGTTCTCTGCCACCCACCTGAGCCCAGCTAGAGTCAGTGGGGAAGTGGAGGAGCCCCATCAAAACAGTGTGGCCACCCCATCCACCCTCCAAGTGTGCAGTTGACGACCAGGCAGCCGTTAGACCCAAATGCAGCCCCACAGCGTAGAGGCGAATGCAAAGGTAACACATCTTTTCATTCTCCTTCCATTTGAGGCCCTGCAGAGCCTGGCGTCTGTCTTCATCATTGTGGCACCCTCAGACTCTTTCTTGTTCCTGGAGCAAGCTGCGTTCTCTGGAGCACTGTCTGTGTGGGCAGTGCCTCAGCCTTTCTTCACCATTGCTGGCCATCCCTTCCTGTCCTAACACTTCAAATGCATCTTTCCATGTGTCCTTCCTGAGCATCCCTAGCAGCTGCACGTTCTCGTTTCAGTCTCTGCCTTTCCACAGCTCCTCCAAGATTCCTGTACTGCAGAGCACAGCACCACCTTGCAGGAACCGCCCAGAGGACTGTGAGGTCCATGAAGCAAGGGGCTGCATCTTACTCTCCTTGGTGTCTGTATGGCCTAGCAGTGTGCCTGGGCCAGGTAAGTCTTCCATGTGGGTGCTGAGTGATCAATGGACAACAAAACCAAGCAGTGATGGGCCTGAGAGATGAGTTTCCTGGACCACTGGGGGTGTCTTAATATACTGAGTTTTAATGTGCTGAGTAATAAAAAATGCCAGGGAACCTGAGAGAGGATAGAAAGGAGGTTGAGGGTCTCCATGAGGTCTGAGTTTCTTCCAACCTGGTGTATCCAGAGTGGGGAATGAATCTTCAAATGCCTAGAGCCCACTGTCTGTACCCTCCAGTTATACTCCAGGACCAACTCCCAACTGGTAATTCCCTTGGTAAATACAAGCAAGGATCTCCAATTTATTTTTAGATGACAAACTTAGTGGTTAAAAGCACATGCTGTACACCAGCACGGTACAATAAAATGTTCTGCAACAATGGAAATGTCCTGTATTCACTCTCCAATATAGCTTCCGCTGGCCACACTGAGCACGTGAAATGTGAATAGCACAAACTGAGAAACTGAATGTTTTATTTTAAAAAAGTTTTAATGAATTTTGTCCACTGTCTTGGATAGTACAGTGAGAAGCAAAGCATACGGATTCAAACCTGACTCTATCAAATGTATACTGGGCGGTTTGCCCCATGTCCCATTTCTTCATTTATTAAAGATAATAGTATACATACTCTTGATTTTTGTGATGATAAAATTAATTATTAATGTGCTTTGGTTATCTATTGCTACATGACAAATCACTTCAAATGTTGTGGGTTTAAAATACTGGGAGAAATTGATGACCTTTCATGGTTTCTGTGGGTCAGGGATGTGGCTGCAGCCATGTGGCCTTCTCTTCCACAGTGGCTCAGTCACATGGCTGGCAGGTGGTGCAGTGGCCTCTGAGCGTCCTTCAAGCACAGCAGCTGGCTTTCCCAAAAGCAAGCCACCGGGAGAGCAGGAGAAGCTGCAATGGCTGTGATATTGTGGCCTCGGAAGCCACTCACTCTCACACTGAATGAGCACCCTCGAGGGCCGTCTCAGAGGCAGCTTGCACAGTTAACACAGAGGCCAGGCCCGAAGAAGCCCTGAGCAGACAAAGCTTGGTAAGCCTACTAAGTGACCTTAACCTCAGTTGCTTTGCAAACATTTCAGAGACTTAACTTGAGCTATTTCTTGTAAATATCTATTTTAAAGAAAAATAGAACATAATCTCAACCAATCAGAAGCAGCCAGCTCACTTAACAATTGCAGGCGTCTCCTGTTTTATTGCACTTCACTTTCTGGAACTTGACAGATATTGTGCGTTTTTAAAAATTGAAGGTTTGTGGCAACTCTTTGTTGAGCAAGCCCATCGGCACCATTTTCCCAACAGCGTGTGCTCACTTTATTGTCACGTTTTGGTAATTCCCACAATATTTCGAACCTTTTCATTATTATTATGTCTTAATGTGACCTGTGATCTTTGATATTGCTGTTATAATTGTTTGCGGGGGATACAAATTATATCCACATAAGACCGAGAACTTAGTAGATAAGGTTGTGTATGTTCTGATTGCTTTATTGAACAGAGTCTGTCTCCCTCTCTTTCCCTCTCTTCTGACCTCCCTTTCCCTGAGACACAGCAATGTTGAAATAAGGACAATTAATAGTCCTTCAGTGACTTCTAAGTGTTCAAGTGAAAGGAAGGGTTCACATCTCCCACTTTCAATCAAAAGCCAGAAACAATTAACCTTATTGAGGAAGGCATGTCAAAAGTGAAGACAGGCTGAGAGCTAAGCCTTGTGCACCAAGCAGCCAAGTTGTGAATGCAAAAGAAACATTCTCAAGAAAATTAATTTCTTAGAGAAAATCATCATTAATGCATTTGGTGAACACATGAATGATAAGGAAATGAAACAGCCTTATTGCTGATACAGAGAAAGTTGAAGTGGTCTGAATAGAAGATCAAAACTGTCAAAGCCTAATCCACAGCAAGGTTCTAACTCTTCAGTTCTATGGAAGATGAGGGAGTGAGAAAGTTGCAGAAGTAGAGTTGGAAGCTAGCATAGGTTGGTTCATGAGGTTAAAGGAGAGACGCTGTCTCTGCAACAAAGTACGAGGTGAAGCAGCGAGAGCTGATGGAGAAGCTGCAGCAAATTATCCAGAAGATCTAACTAAGGTCGTTGATGAAGGTGGTTACACTAAACAACAGATTTTCAGTGTAGATAAAACAGTCTTCTGTCGATAGAAAATACCATCTAGAACTTTCATAGGTAGAGAGAAGTCAATGCCTAGCTTCAAAGCTTCAAATGACAGGCTGACTGTCTTGTTAGGGGCTAATGGAGCTGGCGACTTGAAGTTGAAATCAATGCTCATTTATTATTCCAAAAATATTAGGGTCCTTAAGAATTATGCTAAATCTCCTCTTTCTGGAAGAACAAAGCCTGGATGATGGCACATCTGTTTACAGCATGGTTTAATGAATATTTTAAACACACAAGTGAAGTCTAGTGCTCAGAAAAAAAGATTCTTTTCAAAATATTACTGTTTATTGCCAAGGCACCTGGTCACCCAAGAGGGCTGATGGAAATGTACAAGATGCATGTTTCATGCCTGTTAACAGAACATCCGTTCTGCAGCCCATGAATCAAGGAGTAATTTTGACTTTCAAGTCTTATTATTCAAGGAACAACTTTTTTCAGGCTATTGGTGTTACAGATAGCTATTCCTCTGATGGATCTGGGTAAATTAAAAATCTTCTGGAAATAATTTACCATTCTAGATGCCATTAAGAACATTCATGATTCATGAGAGGCGGTCAAAATATCAACATAAACAGGTGTTTGAAGGAAGTTGATTCCAGCCCTTGGGGATGACTATGAGGGATTCGAGGCTTCAGCGGAGAATGCACTACAGATATGGTGGAAACAGCAGAAGAACTAGAATCAGAAGTGGAGCCTGAAGATGCAACTGAATTGCTGCGATCTCATAATAAAACTTGAACAGATGAGGAGTTGCTTCTTACAGGTGAGTAAAGAAAGTGGTATCTTGAGATGGGATCTCTTTCAGGTGAAAGTGCTGTGAACATTGTGATATGACAAAAAAGAATTAATAATATTATAAATGTACATTACAAGAAAGTGGTGGGAGAGCTTGAGAGGATTGACTTCAATTTTGAAATAAGTTCTAATGTGGGTAAAATACTATCAACCAGCATCACATGCTACAGAGAAATCTTTCATGAAAGATCCAATGGATGTGGCAAGCGACACTGTTGTTTTATTTTATGAAATTGCCATGGCCACCCCAACCTTCAGCAACCACTGCGCTGATAAGTCAGGAGCCGTCAACATCAAGGCGAGACCCTCCACCAGCGAAAAGATTACGAGTCTCTGAAGGCTGGGATGATCATTGGTATTTCTCAGCAATGAAGTATTTTTGAATTAGGGTATGCACATTGCTGTTTGAGACATAATGCTATTGTACATTTAATATAGTATAACATAACTTTGGGATGCAGTGGGAAACACACTTAATGGTGATATTTGCAGTATTTGCAAACAGTAGTCTGTCACTGAACCAGCAATGTCTCCAAGGTATGCCTGTTTGTAACTGGGGGTTTTTCAATGGGATAGGCCCAATAAGGCAACTGCATATTCATAATCAATTAAATATTTTCTTTTGTGTGACTTCCTGTTTATGTTATAGAAATCTTCCTGTATTCCTTTGGTGGAGCTCCCAAACCACTTCCTTTTTAGAGCTGCCTAATTCTTGAATCCGTTTCCTCACTCTTTAAAAATTTTATTGTGCTTTGGTTTATCTTTTTAACCCTGCAATGTGTATCAAAGGGTGCTTGGCACATAGTGAACGGAGATGTTAGTGATTCTTCTCTGATGATTTCCAAGTTCGGCAAAACCTTGAGGCTCTCCACTCACATTTTCAAATGCTGAACGCTCCTGTGGTGGAGAGAGCAGGCGTGCTGGGGTGTGGACACCCCTTGAGGTCTCTTTTTGTTGTGTCCCCTTCAGTCCAGTACCAGAACATCCCTTCATTGGCGACTGTCGAGTAGGCCTGCTGAAAACGATCAAGGCAGTCCTCCCTAGCTCAGGGTCTCGCTTAACGTTGGGAAGGTAGCATGTGAGAGATTTGGAATCAGAAACTCTGGAACAACTCCCAGTTTACTCTTAGAATTCCGAAAAATAAAAATAAATAAATAAAACCTCAGTTTATTTGCCCCAAAATGGGGAGAGTTCTTGTCCTACCCAATGGGTGTACTAATCCCTCCAGCCAGCATTCGCTGGGGGTCCTGTGCTCCAGGCAGGCTGCTGGCGAGGACTGCATGCAGGTCTCGCCTTCACACCCGGAGCAGGCTGGAGGGAGGGCTGTGAAGTCCCCCAATCCCCAAGCTGTGGGCAAAGGCTGTGCTGAGGCACCGGGACATGGAGCTGGCCTGGCTTGAGGACTCAGAGTGGAAACACGCTTGCTGCGCTGAAGTGTGAGGACCCCAGCAGGAGCGTCAAGGCAACAGCACCTGTGAACAGGATTTGTAAGCTGCTCTTGGTGACTTTTGGACGGACACTCTTACTTGCTTTATTTTTCCCTTTTGACTTCTGCCCCCTTTCCCTAATAATATTTCCAAATGTGTGGTGCCCACTAGGATCCTGGGCAGTGCAATGGGATGGCTGATTGGTTTCTGCTGATCCTCACAGAGCCAGTGACTTCTTCCTCCTGGGTCTGTGGACCAACGCTGTCTGCCTGGCCACTAGGCAGAGCGCAGGTCCCCTAAGGAGAGCAGGAGAACAGGGGTTGGAGCTCATTACTACAGGGTGCTTGTCTTGCCACCTGTCCCCATAATGCCTTAAGTGACAATGACATAGGCATCTGACAATGCGTGTGGCCATCCCTTTTTATAATTTTAAGATATAATGGCCTTTCTTTTTCCAACTCCTTTCCCCCATTAGACAGCCAGGAGACCAGAGAACCGCTGTGCTTGTGTTTTACTGAGCCCGACAGGCCTTGTGCCCCAGGGGCTTGGTGTGCCCGGGAATAAACAGCGATGGCCTTTGGCCTTCCTGCCGCCTCTCCTTGGGGCCTTTAGGGTTCCCACAGGCCCTCTCCTCCCCTCTGCGTTTTCCAGGATCCAGCCAGCTGCCAACACATGTCTGTCCTCCTCCGCACACGAGGATCCCCAGGCCCCGCGGTGTTAGCCCGGTGAGGAGTGGAGTTTGGGATGTGAGCCGCAGCTCCTCGCGGCCCCTCCTCCCCCGGATCCTGAAACGTGAGGAGGCCCCTCAGCTGCTGGCGCAGAGTCCATCTATGGAAACCTTTTCCAGTCTATGGGGGCAGCAAGGGTCTTGCCTCAGGGGCTTGGTTTATTTAACTAGCTGGACTCCATCCCTTAATATCCAGCTTACAGCAGAAGAGGCTTTAGCAGCTAAATGCAGCTCCATCCCTTCCTGCAAAGACTGTGAGTAGAAAGAACAGATATTTACAGAGGACTGAGCCCCCCTTGGTGTTGTCTGCAAGGCTGCCAAGCGGGTGGGGCTTCAGGATCCTGGTCGGGAACCCCGAACCCAGGGCTGGAGACCCTGAAGGTTAGAGCACCTGAGCCTCTTCCCAGCCACCAAAAGCCTGTGTTGGTCTGGCTGTGGATCCCAAGCTCTAATATCCATTCATCCTCCCAATCCAAATTCCCTTTGCTGACATAAACACCGTCAACAATGTAGAGAATGTGTTTCCTCATCTTTGAATATTAACACGCATCTGTTTAACTGAGATACTTTTTACATGCATGCAAGATGTGCTGCAACTGCAAAGGAAACATAGGAGCCGTATGTTCCGCAACTGCCGTCAAATTGCTCAAACAGTTGTTGAATGGGATGAGCAATGGAGCTTCAGACAGATGCCGTGACCTGCCCAGGCTGGTGGGTCGGGAGCTGGAAATTCATACAACCATGTCTTGTTCACTTGTTTTGTGAGAGAATCATGTGACCGGTGACAAAGAGGCTGGGCAGCTGGGCCAGGCAGCAGGGAGAGTGCCTGAGCTGGGGGGCAACGGCACTGTGCTCCTCCGTACCCTTGCTGGGATCTCCGAGGCCAAGCTGACACTGGCCCCTCACAACCCCTTGGGGCTGCTCCTCCTCAGGGAGCGGTTGCTTGGGTTTCCTGCTTGCCTCATGTGTTGAAGGGCTGCCTCTGGGCAGCTCCCCCAACACCTGGCAAGAGAGCCAGGCCACGTCAGGCACGTGGAGGATGAGGGAGGTGCAGTTGTTTCCACAGGTGCAGATTCTAGAGGACCCCACGTGGACGCCGTGGCTTCTGCCCTGAAACACTCATGGGAGGATACGGCTCTGCCCGGAAGGGAGAGTGCTGAGCTGGGTCCCTGCTGCTCATCTCTGTGACATCACCCTGGGTCAGCCCTTCTCTCTCACGCATATGTTCCGCAAGACCTGCCGTCAAATATTTGCTCAAAAATTTGTTGAATGGGATGAGCCTTGGAGGTCCAGAGAGATGCTGTGACCTGAGGTGTCAAATGAGGGGATGTGTGTGTGACGGTCTTCTCCATTTATACCTTTTCAAATGTGCTAAGCACTACTTAAACTAAAAAAGCCAACCCTTGTCTTTACATTTTTACTTTCTCTCTTTCTAACATATAATATGCAAAAAGAAAAATCTTGGATATTCCGACAGATTTGGCTGTGTTTTGTTTGCTATTTATTTATTTTTTCTCCCTGTATGAGTCAGTTTGGGCTACTGAACCAAAGTACCACAGACTGGGCGGCTTAAACAACAGAAACTCATTTGCTCACGGTCCTGAAGTCCAGGATCAAGGCGGCAGCAGGGTTGGTTTCTGGTGAGGACTCGCTTCTGGACCTGCAGCGGCCACCTTCTCACGGTGCGCTCATGTGGATTTCCCTGTGTGTGGACCTCTCATGTCCTTTCCTTTTCTTGCAGAAGGGCAGTCCTGCTGGATCAGGGCCTCACCCTTACGACTGCATTTAACCTTATTTACCTCTTTAAATGCCCTGCCTCCAAACACAGCTATAATGGGGTTGAGGCTTCGACACTTGGATTTTGGGGGAGACATAGCTCAGTCCATACCTCTGCCCAATGGGCAGAGCTCGACCAGCCTCCAGGTCTGTGGAGCTCCTCTTTCCTGTGAGGGCCTTGTCTCCTAGAGAAGCCCCAGTCTGCCCTGTTCCTGGTTGTCCCCTTCCTTCCTCCTCTCAGGGGAGGAGACCAGACCTTCTCCTTGGACTCAGTGCACGACCAGCTGCTCCCTCCACACGGTGCAGGCAGGAGGAGTCGAGATTAGTAGCTCTGCCCAGGGGGTCTTGGGGGGTGGCTGTTACCACTCCATGCCAGGGGGGTTGACCAGGCACCCGGAAGTTCCTAAGGGCAACTCCCTCCTCTGGCCCTCCTCCCTGCTTTTGTCTCCCTGCAGTGGGTACAGTCTGAGGGCCCTGGTGGTGCATTCTCATCAAGGAGAGAGAGGCCACTTCTGCCTGACACATATATCTTCTCTTCTTAACCTTGTCTAGGGTTAGAAACTGTCCGAGTGTGGCTCAACTGAGAGAGCTGGGGAAAGATGGGCTGAGAGACTTCTGAGGTCGTGTGTTCACTACCACTGAGGCATTGGGATGCGTTAGGCGGGTCTGAGCTCTCCGGCTTCAGAGAGAGCACCTGTGGGACACCAGGCAAGCTGAGATTGCAGTTCAGAGATCACTCCTGCAAACGGTCAGGGAGGTGCGAGCCCTCCGTTCAGAGAGAACTCTGGATATTTTATTTCCTTATTTATTTCATTCTTATTTAATAATCATTCTTATTTCATTAACTATATTTTAATGTATTTTTGCCTCTGTTAAAAATTTTTTTTGTTTACTTTGGAGTTCTTCTGAAATAGAATGTTACTTTATTACAGTATTTTAATTTATGTTCAGTGTATTTTAAAGCCAATGCATTTGGGAGTATAAATGCTCCTTAGAGTACTTTTATGGACATATCTTACAGGTATCGATAGATAATGTTCTGAATTACAGTTCCTTTTAAATCACCTTTTTACCTTTGATTTCTTTTTAAATCTAAATATTATTTTGAAGTTGTTTTGTATTTTTAAATGTTAACCTCATTTGGGGGAGGGAGGCTATTCTTTTATTCTTAGTTTCTGGATTATTCTACATATGAAGTTGCAATTTTTTCTCTTTCAAAATTAAAATTTTATTGAGAGCAAAGTACAGTAGTCACCACTCATATGCAGTTTTGCTTTCCATAGTTTTAGTTACCCCAGTGAACAGGTGTTCAAAAATATTAAATGGAAACTCCCAGAAATAAAGAATACCTAAGTTTTAAATTGCATGCATTCTGAGTAATATGATGAAGTCTGGTGCCATCTCGCTCTGTCTCACTCAGTAGGTGAATCATCCCTTTGCCCAGGTATCCACACTGCCTATGCACAACCTGCCCATTGGTCACTTAGAATTCTTCTGAGGATGAGATTGACAGATCACAAGAAGAGTGAGTACCGTACAGTAAGATATTTTGGGGGAAGATTACATTCGCATAACTTTCATAAGTATATTATTATAATTATTCTGCTTTACTGTTAGTTATTGTTAATCTCTTACTGTGCCAAACATGTACGTTCAACTTCATCATAGGTGTGTATGTACAGAAAAAAGCAGTATATAGGGTTTGGTGCTATCCAAGGTTTCAGGCAGCTGCTGGGGGTCTTGGAACAAATCTCCTGGGGATAAAGAGAGGGTACTGTACACAGGAGAATTTTACAAATTTTTTTATTCACTATTTATTGTTTTTGGTAGAAATGACATCTCCATATCTTTGTCTGTTTTCTATCTCTAGCTATAAAATCAAGTTTGTTGGTTTTATTATTTACACCCTTGGTCTTTTGTGCTCTTGCTTCTTTCAATTTCTGACATGTTTGTTAAAATCCCATCCCGTTTTTGGAGGGAGATAAATACTTGCACATCTCCTCTGGGTTCTTAATCAACTGAGATCAGAGCTGGATGAGTCCTAAGAACAGAGTGGCTTTATTATGGAAAAGCAGTCTTGTGCTTAAGGGAAAAATGGAATTTCCTTTTCCTTTTTCTTCTTCACTGAATTGGAGATTCTTGGTCCTGCAGACTGGATAACTAAGGTGCTCAATCAGCAAAAGCCTGGGAGCGAGGAGCACGGGAAGAGCAGCGGCTTGGCCTCCCAGAGGCAGCCATGCCCCCAGCCCTCCAATGACAGGGCAGGCAGGTCCTGGAAGCTGCAGGAGGAGGTAGAACATGCCCTCCCCGCTCACATTTTCATGTGGGGAACTCAGTAACGTGGTCACGAGAATCCATTAGAAGTCACCTTCCCTGCATTCCTCGGGTCAGAGAATTCCCTTCTGAATAGAGACTTGTATGTGAGAGAGTGGAAAGGGGGACCAGCCAAAGGCTGGAATGGCCTCCTTACCTCTCGAGAAATATGAGAAGCGGGAGATTAGCAGTCCTCTGTGACGACTGTGATACTGTTGTCTCTCTTAATTTCAATCCTATATGTGTTTGTGTGTGACATTTTTTGTATTAAGTAAACAATGCATTTAATTTGACATAATTTGCTTGTCAAAGGGGAAATTTAGCCCAGTAATAGTCATTATAATCAGTGACATATTTGGAATTATTTATACAATCACTCTAATTTTTTGACTTCTATTCAATAAACTTTATATCAAGAAAGAAGTAGTATAGTAGTTAAGGGTGTGGGTTTTGCATTCAAAATCTAGTTCTTAAAGTTACTAGAAAGGTCACCATAAGAAAACCATTTAACCTTTCTGCATCTAAGTGTTTTGTCTTTAAGATGCATAGCTCATAGAATTGTGAAATATTAAATTCTTTGATGTTTATAAAGTGTTCAGAATACTGCATGGCGCCAAGTAAATGCTTCATCAGCAATGATTGTGTACTTTCTTCCCACATTGTGCTATTTATTAAATTTTTGTTGGTTCTTTATCTGATTGATTTGGTTTGAAATTTATACCTCTGCTAAGGCTGTCCTCAGAGTTTTAATTAATATATATTTATTTTATATTAAATATGATTTTTTTGTTTAATTAAAAATAATTTCAAGACAGTGAGATCGATGGTTAAAGATGCTTTGAATTCTACTGGCAACATAAACCAAACTAGTAGAGAAAGGAGGGGGAGAAAATGAACATCTTAAATGAAACAACGAATTGCCACAACTTCAAAGCAGAAGTGATGTGAAGCATTCAGCAAATACCATGCTTTTGGACCAACATGAAATGAATGAATATCATCCATGCCCACAGACACAGACACCTCCTGGGACCACAGCAAGTATCCCCAAACTCCCAATTGTTGCTGTGACCACCCAGAAGTTGCTTTCAATGAACCTTAGACTAGACATGTGCTACTCCTTGGATGGTTTAATGATGGAACCACTTGGCCACAGGTGACCCCACTCATCTGTACAGACACTTTAACATGTGTGGAATCCTGCATGAGGTCAAGGCTACCTTGTGTCCATTTCTGCTGATGCATTTGCTAGTAAAATCCCAGTGCTCCACTTTACTGACTTCCTTTATGTGATGAAAGAAAATACAACACATTGCCTTCCTTTCTGACAGTTCGCTGAGGCAGAAATAGCCCCAGTTGAGATGTGTTTGTAAGGGATACATTTAATGCATTGTCTTGGCAGGAAGTATTTTCTTGGTGCTCCGCTCCTAGGTGGGGTTTCTTCTTGCAGACTGGCTCACAGTCCCACAGCAAAGAAGATATACATTACCATCTACCACTGAAGTGAACTGCTGCCCCTCTGGAGTCTGGGTATCATCAGGATGAAAAAGGTTCAGCATTTCTTTCAGGAGCAGTAAATCAGATCCTCTGTGCAGTGTACATTCAGTCTCCTTGCCTCTCTTTTCTTCTAGAAGTGATGCCTCTGTCTTAACTCCTGTAAGCATGGGGAGGGGTGTCTAGGCTGCCAGGATTCTCCCTCCAGGGCCATAGGCCTGCTGGTTCCTGACTGGATTCCAAATGCACACATGTCCAGGGGTGTCCCTTGCCTCCAGCATCCCTCACCTCCCCTCACATCCTCTCTAGAGCATACCGTCCCTTCACAATGTCTCACTTCCTCACCCATAGTCCAAGGCATTGGAGTCTTCTCTGCTTGGCTTCCCCAGGAGTAAGGGAGCATTATCAGACAGGCAGGCCCCTGCAGAGATTTGTCTTTTTGCACATTCTCCCATCCCAGGCAACATGCTTAGAGCCACCATGCACATCATTAGGAGGGACTTCCCATGCTCTTGGGAGGCCCAGGAGTACTTATCAAATTGTGTTAACTGCAGAGACAAAACTAACAGTCAGATATCATATTAGCAGTAATTAACCTGTAACATTTATTTTGCATTCAAAAGTTAATTGTGCAAATATGAGAGAGTGAATGTTTTGGAGTTTGGGTGTCTTGCAGCTCCAGTGGAAGCAACAGTGTCACACATTGCTAACAAGGCCATGATGGGCTGCATTCATGCAGAAATGGGGTGTGGATCAGAGGAGGCGATAGCCCTGCGGTCCTCTGTGCTAGCTAATTTGTCTGGAACCTTGTAGTCTCATTGTCCATCGCATTACAGAAAAAGCCTTGAAAGTGAGTGTATGAGACAGTGATAACATCCTGAGGGATCCAGAAACCATGCTGTTTGAAGACGAGTGGAAAAGTTGTCCAATCCCACAGAGCTGTCTAATCTGGGAGAAAAAAAAGCTGGAGGAAAACGGTTTCTGTCTCCAGATGTTTAAAGGATTGCAACAAGGTAGAGAAAACAAACCAATTCTGTGTAATTACCATAGGCTAAGACTTTGATCTGTAGGTGGAAGTCACTGGGGGCAGATTTTATTTCATTCCAAAGAATAGCTTTTGAACAACCCTGGGGGCAGCCCTGTGGGAAAGTGCTCACCATGTTGCCCACATGCTCGAGCCAAGGCTGGCTGCCCTACTCCTGGAGCTTGGGTGGGTAAACGTGGGGTGTCCTGCCTCTGAGTGCAGGAGCTCTGCAGCTGTAGGAGGAGGTGGTGAAAGGGCTCCCACGTCTGCAAGGCTCGGATGAGAAGGGCAGCCTGGACCAGCTGTGCTCCTGGAGGGTGCAGGCCTGCCAGCTGCCGCAGGGGATGTTTGTCCAGCTTTGGGGCTCAGGTTGATGAACTAGGCCTGGGGTTTCACCTGCAACCCCTCCTGCACTCCTGACTTCTGAAGGGAAGGCCCCAACCCCAAGACTCAGACAGTCTGTCCGCACCCTGAGGACGAGGAGGAGGACGAGCCGTCTTGGCTTGAGGATGAAAGATGAGGTGGAGCTCGGGGTTGGGCTGGCTCTCTCCTTCCTGGGGGTCTTCTCTGTGAAACCCATTCCCATGAACATCCGGGTGCTGTCCTCAGCATGGTAGGTGTTTACCCGCTGGACTGGTTTGCCCAGCCCGTCCAGCGGGAGGTGCTTGCACCTGTGCGTTGGGCTGGCCTGGTCCGCCTTGTGCATCGGGGGCTCCGCGGCCACCTGCTAGACTGGTTGGTGGCACCCAGCAGGGGTGCAGGGGCTGACTCATGACACATCTGTCACGCAGGCTGTCAGCAGTGAGCCCCTCCCACACCCTGCTACACAGATCCTGCTTTTTATAGAAGAAGGAGAAACAGAAGGAAAAGAAAACTGGTGATAAATTTACTAATAAAATAATGGAGCTCTGAGGGAATCCTACAGTTAGTTTTCATTCTTTTAAATTAATATACACCTTTATTTTGTCTACATTTTTAAATTTCAATTTTATATAATTTTATACTTTACAAAAAAGGTGAAAAATAGCAGAAAGAATTCCCATATATCTTTTGGCCCAGATTTCCTAGATGTTAATTTCTCAGCCCATCTGAGTACAGAGAGAAACATCAGGAAATTAACATTGATAGAACGCATGTCTAATCCGTAGACTTTATGCAGATTTTACCAATTGTCCCATCAATGGCCCTTTGCTGGTCCAGGATCCAACCCAGGTTTACATGATGAATCTAGTGGTAATGCTCCTTAACCTTTAATCTGGGAGAGACTTACCTACACCTTTGGCAAGTTCATTTCTCCAGAAGGAGAACTTATCCATTTAAGAAATGCTGAGTGTTTACTAACCCTGTCTATAGCCTGCTAGGAATAAACATCACATTGAAAAGGACCGACACCATTCCTGCCATTGGAGGACACTCCATCTAGTGTTGAACACAGACAAGAAAACTAGCAGTATTCACAAAGAGTGACAATTATTCTATGGGGATGTGAAGGGAGCATATAGGTTGAGCAGGTGGACATCTAATCCATATAGGCTGGGAGGACAAACACCTAATCCAAATCGGAAAGAGGCAAGAAAGGATTCTTAGAAGAGGCAACATTGGAGTTGAGGTTTTTGGGATGAATAAGAGTTATTCAGGCTTGGAGAAAGATGTTGCTGGCATGAGATCATGCAGGTGATGGTAATGGCATTAATGAAAGCCCAGTGGCATGGGACCTTTTCTCTGGTCACTAAAGTAATGTGCATTCTAGAGACTAAATGTGAGACATAAGACAGAGGAAGCAGTAGCCACAGGTTGTGGAGTTTGGTTGGAGGGAGAGGGTGAAGCATAGGGTGATGGAGAGGGTGATGATGGAGAGGGTGGTAGAGAAGATGATGGAGATGGTGGTAGAGAGGATGATGGAGAGGGTGGTAGAGAGGATGATGGAGAGGGTGGTAGAGAAGATGATGGAGATGGTGGTAGAGAGGATGATGGAGAGTGTGGTAGAGAGGATGATGGAGAAGGTGGTAGAGAAGATGATGGAGATGGTGGTAGAGAGGATGATGGAGAGGGTGGTAGAGAGGATGGTGGAGAGGGTCATAGGATGATGGAGAGGGTGGTAAAGAAGATGGTGGAGAGGGTGGTAGAGAGGATGGTGGACAGGGTGGTAGAGAAGATGATGGAGAGGGTGGTAGGGAGGATGATGGAGAGGGTGGTAGAGAGGATGGTGGAGAGGGTCGTAGAGAGGATGATGGAGAGGGTTTTGGAGGGGATGGTGGAGGTGGTGTTGAAGAGGATGATGGAGAGGGTGGTGCAGAGGATGGTGGAGAGTGATAGAAAGGGTGGTGGAGAGTGTGATAGAGAGGATGTGGAGTGGGGAGGGTGGGTAAAGGGCACAGTGAAAAATGAAGTCCAGGCTTTGGCACTGCCTGGGAGCTGGTGTCATTCTCTAAGGCAGAAGACACACAAGAGGAATAGTTTTGAGGATATGTTTATGCTGAAGTGTTTGGGTAACTTGTGTAAAGTTGGAGTGTGAAGCTGAGGTTCTCTTGATGCTCAACCCGCAGCTGTTGACCTTATGTCATGTTCCCGACTCTTTTTAACTCAGCAGGTCTTCATGGAGAAACTGCTAGGTGTAAAATGCAGACAGGTGCTCCTGAGAAGAAAGCTGAGTGCCATGGTCCCTGCCCTGGGAACAGCCAGGACCATTCGCTATGGGCAGATTAGGTAATAAAGTTTGTCCAAGGAGGCCTGGTAAGTGATGGATCAGGAGGGTACTGAATTGGGGAGCTGTCCCACCATGCAGAGTGGTGTGCTGAGAGCAATGGAGCAGATGGACAAGCCAGAACTGGCACTTGGCTGAGATTGCAAATTCTAGGGAGTGGTGGATGCACATCCATTCCTCTGACCTGTTAGAAAAGGGCTGGGAGGAGCTCATTCTCTACGGACGCCACTGTGATAGCGTCCATTCTCCCACTTCTCTGTGGGGGAAGTGGGGGTTCTGAGAAGGTAAGCGACTTGCTCAAAATCATACAGGTAGTAATTGCAGAGCCAGGACTTTGACAGGGCTCTAACACTAAAGCCCCTGCTTTTTTCCTCTGTTCTATGCCTCTGGATATCAAGTGAAAAGTCAGGCCTAGTCTGGGCAACTGTCGAGATCAATGGGTGAAGTGAGGGCATGTCTGGATGGAAGGAGCAAAGGGAAAGATTACGGTTGCAACCCTGGAGTTGTCATTGGCACCAGAAAAAGCTCTTCCCTACATGCCCTCCAAGAGGAAATAGGAAGATGAGCCCTAATTCCAGGAAATGGGGTTAAGGCATGGCAGGGAGGGCAGTTACACCAGCACTGGCCTGGTGGCAAGACTGACCTCGGGTGAGCAGAATGCAGCCAGGGCAGTCAATGGCACCAAGAAATATCAGGCCGGGTCCGGTGTGAGGCTTGGCCCTGCATCTTCCTTGTCCCCGATTCCGGATCTTGTTCTTGATTGACTAGGAGGCTGCTGGTGAAGCTCCAGCTGAGGCTTCAGTTCCAGGGCATCATGTTGATGTTTATAGAGGCTGTCTCTTCCCTTCTGACCCCTGCTTACTCTGTTTGCAGAACTGCTTTACTCCGACTAGCTGGGTTGGAAGCACTTAAGAAGAGGGGCTCTCAGCTGGACTCTTCCTCAGAGAGTCAGAAGTCTGCTCCACCCCACAGTCCACCAGCCTCTCAGCAGCTCAGCTGGAGGGGGAAGTCCAGGCAGCCAGGGGCAGCATGGCTTTCCTGAATCCTCCAGGGTGGGGAGGTAAGAGCAGAGGAGAGAGTGCAGGACTTGGAATGTGAAGCCTGGGCCCTGTTGCTCATCTGCTAGGATTAGAAATGAGGAGCTGGCTGTAATCAGGGAGTGTTAATTAATCTTGAAGGTTGTCTGCTCAACTTGTCAGCACTCTGTCCCCTCTCCACTCCTCTGGAGGACCCAGAGGTCCCAGCTTGGCAAACCCCCAGCCCATAGGTTGGTACCAAATCTGTGCTCACAGGCTGATTTGAGACTAGAGAGGCGTGTATGATGGCCAGTCTTAAGAGAGACAGTCCAGGCGGGGTGAGGGCTTGTGCACTCCTGCTGTCTGAGAACCTGGGAATCCAGCCCCAGCAAGCCTGCAGCCACAGAGAGGGAGCACAGACGAGAAGCAAACCACTTCCCAAACATCCATGGACCACCGTGATCTATTCCAAATGGCTGGGCAGTACCTCTGAGGAATGAGTCTGGGTCCTGCACTTATGACCCGAGGGCAGAAGTGAGCCATGTGAGGATTCTTCGTGCTAAAATTTGCTATGTGCCTTGCAAAAAGAACTTTGGGCTTTTCGGATCCCATTCTATCATGTGGCCTTGGCAGCTCTGGGAGATATTTTCCCTGTTAAGTACACCAACAGCTGCTGATTTTGGCTAAGGTTTTCTTGCTCACTTCTTGGGAGAAAAGATGTTCAGCTGTCTATAAGAGCTACCAGCGGAAATCAAAAGCAGAAACACAGAACAGATGGGCCTGCAGGATGAATCCCTGAGGGGTGCTGTGGGTTCTCATCCTCAGAAGAAAGCTGCAAACCTCTGGTGGTTACAATGTTCTCTTCTCCTCATGCCCAGGCCTGGCCGGTGTGCTAACCTCCATGCTGCAGGGCTGTGTGGATGTGTCTCAGGATCTCCCCCACCCAATATTTCAGGACATAAGACATAGGGGGATTGGATTTCTATGAGGGAACAGTGAGTGAGGAAGAGAGGACAGGGACATTTCTTGGATCAAAATATTTCACCAATATCACATTACCAATTCTACTAAATGTCTCCTCCCTTTCTATGTCAATTTCTTGATTGGAGACAACCAAAATAGCATTTAACGCTTGTGTTATTTTTTGCTAGTGCCATGCCAGGCACTAGTGTACAGACTTGCAAGAGTGCACTTAATTCTCCTGTAAATCCTCCTGTTAATACCCCTTAATACTCTTGAGTGGTATTCACTTTGCTAAGAAAGTTGAGGCTTAGAGAAGCCGAATAATTTATCCAAAGTCATAGAGTTAGTAATTGGCATTACTGGTTTGTCTACCACCAAAAATTACTTGAATTCCAGGATAGACTGTCTTCCTGGGCAGATTGATGCCCTAGGTTATAACTAATCTGTGAAGACACAGAGACTTGTTTTTCATTCATTTAATACATACAAATATAAGTAGAAGCATGTATGTATACACACACACACACACACACACCCTTACCCAGCAGAAATATATGTTCAGTTCCCCTCTCAGTCAAGGAAACAAAAGCAAAGATGGCCATCCAATCAAGAATCTCCAAACACTGGCAAGAAATCAACACATCAAAACGATGTGTTGAATAAATTAAAATTTCAGATTACATGAACAAGATATTGCAATAGGAAAGGAAGCTTAGAATATCAAGAAATTATTAAGAATAAGTGTAGTTAATATGTGTGACATCACAGAAATGGATTGGAGTATTTTACATGTAAATTAAAACAAAAACTTTGAGATCTGGAGGGTAAAAAGATAAATGAAATAAAAATAGTGGATTAAGAAAAAATAAACATAGCTGAAAACTGAATTTGTAAACTGGGAAATGACAACAAAGAGTTGTTCTAAAATGTGACCTCAAAGGACAAAGAAATAGAAAATGTTAAAAGAACATTGTGAGACAAAATGGATATATCAGAGAGTTCCAAATTGTGTCTAATAAGACTTGAAAAACAAAAAGAAATGAGAATTGAAGGGAGAAAATAATAACAGAAGACTTTTTTTTCATAAATTAAGACATAAATCCTCAAATAGAAATAGCTCACTGGGTGTTAAATAAGATAGATAACTGTAACAGACAAACCATAAGTACACAGTGTGGTGATATTTCAGAAAACCAATAATGGAAAAGGAGTTCTAAAAGCTAATGAATCCTGATGAACATCTATGAGAAAATCCTCAAAAAATACTGGTAAGCCAAATCTAATAGCACATCAAAAAGCTTATCCATCATGATCAAGTTGGCTTCATCCCTGGGATGCAAGGCTGGTTCAACATATGCAAATCTATAAACATAATCCATCACATAAACGGAACCAAAGACAAAAACCACATGATTATCTCAATGTATGTAGAGAAGGCCTTCCACAAAATCCAACAGCCCTTCTTGCTAAAACCTCTCAATAAACTAGGTATCAACGGGACATATCATAAAATGATAAAAGCCATTTATGACAAACCCACAACCAATATCATACTGAATGGGCAAAAACTGGAAGCATTCCCTTTGAAAACCAGCACAAGACAAGGATGCCCTCTCTCACCACTCCTATTCAACACAGTATTGGAAGTTCTGGCCAGAGTAATCAGGCAAGAGAAAGACATAGAGTGTATTCAAATAGGTAAAGAGGAAGTCACATTGTCTTTATTTGTGGATGACATGACTGTATATTTAGAAGACCCCATGGTCTCAGCCCCAAATCTCCTTAAGCTGATAAACAACTTCAGCAAAGTCTCAGGATACAAAATCAATGCGCAAAAATCGCAAGCATTCCTATACACCAGTAATGGACTTAAAGAGAGCCAAATCGTGAGTGAACTCCCATTCACAATTGCAACAAAGAGAATTAAGTATCTAGGAATACAATTACAAGGGATGTGAAGGACCTCGTCAAGGAGAACCGCAAACAATTACTCAAGAAAGTAAGAGAGGACACAAACAAATGGAAAGACATTCCATGCTCATGGTTAGGAAGAATCAATATTGTGAAAATGGCATACTGCCCAAAGTAATTTATTGATTCAATGCTATTCCCATCAAGCTACCGTTGACTTTCTTCACAGAATTGGAAAAATCCACCTTAAAATTTACGTGGAATCAAAAGAGAGCCTATGCAGTCAAGACAATTCTAAGCAAGCAAACAAACAACAACAACAACAACGAAACCAAACTAAACTAAACCAAACAAACAAACAAACAAAAAAACAAAGCTGGAGGCATCACGTTACCTGACTTCAAACTATATTATAGGGCTACAGTAATGGTACTCTTACCAAAACAGATATATAGACCAATGGAACATAACAGAGTCCTCAGAAATAACATGACACACCTACAACCATGTGATATTTGACAAACCTGACAGAAACAAGCAATGGGGAAATGATTCCTTATCTAATCAATGTTGTTGGAAAAACTGGCTAGCCATATGCAGAAAACTGAAACTGGATCCTTTCCTTACATCTTATATGAAAATCAACTCAAGATGGATTAAAGACTTAAATGTAAAACCCAAAGCTATAAAAACCCTAGGAAAAAACCTCGGCCATACCATTCAAGACATAGGCATGAGCAAAGACTTCATGACTAAAACATTGCTTTTGGTAATGGCAATGGCAATGGCAACAAAAGCCAAAATAGACAAATGGGATCTAATTAAACTAAAGAGCTTCTCCACAGCAAAAGAAACTAACATCAGAGTGAACAGGCAACCTACTGAATGGGAGAAAATTCTTGCAATCTACCCATCTGACAAAGAGCTAATATCCAGAATCTAGAAAGAACTTAAAAAAAATTTGCAGGAAAAAAAAACTCTGTCAAAAAGTGAGTGAAAGATATGAACAGACACTTCTCAAAGGGAGACATTTATGCAGCCAACAAACATGAAAAAAGATCATCATCACTGGTCATTAGAGAAATGCAAATCAAAACCACAATGTGATACCACTTATGCCAGTTAGAATGGTGATCACTAAAAAGTCAGCAGACAACAGATACTGGAGAGGATGTGGAGAAATAGGAACACTCTTACACTGTTGGTGGGAGTGTAAATTAATTCAACCATTGTGGAAGACAGTGTGGCAATTCATCAAGGATCTAGAACTAGGAATACTATTTGACCCAGCAATCCCATTACTGGGTATATATGCAAAGGATTATAAATAATTCTATTATAAAGACACATGTACATGTATGTTTATTGTAGCACCGTTCCCAATAGCAAAGACTTGAAACCAAACAAAATGTCCATCAATGATAGACTGGATAAAGAAAATGTGGCACATATACACCATGGAATACAATGCAGCCATAAAAAATGATGAGTCATGTCCTTTGCAGGGACATGGCTGAAGCTGGAAACCATCATTCTCAGCAAACTAACACAAGATAGAAAATCAAACACTGTATGTTCTCACTCATAAGTGGGAGTTAAACAATGAGAATGCATGAACACAGGGAGGAAACATCATACACTGGGGCCTGTCAGGGAGTGGGGGACTAGGGGAAGAATAGCATTAGGAGAAACATCTAATGTAGATGACAGGGTGATGGATACAGCAAACTATTATGGCATGTGCATGCTTATGTAACAGACCTGCACCTTCTGCACATGTACCCCAGAAATTAAAGTACAGTAATAATAAAAAAAAATTATGGCTTGACGTAGAGGCTCATGCTGGTAATCTCAGCACTCTGGTAGGCTGAGGTGGGAGGATCATGAGGTTAAAAGATCGAGACTGTCCTGGCAAAAAAAAAAAAAAAAAGAAAAAAAAGAAAAAAAGGTAATGAAGCAAACAAAAAACACTATAGGTTGTCTATAAAGGAATGCATACCAGATTGGAATCAGAGTTCTTAAAAGCAAGAGATTCTGAAAGCAATAGATCAGTATCTTTAAAACTTTATAATGCGTGATTTTGAGCTAGAATTCTGATCCAAGCCCTCAAAAGTACAAGGTTAAAAATAGTTGTTTTGAGCAACTTAGAGTCTTTTTCTTTTTTAACGACTTGAAGTTTACTAATCAAAAGTCCTATTATCAGAAATTTCTGGCAAATCTATTCAAGCAAACTAAAACAAAAATATCAATAATTAAACTGAGGATGACTTGGGATATGGAAGCAGTGGTAAGCTAAATAAATAATTATTAATTCTAAAAAGATATTGATTTTTAAAATAATTATGATAAAACCTGGATAATCCCCAATTATTTTAGAATAGAATGGGGTCTCAAATATTGTTCTCCATGAGCAGTGAGGTTTTTTTTTTTTTTTTGATAACAATTAGTTTTAGTAACCCCTTTTCCTCAAGCTGTTTGTTCTGACAAAAATCCCAATTTTGTATTTGAAACTCAGAGCAGGCTGCTTCCCTTTGGTCACAATCCTGACTTTCATCTCAACTGTGATGCTAAAAAAAATTCCATAAGAAAACAAAAAGATCTTTCAGAAATAAAAAAAAAAGACTTTGATTTAAAAACATTAGGCCAGGCATCGTGGCTCACATCCGTGATGCCAGCCCTTTGGAAGGCCAACGTGGGCAGATCACTTGAGGTCAGGAGCTTGAGATCAGCCTGGCCAACATGGTGAAATACAAAAATACAAAATACAAAAACTAACCAGGTATGATGGTGCACACCTGTAATCCCAGTTACTTGGGAGGCTAAGGCAGGAGAATCGCTTGAATATGGGAAGTAGTGGTTGCAGTGAGCTGAGATCATGCCACTGCACTCCAGCCTGGGCAACAGAGTGAGACTCCTTTAAAAAAAAAATCTACAAAGGGGGTGTAGGTAAAGAGGTAAAAAACACAGAATGCAGACAAAAAGGCATAGTAGTGATTGATGGAAAAATAGGTAGATGTAAAATTAAAATTAAAGATTAAATCTGGAAGAACAATATATAAGAAGCATTCCAGAAATAGCAGAGAAAACATTTCAAGGGAAATTATTGGAAAAATAATACTGGATAAACACACAGATGAGTGATATCAGATATACAAGCAGATAAACACAGATTATTTTTTCTTTTTTATTGAGGTGAAATTCAAATAACGTGAAGATAAACCATTTTAAAATGGACAATTCAGTGGCATTTAATACTTTCATAGTGTTGTGCAACCATCATTGTTATCTAGTTCCAAAACATTTTCATCACCTCCAAAGGAGACCCTGTATTCATCAGTCACTCTCACTTCCTCTCCTGCCTTTTTACTTGAGAATTAAAGTCAATTTATTTGCATTTAATATAATTCTTAAGAGTATGTGCATTGGCTCGGGTCTGATTTTTTTGCTTTACAACACTTACGGCAATGTGCAATTACTTTACTGTCATTGATTTCTTATATTGGCCATGCCTGTCTCCCCACTGGGATGTAAGCTGCCTGAGGACAAGGGCCTTCCAAGTCTGTTCACTGTTTAGATTCCTAAAACCTCACATGGTGCTTTCCCCAGGAAATTGATTTGAGTGAACTAATGTGAAAGGTCTCAGTAAACTGTATATCGATGTGAACAAAATGACAGATATTTATTATGGAATGAATAGAGAGCAGATGCCAAGGAAGCTGGTGATTGTATGATGCTGATTTCAAGAAAGTGTGAAAGATAAATGTGCTACCTGGGTCCGTATCCCCACAGATATGGACAGATACAGTGTCATGGGCAAGGTGAGGAGTCCAGCAGGATGGTCGCTGCATGGTTTCTCAACTGGAGTGCAGGAGGAGCAAGTGTGGAAACATGCTTTTTTTCTCATCTATGCTTCCCTCCCCAAGTACAAATGGAACCTGTGAAATATGGCTTGATTTTGAGGCTTCTAATTCTTAATTGCATTCCCAGACGCCCCCCCCCCTTTTTTTTTATCTCGTTGGCAGCCCTGAGAATAAATCTCTTAGTCACACTCTTCAATCAGTTTCTTCCAGAGAAAAGGTTAAGCTGTGAGGATGACAGGAACCAGACTTCAAATGGGTTTCCAGGAGCTGAGGGAAGGAAAGGCTTTTCCTACAGTTTCTCCAGCCAAGGGATTAAGAAAAGGATGTGGGTCACAGAACAACAGCAGTAGAAGGTGGCATTCCAAGACTTTCTCTAAGACTCCACCTGAGGTCAGTTTCTCGTCACGCATGTTTGCCATTTCCCTGGCCACCATCGGTGTAGTGCTAAGAACCAGGAAGCAGGAACATGCTCCCTAAGTCACAGTCTGCCTCCACATTCTGCAGTTTGATGATAGCATCCTGCCTCCCGACAGGAGGGAAGTGGTGTAGTTCTCCAGAACCGGGTGTGGATTGTGATTAGACCTAGAATCGGCTGCATAAAAAGATTAAGAGAGAGATTCCGTGTGCTGCAGCAGTGTCCATAATTCTAATCTTTATTCAAAATAAAACTGAAAGCAGAGAAAATCCACAGCAACCTACTGCTCTCCAGGCAGATAGTGCCCTCTCCACACCTTGCAGCTGTCACCTGCCTCTGCTGGATGCTGCCCCAAGAGAGATCTGCTGCAGCAGAGCAGCTCTGGGTCAGCTGCTGTGGCCTCAGAGAGAGCTGCAGGAAACAAGACTACCGCGTCCCCTTCACAGTGGCATCACAGGTCAGCAGCTGAACGGAGCCTCCGCCCTCTGGGTCTCTTTCTTGCCACTTAGTATTTTCTTTTTCACATTCTAGTACTTTAATTTTTTTTTTTTTTGCAGTTATGCTATTTGCTGGAAACTTTCAAATGTATTACTAATGTCCTTCCAGACAGACTCAACATGGGAATTTTCATTATTATCTTGGCTATGTTTACACAAAGATTAGTTTGTAGGAAGTACAAAATAAGTATGTACAAATAAATGAGAGGCTCAGCACACCAGAATTGCATGTTCAGTGCCATCGTCGACTGTTACATCAAAGAGATTGCTCAAATTCCTTTTATGAGAAGAATGGCACCTGACTACGTATTCAGACTCTTCTGAGGCTCCTCAAATATACACACTCACTGAACAGAGCAAAGCCTGAGTCTTGGTTTAAAAATGCACTAATGGAATTTTAAGGCCTTCCTAAGGAAGTGGACTAGAAAGAAATTCAGTTTTCCCCGAACAGATTGAGTTTATGCCAGGCAATTCAGTGAGTGTATTAGGCTACTTTTGCATAGCTACAAGGAACTACCTGAGGTAGGGTAATTGATAAATAAAAGGGTAATACGAGAAGTGTGGTGCTGGCATCTGCTTCTGGTGAGGCCTCGGAAGCTCCCACTCATGATGGAAGGTGAAGGGGGAGCAGACATCTCACACGGTGACAGTGGGAGCAAGAGAGAGAAGGAAGAGGTGCCACACACTTTAAAACAACCAGAGCTTGTGAGAATTCACTTACTAGGACAGCACCAAGGCCTTCAGGAGGGATCTGTCCCATCATGACCCAAGCACCTCCCACCAGGTCCCACCTCCAACATTGGGTCTTACATTTCAACATGAGATTTGAAGAAGATAAACATCCAAACTATATAACTCCTCCCTGGCCACTCAAATCTCATGTTCTTCTCACATCGCAAAATACAGTTCTCCTCTGCCAACTCTTCTGTTTTAACTCATTCCAGTATCAAGTGAAAAGTACGAAGTCTCATCTGAAACTCATCTCTTTCTACGTACAAGCCCATAAAATAAAAACAAATTATTTCCCCCCAAGATACAATGGTAGTACAGGCTTTGGGTAAATATTACCATTCCAAATGGGATACATTGAGCCAAAGAAAAGAATAATAAGCCCACAGAGGTCTGAAACCCAACAGGGCTGTCATTAAATCTTTTAAAAAGTATTGTAATTTAAGTTCTGGGGTATATGTGCAGATGGTTCAGCCATCTCTCTATCATCTACATTAGGTATTTCTCCTAATGTTATCCCTCCCAAATGCCCCCACCCCCTGCTATCCCTCCCCTATCCCCCTCACCCCCCAACAGGCCCTGGTGTGTAATGTTCCCCTCCCTGTGACCATGTGTTCTCATTGTTCAACACCGACTTGTGAGTGAGAATGTGCAGTGTTTGGTTTTCTGTTCTTCTGACAGTTTGCTGAGAATGATGGCTTCCAGCTTCATCCATGTCCCTGAAAAGCAAAAAAACAAACTGGAGGCATCATGCTACCTGACTTCAAACTATACTACAAGGCTACAGTAATCAAAACAGCATAGTACTGGTACCAAAACACAGATATAGACCAATGGAACAGAACAGAGGCCTCAGAAGTAATGCCACACATCTACAACCATCTGATCTTTGACAAACCTGACAAAAACAAGCAATGGGGAAAGGATTTCCTGTTTAATAAATAGTGTTGGGAAAACTGGCTAGCGATACGCAGAAAGCTGAAACTGGACCCCTTCCTTACACCTTATACAAAAATTAACTCCAGAAGGATTAAAGATTTAAACATAAGACCTAACACCATAAAAACCACAGAAGAAAACCTAGACAACACCATTCAGGACATAGGCATAGGCAAGGACTTCATGACTAAATCTTAAAGTTTCAAAATAATCTCCTTTGACTCCATGTCCCACATGCAAGGCACACTGGTGCAAGGGGTGGGCTCCCAAGGCCTTGGACAGCTCTACCACTGTGTCTCTGCAAGATTCATCCCCTGTAGCTCTTTTCACGGGTTGGAATTGAGTGTCTGTGCCTTTTCTAGGCACAGGCTGCAAGCTACTGTTGCATCTCCCATTCTGGGGTCTAGAGAGTCGTGGATCTATCCCTACAGCTCCACTAGGCAGTGTCCCAGTGAGGACTTGGCATGGGGACTCCAACTCCACATTTCTCCTCAGCATTGTCCTACTAGAGGTTCTCTGCAGGAGCTCTCCCGCTGCAGCAGGTTTCTACCTGGGCACCCAGGCTTTCTCATATAGCCACTAATATCTAAGAAGAAGCTGCCAAGCCTCCTTCATTCTTGCATTCTGTGCACCTGCAGGCTTAACACCACATAAGCCACCAAGGCTTATGGCTTGCACCCTCTGGAGTGGTGGCCTGAGCTGTACCTGAGGACTTTGGAGCTACGGCTGGAGCTGGAGCAGCCAGGGTTCAGGGAGCAGCATCCCAAGCCTGTGAAGGGCAGTGGTGTCCCAGGCCTGGTTCCTGAAGCCACTTTTTCCTCTTAGGCTTTTGGGCTTGTGATGGGGATACTGCCTTCAAGATCTTTGAAATGCCTTTGAGGCTTTTCCCTCATTATCTTGGATATTAGCGCTTGGCTCTGTTGTAGTCATGCTAATCTCTCTAGCAAGTGGTTTCTCTGTAGCCTGGTTAAATTCTCTGCTCCATGGCCAGGCTGCAAATTTTCTAAACTTTTATGCTCTGCTTCCCTCTTAAATATAAGTTCCAACTTTAAGTCATTCCTTTGCTTCCATATCTGACTATAGGCTGCTGGAAGCAGCCAGGTCACTTCTTGAACACTTTGCTGCTTAGACATTTCTTCTGCCAAATACCCTAAGTCATCACTCTTAAGTTCGGAGTTCCACTTAAGAGTGGACATGAACACAATGCAACCAAATTATCTGCGAGACTGTAACATGGGTGACCTTTGCTCAAGTTTCCAATAAATTTCTCATTTCCATCTGATACTTTGTTAACTTAGCTTTCACTGTCCATATTCCTCTTAGTATTTTAGTTACAACCATTTAGTCTCTAATAAAGTTCTAAACTTTCCCTTTTCTTCTTCTTTTTTTTTTTTTTCCTTTTTTTTTTTTTATTGCATTTTAGGTTTTGGGGTACATGTGATGAACATGCAAGATTGTTGCATAGGTACACACATGGCAGTGTGCTTTGCTGCCTTCCGTCCCCTCACCTGTATCTGTCATTTCTCCCCATGCTATCTCTTCCCACCTCCCCACCCCCCGCCCCTCCCCCATTTCCCCCCAACAGACCCCAGTGTGTAGTGCTCCCCTCCCTGTGTCCATGTGTTCTCATTGTTCAACACCCGCCTATGAGCGAGAATAGCCCTCCAAACTCTTCCAATCTCTGTTGGTTACCAAGTTCCAAACTTGCTTTCACATTTTCAGGTATCTTTATAGCCATGCCCTACTCCCCAGTACCAATTTTCTGTATTATGCCATTTTTTGCATTGCTATAAAGAAATACCTGAGGCTGGGCAATTTATAAAGAAAATAAATTTAATTGACTCATAGTTCCACAGACAGTACAGGAAGTGCGGTGCTGGCATCTGCTTCTGGTGAGGGCTTAGGAAGCTTACAATTACGGTGGAAGGTGAATGGGGGAGCAGGTGTGTTACATGGTGAGAGTGGGAGCAGGAGGGCAGGGGAAGGTGCCACACACTTTTTTTTAAAATTGCATTTTAGGTTTTGGGGTACATGTGAAGAACATGCAAGATTGTTGCATAGGTACACACATGGCAATTGGTTTGCTGCCTTCCTTCCCCTCACCTATATCTCTCATTTCTCCCCATGCTATCTCTTCCCACCCTCCACCCCCCTCTCTCCCCTATTTCCCCCCAACGGACCCCAGTGTGTAGTGCTCCCCTCCGTGTGTCCATGTGTTCTCATTGTTCAACACCCGCCTATGAGTGAGAACATGTGGTGTTTGATTTTCTGCTCTTGTGTCAGTTTGCTGAGAATGATGGTTTCGGGTTCATCCACGTCCCTACAAAGGACACGAACTCATCGTTTTTGATGGCTGTGTAATATTCCATGGTGTATATGTACCACATTTTCCCTGTCCAGTCTATCATCGATGGGCATTTGGGTTGGTTCCAGGTCTTTGCTATTGCAAACAGTGCTGCAATGAACATTCGTGTGCATGTGTCCTTATAGTAGAATGATTTATAATCCTTTGGATATATAGCCAGTAATGAGATTGCTGGGTCAAATGGGATTTCTATTTTTAGGTCATTGAGGAATCGCCACACTGTCTTCCACAATGGTTGAACTAATTTACACTCCCACCAACAGGTGCCACACACTTTTAATTGGCTTATGGTTCTGAAGATAGTACAAAAAGTGATATGTTGGCATTTGCTTCTGATGAAGCCTCAGAAATTTCCACTCATGGTGGCAACAACTAGATCTTGTGAGAACTCACTCACTACCATGAGAACAGCCGCAAGCCATTCATGAGGGATTTGCCCCCATGATCCAAACACCTTCCATTCAGCCCCACCTCCAACATTGGGGATCACATTTCTGCATAATATTTGGAAGTAATGAGTATCCAAAGCATATCAGTGAGTGAATACAAATGAAAGAGAAAGAAGCAAATATTCATTCTGAAGTTGCAGAAACAAACTTGTTCACCTTGTATTTATTGACTTCTTTTGGATTACAATCTAATGAGTTACATTTATTTGTTTTAGCTTAAAAAACCATATTCATTTAGATGGTAAATATTGGTCTCTACTGAATGTCAATGATATTTGTCTTTTGGTCTGTCAAACTTAGCTAAGAAATTTATAAATGTGTTTTCTATAACTTGCATTGAAAGATGTTAACTTTATGGTCATTAATGCATAACTTCCCAAATGCACAAAAGCTTAGATGAATGGTTAATATAATATTTGAGCATTAAGTGTAGGTACATGGATATTCAGGGTGCTCTCTTGGGTTTAACCCAGATGTGTTTCCACAGATTTATGCTAATAAATCTGCTCTCTGTGAATTTCTAAGTAACCATTTTCAAATCTTCCAGCTCTTGGAGAAGAGAAATATCTTTTATTTTTCTAACTCATGGTTTTTCTGGCTGCGTTTCAGTTGCTGTGTTCTTTCAAGGTTCAGTTGCTTTTGTCTTTTTCAGTTCTTGACTTTTTCATCTATCTCAGGGTTTCCAGACATTAACTGAGACACTGTATTTCAGGGTGTGCTCTGTGGGACAGGGTAGGTGTCAAATCTGGACTCGTCACTTCTTCCTGCTTTGTAGCTTTCACAGCTTCATATTTCCTTTGATTTTTTAAGGGCCGCTTTTGATAATGGTTTATCATTTTCTGGTTGTGATTTCTTATTCTGGGGTGATTTCTCTTTGTACAGCTGGGAATTGGTGATTGGTTTATTTCTTAAAGCTGGGAGTCTATCAGTAATTGCAAATTTAGGTTTCTAGTTGGGTACTTGACTTGGAACTGCTTGGTAAGTTACTGCTTTTGCTGGAAATAATCCATCCAGAAATGGCTGCTAAGAAACCTGCCGTATTTCTGCATTTGATGACATATTTTACTCATGTAGGATAGGGCTGATATAATGCCAAAGCTTGTGTCCATTATTAACACACAACCTGGGAGCATGTGTGGTAGTAAAATGTGCTCCCATCTAGGTACCTAGCAAAATATGTAGGATCAGAGGCTACTTGTTTGAAAATAAGTTTGTACCTTTTAATGTCCCACACTCATGTTTGTCCCTCAGATTTCCAAATCCAGTTAGTATTAATACATGGCCACAAAGGCCAAATAGGCTGCCTTAGAGCATCAGTTCCAAGGTCAAACACAAGATCACATTTCAAGCTGAAAATCATAGCTTTGGCAGGCATAAAACTATAAATAGCATAAAACTCGGTAGAACCAGAATTCCAAATTACATCATAAATGGGGCTACGTTTTGGTAATTGAACAAATGACAGCCCTTTCTCCATTTGTTGCAGTGTAATAGAGCCTTTGGTCCCCATAGCAGGAAGTTCTTCTCTTGTCAACATCTGTTCTCACTATTACAAACCAGCAGTGGCTTTTTCATTCCACAGCATTGTAACGTCATCGGCTTAGAGAAACTGCTGTTGGCTAAAGCTGCATGAGGTCTAACAAAGTCAGGGTACAAATACAATGCAACAAATGAAGGTACACCCCCACTCCCTGGAACATAGCCCTCTTGTGTGGCTGGAATCCAAGTGATAACCCATAATTAATTTTTTGCAAAGACAATTTACTTGCAATTTTATAAAATTGTCATTTACAAAGAAGTGAACTTTACTGTTAACATTTTGGACACAACACAGTTTCATCATCTGACCAGATGGATACCAATTTGCCTTTTTTTTCCTGGATGAAAGACTTTAAGCACACCCCAGTCTCACATGATGGAGTTGCAGGTTGGGTCTCTCAGGAGTGCCATGTGCAGGGAAGTGTAAGGCTGCTATATTGCCAGGACGTGGGCTTTTGGTAAGATTTCAAGGCAAATTGCCTTTGGAAGTGGAAGAAGTATAGTAAACCCACGTTAGTGACACTGATATTCTTTATATATATTTTTTCCTTTGCCTCAGCAAATAAGAGTCCCACTGTCGCCAAAGTGACAGACTTAGTCGTTTTCCTGATATTTCCTTGGAAACACTATGCTTTCTGCAAAACATGGTGCATTCACCATGCAGAGTCCTTCTGATTCTCAGCTAAGTTAACATACCGACCTGGGGAACTTAGATGCACCATTATCTCTGAGTCTGTAGCCAGATCTTCCAGGAGTGGCATGGACAGTCCCACCTTCTCCTGGAAAACAGTTGCATTTCTTTTCAATGTCCCTTCTTTTTTTTTTTTTTTTTTTTTTTTTTTTTTTTTTTTTTTTTTTTTTTATTGCATTTTAGGTTTTGGGGTACATGTGATGAACATGCAAGATTGTTGCATAGGTACACACATGGCAGTGTGCTTTGCTGCCTTCCGTCCCCTCACCTGTATCTGTCATTTCTCCCCATGCTATCTCTTCCCACCTCCCCACCCCCCGCCCCTCCCCCATTTCCCCCCAACAGACCCCAGTGTGTAGTGCTCCCCTCCCTGTGTCCATGTGTTCTCGTTGTTCAACACCCGCCTATGAGCGAGAATATACGGTGTTTGATTTTCTGCTCTTGTGTCAGTTTGCTGAGAATGATGGTTTCCAGGTTCATCCATGTCCCTATAAAGGACGTGAACTCATCGTTTTTGATGGCTGCATAATATTCCATGGTGTATATGTACCACATTTTCCCTATCCAGTCTATCATCGTTGGGCATTTGGGTTGGTTCCAGGTCTTTGCTATTGTAAACAGTGCTGCAATGAACATTCGTGTGCACGTGTCCTTGTAGTAGAATGATTTATAATCCTTTGGATATATACCCAGTAATGGGATTGCTGGGTCAAATGGGATTTCTATTTTTAGGTCCTTGAGGAATCGCCACACTGTCTTCCACAATGGTTGAATTAATTTACATTCCCACCAACAGTGTAAAAGTGTTCCTATTTCTCCACATCCTCTCCAGCATCTGTTGTTTCCCGATTTTTTAATGATCGCCATTCTAACTGGTGTGAGATGGTATCTCAATGTGGTTTTGATTTGCATTTCTCTGATGACCAGTGATGATGAGCATTTTTTCATATGTTTGTTGGCCTCCTGTATGTCTTCTTTTGTAAAGTATCTGTTCATATCCTTTGCCCATTTTTGAATGGGCTTGTTTGTTTTTTTCTTGTAGATCTGCTTTAGTTCTTTGTAAATTCTGGATATCAGCCCCTTGTCAGATGGGTAGACTGCAAAAATTTTTTCCCATTCTGTTGGTTGCCGTTTCACTCTACTGACTGTTTCTTTTGCCGTGCAGAAGCTGTGGAGTTTGATTAGGTCCCATTTGTCTATTTTGGCTTTTGTTGCCATTGCTTTTGGCGTTTTGGTCATGAAGTCCTTGCCTACACCTATGTCCTGGATGGTTTTGCCTAGATTTTCTTCTAAGGTTTTTATGGTATTAGGTCTGATGTTTAAGTCTTTAATCCATCTGGAGTTAATTTTGGTGTAAGGTGTCAGGAAGGGGTCCTGTTTCTGCTTTCTGCACATGGCTAGCCAGTTTTCCCAACACCATTTATTAAACAGGGAGTCCTTTCCCCATTGCTTGTTTTTGTCAGGTTTGTCGAAGATCAGATGGTTGTGGGTATGTTGTATTTCCTGTGAGGCCTCTGTTCTGTTCCATTGGTCTATATCTCTGTTTTGGTACCAGTACCATGCTGTTTTGATTACTGTAGCCTTGTAGTATAGTTTGAAGTCCGGTAGTGTGATGCCTCCCGCTTTGTTCTTTTTGCTTAGAATTGACTTGGCTATGCGGGCTCTCTTTTGGTTCCATATGAAGTTTAAGGTGTTTTTTTCCAGTTCTGTGAAGAAGGTCATTGGTAGCTTGATGGGAATAGCGTTGAATCTGTAAATTACTTTGGGCAGTATGGCCATTTTCACGATGTTGATTCTTCCTAACCATGAACATGGAATGTTTCTCCATCTGTTTGTATCCTCTCTTATTTCGTTGAGCAATGGCTTGTAGTTCTCCTTGAAGAGGTCCTTTACGTTCCTTGTTAGTTGTATTCCTAGGTACTTTATTCTCTTTGTAGCAATTGTGAATGGCAGTTCGTTCTTGATTTGGCTCTCTTGAAGTCTATTACTGGTGTATAGGAATGCTTGTGATTTTTGCACGTTGATTTTATATCCTGAGACTTTGCTGAAGTTGTTTATCAGTTTCAGGAGATTTTGGGCTGAGATGATGGGGTCTTCCAGATATACAATCATGTCATCTGCAAATAGAGACAATTTGATTTCCTCCTTTCCAATTTGGATACCCTTTATTTCTTTTTCTTGCCTGATTGCTCTGGCTAGAACTTCCAGTACTATATTGAATAGGAGTGGTGAGAGAGGGCATCCTTGTCTAGTGCCAGATTTCAAAGGGAATGCTTCCAGTTTTTGCCCATTCAGTATGATATTGGCTGTTGGTTTGTCGTAAATAGCTTTTATTGTTTTGAGATACGTTCCGTCAATACCTAGTTTATTGAGGGTTTTTAGCATAAAGGGTTGTTGAATTTTGTCAAAAGCCTTCTCTGCATCAATCGAGATAATCATGTGGTTTTTGTCTTTGGTTCTGTTTATGTGGTGAATTACGTTTATGGACTTGCGTATGTTGAACCAGCCTTGCATCCCCGGGATGAATCCTACTTGATCATGGTGGATGAGCTTTTTGATATGCTGTTGCAATCGGTTTGCCAGTATTTTATTGAAGATTTTTGCATCTATGTTCATCATGGATATTGGCCTGAAATTTTCTTTTCTTGTTGAGTCTCTGCCGGGTTTTGGTATCAGGATGATGTTTGTCTCGTAAAATGATTTGGGAAGGATTCCCTCTTTTTGGATTGTCTGGAATAGTTTCAGAAGGAATGGTATCAGCTCCTCCTTGTATGTCTGGTAGAATTCAGCTGTGAACCCATCTGGACCTGGGCTTTTTTTGGGTGGTAGGCTCTTTATTGCTGCCTCGACTTCAGACCATGTTATTGGTCTATTCAGGGTTTCGGCTTCTTCCAGGTTTAGGCTTGGGAGGTTGCAGGTGTCCAGGAATTTATCCATTTCTTCCAGGTTTACTAGTTTATGTGCATAGAGTTGTTTGTAATAATCTCTGATGATGGTTTGGATTTCTGTGGAATCTGTGGTGATATCCCCTTTATCGTTTTTTATTGCATCAATTTGGTTATTCTCTCTTTTCTTTTTTATTAATCTGGCTAGTGGTCTGTCTATTTTGTTGATCTTTTCAAAAAACCAGCTCCTGGATTTATTGATTTTTTGAAGAGTTTTTTGTGTCTCTATTTCCTTCAGTTCTGCTCTGATCTTAGTTATTTCCTGTCTTCTGCTAGGTTTTGAGTTTTTTTGATCTTGCTCCTCTAGCTCTTTCAATTTTGATGATAGGGTGTCAATTTTAGATCTCTCCTTTCTTCTCATGTGGGCACTCATTGCTATATATTTTCCTCTAGAGACTGCTTTAAATGTGTCCCAGAGATTCTGGTATGTTGTGTCTTCGTTCTCATTGGTTTCGAAGAACATCTTTATTTCTGCCTTCATTTCATTGTTTATCCAGTCAACATTCAAGAGCAAGTTGTTCAGTTTCCATGAAGCTCTGCGGTTCTGAGTTAGTTTCTGCATTCTGAGTTCTAACTCGATTGCACTGTGGTCTGAGAGACTGTTTGTTATGATTTCTGTTCTTTTGCATTTTCTGAGGAGTGATTTATTGCCAATTATGTGGTCAATTTTAGAGTAGGTGTGATGTGGTGCTGAGAAGAATGTATATTCTGTGCATTTGGGGTGGAGAGTTCTGTAAATGTCTATTAGGTTTGCTCGTTCCAGGTCTGTGTTCAGGTCCTGGATATCCTTGTTGATTTTCTGTCTGGTTGATCTGTCTAATATTGACAATGGGGTGTTAAAGTCTCCCACTATTATTGTGTGGGAGTCTAAGTCTCTTTGTAAGTCATTAAGAACTTGCCTTATGTATCTGGGTGCTCCTGTATTGGGTGCATATATATTTAGGATCGTTAGCTCTTCTTGTTGCAGTGATCCTTTTACCATTATGTAATGTCCTTCTTTGTCTCTTTTGATCTTTGTTGCTTTAAAGTCTATTTTATCAGAGATGAGAATTGCAACTCCTGCCTTTTTTTGCTCTCCATTTGCTTGGTAGATCTTCCTCCATCCCTTTATTTTGAGCCTTTGTGTATCCTTGCATGTAAGATGGGTTTCCTGGATACAGCACACTGATGGGTTTTGGCTTTTTATCCAGTTTGCCAGTCTGTGTCTTTTGATTGGGGCATTTAGTCCATTGACATTTAGGGATAGTATTGTTATGTGTGAATTTGATGCTGTCATTTTGATGCTACCTGGCTGTTTTGTTGGTTAGTTGATGCAGATTCTTGATTGTGTTGCTGCTTTTTTACCATTTGGTGTGTTTTTGGAGTGGCTGGTACTGGTTGTTCCTTTATATGTGTAGAGCCTCTTTCAGGAGTTCTTGTAGAGCAGGTTTGGTGGTGATGAAATCTCTGAGTGCTTGCTTGTTCACAAAGGATTTTATTTTTCCTTCACTTATGAAGCTGAGTTTGGCTGGATAGGAGATTCTGGGTTGAAAGTTCTTTTCTTTAAGGATGTTGAATATTGGCCCCCAATCTCTTCTGGCTTGTAGGGTTTCTGCTGAGAGATCTGCTGTGAGTCTAATGGGCTTCCCTTTGTGGGTAACCCGACCTTTCTCTCTGGCTGCCCTTAGCATTTTCTCTTTCATTTCAACCCTGGTGAATCTGACGATTATGTGCCTTGGGGTTGCTCTTCTTGAGGAATATCTCTGTGGTGTTCTCTGTATTTCCTGGATTTGAATATTGGTCTGCCTTGCTAGGTTGGGGAAGTTTTCCTGGATAATATCCTGAAGAGTATTTTCCAGCTTGGATTCATTCTCTTCATCACATTCAGGTACACCTATCAGACGTAGATTAGGTCTTTTCACATAGTCCCACATTTCTTGAAGATTTTGTTCATTCCTTTTTGCGCTTTTTTCTCTGTTCTTGCCTTCTCTTTTTATTTCATTGAGTTGGTCTTCGACCTCTGATATCCTTTCTTCTGCTTGGTCAATTCGGCTGTTGAAGCTTGTGCATGCTTCACGAAGTTCTCGTGTTGCGTTTTTCAGCTCCATCAATTCACTTATTCTCCTCTCTATGCTGTCCATTCTCGTCAGCAGTTCGTCCAATCTTTTTTCAAGGTTCCTATTTTCTTTGCGATGGGTTAGAACATGTTCTTTTAGCTCATTGTAGTTTCTTACTACCCATCTTCTGAAGTCTGATTCTGTCATTTCATCACCCTCCTTCTCCATCCGGTCTGGTTCCCTTGCTGGTGAGGAGTTGTGATCACTTTTAGGAGGAGAGGTGTTCTGGTTTCGGGAGTTTTCATCCTTTTTACGCTGGTTTCTACCCATTTTTGTGGGTTTATCCACCTGTTGTCTGTCTCTGTCCCAGGGAGTTGGAGCTTTATGAGTTTCCGTTGCACTACTGCCTTTTTTGATTTTTTTTTTTTTTCAGGTCGGACCCGCCCAGCTAGCAGCACGCTTGGCCTCTGCCTGCCCGCAGGGGCTTTGCTGAGCTGCTGTGGGCTCCGCCCAGCTGCCCTGAGCTCTTCCCTGTAGTCCTTTTTATATGGGCGTAGTTAGAACTGTCTGGGCAATGGTGGCCCCGCCTCTGTTATGGCGGACTCTCTCTGTTGTGGCAGGTTGCCTCGGCAACGGCGGGTTGCCTCGGCAACGGCAGCCTGCCTCCGTAGCGGTGGAGAGTCTCAGTAATGGCGGATGCCCCTCCCCCACGGAGCCGGACCGTCCCGGTTCAGCTGTGCTTGGTTTGAAGGGCTCAACCCAGAGGGTTTCCAATTACTGTTTTTGTTTTCGTTGTTGTTGGGGGTGGAAGGCTGGGACCAACCGAGCCTGATCACCTGGCTCCCTGACTCAGAGTCTTTTCTTTTAAGTTGAACGACCCCGCGTTCCGGTCGCTTGTTGAAAAGGCGCCGGGATCTCCCGTGCTGCGACTCACGGAGTCGGCTCCGCGGCGCCGGCTCCTGGCGGATTTTTTGCCTAGGAATCTCCTGGCCTGGCTCGCTATTTCAGATGAATGGGCTATTCTGCCGTCTCAAGGCTCTGCTCGCCAGCTAAGAGGGCTCCCAGACCAGTGGCTTTTGTACGGAGAACCGCAGCAACAGGGAGTGGTCACAGCAGCCGCGCGGGCGGAATCAGCCCCGCGGGGGCCAAAACAGCCGCACCGGCTGGGACTGCGACGCTGGCGACCCCTCTGCCTGGGTATCTCCTGGTCTGTGGGCAATAAGAGTTCGTCTGGAAATGCGGCGTCCACTCACCCTCTGCACTTTCACTGGGAGCTGAAGTCCTGAGCTGTTCTTAGGCGGCCATCTTGAAAGTCCCTCTCAATGTCCCTTCTTGTCATAATCTGTTCTATTGCAGTTGGGTCTCTTATCTGACTAACTTGGAGGCGGTCCGTATGTGTGTCCTCCACTCCTTGTTGGACAGTAATGGGAAAGGCATGAATTCTCCAGGTGCACAGCTCTTGCTCCTGCAGTTTCTCTTTGGCCATATGAATAAGCCTGCAATGAATCCTCAGCAGCAGGAGTTTGGATCGCAATTGGTGCTCTCTGTCACCACTTTATTGATGTTGGCTGCAGAAAGCTCCACCCGGTCTTTAGTGGGGTCCAAATGAACCAGAGCAGGAGGAAGGAAATAAACTGTGGTCCCTCCATAGACTCCTATCAATTCACACTCAGCACCGAGATCATCTGGCACCTGACTCACATTCCACGCCTGTGTCATCCACAGAACCTGAGCTCCAGCATGGCAGGGACTGACAGCCCTCCTTCCCCACCTTCCAGCCTGATTCTTCCAGTATCCTCATCTCAGAAAGGGTCACTACCATTCTTAACTTGCTCAATCCAGTAACCTAAGCACTTGGCTCAATTCTCTTTCACTCCCTTCCCACAAAGATTTCACATTCAGATCCAAATATACCTCATACTTCACCATGCATCGCTGCTCTTACTTACACAGCCATGTCACAGAGATACCTTCTCCCCACCTCCACTTCTCCGTGGCCTCCGCAGTGCTCTCTCTCTGTTTCTTTCCCTCTCTCACTTTACTCACTGCATAGCAGCAGTATGATCCTCTAGGAAGTAATTACATCCATCTCCCCCATTCAAGGCCCTAGAACACTGCTTATGACACCTACATTAGCTCCCCATGGCTGCTGTTCTCCACACACCTGTCCCTCCTGCTTCCCAGCCTCAGGCTGAGTACTTGTCCCCTGCTGGGTCCCCAGCCAGGTCCCCTCTGATGAGCACAGGCCTCTCCCACCTGGAAGCTCCACACTGTTCCCTAGGTGAGAAAGCCTTGTCTTGGGTCCTTAAGTGATGCTTTCTTCTTAACCTTCAGATGCTGCTTTCTGAAATAGCTTCTCCCGGGTCGTGTCTACCTTGTTTCCACGTTACTGCCTTGCCTGGTCATGTGTTGACTGGCCCATTGTCTGTCTTCCCCAGCAGCATACTGGCTCTGTAAGGGGAGGAGATTTTTGGTCTTTCTCACCATTGCTCCCAGGCCTAGCATGGAGCCTGGCACGTAGTAGGTGCCCAATACGCTTTTGTTAAATGAAGTAATTGGATCTCTTCCTTAGCCTTTTGTGCCCAGTATGCTCACGAAATAGCTATGGAATGAAAAATAAATAGAGGAATGGATCAGTAGGTGTAATTCTGTTGCAAATCCTGCTGCAAATGCTCCTGACATGCGAGGTAGCTCCTAGGTGTGAGAGCATCTCTTCTCCATTTTTTCTTCCCAGTCATGTTCATGCAGCTGCATTATTTATGAACAGATTTCCTTTGATTCTTTGCAGGACAAGAATTCATCTTGTGTGGGTGAAAGAGAACATGACTCTGGAATTCTAAAATATCTCCCAGATTCATTTTTTTTTCACCATAAAGCACCTGTGGATGTGGGACCCTGAATGAGAAAGTTCTGATTTTTTACATTTATGATTTGGACTGCAACAAAAGCGAATCTCTGACCTTCTGGTAACCCCTCTGACTAGCTCTCCCATTTCTGTACTTTTACTCCAGAGAGAAAGTGCAGAGGAGATGAGCCATGCCAGGTGGGGCACAGCCATTGAGGAATCTGAATAGTTGGGTTGCAAGCAAGATTACAATCTGGGGCTAGGACCACATGGAAGCTCCTGTGGTCTTCCAGAGCTGACACAAGTGGCAGTGAAAATGGCCTGAAGGAGAGGCAAGGGGACTTGCTACAACAGCCACTGGCACCTGCCTCTGGGTTCACCTTTGTCTTTCCTTCCTTGCTCTTGAAACCTGGCTATCCTCACCCTCTGCTGGAGAACAACCCTCCCAGGACTGACTGTAAAGTAAGGCTGTCCCTTCAAAACCCAAAGATGAGCCTGGGTGAGAAACAAGGAATACATCCCGGCTTTCCAAACTCTCCTCTCCCCACTGCTGTTGAAGCTCATGGCTGGTGAAACCTTGGCAAGCTTAACCTCTCCATACAAATAGCTCATTGATTGTAGATTTTGGAAGCATCTGAAAATACAAGACAGCATTAAAGTATGCATGTGTGTGCTTGAAAGAACAGATGGGAAAAATCTTTTTCCCATAGCTATTTATAATAACCCTTTCCAGGCACTAAAAGCACAACAGCCGTAACTCTCACCCATCCAAAAAGTGCTGAATGTAGCAGTTTCTTACTTCATGCACCTCCTTTCTCCTAATTGCTCACTGGTTGGATTTCTGATCTGATAACTCTATTGAAAAATTGAGTTTTACTAGAATTTCACCCTTGTCTGTGCTCGTTCTTCTGGCCAAGCTCTGCACCTCTGTGGCTGCCTCTCCTACCCTGTGAAACTGGGCCAGGGTGGCACCTGCTCCCAAAGGTGCTGCAGCCCCGAACAGGGGCATGATTGTCATGTGGCTAGGGTCACTCAATGCAGTTCCAGAAGACCCTAACTCCCACAGAAGATTCATCATGTGGGCCAAGTGCTGCACCTTCTGGCACTTGATGTTCCTCATTTTGTCTCCTGCCACTTGTTAGAGGCCTGGTGTCGAATGAGCACTCTGCAGATGCTTGTGGAATGAGCATTTTCACATCTCGCCTCTGCTCTCTCTGCTACCCAAGTTCTCAAGATTATTGGGTCACATTATGGCCTTTCTTGAGTTTGAGTCTTTGAGCAAGAACAAGCTGTTCTGTCTGCCCATCTTGCCTTAAGAGCACCCACTTTCCAGTTTCCTGATGTTGAGTCCACGTGTGTTTACCTTTGAAAGGAACAAATGGAAAATCTGCAAAAGGGTTGGAAAGTGGAAAGCAGTGCCATAAGTAGTCTGAGACATAAAGGAAATTTTTGATGAAAGGAGGTCAGTGGCATTGGAACCATTGGTTTCCACGATTCAGCACTGAAATGGGATGGGAATGAATGGGCTTCCCCAGAGAGCGTGTGAACCACCCAAGCTTGTAGTAGCAGGGCTGGGAGTGCTGAGGCCAGGATAGGAAGCAGGTTGGAGGGAAGGACTTGGAGGACGGCACTAACACCCTGCCCAAGCTTCACTTGGCTCAGCCTGCAAGCCAGGGAAAAGGAAGCTGTGCCTCTAGGTTCTGAGTACCAGTGGGCAGAAGCATATGACGTCTCAGCTGATAGAGCTGCACAATACACCCAGGAAAGACCAACCCCAATTACTTGGCCCTACAGGGAACCCCTAATTATTCTGGCAGCTAAGGCAGGATAAGCTAAGTTTGTATCTATGATGGAGGTTGATCAAAATTTACTATTGAGTGAAAACATGAGTCACAAAAATTATATATCCATATAGTACACACATGCATGCACAGACACACACATATGCAGACACCTCCCTGAAGGGATTTATAGTCAAACAAACTTGGGGTTCGGATTCTGAACTGGACTTCCTCCTACAAGTGCTGTCTTATTTCTCCTCCCATGCAGTGGTCTGGTTCTCAATTCTGAAGGACTGGCTGATTCTGATTTCCCGGTGGCATGCTTCGGGGAAGAGACCTCCAGTCACCTGAATGTGCATCTCAAACCCCCATTTCCCTTCCAGGACAGTTCCATGTGTGCTCCTGCAGCCAATTTGCTTGCTAGGTTGACTACAGTCTCCCAATAAAATCTATAGATTATCTGTGAGATGTTTGCCCTCCATTGAGCCTGGTTTGATACATAAATGTTTGACTGATCACATCATTAAAGTAATGTCCAGATTGTGTCAGTGGAGGCCTCTGGTGGGGCTGGACCTCAAGGGCATGAGGAAAAATCCTTGGATTTTCTTTTGAGTTTAAAGGCGACTGGGGCCAGGCGCGGTGGCTCACGCCTGTAATCCCAGCACTTTGGGAGGCCAAGACTGGTGGATCATGAGGTCAAGAGATCGAGACCATCCTGGTCAACATGGTGAAACCCCGTCTCTATTAAAAATACAAAAATTAGCTGGGCATGGTGGCGCACACCTGTAGTCCCAGCTACTTGGGAGGCTGAGGCAGGAGAACTGCTTGAACCCAGGAGACAGAGGTTGCAGTGAGCCGAGATTGCGCCATTGCACTCCAGCCTGGGTAACAAGAGCGAAACCCCATCTCAAAAAAGAAAAAAAAAAAAAGGCAACTGGATCTCAGCTGCCATGTACCTACCGTCTTTTACTCAGTCTATACATAACCTGTGGTTGTGATGGTGCACAGGTGGGAAGGCCATTGTGCCTCCTTCATTCTGGGCCACAGGGAGCATCCAGCTCTGAGCACTCAGCCAGAGGCCTCAGAAACACCCCACGGAGACTGGCAGTCAGACAGCTTGTTGCCTGACTTGGCTGCAGCCCCAGTCTGTCTTTGAGGTCTTTGGAAAGTGCAGCATGAATGCCTCTGGCATGACCCCTGCTGTGGGAAAATAAAATGCATCATTTCTCAGAGACAAGTTCTTAGTGTCAAGTTCAGTGTCATTCAAGTGGCCCTAACAGGAGAGTGTGCCTCTTGCCCATGGAGTATTGCCCTCCCATGTTTGACAACTGCAGGTGCCACTGTCCAGAGGACACAGGGACAATCTGAGAGAGAGCTAGTTCTGGTTTTCTAAAAAGAAAATTCATCACCTGAATTCCCACTACCTTAAGACAATCTCCATTGCTAAAAATAAGCTTTGGTGCCCTGAAGTTTTGGAGCTGATTTAAGCAGTGATTCATGAATTGGGTGGCCGCAAACTAGAGTGGTTTGGAACTCGCCCAAGGCACATAATGAAAAGTTTTAATAGGGTGAATGTGGAAGCAGAGCAAATAAATTAATTGGTTAAAATTTGAGCAATGGCCTTATTTGGACTATGCAGGTGGGAAGTTCAAAACAATATAAGTGATAATGTCCAGTTGGCTGGTAGTGGGCTGATCTTAAATTTAATTTTTAAAGAATTAGTCATATATAGGAATTGAGTGCGAGTTAGGTTTCAGTGCCTTATGTAGGAACCCAGGGCATTGGAGCCACCTCAGTCTAATGACCTCCCCATTTGATTATTTTAATATCGTTAGTATTCTAGAACCAGTCTTTATATTTTAAAGCATATATAGAGCATGCTGTCTCACATACACACATACACATATGTGTACATATGTATACAAGTGACAAACATATACCCTTACATATATGTATACATTGTATAAGAATGTGTGCAAATGTAAACTCTGAGATTTTATAGAAATGTCCTCAGTTCATCTTTACAGCCCTACTGTCAGATGTTCTTATTCTTGTCCTAATTCTGAAGAATAGCAAATTGAAGCCAAGAGATTTTAAGTGACATATCCAAGGCCACAAAGCTGCTAAGTGAGCTGGGATGTAAAACTAGGTGGACATGTCAAATGCAGCCACTCTTTCTATGGTACCACAGCCACCTGTTTGACTACAGTGGTCCTTGGGTTACTGGCATCAAGAGAAGTCTGTGAACATGGGCAGATGACTAAGGAGACACAGCCAAATACTGTTATTGAATATAATGTTAGTTGAGGAATATAGATATTGATATGAAACGGTCTCTTTTTCATTGAATTATAGATAATTTTCTATTATATGTGTAATTTCCTTTTTGATCCAGGAGATAAAGACTGTTTCTGAATTTTCAAAATGGGTATTTTAATTATCTTCTGATGTGTTTGATTTTACTGAATAATGAATATAAATAGAACTCATACAACCCCTTTTGGAGATTTTCTTGACAATCCATTGCATGTATTTTTGGTAAGTAGTTCATAGAATAAGAGGACAAAACATACTGTGTAGCAGACACCTTTTTATAAATTAATAAGATCAAGTTCACTCATTATGGTATTCAATTATTCTATACCTGAACCAAAAGAAATGTATTAAAATCTCTAGCTATGACTGACTTGCTTCTAAAGGTTTTAGGCATATTTCTAGAACTTTTTATTTGTTTATTTATTTTACTCCCAGGTTGCTTGATACAAACAGCTTAATGATTATGTTTTTATGGGTCTATTGATGATACTATCACTGTCTCAATTTAAGCTTTTCTGCCCTTGAATTCCACTTTATCTGATGTTAATGTTGGCTAATCCTGCTTCTTTTTTATTATAATATACTTACTGTATTTTTGCCCATCCCTTCATTTTCAACCCCCACTTTTCACGTTTTGTTGTTGTTGAATTTTTAAAATATTTCATGTTGAAATAATTATAAATTCACTGGACATTGCAAAGCTAGTACAGAAAGTCCCTTTTATCTTTCACCCAGTTACCATAATGATTACATTTATCTGATTAAGATTAGGAATGAAGTTGACGTTGGCACATGTGTCTGTGCCATTTTATCCCATGTAAAGATCATGTAGCCACCAGATCATTCAAGTAACCCCAAGGCACATAATAGTCAGATTCACCAGGGTTGAAATGCAGGCAAAAAATGCTAAGGGCAGCCAGAAAGAAAGGTCAGGTTACCCACAAATGGAAGCCCATCAGACTCACAGTGAATCTCTTGACAGAAACTGTGCAAGCCAGAAGAGAGTGGGGGCCATTATTCAACATCCTAAGAGAAAAGATTTTTCAACCCAGAATTTCATATCCAGCCAAACTAAGTGAAGGAGAAATAAAATCCTTTATGGACAAGCAGCTGCTGAGAGATTTTGTCACCACCAGGCCTGCCCTACAAGAGCTCCTGAAGGAAGCACTAAACAAGGAAAGGAACAACCAGTACCAGCCACTGCAAAAACATACCAAACTGTAAAGACCATTGACACTATGAAGAAACTGTGTCAACTAATTGGCAAAACAACCAGCTAGCATCAAAATAGCAGGATCAAATTCACACATAACAATAACCTTAAATGTAAATGGGCTGAAAGACACAGACTGGCAAATTAGATAAAAAGTCAAGACCCATCGGTGTGCTGTATTCAAGAAATGCTTCTCACATGCAAAGACACACATAGGCTCAAAATAATGGGATGGAGGAAGATTTACCAAGCAAATGGAGAGCAAAAAAAAAGCAGGGATTGCAATCCTAGTCTCTGATAAAACAGACTTTAAACTAACGAAGATCAAAAGAGAAAAAAAAGGACTTTATATAATGCTAAAAGGATTAATACAACAAGAAGAGCTAACTATCCTAAATATCTATGCACCCAATACAGGAGAGCACCCAGATACATAAAGCAAGTTCCTAATGACCTAACAAGGAGACTTAGATTCCCACACAGTAATAGTGGGAGACTTTAACACTCCACTGTCCATACTAGACAGATCAACAAGACAGAAAATTACCAAGTATATCCAGGACTTGAGCTCATATCTGGACCAAGAACTCCATCAAAAAGTGGGCAAAGGATACGAACACACACTTTTCAAAAGAAGACATTTATGCAGCCAACAAACATATGAAAAAAAGCTCATCATCACTGGTCATTAGAGAAATGCAAATCAAAACCACATTGAGATACCACCTCACACCAGTTAGAATGACAATCATTAAAAAACCAGGAGGCAACAGATGCTGAAGAGGATGTGGAGAAATAGGATTGCTTTTACACTGTTGGTGGGAGTATAAATTAATTCAACCATTGTGGAAGACAGTGTGGTGATTCTTCAAGGATCTAGAACTAGAAATATTATTTGACTGGCAATCCCATTACTGGGTATATACCCAAAGGATTATAAAACATTCAATTATAAAGACACATACATACGTATGTTTATTGTGGCACTGTTCACAATAGCAATGACTTGGAACCAACCCAAATGCCCATCAATGATAGACTGGGTAAAGAAAATGTGGCACATATGCCCCATGCTATGCATCCATAAAAAAAGGGGAGTTCATGTCCTTTGCAGGGACTTGGATGAAACTGGAAATCATCATTCTCAGTAAACTGACACAAGAACAGAAAATCAAACACTGCATGCTCTCACTCATAAGTGGGTGTTGAACAATGAGAACACATGGACACAGGGAGGGGAACATCACACACGGGGGCCTGGGGGGTGGAGGGCTAGGGGAGGAATAGCAGGGGGTGGGGGAATCGTGGAGGGATAGCTTTAGGAGAAATACCTAATGTAGATGAGGGGGCGATGGATGCAGCAAACCACTGCTATGGCACGTGTATACCTTTGTAACAAACCTGCATGATCTGCACATATACCCAAGAACTTAAAGTATAATAAATAAATTTTTTAAAAAGACACAGTTCATCCCCACAAAGCCCTCAAATTACCTCCATTCCCCTCTGCCTCACCATTCCTAACCCCTGGAAACTACTAATCTGTTTTCCATCTCTATAATTTTGTTACCTCAAGAATGTTATGTAAATGGAATCCTACAGTATATGCCCTTTTTGGATTGGCTCTTTCCACTATACCCTGCCAATCCATCTGGGCCGTGTGTGTAACAATAGTTCATTTTTGTTTTTATTGTTGAGTAGCATTCCATGGTATAGGGGTTCCACAATATATCCATTCACCTGTTGAAGGACATCTGGATTGCTTCCAGTTTTTGGCTATTGCAAACAAAGCTGATCACAGAGTGTACTTACACAAAACCAGATGGTACAGCCTACATGGCAAATGGGATATATGGCATAGCCTATTACTCTTCAGCTACACATCTGTATAGCACGGGACTGTACTGAATACTGCCGGCAATATTTGTAATAGTCAATTGTACTCCTGGGCATTTACTCCCCATAGTGAAATCTCACGTTCGTGCAAAAACCTACACATTTGCATGGACATAAGAGTTCATTTTGGGGGGTAAATGGACATAAGATTTTATTATGGGGGACAAATACCCAGGAGTACAATTTCTGGGTTGTATGGTTAGAGTCTATTTAGGTTTTAAAGAAACTGCCAAACTATTTTCTACAGTGATTGAACCATTTTACATTTTCACCAGCAGTGTATGAGACAGCCAGTTTCTCCGCATCTGTACCAGTACTTGGTATTGTTACTACTTTAATATTAGTTGTTCTCAGAGATGCATAGTTAATTATTGCCTTAATTTGCTTTTTCTCCAGTGGCTAGTGATGTTGCATATATTTCCAGGTACTAATTACTGTACCTGTTCCTTGGTTAGAAATGTTTAGATACACAAATACTTACCATTGTATTACAATTGCCCACAGTATTCAGTACAGTCCCATGCTGGACAGATTTGTAGCCTAGAAATAATAACAGGCTATGCCATACAGCCTAGTGTCAAGTTCTTTAAAAATGAAATAATAAAATATTAAAAATGTAATAAAATCTTATGTCCATTTACCTCACAAAATGAACTCTTATGTCCATGCAAATGTGTAGGTTTTTGCATGAACATAGGATTTCATTATGGGGAATAAATGCCCAGGAGTACAATTGGCTATTGCAAATGTTGCCGGCGGTATTCAGTACAGTCCTATGCTGCACAGATGTGTGTCCGAAGAGCAATAGGCTATGCCATATGTCCTATTTGCCTCGTAGGCTGTACCATCTGGTTTTGTGTAAGTACACTCTATGATCTTTGCACATGATGAAAACTCCTTGAATGATGAATTTTTCAGAATGTATCCCCATCATTAAGTGATGCATGACTTTATATCATCTTGCTGAAATCCAGTTTATTGATTTTTTTTCTTTAATGGATTGTGCTTTTGGTATCATGTCTAAGAACTCTTCACAAAGCCTTAAGTCCTAACGTTTCTCTCCAATGTTACCTTTTAAAATTTTATAGTTTTATATTTTACATTGAAATCTATAGTGCCTTTTGAGTTAATTTTGTATAAGGTGTGAAGGTTGGGTTGAGTTTAATGTTTTTGCCTATGGATGCCAAATTGCTCTAGCAGCATTTGCTGCAAAGACCATCCTCCCTCCATTGAGATGTTTTTTGGTTTTCTCAAGTATGTATTGGCTGTATTTCATGAGACTATTTTGGGGCACTTTATCCTGCTCCATTGATCTGTGGATCTGTGCCTTTGACAATACAAGACATTCTTGAGTAATAAAGCTGTATTACAGGTAGAGTAATTTCTTCCCTTATTTTTCTTCTTCTTTTTCAATATTGTTTTAGTTATGTGAGATCCTTTGCCTTTCATATAAGCTTGTTGCTACAAAAAATTATGTTAGGATTTTGAAAGGAATTTTATTAAACCTATTCATCAATTTGCAGAAGAATTAACATCATCACTACATTGAGTCTTCTCATCCGTGAGCAGAGTATGCCTCTCCATTTGTGTAGATCATTTTTTATTCTTTCATCAGCATTTCCTCGTTTTCAGCACTAAGTCCTGTGAATGTTTTGTTAGATTTGCATCTAAGGGTTTTATTTTTGGAGGAGTTATAATACATTGTATTACATTTGTAACTTTGGCTTCCACTTGTTCCTTGCTAGCAAATACCAATACAATTTATTTTTGCATATTGATCTTTTATTCTGTGACCTTGCTGAACTTACTTATTCTAGGTTTGTTGGTTAATTTATTGGGACTTTCTATGTAGACTATTACATCATGTCCCAGTACTGCAAGTTTTCCTTTCCAATCTATGTGCCTTTTACTTTCTTATCATTCTTCACTGTGCTGGCTGGACTTTCCATTCTTCACAGTGCTGAATGACAGTGGTGAGAGTAGACATCCTTGTTTTGTTCTACAGCTTAGGTGCAAGCACTTGGTGTTTCACTGTTAACTAACGTAACTATTGATATTTTGTAGATGTTCTTTATTTGTAAACTTCCAGTTCTGAGTGGTGTCCTACTGTGAATCATTTTTTTTCTTTTATCAATTAAACTCTGCTAAATCTAACCTTTTTTTTTTAACAGTTATATCTGAAATGAGTCTTTTTGTTTTTTAGACAGTGTATAGTTGGGTCATATTTTTGGTTTAATCCACCCTGTCAATCTCTGTTTCTGTTGTTCATTTGGTGTATTTAGACCATTTACATGTACAATAGTTATTGATCTATTATTCAATCAATATAAAATAATATTGACATTACCATTTTATTTTTTATTTTCTGATTATCCTGGTTTTCTGCTTGTCTTTATGTTTTCTTTTTTTTTTTTTACTTCCTGTGGGTGAGTTGAATATTTTCAGAATTCCATTTTGACTTATCTTTAGTGTTTTCCAGTGTATCTCCTTGCATATTTTTTTTAGCAATTGTTTATGTAAATTGTATATATATAACTTATCACAGTCCACTTGCAGCAATCTGAGTGAATCACCTATTCTTATGCTCCTTTACTTTCCCCCATTCTTAATATAATCATCTTAAATATTTCCTCTACATATGTTGAGAGCTATACAGGCATTATTACAAATTTTTCTCCAACTGTCAAACATACATTTGGAAATTCAAGAGGAGTAACGCTTGTTGCATTTACCAATCTTTTCGCTTTTTGTGCTGTTCTTCCTTCCTTCCTGATGTTCCTGTATCCTTTTATGAATTCCTTTCTGTTTAATGATCTTCCTTTAGGCATTCTTTTATGGTGGGTCTACTGGTGACAGATTCTCTTGGTTTAACTTTATCTGAGAATGTCTTGATTTTCTCTTATCCCTTGAGTGATATTTTCACTGAATATAGAATTCTGAACTGACAGCTCTTTTCTTTCAGCACTTGAAAAATGTGCTACTTCCCTCTTGCCCCCGTGGTTTCTGAAGACAAGTCTTCTGTTCTTTGAGATGTTTTCACCCTGCAGTTAAGTCATTCCTTCCCTCTGACTACTTTCAAAAATTTTCCTTGTCTTTAGTTTTCAGAAATTTGACTATGATGTATTTTATATGATTTTCTTTGGTTTTATTCTGTTTGTGGTTTGCTCAGCTTCTTGAACATGTACATTTATATATATATTTCCAAATCTGGAAATTTTCTGACGTTATATTTTGAATACTTTTTCAGTCCCCACTCCCTTTTACTTTTCCTTTGGAGACTTCAGTGACACAAATGTTAGACCCTCAGTTATAGGTCCACATGGCCCTGAGTTTATATATAAAATACATCAAGTATATATGTGTTAAATATAAATGTATACCTTTAATGTCTCTTCTTTCTGTTGTTCTTTCTTTTGTTGGGTATATTCCATCAAGCTTACTGATTCTTTCCTCTGTTTCCTTGATTCTACTACTAAGTCCATCCATTGAGATTTGTTTCTGCTTTTGCATTTTTTTAATTCTAAAATTTCTACTTTGTTCTTGTTCTTCTTGTTCATATCTTTTATTTCTTTGCTATAATTTTCTTTCTTTCTTTCTTTTCTTCCTTTTTTTTTTTTTTTTTTTTTTTTTTTTTTTTTTTTTTTGAGACAGAGTCTTGCTCTGTCGCCCAGGCTGGAGTGCAGTGGTGCAATCTCAGCTCACTGCAACCTCGACCTCCCAGGTTCAACCAATTCTCCTGTCTCAGTCTCCTGAGTAGCTGGGATTACAGGCATGCACCACCATGACTGGTTAACTTTTCTGTGTTTTTAGTACAGATTGGGTTTCACCATATTGGCCAGGTTGGTCTTGAACTCCTGACCTTGTGGTTTGCCTGCCTCGGCCTCCCAAAGTGCTGGAATTACAGGCATAAGCCACCATGCCCGGCCTCTTTGCTGTAATTTTCTGTTCTTTTCCAAACATCTTCATCATTGCTCTTTGAAACGTTTTTGTGGTGGCTGCTTTTAAATCCTTGTTGGCAATATTCCAGCATCTGTGTCATCTTTATGTTGTCATTTGTTGATTATCTTTTCTCATTCAAGTTGAGATCTTCTTGGATCCGGTTATATTTAATTGAATCCTGGACACTTTAACTATTATGTTGTAAGACTCTGGATACTGATTAAATCTGTATTTTAGCAGGTCTCCTCTGATGACATCGTAGCCATGAGTAGAAAGGGTGTCTCTTTAACACTGGGTGGGCATTGAAGTTGAGGCTCCTGACAAGGTGTCCAGAGACGTTATGGGAGGTGGGAAAGAACTCATTACTGCTCAGCAAAGATGATATTCCAGCCTCCACACTTACTCTTCTGGGCTTGGGCAAACTTGGGCAGGTTTGAGGGACCCCCTTTACTCTCTAGCAAGAGTGGAAGTGCAAGCTGTCCACTCAGCCTTCGCTGGTGGGATAAAGTGCTACAGGTTTTTTTCTGTGGTGTTCTGCTGGAGTAGAATGGTTTATTATCTAAAACTTGTCTGTCTTTTGAGGCTATCCACTTCCTGGTCCTTTGGCTAAAGAAAACAGCTTTTTTCTTGCGGAGGATTGGGGAGTGCTATTTTTGTCTGTATCTGCTGGCATTTCCTGGTCATTAGTTTCTCGAATACCTAGTATGAGATATATAAGACCAGAAGAATATTCACAGAACTCACCATCATATCATTTGTTGGATTCTGAGGTTCCTAACTGGTCATCTTTTCTTTTTACTTTTCAGTCTTCTAATTTTTAAAAATGAAGTCCAGAGTTTTAACTGTACTCAGCAAGAGGAATAGTAACATGTACAGCTATTCCCTCTTGGTGGAGCGGCTATAATTTTGTTTTTAATGTCTTTCTCTTAAATAGTTTACTGCTCAGTTTTGCTTTTACCCTAACTGAATTTCTTTACACTTGAGTGAAGAAATTCAGCCCATTTACTTCAAATTGTGCCACAAAGCAATTAATGTCTTCCATTTTGTTTACTACTTTGTGCTTTGCAGTGATCACTTTTTCTTTTTTAGCTTTCTGATTTAATCAAGTAAAGTTTTATCTTTCTTTCCTGTGCCCCAGTGTCGTTAACTTGGATGGTCTATTATGCTTCTCTATTGCACTTGGAGTGGCTTCCTAGGTGGCCCACGGCTACTAGGTACAGAGCTCCCTTGATCCCCTGTCCGTATGTTGAGGTTCTGGGAGAGTATACAGTAAGAACACACAAGCTGTAAATTCTCTTGTCTGTTCTTTGAAGCCAATTTACATGCTTATGCTTCACTAAAAGAGCATCAGAAAACTAAGTTGTAGAGGGAGGATCCAGAGGTGGTGGACCACACTGACTTTAGGGCTATCTGAGTGCAGCCGTCTTCTGTGGGTGAGATGACAATCCCAAGGAAGTTACAACCCTCAAACCTTACACTGTCATCTTCTGATTCTGTTCCACATTAAATGAACCCACTGGCCACAGCCCAAAGGGGGCCTGGAGAGTCCACTTTGGGCAGGGAAAATAATCTTAAAGAAGTCCCTCTTGTCTTCAGCTGGTTCTTCTTAAAAGGTGACACGAGGGCATGACCTGGAATCTCAAAGCATCTCAACTGTCTGTCTTTTGGGCACAGGCCCTCCTTATCCATCATACTATTTTGGTGAATGAAGATGAAGTGTCTGGGTCTGGAGCCACCTTGATTGACAGGATTTTGTGTTAATTGTCTCCACCTGGAACTTGTCTATCATTACGATTATCTTCTAAAGTCCCCTTATGTTTTAGCCATAGTTGGTGCAGAAAAGCAGAGTTGAATAAAACATTTGTTTATTTCTGAAGCAGAAGCACATCCTGAAAGGCCTCATGAGTTTAGGTAGTCACTCACCTTAGGTCAGGACATGGGAGGATGAACCTTACGTGTGTCCCATCAGACTCTGAACACCTGCTTAGCCTCACTATTCCCCTCAAGAATTTATTTGATTTTATTTTTGAGATAGGGTCTTGCTATGTTGCCCAGGACGATCTCAAACTCCTGGGCTCAAGTTATCCTCAGTACTCAAGTATCTGAAACTATAGGTGGCATTCTTTTTTTTTCTCTTTCTTATGATTTTTTTTGTTTTTTAAATTTTTTATTATTATACTTTAAGTTCTGGGGTACATGTGCAGATCGTGCTGGTTTGTTACATGGGTATACATGTGCCACAGTGGTTTGCTGCATTTATTGTCCCTCCTTAATCTATATTACGTAGTTCTCCTAATGTTATCCCTCCCCAGTCCCCCCACCCCATGCTATTCCTCCTTCAGCCCTGCCACCACAGGCTCCAGTGTGTGATGTTCCCTTCCCTGTGTCCACGTGTTCTCATTGTTTAACACCCACTTATGAGTGAGAACATGCGGTGTTTGGTTTTCTGTTCTTGTGTCAGTTTGCTGAGAATGATGGTTTACAGCTTCATCCACGTCCCTACAAAGGACATGAACTCATCCTTTTTTTATGGCTGCATAGTATTCCATGGTGTATATGTGCCACGTTTTCTTTATCCAGCCTATCACTGATGGGCTTTGGGTTGGTTCCAAGTTATTGCTATTGTAAACAGTGCCACAATAAACATAGGTATGCGTGTGTCTTTATAATGGAATGTTTTATAATCCTTTAGGTATATACCCAGTAATGAGATTGCCAGTCAAATAATATTTCTAGTTCTAGATCCTTGAAGAATCGCCACACTGTCTTCTACAATGGTTGAATTAATTTATACTCCCACCAACAGTGTAAAAGCATTCCTATTTCTCCACATCCTCTCCAGCATCTGTCTCTTGGTTTTTTAATGATTGCCATTCTAAGTGGCATGAGATGGTATCTCAATGTGGTTTTGATTTGCATTTGTCTAATGATGATTCTTATTTTTAGGAGTCATAGTATAAAGAAATAAATTAGGTAAATGTGAAGTATATAAGGTGATGATAAGTGTTAAGAGAATAGCAAGTCAGAAAAGGAGATATGGAGGAGGTTGGAGGGGGCTGAAGTTTAAACAGGTTGCTCAGAGAACTCCTCATTGAGAAAAGGGCATTGAGCAGAGGACTGAAGGAGGTGTGGCAGGAAGCCCCATGGATGGCTGGGCCAAGGGTGTTCATAGTAGGAGACAATTTGCTGAAGCAAAGTGTGTAAGAAGCAGAGTGGTAGAAAATGAGTGAGGGAGGTGGTGGGGTGGAGTGGGGAGGACAGACTGGGATGGAGACCTTACTAGAAATTGTAAGTACATTGACATTGTGCATCTTATGAGAAACCACTGAGACTTTTGAGTAGCAGGTGATGTGACCCATTTTTGAGTTAGGTTCACTCTGGGGTTCTGTAGAGTGTGGAGTTTACGGGGCAAGTGTAGAATCAAAGACAACAGTGAGGAGGCTACTGCAGAAATCCTGGGAGAGGTAAAAGGAAGGTGCCAGGGTACAGGTGGCAATGAGTGGCCAGGCTTGGGAAGCATTTGGAAATAGAAATGGAAGTTTCTGCTGATGGATTGTGTGGAGTGTGAAACAGAAGAGTAAAACAGGGCTCTGGGTGTTTGGCTGAGCAAGTAGAAACTCACAGTGGAAACTGGTAAATCCAAATTTCTTAATTTCTTGAACAATTGGAAGAGCTGACATCAATGGGGCCAACTTTTTGCCTAACAGCAGTTTGCTAGAGGTGAGGCCATGCTTTCTTTCAGAAGAGTGCAAATGCCCTCCAATTTGCCACAGTCTTCACCATTCCCTGCTGCACTCCTGTTGCCTGCCAGTTCCCTGCAATTATTTTATTGTGCAGCTATTGCGTTTCAGATGCTACACTAGACACTTCCACATGTTCCTGTACTTACGAACATATGAAGAGAACAGGAAGAGTTCTTGTTGAGAGCACTGACTCTCACCGTTTTCCTAGAACCATCCAGTAGAGGTGGCTGTGAGTGATGAAAAGAGAAAACCATGTGTTCAAGATTCTGCTCTTTCCCATGACATAGCAGTTCCTATCCTCCTCCCTCCCCTTCCTTACAGTCTGGGAACCCCAGGTGTAACTCATGCGTTTTGTGGGACACCGTGTAGTACCTACTCTTCCTTGTCTTTCCCGATGCCTGTGATCTGTCTCATCATGTCAAACAGCTGAATCAACGTCGCTCATGCCTCCTGCTTACCATGTCTCTTCCCGTTCAGTCGGCACATGGCTTCATTGCATGCCTTTGTCCTACGATTTAGCTGGATTCTAGGAATTGGAGGACAATCCTAGTGAAAGACACCATGGTGTCTTCTGAATCACCCTGAGCCTGTAAATTTTCCCCATCTTTTCCTTAGGACAAGGATTGTCCCAGGAGAATCCATGATTCTTAATAAAGATAGTCCCAACAGCCCATCTCGTCATCCTCCAGATGTGCCAAAGCTGCACCATGGAGCAAACACAGCCGAGGCTCAAGCTGAGACCCTGACATGTGACCTCCTACTTCTACGAAATACCCTGAAACAATGCAGAATGGACAAGCCCTCACTGAACCTGATACAGGTACACATACTTACTATGTAAGTATCTCAGTAAGTGTACATTTTTCTGTAGTGCTTAACAGAGTTCTGACTCCATAGGATATTTCTGAATAAAGATTTTTTTGGTCAAGGAATTTGGAAAATGCTAATAGCATGTACCATTTCTAGGAGACTTAAGAAACACATTAGTGTATTTAGAGCTCCAGGAAGTCCTGCAGTAGTTATTACGTAACTTATTCCAGCCTGTCCCTAAATTATGGAATGCTTTTATCACTGGATACCTTCAGAAGGCATTTTGGGAAAACTTTTTATATTCATGGCAACCCTGGAGAAAAAACTTAGAAGTAAAGTTCCCTTTCCCAGGGCCATAATAAATGTGAAAGTGTGGAAAAGAGCCCTCATTCTCTACCTCTGAGGCTTATGTTCTTGCCAAGATACTATCCTATCTGTTCTTTCTAAAACTCTTCTGTCCCCAGTACAAATACTCCCATCGCTACAATGCCTGACTTCAGCAGGGCTTTTCATGGGGCTGCAGGAGTTCTTTGCAAAGTCTCCCAGCTCTGGTCTAGGAATTGGGATTGATCTATTACAGCACGAGTTTCCTCACGGCTGCTTTATTATTATTACTGGTTACTTGTGTGATATGTAACATATGTATCAACTACACTTTTAACCGTAACTCTTACTTATTTTTTATTTGGAGAATGATGTGTGCTCATTAAAGAGAAATTGAGGGAAAGTTAATAAAGAATGAAGAAGAAACAAATCACTTCGACCTAGAAATAGCCCACTTAACATGCTGGTGTCAAGGATGAACATATACATATACAGGTTTGCATGTTTTGGGATCAATTTGACACAATATGCATGTTAGTTACAGTTCTGGAACTGTAACGAAAGTGCCCAGTTATAGCTGTTTGTTATGACCTCCCTGTGTTTCTTGCCATCATAGGTTGGGAAGTTGTTTACATCTCATTAAACATTCTTTGGGATCATACTTTTAATGGCGGCACAATGCTGCCCTGTATGAATGTGTGATGTTTCATTTAGCCATTGGTGGTAGTCAATGCTGCGCATTCTCCATACCATTGCCTCTCTCTGAGGACTTGGTAAGTCTGCATTTCCACATCTCCCTTGTGGTTTGAGTTCTGGACCATAGTTGTGAACAGAAGTTATGGATGCTGCTTCTGTGCCTGGCATATCTGTCCCCACATCAGCAGCTGTCGGTGGCAGAACCACAGGTTGGGAGCAGCCTGGATCTAAGAGTCACTGCTGGGGAGAAATCTGCTTGGAGATACTCAAACCACATCAGACATTAAGTGAGAAATAAACCTTTGTGTGTTGAGTACCGAAATTTTGACATTTACTCATTACTCCTGTGTAGCTTAGCATACACTAATATGTCGCCACTCTAGTTACATCTTTGAGTTTGTTTTCAACTTATATGTTTAAAATAGAGCTTCAGTACACATATTAAAGTATATATCTTTGTTTTACACCTCTGACTACTGTCCTCAAAAATATTCTGCTTTTGGGAAAATGGGTACCAATGCATGCATCCCCCCTCTCTGCCCACAAAGTACCGAATGAGAGTAACTATCGGATCTCGGCTTCATCAAAATTGTTCATTATTCTGAAAAAACTTTTGCTAATTTTATAGATAGTAAACAGCATCTCATTATGTTAATTTGCATTTTTGATTTCTAATAAGGTTGAAAACATTCTTTCCTAAGGTCTTTCCAGAAAAGAGTGTGGGTATGACAAGAAAGCTGAAGCTGCCCCCATGAGCATATCCCCACCTCTGGCTTCCATGAGTCTTCTGGCTCTATACGTCTTCTTTGATTGAGCCCTACCCATGAAGAAAGCTGCCTTTTGCATCTGTCTTACAGTTAATTGCCTTTTTCACAGCCTGGATGAGGATGGCTGTGTCTATACAGAAATGAAGACACTGATTCTTTCCATTTCATGTGTCTTTGGAACAAAGAGCATCCTCTTGGCTTTCCAGGGAGAAGTGGGTAGCAAATCTGAAAAGGTTGCATGGACTCTTACTGATGATACAAGCAACTCACCGTCCAGGACAAATATATATATCACAACAGATCCTGTGCTGCAAAACGTTCAACCAAAGGGTTGCAGGAGTATAGAGAATAGCGGACCATTCTGCCTGGGGGGGCTGGAACACTCAAGCAAGATTTTGAAGGTGATATTCAAAATGACTTCAGAGTTTGATCTGTGGTCCTGGGTCCCAGGCTGGGCCTTGTCTTCCATGGACAAGCCCCACGGCAACCCCTCTAATGGGATATGCAAGCCAGGTTTTCCTGTGCTGAAAGGTGATCAAATCAGACAAATTGTAAATCCACAACCCTTGTTTTGTCAGCATGTATATTTTTATAGAAAGGAGCAAATCTTTGACGAGCTGGCCAGATAATCATCTCTGCTTTTCCTTACTTCTTTGGAGCTATGAAAGAACGCCCTCGGCAGGGACCTGGTTTTAATCACCTTTGATTAACACAGAAGCTTTTGAAAGCAAAGGTGCTTTCTGTAAACTGTAGCAGGATCCAGAGGCATCAACATTTCAGATCTTTCCTCAGTATATGAAATGTCTAAAGCAGATTCAAGGTATCAAGCCCATGGAGACAAAATCACTGCGTGGGGAGTTACTTTAATGCCTCTGACTCATTTCTCAAAGAAAGTTTTTGGCTTTTTATTATTGTTTTTTTTTTCAGTCTTGAAAAATTGCAGGCCATACAAAGCCTTCTGGGTCCAGGGAATGTTTCAGCTTGCCTTTTATTTAGTGCAAAAGGAAGGTTTTTAGGCGAGATTGAGAGAAGCCAGAGGAAGCCTTGGGAATGGACCCAGAAATGATTAAGAGGTTGAAAATACCCAGCCTAGAAGAAAAGGTAAGAGGGTTTGGGGGACTTCACTGGGGACCGTGGGTAAAGTTACTTTCTGCCCTTAAGAAAACTCAGAGTTAAAACACAGCATTCCCCTTACCCTGGGATTCTATTATGGGCTGCATGCTTTGGCTGGGGACATAGGAGCCCTGAGGCACGCAGGCAATGGGTAAAGTTTTTAAAACTAGGACTGATATCCATCCTTTTGCCTGGATTAAGAGGGAACCTGCTTTAAAGTCTCTATTGCTGAGCTGATACTGGGCTTCTGGGGATGAGACTCAGGAAGAAAGGAAAGGAAAGAACAATAGGGCAAATGCTTGTGATACTTGCTTTCAGAAGTCTTAACTTGGAGCATAAATCTCTGGCTGCAATGAATCTGAGTGGATATTGAGAGAAATAGGCTATGGGATGGCATGGATAGGAAAGCCACGGTGAGTCTGTTCTTTCCAGTGTTTCTCAAAGTCAGGCAGGACCAGGAACATGTCCATGGATGAGCTTCCAACTGTCTCTTCTCTCATTTCAGAGAAAGGGGCTCCCACTGGAAAATGCAGCCGTGGCTAAGTGTTCATCTTTGGCTTGGCTTCCCAGACCTCTCTCCAGGGACCAGATCCCAGCACTGCTTTGCCCTGGGTCATCATGCAGGGAATTGGTTCAGCCTATCAGATATTAGCTAGGTGGTTTTTAAAATTAAGACTTTTGGTTAGGAGGCATTTTGAAGATGTATTAAAAGGTTGGGAGCTGGGAAAAGACTGGAGATAAGGGATAACGTAGGTGGGGAAGTGAGCATCAGGGGCTGTGTGAGCTTTTCCGGTGGGGAGGGTGGTGGTTCAGGTTGCACTGTGTTTTCAGAAGAGACACACTGGAATCCTCACCCCCAGCACCTCAGAATGTGACCTTATCAGAAGTAATGTGTTAACAGTGGCAGTCAAGTTAATATGAAGTCATTGGGTGGGTCCTAATCCAATATAACTGGTGTTCTCGTGAAAAGGAGAAATTTGGACACAGAGACAGACAGTTGTAGAGGGAAAACATTATGAAGCCGCAGGGAGGAGACGGCGATCTGCAAGCCAAGGAGAGAGGCTTCAGGAAACCCACCCTGGCAACATCTTGATCTTGGACTTCCAGCCTCCACAACTGTGAAACACAAATTTCTATGCGTAAGCCACCCAGCCTGGTGCTTTGTTACGCAGCCCTAGCACACTGATACAGAGAGGGGATGACAGGGAAGCAGACAATCAGAGACAGAGTAAGATATAATAAATAATAATTGGTAACTAAAAGGTAGGCTCCCTCCTCTGTCACTCCTCAGGGAATATGTAGGCAGAGTTGAATCAAATCAGCAGGATTCGAATAGTCTTCTTTGTCTTGGATATAATCTGTAGCAGCCTCTTTTCTAGCCTTCTCAGAAATAATCCTTTCTGTGTCCCCAAACATGAGAGTTAAAACTGGTGGTCGTGTGCTGAGGGTGGGTTGGGAAGAACTGAACCAGAGTGGGGAGGCCTGAGCCCGACGGGCAAGGTGCCATGATCTCCAGCCAGACAGGGCTGAGGAAGCCTGCTGTGAGGACAGAGAGCACGTCCCAGGTTCTGTGGGACAGGACCTGCTCAGGGAAGCAAATTCCAGGGGTCTGGAAGGTTCTGACATGGAACTGCCTTGTCTATGAGAAACCAGAGCAGCCCAATTCTGGCGTTTAAACTCCCTTCTGGTGAGACAGGAGGGAGACGCAACATCACAATGACCACACAACAAGAGACAGATCATGCACACAGATGCAACAATGTCAGGGCCTGGTGTGGATCGTTTCATGTAATCCTTGTCAATGATCCCTCAAGATAGATGTTTTCATGTTAAATTAAAATTGGATCAGGTGACCAAGCAATTACTCAAGGTCTCTTAGAAACTATGCATTGAAGAGGTGATCAGAAGGCAGGTCCCTCTGATTCTCACACTTGTAATTAGCATGTGTGCAGAACAGTGCGAGGCCCAGTCCTGGGTAGGGTGGGAAACAGCAGGGAGCATGACCGAGAGAAAGAGGCCTTGGCAGCTGGGATCTGCACCTGATGCCAGAAAGAGACAGTGAACGCTCTCTCGGCAATAGATATCACCATGATAATTCAAAGGGAATGCATCCACAGAGCTTCCAGAGGGGGGTGTGTGTGTACGCGTGTGCAAGTGGGCACGTGTGCGTGTATGAGTGCATGTCTGTGTATGTGTGTGTGTTCATGGGTATGAGTGCATGTGTGTGCATATGTGTGCATGTATGCATGTGTGTATGAATGCGTGGCTTTGTGTGCGTGCGTGCATGCGTGCGTGCATGCGTGTGTGTGTGGTGTGAGGTAGGAAAGTACAGGTGAGGCCCACCACAGGAACATTTTCTAAGGCTGGATGACCACAGACTGGGCATCTGGTTGGGAAGCACAGTGCCAGATGGAGGAGCCTTGGGATTCTAGACTGAGGCCTTGGGCAAATCTGGAGCATCTGAGACTCCCTTCCAAGCCAGGCTGACCATGAGGTGGATGTGACACAAACGATGACCAGACAGAACAGTGTTGATAATATTGGATCTCTGATAATTTGAGGCTGTGACCATGTTAAGGATGTCAAAAAGTCCTTCCTATTTTTTCTAAAGCGTCATTTTGCATAATAATTTCAAGGAAGCTATTTCAGCAGCCTGTGTCTGGAGATTACCAGGGCAATTTTGAGGGATGACAGACCGAAAGCAGAACTCCTCATCTCCTGGAATGCGTCTCCTTTTTTGTGAAGAGATGTTAGGCTGGAAAGTCTGGGTGGTGATTTAGCTACAGCTAGGCCGAGTGGAAATTCTGTAAAGGGCTCGGTACTGCCCTGTGGGAATCCTTGTTCCTGGGCCTGGAAGGACACTTTCTCAGACCTTTGAGGACCTGGGCAATGTCTGAGTCTGCAGAGTTACCCTCCTGCTGTGCTCTGGGAGTGGAGGAAGGTGGGAATGCGGCTGGAGCCAGAGACAGCACTCATGTTCATTATCACACTGTACAAAGCACCCTGACACTGCTCACATCGAGGCCTTTTGCAAAGGATTGGATAACCAGTAATTACAGCAAAATGCTGGCTTTTGTCTCAACAGCTCTTTCACCATGAGAAGAATCAGGTACCCAAGGATATTTTTTACCCTGGATAATTTAGCAGTTCTAGAAGTCTCCTAATCTAATTAGCTTATTTTTCTTAAGTATGATGAACCAGGTCAGCCCGACTTGTAACATCTCTCTAGCTTCAACAGGTTTTCATCTACTGGTTGGAAAGGCTGGTTCTGCCATTGGGCCGACCTCACAATAGGCTGGTTGAATGCTTATGTTCCAAGTTGCTCCCCACCATTCCCTGGCCCAAGGGTCATTTGCTTACTCACGAATTCAATCACAAATATTCTCTGGGTGGATTCACTGTGCTATGGAGATCAGTTAAGTATTTTGTACTTGAAAACCCTAAAGCTGAAGTGCCTTAATTTTTTGATCAAGAAAACTGTCTGTCAGCTTTGCCCTTTTGAAACTTCTCACCTAGGGCATTACTAATCTCTGCAGGACGGGGTTGGTGAGAAGGTAGTACCAGAGATTTTGTAAGAATAATAAGCAAGAATTAAGCCAAATCATTCATGGGGAATTTTTGAAGAGTAAACCACTGTACAAATTGAGATATTTTACCTACTATTGTATTTATTTATTTTTCACAATAAAAATAATACCATGGAGGGAAAATATGTCTGTTAAGAATCCCATAAACTGGAGATAGGAGAATCACAGCTGTTTTGAATGGGCAAAGTTTAAATCATAAATGGACTCTCAAACAGATAGAGCAGGCTCGTGAAGATGTAGAATGTCTTGGCTTTCTGCTGGACTCATGTCTGCCGGGAGGAGTGAGATGATTATTCTCTGTTGATTAGAATGGAAAAAGAAATGTCATTTATTTGTAAAAAAAAAAAAAACAACCAAAACCATCACACATTTGTAAAAGAAAATATGAGAGGGGGTCCTTGAGATAAGCAAGTGATTCATGCTGACCTTGATTGTGTTTTGTCTGCTCCATAGCAACTTTCAGCTGAGTGAATGGGACCCAGCAGCAAAAGAACTATATTTACAGACTTTGCAACTTTCCCGCAGCCCTGGCTCCCTCCAGAAACATTCCTTCTAACGCGCCCAGAAACCAAATTAGGGTAGTTTCACCATGACAGCTACAAATTTAATCCAACATGAGGAGTTAGAGGCAGGCAATTTGTTGTGTACGATTCAAGAGTTACCAAAAAATCCTTCGGATTTGGGTGTCTTCCACACTTTTTAGGTAAGTTAAACACATCCTTTTGATTCTAAGGAAAACTGCTTGTAAAATATTTGGGAGCTCTTGGGACATCAAACAGCTTTTAGGGGAGTGTATTTTAATGGTTTACTTGTAAAAGAATCAGTAAAAGAAGTAGAAACATATGGTTCAAATTCCTCTGAATTCTGTAAAGTATTTTGTAGATGCCTTTTTTTCCTGAGGGTCTCTCCACATCTTTGAGTGCTTATCCTAAAAATACTCCAAAAAACCATTACGTGTACTGGCACAACAAGTGAGATGTCACATGGTAACATGGGTTTTGCTGAGGCTGGAGACCTGGGCCCTGGCAGACACTGGGCTCATTGAGAAGTGTGGGGAGAAGGAAAGAAATCAGAATGTTTGGGAATCCTGAGTAATTAGGGTACAGAGGTAGCTCGTCCAGGGTTTCAAGGCTCAACAGCTTACGAACTCCAAGCAGGTAACTTTAAGGCTTAATTAGATCCTGAGAAATGAAAATGGAGATTGGATGATACTAGCAGCTTGAAAGTTGTAGTACTTTTGTTGACTCCAAGGCATTCAAGTTCAACTAAAATGACACACTGACCAAACAAAACAGGTCTGTAGGCAGCCTCTGCCACCAGCCTCACCCCCACCCTTCCCCACTCCCGTCTAGCTTCCTGGGCTGTGGATTAGCACATGAGTTGGGAAGAGACTCCCTTAAAGGCAAATGGGTAGAAAGATGGATACCAAATACAAGTCCTGGGTCCCATGCATTATATCACATTCCAGTGCACACCATCTAGGTTTGTGTGAGTATACTCTATGATCACACAATGATAAAAATCACCTAATGGTGATCTTCTCAGAATGCATCACTGTTGTAAAGCCACACATGCCTGCAACTGTTATTGTTAACAGTTGATTTTTTCAATCTTAGACATTAGCTTAGCAAATATAATTGGGCACTTGCTTTGTGGCCTTCCTTGAAGATGCAGTGGGGAGTCAACATGGACATGGCTTCCCTCGTAACTCAGTTGAGTGGAGAGACCACCTCCGCTGAAGTGACCACACAAGCAGGTATAAGACAGCAGCTATGGCTGGGACCCTGGTTTGGGTCAAAAGGAGCCTCCCTGAGAAAGTGAATGATGAGTGGGGTTTAACTACGAAAAGCTTCCCATGGTATGGGAATGGTGTGCAAAAAGCCTCCCTGTGTCTGCGGGCCAGAGTAGTTGTAGCTGAGGCTGTCAATACAGTGACTTAGGAATTTCCCTCCTGCTTTCTCCTAATACGCATTTGCAGCCTGCACCCTGTGCTAAGGGAATTGGTCAGGACAATCAGTTATCCTGTGCATATGGGCATTCTGGAAGTAGGCTGGACATTGCTGTCACCTCTTTGAACAGCATCACTAGAACTCTTAACAAAACAAAAACAAAAAAGAAAACAAAACCAACTTTACACATTACCTCTACTATTTTGTCTAAAATGCTTGCAGGGGAAGGGAGGTCATATACTTGTTCAGAAAAACATATCTAGGGGGATGGGAATAGGTGGGCAACAGTTAGCCAGAAAGTGGGATGCGTAGGTTGGGAGCATGAATATAGGCTGGTTGGGACTGGCCAGGGTTGAGAATTGGAAGGTGGCTACAGCTCAGCTCATCCAGGACAGGAGGGGAGGTCCAGGCAAGACATGCATATCATTTAACAAAATAGTTGCTATTCCAGGTCTAGAAGGAGATGAGGCATAAGAGGTCCAGGTGACTGGAACAGAAAGAGAGAGCAAGTCTGTGTGCAGAAGATTTAGAGGCTTAGGACTCACTGAGAATTGAGGAGCAAGGGTGTTGGGGTGATCCTAGTAAGGTCACTGGGAACTAAGGAAGCTACAGGTGCCTCTTCTGCCCAGTATCTGGGTTGGTCCCATATTGGATCCCAGGTCCCTGGGTTGAACATGCCTTAGAGATAAACTAGGTGCTGAAGAGTGAGTCAGAGAGGGAGGAAAAGGAATGATGCCCAGGTTTTGGCGTGGATCACTGGGTGATGACAGTGCATTTACTAAGATGGGACATAGAAGAGGAAGACTAGGCTTGAGGGGGTCATGGGCAAAATGGGTTTGAGATGCTTGCAGGATATAAAATATATTGTTGAATTTAGACCATGCTTGTCACATAGCAGATGTTCAATAAATACTTGTCAAATGGATAAATTGCCCTGAGAGCCATTTGGAAGATGGAGACTGTAGCACCTGAATAGCTATGCGTGGATCAAGGAGAGAATACAGGAGAAAAATAAGAGGTTTCCTCCATGCCATCCACACCAGCACTAATGGTGCCCTTTCAGGCATATGACTCAGCAGAGTTCATGCTAACACCTCTCACAGGCCCATCTGGAGTCCCTAACTCTTTAGACCTTCCCTGGGGTCATGGCATGGCTCTTAGTGCTAAGTGCTGCTGTTCCTCTGTGGAGACAAGTTCCTGGGGCTTCCACCAATATCTATTTTCCCTGTTGAACTTCTATTTGGTCATCGTGTTCATAGTGCTGTTCTCCTGGTGCTTTCCAAGTTTTCCATGGAATTTCACTAACGGCAAAAGGAGGAAGCTCATGTAGGGTTTTGGGAGCAGAGCAGGTTGGGCAAACATTGAATTTCTTCGAAGCTCCATTTTATAAATCATGTGAATATGTTTTACTTTGAATTTTGTTGATGAGTGAAGGAGATGGACATTCCTGACACATGTGTATTCTACAGCTTCAAACACTGCACCATTCCTCCAGTCCAGCCTGCAGTTTGAGAAGAAAGTCCTAAAGCATTTATCCTGTGAAATTTCCTGACTCCCATTGCAAAACAGCTGAAATCATCTCATTATTTTCATGTTCTACAACATCTCAGATCCAGAAGAGTCCAGGTGAACTTACATTTATGAGGCTGTTCAATTTAGACAAGGCCAGAAGGGAAGCTCTGTGTGGCCACAAATATCACTGCTTAGAGAAATCTCAGTGGTTTCCTGATTTAAAGACTCGGAGAAGCATGCCATATGTACTACTACTCTGATTCTTTGTGTGCAAAGCAGATTTCTGTCATTATCATGGAGCCCTTCCTTTGGGACTTAGAGCCCAGCATTTCTTTTTAAATGGATATATATTATATTGTTAATATATATTATAATTGTACATAACTGGGAGTGCAAGTTATATTTTGAAACAAGCATACGATGTATATGATCAAATCAGAGTAATTGGGATATTCACCACCTCAAAAATTTATATTTTCTTTGTGTTAAAAACATTGCAATTCTTCTAGCTACTTTGAAACAGAAAATAAATTATTGTCAATTATAATTATAATGTCCCTACTGGGCTATCAAATACTAGAACTTATTTCTACTTCTAACTTTTTTCGGCACCTGTTAACCAGGTTTTCTTTATTAACTGTTCCCTGCCACTCCCCACCCCCCACTTGCCTTTCCAGCTTCTGGTTACCATCAATCTACTCTCTATCTCTTCTAGGTCCACTGTTTTAGTTCCCACATAGGAGTGACAATATGCAGTATTTGTCTTTCCATGCCTGGCTTATTTCACTTAACATGATGACCTCCAGTTCTATCCATATAGTTGCAAATTACATAATTTCACTCTTTTTTATGGCTGAATAATATTATGAACTAATAATAATATTCCACATATATATATATATATATATATATATATATATATATATATATATATATGCTACGTTTTCTTGGCCCATTCATCTATTGATGGACACACAGGTTGATTCCATATCTTGGCTATTGCAAATAGTGTTGCAATAAACATGGAAGTACAGATATCTCTTTGATGTATTGCTTTTCTTTCTCTTGAATACGTATCTGGCAGTGGGATTGCTGCCTCATATGGTAGTTCTACTTTTAGTTTTTTGAGGAACCTCCATACGGTTTTCTATAGTGGCTGTATTCATTTATAATCCCGCCAACAGTGTGCAAATGTTTCCCTTTCTCTGCATCCCTGTCAGCATTTGTTATTTGTGGCTATTACGAGATCTCATTTTGGCTTTGACTTGCATTTCCATGGTGCTTAGTGATACTAAGCATTTTTCATATACCTGTTGCCTATTTATATGTCTTCTTTTGAAAAGCATCTGTTCAGGTTTCTGGCCATTTTTAAGTCAGATTATTATTATGATTATTTTGCCATTGAGTTGTTTGAGTTCCTTATATATTCTGGTTATTGATCTCTTGTTGGATGGATAATTTGCCAATAGTTTCTCTCATTCCATAGGTTGTCTTTTTACTTTGTTAATGGTTTTCTTTGTTGTGCAGAAGGCTTTTTAGCTTATGTAGTCCCATTTGTCTAATTTTGCTCTTGTTGCCCATGCTTTTTAGGTCTTACTCCCAAAATCTTTGCCCAGATTGATGCCCTGCAGCATTTCTCTAATGTTTTCTTCTATTAGTTTCATAGTTTTATGTCTTACATTTAAATCTTTAATCCAATTTGAGTTAATTTTTGTATATGGTGTGAGATGGGATCTTGTTTCATTTTTTTGGCATCTAGATATCCAGTTTTCCCATCACTATTTATTGAAGAGACTGTCCTTACCCCAATGTATGTCCTTGATGAGTTTGTCAAAAATGAGTTGGCTGTAAGTTCATGGATTTATTTCTGGGTTCTCTATCCTATTCTGTTGGTCCATGCATCTGTTTTTATGCCAGTACCATGGTGTTTTGGTTTCTACAGTTTTGCAGGGTAATTTGAAATCAGGTTGTGTGATGCTGTCAGCTTTGTTCTTTTGCTCAGGATTGCTTAAGCTATTCTAACTCTTTTGTGGTTACATACAAATTTTTAGATTTTTTTTTCTATTCCTGTGAAGAATGTCACTGGCATTTTGATAGAGATTGCATTGAATCTGTAAATTGTTTTGGGTAGTCTGGTCATTGTAACAATATTAATTCTTCCAATCAATGAGTATGGGATATATTTTTATTTGTCTGTGTCCTCTTTAATTTCTTTTATCAGTGTTTTATAATTTTCCTGACAGAGGTATTTAACTTCTTTGGTTAAAATGATTCCTAGGCATTTTTTGTAGCTATTGCAAATGAGATTGCTTTCTTTATTTGTTTTTCAGATTGATTGCTGTTGGCACATAGAAATGCTACTAATTTTTATATGTTGATTTTGTATCCTGCAACTTTACTAAGTTTATTTATCAGTTGTAGGAGTTTTTTGGTGTAGTCTTTAGTTTGTTCTGAATATAAGATCATGATGTCTGTGAACAAGGCTAATTTCAACACAGCGTTCTAGGGAGCAATGTTCTCTCTAGAATGGGCATGGGGATCGCAACCTACTTGTCATGCTCTTGATGGTCAGTCCCTCTCCACTTTACAGAGAGGGCTATTGAGGTCTAGCGAGGTGGAATTTACAAGACTTCTTGTAGCAGGGCCTGGACTGGAGCCTGGTCTCCTAATGTCCAATTTAATTCACTCTGCATTCCATTGAACAACTTCTGGCAAGAATCAGTCTTCCCTCCCTGTGGATCCCCTCTTAAGTGGCTTTAACACAAGTTCTTTATTTAAAATTCAAATTGGAGTGATTAAAATCTCTCACTCAGCTCTGAAGACATAAAACAACCATAAATTGCCTAACGAACTGAGAGAATGATATTCCATTCACTAAGAGAAAGGAATTTACCTGGTTTACTTCTCTGCTCCACCACTTACAAGATGAGTGGCCTCTGACAAGTTACCTAGCCTCTCTGAACTCAGTCTTCATCATTGGCAGAATGGAAGTAATAGCCATCTTGAAGAAATAGTATGTTAATTAAATGAAATAATATGTTAAATGCATGGACTACAGAAAGCCTTTGACTAAGAAAAAGTTCAGGGTTGTCTCATTTATTTTTCAAGAGACACTGTTTTCCTAGGTCACTGGGACTTTGGTCTAAAATGCTTACATATGCTGCATCACAGGGTGGGGTATTCCTGGGCACTCTCAAAGGATTGGGACATGCTGGACATACCAGTATAAGACAAAAGGAGGTGTTGTCGTAAGTTGGAATAGGTCAGCAAGGGGAAAATGATACGAAGCAAATGCACAAAGAATGTGGGGAACACAGAAAAAGCAACTTAGAAATCATCATGGAATGCACCACCACCAAGGAGAGAGCTGAGCAGTCACAATGGGCCCTGACTGCTGACCGCCTCCACCTATGGGAGGTGTAGCTGCTGTGCTATGCGGAGTCCTACTGGTCTCCATGCTCAGCTAAGGTGATGAGCCACACAGACAGAGGAGCCTCCTCGCTGTCTTTTGAATGTCCAGGTTGAGGGACAGAGAAGGGAGGACAGGAAAGTAGCCCAGGGGCAACAAGAAGAGGGTTGGCAGCTATGTGGCCAAGAGTCTAGTCCAGGCTAAGATGACAGATGTGGGCGATGTTTCCAAGTCAGGAGCCACTGCAAGGGTGCCAGGCCTCCTTGAGAGCATGAGTGGGGCCTCTTGAGAACAAGAACGCCTCTTTGGAAGCATGCTATTTTATTCTGCCCACTTTTTCATTTCTGGTTTTTAAGAAGTTCTCAGTGAAAAATGTCAAATCTGTGGCACAAGCCAAACAAAGATAAGAGTCTGCTGTGAAAAATTAAATGGACATCACTGTGCAGTGGAGGGCGAGTTGCCAGGGCTGTACCAGGAGGCAGATGAAGAGGCAGGAGAAGAAAGCTTCAGGGAGCAGAGAGGCAACGCCTGGTAAGTCCCCAGCAAGCCAATTCCATATTCTGGAATGGACACTCCTAGCGCCACTAGGAGCATGGGGTTTGGGTTTTATAGAGGGGACTGTTTCCTTACAATTTCTCTTCTGTTTTTGCTTCTCACCCTCCTCTGGCTGCTTTTTGTCTTTCAAATTACAAGAAAATTTATTTCTTCTATTTATAAAATCATAGTTGGGATCTTGACTTTGCTATTTGAAGAAATAACAGGTCTAACTCACACCTCACTTTTATATTTTAGATGGATTAAAATGACTGTTTCTAAAAAATATCCGTATTAGAATAAAATATTTGTAGGATAACATGTAGACTATTATCGGAGCAGAAATTGCAAATAAAAAGACTGATAAATGTGACTGCACAAAAAGTAAAATGTCTGCAGAGTACATAGAATGCAGTATCCATGTTTAGAGACAAAGAACCAACCAAGAGAAAGATAACACAGTAGACAAGAAAGGTGGAGTGTTATCATTCTGATCTACAGAGATCTCACTTGGAAGCTAATTAAAGAAATAGAATCGGCTTGATAGTAGTAGAAAAAAAAGGGGCAAAGGATATGCATAAACGGCCACTGGAGATATCAACATATATTTAGCCTATTTTATAATAAAACATAATAAATATGAACAAAAATAATGAGTATTTTCTCTTGTCAGTTAGTAGAGATGACGAAGATTGGCAACACCAGTGGGGATGGGAGGAGGGCAAATGCTGGCATCAGAGCAGAGGAGTCAGGGCACAGACACATGCCCTTCCAGCTGGGCTGAAATTCAGCTCCACTACTTGGAGGGTTCCACTTGCCTTCTCTGTGCCTTACCATCATCAGTCATTGTCTGTCTAATGGGATTAATAATGCCTTAAGGGTTGCTGGGAAGATTAAAAGGGTCAATGTGCAAAGTGCTTAGAATAGTGCCTGGCATGCAGTAAGGGCTACACAAGCACTAGCCAATCTTACTATAAATATTACTGTTGTTATTCTCAACATGTTACCTATGAGAACATAAATCTTAACAAATTCTGGCAATACGTATGAAACATGCATGCACTTCAGCTTATCGATTTTTTCTATTATTTTATCCGAAAGTGTTAACCAGAGAGTACACGAGAAATTGTGTGCAAAGATACTTATTATTGTTTTCATAGTAGGAAAACATCGGCAAACAAGTTGAGAATTTAACATTAGGAGATTCTTTGCATGAATATCATGTAATGTCAGTGTAATAAACTATTATGCATCAATTAAAACTAAAAAGAATGATATACCTAAGAGAATTAACACAGAAACAGAAACCAAGTACCACCTGTTCTCACTAATAAGTGGGAGCTGAACATCGAGTGAACATAGACACAAAGGTGGGAACAATAATCCCTGGGGACTCGAAAAGGTGGGAGGGATGGGGGCCAGGGCTAAAAAATTACCTGCTGGATACTACATTCCGCATTTGGGCTGCAGGACTATTAGTTGCCCAAACCTCATCAGCACACAATATATCCATGTAACAAACCTGCACATGTGTCCCCTGCCTCTAAAATAAGATAAAGACTAAAAAAGTAGAAAAAAGAATCATATATACTCAAATGTGAATCTATATCTGTGTCTGTAGCTCTACCCACACATTTATTTCGAATCCATCTGAATCTGGAATTAAACTCTGAAAATACAACGCAGATGTTAATTTCTACCTTGGTACTACGATGGTGTTTTAATTTTTGTGTATCTCCTTTATTACCTGAATTTTCAGCAATGAATTCATTCCAAATGATCATAGCTTTATCTTTCTAATTGCAATAAATATTCTGAAATGTCAAAAAATCAAAATACTCAAAATAAGTGAAATCACCCATAATTTTGGCAGACACATCGACTGGATTTTGTTTTTCCAGTTTGCTTTCATTGTACTTGCACATGTGAAGGAGACGTTCTTATATACAAAGATTTCTGAAAAATGAAGATTCTTATAAATTCTATAAAAGGAGGTATTCTTATAAACCACACATATACCCATAGTGCAAGTGAGGGCTGCAGGATTTGCAGTTTTTCTGTTGTTTTGTTTTTCACTGGTCAAAATATCACAGACTTCATTGCCTTTGAATAAAGATAGATGTAACTTATTTTAATGAACTGGTTAGTATGGATCTTATGCACTATTCACATGTATTGGTTCAAGCTTCTGGGCTACTAGAAGTAAGATTAATATGTTAAAAGGAATAGAAATTTTAAGTCTCTTGATGGGTATTTCAGATTATTTTCTAGAAAGATTATACTTATTTTTACCCCTGCTAGCAGGCTTCAAGGACTATCTAAATGTACATTTATTTTTTTTTTATTTTATTTTTTTTTTTTTTGAGACGGAGTTTCGCTCTTGTTACCCAGGCTGGAGTGCAATGGCACGATCTCGGCTCACCGCAACCTCCGCCTCCTGGGTTCAGGCAATTCTCCTGCCTCAGCCTCCTGAGTAGCTGGGATTATAGGCACGCGCCACCACGCCCAGCTAATTTTTTGTATTTTTAGTAGAGACGGGGTTTCACCATGTTGACCAGGATGGTCTCGATCTCTTGACCTCGTGATCCACCCGCCTCGGCCTCCCAAAGTGCTGGGATTACAGGCTTGAGCCACCGCGCCCGGCCAATGTACATTTATTTTTAAGTTAACTGTTGAAACTGTTGTCTCTTTAGTCTTAGTTGGTACTCAGAAGGAAATTTCAGTCCGAAGCCCATGAAACGGAAGTAAGAGGTTCTATTAAAAAGTAAAAATCTTATTAATTCAAATGATAAGCATTCCACATCTTCAAAACTGTAAACAATTCATTTACAAATGTCAAAAACAGAAAGTAAAGATTCTGGGTATCGTAGCTTGAGAGTGTATAAGAAACATATTTTATGGGCACCATCCAAATCCAGTGGAGAGTATCATTTTATCTATAATCTCTTTATTCCCAGCATCTTCCGTCAGTTGAAAATGAGCTGCAATTAGAATCATTTTTGGCACTATTTTCCCTTTCATTATTCACAGTAGAATGCATGCCTCAAGTATTTACTTTCGATTAAATTGTTACTTTGTAAAACATTTCTCTTATCTTTAGGTGCATACACACACACGTTGATGTAATCACAACTAAAGCTAATGCTGTGTCTTTCACTCTTACAAAAATGCATAGAGATAGTGCGTGTTAAAGGGATATACACGTAAGTTGCGCATGTATCTGTGCAAATGGTATGGATTTGTGTGTGCATGTGTTGCATGTGTGCCTATGTGTATCCTTGGGTGAGGGACAGGGAAGGTTACAGCTGATAGATATCTGGGCTGTTCATTTGACCCCTCTGGTACTGCATTACATAGTGAGGCTTAGATTTGCAGCATGGCCATGTAGTGCCCGGGAGCTGACCTGAGCTTCCTCTGATTGATGCTCTAAAGCATCCCTATTGGAGATAGGCTGACAAGGGGTATTCTTATAAGCTGGAACTTGGGGGCATCGGTGGCCTACACCCAAGGCCCTCAGCTGGAGGTGGGAAAGAAGCAGATGGCGTCATCTTTGATTCCTAGATGGTGGTCTTTACCTTCCAAGCAGCCACCTTGCCCTCTGTTGGTCCCCACTCCTCTTTCTCCCAAGGCAGTAACTGAATCCTGCAGGTGTGGGCTAGGACGGGGGGTCTGGCCCCGCCCTTCCCAGCCATTGCTTCATTAGGACGCACTCCCTGCATCCGACCTGCTGCTCTGTGATTGGTGCCCTTGGGTCTGTGCCACCACGTCTGGAGCTCAGACTTCTGGTTATTCTTCCCCTTGTGGCTCTTGTCCACAAGGAGCTCATGGGTACCCTCTCAAAGGGTGCTCTGGCAGCTAGGCTGTCCTCTCTGCAGTGGAGCTCCTCGCCCAGGACCTGGTCTTCTCTGCATCCTTGCAGCAAGTCTCCCACCATGCTCATAGCTGTGACTGACAAATGAGATCTGGGTGTGGAAGGAATTACCCAAAGGCCCAGAGACATGAACCTGACAGCCGTGCAGGCTCTGCTGTTACTGGCTCTGTAGGGACAGTTCTGGTGGAAGATTGAACAAAAGAACAACCCTTTCTGTTGTCCAGTTTGGTCAAGAAGTATCTGTTCAGGTCTCTTCCAATCTTGCCCATGGGAAAATTAGTTCCTGGCTTTCATCTCAGCAGCCAGCTGGGCACCGTAAACAAAAAAACCACTGACCAAGAAGCAACGCTTGTCATGTTTTCAGTGGGCCTTGAACTTCCACCCAGAAACCTTATCTCTGGCAAAACAAATTCTCAGATTGGTTCCAAATTCTTTGGTTCCAAATAGTACTGTGGGAAAGAGTTGACCGGAACACAATGCAGGTACATCTTATTTGTTTGCAATGGGCATGGCAAACTACCTCTCAGGATGCCTCAGAGAAGGTTTTTAATGCAGATCTCTTAGCACTCTGACCCTGGAATAAACTTGCCCTCTGGTACCATCCCCTCCTTGGTTTGCCCCCACCTTCAAACTCCCGTGGTGCTCAGGAGGTCTGCTCAAACACCCTGTACCCTGCCCTCTCAGTGCATGCTACAGGCTGCTCCAGGACCTTAGGGCAGCTGGTTTCTTCTAAAGTTACCCAGAGCACCTCAGGAACCGTCTCAGGACACCCCTGCTTCCTTCACAAGCATGGACACCTTTAGAGTTTATCTCCAGACAGAACAGCTGCCACCCTGAGATTGGGTGGCTCCCAGGAAGTATATTCGCTGCAGGAGAGTTTGAAGAGTTAAAGGAAATGTTCAGAATTCATTGTCCTTAAGTGATCAGCCCACCAGGGTCCTGCCGTTGCTTCATTGTTTTTTGAAATAGACTCAGGTCCCACATATAAGCCTCTTCCACTGTCATAAGGGATTAAAGCAAGCTTCTGGGGAGTGTTTCTGTGAATCCCTGTGCTTTGTAAACCAGGCCAGCAACTCTTCGGCTGTCCCACGCAAACCAGGGTCTTTCACTTAAGCTCTATCACTGCCCAGTGCAGTATGAAATCCTAAACTGGGAAATCTGGTTTAGACGGACACACCAAAAATGGTATTTTTGGACAATGAAGAAGTTTGGATTTGAGTATTAGTCCATACGAAGGAATCATCTTTAATTCTGTTGGGTGGAAAATGTAGATTTGGTTCTGTATGAAAATGTTCTTGGTTTGCAGAAATTCACACTAAAATCTTTAGAGCATGATATATCAAGTTACATAGAGGAATTAATTTTTAAAAAAGTATTTGAATCATGTTTGGAACATCGATTTAGGGGCAAATAGGCCTGGACTGCTTGTTTCTAGAGAGAAGCAAACGTAAACTACTATTGGGCCCTTGTTTGCCCAGAACTCACGGAAGTAACAGATTTCCCTGCATTGTCAATATCGAGGGGGGCGGCTCAGGCGCCTGGGGAAGGTGACGAGCAAGCCTCAGAATGCAGGGGTACACTGCTGAAGTTGCTAAAGTTCAGAGGCCTGGATCAGGGCAGGAGGGGAGAGGCAGCGCCCTAGGCTCCCCGCTTAGGGTTATCAGGATCTCATCTCACCTACTTCCGGGTACGTTCTGCGCTGGGAGGCTCCGAGAGGAGCCTTTGCAGCAAGCCTGGCGGCCACGCCCCAGCTCCACACCTGGGTCCCAGTGGCACCTTCCAGCAGCAGCCGTTTGCTGGAGAATCCAGAAGATCCCTCCGCAGACAGATGGACCTGGACCGTGTTCTGTAAGATTCACTGCGTGAACCTGTATCACTCAGAGGAAATCTTCAGCGCAGGTGCAATGAAACCAAGACTCCATAGTTATTTATCTTAAACATGTAAGGATCTCAGTTTCATTTTCACCATCACCTCATGGCATTCACATTGGGCAATGCAACAGATAGAATAATGGCCCCACCAAGACTTGCACACCCATATCCTTGGAAGCTGTATGTAAACAGGTCATTTTACGTGGGAGAAGGGACTTTGCAGAGTTGATGAAGTTAAGGCTCTTGAGATGAGGAGATTATCCTGGACTCCCTGGGTGGGCCCCATGTAACCATATGAGTCCTTAAAGTCAAAGTATACTATCAGCTGTGGTCAGAGAAAGCGGCCAGGAACAGGGTCAGGGGCACAACCCTACTGCCCTGGAACATGCAGGAAGGGGCCAGGAGGTATGGCCACCTCTGGATGCCGGAATGGCAAGGAAATGGATCCACCCCTAGTACGCCCAGAAGGAATGAAGCCCTACTAACACCTTAATTCTAGCCCATGGAGACCCTTGTCAGGCTTTGCATCTACAGAACTGTGTTAGTTCTGCACTAAATTTGTGTGATTTTATTTTACAGCGGCCCATCTAATGCAGGTGAGATGGAACCAGGTGTCATTCTCTAGGCTCAGCCTGGTCTCCTGTGCGCTAGTTTTTTAGGTAAAAGCCGTCTGTCTCTACTGCGGAATCATGCTCCTTCTGTTCATTTCCTTTCTGCATTCCCAAACTCATGGCATGCATTTGTCTGTCAGTTTGCCCCTACCCCAGGGAGGTGGGTGGCTTTCTGAAAGGGCCTCCCTCCAATGAAGAGGGACTCACTTTCTCACTTTTCTCAGCCAGCTAGGTGGCATCAATGTATAGGGGATATATTATTATAAAAAGATTTCCTTATCTTCCTCTCTCCAGGAGTCAAAAGCTCCTTTTATTTTGAGAGAACAGAGTCAGGTGGGAATACAATTTTGGAATTATGTATCCCAAGCTGCTCGTTTACCCAGCATTGCTCAGGAGAGAGATTAACTAATACTGAAACACTCAGCCTGCTCCTTACTCTGGGCTCTGTTTCCTCTGCCACAGGCCTTCTCTTGCTTGTCAGTTACCTGGGACTCTCCTATCCCGTAATTTTTTTTTTTTTTTGAGATGAAGTCTGACTCTGTTTCCCAGGCTGAAGTGCGGTGGTGCAATCTCGGCTCACTGCAACCTCCTCCTCTCGAGTTCACGTGATTCTTTTGCCTCAGCCTCCCGAGTAGCTGAGATTACAGGCAGGTTCCACTATACATGGGCTAATTTTTGTATTTTTACTAGAGATGGGTTTTACCATGTTGGCTGGGCTGGTCTTGAACTCCTGACCTCAAGTAATCTGCCTGCCTCGGACTCCCAAAGCACTAGGATTACAGGTGTGAGCCACCACACCCGGCCTCCTGACCTGGTTTTAATGTGCCCAGAGCCTCTCTGAATTTCAAATGAACCACCTCACTTGCGATTTAGGCACACCATCCTAGACACACTGTTGTTTGCCAGAACTCACGGAAAGGTCACAAACAAAGAAACTGTTTGTGATAGGTGGACAGAAACACAGAAATTTCAGATATGCAGATTCCTTGCAGGGCCTCTCCAGAAAGAAAAGCTGCATTTAATCAATGGAAATAAATCAGCCTTCCAGAGGACACGGGTCTTGAGAAGCATTCTCATGATCAGATGTGATCTGTGCTTTCTAAAGCCATTCTTATTCTAATCTCCTACTCATTGGAGTGGCTACAGAATGGCTTGTTTGCTTTATAAAGTCAGTCAGTCCTCAGCAAGGGAGATTGGTAATTGTTTATCCTGCTGTGGCTCTTTCATTCTGCAAGTCTCTTGATTTCTCCAAAAGAGTGCAATTAAACCAATTTAGCACAGTGCTGACACACAGCAAGTACGCAATAAATGTTAGCTATTATTGTAATGATTACCATCAAGCTATTATTATAATTAGCTTAATTATAGAACTTGTCAAAAACACAGGTTAGCTATAGAATGTTCTTATCAAGTTTATGTAGAGGAAATCTAAATTTCCTTGTACATTCAGCCACATTACAAGAGATATATTAACATTAGGAAATTCCCCTGAAACGTTTGAATTGAGAGTGAATTTTAAGGGCAAATGCTACAATTGCCTCCTTTATCTCTCTCAGGAGGTTTGCACATCACTTCCCACTCTTGCCCTGTGCTCTAGAACTCTTTCAGCCTACACACACTGTTTCATTTAACTATATCACATATCTTCTTCTCTTGTAAATGCAGTTCTCAGAAAGAGAGGTCCAGGCCTCTTTAACCTCCTTACACTTCACAACTCACTAAAAACTGAACCACTAAAACTACTTTATTAGTATGTTTGAGGACTACATTATTTACTACACTGACATTGGAAACATTACTCTTACGTCTTTTCTGATATTGCATAGCAATTTATCACTTCTCTCATTTATTCAGTTCTCTTTTCAATGTATTTTTACCACAACTTTTAAACGAAAAGTTGCAAAAATGGTATGATGTGATGTTGCTGTGTATGCTCTTCATCCGCCTTATTATGTTGACACCTTATATAACCATAGAGCATTTATAGAAACTAAACAATTGACTGGAACAATACCATTAATGAACATACAGAGTTTATTTGGATTTTACCACTTTTTGACTCTTCTGTTTTTGCTTGTCCAGGATCCTGTGTTGCATTCTCCCACTGGGAATTGCCCCTGACCTCAGGGAGGGTCTTGCCTACTGGGGGCGGGAGTGGTGGTTGGGCAACTCTGGGCAGTGATTGGTCATGGTGGAGGATCAAAGGCCTGGTTGCCTGGCTTACATTTGGGATGACTCTGAAGGACTATCTTGGCTCCGAAGCGCCCCTGGGTACCGTGGAAATGTCGGTTGCAACTCTTTGAGTTCAACCTCTCCATCCCTTATTTCTCCTTTACTGGCTTCACTCCAGGTGTATCTCCTGAGAGTTGTCCCCAGAGGACATTCTGCATGCAGCTCTCATCTCAGCATCAGTTTCCTGGGGACCCAACCTAACGTTGGTACTGTGAGTGGTCCTAGAAATGAGACCTTAAAATGGGATTTGGAAGCTGGGTCACTCACTGGTTGGTTGGCAATAAGGATCCCATCTCTGCTGGTAGGTGGGGTGCAGATACCCGGGCACACAGTGGTAGAGCAATTGCGAGAGCCCTCACCTGTGGTGAACTGGGACGGGATACTGGTGCAAGGCAGTGCATGGCTAGTGCAGCTGCTCTGGCATTGAAGAAACATGATGAAATGAGAACTGTTAATTCTAAGAAGTTGGGGGCTGTTTCTGAGCACAACTGATTCATTTAATGAAGGCTAGCATGTCCAGTTCTCTGAGCTTGTTGATCTCTTTCTCCTATTTGCCATGCCAGTTCTGGCATTTATACTTCATTTAGTATGGCCCATTGCTTTTTCCAAATTTCCAAGCTCCATCCTAGCAGCGTATAAACATTTCTTCTTGGGTCTGCACCAGGAAGTTAAATCATGTATCACATAATGGTGCTTTCGTTCCAATAAACTCTCTCTTATCCAACTTCAGGTTCAGTTCTCTTGGTTCAGCTCATTCAGGATCCAGTCTTTGTGTCCATGCTTGGCTCCTGCCAGTGCCTGTGAGCCGGGTTTGGAGCTCCTTTGGCATCTACTATTCTTCACAGGGCCAGCAATCCCCAGGGGGCTGTGATGAGATTTGATCCTGGTCTCTAGTCTGGAGTGCAGAGGGGAGCTCCAGACAGTCTGAGGGGATAACTATTGTCTGTTAAAGCACCGATCACATGGAATCCCCTGTACTATCCTTAGCAAGGAGCCACCACCAAGATCTAAAAAGGGAGAACGGTCTGTGGGCCAGCAGGTTTAGGAAAATCATGCAGGTCAAGGTTCTCACTGGCACTTACCAAGACACCCCCCTTCCAAGTCTCAGGTTCCTCGTCCTGTCAGGGCTGAGATTGTAGAGCAGGAGGCCCAGCAGGGGTGGTGATTAACTTTTCTGAAAGTCTGCTCTTACAATTAAGTCCTAAATAGGAACCTCTACTCTGTCTGCCGCTCTTAATTTGACAAGGCTCACATACTAGCTTCAATATTTTGCTTTGAATTGCCCTGAATCCCCCGAACCGGTCTTACTAAATGAGTCAATATCTAGAAATAACCAGCCCTAATAGGAAATGCCAGATATTTAAGAAAAAAAAATTCTTCCTAAAGATTGCACTGAAGGACATAAATTAGAGTTGAGTAAATGAAAAACCATTTTCATTCATGAGACAACTCAATACTATAAATATATCAAATCCTTCCTGAGGGATCCGTAATTGCAATTCAATGCTCATTACAATGCTTTTTATGAAATGTGAAATTTATTTTCCTGAGAAAATTCGAAAAAGGAAAAGAAATATCCATTGTCCTTATTACCTATTAACATTTATTACAAAGACAAGGAATTTAAAACAATATGTAAGAATGGATAAATATATAAAATATAGAAAGTACAAGCATTTTTATACATAAGTGTATGGTTAGCAAATGATGGCAATAGTGTTTAAAGTCACTGGGAAAAAATGGGCTACCCAGTATAATAGAGTAGGAATTTGTAGCTATATATTTGGAAAAAAAATTAAATCTCTACTTCAAATATCATTCATCGAAATAAATTCCAGATGGGTTACAGAGTTAAACAACAACAATTTTTAAAAACCTAAAATAATATTAGAAGGGAGAACGTTTATGGCTTAGAAGTAGGAAAGGCCAAAAAATAAGAAGTGTATTTTAAACTCATTAAAATTGACAGATATGATGACATCGACATTTAAAATTCTATAAGATCAAAAACATTTCCAAAAAGTTAAAAATAGTAATAGATTGATTACTTTAAAATGTTTAAAATATGTGAAAAACAAATATTTATAACATATAATAGATAAAAGATCAATATTTTAAGTATATAAAGACCTCTTTTATTCAATCAAAGACAAATAAGAAATAGAAAAATGGGCAAAGTTTTTGAGAAGGTTGTTTACAGGACAGATAGTACAAATTGTTGGCTAACCTAGGACTGTTTTTCAATACCTAATACATGTTTAAACAGCAGACAATTTCCCACTTGGTGAATCCCATTTAAAAAATCAATTCAATGATTTTAAACCACAAGAATGGCAACATTTTCAAAGTTTGATGAAATTGGTGATAGTAAGGTAGTTTAGTGGGAGGGTACATAGACAGCTGCTTTACAGTAATGTAATAACTAAAAATTGACATGCACTTTGACTTAGAAATTATACTTCCTGCTAATTTTACTAGAAAAAAACATCATTCAGTTTCATGAAAGGGCTTATACAGGGATTTACAAGGATGTTAATTATAATATTATTTGTAATAATAAACATAAAACAAAAGAGTAAATAACCTAAACTCCATTTGTGTAAAAATGGCAGATGCTAAAAGAATATGGGTGATAAACGTGGAGTGGTATTAAAAGATCTTCAAGATACAGTATTCAGAGACAAAAAAGTTGCAATATGATGTGTGCAATGTAATAAACTTATGCAAAACAAAAATAGACTTTCACGTCACTAAAGCGTAGAACCGTGAATTTCCTTAGATTAATGATGTCCAACAGAACCGTCTATGATGATACAAATGTCCTGTAATCTATGCTGTCCAATATGGGAGCCACTAGCCATGTGTGGCTTTGAGAACTTGAAATGTGTTGGGTGTGAGTAAGGAGTTGAATTTTAAACTTTACTTAATTCTAAATCATTTACATAGCTGCACATGGCTAGTGGTTCCCACATGGAAGAACACAGCTGAAGACGTTCATACACCCATACTAAGTCACTGATGGATGGAGGAGTGTGTCCAGGTGTTGAAATGTGTCACATGAGTGTATCCTTGTACTACTTGTATCAGTGGAAAAAGAGTGTTTACAAATCAAAATAGAACAAATAGCTTCTCGAAAGATGTGCCAGATCTGTTGCAAAAAAGAAAAAAAGCCATTACTAGTGGAATCACCTTTCCTTAGTAATGGGATGCCCTTGGAAATACGGGTGAGTGGCCAGCTGGCCAACACCTACCTTAGAAAGGTGCAGACAGAGAGGGCTAGTCTTGCCACCTGAGCTGGGTGCTTATTCTGGCCAACAAAGTAGAGGAGGCAGAGGCATCTGTAGCCTCTGGGTATTTTGGACTGGAAAGACCTACATAAGCAGTCAAGTGAAAGAGCCGAAACAGGGCTGAAACAGGTGAATAAGAGGATCACAGAGTCAGAAATCTGAAATAGCTCGGCCTGTCTGTGTGAGTCAGTCTGGAATGGGGGATTGGGGAACAACACATGTGGGCATCATTGGCACCCTCTTACCTGCAAAGTCACAGATGTCTGAGTCTGAGGGTAGGTCATGCTAGTTGAAGCACTCAGTCACAGTGACAGTCCACTATTGCATTTATTTGAATGCGTGACATTTATTCACCCGCCCTTTGTATCATGAGACCATGTCCTCTATGGATGGCCTGTCAGAGTATATGCAGTAGGGGAGGGCTGAGCATAGAACTGGGGCTGAGAGGAGAGGTTCCCCTTCAGAGCCTCTATTGTGCCCTGCAGATCAGTGGGAGGAATAGGGCAGTTGGATTTAATGATAGAGAAATGCCTCAGCGCTTCCTGAGTACTGCGCAGTAAAAGAAGGGTTGCATTGGGCTGTTTTATAGAGACCAGCCATCCAGCTCTAAGTAGGGACAGGCATGTGTTTGTTTATTTATTTCTGCCTTCCTAAGGATAATAAAAAGATCATATTTAATGGGCCAAACCCATAGATAACAACACCCTGAATTCATCATCTTTCTCAAGCACAGGATCTGGCCTTTGGGAATAAACTTAAAAGCTATTTATTCTTCACCAGAATAGTTTGTACAAAGTGCTGCGTGCTGGACATGTGAGTAGATGACAAAAACGGCAATGAGGAAAGTGCTCTGATTAGGAATAAACAGATGCTGCGGGTGGTAAGTGAAAGTGTCCACACACTGGTTCTTTGCCCAGTGCAGTGACTTCTCCCTGCATGTTCAGCCGGCATGACACCCTGGGCCGTGCTTGGGGATGCTGCGAGGGGAGGTGAGGCTCCGGCGAACAGAAACCCGGGCAAGGAGGAATAGAAGCAAGGAGGCAGCCTGAGCCAAGACAGAGTCCAGATGGGGCTGTGCCAAAACTAGGCCTGGTCTGGTAGGCGTAGGAGTGATGGGGAGGCACAGACCATCTCCTAGAGCCAGACGCCAGACAGCGGCACAGCCTCAGGAGTGCAGGGCAGTGAGCTGGAGACACAGATAAAACCAGGAATCAAGGGCCAGGGGGTCGGTGAGCAGCACAGCCTGCCTAGGGAATAAGATAAAAAAATTGACCTTTTAAGGAAATTAATTACTAAAATGTTCAAGGTTTCTCTAGACACAATCTAGGAACCCAGATGTGCATAATCAAGTCAAACACACCCTGAATGTGTGTCAACTAAGGAAGCTTCTAGGGACTTCGGGACACGTCATAGAATCCTCCACATTATTAGCTATGGAGCTGTTTGGCAGAGCCACAAAAATAAATGGTGCCCAGATATCCTCACTAAGAATAAGGCTGGAATCTTACTAAGAAGTGAGATTCTCTGCCCTTCTCAGCCTGGGTTTTGTCTTGTTTAAGGAGATGCAAACTCATGGGAACTGTAGGAACTCTTGAAGTGCAGACGTGCAGAGTCTGAATGGATTGTGAAGTGGAAGGACAGAGTGGGTGAGAAAAGGAAAACCGTGCAGAATATTAAAGATTTCGTTGTTACCGTAAAATAGAAAGACTTGAGGCTCAACTGCACTATTCATTAGTCCTCTGATCTCAACAGGTGAGGACCAAGAATGTATCTGGCCATATGGGGCAACTGCCCTAACGGGGACACAAATGGGCAAACAACATCCTGCACTTTTGAACTTCGATCCACGTTGGCAGAAGGGAAGCTCATAGAGCCTTTTCTGTCCAACTCAGTGGGTTGTGGCAAAGCCAAATGAAGCAGTTTTTGGAGCTGCAATGTTGACATAGGAGTGAATTTTTAACATTAGCTCCCAGAACTGGGACAGACCAGTTGCACCCAGTCAGCTGCAACCGGTTATTCTGAATGCAGCCTCTGAGCTTCGAGAATTCAGTATAAGTAAGGAAATCACATGTGAACCAAACACCGGGAATTTCTGAGTCTCGACTATATATAAGCCTGTGAGAATGCTTTACAACATTTTACGCCAGTTCCGCATCCTGAAGAGGTCCATATGGACTCAAATTATCTTGACCCTTGTTCACCTACCATTTCTCAAGTGGAGTTCTTGAAAAGTCTGGACCTGACCCTTTGTGTGAAAATGTGCCCAGCAGCTCAGATTGCTCAACAAAAATACAAAGGCACTTGGGGCTCAAACATTCTTCAAACAACCACTTTCTCAACTTTAGAGTGTGCTGTGGCTGTGTCTGCTTCCAATTATCCTGGGAAGCTGCAAAGGCCCTCACTCTTTGCTCAGAATGCTGCTGGGCTTTTGGACTGTCCGAGACAGAGAGAGAGAGACACACAGAGAGAGAGAGAGAGAGAGAGAGAGAGAAAGAGAGAGAGAGAGAGAGAGCACACAAGCACACGCGAGAGTCACCAAGAGAGGGCGTTTACATTTATGATGCAATCAACAGCTTCACCTTCACCAGTGTGGCTTAGGAATAATGGGGACAAGGGTAATAATATTCTATCAACAAGGATTTAATGAGCACTTTGATGTTCTGGAAACTATTCAAGGCATTAGATAAAGGATAGTCGAAGAAGATAAAATTTTGTCCCTATGAAACTTACATTCTAGGAAGGCAAATATATATATATATATATATATACACACACATACGCCCACACACATATATGCACATATATGTATGTGTATATATATGTATCTCTGTAACTATTATCTATATCTCTCTACTCCTATGCCTATACTACCTATACCACTCATACCTCTGTCCACATCTGTGTATATACGTGTGTATACATATTTATGCATACATAAATGTCTACTCTTTATACATCTGCTCTGCTATATATACATACCTGGACATACATATACATATATGCACCTACACATATGTGTGTATATATGTATCTGAGTGTCCACACTTTACATACAGCAATAATTCTTATGAGCAAAAATGAAGAAGGTTTAGGGATTAGTGCATGAATGTAAGGTTGATGAGAGGTTCTTTATTTTAAATAAGCAATCCGTGAGTGGCACTTTGGAGAAGATGATTCTTGAACAAAGGCCTGAATGGAGTGAGCCACATACAGATTTGGGAAACAAAAGTCTTCCAGATACGGGGAATGGTGGGGTAAACGCACAGAGAGAAGGGTGCTCAAAGTGAGTGAGCTCAGGCAAGCACGCAGCAGTGGGGCCAGGGCAGGAGCCAGGGCCTTCCTCTGCCTCCACCCCAGGCAGGTAGGGAGCCACCCCAACCCCTCGCTTCCTCGACTGTAAGAGCTGTGCTCGCAGGTCCTGGGCAACGCGCTGGGCCTCACCCTTGGTCCTTCCCCCTCCCTCCTTTCTTTCCCTACTGCCCTCTGCATATAAACTGAGCATTCTATTAATTCATTTTAAAACATCTTGTGGAGCTATAATAAGCACACAGAAAAGGGCACAGAGGTGCACATTTGCATGGAGTTTTACAAACTACACACACCCAGATGGAGACACTGTGTACATGACACCCCATAAGCCCCTGTAATTTCTTGCAGTTTCCATCTCCTGAGAGTAACCAGCAACTTAGATTAATTAGGCCAGTTTTTGTAACTTATAGAAATTGAATGAGCACGTGTCTTTTCTATCTGGCTTCTGTCCCTGAGCTTTACACGCTTTTGGTGAGTTGATCTGTGTCGTTGCACACAGTTGTGTGTCACTCACTCTCATTGCTGTGTGTACCTTGTTGTGGAAATAGACCACCATTGATTAATTTATTGTGTTACTAATAAGCCTTTGGATAGTTTTCAGCCTCAGGGTATTATAAATAACACTGCTGTGAATGTTTCAGAATATGAGATTTGTTGAGCATTTGCCTAGGAGTAGAATTGATCAGTCATAGATGGGGTGGATGTTAAGATGGAGTAGATACAGCCAAAGGGTTTTGCCATGTTGATCCATTTAAAAATAATATTTACTGTTACGGTAGAAATATATATTAATTGTTGGGAATTTGGAAAACAGAGTAAAGTAAAATAAAATAAAACCACATGCCACATTAGTCTTTATAATTCAGAATTGGGATCATATTATTTATATGTAATATACATACATATAAATGGTATGTATGTATCTTTCTATTCTCATTTTACATTGCAGCATTTCCAATATTACTGAATGCTTTTCAAAAGCAAAAGTTTTAATGACAACATTTGGGTGTGTCAAAATAAATGTAATTATTAAATTGTTTTGTTTTTATTATTATGAACATTATCACATAAATTTAATACATATGTATGAATGTGTCCTCAGAATACATTTTGAAAAACAGAATTTCCAAGTCAAAGGGCTTTAAGACAATTAAAGCTCTTCCTGGAACCAACCCAAATGCCCATCAGTGATAGACTGGACAAAGAAAATGTGGTACATATACACCATGGAATACTACGCAACCATAAAAAACGATGAGTTTGTGTGCTTTGTAGGGACCTGGGTGAATCTGGAAACCATCATTCTCAGCAAACTGACACAAGAACAGAAAGCCGAACACTGTATGTTCTCACTCATAGGTGGGTGTTGAACACCGAGAACATGTGGACTCAGGGAGAGGAGCATCACACACTGGGGGCAGTTGGAGGGTGTAGGAGAGAGATGGGGGAGTGGGGAGGGAGGGGAGGCTGGGGAGGGATAACATGGGGAGAAATGCCAGATATAGTATGCATCTAAAGTAAAATAAATAAATTAAAAAAAAAAACATTTAAAGCTCTTGTTTTATAATGCCTGCCTTCTCTCTGAAAATTAAAAATGGAAGTAATTTACAGTTCTACAGTAGTTGGCTAATTCATTTCATTTCACTGGTAACCTAAGGATATTAGTCTATTAATTAGCATTGACATAATAGCTGTTAAGAGTAAATATGTGCATGTTAATTGGGCATTTGCACCTTTGGTAAATTCCCTGTTCAGATCATTTGCTTATTGTCTTGGATAGTCAACTTTTTCTTATTGACTTGCTAGTAGCTTTATTTTCAAATGATTGACTTTATTGAGTTTCTTATTTTTAACCTACATTTAGCAGTTGCTAATATTCCTTGAAAGAAGGCTCGAGGCCTACAGGGAGAAAAGGCTTGAGAGTCACAATTTATCTTCCTTGAAAGGAAAGTGCACATAAATTTTGGATACATATCCCTACCACTTATTTCTGCTTCCAATAGTATATTATTTACCAATGCTTTGTAACTGACGTGACAGTCAGAAGTGTGACCCCTCCCAGTGTTCTTAAGTTCAGATAAATGGAAAAACTAGATGAGACCTAAGATACTTACTCATCCTTACCCTCACTGCACAGATGAGGAAACTGAGGCACAGAGAATATCAGAGACTTACTAAGGGTCATGCACCGTAAATTGGTCTTCAGGGAATTACAACTCAGGTTTCCTTCTGTCTCCTCATTGGCTGTTGAAATAAATTGCGTTTTTCTATGAATTTCTTTTGTGTATGTGCACATAGATGAACACACATTATGTTTCTTATTTTCTGTGGCAATCCTGGTCAGTTTATGGAGTGCTCTGGCAGCTGGGTGTTCAGTGGGCCTTAAACACCCATACCTGGGATCCCCTGCTGAATGCCTGGCCCTTCCCTCCTTGTGGTAGAGAACTGAAGCTCCCTGCCCCAGTGGGCTTCCCAGGTGTTTGGGTCAAACTCCAGGGCAGACTCTCCTCCCTGCCCATCTTCTCTAGCTCTCTTCTGCAACTCTGGTGCCTGAGGCTGGTCTCTTTCATGGTTCCTTTCTGGTGCAGATTCTTGTGTCAAGGTAGAGCCTAAATGAGCTCCTGGAGCCCTTCCAGAGCCCTGTGGGAAAGCTGGAGCAGATCAGTGCCAAATGGGCCTGTGTGCAACTTGGATGGGATCCAGAGATCGAAAGATGTCTGAATTCCTCTAAGTGCATCCTTTAGTGGACATTTCCCAAAGCAAGGCTGGCTCCTAAGGATGACAGTGCGTTAGAACGCAGTTTCTTGGCAGTGTTCTCTGTAAATCTGTAAGGAAGTTTACTTCAAAAGTGAAAATCTGGGATATATCTCTCCTCATAAAATTGGACTTGCAGAAAATTTCACAGTGGCATGAGAAATTGAGGTCTAGGGTTCATTAATGGTATGGAGCCACACTTCATGGTTTGACTGTGGGACGGACTCACCACCCTGCCCAGCTTAGAATCATCTGGCTTCAAGGTATGAATTAGGGACTGTCAGGCAATTCAAGAAGGAATCTTGCAGAAATTTCTCAATTGTAATACGTACATCATTTTTAACGGAACTAATGTAAAACAGTTAATATATTAACACTTTTCAGATTGCAAAAAAAATGCACGTAAAGCTTTTATTATGCACAAATTTAAAGACATTCCATGGTTAGAATGCATAATATCTGATTCACATTTGTTTTACATGTCTTGCTTTGAGAAACTTAAAAGTGTGAGTAAATCAGAGAACACTGGCTAATGTCTAGATGAAAACAATCTGTATGTCACTAATTGTTTTTCCATTTATAATTCAGGTAAAACAGAGGGTTTCTAAACAATAAATTTCTTGGTTTTAGATTCTGTATCTATTTACAACACAATTTCAAGGCTATTTAAGAAATTGTCCAAACTTCACATCTTCTATTTAATCGAGAGGACAAAGTTAAGCCAATACTTCCAAAAGGAAAATAACATTAATCAAAGAAAAAGTATGATTTGTGCCAACTGCCACTGGAATTGAGGAATTAAAAAGAAAATACTCTCATGCCTTCTCTCTTCTTCCCTACAGTAAAACTAGCCCATGTTTTGTTTTTAGACTTTACCAAGGGAGATACAGAAGAAAATAAACTCCAGCCAGAGGAGCTCTTCCTTCCAACTGCCTGGGTCCGCAGTATTGATCGCTGCTGAAAGAGCTGATTCACACGGCACCCCCGTGCTTGCTGGAGCAATTTCCTTGGCTTCTAGGGCTTCTCCATGGAAGTGGGGAGAGGCTCTTGGGCTGAGCACTGTGTCTTGTCCCTCCATGTCACTTACTGCCCGCTTACAACAACAGCATTCTAGATGCCAGTCTCATTATAATGACCATGCTGACATCTCTGAATTGGTCAAAATATCAGCATGTGCTTTGGGTCAATGCGCAACCAGCAATTAGACTGAGAACTGTGTTTCTGGTCCTGTCCAAACTCTCTGCAGCAAATGCTATCTGTAATTATGCATAGTTCAGCATTCAGAGTTGACTGTGGGATGTTATCCTGTCTCCTTATATCTTCTGTTCTAGCTTTTGACATTGTATGTTCATTACTAAAGAAATAGTGATTGAAATATCAGAGGACAGCTGGCATTTGTATGCTACAGAATGGACATGGGCTGAGCATGGGAATGAGGAACAGAAAATGCCCTCTTGACTGGCTGTGCACTAAAGCCCTTTCAGCCTTGGCGTCTATGTCAGTGAAACTGGAATCACAACACCGATTTCAGCCTCTCATGAAGGACTAATGGGGACTGTGAGTGAGGACACACTCTGAAATAGACAAATGGAACAGAATCAAGAATTCAGAAATAGACCCACATAAATACGCCCAGCTGACTTCTGACAAAGGTGAAAGAGCAATTAATTGGAGGAAAAACATAAAATCCGTACCGAGAGGATTGAAGACACCCTTGGCAGCCAGAGCCACTTGAGGATACTCCAGGAAAGTAGCCAGAAATGTAAAAAAGAAAGGAGATTCTGAAGACAGGAAGGCAAACCAGAGAGGCTGTAAAGAAATCTGAAGATGACAGCTCTGCAGCTTATCAAGAGAACAAACTTTGAGATTGTGGCAGCAAATCAGAAGACTCAAGGAAGGAAATCTCAGCGGGGAAGACAGAGCATTTCAGGCCATTGGTGTTACATTGAGTCTTTGGAGGAACTCAAGGATGTGCTGAAGGCATAGTATTATTTTTTTGACAATAGCAACAAGAAAGGCAATTAAAACTCCAAGAAAGTGCTGAAAACAGGGGCCCAAATAAAAGCAAGGCCAAATATGCCATATTTTAAGCAATTGATGCAGAATGAAAAAACAACAATTTTATCTGAATGCTACGAACATTTGTTATCCAGGGGTTATATTGGGCGCCCATACAGAGATACAATTCTGGCGGACTACTTTACCATGAAATGTACATTATTTTGTCATAACAATGTTAGTATTATTGCTTAACTTTTAAACTTTTGAATCCAACCATAGAAAAAGCATGGAAGACATAATTACGATTGCAAAACAGACTGAGATTGTTAAAACCTCAACAAAAAGTAAAACTGACAGAAGGCAAAAGGTGGAAATGAGAGAGAGAAGTATTTTCATCTTTTATTAGGAAAACCTAATGAAAGTACAAGCAGTGGAGGTAACCACATGCCATTTCAACTAACAGAACCATGGGACAAGGAAGAAATCCTCTGTAGGTGAGTGTTTCCAGGCCCATACCCTGGTGCCAGCCAGCCTGGGTTCAGACCCCAGCCCTGGCACCTACTTGCTTCATTGCCTTGAGCAACTTAGTTAAGCTCTCCGTTGCTTTTCCTCCTCATCTATAAAGGATAATTAACAATAGCATCTACCTTGAGGTTGTTACAAAGATAAAATGAGTTAATGTTTGTACGGTTCTCAGACAGGGCCTGCAATCATGAGCACTGTATAAGTGGCTGATAAATAAGTTGTGACCTTTTGGAAAAGGTTCACACTGGAAGTGTCAGGAGTGCTGTGTTCAGGGAGCTGAGTCCTCACACACCTTGTGAGCACTGGCCTGGAGCTGGGGAATGAGGCATGGAAATATTTTCATGTTCTTAGATTTATGAAGAGATACACTAAGCGCAGAAAAGGCTAAAGAGGACAGCCTTAAGAAAAAGGCCTGGGAAGGGGCATGAGATGGGGTGCAAAACTGTCTCTTTTTTGTTTAAAACACACACGCACGCATACACACACACACGTGCACATATACACATACACATATATACACACATGTACACACACATGCACATACACATCGGCAAGCATCATGCAAAGGTCAGGACCAAGACCTGGAAGATTTAACTTTTAAGGACAAGGAATTCTTTTCAGGTAAAGACCTCTCATTACTCGCACGAACTGCAAAAGGTGGAGCAGCCAAAGGTGTTGGTTCCTTGTGCCTAAGCCAGGAGATGCTGAGACAGAAGTGGTCAGATGACAGCAGCCTGAATGATCAGACCCCTTGGATGGGGAGCCAGGCCCAGACTATAGCTGAGGGCTTGCAGGCTGCAGCTGTACCCTGGGGGACAGAGACTAAGGCCTCCCACTTCATCAGAACTAGGGAGAGGACAATATACAGTCTCATGACAGCCTCCAGGGAAGACAGGGAGGTGAGGGGGGATGAGGGGAAATGGGGAGGTGAGAGGAAAGACAGGAGGAGAAGAAGGTGAGAGGAGGATGTGGGGGGGATGGAGGCGAGAGGGGGATGAGAGACATGGGGGTAAGAGGAGAATGGGAAAGATGGAGGTTGGGGCGATTAGAGAGATGGGAGGTGAGGGGGATGGGAGGTGAGGGGGGATGGGGAAGATTGAGGTGAGGGGTGATGGGGAAATGGGGGTGAGGGGGTTGGGAGGTGAGGTGGGATGGGGAAGATGGAGGTGGGGGGATGGGGAAGATGGGGGTGAGAGGGAGATGGGAGGTGAGGGAGATGGGGGAGATGAAGTGAGAGGGGGATGGGGAGACGGGAATGTGAGGGGGTATAGGGAGATGGGGAGGTGAGGGGGCATGGGGGAGATGGGGAGGTGAGGGGGGACTGGGGAGATGGGGAGGTAAGAAGAGTTGGGGAGATGGGGAGGTGAGGGGGGAATGAGAGAGATGGGGAAGCGAGAAGAGAGACAGGGGAGATAGGAGATGACAAGGTGTTCTACCAAGACTTAGATTAGCAATTAAAACCTTACCTGTGTGTGTGGCCTATGTGGACATATGCAAGGGTGCCATGGTTGTAATATACATACACATATATATGTATATGCACACATACCTCCCCACATATATGCATGCACATACACATGTGAAAATATTGTTCACCTCATGGTCAAGTAGAGACGGAACACATGTATGTGTGTGTATGTATGGTACATGGCAGTGTCACAGAGTATGTACAGGGGGTGCCTGCACAGGCAGCCGAGTCATGCAGGTGAGCAGGGGTGTAGCCAGGTAACCCTCTGTAGGCATATACTAGGGGACTAGGGCAAGCCAGTGCATGAGACAGAAGCAGTGACTTCCTCATGTCTTGACCACCTGGACAGCTGTCCTCAAAGCTGAAAGTTACACTGTAAGTTCAGGAAACGTACAGAGCTCTAGGAAGTTTTGAAAATGAATAATAGGAATGACTAAGCTAAACTGAAAATGAATAATGGAAATTGCTAAATTAATCTGGCTCATTTCAAAACTGCATTTTCCCTACTAAAGGGTCCCTGGGAGTGATCCCAGTGGGCACAGTGGGTGAGAGTCAGCGGGGACTGTTGGATGACTTATTCTTCCACACTCGCAAGACAAAGCTGTTTCCCACGGAACAAAAATTGGCAGGAGCTGACTCCATTTAAGAGGGAGTCAAAATAAAAAAGAAATCCTACTACCCGGTGTATACATTTGGATTTATATTTTAAATATAGATGAAAAATGCCAATTTCACCTCTAAAAATCGGATTAAAAATTGTACCCTGCTCCTGTCACAGGGTTGCTGTGGAGAGCAAATGAGAGTCAAACTAATTCAGAGCTCCTCTGCCCTGCGCCAACTATCCAGAGCCCATATATCATTGCCATTGGTGTCTCTGGGGACCGGGGCCGAGGGGGAGATGGGCAGTGAGAGGAGAGATGGGGAGGGGGAGGGATGGGAGGAGCTGGGGAGATGGAGGAGGTGGGGAGGTGAGGGAGAGACAGCCTTGTAGCAGTTCCTCACAAAACTTCAGTATCTGTGGGGTCCTGAGAAAATGGGATCCACCGTTAAAATGATATGGGAAGCGATGAAAAGGAGTCTAATCCAGGAGTATGAATGCTTTTCTTGCTCTGGAGTCACTCGTTTCAATACGGAGAATATGTTCAGCTTCCTGAGCTTCGTGAAGACCCAGGTGGGATTAAGGTGCCGAGTCCAGTCAGGGGAGAAACCTCACACAAGTGTCTTAGCCTTCCTAAGTCTTCATCTCCTCAAATGCAGTATGTGGTAAATGACACATTCTTTGCCGGCTTGTGAGGATTAAATGAGATAATGAACTTTAATGCTTGGCATGTGCTTGGCACGTGTCAGGCAACAATAAATGGAGCTATCAGAAGTTCCAGTATTACAGGAAGAGAATTACTATTAGAAAATCATTCCTACAGGATAATTCGATTGCTATTATTAGAAGTGCCAGTATTCTATATAATGACCCCAATAAAGATGGTTAACAGGGCTAGGTGCAGTGGCTCACGCCTGTAATCCCAGCATTTTGGGAGGCCAAGGTGCACGGATCACCTGAGGTCAGGAATTTGAGACCAGCATAGCCAACATGGTGAAAACCTGCTTCTACTAAAACTACAAAATGTAGCCGGGCATGGTGACATTCACCTGTAATCCTAGCTACTCAGGAGGCTGATGTAGGAGAATCACTTGAACCTGGGAGGCGGAGGTTGCAGTGAGCTGAGATTGCACCACTGCTCTCTGGCCTGGGCAATAGAGTGAAACTTCGTCTCAAAGAAAAAAAAAAGATGGTATATGTGCCACATTTCCTTTATCCAGTGTATCATTGATGGGCATTGGATTGGTTCCAAGTCTTCACTATCGTAAATAGTGCTGCAGTAAACACATGTGTGCATGTGTCTTTATAACAGAATGATTTAGAACCCTTCGAGTATATATCTGGTAATAGGATTGCTAGGTCAAATAGTATTTCTGGTTCCAGATCCTTGAGGAATCGCTACACTGTCTTCCACAATGGTTGAACTAATTTACACTTCCACCAACAGTGTAAAAGCATTCCTATTTCTCCACATCCTCTCCAGCATCTGTTTCGTGACTTTTTAATGTTCACCATTCTAACTGGTGTGAGATAGTATCTCAGTGTGGTTTTGATTTGCATTTCTCTAATGACCAGTGATGATGAACTTTTTTCATATATTTGTTGGCTGCATAAAAGTCTTCTTTTGAGAAGTGTCTGTTCATATCCTTTGCCCACTTTTTGATGGGGCTGCTTGTTTTTTTATTGTAAATTTGGCACGTATACACCATGGAATACTATGCAGCCATAAAAAAGAATGGGTTCATGTCCTTTGCAGAGATACAGACAAAGCTGAAAATCATCATTCTCAGCAAACTAACACAGGAAGAGAAAACCAAACACCACATGTTCTCACTCATAAGTGGGAGTTGAACAATGAGAACACATGGACACAGGGAAGGGAACACCACACACCAGGGCCTGTTGGGGATGGGGGGCAAGGGGAGGGAGAGCATTAGGACAAATACCTAATGCATGCAAGACTTAAAACCTAGATGACGGGTTTATAGGTGCAGCAAACCACCATGGCCGTGGCACATGTATCCCTACGTAACAAACTTACATGTTCTGCACATGTATCTCAGAACTTAAAATGTAAAATAATAAAAAATGGTAAAGAGTACATGAATCACCATGGACTGAATCGAGCAAGCCATTTTGGTGCTGCATATATGCAAATACATTCCCCTCATATATGTACAGATAGTGTCTTCACTCGAGCTCTGCCACTCCCTGGTGCCAGGTGAGGCAGGCGTGGCTCTGGTTTCATTGACACAGACATGCACTTGGCCATATGGCCAATGAAGTGGGAGTTTGTTCCTGCTTGTCAGCCTAAGCTCATTCTGTAGAACACAAATGGCTGTTGTCTTCTGATGTTTTGCTAAAGCCTTCTCCATCTGCATCTTACTCATCTTAGTCCTATGATCAAAGAACTTTGCTTCAGAGTTTTTCTTTTCATCATAGAATGTCAAATCTGGATGATGGCTTAAAGGCGAACTCTCCAAGCTCCCTAATATACACTGGAAACTGAGGTTCATTCCTACATGGGGAGCTACTCAAAGTCACAAAGCTAGTGGAATCCTGACAGTCTGTGTTTTAAGGAAATGTCTTTTAAAATACACCTCATGGCTTTTCAGACCATTTTCTGTGTCTGTGTCTGTGTCTGTGTCTATATCTGTGTCTGTGTGTTTGTGAGCGTGTTTTGCATATTGTAATTGTAAATGATATGGCTTCTGATGTCACACTGATTCATCTGACCTTCCCAGCAGTGTAGACCAGGGTCTCTTTACTGCACATATCCAGTGCATCCAGGCTCCCTGGGAAAGTGGGTGTTTGACATGCTGTAATCTACTCACACACAGGCAAGCTCTTGTGATGAAATGCCCTCTAGCCAGAGTCACTGGAGCCATGTAGACTTCCAAGATCATGAAAATGGTGCAGCAGGAATTTTCTGTAGGCTTCTGCTAAACTGGCAGAGGACTGGAGAAGCGTGTCTAGTGCAGATGCCCCAAACCCTAGATGTTGCTCCTCCAGGGAGCTGGAGACTATACTGGTGAAGTGAGTCCTTTACCCCAATCATGTAAAGAAAATAGTGGCATCATCAACCCATCAACAGAAGTCAGCAGGCTCATGAGGAATGAAATATTGTTCAATTCACCAATCTAAACAACCGTAGCCATGGCTGGGCAGATTATATAAACAACGATTAAAACCTCTCTCCTCCATGAAATATTCACCTGTTTTCTGCTGCCAAAACCAATAAACTGCTTTCTTGGCTGAGTCACCCAAACATTTCCTTTGACAGCAGCAGCTTTCAACTCCGACTGCAAAGCCAAGTTGCATGACAAATATACCAGTGACCGTATATTTGGATATGAGTGATATTTTCTACCAGCCCATTAAAAACATACCCTGCTGTTACGGATGAAATGTCAAAGTCTGGGAAAGCACAATGAAAAGAACACTGAAAAGAACCATGGGTCATGTTTCCATGGCTCTGAAACCTGTAGATGGATTTTCTTAAAAAAAAAATCCTTGATAGTGTTACAGAGCTGTGAAATAAGTCTTTCTTGTCCTCTCCATGACTGCGCCTTCTGTGTGCACATAGGCACATGCCGGCTTATCTTTCAACTGCGTGCTGGAGACAGTGGCAAACCCCGTAAGACATGTCTCACAGATGATTTTGAGGCCCGATGCCCTGTCTTCTCAGGGCCTGCATGGAAAATGGTCTGGAATTTATAGACTGTGAATTACTCATGGTTCAGATGACGTTCTTCAGATTCTCCTCAGAAGAGTTTGGCACAGGTTGACGGAGTTCTAAAGGCATCATCTGTGGGTACGGCACATCTGCGTCTCAGCACAATTAGACCTCCATGTATCTGAACCATGCAGAAAATGTCAAGCACAAATTCTCACAGTTATCATGACAGGGTTGGCTCATCAGAATACAGAGATAACGCTGGAATTATAAAGATGTATCACATTAAGCGTAGCCATTTTCTTTCAACTTCAAGCAGGTGAATGAGACCAAGTTGTGCTGCACATCCTTGCACAAACCGTACCTATCATAATTTGCAATTATTCAAAGCAGAACTCTTGCAAAGCAATGTGGGTACAGAATTTTGCTGAATTTTGAAATAAACTTTTTTCAATACTTTGCTGTTGTTTCTCTCATTCCCAGTTTGAGAAGAATTTCTTAATAACTTGACTGTATAGAGTTTTTTCAAAATATCCAGCTTAATTTCATTATATTCAGCTGCTCTCTCTTCATACTGATATGTCAATTTAATAATATTTGACTATCACATAATAACATATAAATGAGACAAAGAGTTCTGGAAGGTGCGGAAATTTGTACACATGTTAATGAATGGTTTTCTATCCCAAATTTTCTGCATTGCCATATACATTGTTCAGTGAATTTTTTTTTTTTTTAATAGAGTCTTGCTTTGTCACCCAGACTGGAGTGCAATGGTACAATTTCAGCTCATTGTAAACTGTGCCTCCCAGGCTCATATGATTCTCCTGCCTCAGCCTCCCAAGTAGCTGGGATTACAGGCATGCACCACTGCACCCAGAGAATTTTTGTATTTTTAGTAGAGATGGGGTTTCACCGTGTTGGCCAGGCTGGTCTTGAACTCCAGACCTCAGGCGATCCACCTGCCTTGGCCTCCAAAGTGCTGGGATTACAGGCGTGTGTTCAATGTATTTGAAGAGAAAATGGGAAAAATTAATCAATCCAGCAAGTTGACTCAAGCATAAATAAGGTAGGGATGAAAGAGAGAAAGAAAGAAAGAGAAAGAAAGAGAAAGAAGGAAGGAAGGAAGGGAGGGAAACAAACTGTGTGGGGTGCTTTTTCCTCTATTATTTAAAAAAATTAATAGATTTTTTTTTTAGAGTAAGTTCAGTTCACAGGAAGTTGAGTGGCAAATACAGAGAGTTCTCACACACTCCCCTGCAGCCTTCTGCCTCTCTCACCATCACCATCTTCTTCCAGAGGGCTCACTCATGATAACTGATGAACCAACATTGATGCACCATTGCCACCCAGAGTCTGCAGTTTATGAGACTTCACTGGTGTACATTCTACAGGTTTTCACAACATAGAATGTGATGTATCTACCATTAGAGTATAATATACTAGGATAGTTTCATTTCACTAAAAATCCCATATGCTCCACCTAATCATCCCTTCCTCTACCTGCCCTGGAAATACCTGATCTTTTAAGTGCCTCTATGGTTTTGCCTTTTCCAGAATGTCAGATAGTTGAAATCATAATGCATGGAACCTTTTCAAATGAACTGCTTTGACTTCATAATATGCCTTTACACTTCTTCCTTGTCTTGTATGGCTTGGTAGCTCATTTCTTTTTAGTCCTGAATAATAGTCCATCACATAGACATGTCGCAGCATATTTATCTATTCATCTAGAAGAACATTTTGGTTCATTTATACCTTTTTTAAATTAAAATTTTATTTTAAGATGATTGTAAATTCACACTCAGTTGTTAGAAATAACAGAGAGATCCCAAGTACCCTCCACACGGTTTTCCCCAGTGGTGACCACTTGCAAAATTATGGTATAATATCACAGCCAGGTTATTGACATTGATATGACCCACTGATCTTATTCAAATGTCTCCAGTCTTCCTTGTGCTCATTTGTGTGTGTGTTTAGTTGTATCTAATTTTATCACATTTGTAATCACATGTATCCACTATCAGAGAAACTCCTGGACATCTCCGGCATCATGAGGATCACCTGTGACCCTTTTATAACCACACTCACCTGCCTCCCCTTTCCCTCCCCCATTCATAATACCTGGGAACCACTCATTTTCCATTCCTATAATAGCATTTCAAAATATTATATACATAGGATCATACAGTATGTCAGCTTTTGTTAACAATAGCTTTACTGAGATATAATTCGTAACAAAATTTAACCATTTAAAGTGTGTGATTCAGAGGGTTTTCATGTATTCACATGAAACCAGGTTACTGACTTGTTTCTAAAATACTGTGAAATGTGAAACCTATATTTTTATATTACTTTTTCTCTATATGCAATGTCATTTTTGAAATATTTGGATTATTAACAAATTACCACTATTAATTATTACAAAATATTTAGATACTCCATATCTATTAGCTTTCTCCCCTCCCTCCAGCCCTTGGCAGTGACCAGTGAATGGCAGTAATGTGATAACTTGTGTGTGGGAGAAATTCGAAATATTCTGGTACTTCCACTACATATGAAGCTGCATAATGTGATCTGAAGTTAAATTTAGATTAGATATAGGTGAATTTTGGAAAACCTATGACAATCACTATAAAATAAAAAATAGAATTATATATAATTCACACACTGAGAGGATATAAAATGGAATTATATATAATGCCCAATTAAAACCAGAGAAAGCAGGAAACCTGGGGAGAAAGCACAAATACAGTGATTAGGAAACAATTCAAAATTTGCTAATCATCCAAATATTTCAAGAATTGCATTGCGTATAGAGAAAAAACAAAATATAGGTCTCACATTTCACAGCATTTTAGAAACAAGTAGACACATAGAAGAGAATCAAATGAAGAGACCTCTGCTGTGAGGCAGAACAACTGAAGCAGATAAGTCAGCTTAACTCCAACTATTGCTACAAAATATCATGGAAAGGGAACACATAGCCCATTTGCTATCATGACATATTGGAGGGAACTAAATACCGACATAGGATACAAGATGACTGGTAAGACCATGCCGAGCATCCTGGATGGGAAGGAAAGCAGGGAGGGGCCTCCAGTTTTGTTTAAAGGTGCCTGGACATTCTATTCTGCAGACTCTGAGACTCTGCTCAGTCAGTCTAAGTAGTAAATCACCTGCTTGCATGTCCACGTGGCCACACCTGTTCCGTTAGCTGCTGTTACAGTAAGAAAATAGAAGATCATTTATTTGGTCACCTGAGTGAGGCCCCTGCGGCTTCGTGAGTTTTGTAGTCTTGTTCTTAAAACATATACCTCCTGAGTGAGTGAAAAGAATTTAATAAAAAAAGTCTATATCTGGGTTGATAACCCAGATACCAGCTGCTGGGTAAAATCAAGTCTTTCAGCTACCTAAGTAACCCCTTTTTTCATTCTTAAGTAAAACTCACTCACCCTGGGCTCCCACACATCATTTATGTTTCTTTCAACATCTCAAGGTAATCGGGGCTGCTCTACCTTCCCTCTCACAACTGGTCCTGAGTTTCAGCCTCTTTTCTCCTTTTTTCACATCATGTTGATAGAGGCAGGAGGCAGAGAAATTTTAGGCAGACAGGGGTGGGTCCCCAGTGAAACCCCACCTTCAAGCCAAAGTAGCCTGAAACCCATAGCCCAAAGTGAGAATTTCAATTCTTGTTTACCTGCTATCTCCTGATTGGTTCTTTCTGAATAATGTCTTTTTACCAACTGAATGTTGCTTTTCCAGAATTACCTACAGCCCACTCTGCCCCCATCCTGTGCCTATGAAGACCTCAGACCTAGTAGATAGAGAGGAGAGATGGCCTAACTTTGGGGAAGAAAGATGGCTTGACTTAGGGAAGAGACGGTTGAACTTCAGGGAGAAGGTGACCTGACTTTGGGGAAGACAACCTGCCCTTTCTGCCCGCTTTCCAGCTCCCTCTCTGCTGAGAGCCATTTCCATCATTCAATAAAATGCTCCGCCTTTACCATCCTTCAAGCATCTGCTTGACCTCTTTTTTTTTTTTTTTTTTGATGCTGACAAGAGCTCAGGACCCACTGAGGGCGGGTATCCAAAAAGGCTCTCACATGGGCCCTTTGCTCTCACTGGCAGAGGGCAGCCCCCCATGCAATGAGGCAAGGGGCCAACTGAGCTGTTAACAGCCATTTGCAGATGGTAGAGCTAAGAGTGCACTGCAACACTCCCTCTGGGGCTTTGGGGTCACACGCACCCCCACCCGGGTGCAGCCGTGGGGCCCGCATGGTGCTTGCTTCTGCTGGTGCCTGGAGCAGCCGGCTGGATCTCGCGCTTACGTGCTCCCTCCTGCAGGAGGTTGAGTGCCCTGGGCTGAGTAAACGGGGCACTCTGTTGCGAGTACAACGAAGGGGCTGAGAAAAATCCTGCATTAATGTTCCCTCACTGGACAATATTCCAATACTTTTATTTCCCCAGTGCCACCGCATCCAGGCTGTATATGAAGTGACTTTACCAAAGTTGGGGCGACAGAAAAGGGTACAGCAACCAAAAGCATGTTGAACAATAGAAACTTGAACACTAGACTTTCCTGTTCTTAACAGTCCTGCAGACATTTCTCTCTCTGAGAAGATCTGAGTGGCCTCCTCTCCCAGACCCTGCTGCCCACTGTATTGACATCCTACACACTGTGACTGGCCTCCAATACCTCCTTATCTATGTCCCTTGTTGGTTGCTTTTGGCTCCAAAGAGGCCAGTTTATTACATAGAACAATGGGTCTAAACCCTTTGCCCTCAACCAAATTCAGATGAAGCCATCCAGGGATTTCATGTGCTTCCCCACCATAGGCAATCACTGCTTGTTTCTTTGTTGAATGCTTGCCTCTCAAGTAGACTGTGAACTTCACTGAAACCAGGGTTCTAGGGTGTTCGTTTGCTGCTTTATCACAGAGCATTCCTCAATCCCCAGCACAGGGTACAGTTCAATGATTATTTGTGGAATAAGTAAATAAATGACCAGTGACTCATTTTATAATTAAATACATCCACTGAAGTGTATTCCTCAGTAACACAATCTGTCCCTGGGTAAAATTCTGCTGTTGACTGTTGAAGGATACTTTTCTTCCCATATGTATTTATGGTTGAGGAGTGCAGTATTTATTTTGAGAATGGAGGGTTTGTGCAGTAGCAGTCTGAAGCTTTCTTAATTGGTTGTACAGCTCTGATTTAAAGAAGAGATCAGTTCATGATTTTTTGTGTACTGGGTGGGTAATAATCAGAAAGAGAATTGATGCATTAGAAGAGGGGACTTGGAACCAGACTGGAATTTAGATACCACCTGGGGCCTCCTTTACTTAGTTCTTTGTTAATGTTTAAAGAAGTAAAGAGTTAACACCAGAATCATATGTTTTTGTGTATGTAATATGTATTTTATTATAATTTTGGGAACGTATTTATGCTTAAATTAGCTCTTTGGTAAATAGTAGATAGTTCATTCCAAAACATGTTTCTCTCTCCTTTTTGTCATGTGCTTTTTGGTTCTGATCCTTAAATTGATATATCCTTGTTTTGGAAAATGCAGAAAAAAGTAAGGAATGTAAAAATCTGTGATAATATTATCCAGGAAACCAAACTGACTTCATACGTTTTGTTGCTGCTAATTTTTATGCCATTCATTTTTTTGTTTGTTTGTTTTTGAGGTGGAGTCTTCTGTCACCCAGGCTGTAGTGCAGTGGTGCAATCTCAGCTCACTGCAACCTCTGTCTCCCAGGTTCAAGTGATTTTCCTGCCTCAGTCTCCTGAGTACCTGGGATTACAGGTCCACGCCACCATGCCCGGCTAATTTTTGTATTTTTAGTAGAGATGGGGTTTAACTATGTTGGCCAGGCTGGTCTCGAATTCCTGACCTCAGGTGATCCTCCCACCTCAGCCTCCCAAACTGTGGGCTCACGGATGTGAGCCACCAGGCCCGGCCTCTTTTTTTATGCTATTCTATGCCTTACTATCTTTTTTTAAAACTTAAGCTTTTATTGAAAATGTGATCTCTAAGGGTTGTTTAACATTTCATCATAAGTTTCATAAAATATTCTATTATATGTTTCATTACTTATTCCGCTACTGTTTAAAATTTGTAAACAAAATAAAATTCTAAGGCCCCCAGCCATCTGAATGAACTTCCTCCTTAGCCAGGGCTCTTTTAAATTTAAGCTGAGAGACTGTTTCAGGCCATGATGGGAAGTGGGGGTCAGATAAGCCTCCTTATACCTCTCTGGCATTAACATCAACACAAACTTTAAGTCTGATAAGAAACATGTTACAATCAATTCTCTTTGAAGCCTGCTACCTGGAGGCTTGATCTGTCATGTAAGAACTTTGGTCTGCACAACCTCTTATCTTAACCTAGACACTTCTTTCTATTGATCCCAGGTCTTTAGATAAATTCAACTAATTGTCAACCAGAAAATCTTAAAATCCACCTATTAGTTAGAAGCCGCCCTCTGGAGTATTCCTGAATTTCTGGATTAAACTAATGTATTTCCTAAATGTATTTGTATTCGACTGAAGTCTCATGTCTACCTAAAATGTATAAAACCAACCTGCATCCCAACCACCTTGAGCATGTGTTCTAAGGATCTCCTGAGGGCTGAGTCACGGGCCATAGTCACCCATTTGTCTCAGAATAAATCTCTTCAAATATTTTACAGAGTTTGACTCTTTTTGTTGACAAATTTAAAATGATACTTTTTATTCGTTATTTATTTATTTATTTATTTGAGATAGAGTCTTACTTGTTACCCAGGCTGGAGTGCAGTGGTGTGACCTCTACTCACTGTAACCTCCACACCCATGTTCAAGTGATTCTCCTGTCTCAGCCTCCTGCTTAGCTGGGATTACAGGCAACAGTTACCACACCCGACTAATTTTTGTATTTTTTGTAGAGACTCGGTTTCACCATGTTGGCCAGGCTGGTCTCGAACTCCTTACCTCAAAATATCCATCCACTTCAGTCTCCCAAAGTGCTGGGATTACAGGTGTGAGCCACCACACTCAGCTGATACTTTTACACTATTAAATTATATGGTAAAAATATCCTTACAAACACATATCTGTGTCTGTAATAATAATCTTTCTTAAGACAAATTCCTAAAAACAAAGTTACTATATTAAAAGGTGAGTGGTTTTAAAACTCATAATATATGATAATTTTTATTGTAGAAAAGTTATATTAATTAACATTTCCAGGGCTAACTTTTAATATATAATTCTAGGTAATTTGATTTGAGATAATAGAATCTGATTGCAGTTTTAATTTGCACTGTTGGCTTACTAAGGTTTCCTGTATGTATGTAACAATAACTGTTTATTATTCGTGTTCCTCACTTGATTAATGAGATTTGTCATTTCATTAAATTTTCTAGCTAGTTTCTATGTTTAGAATAACGCTTTATGAGAATGGAACAAGAGACACAATAGACGCTTACTTGAGGGTGGAGGGTGGAAGGAGGGTGAGGATTGAAAAACTACCTTTTGAGTACTGTGCTCATTACCCGCATGACCAAATAATCTGTACATCAAACAGTGTACACATAATTTACTCACACGACAAACCTGCACACGTACCCCCAAACCTAAAATAAAAGTTGGAAAAAAAAGAATAACACTTTTCTATCATTTTGTTTTGATATATAGTAATTTGAATTTCAATCTTGTAGATTTCCAGTTTATTGGTCAAATCCCATCTTTATTTCTGATGTTATAATTTTTTATTTCATATTTAGAAAGTTTTTTCCATTTTAAAATAAGATCAATGTTCAATATATTTATATATTATTTTAATACTTAAGTCAACCTGAAAGATTATTTTGGTAGATAGAGTAATGGTATATATACATGATTTTAAAAAAATCAAATATAAATGGTTATAATAAAAATCTGTAGAACTCTATTTGACCCCACAACCTGATACTACTCACAAAAGATGACAACCTTTAAGTGTTTCTGTTTTTAGATCTAAAAGTTTCATTTTTCTAAATATGCTTTATACTGTTATTTCTTGATTAAATCAGTTTAAAGAATTTCCTGCTATTATAAGTGAGAATTTTGTTGATCTAAATCATGTCCAATTACTCAAATCCACTAATATTAGCAAGGTGAATTCCAATGTCAATCACTTCCATTAATACAAATGATATAAATATAAAAATTCATTATTTCCCCTTTTAATAATGGAGAGTATTTTGACTCCTCACTCTCTAATGTAAGAACATTCAAGTTCCCCTACTTTCTTCTATCTTTCTTCTCTTTTGTCTACCCCAACCTCTTTGACCTACTCTAATATTTGTGGAGTTCAGAGCAAGAATACAAATGGAGCCTCAACTACCACAAGTCTAAATATATAAAAGGTATAGATCAAGCTATAAATAAGCTGCTACATGAAATATGTTCTGTTCTTTTACTTTGAGAAACATACCTTTCTAAAGACCAGAAATGTCAGGTTTGAATAGTACAATCTCTATGGAAAATGATATGGGGACTTCTGGAAGAACGAAAAAGAAAACTACCTTTCAATCCAGAAATCTCATTAGTGGGACTCAAAGGAAAAGACCTCATTATATCAAAAAGACATCTGCACTTGTATATTTATTGCAATATGTTTATTCCTATTCACAATAGCAAAGATATAAAATCAACCTAAGAGTTCATCAGCAGATAACTGGATAAAGGAAATGTGATATATATACAGTGGAATGCTATTCATTCATAAAAAGAATCAAATCATATGTGTTTTGCAGCAGCATGCATAGAACTGGATGACATTGTCTTAAGTGAAACAAATCAGAAACAGAAAGTCAAATACCACGTTCTCACTTGTAAGTGGGAGCTAAGTAATATGTGCACAAGAACACACAGAGAGAAATAATAGTGCCTGGAGACCTGGAAGAGTGGTGGGGGTGAGGGATGAGAAATTAATGGACATGATATACACTGTTTGGGTGATGATTACACTAAAAGCTCACACATCACCACTACTTAATATAACTTTGTAATAAAACTGCAATTGTACCCCTTAAATCTATTAAAAAAAATAGATTTCTCTGACTGTTCAAATCTAGATAGAATAAAGCTCCCACCATAAATAAAACTCAGTTACTCTTCTAATATAACAATTTGAAGAGAGTTAAAACCTAGATATAAAAGCAGTTTGTATAAGGCAAACTCAGGATTCTCCTACATAAAGTCTGATATCCAAATGAGCCAAAGCAGTAACTGTAAGTCAGTGCTCAGACACTTCTAACTGCAAGTTTTTACAGAGAGTAAAATAAAATCTGAGGGCAGTCAAGATGCATCCATAAATACAAGATTAGATACTCCTCAATGTCATTTTCACAGCGAGTTAGAGAAAATCTGCATGTATCCAAGCAGTATCTATCAACAGAAAGTTAGACACATCCCAAGTGTAAATTTTCACAGACCCTTTACAGGGAATCTAGATGAAACAATGCAGTACATGTTCAAAGAACCTCAGACTCAGAAACACTTCTCAAACGTAACTTCCTAGTAAGAGAGCAAATCTGGATGAAACCAAGCAGTGTGCACTAATAAAGCCTCATATCCTTCTCAAATAAATTTAACAGAAAATTAAAACTCAACTAGGGAAGTCAGTCTTTATGGAGTAGATACTACTTTTATCTACTCTTTTATATATTGGGAAGCTGAATCCCAGAACAGTTAAGTAATTTTGATAAAGAGGCTGGTGTAGGGCAGGCGAGTCCCAAAATTGAGGCTAAGCCTGCAAGAGGTCTTGGCTTTGCCCAGGAAAGAATTTGGGGGCAAGCCAGAGGTATTAGACAGCAACTCTTATTGAAATAGCAGTGCTCAGCAGCAGCTGTGCTCAGAGCAGCAGCTCAGAGGCAGTCCTGCAGTCATATTTATACTCACTTTTACTTACATGCAAATTAAGGGGTGGATTATGCAGAAATTTCTAGAAAAGTGTGGTAACTCCTGGGTCATCTGGATAGGTTACCAAAGGAGTGGTAATCTCTCAGTGTTGCTGTGGCAATGGTAAACTGAAACAGCACACTGGTGGCTGTGTCTTATAGAAAATTGCATCCACCCCCTCCCTGTCTTAGCTAGTCCTGTTTGGTTTGGTGTCTGAGCCCCACCTCTGGAGTTGAGTCCCATCTCCTACCTCCAGGCCAGAGCTTTAATCCAATCAATCTGACCGTAAGGCTTTCTCTCTTTACCACTATGTGATACAACAATGTCCCAATCTCTGTATTTGTTATTACAATCTAGTACTTTAACTCCAAATTATTGCCATTAATTACTGTTTGTATATTAGTATCACTTTTATGTTAATGATTTTGAAAGTATGATTACTGGTAATCAGGTTTATAAGGCTGATTTTATTCAAATTTAAATTATTTAAATTTAAATTATTAAATTTTTTTTTTGTTTAACTGGCTTTGAGTTGATTTCATTATTTTGACTCCTAACCCATTTTTAATGAATTTTAGAATGATTCCATGGGTTGTATGCTTTGCTAATTATATATATTTGAAAATATCTTTTGGTCTCTAATATATGAATAAACAGCTGGACTGTGTATTGCATCCCTGAGTCAAAATATTTTCTCCACAAAGCTCAATACTTACAACTCTATTGTTTACTGCAATTTGTTGTTTTGAGTAGTCATCTGAGGATTCCGTGGATTTTATTATTACTATTGTTTCTTTTATAGTAACCTATTTTAATTTCTGAATATAAGTGGGATTTTAAATTTAATATTGTATGCAAATTTTGCTTTTTATCAATTCAATTGTGTCGAGGAGATAGTTCTATTTTTCTGCAAAAAGCGTGGTGATTTTGTTTCTAATTTTATTTTTGTATTACAATTATACCCTTTTATTCTTTGTTGTTGTTCATTTGTTTTCTTCCTGGAGAATTCTTATCATTCTTATATTAGACTTGTTTTCTATGCTCTATTTTAGTCATCAGTTCTTGATTTTATCTTTGCATTTGAAGAAAATCTTCTAAAGCTTCTTAATTTGTTTACTTAAAATAGTCATTGTCTTAAGTGAAAATTCTGTTTTGCTCCTTTAAGTGTTGCAAGTTATTAGAGATTCTGTTTTTAAACAAAATATTTCATTATCTTCTTGAAGAGGGGCAGGACTGCTCTAATTTATGAAATAAGTTATCAGTGGACTACAGATCCTTCTCAGTCTAACCTCAACCTCTTTGTGTTTAAAGTTAGTTCCTCCCAGATTCTGGCCACAAGCTGTCAGTTTCAGTGTTTGATGGTAGTGTTAGGAGTTTCCACTTCCTTTCCCCACCGGTGTCCTGACAGGTATATGAAGCTGAAAACTCTGCAACTCACGTGGCATTGTAAATCACAGCAACTGTCACCTTGTTCTTTTTTAAGTGAAATTTATACAACATAAAATTAATCATTTTAAAGTAACTGTCTCACTGACATTTAATATATTTGAATGTTGTGCAACCACCACCTCTATCTAGTTCCAAAACATTTTCATCACTCCAGAATGAAACCTCACACCCATGAGGCAGTTACTGCATATTCCCTCCTCTTCCCAGCCACTAGAAACCACCAACCTGCTTTCTGTCAGTGTGGAATTACCTATGCTGGATATGTCATTTAATATAAATGGAATCATAAAAGATGCGACCTTTTTGTCTGGCTTTATTCACATCGTAGCATATGTTAGAACTTCATTCGTTTTTATAGCTGAACAATACTCATATATATATCATATGTATCATTACAGGATTTTAAAAAATGCATTTATCTTTTGATGGATATTTGGGTTGTTTTCATTGTTTCCACTTTTGGCTATTGTGCTAGTATGAAGGTTCATGTACAATTATTTGTTTGAGTATGTGTTTTCAACTCTTTTTGAGCACATACCCAAAAACAGAATTGCTGGATCTTATAGCAACTCTATGTTTAATATTTGGAAGTATTGCCAAGTGTCTTTCGTAGTAGCTGAATATTTTACATTCTCACCACCAATGTATAAGAGTTCCATTTTCTTCACGTCCTCACCAATAGTTTCATTTAAAAAATGGTAGCCATCCTAGTGGGTATGAAATGGTATCATGTTACGGTTTCAATTTTTGCTTCCCTGATGACTAATGATGGGGAACGTCTTTGCTTTGCTTCTTGGCCACTTGTTTTTCTTCTCTGAAGACATGCCTACTCAAGCCCTTTTGCCATTTTTTAATTGAGTTGTCTTGTTGTTGTTCAGTTGTTTAGGAAATTTTAAGCATCTATGTTCATAAGATGAACATTATATTATGTTCTATGTAATTTTCTTCTTTATTGTAGTGTCTGCTTGGTTTTCATGTTAGTACAATGTTGACCTCATAGAATGAGTTAGAAAGTGTTCCCTCTGCTGCCATATTGTGGAAGAGATATCAGAGAGCTGGCATAATTTATTCCCTAACTGCTTGCTAGAATTTACCAGTGAACCCATCTGTGCCTTGTGCTTTCTGTTATGGAAGATTATTAATTATTGCTTCAAATTCTTTAATATATATATGCCCACTCAGAGTATCTATTTCTTTTTTGTATGAGTTTTGCAGATTGTGTCTTTCAAGGAACTGGTCCATTTCATCTAAGTTATCAAACTTTGAGACATAGAGTTTTTCATAGTATTCTTTTAGTAGCTTTTTAATATCCAGGATAATCTGTAGTGATGGTCCCTCTTTCATTTCAGATGTTAGAAATTTATGTCTTTTCTCCTCTTTTCTTAGCCTGGAAAGATGTTTATCAAATTGATTGATCTTTTCAAATAATGAAATCTTTGGTTTCATTGATTTTCTTTGTTAATTTCATATTTTTCCATTTCATTGATTTCTGCTTTAAATTTACTTTTCTTATGCTTACTGTGGATTTTATTTTCTTTAGGTTTTCTAAAGTGAAATCTTAGATTTATTAATCGAAATCTTTTCTAACACATACATTTATTGTTATTCATTTCCCTCTAAGCACTGCTTTTGCTATGTTTCACACATTTGATAACTTGTATTTTCATTTTCATTTAGTTCAAAATATTTTAAAACTTCTCCTGAGAATTTTTCTTTGATTAATGTTATTTAGAAGTATGTTTAGAAGTAATGTTAGAAGATTAATCTCCAAGTATTTTGAGATTTTCCAGCTATCTCTCTAATATTTAGTTCTAAGTATTCTTCATATATTCTGGACACTAAACTCACCAGAAGTATAATTTGCAAATATTTTTTCCATTCTGTAGATTATCTTTTTACTTTTTTGATAATGTAATTAAATTTTTTCAATTTTTACAGAGTCTGATTTATTTTTTTTCTATTGTTTGCGCTTCTGGTGTACTTTCAAGGAATTCATTGTCAAATCCAATGTCATAAAAATTTACCTCATTGTTTCTTCTAAGAGTTTTATGATTCTAGCTCTTACATTTAGGTCCTTAATATATTTGGAATTAATTTTTGTGTATAATATGAAGTAAAGTTTCCACTTCATTCTTTTTCACGTAAATATCTGGCATCACTAGTTGAAAAGACTGTTTTATCTCTCCCCTCAATGTTCTTGGTACTGTTGTTGAAAATCAGTGGACCACAGATGTATAAATTTATTTTTGGACTTTTAAATCTATTGGTCTACATGTCTAGATGCTGCTACCACACTGTTTAGATTACTGTAGCTTTGTGGTAAGTTTTAAATTAAAAAAATGTGAGTTATTCAACTTTGATATTCTTTTTCAATGTTTTGACTACTAGGGGCTTCTTATACTTCTATGTGAATTTGAGGATTGAATTTGTCATTTCTACCTCCCCAAAAAAGGCCATTGAAATTTTGACAGGAATTGCACTGACTCTGTAGATCACTTTGGGTAATGTTGCTATCTTAAACATACTTGTCTTCCAGTCCATGAATGTGGCGAGTGGTCTTTCCATTTATTTAAGTCTTCTTTAAGTTTCTCAGCAATGTTTTGTAGGTTTCAGGGTATAAGTTTTGGTGTTCTTTTGTTTAATTTATTCATAAAAATTTCATTATTTTTGGTATAGATTAAATGATATTGTTTTCTTAATTTCTTTTTTCGATAGTCCATTGCTGGTGTGGACAGAAATCAATGCAACTGACTTTTGTCTGCTGATCTTGCAACCTGCAATTTTGCTGAATTTGCTTCTTAGCTTTAGTAAATTTTCATGGATTCTTTGAGACTTTCTATATATAAAAACATGCCACCTTCAGGTAGAGAAACTGTTACTTCTTTTCCAACATGGATGCTTTATATTTTTTTTTTTTGCTTAAGCATACTGGGTAGAATTTTCAGTACAAATCTGAGAAGCAGCTGTGAAAGCAGGCATCCTTGTTGTATTCCTGGTCTTAGCAGGGAAAGTTGCAGTCTTTCACCATTGACTACCTGTGGTTTTTTTGTAAATGCTCTTTATCTAGTTAAGGAAGTTCCCTTTTAGTCCTAGTTTTATGCATGTTCTTATCATAAAAAGTTTCAGATTTTGTGAAATGCTTTTTCTATGTCAGTTGAGATTATCATGTGTTTTTGTTTGTTTCTATTAGTGTACTGTAGTACATTGATTTTTTACAAATGTTAATTAACCTTGCATTCCTGAGATAATTCCCATTTGGTCATGGTGTGTAATCCTTTCACGCTCTTGTATTTAATTTGCTAGTGTTTTGTTGAGGATTTCTGCATCTACATTCATAAGGGATTTTGGTCTACAGTTTCCTTGTGGTATCTTTGCTTAGCTTTGCAGGTAATTTTTGCCTCACAGAATGAATTAGGATTATTCCCTCCTCCTCAACTTTTTTGAATAGTTTGAGAAAAACTGGTGTTAGTTCTACTGTAAGAGGTTGGTAGAACTCACCACTAAGTCATCTGGTTCTAGAGTTTTCTTTGTTAGGAGATTTATTATTATTATTTCTTCTCAAGTCTCTTTTTAAATTGTATGTTTCTAGAAATTTGCCTTCCATCTAAGGTACCTAATTTGATGTCAATTTGTTTATGGCCTTCTCTTCTAATTCCTTTTATTTCCATAAAGTTGGTAGCAGTGTAATCACTTTCTTTTCTGATTTTAGTGATTCGCACTTTCTTTCTTTTTTTCTTGGTCAATCTGTCTAGGTAAAATTTGGTCAGTTTCATTGATTACACTTGCTCTTAATTATAATACTTGTTTCCTCATCTCTATAAAATTTGGTTATTTGTAATGAGAAGACTATTAACCTGTTAGATATAATTGTTATTTGAAAATATCCTTTGGTACCAGGTTCATTAAATTTTTCAAGATTCATACACAAATAGAAAGCATTTCTTTTTGCCCCCTAAAATACTACAGAAAAATTTGCTATCAGACATATTCTGACAACGTTATTTTGTTTATGAGGTCATACGGCTAAGTATTTTTTAAAAATAGAATCTGCAATGGTTAAAAAATAAGGAATAAACAAATAAACAAACAAAAACACTCATTTTCTCTGTCTTCATACCCAGATACGTTAAGGGATCACTCTTCAGTTCAGTCACCATGTCACATATGGTGATAGAATCAGACAGGCCTGTGCTCCTGCCCAAACTCTACCACCCAGCAGCTATTTTATTTATCCAGTTAATTACGGCATATATTTGTGGTATCATGGTTAAATGTTTCACTGTTTGGAAAGGATTGCTTGGTTTCAAATCTTGACCTTCTCATGACTAGACATGTATTCTTTGGTCAGTTAATAATCTCTTTCTTCATCAATTTCCTCTTTCAGCATCAATTCCCATGTAAAATATGAGCCTTGAAATTCGCTTACTTCAGTAGAATGAAACTAGACCCCTATCTCTTGCCGTATACAAAAACCAAATCAAAATAGATTAAAGACTTAAACTAAGACCTCAAACTATGAAGCTACTATAAGAAAACATTGAGAAAAATCTCCAGAACATTCATCTGGGCAAAAATTTCTTGAGCAAAGGCAATCAAAGCAAAAATGGACAAATGGGATCATATCAAGTTAAAAAATTCTGCACAGCAAAGGAAACAATTAGCAAAGTAAAGAGACAACTCACAGAATAAGAGAAAATATTTGCAAATTACCCATCTGATAAGGGATTAATAATCAGAATATATAAGAAGCTCAAACAACTCTATAGGGAAAAATCTAGTAATTCAATCAAAAAATAGGCAAAAGATTTGAATAGACATTTCCCAAAAGAAGACATACAAATGGAAAACAAGCTCATGAAAAGGTGCTCAATATAATTGATCATAAAAGAAATGCAAATCAGAACTACAATGAGATATCATCTCACCTAGTTAAAATGACTCACCCAAGAGACAGAAAAGCAAATGCTGGTGAGGATTTAGAGAAAAGGGAAACTTTGTATACTGTTGGCAGGAATGCAAATTAGTAGAGCCACTATGGAGAACAGTTTGGAGGGATTCAGCAATCCCACTACTGAGTATATATCCAAAAGAAAGGAAATGAGTACATGGAAGAAATATCTGTACTCCCATGTTTTTTGAGGCTTCGTTCACAATAGCTAAGATTTTGCGGCAACCTAAGTGTCAATCAGCAGACGAGTGAATAAAGAAATGTGGTGCATATACACAGTGGACTACTATTCAGCCATGAAAAGAACGAGATCTTGCCATTTTCAACAACTTAGATGGAACTGGAGATCATTATGTTAAGTGAAATAAGTCAGGCACAGAACTATTGCATAATCTCAGTTATTTGTGGGATCTAAAAATCAAAATAGGCCTGGTGTGGTGGCTCACGCCTATAACCCCAGCACTTTGGGAGGCCAAGGAGGGCGGATCACCTGAGGTCAGGAGTTCAAGATGAGCTTGGCCAACATGGCGAAACTCCATCTCTACTAAAAATACAAACAGTAGCCTGGTGTGGTGGCAGGTGCCTGTAATCCCAGCTACTCGGGAGGGTGAGGTGGGAGAATCACTTGAACCTAGGAGGTGGAAGTTACAGTGAGTTGAGATCATGCCACTGCACTCCAGCCTGGACTCTCAAAACAAAAGCACACACACACAAAAAAAATCAAAATCAAAATCAAAATAATTAAACTAACAGAGATAAAGAGTTACAGGGATGGTTACCAGAGTCTGGGAAGGGTAGTGAGGGGCTGGGATGGGGGAAAGTAGGGATGGCTAATGGTTACAAAAAATAGGAATAATTAATAAGATTTACTCTCTGATAGCACAACAGGGTGAATATAGTCAATAACTTAACTGTACATTTTAAAATAACTAAAAGAGTGTAATTGGATTGTTTGTAGCATGAAGGATAAATGCTTGAGGGGATCAATACTTCATTCTCTATTATATGATTATTATACACTGCAGGCCTATATCAAAACATCCCATGTAACCCATAAACATACACACCTACTATGTACCCACATAAATTAAATATTTTTAAAAATTGCTTACTTCACAGAGCTTCATGTTCCTTAAATGAGATCATCTGCATAAAGTTCATGAGATGTAGAAGGGCTCAAAAAATATTTTTGGTCATTATTACTTTTATCGACCATTAAAAGCCTCAATTTACTTATACGTAAGTTGGGGATAGTAGTAGTACCTGCTTCTCAGCACTGGGAAGGATTTTGATTATCCATTACTGTGTAACAAACCCACTCCAGCTTAGTGTCATAAAATGTACAGCATTTTTAGTGCTTCCAGGAGATGTGGGTCAGGAATTCAGAAAAGGCACAGCAGCCAAGGTCTCAGCTAGGGAGACTTAAATGGTTGGGGCTGGAAAATTCTGAAGGTAACTTTGCTCTCAGGACTGGCGCCTACACTTGGGTTACTCAAAGGGTGGGCTCAGATTCAGCTGTCCACTAGAGCAGGGGTCCCCAGGCCTCAGGCCTCAAACCAGTACTGGTATGTTAGGAGCTGGGCTTCACAGCCAGAGTTGAGCTTCAGGCAAATAAGCATTACCACGTGAGCTCCACCTCCTGTCAGATCAGCAGTGGCATGAGATTCTCATAAGAGCAGGAACCCAAACTGAACTGCACTTGAGAAGGATCTAGGCTGTGCTCTCCTTATGAGAATCTAACTGATGCCTGATCTGCGATGGAACAGTTTCATCCTGAAACCATCTTCTCATCCACTAAAAAATTGTTCATAAAACTGGTCCTTGGTGCCAAAAGGTTGGGAATTGCTGCAGTAGTGTCAACATGTGCTGTTCCCATGTGGCTTGGGCTTTCCACTGAATGGGAGTTGGATTCTAAAGGAGGACACCCCAATACGGAGTATTTAAGGAGACCAAGACTGAAGTTGTAAGCCCTCAGGGCCAGCCTCAGAAGACACAAGCATCCGTGCTGCCACAATCAATTGGTTGCAAGTCAGTCACTAAGGCCAATTCAAGTCAGTCACTAAGGGCTTTGAAAAGAAAGGACATTGATAGCATCCTTGATGGGGGAATGGCAATAGCACACTAATAACATGCATATAGGATGGGGGAATATATTGTGACCATCTTCAGAAATTACAATATGTCAGAAACAATGTGTGTAATTCACTTAATGCAGTGCAGATCCACAGTAAGAATTCAATAAATATAAGCTGTTATTTGCTTTCATTATTGTATGAATCTGAATTACACACAAATTCCTACTTTTGATGGACTTGTAATCTAATGGATGAAAAAACAGTAAAAGACAAGGCATATAATATGTTATGATGGAATCCCATAATGGTTAGGATGGGTTCTCAGAAGAAGGGATTGCTACTTCTGCCTGTGAGTGTAAGAAGAGTCTTATACTCAAGGGTCTTAGACACAAAGCAGTCAGAGGAGACTGCTTATGTGAGGTTTCAGTGGGCCAGAAAGGAAGTCCCGGAGAAATTCTGGTTCCTGTTGTCAAACCTCAGGCAGGTCTTTCTCACCATGTTAGAGCCCCCAAGCTGGGACTTACTGGCTAGAGCAATGTTCACAAAATTGTCTGGTAGACCCATAGGTAATGAGATTTATAAACTGGGAATTCCTTCTTCAGTCAGTGACAAGACCTCTTTTAGGGACAAAGAGACAAAATATTTGTCTTTATCAAAAATGAAACAAGAGGGTGAAAAAGCTCACTCTAACTGGTAAAGCCACCCTTGCAAGCAAGCAAGGAGTGTGTCCACCTGGTGGTCACGTAAGATGAGTGGCAGGAGGATGCTGGGTGCAACGCTTAGAGAGATAGTGGCAGAAAGAAGAACAAAGACTCCCTCCCTGACTTCTAAGTTCTTTGTGTTACAACTAACTGGATGTTGAACAGATCACCCTTCCACGATTTTCTATACCCACCAAAATAACAAGCTCTTAAGACACCAGACATTGTGTCTTTGTAATTTCACTGTGTCAGACTCACTCTGGGTTCTCAAATACTTAACAAGTAAAGAAAGTTCCTACATTTTTTCTGTCCAAAGACAAACCACAGCTTGCCTTCTATGTTTTAATATTTAACAAGAACTTGCCATACTAGTTTCCCAATCCCCATATCAGTTTTTGGGAAAAATAGCCAATATACAAAATGTCATGTTTAATTGATGTGTCGTTGCCTCTGTGTGTGTGTGTGTGTGTGTGTGTGTGTGTGTGTCTGTGTGTGCGCACTCATGCATGTTTGTGTGTATGTATTACAGAAGAAAGTCAATGGAGAGATTTATGGAAACAGCTGCATCCAGATTTTCTTAACGAAATAGATGTCTGACAGCATTTTTCATAAAGTTGAGGTTTCCAGGAGTGAATTGGAAAGAAGGCACCCATCTTGATGTGCTCCTTTCTTGTCCTTGGAGAGAATACTTGTTCTTTTCTCTTTCCCACTGCAAGCATTCTCAGTGGGAGCCTCAGATGACTAACGTGATGAAAAAATAGTTACACATGTTTTTCTTTTGTCCCTAAAGAGGTATTTTGGGCTAATTCCATATTCTTTTAAATGAGTTTGGCTGGAGAAGGAGAGGGAAGGATTTTCATGCACAGGGCTTGAGTTGTATGTTAAATTGTCTGCAGGAGGTTAGAACGAGGAGTACTAGTATCATCTTTAAAGTAGTCTTCAAGGACTCCAAGACAGCTGCTCAGTAGTTTTGATGTGATGTTCTTAAGGATCTTCTTTTCAAAAACTTTAAAGTTTGCCAGTGCACAGGATTCATTGTACATGATGGAATTCATTAAATACATAAATTGCTTTCTGGGTAATTTCATTTTTATACCACCTACATGCACACTAATGCCTAATTTGAAGTCAATCTGTTTTGGAAATGTCTTCTTCATTGTAAATTTTGTCACTGGTTGCTGATGAGGGATTTAGAAAGGGAAAGTGGCCCCTGGTGCCAAGGCAGAGGTGCCTGGAAGTGTGGACTATTTTTGGAGCCAAGGCAGAAATGCCAAAATACAATTTCCCCATATTCCATTTTCTGAGGAATGACCACATAATGATGGGGGATATTTATGTTTCATGTCTGTATTTTATGAGGCATTGACAGAATGAGAGGTGGCTAGAAAAAAGAACAAATTTTCCTTGCAGAGACAGCTATAAAACAGTCATGTACAGTGATTGCCCAGTGTATATAATTTTCCAGACTCTTCCAAAAGTCTGTTCTGCAGGATATCTTACTCTACCTAACTAAATATAATTTCAAATATTGGTAACATTTAGTGGCTGATCAAAAAGGAAGTTATTCCTGATTTGAAAATATTATTTTGGCAAAATACCTCTCCTGTTTTTAATCTAAATTTGTTGATAAGATTATTTTCTTTACCTTTTTTATAGCATGGATTCTACTTTGTAAAATCTTTATTTAAATAATTATTATTTTATTATAACTGTCCTTTAATTAATCATGTAGTATACCTTTCTCATAGCCTTTAGATTGTTGTTCTTTGTGTTATAATTAACAGGTTGTTTAACAGATCATCTTTCCATGATTTTCTATAACCACCAAAATAACAAGCTCTTAAGAAACCAAACATTATGTCTTTGTAATTTCACCTTGTCAGACTCATTCTGGGCTCTCAATAAATATTTAAAAAGTAAAAAAAGATCCTTTATTTTCCTGTCCAAAGACAAACCACGGCTTGTCTTTTATAATTTAATCTTTAAGAAGAACTTGCCATACCAATTTCCTTATCTCCACATCACATCATATATTTTTTCTGAAAACTATGTGATTAAAAATCAAATTCATATTATAGATTAAAAATACCTCTCTTTAAAAAAGTAGGTTGAGGTCTTGACTTCCTGAACGGTGGGATGAGAATCTAGGTGAACTCATCTTTCCCCTAAAATAATAAAAATGCAGGCAACACAACTAAAAGCAACCATTTCAGACTCAGTGAATTAACTAAAATCATGGATAAGGTTCAAAGTTGGGTTTCCAATAGAGACTACTATGCCTCGGTAAGACAGTGAAGTCACAGCTGAACCTAAGTAGACAGTGAAGCCTGTGACAGTTAACTTGGGTTATTCTCATCTGGCCTTGCTACTCTTCTCAGAGGTACAGGAACCAAAATCTGGCACCTTTGCAGACAACAAAAATATTTGACAGTATCTGGAGGTTTACTAAAGGTATTATACACAGAAAATAGTCAAGATTTTGTCCAAAGTTGCAGTTTCCTGGGAAGTGTGCATTTTCAGAGCCGAGGATTAAATGATTTGACTCAGGGTTCAACTCAGGGAAGTTGGTGGGGGACCTACCCCCAGGGCATAACCTAAATCTTATTTAAGAACAAACTGCTGTCAACATTTCAGCTACCTAAAGTTGTGATCTCATTTGAGGTAATCTAGAGCCAGGATGAAAATTTGAAAGGAAATGCTGGACAGTAAGACAGCCCTAAGGAACTCTGAAAAGCTCCAACATGTTCCTGAGGACGTAAAATACTGTGCATATGTGTAAGACTGTGTGCGTGACCAGGAAAAGACCAGGGAAAGAAGGTAATATGCCCTCTGTATGACCTTGAAGCCTTGCTGAAGTAAAAGGGAAAGCTAAGGGTGTCTTGTAAACTGCCTGAACCATTTTTTTTTTTTTTTTTTTTTTGAGATGGAGTTTTGCTGTTGTTGTCCAGGCTGGAGTGCAATGGGGTGGTTTCAGCTCACTGCAACCTCCGCCTCCTGGGTTCAAGTAATTTTCCAGCCTCAGCCTCCTGAGTAGCTGGGATTACAGGCATGTACCACCATGCCTGACTTATTTTCTGTATTTTTAGTAGAGACGGGGTTTCTCCATGTTGGTCAGGCTAGTCTCAAACTCCTGACCTCAGGTGATCTGTCCACCTTGGCTTCCCAAAGTGCTGGGATTATAGGCATGAGGCACTGTGCCCAGCCTCAACTGCCTGAACTTTTAAGGCATGCCTACACACAGATAGCTTTGGCAATGGGTGAAATACATACAAACAAATCATTTCACAAACAAACAAACAAACAAACAAACAAACAAACAAACAAAACTCTTTGGAGCAATCATTGGGCTGACCACTAAATTATACAGTAATGACTCAGTCGTGACTTCTAGGAAGCCGGGCTAAAAACTAAAAACAGAACTTTTTTTTTTTTTAAGTAGTTGCAAATTCAGAGGCTACAGACTCCAAGATATGCAGAATTAGTCTAGGAAACTCATAAAATAAATACACAGCAACAAAAAAAAAGAACCACAGCAGTAAAAACCCAGCAACAAATCAACCACAGCAACAAATGTTGAGAAACAGAGTAGAAGAATGTGGCACCAGAATCGTCACCACATATTAACTAATGCTCAGTTTTCAACAAAACTTTTTTACAAGACATACAAAGAAAGAGATATGTCACATTCACAGTAAAAAAGAAAAAGTAGAGGAAGAAGGAATCTTTGAAAACATCGTTAACAAAAATGTCTAGATTTAATGAACAATATTAATCTATATAGTCAAGAATATTGAATATTCGTGAATTCCAGCAGACAAATCATAGTGAAACTGACAAAAGTTAAAGACAAAAAGAAAATTTCAAAAGCAGCAAAAGGAAGCAACTTACGAACAAGTAAACATCAATAAAAGTAATAGATGATTCTCATGAAAACATGGAGGCTGGAAATTTGAGGGGTGATGTGTACAAAATATTGAAAGAAAATGGCTATCAAGCAAGAGTGTACATCCTTGTAATCTCTTCTTCAACAATGAAGGAAAATTTAGAACATTTCCAGATAAAGAAAAACTGAAATTGCCACTGTCAGAGCTACACTATAAGAAATCTAAAATGAATACTTCAGGTTGAAATGAAAGAAAACTGAACATTAACTTGAATCTATATGAGGAAATAAAAACAACTGGCAATGTTATCTCTCTATATATGACTAAAATCAATATGAATACTTTTCTGTATATGACTCTTCTTCACCTATCAGTTTAAAAAGACAACTGCCCAGAACAATTTTATACATACATATATATATATATATATATATATATATATATATATATATATGTGTGTGTGTGTGTGTGTGTTGGCAGGCTTATAAACATATAAAGAAATAATCTCTAAGTACAGTAATAAATAAGAGTTTACTGAAGCACTTTTTGTACACTATTAAAACTAATTTAGTATTCATTAAAATGAGATTTATATAAATTAAGATGCCAATTGAAATCCCTAGGACAATACGTAAGAATATACTAAAAAATATAGCTAACAAACAAACCATGAGAGTTCAAAACTACAATGAACATTTTTATTAATAAAATAAGACATTAATCAAGGAAAAGAGAAACAAGCAAAAAAACAAACAAAAAACCCCCATAACATATAGAAAATAAATAGCAAAACAGCAGATCTAAATTCTACTTTTTTAGTAATCATATGAAATATAAATGATTTAAACACCTAAATAAAAATGCAGAGACTGACAGAATGGATAAACAGTGCTATATGCTATTTTCAGGAGGCACATTTTAGAGTAAAAAAAACACAAATAGGCCAAAAATAAAAGGAAAGAAAAAAATATACAATGCAAGGAATATCCAAAAGATAAATGGAGTGTCTATATTAATACTATACAAAATAAAATTTATGGCAAAATTGATTCTAGAGACAAAGAAGGATATTTTATAATGATAAGAGGGTCATTCCATGGAAGGTATAGTGATTAGGAACATATGTGTACCTAATAAGAGAGCCCTAAATTACATTCAGCAAATACTAACAGAATTGAATGGAGACACAGGGAATTCACCAATAATAGCTGAAAACTCCAATAGTCCATTTTCAATAGTGGGTAGGAAAATCAGGCAGAAGATAAAAAAGAAAATAAAAGACTTTGCACTACAAACTAAATGACCTAACACACATCTATAGAACACACCTTGCATCAACAGAGAAATATATATTTTTCTCAAGTGCATATGAAACATTCTCCAAAATAGACCATATGTTAGGCCACAAAACAAGTTTCAGTAGATTTGCAAAGACTGAAAACATATAAAGTATTTTCTTTGGTCAAAATGGAATAAAATTAGAAATCAAAAAAAGAAAAAAATTCCACTAATATGTGTAAATGAAACACTTTCTTAAATAATCAATAGGTCAAAGAAGAACTCATAAGGAAAAATAGAATATGCTTTAAATAAAAATAAAAACAAGACATGAGGTACAGTTACAGTAATACTTAAAGATCTATAACTAAACCTCTACTTTAAATGTAAAGAATGTTCACAAATTTGTAATCTAATTTTCCACCTAAGGAAGCTAGAAAAAGAACAAAGCAAAGGTTTAAGAAAATAATAAAGGTATAATGGAAATAAAGAAAAGAATATTGATGTAGAAATAAATAATTTAAAAAGGAATTGGTAGAAATTGACAAACTTCTAGAAAGTTTTATCAAGAAAAATGAAAAAGACTTAAATTATTATGAAGGAGAATGAAAGATGGTCATCATTATTGACCTTATAGAAATAAAAAAGATATTAAGGAAATATGAACAAATGTATGTTAAATTAGATAATTTAAGTATAGAAGCAACTGAAACTAATTCAAGAAGAAACAGAAACTCTGAATAGACCTAAATAAGAAGAAAAGGGATTAAATCAGTAATTAGTGATTTAAAACTTTCAACAAAGAAAAGTTTGAACTCGGATGCCTTCACAGGTGAGCATTATCAAAAATTTAAAGAAGAATTAAGCAATCTTTTACAAATTCCTCTAAGGAAGAGAAGATGAGTAACTTTTAAAATTCATTCTATAATGCTAAAACTAGACAAAGACATTATGAGCAAACTATAGACCAATATATTTAAGAATTTAGAGGTTGCCGGGCGCGGTGGCTCAAGCCTGTAATCCCAGCACTTTGGGAGGCCGAGGCGGGTGGATCACGAGGTCAAGAGATCGAGACCATCCTGGTCAACAAGGTGAAACCCCATCTCTACTAAAAGTACAAAAAATTAGCTGGGCATGGTGGCGCATGCCTGTAATCCCAGCTACTCAGGAGGCTGAGACAGGAGAATTGCCTGAGACCAGGAGGCGGAGGTTGCAGTGAGCCGAGATCGCGCCATTGCACTCCAGCCTGGGTAACAAGAGCGAAACTCCGTCTCAAAAAAAAAAAAAAAGAATTTAGAGGCAAAAATCTTCAGGAAAATATCAGCAAAGCAAATTCACCACCATATAGAAAGGATTGTACACCGTGGCCACCTGGAATTTATATTAGGAATGCAAGTTTGGGTCAACCAATGTAATACACTATATTAATAGAATAAATTATAAAACCACATGATCATCTCAACAGATGTAGAAGTAGCATGTGAAAAAATCCAATATCTCTTTATGATAAAAATGCTCAACAAACTAGGAATTGAAGAAAATCTCCTGAAAGTGATAAAGAACATCTAACCCACTCTTAACATCATACTTAATGTGAAAGATTAGTTGCTTTCTTCTTCTTATGAGGAGCAAGACAAGGATGTCCATTCTCATAACACTCTTAATCATTGTACTGGAGATACTGTCCAGGGAAATTAGGCATTAGAAAAAGTCAAAGACATTCAGATTGGAAAGGAAGAAGTAAAACTACTATTTCCAGAGGAGAGATGACATAATCTTATAGGTAGAAGATTCCATGGAATTAAAAACAATAATAACTGCCAACAAAAATAAAGACAAACTTAGAAGAAAAAAACAAGTTCAGCAACGTGGCAGAATAAATGATTCATATACAAAAATCAATTGCATTTCTATGCACTAACAATAAATAATTCAAACTGATATTAGCAATCCCATTTAAACAGCAAGAAAAATAATAAATATTTAAGAATAGGTGTAATAAAAGTTTATGACTCATGCTGAAAACTACAAGATATAATTCAAAGAAATTCAAGATCTAAATAAATAGAATGACATCCCATGTTTATGGATTAGAAGATTTAACGTTGTTAAGATTACACGCTTGCTACATTGATCTACAGATTCAAGATTATCTCTGTAAAAATCCCAGAGTTTTTTTTTTTAATTATAAAAATTGATAAGCTGGTTCCAAAAATCTTATAGAAATGCAAAGGACCCAGAATATCCAAAGAAATCTTGGAGAAGAACAGAGAAGAAGGAGTCACTTGTCCCATTTTAAAAACAATATACTTTAAAACTATAATAATATACTGTAAAGATATAATAATAATGATTTTGGTGTAAAGATTCACATATAGTTTAATGTAATAGAACTGAGAGTCCAGAAATTAGCCCTTGCTTTTATGGGCAACTGATATACAGTAAGGACATTAAGACAACTTAATGGGGGAAAGAATATTCTTTTCAACAAATGGTGCTGGACTACTGTATACCCATATGTAAAACTGAATTTTTACCCTTACCTCACACCATACACATAAATCAACTCAAAATGGATCATATAACTACACACAAGAGCTAAAGCTATAAAACTCTTTGATAAAAACATAGGAGTACATCTTCACGGCCTTGGGTTAGACCAGGCATCCCCAAACTGCGGCCCCCTGAGGCCATTTATCCGGCCCCCCGCTGCACTTCAGGAAGGGGCACCTCTTTCACTGGTGGTCAGTGAGAGGAGCACAGTATGTGGTGGCCCTCCAACGGTCTGAGGGACAGTGAACTGGCCCCCTGTGTAAAAAGTTTGGGGACACCTGGGTTAGACAATAGTTTATCTTATATGACACTAAAAGCACATGAGGCAAATGAGAAAATAGATAACCTGGACTTCATCAAAGCTAAAAAAACCTTTTGTTCATCAAAGTAGGTGATTAAAACAGTGAAAATATAACTTACACAATGAGAGAGCATGGTTTGAAATTACATATCTGATGAGGGACTTGTGTCCATAATATATAAGGAACTCTTACAATTCAACAATAAAAATACAATCAATTTAATTTAAAAAGTCACCATGGTTTGAATAAATACTTCTCCAAAGAAAAGATGCAAATGTCAATAAACACATGAAAAGGTGCTTACTATGATTAGCATTAATTTGCATTAGGAAAATACAAATGAAAACCACAAGGAGATACCACATTACACCCACTAGGATGGTGGAAAAGAATACAATAAAAAGACAGATGATACTCTGTTGTTGAGGATATGGAGAAATAAGACTCCTTATACACTGAGTTACCACAAGACTCAGCATTTCCACTGCCAGGCATATGCTAAAGAGCAATGAAAACATGTCCACAAAAAAACTTATACATGCTTATTCATAATAGCTAATGGGCAGGAATAACCTAAATGTTTACCAGTTGATAAATGCATATATAAAGGATGTTAGATACATTCAATGGAATGCTATACAGCCATACAAGGGAATGAAGTGTTGATATATATCACAAGGTGAATGGACCTTGATAACATGCTAAATGCAAGAAGCCAGTCACAAAAGACTAACCATAATATATGGTTCCATTAATATAAAACATCCATAATCCATAGAAACAGAAGGCAGATTATTGATTGCCTGAGTGTGGGGTGGTGGGCAAAGGGAGGGATCAGGAATGAGGAAGTATGACTAATATGCACAGGGTTTATTTTTGGAGAATTGAAAATGTTCTAAAACTAGCTTGTGGTGATGGTTGCATAACTTTATGAATACAGTAGAAAGCACTGAAGTCCACACTTAAAATGGGTGGATTTCATCTGTAAAATATATCGCAAAAAGGCTGCACAAAGTAAAAGAGACTTCATGGGAATAAAACCTTGAAAACAAGCAGACTGATTCTATAAAGTACAGATTATATCCTTATTGTTGTTGGTTTTCAGAAGTAATAATGACTTGTCCCTGGAGTTGAGATTTTATCTTGGGGCTGAGTTTTATTTTTGTTGTTGTTGTTGTTTTTTGTTTTTTAGATGGAGTCTCGCTCTGTCACCTGGAGTACAGTGGTATGATCTAGGCTCACTGCAACCTTCGCCTCTTGGGTTCAAGAGATTCTCCTGCCTCAGCCTCCCGAGTAGCTTGGCCTACAGGTGCACACCACCACGCCCAGCTAATTTTTGGATTTTTAGTAGAGATGGGGTTTCACCATGTTGGCCAGGATGGTCTGCTCTTGACCTTGTGATCCGCCCACCTTGGCCTCCCAAAGTGCTGGGATTACAGGCGTGAGCCACTGCTCACAGCCTGGGGCTGAGTTCTATTTGCTCTCCTGTTAACTGCTGTCTCCTTTTAGTTTTTCAGGCTCTTTAGAAATCTGAAAGTCACAGGGTGGTGCAGTCCAAGCAATGGCAAGTGAGAGAAACAGAGTTTCCATTTCCAATTAAAATTAACAGCACACATATAAACTTAATGTGACTTGTGATCTTTGGGAGCAAATGAGATTATTTATACATTTGACTAGACAGTTTTGGAAAAACTCAAATTAGAATCCATATGGTCTCAAATAACTTCACATAGGAAACAGCAGAAATGAGTCAACTTTGCTAATCTGAGTGCTGAGCAGACTCTGCCTAGAAAGACTGTCACTAGAAAGAAGCACCGGAGCCAATTAGATAGGTAACACCCCAAATGCTTTGTCCCAGTTGGCTCTTGCTGGATAATAATCCAACTCCAGTTGAGAGGCATACACACCAACCAAATTCCTATGCTCTCAGACTTAGTTTGTGAGTATAGTATCAGAAGAATTTAGAGTACTGTGGAAATGGCATTTCTCTGCTCCACAATGTCCAGGGCTTCAGCTGGGTAGATTCAAAAGGCTGGAGGAGACTTTGTTAACTGAAGGTTGTAATCATCTGGAAGCTTCTCCATGGACATGTCTGGTTCCGGGGCTGGGAAGACTTGAAAGCAGAACTTCGCGCTGGGGCTATTGGTTGGAGGGACTCATGTAGCATCTCCACGTGGCTTAGGCATCCTTCCAGCATGGAGTTTCAGCATAGTCAGGCTGCTTCCATGCCGGCGCAGGGCTGCAAGACTGAATGTTTCAGCAGTGCTCTAGCTTCAGAAGGTAGAGTATATAACGTGCTTCCTCTAGTTTCTGTTGTTTGAAGAAGTCACAAACTCAGTGAAATTCGAGGAGGCAGAATGAAGGTCATCTCATCTTTATGGAGGAGATAAAGAATTTGTAGCCATGCTTTAAAACTGCTACACTCTTTGAGGGAGACAGCCATTCCAACAAAAAGACTAAGTGACTAGGCATATGCTTGCTCATTTGGGACAGAAATGATTGGACCTCACTAAGACCTATTGAAATAGCACTCACATTTATATTGTATAAATGTGGAGGTCTAAATTCCTCCACATTTATATTGTATTTGTGTTTCAGGTTCTCCGTTAAGAAATATTCACCTCCATACATTAATAAATTGGCAAGTTTGTGAAAAGTCAGTCTCATGGGAGTTTGGTTGTGTGCGTTGGTTCTCTGACTCCCTGAGGCAAATGCAACGATAATTGAAGCCCCATGCCTGGAATCACTGTGGCTAAATCCAGGGTGGCTTAAATCAATTCCTGCTTGTTTTTAAACAAATATTATTATAAAAGTTAAAGCTGAACTATCCTACATTTTTAATACCTTAGGTGTCACACAAATAGGCCAGAGAACTTCCATCACACTGCTGATACTTATTCCTGCCCATCCTCCCCAAGCCCCAGGGACTTTCTGTGAGAGCACTTCCAGCCCTAGAGCTGAGTTTGGCAGCCATTGAGTCATAAGCCATGTTCCAAGATGGACACTGTGACTGTGATTTCTGGCCCAAAGAGCTCAGTTTGAAATAGATGAGGTAATCTGGGGAAAGGTTCAGGGAAAAGAGAAATGATTAAAAGGGCTCTGGGTTGCACCTCCTGACATCCTTACTTTGACCTACTGACCCTTGGAAGAGGCGGAGGCTTTGCTCCAATAGCTCCACGTGGGTCCCAGCATTGTCCAGTTGTTGGTGGATTTGGGACACCTTTTGATATATGTTGACGGCTCTCACATTGCAATACCAAGTTCATTTCCACAGCACGTCTCTCCTTTAAATTATGCTATCCCAAGTGGTGGAGAAACATTGTTTAAGTTGAACAAAAACAACTCCACTCCTTGAGTTTCAAGCCAAGGTCTTCGCAAGCCAAAAAAAAAAAAAAAAAAAAAAGAAGCTCTTCCTAAGACGTAAAATAAAATGATAAAATGGTAGGAAACTCTGCGATGTTTCATTGTATAGTATTTGAAGGAAAGTCCAACATTTTCAAGCAACAAAAAGCTAATGCTTATGACCTATGGTAGAAAAAGAGAAGTAAAAGTCTGTTTAAACCACAAATCACGGGTATTAGACCTTGGCAACTGCAACAGTGCTTTTTCTGGGAAAGTTTATTTTCCTCTCTGATCATCAATTATTAAAATTTATCCTGCCTTGCAAGGCCACAGCTAGGGGAGGGAAAGAGAATCCTGTTAGGTAATTGTCACTAATAAAGATTGCAAGGTGGTTAGGGTGATCAGGGAAGAAGAGAAGCTGAGATGAAGCCAAAATAGGAAATCTCAAGGAAAAGAGGAAGGTCCAAGAGGAAGAGTGTCAGGCAGAGGATGAGTCAGATACCGAGCAAGGAAGACACCAAAATCTCCAGGGCTTGCAGGGTAAGAGTGCAGCCTCCATAAAACCTTGAGAAATTGACCTCACCTCTCTTTGGCTGTCTCCTCATCCGTAAAACAATGATTAGACGCTACCGGAGGGGGCCGTCACGAGGATTAGGTTAGGTCATGTGTGTTACATGTATACATACATGATGCTTGGCAGCCTGCAAGATACATAATAAGCTGCACTTATCATTGTCATCATTGCCACTGCATACTTCATTTCTGAAAATAAAATGTATTACTCCAAGAGGAACATTGATAATGCAGAGAATAAATGTTGCAAAAAGAGGCCATGTCACTGGTGGGGGAGGGGAAGAAATGAAGAGACTGTGTCAGACACAATCTTGCTTTTAAAAAATGTTGCCGGCTGGGAGCAATGGCTCATGCCTGTAATCTCAGCATTTTGGGAGGCCGAGGTTGGAGGATCACTTCAGGTCAGGAGTTCAAGACCAGCCTGGCCAACGTGGTGAAACTCTGTCAAACTCTGTCTCTACTAAAACTGCACAAAAAATTAGCTGGATGTGGTGGTGTGTGCCTGTGATCCCAGCTACTCGGCAGGCTGAGATCCAGCCTGGGTGACAGAGTGAGACTCTGTCTCAAATGCAAACCAAACCAAACCAAACCAAACCAAACCAAACCAAACAGAACATTGCCTTGCAACAGAAGGAACAACAAAGAATCTAGTAAAATCAGTAGATGAAACTCTCAGATGAGTATCTGTGGTAGGCAGAATAATTCCTCGAAAGGATGCCACACCCTTATCCCTGAAACCTGTATATATTACTTAACATGGCAAGAGGGACTCTGAAGATAGTATGAAGATGATGGATCTTATGATGAGGAGATTATTTGGGATTATCTAGTTGGGTCCAATCTAATTACATGATGAATAGTGGAAGAGGGAGGCAGAAGAGTGGGTCAGGAAGTTGGAATGTGAGAAAGACTCAACCTGCTAGCATTGTTGGCTTTGGAGACGGAGACCAAAAGCCCAGGAATGCAGTGGCCTCCAGAAGTGCGAATGCCTCTTAGTTTATAACCAGCAAGAAATAGAGACCTTAGCCCCATAACTATGGAAACAGAACACTCTCAACAGCCTGAATAAACAGAAAAGAAATTTTACCTCCGGAAGGAATGGTAATCCAGCTTGCTGATACCTTGATTCTAGTTTGGTGAGTCTTGTGCTGGACTCTCATCTGTACAGAACTAGAATATAATTAAAGTATATTATTAAGCTACTAAATATTTGGTGATTTCTTATGGCAGCAACAGAAAATGGATATCTTATCCAAAAATAGAAGTTGTTCCCTTAGAAAGCAGGGAGTTGTGAGGAAGGGAATTAACATTTGGATATCTCCTATGATTCATATACTTTTATTTTATCTTTTAAAATTCTAAATAACTTAGTGAGTCATGCATTGTTGTTCCCCTTTATGAATGTAAAAGCAGGTTCAGAGTGGAACACTAGGAAAATAACAGGACACTAAACCCAGGTGTTCCTGACTCTGAAGTTCATGGTGTGGCCAGTTTATCCCATGCTTAAAATATTTAGGAGGAATTTTATTGTAAAGATTACGGCATATGTGAGAGTTCACCTCACATGCTTCTTCAGATGTAGCTCTTAGACCTTTTTTCCTCAGGAGGATAGGTTTCTTAAACGTCCATAGAAAACTTTGCCTTTTTACAGACGAATATGTAACACATTACATTTTACCAAGATACCTGAAGCTGACTTTCTCTTTCTCCAATCCCACATGTTGAAGCTGTGCTTATGAACTTGTATCTAAATATTCAAAAAAATTATAGTCAACTGTAAGAACGGAAGTGCACTGCTGACAACAGGAAATTCCTGCTTAATAATCTAACTCAGAAACTTTGAGGCTTGCTAAACCTGGAAGAGCTCCAGGTGAGGAGGGATATGTGATTGCATTTTTCCGATTGTATCTCTTGGCCTGATTGGATCATTGGAATCCTTACTTATTCTTACAGCTGGCACATGTTACCTTTTTACCTGTGAGAAAGACCAGACCTGGAATTTTCTAAAAATAGCTGAGGAAGGCTGGTTCATTAAAGACAAATCTGCTTTCAAACAGTGGGCAATGGACAGTACCAGACTATGACAGCTGAGTAAAGGGAAGCAAAGGAGGTAAGTCCCAGGGTCAACCTGGTATTCTACTTGGGAGTCAGAAACTCGAACAGCCTGGAGTCTCTCTGAGTTCACATGTCATAGATCAGAGTTCACAAAGGAGGAGGCAGTTAGAATTGGTGGGGTAAAGTACCATAAAGTAAGGACTTAATTATACAATGGAAGAGCTTCAAAAAGCCCAGTTGAGTCTTTGACTTAATACCAATTTTTTTTTTTTTTTTTTTTTTTTTCCCGAGACAAGGTCTTGCTGTCACCCAGGCTGGAGTGCAGTGACGTGACACAATCTCAGCTCACTGTAATCTCCACCTCCCAGGCTCAAGTGATCCTCTCACCTCAATCTCCCAAGTAGCTGGGACTATGGGAATGTGCAACTACCCTTGGCTAATTTCTAAATTTTTAATAAAAATTGGATCTTCATATATTGCCCAGGTTGATATCAAACTCCTGGATTCAAGTTGTCCTCCTGCCTCAGCCTCCCAAAGTGCTGGGATTACAGGTATAAGCCACTGTGCCCAGCCTGAATACCAATTTTCATGTGCTTATAGCAAAAATTTACAAGACCAGACAAAGAACACTGCTACGAAAATAACATAGACAGTGGACCTGTAAGATGAACAATTCCTAAATTTTGCGCAGAATTTGGAATCATTCAATTTTTCACTATACAGTGTGAAAGAGTCTTGTTGAATACATGGGCATTTAGTAATGATTCCAGAAACATCACCGCATAGTAGTGGGAATAAAGAAGACTGATTAAGTCCTCAAGACCTGCCCTAGAAAAGCTTAAAAATAAGACTCAAAAGGATTAAGCTATACCATAAGTAGTTTACTGCCTTACAGAAAAAATAATACTCATTAAAGGAATCTGACAAACCCCAGGGAACTAAAAAAGAAAACCTATTATGTCTGGTACTCAATAAAAATTGCCAGGTATGTATAAAAACAGAAAATGTGACTCATAACTAGAAGAAAAATCTATCTATCTATCTATCTATCTATCTATCTATCTATCTATCTATCATCTATCTATCATGAGAAATGCTGACAGATATTGCAGAATAGTATCAGCAGATTTGAAGACAAACAACATAAAAATACAAAGTGAATCATACAGAGGTTATAAATACTGACAAACTGCTAATAAGTAAAAGAGATTCCATGAGCTGTGGTACAATATCAAGCAATCTAACATGTGTAATAGGAGCCATAAAAGGGGAAGAGGTAGAGGGAGGAACAGAAAAATATTTGAAAATATGTGATACAACGTTTTGCAAATTTGATGAAAACTATTCAGTCAGAGATCTAACAAAATCTATGAAACTTAAACAGGACATACACAAAGAAATAACACCAAAGCACATCATAATCAAATTGCACATAACTAGGTATAAAGAGAAATTAGAGAGGCTAGCCAGAAAAAAGACATTACATGCACAGGACCAACATACAAATAGCGTATGTCTAGTCAGAATCTATATAAGCCAAAATACAATGAAGCCACAGTTTTCAGTGTAAAAAAAATTACCTGAAATTTTCAATTTTTTTCTTGTAAAAATTGTAATTACTTCAATTACTTTACAAGTAATTGAAAGTAAAAATGGAACTGTTAATCTAGAATACTATACCCAATATAAATATATTTCAAGTGTAAATGTGGAATAAAAACCTTTTCAGATAAAAAATTGCTGGGAGGAATTATTGCCAATAGACCTGCACTTCAAGAAATGTTAAAGAAAGTTAATTAGGCAAAAGAAATGATAGCAGATAAAAACTTGGATCTATACAAAGGAATAAAGAGCATTAGGAATAATAAATATGTAGGTAAATAAAAAAGACTTTTTTCTTATTGTTAAAGCTTCTTTTGAGATAGCATGGGGAGAAATGACAGATACAGGTGAGGGGACGGAAGGCAGCAAAGCACACTGCCATGTGTGTACCTATGCAACAATCTTGCATGTTCATCACATGTACCCCCAAACCTAAAATGCAATAAAAAAAAAGAAAAAAGAAAAAAAAAAAAAGAAAAAAGAAAATTTATTGTTTAAAGCAAAAAATAAGAACAAGAGAATGTATGGTGGAGTTTATAATATATGTGGAAGTGAATGACATAAAGGCAACAGAGCAAAGGATAGAAGTATACTTCTATTAGATTGTTACAATACATGTGAAAAAAATATGTATGATATTATTTGAAGGAAAGCTGCAATAAGTCAAAGATGGATATTGCAAAACCTAGAGCAGCTAAGAAAATTAAAAGATGGTATAGTTAGGCAATAATAGAAATACAACTCAATCTTGAAAACTATTCAATTAATCCAAAAGAAAGCAAGAAAATAGAAAAAAGGAACAAAGAATAAAACAAATAGAAACAAAATAGCAGATTTAATCTAGTAATGTCTAAAATAATAATAATAATTGCCATTATCCTTATTATTTTAAGGTAATTACATTAGATACAAATGGTCTGAAAATTAATAGGCAGAGATTATCAAATCAATTTACATAAAAATATTAAATTTATGATACACAGGTGAGAAGATAAGGCAAAAATCATAAAGATAATATAATAACTAAGAATTTGGCAAGCACTGTTTAGTAAAATACAATAACTATCACATGAATTTAATTAAAAATACACACACAGTGTTGGAGATTGGAGTTGAGAGTGTATGAGGGTTCAGTTCTCAAATAATATAGGGATAAAAATCATTACATTCAATTCAAATATCATTTAATAAATGACTATTTTCTGTAATATCCTTCTCAAAAGGCTGAGTGGATCTAAGTAACCTGTATATTATTAATAAACCTTCTGATTTAATTATTTATAAATTATATATGGTTTCTTTTGAATATATTATAATTTTAGTCAACACTACAAAATGAAGAAATAATGTCTATAATTTTACTATTTGCTATGTTTAGGACTTTTAATAAATATTCCTGCATATTCTGTCTTATTAAATGTTCCAGATATGGAAACTGAGGTTCAAGTTGATTGAATGCCTGATTCCTGTTTTTATAGTGCTCACATGGCATAAATGAGGTGGTATACCTCTACTTCTGGATTGCAAATGCTGTCAAATTTCCTTTCCCGCTCCAAGTTCTGCTAGGCGAAGATTCACAATGAGTGTCCAGGCTCTTCTTAGCTTTCCTTCTTTTAGTGGTGTAAATACTTTAGATCTTTCTTTCCAGTTTTAGTATTTCCAGGCCAGGAGGTCCTCATCTCCTCAGTGCCCCATTCAGCCACACTCTCATTTCCCTGCCATTCTGCTTCCCCAAATCCAACGTAGCAGCATGAAGACCTATGGAATCACCCCCATGACTTCCTTCCTGTGTCCCTGTTTGTAGGGGGTATGAATCAGATGGTCTGGATTCAGAGCTGGTCTGGCCAGGTACTTACTATAAAACTTGAGTAAGTTACAGAACTACTCCAAGCTTCAACTTGTTCAGCAATGAAGGACATTACAATAGCAGAGGTTACCCACAGGGGGAATTCATTGCTGTCATGTGAATCTCTTAGCAGAGTATCTAGAATAATATACATACCCGAAAATTTGCTATTGTTTTTGTTACTGTTATTGCTACTAATGGAGAAATAAGTGTGAGTTCTTCCAGATTTTCATTCTGTTAACAGTAAACTCTGGAGACCCAGAAATTTGCTGTGCCTATGGGGCCCAGAGACACTTAACCTGTGGCATACTGTAGCCAAAGGTGGCTACCTAGCCATGGAAGTGAGCCTCATCTAAAGGAGGTACACTGTGAGTATAAATTACATTACAGAAAAGGAATGTGAACAACTTATTCATAATTTTATATTAATTATATGATGAAATACTGCTTTAGCTATGGGGTTAAATAGAATATAAAATTAAAGTTAATTCACTATTATTTTTGGTTGTTATTATGGCTACTAGAAAATTTAGAATTACATATGTGTCTCCCTGTTTTTATGGGACAGTCTTCATCTAGTGTCCACTTCTTAAGTAATCAGCTCTACTGCAGGGTCAACTCTGTGCTATGCACTGTAGGTAAAGACCTCCCAATCTGTTTAGAATCTCAAGGAAAAGTTCGAGAAAATCACAAGATTTCTATGAGTATTTAGTGACACAACTTATATTCAATTACATAGGAGTGAGCATATAGAAGTCAATAAAAGTTTGTTAGTGTCGTTAATGTTACTATCTCTGTATTAGGTGTGAGGTTATAGGATTCTCTGTGCCTCAGAAGTGAGAATCATCTCACTTGCTAACACAGCTGACGTGTTCTTAGACTCACTGGTGTGCTTCAGGGAAAGCAGCTCCTGGAACTGCCAGTTCCAGAGGCAGCCTAGCCAGCAGAAGGACTGTGGAGCTTCAGCCTGGGTCCATGGAAGCTGGCAGTGACACCCTGTGTGATTCCAGTAACCTAGCAGTGGTGGGCAGGGTTACAGATGAGAGTTTTGTGGCTTGCTGACCTGAGTGGTGCAGAGGATGGAAGTTTGTGGAAGGACTTTGGAGATGCCTGTCTTTTCACCACATTCCCTGAGAACTGACTGGCTTTTCTCTCTCATGTCTCACCCTGCCACTGAGGTTTCCAGGGACAAAAGGGTCTCCCTGTGAGGTGCAGACCACGTGTGATTTATTTGAGTTTCTCCTGCCAAGTACTCTCAATGTTTAACAGGTTTCCACCAGAGCATCTCATCTTCCTTCCCCTGTCTGCTTCTTCACTTCTCAGTATTAGATGCTAAATAGATTCGAATGAACAATTTGGCTCGCTCGGCTCCTTCCTGGCCACTGCTTGTGTTAGCTCCCCCACATAAAACCTGAGCTGACAGCAATGGAATTTATGAAAACAAGTAAGAAGTGAGGTATGCAGCGCGGCACTCACACGGAGCTGACCCTGAAATGCTGAGCCCTCTATTTCCAGGCCAAATTGCACAACTACCAGGTCTGGGACCCCTGCAATTGCAAAGAGCAAATATGTGAAGGTAATTCAAAGAAAAGTAGTTTATATGTCTTTGAAAAACTAGGATTGGAAGTGGGCTGTGGGGTTCATCTTACCCCACACCCCAGTATAGCTCTGGAGTTCCCAGGGATTCTGGGGCTGACTGATGGTGCAGTTGGGTGTGATCCTTCACATCACACCCTAGGATCTGGCTGGAGCTTGGCTCCAAAGAGAACATATCCAGAGATTTCCTCGTATGGTTTTCCTTCTGAGGTTTTAGTTGTGGAGGAGAAGAGAATCAGTGTAAGCTTGGTAAAGCTTTCCAGATCTCCATACGAGGCCTCCGTACTCCTGTTGTGCTTTGCAGAGTCGCCTTCCAAGAGGAAGGAGGTGGGGATGGTCGCCAGCCACAGGACAGGACTTCTGGGGTTTGTGGTTCACTCGTGGAATGTGGTGCCCTCGGGACTTAAAGGAACTGATCACAAGAGGTCAACCTGCTTTCTCAATCCGACTCGCTTGCCTCCAAGTTCTATGTTCATAAGTTCCATGGAGCCCCTCTGAACACATGATTGGAAACATGCTCTTTTCAGCCTTGAAATTAAAAAAAAAAACAAAACAGAAATATGCCAGCCTACCATGTGATTTCTGTTAAGTATATATATGCAAGTGCCTGTGTGTGTGTGTGTGTGTGTATATATATATATATACACACACACATATTGTATCTACACATACATACCTACACACATGTGTATACACATATGCACATGCATATACCTATTATTCGTATATACACACAGGCATTTATGCACGTGCATAGATTATAGAGATATTTTTCATGCCTACACATGCACCCATGTGCTCACATATATGCATATACACATGCATACATATGTATGTACCCTTGTACACACTACCTATTTCAGGCTCCCTCTGAACTCACTGGCAGTGGCTGAGGCATACTGAAACCTGGACACAAAGTTCACTAGCTCCAATTCCTCCTGGTGTGACTGCTTGGCTTTGAGAGCTGAGCAATGAAGATCCAACAGCTTCGGAGCCAGCCTGTGGTAGAGACGTTTGTCATGTTGCATGAGAAAGACTGTGGTGAGAGAGAGTGAAGCCTCCTGAGCAGAGGGCACTGCCCTGGCCAGCCTAGGGCCTGGAGGTTTGGGTGAAGCAGGTCAAGTCCCCGCCCCTCATGGTGACTGCTGTGCTGCCCCTGAAATAAACTGTTGTGCTTTATTATCAGACACATTTTTATATGAAACCTGCAACTATTGCCATTCAAATGCTGTCCCTGAAAGGAAACAGATCCCAGGAGAGGGTCACAGGGGGAGCCCCAAGAAATTGCTTCCTGCTTCCTTCCTGCTCCAGGTGATGCACGTTCACCTGTCAAAATGATGAGCTCCACGGCCAGAGACTTTGTGTATCACACTGAAAAATGATAACACTAAAACTAAGTTTAAGAAAAGGGAAAAAATCAGATACCTTCCAAACAAGTGAAATTTGTGTGAAACTGGAAATGATATTTGTAGACAACCTGGAGTTTGTGCAGTCTGTCAATCTTTGCCCATCTGGAACTCATCATGCGGACAGCATCCTAGACCACGGGCACCCATGGTTCGGGCAGGGTGTCATCCTCTGGGTTCCTGCTGCCGAGAGAAGTATTTGTTTATGCAAGCTTCACTTCTCCCCTGAGCTTTCCTCTATTTGCCCAACCAATTATCTCCAGAGAAATTAGGCAAAATCAACTCTGATTTTGCCTAATTTGCTAAAATTGCTAAAACAAAGAAATTGCTAAAATAATTGACTGAGATTGCAGTGATCATATTCAGCTCTTTAAAGACACAGACATAACCTTTCATATACCCTGTGAGGCTTTTGCAGGAATATAAATTTATTGGGTCAGAATCCAGCAACTGAGGTTAATTAATGTGCAATGGCTCAGAATCTGGTGCACTATAATCTAATGCACTTTGTAACGAAGTAGAGGAGATGTCAGCCTGGCAGTCTTGGAATATGACGTTCATGCCTTCCAGAGAACGATCGGCACCTGAAACTGGACCTTTATGTGGGGGCTGGTCCTCCTTGTGGCCATGGCTCCCTCTTCTGAGGGTCTTAGAGAAGACAAAGCAGAAACATTGGTGTGATGGGTGGAGGGGAGTGCTGTGTTGAGCTGCATGGATTAAGCAGCTCAAGTGGCATCATTCATATCCATCAGCTCAGAGCAACCCAATCTACACCATATGGCAAGGTATGCAATCACCCCATAAATGTGTGCGTAGGCATTATCAGATTACTTTATTTCCTTTAAACAAACTCGCTTTAACCTCCAGGTGGAAGAGAGTCAATCTTCATTCTCATTGGCAGAGATGCCTAGTGCTCCCCGCAACTGCATTTTCCTGCTTCTCATAACTGGGGCCATGTGACCAGATGGGACCGCTGAACCACAGGCAAGAGTGCTGTGCCCCGTTTCTGAGCTGAGGTAGTATGAAGGCTTGGCTCTGCCCTCCAGCTATCTCTTTTCTGGCACAGCAAGCTTCAAAACCATGCTTTTCAGATGGTGGTGGCCATAGAAGCAGGCCAACAGGTTCTCATCAAATTTTCTTCATCAAGAAGCAACGTAGACATCTTTGTCGAGTTCATTTAGGAATCAGTTTCATTGCATAGCCCAGTGTATTAGCTGCCTAATTGTATCCTCTGGGCTCACAGGGTGGGAAAGACTTATACCATGACAAAGAAATGAGAGAAGGGCCCTTTCCATGTCACTCTGTTGCCGTGGCCACAGATCAGTTCATGGTCCAGTGTATAATTCACTTAAAGCTGGTGCGTTTCTTAATCCCACATAGTACTCAGGGATCAGAAGTTCCACCTGCTGAGGGGAGTAAGGGACAAAAGGATGATCACTATCCACCTCAGCCTAGGGCTACAAGTGGTGGGTACAGGCGAGGTGATGCCAACTGATATGGTTTGGATCTGTGTCTGCCCAAACTCCATCTCAGTAGTAATCCTGTGTTGGAGGTGGGGCCTGGTGGGAGGTGACTGGATCATCAGGGCGCATTTCTCACGAATGGTTTAGCAGCATTCCTCTTGATACTGTCTTTGCCACTGTGAGTTCTCCTGAGACTTGGTTATTTAAAACTGTGTGGCACTTCCCCTCTTTCTCCCTGCCGCTCCTGCTATGTGAGACACCTGGACTTTCTTCATCTTTGGCCATGATTAGAAGTTTCCTGAGGCCTCCCACAGAAGCAGAAGCCACTACGATTCCTGTACAGCCTGCAGAACCATGAGCCAATTAAATCTTTTTATAAATACGCAGTCTCAGGTATTTATTTATAGCAATGCCAGTATGGACTAATATACCAATACAGATGCAGTTCACTTCCAGGCACAGGCCCAGGGACACATGGCGAGGATTACAGCTCAGTGATGCTACCACCTTTAGGGTCTGGGGTGCGGCTGGTCTGCTCCCAGCACAGAATGAGCAGCAGCAGAACGTCCTCAAGCGGGAATAGGTTTTCCTCCTTTAGCCCACATGGCTCCAACTCCTTGCTTTTGAAGGATGGATAAAAGGTCCTGTAGGAAAATGGAATGAAATAACAGCTCTACTCCAAATTGATGTATAAACTCAATGTGATTCCTACTAGAATCCGACCATTTTTTTGCAGAGCTAGACAAGCTTCTAGCTTTTATATGGGAAGACAGAGGATCTAGAACTAGAACCATCTTGAAAAAGAAGAGTAAAGTGCAAAGAGAATTCAGTGATTAAGACAGTGTAGTACTAGCAGATGAATAGACACTTAGATCGATGGGATAGAGAGAATCCAGAAATAATCACACTAAAAAGGCCAACTGATTTTTAACAGAGTTGCAAAAGCAGTTCAATGGAGAAAATGTAGCCTTTTCCATCACAGTGTTGGTGCAACTGGACAGCCGTTAGCAAAAACAAAATGAATGTCCACCTAAACCTCACATCTTTTGTATTAAGTTAACTTAAATGGATCCTGGATAGAGAAGGTAAATTTATCAACATTTCAGAAAAAGAAACTTAGGAGAAAATCTTCTGGACCTAAAGCTAGGTTAAGAGTTTTTAAACTTAACACTAAAAGTACAGCCTATACAGGGAAAAATTGATAAGCTATATATAATAAAAAAATTTTTAAGCTTGTCCAATTAAAGACTCCATGAAAAAAAATTTAAAAAAAGAAGCTATAAGTTGGGAGAAAATATTTTGAAACCACACACATCTGAACATCTGACGGACCATGTTTTAGAATCCATAAAGAAATCTCAAAATTCAACAGTTAAAAAAATCTAATTAGAAAATGGAAAAAAAGGGAGAACATACATTTTACTGAAGAGGTTAGATAGAGAGTAAATAAATGCATAAAATTATGTTCAACATTATTAGTAATCAGGGAAATGCAAATTAAAACTACAATGAGATATGACTGCACCCCTATCAGAACGGCTGAAACCAGAAATAGTGACAACACTAAATGCTGGTGAGGATGTGGAGAAACTGGACCATGCACACATAGTTGGTGGGAACGTAAAATGATCCAGTCATTCTGGAAAAGTTGGACAGTTTCTTAAAACACTAACCATGCAGTTATCATATGGCTTAGCAATTACACTCCTGAATTTTTATCCCAAAGAAATGAAATCTTACGGTTCCACACAGGCATGCATATGAATGTATATAGCAGTTTTACTATAAAATAGCCAAATGAGTAGCCAAAATGAGACAACCCAGATGTCCTCTGTGTGGTGAGTGGTTAAACAAACTTGGGTACCTCCACAAGATGGACCACAGCTTAGCAATAGAAAGGAATGAACTATTTATACGTGCCACAACTTGGATGATCTCAAGGGAATTATGCTGAGTAATAGAGGCCAATCTCACATGGTCACCTATCGTATGATTCCATTTATATCATGGTCTCAAATTTTTAAAAAAATTATAGTAATGGAGAAAACGTTCACTAAATTGTGATCTAATTTGCCAGGAACTGGGGGAGAGAGGTGTACTCTTTATACTGTGGCAGTGGAATGGTGCTACATATGGTGGTGGCGGGTACACAGATGTGTACACGTGGCAGAATGGCAGTGAACACATACACACCCAGAAATGGATGTGTGCAAAATGGTGAAATTCGAATAAGGCCTGTGGCCTCTATCACAGTCAGTTTCCTGGTTTTAATGTTGTATCACAGTTGGACAAGATGCTACCATCAAACAAAACTGGGTGAGGGACATACAAGACTTTCCTGCACACTTTTTGCAACTTCCGTGATTCTATAATTGTTTTAAAATTAAAAAGTTTTTAAAAAATACAGTAGATGTAGACCACGAACTTAGACTCCTCGTTTTACAAAATGCTGCAAGCAGGCTGCCTGCCAGCAGGAGCTGCCTTGCCTTTGAGTCTCTCCATCCTCTGGGGAAGACTGCAGATGAATGAAGGAGTGCTAGCTTTTGGCTGAGAGGCAACTCAGCCCAGTAGAGCCTCTTGCCTCTGGGGCTTGATGTGGAGTACAGAATTAGTTCAGGCTTTATCATTTGTTCATTTGTTAAACAATGATCCAGCTAGACCCGCTGTGGTTCAGGCCTATGCCAGGATTTGAGGCACTAAAACCTGAACCTTGTCTGCAAGGAGGTCCTCTGCTGCTCCTTCATAGAGCGTGACAAGTGAAAGAAGAGGTGAGCCAGTAGAGGGGAGTGCAGGAATCTCATGCAAGTCCAACAACCCAGCTCACAGGCTCAGAAGCTGAGGTTAAAAGCAAATCAAAATTCAGTCAAGAACAGGTAGTGTTTCAGGTGGAGAAGACATCACATGCAAGACCAAGGGGTCCCGGGGTCTGAATGTGACCTCTTCTACACCTGGTCCCCAGTGTCCTCTGGGGCCATGGTTTCTATGGAGGGAGACCCTGAAGCCTTGGGCACAAGGTGGGCTATACCCCAGGCAGAGGAGAATCAGGTCTCAGATGTGGCAAGATAGGGGCTGAGGATAGAGTGAGTTCAAAGAGAAGAGTGGGAAGCAGAGCCTGGTACCATTACAGCACCAGAAGGAGACAAGGACAGTGGCTTTTCACTGAGTGGTTGGCCATGAGCTGGGCTCACCAGAGGAGTGGGCCTGCAGCTGGCAAGCAGACTCCCACAGATGTTGCTGCACCCACTCCTGGCCTGGTAAGAGCTTTGCATTTGATGACAGGCTTTGCACATCTCACAAATGAGAGGTACTGATTCATTAGCAGCACTGCAGTGTGGTGCTTGAGACCTCTGGTTCTGAAATTATGTGGCTTGACTTCCAGTCCTGCTTTCGCTAGGACAAAAATGATGCCCTTGAACAAGTTACCTAATGACTCAGATTCTCATTTTTTCACTCATGCAATAAACATAATGTTAATACCTACTACATCATAATATTATAGTGAAGATTACATAAGATCATTTAAGTGCTTCTCAGATCATCAAGCACATAGTAAGCACTTGTTTCCTACAATTAGTACTACAATTATCACCACGCTATTATTATTGTTTTATTTTTCTTTGGCTCACTAAATCTAGAAATGTCTCAACTGTGTTTCTATAGCACGTCTCTTTGGAGAGGTGAGCTTTCCCCAGGTCAGGCCACGTACCCCTCCAATCCCCCAAGATAAATCAGGCCCCAGCCAGGCTTCAATACAGACACCTCATAGAGGACTTTGCAGGCTCCCCAGTGCAGGGCTCAGGCGGCCAGATATATCTTTATAGTGTAACCCATTCTTTTCCTTCAGCCTTTTTATGAGCTTGGGCACAAGTCAAGCTCTTCATCTCTCTTTCCTGGTGCAGCCCCTTCCCCACTCTCTGGAAGTGAGATGCCATAAAGGGACATCCCCAGGGCATACTGAATCATGAGAGCATTCCGCAGCACGGGAGAACATCCTTTGATTTTTTCCAGGACCACATTTTTTCTCCAGTTTGCTTTGTCTTCTGGTTGAAAGAGTAAAAAAAAAATTGCGTGAAAATCTCTATGTATCTTTTTGAAGAGGTAAAATAGAACCAGCTGAGCCTAATCAATTCACAGAGGTGCCATAAATGCTCACCAGGCTATAAAAGGGTGACCTCTCTGATACAGCAAAGGAGAAGCGAGAGCTACGATGAGAACACGGCAGCCCCTCAATGCTGGGATAAACACTTCCCTAGCTCGCTTTGTGCTTATGCCTGTCAGCTGTAGTGGCTGAGCTAAGGATTAGAGAGAAAATTGTAAATGAGGCTCCCAGAGAACCCAAGCCTTGGTCCAGGTGTGCCCTGGGAATTGGAGTTGCCTAGTATAGGTGAGGAGTAAAATAGACACCCTATCGGAGCGCAAGCCCTAGAGTGGGGACACGAAGATTGACACCACCCTTCTCTGTTTGGACCACAAAGGTTCTAAGTACTAGTGTAGTCCTATATTCACAGATTCCAGCAAACAGGGAGGGGTTGCACGTTCCTGGTTGTGCCCTAAATCTTTCCTCCTTAGGGTCTAAAGTAGGCTTTCTCTGATTACCTACAGATACAAACAATGAAAGATTGTTTTAAACAGGCGCAACAGGTAAATGGGACAAGTGCCACCTCTATCTCCTATCATGCCCAAGATCATTACCATTAACTGGTCATTGTGTCAGTTTTTCCTTCTGGGCCCTGACTAGGTCTTAGTCATCTACCAGCCACAGAGGAAAGTTGGCAAACAAGGTGAAACAACTCCATTGTGCAGGGATCCTCTGGCTATCCCAATTTGTTAGTCCTAGAATCACTGCTGATGTGGCATCCGATGGGCTTTTATTCACTGGTTTCCAAAGAGAATCTCCTGCAGAGCCTGAGGAGGCTGAGGAGAATCTGCATAAATGGTGTCTATGTGTTGAATCCCTCCATGCTAGTGAGGTCTAACAGGTGGGCCACAGCCATGGCATGTGATTTGTTCCATAGCCAAGAAGAACGAATCTGAGGCAATACAAGGATCAGTACCCATGTTTTCCATTTATTCTTGGAAATGGGGCAGAGTTTAAATTGTGTTTGTGTGGCTGGGTGTGGTACCTAAACTTAATTTCCCAGCATGGGCATAGGTCAATCTTGCTTTAAGAAACCTGGTCGGGCCGAGTGTGGTGGCTCACGCTTGCAATCCCAACACTTTGGGAAGCCGAGGTAGGTGGATCCACAAGGTCAGGAGTTCAAGAGCAGCCTGGCCAAAATGGCATAATCTAGACTCTACTAAAAATACAAAAATTACTGGGCGTAGTGGCGGATGCCTGTAATCCCAGCTACTTGGGAGGCTGAGGCAGGAGAATTGCTTGAACACGGGAGGCGGAGGTTGCAGTGAGCCAAGATCGTGCCATTGTACTCCAGGCTGCGTGACAAGAGCAGGACTCCATCTCAAAAACAAACAAACTTAAGAAACCTGGTTGATCAACAGAATTTTCACAGCACCCACCACCCTAGATGTCCTGATGAAGTCCTATTGAAACCTGTAGTTCGCAATCCACTGACACATTTTCTGAGCCCCTGAAAGGCATTGCCAGTCTTCTATATTTTCCCTCTTCAGCATTGCTGGGCGTATCTTGGAGGTGTTTCTGATAAACTCATGACCAAGTTCTCTCCCTTTGGGTGAGACCACTTTTCTTCCAGCACCTCAGTTCTCAGCTGCCTCTTGTTGAGTACCAGAAAGCTCCTGCCTTGAGGAGGAAACACTGACTCCTTGGAGTTTAGCATTCCCTGAGATGTTGACATGATGCTCCCACTTCTCCCTGAGTCACCATCGTCCCCCTCCTGCTCTATCTGGTATAATAATAATTTACTCCTAGGGACATTAAGACAATGCCAAGAATCATCAAGCTGTGGTGGTCTGGACCACAGAGGCACACTTCTGTGTGCATGCATGTGTATGGCAGGCACCGGGCTGTGACACTCCAGCAACAGACACTGGATTTTAGGGAGCATCACCTCTACCTTGTGTTTGAAAAGGAGCTCCTGGGTCAACTTTGGAAAAGTTCTCTTCCAGGATTCTTTCCTCTTACAGAAAACAATAAGTCATCACAACATACGCAAGGCACGTTTCACCTTCATAACTGACACGGGTTCTATTACGGTTCAAGGATACTCTTTTGCTCCCATGTAAAGAAGCTTCTGTTGGTCCCATCACTTTAGTTTGCTGAGAAGTAGGAGATATGTGAATCTGAAAGTCAGGCTACAATGCCCAAATATGAAAATTATAGTGTAGAATGAAATATAAAAGTTTGGCCTTAAAATGTGTGTATCAATAATGGTGGGTGGCAAATTATGGTAACCGAGTGGAGTGGTGCTGAAGCCCTAAGTTTTGGTCACATTCTCACCTAAGTAAGAACCTGATCAAAAGGGGATTTTTTAATCAAAATTATGGGAGCCTATTGTTTTGAACTGAGCTTGTATGCTAGGCGCCAACAGACCAGATCAAATCAAAACAAAGATTTATGCTAACGGCCACATACTCAAACTGAAACTTTAAGAAAGCAGATAGTTCATAAAACAGACTAGGTTTTGTTTTTTCATGTACACAGGAGATTCCAGCACAAGGAGGTCCCCTCTACTGTAACCCTTACAAAAAAAAAATTGCCTGAAGTTCTTGTTCCCACCTTACAAAACATATTCCTCTTCCATTTTCTAGTAGGATTAAAGACCAAATAAGTACATTTACAATGGGGACAGAGTGATTTCAATGCCTGAAGTTTTGACCAACCTCTTAAAATTGAGAGGTTGATCAAAAGTAGAAAATTATTAAATTAAGTTTAGTCTTGAGAAAATATAATACATCTTGATAAAAATAGCAAGAGACTTACATTCGAACTACGACTACTCCCATGTCGAGCCCACACTCAGCTTCATGTGAAAAAAGCTCTACACTAGTAACTTGACTTTAGATGTATTCAGCCAAGAAGGCACACGATCCCTCTCCTTCCAGTTTCCAGTCTATGGCTTTGGCTTCCCCCAGAGAAAGGCAGAATACTAGCTTTTCTCACACCCCTCTTCTTGCAGAAGGTCTGTTTTGGGTGGATGTTGCTAAGAGGACAAGCATTCACTTCTTTCACGCGGCTCCCATTCATATAAAAGAATCTCTATCCCAGCCATGGTAAGTCAAAGTGTTGGGACTGTCTTTGTCCATGACCCAGTTATTCAATGGATGAAGATTCCACAGCAGTAAGGGCAATTCTAGAAGACCATGGGCTACCATCTCTGACCAGTTACCGCTTGCAGAGCAGCATATCCCTTTGGGAAAAATGGACTATTGTTCTTGCCCATATCTTCTGCCCAGTGGCACAGGGATTCTATAGAGGAAAAGAGGCAAGCCTCGAGCATGGATAGCTCCACGGTTGTTCCTGAGAGGGCTGACTTTGTTTGGAAAAGAGTGCAGAGAATTTTATGCTTAAGGGTGTTGTGGAAAACAATGGAGATCTTTGTGGAGAGCCACTAAGAGGGGACTGGTAGCTCCGTGAGACTTGTAACAAGTAAAAAAGCAGAATGGCCAAGAATTTAACAGAGAGAACCCAGAAGAGAAGAGTGTAGAAAGATCCTCCTGGGATCATGGTCAAATGTAGGTGTTGGCAAGGCTACTCACATAGATTAGTTCACACTCAGAAAAAAATTAGAGTGGGGCATGGGACAGAAACAGTACCTAAGTCGCACACAAATCCACCAAAAAAGGGCTGACGCTTCCCTGGCACATGACACTTAAGTACATACTCTGACTAAACACTGACTTAACAAAAAACTATTCTGTTCCAAGGGAGACTCCTATAAAGGCAACCTTAAACATAAAAATCATATTTACCCTTTGAAGTGTGTAAGACTGTGTGTATTCCAAGGCCATGTCCTCTCAGGAGTAATTGAAGAGGAATATTTCAAGCTACTAATTCTTGCCTGATCTCAGGGAAAAATTGTAACTTTTCTGAACTGTAAAAGCAATTTCCAAGCCAAATATACATCCACAGCAATGGGTAAAAACTTAATGACGAATGGGGGCTTAAGCACAACCTTTGACCAATAAGCAGTTTAATGCTGACCCAGGGGTGACCACTGGGGTAAATGATAAAAACTAGGGAAAAAAGTCTGAGGATAGACAAGGGAGGCTGCATACTGTAAGGCTAGGGGAAAAATAAACTTCACAGATTTAATTTAGACAAATCACCAAAAATCAACAGATGACTAGCAGGAGAGGAGAACAAGCCTTGGTGTGAGTGTGATGGGAATGTAATCAGTTAGAATTTCAACAATGTATTGTCTAAAGTGTCCAGTTGGAAAAAAAAAACTGTAAGACATGCAAAGAAACAGGAATGTGTGACTCATACATAGTAAAAAAAAAAGTCAGCAGAGATTACTTTAGAGGGAACACAAGTGTTGGACTTAGTATACAAAGACAAAAATGATCTATTACAGTATATTCAAAAAACCAAAATAAATAAAGAAAATTATGATGACAATATCTCATTGTGCAGACAATATCAACAAAGAAATAGAAGTTATGAAAAAGGAATCAAATGGACTTTCTGAAATTGAAAAATAAGATAATTAAAATGAGAAATTTACTAAAGAAACTCATCAGTACATCTTAAACTGGCACAATCAGGAATAAATGAATTTGAAGATAGAGCAATAGAGCAATAAAGATTATGCAATATGAAGAACATAAAGGAAAAATGATATAGGAGAACAGAGACTCAAAGAAATGTGACGCCATTAGGCATAGCAAAATATGTGTAAAGAGATTATCATAGGAAAATGAGAAATAAAACAAAAAAATTAAAAACATAATGGCTGAAAGCTTTCCAAGTTTGATGGAAAACAATAATCAGCACATTTAAGAAGTTCAACAAACAAAAAGTTGGATACACACAGACATATTCACCCAGCTGTATCACAGTTGATATTTGAAAGCCATATGTAAAGAGAAAACCTCATAGGCATCAAGAGAAAAATGACTTATCATGTATAAAGTTACCCTGATAAGATTAACAGCTGGCTTCTCATCAGAAACAACAAAAACCAGAGAACACTGGGGTGAGGTACTCAAAGTGTCTAAAGGAAAAACAACATGAACAACAAAAATTCCTCTATTTTATACCCAGCAAAACCAAAAACTGTCTTTCAAAAATGATGTCAAAATAGACAAACCGAAAGTGAGAGAATTCATTGTTAGCAGGCTTTTCTTAAGAGTAATTATTCAGACTGAATATCAGCCACACGAGACAGTAGAGTCCACATTTTAAAAAATGAATGCTGATAAAGGTAAATATAAAGACAATATAATGATATATTTTCCTTTTAAAAAACTGATTTTAAAGGTAATTGCATCGAATAATATGTCTATATTTATACAGCTCCTCTAATATATAGAAATGTAATATATCAATGGTAGCAACCCAAAGAAGACAGTGGGAGCAAAACGGTATGGAGAAAGGAAATGATACTAGATCGTAACTCAAATCCATAGAAATAATTAAAGAGAGCCAAAATGTAAATAAAATTTAATAAAACAAACTTTCTAAATGTATACTTTCTCTCCTTTTTTTTCTTTTGGCATATTTAAAAGACATAAAGCAACAATTATGGCAGTGTATTGTTGTGTTTGGCACCTGTATAGATGTAAGATGTGTAGTAATCACCGCACAAACATAGTGGTGGAGGGGGATGTAGCAACATATGAATAAAACTTTTACATATAACTGGAATTAAGTTAGTACATATTTGGAGTAGATTCTGATAAGTTAAGATGTATGTTGTAAGCCCTAGAGCAACTATTAAGAAAACAACTGAAAGATATAGTAAAATCTCATCATTGGAATTAGTTATACTAGATAGTACAAAAACAAGGTGGTAAATGAAAAACAGGGGTTTTTAAAAACCATGTGGCCTATACTACATTTGATCTAGCCAAAAGGTCAAGAAGCAATTTATGTGACATATAGAAAATGAAAAGCTAAATGAAAGAGGTAAATCCAACCATATCACTAATATAATATTAAATGTGAATGGGTTGAACAATCCAACCAAAAGGAAGAGATTATGACACTGGATTGAAAAAAATAAAACCAAGACTCAGGTACATACTGTCTGCAGAGAAACACTTAGATTCAATAATACAAATAAATTAAAGTAAAAGGATAGAACAGTATGCAGAACCCAAATAGCAAACATGAAAGAGTCACAGTGGTTATAATAATATCAGAGAGTATAGTTAGTAGGTTAAATTAAAAAGTTACTAGAGATACAGCAGGGCATGTATACTGATAAAAGGTCAATCCCTCAGGAAGAAACAACACATATAAATATACACACACCCAACAAAACATCTACAAAATGCATGAAGCAAAACCTGGCAGGATTTATAGAAAAACAGGCAATTCAAACATAATAATTGGAAACTTTAATATCTCACTTTGAATAATGAATAGAACATCTAGTTATGATAAACAAGGATATAGAAGACTTGAATAACAGTAAAGTGACTAGGTCCTGCAGACATGTATAAAACCCTTCACCTGATGAGAGCAGAATACTCTCTTTTCAAGTTCTCATGGAACATTTTCCTGTATATGGAGTATAGAATCAGGCTCAATAAGTTAAAAAAATTGAAATCATGCAAAGCATTCTCTCAGACCGTAGTGAAATAAAATTAGAAATCAACAAGAGAAGGAAATTTGGAATTAAACAACACACTCATAAATAACCACTTTGTCAAAGAAGTCACAAAGGAAGTTAGAAAAGCCCTGAGCTGGTAAGTTGGTATGTCCTTGTCCAACGAGAGGAATCCTTTAAAGCTCAGTAGAGAAATGGGAAACAGGTCTTACCCCAGGAAAGCAAATGCATTCGAATAAAAGAGAAAGGGGTCTCCCTAGGGCTCATACTGGGCAATTGCACATGTTCCTGGCTTACGCAAAGAGCTATCTTCAGCAAAATGGTGGAAAGAAAGAAACAGAAATAGAACTTGCAGAGAAGTTTGCATGCAGCAAAAGTATCCCTGTGGAAGTGGTGGGCAGGCAGCCAAGCTCCTCCCATACTTCTTCCTGCCTCCTCCCCGGGGGCTCTGTAAAGGGTCTGTTCCCAGCCACCAACTTGAGCTCATGGATGACTTCTCCTGCCTTCAGTTTTATACAAATATACAACTTTGTTGACTTTACTCAAGTCCAGCTGCATCTTTGGTTATAAATGGGAAACAATGTGCCTTTTCTGTAGCTAACTGATGCAAATCTAACTCAGAATGGGGGTAGGAGATGGGGATACAGGTGCTGGGGACAGTTAAGGGCAGCCCAGCTATCCATAACCTTCCTTTGGACTTCCTTCAGGGTTTTGCCACCTTGGCACTAATGATATCTACACCAGATAATTGTTTGTTGTGAGAGGTCTGGCCTGTACATTGTAGGATATTTAGCATCATCCGTGATCTTTACGCACCACTTTCTAGTATCACCCAAATTCCCCACTGTGACAACCAAAAATGTCAAATGTCTCCAGCTATGAACTCATGTTTCCTCGGTGCAAGATTGCCCCCAGGTGAAGAGCACCAGAGGCTTTACTGTCAGACTAACTTGGGATCATCCCCTCAGCAGCAGCAGCATGTTCCTGAGTCTGTTTCCCCCTCTATAGGGTAATAATGTTACCGCTGACCTCCTTGTGTTGTTGGGTGGTGAAATGAGTAGGTACATGTGAAGCACCCCATTCATGAGGGCACTTGGGGTGCCTCCTGTTACGTCTCACCCCACTCTGCATCACAACCACCTCTATCCCCTGATCCATACCCCAGCCCTGTCTACACGAACCTTTCCTAGGCAGCCTGGACATTGGGCTGGGAATCTCAGGGTCATGAAATGTGTGAGCTGGAAGGAGTTGCGCAGGGCTCATCTAGATAACTCCTTCATTGTTCAGGTGGACACAGGGATCTGAGGAGGGAGCAACCATTCCCCCTATGAGACAGTTCAGGGTGGAGAAAGTTTCTCAATAGCTTCTTGCCCTGGATGAGAGTCTCTTTGACTCCCTCCTTTTTTACTCCCAGCATCTCACTGTATTCTCCAAGCAGCTCTGAGCTGTAAGAAAACAGAGTAGGGATGTATGTCCCTATTTTATAAGGGATGAAACCGTGGCCCAGAGAACTCAGCCCATCTCTGTAAAGCATACAACCAGTTAGTGACAGAACCAGGACAAAACTCAGCTCTACTGGTCCTTAACGCTATTCCCTTTCCTGTATACTTGCAGAAAGAAGATCTGTTTTAAGCCTGAAGCAGGGTGTGTAGGAGAGAGACATTGGATCAGACAGCCTTATTATAAAATAATAGTTCTGTACCAGTTGCTCATTAGAATCACCAACGTAGATGAAAGCAAAACACCCAGACCTACAATAGTTTATCCATATACTAGAAAGTTCCACTCTGGGAATCTAGATGTGTAGCAGAGACAGGTACTCTTGATGAAGACATTGTCACCTGCATATGCAGGTAGCCCTTGAACATCGCACAGAGAGAGTGTTCACCCCGGGGTTCTCTTGGAGGGAAGTCTCCTAGTACCTGCATGCCCGCCTCCTCTGGATCTCTCTTTCCTGGTAGAAGTGATTGGCGGTAACAGTGACTGGGCCTCAGAGCTCCCTTCTCACACAGTTATAAGAACTAGTGAAATTCAGAAAAATAATTTTCTTTTACCCCAATCTTTGTAAGAAAATGAATTGCCATGCAATCCATTTTTTGAATATCTTTTTATTGGTTAGGTTGAATTTTTTTTCTTTTAAATGCAGGTCTTAAGTAATGAAAGAGTGAAAACTAATTTTTATCTTCTTCCCATGGGATGTTCAGTGAGGCTTTGTATTCAGGTCCTGAACTCCTTTTCCCCAATCCAAGTCAGCAGTTTTGGCACTTGGAAGATGTGGGAACCTGGGGCCTTATTCCCCCAAGAAATAGACCAGCTGCTGCCAAGGTTGATGCCTCCCCAAACAGCTACCTTCTCGATGATTCTCCAGGCAAGCTCCATGTGCTCCCACCCTGTGCCTTCTGTTTGATCTGTATAAGCATTTGGATCAGTGGCTGCTTACCCAACAGAATGTGTCTGAAGGGTCTCGAAAGTGTAAGAAATGAATGATTTTGTGCTTCAATGATAAAAGAGAGGTATGGCAAACCCTGGGAGGAAGTTGGACTCCAAAAGATGAAGGACAAAGGGACTGCCAGTTTAAAATATCAGGGCCAGGAACTTAGATGTCTGGACGCTGAGACCTGTAGTATTGTGAAGAGGGCAGTCACTGAGGCTGGCCTGGCAGGTGACTAGCAAAGGGGATCTATACTGGAGAGCCAGACGTGAGCATCTCTATGGCAGAGGAATGAATAGTTGACCAGAAAGTAGAGGTCCATCCTCAAACAATGCCAGGGAGGGTAGAATGATCTTACCAACAAAATGAACAAGACTAAGGGATCTCTCAGATTTAATTGGACACAGACAATTACACAAAAATTATAGTTTCTTATGGCTAAGTGTCAGACAGCTATTCCTATGGTTCATCACATGAAATTACAAAACCATTCTATCATTTTACGTATATATATGCATTTTACATATATATATATTTTACATATATATACATTTTACATATTATATATGTATATATATATACACACACACACACATACACACACACACACATTTTACATATTTAGTGAAGTGGAGTCTCACTCTGTCATTCAGGCTGGAGTACAGTGGTGTGATCTCTGCTCACTGCAAACTCTGCTTCCGGGGCTCAAGCGATTCTCCTGCCAAGTAGCTGGGATTACAGGTGCCCGCCACCATGCCTGGCTTTTTTGTATTTCTAGTAGAGACAGGGTTTGACTATTTTGGCCAGGCTGGTTTTGAACTCCTGACCTCAAGTGATCCACCTGCCTCAATTTCCCAAAGTGTTAGGATTACATGTGTAAGCCACTGCACCCGGCCATTTTACCAAGACTTTTGACACGAGTTATCTCATTTGATCTCAAATATAGCCGGCATCATTGCAATCGGTGAGTGTCTGTCATCTTAACGGGAAAGGAGCTGAATCCTGAGAACGATCATGTAAGTACCCAGAATTTTCATTTTTATTCTCATTTTATAAGTGAGAATTCTGACACTCAGAAAAAGTGACCTATGCAAAATCAAACAGCTCGTAAATGCTGAGGTTTGAAGCCAAATCCAGTTGCTTTCCAAACCTTCTTAAATGCAGAAAATAACCATCTCCTACTTAAGGCTTCAGCTCAGCATTCATCAAAAGTATGGGCTTGGGTCCAAACAAGCCCATTGATTTGCTCAGTGAGTTTGGGTCCAGCATATCCCTTCCATTATAAAGGGCAGGCAAAGTACTCACTTGTTTACAACGTGTCTATAGCAGGGAACATGGGAAGTGGTCAGAGAGCAAGCTTTGGTGGGGTGGAACCTTAACTCTGTCACTTATTAGCTATGTACTTTTCAGCACATTTTTCAAAATTTCAAAGATTCTGATTCCTCAGCTGTAAAATGGGCTCTAATAGTACAATCTTATGAGTCTGCTGTAAATATTATAAACCACGGTTCACAGCAGTAGGACCCAGTACACACTCATTAAATAGCTTTATAGAAAGTAGTTGTTTTGCAACTTGAAGTCAGGAGCAAGGATAGTTTTCTAATTTTATTTGTTCTAGGAAGCGATGGTAGCTCTTGGTTGTCAGTTGGACCACTGTAGAGCTCAGTCATTATGTGTAGTCAAAGAAGAGGATCTGCAACACATCCAGGGCCTAGGTCTCTGTGAAGCCACAGAAGAGGATTCTAAATGAACCTGGGGACTGTTAACATTGACACGTGCTGAGGGACGTCCTCTGTGGTGAGCAAGCTCATTAGAATGATGAAACCCACAAAGCTTTGTGTTGCCCACAGTGCTTCATTAGGAAGAAAACATGACGACTTCATTCGAATGGAGGCTAATGGTGAACAGATGGGCTGGCAAGGCAAAGACCACAACACACTGTCTCCAAAAACATAGTTATGTTTTGTAAACCCTGAACTCTGTTTTCACTTTACTCTCCAGTCCCTGTGAGTGTGAGCTGGGATTGAGGAAGATGGCTGAAAGGAAACAGAGCATGACCAGGGAATGTGTTTATGCTTCTGCAAAACTAAGGTATTTCCACTAGCTGCCCCCAGCAAGATAAAAATGAGACATATGGGAAGAGAAAGAGGGCCAGAACATGGCCTTTGAAACTTATCTAAGAGGTATCTCTGTGGGGTGGGCTCTTGAAATCACTTTTGCTACAAGGTGATGACCCAATCAGAAAGAAAGGAAACACCTACTGAGCTAGTGTCTGGACACTCACTGTGCTAGATTACACACACACACACACACACACACACACACACACCCCAAACAAAAAAACAATTTTATAGTGTCAACCTCCTTACACACACACACACACACACACACACACTCACACATACAATTTTATAATATCAACCACTTTTCAGTCTCTCTCTCACACACACAGATCCCCAAATTTGTAATGTCAACCTCCTAATTAGAGTACATTCAGGAAATAGACTATTTTTGTTTGCTGTTTTTCATTTTATTTGTTTTGTTTTCAGCATTTTTTTTTCTTTTTCTTTGGCAGGCGCCAACATACTATTGAGCTTGGTTTGGAAGTAAACAGGGTTTAGAGCCTAGGAAATAAACAGAAATGACAGAAGATAGTGCACTCTGAGACTTTCCTAAATCTTCATAAAATTAATTATGGCTCAATTGCATAAAAACTCATAAGTGAATGCAATTTTCTGGATTAATCAATGTAGGGACAAAACAAGATACCATAATGGAAACTGAATGCAGGAACATAAGAGTTTGTATTTATGGCATTGGAAGAAATTGTGGGGAGAGATTTGACTTCCACAGTCTGTGGAATTGAGGTTTTAAATTAAGTAGAATAAAACTGACATATTTTATTTCATTGCAATTGACAAAATACATATGTTGACTGTTGAGAATAATGTGGCAATAAGCAATAAATGGAGTTAGAGATTATTAGCCCTATGTTATTAGGAAATTGAAGATTAAAAGACTAAAAGAAAATAGGGTAAGTGGGAGAATCAGTATTTGAATCCAATTATTATTCATTAGAAAATTTATGACTCACCAGAGCCATAGAACTACCTATTCTATTAGTCAAGAACCTTGCCACACTGGAAGAGACATGACCACATGTGTGTATTTGGTCCACATTATAGAAGACACCAACCCTGATTTGGTTCACTTCCTAAGCTGGTTTCATTTAAATACATTTAAAAAATTAACAACTGTCTTTAAAAAAAAAACAAAACAAAAACCAAAAACCACAAAAACCCTGACATTTACCCATTGTAAACAGAAAACTAAAATAAACTTAAAAGCACAAAAATAAAGTTTTAAAAATGCATCACACAAAATCCCACACAGAGACGGTATTGTTATCAAAGGTGGATGAATTTCATTATTGTCCTCTTCTTATACAAACTAGATATTGATAAGCTATCAATCTAAATTATCATGCTAGATAGGATTTTATAAAACATATAAAAGTTAAAGCCAGAGCAATTAGTTAAGATAAATAAATAAGAGAAAAAGAGGAAGTCAAATTGTCCCTGTTTGCAGATAACATAATTTTACATATTGAAAAACCTAAAGACTACCATAAAACTCTAAGGACTAATAAACGAATTCAGTAAAGTTGCAGGATACAACATTAATATACAAAAATCAGTATCATTTCCATACCCAAACAACAAACTAGCTTTCATGAAAAAGTAATCAAGAGGGTTATCCCATTAACAATAGTTACCCAAAAATGGCTCTTATAAAGAAGACAAAAAATAACAAATGCTTGTGAGAACACAGAGAAAGGGGACCCCTATACACTGCTGGTGGGAGCCTATACTTGCACAGCTTCTACCACAGAGAACAGTTTGGAGGTCCTTCAAAAAACTAAAAATAGAACTACCACATGATCCAGCAATCCAACTACTGGGAATTTATCTGAAGGAAGAAAATGATTATTATCTGAGAGGTATCTGCACCCCCATGTTTACTGCAGCATTATTCACAATAGTCAAGGTATGGAATCAATCTAGGTGTCCAACAACAGATAAATGGATAAATAAAATGAGATGCATATACATTGTGGAATACTATTCAGCCACTAAAAATAAAATCCTGTCATTTGAGGCAACATGAATGGAACAGGAGGACATTATGTTGGGTGAAAAAAGCCAGGAACAAAAAATTAAACTTCTCATGTTCTCACTCACATGTGGAAGTTAAAAAAAAGTAGATTTCATAGAAGCAAAAAGTAACACAGAGGATATTAGAGGCTGGGAAGGAGAGGGAGAAAAGGAGAGATTTATTAAATGATACAAAGATACAGCTAGATGTGACGAATACGTTATAGTGTTGTGTACCACTGTAGGATGACTATACTTATTAATAGTATATTATAAAGCTTCAAATAGTTAGAAGAGGATAGTGATATTCCTAGTATAAAGAAATGATAAAGGTTAGAGATGATGGATATGCTAATTACCCTGATCTGATCAGTGTATATTACATATATTAAAACATCACTATGAACCCCATGAATATGTGCAATTATTATTTGTCAAAGATAAAATAAAAATTTAAAAATAATTTAAATGTGTTAATTATGAAAATATTGATTAATCTGAGAAGATTAATCTATAGATTTAATGCAATTTTGTTAAAAATCCCAAACAGAATTTATTACAGATTTAATAAGCTCTTTCTGAAATTTATAGACAAGAGCATATAGCCAAAATAACCAAAATATTTAGAAGAGAATAAAGTGAAAAACTTACTTTACCAGAAATAAAGATTTCTTAAGAATATAGCAAAATAGAGACAATGCTAATTTGGTCCAGAATTTTGTATACGAACACACAACGACTTATCTATAAGGAAGAAATACAACTGGAACGCATATTATGCTATATGCAGTAGTCAATTTCTAGTGGTTTAAAACCTAAATAATTTTTTAAAAAGTAGTCTAAACTTGGAAGAAAATATTGGAGACTATATTTAACACCTGAGGTAGACAGGGAAGGATTTCTTTTAGAAAACCACTAAGTTACAGGCCATAAAGGTAAATTCGTTTATGTTGTAATTGAAAACAGGTAAGGCTTCTTGCTATGGCAAGGAGAATGGTAAACCTTTTGTTCCCAAAACCAAGTTTACAACTGAACTAAACTGTCAAAAGCAAGCATTTCAGGCCTTTGGAGGGTGATCAAAGCAAAAAAAAAAAAAAAAAAAACAGATTTTTAAAAACGAAGATGTGCTAGAACTTACGGTAAAAGCGATGGGAGGGCTGGACATGATGGCTCACACCTGTAATCCCAGCAATTCAGGAGGCCAAGGCGGGTGGATAGTTTGAGGTCAGGAGTTTGGGACCAGCCTGACCAACATGGTGAAACCCCATCTCTACTAAAAATACACAAATTAGCCAGGCGTGTTGAAGGGCGCTCATAATCTCAGCTACTCAGGAGGCTGAGGCAGGATAATAGTTTGAACTTGGGAGGTGGAGTTTGTAGTGAGCTGAGATTGTGCCACTGTACTCCAGCCTAGGAAACACAGCAAGACTCTGCATAAAATAAACAAACAAACCACCACCACCACCACCAACAACAAAAAATGGTGTGAGTCTGAGGCTGCTTGCCAGGGTCTGCTCTTATTTCTCCCACCCCGAGGTCAGTTGCAGTAGTTTTACCAGGGTAAGGCTGGCCATGAAAACCAGCAACTTTGCTGCCAGAGGCACCTCACTCAATTTGGAGTAGAGGGTGAAAATTCATGGCTGGCAGTGTTTTCAGTAAATGCAGAAAACTAACCAGAAAAAAAGTTGGGGAAAACACGTAAGTCTTCTAGTTTAAGGTTGTTACTCCTGGTTGCGTGTCAGACCGGCCTGAAATTTAAGGGGAATACCTTAAAAATTAGAGAGTCATAGAAGGGTCAGTTAAGCTCCATACACATCCTTGAAAGAGCAGAATACTATTCATGCACATGGGAGCCCCTAGAGGGCCCAGGAGGCAGTAAAAGCTGGGGAAAAGCCTGAGAACTGCTTGAGCTTTCAACGTGCTGCCCTTCCAACACACAAACCCATGCATGGAAGTTGGAAGCCTTACACTCTACATGTCCCTAGACGTTTGAGCACAGTCTCTGCTTAATTATTGACTGATCCTTAAGTTATTCAGGCAACCCATTGGAAGTCATCATTGGTCACACGTTGTCAAGGAGTCAGATCTACAGGTAAGTCCAGGCAAGTTGTTAATAATAAACAAACAAATGAACAAGCAAACGAAAAGAAAATTCTCAGACCAAAAACTTTCAGAATTCAGAATTGCTACAACAGATTTTGTAAAGGCTCAATTTTCAACAACAAAAATATTGTAAGATGTGAAAAATAGGAAAGTGTGTCCCATACTCAGGAAAAAAAAAAAACAAAAAAAGCAGTTAACAGCAACTGACTCTAAGTGGTCCCCATGTTGCTTTGGGCAGGCAGACTTTCAGCTGCTATATGTTAAAAGATAAAATACATTTATGTTTACAGAATTAATGAAAAATATAATAATAATGACTATAAATTTGTTATCTCCATAAAGACAAATTATAAAAAAGAAGCAAGTGGAAATTCTAATAACTGACATGAAAAATTCCCAATCTCTGTAAACAGGGTATCTCCATAAAAGTGTAACTTGTGGAAAAAGAAAAAAAGAAGCAAATGGAAATTCTAATAGCTGACATGAAAAATTCACTAAATGATTTCAAAAGAATATATGAAGTGAACTTCATGACCGATAAATAGAAATTATCTGTTGTAAAAAATGAAGAGAAAAATACGGAAGAAACATGGACAGAGATTCAGAAACTACAGGACAGGATCAAACACTCCCTCCAGGTACGCACAGGACCCTCCTCTGCACTCCTGAGGGGGCACCCTCCCTGCCTATGGTAGTAGCATCCACCAGGTGTGGCTAATGACTTCCAGACGAATCCCACTACATTCCTCCATCCTTTTGTGGGTGTCGCAGGCGCTTTCTCATGAATCACGAGCTGCAGTATTGAACTTTATATAAAGGAATCCTTTTCGAGACTGTTTGCCTACTTCTGTTCTCTTTTCTTTGCCCTAGGTTAGGCAAGATTGAAGTATCCTAAAGCCTGTGTGGTTTTCATTGGGTGTTTGCATTGGTTTGTCCTTTCCAGATGCTTTAAGAAAAGAGGGTAGAAAGAAAAGACCACTCTACCATAAGGCCATCTATGGGTAGGAATGAAATGGCCACGGTTGGGAAAAGACTCCAGGAGGGAAAAGAAACTGCTTTTTCTCTTCCTTTCCTAATAGAAATGTAACTTTTCTGGTTTTCTATAGGGCTTACTTTTCTAAGCTCTTAGATCACTAACAAAAAATAAAATACTCAGAGAATTAAAGTATTTAAAAACATACAAGTTTTGTGACTCGATAACAAAATTGATAATATTTATTTTTTAGGTCGAACATATTGGATTACTATGCAAATAGCATTATAACAGAGCTTAAGCATTTTTTTAAAATAGGAAATATTTTTTCTATCATGTCATGTAAGAAAGCACTAAACTCACTTTATTACAAAATTTGTTATGTTAAAATTGGTTAGCCCTCAGATGGAAGTTTGACTTGAATGCAAATAATAGCATTAAGTTTATTTATACTTAAGAAAACCCCCACCATTTCACAACTATAAGAATGACAAAAATATTTTAAAGTATGACAATGCCAAGTATTGGCAAATAAGTGAAGAAGTGGGAACAGTCACACCCTAATATAGAACTATGAACTGTTATAATCACTTGGCAATATCTAATACATGAGAAAACTGTTGGCCTATCAATTCCTCTCCTGGTTACATAGCTTGGAAAAACGTCTGTATACATATTTGAAACAGAAAAGACTGTCACCAAATGAAATGCCCAACAACAGAATAAATAGTAATTAAATTTTGGTGGACTTAAATATAATGGTTCCTAGCAATGAAAACAAATGATTTAGATCTACGATTATCAGCAACTGTAAATCTCATAATCATATTGGTTAGTAATAAATGAATGTTGAAAAAAATGTATGTATAGAATGATTCGGTTTAAAAAATGTTTAAATATATATGAAACGAGATTATACATTCTGGAGACGAGTACACATATGTGGTCAAATGTAAAGGAATACAGTGAAGGAGAAATGCTGTATTCAGAGGGGCAGGAGAGGAGGATGTGTATACAAAAGGACTCGATAATATTTGCAGTTTTACTTTTTAACCTGAATGATTAATATATAAATGTTTATTTTTATTAATCTTTACATGTTTTGCAGATCTGAAACACTTTATAAAATTTTTATAAAGAAAACTCCTATTCAGTCCAATCACTAGGCCAATTTGAAACAATACTTCAAAAAATATTAATAAAGCTGGAGTTTATGTATAACACTGAAAGTAATGAGAAACCCAAAGTTTTAAAAAACATCAAAAAATAAATAATTTCTAACATAGAGGGCGCCAAACACACAACTAACATTTTGCTTTGTTATTTCATAGCATCGAGACTTTAGCTGATAAACAGAAATTCCACCATTCTCTTTTGGGACACCACTTCCCAGAACTTCTGTGAGAGACTGTAGAGATATTGGTGTTTTAATTTAAACATTCACTGTTATACTATGACGTATTTTTATATCCTATAACAATATCATTTCTTATTAACTGGTGGTACTATTGAAGTCTTGAAAGCAATGTGCTAAAAAATAGTAAATTTGGAATAGAATTTAAATGTAATTTGTTATGGAGACTAAGAATTGCAGTGTACTGTTAAGATGGTATGCCTCAAATATTAGAAATAATGAGAAAAACACTAGCATGAATATATCATTTAGTTTACTAAATAGAATAGCACAGAATCATTAATCTCTGTCACAATATATACCTTAAGTCATAGGGCTATTCCTCCCTGGTACCCCTGACACGCACACATTGATGACATTTGGAGCATAAAAGATTTGGCAACTCCAGACCTTCGTTCCAATAAAGCGAAAAGTGGATGGAGCTGGATGGGGGCTGAGCCCTTTAAATAGGGTATGTGTTAATTCATCACGCTCTCTACCAGTTCCTACTGCTTATCAGGGAATCTTGAACTTCAGCTTCAGTGAGATCCTGTAGCACTTGTTGAAACACAGGTTACGTGGTCTCACCCCAGATTTTTGTTTCAATAGGTCAGGGACAGAGCTTGAGAACTGGTATTTCTAACACGGTCCCCAGGTGCTGCTCATCCTTGAGAGCAATTGCTCATAGCAGTTTTTTCCACTCATTTACCTTTCCTGCCTTTCATCTACATTTCCTACACAATCTTTCCTGAAGTTCAGTTTGTGGCTCCGTGTCCAGATCATACAGCTAATAAGACAGAGTTTATAAGTAATTTATCTTGTTAATGTATTAGCATGGTGGACCCTATAGTAATGCTATTTCAACTCATCAGTGTTTCAGTGTACTTTCCTGAGTGAGAGGAAAAAGTAAAGTTATTTCCTATATTTCTGAGTAATCAGCCTGCACATACCCCTGGGATGAGTTCTCACATAGTGAATGCTAATTGTGTGCATTGAGGAGTGGGAAGGTTTAAAAATCCTGAGTTTTATATTAATACTCTGTGCTGTGAGGTATATTGGGGTGTATTTGGGAATTTGTACAAGTAAGTCAAGTTATTTTTCTCATTGTAATTGAGAATAAGAATATTCCTCATAGACACCACGAAAGAAATTAAAGGAGATTGTGTGTGCCCATCTTGGGACTCAATACATATTAGTTTCCATTTCTCATCTCTTCTATCCTTCTCTGTTTGGAGTGGGGGGAATTTGGGGAAATATCATGGAGGATGTTGCCTTAGAGGACAGGAAGGATTTGGGATGTGCTAACGTATTTATTTTCAAAGTGTGGCTAGCATGGCTGATAAATTGAATTTTTTAGTTAAACTTCAATGTAAATAGCTCCATGTGCCTAGTAGCTATGGTATTGGGGACTGCAGGTATAAAATTTAAGTAAGTCAGATAGGTCTAGATTTAAATCTGGCTTCTTTAGCTCTAGGATCTTAAGCAAATTATTGAGCGCAACTTATCCCCCTCCCCCATGTGGTGGCCATGATGAAGAAATAAGGTTATTAAAGAAAAGTATGGAAGTACTCAGTAAATATCAACTGCCATTTTAGCACTAACTGCAAATTGAATATTGATACACTTTCTTTCTGAAACTTTTCCATGAAAGTAAGTTGATGAATTATGTGGAAGTATTGCCCAATAAACTCTTTAAATTGTATGCAGTGGGTTGTGTGTGAAGATTTGAGAGTGCCATCTCAGAACTTTGTCATCTGGACATGTAACACAGTTGGGATGTCTTTAAGAAACTGGATCCTGCCCTTTGTGATGGTTTTGAAAAAATACCTGTTTCATGTAGATTTATGACAAGGGCTAATGCATGCAATAAAACTGGTTTTGCATTGAGCTAATTTAAAATGCTCATTCACTCAAAATGCTCATTCACTCATAACTGCTGAGCCAGAGCCCTGCTAGGAAACTCATGTATTTATTATGTAGTATGAACCTCTGTTCTCTACTGTTTGATTCCATGCACATGAAATTGCATTTGACATTGAAATGGATGGAACAACCGTCCTGAGAGCAGGAAACTCCTTTAGGGTTTTGCCTCAGATCACTGAAATCGTGTCGAAAGAGATAATTGTTAGTCTGTATGTCTCAGTTTCCTTAACTATCCAACGAAGAGGAAAAAATACACCACAGTGCTGTCTGCTTTTTTAGAACTATGGAAGCCATTCAACAAATCATGAGAATGAGTTATATGGAGACTTAATGAAAATAAAGTGCATAATAGGAAAAGAAGGTGCAATATATTTTATTCAGTGCTCTCATGTGGCCACATGGATGGATTCTTCCCAAGAGAACATAATAGTAGAACATTTTAGTTGTAGATGTGGAATGAATGCAGCTTCTAGTTGAGTATTTTCTCTGGCTTTGTGTGAAGCACAGATGTTTTACAAATCATCTTTATATTAAGACTGAGATAACCCAACTACGTTTGAAAACAATCATATTTTTTCAAATTACGTTGTTTCCCATGCTCTAGACTCCAGGAAGAAAATTGGCTTCAGGAGATGGTTTCCAACACGTTTTCCCAGGGTCTTCAATCCAGCAGCCTCTGGGAGTGCAAGTGCAGCACTGCCCATTTTCTGGCATGGAGGATGAAGGTACAGGCCCCACAGTTTGTGCAAGCTTCTCCTGAGGGGCCATGCCTCCTCTTGCACAGGGCAAATGAGGAGTTTTGACCATGGCTAGCTTTAGGAAAGGACATTGTAAAATGAAACCTCAACAATCAAGTTCTATCCCTGGCTCTCGTGAGTCGAAAACCTGCCAAGGCCTGGGTCTTCCAGGTCCTGCTGTGAAGAGTGTGCATGCACTAGATCGCCTCCGACTCTGGTTCACCTGGTTCTATGTGTGCATGCTGGACTGGGAGAAAACAAGTTGTCTATCCATGCATCTGGCAGCATCTCTATCTCCTGAGGAAGTCGGCTGGTATTGACATATGGCATTGCGAGGTTGAACTCAGTTCTAGATTTTTGGGTACCAGCTGACTTCTGTGGTGCTGCAGCCACTTCCGAAGTACCTTCCTTGGTATCATAATCTAAAGTCTCTCCCATTAAATATGCATAGCCTCCTATGCACTTGACAAAGAAGCACAGACTGGTTAAGGTGATTGGCCTGGGGAATACCTCCACTTTGGAAGAGGAGCTTATTCCGTTAACCACAGGAATGCAACCTGGTACACCATATACTAAGACCACAATAGTCCCAAAACAGTATATCAGAATAACTCAGTTAAAATACCTTTATCTAGAGACAGAGTAGTACAGTCTGAAGCGTGGCAAGTCTGCACACTTGTTTATGGTCTGCCCTCCACTTTGGGTATTCATGGACATCCATTGTGCACTTCATTTGCATGGGTTTTCTGAGACTGCCCGTATCAACATAAATATGCGATTGCTCAAGCACATGCACATGCACATACACATGCTTGCCCCTCTCCAAAAATAAGCAATAATCCAGCACCATCTAGATCCATAGAAAATATATATATAATTTCCCCACGCCAGAAAGCAAAAAGGTTTTCAGAAATGCAGCATTTGATTTGTTCTGCCAAATAGGGCTCTGAGCCTTTCTGTCAAGACATCTACTTTCAGGTTAAGGATAATTCTAGTTTTGTTCCAAACCACGGACTTTCTCAAATAATGGCGTGAACTCCCACAGGGTCATTAGGAAGCAGGGAGTGACTTCAACATCTTAATGGCATCTCTAGTCTATTCACTTAAGATTTAAAAAATCTCAGTCAGTTTCTCACTCTCACACACCCTCATGCACATGATTGAATTAATAGATGAAGTAGAAGCAAACATTGGCTTAAGGTCATCTAACCATGGCCAGAAACACAGTTATTTCGTCTTCAAATCCGGTGGGTTTTTCCCCAACTTTGCAACATGCCTTACATATTGCACCTGATTACTCATACGAGCTCTTCAGCAGTAAAGATTCATGATCTCATAACGTCAAAGCTGGAAAGTTCCGGCATCATCTCCTTCCAGATCCCCCTCATTTTTCAGAGGGGTGTAAAGTTCCAAGAGTCCATGTGGCTTGGACAAGTTCGCAGAGAAAGTGAACAACAGAAAAATGACCAGAATGCCACCCCAGGACCCCAGAGTTCTTGTTTCTGATTTATTTCAGGCATTCCCCCCACATAATCATCTTAACTTCTATTTAGTGGAAAAATATAATGGAGTCAAAGCTGCCAAAATTCTATTCCTTTAGGGAAATGATTGTTTCTCCAAAGTGATAAGAATATCAGTTTGCAACAGGCATTTGACATTCAGAGGTCCTGAAGATCCGCTGAGATTATTTAAGAGAACGTTAAATTTTGTGCTTTTCTGTAATAATTAAAAAAAATCTTATGCACAGGAAATTAAATATTACTGGCCAGTTTAGGGTTCCAAGACCAGACAGACTCTGTTAATAAGAGGAATGTGAGTGAAGAATGACTTCAATGGTAAAGCTCAAAGTTCTTCCTGAATTTGAAGGCACAGGAAGTAATGTTAATGATACCTGTTAAAATCATACGACCTTTTTTCTTTCATTTGTTTGATTCTTGTGTTCTTCCTTCCTTCTTTGTATGCAAAGTCAGACATGCTCCAGGGCTGAAGTGAGCAAGCCAGTGCCGGAAGGCTGCTCTCCTTGGTACAGCTGGCCTTCTGGTAGTTCTGTGCTTTAAAAGTAGCTGGCATGAGTATAGAAAGATACCCATGCCTGGAGCCTACCCAGTAGGAGAGATCTGGCATGAATATCTTCAAAAGCTCACCTCAGTGAATTTCTCATGCAGCCGGTGTGGACAGTCTCCAGACCAGAGATGCACATTTGCCTCCTTCACTGTAGAAACCCTGATGCCAGTGCAGGCAGCCTTTCTCCCTGCCATCTCTGTTCCAGTACGCTCTGCTCCAGAATGCAAAACTGGACTTAGGCACATGCAGTAAGTCACTGGAAACCCCTTTTGACTTCCCCCTTGCTATGGGCTGGGGCCTGTGGTACATGCCAAGGACAGAAATATGAACCCCAGGTAGTTACTGCAGGGAGCTCCACCTGAGCAGAGGGTGTGGCTCATGGGACAGAGAGAGATAGTTATGGTGACTTTTCGAATTTGCATTTCCAAACCCAGGGTCTGCTGAATCAACTGCCTGTGCTGTTCTAGAATCAGGATCATGCAGTGTTGCCCTCTCTGGTCCTACCAGCAGAAGGTGCTCAGGTGTCAGCTGGATCTGGGCCCCGGCAGCTGACTCTGTGGCCTTAGTAAATTACAGCAGTACTAGCGTGTGCATTCGGGCCTCTGCCAAGGATTAAGTTTCAGTATAGTGCCAGTAAATAGAAAAACATTCAATGAATGGCAGCTAATTTTAACTGTGCATCTTGCATTTAAATAACTGTATTCTCCTGTAGCTTAGAAGAATCCAGGACATACTGATTCATCTTTCTTCTCTATAATTTGGCCTTCTCTGCTTTCAGGTGTGTAGGATCAATCAGGGGGTCCTTCCTCAAGAGTGTCAAGCCCTCTTGGATGGGAGTCTGTCAGGTCTCTGAGCACGTGGATCTGGAGACACATTGTTTGAAGTCCAGAGGCTTGGACCTCTGAGTGCTGGAACTGCAGCACAGTATATTTTCTTCTTTTTCATCAGAGAGATAGGCACATTTTGTAGTCCAGAAGAAGCCTGGATGGTGACAGAGTTGACCCTTGAACAACAGGGGGTTGAATTGAGCGGGTACGCTGACATATGTGGATTTCCTTCTGCCTCTGCCACCCGTGAGACAGCAGAACCAGCTCCCCCTTCTTCTTCTCCTTCTCCTCCTCCTCAGTGTGAACCTTTAGGATGATCCCTTCCATTCACTTAATGAATAGTAAACATATTTTTTCTTCCTTATAATTTTCTTTATAACATTTTCCTTTTGCCAGTTTACTGTAAGACTACAGTATATAATGCCTATGACATAGAAAATACGTGTTAATTGACTCTTTATCTTATCATTAAGGCTTCCGATCAACAAGAGGCTATCAGTAGTTAAGTCTTGGGGAAGTCAAAATTATAAACAGATGTTTGACTGTAGTGAGGAGAGTCAACACCCTTAAGCCCCCACCCACATCATTTAAAGTCATCTGTATTTTGAGACCCTGCCCAAACAGGATTCCCTCTGCCAAATGACCAAACTATCTCTCCTTCACAAAATAAACTCATTCTGCTGTTGGGAAATTTAACTGTTTTTTGTTTTGTTTTGTTTTTCAAAAAGAGCTCTTCTTCATTTTGAGCAAAATCTGCCTCCACATAGAATCTCTCCTTTGATTCCAGCTCTTTCTGCTTACTGTCAAAGACGATGCCTATTGTGGAGTGGTGGATAAGTCTCAGTTTCTGTTGATCTGGCAGTGACCATCTGGAGTATTGCAATGAAGAAGAGGAGCCCACTTTGGGACTCACTGGGAGGAGGACTGGGGTCCACAGGCCATAACTGGCCACAAGCGCTCCCTGGGAGGAACCCTGGGGCCCACCAGCCACATCTGGCCACAGGGGCAGGGAGGGTGCAGCACGCACCACTGACTCATTGGCTGACCACAGAGTCTAACCCTCAGCTATCCCTTCTCATGTTTTCTGAGTATTTTTGCAAAATTAGACACCATCTTCTTCATGCCCCTTTCTGTGCATTCTTCAGTTTATTTTTTATTTTGTGGGGAATTTTTAGCAATATAAATCTCAGCCTAGGTCTGACTAGTGCAGGTAAACAGCCATTGTATTATCTTCCTTTTCTCAGGACACTTCCAACCCATACCATTCAACACTCATCTCTGTTTCTGGGGAGTCCCTTTACCTTGTGGAATTTGATCGTCTTGAGTCATTTTTCCATCCGGGCCACAGATTCCGTCTTGCATTCAATTCTGTCATCTGTTGCATTCTCCCCGCTTCCTGCTTTGACACATTGGCGAATATGTTCAGTCTGGTGTCAATGTCTCATCCAAAACACTAAGAAGTTGCTGGGTTTATCTTCCGGGCTTTCCGTCAGCACACTCTCTTCACACCATGCCTTTTACACCACTCTTACACTCTTAACTAGCTCCAACTTAAGACTCCAGCCAACGTCTTTGTAAATTATAACCCTCCTGTGATGTTTGCATTTTAATAAAAGACTCCGGAGGTCTTCACGCTGTTATTTTAGGCAGCACCACAAGAACTGAAAGGCAGTAAGACTAGTGAAGCGACTGAGTTGAGTGGATCACTCAGCTGGTTAGGAGCAGCCAGGAGCACTATGTGCAGAGTTTGAAGTCCCATCAGGCCACTAAAACATGTCTTGTGAGCAGTGAGTAGACATTCCAGGGTTGCAAGGTGAATCCTGGTGGTCTCATTGGTCTCCAGCTGCTCCTCAATTTTTTGTCAGCTAGATGCTCCTCAGTGAGCCAGTCCTTCCAAGTTATCATTTTTAATAATATTAATATTGTTAACTGATATGAACAGTATTGACTGACTCTCCGTGTCCAAGCTCCATGTATGTGTGTGTATGGGGCAGGATTGGCAGGGATATCTTACAACTCTCTTCAACTTCACCAGCCAGAGGCCTGCCCTGCATGGGCTTCTGTTCTTTGGCATGATGTTGTGATGGGCTCACCCGCACCCTGCCTGTGATTGACAGTAATTGAGCATGGCTCCATGCTCGTCTACTAGCCCCTGGAACTCAGTACTAGGTGTTTCAGGATTCCTACTCCTCCCTGAGGATCATCCTTTATGGGCTACTGTGCTAGTGACTTATAGTCATCACCTTTGTGAATCCAAAACAACCAACCCTCATAGAGGACGCTATAATTTAATTGTAGTTGCAGCTGTAAGAATAAAGAAATCCCTAGATTAGCAATCAGGGAAGACTATTTTTAAAATATTTCTAACTCAACAAAGCACTGGTCTTTGGAAAGTCTCATTCCAGAGATTCAGGTCTATAACTGGTTTTATTGAAGATAACAGTATGTTGTAAACAGATAATAGTGCTTTAAAAATTAGGAGGACTGGGATCTAATCTCAACACTGAAATTTAGCATCAATCTAGAGCCCAGCCCCAAGCTCAGAGCTATAGGGAGGGGGGTCCAAACCATGTGGAACGAACAGCTTACAGATATTAGCGACTAAAGCAAGCAACACGCTAGGGAAAGGAGATAGGCCAAGAACGGGGAAGTGAGACACTGGTAATGTTCCCAGAAAACCACTCCATCCTGGAAAGGTCGTATCCACTGGAAAGTGGGAGCAAAAAAGTAAGGGTTACATCCAGGCCACGCAAAGATGAAGAAATATATAGGCTGCTTCAGCCCGCATCTAGGAATCATGATTCCTCCCTATAGCTCTGAGCTTGGGGCTGGGCTCTAGACTGATGCTAAATTTCAGTGTTGAGATTAGACCCCAGGCCTCCTAATTTTTAAAGCATGATTATCTGTTTACATCATACTGTGGTGGCCATCATGTTCCTCTTGACTGTGACTTATGAAATCCCGTCCTCATGAATGGGACAGGCCTTTGATGTTACAGAGTAGGGCTTGAGAATCATCATGTGGCTCTTGAAAAGCCACTTAACCTCTCCAAGCCACAGGCAACTCATTTTGAAAATGGGGAGGATGGGCCAAAAACTGTATTCCCCCTGCAGCCCTAAAATGCCTCTCATTCTATGAAAGGACCATTCGAGCATATTAGCATGCCAAAACATATATTCACATAGAACTTAACTAAAATATAATACTAAGTCACAGTGGAGTTTATTCTGGATACAAAGTCTAGTTGCTTTTTGGATCACCTAGTCTCAACAGAGTATTTAAGTAAGCAAGGCAATTCACGTTGTGAAGTTTAGCTAAAAATCTTTACCATGAAGCCATTCAGTTCAACTCATAATGAAGTCATTGCTTATTTTGGGTATACTTTCCTGGGCCAGGATGAAGGGAACATTTACTGATGTTGATGGCAGGGTAGGTATGTCTAGGGGCCATGGAGGTTTTTTTTCCCAGAAATCAGAATAATCCATCTTGGAACCCTCCTCTGAAAGCAGTTCAGGATGTTGAGTAAAAGCTGATTTTGGCCAAAGCATCTATTCAGAATTCTTCTGTTGCCAAATGTGCAACTTTCCTGAGACCAGGTCAGGAGTGGAGACACCCTGTTCTATGGCTGCTCTTTCTCTTCTTGTAACCCATCTGCTTTCTAATGAAAGGCAGAGACTGTTGGAAGGACAGATAGTGCCTGGCCTGATGGAGTGGGATTGGTGTGACAGACACATGCAGTGTGGAATTAAGGACATGTCAGAATTCAAAGAGCTCTTAGTGAACAGTGCACTGAATTCTCTTTGGTTAGGAAAATGGAATAAAAAAGCCAGGAAGTGATAACAAAATCAATGGGTCATAATCCTAAGGGGAACACCCACCAGCCTATGACAGGTTACTTTGGACATTGGAGTGCTGTTGTGTGGACATGGAGTGGAGTCAGCAATATCCCTTAACTTAACCAGATCAAAAACAGTATTTTCCCAAAGGCTTTTACATCTGCTTGGTATTAGTTATCCTTCTAAATTCTTATTTATGATTTGTGTAATTTTTCTGATAAAAATACATTTTCCATGTAACAAAACTGCACTTGTGCCCCTGAACCTACAAAAAATTAAAAATTAAAAAATAAATTAAAAATGTATCTTTAGTAAAAAGTATTTGAAAAAAATGTAAAAAGCATTAGAAGAAAATGTAATTAGTGATAATCCTACCATTCAGAGAAAATTTGGGATATTATGAATATTCTTTGAGGAGATTTGGAAATTATGTGCTCTTGTACTTAACTAGAATTTAGCATGCCATGTTTCTTGACATAGTCTATATTTTTTGTGTGTCACTCATTAACAATTTACATTTTTATTATGTAGATCCAACCCTTGCCTTTCTGTATTCATCTCAAGTTCCTTCTGCGTTCTTTTTTATTTCTTCCCTTTCCTAAAGTGGACCTTTAATATAGGATTTTTCTCATTGATCATTTCTGATGTATAAGAAACCTCAGGAATTTTGTATATTTGTTTTGTATTTAGCCACCAGGCTGAATTTATTACTAACGCAAATACATCAGTTAATTACAGGTTTTCAGCATACATGAATGATGCATTCATCTTTTTCTTTCCAATGATTACAACCTTTATGCTTCCTGTCATATGTAATGACAAGAGTTTTTCAGTCATCATTATCTTGTCTTTAATTGAAATATCTCTAGAATTGTACCATTGTGTTAAACAATTGGTTTGAATATAGCTTTTAATTAAGTATTTGCTACCAATTTAAAGGATGTGTCCATTTATTTAGTTTCTCTGAATTTTTAAAAACAGTTTAAAATCAATAATGAATATTAAATTTTATCAGTTTTTTTGCATCCATTTAAATAATTATGTGGCTTTTTTCTTTCCCTTTAATTTCCTGCAGTGATGTCCTATACCTATTTCCTTTTCTATATTAAGCCATCCTTACAATGTTGGGATAAATGCTTTTATTAGGCAGGGTAAGCTACCTTCTTTGATGAAAACTCCAAATTCTCAGTGGCTAAACACAGCAAAGGCTTATTTCCTGCTCTTGTGTCAGTTCAGTGTTGTCTGGTGAGGGTGAGAATTTTCCATTGCTGAATATAAAGAGAGAGAGCTCATACTTCAGGCAAAGAACAAGAAGGGTCTCTGACAATGTTTCTGTAACTTCTGTTGGCTCTAGATGCTTCCTTGTGTTGCCTTAGTCTCAGGCTGGTTCTTTCATTGTATCAAGATGGCTTCCTGCCTCATTCACCGATATAGTCTTCCTCAATGACATTCAGGCACATCTCTTCCCACAATCATTGAGCAAGTCCTGATACCTCCATTCAGGTGAACTTGGGTCACACACTCAACCCAGAAATAATCTCTATGGAACAAAGGATGAGACTAGTGGTGGGTCCATGTCATCCAAATCAGCTGGCTGTGCAACAGAGACAACTGCCTTTTCCACTCTAAAACCCTCTCGTATTTACTCAAATTTTCCTATATTATTCCTCTCTGATTTCTGGATAAATTTATCAAGTTAATTCTTTCTTAGACTAATAAGTTCTCTCTGAATGTGGAGATGAGAGGAGTGGAGTATACTTCTCATTTCCATGTAAAATTTAAAAATATACCTTAGATTATTCCTCCTTCAGGAATACTAAATCTAGTTCTATAGGTTCAATATATTTTCAGATATTTTTGAGAATATGACTGAGAAGTGCATTTCTTTTTTCCTAATTGGAGAGGCAGTGTTTCTAACTCTTCAGGGAGGGATGTGCTTTTTCATCTGAGACCAATTTCATAGGTTCAATGATTTTTGTTTGTATCAGAGACTTCCATTATCCCGTACAACCCTGCACAAATTTAAAACAAAATTTATTTTCTTTATTTTAATATGTGATCTCATCTAATCTTTCTCATAACTTTCTTCCCTAAGGATTTTGAAGAGTCAAAGTAACCATGAAATACATATTGTGTTTCTATTCCCCAAACTACTCACTGAAAAGGAGGCTTTGCTTTCTGGATTTCTGACCTTTGTTCTGGGAGGAAGCCTCATAGAGTAGGTTTTCTGCTCTCTTCCTTCTAGCCAACCCTTCTGAGATGAGAGATATTAGAAGCCTATCCCTGATGTCTTCTTTAAGAGGTGAAAAATTGTTCACTCTCTGATTTTTTCAATCCAGATCCATCTGTCCTATTTCTAGCAGAAGTTTTCATGCACAAATGGCATTGATTTCATTGTCAATGGTAGAGTGTTTCTATTTTTATGTTCTGCTAATCCTTTCTATGAAAATCTGGAAGTGGTAAATTTCAGCAACACAGTTTATATTGTCATTTTCTCTACAAATCCAAATGTATATAACAAACTGTAAAGCCTTGTATAAATGCAGTAAATTACCATTTTACTAATCAACTGATTTTACCCTTTGTCTAGAAAGATGCTCATACTGTCAGAAACATTATTTTTTCAGTAGTGCATTTTTTGGGCATTCTTTTGTCTGGTTTCTTTTATGACAAATGATATTATGTATTTAGTGAGTGGCAAATGAGACAGGCTAGGACTACAGGGTAGAATGTGGTGTCTTGGGATTTGGTGGATGTCACTTACACCTTTGTAACACTGTGCCCCTCAAATTATCCCTGAAACTGTCAAGCCTTTAAGGACTGTGGCATAATAGTCAGCAGTGTGATGTTTAGAGTGAATGGCCTTCATCTAAATACTAGCTGTTTTGATCAGTTCTGGCTGCTATAGCAGAGTATTATAGACTGTATGGCTTAAAGAACAGTCATTATTTCTCACAGTTCTGGAGGCTGGGAAGTCCCAAATCAAGGTGTAGGCAGATTTGATATCTAGTGAGGCCATGCTTACTACTGTGCTCTTCATGATGGAAGAAGTGAGAAAGCTCTCTTCATAAGAGTCCCCATTCTATGGACACTAATCCTATTCATGAGGGTTTCACCACCATGACCTCATCACCTCCCAAAGGCCCTATCCCCAAATGTCATGACTTCATGCATTAGGTTTCAACATATAAATTTTGAAGGAACACAAATATTTAGTCCATAACACAAGCTGTCACTCTTTCTTGCTGTTTGACTTCTGTTAAAGTGTTTAACTTCTTTAAACTTCAATTTCCCTATCTATAAACCACAAATGATAAGAATATCTTCCTCTCATTTGGAGCAAAATAAATAGGACTTGGCAGACAGTTTTCAATCCAGTGATGGTAATTCTTATTATTATTATAGTTACAGTGGTATGAATAGCACCAATATAAGTACTGAAATGCTATGGAAACATCTCTTATACTGCCAACATCAAATTTACTGCCAAGTAAACTGAACATAATTGCATTCCTCTGCAAATGTGTCAGGGATAAGCAACAACTTCCTGAGCATAGATCTTTTTGAGAATTAGGAAGATGGAGCTTCCCAAAGAAAGCTTTCTCCCTGAACTCCCTTGGTGGGAAGCCATTAGCCAGGGACTGGAGTGGCGGTTAGGGGGCAGATGACCCTCAACATGCACCGATATAATAGGACCCATTTATGGCTGACAGTTGGCTCTTGCCCAAGTGGCCTGTGAAGTATACCAGCCAGACATTCATTTTATAGTTCTTTAAAAATAAGTTTCCAAACATTGCTGGGTATCTTAAAGTCTAAGTTGTTACATGTGTAAAGGACCACCCATTGTGTGCTCAGGATTTTTTTTTAGAAGTAGGAGCACATTCCTAAAGCTGCTCTTGGTATGTCTTGCCAGCCCCGTATTTCCAGGCTGTTAATATGAACTATTTCTTGGACACTGGATTCCATACTTGCTTGCTTCAGTTGGAAAATTTTCATTTTGCAGTAAATGAAAGAACTCAAGTAAAAATTCAGATACTGGATTGGAGCTTTTTGAGCCAGCATCAAAAACAGGACAAGATTTCAGCATGGTGGCTGATGTAGATAACAACAGCAGTATACTTGGTTGTAGAACATGATCATTCAGTCAATTCTAGCAAGAATGTGGCCGTACTTTGCACCAACTATTGAGGTCAGCCCTAAGGGCATGATGATTAAAGGCAGTCTGCCCATGATCAGGAAGCTTACAGCCTAATTTCCTAAGGGAAAAGGTATATTAACTACTTATCATTACTGTATCAGTCCCATACAGTGGTCTGAACAAAGTGCTGTTGAACAGAAAGAAGGCAATTGGTTCTAGATAACAACTTCGGGTGGTTTCCTAGAGATAGTGAGAGTATGTATGCCTGGGATTTGGTGGGTAAGGTGAACATTGCCAGGAAAAGAATAGCAAAACCTCATGAAAAGCATCCTTTAAAGAAAATCAGTGTGTTATAACAGCAATGCTAAAATGATGTTAGCAAAATAATATAATTGCCCGCTATAAATGCTCTACTCATGTACCCATGTAATTATTCATAATAGACATATATTACAGGAGTATTTAATCCTCCTGTATAAATTCGTTCAAAAAGTCATAGCAATGTAGCATCCTAAAAGTGAAACTTGAAATCTTTCCAAAGTACCTCTGGGAGGGTTGGAGCAGATCACTGGACAGAATTGGCAAGGAACAGAGACAATCGTGAGAGGAGTCAGCTGGCAGCGCTCCCTGCCCTGGGTGGTATCCAGGATGCTCTGTGGAGAAGGGAGAGCATGTCCATCTGGAAGGGGCCTAATGGAGATGGCAGAGAGTTTCCATGATATCCACAATCATTATAAATTAGGAAGTGTGGCACACATTCTTGTTATAATGCTTCATCATGGCTTTCCTCTACGTAAAGCCATGTGAGCCATCTCTGACAGGCTGGCTTAGGAAATCCTCAGGCAGGCAGGGTGGCTGAAGGGTCAGCATCAGGTAGCTGCCCTTGGGCAGATAATTCTGGTTCTCCTTGGTCTGTTTGAATTCGGATGGGCCATTAGCAAATCTTTTCCCCAAATCACTTCTTATTCCATTCCTTCAAAAACCAGGAAGAGTGATAAGACCCTTTAAGTATGCAAGGTATCTAAAGTAGTCAAGAGAAGGAGTGCTACTGGATCTTCAGCAGAACCCTATTTATATTTATTGGAAACAAGACCTTCAGAGGGGTTTTCATGATTTGGGTTAGCTTTCTGTGCTCAGATATGACTAGTTTCACAGTGCTGGGGTGATTCGGGCAAACTAAGAAGGTGAACTGAAGGGCTTCTCTTGTGGCTCCCAGTTCTTTTGTATCTATAGTTCTGGGTTGCACATTTTGAAACTCTGAATCTGAAGATTTAAACTTGTTTTGTAGTTTCCAAATCAGGAAGGCAGCATCATGCTTCAGAATGATTTACTGTGCCCAGGAATGAGTGACTCCATCCACATCTTAGCTGCATCACTGCCGTGCTGAGCCTGGGGTCCTCACTTTAGGCCAGCCCCAGGGTACTGTTGCAAGGACAAGTCACCATCATTCTGGCAAGGTATTCTGCATGCTGCCTGCACATAGCAAGCACCTAATAAATGTCACCATCATCATCTTTCCTCATTGTCTAAAGACAGCAGCAGGGTGGAGGCATTGGCCTCTCATCCTACAAAAAAGAAATCCGCTGTCAGAGTGATTAGCAGCAAAACAAGAAAGTCTGGGATGCTGCCAACACTTTCCCTGCAGTTTTCAATTTCTTTTTTCAAGGAATAGAAGCAGAAAGAATAGGGGAAAGTGTCACTTGGCAGATAACGTGCCCTCCTCCAGTTTTGTTTTATTATTATTTTCCTTCAGGCATCACATCAAAAAACGTGGAGAAATTATTTTCTAGAACTTCTTAGCTGAAAAAAGTAAAACCATACTTCTTTGTCTGTGGCCTCTGGCTCCCCTGAGCAGATGTCTTTGGCAGGCTCTCTGCCTCCACACCAGGCTCTGGGTTCTCCTTCCCCTGGTCTTCCGGATGTGCCAGAGACACAGCAGCAGCACCAAGGGCCCGGACAACGAAAGCAGGCCTGGCTGATACCTCGACACAGATTCACTGAAGCTTGATTAAAGTGTTGCAGTCATGGTGGCTCTTTTAAAAAATGTGTTCTGCAAATTATATCAGTGGATTTCAGAAAAGGTGTTCTGATGAATTACCAATGTCAGTTAAATATAATCACTTTGTAGTTGAAATAAACAAATTCATTAATGTATTATTCAACCGTCACAGTGACAATATAGAGACATTTATTATCCTCATTTGATACTGAGGCTTAGAGAAGTTGAGTGATTTGTTAAAAAATATAGAGCAAGCAAGGTGCAGGGCTAGAAGTGAAAACAGTTGTTTTGCAGTCTGTGGTTTTCCAAGGTCTCAGGACTTAGGTTACGAAGGGTCTCAGCTATTACCATCCCAACTCCAACTCTCCAGTACTGCTTTCTTAAGACTGCAAGAAAATGTAGCAATCCTACAAGAAAGTGTGGATAAAGGAATAATAAGGAATGAAAAAGGAAGGAGGAGGAAAGAAAGGAAGGAAGGAAGAAAGGAAGGAAGGGAGGGAGGGGAGGGAGGGAGGGAGGGAGGAGAGAAGGCGAGAGGAAAGGAAGATCATTTTATCTATTGTCTCTACCAAGGAGGTGTCTGATATTCCTCCAAACTATGAGAAATGATCCATCTTTTAATCATAAGTTATCTAGAAGAGAGAGCATAGATTTTACATAGCACAATGCACAGAAAACCTTGACCAAAATTCTCTTGAGACAACTCTTTTTCTCCCTAAAGTTTTACATCCAAATACCTGCTGAGCAGCTCTCCCCCATCTTCTTGTAGAGTCTGGTCTTCACTGTGCCCTTTCCTTGCTGACACACACTGGGCTCCCCAGAAGTCTGCACTCCCCACCTGTGATCCTCCTGCCAGGCACAGCCGTCTCTAGCCCCATCCACAGCTTGAGAACTGGAGTGAACAAATCCTCCAGCATCCTACCTGCAAGGCTCACCGCTCCTTTTAAAAAGCAGGGAGAGACACGAGGAGCTTCCTGAAACAGGAAGGGAGAGACACGAGGAGCTTCCTGAAACAGGAAGTATAGTTGGTTTTAGACAAAAATAATATAAGTGCAAGAAGAAACTAGAAAAAGGGAGTAAGGCACCAGAAAAGACTTGGGGCTTCCAGGAGGACTTTAAGCCGCCAATTGAGATCAATGGGCAAGTCGAGGCTGAAATGAGGAGCAAGTGAGCTGACCATGGCCTTGGCCAGGATGGGACACAAACACCAGCACCTGGAAAGACGGGTGGGAGGGGGCGGGAGGGGGAGCTGCTCCAACCACCGACTTCTGTGTTTCCTGTTCACTCTAATCAATGGGTAGAGGTAGATCCTACTTAGTGAATAAACGCACTTGAACCTCGAAGGACGTGTCCTGGTCGCGGGGGCCTGCGCAGCACCGGGAACAGCCCTTTTCTGGGGGAGTGTGGGGGAACCAGCGGAGCTGGGGAGCGGCTGTACCATGACTGTCTCTCACATTTAGCCTGGCGATTCTAACATCTCAATTGTCAGTGACATGAGAAACAGAAGAAGGGCTCTAGGAGGTAAGCTACATATTTGTGGGTTTCTAACATTTTGATAGTTTGGCTGTTGTATAGACTTTCATTAAACCCTGACCTACACACACACACACACACACACACACACACACACACACACGCACGCACACAGAGGAATAGCTTTATAAGGAATTTTTCTAAGCATCAAAAGGTATTTAGGCCTGGCACTTCCCGCCCCTGGATATCCTGGCTGTGAGAGGGGGAGAAGGGGAGGTGATTGGAGTTTCCCTGTTCACTGAAAGTAACCACTCAGTGCTGTGGGCCTCCCATGCTGGACCGTGAGTTCTCTGTCCCCTGAGTCACTTTGATCACAGGTTCTTAGAGAATTTAATACAAGGAGAATCCTGATGGCCACTCCGCTCTCCAAAGTTTCCTGCAAATTCAATAGATTTACTGCTTGGTTTGATAAATGAGGTGAGGTTTGGTATTGTGGCATAACCCCTCCACTTGCTACATTTGACCACAGCATGCTGTAAAACTCACTACATGCTTGTTGAGTGACTATCAGAATGACTATCAGAATGAAGGAAGGAATGAATGAAGAATGCATGAATGGAAGAGGGCCTGGGTTCCATTATGACTTTTGCTCTGAGATTGGTTGTGGCCCCAGGCTTCACAGTCCTCAAGAGTAGCACAATCACTCAGAGCCCTTGCAAGGTGAGGCTGGCCCACAGGCCTCTGCTAGAGGCTGCCAGGGAGCCTCCTGCCTCCTTCTGTTTGAGGCTGGCAGCAGGGCTTCCTAGGGCAGGAGACTGTAAGTCAGGCGTCCCCAAACTTTTTACACAGGGGGCCAGTTCACTGTCCCTCAGACCGTTGGAGGGCCGCCACATACTGTGCTCCTCTCACTGACCACCAATGAAAGAGGTGTCCCTTCCTGAAGTGCGGTGGGGGGGCCGGATAAATGGCCTCAGGGGGCCGTGGTTTGCGGACGCCTGCTGTAAGCTGTACCAGACAGACACACCCTCACTGCAGCTTTCTGGGTAGGGCTGCAGGATGGAGCATGTTTTCATGCAAAGAGAAGTATTTAGGCCACCACTGGGACCCTGCCAAGCAACCAGGACTCCAGAACATCTGTGGCTTCTCTGCCTCTGGATCTCTTACTGAGCCTTTCTGTGTCTGTCTATGGCAGAATCGCTCAATCTGACGCTTGTATTTGTTAAGAAGTAACATAGGAGAGAGATCCAAGATGGCTGATCACTAACAGCTCGGGATTGTAGCTCCCACTGAAAGCTCAAAGAATGAGAGGACGCCACACCTTCACATGAATTCTTGTTGCTCACGCACCAGGAGATTCCCAGCGGAGGAGCCCCACGGGTCGCCAGCGCAACTCTTGTGACCGGCGAGGCGGTTTTGCCGCCGCCTTGGAGCGACGGTTCTTGGTGCAGAGTCGGAAAAGCACCATTAATCTTAATGCCGCTGATTTGGTCGGTGCAGTGGGTTGCTCAGATTTCGGCGCTGAGAATCAGTAAGTCGGACGTCCACTCAGAAACCTAATTACAAAGACGGTGAATTCAAAGACCACAGATGGATAAATTTATAACGAAGGGAGGAAAACGGCCAAAAAAGGCTGAGAATGCCCAAGATCAGAACGCCTCTCCCTCAGCGGGGGATCACAGTTCCTCATCAGCAACGGAACAAGGCTTGATGGAGAACGAGTGTGTTCCAATTACAGAAGCAGGCTTCAAAATGTGGATAATGAGAAACTTCTGTGAATTAAAAGAACTTGTTTTAACCCAATCTAAAGCAACTAAGAACTTTGAAAAAAGATTTGACGAAATGTTAACAAGAATACACAATTTAGAGAGGAATATAAGTGAATTGATGGAGCTGAAAAACACAATAGGAGAACTTCGTGAAGTATGCACAAGTTTTAACAGCCGAATTGATCAAGCAGAAGAGAGGATATCAGAGGTCGAAGACCAACTCAATGAAATAAAACAAGAAGACAAGATTAGAGAAAAAAGGATAAAAAGGAACGAGCAAAGTCTCCAAGAAATATGGGACTATGTGAAAAGACCTAATCTACGCTTGATAGGTGTACCTGAATGTGACGAAGAGAATGAATCCAAGCTGGAAAATACGCTTCAGGACATTATTCAGGAAAATTTTCCCAGCCTAGTAAGGCAGGATAATATTCAACTCCAGGTAATACAGAGAACACCACAGAGATATTCCTCAAGAAGAGCAACTCCAAGGCACATAATCGTCAGATTCACCAGGGTTGAAATGAAGGAGAAAATACTAAGGGCAGCCAGAGAGAAAGGTCAGGTTACCCACAAAGGGAAGCCTATCAGACTTACAGCAGATCTCTCAGCAGAAACCCTACAAGCCAGAAGAGAGTGGGGGCCAATATTCAACATCCTTAAAGAAAAGAACTTTCAACCCAGAATTTCAGATCCAGCCAAACTAAGCTTCACATGTGAAGGAAAAATAAAGTTTTTTGTGAATAAGCAAGCACTCAGAGATTTCATCACCACCAGGCCTGCTTTACAAGAGCTTCTGAAAGAACCACTACACATATGAAAGGAACAAACAGTATCAGCCTTTCTAAAAAAATTATCAAAAAGAGCATCAATATAATGAAGAATTTACATCAACTAATGGACAAAATAGCCAGCTAATGGCAGTATTAAACTCACATATATTATTATTAATTCTAAATTTAAATTGACTAAATCCCCCAATCCAAAGACAGGCAATTTGAATAAAAAACTAAAACCCATCAGTATGCTGCATCCAGATCCATCTCACATTCGAGGATACACAAAGACTCCAAACAAGGGATGGAGAAAGATTTACCAACCAAACAGAGAGCTAAAATAAATAAATAAAAAGCAGAAGTTACAATTAAGCAACAAAGATCAAAAGAAGCAAAGAAGGACATTATATAATGATAAAAGGATCAATGCAACAACAAGAAGAGCTAAAGATTCTAAATATATACGCACCCAATACAGGAATATGCAGACATACAAGACTTATAAAGAGACTTAGACTCCCACATAATAATAGTGGGAGACTTCAACATTAATATTAGACAGATCAATGAGACAGAAAATTAACAACGATATTCAGGACTTGAACTCAGATCTGGAACAAGTAAATGTAATTAACATTTATAGAACTCTCCACTTTAAATATACAAAATATACACTCTTATCAGTACCACATCATATCAATTTAGAAGTTTAAAAGAAATCTTGGTTGGCTCCTTGTTTGCTATTCTCTTCCCTCATTTTCTTTCATGTCTCCATTATTAAGGACAATTATAGGCATACCCCCCCCCCAAAAAAAAAAAAAAAAAAAAAAGAAGTAACATAAACTATAAACTAAGTTAATTTTTAAGTAATTACTAACGAATATTGTTTAGAAAAAAACCACTCCTATTAAATAAAAGCCCCAGCTGCCAATAACTAAAACTACCTATGGTATAATACGTTACTAATTGAAATGTGATAGAAAAATAAAATCTTTTGACAAAAAATGCACATCTCTCAAGTTTGACCCAGGAAATGCTGACTTTGTTGAAATAGCCACAGCTGAAAATTGAAAGCACAATCACCCTGACCGTGAGCGCCCTTGAGCAGGAGAGTGGTCAAGCCCTAGGCTCTCCTTGTTTCCTCTGCTAAGTCCACATTACTTAGTCTTGGTTCCCCGAGATTTATGTCCTTGTGGAAAGTGAGGCAGGAATGCCTAAGAGAGGCATTGGTGGGGTGTTGAGGCCTGGGCAGCTGGGATAGGCAAGGGAAATGGGCAGGGCAGTGCAGGGGTGAGAGCCTGGGCTTTTGGAGCAGGTAGGGAGGCCTGTGGGTGGGAGCCGGGGGTGGGGGTGGGACAAGGGCAAAAGTCTGAGACAGGGGGGTGAATGGGGGATGGGCAGGGTGGGGCTGGGGGAGGAGCACTGTTGCAGGAGTTTGGGAAGTGGGGTGGGAATGGGGAGGGTGAGAGCCTGGGTGGATGGGGAGGAGAGGCGGGGGTGGGCAGGTTGAGGTGGGAGGCTGGTGAGTGCAGTTTGCTGGGAGCTGAGTGAGAGTCAGAGGCGCTGGTGGAGGAAGGGAGTGGTGACCCCTGATGTATCCAGGGAACTGCACTTGGCAGAGCAGGATATCTTGAGAAAGGACCTTCCAGGCAGGGGACACACAGGTAGTTGTACACAGGATGATTTTAACATTAACCACCATTAAACAAGGTAAGTTTTTAGGAAAATATGATTCTCCCAAGTTTCTTCCCTGAAGAGGCTGTTAGCTTCGAACCCTTGCACCAATTTGTGAGGTGTAACAAGGTATTTTACTTCATCTTCCTTGATGTATTCTTGGGTCATTAATGCACTTAAATATCTGTTCATATGGGTTTTCTGACTAGAAGAGCCTCCTGCTCTGTGAAGAGCCTATTTATGATTTTTTTCTCCTTAAGGAAAAATACGATGATATGGACTTTACTTCCAGATTTACAGGTATTCTTACACATTACGTATCTATGTTGATTCTGTCAGTTACGCATGTTAAAATATCATTTCCCTGTTTATAACTACTTCACTTAAGATGTCCTTTGATGATAAAAAGCTGGCAATTTTAAAATTTAGTCAAATTTCGGTCACTTTTTAATAATAGCATGTTTGGTTCTTTTTTAAACTTTGATGTCTACAAATTTCTCAACTATATTTTCTGCTAAGATCTTTTGTTTCCTTTTTAGACATTTTAAAATATTAATCTGAAATATAATTTTTTGTGTGTAGAGAAGTGATGTGAGATCAGGATGCAATTATTCCTTCGTTTATTTGGATAACCGGTTTTCAGCCTCCTTGCTCTCCGTCGCTGGCCTGGTTTGCTCACTGCCTCCCATACAGAAGCTCCTATATACACATATCTCCTTTTGAGTTTTTTTAAGTCTTCTCTTTTTGCTAATATATTTTGGGGTAAATTCCACACTGCCTCAGTTATTATGGGATTAATACTGGTAAGAAGAGGATTCCTCTCACTCTTCTTTTGAAATATCCTGGTTATTCTTGGAACTTGATTTTTTTACCAAAATTCCAGGATCAGTTTGTCAAGTTTATAAAAAACAATCCTGTTAGGACTTGGATTGGAGTCACAGTATCTATAGATTGATTTTTAAAAAAGTGATAGTGTCAAGAGCTGTTGCATTGCTATGATCACCATACATATCTCTAGTTACTTAGGCCGTCTTTAATCTTCCACATTTCTTGTTAAAATTATTGTTAGGTTCTGTATTCGTATTTTTACCACTTTAAATGGCATTAAAAAAATTTTTTTTTCCTGACATGGATTTATTATTTGATTTGGTAAGTATCCCAATTTGAAATTATATTAATTGATAAATCAAGGAATTTCTTACAAATACAACAAGGAGTCACAACATTGTATTTACGGTGAATTTCCACTGATACATGAATTTACTTCTACTTCAAATTCCAACATTTACAGATGACGCTAAACATGAAGGTTTTTTTGTTTGCTTGTTTTGTAATTACTTTTCAAATTTTACTTTGAGTTCCAGGATACATGTGCAGAATGTGCAGGTGTGTTACCTAGGTATACATGTTCTGTGGTGGTTTGCTGCACCTCTCAGCCCATCATCTAGGTTTTAAGCCTTGCATACATAGGTATTTGTCCCAATGATCTCCCTCCTCTTGCCTGTACCCCCGATAGGCCTGGGTGTGCGATGTTCTCCTCCCTGTTTCCTTGTGTTCTTATTGTTCAGCTCCCACTGATGAGGCAGAACATGTGGTATCTGGTTTTCTGTTCTTATGTTAGTTTGCTGAAGATGATGGCTTCTAGCTTCATCCAAATCCCTGCAAAGGACATGATCTTATTCTTTTTTATGGCTGCATAGTATTCAATGGTGTATATGTACCACATTTTCTTTATCCATTCTATCATTGATGGGCATTGGGGCTGGTTCCATGTCTTTGCTATTGTAAATAGTGGTGCGATAAACATATGTGTGCATGTGTCTTTATAGTAGAATGATTTTGCTATATACCCAGTAATGGGATTATTGGTTCAAATGGTATTTTTGGTTCTAGATCCTTGAGGAATCACCATACTGTCTTCCACAATGGTTGAATTAATTTACATTCCCTTCAACAGTGTAAAAGGGTTCCTATTTCTCCACAGACTCACCAGCATCTATTGTTTCTTGACTTTTTAATAATCACTATTCTGAATTGCATGAGATGGTATCTCATTTTGGTTTTGATTTGTGTTTCTCTAATGATCGGTGATGATGAACGTTTTTTAATATGTTTGCTGGTCGCATAAATGTTTTCTTTTGAGAATTGTCTGTTTGTTTCCTTTGCCCACTTTTTGATGGGTTTGTTTGTTATTTTTTATTATAAATTTGTTTAAGTTTCTTGTAGATTCTGGATATTAGACCTTTGCTAGATGGGTAGATTGCAAAATTTTTCTGCCATGCTGTAGATTGCCTGTTCACTCTAATGCTAATTTCTTTTGCTATGCAGAAGCTCTTTAGCTTAATTAGATCCAATTTGTCAACTTTGATTTTTGCTTCAATTGCTTTTGGTGTTTTCTTCATAAAGTCTTTGCCCATGCCTGTGTCTTGAATGGTATTGCCTAGGTATTCTTCCAGGATTTTTATAGTTTTGGTTTTTACATTTAAGTCTTTAATCCATCCTGAGTTAATTTTTGTATAAGGTGCAAGAAAGTGCTCCAGTTTCAGTTTTCTGCGTATGGCTAGGCAGTTTTCCAGCACAATTTATTAAATAAGGAATCCTTTCTCCATTGCTTGTTTTTGTCAGGCTTGTAAAAGATCAGATGGTTTTAGATGTGTGGTGTTATTTCTGAGGTCTTCGTTCTGTTCCATTGGACTGTATGTCTGTTTTGGTAACAGTACCATGCTGTTTTTGTTACTGTAGTCTTGTAGTATAGTTTGAAGTCAGATAGTGTCATACCTTCAGCTTTGTTCTTTTTGCTTAGGATTGTCTTGTCTATATGGGCTCTTTTTTGGTTCCACATGAAATTTAAAGTAGTTTTTCCTAATTCTATGAAAAACGTCAGTGGTAGTTTGATGAGAATAGGATTGAATCTATAAATTAGTTTGAGCAGTATGGCCATTTTCCTGATATTGATTTTTCCTATCTATGAAGATGGAATGTTTTTCCATCTGTTTGTGACCTCTCTTATTTCCCTGAGCAGTGGTTTGTAGTTCTACTTGACGAGGTTCTTCACTTCCCTTGTAAGCTGTATTCCTAGGTATTTTATTCTCTTTGTAGCAATTGTGAATGGGAGTTCATTTATAATTTGGCTCTCTGCTTATCTGTTGTTGGAATATGTGAATGCTTGTGATTTTGCACATTGATTTTTTTGTATCCTGGGAATTTGCTGAAGTTACTTATCAGCTTAAGAAATTTTTTGGTTGAGATCATGGAGTTTCCTAAATACAGAATCATGTCATTGCAAACAGAGACAATTTGGCTTCCTCTCGCCTATTTTAATACCCTTAATTTCTTTCTCTTGCCTGATTGCCTTGGCTGAAATTTCCATTACTATGTTGAATAGGAGTGGTAAGAGAGGGCATCCTTGTCTGGTGCTGGTTTTCAAAGGGAATGCTTCCAGTTTTTGACTATTCAGTATGATATTGGCTATAGGTTTGTCATAAATAGCTCTTATTATTTTGAGATATTTTACATCAATACCTAGTTTGTTGAGAGTTTTTAACATGAAGCGATGTTAAATTTTATCAAAGGCCTTTTTTGCTTATAATTGAGATGATCATGTGGTTTTTGGTCATCGGTTCTGTTTATGTGATGTATTACATTTATTGATTTGCATACACTGAACCAGCTTTGCATCCCAAGGATAAAGATGACTTGATCATGGTGGATAAGGTTTTTGATGTGCTGCTGGATTCGGTTTGCCAGTATTTTATTGAGGATTTTTGCACTGATGTTTATCATGGATATTGGCCTGAATTTTTCTCTCTTTTTTCTTTTTTGTGTCTCTGCCAGGTTTTGGTATCAGGATGATGCTGGCCTCCTAAAATGTGTTAGGAAGGAGTCTCTCCTTTTTAATCGTTTGGAATAGTTTAAGAAGGAATGGTACCAGCTCCTCTTTGTGTCTCTGGTAGAGTTAGGCTTTGAATCTGTCTGGTCCTGGCCTTTTTTTTTTTTTTTTTGGTTGGTAGGGTATTCATCACTGCCTCAATTTTAGAACTTGCTCTTGGTCTATTTAGGGGTTTGACTTCTTTCTGGTTTCATCTTGGGAGGGTGTAATTGTCCAGGAATTTATCTATTTCTTTTTTTTTTTTGAGACGGAGTTTCGCTCTCGTTACCCAGGCTGGAGTGCAATGGCGCGATCTCGGCTCACTGCAACCTCCGCCTCCTGGGTTCAGGCAATTCTCCTGCCTCAGCCTCCTGAATTTATCTATTTCTTCTAGGTTTTCTAGTTCATTTGCGTTGGGGTGTTTATAGCATTCTCTGATGATAGTTTGTATTTTTGTGGGGTCAGTGATGATGTCCCTCTTTTTTGTATGTGTTCTATTAAATGGCATTTAAGTTACATTTTTTATTATTTTTTGATAGTTGGTAAACATTTGAAATTTAAATACAAAATAATAAAATAAATGGATAAATGAATGTTTTCCATCATTTCAAATTCGTTTACATAATCTTTTGATTTGTCTGTGTAAAGGATTACATCATTTGGAAATAATGACTTGTTAATTTCCTCTTTCCTAATATTTTCACATAATTATTAATTATAATATTACTAAAATCAATTGATATATTGATTAATTATTTTGCTAATGAGAAAATCTATGCCAAACAGAAGTAAGAATAATGGGAAGACTGATAACTTTCCCTCATTTGGCAAGACAAAAATATATGACAAAAAAATCTGATAAAAGGTACTCCTATAACAATAAAATGTCCTTCTACTACTAGTTTACTAAAGTTATAATCATGAAAGTATGTTGGATAGTATTCTAGGGTTTCCTCAATCTATTGAGATGGTTGTATGATTTTTAATCTATTAATATGGTGAAATATGTGCTTTACACCCAAGTGGTGTAAAACCAGATTTATCTCATTTTGTTGTCTTTTTATAAGGGGTGATTCAGTTTGTGAATATTTTATTTAATGTTCTTGAATCTGTATTAATCAGCAAGCAGTATGATAACTTTCCTCTTTCCAACTACCAGTGTTTGGATTTGGTATCAAGGTCATGCTAGTCATAAAAAGTGAGCTGAGAGGGACTCCTCCCATCCATTTGTTGGATCATCGATAAAAAATTGAGATGATTAGTACCTGAAAAGCTTGGTAGGACTTATGGCCAAAATTATTTCACTCTATTTTTTTTTTCTTCAGAGGATTTATAACTTGCTTCAATTTTGTTATGCTTTATTTCTTCTAGTGTCAGTTTTAATGTTATATTTTTATGATATTTTTCTGATTTTTGAAATGTTTTTAAAATTATTGATATCTGCGATAGCTTTGTCATATTATCTATTCAATTCATCTTATTTATGTTCTCTTTATATTTAAAATATTAGTTGTTTTAGTTTTCTTTTCTTTTTTTTCTTGATAATTCTTGCTATTAAATGAAACCTAAACCAGTCTCCGTGGCTCATGCCTGTGATCCCAATGCTTTGGGATTCAATTGAATTATTATGTTCAGCAAACATGAAGTCTGAAATGCATGTGTTTTGGATTTTACTGTTATTTGCTTTATAAGGTAGTGCCTGATCAAATTTCTAATATTTCTTGTGTGCTTGCAAATAATATACATTCTCTACATAACTGAATATAAACTCAATTGAGTTGTTTTATTTTCAATATTTTTTGCTTACTTTTTGTCTGCTTTACATATTCAAATTAAGAGAAACATTTTGAAGTTAATAATCTACTGATGATTTTTCAAATCTCAAGCAAATCCTCAGGGATTACTTGAGGCTATGAATTTGAGACCAGCCTGGGCAACATAATGAGACCCCCAGGTCTACAAAAAGTGAAAAAAAAATTAGCTGGTAATGATAGTGTAGGTTTGTCATTCTAACTACTTGGGAAACTGAGATGGGAGGATACCTTGTGCCCAGGAGTTCAAGATTGCAGTAAGCTATGATCTTGCCACTGCACCCCAGCCTGGGCAACATCATGAGACCCTGTGTCAAAAAAATAAAAATAAAAAAATTTTCCATCATTTGTTTATTTAATGGTCTGGTACATCTCTAAATGTTGATATGTAGTGTACTTATTATATAATTCTAGGAATTTTGTTTCTATTATAGTTTATTATTTAAACTATAGTTGTTAGTTTTTTTTAAATTTCAAAATATGCATGGTTTCTAAGTTTAAATATTTTATTTTAGCTTCAATTTAATTATTATGTTCGACAAACATTAAGTCTGAAATGCACATGCTGTGGGTTTTACTGCTGTTTGCTTTATAAGACAGTGCCTGATCAAATTTCTAGTAATCCTTGTGTACTTGCAAATAATGTACATTCTCTAAATATTGAATGTAAGCTCAATTGAGTTGTTTTATTTTCAATATTTTTGCTTATTTTTTTTTGCTTTACATATTCATAATTAAGGGAAGCATTTTGAAGTTAATAATATACTGATGATTTTTCAAATCTCCCTGGAATTCTATCAGTATTTGCCTTCCACGTTTTGAGACCATTACATTAGGTGTAGACATATTTAAATTCTTATATCATCTTGACATAAACATCTTATCACTGTGTAGTGACTTTCTTGATGCCTAATAATTTTTGTTACTTTAAGTCCATTTTTCTCCATGAGCTTTCTTTTGGCTAGAATTTTCCTGAAATATATTTTTACATTCTTTGTGTAGAAAATCTCTAATCCAGAAAGTCAAATCTTTCTCAGGCACTTCTGAGGATGGAATTTCAATAAAGAGAACTGGCTACAAATATCATAGAAGGCATAGAGTAGCCAAAGGAGAAAAGCACGTTAATCCCGATGTTAAAACTGCATGAGATTATTTCAGTCATGATGCTGGAGAGAAAATGCACATGGAGTTTTCTAGAGCCCACAGTGGCTGTGCACTGGCACCATTACTGTGGGAACCCAGTGGGCAGGAATCAGGTGCCTGCACTCCCTGGCTGCCCCTCCATGCTGAGGGCCATTGCTTGTGTGGTTTCGTTTTTGTATAGTTTTATTGCATGTCTATGAGTTCCATGAAGTTATATCTTGTATTTACATTTTTAAACTTTATAAAAGTGGTATGATGCTATATATAATCTCCTGGGCTTATTTTTACATTTAACTGGATATAGCTGAGCTTTATTTATATTGGATATAGCATGCCTCTCTAGTTTGTTTATATTTTTTTATGTAAACATACCAGAGTTGAATCCTGCACTCTCCTGTTGATAAGCATTTTGATTGGTTTTATAATTTCTGTAAATAGTACTGCTATGAAACTTTTTGTGTGAAAGTTTTGCTTAAAGATACACAAAGAGTGAAATTGTGTATAAGAAGGTATATGAATATTTAACTCTATAAGTTAATGAGTGACTGTTTTTCAAAATGGGTTCATGTACCTACATGGCCATCAATGCAGAAGAGATTCTGGGGAAGCATACCCTATCTAGACTTTCTAATAACTTAGCTTGAAATAAGGTTAAAATAATACTTCATTGTATGTATTTTTTGTCTTGATCATTAATAATGTTGAACATCTGCTGGTATATATTGAACATACAGAAGATTTAAAAAACACAGATACTTAATTGACCTAAAAGATGTATTATGCCCCCAAATTGGAGAATTTATATTCCTTTCAAGAATATAAGAATAATTTAAAAATTTAACAATGTGCTAGTCCATTAAATAGATTCTTGGCCAGGCATGGTGGTTCTTGTCTGTAATCTTAGCACTTTGTGGGGTCAAGGCAGGAGGAACACGTGAAGCCGGGAGTACTCAAGAGGCTGAGATAGGAGGATCACTTGAGCCCAGGGGTTCAAGTCTGCAGTGAGCTATAATCATGCCACAGCACCACATCAGGATGAATGACAGAGTGAGACTCTGTATCTAAAATAAAATTAAAAAGAAAAAAGAAATTCTCAATGCATTTTTTGGAAAGAAAGAAAGAAAAAATGAATGAAAGAGAAAGAAAGAGGAAGAGAAAGAGGGAGAGATTTGAAAGAAAGAAAGAATGAGAAAGGGGGAGAGAGAATAGGAGTCTTGCTCTATTGCCCAAGCTGGAATGCAATCTAAAAATAGGTATTAAAAACCTCTTTTATGCCGATAATTGTGCTTAACAGTGGAGACAGGAAGGAATAAGGGAAGAAAATAACAAACAAACAGCCAACCAATATTTCATTTAAGTCTGTGAAATGCTATGCAACTGCTGAAGAGTGATTTACTTCCAATTATGTGGTCACTTTCAAAATAGGTGTAATATGATACTGAGAAAAATGTATGTTCTGTGGACCTGGGGTGAAGAATTCTGTAAATATTCACTGAGTTTACTTGTTCCACGTCTGAGTTCAAATCATAGATGTCCCTGTTAATTTTCTATCTCGTTGATCCATCGAATATTAACAATGTGGTGTCAAAGTCTCCTGCTATTATTGTGTGGGAGTCCAGGTCTCTTTATAAGTTATTAAGAACTTGTCTTAGGTATCAGGGTGTTCCTATATTGGGTGGATATATATTTATGATCATTGACTCTTGTTGTATTGATCCTTTTATCATTATGTAATGTCCTTCTTTGTTTCTTTTAGTCTTTGTTACTATTAAAGTCTATTTTGTCACAGACGAAAGTTACAACTCCTGTTTTCTTCTTTTTTTTTTTCCTCTCCATTTGATTGGTAAGTCTTCCACCAACCCTTTGTTTTGAGTCTTTGTGTGTCCTTGCTTATGAGATGATCTGGATACAGCAAACTGATGGATTTTGACTTTTGATTCAATTTGCCTGTCTGTGTCTTTGATTGGGGCATTTAATCCATTTAAATTTAAGAGTAATATTGATATTTGTGAGTTTAATATTGTCATTTAATGCTAGCTGGCTATTCTGCCTATTAGTTGATATAGATTCTTCATTATGGAGATACTCTTTACCTTTTGGTAAGTTTTTGGGATGACTGATACTGATTGTTCCTTTCTGTGTATAGTGCTTCTTTCAGAAGCTCTTATAAAGCAGGCCTGGTGGCGATGAAATCTCTGAGTGCTTGCTTGTTTGTGAAAAATTTTAGTTTTCCTTCATTTATGAAGCTTAATTTGGCTGGATATGAGATTCTGGGTTGAAAATTCTTTTCTTTGAGGATATTGAATATTGACCCCCACTCTCTTCTAGTTTGTAGGGTTTCTGCTGAGAGATCTGCTGTGAGTCTGATAGGCTTCCCTTTATGGGTAACCTGACTTTTCTCTCTAGCTGCCCTTAGAATTTTCTCCTTTATTTCAATCCTGGTGAATCTAACAATTATGTGTCTTGGGGTTGCTCTGCTTGAGGAATATCTTTGTGGTGTTCGCTGTATTACCTGAAGTTGAGTATTTTCCTGCCTTACTAGGTTAGGAAAGTTTTCCTGAATAATATCCTGGAGAATATTTTCCAGCTTGGATTCATTCTCTTCATGACATTCAGGTACACCTATCAAACATAAATTAGGTCTTTTCACATAGTCCCATATTTCTTGGAGACTTTGCTCATTCCTTTTTACTCTTTCTTCTCTAATCTTGTCTTCTCATTTCATTTCATTAAGTTGGTCTTCGATCTCGATATCCTTTCTTCTGCTTGATCAATTCGACTGTTAAAACCTGTGCATACTTCGCGGAGTTCTTATATTGTATTCTTCAGTTCCATTAATTCACTTATATTCCTCTCTAGATTGTCTATTCTCGCTAGGATTTCATCGAACATTTTTTCAAGGTTCTTAGTTTCTTTACATTGGGCTAGAACATGTTCTTTTAACTCATAGAAGTTTCTTATTATCCACCTTCTGTAGCCTAAATCTGTTAATGGAATGCATTCATTCTCCAGGCCTTGTTCCTTTGTTGATGAGAAACTGTGATCCCCTGTAGAAGGAGAGGCATTCTGATTTTGGGTATTCTAAGCCTTTTTACGCTGTTTTTTTCCCCATCATTGTAAATTTATCCACCTATCGTCTTTGTAATTACCAACTTTCAAATTAGGTCTCTGAGTGGATTTCCAACTTGTTGATTCCCAGTGCCAGAATCTGAGCAACCCACTGCACTGGCCAAAACAGTGGCGTTAAGATTCGTGGTGCTTTTCTGCCCAAGAATCTCCAGTCTGGCTTCCTTCTTGAGTCCCTTTTTCAATCAGCTGAATAGGCGACTCTGCCTTCCCAGAGCTCCAAATGTCAAACAAAAGGGGACCAGTTCAGCTTACTCTGCACCAAGAACTGCAGCTCTGGGGTGCCAGCAAAACTGCCATGCAGGCCACAAGAGTCGCGCTGGTGACCTGTGGGGCTCCTCCACTGGGAATCTCCTGGTCCGTGAGCAACAAAAATTCGTCTGAAAGTGTGGTGTCCTCTCATTCTCTGTGCTTTCACTGGGAGCTACAATCCTGAGCTGCTAGTAATCAGCCATCTTAAAACTGCAATCCATTTTTAAAGAATTGTTATCACTTAGAGTATGTGTTCTAATTACAATAAAATGAGATTAGATGTCAGTGACAGAAAGATAACCAAAAACTTCAGGTATTTGTAAAATACACGTATATCTTAAAAAACAGGGGTAAAAAAAGAAATCATATAGGATATCAGAAAATATTAGTGCACAGAAAGTATCATAGAGAGGAAATGTTTATCTTTAAATATTATATTAGAAAAAAGCCTGAAAAATAAGCGAGCAAAGAATCAAGCACAAAAAAAGATACTAAAGAGGGCAATAATATCTCCAGTGAGAACCAGATAGCTCATGGATGAACTACACTGAGGCTAATTTAAAAAAATAAACACATTTAAAACATGTACTTACAATCATCATTAAGACAATTAAACCTTTACTTAGCTGTCCAAAGAAGCAAAAGCAATTCTCTTCAGATGATGATAGTAATCTCTAGAGCTTTGAATTGTCTCTAGATTATTCAAAGACAAATCTTGTCTAAAACGCTCAAGCTTACAGACAGACAAGAGCAGATAAAAAAGAAAGTAAATTAGAAAATAGAAAGATAACCAAAGGAGATGCAAATTTCAGGGTTATTTACATAAAACTTAAAACAAATGTGCTATGGTCAAGGAATTAAGTAACAACCTGGAGAATTGAAAACTACAAATAATTACTTTGGCTGTTCTAGAAATGAAAAATAAAATATCAAAAATTAAAGGCTCAAGGAATGGATTTAACAGCATTTTAGAAATAGCTAAGCAGATTGTTAAATGGAAGATAAGTCAGAAGGATAGATACACATTAAAGCATGGTAGATCTCAAAAGGTGTAATCCAAAGAAAAGCACAAATAAAATACAGGTTAAGATATGAATTACCACACAGCAACTGAGGACCAGAAAAAAGAAAGAACATAGTGTAAAAATCCTATTTGAAAAATATTGACCAAAAATATTCTAAGACAATTAAAGGCATTAAGTATAGATTTGAGAATTACAAAGGACACAAATAAGGGTTAAACATAAATAAAACCACCACTAGGTACATCATTGTAACACTACCAAAACATTATAAATAACTGAAAATGTTAAAATAAGACTGAAGTGGGAAAACATGTTACCTACAGAGGAACAACAGTAAGACTGACAAAGGTTTCTCAACAAAGACTAAAGAAGCCAGAAGACAATGAAATTTTATTTTTTAGGATAAAGAAAATAACTGTCTGCCTAGAATTTTTAAATCATCATTCATAACCTTTAAAAATGAAGATAAAAACATGTTTTCAGAAAACAAAACTAAAGAGAAGTAGTTACCAGCAGACTTGTACTTAAAAATATATACTAATGAGAGTTATTCAGAAAGAAGTGAAATGATTCTAGGTGAAGATACAGAAATGCAGGAGCAAAAGAATAAAGGAATGGTAATATTTATAAATTAATGTTGAATATATAAATTAATGTCATATAGAAATTAAACTATATTTTAATAATATAAGATGCAACAGGAATACTAGAGACCAGGAAGGTAAATGCAATTATAAGGGTTTTAAGATTCTTGCTCTACAATTTTCTGGTAAATGGTTTAAAAGTACTAAGTTATTTTAGACTCTCAAGATTTATGTTTACTCTCTAGAAAAAAATACACTAAAGCCATTTAAAAAATACAGAACTGACAAGCTGATGAAGAGGGAAAGTGAAATAATAAAATGATGCTTGCTTAATCTGTAAGAGGAAGGAAAGAGAGAGAGAAATCGAATAGAGGGAGTAGAAAACAAGTATTAAAACAACAGGCTTTACTATCCACAGTTCAGGAATTAAGCGTAAATTGACTAAAAGCTACAATTTAAGACCAAAATTGTCAGAATAAGATAACATAATATCCAGTGACACACTGCTCAGAAACATTTAAAATATTATGAAACAAAAAATTGGAAAAGAAATAAAGACATATAAAAACACTAATCGAAAGAGAGCTGGTGTATGAGATAACGTAGACTTTAAGGCAAGAAGCACTAGTGCAGATAATATGCTTAAAGATGACTTGAAAACATTTAAACAAGTAGAAATATATAAAAATTTGAGACATTTATGCATCTAGTAGCATAGCCTCAAAATATACAAAACAAAAGTTAACCGAACTAAAAGAAGCAATAGACCAGTCAAGCAATATGGTAGATTTTAGCGTACACTTGACTTGAACAACATAAGTTTGAACTGCACAGATCTACTTACATGCAATTTTTATTTCAGTCAATATGTTGGAACATTCTTTGGAGATTTGTGAAAACTTGAAAAAATTCACAGATGAACTATATAGCTTAAAACTAAAAGAAAAAGATTTTTATAGTTCATCACAGATGAACTATATAGCCTAAAACTATAACAATTTTTTTTTATAGTTTTAGGCTATATAGTTCATCTGTGAATTTTTTCAAGTTTTCACAAATCTCCAAAGTGGGCAGATTACCTGAGGTCGGGAGTTCAAGACCAGCCTGACCAACATGGTGAAACCCCGTCTTTAAAAAAAAAAAAAAAGAAAAAAAAATTAAGAAAAATTTAAGTATGTCATAGTAAAATATATGTAGATATTAGTCTATTTTACCATTTATTATTATGAAATATATACAAATCTAATATAAAGTTTAAAAATTATTGAAATCTGGCTGGGCGCGGTGGCTCACGCTTGTAATTCCAGCACTTTGAGAGGCCGAGGCAGGCCAATCACGAGGTCAAGAGACTGAGACCATCCTGGCCAACATGGTGAAACCCTGTCTCTACTAAAAATACAAAAATTAGCTAGGTGTGGTGGCGCATACCTGTAGTCCCAGCTGAAATCCACACATATACAAACGCAGACTGTACATAGCACCATTTGCAGTCAAGAAAATGTAAATAAATGTAAAGAAGCAGTCATTATTAAATCATAACTGCAGAAACTAACTGTGGGACATACTGCACTACTGTAAAAATTTTATAGACACCTTCTTTTGCTATTACACTGAGCAGTGTTGCAAGTACCTTCAAGTGCCCTGTGACACTAAATCACTTCCACGCGAGCAATTTGTCTTTACAGAAAATCAGGTATCACAGCAAAAAAATGATTTCTTGCAGTTCTTGTGTACTTTTCATAGTGTTTAGTGCAGTGTCATAAACCTTGAAGAACACCACGAGACCTATGCAAAGTGTCACTGGTGATAGTGGAACTGCTCCCAGAAAGCAGGGAAAAGTCATGACATCACAAGAAAAAGTTGAATTGCTTGATATGGATCATAGGTTGAAGTCTGCAGGTGCAAATACCCACCATTTCAAGATAAATGAATAGAGCATAAGGATCACTGTAAAAAAAAAAAAAAAAAAAGGAAGTTTATGCAGCCATCACTGCAGCTATACAAGCAAATGCATAAACCTCGCACTTCTTTTGTGAAATATCTTTTCATCCTGTATTGAAAATGTAACTTTATTTTTTTATTTTTTTGAGACAGGGTCTCACTATGTCACCCCAGGTTGGAGTGCAGTGGTATGATCTCAGCTCATGGAAATCTCTGCTACGCAGATTCAAGTGATTCTCCTGCCTCAGCCTCCTGAGTAGCTAGGATTACAGGCACCTGTCACCACACCTGGCTAATTTTTGTATTTTTAGTAGAGATGGGGTTTCACCTTCTTGGCCAGGCTGGTCTTGAACTTCTGACCTTGTGATCCACTGGCTTCGGCCTCCCAAAGTGCTGGGATTACAGGCGTGAGCCACTGTGCCCGGCAAAATGCAACTTTAATGTGAGTGCAGGATTGCTATAAGAAATCCATACCTGTAGAGTCTCATATGATTTAAGAAAAAGGGAAGACATTATATGACAAAGCAAAAGGCAGGTGAACAATCTGATTCTAGAGAATTTAATGCCAGTAAAAGGAAGGTTTAATAATTATAGAAAAAAAAAGTTTGGCTTAAAAAATGTCAAGATAGCAAAAGAAGCAGCTTTTGCTGACCAAGAGGAAACAGACAGGTTCCTAGACATCATTAAGAAAATCACTGAGGAGAAAGAATATCTGCCTGAACAGAATTTTCATGCAGATGAAAGTGCTCTACTCTTAGAAAAAATGCCACAAAACAAAACAAACAAACAAAAAAACCCCAAAAAATTAAAATTAAAAAAAAAAACCATTTATCAGTGAGGAAGAGAAGCAAGCACCAGGATTTGAGGCAGGAAATGGGCTAATTCTACTGTTTTGTTCAAATGCAGTCAGGCCTATGGTCAGGCTTGCCTTTATATTTAAAATTGCTAACCCTTGATCCTTGAATGGAAAGGAAATACCAGCTGCCAGTCTTTAGATTGTATAACAAGAAGGCCTGGGCAATGAGAACCCTTTTTCTGAATTGATTACATTGATGCTTTGTCCCTGAAGTCAGGAAGTACCTGGCCAGTAAGGGACTCCTCTTAAAGTTCTTTTGAATTTGAACAATGCCCTGACCATCTAGAACCCCATGAGTTCAACTCTGAAGGTGTCAAAGTGGACTACTTGTCCCCAAACCTGATGTCTTTAATTCTGCCTCTAGATCAGGGAGTCAAAAAGATCTCTAAGTCTCATCACCCATAGTTCTCTATGAAAAGGATGGTCAAAGCTATGGAAGAGAACCTAGAGAGAGAGAATGTCAAGAAAGTGTGGAAAGATGACACCACTGAAGATGCCATTATTGTTATAGAAAAAGCTGTGAAAGCCATCAAGCCTGAAACAATAAATTCCTGTGGAGAAAACTGTGTCCATATGTTGCACATGACTTCACAGGATTTACAACAGACTGCCAATCAAGGAAATCACGAAAGAGATTGTGGATATGGCAAAAAGGGTGGGGGGAGGCAAAAGATGTCAAGATTTCTTGGAGAAAGTCAAGAGCTAATAGACACCACACCAGAGGAATTAACAGAAGATGACTTGATGCCAGATGATGAGGAAGATGGCAAAGAAGGAGTGCTAGGAAATAAACTGATATTAGGCAATCTGGCAGGAGTATTCCAATGAATCAAGACTGCATTTGACGTTTTTTATGACACGGACCTTTCTATGGTACAGGCAGTGAAACTAGAGCAAACCACAGAAGCAGGGTTTGTGCTGTACAAAAACATTTTTTTAAAATGAAGAAGCAAAAAAGACAGAAATTATGATGTATTTTCATAAAGTGACGCGGAGTTTCCCGGCCTCTCCTGCCTCATCTCCTCGCCTTTTTCCCTCTCCCACCCCTGAGACACCAAGATGAAGCCTTCCTGTCCTCCTCCTCCTCAGCCAACTCAACTGTAAAGATGAGGAAACGAAGACCTTTATGAGGATCCACTTTCACTTGATGAATAGTGAATATATTTTCTCTTCCTACGATTTTCTTAACAACATTTTTTTCCTCTAGCTTACTTTCTTGTAAGACTACAATATGTAATACAAATAACATAAAAATGTGTGCTAATCAACTGTTTATACTATCAGTAAGACTTCCAGTCATCAGTAGGTTATTAGTAGTTAAACTTTGGAAAGAGTTAGAAGTAATAGGTGGATTTTTGACTATGTAGGGGTTGGCTATATGTCTTTGAGAAACTTGCAGAAAAAAATAACTCATTTAAAAATAAATAATACATAAACAAATTATTATCAAACATGACCTGACAAAGTGAAATTAGATGAACGAATAGATCAATGTAATAGAATAGTCAATTGATTTTCAACAAAAAATTTAAGGTAATTAATAGAGACAGATAGTATTTTCAATAAATGGTGCCAGAATAGATGATCAACTTCATGAAACAAAACACAGCAAAACATAAACCTTAATTTTTGCCTTGCGCCACCCTACAGAAGTAAACTTTGAATGAGTTATAGACCCAAAACCTAAAACTGTAAAACTCTAGATTAAAATTTAGGAGAAAAATCTTTGTGATCTTGGGTTAGGCAAAAATTTCTTAGAACACAAAAGTATAACATGAGAAAAATCTAATAAATTAAGCTTCACTAAAACTAAAAATTTCCCAATGACCTTTAACCTTTGAAGCATCATATTTCACAGATGAAATTCTAACATGAAGACATTTAGATCACAAAAATGGGGAATAGTAAAGCAAGTGGTCCAATCAAGGTATTGGCATTCAAATGCAGGCTTTTTCCTCTCCATAAATGCAAAAGTTTATCTAATATGATCTAGGTAGAAACATAAATAACTTGTATTAGTTGTATGCCACAATTCTGTCCAAGATAATTGAAAACTGGATTTGTGTTTATACATACAGGATCCATATATCTATATAACCAGTTATATGTGCATCTATTTAATCCCATGGGCATTTGGCATGACCAGTACAAAAGCACTTTGTAAAGGACTTTTCCCAACTAATCTCAAAATTGATTTGATAAGACACAGCAATTACCAACTAATCTGTGACTTCCAAAGAGTATAAAACCTGACATTAGCAAGACCTTGATATTGCAGACTTTGGCAGGGGGCTTTGGTGATTACACTGAAAAGAACTCAGCACCCATAATTCTCCCACAACTCCCTTATTATCTGCTCTGAGATCCTGATATGCAGGATCACCTATGTTACAGGTACCTAATTCCCTGTAAGTTCTCGGCCCTGCTGCATGATGTTTCACATGATTCTAAGAGCAATATTTGATGAAATTCTTCCAACAGAAATCACCATGATGTGAACTGGAAACCATTCCAAAACTCAAAAGGCAGCTTTATATTGAATTGTCCACTGAAAACTGAATTGATGGGGCCTAAAGCCAGCATGGAAGCTCTCAGGGAGTTGAGAGCGAGGGTAGAAATCCATAGTAGAAATCATCCATCTTTGGCAAGAAGATTGGATTTCTTCTATGCATTCTTTCCATTTTTTTTTTTTTACAAATTAATTTTTGAAGCAGAACACTCAGTGTACTCTTAGAGTCAATAGTTGATATTTGATGAAAATAAAAAACCCAACTTACCTGTTTCCAATGCAAATATACATCACACAATATCCCTTCCTACTATTCCAGGCCAAAACTCCTGTTCAAGTTCTACGATGAAAAACATAATCATGTACAGTCTAACAAAAATAATTTCTTAATTTAGTTTTCAAACTATGATAACATCAATTACAATGGTTATATTAATTCATAATTTTATTTGGTGTCTCCTCTGTTGCAAAAATTAAACCAAATCCACAAGACAAGAGCATTTGTTTAGAGGAGGGGACCCTGCAGTGGACAGGGTCACCAGCAGCAGACAGGGTCTCAGAGTCTCATGACGCTGTTAGACCAGGAGAGCTCATTTCCTTCTAAGCAATCACAGTGCTGTATCCCACCTCCAACCTGCACCTCCTTCCTTCTTGCTCCAAGCCTTTCAGTCTCCACATAGTGCATGGGATGACAAACAGATTCCTGAGTGTGGAGTGTGAAGCAATTTCTGAGGTCTGGAAACCACTTGGCTGACAACTTTTTGTCTCACTTTTCTTCTGCCATCCTACCTGTAGCTTAAATTTCCACTACACTAAACTTCCAGAGAATCCTGGTCATGCCTTATTCTTTTGCATCATCAGCCTTTTGAATACACTTTTATCCTGAAGGAATATGCCTTAGGAAATGCCTATTCATCTTTCTAGAGATGAAGATCACTTTCTCTAAAACGATTCCCCAAATTCTTTTCACCATAACCCCGATCCAGGACCTAATCAAGTTTCCTTCCTTTGGACAACTCAAACTGTATTTTCTTACTTTTCCTGTGGTACTGCATGACCCTATAATATGAGTTAGGACTATAACCTGTTAATCTGTGCCTTTTCAACTCTGGAAACTAGTAAGCAAAGGTGAATGCTTTTTGAAAGAATAGTCAAATCAACCAATCAATTGATTAAGCTTGACACCAAGGTTCACATGCTTCTTTTTGTTTATGCCCCAATCCTAGTACCCTAAGTAGATTTGTGTTTCTTGCAATTTGCATGTTTTTTTCTAATTCATACTCTCATGTCTTATAATAAAATGTAGCTACATGTTGAAATAATTTAACTGAGAATAAAAACAGAAATCAGAAACCTTTGTAAAGAAAGAGATAATTTTAATAACCCAAACTGTTATAGAGCATTCTCTGTCCAGGCACTGTCCTAAGCACTTTGCCTGTATTACTTCATTAAATTCATATAAGAACCCTATGGTGTGGGTACTATTATCACTATCTCAACTTTACAGATGAGGAAACTGAGTCACAGAGAAATTAAGTAACCTTCCGAGAAGTGGTGAATCAAAGTTACATGCACATAATCTTATTCTCAGGTTGTTTCCCTCACCAAGAAGGCTGTCTGCTACTGTCAGAGATATCAGAAACCTTAGGTAACATAGTTCATATGTTTCAGGATTGCATTTAGCTCATTTTTTCTTATTCTCCAAGGAAGAAACTCTAAACATAACAGAGGGATCAGGGCTGGCTTCATGGGCATACAATGTGGGCAGCTATCTCGTGCACCAAACTTAGAAATCCTGATGATCTGTTGTTGCCAGCTTGAAATTCTTAATAATTTTTGCATTTTTATTTTACACTGGACCATGAAAATTATGCAAGTGTTCTTGAAAAAGATAAAATAACCAAGGAAGTATTTCTCAAATGCATGGGTATTTATTTTCAAAATTGTGAGTAACAATGACTAAGCAGTTTTTTCCTGCGAGTGAAAAAGCAAGGTCTTTCATGTATAAATCATTCTAGAAGTCAAAAATCATAGCATTAGATGAGATAATCAGGATAAGTCCTTAATGAATGCAAGCATCCCAATGGGCTACTTTCCTAAAAAAAATAATGCTTTCCCCAAAAGATGTCTAAAGTAATAAGCAGCATTTTTTTTTTCCTCTGGCTATGTTGGTGGGAGGGAAGACAAAGGGTCAGATACTCAAGTCAAGGGAAAGCCCCTGAGGCTTGCTGTTGCAAGAAGGAGCACTGTAAAAGTGCTGGGTCTTGCAGATTAATCAGGAAGTAGGGTGAGTGGGGGTTGCTGAGAAGTAGGGATCTGGAAAGTAAAGAGAGAACTAGGGTTGGGTGGATGAAGTTCTCTAAAGTGGTGATTGGCAACAAAATAGCTGGGGCTTCCTGAAGGGGCTGTAAGCTGAGTATAGAGACAGAAGGAGAGCTGGGTAACTCAGAGATCTTGGGCCAAACCAACGTGGAATTATGATGGCACCTGGGAAATCAATGGAAGTTATTCTGTTGTCGTCAACGCTGAGCATGTCTCGTCTCATTTGTTTGATTGTAGGTACCCTAAAGGCAGGTTCTGTTTTGTCTCTGCCCCTCCCTATACCTGGCACAGTGCACCTAACAGAGTATAATGGAGACATCCATTGTTGTAGTTCACTAAGTGTGGCAATGGCTCTGTTCATCAGCCACGAGTGCCTGAGATCAGTGACATCCATCAGTGAGATTCAGGAAACACCATGTGGACAGGATGGTGCAGACCCCACAGACAAATCCAAACCCACGGTGTTGGTGACTCCTCCCTCTTGTTGAATTCCTACGCTTTTTGTGGAACAAGGGTCATTTATTATTGACTGTGAAATACAGTCATGCAACTCATAATGACATATAGCTCAATGATTGCGTATAGGCCGATAGTCCTATAAGATCATAATGGAACTGAAAAATTCCTGTTTTATCTATTACTGTACCTCTCCTCTGTTTGGGTATGTTTTGATACACAAATACCATGTGTTACAGTTGCTGCAGTATTCAGTATGGTCACACGTTGTACAAGTTGTAGCCTAGGAGCAATCAGCTATGCCGTATAGCTGACACGTGTAGTAAGCTCTATCCTCGAGGATTGTGTAAGTGCACTCTGTGATATGCACACAACAATGAAATCATCTAAGGACACGTTTCTCAGAATGGATTCCTGTTGCTGAGTAGCACATGAGTTGTTGGCTAACAGAGATACTTGAGAAGATAAAATACGAGAAAACAAATATTTTCAAAGAAGCTATTGAATCACCATGACATCATTTCCTTCAGGCACTGTTTTAACAAATTCAGATTAGATATTTGGCCCTACAACTATGGATTTATCATGGATTGATGCTATCTGTAGCAATATTTTGGAACTTCAGATGCACATAAATAAGCTAATTACAATTTTTATTTTGTGGCAAGTATGACAATTATTGAGACATTGTCTCTTGGCTCTGAATCCACCCTTCCTTTTAGTTGTTGTTTTTTTCTCACCCCATCTTATGGTGCTGATAAACTTACCCTTCTATCTTTGAGAGGCTGGGGCAGGGACTCAGAAACTGCATTGTTATCTGGGCCGATGGCTCCCTGTTGGGCTGTGCTGATAGGTGGAACTTCAGGAAGACTGTAGAGCTGGAAAAGATGTGCTTCCTCCTGCCTGCTGCTTCCTTTTTTGCCTGGGTCATCCCAGTCTCATTTCTAGGAGAGCAGTAATAATAAATTCCCAATGAAATGTTTAATAGACATATGGAACGCTCCACCCAATGATTATGAAATCAACATTTTTTCTCAAGCATATATATGTGTGTGTGTGTGTGTGTGTGTGTGTGTGTGTGTGTGTGTGTGTATTTAAGTTGACCAAGTATCAGGTTTTAAGGCAAGTCTCAGCAAATTCTAGAGTTTGTAACATTCAGAAAAAATTATCTGATGTAGGACAATTAAAAGCAACTTCATACATTTTGTAATAATAATTATATCCACACCCCTAAAAAAACTTCTAACTGCTTCACGGATCAAAGAAGACATGGAAGTATTTCAAAGACTGAAAATTAGTAAAAATATCTAAACTTATAAATTAGTAAAAATATCTAAACTTATACAACATATCTAAACCTATACTATTCAGTGAAGCATTAACTCAAAAGAGATAAAAATGTTATTGTTTCTATTAAAGTTAAAAAGCTTTATGTTATTGAGCTAAGCTTTCAAAAAATTAGTGTCAGAGCAATGGAATAAAGCCAAAGATAGCAGAAGAAAATAAATAACAAAAACGCTAATAGTAATGACAAGAAAAGCAAATATACAATAGGTATCATTAATTAAATCAAAATTATGTTTTTTTCAACAAACTAGTGAAATAAGCAAACCTTTGATGAAACTGATTAATAAGACAAAAATAAGAGAGTAAGAAAACACAAATGAAAAATAAAATGAGGAGACATGCATAAGAGATTGAAAATATGATAATAGGTACAATTTTATTACTTTTTTTAAGCTCAGATTGTCATTGATGAAGTTTCCTGATTATTCAATTTACCTTATTTGAGGAATTTGAGAAGTATTTCTTCTTTATGTAATCTTTTTAAACATTTTGTATAACGCTGGAATTGAAAGTAAAACATAGATGTAGTGTTGTTTCTGTAGGAAGATTTCCCAATTACTCTATCTACTTTATTCATTTAATATATAGTTTTTGAACACCTCAAGACACTGTTCTATGCTTTAGGGATTCCATGGTGAGCAAGTCAGAAAGGTCGCTGTTCTTATGGACTGTCTATGTCAATAAAGGGGAGACAGAGAAGTAAGATCATTTCGGAAGGTGAGAGGCCATGAAGAAAATAGAAAAGAGTGATGTCATTGTGGATGATGGGGGCTACTTCAAGCTGAGTAGTCAGAAAACTCTCTCTTAGGTGGAGATGTCTGTGCTGGGATATGATGGGTAAAGACGATCCATCTAGGAAAATATCTAGGGAGAACATAATAAGCCAGTGCTGGCCAGTAGAACTTCTGTGATGAAAGAACCTTCTATGTCTCTGCTGTCTGATGTGGTCACTACTACCACATGTGGCTGTGAAACACTTGAAATGTGGCTGGTGTGACTGAAGAACTGAATTGTTAATTTTTATTTAATTTTAACTAATTAAATTTAGTCATATGAGTATGTCAATAAATATAAACACTTAATTAAAAATACATTTGTAGAGAAACATATATACTAAATGACTTATAAGAAAAGAGAAAGGTTTAAAGTATATCTTTATTTAAAAATCTTCCTAAAGAAACAAGATCAGGCCCAAGTGTTTTACTTTCAATTCCAATATTGTACAAGATGTTCAAAAAGAGTAGATAAAGAGGAAATACTTCTCAAATTCTTTCAACAACAAAACAAGAACTACATAAGGGTTTTTTTTTTTTTTTTTTCTTTTCTGAGACAGAATTGTACTCTGTCACCAGGCTGGAATGTAGTGGTTCAATCTCAGCTCAATGTAACCACTGCCTCCTGGATTCAAGAGATTCTCCTGCTTCAGCCTCCCAAGTAACTCGGACTACAGGTGCATGCCATCACGTCCAGCTAATTTTTGTATTTTTAGTAGAGACGGGGTTTCACCATGTTGGCCAGGATGGTCTCAATCTCTTGACCTAGTGGTCTGCCTGCCTCAGCATCCTGAAGTGCTGGGATTACAGGCATGAGCCACCATGCCTGGCCTGTAAGGAGAGATTTTATAGACTGATTCCACTCATGAACATAGAAACAAAATTCTTAAAGTATTAGCAAACCTCATAGAGCAATTACTATAAATAGATAATGACCAACATGGATTAATCCCTGGAAAGCAAGTTCGATAAATATTTACTGAATGCTGCTGTGAGCTAATATTGTCCTAAGTCCCAGGAAATACTGCAGTGAACAAAATGAATACCTTTGCCTACATGGAGCTAAGGCAGACCATGAACCAATAAATATAATCCATAATCCGGCACCACAGGATAAATGCTCTGGAGAATAATGAAGCAGGGAAGATGGGGAAAATTGGCCCTAGACAATCCTGTAAAGGAAGAATTGGCCCCAGACGACCCCACTGAGAGAGTAGCATCTGATCAAACATCTTAAGGGTGTGAGGAAGAGAGCTGTGTGGATAGAAGGAGAAAGAGCCTTCCAGGCAGAGGAGTTGGTGTGCTTGAGCAGTAGCAAGAAGGCAGTCCATTTGAAACTGATTAAGTAGACACGAGACATCCAGGAAAGGATCTGGGAGTGATAAAGGACAGGTCACATAGGACCCTGCAGGCCAATGCAAAGAGTGAGTGTATCAGTCGGGAAGCCACTGGAGAGTTGAAATTTTAAAAAGACATCATGCAACTTGGTTTAAAAAAGATCACCCTGCTGCTGTATTGAGAATAGTCTGGATGGAAGCAGAGAGAAAAATAAGGAGGTGAGTACCATTATACAAGGGGAAGGGGACAGTGACTTGTGAGGAAGGATTCAATGGCACAAGAGCTGTGATGAGATCATCCTCCAGATACATTCAGATGACATTGACAGGAGTTACCAATGGAACTGTCCTGGAATCAAGGAAAGGCCAGGGAGAGGTCCAAGGCTGGCCCTGGGCAACTAAAATGATAGAGTTGACATTTCTGGAGATGCTGAGCCTGTGGGGGAACAAGTGTGAGGAGAAAATGAAGCTCAGTTTTGGAAGTGCTGGGTTTGAAGTGCTTGTCAGACATCTGGAGAAGGATGTAAGAAGACGGCTGGACGGAGTAGTCTGGAAGTGGGGCCAGAGGTCTGGTAAATATTTGTGAGAGTTCAGTGTATGAATGGCAATTAAAACTAGAGCTTGGGTCTAACATTTATTCCCAAATCTGACCAAGGTTGAACCAACATAGGAAGCCACAAACCAGTCTCACTTCGGTTGCAGATGCAAAAATCCCAAATAAAACAAAATCAAACAGAATCTAATAGCATATTTTAAAAAATCATCACAGCAAACAATGATATAGTCTACATATGTGATTGGTTCACTATCGGGAAAACATTTATATATCCCATCATACTATCAAAGCCAAGAAAAAAAAAGTCAGTAAATATCTTCACAGTGCAGAAAGACATTTGACGAAATTTGAAACTCATTTATTAAAAAAATTAAATAAATCTTAAAATTCTAGTAAAAATTCTAAAAAAATACATGTACAAAGGTCTTTGTTGTAGCATCTTCTTTTTAAAAAGACATAAATATCCATCAGCACTTTGTTGATTGAATAAACTTTATTTTTTTTTAAATTATATTTCCAGTTCTGGGGTACCTGTGCAGAATGTGCAGGTTTGTTACATAGGTATACATGGGCCATGGTGTGTAGGGTCCAGCCCTATAGGGTTCTGTGAGCCCCTCCCAGCTGGTGCGGGGAGAGAAATTGTAGAAATAAAAGACATAAGACACGAAGATCGAGAAAAGAGTTTGGGCCCGGGGGTCCACTGCTACCCAAATTGCGGAGACCAGCAGTGACCCTGAATGCCTGGACACTCTCACTTTTATTGAGTTGCAAATCTAGGGGCAGGGTAGATAGGGCATGGTCTTGGTGGTCAGAGACTGGAGGCAGGGTAGATAGGGTGTGGTAGTGATAGGGTTAAGTACATCAAGCATCATTCAGGTGGGCCTCAGGAATTTCTGGCACCCAGAATGATGTAAGGAGCATAATGCATCAGCACATTTCCCATACTTATCAAGAAAGAACAAAAACATTAAGATTTATATTACTATTACTAATTATCTTTTCTAAGACAAAAGGAACCAGGTGCAGATCAGAACATGAGTCGACATGGAACGCGACCCCTGAAGCACAGCATCACATAGAGACAGTTGAGCCCCCGGATGTCCGTGGGCCTACCTGACAGCCGTCAGTCCTACCACAAGAGCTTGGAGAGGCAGAGTTTTCTCCTAACTCCCCCAGGAAGGAGACATCTCAGCTATTTTGGACGTCTCCTTCCCTAGCTGGCTAAACAGCGGGCGCTTTCCCAGGGCTGGCACTGCCACACAGCCAAGGTGCCCTCCAGCAGCCCTTATTCCGGAGTGACAGAGGGCTTAAAGCGTCTTGCCTTAGTGTCATTTATTTCACAGTGTCACCCCAGGTTCACACTTCCAACCTGAGAGGCATTAGTAAAAGAATTAAGATCACCTATGAATAACTAAGATTACCTATGAATAGCTAATAACTACTGTGACTATATTTCTGGTTACTATCTTCTTCATTATTTATATGGAAATGGACTGAGGCTTTTGGATCCTTCCTCCTCACTTATAGGATCTTTTCCCTGCAATGGTGGTTTGCTGCATCCATCACCCCATTATCTACATTAGGTATTTCTCCTAATGCTATTTCTCCCCAATCTCCCCACTCCATGCTATCCCTCCCCTATCTGCCCACCCGCCAACAGGCCCTGGTGTGTGATGTTCCCCTCCCTGTGTCCATGTGTTCTCATTGTTCAACACTCACTTATGAGTGAGAACACGCGGTGTTTGGTTTTCTGTTCTTGTGCCAGTTTGGTGAGAATGGATATATTTCACACATACCCTGCATTCAGATGGCACTGACAGGAGTTAAAAAAATACGAGACTATCCCTATGTACTGCTACAGAGCAAATGTCAGGGCATATGTTGACAGAAAAAGAAAATTTAAAAAATTATGTGTGTAGTATGCTACTGTTTCTCAAAGAAATAGGAGTATATAAATATATGCATATATTTTCCCATACTAAAATTAGAAGAATTTTGTTTTGTTTTGTTCTGAGATGGACTTCCGCTCTGTCACCCAGGCTGGAGTATGGTGCTGTGATCTTGGCTTACTGCAACCTCTGCCTTCCAGTTTCAATCAATTCTCCTGCCTCAGCCTTTTGAGTAGCTGGGACTACAGGCATGTGCCACAATACCCCAGCTAATTTTTGTATTTTTTGTAGAAACAGGGTTTCACCATGTTGGCCAGGCTGGTCTCGAACTCCTGACATCAAGTGATTAACCCGCCTCAGCCTCCCAAAGTGCTGGGATTATAGGTGTGAGCCACCGTACCCAGCCAAGAATTTTTAAAACTCAAAAAAAATCACAACTCACTGTGAGGGAGAGAGGAAGCAAGGTACAGGAGCCAAAGTTAGAATCTACCTGCCTGAAAGTCTGGTTTTCACCATGGCACGTGTATATCTATGTAACAAACCTGCACGTTCTGCACACGTATCCCAGATCTTAAAGTAAAAGAAAAAAAGAGAGAAAATCTCTGGTTTTATAAATTTGCCTCCGACACCATGTAAACATTTTGCATAATTACAAAACGAAATTATATCTGAAAAACAAAAACTCTGAAAAGTGAAAGCAAAATAAAACAACTGTGCTTTACTCTGTATTGCACTGGTGACCTAACCGTGCTTGGAGAAACTATTTCAAAACAGTAAGTTAACTTTCGTGGAATAAACTCTAAGGATAAAAATATACAAACAAAAATCTTAAACAGGTTTTAGGAAACATATTGTTTGTGGTAGTGTTGCCATTGCCTGAAGACTTGTGTTCACTATACACAGTGCGATGAAGCAAATGAATAATCATCTTAGTTCACTGGAATTCAGGATTTCTGTCTTGAGTCCAAGAATATATTCATGTAATATTGATGAATTTTAGCAAAAGTCTAGAGCCCTCAATTTGAATTGGTAGAATTTACCAGTTAACCCATCTGGGCCTGGTGCTTTCTGTTGTGAAATAATATTATTAATTATTGATTTTATTTCTTTAATAGATATAGGTCCATTCAGATTGTCTATTCCTTCTTGTATGAATTTTGGCAGATTGTGTCTTTCAAGGAATTGGTCCATTTTATCTAGATTATCACATTTGTGGGTACAGATTTATTTATGGTATTTCTTGATTCTACTTTTAATGTCTATGGGATCTGAGATAGTGCCCCTTGTTTTATTCTGATATTAATAATTTGTGTTCTCTCTCTCTCTCTTTTTTTAGTTAACCTGACAAGGGGTTTATTAATTTTATTGATATTTTCAAATAACCAGCTTTTGATTTTGTTGCTTTTCTCGATGGATTTCCTGTTTTCAATTTAATGGATTTCTGCTCTTATTTTTATTATTTCTTTTATTTTGCTTACCTTCAATTTGATTTGTTCTTGTTTTACTAGTTTCCCAAGGTGGAAGCTTTAGTTTGGCTCTTCCTTCTTTTCTTTCTTTCTTTTTTTCATCTATCTTTATTTGCTCATTTATTTAATCCTCCTCATGTGTTATATAAACTTAGGTACGCAACTTCTATTACATAGAGAATTAGTAAAGGCACAATGTTTACTTACACAATTACATGTAGTTAATTAGCACTTTTGTAACTCAGAGACATGAATGCCAACAATTTTAGAGCAGAGCTCCTTTACATGTTCATAAGGTTTTCACTGCTGTGTGACTATGCATGCGAGCATTTCAAAGGAGGCCTCCCAACCAGTGGCATCAGAACCAGTGGCATCAGGGGAAGTATAAACAAGGAAAATTACAGATTATTGTGCCCATGCCCCAGAAATTTTGATTAATTTGAGATAGAGCTTACAAATCTTTACTTTTCCAAAGCTCCCTGGGTGATCAATATGTATAATTAGGCTCTGAACCACTGACGCAGAGCACCACCATTTCTTGATTGGAATGGATGCTTGAGAACAGTAAAACAACGAAGTTAAAACATGCTGACTTTTTTTGGACCCTGAAATTACCGATTTGGTGATAGGTGTTAAAGTTGACAATAAAAACCATTTGTCCGGTGTGGTCACGGCTTGAGAGAGCCATGCGCTTTCCCCAGGTCATGGGTGGCCCTGTTCTGCAGCAGGTTCATCATCTTGTCGCTTGTTCTCACCGCCTTGTTCCGCATGGCTCTAACCACGGTCACCACAGGCACAGAATGCTCCTAGCCCAAGAATCTCATAAGGAGCCAACGAACTTTCTAAGCAAACATTCCTTACCTGGGCGAGATTCTTGCCTATCACACAACAGAACTCCAGGCCTAAACACAGAATACCGATCAAATTTTAATTCTTCAGACCTGGCTTCCACTTCTCCCTTCACTTGCAGATATTAAAAAACTGCTTGACTTTTCAGCTCCTTTAGAGGATACCGAGTTGAAATGTTTGCACCCCCCAGCTTTTGCCAGCTCTGCAGACTTCAGCACATAATCTCGGTCAATACAAACAAATCCCTCCGCCCCGGCTTTCGCTCTGGTGGTAACCAGGCAACAGAATCCAACATCATGACCTTGAAAGCAGAAGCCTAATTATCCAACCTTTCAAAGTCCACCACTCATTGATTCACATTTTTATAAACTTCCTTGTTAAAGGTGAGCTTCCTCCGGCCAATGAGAGTGACTTTGGAAAACAAGCCTGCTCCAGGATTTCCTTTAAGAGCACTCTGCCAGTGGTTTCTCCACTGGCACCCAAATAAAAGACGGATTTTTTCTGCATCCTGAAGTCTTCCTGAAGCTTGGACGGTGCCTCTGTTTCCGCCATGCTTCCCTGGTGGGCCCAGCGGGGCGGAGTGGTGGGTTGCAGGTGGCACAGCCAGCGCCTCCCTGGCTTAGTCTTCCATTTCCTTCTTTTCTAATATATTCATTGAGTACTATAAATTTCTCTCTCTAGCACTGCTTTTACTGCATTCCATAGATTTTGATAAGTTTTATCTTCATTTTCATTTACTTCAAAATATTTAAAAATTTCTGTTGGCATTTCTTCTTTGATCCATGTGTTATTTAGAAACGTGTTGTTTAGTCTGCAATTATTTGAGGGGGATTTTCCAGCTGTCTTTCCTGAATTTTAGTTTAATTCCATTGTGATCTGAGAGTGCACATTGCATAATTTCCATTCTTTTAAATTTGTTAAGGTGTGTTTTATGGCCCAGAGTATGATCTATTCTTGGGAATGATGTTCCTTGTGAGCATAAGAAGAATGTGTATTCTGCTGTTATTGGATGAATTGGTCTACAGATATTCATTACATCCAGTTGATTAACAGTGTTGTTGAATTCAACTCTGTCCTCATTGTAATTTGCCTGCTGTATCTGTCCATTTCTGATACAGGGGTGTTGAAGTCTCCAACTGTAATAGTGGATTAATCTGTTTCTTCTTGCAGTTCTCAGTTTTTTGCCTCACATATTATTTTGATGGTCTATTGCTAGGCACATACACTTTAAGGATTGTTATATCTTCCTGAAGATTTGACCCCTTTATTATCATCTAATGCCCTTAAATAAGGGCACTTTCCTTGCTGTGAAGTCTGCTCTATTTAAAATTAATAGAGCACCTCCAGCTTGATCAGTATTACTACGGTAATCTCTTTTCATTCATTTGCTTTTCATCTATATGTGTTCTTATATTTAAAGTGGGTTCCTGTACACAGCATGTAGTTGGGTCTGTTCTCTGATTCACTCTGACAATCTCTATCTTTTCTTTGATGCCTTTAGACCATATTTTGGCTGAGCGTGGTGGCTCATGCCTATAATCCCAGCAGTCTGGGAGGCTGAGGTGGGCAGATCAATTGAGGTCAGGAGTTCAAGAGCGGCCTGGCCAACATGGCAAAACCCTGTCTACTAAAAATACAGAAATTAACTGGGGGGTTGTGGTGGGGTCGGGGGGTGTGGTGTGGTGGGGTCGGGGGGGTTGCCTGTAATCCCAGGAGACTGAGGCAGGAGAATCACTTCAACCCAGGAGGCTAAGTTTCCAGTGAGATGAAATGACATCACTGCACTCCAGCCTGGGTGACAGAGTGAGACTCCATAAAAAAAAAAATGCTAAAAAGAATAATGATATCTGCCATATTTTTCTATTCATTGCCTTTGTGGCTTTAATTGGGCATTTTATATGATTCCATTTTCTTTCCTCTCTTAGCATATCAGTTGTACTATTTTTTTTTAACTCTTTTTATTGGCTGACCTAGATTTTACAATATATATTTACAACTAAGCAAGATCACTTTCAAACAGCACTGTACCGCTTCATGGGTAGCACATGTACCTTATAATAACAAAATAATTCTAATTCCTCCTTCCTGTTCATTGTATCATTTCTGTCATTTATTTTGCTTATATATTATATACATCTATATATTCAAATACATTTTTGCTATTATTTTGAATAAACTGCTATCTGATGGATTGAGAATAAGAAAAATAACATTTTAATTTTATTTTCACTTATTCTTTCTTTGCTGCTCTTCTTTAAGTATATCTGAGTTTCCAACCTATATTATTGTCCTTTTTCCTAAGGATCTTCTTTTTTTTATTTTTATTTTTTATTTTTTTGAGACGGAGTTTCGCTCTTGTTGCCCAGGCTGGAGTGCAATGGCACGATCTCCACTTACCGCAACCTCCGCCTCCTGGGTTCAGGCAATTCTCCTGCCTCAGCCTCCTGAGTAGCTGGGACTACAGGCACGCGCCACCATGCCCAGCTAATTTTTTGTATTTTTTTTAGTAGAGACGGGGTTTCACCATGTTGACCAGGAATCCCAGCACTTTGGGAGGTCGAGGCGGGTGGATCTTCTTTTAATATTTCTTGCAAAGCAGGCCTACTGGTAACAAATTTCCTAAATTTGTGTTTCACTAAGAAAGTGTTTATTTCTCTTCCACTTTTGAAGGATAATTTCACAGGGTACGTAATTCTAGGATGGTGGGGGTTTTTTCTCTCTCAATATTGAATATTTAACTCACTGTTTTCTTGCTTGCGTGGTTTCTGAGGAGAACTAGTTAAAGTTTCAAGAGAGCATTGAGTCTATTTCGGAGCAAATCCAACGTGAATGAGTCCAACCTAAAGCAGCTGTTAGGTTCATGGGAAAAATCTTACTGCCTTTTCTTCTCTAGGCACAGATGTGTTGGTCAGCTTTCATTTATGTCTCCTTTACTCCAATAGTGATGGAGTCAAAGCAGTAGCCTTGTTGATTCAGCAGACATTTGCTGATTTCTTGCTGCATGTCTTTGCTGGGAAAGGCACGGGAAGGCATGAGGCCCAGGTCCATCTGCATATAAACTCAGCAGAGTATGGGGGAAGAGGGGAAGAGCCACAGGGGAAAAAGCTGTGCCAAGTTAGGTAATCACTCACTGATTCATTCACTCCTTTAACTAACATTCATTGAGCCATTTTTATGTGTCAATCTCATGCTGGACTCTGGAGACAATATGATAAATAGGGGATTGCTCATGGCTTCAAAGATTCACAATTAATTGAGACATACACTTAAGAAGAAAAGTTGCAACACGACGTGGTAAATCCAGTGATAAAATTATCCAAAGAATATTATAGAAACAGAATAACATCTACTCTAATGGAGGAAGGAAAAGAGCTGAGAGTAGAGATTTGAGGAAGGTTCTGGGTTGAACAATAGACAACTAATACAAATTAAACAGGTGAAGAAGACAGAAACAGCATTCTAGACAGAGGACAGAAGAGACAATGTGAAAAAGACACTGAGACAAATGAACAAAAACAGAAAAAACAACCTCATTTGATCAAATGATGGGCATGGGATAGATCAGGGAAGGCTTTCTGGAAGAAAGTTGGGAAGGCAGTGGGGACACCATCCAAAGAGCTGATGCTGAAGAGTGGTATAATCTGATTTGAATTTCCCAGTTAACATTATGGAGGCCATGTGTAGAATAGTCTGAAAGAGATCAGAATGAAGGCTGAGAAGAATAAGTTAGAGATAAGATGGAGAACTTATTTCTGGATATGTGGCACTTGAGGGGCCTGAGAAACACCACTTGGGAGGTGAGCAAGAAGGCAAGAATTGAGTCATGCCTGAGTATGAGCACATGGAGATTCTAAACTGGATTGCTGGTGGGCAGTGGGAGAGCACTGCAGGGAAAACTCTCACTGAGGTGGGTTACGTTTAAGGCTCTAGAACCCAAGACTGGGAGACTAAGGGGGATGAAGAGATGTGGTACCTGGGATGACACATGGTCGCCTTGGCCCTGCATGCTTTCCTTGTGGTTGACAAGTCTAGCAGAAAGCAGTTCCAACATGTTACAGTTCAGATTTTCATTTTCTCCCAGAAGAGCTTGGTTAAGCAAGAGCAGCACATGTCTGAGCTAGGTATAAATCAGATGCAAGGTGGTTGACAAGGGATTTTGGTCCAAATAATAGGTCAGACCCTTTCAGGCTCCATAAAAAGAGTCATAAAGATCAGTATCTACAAAAATCTGAATTCCATTTTCCACGAAAGGAAACGTGAGATCCCTTGGGGGCCCTGTCAGCTTCATTTTATTGGTGGACAGATGGGGAGGGAAGGGGATCATATCTCACTCCTTCAATAGATTATAGAATCCAAGAATCATGGAATCGCATGGCTAAAGGGGATGTTGGAGGTTGATTTACCTGACCTCCCTTCAGAAACTGGAAATAAATCTTCACTAGCAACACTACAAGAAGGAATTCCTTCAGTGTCCCTAGTAGGAGTCAGGGCCAGCTAATGTTCTGGGACCACTTTGGAGACATAGAGGAAATGAAAAGTCCCTCAGAGAGGCAATGAAAAATACTGTGTTTAATGATAGCAATGAGGAAAAAATGATCTTGGCAATAAGGCTGCTCCATTGTAAGCTGGGTTACATATGGATTTAGACCAAAAAAACCAAACCAAACAAAACAACAACAACAAAAACAAAACAGCTCTGGATTAAGAAGTATCTAGTCTAAAACAGAAAAACAAGAATTGGAAGATGGTTTTCATGATACTCCATCCTTTCTACCTGTATTTGCAACAGTAAGCAAATACAAATAATGTATCTCATATTAACAAGAACCCACTAAACACTTGAACATTTAATCCTCTATAAATCATCATGAAACACAATTTGTGTCTAATAAAGCTAAGACTCAAAAGAGGTAAGTGATACGACCAGATTCACAGTCCATAGGCAGAAGGTTCTGGAAACCAAACCCAGTGTTACTTTTGGCATAATTTCTTTCAGAAGATGAGTCCCCTTTTCATTGAGAAATATTTTTAAAAATTATTTGTATTGTGGTAAAATATATGTAACATAAAATTTGCCATTTTAGTGTATAATTCAATGGCATTAATGACACTCACAGTGTTGTCCAACTATTCCCACAACCTATTTTCAAAATTTTTCATCAGCTCAAAACAGAAACTCTGTAATCATTAAGCAATGACTCCCCATCCCCGTCCCCTGATAACCTCTAACCTACTTTTTCCACTATGCATTTTCTTATTTGTCTAAAGGAACTATTATTGTTTGCACACTTGACCCTCCAAACTTCATGTTGAAATGTTACCCTCTAGGGTTTGGAGGTGGGGCCTAATGGGAGATGTTTGAGTCATGGCTGCAGATCCCTCATGAATGGCTTGGTGCTGTCCTTGAGATTATGAGTGGGTTCTTGCTGTAATGGTTCCTGTGAGAGCTGGTTGTTAGAAAGAGCCTGGAACCTCCCCGACCCTCCATATGATCTCTCTATGCCAGCACCTCTTTCCCTTTCATCATGAATGTAAGCTTTCTGAGGCCCTCACCAGATGGAGATGCTGGTGCCATGCTTCTTGCAGAACTCTGCAGAACTCTGAGCCAAATAGATCTCTTCTTTATAAAGTACTGAGCAGTCCCAAGTATTCCTTTATGACAACACAGATGGACTGACAGGAACCATATACTGTTTGTTCTTTCATGTCAGGCTTATTTCAGTTAGCACGATGTTTCAAAGTTCATCCATGGTTTAGCATGCATAAGAACTTCATTCAGTTTTTATGGCTAAATAATATTCCAGTGAATGTATTTACCATTTTATACTCATCTGATGGACACTTAAGTTGCTTTCACATTTTACATATTGTGTATAATGTTGCAATAAACATTGGGATAGAAGCATTGGGATATAGGCATATATCTAGCGATGAAATTGCTCAGTCATGAGGACATTATATGTTTAACTTTTTGAGGAACCTGACAACTGTTTCCCGTAGTGGCTGCACCATGTTACAGTCCAGCCAGCAGTGTATGGGGGTTCCAGTTTCTCCACATCTACTTGTAATTTTCTGGTTTTTTTTTTTTTTTTTTTTTTTTTTTTTTTTTTTTTTTAATAGTCGTATTAGTAGGTGTGATGTAGCTCTCATTATGTTTTTGTTCTGCATTTCCCTAATAACTAATGATATGGAGAATCTTTTAAAAATGTGTTTATTGATCATGTATGCATCATCTTTGGAGAAATACCTATTCAAGTCATTTATCCATTTTTTTAATCTGGTTGTTTATTTGTTGTTGAGTTATAGGAGTTTTTAAGCTATTCTGTGCATTCACTACTTATTAGATATATGACTGCAATCGATTATTTTCTCCCATTCTGTAGGATGCCTTTTTACTCTGTTGAGAGTATCATTTGATGCACAAAGGTTTTTAATTTTAAGGAAGCACACTTTAGCTATTTTTTCTTTTATTGACTGGACTTTTGGAGTGATATTCAAGAAATAATTGCCAAATCCAATATCATGAGGCCTCTCCCTTAGTTTTCTTCTTAGAGTATTGTAGTTTTAGCTCTTCCATTTGGGTATTTGATCCATTTTGATCATTTGGTATAAAGTAAGAATTCAACTTTATCTTTTCATATGTGTATATTTGGTTTTCCCAGCACCATCATTTGTTGAAAGAATGCCTTTTCCCCACTGCATAGCCTTGGTAACTTTGTTGGAAATAATTTGATCATATATGCAAGGGCGTTTTAGAGGTCTGTCTATTCCATCTGATTGGTCACTATGTTAGCCTTTATACCAGTCAAACACTGTTTTTATTACTATAGTTTTGTAGCACTTTTGAAATCACTAGGTGTAAGAGTTCCAACTTTATTCTTATTTTTCAAGATTGACTATTCTGTGTTTCATGAAATTCTATATGAATTTCAGGATGGATTTTTCTATTTAAGCAAAAAAAAAAAATCACTGGGATTTTGATAGGGGTTGCACAGAATCTGTACATCACCTTGAGTAATATTGAGATCTTAGCAATTTAAATTTTCCTATCCATGAACACGGTGTCTTTCTATTAATTTGTATCTTTAATTTCTTTCAGCATATTTTATAGTTTTCAGTGTACAAGTCTTTTACCTCCTTGGTTAAATTTATTCCTAAGTGTTTTATTCTTTTTGATCCTATTGCAAATGAAATTGTTTCCTTAATTTCTTTTAAAGATCATCAATTGTTAGTATATTAAAACACAACTGATATTTTGGGGCGTGTGCTGATTTTGAATCCTGCAACTTTGCTTAATTCAATTAATTCTGTTTTGAGAAAAAAATGTAGGGTTTTCTACATATAAGATAATGTCAACTGTGAACACAAACAATTTTGCTTCTTTCCAATTTGTACACCTTTTATATCTTTTTAAACATGTTTATGTGTGAAGGTGTGTATGTATGTATTTAATTTATCTCAGTCTATATCCCAGGCTGGAGATCTTGGCTCACTGCAATCTCTGCCCCCCAGGTTCAAGCGATTCTCCTGCTTCAACCTCCTGAGTACTTGGGATTACAGATGTGCACCACCAATGCCCAGCTAATTTTTGTATATTTAGTAGAGATGGGGTTTCACCATGAGGACCAGGCTAGTCTCAAACTCCCGACCTAAGTGATCCACCTGCCTCAGTGTCCCAAAACACTGGGATTATAGGCATGAGCCACTGTGCCCAGGCAGTATGCTTTTTATGTCTTTTTCATGACTAATTGCTCTGGCTAGGACTTTCAGTACTATGGTGAAAGTGAGCATCCTTGTCCTGTTCCTAATTTTAGAGAAAAAGCTTTCAGTCTTTCACAATTTAAAATGACATTGACTGTATTTTTCATATGTGGCTCTTAACGTGTTGAGATAACTTCCTCCTATTCAAAATTTGTTGTGTTTTTATTAAGAAAGAATGTTAAATTCTGTTACATCCATTTTTTCCTCACATCAATTGAAAAGTTTGTGTGGGATTTTCCCCTTCATTCTTTCATAGTGATTTATTTTCATGGGTTGAACAATCTTGGCGTTATAGAAATAAATCCTATTTGGCCATGGTGTACCATTCTTTTAAAATGTTGTTGGATTTGGTTTACTAGTATTTTCTTGAGGGTTTCTGCATCTATATTCATAAAGGGTATTGATCTTTACTCTTTTATGGTGTTGTGTAATCAGGGTAAAGCTGGCTTTATATATTAAGAAGTATTCCTCTTCTAGTTTTCGAATATGATGAGAAACATTGATTTTCATTCTTCTTTAAATAGTTATCAGAATTCACTAATCGAGTCGGCTGGTCTTGGACTTTTTTTTTTTGAGACCCAGTCTTGCACCGTAGCTCAGGCTGGAGTACAGTGGCAAAATCTTGGCTCACTGCGGCTTCCATCTCCCAGGTTGAAGTGATTCTTGTGCCTCAGCCTCCTGAGTAGCTGGAATTACAGGCATGTACCACCACATCCGTCTAATTTTTGTATTTTTAGTAGAGGTGGGGTTTTGCCATGTTGTCCAGGCTGGTCTTAAACTCGACTTCAAGAGATCAACACACCTCTACCTCTCAAAGTGCTGGGATTACAGGTATGAGCCACCATGCCTGACCTTTTTTGGTCGAAGGTTTTGCTAACTAATTCAATCTCTCTAATTTATTCTCTGTATTTTCCTATTCTTTATTTTATTTATCTCCACACTAATCTTTATTATTACATTTCTTCTCCTAAGACTTGAATTTCGTTTTCTCTCCTTTTTCCTTGTTCCTCAAAGTATAAAGTTAGGTTATTGAACTGAAATCTGTTTAAATGTAGGCACTTATGGTTTTAGATTTCCCTCTGAGCATGGTGTTTATTGCATCCCATAACTTTTGGTATGTTGTGTTTTCATTTTCATTCATCTCTAACTATTTTCTAATTTCCCTTGTTGTATCTACTGTGACCCGTTAGTTCTTTAATAGAATACTGCTTAATTTCTTCATATTTGTGACTTCTTCAGTTTTCCTTCTGTTATTAATTTCTGGCTTATTCCACTGTGGCTAGAGAAAATACTTTGTATGATATCAATGTTTTAACTGTCTTAATCATTGTTTTGTGACCTACCATGTGACCTATCCTGGAGAATAGTCCATGTGTACTTGAGACACATGCATATTTTTCTGTTGTTGAGTAAGGTGCTCTCTATGTCTGTTAGGACTAATTGGTTTCTAATGTCATTCAGGTCTTCTGTATTATAACTGAACTTCCGTCTAGATGTTCTACTCATTATTGAAAGTGGGGTATTGAAATTCCCAACTTGTATTATAGAACTATTTCTCCTTTCAATTGTATCAATGTTACCTCTTTCTCTCTCTCTCTCTACACACACACACACGAAAAAAAAGCCCTTATATATACATAAGGGCTCTTGTTTGGTATATATATTCATATAATTTTTCATTCCTTTTGTGAACCAGTTGTTTTATCTCCTTTGTCTTTTATAAATCCAGACTGTCTGATATTAGTATAGGTTTCCAGCTCTCTTTTGGTTATTATTTGTGTGGAATATTCTTTCCCAGTTTTTCATTTTAACCTATTTGTGTTTTTAGTTCTAATGTGTTTTGTAAATAGCATATAGTAGCATCATTTTTTTACAAAATTCACTCTGCTAATATCCACCTTATGGTTGGAGAGTTTAATACATTTATCTTAACTAATAAGGAAGGATATCTGCTATTTGTTGTTTTCTGTATGTCTTATACATTTGTTCCATTATTCCATTTTTGCCTCATTTTAGGTTAAGTAAATTTTTAATTTTTCAATTTTAGTAAACCAATTTGATTTTCCTCTCCTTTTCTTTTGTGTATATTCTTGAGATATTTTATTTTTTGTTAGTATGGAAATTACATTTAGCATCCTTAATTTGTAACAATATACTTTGAATTGTTACCAACTTAACTTCAATTGCATACAAAAATTCTGTTCATCTACATCGCTGCCTTCTCCTTTTATGTTATTGTTGTCACAAATTACATCTTTATACACTGTGTAGCCATAACATAGATTCATATTTTACACTTTTGTATTTAAATCATGTAGTAAACACAAAGTGAAATTAACAGTCAAAAAATAATAATACTAGCATTCATATTTACCCATGCAGTTACCTTTACTGGAGATCTTTATTTATATATTTATTTTTTAGAGATCTGAAGTGATTTTACTTTTATTTCCTTAACTTTAAGCCAATCATGTTATTTCACAGTGATTCTGTGGTGGGGGCAGAAGGAAGGTGATCCTAACCATCATGGGCCAAGTTGGCCCATGTTGCAGGCAGGGCGAGCCTGCACTGGGGTGGCCGGAGGAGCCGGGACTGCCCTGCCAGAGGCAGGTGATATTCCCAGAGCAAAAGCTTGCATGTGATGTCCTCCGCAGCTTCCAGTTCGCGCAGCTCATCAAGCCTTTTCCCAGGGTGGCCAGTGAGTTGGCCGTCAGCTCGGCTGCTTTAGAGTCACCCTTGGCAGGGATGATGGCCACCTTTTTCTGCTGCTCAGCCTTTTCCACCACAAATCTAGCCCTCTCTGCTTCCTGCTGAGGCACCTGTTTGGCTTCCATCGCTTCTGTCAACTCCTTCCGGAAGGTCAGATGTGTCAAGGGCACATCGTCCAGGATGAGCCCAAAAGTGTCTGCTCACTCCCTAAGGTCGCCGCTCACCTGCCTGGAGACCAACTCTCTCTAGGTGATTAGTTCTCCAGCATCAAAGCCAGCCACCACTGACTTGAGGATCTCGGTCATGATGGACAGCAGCACACGCTCATCATGGTCCTCTGCCATGCTGGTGAAGATGCAAGGAAGCTGGCTAGCGAAGGGCGGGAAGAGGATATGCAGTGTGATGCTGACTTTCTGTAAATCTTTGCTACCAGTGATGACTGGCACATTACACGGTCAAGAAGGGCAGTCAAATATAATTGGTTTCTGTACCCATGGGATGAGGAAGTGAGTCCCTTCCCCTATCACAATGTCCTGTACTCCATGGAATCAGTCAGAGATGACAGCTCTGTGTACAGCATCCACATTATATAAGGCAGAGTTCACCAGGCCTTCTGCAACAGCTAAGGTCAGGCCAAACTTGCCAGTGGACTCAAACACTTTGGCAGCCATGTTTCCTTCTGCTGGGCCCTCTCACACCTGCCTCCACTCTGACCTCCATGTGAATTCTCCAGCCACACACACCAGATCTTTATTTCTTCATACAGCTTTGATTAATTATCTAGTGTCCTTTCAATTCAACCTGCAGAAACCTCATTAGTGTTTCTTGTGGGAAAGGTCTAGTGGTAACAGATACTCTCACCTTTTGTTTATCTTGGAACATCCTAAATTCTCCCTCATTTTTGCAGGATAATTTGATCAGATATAAAATTCTTCCACAATTTTATTCATATGATGGTTAACAGCAGTTAAAACTAATCAATGGTGATTGAAGTCAAAATGGGTGTTATCTCTGAAGGAAGGAGTACAAGGGCTGGGAAATGCACAATGAAAAGTTTGAAGATAAATGTTCTATATCTTCATCTGGGAAGTGGTTTTATACATATATAATATATACAATTTATTATATATTTGTATATAATATAAATTATTATATATATACTGTATATACTATAAATATATAAATATGTTTATATACTTATATTTATTTATGTTATATATTTATATAAATATTATGTATATATTAAATAAATATAAATATATATTTATATTTTGCACATATATACATACATTTATTGAGGTGTACCTTTAGGATCATTTCCCTTTGCTCACTGAAATAAATGTATGTTAGACCTCACCTAAGAAGAAGGAACAGAAACAAGCAAATGCATGAATGTGACCAAAGTGCTTACATGTATTTCTAATCTTCCATTGCCAGAAACTTAGGTTGTAGCCAATTTTTCACTCTAACAAAAATATTCTTAGAAGGAAAATGGTGCCACATTTATTAATCTTACAAAATAAGAGTAAACAATTGTCCATTTAGTAATGATAAAGATAGCAAAGTAATGATAAAGAAAGGGAGTTAGTCTGCTTAATAGGGGTTGCCTCCATCCCCTCTGAAACTCACTTCCGCCAACTCCCAAAGAGAGCTTTAAATTTCCAAATCCAAATACATAGGAATGAGAAGGCTGAACAAATTTGTTGCCAGTTTCTGAGATAAAAGGAACAAGTCACTTCTCATCTGCCCACATTTCTAATGTCCAGTCCTCCCTTCTAGGATACAGTCTGAAGGCATCCCTCTTTATTGCACAGAGGAGAAAGCCCAGCTAGGTAACTGAGTGTATGACTCAGTCCGATGAAGGTAAGGCTGACAAGGCAGAACCAGTCCACTGTCACCAAGTCACAGATGGCCAGCACTGAAGGAAAGAGCCTCTCGTTATGAGGTGTGCGGAGACAAGCCAGTATCCCAGCACATCCATCCTGCAGTACATGTGCACATCTGGCACCAATTCCCCCACTGCCCTTTCTAGGGAGGGCTGTATGTGTGCATGGGTGCGTGCGTGTGTGTGTGTGTGTGCGCGCGTGCGTGTGTGCATGTGTGCATGTGTGTATGTGTGTCTGTGCGTGTGTGTGTGTGTAAGAGCCATCTAAGCAGGTGAGCACTTCGAGCGAGCAAGGCACAAAGGACAGATGTCGCACTACTGTGATAAGTTAAAGAGGAGACTGCTGATAAATGTGCTTTCCCAGGGCCACCTCTGGAAGGAGGAGGTCACATCAAGACATTCCTCTTTGTCTCAAGAAAGTCAGGTTAAAAGAGTTTTGGGAGATGAACTTCTGATCCAAATTTGTGCAGACAGGTGACTCTGTTTTTAGTTAGTGCTCAATTCCTTCTTCCTGAGATTCTCCAATTTTGCCTCTTTCTCATGGTCCTTTTAAAGAACATGGTATCTATGTGCCATCTCTGATATGCACCAGCTTAGGCCTTATGCCCCAAGTACAGTGGGCTTTTGGCAGTCTCTGCAGTGCCTGGTATGGTCCTTATCTCCCTTGCTCCACCCTTCCCTCTACAGCACCCTTCTTCCCTTCTTTCCCTGCAGGTGCCCTAACTCTCTGACAGCCCACATGTCATTACCCAATTTCTCAGGTACCCTCTGCCTTCTTTTGGCTTTCTCAGGTCTTTCTTCTGTTTCTCGTGGTTCTCCAGGGTCTTTAGGCTCCATGGAGGAGGAGGACATTTTGCTTCCCTTGTCCAGGAAGTCCTGCACAGGAGGTGCAGGTACATCCTTGACTGTATATTGCCCTCTAGAATTTTCCAGACAGGTGTAGCTGTGCTATGGGACAGAGTTTGAGCATTTATGAGTCTCAGTTAAAACACAGCTAATCTCATCACAATATCACCTGACTCTTAACAGGAAAGACATCTGTTAGTGGGAGGTCACCTTTGATTGAGTGTAAAAGGAAGATGCAAGGGCAGGCTGGCATGGAGTGAAAGCCAGTAAAAACCACACTGTCCCAGGCTGTGTGCCATCCTTTGGCACTCAACGTGAGCTCTAGGCTCTTGCCTTTGAAGCTTCACACTCCTGTGGATAGGGGTCCCTACTAGACTAAAAGAATATTATCTGTGATTATTACATGAATAATAAGGAGCATTCCTAATGCTGAAAACACAGAAGTGAGTAGTTACCTGGCCATGCTACATTCATGTATTAGTGAACATTTCTACTCTGTTGGCCTCATTTTTGACATCTGAAAAATGATTAGAAGGATCCTAGAAGCTTATAAATGCTCCTTCAACATGTATCTTTCTATGAATCAGAGTCCTGGAATGCAAACATAAGCATTTAAAAAAAAATTTACTTTGAGTTCAGGGATACATGTGCAGAATGTGTAGGTTTGTTACATAGTATAATCTGTCATGGTTGTTTGCTGCATCTATCAACCCGTCATCTAGGTTTTAAGCCCCACATACATTAGATATTTGTCTCAATGCTCTCCCTCCCCTCACCCCACACCTCCTGGCAGACCCTGGTCTGTGTTGTTCCCCTCCATGCATCCATGTATTCTCATTGTCCAATTTCCACTTATGAGTAAGAAAACATGGTGTTTAGTTATCTGTTCCCATGTTAGTTTGCTGAGGATGATGGCTTCCAGCTTCATTCATGTTTCTGCAAAGCACATGTTCTCATTCTATATTCTGAGAATAGCTGCATAGTATTCCATAGTATATATGTGCCAGATTTTCTTTATCCAGTCTGTCATTGATGAGCATTTGAGTTGGTTCTATGTCGTTGCTATTGTAAATAGTGCTGCAGTAAACATAGGTGTGCCTGTATTTTTGTAGTATAATGATTTGTATTACTTTGGGTATATACCTAGTAATGGGATTGCAGGGTCAAATGATATTTCTGGTTCTACATCCTTGAGGAATTGTCATACTGTCTTCCATAACGGTCAAACTAATTTATATTTCCACCAACATTTAAAAGTGTTCCTATTTCACCACAGCCTCGCCAGCATCTATTTTTTTTCCTGTTTAATAATTGTCATTCTGACTTGTGTGAGATGGTTTTGATTTGCATTTCTCTAATGATCAGTGATGATTTTCATATGTCTGTTGGCCACATAAATGTCTTCTTATGTGAAGTGTCTATTCGTATCTTTGGCCCACTTTTTGATGTGTTTGTTTGTTTGTTTCTTATACATTTCTTCAAGTTCCTTGTGGATTCTGGATATTAGACCTTCTTTGTCAGATAGGTAGATTACAAAATTTTTTCTCCCATTCTCAGGTTGCCTGTTCACTATGATGCTAGTTTCTTTTGCCATGAACAAGCTCTTTAGTTTAATTAGATCTCTTTGTCAAGTCTGGCTTTTGTTGCAATTGCTTTTGGTGTTTTATTCATGAAGTCCTTGCCCATGTCTGTGTCCTGAATGGTATGGCCTAGGTTTTCTTCCAGAGTTTTCATGGTTTTGGGTTTTACATTTAAGTCTTTAATTCACCTTGAGTTACTTTTTGTATAAGGTGCAAGGAAGGGATCCAGTTTCAGTTTTCTGATTATGGTGAGGCAGTTTTCCCAGCATCATTAATTAAAGAGGGAATCTTTCCTCATTGCTTGCTTTTGTCAGATTTGTGAAAGATCAGATTGTTGTAGATGTGTGGTGTTATTTCTGAGGTCTCTGTTCTGTTTCATTGGTGTATGTATCTGTTTTGGTACAAATACCATACTGTATTTGTTACTGTAGCCTTGTTGTATAGTTTGAAGTCAAGTAGTGTGATGCCTTCAGCTTTGCTCTTTTTGCTTAGGATTGTCTTGTCTATACAGGCTATTTTTTGGTTCCATATGAAATTTAAAGTAGTTTCTTCTAATTCTGTGAAGAATGTCAATAGAAGTTTGATGGTAATAGCACTGAATCTATAAATTGCTTTGGGCAGTATGGCCATTTTCACAGTATTAATTCTTCCTATGAGCATGAAATGTTTTCCATTTGTTTGTGTCCTCTCTTATTTCCTTGAACAGTGGCTTGTAGTTCTCCTTGAACAGGACCTTCACATCCCTTGTAAACTGTATTCCTAGGTATTTTATTCTCTTTGTAGCAATTGTGAATAGGAGTTCATTCATTATTTGGCTCTCTGCTTGTACATGGGAATGCCTGTGATTTTTGCACATTGATTTTGTATACTGAGGCTTTGCTGAAGTTGCTTACCAGCTTAAGGAGATTTTGGGCTGAGACAGTGGGGTTTTTTAAATATAGAATCATCTGCCAACAGAGACAATTTGATTCTAGTGTGGTCTTTGGGTATACTCTAGGAGATCATCTCCTTCCTAAACATTTCAGGCTCCCCAGCCAGAGGCCTGAAGCTAGTCTCAGGGAAGCAGGTGGGTGTGCAGCAATACTGCCCTCTCTGTGGCTTTCAAAGACATCTAGAGCAACTTGGATCACTGTTGACTAGGTACAGGCTGTTTATTTTTATAATGTTAAATTGCTCTGTACAGGCCAGTAATGTTATCTGATAATTACTTGAAAATTCTATGATATAGCTGGGCTTTAACTTTTAACTTAGAGTAACGCACAAAATTAGCATATGATCCCACACTGCATGTGGTTAATTTTGTCAGCTTGGTAAGGTTGTGGTACCCAAGTATGTGACTAAACATCAGTCTGGATGTTACTGTGAAGATACCTTTTTAGATGAGAAATGACCTCACTCCCCTGCTGAATACCTCCTTCCATTGTACTCTTATGAATATGAAAACTTTTTACTGTGACTTCCAAATCCCACATTATCAAAGGCTTTTCATTTTCTGCTCTCTCTGGAAAATTCTACCAGATATTTGCAAGTTGGCTCCTTCTCTTTCTGCAATTTTAGCTTCACGTTCACTTCCTTAAGTCTTCCCTGACCACTGTTTCTAAAGTGACCATCACATCACTTACCTGAATTATAATTCTCTGCTTAGACTTCGCATTTGCTATTTTTCTGACTGATAGATTGCAGTGGTTCCCATACCCATTTTGCTCGTACTTCCATCTACAGAACTGCACTAGGGTGGATGCAGAGGAAGAGACTGAGGATTCACTCATCACAAAGACATCTGTGGGATACTGAGTGTGTTTCCAGTATCCTTTCAGAGTTTTCAAACAAGGCGGTGTCCAGCGTAGACAGGTTCTCTGCCCACCCATCCTGAATCCACAAGGCCATAGATGCAGAAGGAAAATTTAATGAAGTTCAGCACTGAGTCCTGACAAACACTGTGCAAGAAAGCTCGAACAGAAAGGAAGTTCCTTATTCTGGTTGAGAATACATCATACTTCTGGTATGCGACAAAAAGCTTCTGAGGTTGGGGATAAGACAAGGATTCTGGCTGTCACCATTTCTCTTGAACTTTACCATGGAATTTGGCACTATGGGGTGGCAAAGCAACACAGTAGCCATTCAAGAAAAAGCAAGGGGTGACTGGAAGGAGAGGCACCCCTGGAGTTCTGTTAAATCTGTTTCTTGATGTGCCTTTGAGTGTTCTCTTTGTGAAAATTATTTGAACTGCACTCCTATGATTTGTGCATATTTCCCTATGAAAATTATACCTCAATAAAATATTGACTTAAATAACGGAAGCAATCTGTATGTCCATCGTTGGGGGAATGGATAAACAAAAATACATCTCTAGTGTGACAATGTATCTAACAGGTTGAAAAGATAGAGTGATCTATATGTGTTAACTTGGTAAAAACCTTCAAGACATACAGTACATGAGAAAGGAGAGTTGTTTCATATTCTCATTTGTGGATTTGTGTGAATATTAAACATTTTTAAAAAGACTTAGAAAGGAGGTAGACTGTAGAAGACAAAATGAAAATTCTGTTTTGCTATATTACATTATTTGATTTGTTTGTAACAAAAATATATTCCTGCTTCACTTGTGTAAATGAGTACCAGTATTTTCTAGATGGATGCAGAGGAGACCCTGGCTAGTGGCATGGCGTGGCACAGGGTGGGGTTCCTGGGGGACAGAGCATGCCTTTGCCGGGGGTCCTGAAGGAGTTGGGAGAGAATGACCTGGAGGCATCGGGGCTCCAGAGCTAGTGCCGTCTTTCAGTAGCTGGGAGACTTCAGCTGGCCGCTGAGCCTCTGACTCGGTGCCCTTGAGTCAGAAAAGGAAGGTGGAAGTTAGCAATGGTCATGATGCTGCTGGGTTGTTTCTCTCCAAAGTGGGACTCTGTGTAAAATGTGTGTGGGAAAATCAGACCTTTCAGCTGAACCTTGACTTTCAGTCAACTGTTCGTTCTGTCCTAAAGTTGGAGAGAAAATGATCTTGAGGGGCACAGCTTTAAGAGGTGTTGGCAAGGTTTTTACTCTGCGTGTGATGGAGAGCTGGTTCCTGCACATCATTTCTGGGGCCAGGGTGCCCCCACTCCTAGATTCTCAATCTCCTGACAGCATTTCAACATACCGTTACTATTTGTCCTTTGGTTCCTGAATGGGGAGACAAAGTCTGAGATCGTTACTTTAACAGGGAGGAACCACAAACAAAGAGCAAGGCATAAATCCAGGTCTGAAAATAAACAGTATGCCCAGAGAGCTCCTCCGACTGCCTCCTGTGAGTGGTGTGACAGATCTCCCAGCTGCCTAGAGCCAACAGAACCCCTACCTGTCAGTCTCACTGATGGTTGGAGGCAGATCGTTTGCATCTCCCTGCAGCCTGGGCCCACTCAGCCGAGGTGAGAGCTCACCTTGCAATCTTGCTGGTGTTCACCTCATCTCTTTCCTCCCAGCTCCCTTGGCACACAGCTCCACCCCTGCTCCCTGCTGGCCGGGACTGCCTCAGCACTGGCCTTCTCCAGGCTGCGCGGGGCCCTGCGTGCGCCACCACACTCCTAACTGCAGCTGGGATTAACGTCATTTTGGGGAGCAGAACCCCACTGCACACATCAGCAAGGGCCATGAAGGGGCAGATTCCTCCTGCGAGCCACACATACTGCTGCTGTGTTCGGGCCGAGCCTCCTGGAAATCGTCAGAAGGGACTGCTGCCTCTTTCAGATGGGCCCTCTTCAATCCTTCATTAGGATTTTAATTGGCACCACCTTGGGGGCGCTGTGTGTTTACAAAATGACACACAAACTCAGACGTTCATTAGCGCTGTCAGTGCCTTTGGAATGACAAATAGTGGCAAGGCTCTGTCAAAATGTTTCTGGAGCTAATCCCAAATTAACTTTTCTTTACCTTGCCAAGAAGAAATACGAGAGCAATGAAGGTTTTATGATAGCCCATAATCTCACAATTAAACAAGTCACTGAAAAAATGGTACAATGTATTATGCTTTAATTGAGAGGCAGGAACCAAAATAAACACGAGGGTCCCCAGGTCCGTCTGGTGACAAGCCCTAATATGACTAAGCTGTAAAGGCAACCTCAGCCCGCCCCCGAGGCAAATGCGCGGTGCTGGGGGTGCCTCGGTGGAGGGAGCGCGCAGCACCACACCTGGGGGGCTGGCATCTGCTGGTTTGCTGTCTGATCAGTTGTAAATGGGCTGTCTCCAGGACTGTTTTCACACGTCCACTTCACTCCCACAGTTGCGCAGATTAAACCATTGGAATTCGACGAGTAATTGAGTTGAAGGTTCAACCTTACCTGCAAGTAAATAACTCAATTCCACCAGGAGAATCACTGCATGGTCTGCAGAAAATCTGAAAGGGAACAAAAGGCTTCGATAGCAGAATTGCCAAGGAAGGGGAGAGAAGGGCAGGGGCGGCAGGGCTGTCATTTGCCCTCTGGAGATAAACGTAAACTAGAGCACAGCTTCCCCTCCAGACCACCCAGTTTTATCTCTTTGGAAAAACATTAGCGCATTTGAAGTGTCTGAGTAGCTCGGGACGCCACTCAGGAGTTATTGAGAAGAGGCTGCCTGTCTTCATCTTCCATTAGCAGAAGGGCACACCAGGATAGTTGGGACACACCAAAGCATTGCCCAAAAAATCCAGATAGAGATTTTTAAATTGCATCGTAAGGGCAAATTACTCTTTTCTTTTTTCTTCTTTTTAAATTAAATTCAACTAAGGCTTTTGGTTACAGACACTTACAACCTGCCTATTCTGGACAGCTCCAAAGTTGAGTCAGTAAGAACTTTGGGATCGATGAACACAGTTCCCGTGTCTCTTTGCACACCTGAGCTTCCCTCCAGACAGGTCCAGGTGCTCCTCCATCCCCCATGGTCAGTGAGCCAGAGAAACGGCCCAGCACCACCCAGATCCTTTGACCTGTGGAAGTTCTCCATGCTGTATAGACCCCAGGCCACTTACCAGCCTGGATCCAGCATAAAATATGTACTTTTATATTTTATATTTTAACCAGCACACAAGTACGTACTTTTATAATCTGTGTTAATTTATAGATAAAACGTTAAGAGACATAGAGCTGATTAAAAGAGTTGACCATCTCCAGGCAGAAGTCTAGGATGGTTATATGGTCAAGGGGAACTTTTATTTCTCCTATGTTACAAAACTTACTCAAGTTAGACAGATTGCTGGTATCATTTTCCACATTCAAACCCGAAGCTCTCCCATGGCCCTCCATGTGTTTTGTAAGAAGATGATGAACTTTCTTTCCCTCCTTCACCCTCATTTTTCTGAGTGTTCTTGTATCAGGTGATTAGTTACCTGCGTATCTCCAGCTGTCAGACAGGGCTGTCTCTGATGAGCAAGCCTTAGCAGCAGCGCCAGAAAAATGTCTGTCCAGGGATTTGCAGACATCACAGAGCAGACCGAAGCTGCTCAGGAAGCCCAGTGGCTCTGCCACTAGTTCTGTGGAGCAGCCCCCACTGACATCTCTGCAGCTTCCACCCTCTGGACCTGGCAGCAGCCCTGTGAGATGGGTCTTCAGATGACAGGTTCTGATGCTCCAGCTGTTTGTCTTGGGGGCTGTTCTCCACGTGTGCTCTCACCCCAGAACCCTGTCCTCAAGTGAGCCCAGGGAGCATGGAGAGGCCACAGTGGTCCCAGTACCAGGACACCTCTCCTCACACCGAGTTGAAACACAGTGAGCCCTCACTGTAGAGCTGATTCTAGAATGCATGGCAGGTGGGGTGGGGCGCTCAGTGTAAGGAAGAGTCTGTGTAAAACTGTCCCTCCCCAGCCTTGCCATAGCAGGGGGCTGACCATGAATCTAAAGAGTCAAGGGACACCTCTCAGGCTACCTTAGACCAGCCTGCCAGTCCTGCGGAGCAGAGCAGCCCACGGGGATGGCACAGCTGGGTGGACACATGGGGATGGTCACTGTCCCCACCTTGTCCCTGTACCCTGGAAATGATACTGCTTTCCAGGCCCTGCCTGTCCCTGGTAACTCCAAGAGCTGACCAAGTGTCAGCCAGACAGCAGAGGAGAGGTTTGCAATCTCATCGTAGGATGGGGAAAAGATTTGGGTCTTTATCCTCTTAACCCAGCCTAGTCTGTTCAGGGAAGGTCAGTGGGGGGCCAGGCTGTGTGAACTAGGCTGTGACTGGGGACCCAGCTGTCCCCAGGTCCCCATGAGGCTTGGGGTCCGCTGACCAGGAAATGGAGACAGCCCTGCACTTGCCAGTGAGCTGTGGCCTCTTGGGCAGCTCATTGTGCAGAAGCACAGGGTTCTGGGGTGAGAAACACATGTGGAATAAGAAGGCCCTGGCTTAATCTCCAGGATCCCCACATGGGTGTAATTATTCCTTCCTGGAAAAAATGTGGTGGCAAGCAAGATCAGTTGTCCCCAACTTTCTGACACCAGGGACTAGTTTTGTGGAAGATAATTTTTCCATGGACGGGGGAACATGGGGCGGGGCCCCGGGCTTAGGGTCTGGGGATGAAACCATTCTGCCTTAGATCATCAGGTATTTGATTCTCATACGGAGCACACAACCTAGATCCCTCACACACGCAGTTCGCAATAGAGTTCGCTCTCCTGTGAGAAGCTGATGCTGCCGCTGATGTGACAGGAGGCAGAGCTCAGGCTGTGATGCTCCCTCACCTACGGCTCACCTCCTGCTGTGCAGCCCGGTTCCTAACCGGCCATGACCAGTACTGGTCCCCTGATGAAAAGCACATATCTGAGCAGTATTAGGTAAACCCTAAACACCAAAACATGTTAGAAACTAAGGAGAAGGCTGGGAAAAGGCACCTAGAGGAAGGAATAATCACGGTGTCTACAGGCGTGTGCTGCTGAGCCTCCTGGAGCTTTTAAACAGGGTTCTCAGATGTTAGTGTGCATCAACATCACCTAGAAGGTTCCTCAAAGGGCACAGGGGCGGGCCCCCTCCAGGAGCTCCTAATGAGCGTGGGAACTGAGAATGTGCATTCTAATAGGTTCTCCAGCACTGCTGGGGCTGCCCGTCCAAAGGCCTCACTTTGAGAACTGCATCCCTTGCCTCTCGGCCTGGGGAAATAAGTGAGATGACTCCTGGACTTCGGAGGATCTGGATTCAGGACCAACGACTGCTTGCAGTCAGGACCTATAGCCACCGCCTCCCTCCCTTGCCACAGACCCCGCCCTGCTGTGGACAAGCCTAGAGCCCGGTCTCGGCAGCCCTTTTGCTTGCTTCAGTTGCCCATCCACTGCTCCTCCGAACCGGTTCAGTGCTTCCCCAGCAACACCTACTTCTCCCCCATCCTCCCTCCACCTGCAGAGACTCTTACCTCCTGCTTGCCTGAGAAAACGCAGCCTCCAATTCACTCTCCAGAAAAGTAACTGCACAGAACACTCAGAGACACGTGCATGATCGATGCTTACAACACTGCAGAAAAAAACAGCTGGAAACATGCTATCTGTCCACTGAACACGGAGATGGCTGAATAGGCTCTGAATCGCACCTACTGCAGAATATAAAAATTAAAAAAGAAAACCATCACAAAAATAGGTACTTTTATAGTCTGTGTTAATTTATAGATAAAACATAAGAGATATGTAACAGACTAAAGGAGTTGACCATCTCCGGGAAGAAGTCTAGGATGGTGATATGGTGAAGAGCAGGCATCCCCAAACTTTTTACACAGGGGGCCAGTTCACTGTCCCTCAGACCATTGGAGGGCCGCCACATACTGTGCTCCTCTCACTGACCACCAATGAAAGAGGAGCCCCTTTCTGAAGTGCGGCGGGGGGCCGGATAAATGGCCTCAGGGGGCCACAGTTTGGGGATACCTGGTGAAGGAGAACTTTTATTTCTCCTATGTTATCTGCCTAACTTGAATAAGTTTTACGTATTTGTGTGTGTGTCTTTATGTGTGTGTGTGTGTATAAACACACACACATGTGCTAGTGTAAACAACGTACTGAGATGCCAGACATATAAAGTAGAGCACATACAATTATGTACAGCATATAATGCCTGATAATAAATGACTGTGCTACTGGCTTACGTATTTCCTATGCTATGAATTTTATTGTATTTTAGAGTGTGCTTCCTTGGTTTCAAAGTTTACTGCAAAACAGCCTCAGGCAGGTCCTTCCGGAGGGATTCTAGAAGAAGGCATTGTTACCATGGGAGATGCCAGCTCCATGAGTGTTATTTTCCCTGAAGAACTTCCAGTGGGACACGATGTGGAGGGGTACAGTAATATTGATGATCCTGACCATGTGTAGACCTAAGCTAATGTGTGTTCGTATCTTAGTTTTTACAAAAAGTTTAAAAATTAAAAAAAGGAATAGAAAAAAGTTTATAGAATAAGGATATAGGCAAAGGAAATACTTTTGTACAGTTATACAATGTGTTTGTGTTTTAAGCTAAGTGTTATGATAACAAAGTCAAAAAGGAAAAAATTTAGAAGTTTACAAAGTAAAAAAGTTATAGTAACTAAGGTTAATTTACTATTGAAGAAAAGAATTTTAAAAATAAATTTAGTGTAGCCCACAGTAGTGTATAGTTATGTCCTAGGCCTTCACATTCATTCACCACCCACCCAATGACTTACCAGAGCGACTTCCAGTCCTGCAAGCTCCGTTGATGTAAGTGCTCCACCTGGGTGAACCATTTTTTATCTTTGATGCTGGATTTTTACAGTACCTTTTCTATGTTTAGATATATTTAGATACACGCATACTCACCACTGTGTTATAACTGCCTACAGTACTGAGTACAATCATATGCTGTGTAGGTTTGTAGCCTAGGAGCAATAATAGGCTGTAGCATAGAGCCTGGGGGTATAGCAGCTGTACACTGTGTGTCACTCTGTGGGGTTCATATAATGATGAAATCACCTAAGGATGCATTTCTCAGAAGTATCTCTGCTGTTAAGTCACACATAATCTATATGTATCTCTGTGTGTGTGTGTGTGTGTGTGTGTGTGTATACACATACATGTATGTATGTATATAATGTAGATGTACATGTGGAAAAGAGGAGACGGGGCTGAGGGACGTAGACTTCTGTTCTTAACCTCTCCCTGTCTCTATAGTTGGCAACCCCCACCCCCAAAACTGCTCTTGCTGAGGTTGGCAGGGTGCTCAGCCCTCACCACATGGACCATTGGAGTTGGAGCTTCTCCTCTTCTTGTAGTTTTCTAGATTATAGATATGGATGCTTTATAAGGATTGATTTTCCAAAAAAGTTTTAGGTCCCACTTGCTAGAGCAATGTCTGACACACAGGGAGCATCATTCAATGAGCTCCCGAAACTCCAACAGATTAGCCCATCCAGAGACCTGCAGGACTCCATCCCTCAGCTCTGGGCCTTTATTTAAATATCAGCTTCTCAGGAAGACCTTCACTAATCATCCTTCTAGAATCGCAAACCCCACTCTAAACCCTCGCGGTTTTCTCTGCTTTATTTTTTTCCGTAGCCCTCACCACCATCTGACACCCTCCATGTTTTGCACCTTTGGGGTATGCTTATCCTTCCTGGAATGTGACCTCCATGTAGCTAGAGTTTTTGCTAGTTTGGGTCACTGCTGAAACCTCAATACCTAAAACCGAGCCTGGAACATAGAAGCATTCAATATTTTTTTGCAGACTAAAGAAAAGAGTAAATAAATGAATGAGTGAAGGAATTGTTGTCACCAATGTTTTAGACTGTGGCCACGGTATTCTCAGCTGATATTCTGAAACACAAACATTGAAAAAACCAGCAAACCTTTGAGAGGCAAAGTTAGCATGCTCATATAAATTAAAATAGATTTAAGACAAAATAAAGTTTAGAGAACATTAGACCATTTGTTCAATTCAGCTCAAAGGCCATAAATGAAGAAAGAAAAAACTACCTCCAAAGAAGTGTAGCCCTGGAGGTCTAGGAAAGCTGGTGTGCTCCTGGTCGGATATTTAAATACTCATCACAAGAAATGTCCCTCTGGGGTTTTTATGCTTTTAGGTCTCATGTTTAAGTCTTTAATCCATTTCAAGTTTATTTTTTGTATAAGGTGTAAGGAAGAGATTGAGTTTCAGTTTTTTGCATATGGCTAGCCAGTTTTCCCAACACCATTTGTTAAATAGGGAATCCTTTCCCCATTGCTTATTTTTGTCAGGTTTGTCAAAGATCAGATGATTGTAGATGTGTGGCGTTATTTCTGAGGCCTCTGTTCCAAGGGTCTATATATTTGTTTTGGTACCAGTAACATGCTGTTTTGGTTACTGTAACCTTGTAATATAGTTTGAAGTCAGACAGTGTGATACCTCTAGCTTTGTTCTTTTTGCTTAGCTGTTCTTGGCTATACGGGCTCTTTTTTGGTTCCATATGAAATTTAAAGTAGTCATTAATTCTTTGAAGAAAGTCAATGGTAGCTTCATGGGGATAGCATTGAATCTATAAATTTACTTTGGGTAGTGTGGCCATTTTCATGATATTGATTCTTCCTATCCACGAGCATGGAATGTTTTTCCATCTGTGTGTGTCCTCTCTGATTTCCTTGAGCAGTGGTTTGTAGTTCTCCTTGAAGACATCCTTCACATCCCTTGTTAGCTGTATTCCTAGATATTTTATTCTCTTTGTAGCAATTGTGAATGGGAGTTCATGAGTGAACTCCCATTGGCTGGGCAATACCAGTTCAGCACATAGGCATGGGCAAAGACTTCATGACTAAAACACCAAAAGCAATGGCAAATTGACAAACGGGATCTAATTAAACTAAAGAGCTTCTGCACAGCAAAAGAAACTTATCATCAGAGTGAACAGGCAACCCACAGAATGGGAGAAAATTTTTGTACTCTACCCATCTGACAAAGGGCTAATATCCAGAATCTACAAGGAACTTAAATTTACAAAAAAAAAAAAAAAAAAAAAAAAAAATCAAAAAGTGGGCAAAGGATATGAACAGACACTTCTCAAAAGAAGACATTTATGCAGCCAACAAACATATGAAAAAAAGCTCATCATCACTGGCCATTAGAGAAATGAAAATGAGATACCATCTCATACCAGTTAAAATGGTGATCATTAAAAAGTCAAGAAACAACAGATGTTGGAGAGGATGTGGAGAAACAGGAACACTTCTACACTGTTGGTGCGAGTGTAAATTAGTTCAACCACTGTGAAAGACAGTGTGGCAATTCCTCAAGGATCTAGAACCAGACATACCATTTGACCCAACAATCCTATTACTGGGTATATCCCCAAAGGATTGTAAATCATTCTACTATAAATACACATGTACAGGTATGTTTATTGCAGCACTATTCACAATAGCAAAGACTTGGAACCAACACAAATGCCCATCAGTGATAGACTGGATAAAGAAACCATGGCACATACACACCATGGAATACTATGCAGCCATAAAAAGGATGCATTTAAGTCCTTTTCAGGGACATGGATGAAGTTGGAAACCATCATTCTCAGCAAACTAACACAGGAACAGAAAACCAAACATTGCATGTTCTCACTCATAAGTGGGAGTTGAACAATGAGAACACATGGGCACAGGGAGGGGAACATCACACACCAGGGCCTTTTGAGGGGAGGGGGACTAGGGGAGGGATAGCATTAGGAGAAATACCTAATGTAGATATGTAGACGATGGGTTGATGGGTGCGGCAAACCACCATTGCATGTGTATACCTATGTAACAAACCTGCACGTTCTGTAAATGTATCCCAGAACTTAAATTATTAAAAAAAAAGAAAGAAAGAAAGAAAGAAATGTCCCTTGAGAAGAGGGATCCTTCCTCCTCCAGCACACAGCAAAAAGGGACATTAACTGACACCTTGCAAGCAAACCAAGGGATGGCCCATCTGGGGAGCTGGCTCCAGGAAACTGGCAGGGCTCACAGGGTACTTGGGGGCCTGGTAAAGATTGGTTGCAGCATCCCTGTCTACATGAACAAAGGTGCTCAGAGGGTCCTAGGACTTTTCAACCTTTTCCACCACTCTTGCTAAAAATACCACGGTGGAATCTGCTTGTCAATGCCACACTCACAGCAGCTGCCCTGCTGCCTGGAAATAGAGGGGCTTCTCTTACCCTGGCTGAGCCCAGTTGTGCTCAGGGCATTGCACACTGGCACATTCTGACGAAGGCTCTCTGCTTGACCGACCTTTAGTCAGGCTCCTGACCCTTCTCTTGGAACCATCTGTGCATTTCTTTATAAAATTAAGTGTCAGCAAGAACCCTGCTCAGCCCATTTAGCCAGAACCCCCTATTCAACATCTGATCAGGTTCCTCATCCTCCACCATCCCCCAGGTGACATGTGATCGCTCTGGTCTGCCTTCAGCAGGAATCCTGTGAGATTGGTTTATCCAGACCCTCCCTGACTCCTGACTTCCTCAGGGGAATTTTCCACCCACTGACCCTCACCCTGCTCCATGGCTGTCAGCCCTCACCTGCCCATGCTGTATTGGGATTTGAGGTCACTTTCTCTTCCCCACTGCAAAATCCCATTGCAATGGTCCAGGTACCTGTTTCGAGGATTCTGAGTGGAGTCGGCCTTACCATGCTTTAACAAGTATCACCAAATAATTTTTCCTTTAATGATTCCTCCAGTTATGCCCCGAAGGAAAGCATTAGCCCCTAAATCAAATGAGCACATTAACAATCACTGTCTGAATGAACTCTGCTTCCAAGTTTAATTTGCTGAGCAAGGATGAGTGCAGAAACAGTCCATGCTTATATTTGAAGCTGTCAGGATGCCTGTGGGTCTCTAGGGGATAGGCAGGGGTGAGTAGGCAGTCATGCTTTCTCCATATTTATTTTTGTCATTCCCTTGCTTAAACAATGTGTTTCTATCTGCTTTAAAATGAAATTTTAGAAAGAGAGTTCTAGAATTTAACTTTTAGGCCAAACCTCACGATTTCCTAATACTCTCAATCAAAGCCGTTTCTTAAAAAGAGTGACTAACCTTTGCGACTTGCTGAGCTCTCCCTTGTTTAGAAAAGCATCCTGTTTCACATCCATCATCTCCTTTCACAATCCTGGAAAGAACCTGGACAAGGATTTGTATTCTAATTAGGTGAAACAGTAGCCCTTCTTACAGGAAAAGAGACTAAGTCTCAGGGTGGTCAAGCGACTGGCCTGGGGTCACCCAGCATGAACCCCTGCTCCTTTGCCTCCAATCGGCCTAGTAAATAGAGCCAACCCCAAGTCCAGGGTCTGTGTTCAGCTCTGTTTCTCCTCAAAATGTCCTCAGATCTCTTTTGCTTCCCTGTGTACTTGTAACCACTTCATCTCTTGTTTTTCTCCTTGCTCATAGGTCTTTAACTGATTCTGAAACTAGGTCAGGCTCACAAATTCCTGTGGACCAGGAAAAGGGTGGGGCCGTGAAGTTGTCTTTCCCAGTGGAGTCGCCAGATGAGGGCGTGAGCCCCAGAGCTCTGTCCCTGGGCCCAGGCCCTCTGCCCTGCTTCACCCCATGGTCTCCGGGTTGTGGAGGGAAGCTCAGGAGTGCCCAGCCACCTGCCTTCCTGTGGCACACATGTGGTGGACGTTTCGCACAGTCACCACTAGAGAAGACGTAACAGAAGCTTCCTCAGTGTTCGCCCAGTTGAGGCAGATATCCTCCCTGCTCCAGGAATCCAAGCCAGGCATTCAGTGTTTCTAGAAGTTTCCATGGTGACCAGAAATTCTGCAGTTACCGTGAATAACCGGCCCGGCGATCCCCACAAATGGCTTCCAGGATACAAAGGGTCCTCATCATGGATCCAATCACTGGGCAGATGTCTTATTTCTCTCCTTACTACTGCAGCTGCTCAAATGCTAAAGGAAGAAGACCAGGTGGCGGAGTGTCAGGGGATGGGCGTTTATCACTCTGTCAGGTACTCTGCTAGGCATGCTGACTCATTCCTGCCTGTGGCTGGTTTGCCCTGAAGGGAATGGAGGCCAGCCACTGCAAATCCACCCTCTCCTGTCTTCTTCAGTCTTCTGTGAAGGATCTGCCCCCAGGCTTTTAGTGAAATCCTGGCAGCCACACTTGGCTCAGCCTAGCCTGAGAGTGAAGGGTGGGCAACTTCTGACACCACAGGGACAATCAGGGCCCTGAAGCAGGGCCACCTGTGCTGCTGCAGCTCCATGTTGCTGTTCCCTGGTCTTAGTTCTGGATTCCAGGCCAGCTGCTCCCACCATGCTCTCAGGGTGGCTCCTCATTAAGCAAGCAGGGACCAGGCATTTCCTGAGCACTTGTCCCTAGTGCTGTTTTTCACAGGGGAGGAATGTCTGCTTAGAATTCTTGATTGCCTACGATTCCTGCAAATGTGACTTGGCCAAGCCAGTATTCTCAGCACATGCCATTTAAAGGAGGACATTTCCTGCTTTCATTGGCCTAAATCAGGCATTCTTCATTTCTGCATGAGCAATTGCAAATTTTCTTAATAATTTCTGTTTCAAATTTTATCCTGCTTCAGTTTATCCTTCCCACATTGTTCCAGAATTGTACATTTGTGTTAACACTAACTGGCAGGTCAGACACTGCCATGAGAGCTTTAGAGCTGTGACATCATTCATTCTTCAAAAAGATCCTACCAGGAAGACCCTCCCATTCCCCCAAGTTTAGAGATAGGAAACACATTTAGGGATGCTTTGTTAATATCCCAGGTCATAGTGAGTAAGTGGAAAGGCTGGTTTTGAATGCAGACCTGAGTCACTCCAGACCAACACCACTTGTTTCTAAAACACCAGTCTAACCTTGTTACTGCCCCGCTTAAAGGATAGGGTAGATTGCTTCTCTCCGCTCTTCCCCACTAAATACAACTGCGAACCCTAGAAATAAAACAAGAGGCAACCAAAGGAGGACTATGAAAGGTGGGAAGAGAACACTACACTAATTAGGGAATCTGGAACTAGAAAAACAACACAGTAGGAAAGAGCTTGATAAGCTTCAACCCAACAGAAAAACAGACCAAGGCTCCACGTATCCTGACCCCCGACCTTGTAACAGAAGGTGGCCCAGATAGGCTTATTCCAACTCTGGATCAAGCAGGAGTACCACTCACAACATCCAGTGAGCCCAGGGTAACTGGCAAGGAGGAGTAAGCAGGAACCTGTTCAAAATAAGCAACCAGGGACCTGTTCTTCCACCGTGCTGGGCTTGAAACTCTCTTTCACTGACCAGAGACCCCTAGGAAGACAGGCTGCAATGGTAGGGGCATGATGCCACAACAAACCTCTACCCTAGGATGCACTATTTGTTCTCGTGCTCTGTAGAATTTCTTCTCCCACCAAGAAACACCAGGTGCCCAGGTGGTTTTGATGGGGGGAGAGTGGGTAAGAAGGTCACACTACAAAAACTGGCATGGCTCAGGCTCTTTGTCCTTGTACCATTTCCTTAAAAACCACAAACCATCTAAACTCAACCAATGGACAATATGAGTAGTCTTATAACCATAAAAGAACATGAATTTATACTTTGAAAATCATTCAAAGAGAACTCTCCAGGCCCAGAGAGTTTCACTGGAGACTTCTACCAAACATTTAAATTAATTAAAAATTTTGCACAAAAAATTTCATTGCACAAAAATTTTGGAACACCAATTTTGTACAATATCTTCCAGAATATAAAAGAGATGAGAACACTTCTCAACTCATTTTATCAGACCAGTATTACTCTGATATCAAACTTAGACAAAGACATCTTATAAAAGAAACATCTTATAAAAGAAACTACAGACCAAAATAGCTTATGAGCTTAGAAACAGAAGCCCTCAATGAAATTTTAGAAAATTGAATCTAGCGATGTATTAATAGAACTGTGTATCTGGACTAAATCTATTTTGGGCATGCCAAACCGGTTAAACCTTCCAAAATCAAAGTAATCCACTCTATTAACAAAATAAATAAGAAAAATCATATAATCATACCAAGTGTTGCAGAAAAAAAATATTTGAAGATCTCCACCAATTCACGATTAAATATCTCAGCAAGTTGGGAGTGAAAGGAACTTCCTCAACTTGATAAAAGACATCTACAAATAAACCTAACAGCTAGCATTGCACTTAATGATGAAGGATTGCTTTCCTGTTAAGTTTGCAAACAAAAGATGCCCACTGAAAGCTCTAATAACTGCAATAAGGCAAGGAAAAGAAATAAAAAGGAATACATACTGGAAAGGAAGAAATAAAACTGCTCCTATTTGCAGATAACATAAGTGTTTACGTAGAAAATCCCAACGATTCTACAAAAACAAAATTAAGAACCAGAACTAAGAAGTAAGTCCAACAAGGTTGAATAAGACAGAAATCAATGCAAAAGTATCCATTGGATTTGTATATGCTAACAATGAACTTGTAGAAACAGAAATTTAAATTTTAATACCATTTACAATTGCTCTAAAGAAAAGGAGATAGATATAAATCTAACAAAATATATGTAGTATCTGAATGCTAAAAAATCACAAAGTGCTGATTGAAAGAAATCAAAGAAGACAAAAAGAGACATATGATGTCCATGTGTTGGACAACTCAGCCAAACAAATATGTTAATTCTTCTCAAATTAATTTAGTGCAATTTGTAACAAAATTCCTGCGAAGTCTTTTTTAGTAGATGTTGAAAAGCTCATCCTAAAATTTAAATGGAAAGTCACAGCACATAGAAGCTAAGAAGAATAAAATAGATGTAATCATTCTGCTTGATGCTAAGGTTTACCACAGAGCTACAGTAATTCGAAAGGTGTGCTATTAGTTGATAAATGGCACATAATAGTACAAAAGAGAGAATGCAGAAAAATTCCAGCTGATTTTTTAACAAATATTTCCTACCGATTTTTTACAAAGGTACAAAAATTAGAATAGAATCAATCAATATAGAAAAATAAGACTTATTAAAACAAATGATTCTGAAGAAGTTAGACATCCATAAGAAAAATGAAATAAATCCACTTCCACATAGATCTCACACCTTATACAAAATTTAACTCAAAATGGATCACAGACTTACATGTATAATTTTTAAGTGTAAAACTTCCAGAAAACAGTATTGGAGAATATCTTCTGGACCTAGGGCTAGATGAAAAGTTTTTAAACTTGACACCAAAAGCAAAATCAATAATAGGAAAGTTTGATAAACTAAACCTCATCAAATTAAAATATTTTGCTGTTCAAAAGACGCTGTTAAAAGTATAGAAAGACAAACAACAACTGAGAGAAAACATTTGCTAAACACATGACTGACAAAGTATCTATAATATAGAAAGAATTCTAAAAACTCAACATTAAAAACAATCCAATTAAGAAATAGACAAAAAACATAAACATACATTTCATGCAAGAGAATACATAGACAGCAGATAAGCACATGAAAAGATGTTCGACATCATTAGCCATTAAAGAAATGCAAATAAAAGTCAAAATGAGACATACTACATACCTATCACACTGACTTAAAAAAAAATAGTGATATTACCTAATGCTTGTAAGGATGTGGAGAAGCTGCTTCACACATACGTTGCTGACAGGGATGTAATAGGATACGGTGGCTCACGCCTGTAATCCCAGCACTTTGGAAGGCCAAGGCAGGCAGATGACAAGGTCAGGAGTTCGAGGCCAGCCTGGCCAATATGGTGAAACCCCATCTCTACTAAAAATATAAAAAATTAGCTAGGCATGGTGGTGCATGCCTGTAATCCCAGCTACTCAGGAGGCTGAGGCAGGAGAATCACTTGGACCCAGGAGACCGAGACTGCAGTGAGCCGAGATCACACCACTGCACACCACCCTGAGCAACAGAACAAGACTCCATCTTAAACAACAACAACAACAACAAACTAAGCATGTACCTACCATTCACCTCAGCAGTTGCACTCTTGAACATTTATCCCTGAGAAATGAAAAGCTAAGTGCCTGTGAAAATCTGCACATAATGCATAGCAGTGTTGTTCGTAGAAACCCTAAATTGGAAACAGACCACAAGCTCTTCACTGAGTGAGTAGTTACATAAACTGTAGCATTCTCATATGGGGTGTATTATCAGGGTTCTCCAGGCTCCACAGAAACAGAACCAATAGAAAAGAGAGAGAGAAAGTCACAGCATCAGGAGAGCTGATGATACAGTTCCACTTTAAAGGCTGGTAGGCTCAAGACCCAGGAAGAGTAGACGTTTCAGTTTGTATCTGAAGGCAGGAGAAAAGCCCATGTTTTAGTTCAAGGCCGTCTGGTGGGAAGCATTCTTTCTTTGGGGAGGGTCAGCCTCTTTGTTCTATTCAAGTCCGCAGTTGATTGGAAGAGGCCCACCCACATTAGGGAGGGCCACCTGCTTTCCTCAGTCCACCAATTTAAATGTTAATTTCATCCAGAAATGCCCTTATAGAAACACCCAGAATAATGTTTGACCAAAAACGTCTGCGTATCCTGTTGCCCAGTGAAGCTGACACATAAAGTTAACCATCACCCCATGGAAGACTACCCTGCAATGAAGGAAAAGAACTATTATAAGGAACTATTACACAGACTAGCTTGGGCGAGCCTCAAGAAAATTATGCTGAATGAGACAAAACCAATCACAGAAGAGTACATGCTATATGAAACAATTTGCATATCATCGTTAAAATGACAACATTGTAGAGTTGCAGAACAGATCAGTGGTTGCCAGGCATGAAGATCAGTTGGTGGCAGGGAAAGGAGGGGCTGAATATGGTTATAAAAGTTTAATTTGAGAGACCCTTGTGCTCACAGAGTTAATCTAAACTATCATGGTGGATATGGGAACCAACATAGGTGATAAAATTGTATAGAAGTAAATATAACACACACACACACACACACACACACACATAAGTAAAACTGACAAACGTGAATATATGGATGCAATGTATCAATGTCAGCATCCTAATTTTGATGTTGTATTACAGTTTTGCAAGATGCTATCATTGGGGGAACGTGGGTGAAGAGTATACAGTTTGTTTCTGTCTGTATTGTTTCTTATAATTGTGTGTGAATCTTCAATTATTTCAAAATAAAACATTTAATTCAAAAAATAAACTGATGATGGCTTGGATCTATTTTCCTGCCCAAATCTCATATCAAATCGTAATCCCCAGTGTTGGAGGTGGAGGCTGGTGGAAGATGATTTCAAGGGGGTGGATCCTTCCTGAATGGGTTAGCAACATCCCCCCACCCCACCCCCAGCTCTCCTCATTATAGTGAGTGAGTTATCACCAGATCTGGTTGCTTAAAAGTGTGTGGCACCCTCCCCCTTCCCTCTTTCTCTTTCTTCCTCCTGCTCTGGCCATGTAAGATACCTGTTCCTCCTTGCCCTTCGCCACGATTATAAGTTTCCTGAGGCCTCCCCAGAAGCAGAAGCCACTACGCTTCTTCCTGTACAGCCTACAGAACAGTGAGCCAATTAAACCTCTTTCCTTTAAAATTATTTAGTCTCAGGAATTTCTTTATAACGATGTGAGAATGAACTAATAAACCATTAACAAAAAGAAGGAATCAGCTGCACTTCACTCAGGAGTATTCAGGAAATTGGCCCTGAGCTGGGATTCAGTCTCCTCCCACAGCAATGGCCACGCAAACCAAGGCTCCATTATCCAGGAGCGGAGGAGCACGGATGCCAGGTGAGCAATCAGAGGTCTCCACTGTAAGCCACTTCTATTTCTTCTTCCCAGGCCTGTCCCCTCTTAGAGTAAAAGCGTCAAGAAGCCTACTATTTCCATCCAAAGAGACAAACATCCCACATTTAAGATGCCATAAGTGGAGCTCATCTTTTCCCCAAACTTTCCCTTCCACCCACTTTTCTCTAAATTAATTGATTCCTCGAGGAACCTTTCCTCTCTTATGCCTCACACCTGGGTTCCAACCACACTGTCCCTGTGCCAGTCATGCTTTTTTATTTCTAACTCTTTCCCTCCCTCCTCAACCATGCACTTCCCCCTCTGCAGCTCCCACTTCTCTGGTGTCTCAGCTCATGCCTCATTTCTCCCCACCACATGTGGGCTGGATATTCCTCTGCATGCTACCAGCACACCTGTGCATCCCAGCGACGGCACTGTCACAGTGCCTCTCGCAGTTCTGTTTCTCCTCTAGAAGGTAGGTTCTAGAGCCAAGAGTCTCAACCTTGGCTACCCATAGTAATCACTTGGGGGATTTAAAAAATACTGGTCTTGGCCTGCTACCAGATTTTTTTCTGACTAAATGATATCAGAGGCCGCCTAGACTTTGGAATATTTAAAAGCTCCCAGGTGAGTCTCATGTATAGCCAAGTTTGAGAACCCTCGTTTTAAGCTACAAAGTCTGTCTGTCCATCACTGTATTCCCAGCTCCAAAACAGCTGCACACATAGTAAATCCATCAATACTTACCAACCAAATGGGGCAAGAAGTGAAGTTTATCACTATCTTTCTGAAAAACCTTAAGTCATGTGGTCTATGAAACTCTCCAGATGTACAGGCAACTCACCTCTGAAGAGAGGGGGAGCTCACCGCCCCTGCGAGGCAGGCAGACCCCTCTGTTGCGTGCTTCCGCCTGAACAATGAGCATCCATGGGTTAAAGACACCGGGAGAGCTGGCCGGGCTCACACTGCTTTCTCTCATTTCTGGAACCATCGCAGGCCAAACCTCCAAAACCTGGGTTTGGCAAAGTTAGACTTTTCCCTTCAGGGCATGAGACATAGTGTCAGATTCAGTGATTTGCAAAAGAAACTGACATCTGCAGAGGCAAGTAAACACGTTTGTAGTACGTAGTACGGCTGCTCTGCCGTGCCAGAATGAGGCTGCGGAATGAAAGTCCCGTGGACAAAGACAAGCAACTGGAGAAGTGTGGAGAGTTGCTCCTGGCCCAGGCCTCATTTACTCCAGGTTGATGTGCTTGATCCAACTCATGAAGAAGAATATTTCAAAATGCAAATAGGAAAGTCGAGTTTTTTTCCTTCCATAGAAATGAGCTGAAATGTATTTTCTGTATGGGAAGAGCTTACATCCTCTGACACAGAGCCCAGAATAGTGGATTTTTAGGACACAGAAATGTCCCCTAGCCCCATGACCATGACTTCATTGTACATCTGAAGATACTTATGCATGAATACAGAGGAGTTAAATGTCCAGGGTTCTGGGTCAAAGGCATAGCTCCTGGCAGAAGTAGAAATAGAACTCATAATGATTGGAATAGCATCAAAAAAGCAGTTTCAAGCTCTCAGCACTTTTCAGTCAATAAATAATCACCATTTGTTAAGCCATGCATTCAAAGGCATTTATTGAACACCTACTATAAACTAAGCATAGCAGGAGGCACCAGGGATTCAAAGAAGCCAAGCAGAATGCTGTTATCAAGGAGGAATAGAGAAAAATAAACAAGATAATAAAATAAGATGGTAATGCGGTAATGCATAATAGCAGCAAGCCACGGTGCAACTAAGGCACAGTGGAGAAAGCTCTATGCCAGGGGTGGGGGGGAGGGTAGAGAAAAGAAGCCAGAAACCTGGACTAAAAGGACATGAGCAGTATGTATAAATTCAGAAAACTAAGAGAGTTTGCATGGATAGCTCTTTGAAGAAGCAAAGCTACAAATATTAAAAAGGATGGTTTTAAAATAATTTTAAAGTACAGAAAACATTTCTATAAATATGACTACATAAAACTTTGCAAAAATAGGAAACAACATCATAAGCATAGTAAGAAGACAAAAGACAAACTAAAAAAAAATATGTACCTATAACAAAGGGTTAATATAAATTAAGGAGCTACTAAAAACCGAAGAAAAGGATTCATGGGCTGCAGATATGAATAGCACAATTCACAGACAAAATAAATTCAAATGACTCTTCAATCCTGCTATAACGGGAGAAATAAAAATCAAAACTGCACTAAGATGAGCAAAAGTTCCAGAGTTTGACAGCATATTCTCTTGGTGGGGTTTTGAAGAATGAAACCCTCTCATGCATTCCTTGTGTTATTGGCTGAACGTTTGTGTCCCTGCCCCCCAACTTTATATATTGAAGCCCTAACCCTCAATGTGATGGTATTAGGAGGTGGGGCCTTTGGGAGGTAATTAGGTTTAGATGAGGTCATAAGGGTGAAGCCCACATGATGGGGTTAGTGACCTTATAAGAAGAAACACTGGAGAACTTGCTTCTTCCTCCTCTCTCTACCATGTGAGGACACAGCAGGAAGGTGGCCATCTATAAGCCAGAAAGCAAGCTTTCACCAGGAACCAAGTCTGCATGACCTTGGTCTTCCCAGCCTCCAGAAGGGTGAGAAATAAATGTCCGCTGTTTAAGATATCCAGACGCTGGGTGAAAAGCCTAAGCAGGTTAAGACACATAGTGAGAATGTAAGATGATAACAGTCCTATGGAGAGGAACTTGAAAATATCTAGCAAAACTGCATATGCATTCACTGGTTGACTCAGCAATTTCACTTCTAGATATCGACTCCAGTAATATGCCAGCAGAAAGATCTTCTGCACAGATGATCTCTCCTTATGCACAGAGATCTTTATTTTATTACTATAGGTAATTTTTTTAAAAACTGGAAACAACCCAAATGCCTATTATTATGGAAATATTTTAACAAACTGTAATACATCCACATCATGGAATGCTACCCAAATATTTGAAATGATAAATCTCTCTCTATACTACTCTGCGAATGATCTTCCGTATTTATTAAGTGAAAAAAAGTAGAGAAAATTATATAGAGTATGTTACCATCGAATTCAATTCCTAAAACAACATGAGGCCACTGAAGGACTTTCACCATGGGAGTTACCACACTTCCAAGCCCTGGTCTTCTGGCTTCTAGGCATTTTATAGGCAACTCACCCAAGCAGTTCCATCTATACATTAGAACCGCTTACAGAACTTATTTGAAAAAAAAAAAAAAATTCCTATGCCAAGGTCCTGCTTCCAGAAAATCTCTTTTAATTGGTCTGGAGTGGAGCCCAGGCTTCAAGTTTTGTTCCTGTTTGGTTTTGATGCTGGCCAGGTGGTTGTTAACAGGCAGCCTTGCGTGGAAATCCTGGTTTCACTTGGGCTCCACTCTTCTCTGACCACCTCCCTGAGCTGAGCCTCTAGCAGCCTGCTGACTGCGGTGTGTCTTCCAGGATGTGTCTCGACTGTCTTTTTAAACCATGCTTATGGTTCTAGCAGGAAAGGGATGAGGGTGGCGTCAATTCCAACTACCTGCCCAGAGAGCCATTGTAAGCGAAAGGCAGGTCCCACCCCTTTAGATGTGCAGTGTTCTCAGGAGTGGTCCACTCCGCCCACAGCCTGGATGAGTGGTGCTGGCAGGTAACAGAGACGAGGCTGACATCTCAACAGCAGAAATGGGGAGGTCGGGAGGCTCCCATTGTTGTTGCTAGAGAAGTGCCTTTCTTTCACCAAAGACATCCCAATCTCCTTTTCCTAAAGAGGATTTTCTTGAATGCCTCTTTTAAGGCTTTCTCTTTGAAGATAAAATATCAGCTGGTTTCACTCATGGTGGGGGGTGGGGGCTCCGAATTTTATATAATCTTCATGACTAGAAGTGTCCTGGGTTAGAAGGTGACTGGGGAATATCAGATTTGTAGAAAAACGCAAAATATGAAATTCTAACGGCATTACAGTGTCATGGATGGAAACCTAAAGTTTCAGTACCTTGACACAGAGTCCACTTCTTGCTCACATGATGTCCAAAATGTGTCCATGCTGGACAGTCTGCTGACATCTCCAAGTGGTCATAAAGGACCTGGACTTTTTCGATCTCGTGGCACACTTTCCTCCCCTACTCAACACCTGGTGTCCGAGGCTTACGTGCCAGCCCAGAAGAGATGCTTAGACTGCACTGGGCGCAGCTGCCTCTTGGCTACTCAGGATTGCAAGTGGGCTCGGAATGTGATTGAGCTGTGTATCCAGGAGGAAAAGAGATTGGGTTTGGGGAGATCTGCAGAAACTGAAGGAAGGCCGTGGATTTGGTAATGAGGATGTCACTGGTGATTCTGGTGGGCTAAAGCTGATGGCACGGAGCTGGAAAGGGCAGGGAATGATGAGTGTGGTCTATGCAGAGAGATTTGCAAGTGTGGGGTGGGTGGATCCTCTCTGCAGTCAGGAGGGAAGGCTCTGACCTGAGCTGGCCTTAGTGAGTGGAGACTCGGTGAGGCGGGGGACACAGACCAGGGGAAGCGAGGGGAACCCCTCCAGCTTCTCCAGCTGGAGGGAAGTTGGCTGTGTTGTGGTAACTAGTGTCTTCCTCAGTGAGGGGGTTGAGGGAATCTAAGCTTCCTTCTGGGTTTGCCCTCAACAAGCCAACTTCTGCTGTGAAGATGATAACTGGTGCTAGGCAAGGTTTCCACATGCTTTCTGCTTAAGACTTTGGAAAACTGGCTGCAGGCTGGGAGATCATTGTCAGGTGGTGGAGCCTCCTGGTGGAAGGAAGTGGGTGAGAAGGAGGGTCAGCCCTCCAGGACAATGCCATTGTCCCTCAGGTGGACAGATGCAGAGCCAGACAGCATCGGGCCAGCACTGGAATTAAGGAAGGACACCTGAATCCACAGGAAGAGCAAAGCCTGAGGCTCCATTATGGATTTTGCACCAAATAGGAACTCCTGCTCTTGAAGACCCTCTCATGAACCTGGCTTCCATCTGCCTTCTGCACCACTATCAGGGCTTAGAGGATCTCAGAGTTGGAAGTGACCTTGAAGACCTTCTAGCTACCCTTTGCCCTCTGCACCTGCCAGTCAGGGTCTGCAGCTCCTCACTCCCCGCCCAACTCCTGCTTAATCCCTCCAAGGAAGCAGAATTCACTGCCTTTCCAAAGCACTGTAGAAAGACAGCTGCAGGCATTAGGAAGCTGAGCCAATGGTCACCTTGTTCTGGGCATTTGCCTTTGGGATGTCACAATTAAGTCACAAGAGTCCTACAAAATATCAAAGTTATTTTAGGAGCACCCATACCAAGAATTAATTAAACTGAAATATTAACTGAGTTGATTTTTATGTGCAATATTCAGTGATGTTATAGTCAATGTATGATTCATTGGACCATCTACCAAGAGTACTAAGTACCTCCCAGGCGAGAGTCTCTAGACTACGCCCGCTGGTGCAGAGATCAACAAGCACTTCCCTCGAAGGGCTGGCACAGCCCAGAGAACACAACCTATACCCAACTAATTATAAGAATAATAGGGCACAAGGAGAGAAGCACTTTAACATGGACAAGGCCTGGAGGCATGAGGTGTGATGAGGAGCAGTGAATACGTCTATGTGGCTGGAATGCAGGGTGTGTGCTGGGAGATCTGGGAGTTACATTTGGTCTATTGGAACTGGAAGCTGTATATCAGTTCTGTATCGAAACTGGGAGTTATATTTGGTCTACATTATTTTCCTGCAGGACAAGGGTTTCTGGCCCCCAGAGAGAGTGAGTACCTTGCCTATCATGAGATCGATACTCAAATCCAGCTAACCCAAATGTCAAAACCAGCGCAGTGGCTCCCACCACCTCCTTCTACCTCTCCATGTTACCTGTACTACCAAGATGTGGCCTGTCCACCTCCAAGCTCTTCGAGGAAGGACGTTAGTCTTAGGAATCTTTGCGTCACATCCCTGACAGGGCAACACATATTCCTCATAATTATTGGGGAGAAATGTGTGCTCCCTGCACTCCATGTACGATTTAAGCACACCACCGAGTCTCCTTGCACTTAGGCTGGCTCAGGTCAGAGCCTCCCCTCCTCACTGCAGAGGGGATCCGTCCGCCCCCACACTTGCAAATCTCTGAATACACTCCTCATTCCTGTTGAGTTCCAATAGGACTAAATTCTTATAGAGGAGCAGTGGATCACGCGCCTCTGAATTGGTGCGTTCGCCTTCTCTGAAGAATGCACTTTGAAGAAGCGCTGGTGCGCTGGGGGTGGACTGTGGAGTACTGAGTTATGAGTCAGACGTGATAGAGTTTTCCCAGCACCCAGGACTGGGTCCCACCCGAGCTGAGCCTATTGGGGAGGATGCCAGAGCCGGTCACACACATGCCCAGGGGTGGTCCAGGAGATATCACAGTTCTGGGTGTCGTCCGCTCTCTAGGGAGGCGTGGCCACACTCTTGGTTCTGTGTACCCCATACTCAGCCTTTCCTCAAACACAGTACAGTCATCATCACCCCTGAAGCCTGGCATGACACCCCACATCCAGTCTAAATGCTCTGTTCTGAGGGGCCCAGGCCCTGATGTGTTGCACAGAAGGGCCAGGCACACAGGGCTAGCCAGGGGTTAGGGTTTGCCCCAGCATACACGGATGCAGCCAGCATAGGCAGGGAAGAAAGGTCCCATGAGGAAGAGAGGCCAGGGCAGAGCAGGAGGCACCCAAGGCAACTGTCCAGAGTTGTCCCAGCAGAGCCTCATTGGGGGGTGACATCAGGTGCCAGTGCTGGGTGCTTGCTGTGGGCCAGGCTCTGGGCTGGAAGCACGTGTTTAAACCGAGTCCGGGTCACATTTGTCTTTAGGAACTTCCTGATAAAATATCCTCCACAGGAAGGTCCAGCTGGACCCTGTTCACAACCCACAGTGGGGTGCAGTTTACGTGAAGACCAGGACCCATAGCAGGTCTAAAGAACACAGACCCAGCTCCCTCATTTCCCAAGTGAGGAACTGAACAGAGGTTGTGCAAGAAAGGCTGGAGCCGGGTCAGACCCCAGGGCCCGCCATTCCATACTAGCAACACACAATAACTGTGGGACAGTCCACACTGCGAGGAAGCTGGGGTTACGGACCAGGGAGGATATCAAAAGAGCTCCTATGGCCTCACCAAGCTGTGCGGGCATCTGGAAAGAATTGCGGTCTCAGCTGGAAACGGTGTTTAGAGCAACAATTCCCGGAACATCTCCCTTTCTAAATAGCACATCATAGCGGTTCCAGTCTGATTTCAAGGTCTGAAATTTGTTGAAATTCACACTCACTTCGGAAGAAGGAAAAAATATTGTGGGAGGGAGCAAACTGTGCAGGGAAGTGCAGGCTGTCCCCAGACCATCCAAACAGCGAGTGCAGGGGCACGTCCAGTCTTCCCAGGAAAGGCAGCAGGGGCAGGTGAGGGTTTGTGAAAGGGCCTCCATGCAAGCCCAGCCCTCCCCAGAGGGCCCACGTGTAAACACAAACCCCGTGCACTGGGTCTTCGCGCCTTTGGGTAAGGAAAGGTGGCTTATATTCCCTTTTTCCATCCTGGGCAAGGCAGAGAAAGTAGCAGCTCTGGAGTCAGAGAAGCTTCCAGCCTTGAGGCTTCGATGTCACCAAAAGAAAACCCTATAGAGATTCAGAAGACAGTGTTAAATGGGTTTTTACTTTTCCTAATGAGCCATCTGTCTCTGGTAGAACACACAGGCTCACGTCTCTGCTTTCTCCTTGTTTGTCTCCTGAGGTCCCCAAAGTCTATAAGAGAGAAACCCCACTGAATTTCTCTCTCCTCCTTCAGAAACCAGCACCACCTCATCCTCCCCTGTGACTGACACCTTCAGGAAGATCATCTGGGGGAGAGAAGGAAGCCGGTCCCTGTCCACTAGTGACTCTTGTTTTGCAATTTGTGGACATGGTTTAACGCTCCCAGGTTTGCCAGGTACGGTCGCTCATGCCTGTAATCCTAGCACTTTGGGAGGCTGAGGTAGGCAGATCACCTGAGGTCAGGAGTTTGAGACCAGCCTGGTCAACATGGTGACATCCTGTCTCTACTAAAAATACAAAATTAGCTGGGTGTGGTGGCGCATGCCTGTAATCTCAACTCCTCAGGAGGCTGGGGCAGGAGACTCGCTTGAACCTGGGAGGCGGAGGTTGCAGTGATCTGAGATTGCACCTTTGCACTCCAGCCTGGGCAAAAAGAGCAAGACTATCTCAATAAAAAAGCTCTCAGGGTTTCTGTCTCTAACCTCAATTTTAGCAAGTACCAGCCACAGTGGGGGGAGAATCATGCTCTGTTTCACTCTCCCCTAGTGGATATCTCAGCATCCCAAAGGGAAGGACCCTTTGCTTACCCCACCTTAGAGAGTGAGAAGGAGCATGTGTAAATGGGAATGGCAGGCCCCCACCTCACAACACACATCCTCCTTTCTCCTCTGTGCGCCTCTGCATTGGGGCGGGCACTTCAGAGTTCTTCAGTATACTTCTCTAGGTGTTGACATTTCTACGCTTCCACCCGCATGCCCATACACGTGTGCATGCATGCGTGCGTGCACACACACACACAGACACACACACACACACACACACACACAAACACACACGGTGGGCACTCTTCTCTCCTCCCACATTGCTCCCAGGAGTCATGTATTCATCTTGGACATGTCTGAGTCCCAAACTTTTGACCCTAATATCTGCTGGAGAAAATATATTGTGTGCCAATGTGGGCATGGATGCGGCCCGAGGCTGTGTGTCTCAAAACCTCACTCCCCAACTTCTTTGTCTCCCTTCCTAGGAGGGCATGCAAACACCTCTTTGGCCCTGGTTGGAACACCTCTGCATGCTCCGGGCCTTGTGCTGCCATCAGCGGCCCAGGCTGGGCTTGGCCCCGTCTCCAGTCCTCTCAAGGGTGAGATGCGGTTGTGTGAGTTGCCCTCACACCTCTGGCTGTGGTCTCCACTTGCACTTAATACCCTGTCGAGGATTCTGATGGGGCTACTGTAGAAAATTATGGCTTTTACAGTCAGCCCCTAAGCTATGTCTAGCTGGTACTCCTAAATTTTGTAGTCATATTCAGGTCAGGCCTCTGCTACTGCCATTGAACCCCAATGTCAAGGTGGTGGACTTAAATCAGAAAAATAGATGCAACCATCCTACACTTCATGCTGTTTCTTTTTTTTCTGATTCTCAATAGCCTTGGCTTTCTTCTCTTCTAGTAAATTAACTGAAATAAATCCAGGCATCCCCAGGGAGCTCCAGCCACCCAGGATTTGCTAGTGGGAGCTGGATGAAAGCATTTTCCACCAACACGGTGTGAGTCTTGTCTCCCTCTTATTCCATTATTTCCTCTCCACTGATTTACATAAAGATGTTTTTAATCTCTTCATAAGACGGATTTTATTTTTATTCTCATTTTCTTATTCTCTCTTAGACTCAGGTCAAACAGTTACCACATGTTTTCTTATCACATCACATCACATTCTACCCCATCAAAGACCTAAAGGAAAGCCCTCGGTTAGTCAAGGCCTCCATGCTCCCTTGCCCTGTGCAACCCTATAGGGTCCCTGCGTGGTTCACATTCTGTGTTTTTGTCCAGGGCCCCGTTCTTGCACATTTCCCTAGTGTGTCCCATCCGTGGTTGAGTTCTTCCTCCCTGGCACCTGTTCTCAGCTTCCCTCCCTGGGACCAGCACCTATTCCCGTGCCGTTCATGGGCTGTCCGTCTTAGGCCGGTGTGTGGTGTGTGGTAGCGCGGTGGGATAAGATCTTGTGTCAGCAGGGACTCTCCCATCAACCTCCTCTGTTATATATTTACAATACATCTTTCTTTCCTCTAAAGGAACAGCCCAACTTTATTAGGGTGTGCAGTTGTGTGAGGTCCCTAAGCTAAATCTCACCTATCATGTAAGCTCTCATGGCCCATTGTGACTCCACCTCTCTGCCCGAACCATGCATTCTCAAAGCAATGCCCTCTGCAGGAGAGAGATCCTGGTCTTCACCACAGTCCCCTCCTGTTGAAAGCAGCGGCTCTTGTTGGTGCCATTGAGCAATGCTGGGAAGTTCCTCAGCTCCATTGAACTCTAGGGGACACTGAGGAACTGCAGCTTACCATCTCAGACGGCAATTCCCAAAATGTTCTGATTCAGTTCCTGCAAAGTCGTTGGCAATTAGCAGAGAGAAAATATCACTGTTGGACAGTCAGAAACCCTCAAAACCCCTACAGTGATGTTAACCTGCCCTCTTCTTATCAAATCACAGAGAGTTCTTCCCTGGGCCTGAGATTTAGTTTTTCTCTGGTCTCCATTTCTGTTTCCCATCCATTGCAACCCCCAGGATATTTTTACTTATCTGTCTCTGGAAAAGGTTGGACAGCCTACTTCCAGTTTTCTCCTTGGTGAAACTAGAGGGAGAAGTTTGCTATTCCAGATCCTTTAGAGTAAGTACTGTGTAAAGTAAAGGAATCTTTCTCATGACTATCAAAAGCTTCCTCTGTCCTACCCTGGGAATTATTTGTTATTTCTGTGTCTTTTCCCTGCTTTTCTCTCAGTTAAGAGCTTATGGAGAGAGAAAAATCTTACCCTACTCTTAAGTATAGATTTCAATCCAAGCTCCACCACCTCCTAGATCTGAGAATTACATAACATAGGAAATGAGAACACTCCAGATTTTGCCACTCCACAGTGCAAATTAGGTCCCATTGACATGGATACCACATTCTGAGAGCTCTGAGGCACTCCCTGTTTCTGCAGGACCTTCGGCCCTTTGAGGCTTCCCCTCAGGCATGCATGGAGCAGTCTTAGTGCTGGGGTGCTGTGGAGCTGCCCATCTCTACCCTGCAGGCCACACCTTCAGCCTCTGTGAAGCCGCCTGACCCTGACCTCTCTCAGCACCATGGGAAGACCCCGCCTCCCTCTCCTCTATTCCTAGTGTTCTCCACAGGAATTCAACAAATGTTTTTGAAGCTTTTGACAACATCGTGCTCAGGGTGCATATAGTAGGAGGCGCCAAGGCACAAGGAGTGCCTCTGACTCTGTCTGTGTCCCCTGTCAGTGCCACAGCCTAGGCCTGTAGTCCTGTCCAGCACTCACTGTCCCCCATCCTCTCCGGCCTGCCTCCCCATGCTGGACCCACACATGCCTGTGTTTAAGTGCTGTCAGAATTCAAGTTTGCCCTCCAAGGCCCATTTCTGTTTCACTTTGGTTCCTTCAGCATGGAGTGAGGGTCAGGCCATTGTGCCCTTCCTGAGGTCACCTGAGGCTTAGTTCTTGAATCACAAGAGTATTCAAAGCTTGTCCTTTGGCAATAATTGAAATATATTTCCAGGTTCAAAATGGTTTTTTCCACCCAAATACTATCAGTGCTATGCTCACAAAAAGAAAACAGAATAAACAACAGTAACCAAAAATGGTAAGTAAAACAAAAATCATATGCAGCCTCATATAGAAGAAGGTAAACCATGTTTACCTTACTTGAAAGAGCAAGGAACTTATTACCTATGTTTAAAAATAATTAAAAAACAATGTGGAGGAGGGATCCAAGATGGTCGAATAGGAGCAGCTCAGGATTGCAGCTCCCAGTGAAAGCGCAGAGGGTGAGTGGATGCCACATTTCCACATGGATTTTTATTGCCCACAGACCAGGAGATTTCCAGGTGGAGGAGCCCCATGGGTCACCAGAGTGGCTGGTTTGGCTGGTGCAGCTGTTTTGGCTGGCGGGGCTGTTATGCCAGCACTCCGGGGCGGTGGTTCTCCATACAAAATACACAGGTCTGAGCATCATTTTAGCTGGTGATTAGAGCTCCAAGAAAGTAGAGTTGCCCATTCATCTGATTAAAAAGGGGACTAAAACAAGGAACCAGGCCGGGAGATTCCCGGGCAAAAAAGCGCCATGAATCTCAGTGCTGCTGTTTCTGCCAGCGCAGTGGGTCACTGCATAAGAAATCACACATATCCCGGCACCTTTTCAACAGGGTACTGGAACACCTGGGAGGGAGTTGACCGTCCAAATAAAAAAAAGGCTCTGAGGCAGGGAGCCAGGTGATCAGGCTCGGCTGGTCCCATCCCCACAAAAAAAACAGCAATTGGAAATGCTCTGGGTTGAGAGTTTGATGGCAAGCACAGCTGAACTCCCAGAAGGTCCAGCTCTGTTTGGTAGGGGCATCCACCACTATGGAGGTAGTCTGCCATTGCTGAGGCAGCCCACCATTGCCAAGGCAGCCCGTCATTACAGAGAGAGTCCACCATTAGAGGTGGGCCACTATTGCTGAGGAAGTTCAAACTACATCTGTATAAACAAGACTGCAGGGAGGTTCACGCGGTAGCTGGGCAGAACCCACAGCAGCTCAGCAAAGCCTCTGCAGGCAGACAGTGACTAGGCTACATCCTGACTGGGCAGGGCAGCCCTGAAAAAAAGGCAGCAGCACAATGGAAACTCATAAATAAAGCCCTAACTCCCCGGGACAGAGCACCTGGGGAAAAAAAAGGCGGGGGGGGGGGTTCATGAGTTCTGCTGCAGCAGACTTAAACGTACCTACCCAGCAGCTCTAAATGAACAATGGAGCTCACAGCTCCGCACTTGAGCTCCTATAAAGAACAGACTGTCTTCTCAAGCAGCTCTCTGACATCTGTATATCCAGAGTCACCTCATAAAGGAGAGCTCAGACTGACATTTGGTGGGTATCCTTCTGGGACAAAGATAGCAGAAGAAGAAACTGGCAGCAAACCTTACTGTTCTGCAGCCGCTGAAGGTGATCCCCAGGCAAGCAGGGCCTGGAGTGAACTTTAGCAGTCCTACAGCAGAGGGGCCTGACTGTTAGAAGGAAAACTAAGAAACAGAAAGAAATAACTTCATCATCAACAAACTGGAAATGCACTCAGAGAAAGTCAATCTGAAAGTCAACAACTACAAAGATGACAGGTGGATAAATACACAAAGACGGGAAGAAACCAGTGCAAAAAGGATGAAAACACCTGAAACCAGGACACTTCTCCTCCTACAAGGAATCACAACTCCTCACCAGCGAGGGAAGAAGGCTGGATGGAGAATGAATGTGATGAATTCACAGAATCAGGCTTCAGAAGGTGGGTAATAAGAAACTTCTTTGTGCTAAAAGAACATGTTCTAACCCAATGCAAAGAAACTAAGAACTTCGAAAAAAGATTTGATGAAATGCTAATGAGAATAGACAACTTAGAGAGGAATATAAGTGAACTGATGGAGCTGAAAAACACAACACGACAACTTCGAAAAGCATACACAAGTTTCAACAGCCAAATTGACAAAGCAGAAGAAAAATCAGAGGTTGAAGATTAACTCAATGAAATAAAAAGAGAAGGCAAGAACAGAGAAAAAAGGGTAAAAAGGAATAAACAGTCTCCAAGAAATATGGGACTATGTGAGAGACCTAACTGACGTTTGATAGGTGTACCTGAATGTGTCAGAGAGAATGAATCCAAGCTGGAAAACACTCTTCAGCATATTATTCAGGAAAACTTCCCCAACCTAGCAAGGCAGGTCAATATTCAATTCCAGGAAATACAGAGAACACCACAAAGATATTCCTCAAGAAGAGCGACCCCAAGACACATAATAGTCAGATTCACTAGGGTTGAAATGAAGGAGAAAATGCTAAGGGCAGCCAGAGAGAAAGGTCAGGTTACCAACAAAGGGAAGCCCATCAGACTCACAGCAGAAACCCTACAAGCCAGAAGAGAGCGGGGGCCAATATTCGACATCCTTAAAGAAAAGAACTTTCAACCCAGAATTTCATATCCAGCCAAACTAAGCTTCATAAGTGAAGGAAAAATAAAATCCTTTATGAACAAGCAAGTACCCAGAGATTTCATCACAGCCAGGCCTGCTTTACAAGAGCTCCTAAAAGAGGCACTAAACATAGAAAGGAATAACCAGTACCAGCCACTCCAAAAACATACCAAATGGTAAAGAGCATCAACACAATGAAGAAACTGCATCAACTAATGGGCAAAACAGCCAGTTAGCATCAAAATGGCAATATCAAATTCACACATAACAATATTAACCCTAAATGTAAATGGGCTAAATGCCCCAATTGAAAGACACAGACTGGTAAATTGGATAAAAAGCCAAAACCCATCAGTGTGCTGTACCCAGGAAACCAATCTCACATGTAAGAATACACAAAGGCTCAAAATAAAGGGGTGGAGGAAGATTTACCAAGCAAATGGGGAGAAAAAAAAAAGCAGGAGTTGCATTCTCATCTCTGATAAAATAGACTTTAAAGCAACAAAGATCAAAAGAGACAAAGAAGGACATTACATAATGGTAAAAGGATCAATGCAACAAGAAGAGCTAACAATCCTAAACATATATGCACCCAATACAGGAGCACCCAGATACATAAGGAAAGTTCTTAATGACTTACAAAGAGACTTAGGCTCCCACACAATAGTAGTGGGAGACTTTAACACCCCATTGTCAATATTAGGTAGATCAACAGACAGAAAATTAACGAGGATATCCAAGACTTGAACTCAGACCTGGACCAAGCAAACCTAATAGACATTTACAGAACTCTCCACCCCAAATCCACAGATTATACATTCTTCTCAGCACCACATAGCACCTACTTTAAAATTGACCACATAATTGGAAGTAAATCACTCCTCAGCAAATGCAAAAGAATGGAAATCATAACATACAGTCTCTCAGACCATAGGGCAATCAATTTAGAACTCAGAATTCAGAAACTAACTCAGAACTGCAAAGCTCCATGGAAACTGAACAACTGGCTCTCGAATGTTGACTGGATAAACAATGAAATGAAGGCAGAAATAAAGATGTTCTTTGAAACCAACAGGAACGAAGACACAAACATACCAGAATGTCTAGGACACATTTAAAGCAGTCTCTAGAGGAAAATATATAGCAATAAATACCCACAGGAGAAGCAAGGACAGATTGAAAATTGACATCCTATCATCAAAATTGAAAAAACTAGAGGAGCAAGATCAAAAAAACTCAAAACCTAGCAGAAGACAGGAAATAACTAAGATCAGAGCAGAACTGAAGGAGATAGATACATAAAAAACCCTTCAAAAAATCAATAAATCCAGGAGCTGGGTTTTCAAAAAGATCAACATTCCAATGGAGAAACATTCCATGTTCATGTTAGGAAGGATCAATATCATGAAAATGGCCATACTGCCCAAAGTAATTTACAGAATCAGTGCTATCCCCATCAAGCTACATGTGACCTTCAGAGAACTGGAAAAAACCATCTTAAACTTCATAGGGAACCAAAAGAGAGCCCGCATAGCCAAGACAATCCTAAGCAAAAAGAACAAAGCAGGAGGCATCACATTACTGGACTTCAAACCATACCACAAGGCTACAGTAATCAAAACAGCATAGTACTGGTACCAAAACAGAGATATAGACCAACGGAACAGAACAGAGGCCTTGGAGGCAACACAACATATCTACAACCATTCAATCTTTGACAAACCTGACAAAAACAAGCAATGGGGAAAGGATTCCCTGTTTAATAAATGGTGTTGGGAAAACTGGCTAGCCATGTGCAGAAAGCAGAAACTGGACCCCTTTCTGACACCTTACACTAAAATGAACTCCAGATGGATTAAAGACTTAAACATAAGACCTAACACCATAAAAACCCTAGAAGAAAATCTAGGCAAAACCATTCAGAACATAGACATAGGCAAGGATTTATGACCAAAACACCAAAAGCATTGGTGACAAAAGCCGAAATAGACACATGGGACCTAATCAAACTCCATAGCTTCTGCATGGCAAAAGAAACGATCATTAGAGTGAATTGGCAACCAACAGAAGGGGAAAAAAAATTTTGCAATCTACCCATCTGTCAAAGGGCTGATATCCGGAATTTACAAAGAACTAAAACAGGTTCACCAGAAGAAAACAAGCCCATTCAAAAGTGGGTGAAGGATATGAACAGACACTTTACAAAGGAAGACATACATAAGGCCAAGAAACATGAAGAAATGCTCATCATCACTGGTCATTAGAGAAACGCAAATCAAAACTACATTGAGATACCATCTCATGCTAGCTAGAATGGCAATCATTAAAAAATCTGGAGACAACAGATGCTGGAGAGGATGTGGAGAAATAGGAACACTTTTACACTGTTGGTGGAAGTGAAAATTAGTTCAACCATTGTGGAAGACAATGTGGTGATTCCTCAAGGACCTAGAAATAGAAATTTCATTTAACCCAGCAATCCCATTACTGGGTATATAGCCAAAGGATTATAAATCGTTCTACTACAAGTACACATGCACACGAATGTTCATTGCAGCACTGTTTACAATAGCAAAGACTTGGAACCAACCCAAATGCTCATCAATAATAGACTGGACAGGGGAAATGTGGCACCTATACACCGTGGAATATTATGCAACCATAAAAATCAATGATTTCGTGTCCTTTGTAGGGACATGGGTGAACCTGGAAACCATCATTCTCAGCAAACTGATACAAGAACAGAAAATGAAACACCGCATGTCCTCACTCATAAATGGGTGTTGAACAATGAGAACACATGGACACAGGGAGGGGTGCATCACACACTGAGGTCTTTTGGGTGAAAAGAGGGGAGGGACAGCAGGGGGTGGGGAGTTAGGGGGAGATAGCATGGGGAGAAATGCCAGATATAAGGGAAGGGGAAGAAGGCAGCAAATCACACTGCCATGTTTATACCTACACAACAATCTTGCATATTCTTCACATGTACCCCCAAACCTTATATGCAATTTAAAAAAAATGCATATGTGGAAAAATGCAAATTTCTACTCATTAGAGGAGACCTCTGCAACTACCCAAGAGACACAAACTTGGTGTCCTTTATTCCATCAGAATGTCATCAGAACATGGCAGGAAAAGGAAAAAAGAAGAAGCTTTAAACAACTAGCAATAAATCGTGGCATTTCTGTTCCATGTGTTAGAAGTGCAGCTCCCCAGACCCTCCAAACCCAGGCTAAGCCTGCCAGCCCTCCCTCCAGTGCATGAGGTCTCTGTGGAAGAGGAAAGCTAAGAGCAGCTGTCAAAAAAAGATCACTAATTTACTTATTTGACATCTTCTTCCATAACAACAAAAATAAGCCTCGTGGCAGAGAAGGAGTGACTGGGAGGATGAACTCACAATGCAAGGATGTAATGAGCCATGCTCACTCACCAGGCCGTCAGCAGGGCTGTGTGCAGCGGGGAGGAAGGGATACTGAGTGCCAAACTGGTGTTGCGTAGGCTTCATTTGATCATTTGAAAAATAAAGAGCTTTGCTGAAAAACAAAAACAACATATTGTTTTAATTGAGACAAACCTTTTTCCCATTTTTCCTCTGCAATTGTAATGCTTTGTGTGCTTAAATGCCAGTGTTTGTTATTTTTCCTACACTTGAAAAATGACGTCTGGAGAACAATCATGTTCTCAATACTTAATGTAGAATTATTATCAAATTAAGTTGAAACAGGTTTTCACCAGCTTCATTTTATCTTCAGTAACAATAATCTTTTCCCCTTTGTTGTCTGGTTGAGGATGGATAAAAATTATGTGGTGTCTCATGGAGAACAGCAGAACTTGGGGGCTGTGAAGAGAACAGGGAAAATGTCCTCAGAGGAAGGGAAAATATTGAGAGGAGCCCCTTCTGAAAAGAAAGTCACCATGAGTTAAACAATATTAACCACCTGCACAAAAGATTGTGCCATGATGGGAATAATGCTAGCATCCACAAAATCTCTCCAGGGAAAGCAAAATGCATATAAAATAATAAATGTATACTTTACAAGGCATGGTTTAAAAATGCTTTCAGAGTTTTTAGATCATTTAATCCTCATAACATTCTCAGAGGTTGGCAATATTCTTTCCTTTTTTAAACAGAGGACAAAGAGTAAGAGGACAATTGTTTATCCATCAGGCAAGCTGGAGCTTGCACACAGATTTTGCCCTTTATTTGTTTGATCTCTCTACATCCTTCCAAATGAGAATTTCAATAATGACCTCACTGGACTGCTGTGAAATAAGTAAAGCAATTAAAACAACGCCCAGAACCTAATGCGCACACACACACACACACACACACACACACACACACACACACACACATGGCTATTTTTATAATAGATATGGAGAAAACTGAAGCCCAGAAGGTTAATTTAACTGGATCTAAACTATACTGAAAATAAGTTGCCAATGCAAGTGGTGTCTTTATTAAGGCTGAAGTCTGAGACCTTCTCAATATGTCAGTTACAACTTTCAAAAGAGTGGCTATGAAGAAATAGCAATATTACATATGCTTCGGTTATCCTTCCCAAATATAGTAAAAGTATGAAAAGATGAATGTGTAGGTGCAGCTATTCACTCTGGTACTATTTGTAGCAGAAAAAAAAGTGGACCGAACACTTATGGCTGCCATGTAATTGACAGAATAAACTTTGATTCAGTTACACAATGGAGTAATCTGAAACAACACCAAGAAATTAGGAATGACTCAACATATTGTTATTGTGTAGAAGTGAACCAAGAGAAAGGGGTGCTGTGGTGTGGCTACGGTTGTTTGTCTGCAGCAAATATGTAGAAGATTTATCCCAGTGTGGTGGTTCTGGGAGATGGGACAATGAAGCTACATTCTCACAAACCCATTGTAAGCTGAAATGCATTTAACACCGTGATAAACCTATTGTAAAGTTAAAAAAAAAATTCTGGCTGGCCACAGTTGATCATGCCTGTAATTCCAGCAGTTTGGGAGGGGTCAGGAATTCAAGACCAGCCTGACCAGCCTGGAGAAACCCTGTCTCTACCAAAAATACAAAATTAGTGAGGTGTGGTGGTACATACCTATAATTCCAGCTACTTGGGAGGCTGAGGCAGGAGAATTGCTTGAACCTGGGAGGCAGAGGTTGCAGTGAGCCAAGACTACACCATTGCACTCCAGCCTGGGCAAAAAGAGTGAAACTCCTTTTCAAAAAAAAAACAAAAACAAACAAACAAACAAAAAACTAAGCCAAATCATCATAAGTCCAGGGGCTTACTGATTTGTGATGGTGTTACATCCCAATAAACTCATTATAAAGTAAAATAAAAATCTTAAATTGAGTCATTGTAAGTCAGGGACAAGATTTCCACTTTGGGGAAGATGGAAGAGATATGCTTTTCTATACTGTATGTGCTAAATACAAATAAAAGCACTCAGTGTTATATACAAAATAAATATTAGATGACTCTGAAGGGTAGAAAAAAGGAAGACTAGAAGGAAACTTGGGAACCAAGGATTATGTCATTGTTAGCTCCATGGATTTTCTTTTTGTCTTGTATCTTTCAAACATAGAACTGAAAAGGTCAACTACCTATAGATACTGGTATTCACAGACAAAAAGAACCCAAACAAAAGTCTGTTCTCCTGAGTCTGAAGATCATGCAAAGAGCAGCCTAGCAAGACAGAAGAACACCCGGGAGAAAACTCTGGTCCCACTCACACTTAACCAGCAAAGTCCAGGTGAGTTCCAACTTCACTAGTTTGTAAGGAGGCATACAACAAGCCTATTGGTGTGGTGTCAGAGAATGCCCAGTGGGAAGCCAAGACTTTCATTCCTACCAGACAATAAAGAGTCCCCTCTCCTCCTGCCTACTGTCAGTGGAGACCCTAGGGTAAACCTGGACTTCTATCACCACCTCTTGGTAATAAGACATCTTTCCCCTCCTTAATGGGGTGGCATCAGAGGAGGCCTCTTGGGAAGTCTGGCTTCTCACCACTCTTTTGTGGTAATGAGGCTGTACCACCTGTGGTATCAGTGGAATCCTAGACGGGGAATATAATTTCTATTCATGCCCATCAATTAAGAGAAGCTTTCCTTCCACCTTGAGTGCCAGTGAATGAAAGTGGGGAAACGAGACTTTGAACTCCATCTGACCATAATGACACAGTGTCAGAAAAAGACAGCTGAAACAGAAGGCCTCAATAAGCTGCAGAGTTGCAAATCATAATGCAAAAAATTAAACAGTTTTAACTTAAAAAATTACTAATTATACCAAAACTTAGATTTTAAACTGAATGAAAAATCAATAGAAGGCAAAATAGGGATGAGAAATATTTTAAAATAGTCATCATAAAAATGCTTTAATGAACAATTATGAACACGTTTGGAACAAACAAAATAAGAGTAAGTCTTGGTCTCAACAAAAAAAGAAAAATTCAGGCCAATATCCATGATGAACACAGATGCAAAAATCTTGAATGAAATACTGGCAAACCAATTGCAACAGCACATCAAACAGAACCAAAGACAAAAACCACATGATTATCTCAACAGATGCAGAGAAGGCCTTTGACAAAATTCAATAGCCCCCATGCTAAAAACTCTCAATAAACTAGGTATCAGTGGAACATATCTCAAAATAATAAAAGCTATTTATGACAAACACACAACCAATATCATACTGAATGGGAAAAAACTGGCAGCATTCCCTTTGAAATCAGGCTGTAGACAAGGATGCCCTCTCTCACCACTCCTATTCAATATAGTACTGGAAGTTCTAGCCAAAGTAATCAAGCAAGAAAAAGAAATAAAGGGTATTCAAATAGGAAAGGAGGAAGTCAAATTTTCTCTATTTGCAGACGACATGATTGTATGTTTACAAGACCACATTGCCTCAGCCCCAAATCTCCTGAAACTGATAAGCAACTTCAGCAAAGTCTCAGGATACAAAATCAATGTGCAAAAATCACAAGCATTCTTAGACCCCAACAACAGACTTAAAGAGAGCCAAATCAAGAACGAACTGCCATTCACAATTGCTACAAAGAGAATAAAATACCTAGGAATACAACTAACAAAGGATGTAAAGGACCTCTTCAAGGAGAACTACAAATTACTGCTCAAGGAAATAAGAGAGGCACAAACAGATGGAAAAACATTCCATGCTCATGGTTAGGAAGAATCAATACCATGAAAATGGCCATATTGCCCAAAGTAATTTACAGATTCAATGCTATCCCCATCAAGCTACCTATGACTCTCTTCACAGACCTGGAAAAAACCACCTTAAACTTCAAATGGAATCACAAGAGAGCCCACATAGCCAAGACAATCCTAAGCAAAAAGAACAAACCTGGAGGCATCATGCTATCTGACTTCAAACTATACTACAAGGCTACAGTAATCAAAACAGCATGATACTGGTATCAAAACAGAGAATAGACCAATGGAACAGAACAGAGGCCTCAGAAGCAATGCTACACATCTACAACCATCTGATTTTTGACAAACCTGACAAAAATAAGCAATGGGGAAAGGACTCCATGTTTAATAAATGGTATTGGGAAAATTGGCTAGCAATGTGCAGAAAGCAGAAACTGGTCCCCTTCCTGTCACCTTACAGTAAAATTAACTCCAGATGGATTAAAGATTTAAACAAAAAACCTAACACCATAAAAACACTAGAAGAAAACGTAGGCAAAACAGAAATGTCCATCCAGGACATAGGCATAGGCAAGGACTTCATGACTAAAACACCAAAAGGAATAGCAACAAAAGCCAAAATAGACAAATGGGATCTAACTAAAATTCAAAGCTTCTGTACAGCAAAAGGAACCATTATTAGAGTGAATTGGCAACCAACAGAATGGGAAAAAAATCTTTGCAGTCTACCCATCTGACAAAGGGCTAATATCCAGAATCTACAAAGAACTAAAATAGATATACAAGAAAAAACAAGCCTATTCAAAAGTGGGTGAAGGATATGAAAAGATAATTTTTAAAAGAAGACATATGAGGCCAACAAATATATGAAAAAATACTCATCATCACTGGTCATTAGAGAAATGCAATTCAAAACCACATTGAGATACCACCTCATGCCAGTTAAAATGGTGATCATTAAAAAATCTGGAGACAATAGATGCTGGAGGGGATGTAGAGAAACAGGAATACTTCTACACTGTTGGTAGGAGTGTAAATTAGTTCAACCATTGTGGAAGACAGTGTGGCGATTTCTCAAGCATCTATAAATGGAAATTCCATTTGATTCAGCAATCCCATTACTAGGTATGTACCCAAAGAACTATAAATTATTCTACTATAAAGACACATGCACATGTTCATAGCAGCACTGTTTACAATAGCAAAGACCTGGAACCAACCCAAATGCCCATCGATGATAGACTGGACAAAGAAAATGTGGCACATATACACCATGGAATACTACACAGCCATAAAAAAGCGACAAGTTTGTGTCCTTTGTAGGAACTTGGATGAATTTGGAGACCATTATTTTCAGCAAACTGACACAAGAACAGAAAACCAAACACCACATGTTCTCACTCATAGGCGGATGTTGAACAATGGAACACGTGGACTTAGGGAAAAGAGCATCACACACTGGGGGCAGTTGGGGAGGGCTGGAGGAGGGGCAGCGTGGGGTGGGAAGGGTGGGGAGGGATAACATGGGGAGAAATGCTGGATATAGTATGTACCTATGCAGCAACCCTGCATGACCTGCACATATACCCCAGAACCTAAAGCAAATAAATAAATAAATAAATAAATAAAAAATTAAAAATAGAAAAAAGAAATCAGGCAAGAAAGTAGAGAGAAGAATTAAATATTTAAAGTGTTGAGGGGAAAGATCTTAACAACCTAGAATTCTGTACTCTGCAAAATTATTCTTCGAAAGTAAAGGAAAAATAAAGACCTTCAATAACAACAGCCAAAAAAAAAAAAAAAGGAAAAAGAAAATATCATTCAGAATTAAGGGAAATAGAGATATTCTTAGGCAAAACAAACAAACAAACAAACAAACAAACAGACAGAAAATGCTCCACGTTTGTTACCAGCAGATCCAGCCTAAAAGAATGACTAAAGGAAGTTCTCAAAACTGAAAGAAAAAAGGGACCTCAGTATATCAGGGAGAATTAACACATAAGAAAAAATATGTAGATAATTATAACAATTTTTCTTCTACTCATGAGGTCTCTACATTATGATCGATGGTTGAAACAAAAAGTATAATACTATCTGATGTGGTTCTGTGTAGAGAAATACTTATTAGGGTTATAAATGGGAGAGGATAAAGAGGCATAAAGGAAGATAAAATTTGCATATTTCACTTGAATTGATAAAATATGAAACCAGTAAACTCTTACATATGTTAAGTGTAATACCTATAACAACCAGTAAAACAGCTACACAAAGATATGCACTCACAGACACGATAGAGATATCAAAATGGAATTCTAAAAAGTATTCAAGAAATCCACAGGAGGGCAGAAAAATAAAGAAGCAAAATAAACAGAGAAAACAAACAGAAAACAAAAAAATAAAATGGCAGACTTAAACCTTATAACATATCAATAACTATACTAAATGTAAATGGTCTAAACACATCAATTAAGACAGAGACTGGGAAAGTGCATTAAAATATATCACCTAACTGGATTCTGTGTTTAAGAAACTCATTTCACATGAAATGATACAGGCAAATTTAAAGTCCATAGTCCATGACTGATGATGTTTTAACTTAACAGTTTTTCTGCTTTACAATGAGTTTATCAGGGTATTAAATTTCAACTTGCAATGCTTTTGACTTATGAAGTGTTAATTGGGAAACAGCCCCATCATAAGTCAAGAAAACATCTGTAAAATAATTTTCAAAAACATGCTAATATTAACCAAGAGAAAACAGAAATGATTTATTGATATATAGATATCAGGCAAACTTCAGAGCAGAGAAAATTACAACACATAGAAATCGACATTGTGTAGTGATAAAAATGTCAATCCACCAGAAGATGTAACAATCCGAAAGTGTATGCAACAAAAAACAGAGCTGCAAAATACGTGCAGCGAAAGCTGATGTGTGCAGCAAAAGCTGATAGAACTCAAAGGATAAATACACAAATCTACAATTATACTTAGAATCTTCCACACCCTTCTCTCAACAATTGATAAGACTGCTAAATAAAAAATTAGGTATAATATAAAAAACTTATCAACACCATTAACCAACAGAATCTATATGACATATATGGAACATGCCACCCAAAAACAACAGAACACACGTTGTTTTCAAGGACCTACCTAGGACAAATACATATATTCATATATGCCACACCTGGGCAATAAAACCTATCTAAATACATTTTTTGTTTTAGCTTTTATTACTGGTGTTGAAACCTGGTCTTATTGTTTTGCTCAGGCTGGTCTTGAACTCCTGGCCTTAGGCAATCCTCCTGGCTTGGCCTCCCAAAGTGCTGGGATTACAGGCAACTGGCCATGAGTACATTTTTTTGAAACTGAACTTATACAGATATTGTTTTCTGATTCCAATGAAGTCAAATTAGAAGTCATTTTTTTAAAATTATGAGAACATTTCTAAATAGTTGGAAATAAAAAAACACACTTTTAAATAATACATAAAGAAGAAGTCTCAAGAAAAATTTTAGAAGTATATATTTAGTTGAATGAAAATGTGAATACAACATCTCAAAATTTGTGAGGCACAGCTGAAACAATGTTGCAATAGAAATGTATAGCACTAAAGGCAACATTTAAAAAGAGAAAAAGTCTCAAGTCAATAATCTAATCTTATACATCAAAGACCTAGAAATACAAGATCAGTATAAACTAAAAGCCAGTGGGAGGGAAAAAATATACTAAAGGTAAGAGTAAAAATTATAAAAATGGAAAACAGGAAAATAGTAGAGAATGTAATGAATTAAAGAGCTGGTTCTTTTAAAGATCAGTAAAATTGACAATCCTCTAATAAGACTGGCAAAGAAAAAAGAGAGAAGACAAATTACCAGTATCAGTAATGAATCAAGAATATCACTGCAGACTCCACATACAAAGGAAAGATAATATGGAAGTGTCATAAAAAAACACTTTGTCTAAATTAGAAAACTTAGATGAAATGAACCAATTCCTTTAAAAGAACAGACTATTATAGCTCATTGAATAGAAAATAAGTTGAGCCTTGAAACTAAAGAAAATTAAATTCAAAAGTAAAATTCTACCCCACCCCCCAAATCTCTAAACCCAGATGGTTTTATTGGATAATTGCACAAAACATTTAAAGAATTGACACCAATTCGGTATAGTTTGTTCCAAGAAAATAGAGGATAAGACATCCTTCCCAACTCGGTTATTGAAGATAGCATAACTTGAATACAAAAACAAGGCATATAGCACTAAAGGAAAGAAACAGACCAATATTTCTCATGAATACCAACAAAATCATTAACAAAATGCTAACACAGAAAATCTGGCAATATATGCAAAGAACTATACACTATGACCAACCCAGAGTTTATTAAGCCCAGAGTTTACTCCAGGGATGCCAGGTTAGTTTAATATTAGAATATCAATCAATGTAATCCATGATATTAACAAGCTAAAGTAGAAAAATTAGATGATTATATCAATTAATGCAGAAAACTTAAGTGAAAATATGTAACACTTGTTCATATAAAAATTATCAATAAACTAGGAATACAGGAGACCTTTCTCAACTTGAAAGTGAGAATCTGCACAAAAAACATACAGCTAGCACCATACTTAATGGTGAAAGACTAACTACTACCTCTGTAACTATGGGAACAAGGCAGGAATGTTCCATCTCACTACTCTTATTCAACATAGTGCTGGAAGTTCTGGTAGTGAAATATGGCAAGCAGAGAAAGTAAAAGAAATACAGATTGGAAATAAATAAAATGCATTACTATTTTCAGACAGCATGATTTTTTTTACAGGGAAAATCTCCAGAAATCTACCATAAAACTTTTAGAAGTAATAAATGAGTTCAACAAGGTCACAAGATACAAGATAAATATGCAAAAATTAACAATTAGTATTTGTAAATCAAAACTTAAAATATATTACCATATAAAATTGCTCAAAAAATAAATACTCAGGTATAAATCCAACAAAATACATAGTTTTTATGCTGAAAACTACAAATCTCTGATGAAATAAATCAAAGAATATCTAAATAAATGAACAGCTATATTAAGTTCTTAAATTGAAAGATCTTACCAGAAAAAAATCTCAGTTTTTGCTAAATTAGTATGCAGATTTAACATTATTCTTATTAAAACCACAACAAGAGTTTTAGAGATAAGAAAAGCTATTCTACTAATTATTTGGAAAGGCAGAGAAACTATAGTAGCTGAAATAATTTTGAAATTGAAGAATAAAGCAGGAGGAATGTGCCTACCTGTCTACTTTCAAGATTTATATAGCTCACATAGTCAAGACCCTGTGGCATTTGCAGAGAAACAAACATACAGGTTAATGGAATAGATCAGGTAGCCAAGAAATGTATCACCACAAATATACTCAACTAATTTTTGACAAAAGGTCAAAAGCAATTCAATGGAGAAAAGATAATCTTTTTAATAAATGCTGCTGGAGCAAAAAGGTAAAACCTCAACATACACCTCAGACCTTACACACAAAATAACTCAAAATGGATTGTAGACTTAAATATAAAATGTGCTAAGCTATAAAACTTAAAAAAAAAAAAGTGACAAAACAGAGGACTGGAGAAAATCTTCAGGATCTGATACTATGCATGGAATTGGCACCGAAAATACAATCTATAAAAGAAATGAAATTTATTAAAATGAAAAACCTTTTCTCTGTGAAAGACTTTGTTTAGATTATGAACAGACAAGCTGTAAACATATTTGCATATCACATGCCAATAAAGGACTAGTGTCTGAACTCTGAAAATTCAACAGTAAAAAAGCAAACAATCTTTTTATACCAGATCAAGTATAAAAAATTAACACCAAGACAAAAGCCAAATTAACACCAAGACAAAAGCCAAATTGCAGGGTCTTTATTGCCGGTGGCCACAGAGGATTCACGTCTCTCCAACCCGTGGCCCCGAGTTCAGTGGGAGCAGGATTTTTAAATTGAAAAACCACATCCTGGTTTTAGGACCAAGAGGGTGAGGGGATGCAGGACAAGCAACTTTACAGCAAGCTAGCTGTTTTTATTTACAGAAGCCAAGGTCAGCAGTTATGGAAAGGAAAACGGAGCAGCAAAGAGTTATTAAAAAGGAAATGGGGCAGCAGTTACAATTTATTTTTGGGAAATAACAGGTTTTCTTGGTGCTTGCAAGGTACAGGGTTTAAGATGGCGTTGCTTAAGTTCTAACTCTGGGTTAGCTATGGCACAAGCTGATTAGAAAATTAGCAGAAGACATGAACATTTTAATAAAAAACATGAACAGATGAAAAATAAGCAAATGAAAAGATAATCATTGCTAACCACATTAGGGAGATTATTCAGGTAAAAAACTAACAAAGAAACTCTGGACTTAAACTCAACACTTTACCAACTGGACCTGATAGACATCTACATGACACTCCATCCAGCAACCACAGAATATACATACATTCTTCTCATCTGCACATGGAACGTATTCTAAGATTGGCCACATGCTCAGTCATGAAGTACATCTCAATAACTTCAGAAAAACTGAAATCATACCATGCACACTCTCATATCACAGTGTAATGAAAATAGAAATTAATATCAAGATTTTTCAAAACTATTTAAATACATGGAAATTCAATAACTTGCTCCTGAATAAGTCCTGAGTGAACACTGAAATTAAAGCAAAATCATAAAACAATTTGAAGTTAATGAAAGTAGGGATACAATTTGGTAAAATCTCTGGGAGGCAGCCAAAACAGTTTTAGGAGAAAAGTTTATAACCCTAAATGCCTTCATCAGGAAGTTAGAAGGATGTCAAATTAACAATCTAACATGGCACCCAAAAAAGCCAGTGGAGAAAAGAACAAACCAACTCCAAAGCTAGCATAAGAACAGACATAACTAAAATTAGAGAAGAACTAAACAAAACTGAGATGAAAAAAATTTATACAGAAGATCAATGAAACTGAGATTTGGTGTCTTGAAAAAATAAACAAGATTGATATGCCACTAGCTAAATTAACAAAAAAGGGCAAACATCCAAATAAGAGCAATCAGAAATAATGAAGATGACATTACAACTGATTCTAGAGAAATACAAAAGGTCCTTGGAGAATACTATGAAGAACTGTATGCACACTAATTAGAAAATCTAGAGGAAATGAATAAATTCCTGGAACCATACAATCTCCCAAGATTGAATCAGGACAAGATTGAAAACCTATATAGACCAATATTGAGCTCTGAAATTAAAACTTTCCAACCAAACAAGCCCTAGACCAGGTAGACTCACAGCTGAATTTTGCTAGATGTACCAAGAAGAACTGGTAGCAATCCTGCTGAAACTATTCCCAAAAAATTGAGGAGGAGGGACTCTACCCTAAGTCATTCTACATGATCCTAATACCAAAATCTGGCAGATACACAACAAAGAAAGAAAACCGTTAAGCCAATATACCTCTTAAACATATATGCAAAAATTCTCAACAAAATACTAGCAAACTTGATCCAGCAACACATCAAAAGTTAATTTACCATGACCAAGTGGGCTTTATTCCTGAGGTGAAAAGTTAGTTCAACTTATGTAAGTCAATAAATGTGATATACCACATAAACATGGATAAAACAAAAACCATATTATCTCAATAGATTCAGGGAAAGCTTTTGATAAAATCCAACATCACTTCATGATTAAAAAAAAAAACCTCAACAGATTAGGCATTGAAAGAGTGTACCTCAAAATAATAAGAGCCATCTATGACAAACCCACTGCCAACATCATACTGAATGAATGAAAGCTGGAACCATTCCCCTTGAGACCTGAAACAAGGTAAGGATGCTCACTCTCAGCACTCCTATTCAATATAGTACTGGAAGTCCTAACTGGAGCAATTAGGTAAGATAAATAAATAAAAGTCATCCAAACAGAAAAAAAAAAGAAGAAGAAGAAGAAGTCAAAACATCTCTCTTCACTGATGATATAACTCTATTCTTGGAGAAATCCTGAGGATTCTGCCGAAAGGTTGCTAGAACTGATCAATGGTTTTAGCAAGGATTCATAAAAAAAAAATAAAAAAATCAGTGTAAAAAAATTAGTAACATTTCTATACACCAATATCACCCAGGCTGAGAGTCAAATCAAGAACACAATTTCATTTACAATAGCCACACACACACACACACACACACACACACACACACTAAATTTCTAGGAGTACAGTTAATCAAAGAAGTAAAAGATTTCTGCAAGAAGAACTAAAAAAAAAACAGTGCAACACTGCTGAAAGAAATCAGAGATGTCACAAATAAATGGGAAGCTATCCCATGCTTATGGATTGGAAAAATCATTATTATTAAAATTACCTTCCTTCCCAAAGCAATTTACAGATTCAATGCTATTCCTGTCAAACTACCAATGCCATTCTTCACAGAACTAGATAAAAACTATTCTAAAATTCATATGCAACAAAAAACAGAGCCTGAATCGCCAAAACTATCTTAAGCAAAAAAGAACAAAGCCAGAGGCATCACACTACCCAACTTCAAATTTATACTATAAGTCTATAGTAATGTAAATGGCATGATACTGGTATAAAACCATACACATAGACCAATGGAACAAAATAGAAAACTTAGAAATAAGGCTGCACATCTACAACCATCTGATCTTCAACAAGGCTAACAAAAACAGGCAATAGGGCTAGAACTTCATATTCAATAAATAGTGCCGGAATTCCTGGCTAGGCAGCTATACCTTTACCCTTCATTACAAAAATTAACTCAAGATAGATTAAAGATTTAATTATAAGATTTCAAACTATAAAACTCGTAGAAGAAAACCTAGGAAGTACCCTTCTTGACATTGGCCTTAGCAAAGAATTTGTAGCAAAGTCGCCAAAATGATTGCAACAAAAACAAAAATTAACAAGTGGGACCCAATTAAACTAAACAGCTTCTTCACAGCAAAAGAGTAAACAAACAACCTACAGAATAAGGAGAAAATATTCACAAACTATGCACCCAAAAAAGGTCTAATATCCAGAATCTACAAGAAACTTGAATCAACAAGCAAAAAGCAAATAACCCCATTAAAAAATAAGAAAAAGGCATGAAAAGACACATCTCGAAAGAAGACACACACATGGTGAAAAAACATATGAAAAAAAGAATGCTGATCATCACCTATCATCAGAGAAATGAGTCAAAACCACAAAGGGATACCAGTCAGAATGGCTATTACTGAAACTTCAAAAAGACAACAGATGGTACTGAGGCTGTAGAGAAAAGCAAATACTTCTGCTTGGTTGGTAGGAATGAAAATTAGTTCATTCACTGTGAAAAAGCATTTCAAAGATTTCTCAAAGAAGTTAAAGCAGAGGTACCATTCGGTCCAGGAATTCATTGTTGGATATATAGCCAAAGTAATATAGATTATTATACCAAAAAGACACATGCACTTGCATGTTCATTGCAGCATTATTAATAATAGCAAAGTCACGGAATCAACTTAGGTGCCCATGAATGGTGGATTGAATGAAAAAAATATGGTACATATACACCAGAAAATACTACACAGACATAAAAAAGAATGAAATCATGTCCTTTACATCAACATGGATGGAGCTGAAGGCCATAATCCTAAATGAACGAACACAGGAATGAAAAGCCAAATACGGCATGTTCTCACCTATAAGTGAGAGCTAAACATTGAACACACATGGATATAAATGTGGTAATAATAGACACTGTGGATAACTAAGCGAGAAGGGAAGAAAGGGGCTGTGTGTTGAAAAACTGCCTATTGGGTACAATGCTCATTACCTGGCTCCAATATATCCATGTAAGAATTCTACATGTGAATGCTCTGTATCTGAAATAAAAGCTGAAACATTTTTTAAAGATATGAAAATGAAAATCACAGGGTTATTATGCCACTCCTATCAGAATGCTAAAATGAAAAATAATGGCAACACCAAATGTCAGTAAGGATGCAGAGAAATCAGATTATTACACATTGCTTGTGAGGATATTAACGTAAAACTATGCTGGAAAGCAGTTTCACAGTTTTATTATGAAATTAAACATGCAACCATGATACAACCCGGAAACTGCACTCCTGGGCATTTATCCAGAGAAATGGAAATTTATATTCATGCAAAACTTGTATATGAATTTTCATAGAACCTTTGTTCCTAATAGGCAAAAAAAAACCCTGGAAATAGTCCAGGTGCCCTTCAATGGGTGAATGGTTAACAAAGTGTGGTATATCCATACCATGGAATACTACTCACCAACAAAAAGAAATCTACTAGTGATACATGTAAAATTTGGATTTATCTTAAGAGAATTATGACAAATGGAAAAAGTAAATCCGAAAACATTACTGTATGAATCCATTTGTATAATATTCTTGAAATGACAAAATTTTAGGTGTGGAGACAGGTTAACGATTCCCAGGGACAAAGAAGGAGTGGGAGCAGGAGGAACACATAAAACAGTTGTGTGAGGCATCCTTGTGGTGATGGAACCCTTCTGAATCCATGCCAGTATTCTGGTTGTGATATTGTAGTGTATTTCACTGTAATTTACATGCTGTGTGGTATTGTAAATTACAGTTCCATATTGCACATATTGCACTGCACTGTATACCAGTTGTGATTTGCAAGATGTTACCTTTTGAAGAGCCTAGAGAAAGGGTACACAGGATTTCTCTGTATTATTTCTTTCTTTCTCTTTTATTTATTTATTTTTTGAAAGAAAGAAAGAGAAAGAGAAAAGGGGAGAGAGAACAGGAGTCTTGCTCTATTGCCCAGGCTGGAATGCAATCTAAAAATAAAAAAAGAGGCATTAAAAACCTCTTTTATGCCGATAATTGTGCTTAACAGTGGAGACAGGAAGGAATAAGGGAAGAAAATAACAAACAAACAGCCAACCAATATTTCATTTAAGTCTGTGAAATGCTATGCAAATGCTGAAGAGTAATTTATTTTCAATTATATGGTCACTTTCAAAATAGGTGTAATATGATACTGAGAAAAACGTATGTTCTGTGGGCCTGGGGTGAAGAATTCTATAAATATTCACTGAGTTTACTTGTTCCAGGTCTGAGTTCAAATCATAGATGTCCTTGTTAGTTTTCTAGCTCGTTGATCCATCGAATATTAACAATGTGGTGTCAAAGTCTCCCAATATTATTGTGCGGGAGTCTAAGTCTCTTTATAAGTTATTAAGAACTTGCCTTGTGTATCTGGGTGTTCCTATATTGGGTGCATATATATTTATGATCATTGACTCCTGTTGTTGCATTGATCCTTTTACCATTATGTAATGTCCTTCTTTGTTTCTTTTAGTCTTTGTTACTATTAAAGTCTATTTTGTCACAGACGAAAGTTATAACTCCTGTTTTCTTTTTTTTTCCCCCTCCATTTGATTGGTAAGTCTTCCACCAACCCTTTGTTTTGAGTCTTTGTGTGTCCTTGCTTATGAGATGGATCTGGAATCTGGATACAGTGAATGGATGGGTTTTGACTTTTGATACAATTTGCCTGTCTGTGTCTTTAATCCATTTAAATTTAGGATTAATATTGATATTTGTGAGTTTAATATTGTTGTTTAATGCTAGCTGGCTATTTTGCCCATTAGTTGATATAGATTCTTCATTATGGAGATACTCTTTACCTTTTGGTAAGTTTTTGGGATGACTGATACTGGTTGTTCCTTTCTGTGTATAGTGCTTCTTTCAGAAGCTCTTGTAAAGCAGGCCTGGTGGTGATGAAATCTCTGAGTGCTTGCTTGTTTGTGAAAAATTTTATTTTTCCTTCATTTATGAAGCTTAATTTGGCTGGATATGATTCTGGGTTGAAAATTCTTTTCTTTGAGGATATTGAATATTGACTCCCACTGTCTTCTAGTTTGTAGGGTTTCAGCTGAGAGATCTGCTGTGAGTCTGATAGGCTTCCTTTTATGGGTAACCTGACCTTTTTCTCTAGCTGCCCTTAGAATTTTCTCCTTTATTTCAACCAGGGTGAATTTAACAATTATGTGTCTTGGGGTTGCTCTGCTTGAGGAATATCTTTGTGGTATCCTCTGTATTACCTGAAGTTGAGTATTTTCCTGCCTTACTAGATTAGGAAAGTTTTCCTGAATAATATCCTGAAGAATATTTTCCAGTTTGGATTCATTCTCTTCATGACATTCAGGTACACCTATCAAACATAAATTAGGTCTTTTCACATAGTCCCATATTTCTTGGAGACTTTGCTCATTCCTTTTTACTCTTTCTTCTCTAACCTTGTCTTCTTGTTTCATTTCATTAAGTTGGTCTTCGACCTCTGATATCCTTTCTTCTGCTTGATCAATTCCACTGCTAAAACCTGTGCATACTTTGTGGAGTTCTCGTATTGTATTCTTCAGTTCCATTAATTCACTTATATTCCTCTCTAGATTGTCTATTCTCATTAGGATTTTGTCAAACCTTTTTTCAAGGTTCTTAGTTTCTTTACATTGGGCTAGAACATGTTCTTTTAACTCACAGAAGTTTCTTATTATTCACCTTCTGAAGCCTAAATCTGTTAATGAAACACACTCGTTCTCTATTGGGCCTTGTTCCCTGAAAGGACACCACACTATCAGACAAATTTTTGTTGCTTACAGACCAGGAGATTTCCAGTGGAGAAGCCCCATGAGTCGCCAGTGCGACTCTTGTGGCCAGCGCAGTGGTTTTGCAGGTGCCCTGGCACGGCAGTTCTTGGTGCAGAGTAAACTGGACTGGGTCCCCTTTTGGTTGACGTTTGGAGCTCCAGGAAGGCAGAGTCGCCTATTAAGCTGATTGAAGAAGGGACTCAAGAAGGAAGCCAGACCAGAGATTCCTGGGCAGAAAAGCACCACGAATCTTAACGCCACTGTTTTGGCTGGCACGGATGGACCCACATTACCACCAGCCACTCACAGCAGAAGCACAGGCACAGACTGGATGGGGAGCCCCATTTCTGTTTGCCACCCAGTGGCAGTGGGCTGCTCTTTCTGCTGGAGGTAGTGGCAGGTGAAGACTGGGTGCAGAGTACCATCTTTCACATACCCATCCACTAGTGGCATAAGCAGAGACAGAGCAAGGAGCACTCTCTTCTGTCACCTGTGCAGTGACAGCAGGAGCCCTGCTCCCTACCACTACCAGTTCCACCAGAGGAACCAGCAAGCCTAGAATCTCCTATTTAGCAGTAGAAAGTGACCCAGATGGCTGGGCACCTTGGCTCACACCTGTAATCCCAGCACTTTGAGAGGCTGAGATGGGTAGATCACTTGAAACCAGGAGTTCGAGACCACCCTCGCCAACATGGTGAAACCCCATCTCTACTAAAAATACAAATACAAGCACATGCCTGTAGTCTCAGCTACTTGGGAGGCTGAGGCAGGAGAATCGCTTGAACCTGGGAGGTGGAGGTTGCAACGAACCGAGATCATGCCACTGCACAAAGCCAGACTCCATCTAAAAAAAAAAAAAAAAAAAGAGAGAGAGAAAGTGACCCAGACTTGGTCTCCCTCGATCTCCCAATCTTCTACCTGCAGAAGATAGCAATCTATTCCTAGTGTCTCCTGGCCCTTTGCCCTTTGCAGAGGGTTAGCTAGGCTTAGGATCTTCTGACTTCCATCTGCAGTGACAGAATGCATCCTGAATGGGCACTTTCCTCCCTCCGGTAGTGGCACCAGCAGAGATCAGGCAGAAAGCCATTAGCATAAGAAGAACCAGAGAGTAGGTCCAAGGAAAGGACACCTATCCTGCAGGACTGGCTTTCCCCAACTCCTGTCTAGCAGCACTGGAGGCCCAGGGAAGCACCTTCCATGCCTACAAGCAATGCCATAGTGGTCAAGTGAGATTTCCACCAGCCCAGAGGGCAGACTGAGAAGCCCAGAGGGCAGACTGCAGGAATTGCTCTCTGCTTTGGTTACCTGGTGACTTCTATACTCAACAAAGCAACACCAGATCCGGGGAAGTGCCCTCTGCTCCCATCCCATAGAAGCCTCCATGAAGAATCAAGCAGTAGCCCCACTGGTGCCAGATGAACAAAGCAGACCAGAATAGGAGTGGAAGAGCTCTAAAAGTCAAATTGTAGCCACAACTTCAGTGTGCTAAAACTAAGCAGGGAACCTGACTGCTAAAATAGAAGATTTAAATGAGATTCAGAATTTCCCCTCATAAACCCCAAAATGTCTAGTGTACAACAGAGAATCATTCATCTTGCTAAGAACCAGGAAAACTCATCTTGAATGGGAAATGACAATCAAATAATATTAATACTGAGATGAACCAGATGGTGAAATTATCTAAGATTTAAAGCAGCCATGATCAATTGCTTCAATGATCAATTGCAAATTCTTTTGAAAGAAATGCAAAAAATAGAAAATTTTAGCAAACAAATGGAAGTTATTTTAAAATAAACAAATAGAAGTTATAGAACTGAAAATACAATAACCAAAACAAAAAAAATGTTGATAGATGGGCTCAAATGTAAAGTGGAAGTGACAGAGGTTGGAATCAGCAAATTTTAGGACATATTGACAGAATCTGCTCAATTTGAAAAAGAGAGAGAAAATAGGCTGGAAAAAATAACGAGCCTCAGGGACTTGGAAAACAGTAACGAAAGGGTTAGCTTCAGTTTATTGGGATTAAAAGAGTATTCAACAAAATAATAGATACAACTTCTTAATTTGGCAAAATACATAAACTTATAAATTCACAAATCTTAGCGTATCCCCAATAGGATGATAAATGCAAATAAATCTATGCCAAGACACATAACAACACTACAATTAAGTTTCTGAAAACCAAAGACAAAGGGAAAAAACCTTCAAGGCAACCAGACGAAAGTGGTGAATTACTCATAGGGGAACATCAATTCCAGTGACAGTGGACTTCTCATTTAAAACCATTTATATAAGAAGGAATTGGCACAGCATGTTAAAGCACTGAAATAATAGAACTGAACACTTTAAATTTTTTATTTGGCAAAAGTCTTTTTTAGGAATGAAGAAGAAATATAGCCATTATCAATCAAGGAAAATCAAGAGAATTTGTTCCCTCCTGGACTACCCATAAAGAATGTCTACAGGGAGTTCTGTGAACTTTAGACAGCTGAAAAAGCTTAGATAACAGAAAAAGCTTTGGAATTTCAGAAAAGAAATAAGAACAATGGAATGGGTAAAATTATCTTAAATATAGTAGACATTGTTTTCCTCATGAATCTTTAAAATCATAATTAAAGATTGAAGCAAACACAAAATGACAGCAATCATCTTATGTGGTGCTCAGAATGTGAAGAAGAATTACGTACAACACTTATATATAAAATGTGGATAATTTAGAGGGACCTGGATGGAAGTGAGTTATCTATACTTTATTCAAAGTGGTGAGACATAAATAATGGTAGTATGTGGTACAATATTAAACAATATTATAATACTTAAAGTAGGCAATAAGAAAAGTACACAAAGACATATACTCAAACTGGTGTGAATAAATTTATCAAATTCTAAAACATGGTACAGTAATCCACAAAAAGGCAAAAAGGGAGAAAGGAGGGGTGAACAATAGAACAATCAGAAAACGAATGATAAAATGACAGAATCAGACCTAAACCAAGTGATGATTACTTTAAATGTTATTCATCAAAACACTCCAATCAAAATACAGATATTGGCATAGTAGATTAAAATAACATGAACCAACTATGCACTGTCTACAAGAAACTCACATCAAACACAACATAGGTAGATTGAAACTGAAGGACTACAAAAGATATATCATGCAAATATTAACTTGAAAAAGCAGGCATGCATACATTTTATCAGATAAAGTAGACTCATAGCAAAGAAAGGAATTTGGAACAAGGAGAGACATTACATAACGATATCTCTGTCACTCCACGAAGAAGACATAGGGAACCTGACTGTGTATTCATCTAATAGCAGCACTTCAAAGTATATGAAGCAAAAACTCATAAAGCTTACAGGAGAAATCGGCAAATCAACAGTGAAAATTAGGGGCTTCAACATCAACCTATTCAAAATTAATAAAACAGTGAGACAGAAATTCAGAAAAGAAAACATGTAGATGATCTAAATGGCGTAATCTGCCAACAGTATCTATATCGATCCATAAGAATATTTTGTCCAATAGCAACAGAATATGCATTGCTTTCAAGGACCTTGGAAGATTAACCAGGATCTGCCATATCATTTGTCATTAAAGACAACTGAAAAGGCCAAGCGCAGTGGCTCACACCTGTAATCCCAGCACTGAGACCAAGGCAGGCAGTTCACCTGAGGTCAGGAGTTTGAGACCAGCCTGACCAACATGGAGAAACCCTGTCTCTACTAAAAAATACAAAATTAGCCAGGTGTGGTGGTACATCCCTGTAAACCCAGCAACTTGGGAGGCTGAGACAGAAAAATCGCTTGAACCCAGGGGGTGGAGGTTGTGGCAATCTGAGATCGTGCCACTGCACTACAGCCTGGGCAACAAGAGCAAAACTTGATAAAAAATATATTAAAAAAAAAAAAACAAAAATAAATAAAAATAAAAAAAGAAGAAGAAAGAAAAAGAAAAACGAAAAAAAAGTAAATAATTAAAGTCATAGAGTATCTTTCTCTCCTTCTTCAAACTTGATCGTTTCAATTGTCCTCTATTCAAGCTCATTGAATCTTTTCTCTGCCTGCCAGGTATTAGTTTGAACTCCACTAGTAAATTTTTCATTCCAGTTAATGAAATTTCCAGAATTTCTATTTGATTCTTTACATTGTTCATCTTTACTGATACTGTCATTTTGTTTGTATGTTGTCTTTTTAGTTTACCTAAGTTTTTGGCTTGTGCTTTACTTTAGCTCTTTAAATATATTTAAGATAGTTGACTTAACATCTTTTAGTAAATATAATATCTGGGTTTCCTTGGGGGTCATTTATATCAATTCATTTACTTTTTCTCTGAAGGGCCCATACTCAGTTCTTTTCTGAGCATGTGTCCAGTCCTAGGCATTCATATTGCACTTTCTTTCCTTCCAGTATGTTATTGCCCTTCCACTTATTTCTACAAGAGACCTCTTTCTCTGCCTCCTTTGTTCTCAATTTTTATGTTTGCCTCCTGCCCCATATACTGTCTCCTGCCATAGGTGGGCACAGATAGCATATTCTTTCAATCTTTCTACAGACACTGACACTGCCAGGGAGGCTGCTCCAGGCTAAAGGGAGGACAAAGAAAAAGACAACTTCTGTCTTCATTCCTCCGGGAACCACCAGGTGGGTCAAAGGGCACAATCACAGTATACTAAGACCTGGATAGCTCCCTGGCACCAGCAAGCCATATCAGAATCAAATAAAGTTTCTGAGAATTTAACAAAAATAAAAAATTTACTAAAGAGTTTTAACCATATGTTTGTGCAGTCAGAAGAAAGAATCAGTGAAGTTGAAGATAGGGCAATTGCAATGATTAAATCTGAAGAACAAAAAGAAAAGAGAATAAGAAAAAGTAAACAGAACCTAAAGGAACTGTGGGACACTACCAAGTTGACCAACATGAAAAGTATAGAAATTAAAGAAGAAGAGATAAACAGAGAGAAAAAAGTATTTTACAAAAACAATAGTCAAAACTTTCTTAATTTGATGAAATAAATTAATCTATAGATCCCAAAAGATCAATTAATCTCAGGTTGAATAAACTTAAAAAGAGCCACATTAACATAAATCATAATGAAACTGCCAGAAGACAAAAGCAACAATAATCCTGAAAACATTAGGAAAGAAGTGATTTTGTTCATATGTTGTCTTTCTAGTTTAGGAGAAAGCATTAAGAGAGAAGTGATTTGTTGTTTACAAGGGATCTTATATGATTTGGATGCCTATTCCTTCCTGACCTCATTTTGAATCATGGTCACCACTGTTGGAGGTGGGGCCTACTGGGAGGTATTTGTGTCATGAGGGAGGATCCTTCATGAATGCTTGATGTCATCCCCACAGCAATGAGCTCATGTGAGATATGGTTGTTAAAGTGGCTGGGACCTCTATCCTCCTTCTTGCTACCTTTGCCAACATGTGACATGCCAACTCCCCTTCCCTTCTGCCATGAATAAAAGCTTCCTGAGGCACTCACCAGAAGCAAATGCCTGTGCCATGCTTCTTGTATAGTCTGCAGAACCATGAGCCAAAATAAACTGCTTAAAAAAAAATACTCAGCCTCAGGTATTTCTTTATAACAGTACAAGGCAGATTAATATGGGATCCTTAGTGAGAGTTTAATTTATCATCAGAAACCATGGAGGCCAGAATGCAGTAGAATAAAACACTTGAAGTGCTAAAATTAAAAAAAAATGCAGAATGATATATATAGTCAAACCACTTGTTTTATTTCATACATAATTAAAAATGAATAAATAAAAATAATCTAAATATATGTTAATGGACAAACAATAACTAAATATATAATTTATGACAATACTGAAAAGGATTGGTAAAGAGCTGTGTAGATTGTTAAAAATGTAGGATGTTAATTTGAATCTCCATGTTAACTCCTAGGAAAATACCCTAACAAGTATATACAAAAGGAAATGAGAAGAGAATGAAAGTGGTACCCTGCAAAAAATCAAACACAAAAAAGGCAGTAATGGAAAATCCAAAAAAATGTATAAACATACAAAAAACAATTAGCAAATGGCAGAAATAAGTCCTTTCTTATCAGTAATTACTTTAAATATAAATAGATTAAATTTCCAATAAAAGACATAGATAGGCTGAGTGGATAAAGAAAACAGAACCCAACTAGTCTTCAAGAGACTTGCTTTAGATTTAAGCACTCTAATAGGCTAAACAAGAAAGATGAAAAAGGATATTTTATGCAAATAGTAACCAAAAGAGAGCAGCAGTGGCTACACTTTAATCATAGGGATCATAGGGACAGATCCCTCATGAATAGTTTAACTCATTTTAGAAAGTGTTGTTTAATTTTTATGTATTTATGAACTTTCCAGTTTTATCTTCAGTATTCATTTCTGGCTTTATTCCACTTTGGTTTAAGAAGATACCTTGTGTTGTTTCAATCTTTTAAAGTTCCTTAAGACTTGTTTTGTAGCCTAAAATGTAGTCTATTTTGAAGAATGATTCATGTGCACTTGAAAAAAATGTGTGTTTTCCTGTTGTTGGGTGGAGGGTTCTTTGTTTATGTTAGGTTTAGTCTATATGTTCTGTCCACTATTGGAAACCTTGGTGACAAGTGAGTTCTCTCTGTTAGTTCTCATGAGATCTGGATGTTTAAAAGATTCTGGAACATCCCCCTTCTCTCTCTTGCTTCCTCTCTCACCATATGACACGCCTGCTCCCACTTTGCCTTCTGCCATGCCTAAAAGCTTCCTGAGGCCTCCCCAGAAACCAAGCAGCTGCCGGAACCATGCTTCCTACATAGCCTGAAGAACCATGAGCCAATTAAACTTCATTTCTTTTCAAATTAACCAATCTCAGGTATTTCTTTACAGCAACAGAAAAATGATCTAATATGACAGAATTTAAGGTAGAAATAAATACTTCTACAGTAATAGTTGGAGGCTTTACCACATGGCCTCCGATGTGGACAGAACATATAGACTAAACCTAACATAAATGAAGAACCCTCAACCAACAACAGGAAAATACACATTCAAGTGCACATAAATCATTCTTCAAAATAGACTATATTGTAGGCTACAAAACAAATCTTAATGAACTTTAAAAGATTGAAACAACACAAGGTATCTTCTTGAACCAAAGTAGAATAAAGCTAGAAATGAATAAAAGAAGTAAAACTAGAAAGTTCACAAATATATAAAATTAAACACCACATTCAAAAATTAGTTAAAGAAATCACAGGAGAAATTAAAAAATACTTAAAGACAAATCAAAATGAAAGCACAACATATCAGAAAATATAGGATGCAATAAAAGCAGTGATGAGGGGAAATTTATTGCTATAAATGGCTACTTTAAAAAGAAGAAAAATCACAAATCAATAGCATTACTTTACATTTTAGGGAACTAGAGAAATAAGAATAAGTTAAATCCAAAGCTAGTAGGAGGGAAATAATAGTGATGAAGTAGAGATAAATGAATACAGATAGAAAAATAATAGAGAAAAACAATTAAATTAAAAACTAGTTCTTTGAAAAAATTAACAAAATTTGCAAGCCTACAACCAGAATGAATAAAACGAAAGAAAGAAGTCACAAATAAATAAAATCAGGAGTAAAATTGGAGCTATTACTACTGGCCTAATAGTAACAAAAAGGATTATAATGGCAGACTGTGAACAAACGTGCACCCACAAACTTGAAGACCTAGATTAAACTGATAAATTCCTAGAAACAAATTGTCAAAACTGACTCCAGAAAAACAGAAAATCTGAACAGATCTACACAAGAGATTGAATCACTAATCAAAAGCTTCCTAAAAAAGAAAATTCCAGGACAAGATGGTTTTATTGGTGAATTCTACCAAATATCTCAAAGAAATACACCAATCTTTCTCAAACTCTTAAAAAAATGAGATAGGAAAGAACACATCTTGACTAATTCTATGAGCCCACTACAATCTTCATACCAAAGCCAGATGAAGACATCACAGCCAAAGAGAACTACAGGCCAATATTTCTTATGAATACAGAATAAAAAATCCTCAGCAAAATTCTAGCCAATCAACTCCAACAGCATATTATACACCATGACTAAGTTGAATTTATCCCAGGAATGGAAGGATGGTTTGACATAAGAAAGTAAATCAATGTGATATACTACATTAATAGAACAAACAACAACCAAAAGGATCATCTCAATTGATGCAGAAAAAAAAAAACTTTAATAAAATCCAACACTCTTTCATAATAAAAACACAGAAAACTAGGAATAGAAAAATCATCTCAGCATGATAAAGGTCATTTTAAAAGAACCCACAGCTAGTATTATATGTAATGGTAAAAGTCTGAAAGTTTTCTTCCTAAGAGCTAAAAGAAAAAAAGGATGTCTCTTTTTTGCACTGCCATTCAACATTTTACTGGAAGTTCTAGTCAGAGCAATTGGTCAAGAAAAAGAAATAAAAAGCTTGCATATTTGATAAAAAGAGGTAAAACTATTTCTGTTCACAAATGATATGATTTATATGTAGAAAATTCCAGAAAAAAAAACACACATACACAGCCAATAGAACTAAAATTAATTCAGCAAAGTTGCAGAGTACAAAATCAATAAACGAACATTAGTTGTGCTTCTGTACATTAGCCATAAACAATATGAAAATAAAATTAAGAAAACAGTTCTATTTGCAACAGCATAAAAAGAGTATAATATCTAGAAATAAATTTAACCAAAGAGATGAAAGATTTGTATGCTGACAACTAGAAACTATTTCCATAGGAAATAAAAGAAGGCCTAACGGACTTTAATTATTGGTTTGAATGTGGTAATGTTGCTTTCAATTGCTTTGCATTGAAAATTTAAAGGCTTGATGCTACATGGTAGGTTGCTGTATTATAGCTTAAGGCCTTAAATATGTTGTCATTGGCAGTAATTGATTTTAAAATTGTTGTGTGAAACAATCATTTATAATTTGGGGATTGCATAAACATTCCTTCCCTGTGGAGAAATATTTGCATACTGAAAAATCAGGTCTAAATGAAAGTGCCATTCTGAATTAATGATAAAAAAATAAAAAAAACAAATGCAAAGCCATCTTATGTTTGTGGATTAGAAAATTTAATCTTTTGGTTGGGCACAGTGGCTTATGCTTGTAATCCCAGTACTTTGGGGAGGCCAAGGTGGGTAGATTGCCTGAGATCAGGTGTTCACAACCAGCCTGACCAACATGGCAAAACCCTATCTCTACTAAAAATACAAAAATTAGCCAGGAGAGGTGGCATGTGCCCATAATCCCAACTGCTAGGGAGGCTGAGGAGAAGAAAAAAAGAAGAGCAAATTTGGAGGACTCACACTTCCAATTTCAAAACTTCCTACAAAGCTACAGTAATCAAATCAATGTGTAATATGCTCTAAGGATAGACATAGACTAATGGGATAGAATTAAGGTCTAGAAAAAACCCCATACCTTTATGGCCAATCGATTTTCTACAAAGGTCCCAAGATGATTAAATGGTGGAAAGAATAGTCTCTTTAATAAGTGGTGCTAAAACAACTGGATATTCATATGCCAAAATAAGTGAATTTGAATTCCTACCTCACACTGTACATAAAATTACCTAACAACGGAACAATTGCCTAAATAGAAGAGCCAAACTCACAAAACTCTTAGAAGAAAACATCAGGGTAAATCTTCATAACCAGGGATTTGGCAATATAATTTTAGACACAACACCAAAATCACAGGCAACAAAAGAAAAAAATAGGTAAATCAACTTCAAAACATTGAAAAAGTTTATCACCTAAGACATTATTTTAAAAGCTAATAGGTAGTCCATAGAATGGGTGTAAATATTTGCAAATCATGTATCTAATATGGATCTAATACCCAGAATATAGAAAGAATTCTTACTACTCAACAACAAAAACACAACAACGCAGTTTAACAATGGGCAAAAGACACAAAAAAGATATAAATGGCCAGCAAGTTCATGAAAATACACTCGACATAGTTACTAACTAGGCAAATGCTAGCCAAAGCCACAATGAAGTAGCACTTTATACTCAGGACGATGGCTATAAAAAGAAGAATGATAAATATTAAGTGTTGGAAAGAATGTAAAGGAATTGTAACGATTTTACATTACTTTTGGGATTGTAAAATGGTTAAGCTACTATAGAAAACAGTCAGCAATTCCTCAAAAAGTTAAACAGGGATTACCATATGATCTAGTTATTTCACTCCAAGGTATATGCTCAAAAGAATTGAAACTGGTCTTTAATAAAAAAAAAAATGCATGTATCTATATATTAATTGCAGAACTATCTATAGTAGGCCAACAGTGAATGCTGCCCAAAAGCCCATTAACAGATGAATGGATAAACTAATTAGTATATCCATGTAATGGAATACTATCAAGCTGCAAAAATGAATGAAGTACTGATGCATGCCACCATGTTGGTGAATCTCAAAAATATTGTGCAAGTAAGAAGTCAGACACAAAATATCACTTAGTGAATACCTTTTATGTGACATGATTAAATTAGATGAATCTAATTTCATTAGAACACAGGTGGTTTCTAAGGGATGGGGGTGGAACTGTTAATGGGGAAGGGGTTTCCTGTGGGATGTAGAAATGTTTTGGAACAACACAGAGGTGGTGGTTGCACAATATTGACCCTAAATTATTCCCTTAAAATGATTGATTTTATGTTATATGAATTTCACTTCAATAAAGAAAAAAATAAGTTAAAAAAATTCAAATTGATCTAATTAGAAAAGGGTAAAAAATGTAAATGAATATTTTAATAAAAATACAAATGGTAAACTAACACATGAAAAGATATTCAACATAATCAGCCACTAGTAAAAATGCAAATTAAAACCAAAATGATATATTACTACTTGTCTATCAGAATGACTGAAACAAAAAATAATAATTAAAAAATCCTTATGCAGATGAGAAGAAACTATATCGCCCACGCATTCCTGGTGGGAATGTAAAATGGTACAGACACTCTGAAAAAACTTGTCAGTATCTCACAAAACTAAACACACACTCACCGTGCTACTCAGCAATTGTACTTGTGGGCATTTGTTCTAGAGAAATGAAAAATTTGTCCACACAAAAACCTGTACTCAATTGTCCACAGCAACTTTACTCATAATAGCAAACACTGGAGATATCCCAAATATCTTTCAGTGGGGTGATGCCTGAACAAGCCATGATCAGTATATATCATGGAATATTCATCATCTATAAAATGGAAACAACTACGGATACACATTACAACACCTTAGATGGATCCCAAGAGAACTATTCTGAAAGGCAAAGCCAAGCTCAAGTGGTTGCATACGTCATGATTTTCTTTAGATAACATTCTTGAAAAAAATTCTAGAAATAGAAAATATCAAAATAACCTATTGGTTGTCAAGAGTTAGGCGTAGGGGGTGGGGAGAGAGGAGAGATGAATGTGGCTGTAAAGTGGTAGCCAGCACAGGGTAGCCCTATGGTGATGGAACGATTCTGTGTCCTGATTTTTGTGGTGGTTACACAAATCTATATATAAGGTAAAACAACAAAAGCTATACACACACATGCAGGTGCTTATAAAACTGATGAAATATGACTGTTTTCTTGATTGTACCAATATCAATGTCCCAATTAGTACAATGCACTATGATCATGCAAAACATTGCCACTGGTTGAGGCTGGGGAAAGGTTGCAGGGGACCTTGCTATGCATTTTTTTAAATAGCCTGTGAATCTATTATTTCAAAATAAAACCTTTTTTCGAACCTTGTATTAACAGTTCTATATCTTGGCCAGGTGCAGTGGCTCACCCCGGTAATCCCAGCACTTTGGGAGGCTGAGGCAGGGGGATTGCCTGAGCTCAGGAGCTCAAGACCAGCCTGGGCAACTGTGAAACCGGGTCTCTACTAAAATACAAAAAATTAGTTTGGCGTGGCAGCGTGTGCCTGTAGTCCCAGCTTCTTGGGAGGCCGAGGCAGGAGAATTGCAAGAATCCAGGAGGTGGAGATTGCAGTGAGCTGAGATTGTGCCACTACCCTCTAGCCTGGCAACAGAGTGAGACTTCGTCTCAAAAACAAACAAACAAACAAAAAACAGTTCTATATCTTAATGGAAGCATCTGTGAATTATGACATGTTTTATGATTACATACACACTTACACACAGGTGTACTGACAAGTTCTTTCCACTGGAAAGAAAGGCCTCTTAACAACTATCATGCCAGGAGCAAGGAGCACTCTTGCACCCAGGCTGCAGCCTCACCGTCTCACAGGAAAGGAAACTGGTCACAGGCAATAAGCAAGTCCTGGTTTGGGGCAGGAAGAGCCCAGAACGCAATTCAGCTCTCAAAGGCTACTTGGGTTGTGTCAAAAGAATTCAGAAACTAACCTCAAGAATCTCTGAATGGCCAAAGAAGGAAAACTTTGAGGTTCAGTAAGAACAATAACTGCAATGGATTGAAACACATCAAATAGGTCAATAATCCATGATGTCTCTCAGCACCCATATCTTGGTTTTTAAATAGCAATCTCCAATAACAGAGGTCAAAGCTTCTTTCAGACAATGGCAGGTCCTAGGTCTGGGGCCAGTTAAATGCAAGATGAGACTGGAGTATTTTTACAGTGCCCCAAAGCAGGAAAGAGCTCAAATAACAAGAGGAGGCATGTGTGTCGACAAGGCGTAGAAACCAAGTTGAAAGAAAATCCGGGGGCCCAGTCTGAAACAATATGAGCAACAAAGCAAATAACAGAGTGCTGAATTATAACCCAAAATACAAAATAAATATCTCTGGATCCACAAGGATATAAGTAAATGATTAAATAAATAAATACATCGAGAAAAGAGACCAATCTTATTACAGAGTAATTCTAAATAATTCATGCAGACGATCCTTTTCCAAAAGAAGCAGCTTAATCCTCCCCCTACTGTACTCTAGAATGAGGGCTGGATTTAGCTTCCAGCAAGTGGAATATTAAGTGAGAGGTAACTTTACAGTGGAGACCGCAGGAAAACATGACCAAGTGATCAAGGTTCACATCACTAGTAACAGCATGATGATATGACAAGAGCACTTTGCCCATGCAATATTTTTTTTCCCCCAAACCCACAACATCAATGTAATAATAAGAAAAAACATCAGACAAACCCATACTGAGTGCTATCCTACAAAATACCTGACTAGTACTTTTAAAACTGCCAAGGCCATGGAAAACAAGGAAAGACTGAGAAATCATAACAGCCCAGAGAATAAGATACGTGACAACTTTACTAATTTGCTAGGGCTACTATAAAAAGTACCAGAAGCTGGGTGGCTTAACCAACAGAAGTTTATTTCCCTACAATTCTGAAGTCTGGAACCCAAGGTCAAGATGTCAGCAGGGTTGGTTTCTTCTGAGGACTCTCTCCTTGGCTTGCAAACAGCCACTTTCTCCCTGTGTCTTCACAGGGTCTTCCCTCTGGGTGTGTCTGTGTCCTAATCTCTTCTTATAAGGATGCCAATCATATTGAATTAGGACCTAATGGCCTTATTTTAACTTAATCACCATTTTAAAGATCTATCTCAAATACATTCTGAGGCACTGCAGGTTAGGACAGTGACATGAATTTTAGGGGGACCTCATTCAGCCCATAACGACTACTAAAAGTCACATGATGGTGGTATGCTAGATTAGATTCGGGAATAGAAAAAGATCACTAGTGGGAAGAATAATGAAATCTGAATAAAGTCTGGAGTTCAGGCAATAGTCCCGTACTAATGTTGGTTTCCTGCATTAATTAGTTTTGACAAATGGACCATGGTTATCTAAGATATTGAACACAGGAGAAGCCATGTGTGCTTTCTGAAACTATACTATCTTGGCAAGTTTTCTGTAAATCAAATTTATTCCAAAATGAGAAGTTTATTTAAGAAATTTGAAAACTCTTCTCTTTCTGCATAAATTTATGTTGCTCCGTAGTTAAACACTGTTATGTATGGACTTTGAAACACTTTGCTGGCTCAAAACATGTTGGTAATTGCACGGGGGAGGCTGGGGAAAGGATGGCAAGAATTTTACATGAGGCTCCCAGAGTGAGTCATGGACCCTTACTGACATAGAAAAAAAGCACGTTCTAAAATCTCACAGTCCTTTACTTTTGCTCACTAGTCCTCAAAAGGACTGTGAGTGCTACACTAAATAAAGATTGTCGAGGTCAAAATAGCTGTACTTTCTACTGTCCTCCTTTTTCAACTCCATTTCTTCCTTTAAAAAGAAAAAATAGCACAGTGCTTACCAACAGGTGTAGAATCAGAATGACTGTACTCAAGTCTTAGCCATGGGAGCCTAGGCAAGCTGTTTAGTCTCTCAAAGCCTCAGTTTCCTCATTTGTAAAATGGAATAGCTTCACTAATTTTAAAGATTTATTGATGGAATTAAATAAGGACATTTATGCAAAGTATTGTGCTTAAGTTGGCACTGTACTTAACTTATTATTTCAAAATAATTATTTTAGATGTTTGATGGCTTCCTTTGATTCTGGCATGTGATTGATCTTCATCATATATTTACTGGTACCAACAAGTGCCCTGACAGTTCCTTGAAACTTAATTTTTACCAGGTCTCCTTTCATACACAGTATCTTACTTATTCTACAACAACCAACCACAAAAGATAAACATCATTAGCCCTACAATACAAAAGAGGGAATGGAGACTCGGAGATTAGGCGGCTTGTCCAAGGTGACAGACTTGGTGTGCCTGAGACAGGCTCTCTGTTTACTCACTCTTCCTCTTTCTGGGCACATATTTCCCAGCTGTCCTTGAAGATAATTTGGGGCTATGTAAAAGGGGTCTGGACATTGGGATGTGGGCGGAAGTGATGTACGCTACCTCCCAGGCTGGCTGTAAAACCCACTGCATAATCCTACAACCTACCTTTTTCCTTTCTATGCCAACTCTGGAGGCCATGAGTTGAAGACAGCATCATAAGGAATGTTCCTGAGCTCTGAGCCATCATTTGAAGATAAGCTGCCTAGGAGAGCTGCCTGACCCAAATCTAGCTGTGACATAAACAAAACATAAGCGTTTACATTTATTTATTTGGATTTCAAGGCTGGGCCTCCCAGCTCTGTCATCTCCTCCACGGCTTCCCAGCGGACGAGCCCACTGGCTCCTCCACAGAAACACCCTCCCTTCCACTCATCTGCTCATGCCTCCCACTTTGTGTGGTCTGCTCTTTCTTGACAGAGAAGGTCCAATCAGTCGCATGCCTGCTTGCCAAAACCCTGCTTATCTTCTAATAGGGTCTTATCTATGCTTATGTTTTCATATTTTTCAAGTTATTAATGCATATTGCCATTGAATTTTAATACCCACATGACAAATATTTATAATAGAAGTATCCATGGTAAGAGGGAAAATTAAAACATAAGAAAATGAAAATATTATCTTTTCCATTTCAGTCGCCCTTTTTCAATAACTCCAGTGAGCATGCGCCTGACATTCATGACCTTGTGAAGTTTTCATCCATTGTCCTGTCACTGGGCCTGAGACCAACATAACACAACAGAAGTGATGTTGTGCCAGTTCTGAGGATGGCAGTGATTTGTCTGCTAGCTTCTCCTTCCTCAGCCTTGGGACACTCCTGCTGGGGACTCAGCCATCATGCCCTGAGGTAGCCCAGGCAGCCGCAAGGAGAACGAAGGGCCCCAGCTGAGAGTTCCTGATGAGCTCAGATGACTTTCGGACCCAGCTACTTGGAACAAAAGAGCCATCAGATTTGCCCACAGAATGGCAAGATACCATCAAATGGTATTTTAAGCTATTAAGTTGGTTTGCTACCCAGCAATAGATAATGGAAATATTCTCCTACAGGGCACTCCTATCAAGCCCCAGTGCTTATAACTGGCACTGAGGTCTTTCTCTGCACCATGCCATTGCACATTATCAATACTGCCATATTATAGTTATTTCTTTTTTTTTAAATGGTACTTTGGGCTCTGGGGTACAGGTGCACATCCTGCATCCTGCAGGATTGTTACGTAAGTACATACATGCCACATCTCCCCGCCTTACCATCACTTACATTAGGCATTCCTCCTGGTGTTATCTCTCCCCATCTGCCCTGTCCCCGGCTATCCTTCCCCTCCCCTCCGCTCCACTTCCCCACCTAGCCCAGTGAATATTATTCCCTTCCCTGTGCCCAAGTGTTCTCATTGTTCATCACCCACCTATGAGTGAAAACATGCAGTGTTTGATTTTCTGTTCTTGTGTCAGTTTGCTGAGAATGATGGTTCCTGGATTCATCCATGTCTCTACAAAGGACACAAACTCATCATTTTTTATGGCTGCATAGTATTCCATGGTGTATATGTGCCACATTTTCCTTGTCCAATCTATCATCTATGGGCATTTGGGTTGATTCCAGGTCTTTGCTTTTGTAAACAGCACTGCAACGAACATACATGTGCATGTGTCTTTATAATAGAACTATTTATAATCCTTTGGGTATATACCTAGTAATGGGATTGCTGGGTCAAATGAAATTTCTATTTCTAGATCCTTGAAGAATCATCACACTGTCTTCCATAATGGTTGAACTAATGTACACTCCTTTTTCTCCACATCCTCTCCAGCATCTGTTGTCTCCAGGTTTTTTAATGATCGCCATTCTAACTGGTGTGAGATGGTATCTCATTGTGGTTTTGATTTTCATTTCTCTAATGACCAGTGATAATAAGCATTTTTTCATATGTTTGTTGGCCTCATAAATGTCTTCTTTTGAAAAATGTCTGTTCATATCCTTGACCCACTTTTGAATCGGTTTGTTTGTTTTTTTTTCTTGTAAATCTGCTTTATTTCTTTGTAGATTTTGGATATGTCCTTTGTCAGATGGGTAGATTGCAAAAAATTTTTCCTATTCTGTGGGTTGCCGGTTCACTCTAATGATTGTTTCTTTTACTGTGCAGAAGCTCTGGAGTTTAATTAGATCCCATTTGTCTATTTTGACTCCTGTTGCCAATGCTTTTGGTGTTTTAGTCATGAAGTCCTTGCCTACGCCTATATCCTGAATGGTTTTGCCTGGGTTTTCTTCTAGCCTTTTTATGGTGTTAGGTCTTATGTTTAAGTCTTTAATCCATCTGGAGTTAATTTTAGTGTAAGGTGTAAGGAAGGGGTCCAGTTTCAACTTCCTGCATATGGCTAGCCAGTTTTCCCAGCACCATTTATTAAACAGGCGATCCCTTCCCCATTGCTTGTTTTTGTAAGGTTTGTCAATGATCAGATGGTTGTAGATGTGTGGCGTTGCTTCCAAGGCCTCTGTTCTGTTCCATTGATCTATATCTCTGTTTGGGTATCAGTACCATGCTGTTTTGGTTACTGTAGCCTTGTAGTATAGTTTGAAGTCAGGTAGCATGATGCCTCCAGCTTTATTCTTTTTACTTAGGGTTGTCTTGGCTATGTGGGCTCTCTTTTGCTTCCATATGAAGTTTAAGGTGTTTTTTTCAGATCTGTGAAGAAGGTTAATGGTACCTTGATGGGGATAGCATTGAATCTATAAATTACTTTGGGCAATATGGCCATTTTCACAATATTGATTCTTCCTAACCACGAGCATGGAATGTTTTTCCATGTTTATGTCTTTTCTTATTTCCTTTAGCAGTGGTTTGTAGTTCTCTTTGAAGAGATCTTTTACAGCCTTTGTTAGTTGTATTCCTAGGTATTTTATTCTCTTTGTAGCAATTGTAAATGGGAGTTTGCTCATGATTTGGCTCTCTGTTTGCCTGTTGTTGGTGTATAGAAATGGTTGTGATTTCTGCACATCGATTTTGTATCCTGAGACTTTTCCGAAGTTACTTATTAGCTTGAGGAGGTTTTGGTAGACAAAGGGATGTGTTATCTACCTCACCTCTGTCACAAAACATGAGCTGCCAAAAGCAGGACTTCTAGATACCAGATGCACTATAAATATGTGTAAGAATTCTAAGTCAGGCTGCTTGGGTCGAATTTGGGCTTTACCATTTACTAGCCATATAGTCTTGTCATTTAACGTCTCTTCACTTCCATTTTTCCTGGTTTGTAAAATGCGTCATTACAAGAATGAAATGAGTTACTATATGCAAAGCACTTAGATCAGTAACTAGCACAAAAGAAACAGTAAACATGAGTGCTATCGTTTCCCCTATCATTCAGCTCAGTGTCCGATACATTGTAAGGACCCAGTGAGTTCTGAATACAGAAATAGATGATGGCTGTGAAGGTGCGTGCAGTGGACTCAGGATGCCTTTTGTGCTCCTCCTATTGAGAGGGGCTCTCTGCTGCCTCCATTGAGCCCAGCCTGGCCTGTGACTGCTATGTCAGATGGAGGAAGGTGTAAGTAACACAGTACCAGTTCTGGAAGACTGAAGCCACTGCATAACATGTCCAACTATACTGTTGGAGAGGGAGAGGAATATGGCCAGACCCACCCTTCCATCTGCCTCTTCCAAGGTACCACGCATGTGAGGAAAGGCATCTGGAACCCTTGAGCCTCTCCGGCCACCAGCTGAGGGCCAAGTGAACCCAGTCTATGTGATATAAAGTAGATTCGACATGTAAGCTCTGAGCAAATTTTTGATGCGCAACATCACAAGATGTAATAAAGTGGTTGTTACCTTAAGCCCAAGTTTCTAGGAAGCTTGTTATGGAACAGCAGCTCTCTTGGGCACACTACTTCCTTTTTCAGTGACCCCAGGAGCCTGCTGTGGGGGTCCACAGCGCATGGACCAGTGCAGAGGAGGTGTGGCTGTGCTCATGTGTTCCTCTAGCAGGTGCCACCGGGGACTGATGATGATGATCTCCATGATCTGTAGCTCAGGGTCTGCTGATGAGAAGTCACACCTCCAATGGCATCAGAGCCTATGAGCTGTTCATCCATAAGTTGCTATAGGAAAAAACCCTGTGCAAGCAAGCCTGAAGGGCACTCTGCCCACAGCAATCACGCCCTACAGGACCTTCTGCCAGTGGTCCTCAGGGCCATCTGTGTTTGCAGCCCAGCCTGCTCTGGCTTCCCCAGAGTTGGTCATGCCACAAACCATGTTGTCTGTGCTGTGGCCTTTGAAGGAGCTGCTGCTGGAGGCCAGCTGCATTCTCACTTGGTCACTCCGCTGCCTGAAGGACTCACTTGGTCACTCCGCTGCCTTGGAAGGGAGTGTAAAGGGGATGAGGACAAGGGCTAACAGGGTGCCCAGAGCACTTAAGAACAGATGGAGACGGGGGAGACAGAATCAATCACAGTATCCAGTGAGCTGTCGCTGACAGCCGATTCTCCTGCTTCACTCAAACAGGCTTTCAAATCTTACTTTATGGGATTCTGTGGTCTGCAATACTTCATAAATCTCCAGGAACATTTCAGACTCCCGCTCTGTGTTTCATTCACACATCCTGACAGTTCCTGCTCAAGTAAGGAGTTGGGTTCAGACAGTGGCCTCAGCCTGGCTGGTCCCCTGTGCTCTGAGGCATAAATCCATCAATAGCCATGTGGGACTATGTCCCTTCCCCGAGCTCTGAGACTTGTGTACAGGGTTAAGGCCTAATATGATCAAAACTCTGGGAATGTTTAATGACACCAACACTTTCCAAAAGCATGAGAAGAGGGTTATGTTCCAGATTTTCCCCTTGCATCTTTAAGATAAACATTGGTTGCAATGATAATGGTAAAGAAATGGACATTTTCTTGGCTCTCATTCAAAGTTTGGTATTCATACAAGCAGGCCTAAGACAAAAGGCCTAGCTGGAGACATTGTTAGACAATGCAGGTTCTTGAAGCTGGCATCAAGCTGAGGTCCAGGGTGCAGGTAGGGTGGGTAGAGATGGCTCTGGGATAGGTAAACACAGCCTGCGCCCCTACCACCTGCTGCCACCCCCTGGAGGACATGTGCCTTCCATGGACTCATCTTATCCTGCCAGCTGCTTCCTTCCGAAATCCCTGAGACAGAGGACGTCTGTTTTCGCTCACGGGCACAGGGTCAGAAGGTAAGTAGCTGCCCCCACCCCCACCTGTATGTGCTGGATTCAGGAAGACGGGCTCTGTGGACAAGAGAAAGCTGCAAACAGATAGGCTGGAGGTGTTAGGTGCCTTCAGACTCCCAGACATCTATGTGAAAGTTTTCCTGGGACTCATGGGACATTTATTTTCTTCTTGCTTCTCTTGATGACCCAGAAAGACTACAGTGAATCCCTGGTGAGCTTTAAATAAAAGCCGCTCTGACCCTTCACTTTCTCTTCGTGTTTCTTTCCAACCTCTGCCCTGGGCTGGAAATCCTAAACATGGCAGCACAAGGGCTCCTCTGCTCCAGTGTGGAATGACCAATGCTTCTTTTCATGTGATCTTTAAATAACATGGAATATGCTTAGAGATTCGGTCTTATTTTTAGTGAAATGAATCTGTTTCTAAAGGTAGAATGTCAGATGCTGTAGTAGTCCATCTGAAGATGTGTTGAAACTTCAAATCACTTAAAAAGACAGCTTGTATTCTAAGTAGAGATTGGCCCTGCTCTCCTCCCTCACATAGTCACATGTACTATTTCCTTATTTCCTAGAAGCCAGGTTCCTCCAGCAAGGCGTCATTGTGACTTCCCCCAGAAGACATCGAATTCACGGCTACCCTCACCTTTGTCCTGTCAATGTCTGGTCTTTCCTCTCAGTTACAGCATGGGGCTGGGGTTCCAGTTCCCAACTGTATGGCCTGGAGCACCTTGTATAACTTGTCTGTTCCTCAGTTTCCCCATTTGTAAAATGAGTCCAATAAGAGCACGTGTCTTCAAGACTCATTGTGATGGTGAAATGAGAAAATGCTCTAAACGGGGTCAATAGTGCCGCCACAGCAGATGCATGTGACTGATGTCAGTTCCTGACTCACGGTGGAACATGCCAGATAGACATGTCACCCTCTGGAGTCACAATCCTCACCCAGATGATCATCCAGTGTTAACTCTATCCTGCGGGAGCACGGTTTCCCAAACTGTGTTCCGCAGAATACCGCTGAGCCCCAAAAGGCTCCCCCTTCATCATGTTATATGCCAGGCAGGTACGCACGCCCTAGCTGGTGTTACACCATCAATGTTCAAAACAGTGCATTTCATCCCCTTCCTGAAAAAGTCTGCAGTAAAGACTGCTGAGCTTGGTTTAAACTTGTATTTCTAACTTTTAACGTCCCATAGAACATGTTCTGTGAAACAACTGCTATGATCATAGAGAACGTTAATTTTGTTAAAAGCAGAGATTGACAAATATCACTTCATGGGCTTTGCTTCACGTGCCTAGGCAGCTCACCCTCCAATACTTGCAGTGCCGGAGACTCACTGCTTTCTAAGCGGACGATGCTTCCCACAGGTGGTGATGTCCTTGGAATGCTCTTCGCGTTCAGCAGCCTCTCTGTAGCCTCCACTCGGTGATCCTAATTCCACACAATTGGTCCTCACTGCAGACGCCTTCTCTCTCTTCCACGTTCATACAGCCACCAGGATCCCTCAAGCCCTAGCCAAGTCAAAACAAAATTATGTGAGTAAACTCCCACCACCACTTTCATGGGTCTCTAGTTTGGGGGGCTGGTGTTTCGGTTGGTTGGTTGGTTCCATTTGTCAGTTTGTCACTCAGAACTCATGTGACATGAGTTTTAGTCCCCTGACCCATCCCAGTCACTCTCTTAGATAACATTCCAGTGGATCTGTATCCTCAAGTGTGTGATTTGAGCTATTGCCTCCTCTGTCCTGAATCCCATCATTTTGTGAATGCAATTTTGATGTGATGGATGCAGTTGCAACAGCAGTGTCACAGCTGTTACATATCAAACTGAGCTCTCTACAACCATCTAATACTCCAAGTCATAGGGAGCCACCAAGGCAGATTTCTCCTACTGTATTCTTCCATGAGTGAGCACAGTGAAAATCCATGGCTTTAGGGAAAATCACTGTTAAGTTCTACCTTGCTCTCCAAGGTAAAGTGTAACACACTAGTCAAAAAAGAAAAAAAGTACAAAAAAGAATTTCAGAAATATGCTCTCATTTGTGTAAAAAAAAATTAGAGATGCCTATACATATATACATTTATATATTTGTATTTGCATATGCATAAAAATAGAAGGGTACACAAGACACTGATATAATAGTTCTCCCTCATCCATGAGGGATATGTTTCAAAAACAAACCCTGTATACATTATGTTTTTTTCTATATAGAGAGACCTAAGATAAATTGCATTTATTTTAGAGTGAGATTTACTAACTTACTTACTTACATTAGTAAATAATCTCTTACTTAATCTCAGTAAGAGACTGGCAATAATAATCAATAATAAAATAGAACAATTATACCAACATACTGTAATAAAGTTCATAGGAATGTGTTCTCTTTCTCTCTTTCTCTCTTTAAGTTATCTGATTATACTGTACCTGCCTTTTTTCTTGCGCTGATGTGCAATATAGAGGAAGTGGGTGGGATGCGTGATGTAGGCATTGTAATGCAGTGTTAGTGGACTATTGACCTGACAAGTTATCCGAAGGAGAATTATCTGCCTCAGATGATCCTGGATCTTTGTGCTGTGAGCATGTTGATGACTGGGTGCCAGGAGCAGACAACATCAGAGACCAACAGCAGGGCGCGTCTACAGCGTGGAGACGCTGGATGAAAGGATGATTCAGGTCCCAGGTTGACAGAGCAGTACAGCGAGAAATTTCATCACACTACTCAGAACGGTGTGCAATTTAGAACTTATGAATTTCTTATTTCTGGAATGTTCCATTTAATATTTTTAGACCTCAGTTGACCCGGATAACTGAAACTGTGGAATGTGAAACTGCGGATAAGGCAGGACTACTACTGCAATTGCTGCCTCAGGCAAGTACGATTAGGGAATCTGGGATTAGATGATATTGTGTCACTTTAATACTATTAGAATATGGCTAAGTGCACAGATTTCTTTTTCGGCAAAAAGAGAACTAGAAAAAAATATTCCATTTGTTGGTGTCACCCCATCAGTCCTGCCTATCAACTTTGCTTCCTTCCCATGCACAGCTTGATGAGCTTGCCTTCTCAACCTTCCTGCAGCCCTTTTTCTTTTACAGCAGATGTTCAACAAAGGCGTCCGGAGAGTGCGTTGTGGAGAAGGGAGTGTGACTCCTCCATGCCCACCCTTACTAGGGCTGCAGCCTCACCTCATGGACTCTGTTGCCCACTAAGCAGATTACTTTATTTCCTGATTTGCATTTCACTCAGGATCCTTTCAGTTCAGGAAATATTAAACACTGACTCCAGCTAAGGGCCATTTGGGTACAAAATGTCACCTTACTTGCAAAACACAACAGGTAAAATCTGTATTTGGAAAGAAGCAGCATTTGGGGAGAGATCCTAGCGGCATGGCCTAACTCAGGGGTACCTGAGACGGGTATGCCAGACGGCTGCCAAACCCCAGGCAGCGTGAGCTTACCACTCAGTGCTCATCTAGTGGCAGGGGGCCACTTTCCTCTCCAGCCTTCCCTACACCCTTCAAATCTCCTACACTGCTCCCAACTCTATAATAGATTAATCTTCCTATTCTCAGCAAGTGGCATTGAGCCCAGTGGCCACAGGTTTATGAGCACTGAGGGAATCAGTGAATATTCTCTAGCATGGATCATTCCATATTATTTCTGCCTTGGAGATGGTCCACGATTGGCTCCCAAATCCAGCCCCATTAGGCTCATCCATTCCACAGCTTCGATGTAATAATCTCCAAAGAACTCCCCTGAGACGGGTTTGCTATGCATTCACTCCTAATTACCCTCAGCATCACAGGACACGTTATACGGGGTAACGTAAAGTCCTGCACTGGAAACACTCATCACATAGACAAAATTTATACCAAAATGTTGCTGCAACACTGGTGTTATTTGAAAGTAGGAGACTTGGTAGAATTTAGTGAGAGTGAGGCTATATATAACTTGTTTGGATGGAGTTAACCTCTGAGCAGACTTCCTTGGGGACCTGTTGCATTTATCACACACCAAAGCTATTAATGCCATGGCAGATTGTTGTAATGTAGCACACACATGCTGTCATCATCTTGCAATAACACAAAACCAAGATGTTAACTTGGACTAGTGTGGACCATTCATTTTGACAGTTCCAGCTCAGTGCCCACCGAATTTGCAGTGCAAATCCACATATTATTTCTAGATTTGATTCACATTTGCAACTACGTGAGCCCAAATATCCATGAGAAAACTGAAAAGCTCCATTAAAAATCTTGCTTTATCTAAATAGCCAGATGTTTGACTTTGTCTAGCAAAAGCATGTCAAATTTTCACTACTTTTTTCTTAGTATTTAACCTCTACTTGGAAGCCTACAGCTTTATGTAAGACCACTGGCTGTTCACAGCTCAGACTTGAAGTTTAAACTTGAAAATGACCAGTAGACATCTCCAAGGCTTGTGAAACTACACCTTTCTTAGAGAAATTTTCATGAACCTAGATATGAGTTGGACATGGCTACCTGGAGGAGCAGAGCTAAGCAGCCTCAGGGGTGTGAGATTCAGGTTCATTGTGAGATCTCAGCAACACGTGTGGGCTATTCCTAAACACTGTGTGACAAAGCCTTATTTTCAGATGATTTTTAACGCTAACCCTGTGCCCGACACATAGAAGGTCATGCAGGAAAACTCCAGGCTGGCGTAGCTGGCCAGTTGGTCAGATTCTGTTCCTCTAACACCGCGTGATGATGAGGAAGTGCTGCCTCCAAATTCTACTTCCATGATGCAACCTCACTACCCAGGAGACCAACCATTTCTCCAAGGTGAGCCTTCGCTCCACGCCCCTCCATGTCCTACCACCTCCCCGCATTGTGCTCTGGTCTACAGTTGCCTACACCACCTTACCTGGAATCCTTTCTTCACAATGGACCTTACTTGCTCCATCTGTAAAATGGGGAAGCATTTACATAGGTTTTTCTAAAAACTCCAACTGACTGCTTCATATGGTTTGGCTGTGTCCCCACCAAAATCTCATCTTGAATTGTAGTGCCCATAATTCCCACATGTTGTGGGAGGAACCTGGTGGGAGATAATTGAATCATGGGGGCGGTTCTCCCCATACTGTTCTCGTGGTAGTGAATAAGTCTCATGAGATCTAATGGTTTCGTGAGGCATTTTCCCTTTTTCTCGGTTCTCATTCTCTCTCTTGCCTGCTGCCATGTAAGATGTGCCTTTTGCCTTCCACCATGATTGTGAGGCCTCCTCAGTCACATGGAACTGTGAGTCCCATCAAACCTCTTATTCTTTATAAATTACCCAGTCTTGGGTATGTCTTCATGATAACAAACTAATACACTGCTTATGTAAGAGGCTCAGCCTTGCACATGGTTGAGTCCTAAGTAAAATGCCCATTGGTGCCCTTTATGGGCCAATTCAAATCAAATCAGAAGTCAGGCTGAGTCTCTAGCTGTGTAACCCTGAGCAAATTAGAAGCCTACTACATAGGATGTTTAAGTGAGTTAGTCATGTAAGCGCCTTAGACAATGTCTGGCACCTAGGAAACGCTTGCTAAATGTTAGTCATTTGGATTACTATACAGTAAAGTACTCTCCAAGGAAACCTTGCTCTCTCTCCTTTGCCATGGATCCCTCACCAGCAGTGTTAGTCTGGCAGGCTGACTAGTTCTTCTGGGATGACATCATTTGGCACCTATCTGTATCTTGTTTCCTGGGTGGTTTTTTTTTTTTTTTTTTTTTCACTTTGAGAAAAATCCATCCCTTACCTTTCCAGTAGGCACCCAGATGTATTTGAGAACCTCATTGACAGCTGATGGACTGTTGCTACCCACTCTGGGTGACCAGCATGGGGGTGGGGATTTTCCGAAGGTACTGAGGGAAGGCAGACCCAGACAGTTGCAGTGCAGAGTGAAAGGCCGGGCATGGGGAAGGCTTAGCATGTGGTGCCAAGCCCCCCATTCACTGGGGCTGTGCCCAGGCAAACCTCATTTCCTCAGGAATGTGGTCTCTGTGGGATGACTGTAACAAGGTACCGTCGTCCCTGCCCCAACAAGGTCGATGGGTGAGAAGACATCCTCAAAAGTGCCACTAAACTGCGAGCCTTCTCAATCTGTGATTATTTGGGGTTTTTCCCATTTTTTTGAGTTACAAGTAATGTATTGGTTGATATAGAAATCATTTTCTAAGTTGCCAGGGAAACAGTCTCATTTACTTTTGTTATTCTTTTTTTCTGATTTATTTATTTTTTAATTAACAAAAAGTTGTACATGTTTATTATGTACAACATAGTATTTTGAAATATATTATACATTGTGGAATGGCTGAATTGAATGAATTAACATAAGCTTTACTTACTGTGGTGATAATACTACTCTCAGGAATTTTCAAGAATACAGTGCATTATTAACTATAGTCACAGTGTACACAACAGAGCTCTTGAACTTAGTCCTTGTATCCAGTGAAAATCCTCCTTCCCCATCCCAACCCCTGGCAGCCACCATTCTACTCTCCACTTCTTTGAGTTTTCACTCATGTTTAAAATTGAAATACAGTTACATATTTATATTCCATAAGTCCACCCTGGCCATGCACAGTAGCCCACCAGGACACTGTGAACTAACGCCTGCAGTGAAGTGGAAGAAACAGCTCACTTAGAAGAAGCTGAGCCGTCCACAGGAGTAGAAAGGCCTGTAAAGAGTTTGAGGCTATTCTGTGCTTTGACATGACAAATGCCTCTATCTCTGAGCTATGAGGAGAAAGGGGGACCACCATGCTGGCCTGCTGAGACCCCTGCATGTGCACCCCTCCTTGCCTAGGGAGTCCTGGCTGTCTCCACCCTCGAGGAACCTGCTTTGGCTGGACAGTGAGCTCCCTGTGCAGGCACCAGAGCACCCATCACTTTCTAATCACTTGTTTTCTCCTGCCGAATCCCAGGTCTGCTGTCTTTACCATGCTGAATATTAATGAGAGAAAGAAGAAATGCTAAAAGTCTTGGAGCTCTTTTCTTGTGGAGCCTCAGCCCAGCAGAAACGCCAATGGGAAGCTAGGAAAATAGCCCTTGGGGGTGGTTATGTGGTCTCCTCTCAGCCTGATCATGCCCAGGGCCCCCATCATCCTTATGATCCCTGAGGGCAGGTGAGGCAGGGGAGCCCAGCCCCCACCATGCACCGCTCCCCACCAGGTCACCCAGAACCCAGCCCCCATCATGCACCCCTCCCCACCAGGTCACCCAGAGCCCAGCCCCCACCATGCACCCCTCCCCACCAGGTCACCCAGAGCCCAGCCCCCACCATGTACCCCTCCCCATCAGGTCACCCAGAGCCCAGCCCCCACCATGCATCCCTCCCCACCAGGTCACCCGGAGCTCAGCCCCCACCATGCACCCCTCCCCACCAGGTCACCCGGAGCCCAGCACCCACCATGCACCCCTCCCCATCAGGTCACCCGGAGCCCAGCCCCCACCATGCACCCCTCCCCACCAGGTCACCCAGAACCCAGCCCCCACCATGCACCCTTCCCCACCAGGTCACCCAGAACCCAGCCCCCACCATGCACCCCTCTCCACCAGGTCACCCAGACCTTCCTCTCTCCCCACTAATTCCTGCTTCTCACGGTTTCTAAATCCCACCCAGGGCAGCATTTCTCTCTCACTCCCAGCACCTATGACCCGGGTCGCTCACACCACCTCCTCTCTAACTGGGACCACAGTCTTGGATTTAGTGTCTGAGCCCCCATGGGCCCCTTACTCATGCCGCCACCAGATCTCCATCCTATGACCGCTTTTCATGGAGGCAGAGGTGCCTGGGCTGCTCCCTAATTGAGGCTGAACCCCTGATAAGGCCAGAGAGCCCCAGGTCCCCTCTGGGTGGCACCATCTCAATCCACCCCAGAGGCAGCCTGAGTGCCCACTGCACAGGTCACTGCTGCTGGGTGCCCAGCTGGGGGCCTCTCCCCCCATCCGCACGTCACCTCTGCATCCTCTGAGGTCTGCCCCATGCCACCTTCTCCAGAAAGCCTTCCGTACCTCCCCTGCTTGTATGCTTCCTCTATTAACCTCTCAGCGCTCAGTTCATAGCTCATCGGATCCCCTTCTCAACTGTGCAGTAATTATTTCTGACCCCGTCTTACCTTCTCAGAGATACGGAACACTTTTTGAGGTCGAGGACTGAGACTTTCTATTATGATCCCTCACTTCATCCCTTCAGTGAGAGGTAATCCTGCATCAGCTGCCTTCACCCCAGCCCACACAGGCTGACCTCTCATTAAAGGGATGTTTCTACTGGGCGCAGTGGCTCAAGCCTGTAATCCCAGCACTTTGGGAGGCCGAGGCGGGTGGATCACAAGGTCAAGAGATCGAGACCATCCTGGTCAACATAGCGAAACCCCGTCTCTACTAAAAATACAAAAAATTAGCTGAGCATGGTTGTGCGTGCCTGTAACCCCAGCTACTCAGGAGGCTGAGACAGGAGAATTGCCTGAACCCAGGAGGCGGAGGTTGCAGTGAGCCGAGATCGCGCCATTGCACTCCAGACTGGGTAACAAGAGCAAAACTCCGGCTCAAAAAAAAAAAAAAAAAAGAAAGAAAGAAAGAAAAAAAAGGGATGTTTCAAAAGGGATGGGGCAGAATATGAAACATCAGCTGTCTCAGCAGGCTTGGAATACTGATGATGGTACTTACAGGAAAAAAACAAGACACATTTCCACAGGATGTCACTTCTCACCAGGTAACTAACTCCTCTGGGGTGTCCTTCCCCTAGCTCTACAGTGTTGAGATCTTGAGCTTCCACTTCGTCCCAGACACCAGCAGGGGGTGGTAGGCATCTCAACCAGCCATGGTTTCCCATGTATCTGGGCCAAGAATGTCCCTATTCTTGGCTGCATGAGTCCAGAGCTAGTGACAGTGACCAGATGCTGTGTAATAGGGAACTCGGCTGCAGACAAACCCTTATATCAGCCTCCTGTGGCTCCAGGGCTGACCCTGCCTTTCTCCTCACCAGATGACACCTGCCACTGTCCCTTGCTTACACTCAAATCAGACAGAGAAATCTCCAGCCTGGTTTCTCTGGTCCTGGTTGGTCAGTGCTAACCACACGGGAGGTTCACGTGGTGGGAATCGACCCTTCTGGAGGAGAAAAAGCAGACAGCCAGAGAGGAAGCCAGAGGGCAGGCCCGAGGGACAGGCCTGGGAAAGGCTGGAAGAGGTGCAAGCATGGGCAGCCAGGAGCATTGCCCAGGCACGTGTGGGGAAGAGGGATAGAGTCCAACAGAGCCCTTGAAGAAAATGTCAAGAAACCACAGCCTGCACATCCTCTCCTTCCTCACTCCCCTGCCCTTGTTCTCTGGGAAGAACACTTAGCTCTTATCTTTCGGGGTTTCCTCTGACTCTCCTCATTACTTCCTTGACTTCTTCTTGACAGTGGTTCCTGTCTCGCCTCCTGCAGCCTGCCCCGCTTCCCTTTTCTGTATCAGGGCTCCTCCTCAGTCACAACATCCATCATGCTCCTCTGCGGTTGTCAGCTCCCGTATCCCTTGCCCACTGGACTGCGAGCTCATTGCAGTTGTTCATGTCTGCCTCCTCAATGTCAGCTGTGCCTGGTTCATGCTGGCCTTTGCAGAGGGCTCACAAGCAAACAGAATGCATCTCTCCAGCTCCCTTCCCTGCTTCACTGATGCCCTAGCCCATGCCCATGTCATCTCCTGCCCATGGGGCTCCCTTAGTCTTTAATCTCCCCAACTCTTCTCCCAGCCTTCACCCCAGCTGATGTAGCCTTACCCCTTACCCCTCTCCCAAAGGAGGTTTCAAAAGAAACAGCATTCAAATCCCAGGTCTACCATTTGCCAGCCGGGTGACGTTTATAGTATTTCAAGTTTCTTGGCTCATGTGCCCCACATCCCTAATAGATGTGATATGAAGATTATGAAAGTGAGACAAGACATCACTTAAGGGCTGGGTGCTGAATCCTCTGTTCCATAACATGGAAAGTTAAATAAAACTGTAAGGCCCTCACTTCTGTTTCATGAGGAAGGAGAACAGAGCAGTCCTGAGCTGTATGCACCTGCCTTCTCCTCTACTAGATGCCGGGTGTCGGAAGGACAGAGATGAGATGCTATGGCTTTTCCAACTCCAGATGCCAAGCTCAGTCATGGCTTCCAGGAGCCACTGGGTAGGTGTTTGTGGAGGGGACAAATGAATCAACAGCAAAGCATGTACTTTAAGCCTTGGACATAGCATGCATCACATATTATAAGGCTTCAATACCTTAAGTGGGATTTTCCCATCTGGCCTTTCCCCTCACATGCTCTCCTGGGATGTCCCCTCTTGCCCCACTCTGGGCACAGATACAAGAGCCTCACCAACATCAGAGATCTTTGGTCTCCCAGGCCCCAGCCCTCTGCCGACACAGTGGAAGTGTAAAGGTAGTGGGGGCTTGTGGAAATGCTTTCACATGAACCCTCAAGCAGCTGCTGTCTGTAAGGGAAGCTCCCCAAAGAGGTTAACTGTGACCTGCACCCTGTCATGTAGGGGTAGCCTGTAACCATGCGAGGGTCGGGAGAGAAGACTAAAAGGGGAGGTATTAGGACTCAAAGCGGAAGACAACTCGGTGGGAAGATAAAAGAAGAACAATTCAGAAGGCAAAGCACAGAAACCTGGAGAGATGGGACAGCCCCCATCTGAAGCCCTGAAGCTTGAGGGCAAAAAAAAAAAAAGGTGGGAGCAAGCAGGTTGTGCAGAAAATAAGCCTGCGCATCCACCAGCACATGTGGATGTCACTCAAGTGATTTGGAAAGACAGGCTCCCAGGCATGGGCATCCCAAGCCCAGGTTCAGGGTCAGTGCCCAGTCTGGCTGCCCCTCCACTGAACTGAAGCCAGGGTCTGCTGCCTCCGTGGCTCCGATCTCCTTTTCAGAGCCCGGCCCTTCACCATAAGCCTCCTCCTAAGCCCCTCAGTTTACTGCAAGAACATGGCCACTCTGCCTATGTGAGCTATTGCAGCCACCCCATGGCTCAACCTCTAAGTACAACTTCTTGTCCTGTTGGGCTTCACCCCTGGCCTGTCTGCCCATGGCCCAAGGAAATACTTCTCCACTTGCACCCCTGATTCAAGCTAGCTGTGAATTGGAGGTCAGAAATCATTGCGTCATTCCCACCCAGTTTAACTGAGCCTCTGTGCCACAGTAGACATTGACCTAAGCATGTTACAAGCCATTTGAGCCAGATCCCATCAGTCTCCTCATCTCGCAGATCAGCCATGAGCACAGGGGGGAAGTGAGAGACCCAGGGGTCCCCAGGGGGCTGACTCCACAACTCGCACTCACCACTGCACTATACCACCCAGATCCAAGCCCCAGGAGCCTCCCTGCTGTCCTCGTGCCTTACCTATGGCTTTGTCTAGGACTTTACTGTTCCCAGAGCAACACTAATGCCACCCCAGAGATAAAATCAGTCTCAAAAGGGACAGGAGATAAGGCCAGGCCTAACCCCTACCCCTGACTCTGTCAAGGGCAGTGTGGCCAACCCAAGGTTCAGGGTCACATTGGTGTAGGTGGGTAATGTAACCATGCTCTCTTCCTAGGTGTTTTAGAAAGAAGCGGGACTCAGGCATATCACTTTTCTTTATTGCAAAGCCAGACCTGATCCTCAATATCCAGTAGAAGGCTGACCTTGCTGGTAGTTCACTTAAGACTGGGCATCCTAGGGAAGTGACATGGAAGGTGACCATGGAGGCCAGAGGTCTGCATTTTCATAAATGCAGGGAGTGAATTTCCCTCAAATTTTGCCCCATTCCTAGGTGGCAATTTTTCTCTCCCAACTTTGCAGGGCTGGAGGGCAGGGTGTGCCACCTGGACCCCTCCATGGCCAAAGGAAAGTAACAAGGTACAGTGAAGCCGTGTGGGACTGAGCTCAGAGTTGGTGGAGGTGAGAAGCATGACCTACATTCTTCTCTTTTTTGTGGAAAGACTTCTTGTCCTCTTCATCTTCTTAATTGCCACTCCCTCTGCGTTCCACAATTTCTACCTCCCCTCGGTCTCTTTTTTTTTTTTAAATAGAGACTTTCAAAAGTCTTCATATTAGATTCACATGCAGTCAAAGAAGCAATACAGAGAGGTCTCAAGAACTGTTGACCCAGTTTTCCCCAATGGTAACATTTTGCAAAACTATATAACTATGTAAAGTTGCATAACTGTATAACAACATCACAACCATGATACTGACATTGACACACTCCTAACTTTGCTGAGATTTCACCAGTTTTCCCTTATACTCATGTATGTGTGGATTTCGTTCTATACGGTTTTATCACATGTGTAGGTTTGCTTATCCATAGCTACAGTCAAGATGCAGAATAGTTCCATCACCATGAGAAACTTGATGTGGCACTTTTATAAGCACACTTACATCTTTTCCCATTCCATCGCTATCCACAGGCAACTCCCAATCATTTTTTCATGCCTACGATTTTATCCCTCTATTGTGTCATCCCTGTAATTGCATCACTGCAAGAATGACATACAAATGGAATCATATGGTATGCAAGTTTCTGGGATTGACTTTCCTTATCCAGCATAATTTTCATAAAAGCAGGAAAGTCTTTGCATATATCGGTAGTTCTTTCCTTTTATGGCTGAGTAGTATTTCATGGTATGGATGTACCACAGTTTGTTTAGTCATTCACCCCTCGAGAAGTCTGAGTTCTTTCCAGTTTTTTACTATTATAAATAAAGCCGCTATGTACATTCTTGTAAAACTTTTTGCATGCACATAAATTTCCACTGCTGTGGGATAAATGCCCAAGAGGGTAATTGCTGAGTTGTACAGTGATTTCATATTGAGTTTTATTGGAAACTACCAAACTGTTTCTCAGAGAGGTCGAACCATTTTACATTCCCACAAGTAATGTTAAGAGTGATGTAGTTCCTCCAACTATTCACCAGCATTTGGTGTTATCAACATCAGTATATTTTTTATTTTAGACATTCTTATAGGTGTGTGATATCTTACCATGGCTCTAATTTGTATTTCTTTGAAGGCTAATCTTTTAATGTGATTATTTGTATACCCTCTTCAGTGAAATGTCTGTTTGCATATTTTGCCCTCTTTCTAATCAGATTATGAGTACTTTTTGAGTTTGGAGAGTTTCTTTTTTATATATTCTAGATATTAGTTCTTTATCAGATATGTGGTTTGCAAACATTTTCCCCAATCCGTAGCTTGTCTTTTTATCCTCAAAAAGAAAAAAAAAATTGTGTTGGAAAAGTTTAATGTGTACATTTTTAAAAAGATTTCTCCTTTTATGAGTTTTGCACTTGGTGCCAAGTCTAGGAACTGAAGATTTTCTCCTGTATTTTATTTTATTTCAAAAAGTTTTATAGTTTTGCATTTCACATGCAAAACCTGGTCTGATTTTGAGTTAATTCTTGTGGAAACTGAGGTTTAGGTAAATGTTCACATGTAACTGCAGATTTGTCTATTTTTCTTTTCAACTCTATCCATTGTTGCTTCATGTATTTTGAGGGTATGTTGTTCAGTGTTTAGGTTTGTAATATCTTTCTGGTAGATATCTCTTATCACTATGTATTACTGGAACTTTTCTTGTTTTCAAAGTCTATTTTATCAGATATTAATATAGCCACATTTACTTTTTATTAATATTTGCATAGAATATTTTTTCATCATTCACTTTATCTGCATATGTCATTTGAAATTTAAGCAAGTTGTTTCAAAACAGCATTTTCTTGGGCAATGCCTTTAATTTGTTCCATCAATCTCTGTCTTTTGATTGGTGTTTTTAGAGATTTGTATTCATGCTAATTATTGTTAAGTTAGCAATGAAGTCTTCTATCATTTTAACAATTATTTTCTGTTTGCTTCTTCTGGTCCTATGTTTTAATTCCTTGCTTTCCTGCAAGTCACTTTAATATTTTTCAGGGTTCAATTTTTATTTATTTGTAATGGATTTTGACTCTATCTCTTTATATAATTTTCAGAATGGTTGCTTGAGTATTGCAATATACATATGTGACTTATCATAGTCTACTGATAACAACATGTTACCACTTCAAGTGAAATATGGATATTTCACTTCCATTTAGGTTGCTTTACGCAACCTACTTTAAAATACCATTTTCTTAACCCTACTTTAAAATACCATTTTCTTAACTATCAGATGATGTCACAATCTTTCTTTTAATAATCAAATATGATTTATAAAACTCATGTAAAATAGAATAACTTCTTGTATTTCTGCTCTTTTCATTTTGCCTTCTTCCTAATGCTACAAGATTTTCTTATCATTTACTTGTTTGAAGAATTTCTTAGATCAATTTTAATGAGTAGTACTGCTAATGGCAAATTCTCTTAGTTGTACCTGAAAATTTCATCCTCAAGGATAGTTTAGCTGGACATAGAATTGCCAGCTTAAAGGCATTTGCTTGTTTTCTGAACTATAGACATGCTGTGCCCTTTTCAGATAAAAACACTCCACATATGAGGAATAGAAGTGAACTTCCTGATCAGGGAAATCTATGAAAAACCCTTAGCTAATCTTATGTGTAATGACAAAAGACTAAATGCTTTTACTCTAAAATTAGGAAAAAGGCAAGAATGTCCACTGATACCACTCTTATTCTACATACTTCTGGAAGTTGTGGACATTAGAATAAGTCAAAGAAAGAAAGTAAGAGAAATAGATTGGAAAATAAATAAATAAAACTTTTTCTATTTTCAGATGTCATGATTGTTCACATGGAAAATTCCAAAAAATCTACTGAAAAAACCTCTAGAACTAATAAATGAGTTCCTTAAGGTTTCAGGATACAAAATTAATATACAAATATTAATTGTATTTCTATCTACCAGCAATAAAAATATCTGAAAATCATATTAAGAATACAATCAATTTTATAATAGCATTAAAAGATAAAATAATTCCAAATAAATTTAATCAAGGTATGAAAGACTTGTACAACTACAAACTACAAAACATTGCTGAAAGAAATTATAGACCTAAGTGAATAAAAAGGCATTCTGTTTTCTTGGATTGGAAGACTTAATGTTGGTAAATGGCATGTATTCAATGCTATTCTTATCAAAACCTAACATTTTCAAAATTTTCGCATAAATAAGCAAATTTATTCTTATTCTCTAATTCATCTGGAAATACAAGGGATCCATGACAGCCAAAACAATCCTGAGAAACAGCAATTTTGGAAAATTCACTTTTCTGTTCTCCTATTTCAAAACTTACTAAAATGCCATATTGGCATAAGGATAAACATATGAGTCAATAGAATAGAACTAAGAGTGCAGAAATAAATTCTCACATTTACTGCCAATTGATATTTCACAAGGGCAGCAAAACCACTTGGAGGGAAAAAAGTGATCTTTTCAACAAACAGTGCTGGGACAACTGTAGGTTCACCCGCAAAACAATAACATTGGATACTTACTTCACACCTTATACAAAATGTAACCCAAAATGAATGAAATACCTACATGTAAGAGCAAAAACTAAAAAAAACTGTTACAAGAAGACACAGGTATAAATAATTATGACTTTGGATCAGACAATGATTTTCTAAATATTGCACCAAAAAACAAGCAGTCAGAGTAAAAATGAATAAACTGTACTTCATCAAAATAAAAATTGTGTTCCAGAGAACACTACCAAGAAAGGATAAGAAAATTCTTATAAAAGAAAAAATACTTGTTAATCAGATATCTGACAAAGAATTTGTATACAGTATATATAAAGAGCACTTCCAACTCAAAAATAAAAAGAACAATAATTCAATTAAAATAGTCAAAGGATTTGAGTAGATATTTCTCCAAAGCAAATATATAGATCATCAATAAACACATTAAAGTTCAACATCATTAATCATTAGAGAATTGCATATCAAAACCAAAATGAGATATTGCTTCACCAATTAGGTGAAAACTGTAATAATAAAAGAGATAGACATTAAAAAGCACGCATTAGGAAAACCATAGTAATAAAAGAGATAGACAATAAAAAGCACTGAAGAGGATCTGAAGAAACTGGAAGCTTTATCCATCACTGGTGGAAATGTAAGTTGTATAGTCACTTAAGAAAAAACAGTTTGGCGATTCCTCAGAATGCTAAACATAGAGTTACGTATAAGCCAGAAATTCAACTCCCAAATTTATACCCCAAAGAATTGAAAATATATGTTTACATAGGAATTTTTACATGAATGGTCATAGCTGTGTTATTTATAATAGCTAAAAAGTGGAAAAAAACAAATATTCATCAAGCAATGAACAAACAAATGTGATACTTCCAGACAATGAAATATTATTCAGTCACATCAAGAAATAAAATGTCAACAAGCTACCACAGGAATGAACATTGAAACATTACACTAAGTGATAGGTAAGAATACAGATAAAAATGATATGTAATTCTATTTATACAATATGTCCTTTATGTGTAAATACATAGAGACAAAAAGTAGATTAGTGATTGCCAGAAAGTGGGAGGAGGGGAAAATGTTGGTGGGCGGATGACTGCTAAAGAGTAGGCGGTTTCTTTTCTTCACACTGAAAATGTTCTGGAATTAAATAGTTGTGATGGTGATGGTGAACAACCTCATAGGTATATTAACTACTGAATTGTATACTTTGAAAGATTAAAATTTTCTGGCAAGTAAATTATATTTCGATTTAAAATAAAAAAATAAACATTTAAAGTAATTAAAATGTTACTTTATTCTGATCTCTGTTGTTTCAAATGAGAAATACACTGTCATTACAATTACCCTCTGGATAAAGTGTTATTTGTCTCTGACTGCTTTGAAGATTTTTGTTTTTGTTTTAATTTTCTGAAGTTTAATTAGGATGCATATGGCATGGATTTATTTGGTTTATCTTATTTTTTTGTTTGCTCAGTGCTGTAGACAATGATTGTCCCATGAAAATGTATATGCTGAAACCTAACCCCCAATGTGATTTTTGGAGGTGGGGCTTTGGGAGCTGTCTTACTCCATCTGTGCTGCTATGACAGACTGCGTGGGACTGGATAATTTATAAGGAACAGAAATTTATCTCTCACAGTTCTAGGCCCTGGTACCTCTAGAGGGAGAAGAGTGTCACCCCCACAGGGCCAAAAATTTTCCCAGGCATACCACCAATTGTGGGCATTTTCCTCTTGCCAATGCCACCTGGCAAGGCCTCTCAGCGAAGGAGGGAAGTCTCAGGCCCCAGAGGGCAGGGAGGAGAGCTCTCCCCCTTGCTGCTTATTGTTAGTGGAGCCCCAACTGATTACCATGCAGGTAATCTTGTCATAGGAACTCTTCTTCAGTCTAGGTAGGAAAAAGCCCAGTTGGGTGACTTCTGTTGCTGGGTGGGATGGAAAACACTGGGTTTGAATCTTTTCCTTCTGTAGAGTGGAAAACCTAAGACATCCTTCTACTGTGCTCTTTACAGTCTGAATTCAGCTTGCCATCTTCTTACTACCTCTTAAAATTCCACTTTGTTGCCTGCTGTGTTATTTCCAAAGTCTGGAGTCATAGTTCATGAGGAGGGGCAGGGAGAGATGAATCCATACCAAAATACAAGTACTCTCCTCGGTCTTGTCCATTTCCTCCTTTTCATCCATGACTCTTTTTTGTTCTCTTTAGAAATATAATTCACTTACTGTAAAATATAGTATTTTAAGGTCTTCTGTGCAGTGTTTTTTTCATATAGTCACTAGATCCTGCGACTAACACCACTATTAAATTTAAAATAATTTTTCATCACCAAAAAAAGAAACACCCACTAGTAGTCACTCATTCTCACTCTTCATTCCTGTCTCCCCCTACCCCCTGGCAATCACATTAATCTATGTTCTGTCCCTACAGATTTGCCTATTCTGGGCATTTTACATACAATAAATTATATAATAAATTATTTTTTTCACTTTGCATAATGTTTTCAAGATTTGTGTCATAGCATGTATTGTTACTTAATTCTTTTTATGACTGAATAGTACTCCATTAACTAGATTTACCACTTTTGTTTCTCCATTCATCCCTTGATAGGTATTGAAGTTATTCAAACTTATTTTTTTCTAATTTCTCTTATAATTCCTTCCTTGACACATTCATTTAGGAATATGTTGGTTGATATTAACATATTTGAGGATTTCTTTTTTTCTGTTATTCATTCTAATTTCATTCCAATAAGACTGAAAAAACACTTTGTATAATTTCAAGCCTTTTAAACTTATTATGATTTATTTTGTGGCCTAGAATATGGCCTATTCTGGAGGATAAATTACATCCTCTTAAGACAAACATTCTATTGTTGTTGGGTTGTTTTACCTTTAGTTTGGTTAGATTTTTCTTCATGTACTTTGGGTCTCTGTTGTTAAGTACATATATATTCATAATCGTTACGTTTTCCTGATGCCTTAACCCTGATGTCATTATAAAATGTCCCTCTTTGTCTCTAGGGACAATTTTTATCTTAAAGCTCTTTTTTGTTTACTTTCTGTATGCTATATTTTCCCCTTTTAACATGTGTATCTTTGAATATAAAGCATGTCTCTTGTAGACAGTATACAGTTGGATCATTATAAAGTCCATTCTTCTGTCTTTTAATTGGAGTAACTAATTACTAATAAAGTAGGATTTATATTGGCCATTTTGCTTTTTGTTTTATCTATGCCTTATATCTTTTTTTCTCAATTTCTCAATTTCCTGCCTTTTTTGTATTAAATAGAGATTCTCTACTGCATTTTTTATTCTCTTATTTCTTTTACTGCACTTTTCTGAGTTATTTTCTCAGTCATTGTCCTGTAGATTACAAGCACCTTAACTTAAACAAACTAGTTTAAATTACACTAAGTTAATTTCATGTGTCCTAATATTTTATTTCACAATAATTTTTTTCTCTCCTGTTCCTTTGTATTAGTTTCATAAAAATATTAATATATCTTTATATAACTCTATCAGCATAATTTAATAATTACCTTTCATGCAGTTTTCTAAGACAAGTAAAGAAAAATGTATTAGCAAATAAAAATGTTTGTACTATGTTTTTTAATATACAATTAGTTGTACCTTCACTAGTGTTCCTTGTTCCTCTATGCAGATTTGAATTACTGTTCAGACTTCTTTTATTTTAGCTTGAAGGACTCCAAATAGTATTTATCTTGGGTAGGTCTGCTAGCAACAGATTATTGCCATTTTTGTCTGTATGGAATTCTTTATATTTTTCTTTCATTCATACACACACACACACACACACACACACACACACATGCACATACTTTATTGCACTTTAGGTTCTGGGGTACATGTGCAGATCATGCAGGATTGTTGCTTAGGTACATACATGACAATGTGGTTTGTTGCCTCCATCACCCTATCACGTATATCTGGTATTTCTCCCCATGTTGGCCCTCCCCAACCTCCCTACCTCCCACTGTCCCTCCCTTATTCCCCCACAACAGACCCCAGGGTGTGATGCTCCCCTCCATATGTCCATGTGTTCTTATTATTCAGCATCTGCCTATGAGTGAGAGCATGAGGTGCTTGATTTTCTGTTCTTGTGTCAGTTTGCTGAGAATGATGGTTTCCAGATTCATCCATGTCCCTACAAAGGACATGCAATCATTGTTTTTTATGGCTACATAGTATTCCATGGTGTACATGTGCCACATTTTCCTTGTCCAGTCTATCATTAATGGGCATTTGTGTTGGTTCCAGGTCTTTGCTATTGTAAGCAGTGCCTCAGTGAACATACATAGGCATTTGTCTTTATAGTAGAATGATTTATAATCCTTTGGATATATACCCAGTAATGGAATTGCTGAGTCAAATGGAATTTTTATTTCTAGGTCCTTGAGGAATCACCACACTGTCTTCCACAATGGTGTAACTAATTTACACTCCCATCAGCAGTGTAAAAGTGTTCCTTTTTCTTGACATCCTCTCCAGCATCTGTTGTCCCCAGATTTTTTAATGATCGCCACTCTAACTGGCATGAGATGGTGTCTCAATGTGGTTTTCATTTGCATTTCTCTAATGACCAGTGACTTGAATGTTGGTCTGCCTTGCTAGGTTGGGAAATTCTCCTGGATAATATCCTGAAGAGTGTTTTCCAGCTTGGATTCATTCTCTCCATCATATTCAGTTACACCTATCAAACATAGATTAGGTCTTTTCACATAATCCCACATTTCTTGAAGCTTTTGTTCATTTTTTTTTACACTTTTTTCTCTAATCTTGCCTTCTCGTTTTATTTCATTGAGTTCATCTTCAATCTCTGATATCTTTTCTTCTGCTTGGTTGATTCAGCTGCTGAAGTTTGTGTATGATTCGTGAAGTTCTCATGTTGTGTTTTTCAGCTCCATCAATTCATTTATATTCTTCTCTAAGCTGTCTATTCCCATTAACATTTTGTCAAACGTTTTTTCAAGGTTCTTAGTTTCTTTGCATTGGGTTAGAACATGTTCTTTTAGCTCAGAGAAGTTTGTTATTACTCACCTTCTGAAGCCTGTTTCTGTCAATTCATCAGACTAATTCTCCATCCAGCTTTCTTCTCTTGCTAGAGGAGTTGTGATCCCTTGGAGGAGGACAGGCATTTTGGTTTTTGGTGTCTTCATTCTTTTTCCATTGGTTTCTTCCCATATTTGTGGATTTATCCACCTGTGATATTTGTAGTTAGTAACTTTTGGATGGAGTCTCTGAGTGGATATCGTTTTTGTTGATGTTGAAGTTATTTCTTTGTTTTTTTAGTTTTCCTCCTGGGTCCAGCTGCACTTGCTGTGAAACTGTCAATCCAGAGCATTTCAGATTGCTAGTCTTTGTGTGGGTGGGACCCGCCAAGCCAGATGACCTGGCTCCCTGTTTCAGCTGCCTTTTTTTCAGTTGAATGGACAGCTCTATCTCCCAGGCATTCCAGGTACCAGTTGAAACGGCCACCCAGATTTTTGTAAGTTTTTGTGCAGAGACCCACTGTGCTGGCTGAAACAGCCATGAGGAAACCCATAGCGATTTTCAGCTCAAGAATCTCCTGGTCTGTGGGCAGTAAAATCTCATTTGGAAATGCAGTGATCACTCCCCTTTTGCTTTGTTCTCACTGGGAACCACACTCCAGAACTGTTCCTATTTGGTCATCTTGGATCTGTGTTCTCTCTTTCTTAAAGGAGATTTAGCTAGGTATAGAATTCCTGTCTGACAGGTTTTTTCTTTTAGTATTCCAAAGATGTCATCCTGCCATTTTCTGGGCTCTGTGGTTTCTGATGAGAAGTCAACTGCCAGTCTTTTTCAATGTTCCTTGTACTGGATTAATTCCTTTTTTCTTGCTGCCTTAAGAATTTTTTTATGTCTTTGACTTTCATCAGTTTGACTATGGTATGTCCATGTGTGGATCCTTTGGAGTTTATTCCACTTGGGAGTTCACTGAGCTTTGTGAATACGTAGATTAATGTTTTTCATCAAACTTAAGAAGTTTTCAGACATTATTTTATCAAATATTTTTTCTGCCTCTTTCTTTTCTCATTCCTTCTGGAAGTAATGTGGCAGTATTATATGTATGCTGATACGCTTGCTGAGGTTCTGTTCACTTTTTTTCCCATTATTTTTTCTTTCTGCTACTCAAAGTGGATTTATCATTAAGTTAACTGATTCTTTTGCCAGCTCAAATCTGTTGATGAATTTCTCTAATAACTTCAAGTCAAGTCCAAAATTTTGGAGGCCAAAGCAGGAGAATCACTTGAGGCTAGGAGTTTGAGACCAGACTGGGCAACATAATAAGAACTTGTCTCCACCAAATAAATAAATAAATAAAAATTAGGCATGCGAGCATATGCCTGTAGTCCCAGCTACTCAGGAGGCTGAGGTGGGATTGCTTGAGCCCAGGAGTTTTAAGCTACAGTGATCCATGATCACATTGTTGTCCTTCAGCCCAGGCAACCAAGTGAAAGTTGGGAAAAAAAGAAAATAAAAGAAAACAAGGAAAGGAAGAAAGGAAGGAAGGATGGGAGGGAGGGAGGGAAAAAAGGAAGGAGAGAAAAGAAAGAAAGAAAGAGAAAGAAGAAAAAAGAATGAAAGAAAGAGAGAGGGAGGGAAAGAAGGAAGGAAAGAGTTCATGGAAATGCATATTATGAAAAACTGTATGTGGATTTTATTTTTGGCATTAAAATAAACTCATGCTAATTTGTTAGAACATGCCTAGTGTACTGTGAGGCACTGAGAAGAATTCACTGTGGGTTTGAAAAGAGCCCCTGTCAAGGCAACATGAATTCTGTTAAAACTGAAGCAGGAAAAAAACGTCAAATTGATGGTGAAGCTTGGGTGAAAGCAGAGTGGAATTATTGATGCATTACTTATGGGGACAATGCCCTGAAGAAATGAACAATTTAAAAATGAGTAACTCATTTTAAGAAACAGTGGGCCGGGTATGGTGACTCACGCCTATAATGCCAGCACTTTGGGAGGCTGAGGCAGGTGGATCACGAGGTCAGGAGTTTGAGACCAGCCTGACCAACATGGTGAAATCCTGTCTCTATGAAAAATACAAAAATTAGCTGGATGTGGTCATGCACTGCTGTAATCCCAGCTAATCAGGAGGCTGAGGCAGGAGAATCACTTGAACCCGGGAGGCAGAAGTTGCAGTGAGCCGAGATTGCGCCATTGCACTCCAGCCTGGGTGACAGAACAAGGCTGTCAAAAAAAAGGAAAAAAAAAAAAAAGAAAGAAAGAAAGAAAGAAAGAAGCAGTAAGGTAATGTAGAAAATGAAGCCTATAACAACAAACCATCCACATCAATTTGTGAGGAAATAATTCATTTTGTTCATTCCCTAATTGAAGATGATTGGTGATTAACAGCACTAACAGTAGTCAACGCCATAGACATCTCTATTGGTTCAGCTTATACAATTCTGAGTGGAAAATTAAAGTTCAGCGAACTTTCCACTCTTGGGTGCCAAAATTGGTTCACCCAGATCAGCTGCAGACAAGAGCAAAACTTTCCGTGGAAATTTTAAACAAGTGAATCACGACTTTTTCAGTACAATCCCGAAGACAAAGCACAATCAAAGCAATGCCCATCCGAAGGTGGGATGAGCCAGTTAAAGCAAAAGTGGATTAGTCAAGAGCAAAGGTCATGGCAACAGTTTAGGGGGATGCTCAAGGCATTTTGCTTGCTGACTTTCAGGAGGGACAAAGAACGATAACATCTGCTGATTAAGAGTGTGTTTTGAAAAGGTTAGCAACAGCTGCAGGAGAAAATGCCCAGGAAAGCTTCAGCAGAGAGGTCTTTTCCACCACGATGGTGGTCCTGCTCATTTCTCTTATCAAACAAGGGCAATTTTGTGAGAGCTTCAGTGGAAAATCATTAGACATCCATCTTCAATCCTGACTTGGCACTTTCTGACTTCTTTTCATTTCCTAATCTTAAAAATCTGTAAAGCGCAATCCATTTTTCTTCAGTTAATAATGTAAAAAACACTACATGAACATGGTTAAATTCCCGGGACCCTCAGTTCTTTAGGGATGGACAAAATGGCTGGTATCATCACTTGTAAGAGTGTCTTAAACTTCATGGTGCTTCTGTTGAGAAATAAAGTTTATATTTTTTGTTTTATATTTTAATTCCATTTTTCCACAAACTTTTGGAAGGTCTTGCACGTGTGTGGGTGTGTGTTTATGTGTATATGTATAAATTTATCTCTCTTTATTGATATTCTCTATTTGGTAAGACATCCATGTCATACTTTCTTTTGATATTTTGGACACGGTAGGTGAATATAAATATTTATATTATATAAATATTTATTCACAACATAGAAGTATTTGCATTTATATTATAAATGTTTATCTTTGAGCATATATATAAAAATTGATTTAAAGTTTTTGTATAGTAAATCCAGAAGCTGCCTTCTCAAGGATATTTTCTCTTGCTTGCTTTTGTTCCTACACATGTGTCACACTTTCTTATTTCTTTGCATGTCTCATAATTTTTTGGTTGAAAGATTGACATGTGAGTTGACATTATGTATAATAACAACTGTGATATGAGACTCTGTCCCCAAAAGTTACTTTTTGTTACTGGTTTATTGTTACTGTTTTTCCTCGTTGCTAATTACTGCTTTAGTGAATTTTCTGGACTAAATTTGTAGATTCTATATTCCCTGTGGTGTGTGGCTATGAAGTTTTTGTTACTTTTTTAAAGTCCTTCTTGCTATTTTGGATTCCTAGGGTCATACCTGGGTCAGTATAATTTATTGGTCAGCCAGTGATTGGGGGCGAAATTTTCTGAAATGCCTTGCCTGCATGTCTTTCACCCTTTGCCAAGGAGATTTGTGTACGAGAAGACAAATCTTCACACTTCAGGCATTTTTCAATGTAGCATTAGCTTCCATTTCCTCCTTGTGCAGGGCCTTGTGATCAGCCAAAGGTAAGACACTGGCAACCTCTCCTTTCCAGATCCTTCCTATGCATGTGTACAGCCTTGGGGATGTGTATAGCCTGTTAGATCTCCAGGACTATGCCAGAACTTTTCAGTTTCCTGGGGTAGTCTAGTTGTCCAGGATTTCCTTTTCATTTCCCAGTTGGACTCTTGTTTGCCCTAAATAAAATCACAGGCTTAGGCAGCTAAGATGTTGCCAGCAGCTTGCTGTTGGTTCATCCCTTGCTGGGAATAGGTTTCCTCCCTTCCCCACTGCCCACCCCCACCACCCCCACCGCTTCCCCAGCTGAGCTGAGCTGAGCTCTGATTTCAATCAAACAGTCACCATACTCAGAACAGAGATTTACCAGGGAGTTGTAGGTTCCTTTAACAAAATATTGACTGCCCTATGGGGAATGCTTCTCTCAAGGATTGTTCCTCCCCCACCCATCTGTTCACAGTTCCGTCTTAGGACGTGCTTTGGAACTGTCTTAGGACTTTTCTTCTCACTGGACCTTGTTTCTGGATTCACTTGTCTACTCCCATTTGTGGGTCATACATGTGCTGATAACTTTGAAATGTACATCTCCCTCCCAGTGCTCTCGGAATTCAAACTGGAAAGCTCCACTTAAATGTTCCTTTGGAAACAAAACCAATGTGTTCTGAAGCTGGACTCATTCTCTTCCCTGCCCTGCTCCTCCAAATAACCTGCCCTCTTGTCTCTTGTAAGAAGGACAGGGAGCCCTTTCACAAGATAGCCCCAGCAGGGTCCACCTGCAAATTGCCCTCCCACAGCATTGCACCCCACATCCACACAGTCCAGAGTCCAAGCAGCTCTGCTCCCTAAATTCTCTCCCATGTTTCTTTTCCTCTCTACATCCCTCTTGCTGCCTCAGCCTAGGCAACTCACCCCAACTTCCCAGGTCAAGGTTGAGACCCCCGCACACGCTCCTGTAATGCCCGGTAATTAAACCACTCAGAGTCCTTTCCAGGCTGAATTCTACTTGCCCTTTGCTGACCCACCTGTCACCCCAGAAGATAATCTCCAGGAAAGGGCCAGGTCTTCTTTGTCCTCATCCCTGTGGCTACAGAGCTTGGTAGGTACTCAAAAAGTATATGCTGCATAAGTACGTATTTGTGGCAGCAACTTCAAATTCTAATGATGCTCAGGTGAAACTGCATGTTTGGGTTATCCAGGGTGAAAAAATGGATGAGAGCTAATAAAAACAATGAGTGATGCTGAAAATGCTTCGACACTAATCAGACGTGCACTCCCGGAGGAGTCTCACCATTCGCGTGTGGAGGAAGGAGACGTGAAAACACCGTGAGAAGCTTGGCAATCGTTCATTCTGTAGAGTAACTGTGACTCAGGTGTAATTTAAGGAAGATGTGACTAGACAGTTCAAGACCACCATATTTCTGAACTCTAAATCCTTGTTACTTGGCTGGAAACCCCAGAGTGAGTTGACTTCAATTTTTTTGAGGTTAGAAATGTGTTTCTTCCAGTTACTGGCAGGTCAAAGTATTTCTTTGTAAGATTTAAGCAAACTCTGCCTTAACTATAGCCAAAACAACAGATAACGTTGACCACTAGGAACTTTGTTTTTGAATTTAAATTGAAGTCATTGGACAATCAAATATTTAAAAGGCAAACACCTTTAGAAAGTATCTATCTCCAAACCTGTAAATTGCAGACAGACTCTCCCACAGCTTGTGTCCTGGGCTGGCCTTCTGTTGAGGCCTGGGAGTGATGCACGTATGTATCCCACTGTACTGAGTTGAACAGTGCCCCACAGACACACCAAAAATTCATGTCCAGCTTCAGAAATGGAACTTCATCCTTACCTTTGAAGATTCTGGGTATCCCACCTCTAGATATATCTCCTCTTCTATAACCAGAAGACCAATATGAAAGGAAGAAAACTCCGTAGAAATGCTGGCTGTGGGCAGGCGCCACTGCGAGGCACTCTCTCCTTGGAGTCCTAAGGGACCAGACAGTCCTCTCTGCACACAGTTGTCATCCAGCGTGCAGGCAGGTGAAGTAAATTTGGCCACTCAGTCACTCCCACGTAGTATCTTAAATCCAGAGAAAATGACGCAAATGTTTAGGAACACTTGAAAATATATTCAAGACAGCTGAAGGCTCAGGAATGGCTTCCAAAAACAATGGAAACCATGGCTTATCTGAGGTGCTTTTCCTGTCGTCTGACCTCCCTTGGTTCCAAGCCTTGCTCACCAGCCTTCCCGAGTTGTGGGAGTATCTCTGTACACATTCACCACATCCTTTTGCTGCTTAAACTTGCAGCTACAGCTCTGTTCCCGTGCTCTCTCACAGTGGACAGTCCATTGCCATATGGCAGCTCCCAGCTGACTCATCCTGAGCTCCAGCTCCCAGCTGCAGCCCTGGACCAGGCTCAGAGTCAGCACTAGGAAATCTCTATTGACTAAATCAAGCCTTGGGATAAAAATAAGAAAAATCTTGGGACTTAGGCCTAGGGGATTTGGAAGAAAGCTTCCCGGTTTCAGGAACTCTGCCTGTCAGGAGAGACGCCATTGTGTCTATTCTTTGGATTATCTGGCATGAAGCAAGAAACACGAGTCACTTGTCTCTCTCCTCAGTAATGCTGAACAGCTGCTCTGAAGTGAGCACCAGATGAAGTGCCCATAACCCCCTTTTCTAAATTAAATGTAATAAAGATGACTTTCCCTTTCATAAAGCATGGTTAGGAAACATGCCAAGGGATCCTCGTCTTCTTCCTGCTCTCTGGCAACTCTCTGGCATTGGAGATGAGGCAAAGCAAGGGCAAATGCTCTCTGGGGACACCAGCCCCAGTCCAGAAGGCTGCCACTCACTCCCCTCTGAGCTTCGAGGTCAGTGTCTGTGGAGCGTGAAGCTCTCTGCTCCTCTGCAGAGGCAGGCTGGTCTCGTCCTGCCTGTTAATCCTTCCACAGGCATTCACGGAGGGCTCTTTCTGGGAATCTGCAGTCTAATGCATGAGGCAGACATAAGAACACATTCACCCAGCAGATGGCCAAGGCTTCTGTCTGATGCTTGCACTGAATGGTGGGGAAAAGAGGGGCACAGTGGAGGTGTTAGAGGGGTTTGGGGAAGATGCATGCCAGAGGTGTGCCTGGGGCCGGGACCGATGTCAGATTGGGGTTTGCCATTTGGAAATACTGGGTAGATGATGCAGACTGAAAAACCACATGAGTCAATGCATGATGGCCTGGAGGTGCAAGAAGGAATTTGAAGGGGGTGCCTTGCAGTGAGCCTTCCGGGAGGGCCAGAAGTGGGCCTTCGTTCCTGGTGGGATCTGGAGGACCAAGGCTGGGTCCTCACTGGGAAACACTGGAAAGCAGACAACACAGAGCCATGACCCTTCCCGGTGATTTCCCACAAGCCTGGGCACAGGCTCTTTCTTCCTTCACAGGGCCTGGCTGGATGAGTGGATGCTCCGAGAGGGACTCACCAGGTGTTGTAGCTTCCAGCTGGCCACACGGCTCTGTCCATTCATTCATCCAACATTCATTGAGCACCTATGACATACTGTGCCAAGCATGGGTTGTCCAAAAGTAACTGATACATTTCTTTTACAGAAATGTGATTAAACACTATGTAACCAGTAAAAGAGATGCAGAAAGAACATTTAATGCTTTGGAGAAGGAATATATTCTATAGGAAAAAAGCATGTTACAGATATGTTAGACATAGAATAATGTTATTTTCGATAAAAGCAAAACTTTCTGCTATAACGATATAGAGGCTGGAAGGACACGTGGGTAATACAGATACACATACTCACATATACACACAGACATATATTCTCTGAAGGTGGTGGAATTACAGGTGACGTAATTTATTCTTTATTACTCTTTATTTTCCAGATTTTCTACAATGTACATGTATCACTTTGCAACCTGGAAAATAATTGAAAATTTGAAAATACAACAAAAATACAGCCCTTGAGCCCATAGAGCTCATCATGGGACAGTGCAAGACTCGGTTACATAGAAGTGGGCTGATGGCAGATGCAGAGAGACTCTCAATTGTGTTAAAAATCTGTGATTTTGGCACCCGGTCACCCTGTTTAGTTTTAGCCCCAGGAACTGGCCTATTTTGTGGGCTGTGGTTCCAAAGGCAATTGAATTTTCAAAGCTTTTGCGCTGGCATTGTGGTCTGCTGATTCACACAGTGCCCCAGGGCTGCCCTTGGGCCTGCTGGTGTCACCTGAGGAGGGAGGGGGATTTTCCCCGTGGAGCACCTCTCTCTCCTGATGGGTAGGAGACTTTGAGGCCCAAGAGGGCCAGGGGTTTCTATAGCCAGATGCTTGTTGTGATGGAGTCTCTTTAACAGTGACTCCCAGCTTCCCTGGTGTCTCTGCTGGGAAAGAGTCTCAGCCCCATGGGGACAAACGGGCTTCCCAGGCCATGCCACTTATTGTGAGGGGTCCATCTTGTCCGTGCTACCTGGCCCAGCAAACCTCTCTGTGGAGGAGGAGGGTCTCAGGCGCACTGGTGTCAGGGAGGAGACCTCTTTCCTTCACTGTTTGTTGGCATCTGGGTCCCAGTTGATCACCGAGCAGGCCACACTGTCATAGGAACTCTCCGCCGCTGCAGGATGAAAAGCACCTAGATGGGTGCCTTCTGTTGCTGGGTGGGAGATGACAAACGCCCGATGTGGATCTTGTTCTTCTGCTGGGCAGAGGACCTGATATCTTCTACCACTCTTTCTCCCTCCAGTCCTGGGGTCTCCCGCAGTTCTTCTGACCGCTTTTCAGAATGCACTTGGCTGCCCGTCGTGTAATTTCCAGAGCCTGTTGCTGTGCTAGGGCAGACAGCAGGGAAAATGGGTCTATCTACACCATCTTCTCTGGCCAGAAGCGTTCTCCTCAATCTTCTTCAGGTCCTCCTTTTTCTCCATATACTCCTTTTACAAACTTTACATTCAAATGGAATTCATTTTCTATAAGACCCAGCCATTTGGCCAGGCGCGGTAGCTCACGCCTATAATCCCAACACTTTAGGAGGCTGAGGCAGGTGGATCACCTGAGGTCAGGAGCTTGATCATCCTGGCCAACATAGTGAAACCCTGTCTCTACTAGAAATACAAAAATTAGCTAAGCTTGGTGGAGATTATGCCTGAAATCCCAGCTACCTGGGAGGCAGACAGGAGAATTGCTTGAACCTGAGAGGCCGACGTTGCAGTGAGCCGAGATTGCGCCATTGCACTCCAGCCTGAGCAACAAGAGTGAAACTCCGTCCCCTCCCCGACAAAAAAAAAAAAAAAAAAAGATTCAGCCATTTAAGGTGTACAGTCATTGGTTTTTAACAGTCACCAGACTATGCAACCAACACCATTATTCATTTCCAGAATATTTTCATCACCCCGCAAAAGATTCCCTGTATCCATTAGCAGTCCCTGGCCCTCATTCTTCTTCCCTCAATCCCTGGCAATTACCAATCTTTCTGTCTGTATAGATTTCCTTTTCCTGGACATTACACAGGAATGGAATCATACAGTATGTGGTCTTTTATGACTGACTTCTGTCGCTTTGCATAATATCCTCAAGGTCTCTTCCATGCTGTACCACGTATCAGTACTTCATTCTTTTTATGGCCAAGCATATTCCGTGAAATGAATATGCCCCTTTTTATATATCCCTTCATCACTTGATGAATGATTTAGACCATTTCCACTTTTTGGATCTTATGAATAACGCTGCTCTGAGCACTTAAGCAAGTGTTTATGTGATATATATTTTAATTTCTCTTGAATATTTGCCTAGTAAGGAAATTTCTGGCTCATATGGAATGAAGTCCTGAGACATGCTACAACATGGATGAGCTTTATAAATATTGTATTAATTTGGGAGGCTGAGGTGGGTGGATCTCTTGAGGTTGGGAGTTTGAGACCAGCCTGACCAACATGGAGAAACCCTATCTCTCCTAAAAATACAAAATTAGCCAGGTGTGGTGGCACATGCTGGTGATCCCAGTTACTCGAGAGGCTGAAGCTGGAGCATCGCCTGAACCTCGTGGGAGGCAGAGGTTGCAGTGAGCTGAGATTGCGCCATTGCACTCCAGCTTGGGCAACAAGAACAAAACTCCATCTCAAAAATAAATAAATAGGCCAGGTACAGTGGCTCACGCTTGTAATCCCGGCACTTTGGGAGGCCAAGGCAAGTGGATCACAAGGTCAGGAGATCGAGACCAGCCTGACCAACATGGTGAAATTCCATCTCTACTAAAAAAAAATACAAAAATTAGCCAGATGTGGTGGTGGGCGCCTGCAGTCCCAGCTACTGGGGAGGCTGAGGCAGGAGAATCACTTGAACCTGGGAAGTGGAGGTTGCAGTAAGCTGAGATCGTGCCACTGCACTGTAGCTTAGCGACAGAGTAAGACTCTATCATAAATAAATAAATAAATAAATAAATAAATAAATAAATAAATAGTATATTAAGTGAAAGGAGCCAACCACAACGGCCCATGTGGTGTATGATTCCATTTCAGAAGTGTCTGCAGCAGGCAAATTCATAGAGAGAGAAAATGGCTGCCTGGGGAATGGAGCCAAATGGGCACAGATGGTTCCACAAATCTGTGTATATATAGAACCCACTGAATTTTGTACTTTAAATAGGTTACTTGTGTGGTATGTGAATTATGTCTCAATAAGGCTGTTATTTTAAAAGAACAGGTGGGAGGGAGAGAGCCCTGTTGGGAGGAGGCCGGCCCTGGCCCGCTTCCCTTCCCCCAGGGCGACTTGTTTTTGTTCCGAAAAGCTCAGGCCTTTCTGCCTCTCTGACCAGGCTGTAAATCACAGGCCCTGGAATGGCTCTGTAAACTCATGCCCCACAGGCCTCAGGGCTGCTGCCCTTCCAGAGATGAGCTGTGATTCCTGCTATATTGATCCGCAGATGTCGTCTGGGGATTGAGTTGCTTGGAACTTTTGTATCTGCTCTGTAAATGTGTTAGTCTTCGGTTCTGTTCCCCAGCCCGGGATTCCTAGTGACCCCAATCTTCCTGTTGTAAATGTCAGAGATGATAAACTGGGGACCAATCTCCTGGAGGAAATGGGGGAAATCCTACCTCTGAAAGGAGGAAAGCAGGACCGGACAGCCTCCGGGGAGCTCACCGGGCCTGCTGTCTGCACAGGTGCACCAGCATGGGGAGAAGGTCGGCAAGAACGGAGACTGGACTGGGGGCTTGCTTTCTAAAGTCTCCTCCCCGAGGGTTGGCACCCACTGCAGACAGACGCAGCAGAGAGAAGTGAACGATTTTATTATGAGTTAAAGACTCAGAATAAAAGAGATGTCTGCCTCCTTTACAGAGAGATGCTTGTCACGTTGAACTGATGTGAAGCCCGCCCCAGGGGTGGGGGGAGAGTGGGGTTTCAGGAGTCACAGATCCTACGGATTTGGGGGCTGGCCCATGACACCACAGCCTCTTTAGGTGCAACATATCAGCAATGCACACTCTCTTTATATGTCAGCTTAAATGAAGCCATTCATAAAATAACTTGGCTACAGTAGATCAAAATTCATAGTAATGATTCTCATTTCAAATGGAAATGGTTTGAAGCCGCACGACCCTTTGAATTTATCTGGCCAGCTCCGCAGAGAGGCAGAGGAGGAAATGTCCTGGGAGATATTTTGGAATCTTCAAAGTGCTGGAGAAATACGGACATTATGCCTTCTACTTTTGGGAATTTCTTATTCGGGAGCCCACCTGAAGATACACAGGAGAGGACCAAGGACTGCTGCTGGCCTTGCATCCTGCAGAGGGAAACAGACCGGCCCTGCAGGCTGTGCCCACTTCCCTTGGCCCTGACTCGGTACAAGCCCCACATTCAGACCCCTGCTTTCCCAGGAGTCACCCTCAAAGGCAGAATGCACCAGCTTTCCTAGTCCTCTCGGGCCTCTCTCATTTGGTGAGGTTGGAAGGAGAAAGGCCAGCATCAAAGGATGCAGAGAGAGGCCGGGCGCAGTGGCTCACGCCTGTAATCCCAGCACTTTGGGAGGCTGAGGCCGGTGGATCAGGAGGTCAGGAGTCTGAGACCAGCCTGGCCAACATAGTAAAAACCCATCTCTACTAAAAATAGAAAAAGTAGCCAGGTGTGATGGCATGTGCCTGTAGTCCCAACTACTCAAGAGACTGAGGTAGGAGAATCACTTGAATCCAGGAGGCAGAGGTTGCAGTGAGCCCAGACCACATCATTGCACTCCAGCCTGGGTGACAGAGTGAGTCCCTATCTCAAAAAAAAAAAAAAAAAAAAAAAAAAAAAAAAAATGATGCAGAGAGAGAAACTGAGCCTCAGAGGTGTTTGGGTCCACACTAGGTCTTACATGATGTTGCGTCACAAAGGTTACTTTGGTGGCTCGTCATAGAGGCCCAGCTTCCCCAGCCCCAGTGCTGAAGCCATTACCCAAGCTGCCCTGAGGCTCTAGACACTTCCTGCCCCAACTCTCTGCCCAGGCTGCAAGTCCCAGCCCCCTCGGCTCTCCACAATGTTGCCCAAGGTCTGGGTGCTACTCCATGAGTCAGGCTCCCAGTGATCCAGAGGGCTCAACCTGCCCACTGAGGGAGCCTTAACATCCCAAGGCTGATGAAGACTGATCACATTCCCTGAGTGCTGCAGCGTCCCAGCTGTGCAGTAAGTGAGAAATCTGCAGGAAGGAAAGAAAAGTCCCAGCAATCATAACGTGCTCCTGGACACGTGGGGATGCTCTTCCTTTCCACAAAGAAGGAAACTACCATCACTTTTTTGGAAACACACATCTCTTTTAACTTCCTACTTTTGATAGCAATGTAAAGATAGATAATTTCCCTACTAAAGGGGGAAAGCACGCAAGTATGATGATAAGGGAACAGCAACCCTCCGCCCCTTAGCTGAGGACATGGAGGCTGCAGTGGAGCTGAGGGCACCCACATGGGGCTGCTTCTCATGTCTGCATCATCGTCTTCACACTGGAGGGTGTGCCTGGTTTTGTAAGATGTTCTGATTCTTCAAGAAAACCTGGAAATGTGAACTTTTATATATCACCTCCCAGTTGTCATATTGTTTTCTCCTGAAACTCCATGGAGACCAAGTGTACAAAATGCACTGGTGGCCAAATTTGCCTTCCAAGTTTAGATATCTTCTGCCTTCTGTTTTATATTGCATAGACTGTAAACCTTTCCCTGGGAAGGTCACACTGCCTCTCAGATAATAGGCTGACATATCCCCCTGCAAACATGGCCCAAGACCTCTCTGTCTCTCTTCTCCCTACCCTGAGGAGCAGCCACATAAATATACACTGATTGTTTTTTATGATACAATAATAATGGGTTAACTGATCACGCTCCTCTGCATTTTTGGCTTTATGATAAGGAAATCAAAACTCCTCATCCCCAAAGACTCAAGAATGGTTTAATAAATTTTGTTCAAATGACCTGCCCCATTAAGTTGGCAACATAGCTTTCTTAACAGACACAGGTACTATTTAATGGGAAGTTTAAGCTCAGTTTCTGAGAATCCCAAGTTTAGGGGCTTACATCTTAATATAAACAGGCTGTAAGCATTTGACTAAGACAGGTAAAGTAATGACAAATCATGATGCAATGAAAATTAATCAGAGAAGAATAGTTTTTTGAATTTTCTGGAAAAGCCAGCTAATCCTGGAGGAAATGACATCACTCCACAGCCACGCAGCCTCAGTCCACATGGAGCCCCGCAGATGCACCGGGATCCCAGGTTCTGCGTTCATCACCTGCTCCAAACACTGTTGGTGCCCATGATCCGTGGGGAAGCCCTGGCCAGCTCGCTTGGTTTTCTACCCAAATCCTCCTGTCTAACTGACAGCTACTCTTCTTCTGGCTCACCAAAGAGCTCCATTCTTCGAGTTCTCCTTGGCGCTCCTGCACAACCATATTTTTTCCTCCTTGTTCACATCATCACAGAATTCATTTTTTAAAAGACAAATTGAGGAAATGAGGACTGGCAAAACCGAATCTGAACACATTCATTGCTGCTTTCTTCAGTCCATCCTCCACCTAGCAGCCAGAGTGATCCAGTTAAAATTGGAAGACTCCTCTGAGCTGCTGCTCAGATCCTGCAGTGGCTCCCTATTTCTCTGATGAAAGCCAAAGTCCTTCAAATGGCCTTGGCAAGTTTATGTTGTGCCCCACCCACCATTCCCTGACTCCTGTCTGTGGCCTCACCGCCTGCTCTCTCCCTCCCTCACACGCTCCGTCAGCCACGCTGGCCCTCATGCATGCCAGGCCTGCCCTTTGCACCTGCTGCCCCTGTGCCTGGACCCTTCCTCAGACAACCACATGGCTGGCTTCCTTGCTTGGTTTAGGTCTTCACTCAAACGCCACCTCGCTGAGGCCTTCTGCGGCCACACTGCCTAAAACTTCAGTTCAGCGCCACCCTATACCTCCTCCTTCACGCATCTTCCCCTCCACCCCTGCAATCTGGTGTGCCATGTGTTTTACATATTACCTCGTTTGTTGACTGCATCCTTGCCTGCCTGTAATGTCCCTGAGAGCAAAGATTTTGGTCTTTGTGCCTGACTCATTAGGTAGGCTGTTCATAAATGTTACGTTTTTATTTCTTTTTTCAAAACTAACAGATACTGAGTAGAAAAGTTTTCAACCCTGGCCAGGAGACGCTAAAGGAGCTGGCAGTGGAGAGAGACCTGCTCCCATGTCCTTCGCTCTGTGGGCCTCACTTGCCATCTCTGAGCCTTGGCCCTCTGTGAAATGGGCACAAGGATAACTACCTGTCTTAAGTCACAGGGCATTTGTGAAAGGCCATTGAAAGAACAATTCTAAAGGGCCTTGCAAAAGCTAACAGGCTCTGTCGCTGGGTTTCTCAAACCTGGCATTGTGAGCTTTCAGGGCCAGCCCCTTCTTGGCTGTGAGGAGCTCTCGGGGGCTATGCTGTGATCGGAGGAGGTTAGCAGCAGCTGGGCTCCAGTACACTGGGCACCAGTATCAACCCCCTGAGCTGTGACAACCCACCGTGCCTGAAGACACTCCCAGATGTCCCTGGGGCAGGGGCACAATTGCCCCTAACTGAGGATCACTGCTCCCCAATAGTCTGTTGCTTTCAGTAGGAACTATCATATTCACAATTTAATTCTTTAACTAGTTGGTCTGGTTTTCACTGAAACTCAAAATTCATGTTGACAGCATCTTTGATTATTTAGGTCTTATTCCCGTGACAGTGGACTAGAAATTCTCCTGCATCAGGCAGCCCGCATACGGCTCAGGCCCTCACATCAGTTGTCCTCCTCCACCTGGAGGGAAGTCCAACATTTTAAGAGTTTGCATGGCAATTCCAGAGCTTCCCATGGGATCCCCAGAGAGCCGGGGAGTCTCTAAAGGTGTATCCATGGGTAAGTGATTGGGCAGGAAACACTTCCACTCCCTAGGAGCCACCAGAGCCCACGTCCACCAAGAAGCACTCCAAGGCCTCTGCGGGAGGCAGCTGTGCACTTAGCTAGTGACCCGGTGGCCACAGCCAACCTAATCTCAGCGGGAGCTGTGGGAAGAAAACATACCATAGGCTGCTGCACCTCCCTGGGGGCCCTCGACAAGTGTGCATCAGGCTTAGGGTGATCACTGGGTCCCACATTTAACTCACCGCCCTCAAATGTGCAGAGATCTTTTGGATGCTTGTTTAAATTTTCCCACAACTGCTTAGTCTTCCACACAAATCCTGTCGGCTGGGGATTGGAATTAGGGAGCAAGGGAAGGCAACTATGGTTCCCAGCGAGCACATGACCATTTGTTTTTGACTTGAATTATCCCTTTTGATGAACAGTCAGTTCCAAGTACAGCTGTCCATTGGGTTGTCGCTGCCTCCCTCTTTCTCCAGATAGGGATCTGGGTGTAAGCCCTGGGCACAGGGGAAGCAGCAGCCCATCCATGGTCAGTGTGCAGCCCTCTTGCTGGTCTGTGAGGCCTGCCTGGGCTGTGGTCCAGACACAGAGGCAGTGATGCTCCCAGCGGCTCTCACAGCAGGGAGGTACCATCCACTGCCGCTGCTGCTGGCCCCACCTCCCCTCTGGCTCCTGCAGCTATCGGTGCTCCCCTCTTCCAGACCCCAGATTGCGTCCGGTTCACATTGCATTTTGCATGCTCTTATGTGACAAGTGGGAGCTCCTGGGCCCCATGCATGCTTGGCGTAGGGCCAGGAGGATGGCTCAGACCTGATCATTAGACACCTCTCAGTGCTCCCAGCCTGTACTGAGGCTGACACGGAGCCAAGGCAGAGCTTCTCTCATGAACCTGGAGCCTGGTTTACTCGTCAAGGGATCATCATGCCAGGCACTGCTGCAGGCACAGGGGATCCAGTAGCACACAAAACAAATTCCCCTGCCCCATGGGAGCAAGAAGGCACTAAGTCAACAGTACAATCCACTGCACACCCGAGGGTGATAGGTGCTGTCAAGGAAAGCATGTCCCTGAAGGGTGATGGAGGTTGTTGGGGAAGGAGCGTGCTGTTTTAAATACACTGTGAGGGAAGCTTTCTCAATACAGTGATATTTGAAAATATTTGCATGGAGACTTAAAATTGAAAAGAGGTGAGCCGTGAGAATATCTGGTAGAAGAATCTTTTAGTCAAAGGGACCAGCTCATGCAACAGTCCTGAGGCAAGAATGTCTCATCTGCTTGCAAAACAACGTAAAGGCCAAGTGGTCAGAGTTAGAGAAGGCTTCAGAAGCATCCAGGCAGATGTGAGTGGCTGCCTTCCCTTGGTGCGAATAGCCTCCCTGCCTGCTCCTGACTATGCCCTAAGTGAAGGCCAGCCCCTCCGTGATGTAGGCTACGGAGCCAGAGGCGGCTTCCCTGTCTTCCCTCTGCATCCTGTTCCTTCCTCATCAGCTCCTGGCCCAGGCCCAGGGTAGGCAGGGTACGGCCTTTTGTTCCTCTTTCAGTCTGGTTGGAGAACTCTCTCCCTTTATGGCCCCAACCCTCTCTCTCTGCAGTATGACTTGCAGTAACATTCTATGATCAGAGCCTTGGAAAACCGAAGTCTTTATTGTCTAAATCTGGTAGATTGGGAGTTTTAAAACCCCCTCTTTCTTCTTTAAAAAGCCATTTTCTCTGCTGACCAACAAGAAACCTTTGTGAGAACAAGAAAGTGCTTCTCTCAGAGGATGCAGTGATACACCAGGACACACCACTTGGCAAGCCAGTTCCAGGCTGAATTGCTGTTCCTTCCCTGGGACCTCAACAAAAATTCCATGGCCTGCCCCTGGGCGAAGGCCTAGCTGGCCGTCAAGACTAATGCACCCCTAAATACTTGAGAAAGTTACCTTTGAGACTAACATTGTTCAATGGCCTATGTGTTCTAGAGATACCAGTGCTAAACTTTCCTGGGAGGACACACCTCACGCATGGCCCTGGACGGGTAAGACACCTGGAGAATGAGATTTAAGTGGGAAATGAAAATATTATTCCCATTACCAGTCAACATTTCCAGAAGAGCTCACAGAGTCCATTTCATCCTCAGAATAACTTTCTCCCTTCTCTCTTTCCTCATGACCAGGCCCAATGCAGACATGTGTAGCCTGGTCCCAGCAGCCAGCGCTGGACAGGAAAACAGACATGGTGGAGAACAGGTACACGTGGAGAGCACTTGACCCAGGACCGGGCAGAGGAAGGCAGCATGAAGAGAGGATCGAGGCAAAACTAGTCGACATCTTATAAAACTGGCATCAGTGTATATCATGAATCAGGAAGGGTCTGAGGTGTGAGATTTTACCCTGTTTACGCAGTAACAAGTTAGCCTATCACAGTTTCCTGGATGATGGCAAAATATATGAGACTCCTGGGTCAGAGACAAAAGACTTCATTACTTACAATACAGCAAGAAGCATCACATTAGAATCCATTCTTTTTGCGCGCCCCCCCCCCACCCCCGACAAAATTCCATCAAGAGGATATGGAGGGGACTGGGCAGATACTGCATATTCAGTGAGTTTGCTTCACAGCTGAGAAGCAGAGTTCAGAGAGAGTGAGTATTTTATAGTATGTAGGAGGCACACCTGCCTAACCTTTGCTCCAGAGGGAGACTTTATTTTTATTTCACTAGACAGCAAACAAGCTTGCCCTTTGCTCGGTAGGGGGTATACTATCTTCCAGGCTGCTCTCTCTATAAATATCCTGGAAACGGCAGTCTGGGACAAAAGCAGCCAATACCTCTGTGAGGAGAAACAGGAAAGGCACTTAGAGAATTGTATTCCAATGTGGTAGGTCAGAACTCAGTCAGAGATACTGGAAGTTCAGGAACTGGCCACTGTCACCCCAGAGCTCCTGTTCTTGGTGGGAAAGAGTGAAAATTACAAAGCTGAAGACTGTACTTGTGTCAACAAAAGAGGAGCTTCTGGCCTTTCTGTCTCTGATATTGACTCAAAACTAAACAAAAGTGTACTCAAATAACAAAACGGTCAGGCCCCTCGAGCATGCTTCCCCACTGGGCACTTCTGTAAGAAGTCTTTGGCCCCCCGGCTGGCGGGGACAGCAAGCAGCTCTATCCATCACTGCCAGGCGGCTCTTGGCAGCAGCCAGCACAGCGGGGCCTCTGGAGCCCTATCTTCAGGCAGGGACCCGTAATTAGGTGCTTAGATTCAAATCAACATTTAAAACAGCCTTGGGGAAGTTTTCCTTATGCTAGGAGATCAAGTAAGCTACCGTCAATAAAATCACATGAACTGAAACTGCACACAGGGATGTTTGTAAATTCTCCTGCAAATAGAATTATTTTGACAAGAAAATTTAGTTTGTTTTTCTGACTACTTCCTCTGCTCATAGAAGAATATTGCATAGTCACTAACTCATTTACTTTAATTAATGAAGTTTATTAGAAAAATCATTGTTGAGCATTTGCTGGGTTGGTCTTGACTGAGTGCTGAAAATCCACAGACTGGTAAGTGACCCTTCATTTCCCCCAGAAGCTCACAGACCTCCCAGCAATGAAGCCGCTTGAAGCAGCAATCATGGAGGCCAGCAGACAGCACCAGAGTCCTGGGTGGGAGTCCGCATCTGACTCACAGATATGGGGCACTGATCACAGCACTCAGTGTGGGAAGGAAGAATCCCTTCATCCTTTCTCATCGCCCCTTACTGCCTCTTCCTTCTCGACTTCTAATTGTGCTGTGTTCTACAAATACCCAGTTGCAGAAATTGTTAGGATGCATTGATCAGAAATGTGAAAATCCAGAATACTTGGCAGAGTGCTGAACAAAGGTTGGGCAAGGTGGTCAGATAACCCTACTCTAGTTTATGATGGCTCAAGAAATTAGACATCAAATGCATAAATGAATGATCATGTAAAAGTAAATTCTTGCAACACTTGAAAAAGAAAAGGTGAACTTCACACGCTGGTATGGCTGTTAGCAAAAACCAAAAAATAACAAGTACTGGTGAGGATGGGGAGAAACTGGAACCCTTGTGTGTTGCTGGCGGGAATGTGGAATGCAGCGCCTGCTGTGGAAAACAGTGTGCTGGTTCCTCAAAAAACTAAAAACAGAATGACCATACAATCCCGCAGCTCCACTTCTGGGTATAGACCCAAAAGAATGAGAAGCAATCAAGGACTTGACAGATATTTGCACACACATGTTCAGAGCAGCAGTGTTAATAAAGCCAAAGGTAGAGCAACCCGAGTGTCCATCAACAGATGACAGATAAATAAAATGTGGCATAAACACACAATGGGATAGTATTCACCTTGAAAAAGGAAGGAAATTCTGACACATGCTGCAACATGCATGAACCTTGAAGATACTATGCTAAGTCAGTCATTAATGAAAGAATACATACTGTATGATGCCGCTTATATGAGGTACCTAGAGTAATCAATTCACAGTCGCAGGAAGGAGAATGGTGGTTGCCAGGGTCTGAGGGGAGGGAGAAAGTGAAAGTTGTTATTTAATGGAAACAGAGTTTCTGCTGGGATGATGAAAGTTCTGGAAATGAATGGTGAAAATGGTTACGCAGAGGTGTGAATGTACTGAACACAACCAAACTGCACACCTAAAAACAGTTAAATAGTAAACATTGTGAGTATTGTACCACAATCAAAAAAGGAAAGGTAGAATATGCAATGAGTCATGAGTTGAAAAATGGATGGCATTTTTCACTTTTTAGCCAGATGTCTTGGTGTTCTATAGACACAGCCAAAATGAAATGATGAAGGATTGGGGAATTGAAGCCAGGACTCTGGAGTCTCAAGTGACGGCCATAATTACTGCATTTCATTTCCTGTACATAAGGCAAACTGAGTTCAGGACCAAAAGCAATATTCCAATGGGCTGTGATTAATTGCTCCTCCCGTGTTTAAATGGACCTCCTCGTGGCTTTTGCTATTGTTCTGCACAAGTAATTAGGGAAGTTTGCACTGCAGAGGTCATTCTTGTGCATGTCCCAAACAAAGGGCAATTTCTGCTTAGCGTTTATGAGACTTCAGACTGGAGTGCTCTAATTCACAGTTACATAACGAACATGTGGGTTTAACTGGGAAAGGGAGAGGCAGCCCTGCAGCTTGCTCCAGGCATTGCACAGCCTCTCATTCACCCGCACCAGCTCACTTCATGTTCTTAGTGCTTCTATGGCGAATGTATTATCATCTCTTTTTTACAGATGAATCTCAGAAGTTAAGCGATTTTTCCCTGAGTCACACAAACAGTAAACAAAAGAGTGAAAAGTCCCACTTTCCTCTGATTCAAATATTTTTATGCTTTTTTGAACTCTGCATTGTAACAGCAATAGGAACCTTGGCTTTCCCTGAATCGGTTATTCATCCATCTACTTATTCACTTACCTAACAAACGCTTGTTCTTCACTTCCTTATTCCAGCCATAGTAATAGAGGGGCATGGAGGAGGGGCATGATCCAGCCACTTACAGGTGATGTAAGGATGAGAAGTCAATGGACAGAAAATAAAATGCAGGCATTTCTATCACAGAAAAAGAATCACAGACTTTCCCATAGTACATTTGGAACATAAGTTAGAAATGAGAGTGAGGCAGAGGTAAGGGGTTTGGGGATTTTATTCTGAGACAATCAGCGAATGGGGGGCCCCTTACACCCTTAAATGAGAAAATGACTGGGGAAAATTTGCAATTTAGAAAGATCAACCTGATAGCTCCATGGAGGATGCCCAGGGTGGCAGGCAAATGCGGGGGCAAGAAGACCAAATTCCTTTCCTGGGGCTTCCCAACAAATGACACAAACAGGGTGGCTACAAACCACAGAAATTCATGTTCTCACAGTCGCAGAGGCCAGAGGTCCAAAATCAAGGTGTTGCAGGTCCATGTTCTTCAGAAAGCTCTAGGGAAAATCTATCCCAAGACTTTCTCTTAGCTTCTGATGTTGCTGGCAATCTGTGGCATTCCCTGGCATTCCTTGGCTTACAGACGCATTGCTGAGTCCTGTCCCATCATTGTGTGGTGTTCTCATGGTGTCTGGTTCTATGTCTTTCTTTCTGCATGTAACGACACTAGTCATATGAATTTCAGTCATATCAAATTTTGTTTGAATGTCTGTTTCAACATGACCTCCACCTAACTTGATCACATTGCAAAGATTCTATTTTCAAGTAAGGTCACACTCACAGGTTCCTGGGTTAGGACATGGACAGACTTTTCTGGGAGACACAACTCAGCTCACAACAGAGACCAATTAGAAGACATTTGCAATTGGCCAGCTGAGGAAATGAGGTGCTGACCAGGAGCACAGACGTGGAGAAAACGAGATGATGAGGAGGAAGACCCACCAAGCCCGGCGATGGGAGGAGAGGTGTGTGCGATGGAGCTCTCCAGGACCCCGCTTCAGACTGGGGGCCATAAAGGAGAGGAATCTTGTGGGAAAGAGGATGAGGGGTGGCGGGATATGATAACTTTGCCAATTCTGTCTTTCAAACTTGTAGAACAAGTGCTGACAGTAGTGATGTTGATTCTCCACTGTTTTAAATGGCAGAACTCTCTATTGTCTACAAGAGAAACTTTAGATATCGATGCTCAAGATTGCCTAAGTCTTGTTCACAGCTCTCTCCAGCTTCACCACTCCCACTTCTCCTTTCCCTGCAATGAATTGCTGGAACTTGGGAGGCAGAGGTAGCAGTGAGCCGAGATTGCGCCATTGCACTCCAACCTGGGTAACAGACACCGGACTCCATATAAAAAAAAAAAAAAAAAAAAAGAAGCAAACTATAGTGTTTTTTGTTGTTGTTGTTGTTGTTGTTTGTTTGTTTGTTTCTTTCTTTCTTTCTTTTTTCTTGAGATGGAGTCTTGCTCTGTTGCCCAGGCTGGAGTACAGTGGCACAATCTTAGCTCACTGCAACCTCTGCCTCCTGGGCTCAAGCAATTCTCTGCCTCAGCCTCCTGAGTAGTACCTTACAGGTGCCCGCCACCACACCCGGCTGATCTTTGTCTTTTTAGTAGAGATGGAGTTTCGACGTCTTGGCAAGGCTGTGGTTCTTTAAGGGAAGTTGGAGTCTACTGCAGGGATCAAGTGCACAGGCTGTGAAGTTAGACAGACTGCATCTGAATCCTGGCTCTGATACTCAGCAGCTCTATTAACTCAGCTCTATTAACTCTTTTAGACTCAGTAGGCCTCCTATCCTTGCTTAAAAATGGGGATCACAGCAGTAGGGCTGCCATGATGCTTCAATGAGCTCACGCTAGGGAAGTATCCAGCTCATTGCCCAATACACAGGCTCAGAACAAGGCTAATTAGCATGGTAGGTCCTCAGGAACCAGCAGCCTTCCTGACAGCCTGCTCCCCTCCTGAGAACAGACCAAGAGGACCTGTGACTCTCTGTAGCCTCAGCTCCTCCTGTCATTCTCTTGACTCCAGGTAACCATAAAATCACGATGTAATCAAGGGAAACGTGCATGATTCTCCCTTCTTCTTTATAGCTTGGGTATTAAGCAATCAGGAGACACTGGAATGTCATCTAGAACCACTATTTCTAGAGAAATCCTCCAGGTTGGGCATGGAACCAAAAATATTCCTAGAGAGCGTGTGAGGAGTTGAACAATATGCTTTCCAGTTTGCAGATGGGAGGGAACTTGACGCTGTGGAAGGAGCCGGAGCTTTGCTCTCATAGTCCACTCCTGGCTCCCAATCTTGCAGGCCATGAGACTGGGGCCAGCTACTTAACATCTCCGAGTACCATCGTCTCAGCCTTCTCATGAGGCTGCTGTGAGAAGTGGAAATAATAAACATAAACCAAACAACCCAGTGGGTAGCACACAATAACTATGCAGAAACAGTACCTCCATGCTCTTCTGTCATTACTAGGATGGTTGCAGGGATGGAGAGAGGGAGCATAGGCCTTCAGTGGCCAATCAACCCCCTATCACCGTAGCCTCCCTCTAAGCTGACCCCAGGGTGAGCTCGAGTGTGTCAAAGAGAGCTCTGTGACCTGCCTCTGTTTGGAAAGCAGTGTCCCCTTAGAGATCAGAGGTGACTCACCTGGATCCCCACAGAGCAGAGTCCCACTCGTTGGTCCTGCTGGTTTGTCAGGCTCTGTCCAGGGACAACCAGCTGAGGCTGCGAACTCAGAGTCATCGTGGATTGGGGACTGGGGAGAGAAGCTGAGACCAAACTCAAAAAGGACCTGGGAGGACAACAAATGGGTGGATGTAAAGGCGAGTTTGGAAAAGGAGAGGGCAGGTCAGCCTAACCAACAGAGGGATGACTGTAGCTTTTATTTAGGCGTCCTTGGGAGTGTCTGCAGATCTACAAGGTACCATAAGCTGCACTGAGACGTCTTATTTTTAATTCTTATTTAAACGAGAACTGTTATCTGTCTAGGGAGGTCTTTTTACCTTGAGGTCATGAATTAGAGCTGAGGGACTTGGCCTCCGCTCCTGCTCTGGCATTTTGTAGTTGAATGACCTCGATGACACCCTTCACCTCGCTGGGGCCAGCACTGTTCCCATAAAAAGAAAGGATTGGAGAACTTGGTCTCTTAGGTTTCTGCTAACTGACATTTTGTAACACTTAGTTTCAGATTCTCAACCTCCCTTTTCTCCCCATTCTAACTTTTTTTTAAAGAAGTACAGGAACTAGAACTTAGAAAAAAAATGCACAAACTTTTCTGTATCATTTTCTAGACACACAGATCTGCATGCCAGGAAGCATATTAAAAATGCTTATCCCCAGGACTCTCCTTTGGGATGGGACTCAGGAACATCTGTAAATTTAACAAGCTCCATAGGTGACTTTTTTCATGAACACACAATAATTAGCCTAAGCTGTCTGAAAATATAAGCTTGTAAAGCAGTTGTTGAAAATTGAACCTGATTCAATGCTTAAAAGGCACATCTTTAAACCATGGTAAAAGCCAAGGTCTCTGCTAGGGAACTGAAGCCAAGAATCTGAGAAAAGTGCGATGAACGCCAGCCTTCACCAGCTGGGCCTGGGATGTCTGTGAACCACAGAGGCTGAGATGAGAGCAGGGCCATGGGGGCGCTGGTGGTGTGGGCTGTCATGTGACTACGTTTTTGGAATGCCTCTCCTTCATGCTGAACTGACATGCTCATCCACACTGCAGAGCACATGATCTTTGTCTCAGGATACAGGGCATGGGTGCTGGGTTGCTTTGCAGGAGCAGGAGAGAATGCACATCTGCCTCCATCCAGCAGTCCTCCATGGGAGGCAGTTGGCTGGGACCTGGGTATTCTCTGTGGCCTGGGCTGGAGCACCAGCAGCAGCCCACAGACCTGCACCATGGCTGCCCCAAAATAGAGCTCTGCAGTGGTTGATTTCCAGGAGCTTGCAGTCTGACTGGATGGCAGAAGCTCAGACCTTGGTGGCCTCCATTTCAGGATGCTAATGGCCTCGATGACTCACCAGAGGCAGAAACAGCCTCGGCCATCTGGCCCTGACTGCAGGAGAGAGCAGGGCAGAACAGGTGGCCCCTCTCAGAAGGTTTGGTGGATCTCCTCTGCCTCCTCTCCTCTGACATCTGGGTTCATCCACCCCATCCTCCACCAGGACACGGCCTTTCCTTGACACCTTCCCTCGGCTTGTTGGATGTAGTTTTGGGTGCCCTAAGTAAGAGGCAATGCGCTAACATTGCCTGTTGAAAACACAGTTTGGCTTGCTTGTGCTCAGTTAGTAGTATGGAAGTTGTCCACTGGAAGCAAAAGTAGTGGAAAATAATTTGCATTTTTAAGAGCAGTAGCACTAAGTGTTGAAATCAGGCTCTAACAGTTCCTAAGCCCATGTTTTTGAAGAACTTCTATGGGCCAATCATTTTTTCTCTCCTCCTCTCCCCATCTCTCCCAGCTAGGGCTTTGCAAGCAAGGACCTCCCGCCTTTATTTTACTACCATTCCCTTCACTTCATTTGCATAATCTCGATTCACTTTTTCAAAAACAAACCTTGAATTTTAGAATAGGTTTGGATTCATAGAAAGTTGTGAAGATAGTAATACAAGAGGTCCACACATACTCCACACTCAGTTTCTCCTAGTGTTCAGATGCTACATGGGTAGGAGTCATCTGGCACAAGCCAGAAGCCGTTAGTGATTATTATTAGCTAAAGTCCATACTTCATGCATATTTCCTCAGTTCTTACCTCATATCCTTTTTCTCTACCAGGATCCCACCTCAGACACTGCGTAACATTTAGTCGTTGTGCGTCCTTCAGCTCCTCTATGGTTGTGACAATTTCTCAGACTTCCTTTGTCAGGATGACCTTGTTAGGATGAACTCGACAGTTTAGGGAGTTTTGGGGAAGACTTGTCAGCTCTTTTGTAGAAGGTCCATCAGGAGGACTTTGCCTGGTATTTTCGCCATGATCAGCCTAGGATTGCGGTGTTTGAGGAGAAAGCCACTGAGGAAAAGGCACATGTCACAGGCATAACTTGACTTTGTCTACCTTGCTCACCTGGCTGAGGGGTCTGTCTGGTTTCTCTACTGTAAAGTTACTCTTTTTCCCGTTTCCATCCAGTACTTTTTGGAGGTAAGTCGCCACATGCAGCCCACACTTAAGGGAGGGGGAGTTATATACCACTTCCTTGAGAGAGGGGTATCTACATAAATATTTTTTATTTCTTCTACATGAGACATTTGTCTGTTCTCCCTTATTTTTATATATTCAATCATATGTTGATAGCAATATTATCTCATGCATAATTATTATATATATTAGATTGTAATCTAATGCTACTTTATTTATTTTGTTACTCAAATTATTTTGCCTGTGACCACTAGGAGCTCTTTCAGTTGGTTCCTGTGTCCCTTTGACACACCCCATTGTTGAGTGTTTGTGCATTTATGTGTGCTTTGTGTAATTACTTACATTCTACCACTACGAGACACTCCAGTCTCTTCTATATGCCCTGCCCAGCCCTAGAATCCACCGTGTCTGCCAGGAGCCCTCGTTCCATTCCTTTCATTAGAGACTGATATTAGAAGTCAGGATCTGAGTGATGTGTGTGCTCCGTACTTTCAGGATGCCGTTGCTTCCAAGCCCTGCCAACTGACAGAACAAGGAAAGATATTTAAGTGTCTGAACCCAAGTCTATATGCGTATCTATAAATATTCCCCTAGGGATTCATTGCTATGTATATTAAGCTAAATAGGAGTTAATACTAAAATCTCCAACTCTAATCCAGGGCCACATGATCACTCTAACTTTCACAACCTCCTTCTCCTACAGTGAAAAAATTGGCTTCCATTAACTGCATCCATCAATTATTTGATTCCATTATCCTTCCGTTGTGGTTTCCAAATCATTAACACATACCCCTGTAGAAAGCAGCCTTACCCTGGTTCAACATACACAAATCAATAAACATTATTCATTACATAAACAGAACTAAAGATAAAAAACACATGATTATCTCAATAGATGCAGAAGAAGTCTTTGATAAAATTCGATATACCTTCATGTTAAAAACTCTCAATAAACTAGGCATTGAAAGAACATACCTCAAAAAAATAAAAGCTTTTATGACAAACCCACAGCCAGTATCATACCTAATGAGTAAAAGCCAGAAACATTCCCACTGAAAACTGGCACAAGACAAGGATGCCCTCTCTCACCACTCTTATTCAACATAGCATTGGCAGTTCTGGCCAGGGCAATCAGGCAAGAGAAAGAAACATAGGGTATTCAAATGGGAAGAAAGGAAGTCAAAGTGTCTTTTTTTGCAGATGACATGATCCTGCATCTAGAAACCCCATTGACTGATCCCAAAAGCTTCTTAGGCTGATAAGCAACTTCAGCAATGTCTCAGGATACAAAATCAATGGGCAAAAATCACAAGCATTTCTATACACCAACAACAGACAAGCAGAGAGCCAAATTATGAATGAACACCTACTCACAATGGCCACAAAGAGAATAAAATACCTAGTAATACAGCTAGCAAGGGAAGTGAAGAACCTCTTCTAGGAGAACTACAAACCACTATTCAAGGAAATCAGAGAGGGCACAAATAGATGTAAAAATAGTCCATGCCCTTGGTTGGGAAGAATAAATATTATGAAAATTACCATACTGCCCAAAACAATTTATAGATTCAATGCTATTACCATTAAACTACCATTAAAGTTCTTCATAGAATAAAATGAAAATTCAATGAAACAAAAAAAAAAAAGCCAAGACAATCCTAAGCAAAAAGAACAAAGCTAGAGGCATCACACAACCCAGTTTCAAACTATACTACAAGGTTACTGTAACCAAAACAGCATGGCACTGGCACAAAAATAGGCACATAGATCAATGGAACAGAATAGATAGCTCAGAAATAAAACCTCTACAACCACCGGATCTTTGACAAACCTGACAAAAACAAGCAATGGGAAAATGATTCCTTATTTAATAAATGGTTTTGGGAAAACTGACTAGCCATATGAAGAAAATTGAAACTGGATCCCTTCTTTATACCTTATACAAAAATTAACTCAAAATGGAATGAAGACTTAAATGTAAAACACAAAACTATAAACATCCTAGAAGAAAATTTAGCCAATACCATTCAGGACATAGGCATGGGCAAAGATTTTACAATGAAATTACCAAAAGCAATTGCAACAAAACCAAGAATCAACAAGTGGAATCCAATTAAACAAGAGAGCTTCTGCACAGCAAAAGAAATGAGCAGAGACTATAAAACTAAAGGTATCAGAGTGAGTAGACAACCTACAGAATGGGAGAAAAATTTTGCAATCTGTCCATCTGACAGAGGTTTAATATTCAGAAGCTACAAGAAACTTAAGCAAATTTACAAGAAACAAAAAACACAAACAGCCCCATTAAAAAGTGGGCAAATGATATGAACAGACAATTCTTAAAAAAAGACATACATGTGGCCAAAAACATATAAAAGAAGCTCAACATCACTGATCCTTAGATAAATGAAAATTAAAACCACAGTGAGATACCATCTCATGCCAGTCAGAATGATGATTATTAAAAAGTCAAGAAACAACAGATGCTCGTGATGTTGCAAAGAAATAGAACACTTTTACACTGTTGGTGGGAGTGTAAATTAGTTCAACTATTGTGGAAGACAGCGTGGTAACTTCTCAAAGATTTAGAACCAGAAATACCATTTGACCCAGCAATCCCATTACTGGATATATACCCAAAGAAATAGAAATCATTCTATTATAAAGACACATGTGCATGTATGTTTACTGCAGCACTATACACAATAGCAAAGACATGGAATCAATCCAAATGCTCATCAATGATAGGCTGGATTTAAAAAATGTGGTACGTATACTCTATAGAATACTATGTAGCCATAAACAGGAACAAGATCATGTCCTTTGCAGGAACACGGATGAAGCAGGAAGCCATTATCCTCAGCAAACTAACACAGGAACAGAAAGCCAAGCACTCTGTGTTCTCACTTATAAGTGGGAGCTGACCAGTGAGAATATATGGACACAAAGAGGGGAACAACACTCACTGGGGCCTGTTGGGGAGATCAGGGGGCATGGAGAGCATTAGGGAAAAGAGCTAATTTATGCTGGGCTTAATAAATAGGTGATGGGTTGATAGGTGCAGCAAACCACCATGGCACATGTTTATCTATGTAACGAATTTGCACATTCTGCACATGTACCCTGGAACTTAAAAAAAAAAAAGAAATTTAAAAATAATAATAATAATAATAATAATAATAATAATAATAAGGCAGCCTTACCATCTAGCACACAATGCTTTTGTATAGTTCCTTTTGCCTTTAGTTTTATAGTCTCTGCTCATTTCCAATGTTCCTTAGGGTAGTACCTTTTTTTTTCTTCTTCTGCAGTGAAGTTTTTTCATACATTTGAAATACAATTATATTAGCTAATTTTTTGTCGTAGTATGAAATCCACTCTGGCACCCACTGACCAAGCAGTTGATTTTTAAATTTTTTTCTTACATTAAAGTTTACTTTTTATTCTGTATAGTTCTATGGGTTTTTACTTTTTATTCTGTATAGTTCTATGGGTGGTGCCATGTATGTACCATTACAGTATTATAAGGAATTGTTTCACCACCATAATAATTCACCTTTGCTTCATCTATTCAACCTTTCTTCCCACCCAAACTTTCTGTCAACCACTGATCTGTTTACACTTTGTCTTTTCCAAAATGTCATGTAAATGGAAACCAACACTTCAAACAGTGATAGAAAGCAATTGTGCCCTAGGAGGGATTATAACCAAAGCCTTACCCATACCTGACTTAGATGATTTTGATGACGGGATTTGGGAGTTGTGAGCTGATAAGATTTAAAATAAAATTCTGGACTTGGATTAAAGCTGTAGTGAATTGAGCCTATGGGAATGTTGGCATGGGGCAAATTTATTTGCTTGTGGAATAGATGTGTTTGAGGCCAGAAGGTGGACTGTTATAGGCAAAATATGTCTCCCAGAGATCCTGAAATCTGTTAAGTTTTTATTTGTTTGTTTGTTTGTTTGTTTTGAGACAGAGCATCGCTCTGTCACCCAGGCTGGAGTGCAGTGGTGCAATCTTGGCTCACTTCAATCTCTGCCCCCCTGGGTTCAAGCGATTCTCCTGCCTCAGTTTCCCGAATAGCTGGGATTACAGGCACCTGCCACTGTGCCTGGCTAATTTTTGTATTTTCAGTAGAGATGGGATTTCACCATCTTGGCAAGGTTGGTCTTAAACTCCTGACCTTGTGATCCACCCGCTTCAGCCTCCCAAAGTGCTGATTACAGGCATGAGCCACCGCACCTGACCAAGTACCTTATCTTACATGGAATAAGGGATTTTGTACATGCCTTATCCATAAACTGACCTGATTCATTAAATCAAAGTGATATGATTTAAGAAAAACTCAACTGGCCATTTCTGAGTTTGAAGACAGAAGGGAGTTGTATCCTAAAGAATATGGGCAGCCATATAGCTGGAAAAGGAAAGACAAAATGGAAAGAAAAGAAAAAACAAAGAAAGACAAAGAAAACCTTGTCAGCATCTTTATTTTACCCCAGTGAGACTCATTTTGGATTTCTGACCTTCAAAGCTATGTATAAGATAATAAATTAATTTGTGTTAAGTCACTAAGTTTGTGGTAATGAAGAAATAGGAAATTAATACAATGTCCATTTGAGTTAATTCTTGTGTGAGTTGTGTGTATCTAGTCTCAAACTTTTCATACAGCTGTCCAGTTGTTCTAGCACCATTGTGGAAAAGACTACCCTTTCTCCGTTGAATTGTCATTGTGTTGTTATCATCAGTTGACATATTTCTGTGGGTTTATTTCTGGGCTCTCTGCTATGTTCTGTTTTTTTAAGTGTCTATTAGTTTGCCAGTGCTCTATTATCTTGATTGCTATAGCTTTATAGTAAGGCTTGAAATCAGATAGGTGATTTTCCAACTTTATTCTTCTGCTGTAATACTGTAGTGGCTAGTCTAAGCCTTTTGTCTTTATATATAAATTTTAGAATTAGTTTGTTAATATATAAGAACAGATGCTGGAATTTTGAACAGGATTACACTCAGAACTAAACATGAATTTTGAATAGGATTACACTCAGAACTAAACATGAATTTCCCTTTTTTCTTGATCTCTTGAAACTAGAGATCAAGTTGGGAAGAATTAACATTTTAACAATATTGAGTCTTTTAACATAGAAGTCCCCAGCCCCCAGCCACAGACCAGTATCAGTCCTGTCCATGGCCTGTTAGGAACCAGGCTGCACAGCAGGATGTGGCTGGCGGGTGAGCTAGCATTTCTGTCTGAGCTTCACCTCCTGTCAGATTCCCAGCAGCATTAGATTCTCATAGGTGCACAAACCCTATTGTGAGCTATGCATGTGAGGGAGTTAGGCTGCACATTTCTTATGAGAATCTAACTCATGCCTAATGATCTGAGGTGGCATAGTTTCACCCCAAACCCATCCCCATCATGTGTGAAAAAATTGTTTTCCATGAAACCAGTTCCTGTTGCCAAAAAGACTGGGGTCTGCTGTTTTAATGCATGAACATAAGATACTTCTCCACATATTTTGATCTCCTTTAATTCAGTTTTGTAGTTTTTCACATATAAATCCTATACATTTTTTTAGATTTGTAGATAAATACTTTATTTTCTTCATTTTTGTTGTTATTGTAAGTAGTATTTTTGTTTTATTTAAAATTACAATTATTTATTGCTGGTATATAAAAAGGAAATTAATTTCTATATACTGACCTATGTACTGCTACCTTCTTATACTTGGCTATTAATTCCAGGATCTTTTTGTATATTCTTCAGTGTTTTTACCAAGATTACTATGCCATATATGAATAAATACCATGTTATTTTTATCCTTCAAATTAGCATACCATTTATTTATTTTTCTTGTCTTATTGCACTGCCTAGGACTTCTAGTATGATGCTAAATGGGAATTTTAAGAGACTACAATATTTGCCTTGTTTCCAGTCTCAGAAAAAAGCATCAGTCTCTCACTATTAAGTTGAAGGTTAACTGTAGGCATCTCATACATACCCTTTATTAGGACAGGGAAGTGTTCTGGTATTGCTAGTTTTCTGGGAGTTTTTATCATAAATGAGTGTTGAATTTTGTTGCATACTTTTTCTGCATTAACTGATATGATTGCATGTTTTTCTTCTTTAATCTGTTAATATGGTGAATTCTAATGATTAGTTTATGAATTTGAACCAGCCTTCCATTGCTGGTTTTAATGCCACTTGGTTGTGATGAGTTATATTTTTTGATCTTGCTTAACAAACTTTCTAATATTTTGTTAAAGATTTTTGCCTCCATATGCTTGAGACATATAGGTCTGTCGTTTTGTAACACTTTTCTCTGAGTTTAGTATTAGGGTAATGCTGGCCTCAAAAGTGTGGATTAGAAAGTGCTCTTCTGCTTCTAATTTCTAAAAAGATTGTGGAGAATTGATTTTATTTCTTCTTTAGTTATTTGGTAGAATTTATTAGTGAAACCACTGGTGTTTTCTAGGTGTGGTTCTTTCCTTTCCTTTTTTTCTCTTAGAGAATTTTTAATTACCGATTTAATTTATTTATCAAATTAGAGCCATTCAGGTTATCTACTTTTCTTTAAATTAGTTTTGGAAGTTTGTGTCTTTCAGGAAACTGTCCATTTCATTGGAGTTATTAAATTTGTGCACAAAGTGTCATTTATGGTATTCTGCTATTATCCATTTAAGATCAGTAGTGGTAACTTCCCTTTAATTTCTTACATTGTGCAATTTGATATTTTCTCTTTATTTTTTGGTGAGCTTGGCTAGAGGTTTATCAATTTTCTTGACTTTTTGATTTTGCTGATTCTGATTGTTTTTTTCTTCCTTTCAATTTCACTAATATTTGCTCAAAATTTCACTACTTTTCTTATGCTTTTTTTTAGGTATAATTTGCTCCTTTTTCTAGCTTCCCAAGATAGATTAGGTCATTGATTTTATATAGTTCTTCTTTTCAAATATATGTATTTAATACTATAAATTTTCTCCTCAGAACTACTTTTCTGCATCCCAAAACTTTGAAAAGTTATATTTTAATTTTTAGCTATTCCAAATATCAATTGCTATTTTTTATTTTTGAGACTTATTATTTCTCCCTTGGGTTACTTAGTTTCCAAATATTTGGGGATTTTCTGACTATCCTTCTGTGAATTGATTTCTAGCTTAATTCTATTGTGGTGTAAGAACATACTTTGCATAATTTTTATTCTTTAAAAGTTTAAAACTGTGTTTTATAATCTGAACTGTGTCTATATTGATGAATTTTGTACACAAGTGAGCTTGAAATGAATGTATAATTTGCTGTTGTTGGCTGGAATATTCCAAAAATGTTGATTAGTTCAAGTTGATTCTTAGTGCTGCTCAGGTAATCCTTGATTTGTGAATTACTGACAAGCATTTGAACATCTGAAGTCTCCAACTATAATATTGGGTTTTCCCATTTCTACTTTCAATTCAGTTTCAGGCAAAAAAGAAAAAAAAAAAAAAGAAAAAATTGCCTCATTTATTTTGATGTGCTGTTGTTAGGTACATGCTGTTTTAAGACTGTTATATCTCCTGATAGAATTGTCTTCTTTATCCATATAAAATTCCCTCATTATTCCCAATAATCATTCTTTTTCTGCTGTTTTTCTAGAATTAAAGTTAAATTAATATGGCTATTTCAGCTTCCTTTTGATAACCATGGACATGGTATGCCTTTTCTTTATCCCTTCACTTTCAGCTGGTCTGAGTCTTTATATTCGAAGTGGGTTTCCTGTGCACAGCTGTAATTGGTAGACAAAGTTTCACTCTGTTGCTCAGACTGGAGTGTAATGGCATGATCGTAGTTCATTGTAACCTCAGTAATTCACCTTTTAACGAGTGTGTTTAGACCATTCATGTTTAGGGTGTTAATTTATATCGTGATTTAATACCTGCCTTATGAACCTTATTTGCAACCTTTTTATTCTTTGCACTTGCCTTTTTTTTCCCTTTTTTCTGCCTTCCCTGTTTTTACATGTGCATTTTACATGATTCCATTTTAAATCCTCTCTTAGCATATCATTAATACTTCTTTTCAATATTTTTGTCATTGCCTCAGAGTTTATAATATACATTTTTAATAATCTAAATCCACATTCACATACTACTTTATATGTGGGCAGGCAGTTCAGAACAGGATACTCCTGATTCCTCCCTCCCATCTCTAAAGGGCAGCCATGGGCTGGGCACTGCAGACGGTGCAATGTTCATATACCAGTATGTGAGTGTTTGGGGGACAGGATATTCATTACACCTCTTTTACAGAAGACGAAATTGAGGCTTAGAGGAGTTCAGTTCCCATCATGGGTCACATCACTAATAAGGCCCAAGGTTGCCAGACTGCAGAGCACAGAAAGGCTAGTGGAGCCCACACAGTGCTCAGCACAGTGCTGAAAGAGCACAGGCTCATAGGTAAGGCGATGGCACCTACAGGATGGCAAATGTCTCAGTGAGGAACTGAGACAGAATGGTTTGCAAAGGGAAGGGTGTGGCCTGGCTGGGGTGGTAAGCCAAACAGGGGCTAATTTTTATTTATTTTTATTTTTTAAACTTAAATTAACAGAAGCGTATGTTCTGTTTTCTATGCCTTTGATATCCACAGACACTGTCGTGTGAGCTCTCTTTTGCTGAGACATTGCCAGCTCTTGCTTGACATTGCGGCGGCTGAGTCTTTGTGCCCTCCCTGTGACATGTTCTTCATGGCCACCCAGCAGGGGAGGAAACTGAGACTCAGAGAAGTAGAGGTCTTGCTCAAGGACACAGCTACTTAGAAAGGCCGAGCCCTGCACTTGGCCTGCCTACCTCCCAAACCCAGTTCCCCTGGCTCCCCTCACGCCTCAGGCCTGAAACAATTGCTACCATAGCCCTTCCTCTAACGGGATGAGCAGAGAGCCGCAGCTGGGGCTTCCTGCAGGGCCTGGGCTTCCTGGACCCCCTGCATCTGGGCCATCTGGCCAGTGGCCCCAAGGTCGCAGCAACAAGCTCACAGGTCTGAGTAATGAGCCATGCTTGGGCCTAGTGAGTCCCATTCTGAGGGTTAACGAGGTGCAGAGGCCTCAAGAATTCCTCTGGCAGAAACATCAGATGGAAGCGGGTACAGCTGGCCCAAACACCAGCCGGGGAACAGTTTATCAGACCACCCAAGAGGCAGGAATCCAAGCCTGCCGGAAAGGTCCTTCTGAGGGCTGTACCCAGCACTGCGGACCAGCCTGGGGCGCTCCAGCAATGCCTGGAGATGACACGCTGGCCATAGCCCTCGCAGTAAGGCTCAGGCCTTGGGGGTGTTTGGGCATGGGGTCAAAGGGAGGGCGGCTGGTGCAATTATGACCTGCATTTGCACCCTAGTAGCTCTTAGGAGAGCCTGCTTGGTCAGTCACTTGGATTGACTGTCCGCAGCGGTTCCTCCTGAAACCGGGGCAGAAGTCAGGGCTGGGAAGAGCACGCACGTGCCTTGGCCAGGGAGTCTGTGCAGACACCCTTGACTCTCCTCTATATCCTGGGCACTGTGTTGCAGTGAGTTGCTGGGTTTCTTGCTAATGAGGAGGTAGAGGGAGCTCGGAGCTCTGGGCCTGGCTGCAGGATTGTGCCTGCACATCTAATGCAGGGTCCTAGGAGGCTTTAGGAGAAGGAGCCAAGAGCTTTCAAATCCACATCGTTTTCCTGTGAGAAAGTGGCTTCTCCAGGAGGAGCATACTTCAGGGGTTCTTGACATCTCCCCTTCACTGCCACACACTCTTCCTGAGTGGGAGGAGTCCCACCTAACATTCACTCAGCACCTATTCCGTGCCTGGAGACTGTGTGCAGGGACACCCCACCCCTGTGGGCTAGGCACTGTGGCTCACCTCTGTTTCACAAATGGAAAAGACAGGATCAGAGGGTACATCAAGTGGCAGCCAGTGGGGCCCAGGCCTCTCATAGGCCAACCCCAGCTCTTCCCCTGCATAAACCACCCTAGACAGACACCCTCCCCAAAGCCCAAGCCCACCCTCCCTGACAGCCCACCCTTCCCCAGAGCCCACAGCCTCAGAAAAGCCAGAGCTGGGGCCTGGGAGCTCCTGGGCATCCCTGAGTGAGTGAGTGAGTGTGTGTGTGTGTGTGTGTGTGTGTGTGTATCACATGCATTGAGGGTGGGAGGAAGTTGACTAAGAAAACAACTGTTCACAAATAAATGAGCAACTTCCCAATTGAAGAAATTTGTCCTTAAGTGAGTGTGCTTTCACTTTACCATGTCACTGAACACTTTTCCTCTGCTCCATTTGCAGAAAGAAAACTGCAACTTGGAGAAAAGGCCAAATGTATTTCTGTGCAGTCAGCAGAAATAGCTTGGCCAAGCAGCCGGACACCTTCAGGTGATACAGACACACCCTGCAGGCTGCTGACCTCAGGCCCCCTCCACCAAAGACTCATGGCAGGGAAGGCTGGGCCAGACCCATGAGCGCCCTAGGGGCTGCACCAAAGTGAACCTGAAAATGCAAAGTGCGAATTCCTGAATGTCGTAAGAAATTGTTCTTTCAAAATATAAAAACAAGAAGTAAAGATCCTTGTCTAAAAATAATGCTGATAAAGCGACAAGTTCACCCAATCTGAATGCCTCATCCTCTGGCCAAAGTGACTTGTGAGTGATCCTGCTGGGGGAAAAGTATTGGAATATTGCGGAGCATCCAAGGCCATCTCTAGGCCTACTTTGAACCACCTATAGGAGCATAGCAGGCGAGCTGCTCCTAGGACATATTTCAGGGGCATCCCCCTTCTGTGTTTTTGATTACATTAAAGTATTTCATTTTCTTCCTCCAGACATCCCAAATGCTTCAGCTGCTAAAACTTCTCAAAGGTCTATACTTGAGATGCTTGGTGATGAGTTAAGTCCATGACAATCCCAGAAAGAATCATGGCAGTGGGGCAGGGCCCTGGGGTGCAGGGGTGCCAGGCCGGGTCCTGGTGCCAGAGCTCACAGGACCTCAGGAGGCATCAGAGCAAGCTATCCAGAGGAGGCTGCTCTGTGGCCACTGCCACTGTCCATGCCAGGGCACTCTGGCCTGGTTTCCCACTCATCACTCTACTCCAGCACTTACCACAAGGTCTCATACGTGGTGGCCTACAACTAAAACTAGTGGGTAACCTATCAGTTAAAATTTTCTTTTTGTATGAAGACAGTGTAAGGATGCAGGAAAAACAGAAGTTTATGGGTTTTCTCTCTCTCTCTCTCTCTCTCTCTCTCTCTCTCTCTCTCAGCAGAAAGTCATTTTTATCTTATATATATATATATATATATATATTACTTGCAGCCATGTATAAGCATTCTTTTATTAATTCCATGTTAACTGAGAGATTTTCCTTCTGGCCACAGTATTCCCAGCCTTGATGCAGAAGGCCAGCGATGGGCCATGTTGTGAAGCTGGGAGGAAACCCCAGTGCCCGTCGGCTCCTCCCAGTACCAGCCAGACCCTGGGCTTCAGTGATGAATAAGGCACATGAGGTCCCTGCCCATAAGTTTACATTTCCAGAAGAAGAAACAGATGATAAATAAGTTGACCATTTCAGATCGTGAGAAAGACTATAAATGAAAGGAAGCTTGCTGTGCTCAGGGAGCAGGAGAAGGCATGGCCCAGGGACTCCAGGTCCCGAGGTGCAGGAAGGCCTCTCTGAGGGGATACACTTGAGCAATGTGAAGGAGACACTCTGAGAAGAGCCTGGAAGTTTCTCCAGGAAGGAGCGGAGTCAGTGCAAAGGTCCTGGGGTGGGAAAAAACAGCTTCATGTTGTAGGAATCTCATGGTCAGTGTAGCTGGGGCAGGGCAAGCGAAGGCATGGCAGGAGGTGGTCAGGGCCTTACAGGCCATGATGTTGGGGCTGGATTTTCTTCTGGAAGCGACAGGAAACCACAGGTGGTTCAAAGTAGGAGCACGTGGAGATCTTAACCACAAGCACTGTGGGAAGTAGGGCAGGCCTCAGTAGGAGCTCCTGGGTGGGGAGGTGAAAAAGGACGATGGCAGTGCCCTTGGTGAGATGCAGACCTGCCTAGGTGGAGCAGAGTTGTGGCTGGAGCAGTGCTGGGGCAGAAACCAACATTTCGGTATCAGACATGCCACTTCTGCAGATATTCCTTTGGAGAGAAGCAGAGAAGTGGGAGGGTGGTTGCCGAAGGGATGCAGTCTAGATGACCCTGAGAAGACCTGCAAGGGGGCCGTCCAGGAAGGAGTAGGGTCAGTGCTAAGGTCCTGGGGTAGGAAACAAGCTTCATATTCCTATTTTTAAAGACCAAGCTTTCACTGCAAGTTGATGTGCTGTTGGAAAGCTGCAGTGGCAAGGCGAAACCTGCTGATGCTGGTGATGGAAGTGATTGTTGCAGGAGCAGTCAGAGATCTACACTTGAACCTTAAGGTACAGGACTCTACTTTATGCTTCTTTATTTCTCCAGCACGAGCAGAGTGCTGAGGAAGGAAAAGCCAGCACATGAGAACCTGCCTAAGGGACCCTGGAGAGCTTCCTGGAAGAGGCAACATCATGCTGAGAAGGGCAGGCCCAGCAGCAGCTTGCCAGTGTCAGGAGGGATACGATGTGCCAGGCAAAGAGCTCATGTGCAAAGGCCAGTGCACATGAGAAACAGCTGGTCATGGCTGGCCACAGGTACACAAGGAAGTTGGGAGCTGAGGTGGAGAGGAGGACCAAGCAGAGCTTTCAGGCTGCACCAGCAGGTTGGATTTTATCACCAGACAGATCACGTCAGCAGCAGCAGGGATTACATCTGACTTGAGGGGCAGAGGACAGGGAAAAGGCCAACCCTGGTGGGAGGGATGGCTTTGGGGAGGCAGCACCAGGTGTCCAGAGGGGAGGGTGGGCCAGGCGACAAGAGGTCATCAAGAGCAGCTTAACTGCATTCAGAGGCAGCTTTAACCCACTGGGTAAGGAGGGAATATACAGAGAAGGATGGGCCTGGGTCCCTTGTTTAGGTGAGGAGGGTGGATGAGGCTATTCATTGAGAAAGAACACTTCATGTGAAGGAGGATGCCAGGGCTGAGGGTGCCTAAACAGCAGTCAGATCCCTGAGCACCCTAGCCTGGAGGCCACAGGTGCAGGGAAAGACAAAGAGGCTAGGACAGTGATGGAGTCTTCCGCGCCAGGGCCTCTGCAGGGAATGGGCAGTTTGCTGCCTTCTCTCTGATCTATAAAGGCAGGTGAGATACGTGGATTCCTGTTTCTCCCTCAGAAACCATGAAAATCTTGTTAATGTTATTTGAGAGACATTGCATTTTCTCCCTAGAAAGTGGGGGACCCCAGCTGTGCCTTGGAAAGATCTCTCTCACTGGTCCGGGAAGGTGCACTGGTGGAGGGAACCTGGAGATGAGGGGTACACAGTCAGGTGCTCATCAAAATGATGAATACAGGAGGGACGTCACAAGGCTAAACTAGGCAGAGGGCAGGAGGGCAGCAAGGAGGGAAGGAGCTCTTGCTGTGGCAGAGGAGGCATGATCAGGATTTGATGAAAAGTGAGGCAAGGGGCAGAGGGAAGAGCCAAATACCACCATTTGGGTTCTGGCAGCTAAGGGCAAGATGGTGCCATTGAACTGTGAATCCACCATCCCTGCAGCTACTGGAACCAGGGTGCAGAGCAAAGTGGAAGCCAAGTGAAATTGATGAGCAGGCAGATCTCCACAGAAGATGGTGTGTCCAGCCTAGTCCCAGCTTGTCAAGGGCATGCATCACCATCACCTCTGCTATTCCACAGAGATTCTCACCTCGGGTTAATCAGTGCTTTGGAGACAGTGGACAGTGACCCATGTGGAAAAAGAAGCATCCCTCCTGACTCTTTGAGCTGATTCCCCACTTAGGGGTAAGAAGGTAAAATACCTGAGATGTTGCAACAAGCGAAGCTGAGCCTAGCCAGGCAGGCAGGAGGCTGAGGCTGAAAACCCTGGCCTTCAGGGCTGCTTTGGAGGAACAAAGAGCAAGTGTGTCTGTTGGTCCCACAGAGCAGAGGTCCCCGAAGGCCCTACCAGTGAGGCGAACAGAGAACAGGTGGGATGGAGCTCCAGTCTTAGTTGGCCAAAAGTCCCAAAGAACTAGAGACCCTGGTCAGGAAAACTGCATATCAGAGCACCCACTTCCCCTTCTCCTGTGCCTCCCCAGCCTAATACTGTGTAAAAGAACTCTGAAGAAATGGCAGATAGGAGGACTAACTTGCAGCTCCCATTTGAATGAACAGAGCAGTGTATGGAGACTCACATAATGAACTTTTGCTCCAAGAACTACGACAGCAGCATACCGGGAAAGCCGAGAAAATCCAGACCCTTTGAAGGAAGTGGATTGCTGCTGCAAGCCCCCGAAGACAGCCAAAAAACTCTGAAGACAAAGGACATAATCTCTTTGGAGCTCTAGGGCCCTGCCCACCACCTGATCCTCCCTATACTATGGCAGCTAATGCAGTCTTGAAATTGCCACCTGCTGGCTGGTGGTCAACCAACACAAAACTAATTCAATAAACAAAACTACAGCCAAGGACCTTTGCAGAGTCCACTTCATTCCCATGCCACCTCCATTGGAGCAAATGCTGGTATCCACAACTGAGATACCTGGAGACAGTTCATACCACAGGACTCGCTGCAGACACTCCCCAGTACCAGCCCAGAGCCTGGTAGCTCCACTGGGTGGCTAGCTCTAAAGGAGAAGTAAAAATTACTGCAGTTAAGCTCTCAGGAAGCCCTATACCTAGGGTAAAGGGGAGAGTGCCACATCAAAGGAGCACCCCATGGAACCAAAAAAATTCTGAACAGCAGCCCGTGAGCCGCAGATCTTCCCTCTGACATAGTCTACCCAAATAAGAAAGAGTCAGAAAAACAATTATGGTAATATGACAAAACAAGGCTCTTTAACATGCCCAAAAGATCACACTAGCTCACCAACAATGGATCCAAACCAAATATAAATCTCTGAATTGCCAGAAAAAGAATTCAGAAGATCAATTATTAAGCAAATCAAGGAGGAACCAGAGAAATGTGAAGTCCAATTTAATGAAATTAAAAAAAAAAAGAAAACTGAGATAAGCTATGAAGGGAAAAGTCATAAGTGAAATAAATAGCATAAATCAAAAACAATCACAACTTCTGGAAATGAAGGACACACTTAGAGAAATGAAAAATACACTGTAAAATCTCAGCAACAGAATTGAGCAAGCAGAAGACAGAACTTTCAAGCTCAAAGACAAGGCTTTCAAAATAACTCAATTCAACAAAGACAAGGGAAAAGAATTTTAAAAGATAAAGCCTTAAGAAGTTTGAGATTATGTTAAACCTAAGAATAATTAGTGTTCCCTAGGAAGAAGAGAAATATAAAAGTTTGGAAAATGTATTTGAGGGAATAATAAAGGAAAACTTCCCCAGGCTACCTAGATATATAGACATCCAAGTACAAGAAGCTCAGAGAACACCTGGGAAATTTATCACAAAAAGATAATCACCTGGCAGTGCACAGTGGCTCACACCTGTAATCTCAGCACTTTGGGAGGCCAAGGGTGCAGATCATGAGTTCAGGAGTTTGAAACCAGCCTGGCCAACATAGTGAAACCTGGTCTCTACTAAAATACAAAAATGTAGCTGGATGTGGTGGCCAGCACCTGTAATCTCAGCTACTTGGGAGGCTGAGACAAGAGAATCACTTAAACCCAGGAGATGGAGGCTGCAGTGAGACAGGATTGTGATACTGCACTCCAGCCTGGGTGACAGTGTGAGACTCCACCTCAAAAAAAAAAAAAAAAAAAAAAAAAAAAAAAAAAAAAGAAAGAAATAAAGAAAGAAAAAGAAAAGATAAAGATAACCTGATGCACTCTTGAAATTGCTACCTCCTAGTGGGAGGCCAACCAACCAAGATGAAGGAAAGAATCTTAAGAGCTGTGAGACAAAAGTACCAGGTAACCTATAAAATGAAATCTATCAGATTAACAGCAGACTTCTCAGCAGAAACCCCACAAGCTAGAAGGAACTGGGGCCCTATCTCTAGCCTCCTTAAACAAAATACTTATCCACCAAGAATTTGGTTTCCAGGAAAACTAAGCCTCATAAATGAAGGAAAGATGCAATCTTTTTCAGACAAACAAATGCTGAGAGAATTTGCCACTCCCAAGCCAGAACTACAAGAACTGCTAAAAGGAGCTCTAAATCTTGAAACAAATCCTGGAAATAAACCAAAATAGAACGTCTGTAAAGCATAAATCTCACAGGAGAGGCCTGCAAAACAAAAAACAATGAAAAATACAACAAATAAGGTGTTCAGTCAACGAACAGCATGATGAATAGAATAATACCTCACACCTTAATACTAACAGTTGAGTGCAAATGGCCTAGATGCTCCACTTAAAAGACACAGGATGGTAGAATGTATTATAATTTACCAACCAAGTATCTGCTGTCTTCAAGAGACTCATCTAACATATGAAGACTCTCATAAACTTAAGGTAAAGGAGTGGAAAAGATACTCCATGAAAATGGACACCAAAAGTGAGCAGGAGTAGCTCTTCTTATGTCACACAAAACAGATTTTAAAGCAACAGCAGTTTAAAAAGACAAATACAGACATTATTTAATGATAAGAGGACTTGTTCAGTAGGAAAGTATCACAATCCTAAATACATATGCACCTAACAATGGAGCTCCCAAATTTATAAAACAATTATTACTAGACCTAAGAAATGAGATAGATAGGAATACAATAATAGTGGGGGTCTTCAATCCTCCACTGACAGCACTAGACAGGTCACCAAGACAGAAAGTCAACAAAGAAACAATGGCTTTAAACTTTACTTTAGAACAAATGGACTTAACAGATATTTACAGAACATTCTATCCAACAACTGCAGAAAATACATTATATTTTTCAGCACATGAAACTTTCTCCAAGATAGACCATATGATAGGCCACAAGACAAGTCTCAGTAAATTTTTAAAAATTGAAATTATATCATGTACTTTAAGACCACAGTGGAATAAAACTGGAAATGAACTCCAAAATGAACCTTCAAAATGATGCAAGTACATGGAATCAAGATGGAAATTAGATAATTCTTTGAACTAATTGATAGTATTGACACAAACTACCAAAACCTCTGGGATACAGCAAAGGTGGTGCTAAGAGGAAAGTTCATGGGATTATGTGAAAACACGTAATGTACGTCTGATAGGTGTGCCTGAATGTGACAGAGAGAATGAATCCAAGCTGGAAAATACTCTTCAGGATATTATCCAGGAAAACTTCCCCAACCTAGCAAGGCAGGCCAATATTCAAGTCCAGGAAATACAGAAAATCCCACAAAGACATTTATCAAGAAGAGCAACCCCAAGGCACATAATTGTCAGATTCACCAGGGTTGAAATGAAGGAGAAAATGCTAAGGGCAGCCAGAGAGAAAGGTCAGATTACCTACAAAGGGAAGCCCATCAGACTCACAGTGGATCTCTCGGCAGAAAACCTCCAAGTCAGAATAGAGTTGGGGGACAATATCCAACATCCTTAAAGAGAAGAACTTTCATATTAGAATTTCATATCCAGCCAAACTAAGCTTCATAAGAGAAAGAGAAATGAAATCTTTTATGGACAAGCAATTGATGAGAGATTTCATTAACATAAGGCCTGCCTTACAAGAGCTCCTGAAAGAAGCACTAAACATGGAAAGGAACAAACAGTACCAGTCACTCCAAAAATGTACCAAATGGTTAAGACCATTGACACAATGAAGAAACTGTGTCAACTAATAGGCAAAAACAACCAGCTAGCATCAAAATGGCAAATCATATTCACACATAACAATATTAACCCTAAATGTAAATGGGCTAAATGCCCCAATCGAAAGAACAGACCGGCAAACTGGATAAAAAATCAAGACCTATTGGTATGCTATATTCAGGGAACCCATCAAGAACACACATAGGCTCAAAATAAAGGGATGGAGGAAGATTTACCAAGCAAACGGAGAGCAAAAAGAAGCAGAAGTTGCAATCCTAGTCTCTGATAAAATGGACTAAACCAACAAAGATCAAAAGAGACAATGAAGGGCATTACATAATGGCAAAAGGATCAATGCAAGAAGAAGAGCTAATGATCCAAAATATATATGCACCCAATACAGGAGCACCCAGATATATAAAGCAAGTTCTTAATAACCTACAAATAGACTTATACTCCTACACAATAACAGTGGGAGACTTTAACACTCCACTGTCAATGAGACACAAAATTAACAAGGATATACAGGACTTGAACACAGATCTGGACCAAACAGACCTAATAGACATCTACAGAACTCTCCACCCCAAATTCACAGAATATACATTCTTCTCAGCATCACATCGCACCCACTTTAAAATTGACCACATAATAGGAAGTAAATCACTCCTCAGCAAATGCAAAAGAACAGAAATTATAACAAACAGTCTGTCCGACCACAGTGCAATCAAATTAGAACTCAGGATTAAGAAACTAAGAACTGCACAACTTCATGGAAACTGAACAACTGGCTCCTGAAATGAAGGCAGAAATAAAGATGTTCTTTGAAACCAATGAGAATGAAGACACAGTGTACCAGAATCTCTAGGACACATTTAAAGCAGTGTTGAGAGAGAAATTTATAACAATAAATGACCACATGAGAAGTGAGGAAAGATCTAAAACTGACACTCTATCATCAAAACTGAAAGAGCTAGAGGAGCAAGATCAAAAAAACTCAAAAGTTAGCAGAAGATAAGAAATAACTAAGATTAGAGCAGAACTGAAGGAGATAAAGACACAAAAAAACCTTCAAAAAATCAATAAGGAGGAAGTCAAATTGTCTCCATTTTCAGATGACATGATTGTATATTTAGGAGACCCCATTGACTCAGCCCAAAATCTCCTGAAACTGATAAGCAACCTCAGCAAAGTTTCAGGATACATAATCGATGTGCAGAAATCACAAACATTCCTATACACCAATAACAGACAGAGAGCCATATCATGAACGAACTCCCATTCACAATTGCTACAAAGAGAATAAAATACCTAGGAATACAACTAATACAGGATGTAAAGGACCTCTTCAAGGAGAACTACAAACCACTGCTCAAGGAAATAAGAGAGGAAACAAACAGATGGCAAAATATTCCATGTTCATGGTTAGGAATAATCAGTATCGTGAAAATGCCCATACTGCCCAAAGTAATTTATAGATTCAACACTATCTCCGTCAAGCTACCAATGACTCTCTTCACAGAACTGGAGAAAAACACCTTAAATTTCACGTGGAACCAAAGAGAGCCCACATAGCCAAGACAATTCAAAGCAAAAAGACCAAAGCTGGAGGCATCAAACTACCTGACTTCAAACTATATTACAAGGTACAATAATCCAAACAACATGGTACTGGTATCAAAACAGAGATATAGACCAGTAGAAAAGAACAGAGGCCTCAGAGGCAATGCCACACATCTACAACCATCTGATCTTTGACAAATCTGACAAAAACAAGCAACGGGGAAAGGATTCCCTGTTTAATAAATGGTGTGGGGAAAACTGGCTAGCAGTGTGCAGAAAGCAGAAACTGGACCCCTTCCTGACACTTTACACTAAAGTTAACTCCAAATAGATTAAAGACTTAAACATAAGACCTAACACCATAAAAACCCTAGAAGAAAACCTAGGCAAAACTATTCAGGACATAGGCATAGGCAAGGACTTTATGACTAAAACATCAAAAGCATTGGCAACAAAATCCAAAATAGACATATAGGATCTAATTAAACTCCAGAGCTTCTGTACAATCATTAGAGTAAAACAGCAACCAACAGAATTGGGAAAAAATTTTGCAATCTACCCATCTGACAAAGGGCTAATATCTAGAATCTACAAAGAACTAAAACAGGTTTACAGGAAAAGAAAAAACCAAAGAAACCCATTCAAAAGTGGGCAGATGATATGAACAGACACTTTTCAAAAGAAGATGTATATGAGGCCAACAAACATATGAAAAATGCTCATCATCACTGGTCATTAGAGAAATACAAATCAAAACTACACTGAGATACCATCTCATGCCAGTTAGAATGGCAATCATTAAAAAATCTGGAGACAACAGTTGCTGGAAAGGATTTGGAGAAATAGGAACACTTTTACACTGTTGGTGGGAGTGTAAATTAGTTCAACCATTGTGGAAGACAGTGTGGTGATTCCTCAAGGACCTAGAAATAGAAATTCCATTTAACCCAGCAATCCCATTACTGGGTATATGTCCTAAGGATTATAAATCATTGTATAATAAAGACACATGCACATGTATGTTCATTGCGGCACTGTTTACAATAGCAAAGACCTGGAACCAACCCAAATGCCCATCAATGGTAGACTGGACAGGGAAAACGTGGCACATATACACCATGGAAGATTATGCAGCCATAAAAAATGATGAGTTTGCGTCCTTTTTAGGGGTGTGGATGAATCTGGAAACCATCAGTCTCAGAAAACTGACACAAGAACAGAAAATCAAACACTGCATATTCTCACTCATAGGTGGGTGTTGAACAATGAGAACACATGGACACACGGAGGGGAGCATCACATACTGGGGTCTGTTGTGGGGGGCTAGAGGAGGGACAGCAGGGGTGGAGAGGTTGGGGAGGGATAACATTGGGAGAAATGCCAGATATACGTGACGAGGGGATGGAGGCACCAAATCACATTGCCATTTATGTACCTATGAAACAATCCTGCATGATCTGCACATGTACCCCAGAACCTAAAGTACAATTTAAAAAAGGGAAAGAAAACAAATAACAATAATCAGAGAAGAAGTAAATGAAATTGAAACAAAATAAATGCAAAAGACAATGAAACAAAAAGGGTTATTTAAAAAGATAAATAAATCTCAGAAAATGTTAGTAAGATTACCAAGAAAAGAAGAGAGAAGATCCAAATAACCACAATTAGAAGTGACACAGGAGATATTACAACTGATATCACAGAAATACAAAAGATCATTCAAGGCTACATTCAAGGTTATTATATGAAAAAGATACTTTCACATGCATGTTTATAGCAGCAAAATTTGCAATTGCAAAAATATAAAACCAGGCCATCAATTAAAGAGTGAATAAAGAAATTGTGTTATATATATATAATAGAATACTACTCAGCCATAAAAAGGAATTAAATAATGAAATTCAAGCAACCTGGATGGAATTGGAGACGATTATTCTAAATAAAGTAACACAGGAATGGAAAACTAAACATCGTATCTTCTCACCCACAAGTGGGAACTACGCTATGAGGATGCAAAGGCATAAGAATGACACAGTGTACTTTGGGGACTCAGGGAAAGGGTGGGTGGTGGTTAGGGATAAAAGACTACACATTGGGTACAGTGTACACTGCTTGGGTGACAAATGCACCAAAATCTCAGTAATCACACTAAAGAACTTTTCCATGTAACCAAACACCACCTGTACCTCAACACCCTACTGAAATTTAAGAAAAGAAAGGACAGATGATCAGACGGTATGATTTGTATGCATTTGTGAGATTGGGGATAACAACTTCAAATCAAAAAAACGGCCACAACTTTATGGAAAAGCAAATTGGTGCACCCAGTTCAGGCAAGTGGTGGAACTAAGAAAAGTTGGGAGTAGCTGTGATGTCCCGGGGTCCTGGTCAGGAGCTCACTGATGCAGGCTCTGCTCTCTCAGCTCTGGCCAGTCTGCCCTCTTCATCTGATGACCAGTTTATTCACTGGCTTACAACTCTACTGGCCACCTCTTTGCTCTGGTTACTCACCTCCATGTGCATCTACTGGGTTTTCTGATCATTAGTCCCCTCCCACCCTTCCCTTCCTCCTAGTGGGTGCAGATGCAAACAGGGGCTGAGGGCCCTCTCCTGGCAGAGGTCCAGCCTCACGTGAGCAGCCCTTTCCAATCCAGGAGGGGCACAGCATAGCAACTGGAGCTGGGGTCAAGTGGACGTGGTCATACCTCTGTCTGCTTGCATCCTAGCAGCTGACCTTACCCTGGCAATTCCTTTACCTAGAATCTCAATTTCTCATATTTTAAGGAAGGGGTGACAATACGCGTCTAGTCTCTGGGCTGTGAAGATTCAAGCTAGACACATTCAGGGCCCCAGTTAAATGTGATTTGCTGGGACTGAAGGACTCACTGGGAGCCCTGTGGGCTGGGGCCACTCCTGCGTTCCTGTACCTGCTTCATCTTTCACCAGCAATCTCAGAGCAAATGCTTAAGGAAAGGACAGGAGGCTGCTGGCTCTGAGGGCGACCAGGAGGAGTCTCTGACTGCCCTCACAGAGGAATGACGGTGCAGCTGCAGAGCCAGCAGTGAACCCGAGTCCTGCGGCTCCAGAAAAGGGCAGAGAAGGAGGTCCAGTTGCTCACCAGAGAGGCTGAGGAAGCACCCAGGCCACACACGTGGCCCCAGCTCCCCTGGGCGTGGTGACCAGGCCTGCAGGCCTGTTTGTCTTTCCTCCCACTCTTGTCTCATCCCGAACTTCCCTGGGACTTCTCAGGCACCGGCCTATGAGGGGACCCAGGCTTGACCACCAACCACTTCAGGGACCCTTTGGCCTCCTCACCTGGCACAGTCTTGCAGGGAGCAGCAGGAGGTCCAGGACCTGGAGTTTGAGGTGGGATATTCATCCCCATCCCCAGAGCAGGTGAGAAACCATTTCCATCAGTCATCTTTCCTGGGACCCTTATCCCTTCAGAGGCTTCTAGGGCGGGGATTTCTCAGAGGATGTGCAGCTCTGAAACTGCCCTGCAGGAAATGGCCCCAGCCACACCCCAGACTGCAGCTACCTTCAAAGACCCCAAAGTTCCAAGTGGCACACCTTGAACGTGAGGCCTGCAAGCAGAAAGGCCTTCTGGGTCTTGGCTTAGACTCAGCAGCTCCCAGCAAGGGTTGGCTTCCTCACAGCAAGACCAACCTCTCTGACAGCACATAGAACCTGAGCCAGGTCCCAAGGGCCAGACAAGGGCCAGACGCCCTGAAGGCCAGGACAGCCGGGTAGAACAGGGCCAAGGAAACTGATATCTCTCCAAGGACCCTCCAGATGTCCCCAGGCCACTACAGGATGTTGGGTCAGCCTCTCCCTGCAACCATCATGGACGTCTCTGCTGCATCCAGGAGAGTGCACAGCATGTATAAGACAAGTGTACTCACCCACTGGGTGCTGAAGGATGATCTGAGAACACAGTGGCCTTTTCCGTCTAGCAGAACTGATGTTAGCTCAGCCCCTCCCACCCCCACCTGAGGAGCTGGGAAGCCCGAGTCCCCAGCCCTCCATGTACCCATCCCAGCGTGGCAGGCCTCCTATCTGCTCACAGTCCTGTGACCCATTTCCAAACCTTGGCCATAACCTAGGATGTGAGTGACCAAACTGAAGACAGGAATGGGGCCTCTGGGCTCTTTGGAGCCCCTCGGCCCACATCCCCACATAGCCTTCCCTGAGTGCCAAAGCCTGCTGTGGCCCATTTTCCAGTGGGTCGTGGGAGGAGGGAGAGAAGGAGACAGGAAGAGCCTAGAATCAGCCAAGATCAGAAACTTACAACAGGCAGACCAGACACCAGAAGACACCTGTGGGAAAGGGCCAAATACACAAAGCCAGCAAAGTGGCGTTCTCTCATTTTGGCCCCTGAAGTCCAGGCAGCCCCAGTGTTCCCAAAACCTGCTGCAAAGGCCGGCCAGGTGCCAAGATCCCACTTCCGACAGCCTGTGCCCTTTGCTGTCTGCTCAGGCATCCCCATGTCCACAGCCCCGCCTGAGATGCCTGACTAGGTGGCATGGTGGAGCTAATGCATCCCCCATGCCCCTTCTGGGCATTGCAGAAGGGCCTGGAGAGAAGCAGACAGCATCCCGCAGGGACTCAGGTCTCCTGAGCCTTCTCCACTGCAAGAACCTACAGAAGCAGACACTTGGCAGCCACAGGCTCTTCCTGGGATCCTCTTGTCTTTAGTCAAGAAAAACGGAGGTGAAATGCGGTGTGAGCCCAGTTCTGCTTCACCTCCCTGGGTGCCGGGGCAGGGTGGCTTCCCCATAGGCTCCTTGTGTGTCCTGCCTGTGCACAGACGCCTCACGACCAGACCAGCCACAGGAGGAGCCACTCCAATGGTCAGCCCTCCCAACCCCGGAGCCACTCTGGCACTGAACTCCTATTCCACCCCCACAGCTGGGTCTCTCTCTGAGGTGGACAAGGCCAACCTGGGGGCAGGGGCTCTAAGAAAAGTTGACAGGAGGATTCTGCACCTTCTAGTAGGACATCCATATGAGACATGGAGGAGAATGGATGCTATGAGGAGCCAACAGGGGTAGGATGGGACAGACATCCAAAAACGGAAGCCCCGTCCATCTATACTGCCCAGGTGCTAGAGACTGTGCCAGGCTGTGCCACAGGCACCATCTCATGCAGCCGCTGTGACAGCTGTAAGGTGGGCATTGCTCCCACCACATTCACAGAGGAGAAAACTGACACAGAGAGTTTGAACAGTCACCCAGGGTCGTATATCTGGTGAGGGCTGAGCCATGGCTCTCCACTAGGGTCCCTCAACCACAAAGCCACGCTCTTCCCTCCCCAGCTTGTACTCCTAGGGGGGATCCGGTGGAGGGGCCAGGGTGTGACCTAAATCCAGCTTGTCTCTGTTTCACACTCCTTCAGCTCTGTAAAAACCCACCTCGAAGACACTGTTCCAGGAGCCCCCCAAAACTGTGGAGAGCTCAGGTGCTCTTCTGGGTGTCACTTGCGAGCCACGAAAGGAGAGCGTCGATCTGAAATCAGGTTCTGATTTGGTGGGGTCCACAGCATCCTCTGTGCGAAGTCCCGGCATGAGAGGTGGACGAGAAATAACAGACTCTGCTTGTGGGTTGTTGTTGGACAAAAGCCACATTTGTCACTGGGCTTATGGCCAAAGTAATAATCTTTTTTTAAGATTGACCCTGACGGAGGGGAGCTGCTGTGGGCCACCAAGGTAGCGGTGGGTGTGCTGAGGAGTTTCTCCTCGGGCTCATCCATCAGCACCAGAGCTGGATAGGCGCTCGTCTGAAGGGGACACGCCACGCGGGGCTGACGCCAAGCCTTGTTTTCTTAATAAGCAGTGAGGTCGCAATAATAGGTCTTGGATAAACATTGGGGTCAGATGTCTCAGGGGTCATTATTGTTAAAATATGGAAAGAAAACTGTCTGGGAGTGCAACCAACATATAGAGTTCTTCTTTAGCACTGCAGAAGCAGGGCTCTATTTCATGGTGACTTTGATGGCATAGAGGACTTTGAGGTCTAAATGAGTTCCCAGAGCAGAAGCTTTCTCACTGTCCTGTATGCAAGATGCATGTTTAGGATTCTTGTGTCCTGGTCATTATGGGGCACGTTTGGGAGAGAGCAGGGCAGGTCATGGGTGGGAGAGAAATTTAGCGATATAGGGAGGTTCACTTGTCATCCCAGCTACTCGTCAGGAAGCAGAAGCCAAAGCCAAGGCTCGAAAAGCAGAAGTAAAGAGCACCTGGGAATGAGAGGGAAGTTCAGCACAAAGTGCTGGGATGCAGGAAGCTCAGGGACCTCAGGTGGCCAGGTGAGCAGAGACACGGGGAGGAGACCCACTGCCCATCCCTGGGTGCGCCTTAGGGGGTCGGTGGGAGCTTTGTGGAGTAGGCCGGCTGCTCAGTCCCACTAGGAAGCCTGCGTGGTGGGCCCTCGCCTGGCCTCCCCCAACCGCTCAGGAATCAAGCTGTGCTACTTTTCCAGGCCTTTGTTCACTGCCTCTTAGCTCCAGATGCCCTTCTCCCATTGTCTGTTAAACAAATCTCAGGCATCTCACCCTCCCTCCAGAAGCCCTTGGCCCCTGCCCAGGTGCCCTAACCTTTGCACTTCTTTGCTGTATTCGAGTTGTCTGTCTCCTGGGCTTCTGCCCTTCCGCTGGTGGCTCCTCAAGGGTAGGCATCAGCTCGTGGTAATTTACACATTGGGCCTGCAGTGAGGTCTCCATCTTCTCACTAAGATGTGACTCTTCTCCTCACTGTCCCAGCCCTTAACCAGTGAAGGGCCCAGCAAGGTCTGGTGGTAGACTGAGCTCTGCCCGTTCATGCTCTCAGAATGAATGAATGAATGAATGAATGGGGAAGGAGCAGTGGCTGGATTGCTGGCCCTGGCCCTGAGGGGAAGGGCTTGGACTTACATAACTTGCTTCTCTGAATGCTTGTGCCACATCTACAAAGTGTGATTATAAACTTACAAGTAAAAATGAAAATAGATTTCTAGGCCGGGTGTAAACTCCATTTTTTCATTTTTTTTTTTGAGACAGGGTCTCATTGTGTCACCCAGGATGAGTACACTGGTGTGATCTCGGCTTACTGCAACCTTCGCCTCCTGGGTTCAAGCGATTCTCATGCCTCAGCCTCCCAAGGTGTGCAGCACCACACCCAGCTCATTTTTTTGTATCTTTGGTAGAGACAGGGTTTCACCATGTTGGCCAGGCTGGTCTCGAACTCCTGACCTCAAATGATCTGCCCACCTCGGCCTCCCAAAGTGCTGATATTACAGGTGTGAGCCAGCACACTCAGCCTAAACTCCTTCTTTAACTGGTTAAATAAACACCTCGGACTTGAAAGCAGGCTCAGTGTCTCCCACAGAAAGTTTAGAGAAGTCAGTGGGGTGCACACAGTAGTCATCCAGTGTGCCCTTGAATCTGACTCCAGCTGGCTGTGTCCCAACTAAAGGACTCTCCTCCTTCCCCGTTACCTCACTTAGGCTACCCTGACCCCAACCTCAGTTTTCTGCTAGTTTTCTAACACAAATCCTTCTGTAGTAACTCTCACTGCGACTCACAGATAAGAAAATATGAGAGGCTGAAAGGCTGTTCATTAGGAAGGGAAAACATCCCTTCACTTACACTTGATAATGACTTTGGTTTTGAAACTGGGAACATGAAATTTCAACGACCGTTTGGCGACACATGGGTGGGATTTGCTGTGGGGTGAATGGCACAGATGCTCTTGACGGAAGCCTTGGCCCAGGCCCAGACGTCCTCCCACCACTCCCATCCCCCACACACGTGTGTCTTTGCAGGATCAGAGAGGGTGGAAAGGCCCCAAAAACCGGGACTCTGAAAGCTAAGTGCATTTATGCCTCATACACCAGGGAAACATCCATAGCTGCCTCTAAGCTGTATCCACCTCCCGCTGCCTTTGGCCACCTCCCACATGTTTGCCGGTTGATTTTGTTCAGTGGGTTCGTTCCACCTCTCTCGGCTGGGCTGAGTCCACGCTGACTTGCACAGATGCAGATACTTGTGTGCGTGTGAGCAGATCCTCATTCTGCGCCTCTGTCCAGGGAATTCTCAACAGAAAGAGGAGGGGCCAGGAGCCTTGACACTTGGGTGACTTGGTCTGGAAGGCAAGGGCTATTTAACCATGAGTGCAGAGAGCTGGCAGGGAAATCTTGAAGCAAAGATCCCGGGGAGCTGTCAAGATCTCTGTCAAAGCTGGATGATGAAGGCACTCTGTGTGTTCAGGGAGAAAAAGCTGCATAATTCAGCCCCAAAGGAGAAGGTTCAGAGAGAGACGCCTGAACAAATGACACACAAAGAGAGGAGACAGGCCTGAGGGACTGAGGTCATCTGGGTCGGGAGACAGGACTCGACCCTGGGAAGACACTCTGGCCCTAGGCCTGAGGCCAGCCTAGCTGCCCCTGTAGGGCCCTTGGCTTGCCCGTGGGTGGGTAGCAGCTGGTGGGCCCAGCAGCTCAGACACAGGCCCTGCTCACTGCATCTGAAAATGTCTCTTCTTCTAACTAAAGCCAGCTTGGCCGAGGCAGAACCCTGCCTTTTCTGACTATCTTGCCGGGTCAGCTATTCCAGACACTGGTCCTTTTCTCTGTCCAAAATCAATGGACAACTTCTCACCAATAATCACACATCTATTTTGCTTTATCTCTCATACCAAACCAATTTAATCACATAGACAAGATGTGTACACATAAAACATTTTAACAATTTTTTTTTTTTTTAATAGTTTCACTATAGACAACAGTGGTCCTACCAGGGCAACCAGTTGGGTAAACCAGTCCGTGGAAGGTCAACCTGGAGTCCACGTGCCTCCCACTCTGGAACCTGTAATGATTGAGGCCCCCAGAATGTGGGCACTGTTTACATGCGGCAGTGGGGTAGAGGAGAGGCCCTCAGCCCCTCCCTGTTCTGGACTCCCTGTTCTTGCTCAGTTCATGCGCACCCCATCAGCCCCTCCCGTGACTGGGGCCGATGGAATGCTCAACTGAGCAAGAGACTCTCAGCAGTCCTGACACTCAGGCCATGGCAGTGCAGGTCAGCTTCCTCTGACAGTGGCCTTGAGCCCTGTGTTTCTCTTCCACTTGCCTGACCTGTACAATTACAGTGTCAAATGCAGTTTTATGTGCAAAAACAATTCTATTTTGCTTTTGCTTTTATAGCTTTTCACCTGTAACCTAGACATAGTAAGCATTCAGAGGGGAGCGGAGCTCGGTCACGGTGTCCTGGGGAGCCAGCCATGACTCCACAAAGAACATGCTGCTGGTTTTGCCCATGAAAGGGGATGATAGGCAGGTGTGCATGGCTAGAGAGCCCACGGGGATCAGACCAGTGGAGAATGGAAGAGGAACAGAAGGGAAGAGAAATGCAGCATCAAAAACACAGAGCTTGGAAATACTCCTGTCCCCTCCCCACACATCTCTCTCCACTGCCCGGAGGGGCATTGTTTGAACACCGATTTGTGCATTTAGGTCATGAAATCCCTGACTCCCTACCTACCTGCCATGCAGAATGCCCTGCCATGGCTGTCATCTGGTTTTGTTATATGGTAGCGCTTTGTACCCTCAGTCAGCTCCCCTGGAGTCTGTGATTAATAATCCCTTCCTTTAAAGTTGAGGTGCCCAGGGTGTTTGTCAGTGTGTGTTCACCCCAACCCAGTCAGCAGCCTCTGCAGTGCTGAGCCACACTCCCGTGGTTTTCTGGGCTGGGGCAGACCAGACCACAAGTCCTGGTCCTGCCTTTAACGAGTAGGTGTGGTCTCGGGAAATTTGGACTCTCTGAGCCTTATATTCCTCATCTGTAATACAGGGAGAGTAGCAGTGCCTAAATTCAAAGTTGCCCCGAGGATAAGGTAAGATATGAGAGGTAGAAAGTACGAGAATTACGTAAGACGGCATGCCGAGGGTGAACCCCGCAGCAGTGTTGACCATGCGGCACTCTCGGGAGCTGCTAGTGGTGTGAACTGTCACAAAGTGCCTCGTGGTGCACGTGCTGACGGGAAACGATTGCTTTAGTAAGTCGGAGAAGACCTGCTGGAGAAACTGGGTTTCCAGAAGACTTTCGATGAATGAAAGCAATGGGAATATCATGCTGAAAGGAAGTGCGTATCATGGCCCTGCCTTCCAAATGCAGGGCAGTTTGTGGAACACAGCAGCCAATGCGAGTTTTATTAACTTCCTCCGTAATAGCTACTGTAGACAATACTGCAAAATAGAATACAATCACCACCTCTCTCTCTCTCCACTAGTTCCCAGAATATCTGGCAGATTAAAGACGTCTCCTGCAAAGCTACACAAAGAAGTTTCCCCAACAGAAACTGCTGTGTAATACAACGGCAAGTGTTAAGGGTGTAGACTTGAACTCTACTTCAATCTGCAAAGTTTATTCACTTCCCTGAAATCATCTGTACTTTTCCTAAGCTGAGCATGAAAGCCTGGCATGTATGAGCTTCTGTGTAAACCCCTGGGTGTTCCTGCGACCCCCACTGCACCCCACTCTGCTCCATTGCACAGGCAAGTTAGACACAGGCAGGACTTCCTGCTCAGCTCTCTCGGTCAAGCCTAATTCTTCTGGCTCTTCAGGCACAAGAGCTGGTGTTGCTCCTCTGCCTTTTGGCTAAGATTAAGTGTAAACATACAGGCTTGTGAGCTCCTCCCTGCCAGCCTTCAGGAAGCCTCCGGCCAAGCCCACTATGGCCTCCCTTTGCCATAAGTTGAGGCTGGGAGTGGCAGGGGCCTCTCCGGTGCGTGCCTCCCACAGGCGGCTTCCTCTGAGCCTTCCTCTCTTCCTGGTCCACAGAGAACATGCTTCCCTGGCTTACTGCCGTGGCGCCCCCTGCCCATGCCTAGAGCCCCAGAACAAATTTTCCCAGATGCATTTTTCCCAGCTACAGGAAAAACGGCCTTCTCCACACCCACGGCAAATTCCTACCGCAGCAACCCAACACTCTGCAGCCCAGGCTTCGAAAGATAAATAGACCATCCTCATTGCTCCGTGAGGACATGACTTCCATGAGACCAACAGCTCAAATACAGGTCACGGAGGCTGGAGCAGTTCCCAGAGGCACATCCTTGGGGAAAGCTAGTCAGAGGTCCAGGCTGAGGGTCCAGTATCACAATCAGTGACCCTGGGCTCACCCTTGGAGGGCAGAATTGCACCGGCATCAAAAAACAGGAGGCGGACAGGAGACCATCTCCTGACCTGGCCTAAGAACTGCCCTGGGGAAGAACATGGCGCTTAGACAAGAGGAGAATGAACATCTCTCCCTCCTGGGCTATGTGCCACGCCCTTTAGTGTGGCAAGGAACTGATACCTGCCCACGGCGCTACCAGGAATGACTTGGATGCCAGCTATACCTCAATGAGTCCCAACCTGTTCCTCCTCCCAGGGTCCCCAACGGCTCTGACACCCCCAGCATCACATGGCTCACTGTGGGGATAATTTGCAAGAGGGATGGGAGGACAGGGAAAGGCTGAAGTGTTCCCCTTTGAACCCACATCATTATCTCACTTAATACTCACAGAAGCTCATGAGGGAGGCATTGCGGAGGGGAGACCAGGGATCTGAGAGGTTCGATAGCTTTCCAGCAAGAGACAGAGCCAGGATTCCTGCTCGGAGCAGGCTGGTTCCAGAGTGCCAGCTCTGTGCAACACCCTTTCTAAGCTACAGCACAAAGAGGCAGCTCTGAGCTCACGCCTTCCAGGCTGTGGGGAAAAGGACAGTGGAGATAACTGGCTTGTTGTATTTCTCCTACCAAGAGGAAGCAGTCCACGCCAGGTTCCCTGGGAAAAAAGAAAGCTCTTCAAGGACTTGTGTTCATACTCAGCATTTAGACCCCTGGGACGTCATGGCAAAACATGGTGACGTCTGCTCTTTAAAGTAGAGTCAAGAAAAGAGGCTCAAGATGAGACTCCCCCTAACATGCAAGCTGGTTGGTGGGATGCAGCCAATAAGAGCTGATCCTTCCTGAGCATCTGTATCTATTGCTGCAGCAACCCAAGAAGGCAGGTGAGAGTCTCGTCCCCGTGGCGGATGTGAGTGCTCTGTCACCTGCCCATGTGGTTGATGTCTGTTGGAGCTGGGATCCAGGCTGCTTCTTCACCTCTGTCCTGCCCTGTCTTTGCATGTTACCTGAGAGTCACAGAAACTCCAGGTGTACTGCCTGGGAAGGCAAGACACCATCCCAGCCCTTGTGTGCACATGCACACACACACACACACACACACACACACACACACACACACACACACACCCCCATTCTACAGACGCTTGCCATGCCAACTTGAGCTTGCAATATGACCAAAGTATTTGATTAATAAGTACTCCCCTTCCTTCCTTCCCTCTCTCCCTCCTTCCTCCCTTCCTTCTTTTCTTCTATCCCTCCTTTCTTCTTTCCTCTTTTCCTTAAACACTGTCCCAGTCCTTAATCAGTAAGAGACTGAGCTCTAATCTAAGGCGTCTGCTTCTGGGAAAGAGGAGCCTGCACAGAACCCCTCCTCCTGGCAGGGTATAAAAGTCCAGGAGGGAGAACAGGCAATGTGGCTCACACCTGTAATCCCAGCACTTTGGGAGGCTGAGGTGGACAGATCACCTGAGATTGTGAGTTCGAGACCAGTCTAACCAACATGGAGAAACGCTGTCTTTACTAAAAATACAAAATTAGCCAGGTGTAGTGGCGCATGCCTGTAATCTCAGCTACTCGAGAGATTGAGGCAGGAGAATTGCTTCAACCCAGGAGGCAGAGGTTTCAGTGAGCCAAGATCACACCATAGCACTCCAGCCTGGGCAACAAGAGTAAAACTCTGTCTCAAAAAAAAATTTTTCTTTTAATCCAGGAAGGTAAACTGAGTGCTCAGAGCCAGTGGAGAAAGGACCTAATCTCTGACTGGGAAACCAAATGGAGTCAGCTCAGCAGCACAGCGGCATTCAGCCTGCGCCTAAAGGAGGCCTGAGGAGAGGTAGCATGTTGAGAGGTGGAGGCAGAAGAGGCTCAAAGGCCCTTGCCCTGCATTGGATATAGAGATGGGATAGAGCCATGGGCTTGGAGTCTAGAAGGAACCTTGTGGAACACTCTGTCCACCCATCCTTCCCCCCAATTTTTAGAGTGGGCTCCTTTAAAAGTAAATAAAGATAAGTACCAAATTCCGGTCCCTCCGCTGGCCCCTTCCTTCTGCCCCTACAAGCCTGCCTTACCTGGCTCCTGGCCCCTTCTCCGGCTCCTGGCCCCTTCTCCAGCCTTACCTCAATCTACGTTCCCTTGTCCATATCACTGCAGCCACACTGGCCTTCATTCTTTTCTCAAATGCACCAAGCATGTTCCTACCTCAGGGCCTTTGCACAAGATGCTCCTGTCTCTGGAACAGTTTCCTGCCAGGTGCCTCTGTGGCTGTCTCCTTTTCACAATCCAGGACTCACTGAGACCAAGCTCCCCTGGTTGAAGGATCTCCTTCCCAGCACACGTGCGGGTGAGCTCAAACTTGAGGTCTTTGGCCTCTTAGGATTTTCAAAACACCTGTTCCTCCCTGGAGTTGTCTTCGTTTTCTGTGGATGGTCTCTGTCTCCTCACTAAGATGTGACTCCGGGAGAGCAGGTGGCAGCTTAGACTTGACGACGGCCCTAGTTCCAGGCAGTGCCACATGTTGCCCTCCATAAATATCTGTTGTTAAATGCTCCATCACACTTCTCTTTCCTTCTGAGTCTCAGCAAGCCTTCTTTAAAATGAGGAATGGTGTGGGATGAACTGTGTCCCTCCCAAATCCAAGTGTTGAAGTCCTAACCTCTAGCCCTCAGCATTTGGCTTATTTGGAAGGAGGATCTCTGTAGATTAATCAGTTAACATGAGGTCATACTGGAGCAGGGTGGACCACTAAGCCCATATGCTAATACGGCTAGTGTCCCCATGGAAAGGGGACATTTACAGAGACAAATACACACAGAGAGAAGACCATGTGAAAAGACACAAGGAGGAAACTGCCGTCTACAAGACAAGGGAGGAGACCTGGAGTAGATCCTTGCTCACAGCTTTCAGAAGTAACCAACCCTGCCAACACCTCCATTTTCAAACTGCTTGCCTTCAGAACTGGGCAGTGGTAATTTTCTGTTGTTTAAGCCATATCGTTGACAAAGCTTTAGCAAACTCACAAGAGGAGTGTGTGAGATAATCGCCAAACTACCCTTCTGTGCTCCCCATTTTCTGCTCTCCTTGATCCTATAAGGAGGGCACTTTCCATCTCTTTCGGGGAGATCATTCAGCGAACAGCCTGCAGGCCCTTCCTGAGCTGGCCTATTTAACATTCTTCAGCAGCTGGACATATTCACTTTCCTCAGGTGAGATTACATGCCTTAGCTGGACAGCATCCTAATCTCCCCACACTGTTCCTTAAATAATATTTGTTCTACTACTTCCTACAAACAACTTTGCTGAGGGAGTTTACAACATGGCTTAAAAAGGGAAGTTTTCACTCCCTTTCTCAAATCACTGTTACCAGAACCTTGCCAGGGAGCCAGGAGCCCGGCTGCAGCCCAGCGCATGCACAGCTCTCCAGGGCTGGACCTGACATCTCAATGGCCAACTCAGTTTCTGCCTCAGCCCCATCCTTTTCATAACGATTCCTCCAGCTGGCACTCCTTTGGTTGGAGTACATAAGCCCTGGTTAAAACACATCTGAATCTTCACTCCTGTTTTCCAAAGCCTTTTCCAAAATGGGAAAGCTACAGTTCTCAGGAGACTCGCTGAACAACTTGAGGTTTCTGGCAAGCACAGATATGCGCAGATGTGTTTTTCAAAACAAGAACAGAGCCTTGCAAACCCGTTTATGTAAGTCTTCTCTCCAGGAAAAAGAGGGAAGCAGTAGTTCTGGCACAAATATCTGAGGAAACTTTGCTTTCTATGCGTTTAGACCTGAGGAAAGGGCTTCCTGTGTCAGCTCAGAATATGTGGAAGGTTAGAACAATGTATCCCTCTTATAACCAGAAAAAAAGGTAGACAAATTGCACATTAATGACTTTTCTTGAACCCATCAGAGTACTGAGGTCACAGGTCAACCAACTAATCCAAAATCCAGGGAGACACAGGTTCATGCCAAAAGAAACAAGATTTGAGTGTTTGTTCTCCTGGGCAATCACAACCAGGTGCCATATAAACTGGTAAAGAGATTCAGCAAAAATTTTTAAATGAATTAATTGTCAACATAAAAAATGTAAAGAGGTAAATCTCTAAATAGAAAGGTTTCATTTGGGAATAATAAACAAGAAGTGGGATTACAATCCAGGACATACACACAGACCAGGGTGGCCTCTGGTATGTCTAGAGAACAAAGGAAAAGGTGTTACTAAGGAAAGAGGAGATTACACAGTTGTTTTTTTAAAAGAAGTACCAGAGGGCTTAAAGACTTAAATGTGAAATCTAAAACTATGAAAACCCTGGAAGAAAACCTAGGAAATATCATTCTGGACATAAATGCTGACAAAGATTTCATGAAGACTCCAAAAGCAGTTGCAACAAAAACAAAAATTGACAAGTGGGACCTAATTTAACTAAAGAGCTTCTGAACAGCAAAATAAACTATCAACAGACACACAGACAACCTACAGAATGGAAGAAAATATTTGCAAACTATGCATCTGACAAAGGTCTAATAGCCAGAATCTAAAATAAACTTAAATAAATAAACAAGGAAAAAACAAACAACTCTATTAAAAAGTTGGCAAAAGACATGAACAGGCACTTTTCAAAAGAAGATATACATGTGGCCACCAAACATATGAAAAAACTGCTTAGCATCACTAATCATTAGAGAAATGCAAGTCAAAACCACCATAAGATACCATCTCACACCGGTCAGAATGGCTGCTATTAAAAAGTCAAGCAATAACAGATACTGGCAAGGTTACAGAGAAAAGAGAATGCTTGTACACTGCTGGTGGGAATTTAAATTATTTCAGTCACTGTGGAAATCAATTTGGAGGTTTTTTTAAGAACTTGAAACAGAACTACCATTTGACCCATTTTAATATATGCATGTGTGTCTTTATGATAGAACGACCCTTTGGAATACAAGGAATCCTTTGGGTATATTACTGGGTATACACCCAAACGAACAGAAGTCGTTCTACCATAAAGACACACATTCATACTTTTGTCACAGTACTACTCACAATAGCAAAGACATGGAATCAACCTAGGTATCCATCAGTGGTGGACTGGTTAAAGAAAATGTGATATGTATACATCATGGAATACCACATAGCCTTTAAAAAAGAATGAGATTGGGTCGGGCACGGTGGCTCAAGCCTGTAATCCCAGCACTTTGGGAGGCTGAGGGAGGTGGATCACAAAGTCAAGAAATCGAGACCATCCTGGTCAACATGGTGAAATCCCGTCTCTACTCAAAATACAAAAAATTAGCTGGGCACGGTGGTGCGTGCCTGTAATCCCAGCTACTCAGGAGGCTGAGGCAGGAGTATTGCCTGAACCCAGGAGGCGGAGGTTGCGGTGAGCCGAGATCGCACCATTGCACTCCAGCCTAGGCAACAAGAGCAAAAACTCCATTTCAAAAAAAAAAAAAAAAAAAAAGAGATCATGTCCTTTTCAGCAACATGGATGCAACTAAAGATGAATATCCTGAGAGAATCAATGTAGGAACAGAAAACCAAACACTGCTTAGCCTCATGTGGGAGCTAAACATTGAGTACACATGGATATAAGGAAGAAAACAGTATACACTGGGGCCTACCTGAGGGAGGAAGGTGGGAAGAGAGTGAATATCAAAAACTACCAGTCAGGTACTATTCTCACTACCTGGGTAATGAAATAATTTGTACCCCAAATCCTAGCATCACGCAATTTGCCCATGTAATAAGCCTGCACATGAATCCCCTGAACCTAAAAGTTGGAAGGAAAAACAAAATGGTTTCTCATAGATACGAAAAAGAAGACAGTTCATTGGCTTTTTATAAGAGCTGGAGAGTTCTGATTGGGGAGTGTTAGCAGTTGTTAGATAGGATTTGTGCTCTTGGAGTTCTGGTTAGGCCCTTGCAGTTTTGGGTTGGGCTTATGAGACAGTGTGTCAGGCAGGAGTTCTTGTATCTGCAGCTACTGTCCTTGTGTGACTCATGTAGTAAGCTGCGATTGGCAATAATTTTTTGCGATAGCTCCTGTTATCAGTAAAATTATGGGTAAGAGTTCTCCCTTCATGGACTTCCCCAGCTCCGTTATAAAGGATAGGAAGTATTTTGAGAGAGATGGAAGCAGAAGCTCATTATCCTGCACTAGATATAGACATGGGACAGGGCCATGGGATTTGGGGTCAAGTAGAGACCTTATAAACTATGCTGCCCACTCACCCTCCCCTGAACTTTCAGACTAATCTCTTTTAAAAGTAAATAAGATCAGGAAGAGCCAAATTCCATTTTCTCCACTGGTTCCCTTAGCATGATAACAGTTTCTTCCTTTAGCCCCCATGGGCCTGCACAACCTGACTTCTGACCCCTTCTCTAACTTCACCTCAGCTACTGCACACACAGTTTAGTCCAGGGTTTGACACAAGTGACTCTATTTTGAATCTTGTGCCTGTTGCATGGCTAACCTGAGAAGGTGGACATCTGAAGGGGAGGGAGGTGCAGGGGCATTCGCACTTCTTGCAGGCTTTTCCTCCATGAAGCCCGAAAGCCACTTCTAGGGAAGATCACTGAGAATGCGGAGGCAGCTCCCTCTCCGTGCTGCTTAGGGAAGGGAACAGCAGCCTTAATCTTCAGAGGAAGAGCAATGAACACTGCTGCCTGGGGGCATGGGTGAAAACCCACTGCGGCTGGGGTAAGGGGATAGTAAAGGAAACCTGCATGGCTGGGGAAGGCAGGGAAACATGGGAGACCACACATCAGAGCTGGAGCAGGTACATGGCACTTAGGAAAGCACCAGCTGCACTGAGCCTGCCTGAGTGCAGGACTACTCAGAACTTCTGAGGTACCCTACTCCCTTCGCCCTATACCATGCTAACAGACTTCAGGTACACATGGCAGTGGTGCCTAGCCAGGGGAACTACAAGAAGATTTTTCTCAGGGAGCAACACAAAGAGAAGACCCAAAACCACCCTGCCAGACTCCCAAGCCAGGAAAAATACAGATAGTGGGGAAAACCCTCTGGAAAAGTAGCTCATACCCTAAATATAAGGTATAATCAGAGGAATTGGAACTCTCTGGCTCTGAAGGTAATCAGAGCACAGCAAACTTCAAATGCAGCAGAACTTGTGACAGCATTAACACAACCCCTGACACTGAAGGCCTAGCAGAAGGAAAGGCATGCTCATGTTGTGATAAAAAAAAAAAAAAAAAAAAATTACTTCAGTATCCACCACCCTCCATAAGATGTTCAACTTCCAACAAAACAACAACAACAACATCAACAACAAACCAGGAGGCATGTGAAAGACAAGAAGAGCTCACAGCTCAGTTCAGGATACAAGGTAGGCATCTGAACCGGGATCCAACATGGCACCAAGGTTGGAACCGTCAGACAGGGGATGTGAAATGACTGTTATTAACACCTTAGAGGTTCTAATGTGAAAGGTTTAGTATGCAGTAGCAGACGGGTAATTTCTGAAGAGAGACAGAAATCCTACAGTCAAATAGAAACAGAAAACACAAAAGATGCAGTAATATAGATGAAGAATGCCTCAACATGTTCATCAGTGGATATGACACAGCTGAGGAAAGAATCAGTGAATCTGAAGATACAGCAATAGAAATCAGCTAAATGGAAATGTGATGAGAAACATAAAACAAACTTTAAAAACAGTGCATCCAAGAGCTGTATATAATATCAAATATTCCAAGACACATGTAGTTAGAATCCTAGGATAAGAGAAAGACAGTGGAGTAGAAGAAATAGTTGAAGAAACAGCATCTAAGAATTTTCTGAAATTCGTGACAGACACCAGACCACAAATCCAAGAAATGTACAAAACACCAAGTAGATAAACATGAAAACAACATAGAAGAAACAAACAGGCCAGGCACAGTGGCTCATGCCTGTAATCCCAGCACTTTGAGAAGCCAAGGTGAGTAGATCACCTGAGGTTAGGAGTTCGAGACCAGCCTGGCCAACATGAGGAAACCCTGTCTCTACTAAAAATACAAAGAATTAGCTGGGCAGGGTGGTATGCACCAGTAATCCCAGCTACCCAGGAGTCTGAGGCAGGAGAGTTGCTGGAACCCCAGAGGCAGAGGCTGCAGTGAGCCAAGATTGCACCACTGCACTCCAGCCTGGGTGACAGAGCAAGACTTCTTCTAAAAAAGAAGAAGAAAAAGAATAAACGAAACAAACAAACCTAGACATATATTCAAGTCTCTGAAAACTAAACGCAAAGAGAAAAATCTTGAAGGCAAAGAAAAATGACACATTACCTGTGGAGAAAAAAGGCTAAGAATTACAACAGACTTCTTGTCAGAAACAATAACAATGAAATGATATATTTAAAATACTGAAAGAAAAAACCATCAGCCCAGAATTCTATAGCCAGTGAAAATATCTTCCAAAAAAAAAAAAAAAAAAGACTTTCACAGGCAAACAAAAACGGACATAATTCATCCTAGCAGACTCCCTCCACAAAAAACTTTAAAGGGACTTATTCTGGAAGAAAGAATATGGCATTGGTTAGAAAACTGAATCTACACAAAGAAACAAAGAGTGTTGGCAATAGAAGAAGTGAAAGTAAATTTCTTCTTTTCCTTATTTTAAATTGCTCTAAAAGATAGCCAAAAATTTAAAACAGCAATGGCAACAATATATTGTATATTTATAACTTATGTAAAAGTAAAATAAGTGACAACAGTGGCACAAAAGATAGAATCAACAATTGGGAAGAAAGCTGTTTGCACTAGATGTAAAGTGATTTAATAGTATTTGAAGGTAAACTCAGATTATTTAAAAATGTATATTTTAAACCCTAGGACAATCACTAAATATATATGTATGTAGTATGTATTTATATGTGTGTGTGTGTGTGTGTGTGTGTGTGTGTGTATGTATATATTGGTGTGTGTGTGTCTGTGTGTGACGAGTGTATTTTGAGAGATAAAATAGACTAGGCAAAGATTTCTTTCAACTTAATCTAAACAGGCAAGGTAGGGATGGGAGATGCAAAGAGTAGGCAGAACCACCAGGTTAAATTCAAGTGTACTGTGTGAAACCAGCATCCACAACTATCTAATTTTTCCTTAGCTTGTGCAAGAATCCTTTGTTATTAGAAAGTCCACTTTCTAATGAATTATCTGAATAATTTCCCGTATCTTTCAGTTCTATCACTGGTCTCCTAAGTTAATAGTGGTCAAGCAGTTTCATCAAAAACACCAGATATATTTGGCAAAAGTTTGTTGACCAAAGCAAAACCTACATGATGTAGGATATTTATTAATGACAAGCTACAGTATTACACTGATGGCTTTTATCTGTTTAATCCATCTTCTGCTTCTAAACGATAAAAAATTACCAAGTATAGAAATAGACATGCACAAAATTATCTTCTTACTGATGCAACATTCACTTCTCTAAACTTACTAACTCATTGATCATTCACGACAATAAAGAAAAAGAGGGAGGGAGAAAATAAAGTGATTTCACCATCAGGGTTGTCAGAATTATTGAAATAGAAACTCGAAGTGCTCTTATCGAATTTGGAATAGCAATTTCCTTTAGAAGAAAATGGATATTTATTCATCAGGAGATTTCATCAACAGGAGGAACCATATACATATGGTCAAGGCATTGACTCCCTTATAATGAGAATTTGGAATTCTGGCTGCCATGTAAGCCATGTCCACATTTAAATAACTTCACCAAAAGAAGGAAAGTTCTCAAGAAAAACCAAACTGAAAGCACTAAAATACAACCATGCAACTGTAAATTTTTGCATGGAAACCACTTCTCCAGATGGCTGGGGCTCTTGAGTACTGTGTCATTGCTCCAGAGGCTAATTTACTGTCTATAGGAACTTCAAAATTGTTCTTCTTCAGTGAAAGTTAAACTTTCTCAACATTGGCTATTAATTATGTTTTCCAAGGAATTTCTGGCCTTTTAAAAATAATAAAATTAATACCAGAAGAAATATACATTAAATGTTTTAAATGCTTGCTTTACAGAAGCAAATTTTTAATTTAAATAAAACTTTCTAATCTAAAAAAAAAGTATGAAGAGATACAAGGAAAATGAAAGCTAACCAAAGGGCCACAGTGTCAAAACTGGGTACTTCTAATAAAGGAGGTATTCTATGTGCCTGCACCAGTGCCAATGGCCTGGCTGGTGGCAATGGTGATGGGAATTCGGAGCCTGGTCGTAATTATGTTCGCTGCAGAGCAGAGGCTTCCTTCCACTCCCTCATTCAGCCCTGCACACTGTTAAGAAAAGTTCCCACAAACATGTCCTGAAAATTCCCTGTCTGCCACACACTGGACTAGAGCCCCCACCATGAAAATGAAACTATTCTTGTTTTAAAGAGATTCCATCCTGGAGAAGAGGACAGACTGATTTAGAGGTGACAAAGGATTGCATTTTAAGTAAATGTCAACAAGTCTCCTGCCCATTACTTCTGTAATGAACCAAAAGAACTCAATATAGACAAAAGGAAAAATAATCACCTACATGGAACTAGAAAAGTCTTACCTCATTCCAAGGTCTCTGAAGACTCACCCTCAGATGCACCCCAGTTGAAACTGAGCTCAGAAACACAAGGTCAGCACAAAGTCAGCCGCCCCAGTGGGGTTGCGTTGTGGGGCTGACGGGGAGGCACCCTATGTGTCCAGTATCTCCCAGCGTGGATTGAGGAGGCCCAGAGGCTGGACCTGATTTGGAGCAGGAGAGTAAACCCCCTGCTGTAGCTTCTCCCATGGGCATGAGCAGCAAGACTGAAGCAGAAACTTTTTATCCAATAGTTTTTATCTTCACAGATGGGCTGAGGTCAGGAGACACCTCACTTTACTGGAATAGGTAACAGGCGACTCTATAGGGAAAAATATACTGAAGTCAAATCGCAGAAAGTTCAGAGCCACAGGCAGTGTTCAAATCTGACTTCTCACCAAGGTGCCAAATGTTATACAACATTGTAACATATCTCATTTCACCATGTGAAGTTTAAAATCAAAATTTTGGTTTAAAAACCAACATTCTTGCTTCTAAATTACTGGTGGCAGTTTTTAGGTGGCAGAACACAGACTTTAGTTCGAAACATAGAAAAAATTAAAAACCAAGGAAGCTTTAAACAGAATCACCAACGCTAAGTCTTACAGTGTATATCTTATGCAATAAATATGAGTGTATAAGCGTAACCCAAAGAAGAAGGGTTAGCAGTTAGGACCGAAACAAAATAAACTTATTAGAGGTTACTTGCATTCTACAAAATATGAAATTAAAATAAAGGAACTTAGAAAGACTGAAAGCAGAATGAAGAGCAAAAATATTCCAATTCAATGTAAACAAACAGAAAATCTGGGTGTCAATATTATACACAGGTACATTCATGACCAAAAAATATTGAAATTGTATTCAATATAAAAAACATTGTATTTGATATAGATGTTCAACATAAAATATAAAATATTTTATAAATTTATTGCTCAATTGATTTAAAGATATAGCTGTCAGGAACCTTTATTTACTACATAGCATCATAGTATTAATAAATGTAGCAAAAACTGAAGCATAAAATCATTAGAAGACTTTAGTGTCGCTCCCTCACCCACTCCTGTATGTCAAGAAATTAAGGAAGACTGAAAGATAGAGAACCCAAATAATCCCATTAAATAGACTAATCGTACGGATAACACACACATATTTATAAAACATGTATGACATTTTACACAGGTCCCCATGCCCTGTAAACAGAAAATTTGCAACCTTTTCTATTGCTCACAAAGAAAACCTCAAACTCAAAAGAAAAAAGGAAAAATGACAAAAACCACCTTCTTTAACATCAATAAAGGAAAACTAAGAATATATAATAAAAGTTTACTCATTGCAATAATAACACAGAACAATGCTGAAATTTTAAAATCTCTTCCCTAAACAATACTTTAGTGAAAGAAAAACTGAAAGTCCCTCATGAAATTTCCTTAAAATCAAAATTCCTTTTCAAAATCTTTGGAATACTATAAAGCTGTGTTCATAGAAAAATAGCCATTAATATTTAGTAAAAATATTTAGTAAAAATATTAATCAATAAAAACAAAACAATATTTTACATAAATTCTTTTGATTAAAGTCACTCAAAATAATATTAAAAATAGAATCAGAAGTGACAACAGAAAGGCCTCACGAATTGCCCGTGGTGTAAAAGGTATGTCTTTGACAGGGCAGGAGAATGGAATAGAATGAAACTGAATGGAGTACAACAAAATATTAATTAGTCCAGTCAAGGAAAACAAAAACTAGTAAAAGAACAAGGAAGAGAAAAAGAAAGGAAGGAGAGAAAGAGGAAAGGAGGCAGGGGGCAAAGAAACAGAGAATCAGAAAGCACAAATAACCGGAGAGCGAAAAAAAAAGAAAACAGAGCTACATAAACATATTAATGACTCTGATAACCTGAATGAAATGCCCTATTTTCTAGGAACATGCAAATGATCGAAATGGACTCAAGAAGAGAAAGGAATGCCTACATGGCAAATCAAACAGCTGTAAAACAACTGCAGCTCTGGAAAGCACTGGCTCCAACGTTTGCTGGATGGGGTTTTTCAAATGCTGAATTCTGTTTAAACTGACCCAGAGCAAGAATGTTGGATGGAGTGGAGAGTATGTGGGTTATTCTTTGGAAAGCTAATAGAATTCTGACATCAAAACCAAAGAAAATTGCACCCAAAAAGGAAACTCCAGATAGCTCTCACAAATGCTGAGCATTGATCCTAAGTTAAATATTGCCATAAATAAGAATGAAGGAATAAGAATTCTGAAACGTACCTATGGCTGTCGGTTCAATGAATATCTTGCTTGGTCAGTGGATCAGGCTGCATTCCTGCAGCTAAGTGTGGGACTTCTCTGAAGGAAATGGATGGTCCCACTCAATATGGCAAAGCAGGAAGGCGTATTCAAAATGAGGCAGAGGGTTTGGGGGCTTGAACACCAAGATGTGCACAAATTTGGGACTTTTGTAGAGTTTGGGGCTTGGAGGGCGATAGCAGATGGCCAGGTCAGAGACCCCAGGGTAGGTCCTGAGCCTGAGAGGTTGCAGACTCTTCAGTGAACTATTCTGCACCTATATCATCTGTTACTCTCTCGCAGAAAGTGGAGGCAGAGGTGGGGAGAGCTAAGCCTACTCCCAGGGGTGCAAAGTAGAATGAGGACTGTGTTCACACTCAGGGGACAGGAGTGCAGGGACAGTGCGGGTGGCCACCGGGGCTTCAAGGGGAGAATGCCGCAGGATCACTGGACCACCAGGAGCCTGGTTGAGCACACAGGAGGTGAGACTGATCCTCAATGGCTGGAAGGCACTTGGAGAAGAAAAAAAAGGCTGAAAAATGAAAACGTCAAAGCAGTGTCAAAGAGAACCGTGCCCTGTTCTGCTCTTCCGCTTTTACCAAGCTGCTTTCCAGCTTTCAGGCTGCTTTTCTTTTTTCTGTTTTCTTTTTAAGCAAGGTTCCAACAGTGACCACCCCCAGGGGCATGTCTCAGGCAGCCTGGGGGTTAGGGAGTCCACCCCTCCTTCCTGGGCTCCCACCCCTCATTGTTACTTGTCACTAAACAAGCCACATGCCAGACCCCAACCACTGGCCTGAACCAAGCCTGTCTTCTTGCTGGGCTTTCTAACCTGAAGTGCTTTCTTGGGGCCCTGTGGGTCCAGCCCAGCTAGGGAACGACCCAGTGCCCTATAGAAAGTGGTTTGTGTGAATGAAGCGGAAAACCAAGAAGGTTCCAAGGCAGAGCGTGATTGATTCCCTGGGGCTTTATTGTAAGAACTTTAATCTTCTGGAACTCATCTGGTATGAATTTAGGAGCTGGGCGGCATTTCGCTGAAATTCCCCATTAATGCAACTCTCGCTGCTCTGCCGGACTTGGTGGGTTGTGGGGTTTGCCATGTTTATGATTTTGCCCTGGCTCCTTATTAATCAGCCTTGAAAAGAGGGTGTGGAATATGTGAGCCCTTCAGGTGTGCTGCTTTCCTTGAGGAGGAAACAAACAGAAATATCCACCTTGAAGTGCATCTGGGCTCTGCCTTCCTGGAAAGAAAGTCAATCAGCTTGGGCTTCCCAGGTCTCATTATGGGTGGAGAGGCTTCTGACACTTGCATTGTCTCCGGCTCTGGGTGTTTACAGGTCAGGAGAGGGAGCAGGATTGCTGAGGTCTCCGTAACAGTAACTCAGGCCCTTCTGCCATGGCACCAACCAAATCCCATGCCTGATTTTTAAAAAGGTCGTGGGGTTTGGGGATCAGCTTCTCCTATTTTCACAGCTCTCCTGGCCAAATCCAGCCACCCTGGATGTCCTGGGTCACATCCCATCTCCAGTCCCTACTTATTTTGCACAGCTCCCTAACTCTCTGTTCACTTACACTCCTTGGTCCATTGAAGGACATCCAGGAGTGGCCTCTAAGGGTCCTCTGTGCTTTACATCCCTGGATGTTGGGGCGCCAACATGGAGTGAGCAGAGGCCCCGGGGGACGAGAGGTCTCACTCACCCTCTGAGCTTCAGGTTCAGAGCCTTGTTTGCAAAACTGCCTGCCTGCAGAAGAAAACTGAGCTGCATTCAGGGAGTGGGATGAGAAGCCATCTGTTCACCTTATTCTCTTATGCTACAGGGGTTTTTTAAATAAATGTAAAGCAAGCAGGGCTTGTCTTTCTCATCTTCATAGTCCTGTGTAGTGACTGAGAGGGTAAGCATCCTGACACCTCAGTGTGCCCCGTGCATCCACTTCACAGTTACGAGGCACCTTCACAGACACTTAATTTTTGCATCGAAAGGCTCCACTCAGCCCTATTTGCAAGTGAGGATGCAGGCCAGGCTCAGTGCTATTCAGTGACTTTCCCCAGAACACAGCAGGAGGAGCAGCCACCTGACAGAGGCAGGCAGTGTGGCTGTCACAGGCTCCGACTACACAGCCCAGATCCATCCCAGCCACTCACTAGCTCTGGGGCTGGGTTACTGATGTTGCTTAAGCCGATTTCTTTCTTAATTTAACAAATGTTGATAAAATCACCTGCTTCGTAGTGTTCTTGTGTCAATTACCACAAAGAGCATATACCTGTTTCCCAGGAGGGTGCAGACCATAAGAGATGCTCCGGAAACCTAAGTCCAATGCCCGCTTCTCTCCCTGACGGTGTTCACATGCTGAAAGTATTGTACCAACATTTCAAGACAGTGCTGAGAAAGAGAATGGCCAATGTTGGGCCTCGTAGCACATCCGCGTGCAGACCTGTGGTGCCCGTACCGAATGGTTGATGTCACCTGTGCCGCCTGTGTCTGGAGCTGCCTGCTGTGCGCTTAGGACCAAGGGGCTCCTGTGAACGTTGAGTTCCGGGACTTACAAGGCAGCCATGTGAGCCTCCAACGCCACTCTTCACCCACACTGGGCCTTGCCAGGCTGATAACTCAGAGGAAGGGCATGATTGCCTCTGCCCAGATGTCCCAAGTATCCTACTAGGTTTTGGAAAAAGCCGGTAGTAAGGACAGGGGAGCAGTGCTTGTCCTGGAGCCCCGTGGCAGCCCCCGGCCAGCTGCAAGAGCCTAGGTCAGACTTCAAACTTTGCTGGCCCCCAGCTGTTGCCCTACTCCATTCCTGCCCCCAGGCTTCATCTGCATCCATCCCAGAAGCTGGGTGGGAGAGGGGGAGTCAAGGGAGCTAAGTGCAGGGACCCTCCACCAGGACCAGACAGCAGCGGCCACATGACCCAGCTCTACTGAACTCCTGGCTGAGCCCTGGGCCATGCTTCGGGGTTCTCCTCCTCCACTTCAAGTATGTGAGAGGTGACAGAGAGGGGGAAGAGAGGAGATTTCATCTTATCTTCCCTCCCTTTCCCTGTCCGCACTCTCCCTTCCCTTTCTGTACCATCCCATCCTGGCCCATTCCTCCACCTGGGCCTAAGTTAATTTTGTTGGATTTTAGTCACTTGTGACTGTAAAACTGTTTGACTAATACAAAAGCCCTCGCAAAAGCTTTGTAGACACTCTGTTCCAACAAGCCGGTGGAATTTTTACATTCCTGCTATTTCCATCATAAAAAGCTCTTTAAAATACATTTCATCTTAAACCTGGCCCATGAAACTCCACCGAGTTCCCAGAGACTTCACAGAGGTCCCATCAGCTGGCCTGTCCAAGCCGGCTGCCCACACACAGGGGCCTCCTGCTGGCAGGGACTCCTCAAAGTCCACGTCTTCCCTGGCCAGTCTCCCCTTCTAACACAAAACCCTCCCAAGCAGGGGTTTGGCAAAGCAAGGGGTAGACTGTGAATGCTGTGATTCCCCATCAGGGCCCCCCAGGCCTGAAGGATGAGTTTCCCCTCAGTGCCGGGAGAGCTCCTGGCTGACAGCCACCAGCCAGCCCTCTGCTGGCCATTCATCGGAAGCTGCCCTCTACTGAAGGGAGCAGTCTTGCCCACAGTCCTGCCTGTTCCCGGGAGAGTAGCATCAGACATCCCATCAGGGCAGTACGTGAAAGCTACTCCCGCAGGGCTGGAGCTCCCCTGGGGTGGACAGGGGCCTTTCTAAGGCTACATCTCAGCCTGCTGACACCCCTGCCAACCCTACTCACTTCCCTCCCTCCCCAAATAAACTCGCTGCATGTTAAAAACCTAAATACACAGATAGTTTGTGATCATGGCTTCCCTGTGTTCGAGACTTGCCAGGGGCTCCCTCCTGCCCCCCAAACTCAGCAGTATCCTAGCTGTTGGCCACCTTGGCTGCCTAGGGGGCTTCAGGTCATCCTGGACATGTCCTGCCAGGCTTAACTGGTGATGTGGAGTGGCAGAAAGGATGTCTGGAGAGAAGGGCGTGGTGGCATGAAGCTGCAGTTAGCGGGACGGGATGGCTGTGGGAGGCATGCTGGCTCCTGGCCAAGCCTCTTTGCCTGAGTCTGAGATGGCCTAAAGGGGAACTGCAGGCAGGTGGAAGCTCTTCGGGGCAAGAGCAAGGCATGGGTGAGAAGGAGGGGCCCTCGCCACACTGTGCACAGAGAAGGGCACAGCTCCTGACCCGGCAGCGAGAGAGCAGGCAGCTTGAGAGGCCGGGGTTCAGCCAGGGCCCGACTGTGGCTTAGCCCCAGCAGGGTGACCACAGTCATGTCCTCAAATGGCAGTGCAGGCCAGACATGAAAGAGCAGGCATGAGCAGACAGCCCAGGCACTCCACGGACATGCTCCAGAGCAGGACACTGGGAAGTGCGGGCTCCAGCGAAAAGGAGGGTCCTGCGGATGAGGACAAGTGGATACAGAGGCCAGAAGGGCAACTGTCTACTCGTTGGTCTGACTGACATGCAGGCCTCAGTGACCTGTCACCACCTCCCTTCCCTGTGAAGCCTGCTGATGGCCTCTCAGGCACCTGCTACTCACCAAACTGCTCTCCTCGCTGCCCCCAGCACGAGCCCAGTGGCCACACCCTCATTCTTTGCTCCCGAAACCCTCTTGCTCACCGGCATCTCTACTTTTAATCTTTGCATTTAGCTCAGGTGCCCTCCTTCATCAAACCTGTCAAATTGCCCCAGGGGCGACTCTGTCTGCTTTGTCACCCCTCCCTGGCTCTTGTCCTGGGACTCCTGCAAATTTTAGTTGTAGCCCAAGACCCAGGCCCAGCTGAGAAGCAGCCAGTCCTGTGAAGAGGCCTCTTCCCTCCTGCCCCCAGCATGACAGGGAACGTTGGGATTTGTAGCTGACTGTGAGTTCAGGTCCCGTCTTTTCCACTCACTGGTGACAAACTCCCTGAGCCTCGCTTTCCTTGTCTGCAGCATGTAGGCACCGGGGTGCCAATCAGGTCACTTGGGAAAAGCAAACGCAGTGAGTATGAAGAGGGGGCAGGGAAGCTGTTGAGCTGAGTGTTCCAGGACAGGAGTGGCCCGACTTTTTAGGTTATTTCCCCAAACTGATCCCAGGACGCAGGGCTTACTGGATAGGCGTGCAGAGCCAAGACACGGCTGCTGGCTGGCCTGGCTCACCACTGACCCTCTCTCTTCAAGCTGACCTGCTAAAGGTGGAAACGTGGCCTCCGAAGGACCCCAAATCCACTGCCAAAAAGCCCAAATGAGCTCTGCCCTAGAGGCCTGGGTGTGGGGTGGAGATGCCCAGCCCAGCTCTCCCCTCCGTGGTTAGGATCTGAGCTACACTTGGCATCTGCTGAGCAGCTCCCTCAGTCCTGAAGAGGACACTGCCATCCAGGCCAGGCTGGGAGGCAAAAGCTCTTCCTAGGGGCACCCATTGGCGCCTCACTTCTCTTGGCATGGACAGGGACCCTCTGAGCCCAAAGTGAGGAGCGGGCCACTGTGAGGCTTGACTGCTGGCTCTCCATCCAGTTTCTTCCTTTTCTTGCATACAAACTAACCACACCCACCATCTGGCAACCTGGGGAGATGAAGGTCAAATTTTGCACACGTGAAACATTTCCGCCTGAATAAACAAGTTCCTTTTTTTTCCTCTTGGTCCTCTGTCATTCCCGGAATCGGTCCAGCTGTTCACCGCCTGGGTACCTACTGGCCCCAGATGTCCTCTGAAGCAGGAACCAGCACACACCTGGGTTGAGGGGGCAGGGGAAGGGGAAGAGGAAGGACTCACTTCTATGGACTGGGAGGGAGGGAGGATCAGGTGGCAGCCTACCCCAGCCTGGCCCCGCCCTCAGCTGCTCCCCCTGGGCTCCTGGAGGCAGAGGCTTGTCCAACCATGAGGATGGACGCAGACACAGACACACACGCACACCCTCTGCCTCCCACTGCAGGGTTGCTCCTGGAAAATGTATTCCTTCCCTGGACCTCGTCTCAGCCCTCTCCTCTTTCTTCCCTACTCCCTGCTCCACCTCCCCAGACTCTTCCCTTCTTCACCACTCACAAGGGCTGGCCCCTGGGTAAAGAGACCAATTTACCTTTGCTCTCATCTTCCATGGTTCCTGGGCCTGCAGACAGGCTGGTTCCCACAGAAACTGTGACTGCTCAGATTCCACAAGGTGGTGATTACAGAAAACAAACTCCCGTTTAAGGCCCTGTTCAGGGGGCCGAGCTGAAGGCAGCAACGGCATGGGGGCTTCCCACTTGTTTTCCTTGACACTCAAGAGTGCCTCAGGCCTGGCTGTGTGCAGACACCTGCTGAAAGCCCCCTGTGTTAAGACTAAGGTGGCTTCAGAAGCCCAGGGAGCCTGTAGGAGTGAGGCAGTGACTGTTGGAGGGGATTGTTTGTCTTGCGTCTTGCTAAGGTCACATCTAACAGGGATCCTGCAAAGCACCCAATGAACTACTCTTTCCAAAACCTGACAGCACTCCCAGCCCCCTCAGCTCTGCACCCACCTTTAGAGACCATGGAACCCAGGGTGTGACCCCCCCCCCCAGGTGCCCTGGTGCCCCACGACCACCAGAGCAACCTACATCAGGTCTGTAGTCCCAGCATCCTCCCTGCAGAAATGGGAATGGGAACCTGGTAATTCGACGGGAAAGAAAAATGCACAAGACACTTCCTTCATAAACCAACTAGAGCTGCCCAAGGAGAAAAAGCAAAGATGAATAATAAAAAATGCTGTAATTCCCTATACTTCTGCAGGACAGAAAAATGTCATCCTCAGAGCCTCTGATGTCTCCACAAAAAAAGAGCAAACCCCCATCCCTGCCTCCAAATCCTCTAACCACCCAAAGCCTGTTTGAATCATTCCATTCTAAGAAGCTGGCGTCTGTACATGACCTTATCCATGAGCATTTTGGGTCTTCAAGGACAAGGCTGAGGGAGCCCCTCTTCAGAAGCCCTGAGAGTCACACCTGGTGCCCCCCAGGAAGGTGCTGGCTGGCATGAAAAAGTGGGAGTAGGTGCTGTGGCACACCTTGGTGACCAGTCCATCCCATGCTGCAGCCTCCAGCTAGCCTGGGCCTCTGAGGCTGTGCAGACCCCGTGGCCGGCTGTGGGCACACACCAAAGGGACCAAGCCTCACCCTGGTCTTTGTGGTCAGCTGTTCTCTAAGTTTATTAAACTCCTCCGAGCTCTCAGGCAGAGCCCAGCTGTGATGCAAAAGATTCCCACCAGACACCAGTGAATATACCTTGAAGTAGGCCACAGGGTCAAGAGGGAGTCTGCCCTTCTGCATCCAAAGCAGCCAATAACCAAACGCTTCTGCAGCCAGACCAGGGAGCATGAGGGGGAACACGTGGAGCCACAGCAGGAGCCCTGGTCAGAGCCTCAGCTGCACTGCTGGTTCATGTGGTATTGGAAAGTGCTGCATCTGAAAATGGGATAAGCACGCTTGCTCTGCAAGGCTGCTCCTAAGCTCATGTGAGCTACTGGTGTGGCCTTCCTGCCTAAGCTATCCTTTGGTCTATCTAATATCTGGGCACACTGAGGTTATAGGGGCTGGCACAACTATGGCCACCTCCAGAGGCAGCTTCGTGCTTGGTCCCTGGGGCCTGTCTTTGCAAGTTTAAGCTTGAATTGTGGATTTCTGTTCAGACTTCAAGATCTTGGTGGGGTCAAATTAGCTCTACCAAGGTGCCTGAAGCAGCCACACTGCTAAAACTGTTCTGTCTGCATGGTGGTATACCAAAAAAGGATGAACCTCTTAGAGTTCCGGGGAAAAATACAGCTGACAAACGCACTATCTGGAGGGGCTGTTGGCTAGGGCACACAACTGATAATTGCCTGGCTGTGCGGAGGCCTCACCCCTTTGGCCCTGACAGTACAATGTGCTTTTCTTGGCATACTCTGGATGGGGTGCCTCACTCCTCCTGAGTTATGAGTGCTGAGGGTTTGGGCTTTCTGCTCGAAACCTCAGCTCCAGTCAACTGGTAGACAGAATTATACCCATGCTGACCTGCTGAAGAAGCCGCAGAAGTAAATTTTGCCTTGGGTCAGGGCCCCTCCTGGAATCTCAGAACTCTGTTGAAAGCTGCCGAGGCAGGGGTAATAGATCACCACCACCCGCCTCCGTTTACAACTGGGTAATGTCTTTTATGACTGCCTCTCTCTATCCTGAATATTTGTTTTATTGCCCCTGTAGGAAGATTTTTTCCATTTGGTAAAAATCATCAGATGGTTTCAGTCATGTTAACAACTGCTCATTAAATGCAGAGGAGTAAACAGAGAAATAAAGGTTTGTTTCTTCCCTATTTTTTTCTTTCTTTGTCATTTATGGAGGATACTCATGGGATGGGCACTGGGGGGTGAAGTGTACTCAGATGCTGCTCTCCTCAGCTCCTGCCTGGGTGGGCTTTCCCTAGGAAACCCTCCCTGCCTTTCAGAGATGGCCATTCCTTCAGCAGAGAAAGGTGAAGGTTTTGATCTATTTCAAGGCTAAAGCTTGCTGAGTGATTTTCAGGTTTTGAGCTTTTGGTACTTGCTTCTTTTTTCCTGTGGTCCAGGAAGCAGGAGGCATATATTTCTGTTCTTTATGGAAAATATCACTCAGGACTAAAGCAGCTGGAGAGGACTGGTGCAGAGTGAGTGCAGGGGAGAGCCAGATGGATGGGTGGATGGATAATTGGCTGGATAGATGGATGGAAAGATGGATGGATGGATGGATGGATGGATGGATGGATGGATGATGTTGGATGGATGGAGTGATGGATGGGTGGATGGATGAGCAGATGGATAATTGGCTGGATAGATGAAGGGGTACATGGATGAATGCATGCATGGATGAATGAATGGATGGATGGATGGGCTGGTATTGGATAGATATACGGATGGATGATTGGGTATTTCAGTGGGTGAATAGATGAATGGAAATATGGATAGATGGATGGATGGATGGGTGGGTGGATGGATGGATGGATGATGTAGAATGGATGGAGTGATGGATGGGTGGATGGATAAGCAGATAGATAATTGGCTAGATAGATGAAGGGGTGCATGGATGAATACATACATGGAAGAATGAATGGATGGATGGATGGGTAGATGGTGTTGGATGGATATATGAATGGATGATTGGGTGTTTTGGTGGGTGAATAGATGTATGGATTAATATATGGTTATGTGGATGGATAGATGGATGGGTAGATGGTATTGGATGGATGGATGGATGACTGGGTGTCTCAGTGGGTAAAGAGATGAATGCATTAATATATGGGTAGGTAGCGGATAAATGGATGGATACCTCAGAGGTATCCCCACCTGAGTCCATCTCCCACTTATATCCCTTAGGCCAGGCTGCTGGTGAAGCCCACGTTAGCACTTAGCTTTGAAAGCCTCTCTCAATAGCCTCTGAGTACAACCCAGTCCAGAGTATCTGTACAGTAAGACTCCAGGCACCCAGCCACAGTGATCTAGGGTGAAGAGAGAAGTACAAATCCCTCTTCCAAACAAGGAGGGCCATCGGAGCTGGAATCCTGGCTTCTCTAATTGGAAGGGATCATCTGTGCAGGCATCAGACCCAGGTCCTCCTTCACAACCCACAGCAGCTCTTCAGCTCTTTCCTCTTCTGCAGAATCCCATCAGCCTAGGATATTGCTCACGTGGCCCTCTTTCCTGGAAAATTTCTCCCCTCCTCTCCATACACAGTTCACCCACCAGAAAGAAACGGAAAGAGTGTCAGTAGCTGGGCATTATATATCCTTTGGTGATGTTGGGGATAAGAGACCTGCCTGGCTTTGCCTTAGGCATGGCAAGGACTTTTCTGGATGGGCAGGGTTGGGGCAGCTGCTCATCCCAGAAAGGAGAACAAGAAAAGATCATTGCTATATTGCTTCATGCACCACTTTCCAGCATCTCTGTGTTAATAAAACTCAAGAAATCCTCTCAATGAAAAAAATAAGTGACTCCATAACTTGCCTTCCCAGCCCCACATGTTCTGAAGGGCCAGGCAGAAGCCCACAAGACAGGAGGCTATGGCCATGTGACGAGCATAGACCCAGCAAATACAAATGCAGGATGCTCAGTTAAACCTGAGTTTCAGATGAACACTGATAATTCTTTTTAATAAGTATGCCCCACACCCCACAACCCATGCAATGTTTGGGACACACTGATAAAAAAACAAAAACAAAAACAAAAACAAAAACAAAAAAAGCCTCACTTATCTGAAATTCAAACATAACTGGGTGTGCTGTGCATTATGGGGCAAACCAGCTCTTTCTCCTTCACCAGGAGCAGTCCTACTTCAGAGTGGACTTGAACTCCAGCCCTGCCAAATAGCAGTTATGTGATCTCTGTCCCTTAGTTCAGGGAATGGCCTTGCCATTGACCCACCTCAGCAGCTAGATGTAAGGAGAAAGGTGACGGTAGGCGCCTAGCACAGGGTGACTCCAGTGTCAATGCTGTTCACAGTCTCAGCGTGCATACTCTGGGGTTTCTGATAGATAGGGACTGGTGTATACTCCAGTATTAGAACCTTCATTGGAGCCCCAGCTCCTGAGTCCAGTCTGCCCAGAGGTAGGGGGAACGGGAGAAAGGGGTGGGGCTAGGAAAGGGAGGCAGAAGGAATCCAGGCCTGATTGTGGTGATAGAGTACAAGAAGGGCTCACCTGGTTCTTGGGGACTGGTGTGGGGACTGGGGGCACAGATCTGAACCTTTTCAGCCTTGGACCTGATTTGTCCTAGAACATGAGCCCTGTAGTCCCACGGTCCCAGGGAATGTCCCAGAAAATACCAACTATACTATTGTGAAATATGTATTTGGTCTTTGTCCTGGTATGCAACTCCTAAAATCTTGGGTTTACTTGACTAATAGCTGGCAGCCCCTGGTTAGCTTGGGATGGGGGCTGATCACCAGAAAGACCAAGCAGGATTAGAAGGCAGGAACTTACAGCTCCACCCCATCAGCCTCTGAGGAAGGAAACAGGGCTGAAGGCTAAGTGGGTTACCAATGGTCAATGATGTAATCAATCATGCCTACGTAATAAAGCTTCTATACAAACACAACAGCATTCAGAGGACTTCAGAACAGTGGAGGTTCCTGGCAGATGGTGCCCGGAGAGAACATGGAGATTTCGTGTCCCCTTCCCCCTCACCTTACCCTATGCATCTCTTCCTCTATAGCCTTCTTAATACCCTTTTTAATAAACCAGTAAACGTAAGTGCTTCTCTGAGTTCTGTGAGCTATAGTAGCAAATTAATTAAACCCAAGGACGGGGTCATAGAAACCCTAATTTGTGGTCATTTGGTCAAAAGCACCGGGAAAACAACTCAGAGCTTGCAACTGGTATCCGAAGTAGGGGCAGCCTTGTGGGACTCAAGCCTCATGAGACCTGTGGGGTCTGAGCCTACTTCTAGGTAGATAGTCTCAGAGTTGAATTGAATTAGAGGACAGCCAGCTGCTGTCTGTAGCTGAAGGACTACTGGCTTTGTATGTGGGGAAAGCCCCTACACACACCTGAGATTACAGAAATATTTTGTGTTGTGAGAGTAAGGAGAAACTGAGCTTGTTATTCGTATATTCTCCGATCCCTCTGCCTTAGCAGTGTCCAGCAACTGAGTCTTTGGACGCGGCCTGCTCAGGCAGAAGTCGTGGCCTGCGAGACAGTCACATTCCCTGATGGTGAGCCTTGCCTGCCTGTACATGTGCCCAGAGCCAGTGGGGATCCAGGGGTCCCTCCCTCTAGGGCAGCCTGGGGTTGTTTGCAACTGGCTTTTGGGGCCAGTGGGCAGCTAGTTAAGAAAACATGGCCAGCTGGTCAAATGCCAAGTCCTGGTCCTGGGTACAGGAGTCCAAGAGGCTCCCTGGACGACTGCCGTGGTAGTGATTTATGTCCCCAAGCATGCTTCCAGGGCCTGGCTGATGTTCCAGGATCCAGAGATGCTAGACCCAGAGAAATTCACCCTTGCTCCTGCCTGGCTCTGCATGTTGGCCAAGGCCCCCAACTCTAAGGCTTGGGTGCCATATCTTCAAAGCTGAGACAGATGTGGCTGTCTTTGAAAGTACCAAATGTGACAAGCTTGGTCTTTGAAAGTACCAAATGTGACAAATTCAAAGACGACAAACTAAAGTCCTATGTAAGTACACAGCTCGGTATCTTCCTAAGGGCCTTCTCTGGGCCAAGGGCTTTTTACGCTGACTAAATCCACCACGCCAGCTAGTGTACCCACTGCACAGATGACAGCAGCAAGGTGCTGAGCATTTGTCTTTCTCACCAGGCTTCCTGGTTCCTGGAATAGGCCACCTGCTCCTGAACCCCAGTGCCAGGTGTCAGAGGTGAAGGCAGACATGGGTGGCTGGGAGGGGTGAAGCCTTCTCCCATGGGCCTCTCCAGGACTGCATGGGAGTTGGAAGAGGAGCACTCCTGGAGGGTTGGCAGGGCCAAGGGTGTTCAGGGATCTCATAGGGCCCACAGTCTTCCTACGACCTAAGTGTTCCCCAGGCTCACCAGGCAGGCGAATGAGGAAGACGTCCTCCCTCCCTTGTATATTTTTATGTTTCAGCACTTTGGGGCCAAATGTTTATTTCAAAAGGGGGATTGGGGCGGGAGGGTGTCAATACAAAAAAAAAATATTCTTCATGTAGACAGGGTTTTCCAATTTCAGATCTATTTGTAGTACTGTCAACATTTTTGCTATGAAGGCTGGGTGCAGTGGCTCACGCCTGTAATCCAAGCACTTTGGAGGCCAAGGCGGGCGGATCACCTGAGGTCAGGAGTTCAAGACCAGCCTGACCAACATGGTGAAACCCCCGTCTTAAAAAAAATAATAAAAAAGTAAAATAAATTAAAAAAACATTTTTGCTATGTCTCCAGCCGCCAAGACTAGTGCATCTATGTTAGTTTCAATTGACTTACTTTTTAAAACTTGAACCATATATCCTGAGAAATATCTGAAATATCTGCCTTTACTGTGCTAGTTATATTTTTTCTTATTACTTTAAAAAAATACATAAATCTATATTTTACAAAAAATAATGCTTTCAGAGTACCACCTGAAGTCATCTTGTCAATTACGCAGTGTACAACACTGATTTAGTGTAAATCTTCACTCCCTGCTGGGGATCCTCCTGCAGGCCCAGCCATTGGGCCCTGAAGGAGTGAACAGCCTAGGCCTGGCAGAGGAGGGTGGGCAGATGCTGCCCAGGGGTCCAGAGACCATAGCACACATGCCAGCCCAAGAGATGTCTGGCCTTTTAACACACCTTGAACTGTGCTTAGCAAGGCTTCGCTGCAGTGCCTTGCATTGCCTAGCAGAGCTGCAGAGAGTCGGAAGACTTCAGGGATAAGGTGGGTAATTGTGGGGCTCTGTGGGGAATAGGAGTCCCCAGGCAGACAAAGAAATGTGGAGTCTTTTGAGTATTAGCATAAGCAAAGGACACAGGGAAAAGGGTGGGAATTTGGGCGGTGCCCTGTGGCCGAGCTGGAGCTGGAGCCCTGTTAAAATGGCCTGGTCTGCCTGTCTGTGGTTGGTGTGAAGACCCCAGAGTGCACAGGGTTTTAAATTTCAATCGCCAACTGTAAAATTATGAGGCTTGTACCTAAAATATGGATCCTTGGCCATCCTATTTAAAATCCTAAATCCCACTCCTCTTTCCTCTGCTCCATCTTCCCCTGGTATTTAATGACTCTCATAAGAATTTGTGCGTAATCACCTATGCTTAGCGCCCTGTGCTTCTAAACGTTTAGTGGGGTTTCCAAAGTACTTCAAACACGTGGCCCAGGTCTAGCACATAGTGGGTACTCAGTAAGTATTTAATGAATGACTAGGGGAAGCTATGGCCCGGCTGAGTGCCACACTAGCTTCTGTTCCGTGGCCTCGGGGCGCCCGCGGGAGGGGCGGCGGCCAGGCCTGAAGCCCTGGTTCACCCTCGACTCAGCTTTTTTCAGGCTTCTGTGACAGATATTAGGTCCAGCTGCCCACCTGATTTTGGGGGGGGTGGGGAAGGCAGCAGCAGCAGCAGCAGCGAGAGGCAGTAGCGTTTGCTTTGGCCAGATTTAAGGGCGAGCGAGGCTGCGCGCCGCTCTGGCGGTGTCGGGTCTCCGAGCTCCAAGGCGCTCCTCCCCCCTCGCCCTCCTGGGTATGATCTGCTGCGCGAGGATAGGGCAGGCAAGAGCCACGGGAGCGGTGAGGGGGGCGCTGCCACCAGAGGGCGCCGGAGTCCCAGCGCTGCGGCCAGTGCGCTGCAGGGCTCACCCGGGTGCCTAGCCCAGCAAAGACCAGAGGACGCTCGACGGCTGCCTTCTTCACTGGACCTCACTGCCTTCAGTTCTTTAAGGACAGGGACCAAGTCAGTGGGGTTCCCGGCTCCAAGCTCTGTGCCCAGAGTGGGTGGGTGGATGGATGCATGGATGGATAGATGGATGGGATGGATGGATGGATGCGATGGATGGATGGATGGATGGGATGGATGGATGGATGGATGGATGGCTGGATGAGTGCTGACCCACAGCCATCTAAAGGCCAGCCAAAGTGGTTTTGAAAAAAAAGAAACGAAAAATGTAGAAGACGCCCATTCCCATCACCGGAGTTCCAGAGCCCTCGCAGCCTCCTGTTGACCACCCCCACCTAATAGATGCTCTGACCCCAGGCCTGGCCGCTCCCCGACGGCGAGGACTCCCCAGGGCATAAACGTCTCCCTAGGGCAGACCCCCCAGATGGACCCGGCGACTGATTCCACTCCGCTGGAGGATGTGCGGGGAAGGGCACGGAGAGATGGCCAGGGCCGCCCACGGTCACAAAGGGAGGCACAGAGGGGCTCTGTCTTAACCCCCACGCCTCCTGGGTGCCGGCCGGCACCCTCCTTTCGCTGCTGGACTGGGGCCATCTGGGATGTCCGGGGGGTGTCTGGAGGGCTGAGCGCCGCTGACGAACGGCTCCGTGGGAAGAGTTTTCAGGACCCAAAAGGCAGACGCCAGGAACACTGTCCTAGGAGGCGGAGGTCGGGGCGGGGGAGTTTTTGTCTCAGCTCTTTGGGTCGCGATAAACTTTTCTTGGGTCAGGCAGGAAATACTTAGGCTTAAAAGACTTATTCGTAGCTTCCATTTATTGACCATTTATTGAGTACTGTCTGCTTGTCAGACACGATGCAGAGGGCTTCCAGGCCTGGGGCCGGTCTCATTGAATCCCCCAGTCCCACTCCGCCGGTTGGGCCTGTGACGAGCCCATTTCACAGTTGAGAGGACGGAGGAACAAAGGCTACATTCGCATTTACTGAGGGCTGCTGGTGCCTTCTGCTTTGTCTGTACAGGCGAGGAAACTGAGGCTAGGCTGGTGGCGCCGTGGGCGTGGAGTCCGAGCCACGCTGACTGCAAAGACCGGGCTCCTTTCCTTGGACCGAGCTCTGCCTCGAGCCGGGAGGGGGGTGAGCCTAAGCCCCCCAGGCACAGAAAGCAGGACCTCCCTCTGCTGCCTTGGGCCGCCACCGCCAGCAGCAGGCCCCCCGCCCCAGGATCAACTTGTTTGCTTTTCACTGGTTCTCATTCAGCTCCCGCCATCGAAAAGCCCCGTCCCGCAGCTTTCCACGCGTGCCTCACTTTCTGCTTAAGGAACTCAGTCGCTCCAGCGAGGCCCTGTCACAGGGACAATAAGCGGCCCTCCAGCCTGCGTCACCCGGGCCCGCCGTGCAGGGCCCACTCACTGCAGACCGGGCCCGCGGTCCGGGTCCCAGCGGGGCGGGAGAAGGTCAAAGGCCGGAGCGCACCGCGGCTCCGAAGCACAGCGGGCGCGGAGGAAGGGCGGGGGGCGCCGCCGAGGGGGACGCGCGTCAGATACCCTGGCCCAGACCACGACTCCGCTCCGGGCCCGCCCTCGCGGTGCGCCCCGCCCCGCCTGGCTCTAAAGCGCCAGGCGAGCGCCTCCCGCCGCCGCACTTTCACTCTCCATCAGCGACCGCTCCGCGTCCGGACCGCGTCTCGCGCTCGTCTGTCCGCCCGCCAGCGCCATGAACGCCAAGGTCTTGGTCGTGCTGGCCCTCGTGCTGACCGCGCTCTGCCTCAGCGACGGTGAGTGCGCTCGGCTGGGAGGCCCCAGCGAGGCTCTGGGCTCCGGCTCCCGCTCCCGCCCAGCGCGGGGCCGCGGCTCCTCTGCCTGTGCCCGCAGTTTGCGCCGCCCGGCCCGTTTGGGGTAGAGGGAGTCCGCCTCGCGGGGCGCTCCGGCACGGTGCCTCCTCCAAAGCCCCACTTTTGCGCCGAGGTTTTGTGACCCGCAGAGAGCGACCGCCTGACCTCAAGCGGGCTGCAGATGAGGTCAGGCAAGACAACGAGGCAGGAACGGCCCGAGGGAGCGTTCGGGGCCGGTGAGGGAAGGCGAGGGGGTGGGGAGCCGCGGATCCCAAACCCCTGCCCCACCACCCCCCAGCCAGTGTCTTCCCGCCCCGGGCTCGGTTTCCAGCGGCGCATGGGCTCCGAGGTCCCGCTGCGCACCGTGCTGGAGGTCCGGCGGTGCAAGGCGAGTGAGCGCTTTGCAAAGTTCATCTCAAGCCGCGACCTGAGTCTGTGAGGTCCGATGCAGCCGCGCGGCCTCTGCTCCCCGCGAAGCCGATCCTCTCCCCGAACTCTTTTGGGGTCTCGGCCAGGCGCGGGCGGGCGGGCGGCGCGGCGCAGCTGTCGGGCTTGTGCCACTCGCCAGGCCGCGCTTCTGCACAGCTCTGCTGTCCGCAGCGACGCGGACCTGGGCGCGCATCCAGCTGCTGCCTCCTTGCCTCTTCTCGGATTCTCCTGTGGGAGACCCAGGGGCCCTCTGGGCCTCGCACGCCCCCTCCTCAGCTCCCCAAACACACCTGCAGACTGGCACTTTTGTCACCAGCCGACCGAGCGCTTTGCCCCGGAATGAGAGCTTCAGCAACTTCTAACTCCGAGGCCCTGGGCCACTGGGAACCGTGGTGTCCCGTTTCACTGGGAGAGGGCTTTTCTTCTTTTCTTTAGCTGAAGAGAAACTCGCTGCGCTGTCACAGGACACCGCTGTAAACCAAAATAAACTTGCCTCTGAACACAGAAAACAAAACCCTGTGGCTCAGGTCGTTGCGCGTTTTTGGCTGTGAAGTTTCCTGCAAAGAGTTGAAGGACATCCTGAGTGCTCTTGCAGCCGCGGGCTGTGCGGGACCAACGCTCCCGGATCCCTCCGCTGGGTTCCTGCAGACGCGGCTCCGGCGTCCCCCGGCCGTGGACTGCGCGCTGGTTCTAGAAGGGCCCGCGCGGCTGAGCCGGGCAGGTGAGGCTGGGCCTCCCGGGTTCGTGAGGGACTGGCTGAGAGGTGTTAAGGACACAGACTGAAGGCAATTGGGAATGTTTGTCGTTTTCTAAAAGTCCCTGTCAGTGTCTCCCCAGTGACCCCCTAAGTCATGGACATGTTTCTAGTTTTGATTGCTGGATATTCTTCTGTTCCTATAAGGAGTCTGGTTTGGGCGATTATTGTCTCAGCGGCAGAGTGAGGGTGGAGGTGCCACAGTGTACCACTCTGGGAAATGGTGCTGCTCCCTCTCCTAGAGAGCTGGAGAGAGGATTGGAATGAGGGAAACCGGTCCTTGAGTTATGGTTGCAGCTGACCTGGGGGAAGCACAGAGACGTGGGGTGCAGCCCAGACTCCTCCTGGCCTGGGAAAGGTGGCGTGGCTCTCAGAGTTGCCCCATTGGCAGCTGAGTAACCAGGGCAGGAGCCTGGGCTCCAGACAGGTCTGCTTCTCCTTGAACACATCGCCAGAATGCATTTTTTTTTTCTCACCTCGAAGTGCCTATGTGCCCTCTGGCCCCACACTTAGTCCCCCAAGCTGCACTACAGAGAGAGCTCGGCCAGGGGTCCGGCCCCTCCCTCATTGGCTGGTCCTGGGCTTCCCGGCGTTAAACTCAGGGTGGGTCCCCTTCCCAAGCCTGCTTGGAGGGGCCAGCTGGGCTCCTGTCTCTGCATTAGACTTCGTGAAAACTCCTGGAGTAGAGCTCACCGGGTCCCGAATCCCGGGTACCATCAAAGCCAGTCAAGACTCTTCCCCGTACGCGGAGTTAGATTCAGGCAGTTGGGAAAGTTAGTCTTACTGACAAAAAGCTGGAGGAGAGAGCTCGAGAGTTGCTCACGAAGCCCGCTTCTCTTGGTAAGCACACCTGGGGGCTCTGTCACTTTAAAAAGACCTGTTGAAATTCGTTGCTTGACAGCCTGGCCTTAGGTTCTGGGAGCAGAAACAAGAATTACTTTTGAAGGAAATGGATAATCCCAGGGGGTGGAGGGGGAGAGGAGTGAGGGCCTGTGTGTTGAGCTCCGAATAGGCTCTGATTTCTGGCCTGATCACCACTGCTTGGTTAGGGGGGGCCAGAAGAGCTTCTCCCTTCTGGGCACTGGAGAGTCATAGCCCCACCCACCCCAGCGGGGGTGGCTGCAGCACTTGCACTTGGCTGCATACGTTCCAGCTCACGGTAGCTCAGGGTGGGAGCTTGTGCCTCACTACCGGGCTCCTATTCCCCTGCTCCACCCCCAACCCACTCCCCCCCCCCCTGCTCAGAAGGGCCCAAAAGAAATCCAGGGAAACCTGGAGGCGCAACAGTCAGAGGAGAGTTTAGCTTTGGGGCCCCGGCCCTGGGATAGCTTTCCCAGGTGATCTGGTTACAGTGCCGTGCTGACTTCCCCTGCAGGGTCCCAGGGCAGCTGCAGGAAGCTGGCTCCAGAGGTGCCTTTCTGGAGTTAGATCAGGTATAAATGTGAAGGCTGCTCCGGGTCTCTCCAGTACTATGAGTCACCAGCACCCTGATGCTCCCCTTTCTCCTGGTTTTCAGGGAGTTGCATTTGGCCCTGGGGACAAGGAGATAGGGGACAGCTGGTCTGCTTTTGATCCAACTTGGTGGCTAAATACACGCTACTGTTCCTAGGCCACATCATCCCTCAATTGACTGCAGCCTGTAGAAAATAACAAAATGAGCCCCTCACTCAAGATTTCCTCCTACTTCTCCAGCGTTCTTTCCCAAACATTCAGAACTTCCGAATCACAGAGACCTCTTAGAACTCTGTAAACAGCAAACTTAAAAAAAGAAAAAAAAAAAAAAAACCTCTGGACTAAATGTTCTCAGACCTACATTGACTCTCTGATGAAAGGATCCACAAATTCAAATAATTTGGGGTATTAAATGGGGCTTGGATAAAATCTGCAAGGGTAAAAAACCTAAAAAACAAAAAGCACACACAAATTCCAACCCTCCAGGGCTTGCAATTCTAGATTTGAAGGGTGAGTTGTGGGTTCTGCAGGAGCCCCTTGCTAATTTACACTAATGAGTGTCAATTATGGCATTTTGTAAATTGGTGATTTTGCAAAGATCTTAATACAATTCCTGAGGCTACAGCATCCCTGCCCGGGCAATGAAAACCACATTTGATTCCAGCTCCACTAATCTCCAAGCCTTGGGGGAAGTGCTGGGCAGAAGGTGGGCCCTAGGCCTGCTCTCAGGGGGCTCTTAGGAGACTCACAGGTAGGAAGCCAGCCAGGATTCTTTTGTGCTTTCCAGGGCTTAAGGTGAATGTGAAGAGAGGGGGGTGTCGGGGTGGGGGGGGAGGGCAGCATTCCTGAACGCTACTGTGCTTCCTGGCTAAGAGGCCAGTGCCAGAGGAGAGAGGCCAGGGAGCCTGGAGCCTCTTGGTCCCTCTTCCTTTTCCCTGAGTAGAGAGATCTTTCTCAGTAGTCCCTTGAGGAATGTATTTGACAAAGAGTAACTGGGAATCTCAGTACCTTGGACCGAAACCATTATCTGTAACTGCTATCAGGTGGCTTCTAATTTAATCTCCTTACCCTCTTAGGGTCTGGCTCTCCCCAGGCCTTTTGGTCTCCTTGCTTTGTAGAAGCTGAGCCTGAGCTCAGCCAGAACTCACTGTGCTGCCTGAGGAGATGGCCTTTCCCAGAATGCACCAGTAACCTGGAACTCACCCCAGTGATGCCGTCTCTTGATCCTTCATTGCTGTACCAACTGCTGCAGACCCCGACACACATGACCAAAGTCTGGCAGGGTAGTAAATTGCTTTGTTCTCCTTACCTGTTCTAGGGAAGCCCGTCAGCCTGAGCTACAGATGCCCATGCCGATTCTTTGAAAGCCATGTTGCCAGAGCCAATGTCAAGCATCTCAAAATTCTCAACACTCCAAACTGTGCCCTTCAGATTGTGTAAGTCTTGAATATCATCCCCTAGGGATATTGCAACTAATGAACATAGTAACATCTAACTCGATTCTTGTTAATGATGTAGAAGTGATGTAAGCCAAGGGTCCAACCTTGAACTTGGCATCATTAGTGGCAGCTATTCTTACCATGAGGACTTTTAGTATGACCCGGGCATGAATTTTAAAAGCTGCTCTTGACCTGGGCACCCTGCTGTGCCCATAGTAGTTCTGTCTTCTTTCTAAACCTCCCTTCTTCAGCACAGCACAGCTGGATGCCAGAGAAACTATGGCTTCACCAAGATTTTGGCTGAATCCTAGTAAATTAGCTAGCCCTTAGCTAGTAACAGTAATATCTATCTTCCCAGTTTCAGGGATCTGATGCTCTGCATTAACTCACAAGACCCAAGTTCAGTTTAAGTCCTCTCTAACCACTGAGTGAAACTTTAAGGTTTTCAGCTCACTTGCCTGCATTTTCTCAAGTACAATATATGAGGTTTTGGTGTTATTTGATGTGGATGACAGCCGCTAACATTTGATTTCATTCATCTGGGGAACAAGAAAGATCAAAATCACACATCCACAAGACAGATCTCAGCTGGGTACAGAAGACTGGGAGAAGTGCAGGAAGAAAGCCACGAGCTAGAAAGCCGATAGCTTGGCCCTCTCATTCTAAGAGGTCCTGTGTCTGAACACGGGGAGGCGAGGGCTCGGGGAGTCTCCTGGAGAGGATTTGATTGCTCAAAAGTCCTAGTGCTAAAAATGGTGTGGGGACACAGAGTTGGAACCAAAGCTATAACTTCCCAAAGACTTTTCCACCCAAAACACAACTATTTTCAGTTTTGATTTTAGAAAACTGTTCTTAGTTTTGAGTTAAGCCTTTGGTGCCTTGAATGAGTTTGTTATTTACTGTATGTTTTAGGGCCCTAGAAGGCTAATGTCTTTTTAGTACTTTGCCTACAACATAAGATTCTATCTCTTGTGAAGAGTATTTTAAAGATATTGAATTTAGCTAGCATGGACCTGCTTTACAGCTCTCATCATGCTGGTTTGCTGGCCTGGATATGCACTTTGAAGTTGAAGATGCCCAACACAATTCTCAGGTCCGAGCAGACACTAAATTGACAAGTAGCAGGGCCCACATTTGCACCCCAGTGTGTGCTGCCCCAAGCCACACCCACGCAGGGGTGGAGAGCCGCGTGCACACCTCCTTCACCTAATGTACAGGCTGCTTGAAGACTTCCCAGGTGCCCCTGAGCCACTGCGCTGGGGCTTAGCTGTCCTCAGAGGCCCTTAAGTGGCTGGGCAGGGACGTTTTTGAGTTCTGTGAGATTACCTGGCACCTAGGGCATTGGGGCAAGGGATCCAGAAAAATGAATCCAGGCTCTCCCCAGGAATTTTTGTGTAGGGACGCTTTTAAAAGTGTGAACTTTTAAAAAACAAACAAGACCAAGAAACATTCAGTGAACTTGTAAAATTTTTCTAGAAACTATTTTCTGCTGAGCCACCTGCACTGCCCGCCCCTCCCTGGCTGGTCACCCTCTCCATCAGACTGTGGTGACTTCTGGCAGGCCTCCTCCCTCCAGGCTTCCTCACGCCTATCCTTAAGTCGGCCCCCTGTCAAGAGGACATCGGGCAAGATGACCCATCCAAATAAACCTCTGCTCTGTCGCTCTCCATTCTCCCCTCTACAGGTGCCTAGAGCATCCTGTCCCCCCTTCTTCAGTGTCCTCTGTGTGCTCTGATGACCTCCCTGGCATATCTGTTCCTGCTTTTCCCTTCCCCTTCATTTACTCTCCAAGCTCCTAATCTTTCAAAGGCAGCTCAAATGCTATCTTCCATGAATTCCCCCTGCACTGCCCGGGAAAAGCTTCTGTTCACATTTCTATGTCTCTGCAATGGACCTTCCTGCGCTGTCAGCGCCGAGCTTTCCCCAGCACACCCGAGCACCTCTGGAGCCTGAGTATGCCGAGTGGCGCACAGGCGCCAGTGAGGGCCGGGGATGGGTGTTGGGGCAGCGGAACCGCACGTTGCAGCCGCGCCTTCCTGCGGTGCAGCTGCACACTATCGCCGTTCTGTTTCCGCAGGGCACGGCTGAAGAACAACAACAGACAAGTGTGCATTGACCCGAAGCTAAAGTGGATTCAGGAGTACCTGGAGAAAGCTCTGAACAAGTAAGCACAACAGCCAAAAAGGACTTTCTGCTAGACCCACTTGAGGAAAGCTAAAACCTTGTGAGAGATGAAAGGGCAAAGATGTGGGGGAGGGGCCCTGGTTCATGAGGACCGGGCGTGTGTGTGGGGTGGGCGCGTTGTTCTGGGATCGAGCCTGAGGTTTGCCAGCACTTAGACACTGCATTTATAGCATACGGTATGATATCGCAGCTTGTATTCATCCATGTCCCATACCCGTGCACATTGATTATGGGCTTTTCTAAGAAATTGTATTATCAACAGCATTTCCCAGCAGTCAGTTCCTTCATGATCATCACAATCATCATCATTCTCATTCTCATTTTTTAAATCAACGATTACTTCAAAATCTGTATTTGGCTTGTTTTGGAGCGTCTCCTCTGCTCCCCTGGGGAGTCTGGGCACAGTCAGGTGGCGGCTCAGCAGGGAGCTGGAAAAAGTGTCCTTCCTCCAGATGCTGGGGAGGCTCTTGCAGCGGTGCCCCTCCCAGGAGGAAGGCCTTTGTGGTACTCAGGGCTGGGCTCTGTCACCACCTTTACCTCCTCTTTCAACTTCGGCGATTGGCTATGTGGACTCCATGTAGAAGCCACTGTCACTGGGACTGTGCTCAGAGACCCCTCTCCCAGCCATTCCCACCCTCTCTGTACCTCCAAGAGCATGCTTAATCCGCTTCTGCTTCTCATTTCTGTAGCCTGATCAGCGCCGCACCGGCCGGGAGGAGGGTGTAGCTGGGGCTGGTGCCCTGCATTCCTCCCTTCTCAGGGCCTACCCCTGCCAGCTTGGGCCCTCTGTGAGATCCGTCTTTGGCCTCCTCCAGAATGGAGCTGGCCCTCTCCTGGGGACATGTGATGGTCCTGCTTACCCACAAAAGACAAGTCTCTGCAGAATGAAATGCAATTTTAAATCAGAGTGCTCACTTGGAGCAATTTGGTTTTGTGATTGCCTCTGAAGCCTACCTATGCCATGGAGGCACTACAGACTCTGAGGTTTCTGAAATCAGAAGTGAAAAAAATGAGCGAATAAGCCAGCGTCTTGCCACTACCCACTCCTGAAGCCACAGCAAGGTTTCAGGTTCCAATCAGAACTGTTGGCAAGATGACATTTCCATGCATAAATGCGATCCACAGATGGTCCTAGTGGTATTTGTAAGTTTTTGCAAGGCATTTTTTATATATATTTTTGTGCACTTTTTTTTTTTACGTTTCTTTAGAAAACAAATGTATTTCAGAATATATTTATAGTCGAACAATTCATATATTTGAAGTGGAGCCATATGAATGTCAGTAGTTCACACTTCTCTATTATATCAAACTACTGGCAATTTGTAAAGAAATATATATGGTATATAAATGTGATTGCAGCTTTTCAATGTTAGCCACAGTGTATTTTTTCACTTGTACTAAAATTGTATCAAATGTGACATTATATGCACTAGCAATAAAATGCTAATTGTTTCATGGTATAAACCTCCTACTGTATGTGGGAATTTATTTACCTGAAATAAAATTTCTTAGTTGTTAGTGATGGAGCTTATAGATGTTTCTGGTTTCTACGGTTAAGCCTGCCTGCGGTCAGGTGCCTGAGACCCCTTTTCACAGTCCATGTGTGACCCAGTGTATGGGTTTTTCTCATGAGCAGATTAGATCTGCAGCTCAAGTTTTTGCATCTTTTTTTTTTTTTTCTAACCCAATTGAAATAGCAGTGCTGGTTTCCTGAAGAATAATATTTGACTCACTAATTCCTCTTCCCTCCCTCCTCCTCGGTTCTCCTAACATCCCCATGTAATCCCCAGAGACTCAATCCTAGTAATATCAAGCTTTCACATTTTCCCATGTAAAAATCCCATAACTCCAGGCCATGGTTAATATCAAGCTTTCACAGGGACAGGTGGCCTCACCCCATAAATCATTAAATACCATTCAGCTTGAATCATTTTAATGTGACAGTCACGAGCCAGTTGCTCTAATAAAATTCTGCTAACCGTCTCTCTCCCTTGCTCTCCAGAACAATCGCAGTCACTCCTGGGGGTGTTCACAGGCATCTAGAAGGGAGAAGGTGGGACCACTGACTTCTTTCTCTTCTTCTGAATGGCAGTCTGAACTTTGGAGGCCTTTTGCCTCCAAAATGTTATTCAGTTTGAAATGCAGACATTTCTCAGAGAACGCTGAGAGTTCAGTCCTGCATTGAGAAGGAGGAAAAATCTCATGAGAGCAGGGCAGGGCAGGGTAACAAAGACCATGATGGCCAGCCTGGCCCTGGGCGTACCCTGTGATATGGATTCCTTGTCCCCAGTGGGAACCAGGCTCAGGTTGGCAGATTGGCGGTCACTGTAACCCATTCACAGAGGTGTTCTAGGAGCCCATTGAAAATTAGTTTGAATGGAAGGAAATGTCCAATTTATCTTAATGAATTACTGATAACCAGGGCTTTGATCAGGGCCCTCCATGCCTGAGACTGAAGACACAGTTTAACTGGTATACGGGCCAGTGTTAAATCTTATGCAGACTGAGACGAACTTTTGTTTATTTCCACATTATTAATGGTTGTACTAATTTTATCTAAGGGGGCGCAGAGAAGAAAAAGTGGGGAAAAAAGAAAAGATAGGAAAAAAGAAGCGACAGAAGAAGAGAAAGGCTGCCCAGAAAAGGAAAAACTAGTTATCTGCCACCTCGAGATGGACCGCAATGCACTTGCTCTCGGCGCTTTGTAAATTTGCTTGATCCTCCTCCAGGACAGACCCCCATGCAGACTGGGCAGGGGCTCAGACCTCCGTGGGGGAGCAGCACTCTGCCACCCCACCAGCCACCCCGGCTCCTGTATTTATGTGCTTTTTAAGGCCCTTATTGGTCTGCTAAGTTATGAAGAAAGTAGTTGTGCAGAGACTGGGGGCGGGGGTCTGTGATGCGGAGCCTGTGCGCTCAGGACACTCCAGAATAGCTTGGAATCTCCAGGAATGCTCAGGTTGCTGAGCCCCCCAGCCCGCCCTCCACTCCATCTCTTAGAAGGCCTGCACTCACTGGGGAGCTCATCAGCTCCACACACTTGCAGTCTGCATTCCTGTGGAGACCAGGCTGTGGCCACCTGGTCAGCATTCAGGGCAGTCTGCTAGCCCAGCAGAGGTGGCCTGGCCAGGAAGTGGGTGCAGCACCCTTCTGTAGCCTTTGGGGCAGGTGGAAACTGACTTGCCCTTAGGGCCAGGCCCTAGCTTTATCCAAATACCCATTGCCTTACCCTCCACCACTCTGCCACCTGGGAAGGGGCTTCTTCAGCCCCTCCTTCCTGGGTTGTGGGAGCGGCTTTACCTCCAAGCCTGAGTGGGTTTCTACAGATTGGGTGGGGTGAGCCGGACGGAATGCTTCATTCTCAGAGAGCAGATGTGGAAACACTTCTCAGGGAGCTCCTCTTTGGGCAATTCTCTTTAGAGTCTTTAAACGGGTCCCCCACGTGGAGGACAGATGTGCCACAGAACTTTGCAAGGGGCCTGAATCCCTGGGGATTCCAGCCTGTCCCCTCCTGCCTCCTGCGTGATGGCGTGTGCTTCGGCTGCAGGGCACAGCTGCCTCAGTCCTCACTCATGGGAAATACCTTAACTGCCTAAAGCAGTTAAGCTCTAGAACTTTCCTGCACCCTCCTCCCCTGCCCATGTAGAAGTATGTGTGAGATTTTTTTGCCAAGTTTGTCTAATCTGGACCGGGAGGATGGAAGAGCAAGGCCCCAATTTCAGTAGTGCTCTGAAAAAAGATGCCTTGAATTTCTCAGCTCTTCTTCACCTCAGATAAACACCTGCCCACCCTGCGCCCTGATCCTGGGTCATAATTTTAATAGATGCATGCAGAAAGAGGAAGTGGTTGGAGGATGAAGCAAATGGAATTCAGGAGAAAACCCACCAAGACCCCTGCATGTCAGACACCCCCCATCTAGGAGCGCCGTGTCCCCTTGAGCTTTAATGAGCTCCCTGTGACCACAGCCATGCCTTCTCCTCCTTGCGGAGGCATTCTAGAACACCACAGCCAAAGACCTTTGTTTCCGCTGCTATCCATTTTATCGGGACATCTCTCCTGGCCCATGTTCCTCTCGTCAGCACTGGGGATCCCAGGCCTGAGCCCTGGGTACAGGGGTGCCCTAGTCTCCCTGCCCTCCTCACTTCTGAAGGCACGGGGATCTCAGATGGGCTTCCTGGGGCTGCCGCCCTTCCCGTGGAAGCCAGCAGTCACTCTGGTCCATGGGACTCTGATAGAAGCGCCCTGAGAGGGCCAATCTGTGGCCCCATGCTCACCTGCTTTCTTCAGTCTCCACATGCAGCAGGGCTCCGTGTCTGGGGAGGGGTGGCCAGTCCGTCCTGGTCAGCATGAAGAGCTGTTGGCCCTCTCAGAACGGAGGGCCTAGCTAGGGCTGCCTGAGGATACAAACTGCTTGCTGCAGTGACAAGCAATGCTGCCTCCCACCCATCCCACTCCTGGGGAGCAGGTTCTGCAGGGACTGAGAGCAGGCGTTCTTGAGAACATATGCAAGGTCCATCCTGTCTTGATGTCTTGACGTGACTGCATGGGCGCTGGGGCCTCACTGTGGCTTACAAGTGGCTTATGAAGCTTCTGGGAGCAGGTGGTACACCCACCGCTGAAGACAGGGTCGCCATGGAAGAGCGAAGAGCCCGACGGGGATAACTGGTGGGTTGAAAGTGGGAAGCGCTTATGCCTGTCAGCACCAAATGAGAGGTGCACCATGGTCACTGCTCGGTCCAGCATGCGTCCCTCCTGGGAGGTCCTGGCAGCCTGTGCACCCACCCCTGTGCCTCCTCCAGCAGCCCACCTGGGGCCACCTGCAGTGGCATGGCACCTGGCTGAGAGACCCGGAGGGCGAGGGGTTGCTGGAAGCCATGGAAGTGCCTCTTGGGAGGGCTGAGGCCAGGATGCAGGGCAGTAGCATCCTGAGCCTCAGCCCCACGCCGTGCTGAGTAAGCAGTGTGCCCTGTCCCCGTCGTGTGACCCCTCTGACGGGCCTTTCTGTGCCTTCGTGCGTCTGCCACGCCCAGTGCTTGCTGCGTGTCAGTTCTCTGCTTCTTGCTTTCCATCGGTCCCTCTGCTTCAGCCTGGTTGCATCTCGCACTCCCCTCCCCTCTGCTGTCCCAGGGTCTCAAGGGAGATGCATGGCCAAGGTGATGACTTGGAAGTACGGAGCGGCCCCAGGGTCTCTGCGCAGGCAGCCGCCTTGCTGGAGTCTGCTGGGTGTGGGGGGAACCTGCCTTAATGGTGTTTCCCTCTGTTCTTGTCAACAGGAGGTTCAAGATGTGAGAGGGTCAGACGCCTGAGGAACCCTTACAGTAGGAGCCCAGCTCTGAAACCAGTTGTTAGGGAAGGGCCGGCCACAGCCTCCCTTGCCAGGGCAGGGCCCTAGGCATTGCCAAGGGCTTTGTTTTGCACACTTTGCCATATTTTCACCATCTGGTTATGTAGCAAAATATATGACATTTATTTTTCATTTAGTTTGATTATCCAGTATCACTGGTGACACATCGGAGCTTAGCCTAAGGCCATTATTGTACTTGCCTTAATAGAGTGTCTTTCCATGGAGCCGCTCCTCTGACTCAGGGCTACTGGGTTTTGTATTCTCTGAGCTGTGCAGGCGGGGAGGCTGGGCTGAGGGAGACTCGCCCCCATGGTCAGCCCTAGACTGGAGAGCCACCAGGAGGGATGCCTGGGGGTGCCAGGACCAGTTAGCCTGGGCAAGCCTAGTGAAGGCTGCTCTCTGTGGGATGGGATAGCGGAGGGCCGTACATGAGGCTCACCCTCTTCTCCATCCACATGGGAGCCAGGTCTGCCTTTTCTAGGAGGGTGGCAGGGTTCCCCTGAGCTGAGGCAGCAGTGTGAGGCCAGGGCAGAGTGAGACCCAGCCCTCATCCTGAGCACCTCCACATCCGCCACGTTCCGCTCATCATTCTGTGTCTCATCCATCGTCATGTGTGTCCAAGACTGTCTCCATGGCCCTGCAAAAGGATTCTCAGGACCAAAGCTTTCATGTAAACTGTGCACCAAGCAGGAAATGAAAATGTCTTGTGTTACCTGAAAACACTGTGCACATCTGTGTCTTGTTTGGAATATTGTCCATTGTCCAATCCTGTGTTTTTGTTCAAAGCCAGTGTCCTCCGTGAACAGTGCCTTAGTGCATGAACTGTTCTGTTCCCCCTATGCAGCCGCTGAGCAAGGTGATGCCCGTTGTTCCCTTTGAGTGTGGTCCTGATCGGAGCCGTGGTCCTTTGGGGTGAACTGTCTTGGTTCCCCCACTGATGACAAAGCCACGGTGGGTCCACGGGCAGAGCCCAAGGGAATTCAGTGTGCACCAGAGTTGACCCCAGAGGATGGCTGCCCCTCAGTGCTCCCTCACTTGTCAGTACCTTCAAACTGGGGCCAAGCCCAGCACTGCTTGAGGAAAACAAGCATTTGCAACTTGTTTTTTGGTTTTTAAAACCCATGAAGATTCCTTCCCAATTCACATCTAACCTCATCTTCTTCACCATTTGGCAACACCATCATCTCCTGCCTTCTGCCCTGGGCCCTCTCTGCTGCTGCACGTCACCTGTGCTTCCAGCCTTTCCCACAGGACATTCCTATGAGCGGATGATGTGCCGGGTGAAGAGTAAGTCAACCCCACTGACTTTTGGCGTGTTCCCCTTCCACTGAGGGCAGTCGGTAGGGCCGCAGTAAACCACTTAAAATGTTCGCTTTCGACAAAGGCAAGCACTTGAGGGTTTTTTGTTCTGTTTTTCATTCAGTCTTAGTCATACTTTTCCACTGTTAAAAAAAAAAAGTTAATGAAGAAAGTGAACAATAAGGAAGTCAAGGTAAAGGAAACTGTATGTAACATGTAGGAAGTCAATTATAATGATGTAGTCTTGAATTATAAATGCTTTTGAATTTAATAATCTGTAGGGTAGTTAGTAACGTATTAAGTATTTTCAAAAATATTTCTAATTGGATCTTCATGGTAGAAGGCAGATTCATCCACCAAAATTGCCCCTTAAACAAAAATTAAAATCCTCAATCCAGCTATGTTATACTGAAAAAATAGAGCCTGAGGGATCTTTACTAGTTATAAAGATACAGAACTCTTTCAGAACCTTTTGAAATTAACCTGTCATTATAGCAGTATAATTGACTTTTCAGTGGGGCAGTCATTATCCAGTTAAACCAAGATATTTTAAAATCTGCCACGTAAGAACTTGAACATACCTGCCGCGGTGAAACAAGACCATTGAATTTTTGTTTGAGGAAACAAACTTGATCCTAAATCTTGACTACAGTCAGGGAAGAAATCATTTCTATTTCTCCTCCATGGGCGAATAGGTAAGAGTAGAAACTGCAGGGAAAATTATTTGCATAACAATTCCTCTACTAACAATCAGCTCCTTGGTAGAGACTGCCCAGCTAAAGCAATACGCATTTAAATACACTCTTCCATTTGCAAGGGAAAAGTCTCTTGTAATTGAGTCTCTTTTTGCTTTCAAATTGCTAGTCAAGTGCATCAGCTAGGGGTTGACTAGGGATCGCTCAGCTGTCCCTCTGGGACCTGGTTCTGCCTCTACTTGACATTCCCTTGGGCTCCCTGTAACCTCCAGGGAAGCCCTCGCTGCCAGCTCTGCATCAGGACCCAGAGGAAGGGGCTGGGGCTCACAGACAGGCTGTGTGTTGGGATTGAGTCTGTGCCATGTGTTTGTGCTGTTGTGTGTCCCCCTTTGGCCGGGCACTGAGATGCCAGCGAGAAGCTCCGGAGAGCCCTCTGCTTGTTGTTAGAGATTACCTGCTGAGAAAAAAGGTTCAGCTTGGAGCAGAGGGGCTGAGTAGCCAAAGGTTGCAGCCCCGGCACTCAACCCCCAGCCTTAGATATTCATTTTCCCTTGGATCTTATCTGATCCTTCCACGGTGTGATCTTCTGTCGTCACCATGGGCTCCCTGACTGGGAGTTGATTGCCTTTCCCAAGTGCCACACCCTTTTCCAGCGGGATGAGAATTTGAGTGCTCTGATCCTTCTACAGAGCTTCCCTGACCCATTCTGAAGGAGCCCCATTTCTGGGAAATGCTCCCTAGAAACCTCCAGATTCCCTAAGCAGACCACTGACATGGCCAAGGTGACAAAACCACGTTGAGAATTTATTTTGCAACCTCGCTGGACTCTCGGTCTCTGAGCAATAAAGGGTTCAGTGTTAAATGTGATGAATACTGTATTTTGTATTGTTTCCATTGCATCTCCCAGATAATGTGAAAATGGTCCAGGAGAAGGCCGATTCCTATATGCAGTGTGCTTTAAAAATAAATAAGAAACAATTCTTGGAGAAATAACAATTTCTACTTTGAAGTCATACCAATGAAAAAATGTATATGCACTTATAATTTTCCTAATAAAGATCTGTATTCAAATGTAGCCACCAACAGTTTGAAATTATGTTACGACTTGGAATTCTCTGAACGTGCTTTTTTTCCCCTCAGACCCAGCACTGAGGGTTGTGGAATCCTGGCTACAGTGGTTCATGGAAAACAGGCTATTGTAATCATGCTAATCACAGATGAGAATTCTGGAGGCACACCTGCATCTCCTGGACAGCTGATCCTTAGCAGGGAAAGGTGCTCCCTTTTCTTTGAGAGTCCTGGGTTTTGTTAGTATTGCTTCTGAAAGGCCAGCCTGTCCTCCACTCCACAAGGGATGGTTTTGTGCAAAGGTCCTAGGTATTTCCTGACAGCTGTGAGGAAGGAAACTTCCACTCTGCACTTCTTGGTCCTGGGAGAATGTAACAGAGGTCTGGCCCTGATGGCAATTGCTGAGGACCAGCTCTCTGTGTGTTTCCTGCTCTGCACAGGGGCACTTCTGGAAGCCAGACACAATTCTTTCACCTGGAAATGGCCAGCCAGCACTGTTCTGGCCAAAAGGCATGGGAGATGAGCCCAGCAGACAGGCTCTGGTCCTCACAGAGGTCAGCCCTTAACACTCTCTAGCACATTCTCTGTCATCCACAGTCAACCTTGTTGGAAAGGAGAGGCTGGCAGCCTCTACTGCAAGCCCTCTTCCCCATTGGTCCAGATATAATCACATCACCCCGTGCCAAATGGGATGGCCATGATATGGGCGCTAAGTTGCAGATGAACTGGGGAAGGGAGAAGGGTTAGAGTGGGCCAGGAAGGGCCACGTGGTGTCAGGGGACCTGTGCAGGGGTGAAGATCAGTCGACTGGGGCCTGTGTCCCATTCACTCTCTGCTCCCTCTGTGATTTGAGACACATCCCTTGATCTCTCCGAGCTCCAGTCTCCCAGCTACAACACCAAAGCTTATTACTGCCAAGTGCTGGGAAGATTAGACTGGGAGAGTGTGTGGAATCAGCTAGCTTTGGAGGGACAGGACGAAGCCCACCCCCCACCCCGAAAGTTCTGCATTTTGCTCCCTCTCTCCACCTCCTGTTTCCTGGGGTCCACAGAGCTAGAATAAGACCCACATCTGCCTATGCTGAGCCCCTTAACAGCGCAGAGACCATTGCAGCAGGAAGTGACCTAGAAGCTGAGCCTGCCCCTCAGCTAAAGGATGGGGAGAAGTCACTGGGTCACGTTCCCTCTGTCTCCAGCACACCACACCGCTGTCCTGGCATCAGGAATTAACGACAGGCTGACCCTTCAAAATGATCTGGCATCAGAAAGTCTGAGCCTTGGCATGCTTGCACCCTGCCCTCATTTATTCAGCCAACAATAGCTGCGATGCCACTCCTGCACGGCAGGAGTGTGGGGAGCAAGACACACTTGCTCTGACTCCATGGAGCCTGCAGTCTGGCGGCTGCGGTGCAATGAAGTGGGTATTTTTCTTCTTTCTTTTTTGAGATGGAGGGCGGCTCGCTCTGTCACCCAGGCTGGAGTGCAGTGGCGCAATCTTGGATCACTGCAACCTCCGCTTCCTGGGTTCAAGCGATTCTCCTGCCTCAGCTTCCCAAGTAGCTGGGACTACAGACGTGCCCCACTAGGCCCAGCTAATTTTTGTATATTTAGTAGAGATGTAGTTTCACCATGTTGACCAGGATGGTCTTGATCTCCTGACCTCATGATCTGTCTGCCTCAGTCTCCCAAAGTGCCGATATTACAGGCATGAGCCATTGCGCCTGCCCCAAGTGGGTATTTTCATATAGTATGGTGCATTCAGGCATCAGGGAAGCTTAATGTAGAAAAGACCCCTAACTTAGGCATCAACGAGGACTCCCTTAAAAAGCACTGGTGAAGGTAAGACCTGAGAAAAGTGAATTCTTTTTTTTTTTTTGAGACGGAGTTTCCCTCTTGTTACCCAGGCTGGAGTGCAATGGCGCGATCTCGTCTCACTGCAACCTCCGCCTCCTGAGTTCAGGCGATTCCCCTGCCTCAGCCTCCTGAGTAGCTGGGATTACAGGCACGCGCCACCATGCCCAGCTGATTTTTTGTATTTTTAGTAGAGACGGGGTTTCACCATGTTGACCAGGATGGTCTCGATCTCTTGACCTCGTGATCCACCCGCCTCGGCCTCCCAAAGTGCTGGGATTATAGGTGTGAGCCACCGCGTCCGGCTTGAGAAAAGTGAATTCTTTGGAGGGGTGGTCTACTGAGTCCATGAGGGCTGGCATGGAGAGCCCAGGTGGTGTCTTCCTGTGAATTGGAAAGGGGGCTTATTCTAGAAGCCGGGGGTATAGCTCACACAAGGAGCCTGGCATGGAGGGCAGAGGGCACTGGGTTTCAGCCTCCTCTCTCCCGTCACTCGTGGGAGGCACCACACAACTTAGAAAGCTGGCACCCCCATGGTGATGGGGTCCCCTCAGCACAGCTGATTGCATGAGGTGGACACCAGATGTGCATTGCAAGCCAATCTGCTTTTCTGTCACAGGGGTGCAGGGCTGTGCTTCAATAGCATCGGGCTTTGCCCCCTTTCTCTGTCCTGCAGCTAAGGACTGGACATTCTGGAATGTGGGCCGCCAGGAGGCAGAAGCAGAGGGAGCCCCCCACCCCCAACTGCTTGAAACAGATTCAGAGACAGAAGTGGGGATGCAAGACTAGGAAGCCCTAGAGGGAAGCAACCTGTGGCTGCCTACGGAGGGCCTAGAGAAAGTCGGAGGGCGTCGGTCACTGGCGAGGTCTGGCCACGCTCCCTGCCTTGGGTTCTGTGTGTTCCAAGTAAATCGCCTTGGAGCTAAAATGAAGATTTGGGCTATTTATACTCAAATAATCATCACCAAGGTCAATTAGCCAGCTCCAGTGAAGGACCATTTAGATGAGCGGCCCCCAGTCATTTTGGCACAGGGATCGATTTCATGGAAGACAGTTTTTCCACGGACAGTGCAGGGTGGGGAGAGTGTGGTTTTGGGGTGAAACTGTTCCACCTCACAGCATCAGGTATGAGTTAGGTTCTCATAAGAAGTGCACGACCTAAGTCCCTCGCACATGTAGTTCACAACAGAGTTCTCACTCCTAGGAGAATCTAATGCCCTTGCTGATCTGACAGGAGGCGGAGCTCAGGCGGTAATGCTCCCTCACCCACCCATCGTCCTGCTGGGCAGTCCAGTTCCTAACAAGCCATGGGGCCCTTCTGGTCTGCAGCCTGGGGGTTGGGTATTTAGATTTTAGACCACACAGATTCCCTAGCCCTGCTGCTATGCATTAGGATCAATCAAAGACCCAGAGGCACTCCCCAACCCTCTCGCCACATAAGGCACACAGGCACAGGACCCATGCAGCACCCACCCTGCCTGCCCAGCATCAGCTGTGGAGAGACGGCTGAACCCCGGTCAGCCTGGGAGAGCTCTGGCCCAGCCACCAGGTGTGTGCAGGGAAGGCCGGGACCTACCGCAGAGCCTGTATATCCACTGAGCCCAGCAAGCTGGAGATGGCTAAGTCCTCAGCTGTCCTCACGTGGAGTCTGCTCCTAGGCATCCCCCACTAGAAGAAAGCTCCATAATGCCTTTTCAGGGTTACCTTCAGTGCCTAGTCACAGGTGTTTCACAGACTTGTTGAGTGAGCTGACTCTTCTGGCTGCAAGGCAGCACCAGGCCTTGGGTGGCAGCCTCTGGTCAAGTTAAGAGCCCAGCCCTATGGTTCCCATCTTAGCTGCTCTCAGATTTCAAGGCCATTGCCCTGCTCCAGGTAAGAACATAAGGAGTTGTGTCCATCTCTTGGCCCATGAAACCAAGCAGAAACAAAGCTGAGTGAAGCCATAGATGAAGCCTCTGGACCCCCAACCCTCCTATTCTTGCTATAAATGGAGGGGACTGGGGTGGCAAGCGGGGCTTGTGGACTTGGCAGCTGAGTGGAAAGAGCCCTGGGCTTAGAATGAAGATGCAGCTGACGCCCTTCAAACTGCTGTTTAAACTTCTCCGGCCAGGTCTCACTCAGTCCACCCTGCGTCTGCACATCTAAAGCCGATCAGAGCTTAGAAACAATTCTTTCTTGCTGTCTACCCACTCTCAAAATTCATAATACCAACCTCCAGCAGGTCCTCATAGCAGCCTGATCCTACTGAGCCCTTGTGCTTGCTCTTCCTGCTCCTGGAGGCTTCTTCCATACTTTTATTCTCTCTCCTTAAGCTTCCTTCCTCCTCTCCTTTGTCAGCTCACAGCTCATGATCTGGCTTCGTCTGTCACAGAATGAAAGGAAGCATTGTGGAGGGGTTTTCCCGAACACTGCATGTTCTTCACTTATAAATGGGAGCTAGATGCTGAGAAGACACGGACACGTTGAGAGGAACAACACACACTGGGGCCTGTCAGAAGGTAGAGAGTAGGAGGAGGGAGAGGACCAGGAAAAATAACTAACGGGTACCGGGCTTAATGCCTGAGGATGAACCAATCTGCACAGCAAACCCCCAAGACACGAGTGCACTTATACAACAGACCTGCACGTGTACCCTCAAACTTAAAAGTTAAAAAAGACGAAGGGGGTTTTCGCAAGCTTTACCCCTCCTGCACCCAGCCATCCAATCTGTATGCACTCTGGCTGCTGTCACCTCCCTCCCAGCCACCCAGCACCTGGGACATAGAGACCAGCATTCCTCACCTGCACAAGGATGCCTCTCCTGACTTCCCCTTTCCTCTACTTCATAATCTTCTCACTGCTTACATTAACCTGCCAACATGTTATACAACCTCCTATCAAAAACAAAGTGAAGCCACATTGAAAACGATCTCTGAACTATATCCTCCTGCATCTTCTGCAGTATCTCTGCTTCTCATCACACACAAGCCCTCAAAAGACTTGTCTGTGTTTCCCATGTCCACTGTCTCTCTGCCACTCTCTTCCTTGAGCCCACTTCCATTAGCGTTTTGACCCTACGACACATGCCTTGGAGCTGCTCAGGCACTAGGCTGCCAGTCAGCGCCATGCTGGGAAATCCAAAGGCCAGTCATCAGTGCTCAGCTTCCTCCGTCCCTTGGCATGGCCTGACATTGTTGACTGCCCTCCTTGAAGCACATTTTCCACTTGGCCTTTAGGAGGCCACTCTTGCTCGTTTCTTTGGCTCCACACCCTCTCATTCCCCTTTGCCGCTTCCTCTTTCTCCTCCAGACAGCTCAGCATGAGAGTACCCAAGTCTCAGAGCTCCTAGCTCATCTTCTTTTTTCTTTTTCTTTCTTTTTTTGAGGCAGAGTCTCGCTCTATCACCCGGGCTGGAGTGCAGTGGCATGAGCTCGGCTCACTGCAACCTCTGCCTGCCGGGGTCAAGTGATTCTCCTGCCTTAGCCTTCTGAACAGCTGGGATTACAGGTGCATACCACCATGCCTGGCTAATTTTTGTATTTTTAGTAGAGGTGGGGTTTCACCATGTTGGCCAAGCTGGTCTCCAACTCCTGACCCCAGGTGACCCGCCCTCCTTAGCCTCCCAAAGTGCTGGGATTACAGGTGTGACCACGACACCTGGCCCTAGCTCTTCTTGAGCACCAGCTGTACTCACTTGCTCTTTTGGCCTTGAACACCATGGAAACATGAAGGAATTCCAGAGAGCCATCTCTAGCCCGGACCTGTACACCCAGCTCCTCCTTTGAAATGCACCATATGCAGAATGAAACTGAATTTCCACCCGCTTATCCTCATTTCTACAAATGGCAACTCCATCCTTTCAGTGGCTCAGGCCAAAACCCTTATATTTATCTTTCATTGATTTTATTCTCACACAACCCCAAGCTAAACCATTAACAAAACCAATTAGTTATTGTGAAAATATTTTCAGAATCCAATCACTTCTCACTGTTACTGTCTTGGTCCAAGTCACAGGGGTCTCCTGCCTAAATCACTGTGCTAGCCCCTGACTGTCTACCCTTGGGCTCTTTCAGAAGCGGCTGGAGTTGGCCTGTGATGATGCCTCCTCAAGCCTTCCAGTGGCTTCCCAGCTCACGCGGTATAACAGTCTGCAAAGGTTTACCCCACTGGTCTGGCACTTCTCTGACCTCAGCCCTCTCTGCTCCAGCCACACTGGCCTTCTTCTCTCGCTTCAACAGACCAGGCCCACCCCTGGCAGAGAACTTTTGCAGTAGGTGGTCTCTTGGCCTGCATATCATCACGTGCTTTACCCCTCCCTTCCTGCAGCCTCTGCTCACCATGGCCTGGTCAGAAAAGTCTTCGCAGAGGCCCCCTCCTCCCCTGCTGCTGCACCCTAGCCTCCTCCTGCTGCTGCTCTTCTCCTTCCCACTGCCTGACCACATCTGTTCGTTTCTTACCTGCTTCCCCATGCTGTGCAGCAAGCTGGGACTTGGTCTATTGTGTTTGCCTATCAGTTGCTGTGGCTGGCATATAGAAGGTACTACGATCTTTTTGCACTGGTTTTTCCTCATGTTCGTGGTTTTATCTACCTTTGGTCTTTCATGTTGTTGAGACATATGCACACGTATGTTCACTGCAGCACTGTTCACAATAGCAAAGACTTGGAACCAACCCAAATGCCCATCAATGATAGATTGGATAAAGAAAATGTGGCACATGTACACTGTGGAATACTATGCAGCCATAAAAAAGATGAGTTCATGTCCTTTGCAGGGACATGGATGAAACTGAAAACCATCATTCTCAGCAAACTGACACAGGAACAGAAAACCAAACACCGCATGTTCTCACTCATAAGTGGGTGATCAACAATGAGAACACATGGACACAGGGAGGGGAACATCACACACTGTGGCCTGTAGTGTGGTGGGGGGATAGGGGAGGGATACATTAGGAGAAATACCTAATATAAGTGACGGGTTGATGGGTGCAGCAAACCACCATGGCACAGGTATACCTATGTAACAAACCTGCACATTCTGCACATATATCTCAGAACTTAAAGTAAAATAATAAAAGAAGAAGGTACTACTGTAATTTCGGAATGACACAATAGCACAATAGCTAAACTGGATGTTAGACGCTTTCTTCACTCATCTCTGCAATGAAGGCAGCAATTCACCTCCAGCGTAGAGCATTCATTTGCGCACCCAAGGTCACATTGGTACCCAAATCCATCTCATTCCAATGTTTGTATACCAGTGATTATACACACTGCTCCTTCTGCAGACGTCCCTGTGTCTGGCGCTTCCCCCTGGAGTCTCAGCCCATGAGAAACACTATAGTGTTTATTCCTCGTGAGCCTAAATCAAAGAATCATCCCTTCCCCAGAGGCACCCCTTTCCAAGTTTCCCTGCTCTCGGAGGCACCTGCACATGCTGCCTGTGCAAACTGCAGGGTGCCAGAACTGGGACAGACATAGCTGGTCTAGGCGTTGCTGCTGGTGGCCCCAGGGGACGGCCACAGCTGCCGTAGGTCCCATTCTTCTGCTGCTGGTGCTTCAGCACAGGCCTGACGTGGGGCAGTGGGTGGCTGGCCAGACCTCAGGACATAGCCGGGGCACCCGAGGGCAGGATTCCAGAGGCGTCGCCAAGTGTAGTTCTCCACAAAATCAGTACTGGAAGCCGAGGCTGAGTCTTCCCCAAAATGGACACAGCTGGGAAGTCACAGAGTGAGGATTTAGACATGAGTCTGTTTGGCTCCAAACCTGATCCTGTGACCATAGGACCCCCGTGCCTCCCCTCTAGGGTTCTCCACGCCTTCCCCACTGCCCTGCCGGGTGGAGGCCTCAGTCCACCCTGGCTGCTGCTGGCTTGGCCTAAAGACAGATGCTCCCAGCCAGACCTGAGCAAGATGGCCAGCCTCCGGGGAGAAACTGACGGAAAGGCCAAGAGCTCAGGACTGTGCCTGGCAGTGGTGGCTGTGCTCAGCTTTTCCAGACAGCAGCCAGACACGCTGCTGGGGAGAAGGAGCGACCGGCCTTGGTCAGTCTGGAAGGCCCCAGATGCAGCCACAGGCTACCTTTGTCCTTTCCCCTTCTCAGGCACTTCCCCAAACGTGGGACCCTCAGCCTGGGTCACATGGGCTTGTAAGTCGTGAGAAAACAACCATTCTGGGCATTCCTGAACCTTAGGGGAGGCGGTTTCCTTCCGGCCACTGTGGGAACCCTCCAGGGCCCTGTTGGTGCCTTTGCCTGGGAAGGAGGCCTGCCAGCGACCAGCTCGTTCCAGTTCCTCCTCTGAGAGAGCACCTGCCCTCCAGCCCGTGTGAGCCTCCCCCTGCTCAGGAGGCCAAGGGGAACTGGGGCCTAATGCATTCACTGCGCGTGTTTCCTTAGTTCAGGACAGAGCTCCTGCTGGGGACGAACCAGTACCTGGGTCACGCGCCTTCTGGGGCAGCCTGTGCCTGCCAGGCCCATACAGTACTCTCAGGTGCCGTCTTCTCCAGTTGTCCCAGCGATCCCACGAGTTCCCAGCCTCTCCATGTGATGGACACCAACACGGGGCTTCAGAGCAGCCGTGAGCCCCATGTCCCAGAGCTGAGACATGGGAGCAGGAGTCCAACCTTGGGCTGTTCAGGGCCAATGCACTGCACAACCTTCGCTTGTGTTTGCAAGGCGGTGTACCAGGCAGAGGTGGCAGCAGAGGGGCTGCCGGGCTCAGGTCCATGGTTTGCCTTAGGCGGCCCAAGGATATTTCCCAGGTTCAAATGAGAATCCATTTACGGGAAATGCTGGACAAACTCAGGCTGTGAAATTAACATAACCTAGTAGAAGCAGCAATTTTAAAAAATAGAAAAGAAAAGAAAGAAGTATGTATTTTCAAACAGAAAAGAAAGAAGAGAATTTAATGAAAATTTTGGCATATGTGGCATCTACTAAGGGGAAGAACCAGTCTTGATTGTGTTTGGGGGATATGGGTGTGGGTGTTGGTGTGCACTCATGATGATGATGATGATGGTGATGATGTAAAATACAATGCTTATTGTAGGTTGTGGTCAAAAACTCTAGTGCTCTTGTATACACAAACCCAATGATGAGTGTGGCTCATCTTGAACCCCACCACAGAACCTTCTCAGGGAGCCTGGCCCATGGGGAAAGGCTCATGGAGCCCCCTGCTGACTTCTCAGGAAGCCACAAGGGGCAGGGACCAAAGCAAGGCTTTCTGGAAAGGTGGGGACTCAAACTCCAATATCCCCAAGGGGGGATTTGAGGGGGTCATTGCCCTGGGCAATCAGTGGTCTCCAAGATGCTATTCAGGTCTCTTTCAAAGTCCTGGAGGCGTGGGTGACCATGCCTCCCAAAGTGCCTTGGACTGTCCCAGCATTTGCCTGTTGTTCCAGCAAAATGAAGGACAAAGTCCTCTTCTCTGTCACGATGTCCTGGTTTGAATGATAAACTGTATGGCCAGCCTGTCAAAGAGTGAGGGAGTTTGTGGGATCTGCTGCGCTCATGGCTGGAAATGCAAAGCCTCCCGTTCCTCCAGCCCTCTTCCATCGCCCTCCGCTCCTCCGCCAGGAAAGCCTGGAGGAGCCCCAGGTTCTTGCTGCACTTCCTCCCTGGGTGCCTCTTCTCTTCACCCAAACTCGGAGCCGCTTTCTGGAGCATCTGAATCTCTGGCCTGGTCTGGGGCTCCTCATGCTCGCTGTAAACCAGGTATACAGGCAGGGAGACCAGCCCAGGAAGAGAGAAGTTTGAGTTCCATAAGGTTTGGGGAGGAATGCCGGATGTGCAGTCAATGCGATCAGTGTTCATTCATCACAAACCACAGCGGACATCTGGAAAGTCTCCGAGGCTCTCCAATCCCTGGCCTCCTTGTCTGTGGTTCCTCATCTATTGCACCCCAAGCAGGGAGAAGGGACAGCCCTGGTCAGCCCAGAGGTGGGGAGAGCTGGAGTCTGAGTGCAGGTAAGGATACCAACCTAGCGTTCACTGCACCCTTTCACATGCCAGGTGCTTAGCACATTCTGACTAATGCTTCCTGTAGGGGAGATGATATTTCTGTTTTGCAGATGAGAAAACAGGCAAGTTTAGCACTTTCCTAAGCTATGTACAGAAAAGTAGCCAAAGCTTGAGTCTCCGCGTTTTTTATTGAGCGTCTGCGTCACCAGTCAGTTCCTCCATCCTGTGTGTCTGAGCTACAGCCATGGAGAGATAAATGAAGATATCAAGGGGTAGGGAGGAACTGTGATGATGAGAGAGGGTCACCTTGAGCCCAAAGGGCATCAGACAGTTCACTTCTGCTGGGCTGTGGGCTGCCCCAGAGTGCAGGGTGACATGACTTGGGCTCTCAAGGGGTCTGGCACACACAGGGCCAGGACACGCGGCCTGGGTCCTGAGCAGCCCTGAGCTCAAGAAGGGAGGGGCTAGAAATGCATTCTGGAATTGGAAAAAGGAATGGCTAGACTCTGCCTTGACCAGTTAGTATGAACACAAGAGCCAGGAGGCTGGTCAAAAACTAAGAGGGATAATAATAAAAATGACGCCAGCTAATTCTTCCCTGTGCCAATTTTGTGCCACACGCAGGGCTGGCTGCTCTGGAGGCAAGAGAAAGAGAGTGACTTGCACAGGGCCACCTAGAGTTGCCCATCACACCTGGGTCCCTCCCCAGCATCTCTACTTGTGCTGGCTTGAGCTAGCACTGGGGCCTTGAGGCTGGTTATGCTGCCTGGTCAGAGGATGCAGCGTTAAGGTAAGATTCTCCTCCCCGGCTTTGTCTGGAATCCTTCAAGCATGTATCTTCCCTCAATTCTCTGGGTACTTCTATGTCTGTTGCCATCACTCATCTCTTAGTGAAGTGACAGGTGCTCTTGGTGACATCTCTTTGGCTGCCTGTGTTAAAGACTTTCTTTCCATAGCTAGAGGTCAGGCAGGGATTCAAGATTGCAGTTGCCTTAAACTTTTCCCCAGTGTGCTCCGGCTACGGTAGTGGGGGCTGTTTGAGGTGCCCAAGGGCAGGACATTACTAGGAAGTCGAGGTTCAGGAATCGTCCTACATGCACGTGCTCTGGGGTCTGGCCTCGGTCTTGGGCACGCCATGGACGCCTAATTCCTAGCTCAGCCTCCTCCAGAATGTCCCCCACATCCAGGGCTTTAAGCTCCGTTCCTCACTGTATCAGCCAGAGACACCACTTCTTCCCAATATCCTGGAAATTTCCAGCTCCTAAAATTCGACCCTAAACCACGATGACTTCATTGCAAGCCATTTAATTACTTGTTGAACGGACTATTTCACCAAACAGCCGGGGGACATGTAAATTGACACCCACTGCAACTCTCTGACCTACAACTTCAAATGGGATGGGGCGGCCTCAGTGGCTACGTAGAGACACCTGTCTCTATAGGGTTCTAGAGAGAGGGACGCATCCAGTTGTAAGTTGGCTGCCAAGGACAGAATTTGAAATATTATTTTTGCTTTTCCACCTGTGAATAGAAAATCTTTCCTCTGGTTTTTACCCTTTGTTACTTGTGCTGATAGTTCACAAACCACAGATTTCCACATACATGTTTGGACATCCATGTTCTTGCGGATTCAGATTCCCAGCTTCAGCAAATTCACTCCACCAGCTGTCCTGCCAGAGAGCCCAGCACCAGCTCATGCCAGCGTAACAAAGACGGATCCCTTCTCAGCATAGCCAGATGGTCTCCCATCAAAAAAAGGAAAGGTTTCCAAGTAAAATAAGACAAACAGCAGGGCTCAGAGCTGCCCACCAGGCTCCTCCATGCCCACCTCTTAACCTGGCCCCCACCTAGAGGTTGCTTTCAAGGATAAATTGAAATGTCCAGTGCAGCTTGGAAGTCAGATTTTCATCTAGATCCCCTTTAAACACACACCATGAGCTGTTTTACAGAAATCAGATAAAGCGAAGCACACGTTTTAGATTCTCAGCACTGACATGTCCTTCCTCATCATTTTTGTTCACATATTCACACCATGCAGCATTAAGGAGAAACAAAATAAGACGAGAAATAAGTATCTTTGGCAAGTTTGGGCTTGGAATCTAGGCAGGAACTAAAGCGGCTAGGAGAGACCCCGTGCCAAGCCCACCAACCAGTCTGGACACTCAGGTTAACCAGCGGGAGCAGCTCAAGCCTTGGACAGCGATGCTCTGGGCATGCCCGAAGTCCAGGCACCTTTGCACTTCCCGGTGTCTGGAAACAAGCACAGAGGCTGCCCAGCTCACTGCCATGGCAAGTGGAGGGTCCCCGCGGGCTTACAAAATCTGCAGAGACTGGGGACAGAGGAGGGGGGCGGGGACACACAGTGAAAATGAGTAAAAAATAGAATTCATAAAAGAATATTAAACATTTAATTTTAAAAGGAGAGCCTGTATCACTGTCCGGAACATTTAGGATTATGGAGCCAACTAATTTCTTTCCTCTAAGGAAACTGAAAAGCTTTAAAGGCGGCAATGTGTTAGATTCTGGAGCAAAAAGAGCCTTTCCCCAGCTTTTAGGCCTCCGCCCCCACCATGCCTGATACAGTAGAAGCTTACTACAGGAACGAAATAAAATGTTCTGCATGGATTCTCTCCCTCTAAAGGAGTGCGAATATCGTTTGAAACCCTTCAAGAACGCCCTGCAGCAGCCCTCTCCGGCTTCCCTTCCCCTTGGTCACACAGGCTCATTCCTGCCTCCCTGCTGTCTTCAAATGCATCCTCTCCTGCCCAGGACCTCTTCTCATCCTGGCATCCCCATGACACGACTGAGGCTGCAGCTGGACCCTCCCCTATAATGAGTGAGACACCTCCTGGGTCATCTCTTCTGCCCCACACCACTGCCTTCCCAGCCTGAGCTCTCTGCGTCATCTGATTTCCTGGCTCGTGTGCCCACAGTTCCTCCTCCCCATTGGATGTGAACTCCACCAGGCCCACACTTGCCTCCCTGCCACGCCTGCTGCGGGGCCCTGTGAGGGCAGCTGCCCGGTCTGCATCTCACCTCTCTGAAAGTCTTTTCCCATCATTCAGCCACGTTCAAGTTTGTTTACCTTCTCCTTGGTTAAAGCCTGACTTGCTATGCCGAGGAGGCAGGCAGCAAAACTGTCACACAGTAGATATTTGCACAGCAGTGCCCTGTTTTTCTTGGTGCTGTCCATATGGCCTCAGGATTCTGCACTGGTCAAATTACAATAATTTGAATAATATGTCAAGCTAATATTTCTAATAACACTTTTATGTAGTTACATTTCCAAGGGAAATATGTTCACATACAATATATTTATTTTATTTAACAAACAAATAATATGCCTTAGCCAGTTTATTATAAAACACTGCAACTCCCCAGGATGACAGACGGAAGCATTCAGGAAAATGGAATCTACTATTTTTTCTATCTGTGTGCAAAACCCCAGACAATGGACCTGCTCATAAGTCTCTTGCTTAGTACTTTTTCCCCAAGAATATTTGGAAAGGAAACTATCACCCTAAGCTACATTCAGTGAAGTGGATGAAAGAAAAGAGAAGTAGACAAATCTGAAAAAAAAAAAAAAAAAAAGATCTAGTAAAAAAAGAAATACAGCAAAGCAGAGATGAGGAAAGCAAGTCAAGGAAAACAGGGGCTCCTAGGGGAAGGTCTGGGCCTGGGCTCTCAGCACGGATGCCCATTCGGCTCATGAAATTCACACTGGGTAACCAGTGAGATCTGAGCCTTGGGTGGGACCGGGGGCAGTGCTTTTTAAAGCTCCGTGGGTCATCCCAGCCATGGGGGGAAGTCACTGCCCTGTACCAGCAGCTCTTAAATTTGAGGGAGCCTCAGAGTGAGCCGAGACACAGCGTTCTTGGTTGCTCCCAGAGGTTCCAGCTCGGCAGGTCTGGCTGGAACCTGGGCATGTGCATTTCTGACAGATCCAGGGCCAGGGGCTGGGAAGGAGCCTGTACTCCAGACTGTGGGCATTTGGCCTTGTTGTACAGAGCGGGGCAGTGTGCCGGTGACGACTATGTGCTGTCCAGGGTCACAGGGCCCGTGGAACATGAGACTTCAAGATCGAAAGAGATACTCAACTCCAAGGTGTGAATCCTGCCTCTTGGTCACCCCCTGGATGAGCATCTCTCCCTCCCAAGGGAATCGGGGCATTTCTTCCAGGTTGGATTGCTGTAGGATCTTCCGTTAGAAGGGGCTGAGTGAGCTTGCCCGCCAGATCTTCCTCACTGACCTCACTGCCCCTGAGAGTAGAGTTTCCATCATCTAGCTGACGAGAGGACAGGGGAGTTATAATCTGAGTTTCTTATTCAAACATGTACCCGGACCTCTTGCAAAGAGGCCTGGCTGCTCTTCCTTGGTTCCTGGCCTCCGCCGCTCACACACAGGCAAGTGTTTCACTCCCCAAGGGAGAGCCCTTGCAGCTGCTCCCTTTCTAACCAGCCATCCACAAATACCAACAGGACTGCAGGGTGGAGGGTGGCACCAAAGAGCATGTATAACACTAGGTCTCGTGTCTGTCATTAGAGATCCTAAAAAAGCCCCTCCTTGTTCCTGAGCCCAGTGATCTCCCATGATCTTTTCAGCTGCCTGAAATTTGCAGCAGCCATCTGGACCTCAGAGGAAACCGGGGCTTCTGTGCCCAGGATCTTGAAGCCTTGAAGCTTTTTCTCCCTCTCTAGGTGGGGCTGAGCCAGCCCTTTCTGGAAGCCAGACTTGAGAGTCCGAGGAGGGCCCTGTTTTGCCTGCCCTCTCTCAGGGCTTGGTGGGGGCTGCTCACCCTGAGCTCCGGCTCTGAGGCTGCTCCTGGCCTCTTTTCCCTCTGATTTCTTCCCATTCCCTTTGCACTGCCTCGATATCCAGAGGCAAGGCATGCAGGGCCCATTCTGTGGATGCATCGTCCGCTCCTCAGCTTCCCACCTGTCCTGAGATGGTGAGAGAGAGAGAAAGAGACAGACAGAGACAGAAAGAGATAGAAACACATGCACATGCACACATGCATGCACACACACACAAGTCCCCACCCAGTGCTGAAGCAGGTAAGCCTACCCTCCTCCTATCCACAGAAGTGCTCAGAGCAGAGTATCTTCTGGAGTCCATGTGCTACGTCCAGATGCTGAGAATCTTACATGTGTATCTTGGGTCCTCACTTCTTAGCCGATATTCCAACTCATTTATTTGGTTACCTGATTGGATGTCAAAGGCATTTCAAGCTTTGCATAAACCAAGAGAAAGCTTTATTCTCAAATCCCCCTTACCACCTAAGCACATTCAACTCCCAGCTTCCCTGTCTTGCGGTATCACCAGCCAAAAACCTGAAGTTGCCATGATTTCTCGAGGGTCCCACTCCACCCCCAGCATACACACACATGCACGCACGCACACACACACACACACATACACACACACCCCTACCCCCCTACCCATTATCTCAATCAAACTCAAACTCCGATAGCTTCCTAGAGCTCTCTGGGCCTCCCTGTGTGATCGCAACTACCTTATCCTGCTACCTCCCTGGCTGCACGGGGAGCTTTCTATGCATGTGTGTGTGTGTGTGTGTGTGTGTGTGTGTGTGTGTGTGCATGTGTGTGTGTGTGTGTACACATGTGTGTATGGAGCCAGCAGGGAGCCAGCTAGTGGAGGGGAGGGTTTCCAAAAGCAGCATGGGACCTAGCCCTGCAGCCTGAATGGGGATGCCAACCTATACTCCTCTCTGCTTCTCAGCCCATCTCTGGGGACCTAGTCTCTGTACCACTGCCTCCCTACCCTCTTTCGTGTTTCCAACACTTTCATTGGATTCATGCCATTCTGTGTTTATGCAGCAAAGACTGTGTTCTACTCTCTCAATTCCTTGCAGTACTTGAGGGCAGCCAACTATAGGGGCTTCCGTGAGGAGAACAATCCAGGCGGGCAAGTGACCTTTGGATTCAGTCCCCAAGAGTGTGTTTAGAAACATCAGTGCCCACAGAGGTTACTTTATGGGATAAAATTCTGAGGGCTGTGAGGAATACCTTCTGGCCCCTCTGAATCTAATCCCTACTGTCTCAGCCCAGACCTCTGTCCTGGGACCACTCATGGGCACTACTGTCTGCACCACCAGTAAGTTATGGGGACAGCAGGAAGAGCTGAGGTCAGGACGTTTCTTCCCTGGAGCCCTCCAGCCAGGTTACTCCCAGTTTCTGCTGATGGAGGCTGGAGCTCTGTCCAGGGACACCATCCACCCGGAGCACCCTGCCTTTGCATTGGGTGACTGCTTCCTCACCCCGTGACCTATTTGTACCTTTGCAAGTAGTGCCTTTACTAAACTCCTCTGAAATGAACAGTGTGCCCTCTGTTTTCTGCTGGGATCCTGATTCATATACAGACTGTTACACTTGCAGATGATATTTTCCCATGATGTTTGTATTTCTTGAAACAAGCCTGCACAACTTTTACAGCTCGCGTAAACAGTGAAAATAAAATGAGAAGAGGCGGCATTCAGCACTCCGTAATGAGAACTGCTCCCTTACTGGGGTCACTCTAGGCCCTGGTTTCAACTCCAAAGAGGACACAAGCTGACCCAGTTCCAGCACCGTGTGTAAAAATTCCCCAAGGGGATTGATTTAAGCTTAATGAGTTATGACAATGCCCAAAGGATTTGCTGAGAATGAATCAATTCACACTCTGGAATAGGAACTTGACAACCTCAGTCTGAATTAAGTTTAGGGATTGCGAATCTAGACTTTGGCGTTAGGAAGACCCGTGCCATAGTCCAGACTTAGCCTGTGTGAGTGTGACCTCAGACAAATCACTTAACTTCTCTGAGGTCCAAGCTTGTCATCTCAAAATATTTCTAAATTTAGGAGAGAACTAATTGAGAAAATATATGAAAAATGTTTAGCATGATAAGCACTTAATATATGCTCAAACCCTGAAGATGAGTCTCACTGTCATTATTCTAAATACTACTCCATGTATAGAGTACAGCATGGGAGGTGAAGATACTTTAGCTTCTAGCTTCTTGCTCACAGGGCAAGTGTGGTGAGAAGGTGCTCTCGTCCCAGTCTGGCCTGGGCTCCTCTCATCATTTTCAGAGCCGATTCTGCCTGCCCTTTGCAATACAACCCTGAGGCCTAGGGTGGCAAAACCTTCTGTCAATGTCTTTCTCACTGAGGAGGGAAATCTTCAGTCTTGGCACATGCAACCCCCACAGTTCCCATATGCCCAGAGGCTGAATCATCTGACACCAAGGAAGGACATGTCCTCTGAGAGGGTCACCAGAACACTGATTGCCCACTGGGGTGGCTGGTTTGGGACAAGTGTCTTGCTGCAGGTCACCCGAGGGCTCCATGACTGGCTCAGTGTGGTCACAAGGCCATTTTTTAAAATGTGTTGTTCAGGAAGAGGCTTTTTTCCAAGTGAGGATTCGAGGGGATTCCCCCCATGGATAGCCATGGGGACATAGGGAGAATCTCCATCAAGCCACTCTCCATCAAGCCACTCTGTGCCCACAGTAAGAGGGTCTCACCAAATTTAATAAAGTCAGAATACAACTAGTTTAATAATATAGTAAGTCTACTCTTATGTTAATTAAATAAAAAGTAAATTTATTAAAAAAAAAAAAAGAGGGTCCCACCATCCATGTAAGTCAACACAACATGTTCCATGCCAACAATACAAAGTCACTGGGTGTGGTGGTAGAAAGGGTTGGCCTGAAGCTGTGCATGCCCCCAGCCTGCAAGAGGAAGGCACTTTCTCCTCCAGTCCAGACAGACAGGCCAGGAGGAAACACTCATAAGAGGTTTTGGGGATGGCACTTAGGGGCAATTGGTGTTTCACTGACTATGCCGCACTCGCTGCTTTCCACCCCCAGCTGTCTCTCTCTGTTCTTCGGTGGCCCAGGTTCCAGGAGAATTGAGGAGCTCCTGCATGTGACATCCAAGCCCCTCAGGGCTGAGTTCATGGTCATCACTGATACAGCGCCCAGAGCCCTGCTGGATGGTGCAGGTCCTGCAACAGGCTCCTCTGTTGAGACAGACCCTCTGGCAGCTTCTTCCAGCCAGTTTGGACTTTAAATCATAAATTTGGTGGTGCATTTCCTCTGGAGGGAAATTTTCCAAAGGCTTTTCCATGCCACTGGAATCAAATCCAGACTCTTTTCCAGGGCCTGGAGACCCATGAGGTGTGCCTCTGGTTACCTTCCAGGGCTCCTCGAGCCCCTCTCCCCACTCCCCAGGCCTCCATGCCATCAAGCCTGGGCCCCTCCAGGACCTCTGCCTGGAACACCCCCCATCTGCCCATGGCTGTCTCCTGTTCACTCTTCAGGTTTCAGTTCCACAAATCCCCCTCCCCGGTCACACCTGGCAGACCGCTCTTTGCACCCAGCCCTGCTTCTGTCCTCTGCTTCTGGGCCTCCCTGTGTGATCGCAACTACCTTCTCCTGCTACCTCCCCGGCTGGGCGGGGAGCTTTCTTTCTTTTTTTTTTTTTTTTTTAATTGGGCAAGACTTGCTTTTTATGTTTCACAAGACAATGCAATATAACCCTTCCTTGAACAAGATGACCATTTGCAGTTGTGTTTAATAAGCATATTTTATTTAAATAAATCCTCCAGTAGGAAATGGAGAATTTACTGCCTTTACTTAGAAGGCTATGTAAATAGCTATTTGTCAAATTTATATATGCAGCTCACCAATACTCCCTTATTGGGAACATCAGTATTCCCACATCACATCACAGTTCCCAAAAAGGCCTTTAAAGTCTCAAAATTCTGTATCTCCTTTGGCTTGCTTCTCTCTCGATTCCACCCAGGCTTTATTAATGGTTCGCTTCATATCATCATCTCCATCCTCATATATTTTCTTTAGAACATTCATCAATCCCTCACTAGGATCTGTTTCAGTGGGGCGGGGAGCTTTCTATGCGTGTGTGTGTGTGTGTGTGTGCGTGCGCGCGCGCACGTGTGTGGGTATGTGTGTGTGGTGACACAGTAGAACAGTGTCACCATCGGCAGTCCCTTGTTTCCTTGCCCACTGCCTACGTCCTCTTCAGCATGTGAACTTCAGGAGAGCATAGGCAGGCAGAGATTCTTGCCTTTCTCCATCTGTGCCAGCAGGGCCCTAGAAGGAGCAGGAGAACATTTACATATTTAACACCGGATTGGTATTTAATCAGTATGTGAGGGCTGGGCATATGAACGAATTCCCAGGTGCCATTACAGTTTAGAGACAAGAAGCTCCTGCCACCAAGACAAAGGGTCAGAGGCTGTTCCACCAACCAGGCCCCTCTGTGCACTGCAGGGGTAAGGGTGGATGCACCCGCATCATCCTCCTAAAATATGTGCACTCCCAGGACCCCCAATAGAGGAAGACTGGGGAGGTGCAAGGAAGGAGTGTGCAGAGGAAGCCGGCTTCAGGTGTGCGGAGCCCCAGGGGTTCTCAGTGAGCCTGGGGCCAAGGCTAAGAGGCCGGGCCTGACACCAGTTCAGCCGGCGGCTTGCCCAGGCCACAGCTGGCCAGGCTCAGCTGAGCCTCCCGGGAGGAGGAGGGCTGTATAAACAGGAAGTCCACCGCCCAGACGCTGATCGGCCTTTGATAACTGCAAAACACTCCTCAGTCTCTCTCCTAAACAGTTCCTCCCTTGGTTTGAAGTCACAGCTCTGGGGGCAGGAAAACAGATTTCACACCTTCCCGACTCAGTCACCAGGCATCAGAAAGAGACAGGATGGGAGGAAGAGGAGACAGAGAGGGCTGGAGAGAGGGATGAAGGAGGAGGGAAGGAGAAGACAGAAACACGAGGGATACAAAGAGTGAGCAGGGGAAGAAAATAAGAAGAGAAGCGGGGAGAGCGTGGCCCCAGGAGAGAGGTGAAACATGAGCTGAATGACCCCGTAGTTTCTCAAATGCAAAGCAGCTAGTCCAAAAGGAGCTGTTAAAAGCCAGAACTATTCTGGGGGGGAATCAACCCATGACTGATCTCTTCTGTTCACTCCCTGATTTTAAAGCACAGAAGTCAGAGACAGCATCCTTCAGAGGTGGGTCTCACTAGGAACCCTAGGCTCTCGCCCCAGCTTTCAGGGCCTGGAATGTGGCCCTTGCTCCCTCGGGAATCAACACGTGGAGGTCCTGGCACCCACAGAGGCCTCCCTGTTGCTGTCTAGCGTGGTGACTCCTAAAAACAGAGGGACTCAGGTGGAGACTTGCTGCCACGTTGGGACTGGTCATACTGGAGTTCAAGTGAATCCTGGCAACCGTGCCCTTCAAATGAAAAAGGTAGTGTGAAAGAAGGGAAAGAAACACTCTTTGGAGGTGAGACCACCCAACTAGCAGCTACCTGCTCCTAGTGACCCTCAGGGAGTCCTTCACCATCTTGAGCCTTAGTTTCCTCATTTATAAAATGGGGAGAAAATGTGTCTACCTTCTTTCAGGGTTACTGTTAAAGTTCAGAAGGAATAAACAAGGGCAAGTTATTTGTAACTAAAGTGTGCCATACCCACAGGGAAATCAGACAGCAACGTTGCCTGGAGGCCACACATGTCTGACTAATGCAGTGCATGCAAGCAGGGAGGTGGCTAGGTCACATGCCGAAAAGACCTTAGATGAAGTGTGTGCTCCCTACAAAGAAGGGGGATCTGGCAGATGTTCCATCTGTTCCAAGTGCCCAGCATAAAGCAAAGGCGTATCTCCTAGGTTTTCCAGACTAATTTGCCTAACTGGGCACATGCTACACCCCAGGTGCTGCATGAAGAGGCTGCTTGCTTAACAGACCTGCCTTCTTTACTCCTCCCATAGTCCTATATAAGGGGTATTTGCTGTTTTGAATGTGTCTCCCACAATTCATAGTTGAAAACTTGAACCCCAATGCAACAGTGTTGGGACTGGGGCCTAGCAAGCACTGATTAGTTTATGAGAGCTCTGCTCACAATGTCTTTATCATGGAAGTGAATTAGTTATGAAGAGAGTGGGCTCGTTATTAAAGTGCGTTCAGCCCCCTCTTGCTCTCTTGCTGTACGTATACTTGCTTGCTCTTTCACCCTCTACCTTTGGGTGGTGCAGCACAAAGGCGCTTCCCAGATGCTGGCACCATGCTCTTGGACTTTCCAGCCTTCAGAATCATGAGCCAAATAAACTTTTATTGTTTATAAATTACCCAGCCTCTGGTATTCTGTTATAGCAGCAGAAAACAGACTAAAACAGTATTATTCCCATTCTCCAGAAAGAGGACCTGAGTCTCCATGGTGTTGAGTTAAAGCCAAACATCATTAAATCATTAGGTGACAGAGCCTACTAGAGGCCACTAGTTCTCAAGTATTCACCCATGACTACTGCACAAAGATGCCTCAGAATAAGAAGAGGACATGCCCTTGACTTTGAGGACATTGAGGAGCAGGAAGAAAATAAATATAAAAATGAGCAAGACATGTACATGATGCTAAAGGAGTGGGTTACGAGTGCACGATCCCACCTGCTCAACTGTCCATGCTAAATAATAGTCTCACAAGGTGAGGGACATATTATTCTTGGGGGAGAGAGGTGGGAGGAATATGACCGGCCATGCTGAGATCACGTGCTCATCCCTGAATGGTTACGGTAGTTAGACCTTGAGTACCAGTGGCCTGAAGGCCACAGGGGGAATGGAGAAGGAGCAATTACCCAAAGGAAAAATGAGAGTTTCATTAGCAGAAGAAAAGGGTGAATGATGGCCAGGCCAAACCAAGCAACTGATTTTTCCCGCTTTTCAGCTAACTAATTCAGGCCCCCTCTCCTGCTGCCTTTTTTGTGTCCTTGAGCCTCTTAGTGCCTGCCATTTCCATAACACTTAGCTAATGCCTTGTGCATATTGTCTGTTATTGCTAAACTACAAGTCCCTGAGGGCAGGAATTATGACTGCATCTTGGAATCTCTAGGACTGTAGTTCAATAATGTTTCCTATGGCAAGATAAACTTTGTCTTATGAAAAATGACAATTTTCAGAGCAGGGCAATAACAGGGTCTGATTTGTGCTCTGAAAAGATTTATCTGATCACAATATGGGGGCTAAATTAGTGGGGGAAGCAAATTGAGATAGGAAGACAAATATGGAGACGATAACAGCCGTCATCATAAGAGATGAAGAACCGTGACAATGGCCACCAAGGAGTGGATATACATAAATATCAGTATTTTCCTACGTCGGCCCAGTGGACAAGCTCAGCCTGGGGCTTCATGACACTGTGTCGTCGTGTCTCCACCAGTCTTGGCTTCACTTGGTGTTTGGCCCATTGGGAGGAGGGAGCTGGATTGTCTAAGTTAGTGATTACCTAAGCTGTCCAACTATGGGAGGGTGGCGGGGGTGGGTCTTAGCAACTTGGACACCAAGGGAGGAATGTCGTTGCTAAGCACAGTACTGTATGGACATGAGAACAAGCCAATGGCACAACAGAGCTTACAAGAAAAAGCAGCCACCTCGGCCCCACTGTCTACACACAGGCTCACTTCTGAAGGCAGCTTCTTTCTATCATTTGTTTCTACTCTTCTGCTGTTTATTTCACCCTTTATTTTCTCTTTTTGTTGTCTGATGGTTCATCTTTATGTGCTGGGCTTCCTCATCCAGGTGGCTGCTCCTCCCTGCACATACTGTGATTCCTGCACTCAGATTCCCAAATAAATCCTGGGGCCTGATGTAGGCACCGAGGATGCAGCAATGAACAAAAGGGCCGGTCATCAGGAAGTCTACATCCAAGTCGCGCAGACAGAAACAAAATGGTGACTACGTGGGCTCACGTCAGGACGCGATGCACGCTAGGTATGGAATGGAGGGCAGACGGTGAATGTCAGCTTGCCCTCCATGCTGTGCTGCATCGCCTTTCTGGGTTTGAGAGCAGCACAGCCTCTTGTCCCATAGACCGGTCTTCTTGATGGGGAAAGTGCAGAGACTAGACCAGGTGAGCAGAGACGACGGCCCAGCGGGCTGTGAGGAGGGGAGGGTGGTCACCACAGCGCCTGGGCCAGCCTCACCCCCCTTCTTAGAGGACAGCACAGTGAGAGGACAGGCACCAGCACTGATTCTGGGTGCCTCGTCTTCTCTGATAAGTGGTGGCTTGGGACCATCATTAAATTTATTTAAAACAGGTAAAGGAAAAGGAGGCTTTCCCACTGCAGTCTGGATAGGCAGATTCACACCTGATATCTACACCTGCTCTGCTATGAAGGCAGCAGCAAGTATTGCCAAACAGAGGTCAGGAGCGTGATTCGTGCCCTCCTTCCCTTTTCACAGGCCCCGGTCAGGAAAGCTGGTCATGTCTGCCGTGAGGCAAACAGCCCACAAGCTTCCTACTTGAGTGAGCTGAGGGCTGGTATTCACCCAGCAGCAAAGCAGACCCCCTCAGGCAAGGCATCCAGGGCAGGGTGATGGATCCAGGTGAAGGCATCCAGGGCATCCGTCAGGCTCCCGGGAGGACCACAGAACACCTTCTCCACTCAGAGGCCACACAGCCTCTGTCCAGGGGTGGTGCCCTTCCCTCCCCTTGCAGAGGCCTTTCTCCAGGGCATGGAGCTCTCAGGGAATGCAGGTGAGGGCCCAGACCTCAGCAGCACACCTGGGGCAATGGTATCCTAAGCTGCCTTTCTGTGGCTGACTCTAGGTCCGACAGAATGGCTCCGAGCTATTCAGAATAGCAGAGTTACAAAGAGGCCCAGTGAATGAGGCCATGGTATTTGCCAAATACTCCCTGGCACACAAAGCAGAGAGTAAAGGTAGAAATGGCTCCAAAGTGATGCTTCCCATGGCCTCAGGCTTTCCTGGGTTCTCTGCGATGCTCAGTGCTGATGCTGCTTCTCAAAAGCTCTTAATGCTCAGTCCCTGCTGCAGGCCTATGGGTACCTGGGACACTGAAGGCCTCTGGTGCTTGGCTATGTCCAGGGTCCCGGTGTCATAAAGAGGCTCCTGAGCATGGGTGCTCTCTGATTTACCAGCACCCATCCCCGTCCCTAACAGCACGACTCCGTTTTGCAGAATCTTCTTTCCCTGTTCCTGCTCCCATCAGGGGGTCTTTGACTTCTAAGCTGGGCCGAGAGATGAGCTGCTGGGAGATGTGACCCTCCATGCAGAGAGTCAAGGAGAGAAATAGTACCTGGATGGCATTATCTGTGGTGCTGGTATCTGAGAGGGAATGTGGGGGCTCCTAGTCCCCAAGGCAACCCTGGTCTTCATCCTGCCTTTTTTCTGGTTTTCAGTCTGGTTCTCCACTGTTCTTCCCATTTAAAATCTAACACACACAGTGAAAGTCCTGTTGCCTGAGAAGGCAGGAGGTGCTGGGGATAGGAGATGGGCATTTTTAGCTGGTATCTGAGACCCACGTGACTTGGAGTATGGATGCCAACAGGAGATTCTAAATCAACTGATTTATAGGTTCCGATGCTTACATCCACTTCAATGTACAGGGGTGTTTTGTTTTAAAAATAAGATAAAAATCTTTGGTGGCTGCCAAGCAGGCAAACATATGCAAACCATGGTGGGATGGGCCTTTTAGGCTCCCGAGCTGAGGATCCGCTCTGTCCTCCGCTGCCATCAAGTCTAGGGTGCTGGGGGGCACAGGATGGTGAGCTGTTGCCTCAGGGAGCTTCACGCTGACCTGGGAGGGGAATAAAAGGGTTCAGCCCCACACCGACGGCACTCCCCTGCCTTCTTCTCCTCCCTACACTGCCCCCTTGTAGACCTCAACTATTCCAATTGTTTCTTGTCAATCACTCCCAATTCTCCTCCTTGTTCCCACCTGCACTTCTGAAATCCAATCTCACATTTTCTATTGCCACCACCAGCAAGAAATCCCAAGGACACCTCAAATTTATTAAATCTAACCTTTGTGCTTCAAGCGATGTACAAGGATAGAGGGGAATAGAGAAAAAACAAGAAATGGGAGGATAATGGCTTTGGAGGAGCAGCATCTTGGGTCTGCAGCGTCCCTGCATGGGCGTGGGCCTGCACTGGGCACTCCATAGCTGCTCCCTGAGTGAATGCCTTCATGGAGAGCTCCAGCACCCCCTCAGCGGTGAAACCTGGTGAGTGCCACTCCGCCGTCCTCCCCACTCCCCCCAGGCTGCCCTAGCTCAGGCCCTCACCGCCTTGTCTCTCAGCTACAGGATCTTAACGGGTCTCCCCTCTTCAGCTTCCCCACTCCAATTCACTTTGCTGGTTAAATCTTTCTCAAGCTAAGGTGTGACAGTATTTGTCATGTAAACACATGTATCAGCTGTGTGCCTGGCCCTGTGCTGAGGGACTCACACATGGCAGCGTGCCTGCTCTTCAGAGTTGCCGTGTGAGGCCAGGACTCATTTCCCTCTCATTACAGGGGAGAAAGCCCAGGGGAGAAAGTCAGCAGAGAGGTAGCACAGCTCCCTAGCCATGTAGCTGGAGCACACACCGGCCCCACACCTGGGCCCCTGGTCACAGCACTGTTCTCTTGGGCTGTACGTTGTATATATTTTTAATTTTCGGCATATTGCCATGTTTTGAAATCTAAAAAAAATACCTTCCTAACTGGGGAGAGACTGCAGCTCCTGGGCCAGTTCTTAGAAAGAGGAAAGGGCTCAGTGGTGAGCATGCCTTTGATGTGCAAGCTGACCCATCAGAGCTCTGCCTCCTGTAGCTGGGCCTTGTGCCCTAGAAGGCAGTGACCGCTGCCCTAATCATCCCAGGAACAGGGCTGTGGTCTGGATGTTTCCATCCCCTCAAAATGCCTGTGTCAAAACGTTAACCCTCCAAGGTGATGGCAGTAGGAGGCGGGGCCTCTGGGAGGTGATCAAGTCATGAGGGGTCCAGGATGAGTGCCCTTATAAAAGAGGCCTGAGGGAGCGTATTCACCCCTCACACCATGTGAGGACATAGAAAGAAGGCACCCTCTGAAACCTGGGAAGAGGCCCTTACCACACCCACCAGCATCTTGACCTTGGACTTCCTAGCCTCTAGAACTGCTCATCAGCCCCTGAGCCTCTGGTATTTGCTGCAGTAGCCTAGCTGAGATAGTCAGGCATCAACTAGGCACCACCCCATGCCCAAAGCCCACCACAGTGACTCCGAAGCTGCTCACCCTGCCCTGCCTTGCCTTTCCCACAGAAACCCCAGTAAAGGTCTTAGCCCAGCCTTCCCCTGGCCCTGCCTTCTGCTACTGACCACCCTGGTGTCCTTCCCACATGGCCCAGCATGGCATCCTCCTGGCTCTAGGACCTGTGAGTGTAATGGACTTTTCCTGAGTCCTTCCTGTGTTTCCTTCTGTGGCTGCACTTGACTGATCATCTTGTTAAAAAAAAAAAATTAAAAAAGAGCCTCTCATTCAAACATTTCAAATTGCTTTCCAAAGTGTACAGAGAAGTAATAATAGGTTCTTCAATCTGACATTCCAGAACTTTCTGTCTGTTTCCAATCCCTTTCCAGGTGGATCTCCCTCTTAGCATCCAACTTGGATCACCCCCTTAGCGTCCAACTTGGCAACTTGGGGTTCTTCCCCCATGCTGGCTTCGCTCCTGCCCCTGCTTACAGGGTCGTTTCTCCACATGCTCAACTCCCACCTCTAGTGGAGAGCTAAGGTCATGCAATACCTGGAATCCCCTTGTGAAAATGTCTGCATAACCTTACCATGGGCCCTGTAGTCGCATTCCTGTGCTGACTGTGGCCTGCTGAGGTGCGTCCTGGTGGCACCATCGCCTCTCCCAGGCTCTGGAGCAGGGAGAAACGGCCTGTCTCAGGCATGCACCCGCAGGGGCCTCTCAGCTGCCACTGTATTCTCAGCAGGATTTGATGAGTGACGAGAAGGGAAGTTCTTTCTCAGAGCCCGTGCGAATCTTCCATAAAGAGAGGCCATCTGCCTCCATCTCTCTGGGAAGATCTCCATCTCACCAGCCTGTGCCCAGGAAGGTCAGCACGTCCAAACCTCTTCATAAGAACCCCACGGGGAAGTAATGGATCACTCTCTCATTATACACAGTAACCCTCTTCCCAGCTGAGCAATTTGGTGTTTTAAAACTTTGAATTCATTACTCTAGGTCATTAAAAGTGATCGCGAATTAAAAATAAATATTCAGTATAATAATTAAGAGTTCACAGGCAAGTTCTTTCTATTTCGTTTTAAGCCCCTGGAATCCCAAGTTCTCTCTTTCCTCGGTTTATTGAAATTCGAAAGTATGCCTGTGTTCTGCCAGGTTCGGAGTGACCCTATGTTCAAATCCCACCCTTGAGGCAGAGCAGCTGGTTGGTATGGACCTGACTGTAAAAGCACATTGATTAATTTTTAAAAGTGCAGGGTATATGAGGTTTCTTTTTGTTTGTTTTTCAACCGTTGAGATCCCCTTCTTTCTGTTCTCACAGCCAAAATAGTCTCAAAATTCTTTCCCAAAAGAGTTTCCAGGGACAACTTAACAATATGCAGAAAACACAGAGGAATCTGGGCTAGCCTGTTGCTTCCAAGCCCTACCCTGGAAGAAAGTACACAAGTTAAATGCAGGGAGTGTTATGTTCTGAAGCTGTGGTAGTAACTGGGAAAACAGAGTAGGTTCTTTTGGGTAGCTTGGTCTGCATGGCTCTGAGATCCGGATTCACCGATGCCTGTTGCCCTCACTTCCTCAGCCCTGCTTGCCCTCTGGGAGGTGAAAGAGCATTTAACTGCCCCATGGGTCTCCCCTGTCCCCAGACACTGAGATTCTGTCCTTTCGGAGCTGTAGGTTGGAAGGCTTACGCTCTGAGTAGTAGAGAGAACTGCCCACGCATTTGAAGAACTGCAGCCGATTTTCAGGCCCCAGGAAACTTCCTGGTGACCTAGTTGCTGAGATGCCTAAGGCTTTCGAATGTTTGCCTGTCCTCTTCTACAGTAGGGCTTGGGAGGCACATTCAGGCCCAAAGATTTCCTCTTTGATCTTTCATTTTGTTAAATCTTGTCCCTTTCTCTAGGTTGGTGAAGTAAATTTTGGATCTTGGTTCTGTCACCCAGGATCTCCTCCCAGCTTTGTGTGCTCAAAAGTCTCGAATTACTCAGGAGGCAGAGGCAGGAATATTGCTTGAACTCAGGAGGCAGAGGTTGCAGTGAGCCGAGATTGCACCACTGCACTCCAGCCTGGGCAACAGAGCAAGACTCCATCTCAATAAAGGAAAAAAAAAGTCTCTAGTTGGCAAATGTCCCAAATGCCCTTTCATGGCCAGGCTTCTCCCCTACATCGGCAGGAGATGAGAGAGACCCGGCAGACAGGTCACCCTTGGGACTCACTGCTTTCCATCCCTTCCTTCCCTTGGATCTGTTCTAATTTCACCATGGCCATGGCTTTCTTCTGTGCTGTTCAGATTTTTCAGCTTTTTCATAGAATTGAGTTTGGACTGAGAACACGGGGCTCCAAGGTCTCCCTGACAGAGGTGGAATCAGGATCCCCCTTCATTTACCCTCCTGACCGTCATCAGTTCCTCTCTCAGCTGGACCAAAGCTGGCTTAGGCCCCATGTGGAAACCGCGCCCTGCTCTGCCGGCTGCGTCCCGCCTTTCAGTCCAGACATTTCTGCACGTAAGAGACGTGCCCGGGTTCTCATTTCCTAGACGTTCTTTCTCAGAGAAGGGCACAGGGGAACCTCGAGTCCTTCTGCAGTCAGCATGTGGCAAGAAAGCCAGGTTTTCCTGCCCTATCCTCCCACCCCTGGACAAAAGTGAGCCTTCCTCTTTTATACCAGTCTGGGCAGTGCAGAGCAGGAAATAAACAGCTCTGTTTCTCCCTCTCCTTCCTCAACAAATGCATTTCCCTGCAGAGAAACTTCACCATTTGTGTGTGGTTTCCCAGTGCCCTCCACGGCAGCTGGCTGCAGACCAACCCGAGGCTAACCCTTAACATTCACAAGACGGCTCCGTGGACAGAGAGAATCACTCATGAACTCCAGCCATTATGATGTTTCTTTCTTTTATTCTAACAGAGAAACTTTCAATGTATCCCCAGCTAGGTTATTTATCAAATAAAAAGTTCATATGCCATACTGAACTAGATTTTGTGTGAGCTTTGGCTGATCCATCCTAGAGCCCTGGTTTGTTGAGGACGCAATGACATGTGAGAAGATGAAATGAAGGCAAGTTCATTTGGGGAGTTAATGCTTTAAAGTTGAGACTTCTTGGGACTGGTTCAGAGAAGCCTTCATTTCTGGGAAAGAAAAAGAAAGACGAGACAGAGAGATGTGAGAGGTCATATAATCTGGTTTAATGAGGACTGTTTTGGGAGCTGTGGCTTTCAGCCATGCCTGTAAAATCCTCCTTTGATGACATCTGAGGACTACATGAAAATTTTTCTGCTAAAGACTTAGTATTCTGGTTATATATTACTGTGTATCAAACCATCCCAACATGTAGTGTCATAAAACCACCCCCGTTTCACTGTGCTCGTGAATTCGGTTGAGTCATGAGTCTAAACAGGGCACAGCAGGGTAGCCTCCCCTCCTCAGGCTCTAAGGCCTCAGCTGGGAAGAACTGAGGGATCACACATGATGCTGAGGGTTGGGGCTGAGCGGGGCTTCTGCACGTGCTACCAATCAATGCCTGGGCTTGACGGCTGGGAGGCTGGGTCCTGTTGGAGTGCTGACCATAGTGCCTCCTCCGTCTTTCTGCCTGGTAAGGTGGCTCACAGCATGGTGGCTGGATTCTAAAAGAATGTTATAGAATAATATGGAATATTTTATGTGTCATCTTGGGTAGGCCATGGCAGATGCTTGCTCAAATACCTGCCTAACTGTCACTGTGATGGCATTTTTAGATGAGATGAGCATTTAAATCAGTAGACTTGGAGTATAGCTGATCATGCTCTATCATATGGCGGGGGGGGGGGGCCTCACCCAATCAGTAGAAGGTCTAATAGCAAAAAGACTGAGGTATCCTGAGGAAGAGGGAATTCTGCCTCCTGACAGTGTTTGCACTCGAGCTGCAGTACCAGCTGTTTCCTGAATCTGCAACCTAACAGCCTATTCTGCAGATGTTGGACTTGCTGGTATCCACAATTGTGGGACTGGATTCCTTAAGGTAGATCTCTGTATATACACACACACACACACACACACACACACACACACACACACACACCCTATTAGTTCCATTTAAGAAACAGTAATCCATAGGGGCCCAGGAGGGAGTCTCAAGAGAGATTATTAGAGGAGATGAAGGCTGAAGCATCCAGGTCACTTCCCCAGGCTCTGCAGCTGGAGCCCAGATTCAGGGAAGGAGATGTAGCCTACCTCTCCAAGGGAAGAGTGTCAAGGAATGCAGAACAATAGTTTGCAGCCTTCACACCATGAAGACATGATAGCCCTGTGGCAGCCAGTACCATACAGAGGGTAAGTGTTCCCAGTAATTGTCTAGAGGGCTGGGTGAAGAGCAGAGATGAAGCACACACCTATGCTAAGAGCCCCAGCGCCACAGCACAGCCTCTGAACACGTCCTCTTAGGAGGAGCCCATTCACACCTGTGTCTCCGTAGGACCAAGTCATCAAGGTGAACTACTACTGCCTCTGAGCCTTGGGAGAAACCTGTGGCACAGGGCCATGGGATCTCAATATCTGAATGACACAGTAGGCAACTTGGAAAAGGGCATAAAGGCAAAACCTAACATTTTGTGGGTTGGTGGGCAGCTGAACACGTGGGCGGAAATGTCCTCCCTCTGCTACCCATGCACCAGGTAGTACAATAAATTCTTTCATGGTCTCATTTAACTTTTAAACTAAGCATGTAAAGTAATGTTTCAGGAATCTATTGTTGTAGAACAAATCACCGCAGCAGTCCTTTCATCATTCACCTTTATGGTCCTGGGGTAGAGTAGGCTCAGCCATGGCTCTCAGTCATCAGTGGTCAGAGGGCAATGAGGGCTAGAGTTTCCTCAAGGTTCGCCTACTCACTGTGGATGCGCTGTCTGCTGGGAGCTCAGCTGGGGCTGCCAGCTGGAAAGCCTGCATGGCGTCTCCAGGTGGCTGCTTGCCTCCAAGCAAGAACATCCCAAGAGGGTCGGGCAGAAGCTGCGTGGCCTCTTACGACCTCACCTCAGAACCACAAAGTGTCACTTCCATGGCATTCGCTTGTTTCCGGTGAGTCACAAAGGCCAACCCTAATTTGGGGGAAGAAGTATCAAAGAATTTGCAGATGTGTCTTAAAACTACCACAGGCAGCATACATTTCTCTCACTATTCAGATGAGAAAACCAAGACCTGAGTGGCTGAATTGACCGCAATGGCACACACAGCTAACAAGCAGCAAAAATGAGACGTGAAACCAGCTCAGCCAGGTCCAAAGCCTGTGCATACAACCACCATGCCACCCTGTGTTTCTGTAAGCCAACGATCTAGCAGACATATAACACATAGGAACAGAGTTCGAGATTGAAAGCACTGAGAAAGAACTAATAAACTATTCCTAGAGCAGGCAAAGAATGGGCATGTACCACTAAGAGAGGTCAGAAAAGGCTTCCTATGGCAGGTGGGTTTGGCAGAGTGGGTAAGATAAGGATGTGCAGAGAGGTTGGAGGAGGGTAGGAAAATGTGGCAGGGGTGGGTCAGAGGCAGGTATTCCAGGCAGAGACACTGGACACGTGGCGGCAGGAACATGCCTGGTAACCCTAATAACAGCCTAGTGTGCATATGGTGACCCACAGAAGAAGAAAATGAAGGAGATGTGGACTGGTACCCGATATAAAAGTGCTTAAATGCTAGGTCAAGGCCCTTCACTTTTATTTAAAGCTATGCTTCTCCAAATTGGTCCCTGGACTGGCAGCATCAGCATCATTTGGGAACTTGCAAGAAATGCACATTTTTGGCCCCACCATTGACCTATGTTTTAACAAGTGCTCTAGGGGATTCTGATACGGCCTGGAGTTTGAGACCCTCTGCTCCCAGGTATGGGGGGCAGGGGAGGTGAGGACTCAGCAGTTTTTAGCAAGAGAGTTCAATAATCTGAGTTGCTCTTCAGCAGATCACCCTGGCTAGGGTGTGCTGGGAGACTGAGATGAGAAAGCAAACCTTTGTCCCAGGGAAGGGTAATGCAGGGCTGAACTAGCTGGGAGGGGAGGAGGAGGGCAGGAAGGAAGGACCCAGCACTGGGGTCCTGCAGCCTTGGGACTTGGTGATGGTGGGGAGAGCAAATCCTCCCCCATAGCATCCTCTGTGGAACTCACAGGCACAGCCGGCTACTTAGAATTTCTCTAAATATTTGAACCACATGGCATAGGAATCCAGGTATAAACTGAGGACCCAGGGTTTGGGTTACAGACTCAGTTTCCTATTACACAATCAAGCAACTCTCTGTATTTTGCCTCCGGGAAAGCATTGCTTGGTCAAGCATTGTCTTTCAGCTCTTCAAGCTCCATTGCAAGGCTTTTTGGCTAGACCCAAAGACCACTGATTTTTCTAAACCACCTTTGCAAAATGGGTTTAAAAATATGATCTACCACATATGATTGAAAATTAATGAGATAATTCTTCACACTCAATACATATTAGCTACTTTTATTATCACCTTCACTACCATTATCATTGTCATTATTATTCAGTCATTCATTCATCCAAGCTATGTTTGCTGTGCACCCACTATGTGCAATGCTCTGGGAACACAGTGGTGAATTATCATGGCTTCTCCTCTGGATCTGTCTCTCCTTCATTGCCAGTTCACCTGTGAGATGAATAAGAACATGGGTCTTGGAAACTTATAAATTGGATCTGAGCTCTAAATTTTATAAAGCATTAACTTTATAATCTTAGAAAATTGCATCTCTAGGGCTCTTAATTCACCTGCAAATGGGACTGAAAGACTTGTCTTGTGTCACACGATTGTGTGAGGATCAAATGAGAAAAAAGATGAGGAGGAATCTGGAGGATGGCACAGGCTGCACCCCCTCAGGGAGTGCCAGGATTCCTGCTTCTCCCCTCCCCCTCCCTCCATCCCACGTCCTCCTGTCTTTGGCCTGTTCACTCCCAGAGCTTCCCACTGTCTCTGGTCTCTGCAGAGTTGCAGATTTCCCTGTCTCTGCTTCTGGGCTGCTCCCAGATGCGCTTCCAGTTCAGTGAGAGCCATTTAAGTAAGGAATCAACTTGCTGAATGACTGAGCCAGTGAATAAACCAAATAGGCAGATTTGTCAACAACTTGCTGTTTTGATTCTCTAGAGTATGTGGCAGTTCTTACCGGATGTAATGATGGTCACAGATATTTAGGAAGTATTTCATTTGTGCTGCTGTGGGGATCATGAAGGTACAAGAACATAGAGGACGTTTCTGTTGGAGGAAAAGTCAGCACCAGAGCCCTGCCTGGAGGCTGACTCAGAGGGAGGGGATGGAGGGAGCAGGAAACCAGGGAGGCCCCAGAGCCTTGAGCCCCAACTTCTACAGGCCTCTTAGGCTCTGCCAATTCATCCAATATAAATCACTGGAGACTTTAATAAATATATATTTTTTAAAGATCCATTCACTGATCGGTGTGTGGTCCACTGGCCTTGAGGGACTTGTTGAGGCCCAGGCAGGCCCTTCCAAGTGGATTTTCAGCCACTTACGAGCACACGTGGCTGAGCCCGGATCTTAACCGCACAGGGATCAGCGCTGTCTCTGACGGCCACCTGCCCTTCAACTTGAACCTATAGCTCAGCGCACTTACCAAGGTCCCAACAGAGGCCACAGAGGTGAAGGGGAAAGGGCCATTCTCCAGAATCCCAGATGTGGGATTCGGGGCCACCTGGAAGGGTCTGGGTCCTGAACGTTTTAGGTAACATCTCTCTGTGTTTCCTCTGTCTGAACCTTCCCCAAAGCTACTACTTTCCCCACCTGTTTCAACAATTTTTTCTTTTCCCAGCCAAGATTGAGGGTCAGAGGACTTTCTGCATTCACAAATGGCCTCTGCATTGCTCAGTTTCCAGGCTGGGCTCCGAGCGCCATGGCTCCGAGAGCCTTCATTCCCCTCCTTTTCTGCTTTGCATCTGTGATTGTGCTAGTTGTCCCGGGGCCTGCGCCTGTGAGATGTATCAGCTGCAGTTCCACTGAGCATGCGTGTGCTCAGTACTGTAACTTCTTTCCACCGGGAGTAAGGTGGGGGTTCCCAGAGTAGAGGCAGCCAGGAGGTCCAGGTGGGCACACCTTGGCAAGGCTGAAACTATCACACCCTCCCCTCTCCGTCCTGTATGAGGAGGAGAAGAAAAGCACGTCTAACAGATAGGTTGACGCTAGAGTCTGGTGCTCACATCCTGCACCATGAGCTCTGATGGAGGACACACCCCACCAGGGTAGGAGGATGGTGAAGGTCACACCTTAGGATTTTGATTTACCTCTGGGGAAAGCGGGCCACAGGCCAGAGGAACTTGCCTAAACACATGCCAGAAAGGACAAAGGTGAAAGGGGCCACTCTGTGCACCGGTACTTTGAGCACATCAGGCTGCCGGTCCACCCAGCAGAGTCATTGGCTCAGTTCAAACCTAGCCACACCTCACACCTCACCAAACATGCCAGCAGTCCCTCGTCCTCCAGGATAATTTCCAAGCTCCATTTCCAAGCTCCCTTTCCAAGCACATACAGCCTTTAGTATCAGGGTCCTGTCCGTGTCTCCAGACTAACCACCTGTGTTGGAATTTTACTGAGCCACACCCTGTCTCTGTGTTTTGCACATTCTGGGCCCCTGAGTGAATGTTCGCCCATGCCCTCTTGTTTCAAGGGCAGGTCTTACCAAGCGTTTTAGTCTGCTGGGGCTGCCATAGCTAAGTACCAGAGATTTGGGGCTTACATAGCACGAATTTATTTTCTCATAGTTCTGGAGGCTGCAGGTCCAAGCTCAGGGTGTCCACAGGGCCGGATTCCCGAGGCTCCCCTCCCTGGTTTGCAAACACCGTCTTCTCCCTGGGTCTTCACGTGCTCTTCCCTCTGTGCATGTCTGTATCCTAATCTTATAAGGACACCAGTGATACTAGATTAGGGCCCACTGTAATGATTTTATTTTAATGTACTCACCTCTTTAAAGACCCTGTCTCCAAAGACAGTCCTATACTGAGATATTGGGGGTTAGGACATTAAGATAGGAACTTTTTCAGGGGACATAATTCAGCTCATAAGAGGAAGTCCAAGGTAGAGGGACTCACTGCTCTGCTTTGAAGAGTCCTGAGCACACGGAGCAGCTGACTCCAGCCCTGTCCCTGCAGCCCTGGTCTGAGTCCAGGCCGCCGTCTGGGCCTCCCTCTGCGTCTCCACCACACCTTCATCTCACTGGTTCCTCCAAACTTCTCTGCTGATGTGGTAGGAACCAGAGTGTAGGGGCCGTTTTCCTCTCTCCTTTCTACCTCAACACCCAGCATACATTAGGTGCTCATAGGTACAAAGGAACTCACACATGTTCCCGGGGTGGTTCCTGGTCCTTCCTGTCCTCATGCCCCTTGCTGGAATGCCTCTCACCCTTCCCACTTTAACTCAAAGGTTTTTTACATCAGACCCATGACAAAGGCTCAGATGTAATGCAGAAAACTATTCCAGATTCTTCCACCAGGACTGACTGGGCTGGTTTCTCTTCCTGTGTGCACAGAACCCTCCCCACCCATTGTCCTCTGCCTCGGGTTTGGTTGTATGGGGTAGGTTTCTCTAGGAGCACCTCTCATCCTCTCCAAAGATGGGAGAAGAGGAGCCACCTCCAACCCATCACTAGGATGACCACGCACCCTGGGTTAGAGCCGCTGCAGCTCACAAAGCTCTTGTTGGAATGCTCTAGTCCTCTTAAGAACCAAGGTAGAAATCAAGGCAATGGAGGAAGTGAAGCCCTGCACGGGTCACACAGCAGCACAAGTCTGGGGGTAGAGTTCAGGCTGCAAATCTGACCCAGGCCGCTGGACTTGCCCCAGAACACAGAGCCTGCTGATGTCTGGCCCTACCTGCCTTACCCTTGCCCCACATTTTGCATCATTAAACCCCTCACTAGCCTGGGGCTTGCTAGGGATGGGAATCTCCAGCTCCTCTGGGCTGATATAGTGGCTGGGGCACAGTCCCCAGGAGACACGTCTGCAGGATTTCCTGACTGATTTTGACCACCGGCTCTGTGCCCATCTGTGACATGAAGGCAGCTGCACCGGTGTTAGGGTGTTAGGAACATGAGAACTGAAGGCTCTCTGACTGTAACTGGAGACTACCCTGGACAGGTCTAAATTTAAGTTCTGTGCATCATTATAATAATCCTAGCTACCATTTATCCTGTTCCAGGGCTTATGCAAGAGGGCTCCCCATGTACTCCACTGAACATCCCACAATCCAATGAGGTCTGCGCTCTTATTGCATTACAGACAGGGAAACTGAGGCATGGGAGATTAGATTATGTTCTCAGACCAGCCCTCTCACACACACCAGTAATACACTTAAAGTCTGTGCTCCATTCTAGACCAGAACTTAAATGGAAAACCCTAAGTGAAGAGTTTGCAAACACACACACCTACATTATTGAACTTCCTAAGCTAGCTGGGTGCAGATGACCTGCGTACTGGCCGGGAGCTCACACCGATGCAGTGCTGACCATGCAGCTCCACGGCTGCTCCAGCCGCCTCTCTGTGGCCTGTTTCTCTGACTGTTTCACTGCAGCTGTGGGGACCACGGGATTTAGCAAGGAATTAGCCTAATTGTATCCTGTGAGTCATGGACGTCGCTCAGCTAATAATAACAACAGCTAACCCCTGTACAAGCCCAAGAACTCACAAATCACAGAGATCCTTTACCCAGGAGAGCCCAGTTGATCCTTCTCATTGCCCAACCAGGGAAGTGGGTGGTGCTGATGTTTCTTGTTTTCTAGGTATTCCAAGGTCAAGACAAAGGGACAGAAGGTGGTGGCTCCTTGGCTGTGTGCCTGGAAACCTGAGGAGCCTCAGCATGGGGAAGACCCACTGGAATCTGAGCACTGAGATGTCTTTATTTGGACTTTCAGAAAAAACACAGATGGGACAGATTCTGCCCCCACATTATGGGTTATTGCAAAAGGGACAGAACAGGGTTCTTGCAAAAGTCTCCACAAAGACAGAGAGAGGAAAATGACAACACGCAGCACAGAAAGGAGGCAGCACCTGCAAGTGATTGGGGCCTTCAGGGGTCACCTTACCCTGGGGTTTGAAAGTAGTTATCCCCAGTTTATTATCCCGAGCAGTAGCATTTATCGCTGAGCAAGTCAGAAGAGAGAAAACCCAAGCTCCAATGGATGGGCCACCGCTTCCGATCTTTGGCCTTCTTGACTGCTCTGATGTCCAGGGTCTGAGCTGTAAATTGTGGCAATGGCAACCTCTGGATTGGGTAGCTGCACCTGTGAGAAAGGCGTGCTTGCTGAAAGGCAGGATGCAATCTCTCTTGTCTAGGAGAGCCTCAGGGCTGCGAGACCCCAAAGGAAGAGCTCAGTGTCTGAATTTTTAAGGCATGGAAGGAACAGAGGAGACTCTGAGGGTTAGATAAAGACCCTCTATCACCCAAACTCAGGGGCAGGGCTGGGCATGGAAGCAGGAGGCCTTCCTCCCGCACTGGTGCCACAGAGGACCAGGCTGGACACTCTTGGGTGTGGGGTCGACTTAGCCTTGAGCTTCTGCACTTGACCTCTGCAGTGGGACTTGCCTCTCTCTCTCAGCTTAGCCCTGTGACCGCCTGCATAGCCAGAGCAGAAGGAAGCGTTACTTTTCCTTTCTGAAAAACATCCGGCTTCACTGGTTTGCTTTTTTTCTCCCCTTTCCTTTTCTCTGTTTCTTCATTTAGAACAGATCTGCATCAGGTAATTGGTGAATTGGTACTCAACAAATTGCTGATGTATGTGCTGCAATAGCCCCGTTTTATCCCAGAGGATGCCTGAAACTGCGGATGGTATGGAGCTGGATGGACACTGTGCTTAAGATTTCTCAATTTCTTTCCCAAGAACAACAACCCCTTTCTCCAGGGCTCCACCCACATGGCGTGCTCATTCCTCATGAGCCCCTTTTGCCCTTTGCCATGAGAGGCCTCCTAGATGGCGTTGTCTGTGAGGAACACATCCTCTCCAGGTGCCAAACCTTCATCCTGAGCTTCCCAACCTCCAGAACTGTGAGAAATAAATGTGTGTTGCCTATAAATTACCCAGTTTACGATCTCTTGTGATAGCAGCATGAATGGACTGAGACAGCATCGCTTGGCTCTGTGGTGTCGTAGTGCCACTCCGATGTTCGCTCTGCAAGGACACCAGCACAGGCCTCCAGGGCTCTCTGGTTTCCTGCCTTCTGAACGAAAGTTTATTTTTCTGAGTGGCATCACCTTTGGACAGAGAAGATAGGGGGTAACTATCATCTTTCAGGGATCCTCATTGGACATAGAGTTACTATGATTCTTTACATACACAAAATGCTTACACAGCACATGCCACCCATTATCACACCCACTTGTCCAACACTTTTTTAGGTCAGGGAGTATGGAATGTCAGAAGCATTGAATGACTTCCCCAGGGACAGTGGGAAAGTGGGAATAAGACAGGATCTCTGCACCACTTTTTGCCCAGAGCCATTATCTTCTTGCACCCTTCCTTTTCAAATTTATTTCAAGAGTAATTTTCCTCCATGGTTGATATTAGCATGTGGCTATGTCATTTTCCCACCCACTACCTCTTCCCCATTAATCTTTTCCTCAGTGACATAGTTCCTTTTCCCCTTAATCACCTGCCTGTTCCTCCTGGGTCTAGTGATAGTTTCTCCCTAACTTTTGGAAAATAGGAAGTAAAAGAGTAGACATCGGTAGAGGACCGACGAATCCTCAAAGCCAGGTGCACCTGGGATGGGGGCAAGCTCAGTGGAATCATCATGCCTGCCTCAGTGGCCACTGCCCTCCAGGTGGGTGTTTGGGAGGTGTCTGGCTGGCTGTATATGATGGATCTGTGCAGCTCTGGAGCACACTCTTAGTTGCACTCCCAGATAGTGGTTGGCTGTTACCATCCTTTCTCTTAGCTGCTCCTGAGATTTCTACAAACACTAGGTGGGCACATCAGCCCGAGGATGTGACCACCAAAGAGTGCCCTGGTCCCCTCTCTGTGTGAACAGTCCCTTTGGCTTTTCTCTTGGTAGCATCCTGGAAGGTCACTTCACTCCGTCCCCCAGTGCTTGGGGCTACTGTGGGAGCAACAATAGGATTGAGAAGGAGCACAGGCTTCCGAATCCAAACCTCTAGGGATCTTGGGACCAGCTTCCCCACTTGGCTGCTGACGCATTGTGCGAAACAATTCCTGTAAAACTGGAATAATCATAACACTTACCTTGAAAAAGAGTTTAAAAAGGAGAATTTAAAAATGTGTATCTGCAAAGAACTGTGTTGTGCACAAAGTTTCAACTAATGTTAATCATATAAGACTCAAGAAATGTTTTCCCCTCCAAATGTTCAAAACTTGGGTCATGGGGGATGCCTGCCACGATCCCTGAAAAAAGAACAGTGATGAAAGAATTCCAAGAAGCTGTTTGCTTTGAGGAAATGTATTGAAAGGAAAACAAGACATTGTTCCCATTTTTACTGACAGTTTTGTAAATAACATGGGGCAGTCTCTCCAAACCAGTCCCTTCCGCATCCTCTGAAACAAACCAGATTTTATTATTAAATATGCATGGATATTTACCATATTTGCTGGAATGTTCATTTGAGAAACCAAATATGTGAGATCCAAGGCTGTGTGTTTATAAAATTTATGAAATGTAATTTTAAACAAATTTGAGACAGTTTACAGCTACATTTCAATTCCAATTAATGATAGAGTGAGGCTGGATTTTTACATGGCATGAGCACTTTTAAAAATACATGTGGTTCTCATATGATTAATACAGGTATGCACTCACAGCTACCATTTTCTTGAAAGACAGAAAACTAGGTCTACTTTACCTGCTGCCTTTCAGCAGCTGTGTGATATCAGGTAAGCCTTACTGGTCTGAAGATCAATTTCATCATTGTAAAACTAAGAGTCCCTGAAAGAGTGCTGTCATGCCAGTTATTTCTCTAAACTGTTATGTTAAGAACGAAATTCACTAGTTCAAATTATTGCAAAGATTTCAAATTGCTATATTCACTCTCTTCTCTTGAGAAGTGCTATTCTTCATCTCTGCAATATATACATACAAACATATGTGTGTGTGCAAGTGGAGCATTCCAAATCTAAAATTTTTAAATCCAAATGTTCCTAAGTCTGAAGCTTTTTGAGTGCTTACATGATACTCAGAGGAAATGGTCATTAGAGCATTTCAGATTTCAGATTTTCTGATTTGAAATGTTCAACCACTATAGTGCAAATATTCCAAAATCTGAAAAAAATCTGAAATCTGAAACACTTTTCGTTCCAAGCATTTCAAATAAGGGACACTCAACTTATGTCAATATCTGTATCTATCTGCTATGGTTTGAATACATCCCTCAAATTTCATGTGTTGAAAACTTAATTGCCATTGCAACAGTATTAGAAGGTGGGGTCTTTAAGAGGTAATTAGGCCCTGATGGCTCTGCCCTCATGAATTAATTAATGCTATTATCATAGGAGGGTGCTAGTTGTTGCAGGAGTGGGTCCTTGATAAAAGGACGAGTTCAGCCCTGATTTTTTCCCTTGTGTGTGCTCTCTAGCCATGTGACCCCTTCCACCATGGGATGACACAGCATAAAGGCCCTCATTAGATGTGGCCCCTTGATCTTGGACTACCCAGCCTTCAAAACTATGAACCAAATCAACTTTTATTATCTATAAATTAACTGCTTTTCAGTATTCTGTTACAGCAGTAGAAAATAAACCAAGAAAATATGTGCGAATATAGAAACATAGGAAGACATAGCTCTGGATTTTCCATCAAAAGATATGATTCTCAATTACAGGTAATGAGACACTAAGCAAATCACTTAGCTTCTCTGAGCCCATATTCCAAGTGCTCTATCTTCATCTTTCTCTGTGTCTGTGTCCCAGTTTATACTTCCTTATTTTCCAAGGCCAGGCCACAAAGATTGTTCATCTCTTCCTTTGCACAGCTGGATAAGGCCAGCACAACTTATTTTCTGTGGAGAATTTCACTTTCCTTTTTTGTTAAATGCTTTTTTATTTTTGCATCAATTGATAGGATCATGTGGCTTTTCTTATTTAGCCTGGTGGTATGGTGGATTGCACTGATTGACGTTCAAATGTTGAACCAGCCTTGCACAATCAAAATAAATCCCACTTAGTCATGGTTTAGAATTCTTTTTATACACTACAGAATTCAATTTGTGAATATTTTGTCGAGAATTTTAGTGTTAAAGTTCATGAGATGTATTGGTCTGTGGTTTTGTATTTTTTTTTTTGGTACTATCTTCTGTTTTATATCAATACGATACTAGCTTTACAGAATGAATTAGGATGTGCTCTTTCCTCTGAACTAATTGTGAAAAATTAATGTTAATTTGTTTTTAAATGTTGAGTAGGATTCTGGTTCTGGACATTTCTGGGAGCTTTTTTGTTGCTGTTGTTGTTGTTGCTGCTGTTTTCCCCGAGATGGTGTCTTGCTGTGTCACCCAGGCTGAAGTGCAGTGGAGCAATCTTGGCTCACTGCAACCTCTGCCTCCCTGCTTCAAGCAATTATCCAGCCTCACCCTCCCAAGTAGCTGGAATCACAGGCACTCACCACCACATCTGGCTAATTTTTATATTTTTAGTAAAGATGGGTTTTCACCATGTTGGCCACACTGGTCTCAACTTCTTGACCTCATGACCCACCCACCTCAGCCTCCCAAAGTGCTGAGATTACGGGCATGAGCCACCACATCTGGCCTCTGGGAACTTTTAAATTACAAATTCCCTTTCTTTCTTTTTCTTTCTTTCTTTTCTTTCTTTCTTTCTTTCCTTCTTTCTTTCTTTCTCTTTCTCTCTTCTCTCTTCTCTCTTCTCTCTCTCTCTCTCTCTCTCTCCCCCCTTTCTTTCTTTTTCTTTCTTTCTTTCTTTTTCTTTGAGACAATCACACTCTGTTGCCCAGGCTGGAGTGCTTTGGCACCATCTCCACTCCCTGCAAACTTCACCTCCCAGGTTCAAGTGATTCTCTTGCCTCAACCTCCCAAGTAGCTGAGATTACAGATGCCTGCCATCATGCCTGGCTAATTTTTTTGTATTTTTAATAGAGATGGGCTTTCACTATGTTGGCCAGGCTGGTCTTGAACTCCTGACCTTGTGATCCACCCGCCTTAGCCTTCCAAAGTGTTAGGATTATAGGTGTGAGCCACTGCGCCTGGCCACAAATTCCATTTCTTTTATGGTTATAGGACAATTGAGGTTGTTTATTTCATCCTTATTAAATTTTTGTAGTAGGTGATCTTTGAGGAATAGGTCTATTTTTCTAAGTTAAAGAATTCATAAACATAAAGTTGTTTATAGCATTTTCTTATTATCTTTTTTAATGACTGCAGAATCTGTATTTCATTCCTGATATTATTTGCATGTTTTCTCTCTCTCTCTCTCTCTCTCTTTTTTTTTTTTAAATTTGTCAGCTTTTGTATTAGTCCATTTTCATACTGCTATAAAGAAATACCCAAGACTGGGTGATTTATTTAAAAAAAAAATAAAGAAAGAGAGAGAAAATTAATGGACTCACAGTTCCACATAGCAGAGGAGGTCTCACAATCACGATGGAAGGTGAAGGAGGAACAAAGGTATGTCTTACATGGCAGCAGGCAAGAGAGCGTGTACAGGGGAGCTACCCTTTATAAAACTGTCGGATCTCATGAGATGTATTCACTAACATGAGAATAGCACAGGAAAAACCCACCTCCATGATTCAATGACCTCCCACTGGGTCCCTCCCATGGCATGTGGGGATTATGGGAGCTACAGTTCTAAATGAGATTTGGGTGGGGACACAGCCAAACCATATTAGCCTTGACAGAGGTCTATACATTTTATAAATTTTTTTTGAAGAACTACCTTTTTGCTTCATTTATTTTTTTCTATTGCTTCCTTATTTAAAATTTTGTGAATTTCTGCTCATCATTGTTTTCTTTTTTCTGCTTGTTTTGCATTTACTTAGTTCTTTTTTTCTCCCAGTTTCTTGACATAGGAGCTTAAAGTATTAATTTGAGATTTCTCTGATTTTCTAAACTAATAAATTAGGGCTATAAATTTTTCCCTCAGCACTGTATTAAATGCACTTCATGTATTTTGATGTGCTGTATTTTAATTTAGTTTTTAATTTATTTCAAGACTTCCTCATTACCTTATGGGTTCCTTGCAATTGTGTTGTTTAATTTGCAAGTGGTTGGAGATTTTTCTGTTGTTCTGTTATTGATGTTCAGTTTAATTACATTACATTTGGTCAAAGACATATTCAGTATGATTCTTATTATTTTAAATATATTGAGGTTTTTTTTTTTAATGACCCAGAATATGCTCTGTCTTGGTGAGTGCTTTATGGATGCTTGGAATGAATGTATATTCTGTTGGTATTGACTAGAGTGTTGTATAAATGCCAAGTAGTTCTTGTCTGTTGGTGTTCTTCAGTTCTTCTAATTACTGAGAGTGTTAGTATTCAAGTTTGTAACTACAGTTGTGGATTTGTCTATTTATTCTTTTAGTTGCATCAGTTTTTTATTCATGTTTTTTAAGGTTTTGTTTTTTGGTGGACACATATTTTGGATCATCATGGCTTGCTAGGGGATTAATCTTTTTCTCATTATGTGAACTCATTTTTGTCTATAGTTAATTTTTCATTTTTGTGAAGTCTACTTTGTCATATTAATATATCTACTTCTACTTTTTAAAAAATTACGGTATATCTTCTTCTACCCTTTCACTTTCAACCGACCTAGATCACTTACTGGCTATGAAATCTGTATGTCATTGTATTTTATGTATCTTGTAGACAGAATACTTTTTACCATGTTTTTAAATCAACTTTGTCAATTTCTAACTTTTAATTGGTGTACTTAGATCATTTACATTATTGACACAATAGGGCTTACCTCTGCCATTTTGTTGTTTTTTGTTGGGTTCTTCTCTTTCTTATTCCTGTGTTTCTCTACTTATTTTTCTGTGAGTTACTTGAACAATTTTGTAGGATCTCATCTTGACTTATTAGTAGTAACTTTCTTGTTTTGAATTGAGAGAAGCTCCTATCTAAATGTTATTAGGTTTTACTAGAGGAAAGGCTCATTTCAGGAACTGCACGTGACTCTTACAAAAAACACAACTCTCAGAACCCAGCTTCTTCAGGGTAGAGCACCCATAACCAAGTACAGGACACTTTCCACCCTTCACACAAAGGAAGCTTTGACAGAATTCAGCACCCACAGCAGTGGAGCAGTAGATGGCAATGACACCAGGACCAACCATCTGGTGCTGAAAAAACACATCCAATTTATTATGGGAAAGAATCCTGAGAGGGAAGACAGAACTTCCCATGGTTTGCAGGATGCATGCTCAAAATGTAGCCCTATAAGCCTGGAGTGGCCTCCCTTTGTATCTCATGCTGGTGAAAACATACATCAATGGAAACATCAACGTTATCTCTTCCTTACTCAGAATTACCTGTCTAACTGCAGCCCACCCCACAGTGGCCTATTGAATCCAGATTATCTGCCTTACTTGGCAGAGAAGAATGGAGACAACCTTCACCATCTTCTATGCCCCCAATGTGATACAAGTACATGACTGTAAGTCCTGTGGCAAGCATTTTCCCCAAGATGCTTAGAGCTTTCAGACACTCAACCACATTAGTCCTTGAGATAAAGATCAAAGTCTTTATCTGTCTGTTATAAGTGGAAAGATTAAGAAATGGATCCTTGCCCAAGGTCACATGCTAAGCCAATACCTGAATTAGTAAACTCCCTCCTTGGATCTATGAGATAATTGGCCATGTTAGCTGATATCTGCAATACTATGTATTTCTGATGCTTAGTTTATAATTCAACTGGACTCCTGCCTTCTCAGAAAGAAGTGTACAGTTTGGTTTAAGGAGACCTGGCTCTGTCAGGGCTCACTTAGCATAATACATAATGACGGGATGACACGTAATAATAATAGCTCATATTATCCTGAGGTTTTTGGAACTCTCACTAGATTTGTGCATTCATTACTTCCTGGACTCATTAAATAATCTCTGTCAAAAGCCAGTAGAGTCCAGCAGTGCTGAGTCAGGTGCTGCAGAGGAGAAGGTGTCAGGTTGGTGAGAGAGGCAACCAAGTAAACAATTATAGATGCAGGGATAAGTGCAATGGGAAAGGGAGCTACAAGGAACAAGGAGGCAGGAAAACGTGGGCTGACAGAAACTTTTGAGAAGTGGCTGCCCTTTATTTAGAAATTTTGCAGACAGCCAAGAGGACAAAAGCTATTCTAAGCAGAGAATATTCCAGATAGAAGGGAAGGACAGAAAGTGCAAAGACATTGACTTAGCACTAATGGTACATCTATGAAAGGCAAGGAACTCAGTGTGGCTGGAAACCTGGAAGACAAGTGCAGATTTATGGAAAATTAGATCAAGGAGAGTCTAGAGCCAGACTGAGGGAGGCCTTCAACATCTGCCACCTCCACGGCAGTGCACCATGCTGGGAAGAGCATGGGGACTGGAGTCAGACGATCTAGTTTCAATACGGACGCTGCCTTGTTTATGGGATTCCTCGCTTTCCCTGCTCCCAGCCACCCAAACAGTTGTCCAAGGTGTCTAAGGCATTAAGCAAAGAATGGATTTATAGAGCCGTAAAAATACCAACTCGATGTCTTCTAATGGTTTGTGTATGTGTCTGGATTTAACATCAGCCGAGTGGAGCTTGAAGCCACTTTGCTCTGGTTATGGGATCTAGTGAAGCTTAAGAAACTGGCTGCAGACCAGGTCTGTGGAATAATTGTTTGCCAACATCTGCTTTCAAGGTACCTGGAGCCGCTGCCTTCGGCAGACTTTCCACTGCTCCCTTACAAGTGTCTTGGGAGCGTGTTCTCCAGGGACATGGCTCAGTGTCAGAAAAGTCGACACACAGATCCCAGGACAATTTGTGTCCACTCACAGAGCTGCATTCATACACCTTCCTAAACTCTTCCCTGTGAGAGACGCTCTGGGGATCATTGTCAGTCAAGATTGATGCCTTTTCTCTTCTCCTTCACCATTTTTTATTCCTTTTTGTTTCCTCCAGAGAAAATGATTTATTGAGTACAGTAGCCTAAATTGAAAAATATCTAATACCTTGTCTATTAAACCAGACCAACGGACTTACCACTCCGTTTAGAAAGCTGTCTACACCTAGGCCTAGTAACAGCTGTGTTGACAGTTCTGGGATGAATGAGGAAAATGTTACAGAGATTGAACATGTGTGACTAAGTGATTTAATTCTTGATGCTTTACTCTCAAAGGAGGACTGCTTGGAAAACTTTGAGGTTTCTAGAGCTCAACTGCCTAGGGTGGTCATGGTTTTTCAGGTTTATCTAAGTACAGCTGTTTGATGAACACATTTCACACCTAAAAATACACATACTGCACCAACACACACATACACCACAAAACACGTGCATTGTACTTCCTATTTCCAGAGAGCCATTGTGAGTACTACCATTACCTGCCTCCTGCTGGAGAAGAGAAGTGGGGTAGGTTGGCATTATAACAGTTCTGATCACATAGATTGGCATGTGATATGCCGAGTGCTCTGATGACAATTCTTTTAGTAAGCCTTCCAGGAAGGCATGGTCCTTTCGCTGACAGGTGAGAAAACAAAGGCTCAATGGAGCTCAGGTACTGGCTCAAAGTCCCACGGCGACTCACTCTAAGTTTGTCTGGCTCTCATGCCTGTGTGTTCTCTGTGACTATGGCAAACCAGACTGTTCTCCAAAGACAACGATGTCAAGGAGAAATATGAAGTCTATTTCCATAGAAAAGGATAGTTACCTCCTCTGAGTTCATTCATATATTCATTGAATTTAAATATGCTGGTCTACTACATGCCAAGCACTGCTCATTTAGAGAAGCTTATCACAGCCTAAACCAAACATACTGGAAAGCAACTCCAGCTGCAGGTTTTGTTTCATTTATGTGACATGTGTTGAGAAGCAGAGATCATTCTACAAGCCAGGTAATCAGAAGCATCAGAAATGAGTGACACCAAGAGGTGTCACTTCCATGACTTCAATGGGGACATCTCTCTTGGCACTTCAGCAAATTTCTTAGGTTCTCTGAGCTATTCTAACAAATCCCCACAAAGTTGGTGCCTTGAACAATGGACGTTTATGTTCTCACACTTTTGGAGGTCATAAGGCAGAAATGAAGGTGTCAGGTGAGCCACACTCCCTCCAGTGCCTCTAAGGGAGGATCCTTCCTCACCCAGCCTCACCCAGTTGCTGGTGAGCCTTGTGGGAACAGAATCCCCACCTCCATCTCACGTAGCCTTTTCGCCCTTTATCTGTCTCTCAGTTCTCTTTTTCTTTTCCTTCCCTTCCCTTCACTCTTTCTTTCTCTGTTTCTCTTTTTCTTTCTTTCTTACTTTCTTTCTTTCTCTGTCTTACTCTCTTTCTTTCATTTTTCTTCCCTCTCTCCCTCTTTCTCTCTCTCTCTCTTTCTTTCTTTGTCTCACTCTGTCACCCAGACTGGAGTGCAGTGGCAGGACCACAGCTCTCTGCAGCCTATAACTCCAGGGCTCAAGCAATCCTCTTGCCTCAGCCTCTTAAACAATTGAGTCCAGAGGCCTGTGCCACCACACCCAGCTAATTTTATATTTTTTATAGAGGCAGAGTCTCCCTATGTTGCCAGGCTGGTCTCAAACTCCTGAGCTCAAGCAATGTTCTCGCTTTAGCTTCTCAAAGTGCTGAGAGGTGTGAGCCCCTGCATCTGGCCTTTTCCTATAAGGACACAAATCATTGAATTTACTAGGATTGGAATACCTAATATAGTATGACCTCATTTGAACTTAACTGATTACACTGGGAAGACCCTGTTTACAAAAACATTGTGAGGTTCTGAGTGGACATAAGTTTTGGGGGCATTACTCAACCCGCTATAGTAGGAAAGCAGCAGGGAGCACCTACCTTGGCCTCTCACCAACCTCTTTCCTTGTGCCACCACTGTTGCCCACTGTATGCCCTGTTACCCACTGCTCTCACCCTCTACCTCCTGTCCCAACAAAAATCTCTGCTAGAAAGCCCCTGCAATCACTCTCTTGTCCCATGAATCAAAGCCCTCAGGTAGGTCCTCTTTCTTCCGACCCGGACACCTAAGACAATGGATCCAGTGCTCCGAGACTCTTCCTTAACTGGGAAAGAAAGTAAGCAGGTGGGCAAGCCTGAGAAGCCAGACCAGACTGGGACTGACGTTTAGCTACACCTCTGAGTAACATGATCTTGAAAAAGTCATTTAAGTTCTTCAAACCAGAAATGGGGTATATGTGAGTTATAGGGTTATGGGGAGGATTAAGTTAGACCATAATTTAATGTTATTAAATGGTAGCTGTTAGTAGCAGTAAACTGGAAGAAGTACAAGAATTTGGGGCTATACCAAGGAAAGGTAGATGCCCCTGGATGTAAAGAAGTGGAAACTCCTTCCTACATTCAGATTGCTGCAGAAAATGGTAGAGTCTTCTACCAACTGGACCTAGGAGACCCATTTTTCCTGGAACAACAGCTTGAGAAATAGACCTGAAGAACTCAGAACGCTTAGCAGCACCTTCCCTGTCCATGAGTACCACTTCTCTGGCACTTCATGGCTTCACTTTCAACTATCCAAGAACTCTTCCCTCACTACCTGTCTCCTTTCCTGGAGTAAGTAAAACGGTTAAGTAAGAACAGTAAAATTAAATGACTAGCTTAAAGAAGCTGAAAAGGATAAGGAAAGCAGGTAAGAGTCATCATAAAGTTCTAACAGTGAAAACAATGCAGTTGATACAGTAAAAGATAAGTGGGTAAGTGACAAGACTGTTAGGGTTTGAATGTTTGTCCCCTCCAAAACTTATGCTGAAATTTCATCACCAATGTGGCAGTATTGAAAGGCGGGACCTTTAAGAGATGACAGGGTCATGAGGGTGCCCTCATGATTGGATTAATCCTTCATGGGGGTTAGTGGATTAACAGATTAATATGTTATCATGGGAATGGGGCTGTGGTGGCTTTCTAAAAAGAGGAAGAGTTCTGAGCTAGCAGGCTCAGTCTTGGAATGTATTACAGCAAGAGTGAACCCTAACGTAAACTGTGGACTCTGGTGGTAATGACATGTAATGCAGGCTCATCGGTGGTAACAGATGCACGACCATGGTGGGGGATGTTGGTAATTGGGGGGCTGTGTACGTGTGAAAGATAGGATGTATGAGGAAATCTCAGTATCTTTCTCTCAATTTTGCTGTGAAACTAAAGCTGCTCTCAAAAATGAAGTCTAAAAAATTCCCTGTTATCCGTATGTAGATGCTTTATAAGGTATTAACTAATATGTATGATGTACCTCATGACCGATAAGGGTACCAGGGTTTGAAGGAGGCAGGATTTTTCCTTGAATATGTGCCTTGGGGTATATTATCTGATGGAAATTAGTCTAGTAACTGAAATCAGTCTTAATAAGGTGGATTGAAACCATGCTTTGCACAAAGTTGCCACAATGGTGAGGGCAGAGGCAAGCTGAGGTCTGGGCACATGATGGGCTATGCTAGAAGGTGGGCAAGTGGCCCTGTGACCCCTGCACTTGGCTCAGCAAGTTTGCCCCTGCTTTTCTCTGCTTGGGAGGCCCCCAGTGCTCCTGTTGGATAAGGCTAAGGGGCTGAGCTTCTAGAATAGGCTATATTCGCTCATGACCAAGTTTAGCCTCTGAATCTGAACAATTTACTCTCCATCACTTGAGGGGAAACAGAAAGCTAGTATGACCACGGGGCTTCTTCTTGAAAAGGTATTTGATTTTAGGGTTACCAGCATCAAGACAACTTGTTTAGGCCCTAAGACTCCATATCTCACTTGTGGTGACAGAAGGGAAGCATGGCATCCGCAAGAGAAGCTCCACCCAGGGACAACCGGGTAACATAATGGTAACAACATTCACACTCCTATGGTGGTAGAGTCTAATCAGAATCTAACATTGTATAAACGGGAGCCCTGCTCACCCACAAGATGAGCTCACCTGCCATACATATGGTATCCAGCCATCACATTGAAAAGTGATCTCTTCCCTTCCCTCAGGCAACCAGAACCAAATCCCCTTAGGAAACGGAGCAGAAATTTCAGCCGTTACATAGGATGGACTTTAGTGACATTGACAAATAAACACGTTGTTTTTAATAATATTGCTGGAATAGCATTCCAGAATATTTTAATTCTCCCTACCAAAAAAAAAAAAAAAAAAAAAAAAAAAAAAAAAAAAAAAAAAAACCAAAAAAACTGTACTCTTTTTTTTTTTGAGAGATGGAGTTTCGCTCTTGTTACCCAGGCTTTTTTGTCATGTCTCCAATAGAGATGCCAGGGTTTGTGGATTTGATCTTGGGGCGGAATGCTGAACAGAACAGGAAGAATCCAGATGGTGGCTTTTTGGGGATGTTAGGATCCTTCTTCTTGCTTCCCTTAGCTGGTCCATAATCCTTTATTTCCCGATCATAGCACACTTTATCTGCCTTTGCCATTTCATCAAATTTAGATTTCTCTTTCCCAGACATTGTCTTCCACCTCTCAGAGCATTTCTTGGAAAATTCTGCAAAACTCTAGGTTTTTCTTCTTATGTTCTTCCCTGCATGTCTGCACAAAGAAGGCACAAGCAGACATCTTGCCCTTTGGTTTCTTGGGGTCACCTTTAGTCATCTTGACTGTATTGTTCACTAGTCTTGCTTTTTAGTAAGTTTTAAATTAAGAAATGTGAGTCCTACACATTTTGTTCTTTTGCAAGATTGTTTAAACTATTTAGAATCCCCTTACAGTTTTATACAAATGTGAGGACCAGTGTGTCTATTTCTGCAAAAGAGGAAGTTGGGAATTTGACAGGAGCTGCATTTGAGCTATAGGATAATGTGGGAAGTATTCCCATTTAACGATGTTGACTCATTTTATTCATGAATGTGGGAATGTGGGATGTGCTTCCATCTATTTAGGTTCTTTTTTTTTTTTTTTTTTTTTTTTTGAAGAAGTCTTGCTCTAGCACTCAGGCTGGAGTGCATGGAGTGCGGGGTGCCATGATCTTGGCTCACTGCAACCTCCACCTCCAGGGTTCAAGTGATTCTCCTGCCTTTGTCTCCCGAGTAGCTGGGATTGCAGGTGCATACCACCACGTCCAGCTTGTATTTTTAGTAGAGACAGTGTTTCGCTGTGTTGACCAGGCTGGTCTCAAACTCCTGACCTCAGGTTAACTGCCTGTCTCAGCCTACCAAAGTGCTGGGATTACCGGCATGAGCCACCATACCTGACCCTTATTTAGGTTTTATTAAATGTATTTCAAGGATATCTTGTAGTTTTTGATGTAAAATCTGGTACTTCTTTTGTTAAATGTATTCCTAAGTATGCTATTCTTTTTGATGGTATTGTATATGGAATTGTTTAGTTTCACTTTCAGGTTGTTCACTGTTAGTATATAGAAATACACAATGGACCCCTTTATCTGTGGGAGACACTTTCCAAGACCCCCAGTGCATGCCTGAAACCACAGATAGTACTGAAGCCTATGTTTTTTTCCTATCCATACACACCTATAATTTTGATTTATAAATTAGGCACAGTAAAAATTAGTATAATTAACATAACAAAATAGAACAATGATAACAATATACAGCAATACATGATATGTGAATGTAGTCTCTCTGTCTCTCAAAATACCTTGTTGGATTGTACTCTGCTATTTTCTGACTGCAGTTGACCTTGGATAACTGAAAACACAGAAAGCAAAACCGTGGATGAGGAGTGGCTACTGTAATAAATGTGCATATATGGATTTTGTATCCAGAAACCTTTCTGAATTCATTTGTAATAGTTTTAATGGTTTCTCACTGGACTCCGTCGGAGTTTTTAAATACAAGATCGTGGCATCTGCAAACGTAGTTTGAACTCTCCCTTCCCATCTGGCTCCCTTTTGTTTCTCTTTCTTGCCTAATTGCCACCCTGCTAGAATCTCCAGTACAATGTCAAATAGAAGTGACAAGGACAGACATCGTGGTATTGTTCCTGATCTTAGAGGGAAAGCATCCAGTATTTCACCAGTAAGATGGTACTGTGGGTTTTCTGTAAGCGTCATTTATCAAGTTGCATGACTGACTTTTTATGTGATTCTCACTACCTTTCAGTTTCATTTGCCAGCTCTCACTTATTGCAAGAGCTGTTTGAAGCTATATTGGTGTCATCAAAGTTTCAGAGGCTAATTTCCCCCTATTATGTTTGTATATTGCATTTAAACCTAAACAATGCTATCTTCGCATGTAATAGACTAACAGACAAATATGTTTTCTTTGGTAAATACTGGTATATCTGAAATAGTTTAGGCCCGATATCAGAAAACCTACCATTTTCTTTCTTTGACAAAAGTATTTTGCCTGCCTTTGCATTAATTTCCCCCTCGTAACATGGGGGGAAATTGCATCTGCTTTTACTTTCTAACCAGATACATGAATATCAAATAAGAATAATGGATGTGAAAGTTGCTTGGCAACTCTTAGAGTGCTGTGCATATCAGGGAATGGATGATGTTGATGAAGATGTATCAGGTAGAAAATGTAGAGATTCATTTTACTTTCTGCAGCCAAATGGGCTGCAGCTGTGTGCCAGAGCTCTGATTTTCACATTCTGGGTGCAAAGTGCATGTGATCGATTTCTCTATGAACTGAAACAGGACTTCGGGTAAGAAAATGGATACCTAGGATGGGCAATGTGCTCTGGGGCAGCAGACAGTATAATACAATATAAAACAATAATAGAAAAACAGGAGAAGATGGAAGAGAGGGATCCACAGGTCTGTGTCCCTTCATAAGTGCGAGGAGAAAAGCAATATCCCGCATAGCCTCAAGAAACCTGTGGCCCCTTGACCTGGGCTAGGCATAGCACCTTCCACTGCAGCATGAGGTTAAGCCACATGTTGAAAATGGAAGCACGTTTTCTTTGCCACAGACCTACACAGGGTGGCTGGCTAGGGCATAGATTTCTCTATGGGGAAAGAGATGGGGAAAGCCAGCGGCTAGTCTCTCCTAGCCAGGGTGACCCATTGCTGCTCACCCTGGCAAGCCTGAAGTTCACCAGAGGCTTTATTAAATTCAGTCTTTACTGGAATAAAATTCTTTCTTCAGAGTGATTATCCATGATGAGACCCAAATGTAACATTTTCTACTAAGTGATTTGATGATAAAATGATAAACGAGTTATAACTGGAAACATATTTTAAAGAGAAAATCTGGGAGTTGCTGGGGCACATTACTACAATTACGATGCTCACAGCTGCCTCATTTAAAAAAAAAATGGAGCCCAAGGACTTCTGAAGATGATAACCAGAAGTAAGCAAAGGTCTTGGCATAAAACAGCCAAAAGCTTCAGAAAATAGAGAAGCAGCTCGCTCTTCCTTGCTGCCACACCAGGCTGCACGAGACTGAGCCAGCAGTGTGCCTTGTGTCACAGTTAGGGATGAGGGCACTGGTGGGACGTATGATGGAACTTGGATGATATGTTCATCCCGGGCTTAATCAAATACAGTCCGAAGTACAGCACGGCTGTGCGCCTGCGAATGTGCAGCAGAGCAGCTCCCCGGATGTATTCTGTTGACCTCGGCAACTTAGTTGGTGGAGCAATCTCTCTACAGAGTAGATGTCATTGTTTAGCAAAATACCTTGAAATGTTAAAGCTGAGGCTTCTGAGGTGATGTTTGGAAAGAGACAACCTAAGCTATAACTAAAACACATTGAGAAATAAAAAGAAGTGTGGGTGTGGGGAGGCCAAAGATGAGCATGGGTATGTTTGAGAGGAGGGGGAAGGAAGGGAGAGCTACTTGTGTGTCTGGGAGACCCCATGGGAGACCCCACAAGTGTTGAGGCAAGGGTCTGAAGCCTCAGCCTGTTCCCATATGAATACAGAATTAGAAAAGAATTAGAGATATAGTTACATAGTTATTCCTATATATAATCATGAATAATCACATAGTTATTCATATATAGTCACAGAAATATATATATTCAATATAATATTTTAATCTTACTAATGATTATCATGTTATGAAGCATGGAACTGAGGTGACATTGTGAACAAAGTGATCCTAAGGCAAGATGCTCTAAGCCCTCTGTCATGCCCGCATAAGGGCTGCCGGAGGGCGCCTCGGCTGTGTGGCGCTGTGTTTAGCCAGCTAGGGAAGGAGAGGTACAAAATGTCCGAGAGGTCTCCTTCCTTGGGGGAGTTAGGAGAAAACGCCGCTTCTCCAAGCTCTTGCGGTAGGCCTGATGGCTGTCAGGGAGGCCCTTGGACATCCGGGGGCTCAACTGTCTCTATGTGAGGCTGTGCTTCAGTGGTCACATTCCATGTCTACTTTCATGTTCTGCTTCTGCACCTGGTCCCTCCCTTTCTTAAAATACAAAATCAGTAATAGTAACATAAATCTTAATGTGTTTGTTCTTTCTTGACAAGTATGAAAAAGTGCTGACGCGTTAGGTTTTCTCCTTGCCTTGGCTACTTGAAAGGCTTGGGCCCCTATCTCCAAGACATGTGATTTACCTGACCCTATCATTGATCACCATTACCTCACCCTACCCTGCCCGCTGCTTTGTACTCAATAAAAGTCAGAGCGTCCAGGCACTCCGGGCTGCTGCTGGACTCTGTGCTTTGGTTGGCAGTGGGCCCAAATGTTTTCTCTTTCTTGGTGTCTTGTGTTTTTTATTTCCACAGTTTCTCACCTCCACACCTGTAGAGAGGGGCTCACAGGACCCTGTAGGGCTGGACCCTACACACTTGGCCCACTTACAAATGTGTTCAGTTCGGCTGGGCACAGTGGCTCACTTCTTGTAATACCAGCACTTTGGGAGGTCAAGGTGGGTGGATCACCTGAGATCTGGAGTTCAGGACCAGCCTGGCCATCATGGTAACTCTATCTGTACTAAAAATACAAAACTTAGCCAGGAGTGATGGTGGATGCCTGTAATCCCAGCTACTCGGGGAAACTGAGGTGGGAGAATCACTTGAACATGAGAGGCAGAGGTTGCAGTGAGCCTAGATTGGGCCATTGCACTCCAGCCTGGGCAATAAAAGTGAGACTCCGTCTCAAAAAGAAAAAAAAAAAAAAGAAATATGTTCAGTTTGAAATTCCCAGAGGCATAGCATAGCTGATTTCTTAGAAATGGTAGCTTGTATAGATTCAAGTTTACTTCCTGACTGCTTGCTGCAGGCATTTCACCGCCTTCCAGCCTCCCAAACCTTTGAGCAGCTAGACCTCTACTTCCTTTCGAGGTGGTGGTCAGAAGGTGTAGAACCGTCGAGCAAGAGGAGGTCTCTACCTCCACCGTGTAAGAGCCATATAGTTCTGGGAAGCAAGGTTCAAAGACCAGGTTAAAAGTCTTGAAGGGGCCGGTGTTCAACAGCAGGCAAGTGAGTTGTGGGCACAAAGGGGCCAGGGCTAGTGGGAGGGGCTAAGTGTGGTGGGAGGGGCAGAGGGCGGTGGGAGGAGCTGGGGTGATGGGAGGGGCCAAGGATGGTGGGAGGAGCCAGGGATGGTGGGAAGAGTCAAGGGTGGTGGGAGGGGCTGGGCTTGTGGGAGTAGACAGGACTGGTGGGAGGGGCCAAGTAATGTGGGTAGAACCGGAGGATGGTAGGAGGAGTCAGGGCTGGTGGAAGGGGTGGAGGTAGATGGGAGGAGTCAGGGATGGTGTGAATGACCAGGTGCCAAGGGACTGGCTAAGAGTGGTTGCTTTTGTTTGTTTTTCCTAAAGAGTAGTTTTAAGACTAATTATGTCTCAACACTGGAGGAAGGTGATGGGGAGGAAGTTGATGGGATAGAAAAGACCTACACAAGTGTCCTCCGTTCCTTGGTATCAGTGAAGAGGGAAAAAAAATGATGTAAAGTAAGAGCGGGTAGCTGGGAAAATCAGTAGTGCTGGTTGTTTGTGGCTGAGGGACTGCAGGTGGTGCTTGATGTTGCTATAACTGCCAAGGCAGGAAAAATCGAATGTGAATCCTACTCTGCCACCTGTGAGCTGGGTGATATCTCTTTACCTGAGAAATGGAGGTAAGAATAATGATCTTGTCGGTAATCATACCGCTCTTTTCACTCTCGAGAGGGAGAAGTCGCCTTCCCGCTTCAGCATGGCCACCAGACATGAAGAGATCCGGGGGTCTGACCAGTGAGGTCAGCCCACAGCTGCCAGGGAGCCCCTTCTCGGCTAGGTGCAGGTGCAGACCAGGATGTCCAGAAGGTATCCGTGCTGGACTCCAGCACCAACAGAGGACAACATGTTTGGAAACATAGGAAGCCAATGGTGGAGTAGATACAGGAGCCCCCTGCCTATAAGAAAAAGAGCAGAGAAGAATGATTATGTCCTGAAACGAATGAAAGATGGTTCCCCACTAGAATGCAGGAATTGCACTCTCTATATCAGAGTGCAAAAGGACCACACTTCCGGGCTGGGCAAGACCTTATGGCAAAACACATTTGTGTTTGGAACCTGCTCACTTTCTAGAACCCAACTCTCCTATCTCTTCTTCCCTCCTTCCATTCCAGGCATCCTGAGGTTGGCTCAGGCTTCCTAAAGGGGTCACAGGCTGAAGCGTAGCTCCCTGGGGTGCCTTTCCTGCCGGTAAGCCTAAGAGTGGCCCTTTGAGACTCGTCTCCAAAGTCATCTCCTCTTTGTAGCTTCCACGTCACCTCCCAGCTGTTGAAAATTTCCTCTTCTGGCTCCCACAAGCCTCATTTCATGCTATTCAGTCCTCATGCTTTATTTTTTTTTTTCTGTCCTGTCTCCAGATTATGAGCTCTTTCAGGGTAGTCACTGGCTAGAGGCACCTGGGCATGGAAACATTTTGTTGAATGAGCGACTCTTGGTTCTTGTTGTTCACTGGCTATTACACAGTATTGCCTGTATCTTATGCCAGGCACTTTGCTGAGTGCTTTATGTGCATGTCCTCATTTCAGCCCCATAACAAATCTATACATGTCCTATTATTACCCCTCACGTAAAACCAAGGAACTTGAGTCCTGGAGAAATTAAGTGATTGGCCTCAAGTCAAACAGCAAGTGGCTGGGTCATGACTCTGACCAGATTAATCTATCTGTCCTCCAGAGTTGTTTTCTTTTTTTCTTTCTTCTTTTTCACCATCAGAGTGGTTGGCATTCATCATTACCAGAGTTGTTTTAATGTTGGGAAAATAAATCTGCAATTGTTTTAAGCAGATTTTGAGATTATGAGGCTGTGTATTTGAGTTTATTCACCGTGTGACTTTGAACCTGAGCCTCAGTTTCTTCTGTTTATAAAACAGGGATAGTAATTATATACTACGAAGTTTTTATATGGACAAATAAGCTAAAGTAAGTAGATTCTTAACAAATGCCTGGTTAGGGCTGGGACGAGGGTACAGCCAGGCAGACACCACCCTCCCAGGGCCCAGCATTTAAGAGGCACACATTCTCAGGAGCTGACCTCGCACCCCTACCACCCTGAGCAGAAGCACTTCCTTAAGTGACCTCCCTCACCTGGTCTTGGAGCTGCTCCTGGCATTGGTAGGTGAGGAAAATTATTTACCCTGTCTTCCTTACTTCTCCCTAATCAGGCTGAGTTGTCTTAGGCACGAGGGTGAACTCGTTCTTTCAGTATGAGCGGTTATTTCCACAAATCACCTTTCTTTCCTTGTAGTCACACACTCCAGTATTATTATTGTTTCAATCAGGAAACCACCCTCCCATGTCAGAACTACCTGCATGCAGTTTTCACACAATAGGCAGCTTTTACTGTGGTTCTAGTCATCTACTTTTCTACAGTAACCCAAAGAGTGCCCTTGTGCAAATGCAGCCTCAAGCAGAGTCTCCCGGGGAGAGACATGCCCCCTCCCACTTCTAGAATATTTGTCACTTTCTCCAGACACAGCACTGGGATTGTTGCCAAGGCTTTGGCAGGACTCTGTGCTGGGCCTTAGACATTATACTTGTGCCTTCAGCCCTGTGTTAAGTACCCTCACCCCCCAATGAGGCCTTGACTGTTTTCAAATTGTTGGATGGCAAGCAACTCTGCGGCCACTTCTGAACTGCCAGTCAGCCCCAGACTGCTATAAAATTGCTTAATGACACTTACGTTCTTTGGGAGTTGTTGAAGTGTAGAGCTGTAATGAAGCAGCCACTGGCTGCCTAGTGAAGGAGAAAGTCGGGAGTGGGGTCGACCATGAAGGTCAAGGACTTGGCTCCCAGACAAGGAGGAGTTGCAAGTACAAGGTGGCTCAGAGCTCCACCTCCCGGGTTTAAGCAATTCTTCTGCCTCAGCATCCTCAATAGCTGGGATTATAGGCATGTGCCACCACACCTGGCTAATTTTTGTATTTTTAGTAGAGACAGGATTTCACCATGTTGGTCAGGCTGGTTTTGAACTCCTGACCTCAGGTAATCCACCTGCCTCGGCCTCCCAAAGGACTGGGATTACAAGCATGGGCCACCGTGCCCAGCCTGGCTCCCATGTTGGACACCAGACTGCAGAGTTCTAGATTTCATATGTCTCCTCAGGTAGAATCTCCACACTGCAGCCCCTGGTTGTAACAAATCCAGACAGACCTGGTTTGCTAGCTGCTGCATAACAGCATGTTTATCTGAGTGGCTTGAGCATGCCAGATCTGTGTTCTTCATCTGCAAATAAAGTGGTACATCTATCTCAGAGGTGTGTTATAAGAACTAAGAAAATTGCTGCAGCCAAAGTCACAGATGCATATTCAGTGAGTGTCAATTACTATTCTCATTAGTAGCAGTGGTACTCTTACAAAAGTCAATTACAAATCCAGAGACCATCGGTCTAGATTGTGAGTGGAGACCTTCAGATGTTGTAGAAGAGTTGGGAGTGATGCTTGGGATCACCCCATCCCAGCAATTCAGTAAGCTAGGAAGCTGAGGCCAGAAAGCAGGACTGAGCGGACTCCCTACACCCACTCCTCCACCTCAAGGACACATCTAGGCCTCAGCCATCACTTCAGTATAGTTTCCAGTGCCAAGAAAAGGCTACATCTTCTCTCTCCTTAAATATATATATATAATAGTAAATAATATGTCTTATAAAACATATTTGAAACAGTCATTATGTCATATAGGATTCTTGTCCTATATACAAACCACATCACACACATATTCAGACACAGCTTGAGGGAGGTGGGTGTTCAGCTGTATTAAAAACAAAAGTCGTAAGAAAGAATAATAGTGTGAAATCAGTGCAGGACAATTTATGATTAATATCAGGAAGCCCTTGTTAAGAATGCCATGTATTATTAGACTAAAATAGCCTCTGTAGGGACATGGGGAAACCCCATGACTTGAAACACTTCTGCTGGGACAAGGCACAGCTAAACACAAGAGAGGAACAAAGCACCCACCTCCTCAGGGGACCATCAGAGACAAAGCTTGAGTCCCAGGCTCCTTTCTGAGTCAGGAGCGCATAGAGTGGTCATTTGAGAACTGAGTGTGCCTCTGTGTGCAGCCATGGGACTTCAGTGTCCAGCCTGCCCAGCAGAACAACAGGCTTAGAAACCAGGAGAGGTAATGATGGGCATTCCATCAAAACCGCCCAGCAGGGTAGCAGGACACTAGTGCAATTACTAGGCTGCTCATCAGGGAAATGCGGTGGACTCGGCATCTCTGGATTTCTGTAAGGCATGTGACAAGGTGACAGAGCAAGCCTTTTGATCAACTTAAAGACAATAGGTTAAGATTCTCATGAACTCCTCATAAAAGCCTTGATAGTTGGTTAAGCAATCTTTCACAAAGGGGAAAAGGGCTTTTCAGCCTCCTTACCTGAAATGAAGCAGGATTTTGGTATTTTAGCAGCACTAGGACATAAAGGCTGACTGTCAAACTTACTAATTAGATGTATCTGGAAGCCATTACAGATATATTGGATATTTAAAAACACCACCATCCCAAATGATTAACGTAAGTGAGAATTATGGATGTGGTAAGCCAGGATGAACTTTAGTGCAGAAACTGTGACGATACACCCTTAGATTGAACAGCAATAGTATCAGCTGCCTGGCACTCGTTAGGAATTAAATGTTTGCTCACTGGATTCAGGGATGGGATTAATTAGCAGAACATATGAAAATGAGTAAAATTGAACATAAACTCAGAGCGTGTCAGAAGTGTGAAGATTCTGGCACATGGACTGCTATGACCTCTGCCTGTGTGTCCGAAGGCCGGGGGTTAGACTCCACAGGTGACATCCCTTCCTGTGCAGTGGACAGACCCTAACTGCAGGCTCAGGTGTGCTTCTGGGCACCACAGTGAAGAAGGGGGTCTGTAGATGGTTTGTGTCCTGGCGTGAGTCATCTGAATGGTGACGCTACATCATACCATAACGATTGGAGGGCCCAGGGAGGTTCAGGCAGGGCAGAGGAACTGGGGTTAGGTGGCGGCTGTGTTGAAATGCTTGAAGTTTTGTCATGGGAAACTAAGATCTGCAGGGGAGAGTTGGAGGGCAGAGGTGGGACAAATGGAGTGAGCGACAAAGAGCTCAACATAAGGAAGCTGTTTCTAATGGTCAGTGTTGACAGCAATGCCCTGGACTGCTTGTGAGCTCCCCGTCACGCGAGTGTGCAGGCAGAGACTGACACGCTGCTTTCCGCGGTGGTAGAAGGCGATCCCGCGTGGGTGTGCGATGAGCCGGTCGCGCGCTCCCGCTCCTGGGGTGGAGCCTGGAGGCAGCCCTCAGCCGGCCAGCAGAGGGCGCGCTCCAGCGGGCTGTTCCGGCGGGGGACGCGCGTGCCGGGAGGGCGGCCCACGGCGCAGGCCGCGCACGGGCAGAGAAGTGCTCACCCGGCCGCCACGCCCGCGCAGACCCGCCGGTGGCCGCGGCGGAGCTGAGCCAAGGACGTGCAGGTGCCCACGGGTGCCAGGGCCGCGCCGGAGCGCCCTGGACCACTGGCCCCGGTCGCTGTGTCCTTCTCCGTGCAGCCTCCAGGAGCTGGCCGCACCACCGCCCCGGGCTCTCCCCTCCCCTCCGCCTCCGGGGCTTCCCCTGGCACCTTTCCGGCGGGCCGCTCCTGGCCCCACTGCCTCTCCCACGCGGGGCCCGCGCACACCCGCTGGATGGACAGATGGGCAGACAGGCAGGGACTGCAGAGCCTTTCTCTCCCTGCCCTGGGGAATCCGCCCCTCAGGAATGAACGGCGCAGGGCTCCGTGCGCATCTGTTGGTGTGTAATGAAGGGAAGCCCAACCCGCCCTGGATACGAAAAACATCTTTTTTTAAGTGCCAGATTTCTGGTTTCCTAAGTGACTTTTCACCTTCACGCATCATGGAGCTAACATTGCTCTACAGAGTTTTGTGGGGTGCGGGATGGCGCTGTTAGACTCAAATGCCTGCTTCCCGTGGGGTTGGCAAATTCAGTCACCTTAGGCGACCTCCCCACAGTAGAAAAGGGTTAAAAAGTGGGGGGAAAAAAATCGACCATCACACTTGACCTTCCAGGGCCAAACCTCCGGCCTCTCAGTCACACCAGGCAGCCAACCTTTCACGGAGATGCTGGGACTTTGCTTGGGCGCACTTCAGCTTAATGCAAAGGGGACATTCCCCTCTATCCGCCTCCTGAAGTCCGTCCCCACCTCTCAGTCCCTGACCTCTGCCACCGCCAAATCCTCGCTGGGCAGCTTCCGATGACAAGTCAGCCGGGGGCCACCTGGCTACGGAAGCTCGCGGGCCCTCCAGGCTTCCGTCTGGGGATCGCACATCCGCAGGAGGGAGTGGCGTGCAGCAGGCAGGGTGAGTCCGCAGTGGCTCCACCTGGGACCACGTGCCGAATGGGAGGGTGGAGTGCTTGCTACGGTGCACGCCGGGCAAGGAGCCGGCTGATGCTGCCCCTGTGCCCCCAGCCCCCTTTTGGCTTTCTGAGCTGGTTAATTGTAGGTGTCAACGTTACAGGGCTGAGGATGCTCAGATGACTGGAAAACATCATCTGTGAGTGTGTCTGTGAGACTGTTTCTGGAAGAGATGAGCTTTTGAGTCAGTGGACTGAGTAAGAAGGTCCACCCTTACCAACGTAGGTGGCACAGGTCAACCTGTTGGGCGCCCAGAGAGAACGAAAGGGCAGAGGAAAGGTGGATTCTCTTTCCTCTGGAGCTGAAACATCCACCTCTCCTGCCCTCGGACATCAGGGCTTCTGGTTCTCAGGCCTTTGGATTCTGGGACTTATATCAGTTCCCCTTCTTTCTGGTTTTTAGACTTTGGACTGGGCCTGGACCTGCTTCCAGCTTGCAGATGGCATGTCCTGGAACTTCTCAGCATCTGTAATTGAGTGAGCCAATTCCTAAGCAGATCTCATCCAGCTATAGCTGTATATCCTATCATTTCTGTTTCTGTGGAGAAACCTGGCTCACTTTCTCTCTCTCCCCCCCCCAACCCCCCAACCCCTGCCCTGCCTCTTTAATATAAAACCACGTGGATTACTCTTCCAAAGGCACTCTGATTCTTTGGTCCACATGATCTTTTCAGTGGATAAATTATCTGTTTTTGATTGAAAGAGGCCACAGTTCACAGGACTTTGCTTGTTACAAACTCACTTAATTTCATTTTTCTAGGCAGCCAGCAGCCCCAGATGAGCAACAACACAACACTTATTTGTACCTGGCTGAGTAGCACGGCTGCATATGCTTTGCCATTCCACTTCCCGATGGCAGAGCCATGTAAACTAAAGCCTGGACCAGGGGAGGGGAGATGCAGTCAGCCAGAGGGATCCAGGGCAGGCCTCCAAAGCCAGATGCCTGCTGGCAGGATAGAGACACCCATCAAAATCCAAACCGCCCGCATGGCTTCCATCATAACAAGCAATCCCTGATTGTAACACTTGATTCTTGGAGGGGTAAAAAGAGCAAACAAATCACCCAGCTGCAAAACTATACTTTTAAACAAATTGTCAAGTAAACAGTTTGGAAGATTTTTGCCAACCATTCGCTGGAAAATGAGAAGAGAGCTGATGGGCCCCAGATTTTTTTTTTTTTTTTTTTGAATAGCAGAGTGCTCTTGTATTTGTTTGTGTTATGAAAATTCAGCCAAGCTAGGTAGGTTCACAGAGAAGGCTGCCACTCTGCTTCCCTGTCCCAAGTTGAGACCTTTATTCTCTATCTCCTGTTTCTAGGCTTTATCTAATTACCATATTGGCAGCTGGTTGACTAGAACTATTATTAACATTAAAGTGATAGCAACCAAATACCAGCCAGGATGCTAAGCTTAACCCAGCCAGTTACTTAGAGATCCAAAATGTTGGGGTGGGAATCAGCTTGTGATAGAGAGAAACGCAACGTTGATATGTAACCAAAGCATCAATTGTTAATGAGCTCTGAGATGTCCCATACTCCCATGGAAAGGATTGGCATATTCCCTTTCTCTGAGGTGGCCAAATGCAAGCCAGAAAGCTGCTTTCCATACAAGGACTTAGGACCAGCAGAGCTGTTCACCTTGAGGATGCACTGCCCACTGGATGGGCTGTGCATGTTCTTGTTCAGAGGCAGATAAGGAGACAACGGGTAAGGCTGAAAGGACAGCAGAGGTAGAAACAGAAGATTCTGTCAACACCCCTCTGTGAGGGTTCAAGGGCTAATGGTCTTTGTGACCACTACCTAGGGTGGCAATATCTAGCAATCGGTGCTTTCTTTTTAATATTATTTTGCCGTTGCAAGAAATAGACACTGGGTGCTTTTTGACTAAGCTATTTCGAAAGGTGTAGAAATCTCGGGGCCTTGCTGGCCCTGAAGGGACTTCCCTTCCCAGGATGCCAGTCCCTAGAGAGCGTAAATTACGTCAGCAAGCACAGCTTTTCTATGCAAATCTACCACTCCAACCACCTTCCCTGTGGGCTCTCACTCGTTGGGCCTTCGCCACCTGCCCTGATCACCCCAGGGCCGGGCACCAGGCAACTCAGGACATGCCTGTGTCCAGAGTCCACTAAAATTATTCAGAGTAGTCCATTCTAAGTCTACTTATCCTGGCTTGCTGGTTTCTTCTCACAAAAACCACATTAAAGGCTCTTGCTACAACTCCCCCAACTCTTCTAACCAACCCTGGAGCTTTGCCACGTGGTCCCCCATGGCATAGGGTGGCCTCCATGGCACGGCATGCTGCTCCTTCCCAATCTGTGCATAACAGACTATCTGTTCAACAGCAGTCCCCTCCTTATCTGTTGGCCTTGCTACACCTAAATGAACAAAACCTATGTTTTAAAGCAATCATGTCCCTGAAAGTCAGGAATGACAAGCGTGTTATTTATTATTTATGTAGTGATTTCTCTTTAAAATGTTCTTTATGAAAAGACAGCAAGTATCTCTATGCTAGAAATATAATTGATCCTGTGTCATTTTAAAAAGTAATAGACATTCATAATAACAAATCAAATACAATATTACAAAAGGTTTATAATACAAAGCAGCAATCTCTCACCAGATGCTACTCCAGCCCAGAACCACAATACAGGGATTTTTGAGTCTTTCTGTCAGTAATTGCCCTGAGGACTACCCCACAGTTCCAAATAAAATGCTTATCTCTATTGACTTACTTATCCACGTCCCATCAAGCATATAGAAGAGTTGCTTCCCTGACAACCAAACCTTTCCTTCCCCTGTTCTTTGAAATATTTGAGCATTAGATTATTTCTAGCATCTCTCTTGATAATATTGTAACTTTAAATAATACATTCACCCTTTTCTATTTCCATTTACTTTTGATATAGTTTAGAGATTACTCCCCTCCAAATCTCATGTTGAGATGTGACCCCAGTGTTGGAGGTGGGCCTCCGGGAGGCGTTTGGGTCATGAGAGCTGATCCCTCATGAACGGTTTGGTGCCCTCCTGTGGGCACTCTTCTAGTCCTCACTCTGTTAGTTACCACGAGACCGGTTAAAAACAGCTTACCACCTCCTCCCCTCCCTTCCTTCCTTTCTCATTATGTGACACACCTGCTCGCCCTTCATTTTCTGCCATGATTGTAAGCTTCCTGAGGCCCTCATCAGAAGCAGGTGCTAGCACCACACTTCCTGTACAACCTATAGAACCATGAGCCAAGTTCCCCAGCCTTAGGTATTCCTTTATAGCAATACAAACAGAATAAGACAACTTTCGACAAACTCTCAACACTCCACTTTGTAAAGGAAGTTATTAGTTTTTTAGAATTGTCTTTTTCCTTTCTTCTTCCTTGCCTCACTCTCCAATTCTTCTCAGGATCTCAACTTCTGTGGGCGGGCCTTTTACTGGTGCCAACAATATGACGCAGCTCATACCCTCCTGCTCTAGTGCCAAGTCCAGCGTCAGTATGTGCTATTGCCAGGCCAGGAGATCTTGAGAAGGGAACTAAGGTCAATTTCACTAGTGACTTTCTCTGCTCTCTTGGGCAAGTCACCCAATTCTTTGAAACCGTGGCTTCCTCGTTCAACTGCCTTCATAGCTTTAAGAGGAGTGGGAACAAAAGAACAACGCCTGTAAGATAATGCAACTTGCAGGTTCCATACTGCTATCCACACGGAAGGTGGGAGAACATTCTGACCTGCCTCTGAGAAGCACAGTGACTTCTTGAGTGTGACCCTCTTGTCCCTGGAATTTGATGGCACCATCACTATGGGACCAATTGATGTCCTCCAGGCCTGGTAGCTGGGGGAAGGAGCACTTTATATGGATTCCTTTCACATCAAGTCCCTTCACACAACTCTCGTAAACACTCTTACTCTCATGCTTTTTGATGGGTGCTTTTGAACCCAAGTTAATTATATATTGTGATTTTTAAAGGGGCAAAGGGAGTGATTTCATCCATATTCACCTCCCTAGAGTAAATTGTTCTAATTTATTGATAATCAAATCTAATCCTTTTTTTTCTTAATATTCTTGGTGGTTGCATTTCAGTCTCTTTACTGTCTTTACAGTAAAACCTTGACTACCCTAGAAATGTATTTTTATACATGCTTCGATTCATACTGATAAACCCTAGAAAAGATCATTCTGGGCCTGCATCTCTTCTTATATAGAACTCTTTTCTAACTTTTTTTTTTTCCTGTGGGAATTGCTGTTTTCCTTATGCCTTTTTTTTTGGTTATTTTTGTAAATTAATTTTTTTTACATATATAATTTACCATCTTTACCATTTTAAGTGTACATTCAATGGTAATAAATACATTTATATTCTTTTCATTCTCTTTCATCTCTCCTTCCCTCTTCCCTTCCCGGCCTCTGGTAGCCACTAAGCTACACTAACTTCACAGGATCCACTTTTTCAGCTCCCGCATATGAGTGGGAACCTGTGACATTTGTCTTTCTGTGCTTGGTTTATTTAACTTAACTTAAATGGCCTCTAGTTTCATCCATGTTACCACAAATGACAGGATTTCATTTATTTTTGTGGCTAAATAATATTCCAGTGGGTAGGGTATGCCATATTTTTAGAATCCATTCATCCTTGGGCAGATTCCAAATCTTGGTGATTATGAATAATGCTGCAGTAAATATACAAGTGCAGATATTTCTCTGATAGATTCCCTTTCTTTTGAGTATATACCCAATAGTGGAATTGCTGGATCGTATGATAGTTCTGTTTTCAGTTTTTTAAGGATCTTCCATACTGTTCTCCTTTTTGGCTGTACTAATTTACATTCCCCCCAACAGTGTATGAGGGTCCCCCTTTCTCCACATTCTCTCCAGCATCTGTTATCACTCATCTCTTTGACATGAGCCATTTTAACTGGGGTGAGATAATATGTTTGTGCTTCTGACTTGAATTTTTCCAATCATTAGTGATGTTAGCATTTTTTACGAATCTGTCTGTGATTTGTGTTTTGAGAAACGTCTTATCAGATTTTTAATCAGATTATTTGTTTTTGTTTTGTTTTGTTTGACTTTCTCTACTCTCCTGAAAATAGTTTGCTATTGAGTTGTTTGAGCTCCTTATATATTCTGGTTATTAATTACTTGTCAAATGGTTGGCTTGCGATTACATTCTCCTATTTTCTGGGTTATCCCTTCACTTTGTTGAGTTTTTTCTTTACTGTGCAGTAACTTTTTAGCTTGATGTAATACCATTTGTTTATTTTCCCTTTTGTGCCTGGGCTTTGGAGATCTTATACAAAAAAAATCTTTGCCCTAGATCAATGTTCTGGAACATTTCCCCTGTCTTCTTCTAGTAGGTTTATAGCTTCTGGTCTTAGAGTTAAGTCTTTAGTCCATGTTGATTTAATTTGATTGACTTTTATTCTTCTGCGTATAGTTATCCAGTTTTCTCAGCATCATTTATTGAAAAGACTGTTTTTTCCTCATTATATATTCTTGATGTCACTGTCAAAGATGAGTTTGTTGTCAGTGTGTGGATTTACTTCTGGGTTATATTGGTCTATGTATCTATTTTTATTCCAGTACCATGTTAGTTTGGTTACTAGAGCTCTGTATTAGATTTTGAAGTCACCTAATGTGATAGCTGAGCCTTGTTTTTCTTGCTCAGGTTTGCCGTGTTAGTCCATTGAGAATGGACTAAATGATGCTGTAAAGAGCTTCCCTGAGACTGGGTAATCTACAAAGGAAAGAGGTTTAATTGACTCACAGATCCACATGGCTCAGGAGGCCTCAGGAAACTTACAATTATAGCAGAAGGAGAAGCAGGTATGTCTTACATGGTGGCAGGCAAGAAAGAGAGAGAGGGAGAGGGAAAGGAAGAGAGAGAAGAGAGATAGAGAGGGAAGAACTGTCAAACACTTACAGAACTATCAGATCCTATGAGAACTCACTCACTATTATGAAAACAGCATGGGGGAAAAGGCCCCACGTTCCAATCACCTCCTACCAGGTACCACTCTCTCACACAAGGGGATTATGGGGATTACAATTTGAGATGAGATTTGGTTGGGGACACAGCCAAATCATATCAATTCCTTTAGCTATTCAGGGTCTCTTGGGTTCCATATAAATTAAAAAAAATTTTTTCTGTTTCTGTGAAGAATATCATTGATGTTTGTATAAGGATTGCATTGTATCTGTAAATTGGTTTGGGTAATATGGTCACTTAAATAATGTTATTTCTTTTTTTTTTTTTTTTTTTTTTTTTTTTTTTTTTTTTTTTTGAGACGGAGTTTCGCTCTCGTTACCCAGGCTGGAGTGCAATGGTGCGATCTCGGCTTACCGCAACCTCCGCCTCCTGAGTTCAGGCAATTCGCCTGCCTCAGCCTCCTGAGTAGCTGTAATTACAGGCATGCACCACCATGCCCAGCTAATTTTTTATATTTTTAGTAGAGACGTGGTTTCACCATGTTGACCAGGATGGTCTCGATCTCTTGACCTCATGATCCACCCGCCTTGGCCTCCTGAAGTGCTGGGATTACAGGCTAAATAATGTTATTTCTTCCAATCCGTGAGCATGAAATTTCTTTCTACTGTGCATATGTGTCCTCTTCTATTTCCTTTATCAGAGTTTTATACTTTTTCTTGTAGAGATTTTTAACTTCCTTGGTTAGATTGATTCCTAGGTATTTCATATTTTTCATGACTGTTGTGAACAGGATTGCTTTCTTGATTTTGTTTTCAGATCGTTCACTGTTGGCATACCTAAATGCTACCAATTTTGTATTAATATATTTATTTTGTATTCTGCAACTTTATTGAATTGATTTATCAGTTTTAACAGTTTTTTTTTTTTGGGTGGATGTTTAGGTTTTTCTAAGTACAAGATGCCATCTGTGAACCAGACTAATTTGACCCCCTCTTTTCCAATTTGGATGCTTTTTATTTCTTTCTCTTGCCTAACGGCTTTGACCAAGACCTCCAGTATTATGTTGAATAATAGTGGTGAAAATCGCCATCCTTGTCATATTCCAGTTCTTACAGGAAAGGCCTTCACATTTTCCCCTTTCATTATTATATTAGCTGTGGGTTTGTCATATATGGTTTTTATTATTATTTTGAGATATGTTCCTTGATTATTCACTTTGATAATGATTTTTATCATAAAGGGACATTGAATCTTATCAAATGCTTTTCAGCATCTGTTGAAACAATCAAATGGTTTTTGTTCTTGATTCTGTGAATGTGATGTCTTATGTTTATCTATTTGCATATGTTGAACCATCTTTGCATCACTGGAATGAGTCCCGCTTGATTGTGATGAATGATCTTTTTAATGTGTTGTTGAATTTGGCTTGCTAGTATTTTGTTGAGGATTTTTGCATCTGTATTCATCGATGATATGGGCCTGAAGTTTGTTGTTGTTGTTGTTGTTGTTGTTGTTGTTGTATCTTTGTTTAGTGTTGGTATCAGAGTAATGCTGGCCTCTTAGAATGAGCTTGGAAGTATGCCCTCCTTACCAATTTTTTGAAGGGTTTGAGTAAGATTGGTATTTATTCTTCTTAAATGTTTGGTAGAATTCAGTAGTGATTTCAACAGTTTCTAGGGCTTTTCTTTGATGGGATATCTCTCTTTTTGGATTCTAATCTTCCTAATGGGAAATTTTAACCTAGGAACATGACACTTTCTATTACTACTTTGTTCAAAGCATAACAATTTAATGTCAGCAGTAATAATGATGACAACAGCAGCCGACCTGACTGAGCACCCCCACATGTGACAAGACACCATGCTAAGGGATTTACACCTCTTAGTTCCTTGCACCCTGACAACAGCCTTGTTTTCTAATTTCACACATGAAGAACCAAGACTCAGGAGATTCAACAGCTTGAGGTTAACAGCATGCCTAAGGTCACATCATAATTCTCGTGGGATGCATCTTCCTATCCCCTCTGAGTGGGCCATTTTAAGGCCCACCTGGGCAGAGCTCCTTGACTGGCATAACTTACTTAATTACACTTGGTTTCAGATAACTTATTAAAATCATTTCACCAAGTAGAGCAAATGATTGTGGTCAGTGGCGATGGCAGTGGAAGCCTTTCCAGCAACCATGAGCTACTCTTTACAAATGATCATTCTGGCGGATAATCCCATTAGTTCTCTTCTACCACCTCCTCAGAAATACTCTTAGCTCCCAGCACAGAGACACCTGGGCTGTGGCTTTTCCAGGAATGAAGAGATGGGGGTGGGGGCAGGGAAAATAACACTTGATTATCTAAAATATCTCTATTTCTTAATTTTTAATTTATTTGGTGAAGGTAATACAGAAAACTGGAATGATGCCAAGCTGCCATGTGTCATACAATGAATAGCTTGCCCTGCTGTGTGCTGTGTGCTGTGTGCTGTATGCTGTATTAAAAGGACTTTTTAAATGACTACATTGTGGACAGAGCATTGAGTGCCCTGATCCAGAAGAGTCCACGGTGCCTTCAGACAAGAGCCCTGAACACCTCTACAGCAACACTTCCCTCACTTCTCATTGTCCCCAAAGCTTTTCCTGAAATCCTTCCTTAGATATCAACATTGTCATGACCTCCTTCAGCACAGACCTTATTATTTCCTTACTGGAGCTGTTAAAAAATCTTGGAATGGTTCTTTTCTCAAGAATCACCCTTTGACACTTTCTAGTCTGTCCTAGAGCCTAGGAACATTCCTGGCTTTCTGCTCCTCTCCCTCCTTTCGCTGTCCAGGCCCTGCATCCCCTGTGCTGGCTCCTGGCTCCCAGCCCTGCCTGGTGGGCTGAGCTGGCACCATTCTCCCCTGGATTCGGCTCAGGGCCAACAAATTTCTGACACAAGGAGATTAATTAGGTCCAGGGAAGCGGGAAGCAGGTGCTGTGAGTGATGTGGCGATCAGTTGTGCTTTCTCTATGATAGAATGCAAATGATCACACACACTCAAATTCCTGGCATCATCATGACCATCATGACTGATCAGACTATGGCCACAGGGATTTTAACTCTAGTGGTGACGGGCAGTGAGGTCAGCTACATCTCAAATCAAGAAGGACAGATAAGTCGGTAAACCAGCTTCTGTGAATCAGAACCATTGACCACATGTAATTCCAGGGAGCGGAGCCAAGGCTGCAGCCTGAGGGCATGTCTGTCACTAAGGCTGGTGAGATGCTGAGTCATTTAGTTTCCAGCAATTAGGCATCTTCTGCTGAAGCAAAAAGTAGCCAGATGACTATCTGGTGAGGTAAGCTGTAGTAATAACATGGGCAATCATAATTGATTTGCATTGTGACGGCCACATCTAAAAGCACCTCGATTTATTTCTTTATGTTGTTATGCATGTATTCATTCATTCATTCATTCAATGGACATTTTTTTTTTTTTTGAGCTCAAAAGATGAGGGAACTACTGTACTGGGTCTTAATGGCCCTTGCCGTCAAGGAACTCAGGGTCTCTTGGGGAATGATACAAACATAAGACTCACAGCATCCAGTTAAAATGCCATGCTTTCTCTTATACCAGGCACCATGGAAACACCGTGGGAAGGCTGGGAACTCTGTTCCTGGACATGTTCATTCAGGCCCATCCTCGTCTCCACTTCACTTGCTCTCTTCACTTCTGGCAGGACCGAATGCCCTCATTTTACACAACACCAGGAATCCCCCAGGAACCCCAGAAAGCTGCAAGACCCCTGGCCTCCTTTCTTGTAGCTAGAGGTCAGGTCAGGCACACGCACATCACCTACAGGGGAGGAAGTGGGGTGCAGGGAGGCAGACGGGCCTGCAAATAGCCTTCAGCATCCCAGCCTCTCCACAGGAGAGATGCTGCCCATGGCCACTCCAGAGTTGGTAGACCTCATTCATGTCTCCAGGAGATAAATGACTTAAAAAAACTCCAGCAATATTAGCAGAGCCTATAACCAGAACATGTCAGTGAGCAATTTCAATGCCCAGGTGTGTAGCATGGCACAGAAAAACATCTTTGAGGATGGATTAACAACACATTTTGCTATCCCCTGAAAGACTTTACCCTGAATATACAAATATCTAACGGGTGGGCCCCCAATTGTTGGATTGTTATGAAGAATGGTTTAGGAAGTCTCTCCCAGGTGCCAGGGCTCTTCTGGGAAAAGCTTCAAAAGGTGGGGGGGCCAGTCCTCTGGGCACACACATTCCTGGTGCAGGCCACCAGAACTGTGCCAGTAACGGGTAACCGTGTTAGCAAGACCTGGTGCACGCCATGGCGCGGGCCCAGGCAGCCAGCCTGTGCTCTTCATTCTGGGACCATGCTGTCCTGGACTGTCCTTTAGCACCTCCCAGGCCATGGTTCTGCAGTGGGGCATGGTTGTGTGCTGGTGGCAGCAAAGACATGCCTTAACCTTCTGCTCCTTCTCTTCTTCTGCTTTTGTTTTAACATTTTCCTCAGATTGTAGAATTAGCGCATGCCAACTGTTATGAGCTGAATTGGGCCTCCCCACCCCCAAATCCATATGGTAAAGCCCTAACCCCTAGCCCCTCAGAATGTGACTATATTTGGAGATAGAAGTAATTAAGTTAAATGAGGCCATTAGGGCCCTGATCCAATTTGACTGGTGTCCTTCTAAGAAGATGAGGACACAGACATACACAGAGGGAAGACCACGTGAAGACACACAGAGAAGGCAGCATCTGCAAGCCAAGGAGAGAGGCCTCCGGAGAAACCAACCCCACCAGCACCCTGAGCTCAGACTTCCGGCCTCCACAGTTGTGAGAGAAGAAAATTTCATTGTTTCAGTCCCCAGTCTGTCGCATTTTGCTATGGTAGCCCTAGCAAACTAATATGCCTTCCGCAGAAAATTGAGGCATTATCGGCAAATTTAGGTGGTGAAAATAATGTTTTTTTCTGAATGTTTCCATCCAGAGACAATTTCAGTTACTATTTTAGTCATTTTTCTTACAGTTTAAAAATCCATATTATATAGAGAGACAAATTGAGAGTGGTGGAAGCTAGACATTACATTCTGTCTCCAACTTGCCTTCTGAATTGACATTGCATGTCAATAGGGTCATGCCATAATTTAATCATTGGTAATATTTGGGGTCATGCTTTATTCTCGACAGACAGGCCCACACACCCTACTTTTTAATTATATTATCCATACTGCTCTTTATCCAGATTTCCTTATTTAGTAGTTAATATGGATAGGTTTCTATGTTCATAAACATGGCTTTATGTCCTATGTAAATTTTTAAATAATATTTTATAGAACAGGGTTATGAGTTTTCTTTAATCCTATATTGATAGCTATTTAAAATTGTTCTTTCTTTTTTTAGTTAAAAATGCAAGCATCGTGAGAACGGTCTGATCACATAGCTATGCACTTTGGAATTTTTTCTTTAGAACAGGTTCCTGAGGCTGCAGTTCCTATGGTGGAGGTGGGGGAGTATGTATTTCCAATTCCTGCCCATTGTCCTGGAGGTCCCTGGTGACTCTATCCCCAGCAGCAGTTTATGGGCAAGAATATCCATAATCTTTTTGCACTTTTAACATTCTAATTAATCTAGGCTGGTTTGGGGCTATAAATTATATCTCACCGGGACTTTTTCAAATTTATTGGTCATTTGCATTTCATTTTATTTGAATTGCCTGTTTGTTTTCTCTCCCTCCTTCTAAAAGTCGGTGTGTTTGTCTTTTTCTAACAGTATTATAAGGCTTTTCTAGGTAATGGCAATTTTAATTCTTTTACATGTGTTTGTCAGATTCTTTCCTGTTCATCTTTCCTTCCGGTTTTCCTTATCTCCCAATTTTGTACATGGCAGGTTTTTGTTTTATTTCAGAGCACATTTTAATTATTTATGTATTAAAGTCTATTAGTCTTGTCCTTATATTACTTCAGATTTTGGTTGCCTGCTTAGAAAGTACTTTCACACTCAAGATATTCATACAATTTTCACTAACTGTTTTCTTTTTTTGCCCTTATATTCTTTTAAAAATATATTAAAATATTTAGCCCATCTGGAATTCATTTTGGCATGAGGTATGAGGTAGGAATATAACACTATTTTCCCCCTAAGATGGTTAGTAGGTTGTCACAATGCATTCCCCCCAATCTGTCCTTTGCCTGGAGATTTAAAGAGACATCTTTACACGTGTAGGTGCCCGTGTGTGCCCGCACAGCGGAAGGCATCGTGGCATCATGAGAATGCGAAACCTGGCGGGGAAACTCCTTGGCGCCTCTCCTTGTTATCAGCATTTGTATTGCTAGTTCAGTCATTCTTCCAGACGACTTTTAGAATGCATGCTTTTGGGATGTTGACTGACACTTTGCTATATTTACGGATTACTTTGCAGAGAATTAGAATAGGCTTGTTATCTAAATACAGCAAACATTTTGTTTCTTTCTTTCCTGTATTTATATAATTTACATATCTCTTTTTTCTCCTTCGAGTTGCTGGAATGGGGCTGCATGGCAATGCTGAGACATCATGCTGGGTGAACGTGGACATCCTCATTTTATTCCCACCCTGACTGTGGATCTCTCCTGCCTCTGCTTCAGCACTCAGTATAACGCTGGCTGAGCTCTTCTGACAAATACCCTCCATGATGTGAGGAAAACACAGTTAGGAGCGGTTGTTGAATTGTATGATCTGCCACTGAAGTAATCTGTGAAATGATTACTTGGATTTTCTCCTTTAATAAATTATTGTTATAAATTATATTAACATATGTCATGCTAATAAATTATTTCCATATTCCTAGGAATAAAGCTGGGTAGTTCATGGTATACTATTCTTCGAATTTATTCCTGGATTTTCTGAGAAGTGTTATATCTATACTGAAAAGTGGAATTGTTCTAAAGATGCTTTTCATTGTTATCTTTGTTGCGTTTGGTCTTAAATGTGATGCTAGCCTTATGCAATCAGTTTCAGACTATTTCTACACTTTCTATGCCTTGGGAACTTTAAAAGTGCATCATATTGAACTATTTCCATCAAGGTCTGATAAAAATCACCTATGACCTGGATTACTTATAAGGGATCTGAAGGAAGGTGGGAAGTAATTTACATTTGACAAAAGCTTTCCCTCCTAGAGATTGGAGTCCTTTGATCAAAAAAGTAGTTTTACAGTTCTATGTGTTTAAAAATTAAAATCGTTTTGTCATTATTTGCTCCTTGTACTTGTAGAATTTCTACCTTATTCAGAATAGACTTTGTTAGGCCGAATTCATGATCAGTATCTACAAATAGTGAGTTAATACATTACAATTGTAAAAGAATGTGCTTTAACTCTTTGTGGCTTACAATGTTTTCTATACAGCTAGTATGTCAGGTTTGTTAATTTTATTATTCATGCCTTCTATGTCCTGTTTTCTCTCGTTAATCCACAAAATTCTGTACAATGTGTTAGAACTTCTTAATAGCAAACAATTTTATCCAAGTTTTATGTTTTGTATTTTCATATTATTTCTTCTGAAACTAATATTTGAAATGCAATCCTGGTTCATGAAATACAATGCAAGTCAATGAAGTTCATGACTTCAATGTCTTCATTGTGGATTGAATATTTTATTGATAAAATGGTCATTTTTGCCTCATTGACTATTTTTAGCCATTCTTTCTGTATTTGATATGAATTTTTCCTCTCTTGCTTTGTCTATATCTGAACTTATCTGCTAGATCCTTGCCCACCTCCTAAGTGTCAACATATCAACCTCTCTGCTTCATTTTACTTTAGATGGATCAGGTTTTGCTGTTTGAAGCACTTCAGGTACTTAGCCTTTGGAAGGGGAGTTTAGCCCACTTACTTTTGGATGTATCCTGATAACCAATACATTCAGTATTAGTCTCATTTTATTTGTTACATTTATCATATTTTGAGTAGTTCTGATTTTATCTTCCTTTTTTTCAGTGGGTTTATCAGTAATATTTTTTCCCTTTTGTTTGTTCAGCATTTGGCAAGTTATTTATCCAATTTCTAGTGAGTATATTTGGATATATTTCCAAATATATTGGATGTTGGATATATTTGGAAATATTTGGATATTGGATATGAGATATATTTTCCAGTGGTTACTTTTCACTTTTACAAGTCCAAATACAACACACACACAAAGCCTTAAACTTATATTTTGCTATAATTATAAAACATGAAATGGTTCCTATGAAACACAGTTTCGGAAGAGGAAGATTGTGTACTTCTCTTCCTCCTCCTGCCTTCTCATATCAGATGGGGATACCCCACAGCTGGAGAGGTACCAGGGATAAGTTTGGATTCACCCTTTTCTGGAGAAAATTAGTTCAGTGTGGCTTTGTCTGTGCTGCAGAGATATTATTCAAGGAAGGAAAATGATGGTGGAGCACACGACAATAAAAACCACTATTATGTGGGAGGAGAGGAGGTGAATCTGTTGGAATACTGTGTTTCTTTTAGAACTGTTTTGCTCTTTTAATTGACCCAGGTTTGAACCGTGCTGTTTATGACAGCTATTTGTTTTCATAAGTATGTGATAATGCACATGTGAAAACATGTTTGTGGTGTTGCTGGTATGAGCTGGGTGTAGGAATGTGTACTTTGCGTGGTGTGTATGTAGCTTGTGTCTATGTGTGTGGTGTGTGTACGCAGTGTGTGTGGATGTGTGGCATGTTGTATATGTGTCTATGTGCACAGTGTGTGTTTGTGTGATTTGGATGCAGTGTGTGGAAGTATAATGTGGCATTTGTGTAGGCAGTCTGTGTGCCTGTGATGTGTGTGTGTGGTGTGCCCAGTGTGGTATGAGTGGCATGTGTGTATGTAGGTGGTGTGTCATGCAGTTGTGTATAGCATACATGGTATCCTGTGCATGTGTGGAGTGGTGTGTGTGTGGCAAGTGTATGTATATTGTGTGTGTGTGGATATTTGTGTGGATTGTGTAGTATATCTGGTGTGTGTGATATGTGTAATGCATCTGGTGTGTGTGTATGGTGTAACATGCAGTAGCACACATGGTGTGGAATGGTGTGTAGCATGTGTAGGTGCATTTGTGGATGATGTGGTATGTTTAGCATGTGTGACTGTGGTGCGGTGTGGTGTGTCTTGTGTATATCATATGTAATGTGGGTGGGATGGTGTGGTGTGTGTGCATATGCATGTGTGGTGCATGTGCATGCATGTGTAGTGTGTGTGTATGTGTGGCATGTGTGTTCTGGTCACGTGTCTGGCTCTGGAAGGCGACAGAAGGACAATAAGATGCATTTTCACACCAGGCTGACAGGTCCTGGTGGGGACCAGGCTGAGAGGACTGAAATGACACAGCCCTGCCTTGCTCCCAGACCCCACAGAGACATCCTTTCAGAAATGGCAAGTGGGGAATGTACTGAGGTGGAGGTATTATGATGCATTACCCAGGAGCTGATTATAGCCTTTCTGAAAATATCAAAACAAACCAAAGGACTTTTTTTTTTCTCACTCAACAACAAACAACACAGAAGACTTCTGTGACCAAATGTGTGGGTTTTTGACCCACCGCAAGCAAGCAGGCAGTATTACAGCGGAGGATTCCTACATTGACACCTTCTACCTGGAGGTGGCCTCACACCCCACAAGCCAAAGCCTCACGTTCCAAGCCTGTCCCTCATTTCCAATGCTAATGGCAAGGTGGTCTTAAGTGTGCTTCCGAACCTCTGGCGTACCCTGGAATCAACGTTCCCAGGACACCCCCTCAGACTATTAATTTGCTAGAGCAGCCCACAGAGCTCAGGGAAGACCTCCGTACATTTACTATAAAGGATGTTACAAAAGGAAGAGACCTGGGACAATACACAGGCAAGAAGCTTCCGTACCCTCTCAGGGCTGTCAGGTTAAAACGAAGAAGCTGAAAGTTTTGCTCCAAATGCCATTGTTCATCGATTTTTGACTAATCTGATCTGCTCCACTAGCTTTGAAAGACACCTTTTCCTTTGTTTCGGTTTGCCTCTGATAGCCTTCTGCCTGCCACAAGCAATCCTCTAGAGTATGCGCCCGTGCTTGGCTTTTCTACACAAAAATGAACAGCCCTCAATTACTGGGCGACATTCATCACCTTCTGCCAACTAGAGAGTGAGGCGTGTCCTGGGAGAGCGGGACCTTGAACTCGTCTCGGCCTCGCTTGGGACGTGGTCCAGGAGGTTATGGGAAGACACTGGTTTAGAAGCTGACCTCATGGGTTCGCTATTCTTATGTAACACTTAGGAAGAGCAGAGACCCACGTGGCTCAGTCCCAGAGCAATGCTGTGGTCAAGAGAACACAGTCCAGCTACCAATAGTTATTTCAAAATAGTTCAAGTTCTTTGTTTATAATTCTCAGAAAAAGAAAGAAGAAAGGAAGGGGTGGCCGAGCTGGAAACTCGGCTTTCGGTCCCCTTCGAGGGGTCCTCAGGTGGTGCCTGCTTGGACACCTCTCTACCCGCCCACCCCTCCAAACACCCCTTTCCTCCCTGAGTGTTCATTTGTTGATCCCGATTCTGAATAAATGAAGTCGCACAGAATCTACCGGGCTGAAAGGAAACCGCCTGGAGGCCCAGGGCTGAGGGGAGGCCCGGAGCAGGGTGGGTGCACGACCCCGCAGTGAGCAGGGAGGGCAGGCTGGGGGCGTTCACCACCCTGAGGCCTCTGCTCCCCGCAGCCCTGAGACCCAGGCTCCCCGTTTCTCCCTCCAGACCCCGCCCGTCCTCCCCGCGGGGCTCCCTCGCAGCTCTGGGCAAGGGGCGGGCTGCGTCCTCGGCACCCTTCTCAGCAGCCACAGCAGCGCATCCCAGCACGTCCTCCAGGAGCCCGCCCCCTCCTGTCACCCGGGCTTTCCCCACAGCGCAGCGTCCCCTGGTCCCCTCGGGGCTGGAACAGGGGTCCCCGCAGACAGTGCAGAAGGAGGTCCCTGTTGCCTCCCATGCAAGCTGCAGGGCGCTTAGAGCTGCGGGGGGAGGAAAGGAGAGAAAAAGAAATACAGTTAAGTGTGATATGGGTGCAAAGAAACCAGCACGGAGCTTCCGAGGGCCTAGAAAGGAGCCCCGGGAGACGCGCCCCGGGCCTGCGCCATCGCCTCCGCGCAGCGCCTGCCTTCAGCCGGCTCCAGACGCTCCCGAGGCCCCTCCACCTTTCTCCGCGCTCCCACCTGCGGCCCTCCCGAGGCCCCTCCCCCCTTCTCCCTCCTCCCACCTGCGGCCCTCCCGAGACCCCCTTCTCCCTTCTCCCCCCTCCCACCTTCTCCCCCTTTCCACCTGCGGCCCTCCCGAGGCTCCTCCTCCCTTCTCCCCCCTCCCACCTGCGGCCCTCCCGAGGCCCCCTTCCCCCTTCTCCCCCCTCCCACCTTCTCCCCCTTTCCACCTGCGGCCCTCCCGAGGCCCCTCCCCTCTTCTTCCCATTTCCCACCTGCGGCCCTCCCGAGGCCCCCCTCCCCGCCTCCCTACCTCCCACCCCCACCCGTAGCCCTCCCGAGGCCTCCCTAGTCCCCCCACCCCCGAGGCCCTCCGGAGACCTCCTGGGCTCGCGCTCCTCGGAGTTGCCTAAGGCTGAGTCCTGGAGCGGCCTCGGGACCGCCTTTCCAGGGGGTCGTCCCAACCAAAGGGAGGAAGGCCTTTGGAGAGCATCTAAAGAGGACATCCTCACTGTGTCTTCTCACTCTCTCCACCTAGCGCCTGTGACCCGGACCCAGCCCTCGGCGCACTGAACCCCGGCTCTGGGCACCCCTGGTGAGCGCCTTCTGCGCCTTCTGCACCTTCTGCACCAGAGCTCCGCACAGCACCAGCCCTCGCGCTCCCCCAGCTTCTGTTCATTTGCCGCAGTCCTGATGGGTCAGTCCCTGAGCATCCATGCTGCCAGGTGACAAACCCAGGCATGCAGAGATGTACATCCTTTACCCAGGGTGACACAATGTGGAGCTGAATCCATGTCTGGGAGTCTGGTGACCGTGTCTGGGCTCTGACAGCGCAGCCGCCTCACGGTGTAGGGGACTGGCCTTGTCCTGAGTGGCCTTAGGACGGTGCAGTGGCCTAGAGTCTCCCAGTAGCCTTACATGTTCTTATTTTTCTTTCCTTTTCTCTTCCCCCCCCCCCACCTTTTTTTTAAGGATTAGAACTAGTGTGTGTAAAGTGCTTAGTGCAGGAGCTGGGAGAGAAAGTGGAGACTCAATAAATAACAGCAATTATAAATTGTAAAAGGCATTTATCTGGTATAATCCCCCATTCTAAGCACCCTGCTAAGTAGTTGGTAATTCCTCACTTGAAAGAAATGAGAAAGAATTTTTTTATGTTTGTTAAAATATTGTTTTATTGCGATAAAATATTCATAACAGAAATTTCACTCTTTTAATACTTTTTAAGTGTACAATGCAGGTTACTAAGAGAAATGCATGCAAATTTATTAACGTGTACACGGGGGAAAATAAGGTGATTACCCAAGATCCCATGAGGTGCAGATACTTGTGCAGTGTTATTTCAGAGAGGAGGGTGGAAGGTAGAATGTAGGTGATTCTGTTGAGGGACAATAAATGATTATTAAGGAGAATGAATGGGTCAAGAAACAAAGATTAATTCATAAATGGTTCTCTTTAAGCCTGAGAAATGGACTATTTTTTTTTTTTTTTGAAAGAATCTGTTCAGGTGTGTTCATGTCTTGGTCTTCTTTTATGCAATAGATAATTAGATAACAGGGAAGGGAGGTAAAAACTAATTGTTCTCTTCCGTGGGTCTGCAGTGTCTTTGTGTAGATGGGGGAGAGGCCCCTTCCAGCCTCTGTTGATGTTAAGGACCTTTAATTCAAAATATACTCATTATACCAGGGAGCTGTATTTTGGGACAAAGTTCCCTGCACTCCTTCAATCCTGTTTGGAACTTCCCCAGAAGTTTCACCTATCAACAGCTGAATCAGTCATTATGGAGAAATTTGGATTAGAGGTTGTTAGATAAGAAATAGGCAAAGAAGGGGGAAAAAATTGGGATAAGCAGAAAAGAAAAATAAATACATATATTCTCCTATATCTTCTTTAATCAGTCTGTTAGTCCTAAGAACAGAAGCGTTCAGTCGAAGAGCTGTGTCCATTCTAGGAGGTGACACTACAGTGGGGCTGGGCCTGTACATGTGATACAGGCAAGCTGGTCTTTAAATAAGAGGCGTTTCTATGGCAACAAAAGAAAAACAAAGGTATTTCTTAATGTCTGGAGTAGTTCATTTCTAGAATTGCAGAAGTATCTTCAGATTGTAGTGGCAATCTTACAGATTTTCCTGGATTATAGTTGGCATTACGTGTTCATGTGAACTTTGTGAGCAGCCCACACATCAGCAGGCGCAGAGGCTGTGTACATGTGAGTTACTGTGCTCACTCTTCCTGAAGTTTATATCAAGTTGTCCAACTTCAGTTTGCAGGGCTTCAAGAAAAACGGTTTTAAATTCTACTGATTCCAAATGAGAAAAATGGGAGAAAAATCCAAAAGCATTAGTTTGAAGACTTGCAGCCAAGAAAGAATTCAGGATTTAGTCCAAATTGCAGGAAAACAATAAAAATTCAAAAACAATGGACAAGATAGAATCTCATAACAGGCGTACTATACTTTTCTTCTGAAACACAATTTTTCTCTATTATTTATTTGACATTTTTACAATGCTTCCCATATGATTTTAACATACCAAATAAGCCAAATATATCTTTCTTAGGTTTCAAGAGGTTACTTCTGGAAAAGATTTAATTTTAAAATTTGAAATTTGACTTTGGGAAGTACATCAAATATTAAAGGTTTAAAACACTTGATCAAATTAAGATCACAGTTCACCGTAAATAACAGTCATTCATTTAACCAAAGTGATAATTAAAAAATTTCAGGCAACCTCTACACTTTGAGAGAGAATACTCAGTTTTCTAAATAATCAAAAGAACTAAACAATCGAAAGACCTAATAAAGATTTTTTTTGCAGTTTACTCAAAAGTCACACAAAAGGCTTTTACTCTCCCTATTAATACTACATGAAAATCTTGTTCAAAAGAGGAAATTGTATTCTACATTTGTGTCAGTATATTATTACTGCTAAAGCTAATTTTAATAAAGCCTTATAAACAAATCCATCCAGTCTAAATCAGCTTTGACCACACAAGATAAGCTTTCCATAAACATTTTGTAATCATTTATGCTTTTCTATTAAAATTCTAGAGAAAACTGTTGTTCAACACACAAGCCCAGACCCTGGCCTTGCATCCATGTGTTCTTGATATTAATGCTCAATCTTTAGAAAAACTTAAATTAATCCCCTTATAACTTTAGCTAACTTGATCGCACACAATATTCTTTTCACAAGGCTCCTCTTTCACAAGGCTACAACTTGCTTAAACCTCCAGTTTTACCCTATACTTTCTCTTTTTGTATTGGGATGCTACAAAAATGTGCTTTCCTCTCTTCCTCGTTGTTTTGACCACAAAGTTCTGAGTCATGTAAAAGAATAAAATCACTTTCTCTTTTCAACTTTCTTTACATCTTACTTCCTTTATATGCTCTATAATAGAGGTTTTTCTTATATCAAGTGTTTTAATTATACATATTAGCTGTAATATTGACTCAGTGCTATAGATAGTTAGACAGGCATGAGTGGGCAAGGAGAGGGCTTTCCCCCACCCACTAGGAGCATTGGGTGATTGGCAACTATCACATTGCCTCTCTAAAAATGATAAATATATAAAATAAAATAAAATAAAATAAAAGTGATAAAAAGCACCAGAGAGAGGCCATTTCCCAATGGCCAAGCCTGTAGTACTAAAGTGTTATTTAATTGAATGCAGGTGCCAGGGAGAAGCAACTTTCTGGGCATGCACCTTAAGAGACAAAATGGTGAAGTATGACCTTCTGGAGGCACACCACCGGAAAAGGGAGGAAAGCCTCAGGTGGGGATGCATACAACCTCCTGAACACACTGCACATGCTCACCTCTCAAGGGTAAAGACAGCACCGCATATGTGGGCAGCCCCCACAGGGGAAGCATCGTGGCAAAGGGGTCAGCCTATAAAGCCTTAGGATCAAGCCTAAACACCACACTCGACCTTCAGGTGCCCACTTGGGTCTCTTCCAAGTGAACCTTCTTTTCTCTCCTGTTCTAAAGCCTTTCTATACAAACATCCACTCTTGCTCTGAAACTTGCCTCAGTCCCTTTCTGCTGTTTACCCCTTAGTTGAATTCTTTCTTCTGAGGAGGCAAAAACTGAGATTGCTGTAGACCCTTACGGATTCACCACTGGTAACCTGGATTCCTTCCACCAGTAATATGAGTGAACCTAATTTTCAATGAAAAACCTAAAAAGTAAATTTTGAACTGTTTTATACCAGTCTTATAGATGAAAACTATTTCGTAACTTTTTCTTATTGACAGGTCTAAATATATTTAGTTTTTCCGTGTCATATAAATGATTCAAGTATTTTACAATTACCTATTAATTTAATGTAATACGACTTTAAGTTTCTGAAAAAAGATTTTTGAAACTCTGAACATTTTGTTTATAAACTTTCATTCCATTTACATGTATTTAATCTGCTTATTCTTAACAATTATGCTTGAATAGTTCATTAAACAAAGTCAGGCAGCATCTCAAGTTATTTCTTTGTTAATCATTTCTGTAGCTCACAATGTTAGGCATTTATCATGTAAAAAAGAGCTCCAAAGTTAAACACATGTTTATTTTGCTGATCAGAAGACACAGCTGTTTTCATTAAACCCATAATGTTAAACTAGTTATTTACTAATGTTTTATCCAAGTCATGAGAACTAAAGGCATTTGAGTTAATTTCTATTTTTCTGTTAAAGTATTTTTATTTAAGCAGTTTCTTTTGCCTTAAGCCAATGAAATAGAAATTTTATATACTCTGATAGTGAAATATCACATAAACATGACAAATATAAACATACAGACATTCAGACACATTGATAGAATTGTATAGCTTTATACAGGTTTTATTTGCCACATTTTAAATAATTTTCTTCCCCCTTTAAACTATCAGTCTCTTGATTACCTATTCCATTGGTCTAGGCAATTGTTAGTTAAACAACCCTAAATTTACACTTTCAAAGGGATGTCTCAGGTGAAAGTTTATATCTCTAAGGCACAGAGCTTAGACCGAAACACCATTATTTACTGAAACAAACATGGCATGAATGAAGGCCCACTCAAGACAAGATTGTCAGGAAAGGTATCCTAAACAAAGGTAAGATTTGGTGTATAAATGTTAGGCCAGTGTCCTTCTTACTGTAAACAGTTTCTAGTGGTTCCTGTGCATGTAGGTACCCTCATAAATGGAGATTTCCTTAAAGATACACATTTTTTTTCTATGAAGAGTGTCAAACTACCCAGCTAAATGCCAGCAATCTAGTTAGATAGAGGGTCTTTCAACTTAGTTTATTTCTTGATTAGGTTACTGACTCAGGGTGGATCCCTTTAATGAACAGGGCAAAAAAATGTTTACCATTTCCCTGGCCTAATATTTGAAATGTAAAAACCAGCACAACTGGAAGGCAGTGCATCTAGATCTGTAAAAACAAACCAAGGATTCCACCTCTATGTTGAGCTGCAGGTTCTCCCAAAAAGAGGGAAGCACCTCAGGACCAGGCTGTGCAATATTTCCGCAGTACTCCTTGCCACAGACATTCCCTGAGCCCGGGGGGTGACCTGGTGCCAAGAAGGCCTCTCTGGAGCAGGCTGTTCTCCATAGGAATCTTACTGCTTGGTGGGGAGTGTTCCCACAGCCTCCCAGTGTTCAAATCTGTATTTTTATCCGAACGCACAAAGAAACAAGTAGCCCCCTGCAGGAGCAAGTTTTTACTACAGCCACTGTCAGTTACTTCCAAAACTGCAGCTTTGGTCAGTGACTTGTCAGCCATTGCACACACAAAAAGTCAAGTTCTCTCTCACAGTACAAAGTAATTCCTGGGACCCCCCCCCCCAAAGCCAAAGAGATCAGGTGACTTATTGCAAAAGACAGCAGATCTTCAGACCTGATAGGAACCTGCCCACAACTCTTTCTACTTTACGAGAAAAACAGAAAACTCTCAAAAGGGGGAGTGCCTTTTTCTGTATTTTTCGAGTGACCTCACAGTCAATTGAAATCTCCCTTAGATTTCTTCATGCGGTATCAGAAACGACAAAAGGAAAGAGAAGCAGAAGTGGAAGGAAAGAGAATAACAAGTCTTAGAGGAGCCAAGTCGGGGAGTCTTTTTTTTTAAAAAAAAAAAAGACTAAATTTTTGCATTTTTTCTCAGCAAAAATTATGCCAGCAAGCTAGAAAGCAAACAAACACATCAAATATTTTTAAACAAGAGTTTCAGCTAACTGAAAAAATTCCCATAAACAGGACCCAAAAAAAGGAAAAGACAGAAGAACCTTTTTGTTATTTTTACTCAAAAATCTTATACCTTAAATATCAGCTTTTATTTAAGCTGACTTCTGACCATAGAATTCTAAACGAAATGTTATCAAATCTTTTATCATTAGAGTTCAGCCACAATGAACATAAAGTAGGTCTCCCATTCAGTTTGTCTGGTTCTAAAACCAGCTTTATTCTCCAATTGTGCATGCAAATGAATTATTTTAAACATTTCAAAGGACTCTTGTTTTGGCTACTGCTGCTTAAAAGCATCCTGGGTTGGATGGATCCACTTCCCTATGTATTTATAAAATGAAGCCTCGTAAATGCTATACACAAATTCAGCTGGTGCTTTAACAGGATTTGGTCACAGTGAAAAACCAATCCCCAATCTCAAATGGTAGAAAACCGCTGAAATCTTAAGAAGCATACTGTGTCAGACGAGACCACTGGTCCACATTGCCAAGCCCAGGACCTGAATTCTCCATCCTGAGACAGCGGTAGAAAAACCCAAGCCTTCCATCCTAAGGTAGAGGTGGAAAAAAGCCCATTCTCTGCAGAGTCCTTTATTGGAACCTCCTGTCCAAAGACAAAACAAAGCCCTCAGTCTTAAAGGAAAAAGAGATTTTGAAAACCAGTCCAATTAACATATAGACTTTCAACAAAAGAGAAGGTTCAAATTCAGAAGAACTCACAAGTTCAATAGAACTTACTTGAAATATCTGTTGGAACTTCTGAAGGCAGTGAGAATGTGATGGGTTCCTGCTGGTGCCCAGCAGGGGTTTCAGAGAGAAACACTGAAGGATTGGGGTGGGGGGCGCGGAAATCGCTCAGGATCCTGCCAATCACACTACATATGTTGACCTAGAAGGAAGAAGCTGAGGCCAAATTAACATAAGCAGATAATTTTGGGGGCTAGGCTTCAGAATTGCCATCAGGAGTATAAACTCAGGTTGCCCTCAATGTACTCTCTGATTAGCAGCGCTTGCAAGTGAATTTCTAAAGAAAAAAATAAGTTCCTGAGTTGTTTTTTTTTTTGTTTTTTTGTTTTTTTGTTTTTTACCAAGAATTTACGTTAAAATAGTGTAAGATTTGATTAGCTATACATTGTTTATCTGTATCACAAAATGACTTCAACAATTGTCCTCCGGCACGAGTGTGGGGTGTGACGGAAGTCCCACACTCTGTCTCTCTGCATCTGATGGATTTTGCATCCCTCACATATCTTAGACTGCCCTGAGCTATTTCACTTTTCTCAGAGCACACCACCTTTCAGGAACCTCCTCAGGTTTGACTACTTGGAAGCTCTGCGAATCCAGCCCTTTGGGTTTTTACGGAAGCTTCACTATGTAGGCATGTTTGATTAGGTCATTGGCCACCGGTGATCAACTTAACTTCAGCCCTTCTCCCATCCCTGGAGGTTGGGAGATGGAGGTAAAAGTCCCAATCCTCAAATCATGCCTGGGTCTTTCTGCTGACCAGCCCCCCAGACCCGTGAAGCTACCTGGGGGCTGCCAGACATCAGCCTACTCATTAGCATAAGAAGACACTCAACACTTTGGAAGATTCTGAGGACTTCAGGAGTTGTATGCCAGGAAAAGGGGAAACAATTAAATGGTTGCTTAACTATTGGTTATTGCCCGAGAAATTTATCATTAGGTACAGGTAATTCCATTGTTGTTTGAATATCACAGAATGTACTTACACAAACCTGGATGCTGTAGACTACTAGACACCTACACTATGTGTTATGGCCTATTGCTCCCAGGCTACAAACCAGTGCAGCATGTTACCGTACTGAACACTGTAGGCAATTGTAACATAGTGGTAAGTATTTGTGTATCTAGACAGAAAGGGTACCGAAAAAATACCTTATGAAAGATTGAAAATGCACTCCTGCATAAGGCAATAATCCTAGGGGACCACCGTTTTATTCCAGTTCGTCACTGACTGAAACATCCCAGGCAGCACATGGCTGTATATTTTTCACAATATCACAATCCTCCATCCAGGTCTTGTCAGTTTGGGATAAACTCATTTATTTCCTGATGATGGAATTTCCTGATAGTGGAATTTCTTCCTGTCAATTGTTGCCAAGATGGCAGATGCAAGACCCAAAGGGTGGCTTCAGGGGACAGAACTAGGGAATAATTGTGTGGGGCTGGAGATGCAGTGCAGGAGGGAGGTGTCCAAGGACTCGCCTTCTTCCTGGGTGACAGGAGGGCAGACAGTGGCCAGGAGTCCGCAGGCATGCCCCAGCTGAGGCTCAGGTGAAAGGATTTCCCTGCAGACACTCGGTCTTCAGTGGTGCTTGGCTTGTTTGCTCTATGCTGTGCTTCTCTCTCAAGAACTTCAAGCCTTCAGGAATCTGGTCTTAGCAGGCTGAGGGGCACTGCAGACAGACCAGCATGTCCATTTTGGGGACACAGTATAAGGGAAGGAGGCCCCTGGGTGTCCCCTCCAGGATCGGCTCCAGGGGTGCTACATTCTTTCGAGGGGCACAGAAGATGCTGGTGGCTTGCACCTCTGTTGCTGGTGCAGCAGGGGGGCTGCAGCCTTGCCACACTGGTGTGCCTGACGTGGGCTGAGAGCTGGTGCCTGCAGCCGCACCCCATGGAGCACCGTCAGGGATACCCGGCCGGCCTTAGTCTGCTCCTGGAAACAGACGGAGCAGCTCTCCCACTCCTGTCCTGCTGTCTCTGACTTCTTTCCTGGTTTCCATCATTTAAAAAAGCAATCCTATATATAAATACACGAATATACCATTTTGGGACACATTATTTTTGAACTATCCCAAATTACACATAAGGTAAAATTTCCCTGGGCTACTACTGCTATCTCCAGTTCTACTTCTAATCATAGCCCTGTCTTCAAAGGTTATCAGTTTTATGTCTGTCCTCTTAGATGCATTTTTACATGTAAAAATTCATAGTTAACATATTTAACATGTTAACATAACATATTATGTTAAACATCTTAACACATTTAGCATCATATCACACATTTTCATTTAATTCCTTTTTTCACCTATGCCATGGAGATATTTTCAGATCAGAACATAGAAAGGCACCAAATGTTGGTGGACATGTGGAGCACTTCCTTTTTATTTGACCTTAAATGATACCTCATGCATGTCTCTTTGAGGAGGTATGTAGTGTTTCTCTAAAATAGTCACCTAGAATTTAAAAATGTCAGGATAAGAAATGTACATCTAAAATTTAACTGATACTGGCAAATTTATCTTCAAAAGACTTTGCCAATTGATACTCTCACCAACTGTCCCCTTGCCACTGCCAATTTCTTTTTAATTTTGATAAGTCTCATGGGCAGAACAGCAGTCTACTCTTGCTGTTATCATTTGCATTTCCCTGGTTTGCGGGGAGACTGTGTCTTTTCATGTTCTTCATCAATCTGAATTCCCTTTTCTGTGAATGGTCTACTCTCATCTCTTGTCCAGTTTGCAATTATTTGCTTTCTTATTGCTTTTGTTATATAAGACTTTACAATTTTGATGTCACCAAACTGATCAAATTTTTCTTTAAAGCGGAGCATTCAGTGAACTCCTTTAATCGAAGTGATCTTTCTTCTTCCCTTTGTTTTTAGAGACACTGCATTATCACTGTCAAGGCAGCTTTGCAGAAGCTGTACCACCAAAGCCGCCAAGGGAACCTGGGTGGGCCAGCAGCATGGGGAGGGCCATGTGTAAAGAAAGAAGGCTCGAAGGTGGCCTCACAAGGCCAGGGCTCCCCACAGGATGGCAAGAGGTGTGCACTGAGAACAGACATGACCCAGCAGGATGGCATGGCCGACTTCCCACCTGCCTATGGCCCTGAGCGGCGGCGTGGCTGACTTAGGGAGTTTATTTTAGTTTGCTGTTAGGTGTCAGCTCTTCTAAGACACAAGCTATGCAGGCAAAGCAAAAGGAAGTTGGGCTTGCTTGCAAAGTGGCTTGATAATATCAACATGTCTAACGTCTCTCGTCTGCTCCTTCTTTGTCTGAGAGATGGGGGAAAGGTGGGAGCAAAGCCCGTCTGTGTCACCTGCACTTGAGCAGCATGTGAGGCCTGCAGACACTTCTCCTGTTGACTGGCCTTTGCATGGCAGATGCGTTCCCCGAATCACAGCACGGCATGGAGTGGGGAGGCGGGGCTTTGGCGATTGCCTGTCCTCAACACACACACGTTACACCTCCGAGGGCTCACACTACAGTACACGTGAAGGGGAGGTGGGCAAGACTGGAAGTGTGTGATTCACATGTGGAAATGTGTATGCATTTAGAATACATCTATATCTTTACATTTCAGGTTATATAGAGCATGCATAGCACGCGTGTGTGTGTGTATATGTATCTATATGTTACAACACATACATTAAATTGTGGAATTCAGGTGAAGACTCATTTCTGTTCGATTCTAAAGACTCTTATCTCCATGGTTTTCAATAGAGTAAAATCCTTAAGAATACAGACTCAGCCACGTACTGTCTGGGGGACCTCTCTTTTGTTCTTGTCTCTCAGTTTCATCGTCTCTCAGGAAGGCAAAATGGGATAATTACCTGTCTATTGTGAAGTTTGTTGTGTAGTCAGACTGTATCATGTTAGTGATTGTTAGTATTTTCCTCTCTGAGGCCCTCAGAAGATGAACTCAAATGTCCTCAGCTTCCAGCTTGTCTCCCAGGCCCCTTGGAGCCTCAGGACAGGTGGGGCCTGTGTGCGGGGTCAAGCCTGGGCTCCATCTCCCTGTGGCTGGGCTGCGTCCTCAGCCCTGGGCTCTGTTTGGGCAGCACGCGGGTGGGGCGCTGCTCTCTTCCTGAGTTTCTGAACTGAGCTTAAAAATTGATAGGCAGAGGGTGGGCTTTTCTCTGGCAGTAAGACCAGAGGTGGTGGAAGAAGGAAGTGAGAGAGAAGAGAGGAGGGTCTAGGTGGTCCCACACCTCAAGGGAGGAAGCTGCTGAATGGTGTGTGGTGACTGGGCTATGCATCTCCCTGCCTGAAATTCCAACCTCACCTCTTCACTGACACCGTTGCATCCACAGTCTTGCTGTGGGCAGAGGACCCAGAGCACCTCCCCACCCTCTACCCACCCCAGCCACCAACCAAGGCAGGCCCGGGCCCCCAGCACCTTTGTCCTCAGGGGCTCCTCGTGGCACGTGCTGACGAACAGGGCTGCTCTGGAGCCAAGTGTCATTTCTGAGAGGCTTCTGCTTGGTGAGGAGGAAGAAGGGCCATTGGAACCACAGAGGAGTGTGCTTCAGCAGGGACAGCTCTGCCTCCTTCTTTGACCATGAGGCTGTGGCCACTCTTGGCAAAATCTGAGTCACCTCCCAATTGCTGAGCCCAGTGAGGCACTTTTCTCTCTTCTTGTCTCCTGCTGGCAGCCTGCAAGGCTGCTGACCGCTTCCATCTTTCTTCCTGTCCCATTGTCCTCCTGCCTCCCTCCCATTCCACCTGGCTTTGCCTCCTTTCCAAGTGTCTAGCTCTGCTACTCCAAAGGTGCCCCCATCTCACACAGATGCCACGTGGTCACCTCGCCTTCAGCCTGCGTGGTAGACGTGGTCCTGGCACACACTGCGAGAAGACGTGCCATGTTTTAGATTACTTGACTTAGGTCCAGAGAACCAGTCAAGGAACCTTATACCCCAGCCAAGCAGGGATCCCAGCAGCGTGCCAGGGCCTCGGCTGAGGTGCCGTGCCTGCCAGCAGCATGGGAGAGCCCTGGGGTTTCACTGTCCTCCTGACCTGGGCTCCTCGGTTGCATTTAGCTGTTCTTATTGATCATATACAGATGCTCACGGAAGAAAATGAGAAACAAACACTCTCCAATTCAGGTAGCACGTACAAAGCACAAACTGCAAGGTGTTAGCATTTCTAGGTTCTTGGAAGGGGCAGCAAGTATACAAAAAAGAATTTTCCAAGAGTCCACTCTGAGTTGGGCTTGAGAAAATACGCAGTTTCGCTGTTGCTTAACCAGTGCTGCATTGTCAAATAGAGTGATCCCAGGATCTTCTCCAAGGATGTACTTTGCCAGCCCTTGGAAGCCCTGCCATTTCACTCAACATGCTTTTGGTTATGTTTTTATGAGACAGGCAGCATTCCACCCCTGTTGGTTCCAAAATCCACAGCTCAGTATGTTTTCCAGAAATCATTTTAATAAAAGACATGTGAAAAAGTCAGACACCTCTTTAGCATCTGTACAATGAAATTAAAAAAACAGTTACAAAAATACAAAGCATCTGGTGGGTGAATCCACTATCAAGGGGCCAAAGGAGAATCCACACCCAGTTCCTGGGTGAGATATCAGCTTCCCTGGAGGGACAGCATAAATGCTACCTTCCAAAACATTTCCTTATAAAGAGGAAGCAAAGGATGCCAAGAAACGACACATTTAATTGGTTTAATTAAATGAGTTGAATGCATGTTTTCCTTCTGTCATGGTAGCTAACTAGAGGGTTCTGGTCTGACTCACTCAACCCTGCCACCCTTTACCCTTTCAATCTCTGGTCAGTCCTGAAATCCTGAAAATCCCCCATTACACGAAAGTCCTTGTATCCTGATGGCCTCATCTGGATAAGTTTCTAAGTCTTGGTATTGGATTCCTGAACTTCTGAAAAGGCCTGTGTGAAACCCTCTAAATTCTGTGAGTGGGGCTATAAACCAGTGCAAACTCTATGGTGGAAAATGTCATCAAATCTGTTAAAATAAAATATACTCTTACTCTTTGACAAAGATTTATGAATTTATAATACCAATATATGTTTGGAGTATGTAAAGATGAACACATATGAGGTATAGCACATTCTTGTTTCCAAAAAGCCAACTTTTCATTGAGAGGGAACAGGGAACTCATTCAACAAATTATGCTACAACAGAGCACTGGAATCATATGGCATAATCCATGCAATAATATGCTGCCCCTGAAAAGACTAAGCTGGATCAATTATACAAATTGCAATGGAAAGATGCCAGTTGGATCTTATGTGAAAAACCAAATTTCCATGCAGCATATATAATAAACATGATCTGCATAAAACACAGTGCATGCATAGTGATGCAACTGGAAAAAGTGCACCTTAAATGCAGATGGTGGTTTTGGGATCTGGGAAAGGGCATGGTGGGATCAGGACATTCACCTCCTGGGTGCTGTAATAGTGTGTGTCTCACTCCTGCTGCTGCTCATGTGATTCATAGAGGAGTTGCCATTCAGCACTGCTCAGCTGCTTCCATCAGGTCTGTGATTGAGTCCAGAAGGACCGTTCTGTCTTCTTCACCTGCCTCATCAAGTCCCTTTTCTGATGAAGGAAATAAATATGCTTCAATGGAGAGAGGGCAAAACTGAGGGGAAGGTAATGGGTTAACAAGAGAAGATGAGCCACTTGGGTGAATGATTCACATTTGTCTTTATAATGTTTTGATTATTTTTTCTAAGACATTACCACAAAGATTAAACAATGCAATAATTAAACGAAAAAAAAGGCATAGAAGCTGCCTGCTTTATTAATCATATGAGTAGTTAGCAGGGCACAGCTGTTTGAAGTCTTGGTCCTTGGAGACCAAGGGTCTATGAAACCACTCCGTTGTAATTTGGATGCAGATGGCATTGAGGAGACACCGCAGACATGGAGGTGAGACATGGCCAACCTCAGGGACCACGGATACAGGGACTGGAGCCATAACCAGAGCTTTTTCAGAGGGGAACAGAAGCTGGCTGAAGCCCTGTCATAGCAGCAGCCCTGAGCATCCCCAGAGCCCGGGAGCAGCAGAGCCCTTCCTCCTCCATGGGGGAACCTACGGCCTTCTGGCAGGCCCATGTGCAGGCCATTGTGGTGGTGGTGGTGGCAGAGCCTGGAGAGCCCAGCCAGTGGAGAATATGGTCTCCAGGCCCCTGCCTCCTGTAGAATCTTTACCCTTCTACCTTCCCCAGCAAAGTGCAGGATCCGGCTCTCAGCCCAGCCTCTGCCATTGCAGGCTTCTGCTGCAGGCACCACCCCACCAGCCCGCAGGGACACCTGAGCTCACATTCGATCCTTGCACTAGGACCCAGGCCTCTCACTCCCTTTTGGCTCCACGTGCAGGCACACACACACACACCTGAGGAGTAAGGGTTATTTCACACTCTCTTCCTAATCATTTCTTTTCCCTGTGAATTCCTCCGTGGCCCTTTCCTGCCAGTCTTACTTAGACACATCACCAGATATCCTCCTGCATAACTGCTGTTTTATGTGTGGGCGGAGGCTTTGGCTCCTTACATGCCCGTGTTTTCAGTCAAATGTCACATTGATTAAATCAGTGTTTCTTCAGGTAAAATATATTCTCTACAATTTCATGAGATATACTCTCTGCTTGGCAAAAAGCCAACAGTAAGAGATTTTTAAAGCCAATTTTTGTATTTAAAGCTAGCTTTGAATTCCATCCTTAACAAAAACTTATTATTTATTTATTTATTTATTTATTTTCGATTATACTTTAAGTTCTGGGATACATGTGTGGAACATGCAAGTTTGTTACATAGGTATACACATGCCATGCTGGTTTGCTGCACCCATCAACCCATCATCTACATTAGGTATTTTTCCTAATGCTATCCCTCCCCTAGCCCTCAACCCCCAAAAGGCCCCAGTGTGTGTTTTTCCCCTCCCTGCGTCCTTGTGTTTTCATTATTCAACTCTCATTTATGAGTGAGAACGTGCGGTATTTGGTTTTCTGTTTCTGTATTAGTTTGCTGAGAATGATAGTTTCCAGCTTCATCCATTTCCCTGCAAAGGACATGACTCATCCTTTTTTATGGCTGCATAGAATTCCATGGTGTATATGTGCTACATTTACTTTATCCAGTCTATTATTGATGGGCATTTGGGTTGGTTCCAACTCTTTGCTATTGTGAACAGTGCTGCAATAAACATACATGTGCGTGTGTCTTTATAGTAGAATGATTTATAATCCTTTGGGTACATACCCAGCAATAGGACTGCTGAATCAAATGGCATTTCTGGTTCTAGGTCCTTGAGGAATTGCCACATTGTCTTCCACAATGGTTGAACTAATTTACACTCCCAACAGTGTAAAAGCATTCCTGTTTCTCCACATCCTCTCCAGTGCCTACTGCTTCCTGACTTTTTAATGATCACCGTTCTACTGGCATGAGATGGTATCTTATTGTGGTTTTGATTTGCATTTCTCTAATGACCAGTGATGATGAGCATTTTTTCATATGTTTGTTGGCCACATAAATGTCTTCATTTGAAAAGTATCTGTTCATATCCTTCACCCACTTCTTAATGGGATTGTTTGTTTGTTTTCTAGTAAATTCATTTAAGTTCCTTGTAGATTCTGGATATTAGCCCTTTGTCAGATGGATAGATTGCAAAATTTTTCTTCCATTCAGTAAGTTACCTGTTCACTCCAATGATACTTTCTTTTGCTGTGCAGAAGCTCTTTAGCTTAATTAGATCCTATTTGTCAATTTTTGCTTTGTTGCAATTGCTTTCGGTGTCTTAGTCATGAAGTCTTTGTCTATGCCTATGTCCTGAATAATGCTGCTGAGGTTTTCTTCTAGGGTTTTAATGGGGTTAGGCCTTATATTAAAGTCTTTAATCCATCTTGAGTTAACTTTTATAAAAGGTTTAAGGAAGGCGTCTAGTTTTAGTTTTCTGCATATGGCTAGACAGTTTTCTTAACACCATTTATTAAATAGGGAATTCTTTTCCCATTGCTTATTTTTGTCAGGTTCATCAAAAATCAGGTGGTTGTAGATGTATGGGGTTATTTCTGAGGCCTTTGTTCTGTTTCATTGGTCCATATATCTGTTTTGGTACCAGTACCATGCTGTTTTGATTACTGTAGCCCTGTAATAAAGCTTGAAGTCAGGTAGGGTGATGCCTCCAGCTTTGTTCTTTTTGCTTCAGATTGTCTTGGCTATATAGGTTCTTTTTTGCTTCCATATGAATTTAAAGTAGTCTTTCCTAATTGTGTGAAGAAAGTCAATGGTAGCTTGATAGGGATAGCATTGAATCTACAAATTACTTTGTGTAGTCTGGCCATTTTTGCTATATTGAATCTTCCTGTCCACAAGCATGGAGCGTTTTTCCATTTGTTTGTGTTCTCTCTTATTTCCTTGAGCAGTGGTTTGTAGTTCTTCTTGAAGAGGTCCTTCACATCCCTTGTAAGTTGTATTCCTAGGTATTTTATTCTCTTTGTAGCAGTTGTGAATGGGAGTTCACTCATGATTTGGCTCTCTTTTTGTCTGTTATTGGTGTGTGGGAATGCTTGTGATTTTTGAACATTGATTTTGTATCCTGAGACTGCTGAAGTTGCTTATCAGCTTAAGGAGATTTTGGGCTGAGATGATGGGGTTTTCTAAACATACAGTCATGTCATCTGCAAACAGAGACAATTTGACTTCCTCTCTTCCTATTTGAATACCCTTTCTTTCTTTCTCTAGCCTGATTGCACTGGCCAGAACTTCCAATACTATGTTGAATAGGGTGGTAAGACATCCTTGTCTTGTGTTGGTTTTCAAAGGGAATGCTTCCAGCTTTTACCCATTCAGTATGATATTGGCTGTGGGTTTGTCATAAATAGCTCTTATTATTTTGAGATATTTTCCATAATACCTAGTTTATCAAGAATTTTTAGCATGAAGGAGTGTTGAATTTTATCAAAGGGCTTTTCTGCAACTATAGAGACAATCTTGTGGTTTTTGTCATTGGTTCTGTTTATGTGATGGATTATGTTTATTGATTTGTGTATGTTGAAGCAGCCTTGCATCCTAGGGATGAAGCCTACTCGATCATGGTGGGGAAGCTTTTTGATGTGCTGCTGGATTCAGTTAGCCAGTATTTTATTGAGGATTTTCACATGGATGTTCACCAGGGATATTGGCCTGAATTGTTGTTGTTGTTGTTGTTGTTGTTGTTGTTGTTGTTGTTGTTGTTGTTGTGTCTCTGCCAGGTTTTGGTATCAAAATGATGCTGGCCTCATAAAATGAGTTAGGGAGGAGTCACTCTTTTTCTATTGTTTGGAATAGTTTCAGAAGTAATGGTACCAACTCTTCTTTGTACTTCTGGTAGAATTCAGCTGTCAATCTGTCTGGTCCTGGGCTCTTTTTGTTGGTAGGCTATTAATTACTGCCTCAATTTCAGAACTTATTATTGGTCTATTCAGGGATTTCAATTCTTCCTGGTTTTGTCTTGGGGGATGTATGTGTCCAGGAATTTATCCATTTCTTCTAGATTTCTAGTTTATTGCATATAGGTGTTGATAGTATTCTCTGATGGTAGTTTGTGTTTCTGTGGGATCAGTGGTAATCTCTCCTTGATCGTTTTTTATTGTGTCTATTTGATCCTTCTCTCTCTTCTTCTTTGTTAGTCTGGCTAGTGGTCTATCTATTTTGTTAATCTTTTCCAAAAACCAGCTCCTGGATTCACTGATTTTTTTGAAGGGTTTTTCATGTCTGTATCTCCTTCAGTTGTGCTCTGATCTTAGTTAATTCTTGTCTTCTACTAGCTTTTGAATTTATTTCCTCTTACTTCTCTAGTTCTTTTAACTGTGACATTAGGGTGTTGATTTTAGATATTTCCTGCTTTCTCCTGTGGGCATTTAGTGCTATAAATTTCCCTCTAAACCCTGCTTTAGCTGTGTCCTAGAGATTCTGGTATGTTGTCTCTTTGTTCTCATTGTCTCAAAGAACTTCTTGATTTCTGCCTTAATTTTGTTATTTACCCAGTAGTCATTCAGGAGCAGGTTGCTCAGTTTCCATGTAGTTGTGCAGTTTTGAGTGAGTTTCTTAATCTTGGGTTCCAGTTTGATTGCACTGTGGTCTGAGAGACTGTTTGTTATGATTTCTGTTCTTTTGCATTTTCTGAGGAGCATTTTACTTCCAATTATGTGGTCAATTTTAGAATGAGTGCATTGTGGTGCTGAGTAGAATGTATATTCTGTTAATTTGGAGTGGAGAGTTCTGTAGATGTCTATTAGATCTGCTTGGTCTAGAGCTGAGTTCAAGTCCTGAATATCCTTGTTAATCTTCTGTCTCATTGATCTAATACTGACAGTGTGAGGTCCCCCACTATTATTGTATAGGAGTCTAAGTCTCTTTGTAGGTCTATAAAAACTTGCTTTATGAATCTGGTTGCTCCTGTGTTGGGTGCATAAATGTTTAGAATAGTTAGCTTTTCTTGTTGCAGTGATCTCTTTACCATTATGCAATGTCCTTCTTTGTCTTTTTTTGTTCTTTCTTGGTTTAAAGCAGGCATCCCCAAACTTTTTACACAGGGGCCAGTCCACTGTTCCTGAGGCCATTGGAAGGCCGCCACATACTGTGCTCCTCTCACTGACCACCAATGAAAGAGGTGCCCCTTCCTGAAGTGTGGCGGGGGGCCGGATAAATGGCCTCAGGGGGCCACATGCGGCCTGAGGGCCGTAGTTTGGGGACACCTGGTTTAAAGTTTGTTTTATCTGAGACTAGGATGTAAACCCTGCTTTTTCTTGTTTTCCATTTGTTTGGTGAATATTTCCCCATCCCTTTATTTTGAGCCTATGTGTGTCTTTGCACATAAGATGGGTCTCCTGAATACAGCACACCAACAGGTCTTTGACTCTTTATCCAATTTGCCTGTCTGTATCTTTTAATTGGGACATTTAACCCATTTACAGTTAAGGTTAATATTATTAATTTGATCTGGTCATAATGATTCTAGTTGGTTATTTTGCCCATTAGTTGATGCAGTTTCTTCATAATTTTGATGATCTTTACAATTTGGTATGTTTTTGAAGTGGCTGATACTAGTTTTTCCTTTCCATATTTAGTGGTTCTTTCAGGAGCTCTTGTAGGACAGGCCTGGTGGCAACAAAATCTCTCAACGTTTGCTTGTCTATAATGGAATTTATTTCTCCCTCACTTATGAAGCTTAGTTTAGCTGGATATGAAATTCTGGGTTGAAATTTCTTCTCTTTAAGAATGTTGAATATTGGCCCCCACTCTCTTCTGGCTTATAGGGTTTCTGTAGAGAGATCTGCTGTGAGTCTGATGGGCTTCCCTTTGTGGATAACCTGATCTTTCTTTCTGGCTGCCCTTAACATTCTTGTCTTCATTTCAACCCTAGTGAATCTGACAATTATGTGTCTTGTAGTTGCTTTTCTTGAGGAGTATGTTTGTGGTGTTCTCTGTATTTCCTGAATTCAAATATTGGCCTGTCTTGCTATATTGGGGAGGTTCTCCTAGATAATATCCTGAAGATTGTTTTCCAACTTTGTTTCATTCTCCCTGTCACTTTCAGGTACACCAATCAAATGTAGGTTTGATCGCTTCACATAGTTTTATATTTCTCAGAGATTTATTTGTTTCTTTTCATTCTTTTTTCTCTAATTTTGTCTTCACATTTTATTTCATTAAGTTGATCTTCGATCTCTGATATCCTTACTTCCACTTGATCAATTTGGCTATTGATACTTGTGTATTCTTCAAGAAGTTCTTGTACTGTATTTTTCAGCTCCATCAGGTCATTTGTGTTCTTTTCTAAACTGGTTATTCTGGTTAGCAATTCCTCTAATCTTTTTTTCAAAGTTCTTAGCCTCCTTGCATTGGGTTAGAACATGATCCTTTAGCTCAGAGGAGTTTGTTATTAACCACCTTCTGAAGCCTACTTCTGTCAATTCATCAAATTCATTCTCCATCCAGTTTTATTCCCTTGCTGGTGAGGAGTTGTGATCCTTTGAAGGAGAACAGGTATTCTGGGTTTTGGAATGTTCAGCCTTTTTGCTATGGTTTTTCCTCATCTTTCTGGATTGATCTATCTTTGGTCTTTGATGTGGGTCACCTATGGATGAGGTTTTTGTGTGGATGCCCTATTTGCTGATATTTATGCTATTTCTTTCTGTTTGTTAGTTTTCCTTCTAACAGGCCCCTCAGCTGCAGGTATCCTGGAGTTTGCTGGAGGTCCACTCCAGACCCTGTTTGCCTGGGTATCACCAGGGGAGGCTGCAGAACAGCAAAGGTTGTTGCCTGTTCCTTCCTCTAGAAGCTTCATCACAGAGGGGCACCTCTGTCTGTCGACCCCTGCTGGGAGGTGTCTCCCAGTCAGGAGGTATGGGGGTCAGGGACCTAACTGAGAAGGCGGTGTGCCCCTTAGCACAGCTTGAGTGCTGTGCTTGGAGATTCACTGCTCTCTGGACACCTGGCAGGCAGGAAAGTTTAAGTCTGCTGAAGCTGCACCCACAGCCACCCCTTCCTATTTATCCATTTTTTGGAGACAGGATCTTACTGTCACTCAGGCTGGAGTGCAGTAGCAGGAACAAAGCTCACTGCAGCTTCACTTGAGCTTCTGGGCTCAAGCAATCCTCTTGTCTCAGCCTTCTGAATAGTTAGGACAAGGGGTGTGCATCAATGTATTCAGCTGTTTTTAAACTTATTTGGTAGAGATGGGGTCTCACTGTATTGTCCAGGGACAACCTTTCTCTTTCCTCTTTCTAAAGGCATCCCGCAATGAGATACTATGCAGGCAGTACAAGGAATGAAATGCTTTTCCCATAGTAGCAGATGGAATGTTAATTTAAAATCAGAATTGCACAACAGTGTGTTTTCAAGGATCCTGTGTTTTGGTCTCCTCCAAGGCCTGGCACCTGCTGTCTTGATTTCCAGGCCCTGGGTGTTAGGCCCTGTGTAGCATCTCTAGGAAGGCTCTGCAACTGTCTGGGTAAGTTGTTGTGATGCTGGGCTGGGACTGGCCTTCAGAACTGGCCTGGGTGACTGCTTCTTGATTTTCTCATTCACCAGTTCGTGCAGGTGCAATCAGGAAGTCATCATCCCATTCCCTTTCTAGGCCAGGTTAAGTGCAGGCAGAACAGGCCATGGTGGGAAGGGGCTTTACCCACTGCATTAGTTCCTGCAGCTGCTGTAACAAATGGCCACAAACCCAGCAGTTTTATCAGGAGTTTTATCATCTCACAGGCCTAGACCTTATAAGTCTGAAGTCAAGGTGCCAACCTGGCTGTGCTCTTGCTTGAGGCTGTAAGGAAAGGACTCTCTGGCTTCTTCCAGCTTCTGACAGCTGCCATGCATTCCTGGGATGTGGCCACATCTCTCCAAGGCCTGCTCCATCTTCACAGGGCTTTGTCCTCTGTGCAAGTCTGGATCAGAACTCCCTTGGCTTCTCTCTTATAGAGTACATGGCATCTAGGGCCCTGGATGACCCAGGATATCCTCCTCCTCTCAAGGTCCTTAATTACATCTTTTGCTATATAAGGTAATATTCACAGGTCTTAGAGTTTAGATGCAAATATAAGAATGGGGGTTACATTTACTCCACTATACCCACCCTTTGATGTAACTGAGGACAGATGTCAGATATTGGGTACTGGAGGAGTGTCAGAAACACAACCCACACAAACAATTGCCTGGAAACATAGACGTTCAACAGTGAGTGAGTGGATGCCCAGATAAGTTATGTTTCTCTTTGCCAGGTGCTGAGTCACCTAAACTGAATTCCTCCATGCAGCTCTGACCCCTGTGTGTGCCTGTTGGGCCAATTCAAGATCTATTTGCTGGGTTTGTCCCTGTAGATTCTTCCAGCCAAAGATCTAGAGTACTGTTTTGAGGAGTGTGTGGATATGAGGGTGCCAGGATGTGAGAGTGAAAGGCATGAGCTTGAGTCCTGGTTCAACCACTTACTAGGTAGGCCTCTGTCCTTGGACAAGACAACTTGCTGCTTAGCTTTTTAACCTGTAAAGAAGACAAGAATAAACACTCCCTTTTAGGATTGTTGTGAGGATTAAGTGATAAAATACGTGCACATTCTACCTTAACTCAGCACAACACCTCCGGGTGAGGATTCATGGCAAGGCCCAGGAGAGAAGGACTGCAGACAGGCTGCTTCCTCCTGACACCTGCTGTCCATGGAGCAGTCTGGGTCAAGTCTCAGCTCCCACTTGGTGGAAGTTCAGGAAGTTCCAGGGATTCAGGGAAACTCCTTTCTTCTTCTCCCCAATCTGAGAAAGTGACAAAAACTGGGAGTCTCTCTGCAAAAGGTGAGAAACTCGCCTCCAACAGAAGACAGAAGGCCCATAATGCAAGATGATTTCTTCCCTGTGTTTCCTGTGTTCTAGTACACAGACATCACGACCTGCAGATGAAGAGGCCAGAGCAGGCTGTTGTGGGGCATCAGCTCTCCATCCGCACCCAGATCTAAGGGTCAGTGCGCTGAGCAGGAGCAGCTCCCTCTGGACTCAGATTGAGGAATCACAGGTGTTCAAGACCCTGGGTGGCACTTTGAGAGACTGAGGCAGGCAGGTCACCTGAGGTCAGGAGTTTAAGACTAGCCTAGCCAACATGGCAAAAGCCATCTCTACTATAACAAAAATATAAATTAGCCAGGTGTGGTGGCATGTACCTGTAGTCCCAGCTACTTGGGAGGCTGAAGCATGGGAATTACTTGAACCTGGGAGGCGGAGGTTGCAGTGAGCTGAGATTATGCCACTGCATTCCAGCCTGGGAGACAGAGCAAGACTCTGTCTTAAAAAGAAAATAAAAGGCCCTGGGTGGGCCCCAAGTGCACTCCCTGTCCCCAAGCCCGTTTCTCTTGGGATGTTTGGCCATCAAACTTGCCACCCTCACCATCATCATTGTGAAAATGCAACCACATTAATAAAATCCATGGGAAATTCAGTCCAGGCAGCCCAAGAGGTGGCCTGGCTCCTTCTGACTTTCATCTCTGGCTCGGAGGCCTTCTGGGAGTGGACTCCTTTCTAACCCCAGGCTGCCCCACCACAACCTGTGTGAGCTTGTGTCCCCATCTATCCCAATCCCTGTAGACGGCCAGCCAGAACTAAGATGAAATGAAACCAACCTGACTGGTGTCAGTAAAAATCCTTTGGGGATTTTCACTAAATCCAGCTGGGATCTGTGGCTTATTTATGAACTCATATGGCTCTTTCACTTCTCTTTTGCCAAATTGCTGACATGTTCTTAAATTATCCAGTTTGTTTTTTCTCTTCTTCTCTCCTTCTTGGGAAGATAAAGTCGCAGGCATGTGGTCTTCCTCTGTTTATAATGGTGATGGTTCTCTGAGCCACAGTCACCACCCAGACCACAGTCCTTAGGAACACAAAAGGCGGAGCTTGAATAATGGGACATAAAGCCGTCTTCATTTCATCTAAGTAGCCATGTAGGAGAAAATTTTGTGGGAATTAAAGAAATTCTGAGCCAGCATTTATGCTTTTACCGGATGATCTCTAATGGTCCAAGCAGAGCCAGAAAATTCCCAGTTGCTTTAAAGGCTGACATAATGGCAAATGTTGAAGACTGGTTAATCCAAGAGCCAAGAGCCAAGAAGTTGTTTTATGGCTCAGAAGTGGAATGTAGCTTTGGTGACAGTGAACTTTTCTCATTAAAAGTGTCCCAAAAGATTTGCCTGTGGATTGTCATCTGAACTCCACCCATGTCCTCCTACCCGACCCCATCTGGAAGATGCTATCTAACATGTCCCAAATTTAGCACTCCTGCAAGGCTCAGACTGGGGCTGATTAACATATCACAACTTTCAAATTCAAGGCAGGAATGCTCCATCCTCCTCCTGTGTCTACACAATTACTCAGTAGATTGCTTGCAAGGGAGCATCAAAAGGGGAAAAAAAGCACCAGCCTACCACATTGTACCTGGGATTGTCACTTCCTAAAAGAAAATGCTCACTTGCCTTACCTAAGTCCATTATCATCCTGTGCAAATTCACTCTGGACGTTAGAAGGATTAGCCATTGTTCATCTCCACATTGTGTGTATTAACATGATCCCATTACATGCACTGCCTGGCCTGTGCTGGTTTAAAAGAAACCCACAGATTCTTGAACAGTCTCTTCAACAGGCAGATGCCCCTCCACCAAATGTGTGGGTGGCCTTAGTGACTAAGTTCTGACAAACAGAGAAAAGGCAGAAGTGATGGGGTGCAGCTTCAGGGAATGAGCTTATTCATTTTTTTGTTGCTGCATGATGAATTACCAGGAACTTATTCTAAACTTTGCAAATGTATCATCTCACAGTTCTCTAGGTCACAGATACAGTATAGGTGGTCTTCTGCTCAGGGTCCTACAAGGCTGAAATCAAGGTGCTGGCCAGGACTGAGATCTCAGCTAAGGTCTGGAGCCCTCCCTACCAAGCTCAACAGGGGTTAGGAACACTCTCAGCTCCTAGAGGCTTCTCTTGGGTCCTTGGCACCTGGACCCCTCCAAAATATGATTCTTTGTTTCTTCAAGGCCAGCAGGAACATCCCTGGCTTCAAATACCTCTGATCCATTTTAAAGGATCCCCTTACTGGAGCAGCCCCACCCGGGATAGTCTCCTTTCTGATTAACCCAAGTAACATAACTATGGGAGTGAGATCTCACCAGCTGTGTAAGTCCAGCCCACACTCAAGGGGAGGGAATTGCAAGGACATGTACTCCAGGGGACCGAATGTAGGGAACCGTCTCAGAAGTCATCAGGGTCTCCTGCTCTGGAGAAAGCCAGTTGCCATAAAGTGAGGACACTCAAGCAATCCTGTAGAGAAGTCCACATGGATGGAATGAGGTCTCTTAGCAGTCAACTGGAACCCAAGGCCTCCAGCCAACAGTCATGAGGGGAACCATCCTGAGATCAGGTCCTCCAGCCTGATCAGTTGAGCCTGCAGATGATGCAGCCCCAGCCGACATCCTCACTACAACCTCTTGAGAGACCAGAGCCACAACCACCCAAATGAGCCATTTCCAGATTCCTGCCGCACAAAGCCTGTGTGAGACAATCTTTTTTTTTTTTTTCTGTTTGGATATGCTATTTTTTTTCAGGCAACTGGTTACACAGCAATAAATAATAAATACACAGTTTTTATTCACTTAGAGAGTAATTAATAACCGTGGGGAAATGGTGCATTGAAACATGAGAAGAGAAATCCCAGCAAAGGTGCTTTCTTCCCCTCTCTATCATCACAGCAGAGCTCCACTCTGCGTCTTGTCACACTCCCAGTTACGCTGAGGTCACCACTGGATCCACGCCTCCAATCCCCATTGTAAACAGGGAGCAGAGAAGCCGTCTGCCTAAGCAGCAGCAGATCCACGCAAAGTGCCAGGTGGAGGTGAAACACAGCCAGGGACATGACTGTTGTTATTTTGGGTCAGCTCACCTTGAGCTGGAGGGAGCAGTCAGCCTCCAAGAAGGCATGAAGTGACACAGTCCAGACCCCTCGTCCGCCTCTGCTGGCTGTGAGTAATTGGCACTAAACACGGGATGTGTCTGGATTTAATCTAATCTGAACTCAATTACTTGACTTGGCTGATGGAAACCTGCCCAGGCTCCAGAGCTTCAGTGAAGAGGGTTCTGAGGTCACCTGCTCCCTGCAGCCCGGGGTCCTGTTTCTTCAGCCTGTGCAGGTGTGCAGCTCTGAGTCAAGGCCTTTGATGGGACTGCAGAGACAACTCCAAGATCAGGGTTCTCCAGCTCACTAGGCTTCTCTACCCATTGTTCACCTGACCCCAGGGCACACGTGGTTTTGGGAGGGATGTAGGGGAGACCATGGCCCCAGTGCTTGGTGAAAAGATGGGTCTCCAAGGCACACACACTTTGATTAGCCTCTCCCTCATCATTGCTATGGAATAGGACTCAGCCTCCTGCACCAAGAGACGGGGAGACAGACCCATAGAAGCTCTGGAAGAGACTCAAGTCCTGGCTCTGAGCTGCCCACTGCTCCCCACCCTTCCCATCTGCATTTGGTTCTCTGAGCCCAGCCTGTATCTCGCAGTGGAAGCCATTCCTCTCACTGTACACCGACACCCTGGACCTAGCTGGGGAGTCCCAAATCCCACCACAGGAGCCTCTTTCTACCCTCTCAGGCCCACTTCTAGCCCAGGCTGTTGAAGCATCTCTGCTCCATCCAGCCCACCCAGCACTCAGTAGCTCTTGGTGTGAAACCTATCCAAGTGTGCCCACTGCTGTTAGGATGTACGGGTTCCCTGGTCAGCTTGCCCTCAGCACCCAGCTGCATGAGTTTGGTGGTGGCAGCAGGGTGAGAGCTTTCCCCACTGGGTCTCCTCTGCTCCTATGGGGATGGGCTGGGACTGCCCACAGAGGAGCTCAGCTCATCTCCATCTCAAGGCTCGGCCTGGGTCCACACGGCACAGGCAGCAGAGTTCAGGCCAGGGCTTTCAAGCAGGAGGTGAGAAACTCCCGTGAGGATACTCTCTGCTCTTCTGGGCCAAATAGGCACATTTGGGGAGCAATGGAACAGCTAACTGGGAATCCCCACTGAATTCCCACTGGATGTGACACCTCTGCCCTACCCTGACCCTGAGCTGCCCCCCATGCCTCCACCCTGAGTTGGAGAATTAAAAGGACATGCAGTGAAAGGGTGATAAAATCCTCTATCTTATTTATTTTTCTCTAGAAATTCTAAATCAATAACTAGGAGGAAGTTATCAGTGAAAGAAAGAGAAAAAGTCTGTATGGTAGACATAGTTTTGAATACCAAGTTGAAGCAATTGAGAGTCATCATTGTTATTTGGGACAGCCTCAAGCTCCCCCAGTTAGCTGTGTAGTTTGGGACAATTTACTCAACCTCTCTGCTCCTTAGTTTTCACATAAGCAAAATGTGGAGATGATAGCGCCTACCTGATTGGTATTCTGTGAGGATTGAGAGAATACACACAAACAGCTTAGAACACTACCTCAGTTCTTCAAACACCTGAGTTGGCAAGTGTGAGAAATAACCGCCTCCAAGTCCTAGGCTGTGGATAGGATGCCACTTTTTGGCACCTCCCCTGGAATTTAAGGAGACAAAGACATTTGTGAAAATCAAGTATCTGACACCTTGCCAACACTTATAAAGTCAAGAGCAGTGCTGGCACGTTTTCCAGCCTGAGATAAGCTGATGAGGTCACCGTGTGGAAATCACAGCGAGTCCAAGTCCATGAGGCTTAGGAACAGGCTGTGTATCAAGGATCTGAGCCTTGTGGGCCAGGAGATCCAGGATCAGCTCTCCCAGATTCACACTGAGGAGTCCTGCATCCAGGGAGGAGGTTCTATGGCCACATGGCACCATGTGTCAATCTCCCAGGTCTGCGGGAACTCCAGGCCAGCTGGGGAAGCCTTGGGTCAAAGTGAAAATTCACACACAGGAAACCATCTGCCCTGAGGAGTGAGTGACTGCTGGACTGGTCTTTCTGTTTTACACATGGCTGACACCAGGTGATCTGTGAGTCTGGGGTCACATGTTCCCTGAATCCTGGAGCCATCCTGTGAATGGAATGGGCCAAGGTTCAAAGGCCATCTGCAGAGAGGACCTCCTCCGGGCCGCAGGAGCCCTGTGTTCTGTGGCAGGCATGACCTCATTTCAACAGTGTGCAAACAGTCTAGGAAGTTATGTGACTTTCCATCCCCATGACGGGGAGGACCTGTTGACAAAACTGTTTTCCTCTCATCTGCGCTCTCTTTGTTGGTTGACGTTGAAGGGCAGAGTGATGATTTGGTCCCCCTCCCTCATTCCAAAGATCCCCTGCAAGGAGAGGAGAGGAAATAGCATATGCTGTCTCAATGCAGGCTGCCATAATAAAACTGTCATAGACTGGGAGGCTTAGACAGCAAACATTTATTTTTCACTGTTCTGGAGATTGGAAAGTCCAAGACAAAGACATCAGCAGTTTGATGTCTGTTGAGGACCTGCTCCCTAGTTCATAGCTGGTGCCTTCTTGCTGTGTCCCCACATGGTGGAAGACGTGACCAAGTCCTCTAGGGTCCCTTTTATAAAGGCACTAATCTCATTCATGAGGACTCTTCCCTCTTGATCTAATCATTTCCAAATGGCCCCACCTCCAAATACCATCACCTTGGGCATTAGGATTTTAACATCTGAAGTTGGGGGATACGAACATTGGGTACAGACCACTTGCTGACACCATTGGCCATGATGCAGTCATACTCAGTGCTTCTCAGGTATCACCTGCACACACCTGGCTGAGAAGAGAACAATTAGAAAGGTAACACCAGGAAATGCTCTGTATCTTGACTGTGGAGTCACATGACTGGACACGTGATAAAACTACTGCATGGAAACACACACATACACACACACACACACACACACACACACACGAGTGAGTGTGAAACGGGTGAAATCTGAATAAAGTTGCTGGTTGGATCAACGTTGATTTCTGGTTATGACAACTATTCTTATGTAAGATGTTACGACTGGAGGAAACTGGAGAATCTCTGTATTATTTCTTACTGTTGCATGTGAACCTACAACTCTTTAAAAATATTTTTTAATTGAAAAAATTTAATTCTTGGACTGTGAAGTGCGTATAATTTAAGCTACTTTAAGAAACAGACAGCTGAAGCCCAGGAGGGGCTCCACTGTCTTCGCTGCTGTCCCCTCCTGGCACCTATGGCTACAGGTGAGTGCCCAGGGGAGCATTTCAATAGGGCAAGCCCCTGGGAGAGGCTGAGCTAGGACTTGCTGATGCTGGTCTTCAAGGAGAACTGAGGAATGGCCTGAAATTCCTCAGTGAGGACTGTAGAATCACAGGTCAGGAGACAACTCTCCAGCCCATCTACAACTATTCTTCCCCGAGGTCAACACTGGTGAGGGCAAGCACAGACAGGGAGGGTTGAATCACCAGGAGCAGAGCCAGACAGCATATTCTGTCTAAAATGTACCAGCGTGGGAAGAGCCTGAAGCGTGGATTCAATTCAGATGCCCAGGGAAGTCAGATCCTAACACCAGGTCAAGGGGAGGAACTGGGAGGCATAAGCAGGACACCAAAGCCAAGAGAAAACTTCGTGGATCTGGGACAGCAGTGAGGAGGCTCCCAGTGAAAATTTAAGGCAGCGTTGCACAGGTTGATAGCAGAGTACACAGCATTTGGGCAGGTCAGGTTGACTGAAAGGTGTCAGTTAAGAAGAACAAGCTTGAAAGCTCAGTCTAGGTTTTGTGGGTTTATTTGTGTGTTGGTCCAGTAGGTTTCTTTGTTCTTTCATAAACATTTATATTTGCAATGAGGAAGACATTGTGCCGGGCTCTGGGGAAATAATGGCAAATAAGGCACAGGAGCTGATGGAAGGAAATTATAATTTAGTAGTGAAGATTAATAATGGAAACATAATTGCAATGCGATGTTTTAAGTTTGATTATTAATAGAAAGTTCTAAGTGCAATTGAAGTATCTAGGAAGGGCAGTCTCGGAATAAAGACAGGAAAGGTTTAGCAGAGGAGACAGCTAAAGTATAAATAGAGAGTTAGAAGAAGATGGTCAGGCGGATCGCTGGGGAGCGCATTCTAAGAAAATGGTCAGTATGTATTCTGAAGCTTTCTCAACCGGCCCCTCAGCTGATTCTCCGGACTCCCGGACACGGTCCACGCTGCTGTGCACATGCAGAAGGCAGGTGAGGTTCCTGCTCCCTGGGCCGCTGGCTCTCCCTCCCCTCCTCATGTGAGCTGGATGCTTGTCAGCAATCAGTCTTCATTTTCTTCGTATCACTATAACCCTTATACTTGTTATCAAAGTGATTTAAATTAAGTAAACTTATTCAAATTGAGGAGATATGGGTACAAACGAGTTGTCATTCCTGTGCAAATTATTTTTTATTTTATAGCTATTTTATTTATTTGTTGTATTATTTTTTCCATAAGTTATTGGGGTACAGGTGGTGTTTGGTTACAGGAGTAAGTTCTTTAGTGGTGATTTGTGAGATTGTGGTGCACCCACCACCCAAGCAGTATATACTGCACCCTATTTGTAGTCTGTTATCCCTCGGCCCCCCAACTCCTACCCCCAAGTCCCCAAAGTCCATTGTACCATTCTTGGCCTTTGCGTCCTCATAGCTTAGCTTCCACATATCAGTGAGAACATGCGATATTTGGCTTTCCATTCCTGAGTTATTTCACTTAGAATAATAGTCTCCAACCCCATTCAGGTCACTGCAAATGCTGTTAATTCATTCCTTTTTATGGCTGAGTCGTAGTATTCATACACACACACACACACACACACACACACACACACACACACATATATACACACATATATATATATACACACACGTGCACACACAACACAGTTTCTTTATCCACTCATTGATTGATGGGCATTTGGGTTGGTTCCACGATTTTGCAATTGTGAATTGTGCCATTGTAAACATGCATGCGCAAGTATCCTTTATGTATAATGACTTATTTCCTCTGGGTAGATATCCAGGAGAAATCCGTGTGAAAATTAAATTCCAAGTTGTGGAAAGACTTGTTGAACACAGTCATTAAAAAATAATGCTACCAAATTCAGTGTTTCTAAGTAGCTGTAACCTATTGGGGAACTAAAATGGGAAACAGCCACTAAAACTCTACAATCAGAAAGCTTGGCAATTGTTTTAAAGTTCGGAGTCTGTTTTAAAGTAGCTAACAATGGAATGTATAGAGGAAGCAGCTTAGACATGAGTTATGCAAGGAAGACATCATGGGACTCCTGCTGGACCCGCACCTCAGAAGAGGTTTTGGCTTTATGTCACAAGATTAGTAACCAAATATTCATATATATGTTTTAAAGTAAAATAAAATATTTATTATACCCAAGTACTATATTTGTGGTACTTTACTTAACTGATTTTTTGATTAGCAAACCAAACCAACCACAGATCCCAAATCTACTAGATTGGTGGACTCCTTGCACTCCAAAGTCTGGCTTTAAGAGCATAAGAGAGAAAACTAAGTTGTTAAGTGTGAGTAAACTCAGAATAGAGTTCATGTGCTGGACAACTGGGAGTATGCCAGTGTGTGTGCTGATGCTGGGGAGACAGAGCTCCGTGGGAAGTTGGTGCAGACTGAGACTCTGAGTTGTGTTAGCAGTGTCAAGATTTCAGAGCAGGGCAAGAGATGAAATGGGCCACCAAACAAAGTCCCCAGACACTCTAGTACCCATGCAAGGAACTCTGTCCACATTGTCCTGGGGACTGAGGGGGCCTGGCCAACGTCATCTGAGAAAGCCCCCTCACTCAGCGTTTTCCACATGCAGCAGTATTTTGGAGACTGCATGTGAACTACATGCCCAGCCATGCAGTACTGTGGGCTGTTTCTACTTCTGGGCAGTGTTGTGCTGACGGGATTATGAGCAATGTCTTCACTTCTACCTATGCATAATGCTTCTCACTGTCCCAAGCATTGTCATTATATCACCTTAAAATGAGGTGCAGAGTGAGATTCTGAGTTGTGTTAGCAGTGTCAAGATTTCTTACCATTCAGGACGTAGGCATAGGCAAAAGACTTTATGACTCAAACACTGAAAGCAATAGCAACAAAAGCCAAAATTGGCAAATGAAATCTAATTAAACTAAAGAGCTTCTGCTCAGTAAAAGAAACTATTATCAGAGTGAACAGGCAACCTACAGAATGAGAGAAAACTTTTGCAATCTATCCATCTGACAAAGGACTAATATCCAGAATCTACAAGGAATTTAAACAAATTTACAAGAAAGAAACAATCTCATCTAAAAGTGGGTGAAAGATATGAACAGACACTTATCAAATGAAGACATTTACGCATCCAACAAACATGAAAAAAAGGTCATCATTACTGGTCATTAACGAAATGCAAATCAAAACCACAATGAGATACCATCTCATTCCAGTTAGAATGGTGATCATTAAAAAGTCTGGAAACAACAGATGCTGGTGAGGATGCAGAGAAATAGGAACACTTTTACACAGTTGATGGGGGAGTAAATTAGTTCAACCATTGTGGAAGACAGTGTGGTGATTCCTCAAGAATCTAGAACCAGAAATACCATTTGGCCTAGCAATCTTATTACTGGGCATATACCCAAAGGATTATAAATCATTATACAATAAAGACACATGCACACATATGTTTATTGTTTAAATGTATTTGCTATTATTTACAATAGCAAAGACTTGAAACCAACCCAAATGCCCAAATGATAGACTGGATAAAGAAAATATGGCACATGTATACCATGGAATACTATGCAGCCACAGAAAATGAGTTCATGCCCTTTGCATGAATATGGATGAAGCTGGAAGCCATCAGCCTCAGCAAACTAACACAGGAAGAGAAAACCAAATACTGCATGTTCTCACTTGTAAGTGGGCGTTGAACAATGAGAACTCATGGACACAGGGAGGGGAACATCACACACTGGGGCCTGTCAGTGTTTGGAGGGCAAGGAAAGAGACAGCATTAGGGCAAATACCTAATGCATGTGGGGCTTAAAACCTAGATGACAAGGAGATAGGTGCAGCCAACCACCATGGCACGTGTGTACCTATGTAACAAACTCGCACATTCAACACATGTATCACAGAACTAAAGTAAAACAAAGGATAAAAACAAACAAATAAACAAAAAAAATTATTCTCCTTTTTGCTCATATTCAGGTTTGAGAGGCAAGACCTACAATCATCTACAATCATGAGCATGGGTTTAGGGTTAGGTGTGGTTTCAAGACCTGCTCCTACCACTTGGCAACTTTCTCTTGTTGAAAATTACTTAAGTTCAGTTACCTCTATTTTCTCACATTCACAGCAGGGACAGTAATGTCCACTTAGTAGTGCTGTGAAGTGGGCTGGGTTAGCTCTGTGCTGGGGATTCTCACCAGTTATTCAGCACTCTGCACCTGAACTCTTCTAAGAACTGTGAGTTTATTATCCAGGAATTGTAATATCAAAATAATAGGGTGCCATCCTCATTTTACAGATCTGGAAGCCAAAGCTCATGCTACTAAATAACTCAATTGAGGGTGCAAGCCAGTAAGTGAGAAAAGCCGGGTCAGGCGCGGTGGCTCAAGCCTGTAATCCCAGCACTTTGGGAGCCCGAGGTGGGTGGATCACGAGGTCAAGAGATCAAGACCATCCTGGTCAACATGGTGAAACCCCATCTCTACTAAAAATACAAAAAATTAGCTGGGCATGGTGATGTGTGCCTGTAATCCCAGCTACTCAGGAGGCTGAGGCAGGAGAATTGCCTGAACCCAGGAGGTGGAGGTTGTGGTGAGCTGAGATTACGCCATTGCACTCCAGCCTGGATAACAAGAGCAAAACTCTGTATCAAAAAAAAAAAAAAAAAAAAAAAAAAAAGAGAAAAGCCAAGATTCAAAGTTAGTGCTCTTATGAATGGGACCTCTGCCTTACACTAAAAGACAAGCTCCCATTCATTCATTTGACCCTGGTTTCACTTTCCTGAAGATGTTCCCCTCTCTGTGGATCTCTGCTTGCCTCCATCATTCTCATCTCATAAGGGACAACCAGGACCCCATTCCCTTTTACTGTGAGCAGAGAGTGGTTTCTGTGACTACCCCAAAATGCAGGCATGGTACAAGTATACTAAGGCAACGTAGGATCCACACAGAATGTATGGTTAAAGAACATAACTAACACACACATATGCACACATATGCACTCAAGCTCATTGCCTTAAATCTGTGATGTCCATGGCTACAGGCTGAGCTTCTCTAGTGCCAGGTTCCTAGTGGCTCCTATCTGTCATGTGGCTTTAGTTTCTCAGTAGCTATTGAACCTAACAAATGTGAGCAGAACCACACGAAGCAGCTGAGTCTCCCCACATTCATCCAGCAAGCGCTGACTATACACCCCAACAGTCTGAATCCCTGGTTAGGTGGTCTTTGGAGAAGTCTTAGAGTCAGAAAATGGCTGTTCACTTCTAAGTCTGAGGCACTGTGGGTACCTTGGCTCATTTAAAATCTACCATCACCCTGTGAAATAGGCCTCATGACCACCCCCAAAATGTTATAAGTGAGAAAATAGAACCCCAGGGTGAATAGGTGACTTTCCTAGACAGATCCAGGATTCAAACTCAGGCCCGAAACATGAATAACTACATCCATCAATGCGCTCCTTTTCCCCACCTCCATGTGACTTTTAGGAGACCACTTCACTCAGTGGAATCATTGTGGCTTCCAGGACAGCTGGCATGTTCGACTTACCGGCACAGACCCTCCCAGTGCTCTGTGATTGCCAGTTCTAACTTCCCTCATAAATCCCTCAGACAAGCCTCATGCCCATCAGGTATCCACTCATTACTCACCATCTTCTCCCCTGCTTGCTCTGGTCCATGACAGCCTTCCCAACTCTGACATCAGCCATACCGTTTCACCTTCCTGGGATGCTCCCCTTCCAGGTTTCCATATTCCACATGCCTGTCTTCAAAAGTTCTTTTCTAACATTCTCCAAAAAAACCCATCCTCCACACCCCACCCCCAGATACTCTATGTTAAAATATTCCATTGTCTTAAAAGCTTTTATCACTCTCAGAAGTTATTATTTTCATTTGTTTGATTGCTTATTATCTGTCTCTTTGTCCTCATTTTTAAAAGTAAATTCTTCTAGGACAAGATTTTTTATATGTTCTGTTTCTTCCACATCCGGGTATCTGGAATAGTTCCTGGCATGCAATGTTTGTTGACTAATTGGATAAATGAATGGATAGATGAATGGATGGCTTCAAGGGTAAGTGCATCCTGGGTTCCAAATGATTGCTTTGTCAAGAGTTCTTAATTAAAACGTGAGTTATTAGTAATTGCAATGTAAAGTCGTATGGAGTTTTAAAAAATTATTTCCTAGAGTTAGGTACAGTTTTGAGTGTTTTATAGCTTTACAGACATATATAGGTATTCAGTCATAATAGCTATCCATCTATCTATCATCTCTCTCTCTCTCTCTCTCTCTCTCTCTATATATATATATATATATATATATATATATATACACACACACACACACACACACATAGTATGTATTGCTCTACAATTTTTAGAATAATACACTTTTAAAACATTTTTTTTCTGGGGGGCTGGTAAGATGGCCAAATAGGAACAGTTCCTGTCTGCAGTTCCCAGCGAGATCAACACAGAAGGCAGGTGATTTATGCATTTCCAGCTGAGGTACACAGCTCATCTCATTGGAACTTGTTAGACAATGGCTGCAGCACACGGAGGGCAAGCAGAAGCAGGGTGGGGCATTGCCTCACCTGGGAAGTGCAAGGGGTCAGGGAACTCCCTCCCCTAGCCAAGGGAAGCCATGAAGAATGGTGCACTCCGGCCCAGATACTACAGTTTTTCCATGGTCTTTGCAACCCACAGACCAGGAGATTCCCTCAGCTGCCTACACTGCCAGGGCCCTGGATTTCAACCACAAAAGTGGGCAGCCATTTGAGCAGACACTGAACTAGCTGCAGAGGTTTTTTTCATATCCCTGTGGCACCTGGAATGCTGTTGAGAAGAACCTTTGTCTCCCCTGGAAAGGGGGCTGAAGCCAGGGAGCCAAGTGGTCTAGCTCAGCAGATCCCACTCCCGTGGAGCCCAGCAAGCTAAGATCCACTGGCTTGAAATTCTCGCTGCCAGAACAACAGTTTGAAGTCAACCTGAGACACTCGAACTTGGTAGGGAAAGGGGCATCCGCCATTACTGAGGCTTGAGTAGGCTATTTTCCCCTGACAGTGTAAACAAAGCCACCAGGAAGTCCAAACTGTATGGAGACCACTGCGGCTTGGCAAAGCTGCTGTAGCCAGACTGCCTCTCTAGATTCCTCCTCTCTGGGCAGGGCATCTCTGAAAGAAAGGCAGCAGCCCCAGTCAGGGGCTTATAAATAAAACTCCCATCTCCCTGCGACAGAGCACCTGGGAGAAGGAATAGCTAGGGCTATAGCTTCAGCAGATGTAAATGTTCCTGCCTGCTGGCTCTGAAGAGAGCAGCAGATATCTCAGCACAGCACTCAAGCTCTGCTAAAGGATAGACCCACCTGCATTTCCAGGTGGGTCCCTGACCCCCATGCCTCCTGACTGGGTGGTGTCTCTCAACAGACACCTCATACAGGAGAGCTCCAGCTGGCATCTGGCAGGTTCCCTTCTGGGATGAAGCTTCCAGAGGAAGGAACAGGCAGCAATCTTTGCTGTTATGCAGCCTCCACTGGTGATACCCAAGCAAACAGGGTCTGGAGTGAACTTCCAGCAAACTCCAGTAGTCCAGCAGCTGAGGGGCCTGACTGTTAGTAGGAAAACTAACAAACAGAAAGAAATAGCATCAACAGCAACATCAACGAAAAGGACGTCCAGACAAAAACCCCGTCCATGTGTCACCAGCACCAAAGACCAAAGGTAGATAAACCCATGAAGATGAGAAAAAAAAACAGGGAGAAAAGGCTGAAAAATTCCAAAAACCAGAATGCCTCTTCTCCTCCAAAGGATAACAATTCCTCACCAACAAGGGAAAAAAACTGGATGGAGAATGAGTTTCATCAATTGACAGAAGTAGGCTTCAGGAGGTGGGTAATAACAAACTTCGCCGGGCTAAAGGAGCATGTTCTAACTCAATGCAAGGAGGCTAAGAACCTTGAAAGAAGGTTAGAGGAATTGCTAACTAGAATAACCAGTTTAGGGAAGAACATAAATGACCTAATGAAGCTGAAAAAACACAGCATGAAAACTTACTGAAGCATACACAAGTATCAATAGCAGAATTAATCAAGTGAAAGAAAGGATATCAGAGATCAAAGATCAACTTAATGAAATAAAGCATAAAGACAAGTTTAGAGAAAAAAGAATGAAAAGTAAAATGCAATAAAAAAATAAAAATTAAAAAAAAATAAATTAAAATAAATAAATAAATAAATAAAGCCTCCAAGAAACACAGGACTATGTGAAAAGACCAAATCTACATTTGATTGGTATACCTGAAAGTGACAAAGAGAATGAAACGAAGTTGGAAAACACTCTTCAGGATATTATCCAGGAGAACTTCCCCAACCTAGCAAGACAGGGCAACATTCAAATTCAGGAAATACAGAGAACACCACAAACATACTCCTTGAAAAGAGCAACTCCAAGACACATAATCGTCAGATTCACCAAGGTTGAAATGAAGAAAATAATGTTAAGGGCAGCCAGAGAGAAAGATCAGGTTACCCACAAAGGGAAGCCTATCACACTAACAGTGGGTCTCTTGGCAGAAACTTACAAGCCAGAAGAGAGTGGGGGCCAATATTCAACATTCTGAAAGAAAAGAATTTTCAAACCAGAATTTCAAATCCAGCCAAACTAAGCCTCATAAGTGAAGGAGACATAAATTCTTTTACAGACAAGCAAATGCTGAGAGATTTTGTCACCACCAGACCTGCCTTACAAGATCTTCTGAAAGAAGCACTAAATATGGAAAGGAAAAATTGGTACCAGCCACTCCAAAAACATACGAAATTGTAAAGACCATCGATATTATGAAGAAACTGCATCAACTAATGGGAAAAATAACCAGCTAGCATCATGATGACAGGATAAAATTCACTCAAAACAATATTGACCTTAAATGTTAACTGGCTAAATGCCCCAATTAAAAGACACAGACTGGCAAATAGAGTTAAGACCCATCAATGTGCTGTAGTCAGGAGACCCATCTCACATGCAAAGACATACACAGGCTCAAAATAAAGGGATGGAGGATTATTCACCAAGCAAATGGAGAGGGGAAAAACAACAACAACAACAACGGTTGCAGTCCTAGTCTCTGATAAAATAGACTTTAAACCAACAAAACCAACAAAGATCAAAAAAGACAAAGAAGGACATTACATAATGGTAAAGAGATCAATGCAACAAAAAGAGCTAACTATCCTAAATATATACATGCACCTAATACAGGAGCACCCAGATTCATAAAGCAAAGCAAGTTCTTAGAGACCTACAGAAGGACTTAGACTCCACCCAATAATAGTGGGGGACTTCCACGCCCCACTGTCAATATTACACAGGTCAATGAGACAGAAAATTAACAAATATAGTCAGGATTTTAACTCAGCTGTGGACCAAAGGAACTTAATAGACATCTACAGAACTCTACATCCCAAATCAACAGAATATACATTCTTCTCAGCGCCACATCACACTTATTCTAAAACTGACCATATAATTGGAAGTAAAACACTCTTTAGCAAATACAAAAGAATGGAAATCATAACAAACAGTCTCTCAGACCACAATGCAATCAAATTGGAACCTAGGATTAAGAAACTCACTTAAAACTACACAACTACATGGAAACTAAACAATCTGCTCATGTATGACTACTGGGTAAGTAATGAAATGAAGGCAGAAATTAAGACGTTCTTTGAAACCAATGAGAACAAAGACAAAACATACCAAAATCTCTGGGACACAGTTAAAGCAGTGTTTAGAGGGAAATTTATAGCACTAAATGCCCACAGGAGAAAGCAGGAAATATCCAAAATCAGCATCCCAACAACACAATTAAAAGTACTAGAGAAGCAAGAGCAAATGAATTCAAAAGCTAGCAGAAGACAAGAAATAACTAAATCAGAGCAGAACTGAAGAAGATACAGACACCAAAAAACCTTCAAAAAAATCAATGAATCCATGAGCTGGGTTTTTGAAAACATTAACAAAATAGATAGCCTGCTAGCCAGACTAATACAGAAGAAAAGAGAAAAGAATCAAACAGACACAATTAAAAATGATAAAAGGGAGATCAACACTGATCCCACAGAAATACGAACTACCATCAGAGAATAATAACACCTCTATGCAAATAAACTAGAAAATCTAGAAGAAATGGATAAATTCCTGGACACATATACCCTCCCAAGACTAAACCAGGAAGAAGTTGAATCTCTGAATAGACCAATAATTAGTTCTGAAGTTGAGGCAGCAATTAATAGCCTACCAACAAAAAGAGCCCAAGAACAGAGGGAGTCACAGCCGAATTCTACCAGAGGTACAAAGAGGAGCTGGTACCATTCTTCCAGAAACTATTCCAAACAATAGAAAAAGGACTCCTTCGTAACTCATTTTATGAGGACAGCATCATCCTGGTACCAAAAGCTGGCAGAGACCCAACAATAACAACAAAAAATATTTATGCTAATATCCCTGATGGACATTGATGCAAAAATCCTCAATAAAATACTGGCAAACTGAATCCAGCAGTACATCAAAAACCTTATCCACCATGATCAAGTTGACTTTATTCCTAGGATGCAAGGCTGCTTCAACATACACAAATTGATAAATGTAATCCATCACATAAACGGAACCAATGACAAAAATCACACGATTATCTCAATAGTTGCAGAAAAGGCCTTTGAGAAAATTCAACACCCCTTCATGCTAAAAACTCTCAATAAACTAGGTATTCATGGAATGTATCTCAAAATAATAAGAGCTATTTATGACAGACCCACAGCCAATATCATACTGAATGGGTAAAAGCTGGAAGCTTCACTTTGAAAAACCGGCACAGGCCAAGAACGCCCTCTCTCACCACTCCTATTCAACATAATATTGGAAGTTCTGGCCAGGACTATCAGGTAAGAGAAAGAAATAAAGGACATTCAAACAGGAAGAGAGGAAGTCAAATGGTCTCTGTTTGCAGATAACATGACTGTATATTCTCAACCCAAAATCTCCTTAAGCTGATAAGCAACTTCAGCAAAGTCTCATAATACAAAATCAATGTGCAAAAATCACAAGCATTCCTATACACCAATAATAGACAAATAATAGACAAACAGAGATCCAAATCATAAGTGAACTCCCAAAAAAGGAGAATAAACTACAATTACAAGGGATGTGAATGACCTCTTCAAGGAGAACTGCAAACCACTACTCAAAGAAATCAGAGAAGACACAAACTAATACAAAAACATTCCATGCTCATGGATAGGAATAACCAATATAGTGAAAACGGCCATACTGCCCAAAGCAATTAATAGATTCAGTGCTATCCCCATCAAGCTACCATTGACTTTCTTCACAGAATTAGAAAAAAAACTACTTTAAATTTCACATGAAACCAAAAAAAAAGAGCCAATATAGCCAAGACAATCTTAAGCAAAAAGAACACAGATGGAGGCATTGTGCTACCTTACTTCAAACTGTACTGAAATGCTATAGTAACCAAAACAGCATGGTACTGGTACTAAAACAGATATATAGACCAATGGAACAGAACAGAGGCCTCAAAAATAACACCACACATCTACAACCATCTAATCTTAAACACACCTGATAAAAACAAGCAATGGGAAAATGATTCCCTAATTAATAAATGGTTTTGGGAAAACTCATATGTGGAAAACTGAAATTGGACCCCTTCCTTACACCTTGTTCAAAAATTAGCTCAAGATGGATGAAAGACTTAAATGTAAGTCTTAAAACCATAAAAACCCTAGAAGAAAAGCCAGGCAATACCATTAAGAATATTGGCTTGGGCAAAGGCTTCATGACTAAAACACCAAAAACAATTGCAACAAAAGCCAAAATGGCAACAAAAGCCAGAAAGACAAATGGGATCTAATGAAACTAAAGAGCTTCTGCAGAGCAAAAGAAATGATCATCAGAGTGAAGAGGAAATCTACTGAATGGGAGACAATTTTTGTCATCTATCCATCTGACAAAGGGCAAATAGAATCTATAAGATACTTAAACAAATTTACAAGAAAAAGACAAACAACCCCACCAAAAAGTGGGTGAAGAATATGAACACTTTTCAAAAGATGACATTTATGGGACCAACAAACATATGAAAAAAAGTTCACCATCACTGATCATTAGAGAAATGCAAATCAAAACTACAATGAGATATCATCTCATGCCAGTTAGAATGGTAGTCATTAAAAAGTCAGGAAGCAGCAGGTGATAAAGAGGATGCAGAGAAATAGGAATGCTTTTACATTGTTGGTGGGAGTGTAAATTAGTTTATTATGGAAGACAGTGTGGTGATTCCTCAAGGATCTAGAACCAGAAATACCATTTGACCCAGCAGTCCCATTACTGGGTACATATCCAAAGGATTATAAATCCTTCTACTATAAAGACACATGCACGTGTATGTTTATTGCAGCACTGTTCACAATAGCAAAGAGTTGGAACCAACCAAAATGCCCATCAATGATAGACTGGATAAAGAAACCATGGCACATATACACCATGGAATACTATGCAGCCATAAAAAGGGATGATCTCATGTCCTTTACAGGGACATGGATGAAGCTGGAAACCATCATTCTCAGCAAACTAACACAGGAACAGAAAACCAAATAATGCAGGCTCTCACTCATAAGTGGGAGTTGAACAATGAGAACACATGGACAGAGAGGGGAACATCACACACTGGGGTGTGTTGGAAAGTTGGGGGCTAGGGGATTACAGCATTAGGAGAAATACCTAACGTAGATATGGTTTGATGGGTGCAGCAAACCCCCATGGTATGTGCATACCTATATAACAAACCTGCACATTCTGCACATGTATCCCAGAACTAAAGTATAATTTTTAAAAAATGTATTTAAAAAAAAATTATGGATACCTAGTAGGTGTATATATTTATTGCGTGCATGAGATATTTTATTACAGGCATACCATGTGTAATAAGCACAGAAATGATAAACTTTTAAATAAAACATAGGTATACAATTCATAAGAAAATTCAGAATTACATAGACTTATAAAATAGCCATGAGCCCCAAACTTAGAAGACTATGAACAAATAAAATCCCCTCAGACTAAGTACCATTCAAACCATGATGTGTCAGTGGGCCCAGCCTGCAAGTCCCAGGAAGCCCCGGTCTGGTTATTCTTCAAGTAGCAGCTTGACTGTGAGTTATTCAAGGCCTGTGAACAACTTGGGTTTTTCCACAGTGGAACCTGCACTCTAATAGTCTAAGAATTCCTGCAATGTAGCTGACGCAATGCAAAATAAAGAAAGAAAAGCTCAAAATAAATCTGGTCAGCTGAGAATAACCATGATGCAATGTCTGTATAGCTTTTAGTTCTCAGTGATGTCATTGCAAGTGTGAATTTGATGCTGTGATAACTTATCAAGAATGAGTAGAAGAACCTCGAGGACATCATGCTGAGTGAAATTAGCCAGCCACACCAGAAAGACAAATACTTATGAGTTCACTTATATGAGGCATCAAAGTAGTCAAATCCGTAGAGACAGAAAGCAGGGTTGCCAGGGGCCAGAGGGAAGGGGAATGAGGTGCTATCACTGAATGAGCATGGAGTTTGGTTTTCAAGGTGAAGACCATTTTGAAGACTGCACAGCAATGTGAATATACTTAGTGCTGCTGAACTGTACACCTAAAAGTAACATGGCAAATTTTACGTTATGTATGTTTTACCACAATTAAAACTTTAAAAAAATTAAACGTTTAAGAAATGAATGGAGAAGTCAACATTCTCTCCATGTTATCCTTTCCTGTCTTTCCACTTTACCATAGTTAGGATGACCATACAATCTCAGTTTGCTTACAACAGTCCTGGTTTCTCCTGTTATCCTTAGGCATTTTTCCATAAGTCACCTTCACTCTTAAAAGCGTTGTAGGTAATAATCATTATGCTCACCATGTCCAGTACTCCTTTGGCAGGCAAGGAAAGCCAGAGAACTTAAAGCTGGAAGGCACGGTGTGCATACTGCTAGCATCTTTAGTCGTTCATTATATGCTCATTAACTCATTCACAAAGAACCTCTGTGCACCTCCTGCCTGTGATCATACTGTGCCCTACATGGGTGTTAAGTACCCCAGGTAGACTTTGGTTCCTCAAGAGTAGTGCTTACACCTAATTCATCTAGTATCCACAGATCCCAGCCCAATGCCTGGTGCACGTCAGGTTCCCAACAGATTTCTGCTGAATTTCAAAAGATCCTGGTTCCAGATGTAAGACAGGTGATAGTGCAGAAAGCTCTTACTTCTGTGCCCTCTGGGAGTAGCCCAGAAGAGTCTCCCTGTCTGGATAGACAATTCCCACTGGGAGAACAGGGGCCTCAGCTGGAGGCCCCTCACACTTTACCCACTTCTGTAAGACTTGCTAGAGTCTTTCCTGATGGTGCTTTTATTTATTTATTTACTTAATCAACTGAGAAGCATCTCCATTAGTCTTGACATAGATGCTCGTGGTATGCTAATAAATGCATAGTAAATCTTGCACGTGTTCCTCTGGTGTAAATTATCCATTCCTAAAGCAGAGCTTGAAAGTCTGCTGCAATGGCCCAGAAAATTGGGCTAATTATTTCAGTTTGGTGGCAGACTCATGAATCTGGTCTTGGTTTCCTTTTTCAAAGGCAATGCCGTCCTCTAGGTGAGTTTCAAGCACTTCCTCAAATGCCGTGCACGTGATTCCAAGTGTGGGATTGAGTTACACTCTGCTTGAGTGCTGTTTGTCTGTTCTCTGATCTCTAATGACCTATGTTCATTTAGGGACTCGGGGATGGCATCTCTATCTTCCAAGTTGCTTAAGATCTCTGAATCCAGGAAAGAATAGAGCTTACCATGCTCCTGACCTCTGCCTATTTCTCTTTCTCCTCCTCCTCAGAGCACTGGATCTGGGAGCCTGAGATCCCAGAGCAGTGAGAGGAGGCCTGGAGAGTCATGCTAAGTAAATGTTAATGAACCCGCAGGTTCAGACTGGAATGTCTTTTAGGGATTTCAGACTTGTTTTGATAAATTAAGCTCAACATCTGGATGGCATTTGGATTAAGAACCATCCAGAGCTGCCCACTTACCCTGTGATCTGTCTCGCCAGTGCACATCACTTTTATTAGTCTTTTCAAAACAACTTTGGCTCTGTTTATTTTTAGGGTACTTTTTTCTATTTCTCTAATTTCTGTTCTCATCTTTATTATTTTATTCATTCTACAAATGTTCCTACTTTTTAATATGGATCTTAGCTGATTAAAACTTTCTGGGGCATAATTTTTCTGTTTCCCAGTGTGTGTTGAAGGCCATCAGATGAAGACTTAAAGGGAAGATGATTAATTCTGGTCTCAAGGGTCTCTGTATTAGGAAGGACACAAGACAGTACATGTGAAATGTTAAATTAATAACCCATAAACAGTTCCTAAGATTTCAGAGGTGTATTGAATGGGGAAAGCTCCAAGGAGAAGGTAGGAACAAAGTCAGCCCTCACTGGACGGCTGGATCCCCACAGACTTGGAGGAGCAGAAGAGAAAGCCAGTAAGGAGCACATTTGGAAGCCCACCATGACCTGGGCAGAGACCCTCCCAAGGCAAGGGCACTGTGAGGCAAAGGTCCAGTGTGAGGATCCAGGGGAGGCCAGCACCCAGGAGTTTGTCTGTGTGGAGTGAAGCATCCTGGAAGCATCTGAGCAGAAATGCGAGCACAAGGAGGCCAGAGAAGCGTCGTTTAGAGAACGGTGGTTTAGGAAACAGTGATTTAGAGAAGGGTGGTTTAGAGGATGATGGTTTAGGGAACAGCAGTTTAGAGAATGATGGTTTGGCAGGGAACACTGGAAGCAGGGAGAGAGCGCAATGAAGGGGTGGGTGGGCAAGACCTTGAGTCAAGTGACACAGGGAGAACACGTCCATTCAGGTGAATCCACGTGAGCTTCTGGGTGTGGGAGGCACGGGATATGGACACAATTCATTTGTGGAGTGCCTCCTAGGTCAGGCCCAGACAGGTCCATTTAGCAAAGAATATCTCTATGACTTCAGCTGGGGATGCACGGCCTTGCTGGAGCCACAGCAACTGGGACTGAGCCAAAGCCACTTGCTGAGCTTCCCAGGAGCCAAAGTGTGTGATTGTTATACCATATCCCAACTCCTTTCAGGGCTGCCAACTGGCGTGATGGCAAGGACAAGGGAGAGTAGTTGGATGATACGTGTGGTCCCAAACATTCATATGAGATGGCTGGATGTCCTCCACCCAGGCACTCTCTGTCACAGCCAGACCCTCAAGCAGGTGGGCACAGTCCCCAGGAAAGCAGATGGAGGAGCAGGTTCCAAGGGCCACTACCACTGCTCTCAGCTGTCCTTCTTCTGGGAAAAATGCCAGTCCAGGAGGGAAGCATGGGCAGTGACCTTGCCATGTGCTCCCATGGCACTGAGTGCCTGATCACTCCCGCTGGCCTCCTCTAATAGAAATGGGCTTAACCCTGAGCAGGAGCTTCCTAGTCAGCACCTCCCCACCTGTGCCAGGGCAGGAGCGTGTTATCTGAGGAGAGAACAGGACTCTCTTGCACCGAAGGGGTGCCTTCTCCATGCTCCAGTCCCTCAGGAGGATGAGGAAGTCTTGCTTTGGGTGAGTCTACAATTCCACCTGGCCAGTGCCCCTCATGTCCACATAGCCGACCTTGGACAGACTGGACTAGGGGCTCCCACTTCCCAGCCTGGACTCCTCTAGGAGGACTCTAGTCCTAAGGAAATGATAGCTCTTTCCAGAGTTTTGAATGGCCAGGAGACTCATCCACAGGAGAGGCACCCACTTGGCTCCACCCCAGCTCTGGCCCGGGCATGCAGACCTTTGTCACAGGGATTCCTTCCTGGGGCACCAGCTCTGCTTAAGAGGCATTACATTGTCACTGGGTCACTTTATCCTTCAAGACTATCTTTTAAATGAAACTGTCATGCCTTCTTCTAGGCAGTGCCTTGGCTTTAAGATGTTGTTGATGGCCGGGCGCGGTGGCTCAAGCCTGTAATCCCAGCACTTTGGGAGGCCGAGGAGGGTGGATCACGAGGTCAAGAGATCAAGACCATCCTGGTCAACATGGTGAAACCCCATCTCTACTAAAAATACAAAAAACTAGCTGGGCGTGGTGGCGTGTGCCTGTAATCCCAGCTACTCAGGAGGCTGAGGCGGGAGAATTGCCTGAGCCCGGGAGGCGGAGGTTGCGGTGAGCCGAGATCGCGCCATTGCACTCCAGCCTGGGTAACAAGAGCAAAACTCCGTCTCAAAAAAAAAAAAAAAAAAAAAAAAAGATGTTGTTGAAGTCAACACATTCCACCTAGTATATTCTATGTTCACCAAATCTTTATCACTGGCCAGTTTTGACTGTTGCAGATTTATCTTGCCTTAGATATGAAAATTGCTTAGTCCCTGTGGCAAATATTACTGATGATAGAACTCCAGGTCCTTGGCCAGCAAGTAACACACCTGCCGGCCCACAGGGTCAGAACGTGGCCTTCAAGGCAGCCTACACAGCCCGGAGGAATCTCCAACCCGGCAGGAGCATCCTGGTGGGTCCCTGGAACTTGAGCTCCTGGAGGCCTTTTCTGACAGCCCAATGTTAATCGCCCCTTCATATGATCACTTTCAGTCACTTATTCCCTTCAGAACCCTGAGTATGTTCTAAAATGACTTTATTTGCCCACTAGCATATTTTCCCTCTCTCTCTCTCTTTCTCTCCCCCCTCCCCCCTGCCCACCTCTCTCTCTCTGGCAGAAGTTCATCTGCTCAAGATTTTCCTTCTGTCTCCCCAGCGCTGATCATGTAGCATGCCTGGCATAGAAGGGGCTTGGTACATGCTTAAGGAAATGAATCAGCATGGTTCACCCCGGTGTCTCCATCTGTCACTCAGGAGCCAGGGTTTGATTTTTCAACAGAGCATACACATTCTTGAGACTCAGTATGGTGGGGTGGAACAGTGGGCCCAGTCTACAGCCAGCCTCATGTGTATTCAGACACCACTCATTAGCACCGTGACCTTAACTTCGACATCTGAAAAGTGGGAATCCCTCACTCATAGTAAAGAATAGAATAAAGCATATGAAGTGCCCCACCCAAAACAGATGGTTGATGAATAATCGTTACTATTATTGTACCTGATGATCTCACAGGTGTTTTTGTCTATTGTTTTGTATTGTCTTGTTCTATTTATCCAATTTTTCTAAAAGGAAAGTGACCCTGGCCACTCAGGAAGTCAGGGCTGATGATCTCAGGGATACCAGAAGGGAAGGGAGAACAAGGACCCGAGTCCCCAAAGCCTCTAAGAGGAATGACCGCCTGCCTTCAGAGACCCTGCCTGAGGCTGAAGGAAGACCATGGATGCATCCAGTTCCCAGGGGCTGAGTCTTAAGGTCATACATAAAGCAGTACGTTCGAATCTCACAGAGCTTCTTACCAATGCTTTCAGTCCTACTCCAGTTACATAATTCAAAGTTTCTCACTGAGAGCCTGCTCATCGGAACTCAGGAGAAAGGATGCAGGAAAAGGGAACTGGGTCCTCATAGCAGCTTAACAAGATTCTCAGCTGCGGTAAAGGCTACTTGTGCCCTCAGCCTTTGGGAAGCACTCCCTCCCCTTGACTCTGCAGTTCCATATTCTCCTGGACATCCTCACGTTTCTCTGGGGGTCCCTCTCAGTTTCTTCATGGGTGCACTTTTCTTTACCCAGTTGATCATTACAGTCATGCATCACTTAATGGTGGGGACACGTGAGAAATGAGAAATGAGTCATAGGTGATTTTGTTGTTGTGCAAATATCACAGAGTGACTTAAACAATCCTAGGTGGTATGGCTACTACACACTCAGGCTATATGGCATAGACTATAGCTCCCAGGCTGCAAACCTGTACAGCATACGACAACACTGAACACTGCAGGCAATTGTAACACAATGATATCTGTGTATATAACTAGCTAAACGTAGAAAAGATACAGTAAAAACACAGCATCACAATCTTACCAGACCACATTGTATATTTGTTCCATCACAGACTGAAATGTCTTTATAAGATTCATGACTGTTGAGTTCCGATTGCTTTCTTACTGATTTCTTTGTCCCCGGGCAATTGTCGCATGAACACAGCTCTGTCTGTTTCCCCAGGATTATGGATGTGCCCATTGCTCAGCCGGCCTCTCAATCCATCCACCTGTGCAGCCCCTCCACCTGGCAGTTCCAAGCATCTCAAACTCAACAAGTCCCATGCCCCAAGTTATTCCCATCCTCCTCTGCGTTTTCCTCTCCAGGTTCCTTGGCTTAATGCACAGCTTCTCTGCCCCCGAGGTACCAAGACAGCAACCCAGGGACCAGCACTGGTTCTTCCATCCCCCACACCCATACACAGCCGCCAGGTCTGGTTGATTTAACCACAGTCTGCCACTATTTTCCATCCTTTCCCCATTCAGGCCCCTGTCTCTTCTGTTCTGAGGACTGAACAGCCTCCATCTCATTTTCCAGCTGCAAGTGGGGCCCCTCCCATTCATTCTTCATGCAGCAGACAGCAGGGCACTATCTTTCCAAATGGAAATCAAATGGATCACATCAGCCCCACCCCCACCTAGAGTCCAGCATTAGAAGTTCAGTAGAGTTAGGACTAGATCATATCAACCCCTCTCTGGCACTAGAGTCTAGCATTAGAAGTTCGGTAGAGTCAGGGAAGTGCCTCCCCTGGGATGGGTAGGGCAGGACTGAGGGGAAGAAGGGAGCCTTCTGCACATCTGCAAATGCCCAAGTCCTGATCTGGTGACAGTTACCTGGGTGTATAAACAGACAGACACACATCAAGGTGTGAACTTCACATCTGTGCACTTTACTATATGTGAATGATATGTCAAAACATACAAATAAGGGCCGGGCGCAGTGGCTCAAGCCTGTAATCCCAGCACTTTGGGAGGCCGAGGCGGGTGGATCACGAGGTCAAGAGATCGAGACCATCCTGGTCAGCATGGTGAAACCCCGTCTCTACTAAAAATACAAAAAATTAGCTGGGCGTGGTGGCGCGTGCTTGTAATCCCAGCTACTCAGGAGGCTGAGGCAGGAGAATTGCCTGAACTCAGGAGGCGGAGGTTGCAGTGAGCCGAGATCGCGCCATTGCACTCCAGCCAGGGTAACAAGAGTGAAACTCCGTCTCAAAAAAAAAAAAAAAAAAAAAAAAAAACCATACAAATAAGATATTTATAAATGTATACAACCTGTGAAAAAAGAAATAAATAAAAGAAGCCTGTTAAGGACCCCTAATCTCTTTAAGAATGAAAACCAAGCATATTAACGAAGCGTGTGTTTAGGATGACATTCACCTGGCTTGGCCGGCAGGGTCCCAGCTTACGCCTGAGGTCATGGTATAATTCTCAACAAGCCCAGTCCAATGATCAACTACGTGGCAGCTTCCCTCCTGCTTCCAGGCCTCACTCCTGCTGTTCCCTCTGTCTAGAATGCTCTGTTCACCTTTCACTCATTCCTTGGATTCCAGGTGAAATATCACTGACTGCACATCTGCCCTTTACTTACTCCCACACCAGGAGGGTCCCTCTGGGTGCCCCAGGAGCACCCTGTCTGTCTCTTTCCTTCACTTTCCCAAGTCAGCTGGAGACTCAGGGTGGTGATGTGACCACTCCTTTGGTTTCAGCATGTATTGAAATGCGCTTATCTTCTCTTTCAGGATACAAGGAGCCTAAACCTCCCACCATATAGATGAGGGGACTGAATGATACTAAGAGGCCCCTCCAAGGCTGCCTAGCCAATGACTGCCAGAACCAGGACCAGTACCCAAGAGAACCCCGATTCAGGGTTCAGACTTCCCAGGTTATTCTGATGACTACATTATTTGATGGGGCTTTGGGGAAATGATTCCGGATTTAATTTTCAATTCCTTGGGACTAGGTCTGATAATTCAGAAAGTGTAGAAGATCTAATTTAATGTCATTAGCTTTATGGACTCTCTTGAAAGTTTACTTTCTCAAAAAAAGAAAAATTCTGTATGAATGAAAATTGTATTAGCCGAGTGTTCCGGGCACTACGCCTTCCTTTCTTCAGTATAGGCTAGAAGTTAAAGGTATTCTGTCTGATAATAACTGGGCATTTGTCCAAAATTGATGCATCACCACCGGCTGATGAAACCTCCCTTTCCCCAACAGTGGTGTCCTGTGTAGATACAGGCCTCAAGAGCAAACACAGATGGAGGTGGGGCTGTGGGGGTCACACCATCCTGCGTGGTGCAGTTCCAGCCTTGTCACTCCTGGATGTGTGACCTGGGGGAAGTTGTCAACCTTCTCTAGGCATGAGGTTCTCATCTGAAAAATGGAGAACTACTAGTGGCTAGCTTAACGGACTGTTTTCATGATTGAATAAGATAATTCATGCAAAATTGTTGGCATGCAGTGGGCACTCAGTAGATACCAGTTCTCTTCTGCCCCTTCTCCTCCTTCTCTGCCACCTTCTTCTTCTTCTCTTCCTCCCTTTCTCCCTGCTTCCCACTTCCCGTATCTCCTTCTCTTTCCTCTTCTTTATCTCCTTCCTTTTTCCATCTCCTTCTCTCTTCATCCTTCTTCCTCCTTCTTTTTCTTCCCACCTCCTCCTCCATCTTCTTATTGATAGCCTTAATAATAGACCCACATCTTCTGAGAATCAGTTTACTTTCTATCAGCCACAGAAAAGCCACAGTGCATGGACCAAGAAGTAGTGGGCTAGGAGATGGGTTGCTTTTTAGGTTAACTCATTCATTTCATTCCGTCTGAACGACCTGGTTCAAAGTGTTCTTAACTGCTTCTTCAGTTTTTTATACTTTTCTAAGACATCAGTACTAGAACAAAAGTATCTAGGTGTGCTCCATCCAGAAAAGAAAAGATTACCCGCCTGCCCTGGAGCCATGCTGGGCTTCCTGCGGAGGAGCCCCAAATAGACGCTCTGAGGTCATGAGATCACTTATTGACTCAAATGGAGCCCGTGGAAAACCTATGCGCTAAAACGAATTATGTCAAAACAACAAGCGAGGGCAAGGCTGCCAAGGTCAGGCTGTGCGAGCAAACCTGGACCTACACCACAGGGCAAAGTTCAAACGCAGTTTCTCTGGCAAATATTTGCCCAATGTTTGCTGTTACCTCAGCTCTTTTTTTTTTTTTTCCTCTCAGTTCTTGCTTTATTTATCTAAAGGTCACGTCGCTTTCAAGTTCCCATCTGACTGGCAGCTGGAGGCCCTGGCGACCACACAGCTGGACAGATGTTAGGAATCTGGGCCGCGATGCATGAGCTACACTGCTGAAACAGATTCCCTAGGGCCGTGGTCTGGGAGAGAAGCAGGCAAACCTCTTTGGGGACTCCATCCTCCTCTCCCCAGCCCCTGGTGACTAGCCCTGCAACCAGGCTGCGTTTACCTTCTCCCCATAAAGATTGTGGTACTGACTACTGTCAGACAGCAGATTCCTAGGGTGAGTTTACTGAGAAGTGGGTGGAATTTTTTGAGCCAGCATAAACATCAGAACAACATTTTGTAATATTGCTAGCTAGAACGAGAACATAGCCCTGACCCCATTCACTGTGTGTTTTAATCCTGTGTACCTATTGACATTAGGTCTGAGGAGAGGCCACCCACAGCCTCCAGCACTGTAACAAATCCTCTGAGCAGTGCCAAAGGTCTTGTCCAGTGAAGGTGAGGTCTTCACAATAGTTAACTCTTCATAGAGTAGTCCTGTATTTTGAGATAGAGTTTTGCTCTGTTGCCCAGGCTGGAGTGTAGGAGCATGATTTCCACCCACTGCAACCTCCACCTCCCAGGTTCAAGTGATTCTCCTGCCTCAGCCTCTCAAGGAGCAGGAATTACAGGTGCCTGCCACCATGCCCAGCTAATTTTGTGTTTTTAGTAGAGATGGCATGCTAGCCAGGCTGTTCTTGAACTCCTGACCTCAAGCGATCTGCCCGCCTTGGCCTCCCAAAGTACTGGGATTACAGGTGTGAGCCACCATAGCCAGCCTTACAGAGCAGTCTTTCTAAGGAATACAGGAAACACGCTGGGAAGTAGGAAGAGGAAGCCAGGCTGAGGTCTAGACTCCTAGTCAATTTTCTTCTCAGTGCTGCTGCAAGGCTGTGCACTGGAACAAACACTGGCTTGAGGTGTACCCACATCTAGGCTGGAATCCCCATCCTGCCCCTCACTAGCTAACCTACTTGCCCACTGTACAGCTCAGTTTTCTTCTTTGTAATTTGGGGGTGCTGTTATACAGAGAATGTTAAGGGTTGAAATAGCCAATTTCTACATAAAGCAACCAGCACGTGGTGTACAGATGATCACCCCAGCCCTATCCCCTCACAAAGCCCACCATTCTGAGCTTGCCAGATAAGAAGAACTCATGTCTAGCAGCTAGGATGCGGACAGTGAGCTACAGTTAAGGAACCAAAACAGGAAGTGGGGATCAGGCTATAGATAAAGTTTACGTTAGCAATGGATCTAAGAGCGGCCTGGGTCATACCTGGAGCTAGGATGACACAGCCAGGCTCTTCTTTGAGAGCAGGTGTCAGACATGACAAAGCAGGGCGCCAAACCAAGCAAAGCCAGTCCAGACCTAGGTCAGTGCTGCAGCCGACCCTGGAAGTCAGTCTGTCCAAGGGCAGGCAGGGGTCGCTGGGTACGGCGGGCTGCTCACCTTCTGGCTCCGCAATACTTGCACATGTTCTCCCAGGCTTCTTCCCAATGCAGGAACCTGCAGGCTCTCCTAACAATTTTGGTATTTGCCCCAAGATTAAGAAATTCCCAGTAAAATAATTAAAAGAGTATAATTGGATGGCTTATAACACAAAGGATAAATGCTTAAGGGGATGGCTGCCCCATTCTCCATGATTGATTATTACACATTACATGCCTGTATCAACACATCTCAAGTACCTCATCAATATATACACCTACTGTGTACCCCCCAAAATTAAAGATTGAATAAATGAAAAATAGATTAAAAATAACAATGGGAAATAGTGTCTCCAGGGTTTTGCCACCTCCAATGAGGCTGAGCAGTGCTTCAACAGGGAGTAACTCTGAGCTAAGCCTCCTGCAGCCTCAACTACAGTTTTTAATGAGTTCTGTTCTTCATCATTTATACCTTTGTTACCAGACTCCAGGATAAGAATCTGTTCAAGGAAAGTAATTACACATAACATATAGGCGTCTGTAAGAAACACTTTTAGGCATTACACCCTTTGGATTCTCTTCATGGTGAGATAGATACTTGTGTTTTCTCAGTTTTACATGATGAGAAAACAGACAAGGAAGTTAAGGAATGTGCTCAGGCTCCCAAGCAGTAAGCGGCTGAATCAGATTTCAGTAGCAGAGAGTCTGATTCCAGCTCCCAAGCACGTAAGCATACAGAAGTCAAGAGAAACAGCTGAACACAGGAAGCCCACTGGTCATCTCACCATGTTTTCAAGACTAAGCTTTAGTCCAAGCTGCCAAGCCTGACCACCTGGCTCTCAAGCTACACTAGGAGCTCCCTGCTGGTACCCTGACAGCCCAGGGTTGCATAAGTTCTGGCATGTAGTTCAGCCTAATGATGCCTCAAAGGTTCTGCCCATGAAGAGGGATAGTAGAAAGATATTTTTAGCCTAGATAGTCATCAAATTTAGTTGAGATAAGCAGTTTTGTTTGCATAGACAACACTGTGTTGGCAGTGGGTTGACAGTGGTAGAGCAAAGAGGTTTTTTTTTCTTTGGTTTTTCATACAGAACAAGCAGCCACCGCAGGAGAAAAGCCTGCCTTCTTCCATGGAAGTTAACAGGAAGAAGAAGAGGGGGTGGGGCCAAGATGACCTACTGGAAGCAGCAGGTTTGGAGGCTCCCATCCAGCTGCAAGAGCGAAACTCCACCTCAGTAATAATAATAATAATAATGATAAATAATGGGAAAAAAAAACGTAATAAGCCTGTGAATCCTTCACTGGCAACCAAGGTATCCAGATTTTCTCACCAAAACTGACTAGAAGGCTGGTGTGACCCACGGAGAGAGGGAAGGACAGTGTGGTATCCTGCCCACCTGAGAGCTACACAAGGAAGGGAACTCCCTCTCCCCGGCTAAGGGAGGTAGCGAGTGAGCACGCTACCCAGCTGGGGAAACTGTGCTTTTTCCATGGAACTGTGCAACCCACAGACCAGAAGATCCCACTGGTGAACCCACGCCACTGGGGCCTAGTGTCTCGACCCCAGAACATACAGATTCTTTACGCCTCTCAGCCGGAATCTGCTTAAGCCTACCGAACTGCCGGGGGAAGGGGCGACCAGCATCCACTGCTGGCTGCCTGCTGTCTAAGCCCTTTGAGCTCCTTAGGGGAGGCGCAACAGCCAGCACTAGGACTGGCAACTGCCTAACACGCTGAGATCCCTGGGCCAGGGAAGGACGTTAACCATTTCTGTAGCTCTAGGGTGCTCTTTTCTCCTGCTGGAGCCTGGAGGGTTGGAGAGCTTGGTCCTAAGACTTGTCCCCACAGCCCAACACACAGCTGTGGCAGTCTGCAGCCAGTGTGCCTCTACAGGCCTAGCCCTGACCATCTTTCCTCATTGGGTGGGGCTTCCATGCAAGATCTCCAATAACTCCAGCAGAGGCTCAGGGACAGAACCCGGATCTCCCTGGGCCTGAGCCCCTAGGGGGAGGGGCGGCCACAGTCTGCAGACCAGCAGGCTTAGCCTCTCCTCCTGGTAGTTCTGAGGAATCCAGGCAGCCCAGATGAGTGGGTTTCCCCCCAGTGAAGCACACTGTTTCCACCAAGTGACAAAGTGCTTTGTTAAATGGGTCCTGCTCCCTGTGCTATCCAACTTGGTGAGACCCTCCAGCTGGGGTTGTCAGACACCCTGAGCAATCATACTGGCATCAGGTTGGTACCCCTTGAGGTCAGAGGTCCCAGAAGAAGGAGCAGGCACCTATCTTTGCTGTGTTCCAGTCTCTTAGAGTAACATCTCTGGGCACAGGAGCTAATCAGATGCATAGGGCCTGAAGTGAACCCCCAGCAAACTGCAGCAGCCCTACAAAAGAGGGACTTGACTATTGAAAGAAAAACAAACGGAAAGTGACAACAATGGCATCAACAGCAACAAAAAGGTCCCTCACAAAAAGCCCATCCAAGGATAAGCAGCCTCAAAGATCAAAACTAGACAAACCCACCAAGATGAGTAAGAATCAATGAAAAAATTGCTGAAAACGCAAAAGGCCAGAGTGCCTCTTCTCCTCCCAATGATTGCAACAGCTTTCCATCAAGGGCACAGAACTGGAGGAGGATCAGATGGATGAATTGACAGAAGTAGGCTTCCGAAAATGGATAATAAAATACTATGATGAGCTAAAGGAACATGTTCTAACTCAAGGCAAAGAAGCTAAGAACCTTGATAAAAAGTTAGAGGGAACGCTAAGTAGAACAATCAGTTTAAAGAGGAACATAAATGACCTGATGGAGCTGAAAAATGCAGCACAAGACCTGCGTGAAGCATACACATGTATCAACAGCTGAATCAACCAAATGGAAGAAAAGATATCAGAATTTGAAGACCACCTTACTGAAATAAGACATGCAGACAAGAATAGAGGAAAAAACAATAAAAAGGAACAAACAAAGCCTCTAGGAAATATGTATCTATGTGAAAAGAACAAACCTACAGTTGATTGCAGCATAAGAGATGGGAAAAATAGAAACAAATTGGAAAACACACTTCAGGATATTATCCATGAGAATGTCCCCAACCTACCAAGACAGGCCAACATGCAAATTCAGGAAATACAGAGAATATCATTAAGATACTCCACAGCAAGATCAACCACAAGACACATCATTATCAGATTCTCCAAAGTTGAAATGAAGGAAAACTTAAGGGCAGCCAGAGAGAAACACCAGGTAATCTACAAAGGGAAGCCCATCAGACTAACAGTGGATCTCTCAGCAGAAACTCTATAAACCAGAAGAGATTAGAGGCCATTATTCAACATACTTAAAGAAAAGAATTTTCAACCCAAAATTTCATATCCCGTCAAACTAAACTTCATAAGCGAAGGAGAAACAAAATCCTTTCCAGACAAGGAAATGCTGAGGGATTTCATTGCTACCAGGTCTGCCCTGCAAGAGCTTCTAAAAGAAGCATTAAATATGGAAAGGAGAAACTGGTACCAGCCACTGCAAAAATACATCAAAATAGAAAGACCAATGACACTATGAAGAAACTGCATCAACTAGAATGCAAAATAACTAAATAGCAGCATGATGACAGGATCAAATTCACAATAACAATTAACCTTAAATGTAAATGGGCTAAATGCCCCAATTAAAAGACACAGATTGGCAAATTGGATAAGGAGTCAAGACCCATCAGTGTGCTGTATTTAGGAGACCCAATCATGTGCAAAGGTATGGAGGCTCAAAATAAAGGGATGGAGGAAAATTTACCAAGCAAATGAAATGAAAAAAAAAAAAAAAAAAAAAAGCTATCATTGGAGTGAACAGGCAACCCACAGAATGAGAGAAAAGTTTTGCAATCTATCCATCTGATGAAGGTCTGATATCGAGAACATACAAGGAAATTAAACCAATTTATAAGAAAAAACAAACAACCCCATCAAAAAGTAGGCAAAGGATATGAACAGACATTTCTCAAAATAAGACATTTATGGCCAGGCTTGGTGGCTCACACCTGTAATCCCAACACTTTGGGAGGCCAAGGTAAGTGAATCACTTGAGGTCAGGAGTTCAAGACCAACCTGGCCAACATCGCTAAACCCTGTCTTTACAAAAATGCAAAAATCAGCTGTGCATGATGGCAGGTGCCTGTAATCCCAGCTACTCAGGAGGCTGAGGTGGGAAAACAGCTTGAATCCAGGAGACAGAGATCGTAGAGAGCTGAGATCATGCCATCCAGATCATGCCACCCAGATCATGCTTGGGTGACAGAGCAAGACTCCATCTCAAACAAACAAACAAAAAAAAGACATTTATGTGGCCAACAAACTATGAAAAAGCTCAACATCAGTGATGATTAGAGAAATGCAGATCAAAACCACAATGAGTTACCATCTCATGCCAGTTAGAATGGCGATTATTAAAAAGTCAAGAGACAATAGATGCTGGCAAAGCTGTGGAGAAACAGGCACACTTCTATGCTGTTGGTGGGAATGTAAATTAGTTCAACCATTTGGAAGACAGTATGGTGATTCCTCAAGGATCTAGAACCAGAAATATCATTTGACCCAGCAATCCCATTACTGAGTATATACCCAAAGGAATATAAATAATTCTACTATAAAGACACATGCACACATATGTTTATTGCAGCACTATTTACAATAGCAAAGACATGAAACCAACCCAAATGCCCATCAGTGATAGAATGGATAAATAAAATGTGGTACATATGCACCACAGAATACTGTACAGCCACAAAAAGGAATGAGATCATGTCCTTTGCAGGGACATGGATGAAGCTGGAAGCCATCATCCTCAGCAAACTAACACAGGAACAGAAGACCAAACACTGCATGTTCTCGCCCATAAGTGGGAGTTGAACATTGAGAAGACATGGACACAAAGAGAGGAACAACACACATTAGGGCCTGTTGGGGGTCGTGGTGAGGAGAGGGAACTTAGAGGATGAGTCAGTAGGTACAGCCACGTATACCTGTGTAAACCACCACGTATACCTGTTTAACTAACCTGCAAGTTCTGCACATGTATCTGGTTTTTTTTTTTTTTTTAGAATAAATAAAGAAAAAAACTCTAAGTAAATAAAAAGTAAGAATTACTTTTTTAAAAGAGAGGGAAAAAGGAAGAAGAATAAAAACAGCTAATTAGGTGACAACTTCTCTTTATGTTGTTGATAAGCCAAGAATAGGTTTCCATTTACTTGATGAAGTCCGAGTTATTTCCTGCTGTGAGGAAACTGTAACAGACATTTGCAAGTCTCAGGTATGTACAGCTGCTTCTTGACTTAAAATGAGGTTGTGTCCCAATAACAAGGTAAGTTGGAAATATTGTAAACTGAAAATGTACTTAATACCTTGATAAACCCATTGTAAAGTTGAAAATAATCATAATTTGGGGACCATCTGTATTTGAGCTGGAACTTAGAAAACCCCATTTTCAGGGTTCAACTCCTGTTTTCAAAGGCATGCACTTAGTCCTTGCCATCTGTAACCTCAGAGAGGCATATGCTGTCTGTGTGCAAGTGCCTGTGTGAAATTAATTTGCCTCTTACCCACAAAGATTTCAGCTTTTGGATGAAATGCTGTTAACTGCATATTTTTCTCTAATTCTTGCTATACTTTAAAAGTAAAAAATTTGTAAAAGATATCATATTTCCAAGTGCCCAAATTACAAGTGGCCAGCTTGCTGAATTTTCATAATGTGAGCACACCCATATAACTACCAAGATAAAGAAGTAAAGCATCAGTAGCACCCCAGAAGCCTTCACACCCTCACCCAGCTATTCTCTCTCCCTCCAAGTAAAGGGAAAGCCTACTGTATACATTATTTTGGTGTCTGGTTTCCTTTGCTCAGCATTATGTTTGTGAGATGCAAGCATATTGTTGCATGTAGCAATATGCCATTCTTTCTTATTCCTATCTAGTATTTCATTGTATAATTTTATCATAACTTATTTATCAATTCTGCTATTGATGTGTATTTTGTTTCCATTTTTTTATTATTACAAATTGTGTGGCAATAAATATCCCTTGAGGTATCTTTTGGCTTGCACATATGTGCATTTTTGTTTCACCAAGAAGTGATATCTTTTTTTTTTTTTTTTGAGACAGAGTCTTGCTCTGTCACCAGGCTGGAGTGCAGTAGCATGATCTTGGCTCACTGACTGCATCTTCCACCTCCCGGATTCAAGCTATTCCCCTGCCTCAGCCTCCAGAGTATCCAGAACTACAGGTGCCTGCAGCCACACCCAGCTAATTTTTCTATTTTTGGTAGAGACTGGGTTTCACCATGTTGGCCAGGCTGGTCTCAAACTTCTGACCTTGTGATCTAACCACCTTGGCTTCCTAAAGTGTTGGAATTACAGGCGTGTGCCACGAAATCCAGCCTTCATTGTTCTTTTAATTGAAGCCATAGAGTAGAAGCATTCAAAATCTTTGTGACCTTAATTTACATTCCCCTGATGACTAAGAAAACCAAATTCTTTTTTGTATATTCACTGGTTTTATAATTACCTTTTTGTGAAGTGCCTCTTTAAGAATTTTGTCCATTTTTTAAAATGTTTATTTACCTTATTTATATGTGAGGATTTTTTATATATTCTGAAGTCAAGAACTTCGTGGTTTTTTATATATGATATATTTTTGGCACTGGGGCTTTGCTATTATAATGGCATGTTTTGACAAACAGAATTTGAAAGTCATATTTTACAGTCCAATTTAGTTTTTTCTTTTATTGCTAACAACATTTACAATCTGTTTAGGAGATTAGATGTTTTCCAGTATAATTTCATGACAAAATCAATTTAATTGACTTTTAGAAATCATAGTGGTTCACAGTGAGGTCTTTAGTTCATCTAGAATTGATGGAATACTATGATGTAAGATAAAGATCATGGTTCAGTTACGCTCCATGTGGATATCCAATGGACTCCACTTGGTTTTTGGAAAGATTTTTTCCCACAGCACTATAATGTCAGCTTTGTCATAAGAAAGTTCTTTTATAAGTTTGGACTGTCTTGGGATTCTCTATTCTGCTATTTAGTCTATTAATCTATCCTTGTGCTAATATCACATGACCTTAATATCTATAGTCTGTAAGTCTTGATGTCCAGCAATGCTCTTCCTGTTTTTCTTCTTCATGACGGCCGTTACTACTCTTGACTTTCTCTGGGACTCTTTTCACATACATTTTAAAATCAGCTTGTCAGCTTATAATTTGATTTAATTTACTAATGTTTTGTTCACAGAAGAAATTGGCCTTAGCCTAGATTTTTTCTTTTTTATAATCTAGTCATATTTTTGTTAGAAGGTTTTACTAGCTTCATAAAATGAGTTGGAAAGTGTCTCTTTTACTATTTTATAAAAGACTTTGGATAAAATTAGTTTTATTTCTCATATGTTTGGGAGAATTTACTGGGTAATTCATGTGGTCTTGGAGTTTCTTTATGTATAATATAAAATATGAAATTTACAAAATTTCAGATTTGATATTTTAAAAATAGATATGGTACTACTTTGATTTTCTATTAATTTTGTGTTAGTTTTTGGATAGCTATATTTTTCTTGGAATACATTTATTTTATCTGATTTTCAAATGTATCTGTTTAATGTTGTTTATAAAAACACTTTATAAACATTTAAATAACTGCAGGGTTTCTAGTGATAATTTTTATCATTGAAGATATTGGAAAAGTATTTTCTGAGTGTGTGTGTGTCTCTCTCTTTTTCTATATTTCCCCCCTTTATTTAGTCTTCTTATTTTGAAATAACTAAAGACTTAAAGAAAGTTACAAAAATAATACAGATAATGTAGATCTTGTATATCTTTTATCCAGTTTCCCCTAGTGGTTACACCTTATATAATTATGGTATAATATCAAAACAAGAAAATTGATAATTCTGTAATTTATGTGTGTAATTTTATGCTATTTCATGATGTTACCTTAAATGTGACAACCACTGCTATCAAGATACAATCCTGCTCCCGCAAAGTTTGTTCTTTTTTTAAAAGAATAAAAACTCTGTTTTCTCTGTCTCTTTCACACTAGGTAATATCTCTTGTTCACGGATTCTTTCCTCTGTTCTATTTTGTTGTTGAGCTCACTCATTTAAAAATTGGTTATTTTAAAGTTCTAACATTTCTTTTTATTCTTTATGTCTTCTATTTTTTGCTTAGACTTTATATTTTTCATTTGTTTCAAAGTATGTTTATAATTTTCATTGAAGCATTTTTATGATGGCTGCTTTAAAATCCTCATCAGATGATTCCAACATCTGTACTGTCTTGGTGCTGGCATCTTCTGTTGGTTGGTTTTTCTCATTCAAGTTACTATTTTCCTGGTTTGGGGTATATTGAATAATTTTTCATTTAACCCAGATATTTGAGTATTATGTTGTGAGACTTTGGATCTTACTTAAACTTTATTTTTCCATGCCTTCTCTGACACTGCACCAGCAGGGCTGGGAAGGTGCTGATTACTGTTAGGGGGGTGGGAAAGTCCCAGTTCCCTTTTTAGTCTTCTCTGACTCTTGAGAGGGAAGAGATCCCTTATTACTGCTAGGTAGAGATGGGATTTCAGTTCCCCCACCAGGGGTCTGCTTATACCACTCTAGCTGGGAGAAAGAGAAGTTCTCTTTCCTCAACAACATTGCTAGTATTGTTATTATCATTATTTTTGGTCTTTTTGATAATAGCCATTCTAATTAGGATGGAGTGATATCTCATTGTGGTTTTTGTTTTATTTTGTTTTGTTTTGTTTTTTTTGAGACGGAGTTTTGCTCTTGTTACCCAGGCTGGAGTGCAATGGCCTGATCTCGGCTCACCGCAACCTCTGCCTCCTGGGTTCAAGCAATTCTCCTGCCTCAGCCTCCCGAGTAGCTGGGAATACAGACATGCGCCACCATGCCCAGCTAATTTTTGTATTTTTAGTAGGGATGGGGTTTCACCATGTTGACCAGGATCATCTCGATCTCTTGACCTCATGATCTACTCGTCTAGGCCTCCCAAAGTGCTGGGATTGTAGGCGTGAGCCACCGCGCCCGGCCCTCATTGTGGTTTTGATTTGCATTTCCCTGCTGGTTAGTGACATTGAGCACTCTTCCATACACTTGGTGGCCATGTGTACATCTTCTTTTGAGAAATGTCTATTCAGGTCTTTTGCCCATTTTAAAATCAGATGTCTTTTTGCTATTGAGTTGTTTTAATTCCTTATATATTCAGGTTATTACTCTCTTATAGGATGGATAGTTTGCAAATATGTCCTCCCATTCTGTAGGTTGGCTCTTCACTTTGTTCATTGTTTTCTTTGCTGTGCAGAAACTTTGAAGCTTGATATAATCCCATTTGTCTACTTTCACTTTTGTTACCTCTATGTTTGAGATCTTAACGCAAAAAGTCTTTGCCCAGACTGACGTCCTGAAGCTTTTTTCCTATGTTTTCTTCTAGCACCTTCATAGTTTCAGGACTTAGATTAAAGTTTTTAATTCCTGTTGATTTGATTTTTGTGTATGGTGAAAGATAGGGATCTAGTAGTATTCTTCCGCATCTGGATATCCAGTTTTCCCATCATCATTTGTTAATGAGATTGTCTTATCTCCAATGTATAGTCTTGCTGGCTTTGTAAAAAATGAGTTGACTGCAAATGTATGGCTTCATCTCTGGGTTCTCTATGCTGTCCCATCTGTTTATGTATCTTTTTTTAGCCAATACCATGCTGTTTTGATTACTATATTTTTGCAGTATAAATTGAAATCAGGTAGTGTGATGCCTCCAGCTTTGTTTTTGTTTGTTGTGTTTTTGTGTATGTTTTATTTTTGCTTTTGCTTATAATTGCTTTAGCTATTTGGAGTCTTTCATGGTTCCATATGAATTTTAGAATTGTGTTTTTCTATTTCTGTGAAGAGTATTTCTGGTATTTTGATAGGAATTTCATTAAATCTATAGATCACCCTGAGTAACCTATAGATTATATAAATTTTAACACTATTAATTCTTCCAATATATGAACATGGGATATTGTTCCATTTTTTTGTGTCCACTCCAATTTTTTTCACTGGTGTTTTATTATTTTCCTTATAGAGATCTTTTACTTCTTTTTTTAAATGTATTCCTAGGTATATTATTTTTTGTGACTATATTAAATGGCATTGCTTTCTTGATTTCCTATTCAGATCACTGTTAGCATCAAAAAATGCTACTGAGTGTTGTATGTTGATTTGGTATTCTGCAGCTCTACTGAATTTTTTAAATCAGTTATAGGAGAGTCTTTTGGTGTAGTCTTTAGGTTTTCCTGAATATAAGATTATATCATCTGCAGATAAGACTAATTTGCCTTCTTCCTTTCCTGTTTGGATGCCCTTTATTCTTTTCTCTGACTGATGATTGCTCTGGTTAGGACTTCCAGAACTATGTAAAATAATGAAAGTGGGCATCCGTGTCACGTTCCAAGTCTTAGAGAAATGGCTTTCAATTTTTCCCTGTTCAGCACAATATTAGCTATGAGTTTGTTATACAGACCTTTGTCATATTGCAGTATCCTCCTTCTATACTCTATATGTTGAGAGTTTTTTATCATGAAGTGATACCGAATTTTATCAAATGCTTTTTCAGCATTCATTGAGATGAATTATATGTTTTTTATCTTTCATTGTATTGATGTGATGTATCGTGCTTATTGATTTACTTGTGTTGAACCATCATTGCACTCCTGGGATGAATCCCACTTGATCATGGTGAATGATCTTTTTAATCTGTTGCTGAATTTAGTTTACTGATGTTTTGTTGAGGATTTTTGCAGAAATGTTTACCAGGGATGTTGTCGTGTACTTTTATCTTTTTAGTTGTGACTTTATCAGTTTTTGGTATCAGGGTAGTGCTTGCCTCATAGAATGACTCTGGAAGCATTCTCTCATCTTCAATTCCCTCCTCTTCTATTATTTGAAAAGTTTCAATAGAGTTGTTGTTATTGTTTAGATATTTGATACAATTCCACAGTGAATCCATGAGGTCCTGGGCTTTCCTTGATGAGAGACTTTTTATGACTCCTTTGATCTTGTTACTCATTATTGGTCTGTTCAGGTTTTCTATTTCTTCATGGTTCAGTCTTAGTAGGTTGTATGTGTCAGTGAATTTATCAATTTCTTCTAGCTTTTCCAGTTTACTAGTAAATAGGTGCTTGTAGCAGTCTCAAAAATCCTTAGTAGTCTTTCATGATTTCTGTGGTATCAGTTGTAATGTGTCTTTTTTGTCTCTGATTTTATTTGCACATTCTCTTTTTTTCTTAGTCCAGTTAAGATTTGTCATTTTGTAACTTTTCAAAAAACCAACTTTTCATTTTATTGTTCTTCTATGTTTAGCCTCAGCTTTATCATTTCTGCTCTGATCTTTATTGTTTCTTTCTTTCTACTATTTTTAGGTTTAGTTTGTTCTTGCTTTTCTAGTTTCTTGAGGTTCATTGTTAAGTTTTTTATTTGAAGTCTTCCTATTTTTTTTTTATGTAGGCTATATGTAAACTTCCTTTTTTTTGTACTGATTTTGCTGTATCCCATAGGTTCTCATATGTTGTGTTTCCATTTTGTTTGTTTTAAGAATTGTAAAAGTTTCCTTGTTTACTTTCTTCATCAACTCATTGGTCATTCAGGAGCATTTTGTTTAATTTCTATGTGTTTGTTTGGTTTCCAAATTTCTACTTTTTATCGACTTCTAGTTCATTCTATGGTGGTCAGAGAAGATACATGATATAATTTTGACTCTTGAATTTGGTGAAACTTATTTTGTGGCCTATGATATGGTCTACCTTAAGTAATGTTCCATGTATACTCTGCAGTAGTTGGGTAAAATATTCTGTAGATGTCTGTTAGACCCTCTTGGTATCTGCTGTGTGGTTGAGGCTAAAGAGGCTGATCTCATTGACTTAAAGGGATGTGCATCTTCCAGCAACTCCCTGGATAGTTGAGATTGTTATCTCATTGCAGCAGGAAAAATCAGAACTGAGACTGAGTCCCCTTGGGTTATGCTGTGAGGTGGAGGCTGGAGAGCCAGCATCGTTGGTCTCCCACCAGGTCTCAGTATAGAGGAGACAGTTCTCTGATAGCATCAAGAGGAACCAGAGCTAAGGGTGGGCACCCTTAGGATTTACTCTGGGACAGAGTTGGGCTAGCCCATCAGGGAGGCTCAGACTCTTGACCTGTGAGATATGTGTGAGTCTTACCCTCGATTCTTGTGTAACCAGTTCTGCATTGGGACCTCAACTGATCATGGGTGAATCCAAGGCAAAGGGGAAGTTTAGGTTCACTGCTGAGGCTGATACAGGCAGGCAGAGAAGCCTTTCTGCCAAGGCACTATTGCATGTGATTCCTCTTACACCCTTTGGCAGATGGTTTCGTTTGTAGGCTCAAGATAAAAGAAAGCAGTGACCAAGGCCGTTGGAGGACTGGGCCATTTCTGTACTTGAACTCAGGAGCAAGCTTGACAAATCAGCCATTTGGGTGTTTGTGTGCTCTCAAAATAATTCTCCAATGTCTTGAATTTTACCAGGTGTTTTACAAGCCTCTACCTGAATCCTGAGGCTCCCCAAAAGAGACATTTGACTGTGGATATGTAGAGAATTTATGTTGTTGTCATGGGTATGAACAGATTCCCTTTTATGGTGCCATCTTGATGATGTCACTCCTACATGGAATTTCCTTTTCCACCCTTTGGTTTTGAATATTTGGGTGTCCTTATATATAAGGTGCATTTCATCTTTTCAGCACAAAGACTTTGTTTAAAAACCGGCATGGCAGTCTTTATCTTTTAAAAGGACTAATTAAAGCATCAGTATTTATTGCCATTATATATATATATATTTGGGTATATTTTAATCACATGATTTCTATTTGTTCTACCTAGTTTATGCTCATGTTTTTCTATCTTCATATCTCCTTATAGATTAAAATTGTTATTAATCTAATTTTATTAGCTTATAATTATTATTTTAAATTTTCTCTTTTATTAACTTTTTAACATACACACTTTCACTATCCTTTTAGTGATTATTATAGAGATTAAAACACACACATCTCTGATATATTAGAGTCTCAGATAAATTATTAATTTTAGTCATTTTTCAGAAATGCTGAAGTTTAGATCACTTTTATTCCATTTATACTCCTCTTGCCTTTTTTGCATGATTTTCATCATTTATTTTCTTGTTTTATAATCAATTTTCATTTATATTTGTCCATATTTCTATCCTTTACATTGCTTTTATACTTTCCTCTACATGTTTTCATGTGGGATGATTTTACTTCCGCCTTTGCTATTACTTTATAAGATTCCTGCTATTGATGAATTCTTTAAGTTTTTGTTTGAGTAGAGACATTTTTATTTAGCTCTTAATTTTTGGAGTATACTTTTGATAGCTATAGAACTCTATTTTTTTCAGTACTTTATAACTATTGCATAGTTCATTTTCACACTGTTAATAAAGTCATACCTGAGACTGGGCAATATACAAAAGAAAGAGGTTTAATGGACTTACTTGTGGCTGGGGAAGCCTCACAATTGTAGCAGAAGTCAGTGAGGAGCAAGTCACATCATACACGGGTGGCAGCAGGCAAAGAGAGAGAGCTTGTGCAGGGAAACTCCTGTTTTTAAAACCATCAGATCTCCTGAGACTTCTTGACTATCATGAGAACAGCATGAGAAAAACCCTCCCCCATTATTCAATTACCTCCCATCAGGTTCCTGACACATGGGGAATTATGGGAGTTGCAACTCAAAATGAGATGTGGGTGGGGACACAGCTAAACCATGTAATTCTGTCCCTGATCCCTCCTAAATTTCATACCCTCCCAACAGTCCCCCAAAATCTCAACTCATTTCAGCATTAGCTCAAAAGTCCACAGTTTAACGTCTAATCTGAGACAAGGCAAGTTCCCTTCTGTCTATGAGCCTCTAAAATCAAAAGCAAGTTAGTTACTTCCTAAATACAACAAGGGGACAGGCATTGGGTAAATACGGCCATTACAAATGGGAGCCATTGGCCAAAACAAAGAAGCTATAGACCCATGCAAGTCTGAAATCCAGCAGGGCAGTCAGATGTTAAAGCTCTGAAATGATCTCCTTTGACTCCATGTCTCATATCCAGGTCACACTGATGCAACAGGTGGGTTCCCATTGTCTTGGGCAGTTCTGCCTCATGGTTTTGCAGGATACAGCCTCCCCTCTACTGCTTTCACAGGCTCATGTTGAGTGTCTGTGGCTTTTCCAGGTGCATGGTGCAAGTTGTTGGTGAATCTATCATTCTGGCGTCTGGAGAATGGCGTCCCTCTTCTCAAAGCTCCACTAGGTGGTGTCCCAGTAGGGACTCTGTGTAGGGGCTCCTACCTCACATTTCCCTTCCACCCTGCCCTAGTAGAGGTTCTCCATAGGAACTCCACAGCAAACTTCTGCCTGGACATCCAGGCATTTCCACACATCTGCTGAAATCTAGACAGAAGTTCCCACCTCAATTCTTGACTTCTGTACATCCAGAGGCTCAACACCACATGGAAACTGCCAAGACTTGGAGCTTGCACCCTCTGAACTCTACCTTGGCCCCCTTCAGCCATTGCTGGAGAGGCTGTGATGCAGGGTGCCAAGTCCCTAGGCCGTATACAGCATGGGGACCCTGGGTCCAGCCCACAAAACCACCTTTTTCTCCTAGGCTTCCAGGCCTATGTTGGGAGGGGCTGCCATGAAGACCTGTGACATACCCTGGAGATGTTTTCCCCATTGTCTGTCTTGGTGATCAACATTCAGCTCCTGGTTACATATGCAAATTTCTGCATCCAGCTTGAATTTCTCCTCAGAAAATGGGATATTATTTTCTATCATGTCAAGCTGCAAATTTCCCAAACTGTTATGCTCTTTCCGTTTTAAAACTGAATGCCTTTAACAGAACCCAAGTCACATCTTGAATTCTTTGTTACTTAGAAATTTCTTCTGTTACCTTAAATCATCTCTCTCAAGTTCAAGTTCCACAGATCTCTAGGGCAGGGGCAAAATGATGCCAGTCTCTTTGCTAAACCATAGCAAGAGCCACCTTTACTTCAATTCCCAAGTTTCTCATCTCCATCTGAGGCCACGTCAGCCTGGATTTTATTGTCCAAATCACTATCAGCATTTTGGTCAAAGCCATTCGGCAAGTCTCTAGGAACTTACAAACGTTCCCACATTTTCCTGTCTTCTTCTGAGCCCTCCAAACTGTTCCAACCTCTGCCTGTTACCAAGTCCCAAAGTCACTTCCACACTGTCCAGTATCTTTTCAGCAACATTCCATTCTACTGGTATCAATTTACTGTGTTTGTCCATTTTCATGTTGCTGATAAAGACATACCCAAGACTGGGAAATTTACAAAAGAAAGAGGTTTAATGGCGTTATAGTTCCATGTGGCTGGGGAAGCCTCACAATCATGGTGGAAGGCAAGGAGGAGCAAGTGACATCTTACATGGATGGCAGCAGGCAAAGAGAGAGCTTGTGCAGAAAAACTCCCATTTTTAAAACCATCAGATTTCATGAGACTTATTCACTATTACAAGAACAGCATGTGAATGACCCAGCCCCATTATTCAATTACCTCCCACTAAGCTCCTCCCATGACCTGTGGGAACTGTGGGAGTTACAAGTCAAGAAGATATTTGGGTGGGGACACAGCCAAACCTTATCAGCTAACATTTCAAGTTTTTGGCCTTCTCTTATTTCTATGGAGAAGTCATTTGTCAGTCATACTTATGCTTCTTTTCAGATAGATTCTTTTTTTCATGCTGGGTGATTTTTAGATCTTTGTCTTTGGTTTCCCTCATATTTGCTATGATATGGCTAGGTGTGTTTTATTGTTGTTTACTGCACTACCCACACTTAAATACGTGGCTAGAAGTCTTTTATACGGTTGTAAAAAATTTTGGCCATTATCTCTTTAAATTTTTCTTCTGTCTCGTTTCCTCTTTCCTCTATTTCTGTGACTCCATTTAACCACATTTTAGACCTAGTGATATGCTAATTTTCTGAAGGAAATAAAATGGTTCTGTTAACTGACATTTGCTACATATACTTTTTTTATGCTGATTTCAAGCTACCAACTATTTAACAAGGAGCTCAAAAAACACATGAAAATTACCAGTTAGTTCTTATTAGCTGGTATGCACTGACCAGTGCACCACTGGTTTAACTTTTGTAGAGTCCCACATGCTAATTAAGTAACTTTTTGTGATTTTCATCTAGTTTTCTCTGTGTTTTTAGGCTTTTTCTATTAATATATCTTCTAGTTCACTAATATTCTCTTCAGCCTTATCAAATCTGCTTTTATCCCATTAAGTTCTTAACATTATTTTTTATTTTGATATTCTAGATTTTCCACTTAAGCTTTTCTAAAATAAATATTGCAGTTCTCCAATTACCTTTTACATCTTATAATCTGTCTTGTTTGAATATATTAATCACAATTATGTTAAAAGCTATGTTGTTTTTGTTTAGTTCTAATATTTTCAACTTCTTTGGTTGTATATCAATTATATTTTTTCCATTGGTCAAAATTTTTGATATCCCTCATAATTTTGGTTGAACAGAAAACATTTAACATAAAATATTAGTGATGTTCTGAGTGGTGTTATCTTCTACAAAAGATGATAAATCATCCTTTCCTCAGGTGGGCAACTAGAGTAGCATGAAATACTTCAGTGTGATTAGGAAAAAGCTGTCATGAGACTGGGTTTCAGTCTTTGCTAGGGTCTACCTCTGTTTTGTGACCATTCCTTGGTAGGCTTACATGTGTTCTAATCAAGGGCCTGGGTGTTTTCAGAAGTTCTCATCTTTTGAGGGTCTTGAACTCGAATTTTCTTTTTATTTCTCAGTCTGATAGCAATGCTAAAACTCTACTCTGTTATTCAATGATTCTTTTTTGCTTCTTACATTCTTGACTTGTACAGTTTAAGCATTGGGCAAATACGTTGTGGGGAAAACCACCAAGTATTGAGCTTATTTTATATGGTTTCCTTCTCTCAGGAATTTTTGCCACTTAACTCATAGCTGTGTTGGCATCCCTTCAATGTCTTCAATATCTATTTTGTGTTATATTTGGATTTTTAAAATTTTTCTTGGCAGAAGTGTTGGTTTGCTTCAAGTTACTCTGTTATGGTTAGACACAGAAATCCTCTCTAATTTTTGTTTTATGAGAGGCAGAGTAACATACAGCAGCAACTCTGGAATTGGAAAAATAAGTGACCCATTTTTGGCTCTGTAATTTACTAATTTACTAATTTTATATATTTTATATACTGAACCTGTTTATTTCACCCTTTAGTGACCGAATTTACAAAATTATGTGACTGTTGGAGCTGACATTCTCAGTTTTTAAGAGAAGTTGAGTTGTAATTTATTTTTAAAAATAATATTTCAAATTGTGATTACTTTAGATAAATTAGGTGACATTTGAAATCTTCTGTTTATTTAAACTTTTCAAAGTATTATAATAATGTGTCCTAAAAGAGTATAGTCAGTCTAAAAAATTGCAATGTTTCAATGTCAGATTTCAAAAAGAGAGTATGAGAAGCAGCATGGAGGAGGAGAAAATCCACAAGACTGAGAACCAGAGATTCCTGAGTTCAAGCCCAAGCTCTGTGTGTCATCTGGGGCAATGTATTAATCCTAATTTTATATATTTTATATAGTGATTTATATAAAGTTATATGTATTTATTCATATAGCTATGTTATAAATAAATTATACATATATATATATATATATAATTTATAATTTTAGATATAGTCATGCCTCAGTATCTGCAGAGGTTTGGTTCCAGAACCTCCATGGAAACCAAAAGCCCAAAAGTTGCAGATACTCAAGTCCCTGTTAGAAAAATGACATAGTATTTGCATTTAACCTATGCATGTCCTCCTGCGCACTTTAAATCATCTCTAGATTACTTATAATAGCTAGTATAATGTAAATGCTATGTAAAGAGTTGTTATACTATATGGTTTAAAGAACAATAACAAGAACAAATGTCTGTACATGTTTAATTTAGAAGAATTTTTTTTCTTGAATAATTTTAATCCAGATTGGGTTGAATCTATAGATGCAGAACTGATAGATACAGAGAGCTGACAGTATGTCTTTGATGTATTTATTTTAAATTATATATGTATATGTGCTTACAGACATGTATGTATATTTATATTTATATTTATATCTTTATCTGTATCTATCTACATTTAACCTTAGAGATCTTTTAAGATTCTTTGATGAAATAAATATTCAAATATTTGGCAAACATGCAAAAATGCTTGTTTTTTTTCTTTCCTCAGCTCTGAATTTCTTTTTTTTTAAAAAAAAAAGAAACATCCTTTTTTGTCAAGTTTCTCTTGCTATTGAAAGTATCTCTTGCTATTGACCCCCATTTTTTCTATCTTCTAGGCATCATTCAGTTAAATCAAATCAAATCAGAAAAACCTACTTTGCAACACCTTGGGTCATACACTAGGCTCTCTTTAAAACTCATTTTTCCTTTCACTTCATAGGATGTTTGCTGACCCTGTAGTCCTAAAATTGATTTCTTTCTCTATCATTACTGCTAAAACTGTGTCAATAACCATTGTATAGAACCAGCCTTTCCTTGTCACATCCGCCTACATTTTACTTCTCTTCCTTAATTCCATCTAACCTCTGCCAAATCACTCTGCATTTCATATTATCTTCGGAATTCCCAGCTGCTCAATCCTATGTGTTTCAATTTAAAATACTTTGCTGTCTTTCATGTCCCACCTACAGGGCAGACTACATACCTTGTGTGGCCGAGAGCAACGTGAAAACAGGGCTCCTTGTTCGAAAAGTAGGAATATAAATGCAGTTACAAATAAAAGCTGTGAAGATTTTCCTTTGAAGGCATTTTATTACTCATAAAATGTAATGAGGAAAAGTTGATGTTATCTAATCAGGACACAACAGAATATTGAAGAGGTCAGGGAAGCCTCCTGGCGCTGCCTGCATGCAGAGCCTCTCCTGTCTCCCGAGGCCCAGATGCCGCAGCTGTCACTGTTGTGAGCTGGGCAGCCAGCCCGCTGCCCGCTATGGAGGCTCAGCCTATCTCCTCTGCTCCAGCACAGGGCTCCAGTGTCCCATCAGACTTCACTTACAAATCACAAGCTCAAAGAAAAATTAGTAAGAATTTCAAGTTGTTCACAGCAGAACATTAAACCAAGTGTGGGGATCTTCTCAGAAGGGCCCTTCTGAGAAGAGCCCCATGCGACTGTCCTCTTGCCTGCCCTGAAGCCAGCCTGTGCCACTGCTGCAGACTCCCAGAGGGTTGGGAGAATCTAGTCATGTTATGTCAAGCACAGGCAGGTCCTGGACTAAGGCATCTTTCCTTCTTTCTAGTTTGAAAGTACGAGAGTAAAGAAGAGGTCCAGGACCCACAGCAGCAAAGACTCTTTTTAGTAACACGACCTTGAGTTTGTGATATTTGTTTTCTGTACTTCAGTTTTCTTTTATGCAGAATAAATGTTCCTTCATCTGTCAGAAAAAATTGACAAGGGAGGAATGAGACATGAAGATGAGTAAGACATGATCTCTACCCACAAGGACTTCCCAGTCTTTCAATGAGATCCATACCTCTACCAGCGCTTATTTCTTTCCAGATATAAGATGGGAGGCTTCACAGAGAAAATTGTCTTACATCTGAATCCTGATGGATGAAAACCAGTTTGCCCAGGGCACAAGGAGATGTATCATTTTCAGGAAGCCCTTGAAGAAGGATAGAGGTGAAGAAACCGCTATAGTCAGGAAATACGAAGCAGGTGGCAGAGGAACAAGAAAGAAGCAACAATGGGCACAGTGGCCAGGTTAGGGCCTGTGGCCTCATGAGGAGTGTGGGACTGGATCTAGGGAGCTCTTGGGAAGGCCACTAGGCAGAGACGTACCACAGGACTTAGTCCTGTTAGAAAGACCACTTTGCCAACAAAGGAATGGATGCAAAAGCCAACAGTGGAGAGACTGGGGTCCGGGGAAATGCAGTGCAGGGGTTGTGATGGTCAGTTTCAGCTGTCAGCCTGATGGGTTAGGAGACACACACATGACTGGTAAAGCATTATTTCTGGAAATGTCTGTGAGGGTGTTTCTAGAAGATACTGATGTTTGGATTAATGGACTGGGTAAAGAAGATCCACCCTCACCCAGTGTGGGTGGGCACTATCCAATCAGCTAAGTGCCAAATAGAACAAAAAGGCAGAGGAAAGGAGAATTCTGTCTTTTTCGGAGCTAGGCCACCCTTCTTCTCCAGCCCTCGAACCTCAGAACTCCAGCTTCTCTGGCCTTTGGACTCCAGGACTTGCAGCAGTTCTCCCCGGGTTCTCAGGTCCTCAGCGTCTGGCTGAGAGTGACACCATCCACTTCCCTGATTCTGAGGCCTTTGGACTTGGCTGAGCCACATTACTGCTACTTGCATTCCAGGGTCTCCAGCTTGCAGACAGCCTGTTATGGGATGTCTCAACCTCCTAATCACAAAGAGTCAATTCCCCTAATAAATCACCTCTCAGCTATCCATAGATCTATCTATCTCCCATTGGTTCTGTCTCTGGAGAGCCTTGACTAATACAGGAGTGAAAAAGAGGGTCCAAATGTAGACACATACCAATAGGATGTTGGAGTAGCAGTGGTCACTGGAAATACTGGTCAAGAGCTCAGGGGGATGATGAGGGCTGAGCACATAGAATTCGGAGCTGTCAGAAGGTGGATATACAGCTTACAAGGAGATAGTATGAAGGCTGGGACCAGAGGAGATGACCAAGGGTGGAACACAGAGAAACCCCAGTGTTTAGGGAATGGACAGAATCGGAGAAACCTGCAAAGGTTCCTGAGAAAGAGATAGGGGAAGGGGGAGTGAGGAAAGAAAAAAGGGAGGAAGAGAGGGGAGGAGACTCTAGAGCTATTTTCTGGGCAAAAGAAGTGAACAACGTTGAATGATGAAGAACCCGTGCTCAGTAGTGGATGGGGAGGCAAGACGCTGGGAAGTGAACAGCGGGATGGGAACTCACAGAGCACCTGCCACCTGCCAGGCCCTCCTCCAGCCTTGGAGATGTGCACTTTGTCACCCTGGCAATGGCCTTCCAGGGTGGGCACCCTCATGCCCATTTGACATGTGAGGAGCCCCAGGGGGTCAGATATTCAGACGTTTGCTCAGGTTCTATGCTGGTGAATAGCAGAGCGAGAATTCTAGCTGCACACCTACACCAAGGGATGCAGCCCCCACTACCCCTCTTATGCTGCCCAACTCCTCGAATGTGGCAACTGTGGCGAAGGGCCAGGTGCAGCGTAAGCCTCTGGTATACCTTCCTCTGCCCCATCTCTGGCTTCTAGTGACATGGAGAGGCTGGGCTGAAACAGGGCTGAGAGAGACCAAGGGTCCCAACTCTGGAGGCTGACTCCCAGGGTTCAAATCCCAGCCCCACCACTATTCACCCACTGCAGGTTCTAGAAGGTGAGGTTATCAGTCTCTATAAATACACTTCATGTGTGCAGATGCATAATGCTAGCATATTATTATATCAGTATTTATGAATTTATTTAAATCTCCCAACACACAGATGATGAAAGCATAAGTTTAGAAGCACAGGGATGTCAAGGAGCCAGCTGCAGTGTAGGCGTTCGCACCTTCGCAGCCTGAGCGCTGCAGAGCCGGCGCTCCTGATTCTGGCCAGGTCTGAAGCCCCGCCTGTATCACCATGCTAGGGCTCGGAGCTGGCCTGTGCCTTGGCGGCGGAGTGCTGAGGAGGGCCCTGGTCACTGTTCACGTTGATGCCCAGCACCAGGTGCAGGACCTGCCCCCCATCGAGGATCCTCTGCACATATTTTATGAATAAAACAGTGAGGGAAAAACAATGGGAAGGTCAAAAGCTGAACCAATTTACCCTTTCCAGCCCCAACTGGCAGTTTTTCCCAAGGGAGACCACAGGTGCAGGAGAATCTCCCCCAGCTGTGATAGCCTGGCGGTTTGTTTTCGTCCTTGAGGAACTGCTGCCCTCTGACCCAGGCCTGGGCAGACTGGGGGCTTTGGACAAATGGTGGAAGCTTCTGAGTCTCAGCTTCAAACCTGTGACGTGGCCTTCTGAATGGAGCTTGAAGCTGGGGCAGAGACGAATTCTTTTAACTTCAGAGTGCCATCTGCACACACACGAGTTTTTCCAATATCAGCATCAGATGCCTTCTGGCCCGGGGCATTTTGTGCCCCCACACATTTCTCCCTGTCCCCTCTTAAAGTTCCTAGTACTTCAGACTTAGGGACTGAACTGCGGACTGAACAGGAACTCACCAAATGTGCCGAGGCCCACTGGGGATTTCTCTGCAATACCAACCTCCAGCAAGAGCAAAGCCCACCCCCTGTCGCCTCAGCTCCGCAGGCAGCCCCGCCAAGCTGAGGGAGCCCTGCCATTTAAGCAGCGGGCTTCGGTGCCCTCTATTCTCTGCTATGTCTCATGGGTTGGTTTGGGGTTGCGGCCTCGCGCTCCCTGCCGACCTAGCAGGCACCTCCACTGTGAGCAGTCACCAGGGCCACGTGGTTCTGCTCCAGCTGCAGATTCCCTGAGCTCATCTTCCTGCGCAGCCTTGACTAGACTCCAGCACGGATGGCACTGTCTCTCACTCTGCCATCTAGAAAGCAGGAGAGTTCATTCTGTAAGCACTTATTCAAGGGCCTGAGGATAAAAAGACAGGCTTTGAGACCATACTAACCTAGGATCCTCCACTTACTAATTGTGGTTTTGAACAAACTTTTCCACTCCTTTAAGTCATAGTTCTCTTCATTTTCAAGATGTTGAGCATAATGCATGTAGGAATTCCCAGGGGAGAGCTAGGCACATGGGTGAGAGCTGTTTCATGGTTGCAGAGAAATAGATAAACAGGCTATATTCTGGATTAACAAGGATCAGAATCCCTTTTTCCAATCTTCACACTTTATTTTGTTCCTCACACATAGATACTGAGTCCTATAAGTTTTACACTTTCTGATTAAAATATAATTTTATTTAAAAAATCAAATTATATGATGTTTCTTTTATCTCAGCATTATAGACAAAACTTAAGCTTTCCTACTTTTTTTTCCTTTTTTTGACAGACTTGCTCTGTTGCCCAGGCTGGAGTGCAGTGTTGTGATCTGAGCTCACTGCAACCTCTGCTTCCTGGGTTCAAGCAATTCTCCTGCCTCGACTTCCTGAGAAGCTGAGATTACAGGCGCCGGCCACCATGCCTGGCTAATTTTTGTATTTTCAGTAGAAACAGTGTTTCACCATATTGGCCAGGCTGGTCTGAAACTCCTGACCTCAGGTGATCTGCCCATTGCGACCTTCTAAAGTGCTGGGATTACAGACATGGGCCACTGCGCTTAGACAAACTTTCCTATGTATTACTTTTTAATATTTAAAAATCTTTGAAGTGTAAGCATTGTTTAATCTCTTTTACAGAAGGGGAAACTGAAGCGCTGAACCATTGTTTAATCTCTTTTACAGGAAGGGAAACTTGTTCAGTATGTACATTTACATACTGGACAAGCAGAGAAGCAGCAGCCAGAGGTAATGAACTCCTTGTATGCAGAGAAATCATTTGGATTTAAGTTACAGAAAACACAACATATTGACACCTTCTTTGGTCAAGCCTGGGGTTAGGGCTGGAGTCATTTTGTCTGTTTTCTTCTTTTTGCGGATGTTGATTTTTTTTTTCAATAGTGAGCTCCAACTCATTAGCCTAAATCTCTTTTTTGCTCGATTCAGTTCTACAGAGAGAGGGATTCAAATAATGACCAAGAGAGCTACTTCACTAAAAACCATATGATAACTGAAGATTGCAGGCAAGCCTTCCTTGGGGTCCAGCATAATAGCATTGCAGAAGTGTGATTGGAAGTTCTTTTGCCAGATGGGATGCTTGTTGGGCCTACTGGAGTGTCAGGGGGAATGTGAGAGATTTGGCAATGGGAAACAGAAAGAATGACTCACCATCCCCCGCCTTTGAGCTGGTTTATAACTCCGCAAATTGTGGGAAACTGACAATGATGCAAATGCCTCTTGCCCATAAAGACCCACATCAGTTGTGTTCAGTGGAATGCAATTGTTTCCCTGTGAATATGCCCTTTGCATCTAAGTTAATTGCAACATCTCTTCTCTGCCTATGCATGTGTGGTACTTTGACTGTCCTTTGAATCAGTTGAAAGAAACAGCTCATTTATTATTAATAAGTAAGATACAATTGTTACAAGTGTTATTTTTATATCTATATAACAGACATCATTACGTCCTCTTTAAAAAAAAAAAATAGTATTTTAACAACTTAGAACGTCATGGAGTGCAATGCCCAATGGACTCATCAGACAAAGAAGGGTAAAATCTGTTACCAGAAAAGTAAGTGCACCTCGCAGGTGGCTTCGACCCAGGGATCTCTTATCTGGCTCACAAAGGTGAATCCCAAATGAGGATAGAACTGTAAGTTTGCTCGATATCTTCTTCTCTAGTTTTTTTTCTCCCCCTCTCTTCTAATTTGGGGGTTTTGTTTTTTAAGTTTTTGTTGTTGTTCATTTACAGTAGATAAATGATTCCACATTGTGGTGATTGGGACTTTGCCTGACAACTTTGGCAATCTCTCTAAAGTGGATTATAGAAATCTATTCTGTGTTGATAGAGAATCCGGATTATTAAACTTTTTCGGTGTTTCATTATGTCTTTTTTGAGTTCAAATCAATTAAGCAATGCAGAAGTACAACTCATTGAGTTATGGTGGAGATCAAATATATTTCTACTAAGTAAAGTTAATCAATTTGGAGGGAAACCATTTATATTCTTTATTCTCAGCTCCCACCGCACCCCACCCACCATCATTTGTCCAGGGATAAGTATAATGCTCAGGCCTGGCAAGAAATACTGCAGCCCGCAGTGACTGACTCGAGTTGGACACAGACCCAACTAGACCCCATAAGGAGCCACAAGTCTTATGCAGGACCTGAGAAAAAGCAGCACTTCTTCTGCTGAATTGTATCCAAGTATCCCCACTCTGAACTTGCTGACTGGCATGTTCCCATCACATGAAGCTTGAGAATGAAAAGCATAGAAGAATAGGGCTAAGAGACTGAGGGAAACTGAGTTTTGCTGACATCATCCGAGCCTCTGTCTAACCCAGCTGCCTGACTACAGCCCTAATCCCAGACTTGTCCAAAACAGGAGTCAATAAATTGTGTTTTCTGTAACTTAAATCCAAATGATTCTCCCCACACAAGGAGTTCATTACCCCTGGCTGCTGTTTCTCTGCTTGTCCAGTATGTACATATTTATTGCTTTGTGCCTCAGTTTCTCCTTTCACAAAAGAGATTAAACAATACTTATACTTCAAGCATTTTTAAATATTGAAAGGTAACTAATAGGAAAGTTTAAATTTCTTCTATAATGCTAAAATAAAAGAAACAACAAATAATTTGATTTTTTAAAATAAAATTATATTTTATTTGAGTATACTGGCCTATGAGCCCAATTCACTGGGGTGGGAATACCTACCCAATGTCAGTCATCTGTGAAATGGGCTCTCACCAGACACTTTATCAGTGAGTGACTCAATCTTGGACTTCCCAGCCTTCAGAGCTGTGTGAAATGAACTTCTGCTCTTTAGAAGTTACCCAGTTCACAATATTTTGTCACAGCAGCCCAATGGACAAAAACAATGGCACCGTGGCCCTTCCAGATGGGACACTGTCATGTGGTGCAGATCCTCATCCTCCTATTCCACAGTCCAGGGAACTGTGCTGCCCTGGGTAACTCCCCAGCACCTGCTTGGCAACACCCAGCTAAGTTTTCCTCCCACATGGGAGCCTGCATTAAAGGGTGTAAAAGCACCTTTTTAACTTAGATTTGGGGCCAATAAAATGAAAAACTATTAACAACCCCCCAGACCAAAAGCCTTCTTCCAACTTTCTGGATAAGAGGAAGGCAAAATTCCCTTTGCATCCTCTGCAGCCTCATAGAGAGAAGATTGCAATGAGCAGCTTGATAAATGGTCCTACCGCAGCTGTGAATTATCTAAGTCAAGGTAAGTGCGTAGATCAGGAATCCCTACGGAGGGAAGCCACACTGTCTGCCAGTGTCCACTTGCATCCCTCCCACCTGAGAAGGAGTAACAATCAACCCCTCTCCAGACCTCATTCTTCCCAGAAAAGGCCAGACACTGACTCTCAGGGGAGAGGTAATGAGAAAGCTGCTAATGTCCCTGAACTAGCCCCCAACCTCTCAGTGGGCATCCAAACCTGTCCCTGTGACCCCACTCTGGCATCCAGGGATAATGGAACTTTCTAACAAAAAGTCCCTGTCTTCATTTTCTGCTTCTGTAACAGAATACCACAGACTGAGTAAGTTATAACTGAGAGAACTTATAAGCACGGTTGTAGAGGCTGGTAATTCAAAGAGCATGGCGTGGCATCTAGTGAGTGTCATGCTGTGGTACAAGGAAAGTGGGCATGGAAGACAGAGAGAAAATCGGGCCAAACTGCCTTTTTTAATAAGAACCCACGCCTGCACTAAGAGCATTAATCCGTAAAGGAGGGCAGAGCCGTCATGACCCCATCATCTCTTACAGGTCCCATCTCTTACCACTGCTGCACTGGGGATTAGGTTTCCAACACATGAACATTGGCAGCCACGTTCAAACCGTAGCAGGCTCCAAAACCAGAGCCCCCTTCCCTACTGATTCTAGTACAGTTCTTGCTATTAAAATCCTCCCTGGGGTATACTCCTATGAGCAAGAGCCTGTGACATGGAACCTGGGTACACAGAGAAATGTGTGGTCCCAGCAGGTCCACCCCAGGTGCTGGCCCAGCTATACCTTTGGCCTGCCCTACATTTGGTGTGGGGTGTAGGACTCTTGTTGGGTGTCTCCAGAGACCCCCGCCCCTTTGTGTGCAGGGTCAGCAGCTGCCCTTGAGGCCCAGCTCTGCATGGGGTAAATAACCGCACAATGAGCTTTGACTTAGAGCACAGGCCTGCAGAGAGATTTTCAGTCAAGCGTGTTCATTTCTCCAGCAGTATTCAACTAATGAAATTCCTTGCTCTTGGGCTCTCCTGATTTTCCTTGGGAGCAATAAGTAGGAAACAAGGAGACAAACCATGCTGGGAGCAGAGAGAGCCTGGGATGGGGTGGCCACTCGTGGACATTCTGCCTCCTTGTTGACACAGGTCTCCTATTAGCCCTTAGCCCTGTATTCATTTCTAGGGCTGCCATAGCAAAGCACCACAAACCAGGAGACTGAAGAACAGAGATGGATTGTGTCACAGCTCTGGCAGCCGGAAGTCCAAGGTCAAGGTATTGGCAGGGTTGTTTCTTCTGAGGCCTCTGCTGGCTTGTGAGTGGCCGTCTTCTCCCTGTGTCTCTTCGCATAGCTCTGCCCCTATGTGTGTCTCTGTTTCTAAATTTCCTCTTCTTATGAAGATGCAAGTCATTTGGGATTAGGAATCTCATTTTCACTTAATTACCTCTGTCTTTACCTCCAAATAAGGCCACATTCTGAGTTAATAGGGGTTAGGATTTCAAAATATAAATGTGGGGGGACACACCTTGACCCTTCACATGCCCCTTGTGTGTAAGTCCTGTCTTATTGCCTCAGACTGTAGGTCTCTGGAGATAAGCAAAATCTGGTGTCCAGGAAGAACTTTCTCTGTGACCCCAAACCCACCAGTGCACCCCTTGAAGCCACCACTTCTCAATGATGTGAAGTCTCTGAGCCTCAGATACAGGAACATGGCACAAGGCTGGGAGCCACACCTGCTGAAGTCTGCCCTGGGTCCTTCACCTACTGATGGACTGGATCCCTCTGAAGTTCTACCAGAGAGGACGGTATGTGTGTTACTAGCAGACGTGTCACAGAATCTGATAAGGAGGAGCAGAGCGCAGTCTCCCCAGGCTGCAGATGTTGCTTGCTGCATGAGCTCACCCCACACTGGCCCCACTAACGGCTGCGTTTCTAGTCTCAGGAACTAGGACAGAGTGAGGAGGTTGGGGTGGGGCCAGGCTGGGCCAGGCTGCCCGAACATGTCCAGGTCATGGGGACCCACACTCACCTTTGCCTCTTCCTTTGGTGGCTCTGACTCCTTTAATATCTTCTCCATGAGCAGCCCACACCTCGGCCCTTCAGAGGAAGAGCATGGGAGCCCACTGGCTGCCCCAGACCACGTCAAATTCCATGAGATGAGCAAAAGGCCGGGCAGAGCCTGGAACTACTGGGCTGGAGGCCAGAACCTCACTGAGGTTCATTTGCTGTGGTGTCCCTAGAGGGGGAACATTATGGCTCCACAAAGTGCTTGAAGACCATGAGGTGAGACCCAACCCTGATGGGCAAACTATGCCAGGAACAAGACCCGACATGTGGTCATCAAGTGTGGCTGGAGGGAGGCTCCAGGATCATCTTCCCTACACACAGAACGTCATGAATGGCAACATCCACGCACATGTTGTCCTTGCTCTCAAGGTTAAAGCCATGCGCATGTCCACAGGAGGGCCTCCCCTGTGCTCCACATGGACCTGGCCAGCCACGGAGCGGAGCCTGCCTGGAGAAATTTGTGTGTGATAACACAGCCAGCTCATTTCTTCCCACCTGTTTGTGGCCTCTTTCCTTTTTCTCTTTCACCCCACTTTCCCTCACTCTCCAGGTCCCGTGTGGCTGCACCATACACATCGCCACCATTAATGGATGAGGGGTCTTTCTTTTCTGCCATGGAGACACCCAGCCAGCTACCATGGAGACACCTAGAGTGAAAAATTTATGGTCAAGTTCAAAGTTGTTCCCAGACAAATTAACACCCAGCACAACAGAGCCTCTTCCTAGGCCTTGTTCTACCAGCAGAGCAACAGCCTCCCTCAAATGCCATCTTCTCCCTCAGGAGCACCCAGCTCTGTGTCCACCTGACACTGGCTGTTTCCTAAGTACAAAAAAAGCCACTGTTTTCAGGAAAAAGCTCCTGTCCCTGAGCTCATTTGGCACTGGGCTGTCATGGTTGGGGGTTTGCGCAACCAGACCCAGGGTTCGGGGGAAGTTTTCATGTTGCTGGTTTGATTCCCATTTCCATCCAGTGGCTGGAGTGTGTTCTCAGAGCCAGTACATGCAGAGACGTCAGGATTTCTTGCCCAAGACTGAATGTAGGAGATTTCTCTTCTGCATATGAGAAGTCACTCAGCTCTGATAAGACTTTCCTCTGCCCTTCCTGTCCTCTGTGTCCTACCTTTGGGAGAAGCAAGAAGACAGAAAGGAGACTGCTTTGCACCCTCCACTCACCAGGGTCTACAGTGCCCCTAGGAGCTAGCTGAGTCACCGCCCAACTCTCCACATGCCTGTATCACTCACTGAGGACTGTGTTCGTGCTCACCGGGGTGAAATAGAGAGGAATGGAGGTCACTGATGGACTTTCTTTGGGGCAGGGGAGGACAAGGCCCAGGACAGCTGCCCTGAGAGTCCCCACCTACACAACCATGGAGCAAGAAGACCCACAGGCTGCTCTGGAGGCCATGCATGAAGAGGCAGGGCACGCACGTGGACATTGTTCATTGCCACTGCTAGTAAGCACAGAGGCGAGGAACACGCCCTGACCCCAGCCTCCCCAGTGGCAGCTGTTCCCCACCAGGAGATCCAAGGGCAGAGACTGCTCACTCACTTCTAAATTCAGGAGCCAGCTACCCTCAAACTGCCAGGTTCTACGTCTTTGTAATACAGATGTTACCTGTCTCTTTCATTTCTGGCAGGATGAGTTGGAGAATGTCTGGTCTTATTAGGCCTGTGTAGCCCTCCCCACCCTGCCCACACACAGCTGTGTAAGGATTCAGACAATGAGGAGCAGAGGGAAGAACAGACTGAACTCAGCACTAGGGTTGAGTCTTCATCTCTCACTTTGACAAGACCCTGGGGATTTTTGTTGTACTTTTCTTATCATTTCTACCCCAATGCAGGATTTAGAACAAACTTAGGTATTTCAAAAATAGGTCATCTTAGTAGGTGGAAAGAAGGAACTCTGGCTGCTAGCCAGAGTTAGCTAGTGAAGACACCCTCAGCCACCTTTCATGAACCCAGGCACCCTCTTGAAGCCTCGGTGGGCATTCAGTGCAATCTGAGGCCGGTCCCTTCCTCCAGAGCCCAAGCTCCCGGCCTGCCCTGAGACTGAACCCTGCCATGGAATGGACAGAGAGGAGGCCTCTCTCTTAGGTTTTCTTACCAAAATAAACAAATGCACTTGGGAAGAGTAAATCCCCCTGATGGTGAAAGTGAGAGACCATTCTCTGCAAAGAATGTGCTAGCTCGAGGGCTAAGGGACATTTATTTGAGTGAAATTTTCTTCGTAGGTGAGCATGGAGGAGGACTTTCTGGTTGAGACACACATCCCAGAAGAGAGCGCCTGCGCCAGGTGATACCCTGCCTCCCCTAGCCCCGTTGCTGCATCCTGGAGGGTCCTGAAGGGTCTCAGCCTCCCAGGGGCGGGAAGGGAAGGCGCCTTGGCCACAGTTGCTGGTTCTGAGACCACGTGATTTTCCTGGTGTGTCTGTCTCCATCTCTTATCTACCTCTTCTTGCCTAGAAAATTCCAGACTTGGAACCTGTGTGAATGTGGCCCTTGTCTTCTGCTTTACCCAGGGGTGGGTTGACGTGATTTTTCATGTGGGAGACCCAGAAGTCAATGATGGATATCAGGAGTCAGGAGGCAGAAGACCCTGGAAAGAGAGAGGGAGGCAGCAGCTCTGTGCATCACGAGGCATGGTGCGATGAGGGCCTCCTCCGGTCAGATGGCCAGAGTTCTCTGCTTTTCTTGCTTTGGAAAAAGAGTTAAGTAAGCTTGCACTGTAAAAACAACAACAACAACAACAACAACAACAAAATGCAAAAGTGTCAACACACTTGGACAGAAGATTGGCATCCCATTGAGGAGGCTGTGAATGCTCAGGAGACTAAGCCCACCACGGAGGTCTCCTCCAAAGCCCTTCTGAGCAAGCTGTCTATGCCTCCTTCTCCCTCCGTCTTCCTGCTCCCAACCTCTATCAGTTCATGTTTAATTTCATGTTGTCAAGGTTAACATTCTTCTTTTCATTTGTCAGTGTATTAAACACTTGTATCCTGCCATCTCTGTGCCTGGTGCTATTCTAAGCACTTAGAAATATTACTTAGAAATATTAGCTCATGGCCAGGTGTGGTGGCTCGTGCCTGAAATGTCACAACTTTGGGAGGCTGAGATGAGAGGATCACTTGAGCCTCAAGAACAGCCTGGGCAATGTAGTAAGATGCTGTCTCCACAAGTATTAAAAAATTAGCCAGGTATGGTGGCATGTGCCTATTGTCCCAGCTAAGGCGGGAAGATCACTTGAGCCTGGGTGGTCAAGGTTGCCATAAGCCGTATTGCACCACTGCACTTCAGCCTGAGCAACAGAGCAAGACTCTGTCTCAAATAAAAAGGAAAAAAAAAAAGAAAAGACATATTAGCTCATGTGTAAAATCTAACAAAGTTGTTCTCGTAGAGGCGGAGAGTAGAATGACAGTTGTCATGAGGTTGGGGACTGGTACTGGGGGACTGGGGAGATGGTGATCAAAGGGCGGAAAGTGTCAGTCAGATCAAACAATAAGTGGATGTAAAGTGTTCCCACCACAAAAATCATAACTAGGTGGGGTGATGCCTATGTTAATTAGCTAGAATTAATTATTCCACTACATATGTACACTTTAAAACGTCATGTTGTACTCAATAACTATATACAATTTTAGCTATCAATTTAAATGAACATCTTAAAAACTTAAAAAACAAAATATTAACTCAACGCCTTCTCCGACAGAGCCCTCACGAGAGCTGCTGTCCCTGCCCTCATGCTCTGATGGGGACACCTGAGTGCGCAGAGGCTGAGGCCTTGCTTGAGGTTGCACGCCTGGCCCGGTGTCAGCTCACGCTCTTGTGCCCTGTGGGCCACCTCTCCTCTGCCTCCAGCCCTGTCCCGAAAGCCCCGCTCGTTTCCTCTCCCTGCGCTTCCTCTAGGGACTCTTCTCAGCCCCGGATCTCCACTAGTCTCATCGCATTCATGCCTGTCTTGTGCCAGGCCTTGTGTACAAGCTGAGACCCACCATGAGCTGTTCAGGCGTGGCTGGCACCTAGGTGGGCTCCCAGTGCAGAGGGCAGCATGCGACTAACCAGGAGTCACTGCCCCTGAGGTCTGCTCCACACTTCACAGCCCATGGGCACCTTGCAGAATTAGAACAAGCCGCTCCTTTCTCCAAACACATAGTAAGTCCCATCACAATGTGCACCTGTGACAACTCTGAATGTGAGCTGCATTCTGTATACAGCCTCCACAGCTGCAGGTGGAGACCTACGGAAGGGACATATAGGTCAGGGGCCCATCCAAGCCTGGGGTAGGGCCAGCTAGGCTTCCCACTGGAGGACACCTCTGCAGAGGGCCAGCTTAGCCATTCCTTTGTGATAATGATAGCAGAGTGCCCTGTGCCCTTATCCACACGTGGGTGTTTACAGAGGAAAATCATTAAGAAGCATCTGTGACTATGACCACATAAATACTGTTCGTGACAGAATCCACACTCAATTCTTGGGCCACTGTAAGGAGCATACTCTAGAGCTGGATTTGAACTTGGAGACCAGAATTCTATCTGCTCCAAAATTATCAAGTTATTCTGCCATCCAGTTCTCCAGGACGGGCTGGCAAGTGGTTTCAAAAGTAAACACAGCAGAGTCTTTTATTTTTTTAAGCAATGTTAGATGTTTCCTGTTCCAAAGTGCACACCACAGCCCCTGGGCTCCGTGCCTGACTTTCCCCAGGGCAGACATCTGGAAGATGACTCAGGGACCCACACAAAGAGCTGTCTGCAGCCTGGACCCTGCAACCCTGGGCACCACAGTGGGACACCCCAAAAGAATGGGTATCCTCTCTTGTGTTGACAGTGGCGTGTGCTGGAGCCATCCCTAAAGACTAGAGGGAAGGACGGAGAAGCCACTTGCTTCCCCAGTCACTGCGGGTCAAACGGCTTTTCTTGCCATCTGGAGTCTGGACACTCCCACTAGCTCCCCTCTCCTCTTCCCTCCACTCACTCTCTTTGTGCTAAGCCTCTGGATGCTGGCTCCGCTACTTTGTGGACCATATAGGGATCTGGGCATTTTCACAACCTACCTTGTTCCTTCCTCTATCTCTCTCTGTGTGAGAGGGAAAAGTGTGTAGCAAAGAAGGCAGGGTGAGGACTCAGGCACCACACAGATAAGCCCGTCTGACACGCCTGGCTTGTTTTCTGACAGAATGGCACGAGGATGTTACAGAGGGAGCGAGCAACAGGGTCAAGAAAGGATCCTGTGTGGGCTGAACTGTGTTCTCCAAAATCCGTGTGTTGAAATACTGATCCCCGTTTCACAGAATGGGACTGCACTTGGAAAGAAGGCCTTTAAAGAGGTGATTCAGGTAAGATAAGGTTGTTGGGGAGGCCTAATCCCATGTGACTAGAGTCTTTACAAGAGGAGATGAGGACACAGACACACACGGACCACGTGAAGACACAGGGAGAAGGCAGCATCTGCAAGGCAAGGAGAGAGGCCTCAGGAGAAACCAACCCTGCAACACCTTGATCTTGGGCTTCCAGCCTCCAGGACGATGAGAAAATACATTTCTGTTGCTTAAGCCACACCGCTGGTGGTTTCTTGTTATGGCAGCCCTAGGAGACTAATACGCCCCTAAATTATATGAGAGGAGGTGGCAGTGGAGAAGTCCCTGTGGCTGACCCCAGCTCTCTGCTCTGTCCACTGCCGCTGTCTCATTGTCACTGGATGCATTTCTCTTCTCTTTTAGGCAAGCATGCAGCACGTATATACACACATGCACACACACACACATGCATCCTAAAGAGTAAGTATGTAGTTATTCAGGTGGAGAAAAAGAATAAGAAATTATGTAAAGGAAAGGAAAGGAAAGGAAACAGCTCCAGCAACATGTCGGGGAGCTGCGGCCCTGTAGGTGGGTTCAGGAGAAGCCCCCCCCACCCAGCTCCAGGAAGCCTTAAGAAAAGCTGGAGAGGGTCAGAAGACCAGGTGAGAGGCAGGCAGGGCTTGACCCTGGTGCATCCAGGTTCCCAGGGAGGATCTGAGACTTCATCCTGCAAACAACTGGTTCCCTGAAGGATTTTAGATGGAGTGACATAGTCAGCTTCAGTCTCAGGCAGTTCATTCTGGCAACAGAGGAGACCTGGATGTCAGATGGAGAGTGGAAGCAGATGACCCAGTGGTTCCTTCAATGATGGCCTGAGGGGTATGTTGCCCTCCCTGCCTCCTTGTGTGTCCCCAGAGCAAGTGGGACGATCCCAAAGAAGGCAGGTGGCTCTGTAGCCACACAACAGGGGAATGTGCAGCCCCTAGGGGAAGGTGGCAGCGCCCAGCCCTGGGGATTATTTTCTATCAGAACTTAAAAAGTAAAGCAGTTTGCAAAGTTGAAGAGTAGTTGAGATCTCATGCGTGTGAAAGCAATCCCTGCACAAAACACCAAGAGACTTTATAGAAACATTAGGAGGCAGCAGCCTCCCTGTTGATAAGAGTTCCCTCTCAAATAAAATCCACGTTATTTATGTTCTTTGACCCAGCTGTTGGCTCCCTATAGATATTGAGCTATAAGAATAATCTGGTAGTAATATTATTCCATTTGGAGCAGATTCTTGGTTCTTAAGCTAAAAAGTGACTATGGGAGAGATCCACCAGGAGGTATTAAGGGCCTTGAGTAGCTTGGATGAAGAAGGGAGAGGCAGCACGTAGAAGCCATCCACACCAGATTGCAAAAACAGGAGGGCTGTGTCTCTAGGAAGGCTTTATTGCTTTTCAATAATGTGATAACGTTCCTATAAAAGTAATTTATAGACAGACTCCAGGCAAAGCTGGGAAGCTGAGCCTGTGGGTTTTAGAGAAGAACCCACAAGCTCCAACCAGGAATTGTATTGAGTTTGTTTTTCACAGTTGAGGTCGCTGCTCTTCACTCTCAGATTTCAAAGTGAGAGGCACTGGCTGCTTTCTAATGCAGGGGCAGCAGCCTGGCTATGAGCTCCTTGAGTCAGGAGGGAAGCTAGAGTATTTCCACATCCCCAGGTTCAAAACTGTGCAGGGCCAGGTGATTGCCAGGAGCTTTGTGTTCAGTGAGGTGATGCTCTCAGGGCAGGAGGCTGGGACCTGGTGCACAAGGGCCTCCTCGGGGACCCAGGGACTGGGAGCAGGCAGGCCCCACAGGTTGGCCTTTGCCTTTACTCACGGGCATGCCTAGATGTGGGAGTGGTTTCACAAGGGACATGAGTGAAAAAGGCAACTCTCACTTTCTGTTTTATGATAGCAGCACTGTGATTCTAACTTCGCATCAGATGGAAAACTGGAGTTTTTGGCTGAACAGGAAAAGGAAAGCCTCTCCATTCGGTAACGTGTACCTTAGACCTCCAGATGTTGGCAGGTTCAGGTGTGTTGCGGGGGAGTACCCAGGCCTGAGAACCGCATGTGCAAAGGCCCTGGGCAGAGAGGAGTTTGGCTGGTTTTCAGCGAAGAGAGAAGGTTGGTCTGGCTGAAGCCTACTGAGTGAGAGTGTCCAAAGAGAAGACAGAGCCTCAGCCTTCAAGGTCTTGTGGGCCAAGCTAAGAGCTGAAGGTAAGTTCTCTGCCATGGTGTGGGTGAAGAACAGGGGGCAGAACTGATTAACTCATTCTCCAGAGACCCCGGAAGTGCTGAGAAAGCCTCAGGCTTGGGACAGAGTCTCTGGAAGGGAAGACCCTTCCTTCTTAGGACCCAAGCTCCTTCCCACAGGTGACACACGAGCATGCTGAGATGAACACAGTGGACCTCAGTGTGGCAACTGGGCAGAAGAGTTTCTGGAACATTCCCAGGTACCTGTTCATCACTATCCGGCCTCTCATCACCCAAACCCAGAGAGAATCCTTTCTTCACATTTTCTCCTCTTTCTGCCTTTCCTTCCTCTGTTTTTCTCCTCCAGCTGTCCTCTTTCTTCATCTCCTCTTTATTTTTAAATTTTTAAAAAGACTTTACTTTTGAGAGCAGTTGTAGTTCACAGCAAAATTAAGTGAAAGTACAGAGAGCTCAGTGCTGCTGTCCCCACATCCATGCCACCTCCCAGACTGGCACATCTGCCACCATCCTGACACGCCATCATTGCCTGGAGTCCTCAGGGTACATTAGGCTCACCTTGGTGTTGTACAACCTTATGGATTCCTACAAATTTATCATGATGTTCATCCACTGTTAGGGTATTTTACAAAGTAGTTTCACTGCCCTAAAATTTCTCTGTTCTCTGCCTATTCATTCCTCCCGCCCCATTAACCCCAGGCAACCACTGATCTTTTTACTGTCTCCATAGTTTTGCCTTTCCCAGAGTGTCGTGTAGTTGGAATCATACAGTATGTAGCCTTTCCAGATTGGCTTCTTTCACTTAGTAATATGCATTTAAGTTTCCCCCATGTCTTTCCATGGTTTGATAGCTCCTTTCTGTTTAAGCACTGAATATTATTCCATTGTCTGGATGTACCACGGTTCATCCATTCACCTGTTGATGTCTTGATTATTTCCAAGTCTTGGCAATTATGAACAAAGCTGCTATAAATATCCATGTGCAGGTTTCTGTGGCCATTGGTTTTCACTTCCTTTGGGTAAATACCAAGGAGTGTGATTGCTGGATCATATGCTAAGACTGTATTTAATTTTGTAAGAAACTGCTGCAAAGTCTCTTCCAAAGTGGCTGTACCATTGAGCAATGAATGAGAGTTCCTGCCACACCCCTTCCTTGCTAGCATTTGGTGTTTCCAGTGTTTTGGATTTCAGTCATTCTAACAATGATATCTCATTGCTGCTTTAATTCTCTTTATTTTCTAACATTTTTATTGAGGTGTGATTCACATACCATACACTGCATATATTTAAAGTGTACAATTTGATGTCTGACCTCTTCGTACATTCATGAAGCCATTACCACAGTCATGAGAGAAGACATGTCTCCCCATCAAATGTTTCCTTGTGCCTATTTGTAACTCATAGCTCTACTCTGACCCATGCCCAGTCAATTCAACCGATCTTCTTTCTATCACTAATGATTAGTTTTTATTGCCTTGAGTTTATATGAATGACATCCTACTTGATGTGCCCTTTTAAGTGTGACTTCTTTCTCTCAGTGTAATTATGTTGAAATTCATCCACATTGTTCCATGTATCAATATTCCATTTCTTTTTGTTGTAGTGTTATTATATGGACATACCACAATTTGTTGATCCTCTGATATGTTGTACAGTTGGATTGTTTTCAGGCTTTTGCTATTACAGATAAGAAGCAATATCAACATTCATGCATAAGTCTTTGTACAGACATGTATTTTCATTTCTTTTATGCAAATATGTAGGAATGAAATGGCAGGATCATTTGTTAAGCATATGTTTAACTTTTTAAGAAACTGACAACTGTCTTCCAAAGTGATCGTACCATTTTACATCCCTCCTCCCTGACAATGCATGAAAGTCCAGCTTCCCCACATCTTCACCAGCACTTGGTGTGGTCACTCTTTTTATATAAACCCTTCTAATAAGTGTGAATGGTATCTCATTGTGGTTTTAATTTCCATTTTCCAAATTACCAATGATGTTGACCATCTTTTCTTCTATTATTGCTCTTTGCTGAAGTGTCTGTTCAAATCTTTTCCATATTTTTTTTATATAGGGCCTCAATTCTTTTACTGGGTTGTGTTCTTATTATTAACTTCTGAGAGTCCTTCATAAACCGGATACAAATTATATATTGCATTTTTGCTCAGCAAGTATTATCATCTCGTAATGACTTGTCTTTTCATTCTTTTCTCAGTGTTTTTCAAAAATCGCAGTTTTTAATACTGTCAAATTTATCTAATTTATCTCTTTTTTTCATACAAGTTCTCACTCTGTCACCCAGGCTGGAGTTCAGTGGCATGATCACAGCTCAATACAGCCTCAACCTCTCAGGCTGAAGTGATCCTCCCATCTCAGCACACTGAGTAGCTGGGAACACAGGCACATGCCACCATACCTTGCTAATTGATTTATTATTTGTAGATATGGGGGTTTCCCTATGTTGCCCAGACTGGTCTCCAACTCCTGGGCTCAAGCAATTCTCCCGCCTTAGCCTCCCAAAGTGCTGACATTACAGGTGTGAACCACCATGCCCAGCCAAACTCATCTTTTTTAAATGGACTTCACTTTTGATGTCAGAGTGAAGAAATATTTCTCTAACACACAACATTACAAAGATTTAATTCTGTGTTTTCCTTTGAAATTTTTAAATTTTGGGGTTTTACATGGAGATCTGTGATCTATTTTGAACTTATTTTTGCACATGTATCAGTTGATTATTCTTGCATATAGTGATCCACTTGTTCCAACACCATTTGTTTAAGACTATGTTTTCTCCAATGAATTGACTTTGCACCTTTGCCAAAAGTTAGTTGTACCATTTGTGTGTCACTCTATTTCTAGACTCTCTTCTGTTATGCTTATTTCTTTTTTCCTCTTCTGCCAATACCACACTGTTTTGACGACTCTAGCTTTCTGATAAAGTTTTAAACTAGTTTGTGTCAGCCTTGTAACTTTGCTCTTCTTTTTCAATGGTCCTTTGGTGATTCTAGATCCTTTGTATTTCCACATGAATTTTTAGAACCAGCTTGTACATTTCTACCCAAAAAAATCCTTCTAGAATTTTGATTGGGATTTCACTGAATCTTTAGAAAAAGTGGTAGCATAATAGTATAGACCCTTGTAATGTATAAACAAGTTATACCTCTCCACTTAAGTCTTTTTACATTTCACTCAACAATATTTTCTAATTTTTAGTGCATAGGTTTTTCATATCTTTTGTGATATTTATCAACAAATATTTAATATTTTTGATGCCATTTTAAACAGTGCACTTTAAAAAATTTTTTGAACACTTTATTGTTCATTGTTGGTACCTACATTGTTCATTGTGCTCCTGCTATCAGGACAAGATACCATCGCCCTGTCTGCTGGTGGGTGCAGGATTCATAAGGAATGGGATGGCAACCTGGGGCACCAGCTTCTCTAGTTCTGAGGAATCTGCAGCCAGGAAGTTTCTTTTCCCATTCTAAAACTCTTCATCATTTTGGCCCAAACATATACATAGTCAGTCTCCAAACGGTGAGCCATTGTCCATTCCTCTGTTCCTTCATCCATTCTCATCATAGAGCACCACAGTGCACAACTGTAGAGCTCCCTCAGAAAGAGTTGGGGGATCCAGACAGCCCAGGACTTAGTAAAGACATTGCATTTACAGTTACAAAAAACCTTCTTACGAAGAAAATTCCAGTTCCAGAGAGTTCCCCTGGTGAGTTCCACCAAAGAAGAAATAACATCCATTCTATACAAAGACATCTAGAAAATTGAAGAGAATTGAATTCCTCCTAACTCATTCTTTGAGGCCAGCATTGCCCTGATACCAACCTAAATAAATACATGACAAGAAAAGAAAACTAAAGATGACTATTGTTCATGGAACAAGATCCAAATATTCCAAACACAATTTTAGCAAATCAAATTCAACAATAAGCAAAAAGGATATGCGTTATGGCCAAGTGAGGTTTATCTCACAAATGCAGAGTTGATTTAACTTCTGAAAATCCATTAATCAGATTTGTTGTACTAATAAACTAGAAAAGGAAAATCATATGATCATTTAAATATACGCTTTTTTGAACAAAAATTAACATCCATTCCTACCATTTCTGCCATTCCTGGCAAACTCTCAGCAGAAAGAAGTTTCTCAACCTCATGAGGATTATCTACAACGAACCTATAGCTAGTATAGTACTGATTAGTGAAAAACTCCATGCTCTCCTCCTGCTATCAGGACAAGACCTAGTCTCATAACTGCCATTCAACATTCATTGAAGTTTCTAGCTTATGCATCCATCTTAGAAAAGAAGAGGTAAAACAGTTTTTTCACACAGATGACTAAAATTTGATGGCATCTACAAAAAACTACTAGAACTTGTAAATAAGTTAAGCATGTTTGTAGAATGCAAGCTAACATACAAAGCCAGTTGAGAAGACAGGATGCAGAGGACGCTGAGGCTGCAAACCACCGCTTCCAGGCCTCCCTTCTCTTCTGCTCTTTCCGTTCCCTTCCTGGGCTCCCTTGACCCCAGCTCTTCACTCCTGACTGTGCCCAGCTTGGCCTGTCTGCATTTGTGCTCATGAGATATTTCCTCTTTCCTAAAATAGATATGTCCTCACTCACTCCTACCACATAGAAATCCTACCAACATTCCAGACCCAGACCGCCATCTGCTCCATGTATTCCCCGCACCTTCCTGGGTAGGTTTGCGTTTCTTTCCCTGAACAACAGGGGCACTGCCCAGTGTTGCCTGATCAGATTCAAACACAGTGAAGACTGTGCTCTGGGGTGTGGGAGCGGGCTCCCATGTGGGTTTGGAGGAGGCAGACACATGAGGTACCTGGTGGGAAAGTGCAGTGACAGGAGTGCAGGCTAGCAGGGTGACACAGCTCTGACTACTGCACCACCCTCCCACCCACCTATTGTGACATTGGAAAAGGGCAATTGGGACTGGCCAATGAATTCATGTGAACGTGCAATGAATACAGTGCATTTTATAGAAACCAAAATGGTTTTTCTTTTATGTATAAGAATTATGTGGATGGCTTTTCTCTACAGATGCCAAGGGCGTTGGATCTGACAGCCCTGCATTGCAAGAGGCAGGTCCAGGGCAGCTGCAAGCCAGGCAGCCTGGACTCAGCTCTCAGTTCTCCTGCGATTAACTGCTGGTTCTGGACAGCCTCTTCAACACTTCCATGCCTCGGTCTTTTCATCTGTAAAATCACAAGAATGTGTAGGTTTGCCATGAGAGTAGGGAATACGTAAATGATTGGAGTGGTAACTGCATGGAGAAAGTCCTCTCTGAGTATTGATTATGGCTCTGTCAGATCAGATCCAAAGCCACCAGCATCCAGCAGAGCTATATTGACCCCCCGTCCTAATTGGAGCGCTTTCTCCACGTTCTGTGAAACACGATCAAACACACATGAAGTCACATTGAGCAACAGGACCTCCCGCAAATAATTTTGTGTTGACTCTTTGCAAAACACATGCTGTAGTGCCAACCAAGTTCACAAAAGCCATTGCTCAGAGAGCCTGTTTTTCTAACTTTTAAATAATAGCTCTGCATTGCCTGGAAGAATGTTATTTACATTCCCAAATTTAAGGTTTGTGAAAGAATTTGCCATAACAGAACTTGAAAACTCAGCAAGTTTTTAGTTTTGTACCCAGTTTTTCAAGTTTTAAAGTTTCCTTCAACTTCAAACAAAGCCAGTTCTCATGTCCAAATATTGCATCCAGCTCTGTGCAGAAAATAGCTGTTAAACCTCTGTTTAAAATCTGCCTCCACATTTATGCCAATCATGTACATTCTCAGCATCTTGGTGCTTATGAATCTTATGTGGGGGAAAGGAAACTAACGCATGCATAATTTTTATGGAGACCAAAAGAGACTTACACCATACATGCTATACTTGTCATTGGATAAAGGGATGCAAAAATCAGAGTAGATACCACTTTTGCTGGGCAGATATTTACTAGGCACTACAGACTTTTCATATATCCACAGCTTCCTCCCCAACACATCTTGGACTTTTCAGGAGGAGGAACTTTGAAGAAACTACCAGCAATTTAGGAAAAGAGCCGGATGGAGAACCAGAGGGTGTTTAAACAGGGCCACAGGAGAAGATACAATATGATGTCAGGGATAGAGATTGAGTTCTACAGAAAGAATACTGAGATAAAAACGAAGAAAGTCTCTTCGAGTTGTTACACACAATTTTGGCAGCGTTACATTGGCCAAAGGTAGACTGACCTACATTCAAGTAGGAAAACTAGACAGTTTAGCCATATGATGTCTAGATCAAAATCCAACTTCTAATTCCTGGGTCATTTTGGATGCATTCTGGGGAGCAGTTTTGCAAACCTTGATCTATCTCTGAGAAGTTTTGCCAGATTTTCAGGAACTTTTTTAATGTTCATAAATGTGATTAAATTTTTACTTGCTACTCCTGCTCTGTTGGACTTTAAGCAGTGAAAAGGTAGAACAAATAATACTCATCAGTAGATTTTCTGAGACAATTTCTCAGACAAATGATAGTAATACATATAGTTTAATTTGTATAAGAAAGTCATCTAAGGACATAATATTTCAAGGTGAGGTGGAGGGTCATCCTAAGGTGAGTGGGAGTGTGGGAGATTTTATTGTTGTTCTTTTGCTTTTCTGTATTTTTCTCATTTTTAAAATGAACTTGGTTTTCTTTCATAATAGAAAAAAAAACTAAATATAAAAGAAAGACGTGGAATATTCAGAGATGTTTAAAGAATATTTTCTTTAAAGAATATTTTCAATTCATTTTAAGCCAATGTTATATGACTTCTAGGAAAAATTTTCAGAATTCAGCATTAGGGAATTGAGTGAAAGAGGGGCAGATATTGGGAAGAGTTTGGAAAAGGCAAACCTAGGTCTCTGATACACCCCTTCCTTCACTGTCTTTTGGTGAACACCACTGCTATTGCTGAATATCCAAAGATTTGACTTTGCACAAGAGGAACTCATGCTCATGCCTTTTCACCATTCTAATCCAGAGGGACTGCCTCTGGGTTCCTGCTCAGAGAAGACAGGAGAGAAAGAAGCTGCACAGATTTCCCTGTTTCTTGTTGTTGTTACCAGGATTTTTCCAGGAATAGCACACGACTAGTAGTCTCTCCCATAAGAACCTTTCAGGGCGAAGGACACTCACAAGGATTTGAAGCTACATGCAAATCTAATCAAATGGGCATGGTGGCTCACACCTGTAATGGCAGCACTTTGGGAGGCTGAGGCAGGTAGATCACGAGGTCAGGAGTTCAAGACCAGTATGGCCAACATGGTGAAACCCCATCTCTACTAAAAATACAAAAAAATTAGCCAGATGTGGTAACACACACCTGCAGTCCCAGCTACTTACAGAGTAAGACTGTCTCAGGAAAAAGAAAAGAAATGAGATGTGAAAGAACTCGTTATTGCATATATCTGGTGTATAATACATGGCTCATAGCCCTTGTGATGAAGTAATTATACATATCATTGTATGAACGAGGACATAACTCTCAATATGCTTCTTGCTACAGCACATTTTCTCCCCGCCGCCCCCAGCTAAAATGTGAAAATATCTCATTGGTTTTGTTCCGCATTACTGCAGTGTAAGAGTGAGACTTAAGCTCCACAGGCAAATGAAGACGTTCCTTCTGTTGAATGTATTCAAGAGTGGGAGCCTCTTGTAAATTCATTTATGTTTTAGTTCTGTGCAATTCTGAATTCTTCAGTAGGGCAATGCTATTATTATTGAATTAGCAAGATGCAGACCAATGCTGGATGAAACATGTTTTCTAACTTGTAGCTCAGAAGGATTTGGCAATATTGGTATTTTCCTCTTTCTCAACATTCCCAGATTTTTGGCTAAGGCATCTGTGTCCTCCATGTGCTCCTTGTTAGAACAATATTGCCTCTTGTTTTAGGAGGAGTGCTTGGTGCCACAGTGGGAACTATGATGTGCTTTTTTCTGGCACCATCAGGGAACCTTCCCAGAGCTCTTCAAGAAATGCAAGGAGGGCCGGGCTGTCTGAATCACTGACAAAACCTCCTTTATGGGATCAGGGGAGATGGAACATCTGGCGTTTGACAAGACACTGATTCACGTGATGAAGTCACATGGACTTTTGGAAAAGGACCCACTGCACTGCAGGTGTCCGATGCCTGCCACGACACGAGTCAGCAGGGATGAACACTCTGAGAGAGTTCTGAAGCACAGACGTTGTTGTGAGTTTAGAAAGAAAATGCCTGATCCTCCCACCTCGTGGGAATTCCTATTGTGGTCTCAGCCAGGTAGCATCCGTACCATTTAATAGATTTATAACAACAGTTTTGTATCAGAAACAGCAAGCTGGTCTGTGGTGACTGAGATTCATGCGGTCTCAGCTCAGTGCCACTGGATATCTGTGCACCAAACTGGGGCATAAAGCATAGGCACTGCCACCAGAAGCTATGAAGGTAGAGCCGAGATCACTGGACATCAACTAGAGCAAAAGAACACCATGAGAAAACAGAGTACTCTACTCGGCAGGGGCTGCCATGACAAAGTACCAGACTGGGCGGCTGAAACAGCAGAAACATATGTCTCCCGCAGGTCTGGAGGCTGGAGTACGAGATCAAGGCACTAGTAGGTTTTGTGTCTTCTGAAGCTGCCCTCCTTGGCTTCTTCTTATACCTTCTATGTCTTCCCATGATCTTACCCTACATCTTCCCTGTATCTTTACATTGTCTTCCCTTGGTATCCTAATCTCCTCTTCTTATAGGGACACCAAGTCATATTAGATTGGGGCCCACCCAACAATCACATTTTAACTTAGTCACCTCTTTAAAGGCTCTATTTCCAAATACAGTGACATCCTGACATTCTGAGCATTAAGATCTCAAAATATGAATTTGGGAGAAACACAATTCACGCCACATCAATGAGTAAAGAGGAATTTGACATCACTTACTTTTCCTTGACCACTTCCCAATGATGGGGAAGGGCTAAGATTAGCTTCATGCCCCAGTGTGAGGCACATTTTAATATAATATCAAAAAGCCATTGAGATCAATAAGGCAACTCATACAAATGCCTTCACCTTCCTTTGCTTAGCAGTTGCTGTATTCCTTATTTCTATTTGTATATCTTAGAGTAATTAGTAGAACTTCCAGAAAGATGGTAAATCATAATACGTACCCTTCTTTGCATCTAATTTTAAAAACAATGCTTCAAGAATTTCACTATCACGAGTGCCCACAAATGAATTTTATTAGCTATTTCTTGTCATCCTCATTGATCATTTAATATAGTTCTTATGAGAACATATGTTGAAATTTAATGAATGCCCCTTTGATAGTTTTTGAAATTAATTTATATTATTTGCCCTTTGGCTACTTTATTTTAGATAGTCTACTAATGGACTTATTTTTAATATGTCAGCAATTTATTCCTGAGGATAATTTAGACACAGACTGTTATTTCTCAAATATAAGACCAAATGCCATTGGTAAGTCTTTAACTTAGAATTTTGGCCTTGCTGTTCATAACTGAAGTAAACCTAAAGTTCTCTTCTTTGTTTTAGTATTTGCAGATTCAGATGCCACAGTTATACTGACACAAAAAGAAGTTTGAGAAACTTTTTACATTTCTATTCTCTTTGGAGTTTACATAATGTAAAGATTATCCCAACCTCATAAGCTTAAAAAAAATTATCAATATTGCCACCACAGAGACATTCTCACCATGTTCCTTTACCCTCATCTCTATGACTATGATTCTATTCAGGTTTAATGATTCCTTAGTTAATCACAGTAATTTCTTTTTTTTTTCTAGGAAATAGTTAATTTTAGCCAATTAATGTGGATATGGTCTTCATATTTTCCAGTAAAATTTGAAATTTATGTCTGTGGCTAGGTGCCCTTTTTCATTCTTACTTTTTCATATTTATGCCTTCTCTCTTTATTTCTTCTTTTATACTAGTCAAGTATATTCATATAACTGGGGCTGATGTTTCCCTAACATGCCAGCTCCTGCACATGTCTAGTTGTTAGGAAGCCCTTCAATGGCAGGGATGATGAAAGAAACAGTGGGCCCATTGCTCTCTGGCTGCAGGCTCAATGAGTTCAATTTCATGAGGCTCCATGGGACGCAGACTTTGACAAGCTCCACAAAGTACTCTGACGCCATTGTTTAAGAATCACACAATCCTAAATTTCAAAGAAGTATGTCACTGTAAATATGGGACACATTAGTATAAAGCCATAAATTGGTGTTAATATCCTGCATGATTTGGACAATTAAGGACAATTTTTTTTATTGTCCTCATCTGATGAAAATAAGCAGAGGAATGGAAAACAATCCCATTCACATTGAATTGTAGAGCCATTTTTGGAAGCTACAAAAACAGTGGAAGAGAAAAGAATCACTGAGGTGGACTTTTAGGGACTTTGCTTTTAACTCAATGAGGAGCAAAGGCAAGCATTTTAAAGAGGAGTACAATCTAATGGTAACAGTTTCAGTGCTGATTTGTTATCATCTGATGCATCAGTCAGAACACCATAAAGGGAAGGACCTAAAAATAAATGAGTTGCTTCTGTTGGGGGAGCGCTCTCACCTAGGTGTCCTGGCACGCAGTTGCCCTAGTGCACATCAGCAGAGCTTTACTTCCTGGCATTTGTTGTCAGGTGCCTTCGGAGCCAGAGCCTCTCTTGGAAGCTGTGGGCGTGAAGATGCATAAAACACAAGCTCATACTATTTGCTTCCCTTCACTGCCATTCATCAGCTTGCAGGGCACCGTGTTTCCCTGGTGTGTGTCCCTATTTGTGATACTTTTGCCAGGTTTGGCATCTTCAGTCCACATCCACTGTGGTCAGCACTTGTCCTGCTCCCGTCTCCCGAAGACATCCCAGTGTCTCGTGTCAGCAGTTCCCTAACATGCTCTCAGGCAAGTCTCCTGACCATCAAGCTGAGAGAGGACTCTTCGCCCATCATCTTGGCTCCCCTCCTCGTTTGTCATGTTTATAATAGTAACGTGAACTGGGTTCGGGTACATAAACTTTCTAGGCTTTAGTTTCTTCATCTCTCTTTGTAAGTTTGATGTATATTTCAGGTGGCTTTATGGTATGGTAATTTTTTAGAATGCCATGTTGCCAGGGACAGATGTGGAGCTCCCTTCAGTTGCTGGAGCCCTGCCAGACAAGACTCAGGGTGCAGATGTGGCGAGGCCTGGATGAGGCATCGCTCTGCTACACGCAGACAGCAGGGTTGAGGGACTCAAGAACATACAGGTGAACACTCAAGGTGATGGGATTTCTGATCATGACGGTGTTTGCAAACAATGTCTAGCGATGCAGCTTTGTGAATTAGTATACTCAAATGGGATTGGTGATTTAATTAATAATAATAATAATGCAAACATGTTGGCTCTTCCCTGACACGTCCATTACAAGCAACACTGCTTGGACTCAAGGTTTGCGTTCCTCTCTGTGGGCTTAGGACAGCGGGCTTGACACAGGAAAAGGGCACTTTGAGTGAACTGACATCTATGAATGGAAGAAGCTGCTTATCTCAATCCATGATACCTGTGAAGCATTGTACCGCTAATCTCACAAGGTCTGGGAAAATGAGGGGACTCAGGATTTATGAAATAAGAATGATCACACTTAACTTACAACATTATTGAGAAAATGATTATGAGAGTATGTTCAGAACTGTTGATAAATTGCTGAGAAAACGTGAGGGACATGTGTTGCCTCCTTCTCAGGGAAACACTCTAAATAGAACAAGACGTCTAACCCCAAACTGATAAGAACATCAAAACAATTCTTTCTGGTGTATCTGGGCTGTAAATCTTTGAACTTCAGACCCAAATGAAATTCCATCTCTCACATTTTTTAATGAAGTCAAAATAAATGCAATTACCGAACAGAAGCCAAAGATCACAGGAGGTTATAAGTGGAGCGAGGGTATGGTCAACACTGTTTGTTTGCGTTCTGGCTCTGTTTTCTTGGTGAATATTTCACTAATGGGAGGCTGCCAGGGGGCAGGGATGGCCCTTCCTTCCTCCTGATGGATGTCTGCTGCTGATTAAATCTGAGCTGGGTTAGCTGCGTGGTGACTGGGAAATGTGAGACCCTAATGAGGACATTGGCAAGTAGAATGTGAGAGATTGAAGCCACAAGATATTCTAATCCCCCGAGTAAGGGATTTTTCCAAAGACCAGGCATTTGCTATGGAAAGCGTGTTCAGGAATACCCTGATAAGCACATATCTTTCCATGCTCTCTCACCGTGCCCATCCTCCAAAAAGACCTTGAAACCCACAGTTTTTTCCTTTCACCCAAGTGAAGGCCAACATACAAATGAGTAGCTTACCCCATGGGAGGTCTATTCCTTTAGCAAAGCTAGGACTTACAATTAATACTCTGGTTTGTGATTAAATCTGCTTCTTTGCTTGCAATATCTGTTATCATTGGATTTTCACAAAATCATGATGGCAGCTAAAACCAAAGAGGCAACAGAGAGAGTAAGTAATTAGCCAGGACCTATTTCAGCAAATCTGTTTCTTAGAGAAACTGTCTTGTTAGACCACGAGCAATTTCTGCTGGTGTTAAGTCCTGTTCACTTTCATTAAACCATATCTTGTATTCAAGGTGAACAGTCTTGGTGTCTCCTGCCAGGGGTCTTTGTCAATATTCAGTTGTAGTTGGGTATAATGAGTGCCCACGATCACAAAGAAATTCAAAATAAGGCTAAAATATGAGATTTGTGGTTTGTACCGTGAGTGTACTTATGTTTCACTTCCACACAGGTAACTCTCCTGGTTTTGATATATTTCTGAACTCTCTTTGACACTCATAATTTCTCTTCAAGACAGAGGATGATGTTACTCAAGAAGAAAAACAACCAGGCACAGTGGCTCACTCCTATAATCCCAGTACCTTGGAAGGCAGAGGTGGGAAGATCGTTTGAAGCTAGGAGTTCGAGACCAGGAGTCAGTAACGTAGCAACTCTGTCTCTACAAAAGAAACATTTCTTTTTAATTAGCCAGGTGTGGTGGTGCATGCTTGTAGTCTCAGCTACTGGGGAGGCTGAGGTGGGATGATCCCTTGAACCCAGAGGAAGAGGCTGCAGAGAGTCATGATGGCACCACTGCACTCAACAAAGTGAGACCTTATCTCAAATTAAAAAAAGAAAAACGAGAAAAAACAGAATGAGTTCAGCTCATGTTTGTGCCCAGTGGAACTGCACACGCTAGGCTGCTGTCATGTTGCAGACTATGCTTCCTTACCCCAAACACAGACCACGGTCAGCGGCCAAGCGACAGACCCACACCCACTGTGTTTCCAATGAGGCCAAGGTGGCTTTTCAATCCCAGAGGAGGGATAGCCGGTGACTTCGGTTTTCCCGTGCCTCACTTAGACTGCCCTTGGAAAATGTGTTTGTGGGGAGTCCTTTAGATGCATCTGTTGTTTATGTTAAATTGTAAGCTGTGGGAAAGAGAGTCGTGCCCTCCCCAGCCATCCTGCCCAGCACTCCCAAATATATGCAATACAGGGAATAAGATACCTTTTCCTGATCACATTGCTAAATTTTTTGCTTCTCTGCTTCACCGAGAGAAGTCTCCAAGATAACTATCGACTTCGGTGGGTGCTGGGCAGTCGAGTCCTATGTCCATAGGCATGTTGGTCCCCTTCAGCTGGCAAAGCCACAGAGCAGTGGAGAGCCAAGGCCACTAGAAGCCCAGGATCGCCACAGTGGGCAGGACTGTCACTTAGTGACGCGGATCTAATTCAGGACTAATGACCTTGCTGATGGGGTACACTAAGCATTTCCATCCTTTTTGGTCTTTGTTCACAGAAGGAAAAGATAGCACAGAAATACGTAGGAAACCAGCTTCTAAAAGTGGCTCTCAACTCCCCTTATTTTTTTCTTTTAAAGTAGAAGGTCTTAGTGGCAATTCGCTGAGAGTTTGAATAATGCGTACTACGCTTCTGTGTAGGGAGCAATGAAGAAGTAAAAGACACTGTGAAGGAGATTGATTGGCTGGCTAATGTATGTGCCTGGTCACATACACATTCCGATTTCAGCCCCCTAAAGCAATATGTTCACATTAGAACTCCTACTATAAAATAATGACTGAACTGTTCTTTTTAAGAAGTGAGGTAGCTATGTCACCACATAAGAACCACAAGTGAGCTGTTGCATTTTGGCACATTCCTACCCAGGACACACGGGCAAGACGGCTAGCTGCTAGGGATGGAAGTAGAGAGTTTGGGGAGCAGAAAGAAAACCTACTACAGGCAGGTTGCTAACTAGCTGTATTTGGTGGAACGCAGCACCCAGGGTTGAAAGAAACATGGTTTTGCAGTTAATCGCTAATATTTGGAAATCCAGAAGCTTTACATAAGAATCCCAACTTTCACTGCCTCTTGGAAGAACATCTGCTTTCCCTCTGGCCCAGCATGGGGGCAGGGAAGGATGATCTTCTTTGCTAGGCATGCTCCCTGCCCAGCCCCTGCTTGCTGTCTCCCACCTGTGCACATGTGAGTCTTTTTTTTTTTTTTTTTTTTGAGACGGAGTTTCGCTGTTGTTACCAGGCTGGAGTGCAATGGCGCGATCTCGGCTCACCGCAACCTCCACCTCCTGGGTTTGGGCAATTCTCCTGCCTCAGCCTCCTGAGTAGCTGGGATTACAGGCACGTCCCACCATGCCCAGCTAATTTTTTGTATTTTTAGTAGAGACTGGGTTTCACCACGTTGACCAGGATGGTCTCGATCTCCTGACCTCGTGATCCACCCGCCTCAGCCTCCCAAAGTGCTGGGATTACAGGCTTGAGCCACCGCGCCCGGCCCACATGTGAGTCTTAAACGAACCTCACGTCTGTTGATCTTCATAGCCCACCCCTGTTACACAGCCCAGCACATAATCACACCCACCTCGAATCTATCCCATGAATGAAAAGAAAGTGTCTGCACCATATAGGGGAGAGTCAGAAACTGGCAGAAATGTTCTGACTGAAACCATGCTGGAGCATAAGTCCCTCCTGAATTCCAACCACGTGTGCTTGTCTTAAAGCGCTGACCCTGGAGGCCTGACATCCTTGGTGTCGCCAGGACTCTGCCACTGTGTGGCAAGGTGATCTGCAAACACTTCACATCTCCTTGTAGGCCTGAACCCCCAGCAGACACCGCACACCGCACTCTCCACAGAACAGCAACTGAGTGTCCAGTCCGGTGGCTCATGAGTAAATATTTGCTGATGATATTTTTAAAGACGATATCTCTACTCTGTCCTTAACTCTTAGCTTTGAGAGAAAAACATAAAAATTTTATTCAGTCCTAAATGTTAGGAGAATAACGAGCCCAAAGCGCGTTTGCAATTATTTAAACCAGGCGTCCCCAAACTTTTTACACAGGGGGCCTGTTCACTGTCCCTCGGACCGTTGGAGGGCTGCCACATACTGTGCTCCTCTCACTGACCACCAATGAAAGAGGTGCCCCTTCCTGAAGTGCGGCGGGGGAGGGGAGGCGGATAAATGGCCTCAGGAGGCCGCATGAGGCCCGCGGGCGGTAGTTTGGGGACGCCTGATTTAAACTATTCCCCAGAATCTCCCTGGAGAAAGGCCGAAACCACAACACCCTTAAGGTGTTTGGAAACCCTGATCATTTGAAATGTCACTTTGTGCCTAATCCGTTTGACTTAGGGAATTAAAAGGTAAGTCTGGTTAAACTCTTGAGAATGAGGCCAGCTCCAAAACTAAATCGGTTCTCTCAGATAGTGATCTGAATTACTAACAAAAATGAAGAATTTTTGCTTAAGTTAGTTTGTAATTATTAGATGTTACGCAATAAAATTCTGGAAAATTTCCCTTCAGCTTATTTTACCTTTTGCTTGTTTATGTTAATCTTTGGCAGGGTGTGGAAGGAGGAAGAAACATGGGCTGCGCTCCATGATAAATGAGTCTGCCCCGGGGGCACAACAAACCCCCTCCATGGCCTCATTAATCACCCGCTCCGCTGGGCAGACAGACTGGCAGTACTGGAATTTGATCCCCATTTCACAGATGGGGGGCCAAGGCAGCAGGAGGTTAAGTGAATTCTGGAGACCACACAGCAAGAGCATGGGGGAGCCCAGCCTGGCCACTGCCCCGAGCTCCCGAAGTCCCCACAAGACCCTTCAAGAAGAAGCAGGGGCTGGCAGGAGGGCCCCAATCGGGGAGCACTGGACTTGGGTGGGGCTGCAGCAGGATCCCCGAAGGCCTGGCTTCACACACCTCTCAGCTTGGGGCTTCTACCACGACACTTCTCCAAGTGCCCCTTTCCCTGCCTTTAAAAGAGCTGTAATAATACAGTCACGCTTGACATGAGATCCATTTATTAATAGAATTTCCATATGGAGAGTCTCCGGCACAATCTGGACACTCAGGAATGCCGACTCTTTGACCCTGCGCCTTGCCCGCAGAAGATGCCTATTACCTCCTCTTATTCCTGGACTAAGAAACTGTGTGTCCCCCATGCACCCAGGAGGCCTGGGGAGGATAGGCAGGGCCAGTGTAGGCTGTCTAAGGCTCTGAGAGAGCCTACAGGGTTTCAGCCATATCCACTTATGACACTGAGAAATCACTGTGATTATAAACACACCTTCCCCCAAAGCCCCCACAGATCCCTGCTACTTACATGCTCTTGGCCTGTCCACCTTTATGAGAAGTGTTTTCCTCCTTCCTAAAAAGACCTCCCTCTACAGCAGATGAATAGCTTAGGCATTCTTCTGCTTCCTCTTACGTCACATTACTTGGCAAAGAATGTCCTATTTCACCACTGATCCCAAACTAAACTTGAATTGCTTTTCAAGATTATTCATAACAGTGAGTTAATAACTGTGAATCAATGTCTGGGGTTGGCTATTAAAAGAGAGACAGTGAAGCAGTGAATAGTGAATGGAGAGTGCCATGTAAAACCCACCTGCCTGTTAAGATCGGAAAGCTTGCATGGCCTGTGTAGGGACCCGTGGAGGTCACCTCAGTCTCTCAGCCTCCTGCTGCAGGCCCCACAACCCCCATGTCTTTCAGCCCCTCCCAGGGCCACGCCCTCCTCCTCGCCCTGCCCGAATTCTGGCCCTCAGCCTCTGTCTCCGTCCTGGGCAGTACTGACAATCTTCCAGCCCTGACTCCTTGCTTATCCATTCCCTGCCTACCCCCGAAACCATAGCCAGAGCATCTTCCACAATGCAAATCCCACCCTGTCCCTGCCCTGCTTAAAGTCTTTAGTGACTGTCCTTGGCCTACAGAAGGGGCACACATCAGTCTCCCAGAGCAGGTCCCACCTCCCTACTATGGCTGCTTCCATCCTCCACCCCACCTCCCTCTGAGCCCCTGGCACTCTCCCCAGCCGCTAGTGCTCATCTCACTCTAGTGCCCGTCCACCTGTCTCCCCATCTCACCATCATGCATCTGGAGTGGCCATCGCACTGATACTGACATCCTCTGGCAGCTGCCCTCTCCCTCCTCAGAGCCTCTGTGGCACCCCTTGTCAGCGACTAATCCTCTAAGGGCTCATCTTTATCACATGCCTGCTGGTCTGTAGTGCTTGGTGGCTTCACTGTGACTCTAGGTTGAATTCGCTTTTCTTCATCTTTGTTGGGATGTCATACGCAATGCCAGCTGAGGATTTATCATGTCTGGAAAGTTCTCAGGTGTGATGACTTTGAGATGCGTCTCCTACATCCTCTCTCTTTTCTACTTTCAGGACTCCTCTTAACCCGTTAAGATCTTCTTCTGTTATTATTATTGTTTTTTGAGACAGGGTCTCACTCTTGCAGGCTGCAGTGCAGTGGTGTAATCACAGCTCACTGCATCTCCAACCTTCCCAGGCTCGGGTGCTCCTCTTGCTTTGCCTCCCAAGTAATTGCGACCACAGGCATACACAATCACACAGGCTAAGTTTTGTATTTTCTTGTAGAGACAGGGTCTGACTATGTTACCCAGACTGGTCTTGAACTCCTAGGCGCAAGCGGTCCTTCCACCTCAGCTTCCCCAAGTGCTGTGAATACAGGCATGAGCCACTACACCCTTCCCTGTTAGATAGGGGCTTCTTATTCTCTACTCAAACTTTGGTTTGCATTTTCTGTCTCCAGTTTCTTCAGTTTGATCACACAAGCAATCAATCTGTCTTCACTTAAGTCCTATCTGTAGGTACATTATTTTTTTTGTTTATGTCAGTTACTTAATTTTTTTTCCGGAAATGCAAATTGATTAATTTTCTCTTATTTGATTTGTTTTTCCACACAGGCTTTATTATTCCATTTCCATTTCTAGTCCTTCTTTTATCTCTTCCCTTTCATGCATTAGAACACTCTTATTTTTAGTCTCTTTCAGATAGATAGAGTATCTCGAGTTCTTATGTGCTATTTTCATGTGTGTCGTGTCTGCTAAGTCTTTCTCACAGTTGATAGCTTTCTTGTGTAGTTTGTAATTCTTATTTTAAAATTCATGTTCCAGGGGAGTGATTTATCTCTGGGTTCTCTGGGCATCCTGGCCCGTGGAAAGTTCCACGAAGAGTGGCTTAGCCTTTGATTTTGCAGGGCACCTGCCTAAGTCCCATTTCATGCTAATTTCGGGGAATTCCCATACCATGTGGGAATATACACTTGTGCTCCCTATGGCCTCTGCACCTGACCCATGCCTGATACCTGATCCACGCCACACTCCAAGCCGACAGTGATTTCATCCCTACTTCTGCTCTGAGCTTCCCTCGTGGAAGGACGGCCCTTTTTGAGTACCAACTCTGAGTAGAACGTCTCAGTTCAGTCTCCAACCTTCTGCAAGTCCTTGACCCCACCTTCCGCCCCAGCAAGGGCATTTGGTCCCCAGCCCCAAGCCGTGAGCCTGTCTGTCCAGATGACTCTGCCCCCTGCTGGCCAATGCATCTGCCCACAAGCTTCCTTTTCTAGCTTTGTTTCCTTTCCATTTCTGGCATATGGGGATTTTTCTTTCTTTCTGTTAAGTTCAGTTATGTGCCTGAAAAGACTTTATTTTGGTTTCACTTATTCAGGATTTTTCTGCTTTTATAACTGGAAAGTACCACACAATGGCTCTATCCTCTGTTGCATGTGCTAGAACCTTCCCAATGGACTCTGTGGGCCTCCGATTGGGACATATGGTTTATTGAGCATTCAGCACGTGCCTGCAATGTAGAAGATATTTAGACTTTTAACTATTGAATAAGTAAAAACCCAAGATGAATCTCATCTTCTCCATTTGGCAACCAGATCTTAGGAAAGCCATAAAATCCCTCTAGGCCTCAGTTTCTTCATTGTCAATTCAAATGAAAGCAACTCTTCCCCTTGCTGCCTCACACAAAGAATGGATTGTGAAAATCAATGAAATAGTGTTACAAAAGAACTTTAGAACTTCTAAAGAGCTAGATAAGTAAAATTACTAACATGGTTATTGTAATCAGGCAAAATAATACCATTCACTTCCTTTTCACCAGAATACAGAGAACAAGAGAGGACTGCACTTCTGTGGCCTCTGCCTGGGGACATCAAACACCTAAAGTGACATCATTAAGCAGTCCAGAGAGCTCTGGGATGCTCAACACATTTTCCTTAAAATATAGACCCTTCAGCTGAGCACAGTGGCTCACGCCTGTAATCCTAACACTTTGGGAGGCCGAGGCAGCTGGATCACCTGAGGTCAGGAGTTCAAGACCAGCCTGGCCCACACGTGGAGAAACTCCAAGTCTACTAAAAATACGAAAATGAGCCAGGCATGGTGGTGTGCACCTGCTACTCAGAAGGCTGAGGCAGGAGAATCGCTTGAATCCAGGAGGTGGAGCTTGCAGTGAGCTGAGATCATGCCATTGCACTCCAACCTGAGCCAGAAAAGCGCGCCTCCATATATACATCCTTCCTCTGCACTTCTGTATTCAAATATTTCATAAAGTAAAGCCCAGACTTCTCCCTTTACACTTGGTTCTGCTACTCATCCTGTCTCTGTCCAGCGTTGGAGGAAGGTGAATTCCATGTCGGCAGCCTCGCTGAGTGTCACCATCTTATCCTAAGCAGCAGTTCTCTCTCTGGCCCTTGGTTTCTGCTTCAATCTGTCTAATGGCTTACTTTTTTTTTTTTTAACCACGTGCTTATTGAATGCCAACCATGCAACTATGATCCAAGAGATGTATCTTGTCTCACCTTTGGGGCTTAAAGGTACTGGTGGTGTGGGAAAAAATTCAGCAAATGTGTTATCAGTGGAAGCATTTGCTATAAGAGTTTTTTCCTTAGCTTCACTTGTTCTAGATCTAATCAAGCACTTTTCAATAAGTCAACAGAACTCTCCTCCTAAAACCTTGTCTTCCTTTTTCACCTTAACTCTGGCTTCTCTCCCATGCATGCTCCGTGGATTCCTGACCTGCTGCCTCTGTGGGGCTGCTGCTGCCTCCACCACTCTCAGGTCTTCCAAGCCTCCTCAGAGCACAAGGCTGAGAGCTCTTGTCCTCTGCACGTCCTCTGCCCTCTGCATTCAGTGGAGCTGGTACCTTTCTCTTCACTTCAGCAGGTGAGGCTGTCTGTGCCTCTCTCAGCTCTTAATGGCTGTCAGACACTGCATTTAGTTAGGCAATCACCTTCTCCCATATTCGAAGGTTTTTGTAAACTGAGCCTCTATCTTCCTTACTTACCTTGGCATCCCCATAGAATCAAGCATAGCATCTCATCTAAAATTAGTACCTAGTAATATGTCCAGAGGTTAGTTTAATTTGGATGTATATGTGGTAAGTTTGCAATGCAAAGAGAACCATTGGGAAAGAATAAAACAGTAAAATAAACAAAACAACAAAACCCCATGCAATAATAAGTGAAGCAAAATCAAATGAAAATTGTTCACTAATCAGTACTACTAAGTGATCATTGGCAATTTGTTTCTTTAATCATGAGAATACCTTAGAAAGATCTTAGCCCATTGCTTTGAACCCAGGGTCCTAAGAAAATTTTTCAGTGGGCTCTGTACGTTCTTCCTGCAGTATCATTTTTCCTATTGAGCAGATGCACAAATCAAAGCACAGGAAGGAAATGCCATGGAGGACATATATTCCCTGGTCACAATCAGAGCCAGAAATAAGACAGAGGCATTTGTAGCTCACCCTTTGGCCAATGGCTCCCACTGCCTTTGCACAGTAGTGATTGTCATTAGCTATGAAGCACAGAAAGTATAGTTCCTGGTTGTCTGTGAGCAATGAGGTATTTCAGATCAGCATGGGAGGAGGAAGAACATGGGATTGATACCTAATGTGCATTCATTCATTTATTAGCTCTCAAATATTTGGTATGCATTACAATATGGGGGATGAGGAGATGAAGAGGGAATAGATGTTTCTAACAAGGATCCCAGAGGGTCTCGACGCAGGCAGTCCTTGGACCACCCTTAGTGAAATTGAACTAGATGTGCACAGTTCAACGAGGAGTGAGCCAGATCTGTTCACTGTTTTGCAACTTTTTTTTAACTTTAAAAAATATCTTGCAGATAGTTTCCTATCAGAACATGTTGGTGCCTATTATTATTCTTTATACAGCTGCAGAATATCTCATATCTTTTAGCCAGCCCCATGGTGATGAATATTTAGGTTGTTTCCAAATGTATACTAGATTTGAAAGAGAGAGAGAGATCACATTGATATTTTTGTGCATACATTATTCCACATATGTGCCAAGTATATCTTAGAAGTGGAACTTCTAAATCAAATAACATGTACTATGTAAATTTTTTAATAGATATTTCCAGATTATCCTTCATAAAGGCTGAACCTGACTATGCAGTTTTAAAACAATATATATTTACTTGCTACTATGATTAATAATGAATTGTTTTCGTTTCCTTCCTTTTCCATTCTTTTTGCTAAGTTTTTTTTAATTGCCTCATAACACTGGATAGATCCTTTTGAGCAATGTTGAATACAGCCAGTGAAAACAGACATATTTCACTATTATCATGTTAGCCCTTTTCATGTCAATGAAATTTCCTTATATTTCTAGTTTGCTGAGAGTCCATTTTCTAAATCAGAAGTAAATGTTAAATTTTGGCAAGTGTTTTTACTGCATCTATTAGGATAATTATGTTTTTCTTTTATTCTGTTAATGTGATAAATTATACTGATTTAAAAATGTTAAACCAACACACAACCCTGGGAAAAACCCTACTTGTTTACGATGTTTATATGTTTATGTCTTGTTGGATTCATTTGTTCAATTTTGCTAAGAATTTAGTGTCTGTGCTCTTAAGGAACAGTGCAGTTTTCTTCTCTTGTAATGCCTTTGTTTGGTTTTGGTTTCAGAGTTAGACTGGCCTCAACAGTGTGGGGCGTGTTCTTTCATTGATTTCATGTTTGTGTAACATTGGTATTTTTTTCTCTAACATCTGATAGAACTCATCAGTGACTCTATCTAGGCTCAGACATTTCTTTTTGTGGGGTTGATAGTGAATTAAAATGCATTTATTACTAAAGGTTGAAATAGAAAAAAATTGATAACTGCTCTAGAGAAACACACATGTGCACATAACATGTACAGAATGTCCATAGAGTGGTCTGCAGCTGAGGGACAGTGGAAACCCACATGCCTGTCATTGTCAGCTTGGGCTCCTTTAACAAACTGCCATCAACTGGGTAGTTTATAAGCAACTGAAATGTAATTCTTGAAGTTCTGGAGGCTGGAAGTCCATGATCAGGTGCCAGCCTGATTGGGTTCTGGTGAGGTGTCTCTTTGGGGTCACAGACGACCAGCTTCTTGCTGTGTCCTCACTTAGTGGAATAAGACTCAGAGATTTCTTTTCTTCCTTTTTTTTTTTTTTTTTTTTGAGAAAAAAACGTAAAAGAACTTTTTTTTAAAAGGAAAAAAAAAAGAAGAAAGAGAGAAAGAAAAAAGAATGAAGGAGAGGAAGAAAGAGGAAGAGGAAGAGGGAGAGAGAATGGGAGTGTTGCTTTATTGCCCAGGCTAGAATGCAGTCTAAAAACGGGTATTGAAAACCTCTTTTATGTCAATAATTGTGCTTAATAATGGAGACAGGAAAAAAAATGAGGGAAGAAAATAACAAACAAGCAGCCAACCAATATTTCATTTAAACCTATGAGTAGGTGTGATGTGGTACTGATAAGAATGTATGTTTTGTATATTTAAAGTGGAGAGTTCTATAAATGTTTATTAAGTTTCCTTGGTCTGGATCTGGGTTCAAGTCCTGGATATCCTTATTAATTTTCTGTCTCGTTGATCTGTCTAATATTGATGTTGAAGTCTCCCACTATTATTGTGTGGGAGTCTAATTCTCTTTATAAGTCTTATGTATCTGGTTATTCCTGTATTGGGTGTGTATATATTTAGGATCGTTAGTTCTTCTTGTTGCATTGATCCTTTTATCATTATATAATGTCCTTTTTTGCCTCTTTTGATCTTTGTTGCTTTAAAATCTGATAGGCTTCCTTTTGTGGGTAACCCGACCTTTCTCTCTGGCTGCCCTTAGAATTTTCTCCTTCATTTCAACCCTGGTGAATCTGGCGATTATGTGCCTTGAGGTTGGTTTTCTTGAGGAATATCTTTGTGGTGTTCTCTGTATTACCTGGAGTTGAATATTGTCCTGCCTTGCTAGGTTGGGAAAGTTTTCCTGAATAATATTCTGAAGAGTATTTTCCAGCTTGGATTCATTCTCTTTGTCACATTCAGGTACACCTATCAAACATAGATTAGGTCTTTTCACATAGTTCCATATTTCTTGGAGACGTTGTTCATTCCTTTTTATCTTTTTTTCTCTAATCTTGTCTTCTCATTTTATTTCATTAAATTGGTCTTCAACCTCTGATATCCTTTCTTCTTCTTGGTCAATTCAGCTGTTAAAACTTGTGTATGCTTTGTGACGTTCTCGTGTTGTGTTTTTCAGCTCCATCAATTCACTTACATTCCTCTCTGAATTGTCTATTCTCGTTAGCATTTCATCAAACCTTTTTTTCAAAGTTCTTAGTTTCTTTGCATTGAGTTAGAACAAGTTCTTTTAACTCACGGAAGTTTTTTATCAACCACCTTTTGAAACCTACTTCTGTTAATGGAACACACTCGTTCTCTATCAGGCCTTGTTCCGTTGCTGATGAGGAACTGTGATCCCCTGTAGAGGGAGAGGCAATCTGATTTTGGGTATTCTCAGCCTTTTTAGGCTGATTTCTTTGCTTCATTATAAATGTATCCATCTGTGGTCTTTATAAGTACCGACTTTCTAATTAGGTTTCTGAGTGGACATCCAACTTGTTGATTCCCAGTGCCAGAATCTGAGCAACCCACTGGGCCGGCCAAAACAGCAGCGTTAAGATTCTCGGTGCTCTTCTGCCCAGGAATCTCCGGTCTGACTTCCTTCTTAAGTGCATCCTTCAATCAGCTGAATAGGCAACTGTGCCTTCCTGGAGCTCCAAATGTCGGCCAAAAGACTCAGAGATTTCTTTGTAGGAAATTTTTTGATGATGAATTCAATTCCTTTAATATATAAATAAGTATTCAGATTTCTGTCTCTTGTCAGTTTTGGCACCTTTAATTTTTTTTACAGAATTTGTTTATCAAGTTGTCAAATTTAATTGTTTAATGTTATTCATTAAGTCTTCCAATTGTCTTTTTGGTGTTTTCAGATTTATACTGATAGGCTCTTTATTATTTCTGATAATGGCAATTTGTGTTTTTGTTTTGTTTTGTTTGTTTTGTTTTTAAATCTTACCAGGAATTTACCAGTTTTATTCATTTTGCCAAAGGGAAAATTTTGGCTTTGTTAAGTTTCTCTATTGTGTGCCTATTCTCTGTTTCATTGATTTCTGCTCTTTGTTATTTTATTCCTTCTACCACTTGGTCTTTACTTTGCTCTTCTCCTTTTTCTAGCTGGTTAAAGTACAAGTTTAGATCATTAATTTTATATTTCTTTCTTTCTAGAATGATCACTGAAAGCTACAAATTTCTCTATAGGGCACTACTTTTGTTACATTCCACAAGTCTTGATTCATTTTATTTCTGTTGTTATAGAACATTTTCTAATTTACCTTGTTATTTCTTTTTTAATTCATGAGCTATTTAGAAGTGTGTTGTTTATCAAGCATTTGAAGGTTTTCCAAAAATTTTAAAATTGAGTTGAATCCTGTTTTGGTCACATAATTTTATTATTTCAATTCTTATAAATTTATTGACCATTATGGCCTAACAAATGGTCTCTTTTAATGTGTGTTCCATCTGTACTTTAAAAGAGTATGTGTTGTGTAACTGTTTGATGTATTACCCTATGAAAGTCCAATAATTCAAGTGTATTCATTGTGGTTTTCAAGTTGTTCAAAATATCCTTAAGGAAATTTTGTCTTTTAGATTTTATTACTGTGTTAAAAAAAACCTCAAATATGATTGTAAATTTGTCTAAAAATCTTTTAAATCAGTTTTGCTTCATGTATTTTTGAAACTCAGATTAAGTATATAAATATTAATGATTGCGGTATTTTCCTGACAGATTAATAATTTTATTAGTATCTCTCATAAGAAGTATGTCCAGAATGGTGGAGCAAGACCATCCTAAAATATGATCGTGCTAAAAGCAACTAGAATTTTTACAAACTATGTCAAAATTAACTTTTTCAGAACTCTGGAAATTAACCAAAGGTCTAAAACTATGAAAGGAGAATTTACTCAAGGAAAAGAATATCTGAATCTCAGAAAAAGAGCAAGCTTTGGGGTCTTTTAATTTGTTCTATTCCCATCCTTCTACATTCAGGTCCATGGTTTCCTTAAAAACCATAAGACTCGGGATCACGGTGTGTGAAAAACAGGCGCTTAGCTGACGTGGAGGGGACAGAATGGCTTTAGAGCTTCCCTGAAAGCCCCATTTCAGCTCCCCGAGAGTCCCAATAGCAGATCTTATCTTTATTTGACCTGACTCAGGGCTTTCTCTGTGAGTAGAATCCTATCTCCAGGGTGCTACTAAAAAAATAAATTAATTGCAATTAACACTCAAGGTGCCCTGAAGTAAAAAGAATAAGGTAAACATATGTTTTTAAAATAATAAGTTAACACATTTTTAAAAAATTAAAGAAAATCTGGCAAATGAGATGTCCAGAAGTAGCTTTGAAGAGCTCTGACATATCTCTGGAATTCTAGAAGGTCATGCATGTGCACATGGTTATCTGCATGCTCCGAAAAGACCAGAAAGGGATCTAAATTCTTACCTCTGGCTGACCTTGTGGTGCTGTGTGATCACGAAATGAAGGCAAAGGGAGAGTCAGTAACTGCTGGAACTTTGAAGGAATGCCTCAACATACTTTGGCAAAAAGTGGAAGACTTAATTGATTCAAGGTATTTAAGGAAATCTACATCCAATATTTAGTTTCAGTTCACTAATATGTAAACTGAGAGAGATTTTAGTCTCCACACATGGAATACATACTTTATAGAAAAATCACTCAACAAGCAAGGAACATCAACAATAGCAAAAGGCAACAAGAAACCCAAGGGGACAAGGCGCAATCTGATTTGAAGAGTTGCTGTATAGTTTAACATTAGTTAAAATCAGTTAAATTCTGTGGCATTAAGTATATTTGCATTGTGTGCAACTATTACCACTGTCCACTTCCAGAACCATTTCATCTTTTCAAACTCAAACTGCATTGTCTTAAGTTGGCGTATTAATTTTAATTTTCAGGACAACCATTAAAAGCTCCGACCTATTTTGAGAAAATAACTCAATGAAATATAGCATAATAAAAAACAAAACTTAAAATGATATGAGAGAAATATTTATTTAACTGGATGAAGGTAATAACAGAGGAATGGAGAGACAAACAAAAAAAGACACAAAACGCAAATGGTAAAATCCTAAGTTACCAGTAATTATGTAAACATAAATGGTTTGAACAGTCCAATTAAAAGCAGAGATTGATAAAATAGATTTCACAAACACACACACACACACACGCCAACTGTATGCCATCTAGAAGAGACACACTTTCAGGTTCAAAAGCAAAGACTGAAAATAAAAGTATGGGGCCTGTGTATACCTATGTAACAAACCTGCATGTTCTGCACATGTACCCCAGAACTTAAAATAAAAAAAGATGAAAAAAAGAAAAGTATGGGAAATGTAATGCTATGCAAATAATAAGCAAAATAATAAGCAAATAGTACGTGTTGCTAATGACAAAGAAGGAAATTTTATAATTATCAAAGTGTCAATCCATCAAAAAGATATAAAAATTATAAACATATATGCACCTAACAATAGAATCCCCAAATACGTGAAGCAACAATTAAAAGGACTGTAGGGAGAAATAGACAATTCAACAATAATAGAGACAGTGATACCCCACTTTCAATAATGAATACAACAAACAGATTAACAAAGAAACAGAAGACCTCAATGACACTATAAACCAACTAGATATAACAGACATCTGCATACAACTCCACCTGAGAACAGCAGAATATGTATTCTTCTCAAAAGCACAAGGAACATTCTGCAAGAAAGTCCATATGTTAGGCCATAAAAAGCCTGAGTAATTGCTAAAGAATGACATTATACAAGGTAGATTCCACAATTACAATGAAATAAAATTAGAACTCAGTAAGAGAAGGAAATTTAGCAAATTCACAATAATGTAGTAATTAAATGCCACTTTTCTAAGTAACCAATGGATCAAAGAAGGAATCAAGGGAAATTAGAATACATGTTGAGATAAATGAAAATAAAAACACAATATACCAAAACTAATATGATGAAGCGGAAGTAGACCTCAGAAATCTCAAATCAATAACCTGATCTTCCACCTTAAAAACTAGAAAAAATGAAGCAAACCCAAAAAGCAGAAGAAAGAAAACAATAAAGGTCAGAATGAAAATAAATAAGAAAATACAAAATCATTAGAGAAAAATCAGTGAAATCAAGCTGTGTCTCTGAAAAGCAAATATGATCAAGAAAACCTCACTTATATTAACCTAAAAGACCAAAGATGTAAATTACTATTATCAGGAATGAAAGAGAGAATAACACTGTCAGCATTACAGAAATAAGATAGATATACATACATATTATAAATATTAAACTGTGACAGCTTTATGACATCAAATTAGATAATCTTGATGAAATAATAAATTTTAGCAAGATACACACTACTGAAAATAATTCAAGAAAAAAAAATCCGAATAGCTCTTTAACATGTAAAGAGAAGGAATTAGTAATTAATCCGTTTCCCCCAAAGAAAAGTCTTTACTGGGAAGTTTTTATCAAACACCTAAAAAAGAACTAGTAATAGCCCTTCATAAACTCTTCCAAAATATCTAAGAGGAGCATAGGCTTTCCAGCTCAGTCTATGAGGCCAATATTACCTTGATACCAGAATCAGACAAAGACATCAAAAGAAAAGAGAACTACAGACCAATATATCCTATGAATATAGGCACAACAATCCTTAACAAAATACCAGCTGACCAAATCCAGCAACATATAGAAAGAATTGTATGCTCTAATCAAGTGGGACTTATCCATGAAATGCAAGGTGTGTTTAATATGTGAAGTAAACACGTTATCAATGTAATGGATGATATTACTAGAGTAAAGGGGAAAAAAAAACAAATAATTATGTCAACAGACATGGAAAAAGCATTTGACAAAATTAAAACCCTGTTCGTGGTAAAATAGCAAAAACAACAAATTGGGAAGAGAAGGGTAGTTCCTCCTTCTGATAAAGGATGTCTAGGCAAAACACATGGCTAAAATCGTACTTAATGAGAAAGACTAGATGATTTTCTCTAAGATCGGGGTAGGACTAAGATATTTTCTCTCACGTCTATAACATTGTATTGGAGGTTCCAGCCATGGCAATTAGGCAAGAATATGAAATAAAATACGCCCAGATTGGAAAGGAAAAAGTGAAATATCTGCATTTGCAGATGGCATGATTTGGTAAACATAAAATATGAAAAATTCTACACAAAACCTATTAGAATTGATAGACAAATTCAGCAGTTACAGAATGCAAAGGTCAGTTGATTTTGATAGCAACAAAAAGTCTCACAGTGAAATTAAGAAGGCAGTTCAATTGCCCTGGTGGAAAGTATACATGGATAAAAAGGATAATGAGGAAGGCTTGTAAGAAGAGAAGCTCACAGAAACAGAGGGAACCAGAAAAGTGGAAAAGAAACAGGTCAGTTTCTGTTTCTTTTTTTCCACAATTCTTCCACAATGTTTGGCTCATAACTCCCATAGCCCTTGTTTTTTCTCAAGTGACTAGAACAATAAGTGTATCTCTCTATCTCGTGTTAAAACGTTTGGCCTTCTGTCCTTGTTTCCTGAAGCAGCTTTGGAAGTGCTTCAGAGTGAAAAAGGTCAAAGACAGTCTTCTGTTATGTTGTTGGGCCACTTCAGGCCTCAGAAGCAGCCTCAGAAAACAGAATTTCTCTCTCTGACCTTCTCCTGTCCTCCTTTCACCTGCTCCCTTTTCTTCTCATAGCAGGACTCTAATCTTTCTCCACCTGTCTTCTTGGAACTGACCATAAAGAAATTCTATGACCTACCTTGTCTCATTGTAGGTCATAAGACCCCCACTTCAGAAGAGATTCTACCCCGTACCCAGGAAGAAGAAATGCTGCACAGAAAGGCCAAGGAGAATGTGGGCAGACAGGCCTCTCTGGGTTTCTGCGCCCCATCTATTAGTAGTAGAGCATGCCCTTTTTGTCCAGTCACAGTTCTACAAGGTTGTTCATGCTTCAGTCATGCCTATCCAATCAATTCTCCAGAAGAGGCCCAAGAAGATGGGGTCCGAGGAGTTTCCCGACAGCTGAACTCGTGGGGCTTGCAGGAAAGTGAGTAAGAATTTCATCTACATGCCAGGAGGCTGGTGCACCACAGCTTCAGGGAAATGAAAGCTCCTGTGCTTAGGACCCTTCCAGGCCTTGCCCTATGTATGTTTATCTGCTACTTATTTGAATCCTTTAAAATATCTTTTATAATAAACTATTAAATGAGTTTTACTGTGTTTTGTGAGTTGATCTAGCAAATTAATTGAGCCTAAAGAGGGAGTTGTAGGAAATCCAACTTGAAGTGGTTCCATCAAAAGTTCCAGAGGCCCAGACTTCTGACCGACAGCTACAGTGAGGTCAGTCTTGTGGGACCAAGTCCTCAATATTTGGAATATGGCACTCTTTCCAGGTAGATATATCAAGTGTCAGAATTGAATTGAGTAGGAGCTTCTGGGGATATCCACAGCAGAACTGATTGCTTGCTTGTTGGTGGAGAGAAATGCCCTGACGTTTGGCCACAGAAGTCTTCTATGCAGCTTGTTGTGGTGTGAGAGCAGAGAAAAACAGCTGGTTTGCTCTACACAGTTCTGCATTACTAAGTGTCACCTGCGCTTCTTCAGGCCAATTCAGCCTGTTCTAAAACTATGTCTGCATTTATAAAAGTAAATCATTTCTCTTTGTCTCTGGTTCCCATCTCCAAGCTACAAATACCCTAAACCCACCCATTTCTTTCTTTCTTTCTGTCTTTTTTCTTTTCTGAGGTAGAGTTTCATTCTTCTTGCCCAGGCTGGAGTGCAATAGCGCAATCTTGGCTCACTGAAACCTCCATCTCCTGGGTTCAATCGATTCTCCTTCCTCAGCCTCCTAAGTAGCTCGGATTACAGGTATGTGCCACCACACCCAGTTAATTTTGTATTTTTAGTAAAGATAGGGTTTCTCCATATTGGTCAGGCTGGTCTTGAACTCCCGACCTTAGGTGATCTGCCCACCTAGGCCTCCCAAAGTGCAGAGATTACAGGTGTGAGCCACCACGCCTGGCCCCCTGAACCCGTTTCTAAACATCTCTGTAGGTGTCTGAAATGTGGCTTTAGCACATTCCCTGGGTGCCAACACTGTACTTGGTATTTTTAATGTTTTTTTGAACTGCTGCAGTCTTCTCTGGTGAGGTCTTTTCTCTAAGGCCCCCAAACCTTCCTAACAGCTATCAATACAAACTTTGTTCCTAAGAAAATGGCTGGTGGTAAATGACTCTGCCAAGATTACTGTTTGTATTGCTTCTGAAACTGCATGAACTGTCTTTGCCATGGTGAAGCTCTCATTTTTTTCATGCTGGATCCTATCACTGTGAATCTTACTGATATGCTGCACATGGGCTAGAGGGACAGACTGGACTGTATGCTCTCTGGATGCCCCAAGAAACTGGTGAGAGTTGGGAGTTTGGTGGTGGCTTTACTTTTTCCCTCTCAGAGATTTCTGCTTGAACACATCTCTTTGATGTATCTTCTTACTCAAGCCTCCCTCTCACTGGAGAACACAATCGGGCCCATTTGGGAGTTGTACTAAAGGGTAAATAAAAATACCCTATTTTGAATAGGAGTGGCAAGAAAGTGCATCCTTGTCTAGTGCTGGATTTCAAAGGGAATGCTTCCAGTTTTTGCCCATTCAGTATGATATAGGCTGTAGGTTTGTCATAAATAGCTTTTATTATTTTGGGATTCTGTTGATACCTACTTTATTGACAGTTTTTAGCATAAAGGGCTGTTGAATTTTGTCAGAGGCCTTCTCTGCATCAATTGAGATAATCATGTGGTTTCTGTCTTTGGTTCTGTTTATGCGGTGGATTACATTTATAGACTTGCATATGTTGAACCAGCCTTGCATCCCCAGGATGAAGCCTACTTGATTGTGATGGATAAGCTTTTTGATGTGCTTTTGCAATTCATTTGCCAGTATTTTGTTGAAGATTTTTGCATCTATGTTCATCATGGATATTGGCCTGAAGTTTTCTTTTTTTGTTTAGTCTCTGTCAGGTTTTGGTTACAGGATGATGTTGGTCTCATAAAATGATTTGGGAAGGATTCCCTCTTTTTGGATTGTTTGGAATAGTTTCAGAAGGAATGCTAACAGCTCCTCTTTTTAAGTCTGGTAGAATTCAGCTGTGAACCCATCTGGACCTGGGGTTTTTTTTTGGTTGGTAGGCTATTATTGCTGCCTCAACTTCAGCCCTTGCTATTGGTCTGTCCAAAGTTTCAGCTTCTTCCTGGTTTAGACTTGGGAGGGCACAAGTGTCCATGAATTTATCCATTTCTTCCAGATTTACTGGTTTATGTACATAGAGTTGTTTGTAGTAATCTCTGATTGTAGTTTGTATTTCTGTGGAATCAGTGGTGATATCCCCTTTATCATTTTTTATTGCATCCATTTGATTCTTCTCCCTTTTCTTTTTTATTAATCTGGCTAGCTATCTGTCTATTTTGTTGATCTTTTCAGAAAACCAGCTCCTGAATTTATTGATTTTTTTGAAGGGTTGTTTGTGTCTCTGTCTCCTTCAGTTCTGCTCTGATCTTAGTTGTTTCTTGTCTTCTGCTAGGTTTTTGAGTTTTTTTGATCTTGCTCCTCTAGCTCTTTAAATTTTGATGGTAGGTTGTCGATTTTAGATCTTTCCTTGCTTCTCGTGTGGGCATTTATTGCTAAAAATTTCCCTCTAGACACTGCTTTAAATGTGTCCCAGAGATTCTGGTATGTTGTGTCTTCATTCTCATTGGTTTCAAAGAACATCTTTATTTCTGCCTTCATTTCATTGTTTGTCCAGTTGACATTCAGGACAAAGTTGTTCAGTTTCCATGAAGTTGTGCAGTTCTGAGTTAGTTTCTTAATTCTGAGTTCTAATTTGATTGCCCTGTGGTCTAAGAGACTGTTATGATTTCCATTCTTTTGCATTTGCTGAGGAGTAATATACTTCCAATTATGTGGTTAATTTTAGAGTAGTTGTGATGTGGTCCTGAGAAGAATATATATTCTGTGGGTTTGGGGTGGAAATTTCTGTAGATGTCTATTAGGTCTTTGTTAATTTTCTGTCTCATTGATCTGTCTAATATTGACAGTGGATTGTTAAAGTCTCCCACTATTGTTGTGTGGGAGTCGAAGTCTCTTTGCAGGTTGTTAAGAACTTGCTTTGTGTACCTGCGTGCTCCTGTATTGGGTGTGTATATGTTTAGAATAATTAGCTCTTCTTGTTGCACTGATCCTTTTACCATTATGTAATGCCCTTCTTTGTCTCTTTTGATCTTTGTTGGTTTAAAGTCCATTTTATTAGAGACTAGGATTGCAACTCCTGCTTTTTTTACCTTTGCATTTGCTTAATAAGTCTTCCTCCATCCCTTTATTTTTAACCTATGTGTCCTTGCTTGTGAGATAGGTTTCCTGAATACAGCACACCAATGGGTGATTTTTTTTATCCCATTTGCCAGTCTGTGTCTTTTGATTGGGGCATTTAGCCCATTTACCTTTAAGGCTAATATTGTTATGTGTGATTTTGATCCTACCATTTTGATGCTAGCTGGATGTTTTGTCTGTTAGTTGATCCAGTTTCTTCATTGTGATGATGTTTTTTACCATTTGGTACATTTTTGAAGTGGCTGGTACTGGTTGTTCCTTTCTATGTGTAGTGCTTCTTTCAGGAGCTCTTGTAAAGCAGGCCTGGTGGTGATGAAATCTCTCAGTAATTGCTTGTCCATAAAGGATTTTATTTTTCCTTCACTTATGAAGCTTAGTTTGGCTGAATATGAAATTCTGGGTTGAAAGTTCTTTTCTTTAAGGATGTTGAATATTGGCCCCCACTCTCTTCTGGCTTGTAGGGTTTCTGCTGAGAGATCCACTGTGAGTCTGATGGGTTTCCCTTTGTGGGTAACCTGATATTTCTCTCTGGCTGCCCTTAGCATTTTTTCCTTCATTTCAATGCTGGTGAATCTGACCATTATGTGCCTTGGGGTTGCTCTTCTTGAGGAGTATCTTTGTGGTATTCTCTGTATTTCCTGCACTTGTACTGTGGCCTGCCTTGCTAGGTTGGGGAAGTTCTCCTGGGTAATATCCTGAAGAGTGTTTTCCAGCTTGGATTCATTCTCTCCGTCACATTCAGATACACCTATCAAATGTAGATTAGGTCTTTTCACATAATCCTATATTTCTTGGAGGCTTTGTTAATTTCTTTTTGTTGTTTTTTCTAATCTTGTCTTCTTATTTTATTTCATTGAGTTGATCTTCAATCTCTGATGTGCTTTCTTCTGCTTGGTCAATTTGGCATTGAAACTTGTGTATGCTTCGTGAAGTTCTAGTGTTGTGTTTTTTGGCTCCATCAAGTCATTTATATTCTTCTCTCAGCCGTTTATTCTAGTTAGCATCTCATCTAACCTTTTTTCAAGGTTCTTAGTTTCTTTGCATCGGGTTAGCACATGTTCTTTTAGCTCTGAGAAGTTTGTTATTACCCACCTTCTGAAGCCTGTTTCTGTCATTTCATCAGATTCATTCTCCATCCATCTTTGATCCCTAGCTGACGAGGAGTTGTGATCCCTCGGAGGAGGAGAGGTATTCTGTTTTTTGGGTGTTTTCATCTTTTTTTTTTTGCACTGTTTTCTTCCCATCTTAGAGGCTTTATCTACCTGTGGTCTTTGTAATTGGTGACTTTCTGATGGGGTCTCTGAGTGGATGTCATTTTTGTTGATGCTGAAAGTATTTCTTTCTGTTTCTTACTTCTTTCTGTTTCTTAGTTTTCAGTCTAACAGTCAGGCCCCTCTGCTGCAGGACTGCTGGAGATCCACTCCAGACCCTGCTTGCCTGACGATCACCATAGGGGCTGCAGAACAGTAATGGTTGCTTACGGTTTCTTCTTCTGTTACCTTCATCCCAGAAGGGTACACACCAGATGTCGGCCTGAGCTCTCCTTTATGAGATGGCTCTTTGGCTATACAGGGTTGGGGAGCTGCTTGAGGAGACAGTCTGTCCCTTATAGGAGCTCCATTGTTCTGTGCAGAGCTACTAAGCAGGTACCTTTAAGTTTGCTGCAGCAAAACTCATAACCACCTCTTTTCCCAGGTGCTCTGACCCTCTGCATTGTTCTTGCTGGGAAGTGCACTCTGGAGCTGCTCCTATTTGGCCATCTTGGATCCTCTGACATTTCTTTTCTTTAAGAACTTTTAAAATATTGGCCACTTTCTTCTGAGTTCAGTCATTTGAATTTTTGTTTCCCTACATATAATGTGTTGCTTTTCCCTGGCTACTTTCAAGAGATTTTTCTTTATGTTTAGTTTTCAAAAGTTTATGATGCTTACCCTGTTTCAGGTTTGCACAGCTTCTTCGATCTGTAACATTGCATCTTTCACCAAAGTTGGCAAGTTTTCAGCCATTATTTCTCCAAGTAGCCTTTCAGGCTCATTCTCTTTCCTTCTAGCACTTCAATTACACAAATGCTGGATCTTTTATTGTTTTCCCACAGGTCTCTGAGGCTCTGTTCATTGTCTGTAAGCCTAGTTTTTCTCTCTTATTCAGATTGGATAGAGTCTATTGACCTGTCCTCAAATTCATTGATTCTGTATTCAGTCATCTCCACTCTACTATCGAGCCCATTCAGCATAAATTTCTACATTTTTTATTATACATTTTAGCTCTATAATTTTCATTTGGTTCTTTTCTTTTTCAAATGTATTTTATTGAGTTTTAGGTTTTGGGGTACATGTGAAGAACACGCAGGATTGTTGCAGAGGTACATACATAGCAATGTGGTTTGCTGCCTTCCTCCCCATCACCTATATCTGGCATTTCTCCCCATGTTATTCCTCCCCAACTCCCCACCTCCTGCTGTCCCTCCCCTAGTTCCCCCCAACAGACCTCACTATGTGATGCTCTCCTCCCTGTGTCCATGTGCTACTATTCAACACCCACCTATGAGTGAGAATATGAGGTGTTTGATTTTCTATTCTTGTGTCAGTTTGCTGAGAATGATGACAGTCTGGCACATATATACCATGGAATACTATGCAGCTGTAAAAAATGAGTTCGTATCCTTTGTAGGGACGTGGATGAACCTGGAAAACCATTTGGTTCTTAATAATATGTATTTTTGTTGAGATTTCACACTCTCATTTGTTTCAAGAGAATTTGTCACTGATTACTAAAGCATTCTTATGTTCACTGCTTTAAAATTCTTGTCAGAGAATTTCAGTATCTGGCTCATCTCGATATCAGATGTCTTTTCTCCTTCAAGTTGTAGTTTTCCTGGCTTTTGGTATTATGGGTGACGTTTTTATTGTATTCTGGAATTTTATCTCTTATTTCAGGAGACTCTGTGCCCTATTAAAATTTTTTTTTAACAGGCAGCAACCTTCTTTAGGTTATCACCTAGGTTCTAGCCTATTTTCATGAGCTGCAATTCCAGTGGAAGTTTAGTTTTCAGAGCCTATGAGTGCTGTTTTGGTCTGCTTGGTTATCTGGAGCCCCCTGGGTTCTTGCTGGTCCCCGTAGATGCTGCCTGAGAAGGTGGGAGGGGTTTCTCCAAGCCAGCCCCTGGGCGTCTCTTGGCAGGCAGAAGTGTGGTAGGATCCCTCTGCTGTTGTTCCCACAGCTATTTCTGGCAGGGGGAAGATAGTCTCAGGCCTGCAGAACAGAGGGGCTTCCTGGGCCAGGCTGCTTACTGTGCCGGGGCCCCTTGCTGTCTCTGGGTGCAGGAGGTTGAGACTCTCAGGTTATCAGAGATAAGAAGGTTTTCTGAACCAGACATCTGCTGTGCCTCAGTACCTTTCTCCAGTGCAGTCTATCAAGTCAATGTCTCTGAGTGGGGAAGAGATTTCCTCCCACAGGGATAAAGGGGCTTGCTGAGCAAGCTGCCTGGGGTAGCCAGTATTCGCTCACCAGCTTTGCCCTCCAGCAGCCTCAGGGTCTCTGGTGAAGGGAACCTCGGGCCTGACAGGAGAGGGCCTCTTTTGGGTGCTGATTTATGCAGGGATCCAGTTAAATCTTCCTCATAGGCAGCACCATATTTGCCTGATATTGCTAGTAAAAAAACAAGTGTCCCCAATTCCCAGGCCAAACAGCAGGAGGTGAGTGACCACCTCTCCTGTACCTCATAAATATATAGACCTACTATGTACCCATACAAATTAAAAATGTAAAAAATATTGCTTACTTCACAGAGCTTCATGTTACTTAAAAGAGATCATCTACATCAAGTCCTTGACACATAGAAGAGCTCAAAAAATATTTTTGCTCATTATTATTTTTATCAACCATTAAAAGGCTTGATTTATGCATTAGTTAAGGACAATAATAGTACCTGCCTCATAGCACTGGGAAGGATTTTGGTTATTTGTTACTGCAAAAAAAAAACTCACCCCAGCTTAGTGACATAAAATATATAGCATTTTTAGTGTTCCCAGGAGATGCAGATCAGAAATTCAGAAAAGGCACAGCAGACAGGGCCTCAGCTAAGGAGACTTGAATGGGTGGGGTTAGGAAACTCTGAAGGTATCTTTGCTCAAAGGACTGGCACCTACACTTGGGATACTCAGAGGGTGAGCTCAGATTCAGCTGTCCACCAGAGCAGGGGTCCACAGCCTCCAAGCTGTGGACCAGTACTGGCCCATGGGCTGTTAGGAACCAGGCTGCACAGCAGGAGGTAAGCGGTGGGCAAGTGAGCATTACCGCCTGAGCTCCCCCTCCTGTTAGAACAGTAACAGCATCAGATTCTTAGGAGAGCAACCCCTATTGTGAACTGTGCACGTGAGGGATCTAGGTTGTATGCTTCTTATGGGAATCTAATGCCTTATGATCTGAAGTCAAACAGTTTCATTCCCAAACCATTCCTCACCCACTCTGTCCATGGAAAAATTGTCTTCCATGAAACTTGTGTCTGGTACAAAGGCAGCTGGGGACCACTGTGCTAGAGAGACTTCCACTGGTTTAGGAGGGAAAGATCCCTTTGTGGGTCTGGGAACACGGCATCTGGGTGGCCTTCGGGCTGGGCAAGGGCTGTTGGGTACCCTGTGCAGTGCTGCCCCCAGGCCTGGGCCCACACCAACTGAGGGCCTTCTATGCACTATCTTTTAGAGTCCTCATCAGCTTGTCTCTTAGGCCATGTTCAGGGTCTAAAGTTGTGTTTAGCAAGAAGGAACCGGAAGAAAAAAACTCAATCATCTTTCAAAGACCAAAACTCTGCCCTGTTACCTTTAAGAGTGAATTTTCCTTTCTAATTTGAATTTTCCTGATGGTTTCATTTGTTTTTCTGCCACCAGTGCCCATCTCCCCCATGCCCCTTGCCTCTCCTCTAGCTTTTTTTGATTAGTTGAGAGATTTGCTGGGGTTTCTTGGCTTTTTAAAGATACTCTATTACTTAGGGGGTTTTTTTTAGACATAGAGAAGTATGTAGGGTTTGGATATTCTAAACATAGAAATGCATTAGACTACTTTTTATGTTATCACTAGTCATAACTGTCACACAAGTATCTTGTGTGAATGTTTATAAATTATGGCATGAATGTCAAGCCACAACATAAAATCATTGCAATCCAAGCTTGAAGGCTTTATAGACCTTTCCCCATGACCTCTGGTAACAGCGGAACTCTAATTACCCAAACTCTCATGGTAAATTCTTCCTTACCTTCATGCTTTACTGACTCACGTCTCTCAAGCCTTCACCAGTACCTTGACCTATAGGCCATGTGATCTTGAAATCAAGAACAGTTCTAGGGCTATTGATGGGTCCTCCAAAAATTATTTACTCTGCAGCTTTTTAGAGAAAATCCAATGTAAAAGGTTCCTTGGATCCCTGTTCCAGTGAAGTCATCTCCAAGGGAGAGTACATGAGATGCTCCATTAAGGGAAATAAAATTCACCTGTCTTTTTCTTTTAAAGAATGAAAGAAAAGTTCACTAATGTTTAGTAAGTTGGCATGGCATCCTCTCTCTTGGTCTGTTAAGCCGTCAGCTGGAGAATCCCTTCTTGCTTGGAAAAGCCAGTCTCTTTGCTCTGCTTAGGTCTTTAGCTGATCGAATGAGGCTCACCCACATTACAGTGGACATGTGTCACGGGCCATGTATGCCATGTACACGGCCTGGGGAAAGACTGGGAGGAGCTTCACACCGCAGAGAGCAGAACTGCAGTGCTCTCATCTGCTCACATCCTCCCAGCAATTGTCTTGCGAACCTTGTATGCACTTGGTTCAGAGTGTTTTAGGGTGTTTTCTAAAGGATAAACTCATTACTTTCAAACAAATAAAAAACAGCCGCATGTCAAAGTTTTATTTAACTAGTAATTTAATGAGAACCATAAGTGAGATGATAGGACTAATTCAAAGGAGAATTCAGAAAAAACACACATATAAATCATTAATGAAATGAATGAACAATTAGATGCAGCCCTTGTCTACATGGCAATAATCAATTACATTTTACTGGACTTAATTATTTGCATTTCTATGGAATGCAAATCTTTCATCCTTACCAACTTTTTATGACTCACAGAGTTGTAAAATAGTACAATGGTAATAAAATGTTGCACTAGGCAACATACTCAATCTTTTCTTGCCTGTTTTAGTCTTTCACAATACTTCCTGGCAAGTGGAATTACAAATTAAATTGTCTGTTTTTTAATGAACTAATGGTTACAGGAGAAAAACCCTGTGCATTGGAGATACCAAGCAAACAACAAGAAAATGTCAGAGCTGACATTTCTTGGTTTTTTTGTTTTGTTTTGTTTTGTTTTGTTTTTTTTGACATTGTCACCAATGAGAAGTATTGATAAGTTATTGAACTTACATTACCTTGTTATATATATCTCAGAATAATGTTTATGCTTATTACTACTTGAAAATTACAAAACTTATTAGACTCTCTATTAGGTCTTGTTATTCAACACATCAATTAAGCACATCTATTACTATGGCACAAATTCACTTAGAAAAATATTCTGATAATTATATCCACCATAATGATTTCCACTGTAGTTCTCTGTGTTTTACCTCGTGCATTTCTTTTTTGTTTTAACTTTAAGTTCTGGGATACAAGTGCAGAAAGTGTAGGTTTGTTACATAGGTATACATGTGTCATGGTGGCTTGCTGCACCTATCGACCTGTCATCTAGGTTTTAAGCCTCACGTGCACTAGCTATTTGTCCTAATTATCTCCCTCCTTTCCACTCCACCACCCCAGACTCACCCTGAGGTGTGTTATTCCCCTTGTGTGTTCTTACTGTTCAAACCCCCTTGAGTGAGAACATGCAGTGTTTGTTTTTCTGTTCCTGTGTTAGTTTGCTGAGGATGATGGCTTCCAGTTTCATCCATATTTCTGCAAAGGACATGACCTCATTCTTTTTTACGACTATGTAATATTCCATGGTACCTCATTTTCTTTGTCCAGTCTATCATTGATGGGCATTTGGGTTAGTTCCATTTCTTAGCTATTGTAAACAGTGCTGCAACAAACATACATGTACATGGGTCTTTATAGTAGAATGATTTATAATCCTTTGGGTATATACCCAGTAATGAGATTGCTGGGTCAAATGTTATTTCTAGTTCTTGATTCTTGAGGAATCACTGCACTGTCTTCCACAATGGTTGAACTAATTTACATTCTCATCAACCATGAAAGTGTCCCCAATTCTCCACAGCCTCACCAACATCTATTATTCTTTGACTTTAATAATCACCATTCTGACTGGTATGAGATGGTATCTCATTGTGATTTTGATTTGCATTTCTCTAATGTTCAGTGATGATGAGCTTTTTCATATGTTTGTTGGCTGCATAGATGTCTTCTTTTGACAAGTGTCTGTTCATACCCTTTGCCCACTTTTTGATGAGGTTGTTTGTTTTCTAGTAAATTTACTTAAGGTCCTTGTAGATTCTGGATATTAGACATTTGTCAGTTGGGTAGATTGTGACAATTTTTCCCATTCTGCAAGCTGCCTGTTCACTCTGATGATAGTTTCTTTTGCTGTGCAGAAGCTCTTCAGTTTAATTAGATTCCATTTGTCAATTTTGCCTTTTATTGCCATTGCTTTTGATGTTTTCGTTGTGAAGTCTTTGCCCATGCCTATGTCCTGAATGGTATAGCCTAGGTTTTCTTCTAGAGTTTTTATGGTTTTGGGTTTTACATTTGTCTTTAATTCATCTTGAATTAATTTTTGTATAAAGTGTAAGGAAGGAGTCCAGTCTCAGTTTTCTGCATATGGCTGACCAGTTTTCCCAGCACCATTTACTGAGTAGGACATCCTTTCCCTATTTCTTGTTTTTGTCGGGTTTTTCGAAGATCAGATGGTTGTAGATGTATGGCATTATTTCTGAGGCCTCTGTTTTGTTCCATTTGTCTGTTTATCTGTTTTGGTGCCACTATCATTGTTATTTTGGTTACTGTAGCCTTCTAGTACAGTTTGAAGACAGGCAACAATATATCTCCAGCTTTGTTTTTTTGCTTAGGATTATCTTGGTGATACAGGCTCTTTTGTGGTTCCATATGAAATTTAAAGTAGTTTTTTCTAATACCGTGAAGAATGTCAACAGTAGTTTGATGGAAATAGCACTGAATCTGTAAATTACTTTGGGCAGTATGGCCATTTTTATGATATTGAATCTTCCTATCCATGGGGATGGAATGTTTTTCCATTAGTTTTTGTCCTCTTATTTCCTTGCGCAGTGGTTTGTAGTTCTCCTTGAAGAAGTTCTTCAGATCCCTTGTTAGCTGTATTCCCAGATATTTCATTCTCTTTGTAGCAATTGTGAGTGAAAGTTCATTCATGATTTGGCTCTCTGTTTGTCTGTTGTTGGTATATAGAAATGCTTGATATTTTTGCACATTGATTTTGTATCCTGAGGCTTTGGTGAAGTTCTCATCAGAGGTGACATTTCTTATACTCCTCAGAAGAGCTCATTATCGGCTATATTAGGAAGCAAGACTATGAAGATATAATCATAGCTGACATAAAGTTACCCAAAAAGTCATTTAAGATAATCAAGAAGTGGATTTAAAATATCATTAAAATTATCTAGCAATAACCCTCTAGCCAAGTGTGTAATGACCTTGAGATAAAGTCATCAAAATGTGACATTTAGAAAGACTGTCTTGTTCCGGTTTTTTATTTTATGTATGCCTTATGATGTTTTGCTTTGGGGTCTAATTTATAAATTTCCAAATATTAGGAGAGCACACTTCAAACCTTTTAATTGCTGTTGATGAGGAATTCAAAAGTTTGGAGACCATGGATCTGTGTGGCATCATCAGTCTAGCACAGAAAGGCACATATTTTAGAAGAAGAAAAAAAAGACATTCAGAGTAGAGAGGCAGACTAGTGGGAGTGGGAGTAAGGAAAGAAGCAATAATATCTTCTTTGTGGACCAGCCCATGGTTGTCAAATTATATCCCAGGGAGGTGCTTCTGGATTGCTGCATACCATAAAATGCTTTTTACCGAACAGCATTTGAACCACCTCTAAGACCCCTTTATCACCATGACCTGGTGTGATGGTTAATTCTGTGTGTCAATTTGGAGAGTGTTTTTGGAAGACATTAACATTTAAATCAGTAAATTTTTGGTAAAGCAATTGCCCCTCCATAATGCACATGATGTAGGTTGGCCTTCTGCAATTGACATGAATATAACAAAGAGACTGTCCTCTCTAGGCAAGAGGTAATTCTCCACAGATAGCCTTGGGACTTTATTCACAGGCTCAGAGCCAGACTGCATATGTTAGCATCATGGCTCATTACAGGCTGGCTCTGTGTGTCTTAGAGCAAGCCAGATCACTTCTCTTTGCTTCAGTTTCCTCAACTCTCAGTTGCAAATGACAACAGTATTCTATTTCACTGAATTGCTGTAAAGATTAAATCGGTTTGTTAACGAAAAGAGTTATTACTGTACCTCTGGAAATAGTGTGCAAAATATATTACCTCTTATGATTATAATGGGATTTCCCCTAAAACTTTATTTTAAAAAATTAATCACTACTAAAAATGTGTGCAAACCACTGGAATGATCCATTTACTCAGGGTGCGGTTTTTATTTTATGCTTACTACTAAGTATTCAGTGGCCAAAAAAACACGAGGATGTTTTTCTAAATATACAGAGATGCTATTACTTCATGTTTGTGAATCAATTCAGTCAGCAAACCAAAAAGATTCTTTAGCCACCCTACTCAGAATTAAAATTCAAAATGGTGATTCTTGAGATTGTGGGTGTCCCTTTGCAAGTCATTTTAAGAACAATGGCTCTCCACTCATCAGAAGACCCCCTTCAGGTCCACATGTTAAGCAGGATCCAAGCCCTGCCTTCTGGCTGCTTGCAGTCTAGCAAAGGGCTGAGAAGACACATACCTAGTTGCTATGACAGACAGCAAATGAGCATATATTGAGTACATAGCTCTATGTGTTCCAAAGTGATTAACTGAATTAATGAAACTATCAAGTGACTTGCTGAACAAAGTATCAAGGGCTCTCTCTCCTATACACAACCAAAATTTCCACTTGTAACTGAACTTTGCAGTTCCTTCATTTTACCTCCAAACAAACTACAGTCCTTTCTCTTAGAGAATCACTGCATTTCTCCTTCACATCTCTCCTCCAGTGTCATATGGCTGGTCCTGATTTAATCCTGACTGAGTTAATAATGCCTGGTTGGTTTCTCTATCATGAACTGCTTGTTTGCATATCAGTTTCATCCATCCCTGGATTTTTTCCTTGAACATGCCTCAGCTTTTCCACCAGATTATGATCTTCATGAGGGTAGGGATGAAAACCTTTCTAGACCACATTCACACACAGTATATGCTGAATGTTTGCTATTCACCCAGCTAGTTAATGGAGCTCTGCACTGGCACCTTGAATGTCCTTAAGCAAAGTATGTGTTTCTTAACCTGAGAACTGGGGATTTGGGATGCAAATGCTTTAAGAGAATGGGCGTCTTAAAAGAATATTTTATTCACAATCCTTGGTAATCTAATACACTAACTGTCTCAATGACATGTGTCATTCACATATTGGTGAAAGTCCAAAAGCAAGTTCTACGGAGAAGGATTTACCAAGACCAGCATTTGGATTTACCAGTGGCATTTGCACCATTTTGAATCAATTAACCATCGATGCAGGGTAGAACATGGTTCTTGTTGTAAAAAACTCATGGCTTACCTTTTACCAGAGACCTTCCCAAGATAGTTGAAATAGCTGGAGACATTCAGAATAAAATGATGCAGGAGACAGTGGGTGAAGCATGCTGTTGTCTCGGGAAGATCTCACTTGTCTTCAACAAGAGGCTGGGAAGGAATTTGCTTGGGCAGGTCCTGGACACTAGAAATCATGCTTCAAGCAGCCTTGCCACTCACAATCCTGAGTAAAGAAACTTATTAAAGTGCTTTCCCAAGTGCCTTCTAAGGAAGGAGGAGCTCATGAGGAAGCAGTATCAGCTCATCCAAATTCCATTGTGCTAATTTGCCCAAAGACCACAATACATGTTTTTGCCTTAAGGGAAAAGATAGTTAAGAACCTAACAAAATAAATATTCTTATTCACTTATGCACATCCACCAAAAGTTGTTTTTAAACTAGTTTAGATGACTGAATAAATACTAAGAAGTGCATTTTAGCTAACACGGTCACTCCTGATATGCTTACCTGGCTAAAATCACATACTAAGTTACAGGAGAGTGCAGGAAAGCAAGCATCATCAGATAACAAAGCTTTTGGAAAAATTCATGGGCTAGCTATGTCAAATTAAGAAAATTCAATTCATTACCAGAGCTTTGTTTCTTTTTCAAGTTGAGAAAATACCAGTGGTGTTTGGTTTTAGCCCACTGAGTTTCTGTGCTTTATTTACATGGACAAGGTAGGATGAGACATCATCCTTTTTTTAAATGGACAATTCACATCTTAAAAGAGAAGGTCCAAGAAGGAAGAACCAAGTAAAGGTATTTTCATTCCCTTAATGTTTGTGGTAGCTTCCTGTTCCAGACATTTCTCATTCCTCTAGTGTCCTTCCTTAGTTTTATCCTTTCAGTTGAATTGAGCTTCCCAAAGCACACCTTCAATAGAGTGTGAACCTTGCAGTTCCTTCAGTTCTTGTTACACCAGAGCCTTGTTGGTGTGGTTGTAAGGTGTATGTGTTAGGAGAGGCAGTACTTTTTGTAATAGCATGATTAAATCTCAGTCTGTTGCGTGTCTGTGTCCCTGGCCTATCGCCTTCACAGGTGTTTTTTAGCTTCCTTCCTACTTTCTGTTATATTATTATTATATATTTTAAGTTCTGGGGTACATGTGCAGAGCATGCAGGTTTGTTGCATAGGTATACACGTGCCATGGTGGTTTGCTGCACCCATCAACCTGTTATCTACATTAGGTATTTTTCCTAACGCTATCCCTCCCCTACCCTGACCACACCACAACAGGCTCCAGTGTGTGATGTTCCCTTCCCTGTGTCCATGTGTTCTCATTGTTCAACTCCCACTTACAAGTGAGAACATGCAATGTTTGGTTTTCTGTTGTGTTAGTTTGCTGAATGAATTAAGGTTTCCAGCTTCTTCCATGTTCCTGCAAAGGACATGAACTCATCCTTTTTTATGGCTGCATAGTATTCCCTGGTGTATATATGCCGCATTTTCTTTACCCAGTCTGCCATTGTTGGGCATTTGAGTTGGTTCCAAGTCTTTGCTATTGTGAAGTGCTGCAGTAAACATATGTGTGCATGTGTCTTTATAACAGAATGATTTATAATCCTTTGGGTATATGCCTGGTAATGGGATTGCATGGTCAAATGGTATTTCTATTTCTAGATCCTTGAGGAATTGCCACACTGTCTTCCACAATGGTTGAACTAATTTACACTCCCACCAACAGCATAAAAACATTTCTATCTCTTCACATCCTCTCCAGCATCTGTTGTCTCCTGACTTTTCAGTGATCACCATTCTAACTGGCATGAGGTGGTATCTCATTGTGGTTTTGATTTGCATTTCTCTAATGGCCAGTGATGATGAGCTTCTTTTCATGTTTGTTGGCTGCGTAAATGACTTCCTTTGAGAAGTGTCTGTTCATTATCTTTCGCCCAGTTTTTTTTGTTTTGTTTTGTTTTGTTTTGACAGAGTCTTGCTCTGTTGCCAGGCACCAGGCTGGATTTCAGTGGTGCAGTCTCACTCATTGCAACTTCTGCCTCCCAGGTTCAAACAATTCTCCTGCCTCAGCCTCCCGAGTAGCTGGGACTAGAGGTGTACACTACCACGCCCAGATAATTTTTGTATTTCATTAGAGACGGGGTTTCACCATGTTGGCCAGGAGGGTCTCGATCTCTTGACCTTGTGATCCACCCACCTCGGCCTCCTAAAGCACTGAGATTACAGGCTTGAGCCACCCTGCCCGATCTCACCCACTTTTTGATGGAGTTGTTTGTTTTTGTAAATTTGTTTAAATTCTTTGTAGATTCTGGATATTAGCCCTCTGTTAGATGGATAGATTGCAAAAATTTTCTCCCATTCTGTAGGTTGCCCATTCACTCTGATATAGTTTCTTTTGCTGTGCAGAAGCTCTTAAGTTTAATTACATCCCATTTGTCTATTTCAGCTTTTATTGCCATTGCTTTTGGTGTTTCAGTCATGAATTCTTTGCCCATGCCTATGTCCTGAATAGTATTAATCCAGGTTTTCTTCTAGGGTTTTTATGCTTTTAGGTCTTATGTTTAAGTCTTTAATCCATTTTGAGTTAACTTTTGTATAAGGTGTAAGGAAGGAATCCAGCTTCAGCTTTCTGCATATGGCTTGCCAGTTTTCCCAACACCATTTATGAAAAATCATATAGATACAATAAAAAAAATGATAAAGGGGGTCACCACTGATGCCACGGAAATACAAACTACCATCAGAAAACACTATAAACACCTCTATGCAACTAAACTAGAAAAATCTAGAAGAAGTGCATAAATTCTTGGACACATACACCATCCCAAAACTAAAACAGGAAGAAGTCAAATCCCTGAACAGACAAGTTCTGAAATTGAGGTAGTAATTAATAGCCCATCAACCAAAAACAGTCCAGGATCAGATGGATTCACAGCCAAATTCTACCAGAGGTACAAAGAGGAGTTGGTACCATTCCTTCTGAGACTATTCCAAACAATAGAAATAGAGAGATTCCTCCCTAACTCATTTTATGAGGCCAGCAACATCCTGATACCAAAAGCTGGCAGAGACACACACACAAAAAAGAAAATTTCAGGCCAATATTTCTGATGACTATTGATGAAAAATCCTCAATCAAATACTGGCAAACAGAATCCAGCAGCACATCAAAAAGCTTACCCACCACAATCAAGTTGGCTTTATCCCTGGGATGCAAGCCTGGTTCAATATATGCAAATCAATAAACATAATCCGTCACATAAACAGAACCAATGACAAAAACCACATGATTATCTTGATAGATGCAAAAAAAGGTTTTGTACAAAACTCAACAGCCCTTCGTGCTAAGAACTCTCAGTAAACAAGGTTTTCATGGAACGTATCTCAAAATAAGAGCTATTTATAATAAACCCACAGCCAATATCATACTGAATGGGCAAAGACTGGAAGCATCCCCTTTGAAAACAGGCACAAGACAAGGATGCACTTTCTTGCCACTCCTATTTAAAATAGTATTGGAAGTTCTGGCCAGGGCAATCAGGCAAGAGAAAGAAAAAAACCATATTCAATTAGGAAAAGAGGAAGTCAAATTGTCTCTGTTTGCAGATGACATGACTGTATATTTAGAAAACCCCATCATCTCAGCCCAAAATCTCCTTAAGCTGATAAGCAACTTCAGCAAAGTGTCAGTATACAAAATCGATGTGCAGAAATCACAAGGATTCCTATACACCAATAACAGACAAACAGAGATCCAAATCATAAATGAACTCCCATTAACAATTGCTACAAAGAGAATAAAATACCTAGGAATATACTTAGAAGGGATGTGAAGGATGTCTTCAAGGAGAACTACAAATCATTGCTCAAATAAATAAGACAGGACACAAACAAATGGAAAAACATTCCATGCTCATGGATAGGAAGAATCAATGTCATGAAAATGGCCATACTGCCCAAAGTAATTTATATATTCAATGCTATCACCATCAAGCTACCATTGACCTTCTTCACAGAATTGGGGAAAAAACTACTTTAAGTTTCATATGGAACCAAAAAAGAGCCCACATAGCCAAGACAATCCTAAGCAACAAGATTAAAGCTGGAAGCATCATGCTACCTGACTTCAAACTATACTACAAGGCTGCAGTAGCTTCCTCCCTACTCTTAAGTGATACAGGACAGCTGGGAGGGGCAGTGGAGTTAGAGAATTGTCCTTTCCTCCAACAGGAGAAGGCTCTGGTAAGTCTTTTACCCTGGAGAAGGTTTTATTTTGGAGAACTCTCCGAACATACTGCTAAACAAGTATTCTTTTCTTACCTCTACCAGAGCCAGAAGGGGATCTTTCTTGGCCCTTTACCATGAGAATCAGGTTGGACTATGGAAGATAAAGCCAGTAAAAGTGTGAAGATCACCCCTCTGCCAAGAGTGTGCCCCCAGGAATTTCCCACTCATGCTAGTCCACATTGTTTCCAGTAATCCATCAAAATTACCATTGCAGTATTCCCCCAGTGTGTGGCCCCAGTGGCCTCAGCTGTGGGTGAGCAGACTTTGGCTGTGGCCCTCTGGATTTGCTGGTACCTCCAGCACATTTCAGGATGGCAGATTGCCCTGTGACCTCCATTCCCTGATAGGTGTAAGAAAAGCTGTTGATTTTTCAATTTGTACAGCTTTTTCTTGCTGTAAGAATAGAGGGGACAATTTTCAAACTTTTCACTTGTTGGATGTCCCACATTCGCTTTGTACATTATTTACACATACATGAACAAACACATCTACATTAATATAGGTAAGTAAAGTCTTATTAAAAGGAAAGCAGGGTGTTAATAAACACCAGATGCAGGAAGATGGTTAAATTAGGTGGGTTCAGGGTCCAACTTATCCATTTAACACAATAATACAACAACACATAGGTTCCATGATAATGTTAAGGTCCAACAAAAAAGTTTTAATTTTGGTTATATTTAGAATCATAAAGAAAAATATTAATATAATGACAATTATACATATGTATAATTTTTAATAAAGAAAGGGACTCACAAAGACGATGTGCTTAGAGCTCAACAAAGTCAGAATGAGAAGAGTGAAAGGATGGGGTGGGTTACAGTTGTGGGCTATTGGTAAGGTCCCAGTTTTTGCGCTGGACAGTATCTCATAGGTATTACATTATCAAAACTATATAGCTAATCACATACATAAACACATGAATAAAAGAGGGTGTGGGTTGACCAAAGATGATAGTGAAGTGAGCCAAAAATTATGTTGTGCACTGGAGGTGAAGGAGTGAGGAGAAGAGAGAAAGAAAGGCTCAGACCCTGAGGAGCATCAACTGAGTATCGGGAAAAGCCACAGATCATTATAGAAGAGAAGAAGACCTTGTTTTAATTTTGTTCCTGTTTGCTGTGGCCACGTGCAGCCCATCATAATATGTTAGGAAGACTGTCCCAAAGGGCAATCCACTCTGAGCTCAACCTGGAGCCAACTGAACATTGGAAACCACACATCTCATCTGTGGCTCTCTCCTTACCCCCATCTTGATTTCTGAGTTTACTCATCTATCATCAGTCTGTTCCTCCCGGTTACTTCAGCACTGTGTATGTGTGTTTCTGTTGTCTTGGCGTTTGACACTCTCCTGATCACACCCTTGCCCTGTATTTCAGCTCAGGAGTGCTTATCTTTTGGAACTTACACCTCACACCAGATTGGAGCTTTTCTTCAGAACACACAGGTCTCAGGATTCTGCTTTGTGACCCTACTCCCAATCCAGTCTTCTGATAGAAGGACACCAATAAGCAAGACTTAAAAATATACATCAGTTTAAGTTTTGAGGATAAGATAAAGATATGAACAGACACTTTTCAAAAGAAGACATGTATGCAGCCAACAAACGTATGAAAAAAAGCACATCATCACTGGTCATTAGAGAAATGCAAATCAAAACCACATTGAGATACCACCTCACGCCAGTTAGAATGGTGATCATTAAAAAATCAGTAGACAACAGATGCTGGAGAGGGTGTCAAGAAATAGGAACACTTTACACTGTTGCTGGAAGTGTAAATTAATTCAACCATTCTGGAAGACAATGTGATGATTCCTTAAGGATCTAGAAGTAGAAATACCATTTGACCAAGCAATATCATTGCTGAATATATACCCAAAGGATTATAAATCATTCTATTATAAAGACACGTGCATATGTATGTTTATTACAGCACTGTTCACAATAGCAAACACTTGGAACCAACCCAAATGCCCATCAGTGATAGCCTGGATAAATAAAGTGTGGCACATATATACCATGGAATACTAGGCAGCCATAAAAAAGAATGAGTTTATGTCCTTTACAGGAATGTGGATGAAACTGAAAACCATCATTCTCAGCAAACTGACACAGAACAGAAAACCAAACACTGCATGTTCTCACCGAAGTGGGTGTTGAACAATGAAAACACACAGACATAGGGAGGGGAACATCACACACTGGGACCTAGGGGGTGGGGAGGTTGGGGAGGAATGGCAGAGGGTTGGGGGATTGGGGAGGGATGGCATTAGGAGAAATACCTAATGTAGATGAGGGGGCGATGGATGCAGCAAACCACCACCATGGCACGTGTGTACCTATGTAACAAACCTTCATGATCTGCACGTGTACCCAAGAACTTAAAGTATAATAAGTAAATTGTTTTAAAATGTGTTAAATGACATTTGATATTAAAGTTTTACATATGTATATTCCTGGGCATTATCAGAAACACATAATTTTTTAACTGTGCTTCAAGGACCACAACATTGCTTGAGTTGAGACATGATAATTCCACACAACGAGGAAACCATGGTATTAGCTGAGAGGGGCCTTGGCACATCTGGATGGGCACTGCTTCATGAAAGGAAAGAGGAAGTTTAGACCAGGGTTGTATGCAGGGACTCTGGGACCAGCCTGTCCAATCCTGGCTCTGCCATTTATTGGTGGTAAGTTGAGCCCCTGCACTCCTTAGTCTCCTTATCTGGCAGATGGTGACACCAACAATCCAGGATTGCTGTGAGAGTAACCAAAGCCATAGGTCAGGGTGCATACAGCCCTCAAAACATTGCCTTGCTCAAAGTGAGTGATGCATACACATTGGTGTTATAATTGTTTGCGGAGCTGTCTCAGAGTCCTTTCAATTTCAGGTCATCTGACCTGTCGCATCTCAGCTCTTTTATTCCTAGTTTTCCCTAAATGAAGGCCTTTGGAGTAGAGACTATTCCAATGTCTGTGCTTCAGGAGGAAAAGAGTGGTGGTTCTGCAGGTCTTTGCTGCCCTACCAGAGCCTATCTACTGTCTTCTCAAATGTGATTGCACTTCTATGCACTGCAGAGCCTGGGCAGGGCTTTGTACTGTCTGTGCTACTGTCTGTGCTGCGCCTTCTGGGTGCTCAGGGGCTCACAGCAGACACCTCAGGAGGGGTTCTACCCACTAACGTCACAGCTTCTCCACTGGGCTGCCCGTGGTGAGTAGCAGATGTTCTGTTCCCACAGAGCAATGCCTGAGGTGCCTTGGACCATGCCCAGCCACTGACCAAACATGGGAGAAGTCAGGCCCCAGATGTGAAATCAGCCCAACAACCCCCCACCTTTGCTACTGTCCCTGCACATTTCAGTGTGTCAGAAAACAGACAAGAATTCTGAAAGGGCCGATAAGCCTCTGCATTCGGCTAGGAATAAGGCTGAGTTCCACGCAGAGACATCTGGCATGAATGAGTGGCCCAAAGTGTTTTCAAAAACAACTTGTTCTTGACAGAGACCAGGCTTCTGCCAACCGGATCTCCTTCTTGACATGAGAATGGTCCCTAGGTCCATTCTATGTGGTTCTGACTCCTTTGTCCTGGGATCCATCCAGATTGAGCAATGGCCACGGGATTATCTCGTGTCCATGAACCTTTAACTCCATGCTGCCCCAAACTTTTATAATCCTCCCAAATGGGTTGCATAGTGTGGCCCAGCCTCTCTCACCTACCTGAAATGGACATTTTCCCAAGGTCAATTTTGAATCCCAGCTCTGCCACTTGGTGGTGGTAAGTTGAGCCCCTGCACTACCAGCCAGTGCAGCTTCCCAATTCGTGGTGTCATAACCTCCTGTGGCTGCCTCAGCTGCCCTCTCTACAAGTCCCCTGATACACCCTGGGTGCTTGGCAAGCATGAAACCACAAACAGAAGTGGAGTTCATGTGGTCAGCTCAAAGGGGATTTCCTCGACGTGCATTCCTTTCTAAGAACCTCATTGATTGTTCTCCTGAGGCTGATAGTGGAAAAAAACTCTGAACTCACACTAATTTGGTGGACCAAGGATCTCCTTTAGGGGATATTAAAAAAAAAAAAAAAAAAGAGCGAGAAGAGACAAGTCAAATGACCTGCAATGGAAAGTACTGAGACAGCTCTGCAGCTGTTGGGAAACAACAAGATTTTAAGGGGAGAAAATGACAGCCAGGTTACTAGGCATCCAAGGGCAGAGTCCATGGAGCAAGACAACTGACATGTATGCTGCATAGTTCTTTGGCCTGAAACCAGGATACTTATATTAATCACATTATAATTAAAGTAATGCATGTACATAATTAAAAATCAAATTACTCTGCCCTCCAAAAGGCTTAAGATGAGATAGATAGATAGATGATAGATAGATGATAGATAGATAGATGATAGATAGATAGATAGATAGATGATAGATAGATAGATAGATAGATAGATAGATAGATAGATAGATAGATAGATAGAGACATATTTCTTGTCCTTGTCTCATGTTCCAGGAAATAACCTTTGGGCCATTTTATAGATGGTTGCCACAATTCATAAAATGAATTTGGAAATGTTGTCCCCTCTTCTATTTTCTGGAAGAGATTGAGTAGAATTGGTCCTATTTATTTCTTTTTAAAATATTTATTCAAATTTTCCAGTGAAATTATCTAGGCCTGGACAATTCTCTTTCAGAAGAGTTTTAACTACAAAGTCAACTTGTTTTATAGAGCTTGTCTATTTAATTATTAGTGAGTTTTGATAATTTTTAGTATTCAAAGAATTGGTCCATTTCTTTTTATTTATTTATTTTTTGAGACTGGGTCTTGCTCTGTTACCCAAGCCGGAATAATGGTATGCTCTTGGCTCACTGCAACCTTTACCTCCCAGGCTCAAGCAATCCTCCCATCTCAGCCTCCTGAATAGCTGGGGCTACAGGAATATACCATCACACCCCAGCTAATTTTTGTTTTGTTTTTTTGTTTTTGTAGAAATGAGGTTTTACCATGTTGCCCAGACTGGTCTCAAACTCCTGAGCTCAACCATCTGCCCACGTCAGCCTTGGCCTCCCAAAGCACTGGAATTACAGGCATGAGCCACCATGCCCAGCTGGAATTGGTCCATTTCTTTTAAGTTGTCAAATTTATGAACATAAAGTTGTTGATAATGTTCATTATTCTTTGAATCTCTGCAGTGTTTGTAGCAATATGCCTTCTTTCCTTCTTATGGTAATAAGTCGTGTCTTCTTTCAGCTTCATCAATTTATCTGAAAGTTTATGTTTTTAAAGAACTAGCTTTTGCTTGTATTAATTTTTTTCTCTATTAGTTTTCTATTTTAAATTGTATTTATTTCTGATCTTATCTTTATTGTTTTCTTGCTTCTGCTTGTTTGGGGATTATTTGATACTTCTTTTCCTAGAGTCTGAAGATAGAATCTTAGAGTATTTATTTGAAATGTTTCTTCTTTTCCAACATTTATATGTTAAAAGCTTTTAATTCTATAAGGTTACTTCTCAGCACGTTACCCACATTCTGTAGATGTAATATGTTGCATTTTCATTTTTGCTCAGTTGAAAATATTTCCTACCTTCCCCTGAAGTATATATCCTGCTTTGTTTGGGTGGTGAATTTTATAAATGTCCGTTAAATTCATTTGGTGAAAGATACAGTTCAGATCTTCTCTATCCTTGCTGATCCCTTTTTCATTAGTTCTAGCCATTGCTGCGAGAGTTGAAGTCTCCAATTAGCTTGTGAGTTTGTTTATTAATACTTTATTTCTGACAGTTTTTGCTTTATGTTTTTAAAACTCTTATTTTCATTTTTATGAACTTTGAAGGTTATGTTTTCTTGGTAAATTGACTGTTATAATTATGGAATATCCCTGTTTGTCCCTGGTAATTTTTTTTGCTCTGAAGTCTATTTTCATATTAATATGGTCATTCCAGCATTAGATTAAAGCTTGCATGGTCTATATTTTTCCATTCTTTTACTTTTTATCTACCTGTGTCATTATCATTATAGACAGCATATAATTGGGTCATATGTTTGTTTATTCATTCTGGCAATCTCTGTCTTAAATGGGTGCTTAGATAATTCACATTTAATGTACTTATTTATATGTTTGGATTTAGGTTTACTATTTTGTATTTGATTTCTGTGTATTACCTCTGCTTTCCATTTCTTTGTTTCCTCTTTCCAGATTTCTTTTGGGATATTTGAACGTTTTAAAAATATTCTATTTTTATTTATCAGTTGTATTTTGCCTGTATCTCTTTGTTTTTGTTTGTTTGTTTTTCACTTTGTTTGTTTTAGTGGTTACTCTAAGGATTACAGTAAACAGATTTAATGTTTAAAAATCTATTTATAGTCAATGTTTTACAACTTCAAGTGGGATGTATAAACCATACTGGAATATACAGAAATCAAATAAACAAAAGAAGTACAAACTCACACTCTGAAAACAACAAGCATTATTGAAAGACATTTTGAAAGCTCTAAATAAATGAGAAGGCATCCTATGTTTATGGATTGCAAGATTACTATTGTTAAGATAACTGTATGACCAAAAGTAATCTACAGATTCAATGCAATCCCTATTAAAATTCCAGCTGGCAATTTTGTAGAACTTGACAAGTTTCTAATAAAATGCGTATCAAAATGCATGGAATGCAGGCTAGCAAAACAGTTTTTACAAAGGAGAAAAAAGTTGGAGGACTAATGCTTTCCAACTCAAAACTTATTACAAAGCTATAATAATAAAGACAGTGTGGTACTAACATATAGATAGACATAAAGATCACTAGAACAGAACTGAGAGACCAGAAGTTCTCTCACCTTTATGTTCAACTGATTTTCATCAAGCATGCTAAGACAGTTTATTGGGAAAAGAACAGTCTCTTCAACAAGTGCTGCTGGGACAATGGGATACCCACATCAAAAGAATAAAGTTGAATCTCTATTTCACACCATATTAAAAAATTAACTCAAAATGGATGAAAGACCTAAATGTAAGGCTAAATTCTATAAAATGTTAGAAGAAAACATACACACAACTCTTTGTGACCTTGGATTAGGAAATGATTTCTTATGCAAGATATCAAAACATGAGCAACAAAAGAAAAATAAGCAAACTGAACTCTAACAAACTTAGAACTTTTGTGCCTCAAAGGTTAACATTAGAAAGTAAAAATGAAACCCACAGAATGAGAGAAACTATTTGCAAATTATGTATATAATAGGTTACTTGTATCTGGAATAAACAAAGAACACAACTCGGTAACAAAAAGACAACACAATTAAACATGGGCAAAGAATCTTAATATAAATTTATTTAAAGAAGATCTACAAATAGCCAATAGGCTTATGGCAGGATGCTCAACATCATTAGTGATCAGGGAAATGCAAATCAAAACTACCGAGAGATACTACTACACTTATAAGGATGGTTGTAATTTTAGAAAGTCAGAAAACAATGTTTTGATGAAGATGTGGAGAATTTTGAGCTTTTGTACATAGCTGGTGGAAATGCAATACAGGCAGTCACTTTTCAAAACAGTCTGGCAGCTCCTCAAATGGTTAAATAGAATTACCAGAGGACCCAGCAGTTTCACTGCTAGGGATCTAATCAAGAGAAATACAATCATGTGTTTACACAAAAACTTGTATTATACAAACTTTTTCAATGACAATATTATTCATAATGGCCAAAAGCAGAAACAGTCTAAATGTCTATCAATTAATGAATATATACATAAAATGTTAGATATTTACACAGTGAAATATTACTTGACAAAAAAAGGAATGACATACTGATGTATGCAACAACATGGATGAACTCTAAAACATGCTAAGTGGAATAGTCAGTTACATGTATTATATAATTGCATTTATTTATATGACATGTTCAGATTCCTCAAATCTAAAAAGATGGAAAGTAGATAAGTGACTGCTTAAAGTGGGGGAGGGAGATGATGGAGCATGGCAATAGACGTAAAGTTTCCTTTTGTGGTGAAGACAATGTTCAAGTTTGATTGTGGTCCTGTATTAGCATTCTCCAGAGAAGCAAACAGTAAGAAAAAGAGAGAGAGAGAGAGAGAGAGACAGAGAGAGATTCTTCATTGATAGATAGATGATTGATAGATGATTGGTGATTTATTGGTGCATTGATGATTGATTGGTTGATTGATGCCCCAGTGTTGTCAATTCTACTGTGCTTTCTAAGCTATGTTCACAACAGAAGAAAATGCTAATTTTCAGTTAAATGTTAGTAAAAATAATGGTATATGTTTTTCCCATATGAATATAATAAATATTTATAAATATATATAAAGAGAGACAGGGAGATAGAGATATTTATTGTGGGAACTGGCCCATAAGATTATGGAGGCTGAGAAGTTCCAGAATCTGCAGTACAAGCTGGAGACTCAAAAAAGTTGGCGTTTAATTCCATACTAGTTTGAAGGCCTGAGAAGCAGGGTAGGGAGCAGGGGATGGAAGTCCACTGTTGTAAGTTCAGGAGTCTGAAAGCCCCAGAACCAGAGCTTAGGTATCTGAGGGCAGGAGAAGATGGACAGCTCAGCTTACAAAAAAAAATATGACCTTTCTCTTTCTCTACATTTTTGTTCTATTTGAGATCCAACAGATCCAAATGATGACTGCCCATGATGGTGACAGTGAGTCTTCTTCACTTTGCCCACCAATTCAAAGGTTAACTTCTTCTGGAAACACCCACACACACACCCAGAAATAATGTTTTTACAGCTATCTGGGCATTCCTTAGCCTAGTCAAGTTGACACACAAAATTAACCATTACAGGTGCTGACTGTGTAATTGTGTAATTGTATTAAACACTATTTAATTATACATTTTTAATGGATGAATTGTATGATATGCAAAGTACATCTAAATAAAGCTACTATAAAAAGGTTTCTGTTGATGAAAAAGCCCCAATGCTGTCAATCTAACTGTGCTTTTATGAGTATGTTCACGATAGAAGGAAATGCTAACTTTCAGTTAAATGTTAGTTAAAATAACGGCGTATTTTTCCCCCACTGGCTTCACAAACCCCTGAATTCAATTTAAGATCTGCTGCTTTCGAACAATTGTTCTCAAGCTTTAGCTTGCACTGGAAGGCCTTGTTCTACGACAGATCTCTGGACCCCATACCCAGACAGTATGATTCAGTGGATCTGGAATAGAGTTGAATTATTTGCATTGCCAGCCAGTTCCAGGTGGTGCTGTGCTGCTGCTGTTAAAAGCCCACACTTCAAACATCATGGCTCTAAAGGAAAGGTGAGCAAAATTATTTAACCTACATTTGCCATAGAAAGCTCTTCGAAGGAACCATTCATTCTGAAATCTTGGCTTTCTCTGGCTCTCTCCTCTCCAAGGCCTTTTCTGGGTGAGTCTATTCTATTTACAGGACATGAATACAGATTTCCAGAATGGTCAAATTAGTCAATTGTGCTTTTTCTTGAAGTCAGAGAAAATTTATCCAGTTCTTCTAAACACAGAGGCATGCTGGTACTGTGAGGTTTTCATGCTTTCGTTAACTCAGATACATTCATGATTGTCACAGCTCCTTTTCACATTCAGTCAAGACTTGGGGGACTTCTAGGCTTCACTCATCTTGCCTTGAGCAAGGAACAAAAGAAAAACCAACTTGCTCTTCCTAATGACTTCTGCAGAGAGCTCATCTCTTCAACTACGCAGGCACAGCCTGCTGTCTGGAGTTCCCTCTTGGCTTCATAGTTCCCCAGCCCCAATCCACATGCCCAAAAGCAGGAACAATTTTGTCAAGGCAATGGCAGAGAGGTGTTACATCATCGATTCTCATCGTGATAAAAATGAAAAATCAGACATTGTTCTTTGGTCTTTTTCATTTGCTCTCACTCCAGAGGCCTGTTGTTCTCAATCACGTCTTCCCACAGGGTTTGATTCTTTTCACTCTCTCCACTTCCCTCCTGGACTTGTCTCTGCAAGAACATCACATTCCTCCCTCCCATTTGCTAGGCAGAGAAGCTTTTCTATTCCTCATGAAAACTAGGCATGGGCCCAAAACCCAGGTCCTGGAAGCTCATTTCTATCCCCTCAATAGGCTTACTAAACCATTTCCCAAGAAAAACCAAGTCCCTTCTGAGTAAAGAATTCTTGTAACAATTGCTAAAAAAAGAGAAAACATTTCTTCCATTTATTTCTTCTGAGTCTCAGAAGAGACATGTGTTTTCAGGTTCCAGGGACATTTCACTCTGGCCTTCAGCATTGTGTAAGAGGTAACAGCTCCAGCTGGCAAAACCCATGATGAGGGTGGAATCTGTGGTAAGCATTGGTATCCCTCATAGACCCTTGGAGTTCCCTGTGGTCCCTCTTCCACCTACTAGGAACACATGGTGTCAGGTGGCAGGCCAGGCCCTCCTTCCCCATCTCCTCCAGGAGAACATCCCTGGAACCAGTCAACCGCCCCTCTTTAACTAAGTTAAATGGGGAATCTACATGCCATACACGAGAGCTTGGAGGGCTGTACCCCAAGTCACTCAATGGCAGTCAGTGGAGGGTACCAGGGCTCATTTCTGAGGTACATTCAGCAAATAGTCCCAGAAAAAAAGTGTGCATACCGGGAAGAGCTCCACTGTTCTCTCAGAGCATAGCAGAGGCTGTGAGGATGAAAGTGCAAGCAGCTCTCTGCAGGGAACAAGGGTGTTCCAGGCACGGTCAAGAAGATCCTGGCCTTGACGTGAGATGACCACTGTCATTCATTTATTTCACTGGTTGCATGCCACAGTCATCCAATAATTGTTACCCTTTTCATTTTAAACAGGTATCTTTTAGGCCAATTAAAAATAAAACAAAAATAAAAAAATTTCCTTTACCTTCATTTATTTCTTCTCTAACTCTCTTCCCTTCTTTACGTAGATTTGAGTTTCTCACCTATAAAATTTTCCTTCCACCTGAGGCACTTGTTTTATCGTTCTGTGGAAGACAGATTTGCCAGTAATGAGTTGCTTTTCTTTTTGTTTGAGAAAGTTTTTATTTCTCCTTAATTTTGAAGGATAATATTGCTGGATACAGATGAGAGGAGCTGTGCCTCCCACTGTTAGAGTGGACCTTACAGATAAGTTAAGGAAGAGTGCAAATGGCCCATGCATGATAACAGATTATAGTTGGAAAAATCAGTATGAATTAATGTTTAACTTAATAAAGATACAGATACAAAAAAAACAGACATATGAGGTGAAGCATGGTGGCTCATACCTATAATCCCAGCACTTTGGGAGGCCGAGGCAGAAGGATTGCTTGAGGCCAGAAGTTCAAGACCAACCTGGACAACATACTGCAACCTTGTCTCTACTACAAATAAAAAATTAGCCAAGCTTGGTGGAGTTCTTGTAGTCTCAGCTACTCAGGAGGCTGAGGTGGGAGGACTACTTGATCCCAGGAGGTTGAGGTAGCAGTGAGCTAAGATCACACCACTGAACTTCAGCCTGAGTAACAGAGTGAGACCCTGTCTCAAAAACAAGACACAAAAATATTTATAAATATCTATGTGTGTATAAACATGTTATTATACACATATGTATATTTCCTTGCCCTGTCAGCTAAGAGCACTAGAAACAAAGACATCTCAACTTCAACAAGCATACCTCCTACCCACATCTTGGTTTCTAAAACCATTCTTCAGTAAAATGATTCATAACTTCTTAGGAAAACTATTGATTCTAAGATACAAGAGCAATTACCCAAGAGGAGCCTAGAGCATCTTATAGTGCCAGAAAGTAAGAAGGTGCTCAAACAAAACCACAGCAAAGGAGTGCAGCAAAGGGCACAGGAGCCAAAGAAGGAGCTCACATGACCACAGCTGGAGCAATGAAAGAGTTGCATTAGATTACAGCCCAAAGTACACACTAATTATGCCTGAGTGCGCACTGATACAAATAAATGGCTAAATAAGTAAATAAATGTGGGAAAAATCAAATCTACTGTACAAAAGAATTTCAAATAATTTATATAGATAGCTCTCAAGGAGGTAGAGCATAACTCCCACTCCTTAAGTGTGGGCTGTGGTAGTGTGGAAGTGTGACAATGACTTTCTTCCAAAAACTACAGTACAAAAGAGAAAAATGCGTAACCTTGTGTCACAGAAACCTGCCAAGCATCACCTCAGCCAGGTGCTAAAGGTAAACATCAACAGGGACAAGTCATGTTGATAGCATGGCTCCTTGATGCAGTGTTATGAAAATAGTCCTTATCCCTGATGGATTCCTCTTGAAAGCCCATCACCCCATCAGTTTAATCATGGGAGAAGCTTCAGATAGACCCCCACAGAAGACCAGACTACCACATACCTCACCAGTACTCTTCAACATTGTCAAGACCATCAAAAACAAGGAAAGCCTGAGAAGCCATCACAGTCAAGGAGATCCTGAGGAGATCCTGTGACTAAATGTAGCACAGTGTTCATCCGCAATGGGATCCCAAACACATAAAGGGCATTAGATTAAAAAAAGGGAAATAGGAACAAAGCATGGACTTTTGTTTATAACCATGAATCAATTTCACAATTTATTAATTGTGCAAATGTCATATTAATATAAGATGTTAATAATAAGAAAAACTGGGTGGGCAGTATGTGGGAACTCTCAGTACCATCTTCACAATCTTTTTGTAAATCTAAACTTGCGCTCATTTAAAATCTAAACTTTGAGGGAGAAATTACTGAGCAGATATGCAGTTAGCCCTGGCCTCCTTCCAGAGATTCAGCTCCTGGGTTCTGTTTCCCTCCTAGTCAATGCCTGGCCCAATGTCCCATGCACACCCACACTTAGCAGTTTTCCAACAAGGCTCCAGCAGTTTCTGCTCTCCAGCCTGCCCCTCCTTGGGGCTATCAAACAATGTTATCCACCTCCCTTGTCCCCAGGTCCCACAGTTAGAAGGGCAGAATCTTCCTGGCTCCTTCTTTCCTTCTCCTCCTCATCCTTGGTCTCACAGATCTGCCCCAGCCCAGACCTCCCTGCTCCAGACTGCCAATCCTTTCTCTGTGCTAGTTCACGTCTCTCTACCTTCCTGCATTTTAAGTCCTCAAGCCCTCTTTGGGCTTGTTCTCCAGTGTTCCTCCTGCTCATCTAGATCCCCGGCTCCTCTGCTGCAAGCCCCATGGAGCTGTTTCCATTCCTTTGAATGCACACATTCTTCTGCCTGAAATTCCACATGACCACATCGACTGACTCTTCAATGAAAGCTCCCTTTTCCACTTAATCTTTCCTAACTGTACACACTCAAAGTAGATGACTCCCTTCTGAAGCCCCAAAGATCTGCATCTGCCTCTCTCCTCTAATACCGTGTTTCAATGTCTACCTGAGTGTGTACTGAATTGTGCACACATCTTGTCTAAGGTGCCTTTGGGGCAGGATCATCTCTGCGCCCATATGTTCCAGAGGTTACTGGTATTACATGGTGACACTCAGGAAGGAATGCACAGGTGGATGAAGGAACAAATAAATGAATAGCCTCCTAGCAGTAGAAGCAATCTCGGAGAGCATCAAACCCAGCCCCAAGAACCCATATTCCATTCCAAAGGTGAGGGAGACTCTCAGAGAAAGGAAACAAGCCACTCAAGGTCACACTTCTTATTTATAGCAGTGTTAGCACTAGATGACAGCTGAGTTATTTCCAAAAGAATGTCAGGCTTGACCTTGTAGAATCAGTTTAGAATCCCAAACTATGAGTCTCTGTGATTGATACATAAACAATAAATAACAGTTAACATTGATTAAATCACTGACAGGTTGCATGTACTCTGTCAGGAGCTCTAAGTAAGCTAGCTCATTTGATCCTCAAAACAGATTTTATAAGTTAGGGCTACTTTTGCCCCACTTTATAGATGACTCTTAGACTAAGCAACTTTTCCAAGTCACACACTTGTTAAATGTACGAGCAAGGTTTGAGCCTAGGTAGTCATACATGAGATCCCACGCTCTGAACCAGCTCAATAAGTCACTCTCGACCTCAATTTCACCCTCTGGAAAACAAGTATAATAACAGTACATGATCATCATGGGATACAACATATATGAAATAGAATGTGCTGCATTCTCTGTCATTCAGTTAAGACTCTGGACACCTGAGTATCAGTCTCAGCTCTTGCACCTCACAGCAGTTTGGTCTGAAGTACAACCCTTTGCCTCTGTGCATCAGTTTCCACATTCATAAACTGACGAGTTCGACCAGACTATATTTAAAGTTCCTCTCTGCTGTGTCCCAGGCATCTTCATGCTGGGTCGTCTGGTTTGGACCTGCTAACATTCAGTTGTTTGCTTTGTACTGGGTCACATGCTCACTGACGTGTCATGCTATTTGCATAATGTGCAATATTCACTGACATGTCAGGCTTGCTTCAAGCTTTACGCAGGAGACCAAAGCTTCTCATAAAATGTCTCTTCAGTGTTTATTATCATTTAAAGTAGCAGTCATTCTTGGAAATAAATTTTTCTGTTTTTTTAATAAAAAATGTTATTTTGGGCCAGGTGCAGTGGCTCACGCCTGTAATCCCAACACTTTGGGAGGCTGAGATGGGCAGATTATCTGAGGTCAGGAGTTTGACACCAGCCTGGCCAACAACCTTGTCTCTATTAAAAGCACAAAATTAGCTGGGCCTGGTGGCGGGCACCTGTAATCCTAGCTACTTGGGAGGCTGAGGCAGGAGAATCACCTGAACCTGGGAGGCAGAGGTTACAATGAGAAGAGATTGTGCTATTGCACTCCAGCCTGGGCAAAAAGAGAGAAACTAGGTCTCCAAAAAAAGTTATTTGGCACAAAATTATTCTTATGTTACTAACGTTAAAATTTATAAATATCCCTTTGGGATTGCTCCATAAAGTACAAATAAACATACTTTATTAGATTTAGTAATTAAATAATACATATATTAATTTGCCTAAAATTTACTTTGCTTCTGCTACTTTCAGCTAAATATTATTTGATATATAAAAAATAAATATATTTTTCTTGATTCAACATAGTTTTATAATTTACTAGTTGAATAAAATTATATTGCACTGATGTATCACAATTCATTAAACTACAGTGTTGGGTATTTAGGTTATTTCCAATTTTCCTTGGATTTAAATACAAATTTGTAAAACATTGGCTTTCTGGGCTAGATTTGAGCATCTAAAATTGGCAGCAATATGAAGTCTAATTTTTCAGATTCTGAAAGGACACTATTATCATCCAGTTGCGAGGTTCCCATATATGGGTCTGTGTTAGACCCAAAAGCTCAAACCTCATGGACAATGTTAATTTACTTCTTTATCATCCATCTATTCCATTTATCTAAATATTTATTTTAGGCATACTGTGTTTTACGCACTCAGCTAGGTTCCAATGATATGGGTGGAATATCTTCCCCTACATTACGGAACTTCTAATCTAGTTAGGAAAACAGTACTGCAGTGAAACACATACACATGAGAGAGAATATAGAAGGAGAGGCTAGCTGTGCACGGATCACTTAGTATGTACTTACCTCAAATAAGTTATGTAACTTCTTCTGTACTTTAGTCTCCTCATCTGTAAATAATAATAGTTAATATGTATCAAATGCTTAGAAGAGTTCTCAACACATATTCACACTCAATACATGTTAGCTATTTTTGTTTTTGTATTAATTTTTTATTGCCTCACAACAAATTATCACAAAATGTAATGGTTTAAAACAGCAAGCATTTGCTATCTGCCATAGATCTGAGAGTGAGGAATCCAGAAACAGCTTAACTGGGTGATGCCACTATCAGGGTCTCTTATGAAGCTGTAGTCAAGATGGCCTGGGCTGCAGTCATCTGAAGGCTTGACTGGGACTGGATGGTGCACTCCACGGCTGTTGGCAGGAGGCCTCAGTTTCTCATCCAGAGAGCCTCTCTGTAGGGCTGTGTGAGTGCTTGAGTCCTCACAGCATGGCCTCCAGCTCCCCCTGGATTGGTAATGAGAGAGTGAGAGAGAGAAAAAAAGATGCAATAGCTTTTATGACCTAGTTTTAAAAGTCACACACCATCACCTCTGCCCACATTTATTTGTTAAAAATCAGCCACTGAGTCCTGCTTTCACTTAACAAGAAGATAATTAGGCCCTACTTTTTGAAGACTGTTGAAAAGTTTGTGGACATTTGTGTTTGTAAAACACCCACAGATGCAGAAGGACCACTCACAGAGCCTGACGATGAGAACGTGTTTCCTCTCTCTACTCCTTTGTGTCCCTCCTAACACAATGGTGCATGCCAAGAAGGCACTGCAGAAAGTCACTTACTGCAGTATCTTTGGTGAACCTCATGCTAGTTCTACCAATCCAGATATCCTCTGTGCATCCTCAGCAGATACATACAGTAACTCTTTTGGTTCCAGTTGTATGTTAAATCAAAACAAATAATAGATTGGTCACTTTAGCTCTTTAAAACTCTTTTAAATCCAAGCCAGTTCAATTTAGTTTAGTACATCTAACTGAGATTTCTTTATTTTAGTCGAGAAATATTTACATTTGAACCTAAAACAACATGGAACTGAAGGGCACCACCCCACCATGTAGTTGAAAATCCATGTCTAACTTTTGACTCCCCCAAAACTTTACTACTGAAAACCTACTGTTGACTTGAAGCCTTGTTGATAATGTAGTCAATTAACACATATTTTATATGAATTATAGACTGTATTCTTAAATAAAAAAGCTAGAGAAAAGTTTATTAAGAAAATCATGAGGAAGAAAAAATATTTATGGTACTGTCCTGTATTTATCAATATCATAAGTTTACATTATCTGTTTACAAGATGCATCTATACAAGATGATCTGTCTGAAATGATGAGCGACTGTAGCTTCAGACCTCAGTCTATGGTATATATCAAGCAATTCATCTTTTTCTCATACTGTCATGACTTTGCTGCTTGGGAGCACTTCCAGCATCACTAGTGGCACTTCGCATGGGTCCCATGGTGTTATGGATTTCCAATATTCCACTAAACACAATGAAAAATACACAGGAATATCTAGAAATTATTTTTTTCTGCAATATGCAGTTTACTGGAGAGATGCCCTGCCCATGCTGAGATGATTAGTGTCACAGGGCATTTTAAGTGACTACTGACAATGCTTGAACTCACTGCAATAGCAACAGAAGATGGCTATGAAGTTATTACGGTAGTACAGTGTGTGCTACAGTTAATTTTATGCAGTTAAGATTTAGTACTGCATCTTTACATTTGTTTACATTTCTCTGGACTGAGAATAGCACCATGTATAATCTGTATGCATTTGTGTGCATGCGTTTTGACAAATTTTAACTTTTTATAAGATTTGTATATTTGATGGTAGTAAATGATAAAATGGACTAGTATCTACATATATTTTGTGCATTCATGACATAACTACATTTTTCTTGTCTTCAATATTTTAAGCTATTCATCTGCATATTTTTAAAATTGTAGTAATTCTCCAAAACTTTTCCAATATATTTATTGAAAAAAAATCCTCATATAAGTGGATCTACACAGTTCAAAACTGTGTCGTTCAAGGTTAAATGATATAACGTCCTAAGAGACACAGGTCAGCCTGACAGTGAAAATCTACAGCAACAGGCTAGAGGCAACTTCCAGGTCCACTGGGGCAGATCAGGAAGCACCTAGAATGCCCTCTCCAGCTCTCCCACAGCTGCACAGCTGACTTCACCTGGCCTTTAGTTTCCTCATATACCTATTCTTTTTGGTCGTGTTTACCTTTTTGCCCAGGAGAATTCTGACCAGTCTTATTGCATTTTTTCAATTTATATATTTACAAGGTTCCATATCCTTTGCATAAGTTACCTTTAATCTTTATTTAAACTCTCATAAACCAGTACTACTAGCTTTCATTGGAAAGGAGGAGACTAAGTCTCAGAGAAATCAAAGTACTTGCACAAGATCACACAGTGACAGAACTAAGGTTCTCGATTAGGCTGGCTGGCCCCCTATCCCGCGCACCCACAAAACTGCCATTTTTTGGAGCTTTGCTTCAGAGCCAAAAAACTACAAAACCCCATGGTCTTCCTGCAGGGATTACCCTCAGCTGTACCAGTTTCTTTCCCAAATCTTTCCCAGAAGCCTTTTCCACCCACATGCACTACAATAAGATGTCACCCATACACAGAGTTGACAGGTAAATAAAAATGTCCAGTTAAATTTGCATTTCATGAAAACAACAAATCATTTTACTAACATAACTGTCTAGGGCAATATTTTCAGAACAGACTTAAGCTACAAAGTGGTTTCTTGTTTATCTGAAATGCAAATTGAACTGAGTAGCCAGCAACAAACCCAGGCTTAACCCAGACTAAGATGCATATGAGGCTCTTTCTCCTCACCAGCTCTACAGATCCTAGCAGATTCTAATGTTTCTGATTTATGCACAAAATCTCAGAGTGGATGTGGAGCCCAGAATGTGGAAGACTCCAGTATTGTGCCTCAGCCATGAAGAACTAAGTTGGATGTGCAGGAAGTTGGAGGTTTTGGTAACACTAAGAGAAATGTCCTTGGCTTCCCCACCTCGGGTAAAGGCAAGAATCGAATGCTTCTCTGTTCAGTTGGAGGCATTCTGAATGGGGAGACCAGGGTCTGTATGTATTACTTGTAGCAAAGTCTTTGCCCCAAACACCTTTGTTAATCATGTGGCCTTAAAGAACCCGACTGCCATTGAGTGGAAGCCACGGAGTGGGCAACCTCATGGGACTCCAGATAAAGCACACTCTGCCAAAGGACCCCAGATAAAGTGGGCTCTTCCACAGGACCCGCAGATAAAAAGGGCTCTTCCACAGGACTCCAGATAAAGCAGGCTCTGTGGTATTAGTTTGCTTTTGCGGTGTCAAACAAAATTGACCAGGAGAGATGGACACCACCACTATCGTGTAATGCGCTTTGCCCAAATCCTGGCTGACCTCTCCATTGTCCCCTTTTTGTGAAGTGGTAGCTGAAGAAGTGGGGTGCTCCACCCCAGTGACTCCACCCAGCACTCCCTGCTCCGGCCCTATGTGACGCCTCTGCCTGCAGGTTCTGTGCTATCCCCTGCCTCTCTCCACACAGGTCTCTCAGATCTCCAAGGCTTCCTATACAGGATTTCCCTTCCGAGTCTGCTTTCTCCTTTCTTCTGCGGAACACCTACTGACATTTTGGGTATTTGCTGTACCACTTTCTTATGGGTGGCCTGCACTGGGCTCTGCCTATTGTGATTGGGTCAGCTTTGCCAACCATATGCTTTCATAGCCTCTGAGAGTATGCTTGATTAACTCTTACATGATAGTGTATTTACCTCCTGGCTTTCCTGGTGGACTTTTAGTTCCTTGAGGACGGATATCAGGGGTCTTTTGTTGGTACTGCATCCCTCACACCAAGAACTATACAAAGGCCAACGCGCTCACTAAGCATCAATGGAAAGAAACAAATGGAAGCCTCTGCTGTTGCAGGCAGGCCACTCCAAAGGCCCCTCCGCCTCCGCCCCTGCCTTCCCATCACGGTCCCGGGTCTCCCGTGTCAACGGCCCAGGGCACCAGCGACCTCATCTCTTCTGTCTTTGTCCTATTGCATTGGAGAATAGCCTGGAGCCACCCATTTCCCAGCTGACATTCAATACTCAGAGTCGTCACTCCCTAGTTTTGCTGTGTCCCTGCTCCCCGACCTCCTTAATGATTCGTAAAGGACACGGGGTATGAGGAAAATGGAGCACATCTCTCTTCAAAATCCCAGACTGTTCTTTTTTCTGTGAGTGCCACCAAGTCTCTTTTGTCCCCTGAAATTTTCTCGTGATATTTGTACTCTGCCCTCTCTCTTCCAAACCCACGGGCACCTTCCCTGCCTTTGACTGTCCCATAGCATTTTAGAACTTCAGCTGGAGCTTGTGACCTTGGGGTCAAGCAGCTTCTAGTGGTAATGAGATAATACTGATAGCACTCGACTTGTCAGTAAGTCTGATTTGCTTGTTGTACTTTTCATTTGTTTGGCTTTTTGTCTATGAATGAGATTATAGGGTTGTATATCAACAGATAAACACTTTAAAAATGTCCTCTCATCTATTAGAATAAGCTTCAAATCATTTTAATATTCATGAAGTCCTTTGGATCTGCCCTGGTCAATTTGGTGGCTGTGAGCTACCTGCGGCCGTCTGAACTTAAATGCAAAGTAATTTAAATAAAATAAAATTAAAAAGCCAATTTCCCAGGCTCAATAGATACTTTTCATGTGCTCCCACACTGGTGTGGGTCTGATGCATTCATTCATTGCCCTGTAGATAGCCCTAAGTGCTGGTTTTGGTGATCTGTTCAGTCCTCTCAGGGATAATTTCCGTCAGGCGGCCCAAGTTCTTGCTTCTAACGGACTTACTCTTTCAAATTCAAAGTATAAAAGAAATGGATCCATACAAGGGTGGCTCTTTAACAATTTCCTGAAGTCAAAGTTTGCTTATCCCAGAACAATCACCTTATTCTGGAAAAGGAAGGAGCTGGAAGCTGAGGACAGTGAGATCCCTTCTTCTTACCAGATGTGTGGTGGTGCTAATGCAGAGTCTCCCAGAGCTGTTCTTGCTATGGCCTCCTATGCTGCCTCCGCTTGACGCCCCTCACCTGGCACAGCAGACAGGGCTTTCCTCCTGGAAAGTGCTCCTCAAAAGACTTACCCTCCACTCTTCTGCTCTCAATCATGCTCTCTTGCCTTAAAATCAACTTCTCTCTTTCTAACAAAGAAAATTAAAAGCTGTTTATTCTATGTGCTTATTAACAGACAGCTGCTCTAGAATAAAGAAATTGATGGATGAAGGAGCAAATAAAATGAATGAATCTCCAGATTCCATTCCCTGGCAGGTATTTCATCAGCAGTCAGTCTGTCCTCTCATACAGGGTGACCACACACTGGGCTGCTCCTAAGCCTTGGTCACATACCGCACCAGAGAGAGAATTGAGCAGCATCCGGGCCAATCTTCTGACCTATGAAGGAAATAGAAGAGGGCAGAGATGCCATTCAGTTGCAGCTTGCACGCATCTCTATGACAGACTTCTGGGGCTCTGGTCTGTACTTGGGTCTATACAGGCCAAATGGGAAACATATCCTCAAATTTTCCTATTCCCTAATGTTATTTAAAAAGCGATCTGTTTAAAAGGAAGCAGGCTTGGGGACAGTCTTAGAGCTCCACTTGCATAGCTAGCTGTTGGCCCTTCCCTACTTGCTGTCCCTACCTGTCTTTCCTAGTCTACTGCTTAAACATATGGGGAGCAGCAGAGTCTCAGAGCAGCTCCTTACCCCTGTAAAAATGCATACATCTGGATGTGGGGAAAGACTCTTTGAAAGGAGACTGGGCACAAACTGTTATCCCCATGTAAGTCATGATTTTGAAGAATGAGAATACTAAAGGGGATGCTATTGTAGGACAGGAAGGAAGATAATCATGGGTTAAAGGGCAGAGACCATGAGTTCAACGTCAGTGACCATGGCTCTCGACTGATGACCATAGGCTCAAGGGTAGTCATTATGGATTCAGGGGTCATAACCATGAGTTCAAGTATGGCAATCATGGCATCAAAGGCAGTGGCCACGGATTCAAGTGCAGTGAAAATGAGTTCAAGGGCAGTGATCATGATTTCAAAGACAGTGAGCATAGCTTCATGGCAATGACCATGGGTTCAAGGGCAGAGACCATGGGTTCAAGGATAGTGACCACAGGTTCAAGAGTGGTGACCATGGATTCAAGGGCAGTGACTATGGGTTCAGGGGTGGTAACCTTGGGTTCAAGGCTGGTGACCATGGGTTCAAGGGCAGTGATCATGGGTTCACTGGAAGAAGAGGGACACCTTCTAATACAGCTGGAGAGAAGAAAAAGAAAACAAGCCAGACAGATTTTGAGTCTTTTCTAGAGATTTAAATTAGTAGGGACACCAGTCTGGGTAGATGGGTGCTCGGGACCCTGTGTGCAATGGAGGGAAGGGAAGACATTTGCATGGATTGAGACATAGCAGACTCCCACATTCAAACCCCTGCTGTAAGTCCTTGATTTTGTTGTTAGCTGAACTGAACTCATGACTCCCAACTGCTGACAAGTGGGGAAAATGATAATCTATGTTTTCAAGCATTCAAACATATCCAAAGTTTATTCTAATCTTTTCATTTAAACAGTCCTTAAGGTGGGAAGTGGGGGACAAACCTTTTAGATAGCTTCCCCATTCTTCATTCCCTGAGGTGATTGATGCCTGCGGATAGGAGGTGAGGTGTATGCAGAGAGGCCCCTAAGTGAAGATGTCTTTGATTTGGGATCCCAACACCCATATGCTTATGGGTCAGGCTTCTTGTTTTCATTTTCTTGAAAAAAAAATCCTCATGATTTGGCTTTTGGTTTTGTCGCCTAGTGGAAAAGTGCTAGAGAGCTGTTCACTCTGTGATTGGAGGTAGAGGAGAAATTAAAATTGTGTTTGCTGGGTGGGGTAGGGGGCGGGTTGCTAATATGGTCTTTGAAGAAGATCAGGGTGCCGAGAGCCTGGGGCTCCCAAGGAGACGTCAGAACGCGGGGTGCCCTCCTCTGCTGCAGCTGCTCTTGTGTTCAGGTTCCAGTTTGTGGCTCTGCTCTTTCTCATATGCTTGGATGCTCCTTGCTCCTTCCATCACTGGGAGATTTGCTGAAACCCCATCGGCTTATGGCCTGCCCTACCCGAGTTCATTCCATCCTCTTCACTGGCAGATCTCTTCTCTTTGGGATTTCATTGATGTAATGGAGGGTAAAAACAAAAGCAATGTATTCCGGCTCTCAGTTTTCATCACGTCTTACTAAAAACTTTGAAAGTTGTAAAATATCCCCCCAGATGCTCTGGCTTCAGCCCTCAGGTTTAGCTGTTTACTGCTATAATTGCTGACCTTCAATTTCAATTTTTACTTTTGATTTAAACCATGAATGTGATATAAAGTTGTTTTCATTTTAAATGCGTATTTAGGGTTTTTTGTTTGCTTTGGAAGAGAATGAGAGATGGAAGTAGATTTTTTAAAATACTTTTTGAAAAATACATAATTCTGTTGCAGTTAAAAGATATGGATCAAAGTTCACTGCCTTGAGGATTTATGGAGATGCCCTTTGTGTCCTAATCAGAGTCTGTTTTAAGATTATTCCTGGGGTATCTGAGAAGAAAGCATTCTAATCTGTATATCTTATTGTGAAAAGCTTTCAAAATCCTCCCTTCAAGGGTTCTGCTTCTGAGGCCATGTTTAGAAACGCCACTCCCTCATAATTAGATAAAGATTCATTTATGTTGGTTTAGCACCTAATGTTTTCAGGCTTTGTATTTAGAATTTTAATTAACTTCAAATTAAATCTGTCATGAGATAGGAGTCTGCATTCATTTTTTTTTTTAATCCAAATGGTTATCCAGTCAATTGTGGCTTTTAAATGATCAAGTCCTGAATCCTGTCAATACACTTGTGTCTATTTCTGAGCTATACAACGTATTTTACATCTATTAATACAGTTCTTCCTCATTACTCTTATGTAACAATTTTGTAGCTGGTAACAGATGATTTTTTTAAATTAGGTTATAAAAAAGTAGTCAACTGACACATTTGGTTGGAATTGTTTTAAATATACGGAAAAATAAAGAGAATCAGCACCGTCAGTAATGTCTTTCCTTTGAGACATTTAATTGCAAGTCTCTAATCACTGATGCCTATACATAACACTGCCTCCAGTGTCCCTGAACAAATGTGTTCTATAGAAATATTAATTTTAGATAGTGAGGAAGGAGGAATGTTTCCTATACATACTGCCTTCACCTTACATTTTACCTAAGCTCCTCTTAGATAAATTGGAACTATTTTCTCATTAATAGTCATAAATTTGAAGTGAGCCCAAAAGATCAGTTGACCTTGTATCCAATTTCAACCCCCAAAAATGACTTAAGATTGACTTTTCTAAACTCCAAAATGTTAACCACCTGCCAACATTGAATTGACTTAGATCTAACACTTGTGTTCTTCAGGTCAATTCACTTAGTTACCAGAATGTATATTTTTGTAACTAATGTATCTTGGAAGTTTCATTAGGAAATGGCATTGCTTAAAATTAATCATTTTCTGGATGAGTTATTGGAAGGTTTTACGGTCATGGGGAGTGACTGTAAATACTTACTCAGAAGGTTTCCAACATCGCTGCAGCCGCACTTCATGGTTCAGAACTCTGAAGCTGCAGCCCCTATTTCTCCTGTGTTTAAAGCATATCTGAGCTGTTTTCTTAATCCTGCTCAAATGTGATTCTTTGTTGCACTGCTGAGTAAGGACCGAATGGTCTTTTTTTCAGGAACAAGTCTGTTCAGGCATTATAATTTTCTTCACGACAGGCCAACCTACCATTTGTGGTTTTGAACATTTCGATCTAATCTCCTTTGGGACACACACCAATTTTGCTCCAGGTTTTTCCATATTATCTCCTTAAACTGTTTCTCAAAATGTGCCCCAAACGCTATGGTCAGACGTGTTTCCTGGGCCTCTGTTGTCTTACATGATTCTGTTGTGCAAATTAGACAAAGGAGACCCTCTGGATGGTCTCCACAAAAGCATGGCTTGGAGAGTAGACTATACATTTTTTAAAAATTGTGGTAAAATACTCATAACTTTTATCATCTTAATCATTTTTAAGTGAATAGCTCTTAGTGTTAAGTATAATCACACGGTTGTGCCACCAATCTCCAAATTCTTTTCATCTTGTGAAACTAAAGCCCTTTATCCATTAAACAACTCCCCACTTATCTTCTACCCGGCCCCTGGCAACCACCATTCTACTTTTTATGAATTTGACCACTCTAAGTACCTTGTTGTAAGTGGACTCATACAGCATTTGTCTTTTTGGAATTGTCTTATTTAACTTAGCATGATGTCCAAAAGGTTCATCCACATCATAGTATAGGTTAGAATTCTCTTCCTTTTTAAGAATAAATAAGATTCCATCCTGCGTATAAGCCACATTTTGTTTTTCTGTTCATCTGACAATTGCTTCCACCCTTTTGCCACTGTGGATAATGCTTTATGGACATAAGTGTACAAACATCTCTTTAAGATCCTGTTTTCAAATCTTTTGAGATCCTGCTTTGAAATCTTTTGGCTATATATTGAGAAGTGGTATTGCTGAATCCTATGGTATTTCTGTTTTTAATTTTTCGGTAAACCACCATACTGTTTCCTAGCAGCTGCACCTATTTCCATTCCCACCAAGAGTGCACAAAGGTTCCAACTTCTCTGCATCCTCACCAACACTTCTTATTTTCTGTATTTGTTGTTTTATAGTAGCCAGAGTGGGAGATGGCATCTCATTGTGGTTTTGTTTTGCATTTTCCTAATGATCACTGATGTTGAATATCTTTTCATAGGCTTGTTGGCCATTTTGTTTCTTCTTTGAATAATGTGTATTCAAGTTCTTTGAACATTTCTTAATCAGGTTGGTTGGCTTATCATTGAGTTGTAGGAATTCTTTATATGTTCTGGATATTAATTTCTTATTAGGTATATGATATACAAACATTGTCTCTCATTCCATACATTATTTTTTTACTCTGTTGATTGTGTCCTTTGATGAACAGAAGTTTTTAATTTTCATTTAGTCCAATTTATCTATTTTTGCTATCTATTTGCCTGTGTTTTTGGTGTCAGACCCAAGAAATTATTACCAAATCCAACATATGATGCATTTGGTATTTCTTCTAAGAGTTTTGTAGTTTTAGCTTTATGCCTCGGCCTTCAATCCCTTTTGAGGTAGTTTTTTTATATGGCATGAGGTAAGAGTTCAACTTCATTCTTTTGCATATGAATATGCATTTTTCCAACAAACATCATTTGTTGGGAAAACTGTCTTTTCTTTCATTGAACGATCTTAGCTTCTTTTTCAAAAATTATTTAACCATATACATGAGGGTTTATTTCTGGGCTTTCTATTCTAGTCCATTGGTCTACATCAGTTTGATGTACCACACCACTTTGATTACTGTAGCTTTGTGGTAAGTTTTTAAATCAGGAAGTATGAGACCTCCAACTCTGTTCTTTTTCAAGATTGTTTTGGCTAGAAGGAGAAGACTGCATTTCCAGCGAGTGGGAAAAAGGCAAGCTTTCCCTCTGGGATGCAGCCAGTCACTGGTATATCCAACACACTGAGCAGAGCTTGTCCCTCACCTGAGAAATCGGGGAAGAGGTCCGCCTGCACATCCAGATATGGAGGCCTTGCCACTCAGCAAATGCTGTGTGAGGACGAAGGACATAGTCATTCTTCTAAATCTGGTCAACTCTTCCTTTACTGATAACAGATTATCAGAGTTTTTACCATTCTGATTAGACACTGAAATATACACAGTTGTTCTGATGTTGTATAGATGGGCTTTGATTTCTCTTACTTTTCTGTGGCTCCTGTAGTTTGTGTGGAGGTAGGCTGTAGAGGGCATCTGGCAGCATTTGTCCATTATTCTTGCTGTAGGAGGTTGGCAAGGAGGTGGTCTCCTCACCACGACCCAAGGAGAAGCTTCTCTCTGACATTAGTGCCCTGGAATAAATACCATCCCCAAGCACTGTTTGTATTCATGAACTGAGCCTCTTTTGCTTATCTTGTAACAAATGCTCTTACGTGTTTCAATCCGTTCTTGAAAGACTTCTAGGCAAATCTTCAGCTCAGCTTAAGGAAATGTGCAGGACTTTCTGGCTTATCTCCTTGAGTGCCAACTTTAGTTAGCCCTGTTATATTCACAAGTGGCATCCATACTCTTTAGAGTGACAAGAGGCTTGCACATATACTTCATTTCTTAAAATGGCTGTATTTGACAATTAAGAGAAAAATGTATTGCTAAGGGTCATTTGGTTGCATCTAACAAAACCTTATTCAAACCACTTTATGTAAGAAATGGGTTTTATTGGCTCATAAAACTGGGAGAAATGGATGGATGCAGGGCCTCAAAAGATGTTATCATGGATGTCTCTCTCATTTCCTGTCTCTGCCTCTAGCTTTTGTTTCCTCTGTGCTGGCTGAATTTACAGCAGGCTTTCCCCTCAGGTGGCAAATTGGGTCCAGAAGGATGAACTTGTAGGCCACCTTCTTAGCAATCCCAGTGAGTTAGCAGCATCTCCTTCCCAGTGGCTCCAGCCTAAGCCCTAGGTAGGGTTCTCATTGGCCTATCTTGATCCATGTGTCTACCCCTGGGCCAGTCCGGTAGCAAGAGGAGGCAGTGTTCTGGGTAGCCAGGTCTGAGTCACATGGCTCATACATGTCGGGGAGGGTCATGACACTAAACTTTGTAGGCTGGACATGACGGCTGGGAAACTGGGATACCATTGATGAAAAATGTAGAAAGGGATGCTGAGCAGGAACAAATTAATGACTGATTTTCTCTACAACGTACCTAAAAAAAAAAAAGATTCCTCAAGAAGAGCAACTTCATTCCCCTTCATACAGGGAACTCTTTTACAATATTCTTACCAGATGTTTTATCTAGTTTCCCTTTGAACACATTCCAGAATGGAGACCTCAGCACCTCCAGTTGTCTTCTATTCCAATGTTAAACAGAGCTGCTTGTCAGAAAAATATTCCTTATCTCAACCAATCTGAGCTTTCCTGTAATTTCTAAGGAATTGTCCTAACTCAGCCCATCAGAACCTTATAAACTAAAATTATAACCTCATCTTCCCAAAAGGGCAATCAAGCATTTGAGTCCAATTTCAGCGTGACTTTTATATTTCACCTTCTACCTTCTGAAGATTTCTGATACAATCTCCATCCCCACCAAGTATATTATTTTCACCTCCAATGGACTCCAGTGGTCTTTTGCACTTCACCTGCCACCAAGGCTTCTTCCCTGTATTTATTATAACATTAAATTATTTCATGGCTCATATGTTGGAAATAGTTTTAATATACTGGTTACAATCTGCTTCTCACTTCCACAGTAACCCCAAAAGGGGGTTTGTTTTTACAAGTCACGCTACAATTTTGGTTAATATTAAGCTTAAAACACTAGTAGCTACCATTTATTGATTGCTAGATTCTTTATAAAATGTATCTATAATCCCCAAAATAACTCTCAATATTTATTATTGTTATTTATTATCATCATCATTACTATTATTGCTATCCCATTTTACAGACAAGAAAGCTGAAACTCAGTTTAAGTAACTTAGAAAGTCAAATTAAGTCAGTGGTCAAATTGATATTTGAGCTCAGATATCTATGACTGCAAAACTAAGTTCTTTCTATCACACTCCCAGCTCCATGGTTGATGTCCATGGAGACCATCAATCTGTTTCCTGTGAAGCGTTGCCAGTTACTTCATCCATACCCTTTGCTTGTGCAATGAAGCTGGTGCTCACCATAATATAGCCTGTGCAGAAAAGGGTTAACAGAGCAGGCCTGAGCCTGAGACTGCTCTCCTTAGAAAGGCTTGTTTGCAAGGCTGGCCCTTGACAGGCACCTGGAGTCTTGGATTTCAGGAGAATTTCCATTATTCCCTTATTAGAATGGCTCACTGTGCTTAAATTGTTTGTTCAAACAATATGGTTAATGTCGAATATGTGCTTTCCTTCCCGGTGTGTGGAATTTTGGTATGTGTTAGACAGAGGGGTGCCTATATGACAAGCCCACAAGCAAAACCCTAGGCACTGAGTTTCTAATGAGCTTCCCTGGTAGATGTTGAACACGTGTTGTCATATCTTAGGGCTCCAGGAATTAAGCACACCCTGCGTGACTCCTCTGGGATAATACGCCTGGAAGTGTGTGCCTAGTTTCCTCCAGATTTCACCCTATATATGCCTTTTCTCTTTGCTGATTTTACTTCGTACTCTTTTGCTGTAATAGATGATAGCCATGAGTATGACTACATGCAGAGGCCTCTGAGTCCTCCTAGGAGATCACTGAAGCTGGAGGTAGTCTTGGAAACCCCCAACACAAGGACTTTATGTTTGTTTCTGTTAAGCATAATCCTGATACAGTCACTTCAAAATCTCCCAATTTATTTTTTAAATATTTAGCTCTACATGTATTCCTTTAAGGTTTTAATTTTATTTTTTGATAAAAATATTGAATAAAAGAGAGGAAACAGAGAATAGAAGTTGTCTCCTGAAGCCTCCCTTTGTGTTGAGACTAAGCTATTAATCACAATATTAGGACATTTTCCACAAATACTATTAAAAGGAATATATTTCATTATATTGATTTCCAGTATTTTCTAAGACGTTTTGTCACTTAAAATATTAGACCGGGAGTGGTGGCTCATGCCTATAATCCCAGCACTTTGGGAGGCTGAGGCGGGTGGATCAAGAGGTCAAGAGATCAAGACCATCTGGTTCAACATAGTAAAACCCCATCTCTACTAAAAATACAAAAATTAGCTGGGCATGGTGGCATGCACCTGTAGTCTCATCTACTCAGGAGGCTGAGGCAGGAGAATTGCTTGAACCCAGGAGGTGGAGGTTGTGGTGAGCCAAGATAGCACCATTGCACTCCAGCCTGGGTAACAAAAGCGAAACTCCATCAAAAAATATATACATATATATATATATATATATATATATATATATATATATATATATAGACATGGCTAGGTGCAGTGGCTCACGCCTATAATCCCAGCACTTTGGGAAGCTAAGGCAGGCAGATCACGAGGTCAAGAGATTGAGACCATCGTGGCCAATGTGGTCTCTTCCCTACTAAAAATACAAAATTAGCCAGGCGTGGTGGCACACGCCCATTTTCCCAGCTACTCTGGAAGCTGAAGCAGGAGAATCACTCGAATTCAGGAGGTGGAGGTTAAAGTGAGCAGAGATTGCCCCATTGTACTCCAGGCTGGGCAACAGAGGGAGACTCCATCTCAAAAAAATAATTAAGACATACAGGCCAAAACATTCTCACTTTTTTTCCCTCACGTAGTTATGTTACATATGTTATTGAAAAAAATAACTAGCACTATTCCAATGTTACTTACTCTTAATGAGTTCATCATTTCCCTCTTGTAATAATCTCATTCTTACTGTAGATGATAATTAATTATTTAGTTATATGCTTTTTTGTATTATATCATGACAGAATTTGCACCTTATCATTTTTAGAATGAGTTGATTGTCCCCATTTTAATACTCAAGGCATTTTCTCACCTCATCTTCTGCATTTTTTAAAGAATTACATTTTATCTAAGTTATCAAATTTATGGGCACAGAGCTGTTTGTAATATTCCTTTATCACCATTTTTATATCCTTGGGATTAGTAGTCATTTCCACTCTTTCATTTCTCACCCTAAAAATGTGTGTCCCTCACTTCGTTTCTCGGTTAACCTGGCTAGAAGTTTATCAATTTTATTGATCTTTTCAAAGAATCTACTTTTTGTTTTGTTAATTACCTTATTGTTTTCCTGTTTTTAATTTCATTGAAGTTCTAATGTTTAATTCTTTTCTTTCAATCACTTTAAGTTTAGATTGCTCTTCTCACTCTATTTTCCTAAGATAGAAACTTAGATTATTGATTTCAGATTCTACTTCTATTCAGTATATGCATTCGATGCAATAAATTTCTCTCTAAGCATTCCTTTTGATGCATCCCCCAAATTTTGATAAGTTGTATCTTTATTTTCATCTAATTCAAAATATTTATAATTTCTCTTGAGATTTCTCCTTTGACTCATGTGTTATTTGCAAGTTTGTTGCTTCATCTCCAAATATTTGATGGTTTTCCAGATATCTTTCTGTTATCTATTTCTAGTTAATTTCATTTTGGTTCAAATGCATACTTTTTATGAATTTTATTTTTAAAAATTTTTTCTACGTGTTTCATGGCCCAAAATAGAATCTATCTTGGTAGGTATTTCATATGAGTTTGAGAAAAATATGTGTTCTGCTTTTATTAGATGAAATATGGATGGTCCCTGACTTATGATGGTTCAACTTACAATTTTCAACTTTTAGATGCTGTAAAAGCAAAATGCATTCAGTAGAAAAATTATTTCCGGTAGCATATAGTCATTCTATTTCTCACTTTCAGTATGCTATTTAATAAATTATATGAGATATTCAATACTTTATTAAGTAGGCTTGGTTAGTTTTGCTCAACTGTAGGATAAAGTAAGTTTTCTGAGCACATTTTAATTAAGCTAGGTTATCATATTTAGTAAGTTATGCATAGTAAATGCATTTTCAACTTTGCATATTTTTAACTTACAATGGGTTTATCAGGATGTAACTTCATAGTAAGTCAAGAAGCATCTGTAGTCTATAAAGTTGATTAGATCCAGTTAATTGATAGTATTGTTCAGTTAAAGGATGTTTTTACTGATTTTCTGCCTGCTGGATCTGTCCTCTTCTGATAGAGGAATGTTGAAGTGTTCAACTGTAATAGTGGACTAATCTATTTCTCCTTGCAGTTTTACCAAATCTTGCTATACGTATTTTGATGCATTGTTTTTAGACACATACACATTAAAAATTATTAGATCTTCTTAGAGAATTTACCCTTCATCACTATGTAATATTCTTGTTTATCTCTGATGATAGCATGATATATCTTTCTCCATCCCTTTACTTTTAATCTATCTGTGTTTATATTTAAAATGGGTATGTAATAGACAGCATATAATTTAGTCTTTTTTTTTTCATTCTATCATTTTTTGTCTTCTGGTTTGAATATCCATATTTTTGACATTTAAAATGATGATTAATATAATTGGACTAATATTTATCATATTTGTTATTTTCTATTTGTTGCGCTTTTTTATTTTTATTTTTTCTCTCGCTTCTGCCTTCTGTCAGTGTTAACTGAGCATTTTATAAGATTTTAGTCTGTCTCCTCTCGTAACATGTTAATTATACTTCTTTCCCACCCTCTTTTTTAATGATTACTCTTGAATTTGCAGTAATCTAAGTCCACTTTCAAATAACACTATACTTCTTCACATGTAGTGTGTACCTTGTAACAGAGTAGTCCCAATTTCTTCCTGCCATGCCTTCAAACATTACACTACCTACCCATAAGCCAGTCACCCAGTGCCCTGGTGCTATTGCTATGAGAATAGTGATTTATTAGAACAATTAAGAATGAAAATCAAAATCCTTAAAATTTTACCTGTACTTATTCCTTTTCTAATGTTTTATTTCTTTCTGTAGATCGAAATTTCTGACATATTATTTTTCGACTTCTCTCTGAAGAACTTCTTTTAACATTTCATGCAACACAAGCCTACTGGGGACAAATTCTCTCAATTTATGTTTGCCTGAAAATGTCTTTGTTTCTTCTTTACTTCTGAAGAATAATTTTGCAGTACACAGAATTTTTCTGCCCCCAGCAAGCTGTGATTCTCTGCATGCACCTGTTTCTTCAATTTGGGGGGGGCATCATTTGGCTCTGTGAGCAAAATGACTTTTTCATTATGACTCTTCAAGTAGCAACAGGCAAAACTTTGCTCTAAGGTCATGCCCACAGTCTTGCAGTAACATTGGCTTGTATCTTAAGATACATGCAAAATAATTATGTATACCGTTTCTATGTTATTGCCATAGGCTAAAATGTCTCCTTAATGCCCCTTGCTCTACCATTTCCATGTTGTCAGATAGCCTGTGACTGTCATTGAAAGTAGGGGTGGGTGTTAGGAAACAAATGACAGAAAAACAGGTTATAGGAGGAGAAATTTGACTGGTGATGGATCCTGCTGAGGCTTTTTATTTAGTGCCTGTCATCCCTGCTGACCTATAGAGGTAGTCATCAACTCTGAGGCCTACTCCTAGCTTTAGTAGCTGTGCTTTATGCAATGTTTTTAAAATCAGAAACCCAGCTAGGGAGTCCCTTAACAATTTTGGATGGGTTCTGGTATCTAAAGAGTATGCTATTGGCTATAATTCTTACTTTTCATTAGTAAGAATCAATTTCTTGTAAAAAATGATTAGATTTCTCTGATGTGCCTGGAGCAAACCCTTGAAGACAATGATAGCCAAACCACTTGGCCCAACGAGATAGAAAGCCCAGGCTGCCTGGGCGTGCCTTCTGACCCTGACTCCTTTCCCAGGCTGTGGGAAGCACAAGAGTTGGATGTAAGTTTCAGCAGAGATGGAAGCTGGGCCTATGTTCTTCTCAAGGAAAGAAGCTGATGACCATGAGACAATTAGCTCATAAAGCAATCAATTAGCACCTTTGGTTGTTGGCTGAAAGTCTGGAATCCACCCAGGGGTGAGTATTTGGCATTTCCTTCTCTGCTGTTTAGCATATCTCTGCTTCTGCCTCTTGGCCCGGGCTGTTCTGTCTGCTTGGGATGCCTGACCTGCACTCCTGCCGCAGGCTTTCTCCTTCAGTACTGTGCCCAACATCCACGGACTTGTGACACCCTTCCTGGCCACTCAAGCCTGACTTTAAACTTCTTCAGAAAAGGATAGTGACCCTCCCGAACAGGACTGCTTTTCCTGTGTATAAAACAATGCTCAGCGTTTCCTAATCAGCCGTGTTCTTTGGATGAACTAATGAAGTATATGTCTTTGAGCTTATACTCATCAGAGAAATATTTGCCCGTCTGTCTCACTAGATGAAAAACTCTTTGATAACAAAGACTATGTTTTCCCACAACCTAGCCCAGAACCTGGCATTTAACAAAGGCTCAGTACAAATTCGTAGAGTAAATACAAAATGAATGAATGAGACAGTGATGGGGTACTTTGTAGAAAACCTCATCTCATAGGTCAGCAGTGGAGACACTCACTGCTGCCCTGCTACTTCCGCCTCTTTATTAGGACCAGGAAGCACTGATCCTCACTGTCTTGTTTGTCAGCAAAGGGCCAGTGGCCAAGACCATATTGCCAAGAGCTTAGGAAGAACAAGAAGTCATTGCTGGTAGTGTGGCCTCCTTCACCAAGAGAGTCACCAAGACAGAGAGTTTCTGTATTTCATCTGAGCACACAGGAAGAAAGAGAGGCCAAGCTTAGAGTAGTCAGTGAACCACAGGCAGCATCTTCTTTGCTCAGTTGCCATTGACTGTGGTTGGGCCCCTCATGGCCCAGTGCTGTGCTGTGGGAGTGCTGTTGCCTGGGTATTAGTCAGTTCTCACTCTCTAATACACCCATACCCAAGACTGGGTGATTCATACAGCAAAAGAAGCTTAATGGACTCATAGTTCCATCATGGCAGAAGGCAAAGGAAGAGAAAGACATGTCTTACATGGCAGTAGACAAGAGAGCTTGTTCAGGGGAACTCCCATTTGTAAAATCATCAGATCTCATGAGACTTATTCACTATCACAAGAACAGTATGGGGGAAACTACCCCCATGATTCAATTATCTCCACCTGGCCCCTCACTTGATACATGGGGATTATTACAATTCATGGTGAGATTTGGGTGGGGACACGCCAAACAATAGCACTCCCAGATGCCCCATGAGAAATGTGAATGTAAGCGTCTAGACCAGAGTAGCTCATCCATGGTTCCAAGCAGACACGCACACACAGGGCCAGAACCTGGGGATGCCTGTTCATGCCTGAGTTATTACATGTGGCCCCAGATTACTCTCCAGTGCTCCAGTTTGGATGATGAATTACATGGCCACCCCATGCACCTCCCACCTACTCTTTTTACTACGACCATTATGCACTGGAACATTTTTAAATCAACCCCAGATACAACATTTTATCAGAAGCTACTTCCTCTTTTAATGTCTAATAGATAGAAACACAAAAAATAACTGCAATGTCTTTATACAATTTAACAAAACAACCAATAATTCCTTCATATCATCAAATATCTCCTCGGTGTTCAAGTTTTTCCAATTGCCTCTAAATGACTTGTATCGGCATCCAAACAAGGCCACACACTGCATTTGATGAGTATGTCTATTAAATCCCACCTGCCCCTTTTTTATGTTTTACTTTGCCTCTTTCTTTTGCCCTTTATTTATTAAAGAAGGCAGGCCAATTTTCCTGTAAATTTTCCCACACTCTAGATTTGGCATCCTTTGGTGACGTTTAACACACTAGTCTACCCCCTGATTTCCTGTAAATGGTAGCTAGCTCTAGACATTTAATCTGGTACAGGTTCGTGGCTTTGGAATAATATTTCATGTGCACTTCTTACTGTATCACATCAGGGAACACTGAACGTCCTGTTGTCTTTCTTTTCATGATGTTAGGGTTGCTGAGTGGGTTCAGGTGTTGGTAACCTCATCCCCCATCTGACAACTCCCCACCAAAATTTCTCTTAGAGATTTCTATAGTATAGCCATTAGATCGTTGCCTAAATCCATTATCTTATGAAGGTTTATAAATATGCTATTTTCTGTGGATCTCATTTCTTCACTTGCATTAGCCAGTGTCTTCTATAAAGAAGCAATTACTTGGCTACAGTTTGTATAAGAAATGCAGGATAAATGTTTAATTTTTTTCTTTTAATTATAAATTTTCAAAATAATGAATTGATTATATAGCAGTATTGAAACATGATCAATAATGGTTTTGTTTCTTTTTTTTTTACTATATATAATTAGAACTCATAAAAATGATAAACCTCTGTATTGGATTTTAATCCATTGCAGCATTACTACTTTGGGTGTCAAGTCATCCCATCTCAGGCCAGGAGTCCTTTAAGTTAAAAGCACATAAAAACTTATCTTTTACATTTTCTGTTTCAAACCTGGAATCACCCATTTCTGCAAGAAGCTCTGAATTTTGTTTCAGTGGGAAATATAATTTAAAGTTCACAAATTGGATCCCCAAAGTGCTAATTATGGTGGGACTGTCATTGCTTCTTGATGTTTTCAGTGGACAGGGTTAAAAAATGCATCTTCTTTTTAGAAAAAAAATACATCGTAAGTTCCTGCTGGTAATTTTTACAAATTTCAAATCAGAGAGTTTTTATTTCAGTTCTTTTGTTTACGTATACATTTCAAAAATAAAAGTGTAGGACCATAAAATGGATTCTATAGTAAGATTCTAACATATCAGTTGCTTCTTAACACTTAGAAAAAAGAATGGTTATCCGAAGACCCAGCCTACACTCTTTTTTTTTTTTTTAAACAGGGACATATTAAGCTTTTATTGGATAATGTGCTTTAAACAACTTGTTTTTACATTACACTATTACATTTATAAATACATTTTATTATTTTACAAATTAAGGTGGCTGTCAGAGGTGATTTGATTTCAGCCTACACTCTTAAACAATAGGTATGATGAACTAGTTTCCTTTACTTTAAACTCTATTACTACATTTTGGTTTAGGTGACGTGGTTAGGTATGTTACAGTCCTAAAATATTATAGGATCATATTTGATGAAATCCCAATAATAGCCTTGTGAAATAATGATTTGATTCAAAATTGGATAGGTGAAAGAACTCTTAGACTGTACAAAGTTGTACAATAAGCAATACAAAGTCTGACATCTAGTTTCATAGAGTGGGTTATGTTATCTTCATGTCACACAAAAAAACCCTTAGGATTTTTTAGACTCTGCTTATACCAGTGAAGGAGAAGGATTAGGGCCTAATCAAAGGCAAATCTATGAGAATGAAATGGACATCTGGTGCAAGGGGAGCTGAGGCCATCCTATGATCAAGAAATGAGAGGCAATAATTTAAAATAGATAGGCAGCCAATGTTCATTCAAGACAAACTCTTTTGGCAAACTAGAAATAAAAAGGAACTCTTTTAATCACACAAAGCGCATCTATGAAAAACCTACACCTAACATCAGATGTTGTGATGAAAAATTGAACACTTTCTCCCTAAGATCTGAAACAAGAGAAGGCTTTCCACTCTCCCTTCTTCTATTCAATGTTATTCTGCTGGAAGTTCTAACAAGGGCAATAAGGCAAGAAAAAGAAAGTAAAGACCAGAGATTTAAACAAAGTAAAACTGTCATTTTTAAACAGAAGACAATTATGTATATAGAAAACTCTATTGAATCTATTTAAAAAAAAAAAAAACGAAACTGCTGGAATTTGTATGCACTGAAAAATTTAGACCTCTCCATTTTGTGCATTGTAAATCATACATTATCAACAACCACCAACAATACAACAGGCCAAAAAAGTGGCACTTATTTTGTGTTTTGACAAGTGAATATGCAAGGGTATGGACTTGCAAGTTTGCTTATAGAATTAATCTGTAATAAATAATAGTAACATTATTTAAGAAATAAAATTATGAAAAAATTATTTAATGGCTGTAGTGCAATTCTGAGCCACTGAGAGATATAACATTGATACATCATTTTTACATGAATTCACTCTTAAGTATGTAAATAAAACAGATGCTATTAGCAAATCAAATTCCCTGAAGTGTAGCACCTGTAGACGGTAACAAATTTAAGGCAATTGATAATTTAACTTCTAATATCAATTTTCCACAGATGTGTGTGTAAGAGAGAGAGAGAGTGAGAGAGAGAGAGAGAGAGAGAGAGAGTGTAGAGAGATCAAGAGCTAGAAAAAGTGGAGAGGAAGGGGAAGAAGCCAGGGAGAGAGGGAGGGAGGGGAAGAGAGAAAAACAGAAACAGAGAGAGTGTCTTGGTAAATGCAGAGCATTTTAAAACCTATCTTTGTCATTGTCACGCATAAAAAAACCACACATGCATGCTGCTTTTGTGCTGTCAAACCTGTGCATGAACATATATGAACAAGTATGCAAAACCCCTTTTCAATACAGTGCTTTTCACTTTTTAAGTGTTTTAACATACATGGCTTCATTCTGTTTGATAGAAGAGAAATGTTGATACACTTGAAATACTTGCCCAGAATCAAATACGAACTGAGTACGGAATCTAAATTTCACTTGCAAGTCCTCACCCCCTTAGCCTATCTCCCTGGGCTTCACCATTCGCAGGGAGACAGGATTTGGGGTACAAGGAAGCCAGAAGCTGCCTGTTGCAGCTTCTAGCAATGCAGGATGGCAAGGCACAGATATTAACGAAAATCCTCAGGAGAAGAAAAGGCAGATTATACTTGTGACTTGTGTTATTTGTGAGCAAGATACAGTGTTTGTTGATGGGAATGTAGGAGATAGAGATTAGGAAATCTAATTACAAAAAAATAAAATGCCAAAACATGTTCCCAAAGCCCTCATTCAAGACAGGGGAAAAAGGAAAACACCTGTGAAGTTCTAATCATCAAATGAAAATTCCTGATCTAAATTCCAGGAGGTTTCTCCTCCACATTTGGGATCAGTTAAATTCGTAAACATACCAAAAGGCATTTGCACTTTGCAGCATGTTCTGCCAGTGACAGCAGAGAAGGCGAAGAACACCGAGGGATTAATCAGAGACAGAAGTAATTAAAGCCAGAAGGGATCAAATGGCCCACAGGTCAAAGGGAATTAAAATCTGAGAACAACTGTTACATAAGGGGGTAAAAATCAAATGCACATTGCTGGGACATTTAACTGCAAATATACTTCAGTTACTAGACAGGTTTGAGCAAAACTCCTTGGTCTACAAATATTTAGCGAAAGGTTTGTAAATGAAGGTAACACAGAGAGCGTGTCCTGCACTTCAGGGCCCACTGTCCAAGTGTCTACCGCGTTTTTTCTCAGTCCACAAAAACAGCAAACTTCCTGAAGAAAGGACGTGCATTTCTGCATTTATTTATTGGTTTTACATGGTACTTTATAAACCTGACTGCATGCCTGATGATTATCTCAATTCAGTATTCTTTGCCACATTCCGGAGAGATAAGCAGTCCCTGCACCCACTTTGTGAATGATAAGGATGACATTGCAGAAGTCATTTTTCTAGACTGCACAGCCTGAGAAAAGCGTGGCCCGGCCTGGCACTCTGAGCCTGGGAACTGGGAACCCTGCCCAAGCCGCCGGGCCACCCTGCCTCGCTGCCTGGCTTGGAGCCCTCTCTGAGAAGCCTGCCTTTCTCTCCATCCAGGTTTCTTGCCTGCTGTCAGGGACCTCTTCAGTCTCCACCCTCTGCATAGACCAGCAAAGTTGTTGAGAAGCCAATAAAGCATGTGCCTTCCACCTGTCCCACTCAGGTCCCAGTGTCACAGCCCAAAACAGGCAGGTCAGCCAAGGAGAAAGATCCCTGCCGACCTATCAGTGGTCAGCTCCTAGTACTGGCCCCTTGGCTTAAGAGTTCTCTGTTTGTTGTGACTTTCAGTTTTTTCTGCCACAGTATTGGGGTAATGCTTCCCTTTCTGATTGCTCTGAAGATTGTGAGAAATACAAAGGTGAAGTAGAAAGGAACTGTAATTGTGAGGTATTGGTGTTTTCCCTCACTCCTTACCCACCTCTGCATCATGCACACACACACACACACACACACACACACACACACACACACACGGCTACCACAGGTTACCAGAAATTCAAAGCAGTGAACAGTAAAGCCATTTTCAATTTCAAAAAGCACTTCACAAATTTCACTTCAGTGGCTGGGAAAGGCAAGCCGCTACCTCCAGCTCCACCCTCTCCCATCTGCCCGCATCCTCCTGGACCCTGCAGCTGGTCTCCGGCCAGGAACCTGCCCCTTCTGCAGGAAGAGCCCATTCTAGAATTCCACTCCCAGGCCCTGTCCTGCTGTGTAATTGGAGCATGATGTCCAAGGGGGAACTTTGGGTGGGGCATCAGTGTGCAGAAATTTAGCTGAGGCTCCTTCCCCTTGCCCTTGAAGGAGTGCTGACCCTGCCCCACACATTGGGGGGCATTGTCTTGGATGCCCATGAATTGACCTGCTCATTTGAGCCCTTCTCAGGGGAGTGAGAAGACACAGAATGGTAGAAGGGTCAAGATGGGCAGGCCAAACCAGGAAACACTGCCCAGGAGCAGCTGCAGTCTGCATTAGCTCAACTGGGGCATAAGGAATGGCCAGGCCCACTGGCACAAGCCAGGCATCAGGGCCTCCTGCCTCAGTGGGAGGGTCCCTCGGAACACCTGCTCTGTTCCCTCCCCCATACCTAAGGTTCACAGGCTGAGAATTTATCGAAAGTCCTTCACTGAGTGAGTGCCAAGCATGGGGCCAGCAGAGATGGTGAGTGTAAATTTCATCTGAGTCACAACTTGTGAAACGTTAAGTTAATACTTTCCAGAAGACTTCACCAGGTCTAACTCAGATGGCAGGAAAGCTGGCTCGCTTGACTCTGCTGCTTATGCTGGGGTCCTGGAGGCCTTGGAAACCATATTGCCTTACTTTTATCCATGCGGGCCTTTCTGTGGTCTGGGTGCATGCTAAATCTCTTTATCAGGAAAGTTCATTTCTCAAAACATGAAAATTTCCAAACAGAATCAGACTAAGTTGTCCTGCATTAAACAAAATTGTTGATCCTTTTATTTGGACTGGGGGAAGCCAGCAAGGGGGTGAACACATGTGTACAAAAATAGGCAATGGCGTTCACTCTGGGTGTGTAAGCAATCCTTCAGGAGTTCATAAACTGCTCTGCACTTTCAGTCAGGCTTCTGATGGGAGCTGCCCTGGTCCCAACCAGGCACCCTGGCCACACAAACCTGCTGGCATGGAGGTGGACAGGGGGCGTGGGTGGAGGAAACACTCTGGAGGGTACCAAAAGGCACTTATAAGGCAAAGGATTCTGTTCCAGGAAAAGCTGAGCCCTGAGAGAGGTACTGCCAGGCTGCCTCCCATGATAATAGGGAGTTCAAGGAGACCATATCTGTCAGGGAAGGATCCAGAATCTCATGAACTGGGACTCTCGCCAGTGTGGGGTCTTCCCAAATGCCCCCGTCTGAAGCCACATTACATCTGCACTTGCCTCCAGGATCAGCACATAGGTCACGCTTTTAACGGCCACCGATCCTGATTCTCCAACTTGTCCCCAGGTCGGACCTGCATCCACAGTGGGCTGGACCTCCCTGTGGGAAGGTTAACAGCATGGTGACATGGCATCATCTCCACACTCCTAACGCACCGCCTGTCAGTCCCGTGCTCAGGCCACACCCCTTGGTATTACCCACGGCTCCAGGCTTCCTCTCTCACCCACATCCAGCCTCAGCGAATCCTATTGGCTCCATCTCCAAAACATAGCCAGGCTCTGGCCACTCACGGCCCCTGCTGTCCCCACCTAGTCAAGCCATCCTCTCTAGTGTGTTATTGAACAAGCCTCCACATTGCTCTTTTCATTCCTGCCCTTGCCTCTTCTCCCTCTGCTCTCAACACAGCAGCCAGAATGACCATTTATGAAAGTTAGATTAAGACTCACCCCCGCTGTCAGGTTGCTGATGGCTTTCCGGCTCACTCACCGAGCTCCTCTGTTCTCATCTCCTGCCTGACCCTTCCTTGAACCTGTCAGACATGCATCTGCCTTGGTCTTTGCACTCAGTGTTCCTTCTGCCTGAAATGCTGACTGCTTTACTTCCTTCAAGTCTCTATTCATAAGTTCCCTTCTGAATGAGTCCTGTCCTGTCCACTTTGCCGGGAATTCCCAGCCCCCATCTACCACTTTATATCCTCTTTTCCTGATTCATACCTTGTTATCAGCATTTAACAACATGTCTAATAAAATATATTTTTTGCTTATGTATCATGGATGTTTTCCTGTCTGCTCTGTGGAATGTGCGTCTCCAAGAAAGGAACTTTAACTGCTTTGTTTACTTCTATATTTGCACTTTCTAAGCAGTGCCCTGAACAGAGCAGGAGCTCACATTTGTGGATGAATGAATGAATGAATGAATGACTCTATCTACCCAATGCTCAGCAAGTCCCAATCTTGGGCTTTGGCCTGATTTATTCCCAGGGATCCAGTCCTTATTTCAATTTCCCTGAACTCCAAAAGTCTATGAGAATAAGACTTCCATTTTCCAGGAAGATGGAGTAGACATATTTTCCCTATTCCTGCTAAGTATCACGAAAAACCCTAGACATTATATATAAATCAAATGTAAAAAGACTCTGAAAGGTAGCAAGAAGAAGGCCGAGCAGCCAGAGACCATGGGACTTAAGGAATAACCTAACAATGAGTTTCTTATTGCCTCATATATCCCAGATTGGGTATTTGGAAAGTCAGCAACCTGGAACTGCCAATTAGTGAAGACAAAAAAAAAAGGCCAAAGAAAAGCCAGTTCTTTCTAGCCAAAGAACCAGGAAAGGGAAAACATGCCAAGACAGAAAACTTTTAGGAAAAAAAATGCCAGCCAAACACAGAAAAACCATGGCTCCACCTCCACTCACACCAGCCAAGGCTAAGCAGGGACTTCTACCCTTGCTGTGTTGTTATGAGGCATCCCCATCTCCCTTGCCAGGTGGTAAAAATAAAGGCTGAGTTGGGAGCCAGGGTTTGCATCCCTGCTGGGCAGTAACAAGTCCCCTGCCCCTTCGTATTTGTGGAGACAATGTGGGGAGCCTGAACTCCATTTCTTCCCAGCAGTAACAAAGAGCCCTTCCCTTAGCTTAGGTGTCAAAAAAGGTCAAGCGGAGAACCTAGTTTTCCATCCCTAATTGGTAATAACATGGCAGTGTCCCCACCTCCTCACCCACTGGAGACATGGCAGAAGAAGCCTGCTAAAACCCATTATTTAAATAGGATTCATAGTCTTATAATGCCCAAATGTCTGTATTTCAATCAAAAGTCATTTATACACCAAGAACCAAAAAGAACTCAAGATGAATGAGAAGACAATCAACAAACACCAACACTGAGATGATACAGCAGTCAGAATCATCCTTCAAGAATTTTAATACAACCATTCTGAAAAGTGCTGCAATTAGCAATTAAAAACAAGCTTGAAACACAGGACAATAAGGAAGTTTCAGCAAAGAAATCCAAAAATCTCAAAGAAGACAGAGGGTAAAAAGAAGACTCAGGCCGGGCACGGTGGCTCAAGCCTGTAATCCCAGCACTTTGGGAGGCCGAGGCGGGTGGATCACGAGGTCGAGAGATCGAGACCATCCTGGTTAACATGGTGAAACCCCGTCTCTACTAAAAATACAAAACATGAGCTGGGCATGGTGGTGCATGCCTGTAATCCCAGCTACTCAGGAGGCTGAGGCAGGAGAATTGCCTGAACCCAGGAGGCGAAGGTTGCGGTGAGCTGAGATGGCGCCATTGCACTCCAGCCTGGGTAACAAGAGCAAAACTCCGTCTCAAAAAAAAAAAAAAAAAAAAGAAGACTCAGATGAAAATTTTAGAATTAAAAAAATACAATAACTGAAATATAAAATTCAGTGAATGGGCACAACAGCAGAATGTAGAGGACAAAAGAAAACAAATCAATAAACTTAAAGATAGAACAATAGAAATTACTCAACCTGAACAACAAAGAGGAAACAGACTGAAAAAAATTATCAGGGCCTTATCTACATGTATGACTATAACAAAACATTTAACTTGTCATCAAAATTCTAGAAGGAGAAGGGGATCATGGAACTAAAAATGTTTTCAAAAAACAATGGTAAAATTACTAAATGTGGCCATAATAACCTATAAATTTAGAGACTGAAGAAGGTGAATGAATTTCAAATGTGATAGATTCAAAGAAATTCACTCCAAGAGACACCATAGTAAAACTTATAAAAACTAAAGAAAGAATTCTGAAAGCAACAAGAGAAAAACAGCACATTGCCTACATGGGAAAAATAATTTAAATTACAGTAGATTTTTTTATCAGAAACCATGGAGGCCCAAGGGAGGGGCAAAACATTTTTCAAATGATGTAAGAAAAAAACTCACCTGAAATATTCCTAAGTAATAAAGGAGAATTAAAGATTCTCTCAAAGGAAAACTAAAAGAAGGGAAATAAAAATTACATTGGAAATGAAAATTATAATGTAACATATCGAAATTCATGGGATGCAATTATTCAGTTCCAAGACTAAAATTTATACATTACATGCTCACATTAGAAAAGAGAAAAAGTCTCAAATCAATAACTAAATTATCGTCTTAAAATCAAAATAAATCCAAAGCAAGTAGAAGGAAGGAAAGAAAAACCAGAGCAAGGATTGGTGGGATTGAAAACAGAAAAACAGTACAGAACTTTAATGAAAGCAAAAGCTTACTCTTTGCAAAGGAAAATAAAATTGGTTAATTTCTAGCAAAACTTAAAAAGAAAGAAGACAGTCCAGTATACTGGTACTGGTTGAGTATCCCTTATTCAAAATGCTTAGGACCAGAAATGTTTTGGATTTGGGACTTTTTCAGCATTTGAACTATCTGTATTCCACTTATAGTTTAAAACACTTAATCTGAAAATGCAAAATCTAAAATGCTCCAATAAGCATTTCCTTTGAGTGTCAAGTCAATGTTCAAAAATTTTCAGATTTTGATGCATTTTGGATTTTGAATTTTTTGATTAGAGATATTCAAGCATATCAGAAATGAGAAGATAACTATAGACCCTGCAGACATCAAAAAGATAATGAGCACTATGAACAACTCTACATATGTAAATATGACAAGATAGATAAAATGGACAAATTATTCAAAAAGTACAAAGTAGCACAACTCCTCCAGTGTAAAATAAATAACTTGAATGATCCTATAAACAATTAGGAATATTAAATTCATAATTATAAACCTCCCATAAGAAAAATCTCCAGGCTTAGAAGATTTCACTGAAGAATTCTACCAAATGGTCTGATATGGTTTCAGTCTGTGTCCCCACCCAAATCTCATGTCAAATTGTAATCTCTAATGTTGGAGGTGGGGTTTGGTGGGAAGTAATTGGATCATGCAGGCAGATTTCCCCTTTGGTGCTCTTTTCATAATCGTGAGTGAGTTATCAAGTTATCTGTTTGTTTAAGAGTGTGTAGCACCTCTGCCCTCTCTCTCTTCCTCCTGCTGTGGACGTGAAAGATGTACCTGTTTCCCCTTCACCTTCTACCATGATTATAAGTTTCCTGAGGCCTCCATAGCCATTATTTCTGTACAGCCTGCAGAAATCTAAGCCAATTAAACCTCTTTTCTTTATAAATTACCCAATTTCAGGTATTTCTTTATAGCAATGTGAGAAGGAACTAATACATGATCTAAGAGAAAGCACACCAGATCTATAAAGTCTCTTCCAGAAAAAAAGATAATATTTTCTAAGGTATTCCATGAAGCCAGTATTATTACCCTGATATCACAAAGAAAAAAAAATTTGCAAATAGAATTTAACAATATATACAAAGAATATACACCATGACCAAGTATGGCTTGTTCCAGGAATGCATGGCTGGTTAAATATTTGAAAACTGATCAGTGTAATCTACTGTATTAATGGATTCTTAAAAAGCATTTGACAGAATTCAACACCAATTTGTGACATAAACTGTTATAAAATAGGGGTAGAGAGAAACTTTTTCAACTTGATAAAGAATACCTACAAAACAGCTTACCTTGTACTTAATGGTAAAAGACTGAATGTTTTCTCCCTAAAATTGTATATGAAGCATGGATTCCACTTTTATGTGACACTGCTACTCAACAGAATACGTGAAATTCCTAGCCAGCTCATTAAGGCAAAGAAATGAAATTAAAGTCATACAGATTAGGAAAGAAGTAAAACTGTTCCTATTTGTGGATGACATGATAGCCAATGCAGATTGAAACAACAACAACAAAAATAAATTCTAAAATAAATGAGTTCAAAAAGATACAGGTTCACAGATACAAGATAAATATTTAAAAGTCAATTGTATTTGTATATACTACCAATGAACATATGAAAATGAAATTTTTAAATGCAATATTGAAACCTAAAAAAAAAAATACTTAAGTGTAAATCTGAGAAGGACTTTATGCTGAAAACTACCAAATCCTGATGAAATAAATAAAAGAAGACCTAAATAAATGGAGATGATACTGTGTTTGTGGATTAGAAGGCTCAATATGGTGAACACCTAAACCCTCTGCTGAATTGATATAGATATACAGGTTTATTAAAATTTCAGCAAGGTTTTTTTGTAGATATAGACAATTTAGATAGACATAATATAAATAAGATTGTTCTCAAATTTATATAGAAAACTGTAGGAAATCGCTAAAATAATTCTGAAAAGGAAAAATAAAATAGGAGGAATCATCTACCTGATTGTAAGACATTACACAGCTAAAGTAATCGTGACGGTTGTATATTACTCAAGGGATATAGATAGATACCTATCTATCGATAGATCAATGGAATGGAGTAGAGAACCCAAAAGTAGACCCACACAATGTGCTCCCCTACTTTTTGACAGAAGTACAAAAGCAACTTCCTGCAGGACGGACAGTCTTTTCAACAAATGGCTCGAGAGAAATAAAAACAATACACCTTGGCCTAAGACTCACACCTTTTATACAAGTTATCTCCAGACACATCATACATTTAAATATAAGCCATCAGAACTTTTAGAAAAAAAACATAAGAGAAAATCTTTGAGACTTAGGGCTTGGTGAAATGTTCTTAGTCATGACACCAAAACACATTACACAAATGACCAATTGGACCTCATCCAAACCCAAAGTGTTTTTCTCTGATAATGACCCTGTTAAAAGAATAAAGGCAAATTACAGACTGGAGAAAATTACATGCAAATCATACATCTAAAAAAGTACTCATAACTAGAACGTAGGTCTCAAAATTTAAGATGAAAAAACACACAAATATTCCAATTAGAAAATGGGCCAAAGATGTAAAGAGACATTTTATCAAAGTGATCTATGAATAATAAATAGACACATGAAAAGGTGTTCAACATCACTGGCCATTAGGAAAATGCAAATAAAAACCACCATGACATATAATTCCATACATATTAGACCAGAAAATATAAAATAAACATATGCATATATGGCCCAATGAAGACCTTTGACAAGGTGCCAAGACTATATAATGGGGAGAAGATAGTCTCTTTAACAAATGGTCTTGAAAAAAACATATCCACACACCAAAGCATAAAATTGGACTCTTTTATTACAATATACATGAAAATAATTTCCAAATGGATTAAATACTTAAACTTCAAAGTTGAAACTCTGAGAAGAAAATATAGAGGAAAAGCTCCATGACGTTGGTCCTGGAAATGGTTTTTTGCATATGGCATCTGCAGTGCAGGCAACAAGACCAGGTATAGACAAGTGGGATTACATCAAACTAAAAAACTTCTGCCCAGCAAAAGAGAAACCAAGGTGAACAGGCAACCTGTGGAATGGAAAAAAAATTTGCAAACCACATATATAATAGGCAGAGTCAAAATCCAAAATATATAAAGAATGCCTACAACTCAATAGCAGAACAACAAATAGCCTGATTTTAAAATAGGCAAATGACTTAGATAGAAATTTCTCAAAAGAATACATACAAATGGTTTATAGATATATGAAAAGATGCTCAACATTACCAATGATCAGGGAAACATTACCAAATTGAAACCTCAGTGAGAATGGCTGTTATCAAAAAGATAAATGGTAACAAGCGTTAGCAAAGATGTAGAGAAACTGGAACCTTGTACACTATTGGTGGAAAAATAAAACGGCATGGTGCTGTGGAAAACAGTACGAAGTTTCCTCAAAACATTACAGATAGAACTACTATATGATTAAACAGTCCACCTCTGAGTGTTTATCTAAAAGAATTGACATCAGGATCCAGAAAAGATATATTTACTACTATGTCCATTACAGCATTATGAAGCTGAGATGTGAAAACTTCCCTGAATGTCCATCAACAGATGAATGGATACAGAAATTGTGGTATACACAGACAATGGCATATTACTCAGCCTGAAAAGGAAAATCCTGCCACATTTGACAACATAGATGAAACCCGAGGACATTACGCTAAGTGATAAAGCCTGTCACAGAAGGACAAGGGCTGCATGAGTCCACTTCTACGAATTATCTGAAATATTCAAATTCATAGAAGCAGAGACGAGAATGGTGGTTGCCAGGCTAGGGGTAGGGGAAATGAGAAGTGATTGTTTTGAGTGGGTACAGAGCCTCAGTTATGCAAGATGAGTACACTCTAGAAATCTGCTTATGACATTATGCCTTTAGTTCACAATGTTATATTGTACACTTAAACTTTGTTAAGAGGGTAGATCTCATGTTAAATATTCTTACTACAATAAAACAAAATATAACAACACAAAATGCAAGTGAGAATGTGGAGAAATTGGATCACTCATACATTACTAATGGGAATGTGAAATCTTAGCCACTCTGGAAAAGAGTTTGGCATTTTTTTTATAAACTAAATATCCACTTGCTGTTTGAGCCAGAACTGCACTTCTGGGCATTTGTCCCAGAAAAATGAAAATGTTTGCATGCAAAAACCTGTACACAAACATTCAAGGCAGCTCATTTTATAAGAGCCAAAACTTATCCCAGATGCCCTCCAATGGATAAGTGTGGTTAAACAAACTGGTGCCACAGAAAATTATTCAGCAAAAAAATTCACTTGCTGATCCATGCAACATAGATGGATCATAAGGGCATTGTGAGAAGATAAAGAAAAGCCCATCCCAAAAGGTCACTTACTGCATAATTCCATTTAGCTAACATTCTCATATTGACAAAATTATAGAAAAAGAAACTAGATTGGTGGTTGTAGGAGTGAGGGATGGTGGGGAGGAGTGGGTGACAGAAGGGAAATATGGAGATCTTTGTGGTGAGGGAATAGTTTTGTATCTTGATGGCAGTGGTGGATACACAAACTACATATATGATAAAATGAGCCATAGCTACACACACTGCACCAATAGCCAAGTCCTGGTTTTCATGGTATACTATATCTCATAAGGTACAACCATGGGGGAACCTAGTGGAAGGGTACACAGGACCTCTCTGTACAGTCTTTGCAACCTCCTATGAATCTGCAATATTTTTTTAAAGCCTGTGAAAAGCTTGAGATTTGGTCTGATACATGCTGTGAAGAGTAAAAGGATTGGGCTGTTTAATTACAAGCTCTAGGGGCACGCTATTAGAAAACTTTTGAACATAACAAAAGTAAAAGGTAAAAATAAAGAGAAGCTAGTTGTATAAAAGAAAGAGATGCTCTTTGCCTCCGGAGTTCTTTCCTAGAGCCACTGTGCAAGAACAGCCAGGCAGCATACAGTCCTCAGGACCACGATGTGGGTGCTGCTCAGGTTCAGGAGACCCCATGTCTGACCAAACCTCCCTGTGTCTGTGCAGCGTCTACGGACAGCCGGCCTCAGCTCGCTCCTCTGCACACAGAGGCAATGGAGTGACAAGGCTCAGTGCCTTCATCCATCTCCTGGCTTCCTAGACTCACTGCAGCAGCACCAAGGGGGCCCTGAGATATAGGCTGTGCAGAGAGGATGCCCTGCCCCAGGACACCAGCCTTGCTGCAATAACTGCACGTGGTCAGCTTTGTGTGGCTGGGCTGGAAAGCACAGTGCCTGATATCTCAGAACTGAGCTTGTGTAATGTATTTCCTCTGCTTGGCATCTCCATGCTACATGGGAGTGAGAGTAACTCCTGACACCTGCCAACACAGGGCTTGGCATGTCTCCTCAGAGCCAGGGAGCCAGCAGACTCTCTAGGCAGAGCCAGGCCCAGCTGAGTGCGTCTGTGCAGGCTTCCCCAGCGGCACGAGCAGCCCATCACCAGCATATGCAGCTGATAGTGCAGATTCAGGCCAGATGGTGGAGGCTTCCAGGAAAGCGAGGAGATGAGAAGGAAGACAGGGTGAAGAGTGAAATGCCCTTACCAAACAAACAAAACAGTATCCTGTGGAGTGAACATCAGAACATTCCTTTTTTTCAAAATTTTTGTAAAATATACATAACATAGAATTTGTTAGTTTAACCATTTTTAAGTGAGCAGTTCAGTAGCATTAAGAACATTCACATTTTTGGGTAACCATCACCACCATCTATCCCTGGAATTATTTCATCGTGCCAAACTAAAACTACCCTTAAACGGTAACTCTCCATCCCACTGCCCCTGGTCCTCACAACCACCATTTTGCTTTCTGTCTCTATGAATTCGGCTACTCCAAGTACTGAATGTTAAGTGGAATCGTGCAATATTTGCCCTTTTGTGTCTGGCTTATTTCACTTAGCATAATGTCTTCAAGGTTATTCCATGTTGTAGCATGTGCCAGAATTTCCTTTCTGAGGTTGAATGCTATTCCATTGCATGCGTGCAGCACTCGCTTTTCCGCTCCTTCATTGAAAGGCATTTGGGTTGCTTCCACCTCTTGGCTACTGTGAATAATGCTGCTATGGTCACGGGTGTACGAATATCATTCGCTTCCCTGTTTTTAATGTTCAGGATATTCTTATCACTCCCCTTATAAATAAAGGCCAAGTTCTGCCATGGCCAGACTGGGTTTTCCAACTTAAGGCCCCTTCCAAGATGTACAGGGGCTCTAGGGAATATAAGAGATTGTTTCCTTAATCTTTCTGAGCCTCAGGATCTAACCTCTGAAAGGGAAATCATGCCACAGGAGGTATAAATAGCAGGAGAAGAGGAAAACCCCTTAGCTGTTAAACCAGTGAAGGCTCATTCAATTCCCTGCTACATCCCCAACAGGGAGGAGTGCTTTCCAAGAGGCAGAGAGCATGTGTGTGCAGGGGCCACATGAGTCTGCCTGGTGGGAGCGGAGAGAGCGGTGACTCGCTTGGTGTGAAATCCAGGTGATTGTAGGAGGCGCGTGGGACAAAAGTCAAAGGGCGAGCACCGGCAGGCACAGTCCAGCTCGAGACCAGACGTGTGTATGGCACACCAGGATTTCACATCAGCTCAAGGGTCAGACAATAGATTGTTAGAGATCCCAGAGAGAACAGCAGAGGGGGTTCTGGAAGAGAAGAGAAGGGGCTCAGCTGCTGGGGCAGGGAACAGGCAGAGCTTTTGAAGCCACCGTGGTGAGCAGTGGGATCTGGGAAGGACAACCCAGGGCCCCACTTCTGGAGAACCTCAAATATTAGAAGGTGGACTGTATGGGCCCTTTTGCCCCAAGCAATCCTAGGTAGCCTGCTGTTCTGGCAAAATCACTTTCAAAAGCATCACATTCTTAGTGTGGAAGACGAATTATAGGTGACCCCAGGGTGGTTACAGATGCAGGGACCAGTGCGAGGAATTAGGCCAGAGGTAGGCAGCAAAGCTGGTGTGACCCACGAAGGCAAGAACACGCTTGGACAAAGTGGGGAGCAGGGTCAGCCTGGATGGTGCCTCCTGCCTGGGGCCCTGTGTCCTTTTCCCTAAAGTTAGCCAGCCACAGAGCCTGGGGCACACTGACTTTCACCATGACTGTCATGGTGGGGTTGAGGGGATGAAGGCAAGTACTGATAGCTGAGGGATTGCATTCCTGCAGAATGCTTTGTTTCTGTTCAATGAAAATTGCTGAAAAATTTTAATCTCGATACAAAAGTATAGAAGAGTGACTTGTCTGGTTTCTCTGTGGGTCTGCCCGGCATCTAGCACTGAACTCAGTCTCAATGCTTTGGTTGAGACCTTCCCCTAAGAATCACACAAAGCTGTGGCCTTTTATAATTGTTTGCTTGTTTTTACAAGAATGGAATGATCCAGATGAGAACACTCAGGTTTGTCCTTTTCATTCTGTGTTTTCTGTTTTCTTTTCCCACGTGGTCCCGTCCTGTCAGCACGGTGGCACGACAGGCTTCCTCAATGGGGCCTGGCGAGGATAGCCCCAGAGAGCTGGAAACTTCAGGCAATCCTGGTTTTGCCCACTGCTCAGGTGAAGGCTCAAATTGTTCATGCTCCCTTCTTCCTCTTGTTGCAAAAATCCTTAGCAAAGTATCAGCAAATCCAATTTAGCAGTGTATAGAAAGAATATATTCCATGACCAAGTGGGATGTATTCCAGGAATGCAAAGCTAGTTCAATACTAAAAAATCTATCTTTGTAATCCACCATGTGAATGGAGAAAAAAATTGCGTGATCATATCAACGGGCACAGGAAAAAACCACCATTTATATGAGGAGTAGAGGGGTACTTCCTCTACTAGATAAAGAGTATCAACAAAAAGACCTACAGCTAACATTATACTTAATGGCAAAAGGCTGAATACTTTTCTCCTAACGCTGGAAATGAAGCAAAGTCTCGACATCACCTGCAACTTCTAGCCAGTGTAGTAAGGCAAGAAAGGGAATGAAATGCATACGTCTTTCACCTTGGGAATGGGCCCCAGCTTTTATTTTTGCATCAGTGACTGCAGGGCACCTTGGGAATCGGCCCCAGCCTATCTTTTTGCATCAGTGATTGCAGGGCCTAGCACCCAAGCCCTTGTTGAAGTCTTTAGCTGGGGACCATCGGAACAAGGAGGCAGGGTAGCAAAGAGCTCATCAGTCCCTGCTTTGCCATGTACACATAGCAACTGTCTGACTGTGCAAGTTACTCACCTCAGTGTGCCTCAGCAGTTTCATCTGTGAAATGGTGTAATGATCGTCCCTGCATCACAGGGTCCTTCTGAGGCTTTAAGGAATTGCATCCTTAAAGCACCTAGAGCACTGCCTGATCACATGGCAAAAACATGCAAGTATCAGCTATTATTATAGATGGTAATAATTACTCTGAACTTCTTTTATAATGTGGAAGAAACTAAAATATCATCAGCCTCAAGGGAAGCTGTGGAACGTTGAGGGTGGCTTCTCCCGCCCCAGGCTATGGTTCTTGACAGGGATTCTGCCTCTTGACTCTGCACAATAACCATGACAGGAAGGCAGTTTCCAGAAGGGCAAAACTGGAAAATGACCTTCTCTTTACTCCCACATCTCTGTGTCCTTGACCATAATCTGGGGGAATAAGCCGAGTCCTCCATCGCACCTTCTCATTATCCACTGAAGGCATTTTTCCCACTGCTCCTCAAATGCCTGTATTTTCCTTCCTAGCTCCCTCCTCTCGCTCAGGCCTCTCCTCTCCTTCCTCCTCACATGCCGATCATCTTGACTTTTCCACATTAAAACCCTCTTGTAACCGGCACAGACCCCTGTGAAACTCCAGGCAATTAATCGAACTCAGCAGAGCTTTTGTAAACCTCTGTAAAAAAAGGCCACAGGCTCATGTTTCTCTCACATTCTGTTTAAGTGGAACCTACAGAGATCCATGTTGGGCAAAGTGGTCAAGAAAACTACCTTTTATTATTTTATTTAGGGAAGAAATTAAAAATTCAGCTCATATAGACTGGAAAAAAAAAACCCACTTTCTACCCTTAAACCTTTCTCCATGCTTATTGCCCACTATAAATTTTTTTAAAGGCAACCAATGCAGTAAAACCACCACAACAAAGCTGGAGCAAATATGCGAGCTGAGCAGAGGCCAGATTTACGGTCAGAAATATGGAGTGTGTCTCAGCAGGGGCAGGTTGTGAAATCGTATGAGCTAATATCAGGGGTGTGAAAACAGGCATTGTTGTTTAGTTAACTAAAGTCACACAATTAAGCGATTCTCAAAAATCAATTAGCCATATGTTATAACCAAGATGACATGTTTTTATAACTTCTCTCTGGATGTTTTATGGCCAGAGGATGCTCATGTGGGCACTAGAACAAGAAAATAAACCACCAGCCCAGAGTAAAAGTGTAAAAATTCAACCACAATTAATTAAGAGTCCAATCTGGACATGATGGAGTCCTGGAGCCGGCTGCACGGTGTTGGAAGGATTCCTTTCCTGCACCCCCATTCTGTTGCAAAAAGCCAGAGGTCATTTTATTTCTTTCTCTTTGTTTTTCTGTTCTTTTTAATTTAACACAGGCACAGCTGTGAAAACTGGATATTCCATTTGAACTTCATACTTATGCTTATAGCTGATGGTTCCAAGGAAACATCATTTTAAAAGCTTTCCAAGGAAAATGAAGAACGTATTTCTCAGGAGGACATCGGTGGCATACTGTTGTTCACGATAGATTTTGTCTCCTTGGCACCTACAGAGGAAGTGACAAATGAGAGGCAGAGCTGGGCTCCTTGTTGAGCCAGGTATATGGGATAAGGGCACAGGAGTACGTACAGCGGCTGTAACGCAGAAGACGCAGTAGGGTCTGTTTTTTAAATAGCCACAAATTTCTCCACCTCCTGTACCCACCCCTTGGATCTTGGCCATTCTAGCGTTTTAGTCAACAGAACAGGACACGAGCCACGTGTACTAGATCCAAACCAGGTCCTCCACACACCACTAACGTTCCGCCCTCTATTCTGAATCTGGCAGCCACTGTGTGAACAAGGCTAGGTCGCCTGCTGGATTATGAGAAGCTCGTGGCCCTGGCTCCCCACCTGTCAGCCAGAATGAAGCCAACCTCCACACAAGCACTGAGGGTCCCAGACCCGCAGACCCCACCTGACCTGTCAGCTGACCCCAGACCTGAGCAAGCCCAGCTTCCATCAGTTAGCCTGACCTCAACAGCAGAACCACCCAGCTGGCCCCATAGACTGGCCAGCACTGATAAATAGTTGTTTAAGCCACTCCCTGATGGGGCAGTTTCTTACCTGTAGGAAGTGAACAGATGTAGTCAGTCACCCAGAGCCAGCGGTAGCTGTGAAACTTCCAGCCACACTGTGCAGCAAGATTGTCAGCCCCTACACGTCGTGCTGGGCAGCCCAGGTCTTGCTGCCTTGCAGTGCCCTTGGGGTGGAATTTAAGAATATCAAAGGAACTCCGTGCTGTGTAGGGTGGCAGTGTTGCCAGGCCCACATCCTGCTCTGTCACTAGCTGTGTGACTTTACATCTCAAATTTGAGCCTCAAATTTTTCATCTTAAATTTATCCTAATTCTTTAAAACTATACTCCTTAAAGTGGGGTCCCTGGGCCAGATGCTGCAGCCTCACCTGGAAACTCATCAGCAATGCACCTTCTCACACCTCAGCCCACACCTGCTGAATCAGAAACCTAGGACTGGGGTCCAGAAAGTTGTGTTTTAAGAAGCTGTCAGGTGATTTTGATGAGCCAGCTCAGATTTTAGTAGCCCTGGTTTAATGTGTGACTGCGAGAATAAATTGCTAGTAAAGCATCTAGGACAAGGGAGACACTCAATTCATAATCATTCTCTCTCTCCTTTCCCTTTGCTGAATAGACTTAATAGAATGCATGAATGCATTTAGGTGTACAGATAATTAAGACAAATTAATATGGGAAGTATATATGATAGATGTAGGTAAAACAGAGATATAAGATTAGACACACACATTGCCACTTACCCAGGTGGAGGTTGTGAATTATATGAAATGTTTCATAAAATGGACAGCAGATAAGACCCTTTCACTTTCTGCTTTCCGTCGCCTGCATCATCAACACGTCGGTGGGGTCTTTGGAGGATCTTCGGACAGATGAAGCCACAGTCACGTGGACGTGGTACCCGCTGGCACCTGAGGTGGGGTGTGGGGAGTCTGCGGTCAGGACATACTAACTCCACTCAGCCTCTGCGGGGAGCTGCTCCCACGGAGCCTGGTGTCTGGCTCTGCTCCCTTCTTTGTATCTACCCAGGAGCAGGGGAGGGGAAGGAAGGCAGGGCTGGAGGGAGGCCAGCTGTGGAAGAGAAGACACGTTAGAGTCCCCCTGAATTACCTGGGGAGATGAGCAGGATGTTCTCCATGTCCTGGACCCCTAATTATCTTAACAATGCCCTGAATTTTGGGATGTCTTGTGAGGTGCCACGTTGGTGCTCGGGAATGCTACAGGCATGAGTAACGCATGTTCATGAGCCGACACACAAGTGCTGCTGAATCCACGGCACATCGGTGTCACCTGAGGCATTCGGCTTCTTCTGTAGGAGCTTGTGAATATGCAGAAGAGAGAGTGAAACCAGAGATCTCATCACTAAAGAAACCAGCACGATGTGTGCCTGGAGCCACAGAGGCACGTGGGCAGGGAGGGCTGCCTGTGCAGAGACGAGGAGCATGAGAAGCAGAGAGCGGGTCCCAGAGGCTTCCCCTAACCTGGTCTCCGCCTCTGCGTTTCCATGAATGATGTGATTCTGGGAACAAGCCAACCGCCCCATCCAGAACAGCCCTTTGAAGGCACTGGGGTCTGCCAGGAAAAGTTCCAAATGCTGAGGCCCCAGGACCAAGGAGGAGCCAAGGGCATTTGGTCTTTGCAAGGATTTGTTGCCTCTAAACACAGGGGCTCAAGTCCAGGTACAGTGGGGTCAGTGGGATGTCTAACTACAAAAAGGCAACTAGGCTGGACTCTACCTGGGCTGTCAGAGGCCGGTGACAGTGCTACAAGGCGAGCAAGTGGCTGCTGGGACCTGCCACTCAGGCTCCCTTATTCGAGTGAGCCTGGGCCTTCAGAGTCCTTCCCAGGACATGGCCCATTGACAGAGAGGAGACTCACTTGAGCTTCTGGTGGCAGTGGTCCTGGGGGCTGGTCAGGAAGAGTGGGCTTATTAAGGACCTGAGCTCCGCTAAATGCAAAGAGGTCTGGAGCTGTAGGGACAGATGCTCCTGGGATTTGTCTGGCTACGGAACTGCAGGAGACTCCGTCTGCCAATCTGGCCCAAGTTCACCCTCTGGACTCCATATTCCAGCCCCACTCCTTTTGACTAAAAACTAGAGGAGATGAGGAAACAAACACTCGCCTTGCACCTGTCAGGGGCTACTTCTCACCCTGCAGTGCGAGGCCTTGAAGTCCGTCACTTTACTCAGTCCCTAAGAACTCCAAAATCATGTTTCATTACCACATTTATAATGAAAAAAACTGACACTGGGAACCGCCTCCCAGACCTTGATCTAGAACAGGCGTCCCCAAACTTTTTACACCGGGGGCCAGTTCACTGTCCCTGAGACCGTTGGAGGGCCGCCACATACTGTGCTCCTCTCACTGACCACCAAAGAAAGAGGTGCCCCTTCCTGAAGTGTGGCGGGGGGCCGGATAAATGGCCTCAGGGGGCCGCATGCGGCCCGCAGGCCATAGTTTGGGGATGCCTGATCTAGAACCTCTGCATCCCCCGGGGGTCCCCTGTTCCCCTCCCATCAGGCTACCCATGGTAATCACTATTCCATCTTTCCAGGCAAGGTTTGCTTGTGGAACCAAGCAGTGACAACTCTGGGACGTCCCCCGTGCTGTGTGTACGCGTGGTCACCGAGGGTAATGCACACAGCCATCAGGTATTTTGTTGCATTGCTGTGGTGTGATTTACTGTACAGACACACCGTAATTTCTTCATCCATTTCTGTTTGTTGAACATTTGAGTTCTCCCCAGGTTTTGACTATTTTGAGTAAGGTTGCCATGAACATGTCTGGCATGCCTTTGGAAGGCAGATATTTCTTTCCACTGGGGATACATCCAGGAGTGAAGCTTCTGAGCTGGGCCATGTGTGCATGTTTAACTTTAGAGATAATTGCAGCCCCCCTAAAAAGGTTGTCCATGTTACCCTCCTAATAGGAAGGGATGGAGTTGGGGTCGAACCCTGCACACTCACCAGCACTCACGATCATCCGTCCTTTCCATCTTAGTTGCTCTGGCAGACGTGCAGTGGCATCTCCTTGTGTTTTTAATTTCCTTTTTTTTGAGACAGGATCTCACTATGTTGCCCACGCTTCTCAAAGTCCTGGCCTCAAATGATTCTCCCTTCTCAGCCTCCCATGTCACAGGGATTATAGGCTTGAGCCTCAATTTGCATTTCTCTGATGGGTGATGAAGAGCCAATTTTTGAACTCAGTTCTATTTCATTCCAGACCCAACTCTCCTCACTGCTCCACTCCGTAAGATTCCAGCAATGTTTGGCCATCTCCCTTCAGCCTCCTTCGCACCGCTCACCCCGGGCATCCTCACAGGTCTTTCCCTACCAAGAGGCCTGCAGGAGTGCAGGGAGTGGTGAGTCCACCCAGGCCTGGACACGGGGCATGGCAGGAGGGGTCAGGATGCCTCAGCAGCAGGGCAGACAGGCACCAGTTCTGACAACCCTGACGCAGGGGGCTGACACCTGAGCATGGGAGGAACATACATGGAACATCTCCTCAGGACAGAGCTTGGGATCCTCATGTGTCACGACTCCAGGGAGGCCAGGGAAGTGTGAACCAGGGGAAGCTGGGCTGGCTTTGGTGCCCACCTTTCAGAAGGTGCCCCCACTTCTGAAAGTTTCACCTTCTCAGTTGTGAGGATGTCTCTGGTTTCTTCAAGGGAAAGCCCTTGTTTCCTACAGCAACAATGAGGTTTACCCTCAGGCCACGGTAAAAGTGGTTAGAGACATTTTAGCACAGGGTTACAGGTGAACAGGAAGCCAGGCTGTGAGATTATGGGAGGCACAGTCACAGGTGGAGGGCTGGCATCTGTGCCTCCACAGGTGAGGGCAGTACCAGAAGCCTCTGTCAGGCTACGGGCAGCACCAAATCCCCTTTTAGGAACATTCTGGGGTGGAGGATCCTGAGGGCCAGCCTGGACGGGCTTCTTTTCCTTTTTTTTGGTATCCTTTGAAAAATGTGTGATAGACTTGTGGTGAGCCTAATCGGTTTTTGTTTGTTTGTTTGTTTGTTTTATTTGTTTGTTTTTCCCTTTGCTCAAGCTTCTTCCCACAAATCTCTTCAGATCCCACATCAGTGTGCCCAATAGAGTACAGGTAGGACACATCGGGAAGTGAGATGTGAGTGGAAACACGGTACCTGGCACATACACATGAGAAATAAGAAAGAACTTTCAAAAGAGAGAGAGAGAATGAATTAATAAGGATAAAAGAATGCAAGAGAAACTCCAGATTTAACCCAGTTAGCCCCCTTTGAAGAGATCCAAGACTTCACATAGGTCCTGCCAGCCATCAGCCATGTGACCCCAGTCCTATCTCAACTCTACCATCAGCCACCTGCCCCCAGTCCTATCCCAACTCTGCTATCAGTCACGTGTCCCCAGCCCTATCTCAACTCTACCATCAGCCACCTGCTCCCAGTCCTATCCCAACTCCGCCATCAGTCATGTGTCCCCACTCCTATCTCAACTCCGCCATCAGCCACCTGCCCCCAGTCCTATCCCAACTCTGTTATCAGTCACGTGTCCCCAGCCCTATCTCAACTCTACCATCAGCCACCTGCCCCCAGTCCTATCTCAACTCCGCCATCAGCCATGTGTCCCCAGTCCTATCCCAACTCCACTGTCAGCCACGTGCCCCCGGTCCTATCTCAACTTTGCCATCAGCCACGTGCCCCCGTCCTATCCCAACTTTGCCATCAGCCACATGCCCCCAGTCCTATCCCAACTCTGCACTGGCCTTAGCTCTCACATCTTTATAAGGAGCTGTTTGCAGCCCTCAATTGTCAGTCCCACTTCAATTTCCCTGCTTTAGAACATTCCCTGACTCCCCAATGCCTGCAGAAGCAAATCCAGTCTTCAATGGGCTTACAAGTCCTCTATGTTCTCGATTCCACTGCACCACCACCACCTCCCCCGGCCCCGCCCGCCCCCTGCCCGAGACTACATCCTGTAAGGCAGGGGAGCATTCTTGTTTTTCATGCCTCAGTGCAGCAAATGCACCTTTTCCAAGTTCAGCTGAGAACACCCTTTTCTCTTTTTCAGCCTGGTGAACTCCTCTAGTGAGTCGTGCCCTCATCAGCAGCCCAACACAACAGCCCCCAAGTGGCTCTTCCCACCCTCTGCTGCAATTGTTTGTTCATGAGCCTCTCTGTAACTGTGGACTTCCTAGGAGCAATATAGAATACGATTTCTCTTTAAAATCTTTCCTCCTGCTTCCACTTAGTGTCTGACATATAAGAAGTGCTTAGTAAAAGTTGATTGAAAATGTTAAGTGTTTTCCTTTTGAAATAACAAGAAGAAAAACAAAGATGAGGAATAAACTCTACAACACCCCCCACCCCTGCCCCATCTCTTATCCCTGCTTTGCTTTTCTGGGGCAGAAAGAGGCATGTTGGGCCAGCATATCTGAGGATATGGCCTTGAGTGCAGTCCAGCAATTAATCTATTCATGTCTATTTGCATCTGGGTGGGACCTGGCAGGGCTTTAATTGGATGCATGCGCTTTCTAGGTGGAGAATACAGCCCTGGGATTTCCTTTTCTGCAGCAATGTGACTACCCACCCCTCAGCGCCCATTCTCAGAACATGTGAGCCCCCACATGCACACACAGGCACAGAGGGTCATTAATCACTCCTACCACCTGATTAAAGAAATTCTCTAGACCAGGAAAAAAAGCTGTGCTATAAAAAAGACTTTGAATTATAAAGTCCCTCTGCAGCAATACTTCCAAATCAGGCAATTTATTGCAAACAACCAAAATCTCATTCTCAGGCCATTAACTAAAATAGGAAAATATCATCCTAAATTCTAAAAATAACAAAGGACACATTGTAATAGGGCTCCAGTTCTGGACAAGTGGATGGGTACTTAGCATGGTGAAAACCTCAAGAATCTGGAATATGACTTTTCCTTTCTCAAACACTCCACCTTGGGGGCCACACTCTCAAGTAGGACCCAGTGCTCTTAACCACTGATGTTTTGTCCTTAATCTTTCCCATTTCACAGCCACAGTATCACCCTGGAACCAGAGGTTCCAGAGTAAAACATAAAACAAAATCATTTTTTTATTCAAATTAAGTAACTGAATGGATTTGGCTTTTAAGAGGAGCTGCTGAAGGCTCCCTTGCTGTGTGTTGCTGCTGCTGCATTGTTTTGATTTTGTGCAACTCTAGAGAGTCACAGAAGAGCCAAAGAGACCGGATTCTGTTAAGATCCCTGAAGCCCCCATTCCTGAAACTCTCTCCTCAAGACCACCAGCAGGTCTTTAACGTCAAAGCCATTGACCTTCTTGGCTCTCTGTAAGCATCAGAGTCTGTGCATGGCTTGGCCCTGGAGCTCTTGATGAGGTCAGAGCAGCAGGGACAGTTCGGTTGGGAGATCAGTGTCTGGGAGCCACCACAAAGGAGAACACAGTGCAGCCTGGCCTTGAATTGATGGAAACCAACCTCCTGCATCTCTGACCCTGGATACACTGGAGGATGCACAGTCCAGGGAGACCTGGACGGCCCGTCCTCAGGTGCAGGCTGCCTAGGGTTTAAGGGCCTGGTCCCACCCGTCATGAACTCCCTGGGGATCTTTATATCCTAGCCTATTAGGAACACCCAAGCAACTCCTCTGGCAATTTTGACACCCTTGTCTCTCTAGGACTCCCAGGGACACAGCCTGTCCCCGGGGTCCTCCAGCCACTGCTCAGTTACCTTCAAAGAGTGCCCACCCTGTTACATCCCTAAACTCAAAATTGACCTTCTACTTCCTTCACATCTATTAACCCAACCAAGATCCTTCATCCCAGGGTGGAACAGAGCTAAATATTTAGGAATTAATTGATCCAATGTCTTTGCCCTGAGAAAGAAGTGGATGTTGTTGAATACTGGATCCTCTAGGATGAGTAATTTCCCACAGTTCAGGCATGTCTTTTTTGAGGATGTACTGATTTCAGTGTGTGTACATTTGCCATCAACAGTCCCCATGTGGAATTGTTTCTTACTTTCTAAAAGGCTGTCACATGCATTATTCTATATAGTTTATTGCAATCATAGCCTGAGAACTAGGTGTCAGAGAGCTAAAAGAGAGGAGGACTTGTCCAAAGTACACCCAGCAAAAGTGGCCAGTTGTGCCTCAGGAAGCCTGGAGTCCACCAAGCCCCTTCCCCAGCTGAAATCTGAAGCTTTGGGTGTCAGGCATTTCCGACCTCAGAGCTGCCCAGCCAGGCACCACAGAGACACCAGAATAGGAAGAAAGGCCTTCCGGGCCTGGGACCCTCTGAGGCATCCAGCCACACTCAACAGCATTGTGGTTTACTGGTGCTTATAGGAGGCATTGTGGGACCTTTGCATGCTTGCCCGAACACTCTGAATTGACCATGGACAGGCACCTGTACAAATGCTCATACACCACCATGCACAGTTGGTCACAGGCTTCACCACCATCATCAGCATGCCCAAGCTCTTCTGCCCATGCATGTGTACATATACATGTGTACATTTATATGCATACTCATTCACACACACACACATGCACACACACAAACACACACGTGCATATACAAGCACATTTCTGAGATCCTCCCAGACCATTTCCAGCCACAGCCCTCACCTGAGATTTGAGCTGGACACTCTTCATCCCCAGACTGACTCCAAGGATTGCCTTAGCCTCTCCTTTAGGATGGCCCTCGAATCAATCTGAGCACCTTCTCTCAGGCACAGGTTGGGAATCATTTTATGGTCCCAGACACTATGGTGGAGGACCAGCAGCAAAAGTGGAACAAATAAAACATTCTCAGGCAAATGGCCTTGTTGCTAATGCCTTCTGAAGGAAACAGCAAGCATGAGCAGTGATTTGGCACCTCCGACAGAAAAGACAGAGTAATAAATGCTCACAGAGCAAAGATAGGATTTGCAGTCCTCACAATGAAATGGAGAGTGTTAGATCATAGAGGACCATTTTAACCAGCAGGGGATCTTTTCATCAATAGATTACCTACTGACTGACTGTCTACTTATTTGTGTGTCTATTTGTCTGTCTGTCCATCCAGGGAGACTGCTTGAGTCACAATAACCTGTCAGTTTCACTCTAAGACAAGAGAGAGAAGCCACACGTTTTCAGACATTTAATAGGGCATATTTTCTCTTCCATATTTTCTCCTTTAAGGGAAGATGCCCTGGATAAGGCAGGCAGGGGCTCAATTGGAACTGCCAAGGAGAAGGGGCAGCAGGGAGGGGCTGAATAAGGAACAGCCAAGGAGAAGGTGCCTCCTGATGGGTAGCAAACAAGCAGGAGGAGCTGCTCACACTTATTTGGGTTTTATGACCTTGGGCACACCTGGCCATGCTGTTTTCCTTCCCATTAAAACTTCTCTTGGCTGAGCTGGCAGACGGAGTCATTGACGGTCCTGGGACAACGGGTGTAATTTGGAGGAGGTGGCCGGCTCATTCCCACGCCGTGGGGGAGGGGATCATGCACGGCCTTTGGATGATGAAAGCTCTAAGCAGCGTGCTCCGTGGGCCCTTTCTCGGGAGGGGTCATGTAGGCAGGCTGAGCTTTGAAAATGCAGGGGGCTGTCTGCCCTTGGAAGGTGGGTCCAGCCACGAGGGAGACAATCCATCTGAAAGGATCCCCCAGATCCTACACCAGTGAGTGTTCCCCAGAGTCCTCTGAAAACTCAGACTACAAAAGATGGTGGTGGTCTGACTTCTGTTGCACATTCAGGACAAACATTCATCACATCGAAGGCCCGGGGAGGCTGGGTTTTGATCTCTTGTTTACATAGTCCTTCTTTCTGCAGCGTTCCAAGAGATCCGTGTCCCAGCCAGCCTCGGGGACCTCCTGGGGCCGGCATCACCTCCTTGTGCCTGTTCCCGCCACATATGTTTGTGCAGCTTTTGCCGCCTCCGCTCACGTGACTCGGTGGACCTCGCTCTTGCTGGGTAGCAAGTGCTCTTGCGGTCGGAGGATTCAGGTCCCTCACATCTGCACCCAGCGGGGAGTGAGGCTGCTCACCCAAGGAAGGCTTCCCTATTCTAAACAGTACTCTGGGGTGGGTTTTTTTTTTTTTTTCCTTCTTTCTTTTTAAAAAGGAAACATCCATCCAGAGTCATTTCGTCTTTCCAGATGGAGAAAGCAGAGTTAAGTTGTCAGATACCAATAGTCAGAAGTGATGGAATGGTTAAGTGCTGGGTACAGCACTAAACACTTTGCTGCAATTATCTGGGTAATCCTAGACTCTGAAAATGAGGAGTGGGAACCTCTTGAGGTCCCACTCGGGCAGTGAGTGGTGTCTCCAAGATCACCGCTCAAGTCTGATTCGGATTCTCCTCCTTCCCCTTCATTACCATGGTACCCTCCCTTTCACAGCCACCCCCTGCTCCTGTTAGTTCCTCTTTCCCAGGACTCCTGTCCTGCCTGCTCCGTTTTATTTGTTCTGACAGAGGCCTGCGTGGGCTGCAAAGGCCTCCACGTGTGGGGCCTCTGAGAAGGAGCGGCGGCCACAGGGCTTAGCTGGTGTCCCATTGTGGGAATGTCCAGACCTGCAGACAGGCTTAGTATTTCCTCCTTCAGATGGCGTCGTGCCCTAAGCCCTGGGCTCGGAACCCACTGCAATCAAAAGCAGATGTGCTATCATGGAATCCGAGGCGTGGGGAACAGAGATGACCTTCACGATCACATCCACCTCATCCCGCAGGACCTGACTCCAGGCTATTCCATGAAACCTCCCCCACCTCTTCACCCAGCAGAGTTTTAAATATCTGGATTACAGACATTTCTGCTGTAGCCCGAAAATGAGGAAATGCTCTCATTCCCCTAGGAGTCTGATCACTTACCATCTTCAACCTGATTCAGTGTCTCTTTGAACTTTAATATCCCCTGTGCACCATGGGGGTCTGTGTGTTCAGGAACATCATTAAAAGCTGAAAGCTGGGAGAATTTAAAAAGGTTCGGGATTCCTTTGAAGCCCATGAGTCTTTTTGATAGGTGCACACTTGTTCCTGAAAAATATAATGAGACTTCTGTACTATTTATCATCTTCATCACCAGCCAACATTCATTCAACATCTATTAGCTACCCATTTCGGTAGTAATGAGTCCACTCACCGGGTGGACAGGGTGGTAGAAAAATACAAATGTGTTTGTTAGATACAGTGCACAGCCGCAAGGAGCACTGGTACAAAACCCCCATGTGGTGAGATTACAAAAGCAGCTGGTCCATCCTGGAAGTGTAAAAGAATTCATGGAGAAAGTAGCCTTTCACATTCCAATTGAAGATGACTTTTATTTCTTCTTAAAGAAGCTTTGTTGAGGTATAATTGATATACAAAGAACTATACATATTTAATATGTACAATTTGATGGTCTTGGTTATATGCAAACATCTGTGAGACCATCACCACCTCAGAGTAGTAAACATATTCAACACCTCCCACAGCTTCCTTATGCCTCTTTCTTTCTTTCTTTTTCTTTTTTCTTTTTTTTTTTTGTTGTTGTTGTTGTTGTTGTTGTTTTGAGATGGAGTCTTGCTCTGTTACCCAGGCTGGAGCGCAGTGGCACAATCTTGGCTCACTGCAACCTCTGCCTCCCGGGTTCCAGAAATTCTCCTGTCTCAGCCTTCCAAGTAGCTGGGACTACAGGTGCACACCACCAGGCCTGGCTAATTTCTGTGTTTTTAGTAGAAACAGGGTTTCATCATATTGGTCAGGCTGATCTTGAACTCCTGACCTCAGGCGATACACTCACCTCGGCCTCCCAAAGTGCTGGGATTACAAGCATAAGGCACTGTGCCCAGCAGCCTCTTTCTTTCGTAAAATTATTCAACTTTTAGTTTAAATTTGGGGTGGATGTGTGTGTTCATTACACGGGAATGCTACGTAATGCTGAGGTTTGGGGTATAAAGGATCCCGTCACCCAAGTAGTGAGCATAGTAGCTGAAAGGTAGTTTTGCAGCCCCTGATCCCTCCCCTGTCCCCCGCCTGTACTCTCCAGGGTCTGTTGTACTTTCTTTATGTCCACAAGTACCCAATGTTTAGCTCCTACTAAGTGAGAACATGTAGTATTTTGTTTTCTGTTCCTGTGTTCACTTAGGACAATGCCCCCTAGCTGCATCCATGTTACTGTAAAGGACATGACTTCATTATATACCACATTTTCTTTATCCAACCCCCCACTGATGGAGACCTAGGTTGATTCTATGTCTTTGCAAAAGATGACTTCAAGAGATAGAAAAATTGCTCATAGAAGAGGACGCTTTCCAAACTGGGAAAGGTCATGACAGCTCAGCACACAGTGGCCAAGCAGTTGAGAACATTCTGCCATCACCAGAAATTAGAAGAGATGACCACAACTGGGTGAGGATGCGGGAGAGGGATGTGAGGCAGCTGAGTGGTGGTACCGGGGCTGCAGAGAGCCTTGTGGTTCAGGGAGGAGGACCTTCATCCACCACTTCCAAACTCCCATGTTGGGCCTGTCCAGAATGAGGGAGCTGTGGGAAGAGTGGTCCAGGCCACCTGGACAGCAGCAGGGAGGCCACAGCTTCTTTTCTTGGCTAAATGCTCATCTGGGTGAAGAAGGAATCCCTTCTAGGCACATCCTTCTCCCTAGTCACATTCTGTGCCTTTTTTAGGGCTGCTTAAAGCACAGCTCTTCCTAACCCTCCATAGCTGCCCTTCTGTCATGTACAGTGCCAGGCTTCTTTCTGTCCACTCCCACCCGCAGCCTGGATGTGTTTCCAAGAGAGCATTTAACCCATCTCCTGTGGCTATGGATGTGCCAGTATGTCCCCCTCACTTAAGTGAGGGATTGTTCCTCACTCATCACACCATACAGGTCTTTTAGGACAGTGCTAGAGACACCCATCTATTCACAGCCACAGATCGAGGGCACGGGAAGCACACTACACGCAGGTGCAGGTGGGCAGGGACAAGCGGGTTGGTGTGCCATTTCCAACGAGGGCTCAATGCCATGAATGCGAGCAACTGCTAGAGGCTCAGGGAGGCAAAGAGCTGAGATAGGGAATGGCTGTTAAGGGGATTCCTGCCCTTCTTCCTCTGGCTTTCCAATAGAGATAGGCCCTAAAAGTACATGTGACCATGCTTAACAAGCCAGAGAGAAATGCCATGGAATTAAGATCTGGAATCTCAGCCTGAGGTAGTTTCAGTGGCTTGGTAGGGTTACAAATATCCAGCAAGCACTTTGTGGATAAAACAATAGGCAGCCTGCAGTGAGAGGTGGGAGGTGAATTAATCAGACCCAGAGGAGGTGAAGTCTCCATCCCCAGGAGGACAGACAGAGCCCTAGAGAGTGCCCAGGAAGGAGTGCTTGCCTCCAGCTTGGGAGAAAGAGTCACACCCCAAACTAGGGCAAAGTAGGCTGGAATGTTTCGAAACCATTCTCCCCTGACATCATGACACTGTTCTCTGGAATGACTATGTAAAGTGTGAGAGACTGAATCTTAATTCTAGGTGGTAGATTGATATAAGTGAAACTAACATGACATACCCATGGAAACATTTCCTGACACACATTCTTAAACCAGGGTTTCCTAACCTCTGCACTACTGACTATTGACATTTTGGGCCAGGTGACTCTCTGTGTGGGAAGCCATCCTACACATTGTAGAGTGTTTAGCAGCATCCTGGGCCTCTACCCACTAGATGCCAGTAGCACCTCTCTCCACGGATGTGACAACCGAAGTAGACATTACCAAATGTCTGGGAGGTGGGTGGAAATCCCTTGATTAAGGGCCGAGGCCACTGCCTTAAACCCAGTCAGCCATCATGTCCACCTCTCCAGATGCCTCCTCTGCTCTTCTGATGCCAACTGCACCCCTCATCTCCCACCCACTCCAGCTTAGAAAATACTCAAGCACAGGAGAGGCTGCCCTCTGCAGGCGCATCATCCCTCAGATGTCTCCCCACCCAGTCATGACAACCAGTGGCCCTGCACTCCCCCAGCCCCTTGGACAGCGTCCACGTGCATCCCGACGCCACCACCCCACTCAGAGGGAGGTCCCCACTCTCATCGCCTGCCCCTTGTGCTTCCTCCCTTGGTGTGTCACCCACGTAGAGGGGGCCTGTCCCCTTCGGGAGGCCTCCCACACCAGTCACAGCTGTTCTACCTTAACAAGAAATGCATTCCACGTCTCAACTTTTCTAATCTATAGAACAGTGATGTAAAAGATCTCACCGTCATTCTCAGCAAACTGACACGGAACAGACAATCAAACACCGCATGTTCTCACTCATAGGCGGGTGTTGAATAATGAGAACACATGGACACAGAGAGGGGAGCATCACACACTGGGGAATCTGGGGAGGAACTCGGGGAGGGAAAGCAGGGGGTGGGGAGTTGGGGAGGGATAACATGGGGAGAGATGCCAGCTATAGGTGATGGGGAGGAAGGCAGCAAACCACATTGCCATGTATGTTATGTACCTATGCAACAATCTTGCATGTTCTTCACATGTACTCCAAAACCTAAAACGCAATAAAATATATATTTTTTTAAAAAAAGATCTCATTAAACTCATATCAAAGTAGTTCCTGACTCTAAAGATAGCAAGGGAGGGAGCCAAACTTGCTGTCCCCAGACCAGATCATCCCCTGCAGCAGCCACTCTGAGCAACTGAGCTCCCTGGGAAGAAGGGTTCCCAGGGAGTCTTCTGGGCAGTCCCTCCAAACAGAGAGGAGACTTGAACCTCAGACTGCTACTTCAGAGCGCCCAAGGATCCCACACGTCTACTAGGTGCTTAGACTTGTAACAAGCTGATTTTTATGCTAACATATAAAAGAAACAACACTAGGTGGAAGTCTATGTATTTTCAGAGGTGCCAGGCAAAGCCTCAATCTGGTTTGCTGCATTCGTCATCGGTTTTGTTCTATCAAACCTCCCAAGCAAGAGAAGCTATGCATTTTGTCATACTTTTGACATTTCAATTGGGCATGGAGATGGAAAGCCCTCAGTGTGTTTGCCAAAGACAGAGATTTATTTCACAGATCTTAAGGGGCCATGAAGAAAGCACTCAATAACCCTTAAACATCCCACGCAGTATGAGATGAAGTCTACGGTGTGCCTTGGAGTTGAGTCTCTAGTGCTTACTCAGCTGAAATGATTTTAGCACCGTGAGTGCCAGAAATAACAAAGCATGTATCATCTTTTAAAAAATTCCCACTCTCCCCCGTCCTCCAGGTGAATAGCTACCAGAAGCTATGGACCCCATGCTCCAAAGCTGAGGCTGCTGCTTCTGGGAGCCCTGGTGTGTCTGAATGTGGAGTACTCCCATGCCAAGAAGAAGCAGTAACTCAGGTCATACTGGGTAGTCCTGGCCTGATGCCTAGGGCATCAGGAATGACAGAGAGTAACCGAGGATTGATGAACAAACAGAGCCAAGTGGGTCTCAGATAGGTTCAAGGCCATTACCGCAAATGGAACTTACGTTCTTCAAACCTCGATGACATCGCCTGGGAAATGGGGATCATGCTACTGTTAATAATAAATTGCCACATCACAGAGTTGTGTGATGATTGAGACACTACAAGTTTGATGTGTTTATAACTATAAATACCAGTGTATATGTGCTTAGTGCGTGCACAATGTTTTTAGATGCATAGTGCCCCTAAAACTTCTGACACAGTTCATGTTCTTGTTTGGGACCAAGCCACAGCACTTTCCAAGCAGAAAGAGTGGATCCAGCAGCTGCCACCCTCACCAGGCACACACAGCATCCTGGGCCTGCAGACTTAGCCCAGGTGTGCTCTGCAGACACACAGAGGCAGACTCACCAGCTGGTTCTTTCATCAGAATAAATAAACTCTTTCTGCTGTACCTTTGCTCTTGTTTTGGGTCATCATTAAACGGAAACAGAATAGAAACTATCCCTGCTTCTTTGTTGTTCCAGGTTGGGAGTGGTGATGACTCAGTTCAAGATGAAATTGAATCGATCTTATTTCCCTGTCCCAGATACTGTTGGAGTTTTGTTTTTTCCTCACCCCAAGTTGGGAAAGTTGCCTGAATGATTTGTGCCTGAGTGCTCTTATCTAGAGTGGAATGTAAAGTCGTAGCTATTTTAATTGGGAAAATAGATAATTTGTCTGAAGGGGAGTACCTAAGTTCCAGACTTGAATGCTATGTGCCCTTTTATGTTAACTTCTTTACCATGGGCGGAACCCTCAGGAATAAAGTCTCCCATTCCTCTCCTTCAAGACAGCTCCTGAAACCTCACTCTTTTCATAGGACCTTACCGACATATACTAAAGAAATAACTTTTGTAGCTTTCAGAGAAGCATAGAGATGAAAAAAGGGTGTATAGATACTGATGGTTAGAATTCAAGTGCATGAAATTCAGCTATGGCACCTTGCCAGAGAGGGACATAAATGCTTACCTGTATGGATGATATTAATGAGGAAGAAAGATACAGGCTGGGCATAGTGTTTCAGGCCTATAATCCCAGCACTTTGGGAGGCTGAGGCGGGAAGATCACTTGAGGCCAGGGGTTCATCAGCCTTGGCAGCATAATGAGACCCCATCTCTACAAAAAAAAATTTAAAAACTTAGCCAGTCATGGTGGCACGCACCTGTACTCTAGCTACTAGGGAGGCTGAAGTGGGAGGATCACTTGAGCCCAGGAGCTTGAGGCTGCAGTGAGCTATGATCATATCACTGCACTCCAGCCCGGGCTATAGAGCAAGACCCTGTCTCTTAAAAGAAAAAAAGAAGAAGAAGTTTCTGTCTTTAGGATGGCCTGTGCAGATGCAAGAAGAAATTGATGAAGTTTAAGAAAGCAAATAGTTAGGTGCTAGGATGACAGAGACGTCTCCAAACCTAAACCCGGACCTCTCCCTCTGTGTGGGCTGACCGCAAGCAGTGCTGAAGGGTGGGTGGACGGAGCTGCCAAGGCCTGGCCACCAGGCACAGAGTCTTCTGTGGGGGTATGGGAAGGCAAGGAGTCCAAAGGCAGTCAGTTTTGCCCATTAGAAGTTTATGAGTCAGGGTTCTTTAGAGCCCATAGGAGCACCCATGGACGCAGAGAGTTAGCATGGGAATTGGCGCATGTGGCTATGAAGGCTGAGAAGCCCCCAGACCTGCAACAGTAATCCAGAGACCTAGGAGAGCCACCAGGGCTGCAGTTGGAAGGCTGGCTGGCTTGGGAGACAGGAAGATCTTGAGTTTTGTCTGAGTTTGGAGGCAGGAAAAGCCAATGCCCCAGGATAAAGACTGTGAGCAGAAGGTCTCTCTCACTGGTGGCTGGTGGGAGGGTCAGGCTTTCTGTTCTTTCCAGGACTTTAACCGATTGGATGGAGCCACCCACATTGTCAATCTGCTTTACTCGGTCCATCAATTTAAATGCTAGTGGCATCTGAAACCACCCTCATAGAAACTCCCAGAATAACGGTCGACCAAATATCTGGCCATTGACACATAAAATCAACTATCACTGAGGCCAAAACACAAAACGAGCTGTTAGAATGACCAAGCTACACTGAGGTAAGTGTGAATAGTTCTGAGCAGACAGTAGAGACAGAGCCTCAAGCCAGCAGGCCCAGCTGGAGGAGCGGTGAGAGAGCCCTGGTGCCCAGCCCGTGAAGGTGTGTGAGCATTCACACAGGTTAGTGTATTCCTTCCATCCACATGGGAATCCCTCCACCCCGCCCACATCCCTTGCTAGAGGAACGCCACCAGGCTGTCTTCTCTCCCTGTCACAGGAGCTTCTCGGGCTGACATGTGATAAGAGCCTCACTTTTCCCCTCTGCTTGTACCTGGATGGAGGCATTTGGGATCTAGGACTCCAGGAGAGTTGAGGTTGCTCTGTCCCTTGGAGGGACAGATGCCCTGCATAATCCCAGGTTTCCAGCAGGACCTGCCTGGAACTAAAAATCAGAACAGAGAGCCTCCTACAAATGTCCTTAGCCTCAAAACATGTTTTGATTTAAAATATAACAATAATAACAGGGCCCTGGGAGAATATTATAAGAATGTGATCCAACTGAGAAAGGGGTGAATATCAAGAGTTTCCAAAATCAAGGAGTGCCCTATGGGACACTGAGTGAAATGTGTGCTCCCATTCAGCTTCTCTATTTTCCTTTTTCAATATGAATTCCCTAAAATACACATTAAAATGTAGCAGGAATAAGTATTTGTCACACAAAAAATCAATTGCCAAAAGCATCATGTTGGATATGGCATAAGGTCACAACAGTTTAGGGGCTTTGAAAGCAACCTAAATTCTTAGGAAATGGGCTGTGTTTGCTCTAAGGATGTCACTGAGAGCTACATCATGTAGTGTCCTCTATCAGGACCTGTGAGGAATATCTCTCTTAGATCTCAGTACCCCAAATAGCTATGCTTGTCCTGAGCTACTGGCTTGTGCTTTCTTTATGACATGCAAATGATGTCACCTCCTTTCCATTTGTTGCTAGGAAACCCAGCCACATGCGTGGCTCACCTACAACAGGGTTACAGGACATCCTAGAATGCATTTTATGGCCAGTATAAACTTTTGTATTTCTGTAGTTTCCCTATTCATACTATCCTTTTGCTAGTTTCATCAGTTAATATCTTTACATATGGCATCATATTTTGAAAAGGCACCTTAAATCCTTTTAGGAATGAGGACAAGAAATAAATTGTTGAATAAAGAATACAAATAATGGTTTGTATTTACAAAACAAACAAAAGGGGACCTAAGAATGTGTCTGCACAATATGAGTTCATGGCAGGGGAAGTTTCTAACAACACCGTCAGATCCCTGTCTGGAAGGTTCCAGCCCATTCCAGATGCAACATTTTAGGAGTGATGACCACCAACCTCAGACACATCAAAAGAAGAAAAGATGGGAAAAGAGTCTGGGAGGTTTGAGAAAGCACTGAAGAAACGTGGTTAACTTGGAAAAGCACAGACTTGGAAGAACATTCTAGAAGTCTTTGGGTTTTTGAAGACCAATCATATGGGGGAAAAGATTCACTTATTCTAGTGCAATTCAGACAACAGAACTAGAATCACAGACTGACAGCTAAAGACTGGGTATATATCCAAAGGATTATAAATCATTCTACTATAAGGACACATGCACACGAATGTTCATTGCAGCACTGTTTGCAATAGCAAAGACCTGGAACCAACCCAAATGCCCATCGATGATAGACTGGACAGGGAAAATGTGGTACACATACACCATGGAATATTACACAGCCATCAAAAATGATGAGTTCGTGTCTTTTGTAGGGACATGGATGAACCTGGAAACCATCATTCTCAGCAAACTGACACAAGAGCAGAAAATCAAACACCGCATGTTCTCACTCATAGGCGGGTGTTGAACAATGAGAACACATGGACACAGGGAGGGGAGCATCACACACTGGGGTCTGTTGGGGGGAAATGGGGGAGGGATGGGGGGTGGGGAGGTGGGGAGAGATAGCATGGGGAGAAATGCCAGATATAGGTGAAGGGGAGGAAGGCAGCAAATCACACTGCCATGTGTGTACCTATGCAACAATCTTGCATGTTCTTCACATGTACCCCCAAACCTAAAAAAAAAGACTGGCACAGGTTTGATATTAACGTGGAGAGAAGTTCCATCCACAATGTCTGTAGAACAAAGGTACAGGCTTGACGGGGAGATGGGGGTATATGGATTGCATCCCGGGGCAGACCCTCAGTGCCAGGTGATCAGGGTAGACTTTCACAAAATTCTCTTTCCAGCATGTCTTCATGCCAAAGGAGCAGGGTGATGCCCCCAAAATCTTGGCATTTGAGGTGTCCCTTATTCACAGTTAACTGTCCACTATTCAATGTATCTCTTTCTAAAGGAAAGGTTTACCCAGGAGGAAAGGCCAGCTTTACTAAGTAAAGCACCATTGTGAGAACCAGACCTTCCCAGGCCGGGTGATGGATGTGCGTTTGGCTGGTTGTGCCTGCTGTGGTGCAGGCTCGGCTTCTCCACACCACCAGGAGAAGAAAGGAAAACACGTCCCTCCACGCCACATTGCAGATCAAGACAAAGTTCACTTCTAATTGCAGCAAGACCGACCTGGTGCAGGATGGGCTGGGGTAATCAGCGAAAACAAACCAAGCAGCGACTCTGGCAGCACACTGGTGAAGAAACAGAGAGGAAATGAAGCCAGCAAGGGCGCCCATGTGTTTATTTCAGAGTCAACAGAGCATAGGCCTAACCGGACAGAGCTTCTGATTTATAAAGTATTTTTATTATATTACCTATTTTATATTATATTGGTGGCTCTGCTCTTTGAGCCAGAAAAATAAACAGCAGCCCCGCAAGAGCCTTTGGTCTAGAGAGAAGAATATAAACACTACCTTCCTGCTCTGAATGGAGATTCCGGCCAAACGTTGTTTCAGGGCTTTTGGGCTTCTGAGATTGGCCTTTGTGTTTAGGAAGGCGAGGTTCACACGAAATATAAACGGTCCTATTCTCTAAGTTTTGAAAAGGCAAAGAGCTTAAGGTTTATTTGATAAAACCAATGGAAATGCACCATTGCCTCCTGCTATAGGAAATGTGTGTTTCCTATTTTGTCTGTGCAAGGGCTAAATAGCCCTAGCCCCACATTGGCACAGCCAATTCCACAAGTGGGCAGGATTCTATTGGCCAATATGATCCTGAGCCTCCCCACCCTTTGCCCTTCTTTGAGGAGCTGGAGCCTGACAGATGTGCTGGGGAGGCAGGTCTGCCTCCCCTAATGCACGTGTGTTTTCTTTTCTCAAAGAAATCATTCTTCCACTAGAGCAGATGCCATTTCCAACAGAGAGCTCACCGGGGGCCTTTCTGCCTCCTGCAGGCTGAGCTGGGTCATTGTTTACAGTGAGTTAGTAAGGCTTTATGCTCGTGTTATCAGCTTCCCATGTGCCCCTCCCTCGGTGTGTACCTGGAAGCATTCCTGCCTGCTCTCCAGCATGGGCACCCTAGTGATGAGGAGAGGCACACGGGGACCCTATGGCAAAGATGAAGTAGCAAGGAGTTCCATCTGTAACTCTCCCCACAGGGACATATGCACACACAGGCACATGCTCTCTACTCTTCAGACTCATCTATGAACAAAGTACTATTTATCTTCCAGGAAACGAAAGCTCAAAGTCAGAATGTCTGCAGCCGTGTATGGAGTGAGTGCATTTCACACTCAACAGTCCTTTCAGTCTGGAACCAAGGATTTCACTGCGTTTTCATAGTGCCGTGCTGGTCCCAAACGTGTTCCCTGTAAAAGCTTGTGAATGATGAAGAACAAACAAGTGAATTAAGGAAGGCCTCATGGATACAACTGGATCACGATCCAGCTCGTATTGAAACCAAAGCATGTACCAAACTAACCAAGCCCCAGTTCCCATCCCTGGATTTAGGTCACAGTGAGGCTTGCCCTTTGTTTTATGCCAGAATCATAAATGAGGATTCCTGTAGAGAGGAGAATTTACAGGATCAGCATTGCCACTGAGATAAAGTGTAGAGCAGTGGGTTTCTCAGAGGCTACAGAGCTGCAGATGCAGAAACCTACGGACATTTTCCGTACCCCTCAGAGAAATGGTCTGGCTGACCTCAATCCTCCCCAGTATCTTTCTAATTGTAGTGGGAAATGAACCATCTTAACCTTTTACAGTGTACAGTTCTGTGGCATTAAATACATTCACACTGCTGTGCGACCATCACCACCATCCATTTCCAGAACTCCTTTCATTTTGCAAAATGGAAACTATCCACATTAAATAAAAGCTCCCCCTTCCTCCTCCCGCAGTCCCTGGAAACACCATTCTTTTTGCTTATGAATTTGACTGTCCTAGAAACCTCACAGAAGTGGAATCCCATGGCACTTGTCCTGCTGTGATGGCCTTATTTCACTGCACATGATGCCCTCCAGGTCCACCCATGTGGTGTGAATCTGCCATCTTTTTCATGCAGGATGGAATCAGAACCTCATGCACACCCCAAGAGGAGCCACCGTCACCCCAGGACCTCCGTTCCTCCCAGCAACCTGGTCCTCATACTGGAAGGAAGCCCAATTCACTTTTTTTGGATGGCTCAATGGGGCCTCATTACACTGTAAGCTAAACTATGCTTATAAAAATGGGATTTTGCTATATAACTATGGAAAGTACAAGCTTAAGCAAATAGGCATTTCCCCGCTCATGTTAGAAGGTCAAGTTGGTTAAAAGAAATAAGGCCATGTGGATCAGCTGGTGGCCCAATTAGAAAGCTCAGAGACAGTCCAAGCCCTTGTTTTCTTTCTCCCAAATGAGGAAACGTGGCAGCTGGAGCTGTGTGTAGCCCCAGGGCCTGGGAACAACACTCAGGCCATCTGGATTCGCCACTAAGGGAAGGTTCAGCCTTTTAGTCGCTGAAGCTGCAGGATTGGGGAGATTCGCAGAGGAAATGTGTGTTTCTGTCGTCCTGGACCCCTCCATCGCCCACCCAGCCACTTGGGGCCCAGATAGGAATGACGGTCAGCGGGGCACATTTCCTTCTAACTACATTCCTGTGCATGCTCTATTTGTCTTTTTCTTCTTTGCTGGGGAGTCTTTAGATTTCTGCTAGCTGAGGTGGCAAAAACTCACCGTTACTCTGCTGCTCTTGCTGAGCAGCTGACCAAGGGCAGCATTGCTGAGCACAGACAGACAGGTAGACAAGCACGTAGAGGAAAGTCCATCCAACCCCAGCCCCCTCTGGGCCTCAAGTGGCCTTTCCAGCCCCGGAACTTTGAGAGTGACCACGTTTAAACACCGGGGCAGCAAGTTCTGGTGCAACGGCCTGACCTGACGTAGTCCCCGGCTCCTCTTTGAGACATCCCCAGGGGACAGGCAACTAGTGCCCAGGCCTCTAAGATCCAGGGCCCTGCTGTCCCCCTTGTTTAAGCTTTGAGTGAGAGGATGACATGAGCAAATGCCAGAGGGAAAAGTGAGGCAGAAAAGACCCTCCTGCCTGTGCCCAGGGAGAGATCGGGAGGAGGATCGCCGCCCAGGCCCTCTTAGCCTGAGGCTTTGTCTACTGAACAAGCTGGGCCTCCCTTGCTCCCCTCAATCAAACTCACAAATCAAATCATGCTGAACTAATATCCCCTAATAGCCAACAATCCATCAACAAAAGTTAGGTTTTTGCTTGAACAATCTTCCCCCCAAGGGAGTGGGTGTGTTTAAAAGTACTTCATAAATTATCTAAGAGGAAATATGAGTGTTTCTAGTTGTTGGAAGAGTCTTATCAAGACAGGAGAGCATGCCCAGCATCTCTGTGTGCCTGTGTGTGTACTTACAGACGCTTCCTCAGGCCTGTCCTACTGGTCAGCATTTCAGGGGAAACCTGACCTTCCCCTTGTCCCTTCCCATCTCCTCCTCCCCACACTGAAATCTCACTAGGCAAGTTTGCGGAATCCTTTTTCTATGATTGTTTTCTTGATAAACAGTCCATGTATAGTGTTTGAATGTTTCATGGTTTCACTGCTTCAGAGTTTCTGGGAAAACAATGTCATAGGGGTTCCTGAAAAATGAAGCTAGAAATAATTGTGGAATGAATAAGGAGTCGGCTTTATTCTTACTCCCTGAATTCCAGGAAAGCGGGGATGTGGCACAGCCCTGTGTGGAGCGGGTGCCTGGCAACCGGCCCAGCACACAATGGGCCTGCAAATGTGCTCGGCTCCCTGGATGAGAGAGGATGATGGGAGCCCACCACCCAGGCCCTGCAAAGGGTGTGCTCAGCCTTGGGCAGCCAGCAAGATAGACGCGGACTCCCCTGCTTCTTTCACCCAGAATCAGGGCTCAAACAAGATCCGAGCAGGAGGGCCAAACTGAAAGCCAGGTTTTTGTCAGAAGGTTTGCCACATCAGCCCCAGAGAGTTTTGCTCTTCTCTGCAGAGCAGATCCTGGGCCCGGGCAGGGGAAGCCGCAGAGAGAAGCCCTGGGATGCTCTGAGAGGGCATCTCAGAGCCTGAGAGGCAAGAGCCCTGGCCTGAGTCCCCACCTGTGCCTGTCTCTAACAAGATGCCTCATTGGCACCTGGGTCCTCTTGTTTGACCCAGTGCCCTCACCCGACCAACAAGGTGAATAACTGCTCTGAGTCATGGAAAGAATATGTCAACAGTGAACTCCCTGAGGACTGGGTAGGGAGATGGACAAGGCTGAATCTGGGGCTCCCTGGGCTGAGCTTTCCCTGGGAGTCAGGCACACTGAAGTCATGGGAGTAGACGGCTCACCTAACACAGACCAAGGTATCCTTTCCTTGGCCACACTGAAGGCCCCAAAATGTGGGCCCACCTCTTCATTGGCGTGTGCTTCCTTTATTTGTATCTTTGAAGACCCACCTGGTGCATGGGGGAGGCTGGAGTGCAGATTTGGGCCCGAGCCATGCCAGGAACAGAAGACAGCCTCAGAGCAGAAACTGCTAGGAGGTGGCATCACACCAGTGAACAGGGGAGATTCCTATCTGTGCATTCCGAAGTGGGGGCACAGGAGAAATGCAGCCACAAGTGTCCATGTGGGGCTGAGCCCTGCTGGGACCAAAGAGGGACAGGGTGGGGATTGAAGATATCACCTCCAAATAGGGTCTTCCAAATCCCCAAAGCTGTCGCTGAAACTTCTCTGCACCCCTAAACTGTTGCCTAGTATTTCAGCTTTTCCCCTTATCTTTAGGGGTCTGACAGGAGGAAGGAAGAAATACTGGGAACCAGGTTTGCTTAATAGGTCTGGAATTCTTGTCCCTGCACCCACATCATTGGAGGAGTCACCAAGCCACAACACAGTGAACCCACAAGAGCAAGAACTGGGTCTGTCCTATCCACTGCTACTCTTCTAAAGCCCCCGGCAGCACCTGGCACAGAACTGACGTGCAGTGAATGTTTGCTGACTGAATGAATGGGCACTACATCTACTCCTCTGGTCTCACAGCAGGCAGCAGACACTGACGTAGCCAGCCCTGCCCAAACCTTTCCAGATGAAGCTGGAATCTGACAAGTAATGTCTTTCTACCTTCACCCATCAGGGAAAGCAGGAGATTTCAGCTTTTTCTCTGGGTTTCTACTGACACTCTGCTTAGTATCCCAGCTTTAGCACCGGACTATGGTGGGGATGGTGCCCTGTGGGATCTGGGAACCTTGACTCTGTGGAGTTTGGGCCCGGACAGACTAATAACATCACAGATTGGCCTGTGTTTCTCAGCCAAGGGGAACCGCCAGAAAAAGTACTCTTTCACACACATTCACTTCAGCTCTTATGTAGTCATCCTAGCCTTGCTTTTGGAGAATAAACAAAGGATCCAGAACCTCTGTCCCTGGCTCTCAGGAGCTCAGTGTAAAGATGGATAATAGTTCAAGACCCTTGATCCAGAGTATGGAAAGGTATGTTCCCTGGGGGCTGGCTGCTCCTGTGTGCTTCAACTTAATATTCACCACATTCTGTGCACACAGCACACAATGTCTGCTTTATATATGCGTGGTCTGAGGTTCAGAATAATTGGTAACTTGACCTACCTGGAATCAGTGTCAAGATTTGAGTCTTTTTGCCTTGCTTTGAAATTACAATGTCACAATTCTTCAAATCTCATTTCTGAAACAAATATTCACTGGTTTCAGTCTGAACACAGCCCCCAAATGTCCCAATCATCCAAAAAGCCTCAGCACATCCATTGCCTTTACCAGTGACTTTTCTATAGGAAAAGGTGATAGACAGCATCAGAAGATAAATGTTTGATTTCTCAATTCTGAATTTTACTGTTTCTGTGATCTTGGGATAGTCCTTTTATCTCTCTATACTTTATGACCTCACTTCTTTGTTTGTTCACTTTTTGGTTTTTGTTTTGAGAGACAGTCTCACTCTGTTGCCCAGGCTAGAGTGCAGTGGCGCAATCATGGCTTACTGAAGCGTCGAACTCCTGCACTCAAGCAATCCTCTCATCCCAGCCGCCAGAGTTACCTCACTTTTTATGCAATGTGTGCCTTCTCATCCCCACCCCAAATATCTCCACCTAAAAAATCAGGTCACAGAAGTTAAATGATATATTGAGGCATAGGTAAATTCATGTTTCACATCCTGGCCTTAACAACTCCAAGCCCATGCTCCCATCACAACACCAGTGCTTGTTGATTTCTCAGTAAGGAGGTGCTGTTCCTTTTAAAATAGAGTTATTCTCTTTGTTTTTTTAGTTTAGGGAGTTTTCTTCCAGTTCACTGATGTTTTCTTTTTTAGTGTATATAGCCTTGTCTTAAATCTATCTATTGAACTTTTCACTTCAAATATAATAATGTTTTAGTCTTAGAATATCTGTTTGGGTTACTTTCTAGTTTTCATGTCTCTGATCCTGTTCCCCTTCTGCTCAACTATTCTGCTTATTTTTTCATTGAAATCTTTCAGTACATTTATATTAGCTGGTTTTTTTTGTTTGTTTGTTTGTTTGTTTTTTGTGTGTTTTTTTTTTTTTTTTGAGACAGAGTGTCGCTCTTGTTACCCAGGCTGGAGTGCAATGGCACGATCTCGGCTCACCGCAACCTCCGCCTCCTGGGTTCAAGCAATTCTCCTGCCTCAGCCTCCTGAGTAGCTGGGACTACAGGCACACACCACCATGCCCAGCTAATTTTTTGTATTTTTAGTAAAGACGGGGTTTCACCACGTTGACCAGGATGGTCTCGATCTCTCGACCTCGTGATCCACCCGCCTCGGCCTCCCAAAGTGCTGGGATTACAGGCTTGAGCCACCGCGCCCGGCCTATATTAGCTGTTTTAAAGTCCATGCCTGCTAATTGAAAAATTTGTCTCATATTTGAGTCTGTTTATATTGACTTTTCCTCCTTCTTCTCATGCCTAGTAATTTTCAATCATATATTATTTTTAGTGTGTGTGTCTTTAATAAGCATATTTTATTTAAATAAATCCTCCAGTAGGAAATGGAGAATTTGCTGCCTTTACTTAGAAGGCTAGGTAAATAGCTATCTGTCAAATTTATATATACAACTCACCAATATTCCCTTATTGGAAATATCAGTATTTCCACATCACATCACAGTTCCCAAAAAGGACTTTAAAGTCTCAAAATTTTGTTTCTCCTTTGGCTTGCTTCTTTCTCGATTTTACCCCCCAGGCTTTATTAATGGTTTGCTTCATATCATCATCTCCATTCTTTAGAACATTCATCATTCCCTCACTAGGATCTGTTTCAGTGCCATAGGAGAGCTTCTCTTTTTCTTTGCACTCTTTTTCAACCTGAGTCAGGTAATCCCACCTTGTGTTTTCCACTTTCTTTCTGCATAAGATAAGAACTGTATCAATCTTGACTTTTTGGAACTGCCTTCCACAGAGATGGTTTCAAGAGATTGTTCACAATCATGGAGTAACTCTTCCCATTTAGATTCCTTACCAAAAGATCAAATGACCTCTCTGTGAAATGCACCTGCACATTCTCAGTGGGAACTTGATGAACTCCAGTTAAGGTAATGTAGATTTTCACAAACTTATCTGACTGATCCCATCCATAATTACTAATTTTCACTGTATAGCCTGTTGTAATGGGAGCAACCACAGCAGCTGGCTTTTCATTGTCAGGAAGTTCTGCTTTCTTCTGTGATTTCTGTTGCATCTTGTTCTTGATTTCTGTCTCAATCTTGGATTTTTCAGCTATAAGGGCATCACATATTGTTTTCGTAGTAGCCTTTTCCAGCAATGCCTTTACCTCTTCTAGATCTTTCTGTAGCGAGCTTTGGCATCCAAGTCGGAAGTTGACTACAGAGTCACTTGCTTCCGTCCGCTCTAGGACAGCAGATCCGCCAGGCAGCCATGTGGTGTAAGGCCAGTCTCTCAGCCTCCACGAGAAAAAGGGGGAGAAGGAGTAGCCTGGTTACATTCCATTTTCAATCGTATGTTAGTTACACTGTTGAGAAATGAATTTCATTTTCTTCCTTCAAAAGGTATCAATTTTTGTTGTGACCAGCAGTTTATTTACTGGTGGATAAGCATCAGTGTGACAAGGAATGATCTCAGCTTTGTTAAAGCACATCTAGAGTAGCCCTTAGTCCAGGGTTAACAGAGCCCTACTCTGAGGCATTGCCCATTTGGGATCTCATTCAGTGAGCTCATTCTGATCTTGTTGGTTCGAACTCCAGCATCTCTCAGAACTACATGACCTCAGAAGCCTCCTTCTGACTCAGAGCCCTAGTAGCTGCAGCTCTCAGTCCTGCCTTGTGCACATGAAGTATAGTGCTCAGCCAAAGGCTCAAGAGATCTCAAATATTTTTGGTGCCCCCCCTTTTTTTTAACTGATTCCCCATAGTTTTCAGTTTTAATTTTTTTAATTATTGAAAAGTTATATATGCTATGGTATATGTCATGGTGTTTTGAAATACGTGTACATTGTGGAATGGCTACTGGTTCCCTTTTCTAAGTAGCTCCATGGCAGTGGCTAGGTGCCCCACACCCTCATGGCCCTGAACATCTAGCTGCTTTACTGATGAGTGAGACTGCAGCTCTTTACGGAACTCTGCTTCCTCATGTCACAGTGTGAAAAGTGACTCCATGCAGAAACCAGAGAGAACACAAAGTTCACTTCATGTTCTCATCTCTCAAAAATCGTAGCCAGCTATTTATCATAATCATTGTCATTACTCTTAAAATAACTATTGGTGTTTGTTTTCTCCCTGAGTTCTTTGAGCCTCCCAGGCTGCCATTCAGAATCCTTGCAGCCATATCTTTTTGAAGTCTATATCAGTGACATGGAAACAAAACACTCAAATACCATCAGCGCCCACCTGGTTCCTGTGGAGATGGGGCCTCTGCAGGTTCAGATCAGACAAAAATTACCATCTCTCCTACCACCTGGAAATCCATGATTTAGTGATGCACAGGCTCCTCTGAAGCTGGATACTCTCATAATGATCCTTGTTTTCATAACAAAATTTCACCAGTGGAATCCACTGCACATGAAGCACAGAAATGCACTTATCTCTGTGTTTAAGCTTCACATAGGGGCCAAATGTGAAGGAATCTCAAGGCAATTCACTTGGATCTGAAATATATTTGCTTCTGGCTTACTGAGTCTTTGAGGTTTTACTTTTCTTGAGGAAGAACAAAAGAATGTTATTCTAATATCTCTCAGGACAATACAATCACACATCAGCTCTAGGATCTGTTGGTTACCTTGGCAAGCTTCTGATACTTCCTTTGGAACCTCCATGACTGAATTTGGAATGGACAAATTGAGATCCACGTTTGAATCAATGAATAACTCAATGAAGGCATGGCAGAATTAAAATGGAATCAATCCAGGTGGTGTGATAAATGAAAAGAGACTTGAACTAAGTATGCGAGCTATGCTTATAAAATTCTACTTTGTATTGCTTTATTTTTATTTTCCCTAATGTGTGTTTATCATTTATACTTTACTTAAAATAAAACTTATTATTATATTATTTAACCTCTTATCCATTTCCGACCTCATAGAATTTCGTAGTTTGGGATAAGATTTTAACAAAACTATGCCTGTCACAGTTGTCACAACTTTTATTTCAATTTTAACTGTTAGTGTTTGTAGAATATAATTTTAAATTTTATTATATTTTTAAGTTTGTTGAACTTATTTATTTTTTTCTATTGCTTTAATCCTTGGAAAATTCTCATTTCCATAGTCTTTGTATTAAATGTATTTTCTAACTTTAGCAATTTTAGGGGTTTTTTTAATTATTTTATCTATTTTGACTTTGTTTTACAGTATAATACTAAGCATAAATCTGTTAATTTTTTCATGTTGCTACAAATTACCCCCAACATATTTTTAATGTCTATCCTGCATTGTTTATAATATTGTTTTACATATTACATTTGTATCTATAGAAAGTCAATTTTCTGGGTTCCTTATCTGTTTTATGGTATATACCAAATTTCTTAAAAATTAAAAAAAAAATTTAGTTTCTTAAAATTCTACTGTCAGTTGTATTTGGTCAAACATTCATATGTCATTTTAATTTCAGAATGTTATCAAAATCAAATTTATTTCTCAGATTTCTTTTAGTATAATTTTATTAACCACAAGCAATATACCACCATGTCTGACCTAGTTAATGTGAGTAAATATTTATGTTCAAAGATAGGTATAATAGTGTTATTTTTAATGAGATAAAATTTACCTAAATATAAAATAGCAGTGCAACAAACTATACTGCAAGGTTAATCATTAAAGCATCATTTAAATATTCTAGAATAACATGTAACTGCATGGGTGCATGGGCAAAGTTCTCATTGTGAGCATAAGTGAAAATAACAGAATGCATCGTTCTTTATATATAATTATCCCAGTTGTAAAGTATGTGTTTATACTCATCCTCTCATTTAACAGCTATTTATGAAACTTCTGCTATGGACCAAAAACTATTTAGAGGGTTGAAGTTACAGCAGTTAACAAAGAATGCAGAAGCCCCTTCCCTCACAGGACACTCTCATGGGATGTCACAGTGTGGGGACAGCCCGTGGTACCTTAGAACTGGCTCAAACGGGTTTGCAAGGCCAAATTGTGAAATTCTCAGGGATTTTGCAAGCCAGTTGTTGAACATAGCCATTCTTGCAAATTAGCCCTGGTGGGAATGTTTACACCACTGGCAAGCACTACCCATCAGGGTGTCCCCACCCGACCCTGCTGTGAACAGCCAGCGGTAAAGCATTCATCAGAACATGATTGGAGGAGTCAAACAAAGAGATAAGTAAGTTATCTCTATTCAAAAGTGTTTGTGAGTGTGTGTGTGTTTACATACATTTTTTAGTAGTAATGTGAGCTAAAGAGAAAATTAAAGCAGTGAAGAGGAATAAGGCATAGTCAATGTTGAAAGTAGAACAGAGTTTCCAGTAAGGTAACCAGGGAAGAGCTCACCGAGAAGGTACCTTTTAAGTCAGTCCCTGAAGGGACTGATGACAGAGGCACAAGTGTGCATGGACGTGTGTGAACCCTGTGGGCAGGGGCTCCAAAGAAGAGTGTAGAGAAGGGCTTACCCACTGGCCCACCAGACAAATCTCCCATCCCCTTAGGGAAGGGTGAGTGAGGTGTAGACCGTAGAATGGGAGCTACCTAGTCACCCCAAGAATGCAGCATTTCATGAGCAGGCAGAGGTGTAGGGACTGGAGAAAATGTGGTTTCTTCCACAACTGAGGAGAGTTATTCAGGAGAAGAGTGTTTCCTGAAGCAGAAGGTTAACAGTCTAGATGCCTCCCTGAGTGGGAGCTATAAGAACATCAGGTCCTAACGGAATGGCATATGAATTGGAGATTACCAGAAAATGGGGTGAGACCTAGAAGGCAGAGCAGAGACGCAGCAGGATAACAGCATCCCCAGATGTCATTTCATCCCAGGAGACCCAGGCATCAGGTTTGGAGCAGCAGAAAATACAGACACCCTCAGCTAGTCAGTGGCAGGGCAGGAAGAATTTCTAGTAATTCAGAGCCTGGGAAGATTTGAGTTCATGTGAACGAGAGCTAGAGGTGGCAAGGGGTCTGCCCAGCCTCCTTCAGAGTTTCTAGATGAGCAATGACGCCAACAAACCCAGTGCTCCATGTCACCTTTGTCATAGCACTACAGGGATACCTTGTTTTATTGTACTTTGCTATAGTGTTTTTACACATTAAAGGTTTGTAGCAATCCCTTATCAGACAAGTCTATGGTCACCATTTTTTCAACAGCATGTGCTCACTTCCTGTCTCTGTATCACATTTTGGTAATTCTCACAATATTTCAAGCTTTAATTACCATTTTAATATCTGTTATAATATTATTCTATTATATAATGATCACAGATATATCAACATATATTATTATATGTTATTTATATTATTATATCTGTGATTATGATTATTAATCTCTGATGTTACTATTGTAATTAGGGAGGGTGCATGAAAAACCACAGTCATATAAAATGGCAAACTTAAACCAATAAAAACAGGTGTTCTGATTGCTCCTTTGACCAGGCATTCCCCATCTCTTTCCCTCTCTTTGGGCTTTTCTATTTCTAGAGACACAAGGCTACTGAAATTAGGACAACTAATAACCCTGCAATGGCCTCTAAGTGTTCAAATGAAGGGAAGTTTTACATCTCTCCCTTTCAATCCAAAACTAGAAATGACTAAGTGTAGGGTCCAGCACTAGAGGGTCCCATGAGTCCCTCTCTGCTGGTGTGGAGATGAGAAACTGTGGAAATAAAAGACACAAGACACCAAAAAAGAGAAAACAGAGTTTGGACCCAGGGGTCCACTGCCAACAAAGTGCAGAGCCCAGCAGTGGCCCGGAGTGCCTGGACACTCTGACTTTTATTGAGTACAAAGCTGGGGAGAGGGTAGGTAGGGTGAGGTAATGGTGGTCAGTGATAGGGTCAGGTAAATCACATGTCTTGGACACAGGGGCCCAAGACTTCAAAGAAGCCACGGCAAGGAGAAAACCTAAAGCATCAGCACTTTTTTCGTACTTGTCATGAAATAACAAGGTCACTAGGATTTATGTTACTATTACTAATTCTTATCTTCTAAGAAAAAGAGGGACCAGGTGCAGAAGCAGAACTTGAAAGTAAACATGGAATGTGACCCCTGAAGCACAGCACCACATAGAGACAATTAAGTCCCCGATAGCTGTGGGCCTCTCTGACAGCTGTCAGGCCTACCGCAAGAGCTTGGAAGAGCGAAGTTTTCTCCTCACTCCCCCAAGGAAGGAGATGTCTCGGCCATCTTGGACGTCTCCTTCCCTAGCTGGCTAGACAGCGCTGACTCTGTGGCACAACCGAGGCGTCCTCCAGCAGTCCTTATGTGGGCGTAACAAAGGACTTAGAGCATCTTGCCTTAGAGTCACCTCTTTTCCAATGCCACTTCAGTCCGATACTTCTTGACCTGAGACTTAATAAGATTAAAAATTACGTGATTATATATGTATATATTTGTGATTACATATGAATAGCTATGTGATTATTTATGATTATATATAGGAATAACTATGTAACTATGTCTCTTACTCTTTTCTAATTCTATGTTTATATGAGAACATGCTGAGGCTTCAGACCCTTGCCTTGGCTTTCGCGGGGTTCCCGCCCCTCAACTAAGCTTAGTGAGGAAGGCATGTCAAAAGCTGAGACAGGACAAAAGCTGGGCCTCTTGTGCCAGTCAGCCAAGGTGCAAAAGCAAAGGAAAAGATTTTGAAGAAAATTAAAAGTGCTACTCCAGTGAACACATGGATGAAAAGAAAGTGAAACAGCCTTACTGCCGATACGGAGAAAATTGTAGTGGTCTAGACAGACGATCAAACCAGCCACAGCATTCCCTTAAGCCAAAACCTAACCCAGAGCAAGGCCTTAACTCTCTTCAATTTTATGAAGGCTAAGAGAGGTAAGGAACCTGCAGAAGAAAAGATGGAAGCAAGCAGAGGTTGGTTCATAAGGCTTAAGGAAGGAAGCCATCTCTATAACAAAAAAGTGCACGGTGAAGCAGCAAATGCCAATGCCGAAGCTGCAGCAAGGTATGCAGAAGATCTAGCTAAGATCACTGATGAAGGTGTCCACACTAAATAGATTTTCAATGTAGACAAGGCAGCCCGATATTGGAAGAAGATGCCATCTAGGACTTTCAGAGCTAGAGAGAAGTCGATGCCTGGCTTCAAAGCATCAAAGGACAGGCTGACTCTCTTGTTGGGGGCTAATGCAAATGGTGACTTTAAGTTGAAGCCAATGTCCATTTACTATTCTGAAATCCTAGGGCCCTTAAGAATTATGCTAAATCTACCTTTCCTGGGCTCTGTAAATGAAACAAAGCCTCAATGACAGCATCTCTGTTTATAGCATGGTTTGCTGAATATATATTTGAAGCCCACTGTTGACTTACTGCTCAGAAAAAAAGATTTCTTTCAAAATATTACTGCTCATTGACAATGCACATGGTCACCCTGAAGTTCTCTGATGAAGATTTACAAGGAGCTGAATCTTGTTTTCATGCCTGTTAGCACAACATTTATCCTGTAACCCATGTATTAAGGAGTAGTTTTGACTTTCAAGTCTTGTTATTTAAGTAACACATTTTATAAGGCTATAGCTGCGGTAGGTAGTGATTACTCCGATGGATCTGGGCAAAGTAAACTGAAAACATTTTGGAAAAGATTCACCATTCTGGATGCCACTAAGACCATTCATGATTCATGGAAGGAGGTCAAAATATCAACATTAACAGGAGTTTGGAAGAAGTTGATTACAGTCCTCATGGATGACTTTGAGGAATTCAAGACTTCAGTAAAGGAAGTAACTGCAGATGTGGCGGAAATAGCAAGAGACCTAGAATTAAAAGTGCATCCTGAAGATGTGACTGAATTGCCGCAATCTTTTGATAGAACTTGAATGAATGAGGAGTCTCTTCTTATGGATGAGCAAAAAAAGTGGTTTCATGAGAGGGAATTTCCTCTAGATGAAGATGCTATGATCATTGTTGAAATAACAACAAAAAACTTAGGATATTCCTTAATCTTAATTGATAAAGCAGCAGTAGAATTTGAGAGGATTGACTCCAATTTTGAAGGTAAAATGTTATCAGCAGCATATATTTTTTGTGAAAGTAAGAGTCAATTGATGTAGCAAACTTTATTGTCTTACGTTTTAAAATTGCCACAGCTTCTTCAACCTTCAGTAACCACCACTCTGATCAGTCAGCAGCCATCACCACTGAGGCAGATAAGTGTTAGCATGTTTTCGCAATAAAGTATTTTTAATTACGACATATACGTTGTTTTTCAGACATGATGCTACTGCACACTTAAGAGACTACAGTATGGTGTAAATGTAACTTTTATATGCACTGGGAAACCAAAAAATTTGTGTGTCTCACTTTACAGCAATATTTGCTTTATTGCAGTGGTCTGGAACTGAACCCACAATATCTCTGAGGTATGCCTGTATCTATGTAGACGTGCAGGGAGTAATGCTGACCCAAAAAAAAGGAGAAAAAGAAGGAGGAGGAGGAGGAGGAGGAGGAGGAGGAGGAGGAGGAGGAGGAGGAGGAGGAGGAGGAGAAGACTTGCAAACCACCGTTGGTCATTCTCCCTTTTGGATTTTGGACTGGACAAGGAAATCCATGGCTGATCAAAGTTTTGCTGACAGAAACCTGTGAAATACACATTAAAACATTAACAGAGCTGGATATCAAAATATGTACTTCATTGGGAATACACATAAGATAATGCCCTTGAATATTAAACAAATAAAAACATAACAACAACAAACTGGTGAAGTGGGATACCTGGCCAGATCTCCACGTTGGTTTCTAGGTTTTATCCCATTTTCTGACAGTCTCTGAACCACAGCCCATTGCTTAAAACCTAACATTTTTATTCTAGTGCCTAGCTTGACTTTAAGGAAGATCAAAGCTTTTGAATAAAATATTCAATGAAATGATTTCTAAATGAAGCTGAATTTGCAGATTAGAGCCACCCTAGGCCTCCCTATTACCAAAGCAGGGCTGTACTTACAGGGCAGGCCTACAGGCTCTTAAATGTTTTCTGTAGGGAAACACAGCCTGGTGGGGTTTGGAAAGGCATCATCCCACACTTCTGTTCATTCCATGTGCTCAACTAATTCATACTGCTGTATTTGCCACATCAACTCTTCTGTATCCCTCTCTCTGGAAGTGTTTACTTAATGTTTTGTTTTAGGGTCTGGGTTTCCAGTTTTGCTCTTGCTTTTCTATGAGGTCTCTAGTTTTCCCCTGGCTTCCCAGGAAGGCCCTTGATGTCCTTGGGTGGTGGAGACATGCAGTCTTTCTACTTGGCCCTTGTGCAATGCAGTTCCTTTACTGCATCTATTTCCTAAGGGATTCAAGTCACTCCCTGAGTTCCAGCTGTGGTTCGGCCTTGGAAATGTGGGAATTTCTCAAGATACCCTGCTTTGTACTTAATTTAAGTTGCAAAATACTTTATTGGGCCCATGGGTTCTGTGCTATGCTTTGGGTTTATTTTGTTTATTTTTCTAGTTGTTCTTCTTAAGATTTTCATTTTTTTTTTTTCAATGTTTTTGTTTTCTTGTCTCCTAGAAGTCTCTCCTTTGACATCCAACCATTTTCTTTGAGTCTCTGGACAACGAGATTTTCTCATGCAGGATGCCAGTAAAGACAAGGACTATGTGCAAGCCATTTTTGGTGTGCCAATCTTTGCGGAGGTCTGGTTTTTAACATTGGGAGAAGCATTTGAACATAAGAGTGATGAATGTATAGTAACCAGCCTGTAGCAGCTGCTCATTAAACATTTGCAGAATGGGAAAGTGTTTTGTGAGTTTCAAGATGCCTTTACAATTTTGGCTAATAACGCCCCACTCCACTCCCACAGCATCCCTGCCCCACCACTGTGGCATGTACCCTCCGTGCTGCAGCAATCAATGGACTTCTCAGCATCATCAAGCAAAAGAGGTACCTGAGCTATGGAAGGCAAGAAAATAGCCTTTGTTCCTGGTCACATATCCCCTACACCTACCTTGAGCCAGCAAGGGGCAATAAAAAGTCATGTCCACAGCAATACTATAACAAAAGATCTGTAAAATATAGTCTTTGAGAGAATCTGAAATATCTCAGCCATGAAATTGAGTTACTACTTCTCTGAGTAGCCCAACATTTTTTATTTCCTTTTGCCTAGCAAGACATTTATGGTGTTACTCTTCATGGAGCATTACCATGGAGATTTTCATTTAAAGATCTTATTTCCAAGGGAAAGAATTATAAACACCATGAGGTGAAAAGATCTTGTTGTATTTTATGAATTTGCATAATGGTCCATTTTCAGAAACTGGTAGGTTGATTACCAAAGGAATCCACCAAGGGGAAAAGTATCATTTGGATTTGTTTATGCAAGGTTCCACACAAATCTGTCCCACTCAGTAGCTATCAAATTATCCCATTTATATAGAGACTTATTTTTCTAGCCACCATAATGATCACTTTCTCTAAATCAAATCATTGTATTTATTCAGCCAAACTAATCTGGTTACTAAAGTGATGTAAAACATTCTGCCCGATGTTGAAGCCCAGACATAGAGCGCGTCGGGAAATCAAGGAGAATAATTGGCTCCAAACATTCTTTGTCTTATAAATATTTTTTCTTCTTCCATCGCTTAACGTTTTCTCCTTGACATTACTTGATTGAACTCACGCAGATTCTGTTTCTCCAAGGAAACAATTCACATAGGCAGTGTGAACTCTGAAAGGTCACATCTTTTGGAGTTATCTGTTGCCAAAATGAATGGCTTCCATTTATTTTTCAGGTTGAAAAAGTTTTTTTTCCTGTTCATGAAACTCAAAAATGCCCAGAGTAATTTAACTCAGACTGACCAAACAGAAAAAGCACGTTTAAGCTCTGATAGGGCCTGGAATGTCTGAGTCTGAAAGGAGAATTATTTGGAACTTTCTTTTGGAAGCTAGGCAGCCAAATGATGGATTTTGTCTCAAAACCTTGGCTATGCTTTTCTACTGCAATTTCTAAAGCAAAGAACCTTGGTGTAGAAGGGCCACAAATCTCTTAGAATGGATAACTAAGATAAACAGCAAAAGTCTAGAGCAGTGGTCTCCCATCCTTTCTGTTTGACTCCAATCAGCCAAATAAAAGAAAAAAAGAATATAGGCAACTGTTTTTCCTATTTACACGTCACAAAGTGTCACACTGAAGTTTTGAAGCCCCTCTGGTGCTCAAATTGCAAACTGGAACACCACCACTAGAACTTACAAAAAAAAATTCCAAGAAGTAGCTTCATTTTGAGCCCCCAAACCAGACCAAAAATCAAAGGGTTTAGAGAGCAGGGAGGGGAAGGGCATGCTGACCTCACATCTTGGCAGAAAGCTGCAGTCCCACCTGGCGAGGGGCAGATGGTGCTGATTCTTCATGTGGTGCCTTGAATTCCTTCCTTGAAGTTGGGAGGCTTTTGGGCTGCCTGCCTGACTCACTGAGATGCCTACAGTGACAGACGAGACTCAGGCAGGGTAAGCCCCACTCCCAAGGATTTCAGGGGCCAGGTGTTATCATGCTTCTTGGGGAACAAATGGGGTCACCAAAAAGACAGAGCAGCAGCAGTTGGGTCCTGTTTAAAGGGCCTCTTGAAGGGAGAGAGGGATCCAACAGCAAGAAGCTCCTGGATCTGACATGCTAAAGAAGGAGTTCCAGGAAACCACCTGGATAAAGGTACATCTGCCTCGGTGAAAAAACCACATCTCCAGCTAGGACTCCCTAAAGACTCTCAATGACATCAACAAGATGAAGAATCTACTTTTATCTCATTCTAGACCCAGAGACGACACAGCCTCTGGCTAGGCAGGAGCTATCCCACCCCAGACCTCTCCTCCCTCATCCTTCTCCCTCCCTCCTCTGAAACAGCACTTAGTGGTTGGGAAAGATGGGGAGGTGGTGGGGGGAGCAGAACTGACCACATCCTCTCCCTGAAGCAAGCCCCAGCATGGGAAGGCTCAGAAATCTCAATTTCTAAAGAAGAGGGAAGATTTTGAATAATATCCCCAACTGAATGATTTCTGAACTGAACTGTGTTTGCCTGTTGGAGCCACCATAGTCCTCTCTGTTGCCTAAAGCAGGGCTGGTTGTCAGTGGACAGTGGGCGCACATCAGCACAGCCATTCCTGCTGTGGGTCCTGAGCCCCAGCCCACCCAGGACCCCCAGTGCAGATCATAGAGTCTGAAGATCCACAAGTAGTGCAAAGAAATTGCTAAATACTGATGTCCTGGAGGCAAAGAAACGATGAAGATGCAGCCATCATCCCTGTACTGTGGGGTCCTGCTTCAGTATTTGTGAAACCCCATCTCAGACACAGGGTCCCACAGCAGGAAACCAGGGTCATTCCACAAATGAAATATTACAAAGAAATGGATTTCCTTGCACGAAACTAATACAGACTGATAGGTTATCTTGAGTACCTCTGGATACATGCACCCCATCTTTGGAGACCACTAAACCCCATGATAGAGGCTAGAAATTTCACAGTGACACAGCAGAGCCATGTCTCTGTGTGTGTGCCACGATCACACACATGTGTGTTTATTCTGCGTACCTGGATTTGACAAGCGGAAGACCACAGAATGCCTCCCTGCCACTTCCTTGGTTCAAGCCCTCACTGTCACTTGTCTTCAGGCTGGGCCTTGCAGTGCTGAGTGCCTGGCCTCCCACCTGGTAACACCTGTCCGTGGCTCCCCATGTGTGGAGGCCACTGTGTGGATCTGGCATTTTATCCCACCACCTAATCATGCCAAAGTAGTCATCCATTCATTTTCCTGATAACACACTACAGACCCCACCCTCACCCCATGCCATGCTCCTTTTTCCTGTTCCCCGTGGCCTTTCTGTCTCTACACTGTCCAAGATCCTAGGGATACCCCCTTGATCTAACTGTCCCAGGCACTCAAAGGCACTGGGTGCAGGATTGCCCTGAATGAAACCTTGTTTACACCCATAACAGACCTTTGGGCCCAGCTGCCCAGGGGCATGGCCTGGTCCTTTTCCTTCTGCTTCAAGCCCCCAACTCAAGTTCTCAATTCTAGCAAAAACCCACGCCATTCATTCTGGTGAAAATGGAGGCTCCATGAAAATACGTCTTGCCCTGTCCTGCTGTGGAAAGAGGTCATCCCGACTGAGCTCACACCAATATCTGAGCAAAAGCAGCAGGTCACTTGGGCTCTTGAAAGGCAACGTTTCAGGAGAAATCTTGAAGTTTTATCTAATGATCTTTTATTATCCTGGAGGGCAAAGTCGAGGTGGTTTTTTTTAAATTATTATCTACAATTTTATTTAAACATAATATATACAGAAATTTTCAATTATTCTTGTCAAATATGTAAATATGTGTCTTTTTTTTTTTTTTTTTTTTTTTTTGAGACAGAGTCTTGCTTGGTCCCCCAGGCTGAAATCCAATGGTGCAACTTCAGTTCATTAAAACCTCTTCCTTCGGGCTTCTAAGTCGGGGTTTTACGTAAAAAATTCTGTGTTAAGATAGAAAGACACTTTTCAAAGAAGTCTTTCCTTAGTTCTAATCATACCCTAGTGTTGTGTTTGTAGGGTTGAGTTACTTCAAGTAAAATTAGGATGTCCCCAGACTCTGAGTTCCTCACTGTACTGGGATGAGAAAAGCCACATGGTTATGATTTGCCTCTGCAAATTTCATCATCTCCTCAATAATATGTGGAGTCCTTATTATGTATTTTTGAAATATTTTGCTTCATTGTTTTACTAATGCAGTTTCTTCAAAATAGCTTCATCTTTTTTTCTGGGCCTCCTCACTTCTCGTGTGTTAGTAATAGCACCCTAATTTTATAATAAAACACATTGCAAAGACATCTTAACACAAAAGATGTTCAAAACACAAATATTTAACTCAGAGTTCAGATTCTTGAAAGAAGACAGACGATAGAATAAATTCTTGAAAGAAGACAGACAGATAGAATACAGTTACTTTAGAATATAGTAATATATTCAAATGATTTGACCTAGGAGTTAGGACATTAAAATAAAAAATGAAAACAGCTAACTTATTGCACTCTTACAAGGAGATAGACACAGTGTTGGGTGCTGAAAATGTAGTGTCTTATTATTCTCACAACAGCCCTAGGATGTAGACTCTGCTATTAGACTTATTACATAGATGAGGAAACTGAGGCTCAGAGTCTAAGTGAGTTTTCCCAGAGTGACAGAGCTAATCAACATGAGGCTAGGAACTAATCCCAGAAACTGGTGGCTTGGGCTGTGTAACTCTCATCTTACCTCACATGCTTGTCTCATTCCAACATTCTATCACACACACTGTGCCTTCCCCCTCCCCCTGTTAAGTGGAGAGACTTTACTTTTAGGTCAGGCTGCACCATCACTGCTTTTACTGGAATTAATGACATTTATATGTGATGGTTTTTAAAACTAGATTTTCAAAAAAGAAAAACAAAAATATCTTCACAATATTAAAAAAACAACATGTACTTCCATTGTTGGGTACAGAATTCACATAATACCCATTAGATCAAGCTCATTAATACATTTTTCTGATCTTACCCATTCTTAATACAACTTCTGGCCAATTCGTTACCTTTCCCCATCTGTGACCCTAACTTAATTATTTCTAATTGCAATTCTAAAAGTTCTGGCATATAGATTCAGATACTATGTTGTTAGTGACATTTAGCCTGAAAGTCCTACTGAAAATACAGGTTTTATTAGTAAGTAATAAATTGCTTAATCTCTAAAATGCTTTCTCTTAAATACTAGCTAGGTTTTGTTTTGTATTATTTATTTGTTATAATCAAATGTAAAAAATCTTTAATTTATAAATCAAATTTAGTGTTTACATTGCAATCACCCATATTTGCACTTATTTTCACCATATTATTTGGTGTTTTCTCTTTACCATCTTTTTGTTCATTATTTCCATGTTTCTTTTTTTCTGTCTCATATAGAACTGGTTAGGTTCCTTTAATTCATTTTTTTTCCTCCAATGATTTTAAAGTTTATACTCTATTTTCATTTTTTTAGTTACCTTAAAATTTCTAATTTATGTACTTAAATAAACAAATATAAGATGAATCATTCTTTTACTTTCACCCTGAACAATACAAAGATACAGACGCATGTCACTTCTGATTTCTACCCTTCTACCTATCATGCTATTGCTTGTTAGTACCTTAGCTGTACCTATTTTAAACCTTCCCCAAATTTCGTTTTTGCCCCCAGACACTGCTTTTTTTTATTTTCTAACATATTTGTTCTTTTCTCGGTCACCATTGTTGCTGGCAACTGACTCCTAACTCAGGTTAAATTTCTATCTAACTGCAGCCCATCTTTTAGTAGTTACTGCTTGTGGGCTTATGTGGAAGAAACTTTCATCCCTGTTTTTCTGAAAAGGTGATTATTCCTTTATCTTGACATCAATCGTTGTGAAAAATCTGTAAATATAATTGCATTTGTAAGAGTGTCTCTTTCTGTGATGTTCTCTGGTGTTAATACATCTAGCACAGTTCAATTTTTATTCATTCTTCTCTTGAACTCTCATACTTCCCTAAAATGAAAATGTGTATTTTCTTTAAATCTGAAGATTCTCGGCCTTAATCTCTTTAAATATTTCTGGTCTTCCTTTTACCTTGCTGTCTCCCAGAATTCCTGTTTCAAGGACCCAACCTCCGTTCCCTCCATGTCTCTCAGCTGCTGCTGCTTTTTCTTTCTGTGCCATATTCTCTTTCAGGTCCTCAGAACCATCTTCCTGTTCACCAGGACTTCAGCCATGCTTCATCTATGTTTTACTCTGCCACTGAGTTATTTTTCAATGACTATGCTTTTCACCTAAAGAACTTCTGTGGCCCTCTTTCAAATCACTTTCCACACTGATTAATACTTTGAGTATGGTTTTTATTTATTCTCTTGTGTCTTTCATACTTCGAAATCTTTTTATTTCTTTGTTCTTTTCAGAAGAACACATGCTTTGCAGTTTTGAAGGTGCTGATTCTGTTTATTGCATTTGTTGACTCTCCCTCACGGTGGTTCATTTTCTTGGCGGTGGGTTTATAATTCTGATTGTCAGCTCATCTTCAATGACGTTGTTTTTTCTGTGGGAGCCCCATGACCTCTGGGCTGTGAAGTTTCCCTACAGCAATAATTTCCCATTTTCTTCTGCTAAAAATACAAGACTTTAATGGTCTTGAACAGTTATTTTAATTTCTCCACTTGGAATTCCCACACCACACTGGTTGTACAAATTTGGATTGCACATCTGTGTGTGTGCAGCCTGGCATTTCCATTTTTCAAGGATGACACTTTATCCCCTCTCCCCAAAACAGTAAAGTTTCTTACAGAATTCTTGAGTTTTGAGTTTCTATTTAGAGTAAGGGACAGCTTTATGAAGCTCTAGACTTTACGCAGCCGCCTCAGTTTCTACTCCTCCTTTACTATGGTCCAGTACCCCATCCTCATCCTACACAGGGGAGAGACCCCAGACTGTCCCAAAGGACTCTCTGTCTGTCAGCCTCCTCATTTGACCCTTGGAGAGCTCACTGTTTTCTTTTTGGTCTGATGTAAGCTAAGCGTCAAAGTGTCTAAGTGGTTAGAACCCTCATCTAAGGTTGCTGAGTTAGCTCTGTGCCCTTCAGGGTCCAGCTCTGACCCATCTGGCTCTGTACATACCCTTTTCCCTCTCACCCCTGTGCCTCACTGTCTTATTCATCTGTCCCTGATGCCTGGTGTCAGGAGCTCACCAGGAATTGTAAGTGCCATGGAGCAAGCGTGGGTGGGGACCACTGCTACACTGGACCCAGACACAGGTCAGAATGTGCGTGCAGACTCTGCCCAGCTCTCCAAGGGTGGCCCCCCGGCAGCACCAGTGTCTCTGGGACCTAATTGGAAATGCAATTTCGTGGACCCCACTCAGATCTTCCGGGTCAGAATATACAATTTAAAAAAAAAAATCCTATGTGATTCCATGATTTGCATCACAGTGAAGTTGGAGAAGCATTGGCCTAGAAGTAATCTAGAATTTATATGTTGAGAACCTGAGAATCTGGATGTGGGATTTAGTGACGGGCCTGTCTGGAAGAGGAATTCAAGGCTCTCACTTCTGTCTCCCAAGAGCCACCCATCATGCACATGAAAGGTTTTCCCTTTGAGGGACCCACATGCCAAATGTTAATCAACTTCTGTCTGTTTCCAGGCTTAAGACTCTGGCCAGTCCCCCAAACTAAGCATTCCTGAGACCTCTGTCCCTGCAAAGGCTGCTTGTTCCTCGTTCTTCCCAGATATCCACTGTCAGCAGAGAACTTCCTGAGGAGGTCCTGACGAGGGAGCCCTCTGTGGCCTTCCGGGGTTGAGGCTTTCTTGTGACTCCAGGGTTGAGCAGAGAGGGGCCCCACATTAGTCAACTGGGGTTGCTCTTGCAAATGCCCAGACTGGGCAGCTTAAATGATAGAAGTGAATTTTCTTGAAGTCCAGGAGGCTGGAAGTCGAAGATCACGGTGCCAGCAGGGTTGGTTTCTCCTGAGGCCTCTTTCCTCAGTTCAAATGGCTGTTTTCTCCCTGTTTCCTCACATGGCCATCCCTCGCATGAGTCTGTGCCCTCATTTCCTTTTCTTATGAGGACACCAGTCGTATTAGATTTGGGCCCACCCTAATGGCCTAATTTTCACATAACCACCAGGCCCTATCTTCAAGTATAGTCACCTTCTGACACTATCCTGGGGGCTAGGGCTTCAACATAGGAATTTGGGGGAAAAGAATTCAGCTCATAACACACCCTACTTTCCATGGAGGGAGGGTCTGAAAAGTCGTTTTTCCTCTACACACAGTGTGCTGCAGTGACCATTCTCTCTGACACGTCACCTGCTATGTTCTGCCGCGCCTGGTAGGTGGGAGAGGAGGTGGGTGAGGGAAGTGGGGAAGACAGAAAAATGTATAAAGATGTAAATATGTTTTCCTTTTAGTCAAAGCCAGCATTTTTCTCTGAGAAAGTCCCTGGTTGTCCCGACTTCTGCTCTGGTGTGTGTTTGCAGCTGCTGTGGCCGCAAGAACAAGACCTTCTCTTTAGCTCAGGGCAAACTTTAGTCCAGTTTCTTTTTTTGTTGTTTTTAAGCTAGAATGCTTATTTTGACCCCATATGCAGTCCACCAGCTGGAATTCAAACGCCTCTGAAAAAATGTTTCAAAAACATATGTTTCCAAAACCTGCTGTCTGTAAGTCCCCTGCGAGGACCTGTTACTGCTTTTGAAATTCCTAAATCCATTATGTTCCCAATCTTGCCCAATGAGGGGGTTAGGGATGTTTATTTTTGAAAGGATCTTGAAGTCTTCAAGTATACCCCCAGCTAATTAAAAATATGAGAGAGATCTCATTTGTAGTTCCTGAATGCTCTAAGTTCTAATGACTATCAAAAGCTTTTACCAAGGATTTTGTCCCCGTTCCTCCTCATTCCCTGTACAGATTGAGCAGTACAAATCCCAGAATCCAAAGTCTGAAATGCTCTAAAATCAGAAACTTTTGAAACACCAACATGACACTCAAAGGAATGTTCATTGGAACATGTCAGATTTCATATTTTTAGACCTGGCATGCTGAACTGGTAAGTCTAACGCAACTATTTCAAAATCCAAAATATCCCAAATTCAGAAACACTTCTGGTCCCAAGCATTTCAGATAAGAGATTCTCAATCCCTGTTATTTATTAGGATACACTGTTACAATAGACAGTTGCCCAGAGAGATTTAAAGGGACTGAGGATGAGCCCTGCAGCAAAATAAGACAGACACAGACAAACTGGGCAGAGTGGGATTTACAAAATGTGTGAATGGGTAACTGTATCCTGAGAGGAAAAAAGACTGGACTGGTCTCCAAGATTAGGGAAACACCCAATTTGCCATCCGAGCCTCTCCGAGCACTACTATCAAGACAATCATGTGAGGTCATTCCCAGATGGCGACTGAGCAGAAAACTCTCCCAGCATGTGGAAGCCAGAGGAGGTGAAGCCCCAGCCCCACCTTGCCCCAAGATGTGCCTTACAAGAATGTGCAAAGTGGCCACACCAACCTTTCACAGACAGCACCACCTTGTCAGGGATGTTCATCCACAAAAGGAGGCACATACTCTCAGTTACCCCACTTCAGTTCTGTCTCTAAAATAAATGTAGAATTTGATTAGACATGCACAGGAAAAGAGGGAAATATAATCAAACCATGTCAGACTTTATACATGGTACATAAAGTTTATGGGAGCCAGTTGTTTTAGACTGGGCACCTCCTCTCAGCCCAACAGGTCAGACCAAACCAGAATGGAGTCCCTTGTGCTAGGTGCTGCATAATCAAACCAAACCTAGAAATGAAGATTCTGAAAAACTTACAGCAACCAATCAAAAGGAACCCAGTCAACCTGAGCCAGCATAATAAGGAAGTACCCTCAGCTATACCACATAAGGAAAGCAGCTTTGAAACACCAAACCCATTTTTTGTAACCCATTTCTGCTTTCTTCAGTCTTTTCTGCCTGTAAAGCTCACCCCCTCTTCTCAGTTCATTAGAGCACCTATGTTTTAGATGGAATGCTGCCCAATTCATCAATCACTAAGAAAAACTAATTAGATCTTTGAAACTCAGTTTGTTGAAACGTTGTTCTTTGACACAAATAGGCAGAGAACAAGGATGGGCTGGTGTCAGAACACATCACAGAGATGCAGGAGGAGAGCTCCCCACTCACTCCTCCCCAGTAGGCTTCCTTGTTTACTCATGGGGAGGCACCAGCTGCCATTTTTCTTCTTTCACCCCTGCATTCAGGGAGGCTGCTGACTGCTGTGGTCCCAGACAGCTTTACAATTAAAATGAGACACTTGAGGAATTATCTTCCGGTCTTTCCTCACAAAATCTTAACTTTTGATTCTCACAGAATCAAACCTAAATTTAGAGTCTAGGGATTCCCTTCTTCATCATTGGAGAGACTGAGGCTCTAGCCTGATCAAGGGTCTCTGATTCAAAACTAAATATTCTGGACATACTTGGAGGCCAGTGGAACTAGATAATGATTCTTTCCCCAACATTGATGTACTACCATGAATTTTGAAAGGGACAGAGCGTCTCCAGGGAGAAAGGAACTACACAGATGAACCATTCTCCCCATCCATTGAGGCTTGAAACTATAAAAGTACGGGTGGTAGACCAGGATGCTCCACCCAAAGTTGGGTTGCGAGAAGGGAAAAGAAGTTTCTGCAAGGTAAATCACCTTACACATGAGGACCCTTTCATGGTCACTGGGGGTGGCATCTTATTATCAGATGGCAGCATGTGTGAACTCAGAGGGGAAAAATGTATGTCTTTTGGTAAAAAAAAAAAAAAAAAGAAGGAGCAGTAGTCTTTCAGATCTGCTTAGGCAGATTGTCATTAAGATACCCCCTTAATGATGAATCCAAGGTGTCCCCATACCCAAGGGTCAGACAGCATTGACTGAGGCCCGCCTGCACAGTGGGAATACAAGGAAGCCCAAGGGTCCTTGGGGAGAAAGCAAAACAAGTGTCCTTGTATTTTTATCAGAGGCAGAATTGTACAGCAATTTATATCACTACAGTTGCCAGAGAATTTCCCATGCTACCATCTGTAAGCCAGTTTCTGAGTCTGACCTCCAGGGGCAAGCCTAAATCTCCAGTACCCACCCCAGACAAGCTGTGAGAACACCCTGGCCTGACACCAAGTCAAGGGTGTGCTCCCTTTTGAAATTCCTGGGAACGTCCATGGAGAGAAGTCTCAGGGCAATGCTAGAACACTCGCTGTGCAAGGGGGCTGTGGGGGTGTGCCATTGTCAGGGAATCTAGTGTTTATGGGATACAGTTTAAACGTGACCGCCTTTGTCCTCTCTAGCTGATAAAGTGTGAGACTGGCTGGATTGGTTATATAGACATTGTTTCTACCAGGCCATACTTTGTTACTCTTCTGTCTTGTGTGATATGGCCCTGGGCATGTGGATGCCTGGGTTGAGGCAACGAACACTGAGCCTATTGTATTAAGGTTGTCTATTGTATTAATAACTATATATTAGTATGGCTATTACGGGGAGGCCTGAAAGGCAAGGTGGTTACATGAGAATTCTTCTAAAGGGGATAGGGTGGGTGGGCATTCCTGACATCAATAATTGGGAGAAAGAGTTTATCAGAAAGGAAATCAAAACTTCCTTTTTCCACTAAGGCGACAGATAAGGGACCTCTCACATCTTACTCTGCTTTCTGGATATGGGAGTGTTGAACACTAAATGTGGGATTCTGGCTGGAGAGCTCTGAGACAACCACCATGAAGTTGAGCCACATCAGTCAACTTTATGCCACTCTTTCTATTTTTTTTTTTTTTTTACGTTATCCCCAACTCCTGCAAAGCCTTGTCTAAATGGCATGGGCTTGCCTTGGTTTTGCTGCTAGGGAAGGGGCATCTTTCTTCGCTTAAGCCTGAGTTGTTCAAGACATGCAGTCCTCCCAAGGATAGGAAGTAGGGACAGTCACACAGAAACCCCAAGACAAAGGTGAATCTTGGCACAGGGATATGATTCTCCCTCTGCAGCCATCCTTGGGGAGGAGCTCTGTCTGACCTCAAGGAAGCCTCAATCTTCTCATAGCCAAGACTGGATCTGATAAGTGACAGAAAATAGAAAGAACTGAAGGCTCCATTGGCAGATAGGGGAAGCAGGGTCCTTGAGCTTGCTGTTCAAGTTGACAAGAGCATGTGCCAACTTAGCCATCCCCAGAAGCTGAATGTTGATAATAGCTCTAGAAGATGCAGTTCATCCATTTAGCAACATGTGAAATACAGCCAGCATGTTTCCTGGACAATCCTCTGTTTAATTTTGTTAATAAAGTGTTCTAGGGACTCCTGGGGAGAGAGTTGGCTTGGGAATTTGGGAAATAAATAGTGAAGATAAATATTTCAACAGAATTTCTCAGAGGCACCAAAGAAATGTAATTGAGTCCAAGAACTAAAAATTTACTTTGACTGTATCACTGTACACAAGAGAGTTGTCACAGGGGAGCATGGCACATAGATTGATAGGAGATGCTGAATGTAAGTCAATGAATCATACAGTGTGTGCTCTTTTTCTTTTCTGGCTTATTTCACTCAGTATAGTTTATTCTTGTTGCCAAGTCATAATCCATTGTATGTACATACCACAGGTTGTTTATCTATTAATCTGCTGATGGGCATTTAGATTGTTTCCCATTTGGGCTACTGCAAATAAAGCTACTGTGAACATTGATGTGTAACTCTTTGTATGAATATATGCTTCCACTTATCCTAGATAAATATACAGGAGTGGAACGGATGGATTATGTTACAGGCATACATTTAACTTTTTCAGGAGCCTACCAAATCATTTTCCAATGTGTAGACGAGTTCCAGTTTCTCCACATTCCTGCCAACACTTGGTATGTTGTCTTTTTCATTTTAGTTGCTCAAATAGCTATGTAACAGTATCTTTTTGTGGGTTTCTTTTACATTTTCCTAAAAAGTTAAGCATAATTCCGTGTGTTTATTTGCATCTTTATGCCTTTTGTGGTGAGATGTCTGTTCACATCTTTTGCACACTTAGTTGTTTTTCCTTAGTATGCATTTTTGAGAGCTCTTTACATATTTAGGTTATAAGTCTTTTTTCAGATATTTTATTTGCAAATATTTTCTCCCAGATTGTCATCTGTCTTCATTCCATCAACAATGAAGAGCAGAAGTTGTCATTTAATGCAGTTAAATGTACCCATTTTATTTTTATTTCATGGATTGAGCTTTTGGCATAGTACCTTGAAAAAATCTTGGACTTACTCAAGATCATGAAGACTTTCGTCTCTGTTTTCTACTAGAAGATTCATAGCTTCTGATTTCACATTTAAGTCTATGACTCATTTGAGTTAAGCTTTTGCATATGATATAAGATCTAAATTAAAATTTCATTTTATTTTGCATGGATATGTTCATTGTTACAGTCTTTTTTTGAAAAAACTTATTCTTTCTCCACTGAAGTGCTTCTGCCCTTTATTTTTTTTTTCATGGTTTCATAGTGGACTTTATTGGGAAAAGTTATTGTAAAAAAACATTCAAATTCATAAAATTTAAATAAGATAGTAAATTATGCCTTGTAGTTATAGTAATCACTCTAGTTATCAGAAATAAGGTAAAGTCTAAATTATTGTCTAAGCAAACACTATTTTGTCAGGGTTTTCTGCTGCAAGCCCAAGATGGCAAACATTCCAATTATTAGAAGTGAGCCCGATGATGAATTTGCATTTGAAGCTGGAAGAAAGGGGAAGGTGTGTTCTGATTATGGCATCATGACACTCTAGCCTGCATAAAAAGCAACTTTATTAATGTCCTGCAGCAGCATACATTAGTAATTGTAACCATGCATTAAAATTATCATTTCATATCATAAAGAGAGTAATCAGTTTTCTTCATGATACATTAAGTTTTACTGAGTTTGTCCCTCTAAAGACCTTTCTGAAAAGATTCCTTCTCCACGGACTGCTTCCTAAGATGCCCAGTTTGCTGACCTGGAAGGTCATCTTTGGTCATTTAAAAGGAGTCAAGCTCTCTGTACTGCACCCTTTTAACTGAGGTTGAGCCAAATTCCCTTCTCAAACCCTAACGCCGCCACCACTAAGAGAACGGGCATCTGGGCTTGGTCAGAGCATTACTAACAACTTTATGTGGGATTCTCTTTGGTTATGGAATTTTTACCTTTATTTAAGCAGATTAAAAAAATATAGATAAATGCATTCTAAAATGCATTCTAAAAGCATTTTTAAACAACTTAAACACAAGTATGTCCTTGGAAAATTTACCACCTGGACTGGTTCACAGTCTGCCTGTTTCCCCGTGGAATCTAACATCAGTGTTGTGTTTATCAAATTCATGCGAGTGATCTTCAGGAACCCCAAGGGGTGGGGGAAGCTGGCCTGGGCAGACCTAGATGCTGTCCGTGGCTTTGAACTCGCTGAGGGCCTGCACCGGGTTCACGTGCTTCTTCTGAGATGCCCATTTAATCTTGGTCTGTGTCTCATCCTGTTTCTCTCTCTTCACCAAGGGCTTTTTCTCTGATGCCTTCATCTTCCATGACCCAGCAGGAAGGCTGAGGGAAGCCATACCCTGAGACTTTTGGTATTTGGTAGAGGCGACGTAAGATGTCTTCACTGTCTGGACCACAGCATTCATCAAGTTCTTGGCTGCCTGGATCAGGGACATGGTGCTGTCCACCCCAGAGACAACGAGCTCCCCGCTGAGATTCTGTACCTTGGCCTTGACCTTACAACAGATATTGGGCTGGTGGCAGTAGAGGGCAATGCGGTGCACGTAGACCAGCAGGTCCTGCTTGCAGGCCGAGTCGGGGCAGTGGTTTGTGATGGTGTGGCCAAGCTTCTCCATCCTGGATCCTGTCTCAGCAATTTTCTTGGCAGCACTGATGACATCTGATGTATTTTTGAGTGGTCCTTTACCTCAGGTAAAGCCAGTCATCTCCAACATAATCATGCACATCTGCTTGGCTAGTACAATGATGTCATTGCCACTGTCGTCCCATTTGGACACTTCAGCATCCAGCTTGCTCTTTTCTTCCTGGAAGCTGGCCACCTGTTCTGCAATCTTCACTTTCTGCCCCTGGGGAAGCTGAGCCATGATCACCCGGGCACTCTGGTCAACTATCAGCTGATTGTCTTCTGTCTGGACGCTCATCCTACTTCCAACATCGAAATCTTCCGTCTCAAAGCCAGAGTCATCGAACTCCTCAGGGGTTCTTATCATCAGCACTGCTTTCCTGATGTCCCAGATGCCATCATATACCAGGCAGGAGGCATCGATAAACTCATTCTCATCCATGAGTTGGCCAGGGTCTGAGCTGAGGGCTTCCATGGCTGCTTCTACTTGCTCAGTGAAACGTGGCATGACTGTGTTAGAGAGCAGCTTAGTGGCTTCCAGAACCTTCTCTGTGTAGACTCCTGGCTCATCGTTGTCCATCTCTGAGGTGATTATGTGAATGACCCAGGCTGCCCAGCCTCTAATTGCACCAGCTGTGCAGTCCAGGCCATCCACATCCTTCTCTTGGAGAGCAATGACACATCTGTTCACATCTTCCAAACTGTGATTCTCTGAGACAGCCAAGAAGTCATCAGCGGAAGTTATGTCATTGACAGCATCTGTGAGAACACAGACTTGTTTTTCCCATTGTTCTTTAAAAAGATCCATGTTCTCTTGGGCCAGTTTACTCTGTGGTTTTGCTGCTAAAGCCAATGCAGCATTGATAACCTGAGGACAGAGGGCTTCTAACTGGCTTGCAGACATTCGAACAAGCTTTACACCTTCTTCATTATTTGAGATGGAGCAGGCCAAGTTAGCAACCTCAATCAATTTGTCAGCATGTCCATCAAAAACTTGAGCATACTCCTTAACTTCTTTCTCATTTCCATTCTTTGCAGCTTCAATCGATACCAAAAATGGAACACTGGTTTCCAGAAAAGAATCTGAAACATGGTCCATGACAGCTTTGCGGAGCTGTCTACACAAGTCCCTGTTCTTCTTGGTTATTTTATCTATTGCAGAACTGAGTGCATCACTTCTTTCTTTACGTCCAGCATTGCCCATGTACTCCGAAAGCAGGTCCTGCAGGGCCTGGAGAACAGCATTACATTCTGCCACAATTCACTCACAACGATCATCACATGTACAGGATGAGTCAGCCATCAGGGCAGCCCCGCTAATGATGCTTTCCAGGCCCTCCTCCAGGGAAGGCCTAAAGCACTCCTCACTGAAGCTCAAGGGGTCCACAATGACTTGTTTTTCAAAGTTATTGAGTGCATATGCCAGTTCTCCTTCTCCTCCCCACTGGTGTTGGGAGGCATCGTCTGAGGCAGTGGCCTGGACTGCATTGGAAATGCCTGTGACTGCCTGCTGCAGCTGCTTGTATATCAGGTCCCTATTGGCCTTATAGGCTGTGACATCAAGGTGCTGTAGGCATGCCTGGGATGTGGTATAGAGGATCGGAACATTCTTCTGCAGGATTTCTCTAGCTGCAGCCATCTGATCATGATGGCCAACAACTTTCGGTTCCTGTTGCCTTTTGGCTGCCATAAAGTTCAGCTTATCCACTTCAGGTTTTAGGGCTTTATACTGTATTCCTATGTCTTGTTCATTGCCAGCATTCCTCGACTTCAAGATAGCATCTTCCACAACTTTCAGCTGAACAAGTAATTTGTAGACATCTGCCATGTCAGCCAAAATCAGCAACTGGGTAACAGCAGAGAGCAAAGCTCAAGCTGCCCAAACCATGTTGCCTAGCTTCACAGAAGAGCAGGGATCATCTGCGAACTCTCCCGCAACAGTCTTCGTCAAATCACCTTGTTTTCAAACATCTTCTACAGCAGCCACAAGCTCCTCCTTGAGAAACTGGTTCTCCTTCGCAATTTTATCTACCTTGTCCAAGAAATTCTCAGTTGCTTGTTCAACAGATGCAGCCAAAACATGGGCCTTCTTGGAACTACCTCTCTTCTTATTAGAGGGCCCCTTACTATTGGTGTTTACCAGGGTTGTAACCTGTGTAACAAGGGGCTCCAACAGTCTATCAACTGCCAGAGTCCTGATCTCTAGACTTTTGGGGTCCCACTTGACGTTTATGTTGCCTGCGTGAACAGCAGTCATTTCCGTGGCAAGTAGGGCGAGCGCTGGATTCCAGAGGCCCAAAGCCCACAGCCGCTGCTTTGTCTCCTTGCTGCTTCTGCCCTTTTCTTGAAAATCAATATCCCATAGAAGTGTTCCTGCTTCTTGACTCTTTATTTTGTTCCATTGATCTTCTTATCTGTCTTAATGCCAATACTACACTATCTTGATTACTGTAGCTTTATAATAAGTCCTTAAATCAGGCATTGTTGGTCTTCCAACTTTGTTTTTTTTTTTTTAAGTTGTTTTGGCTACTCTACATCTTTTAAATTTTATTCAAAGTCTTTTGAATTTTAGAGTTAACTTAACATTTTTTCTTATTTAAAAAAAAAAAAAAACCTGACATTTTTATTGGGATCCTGTTGACTCTATTGATTTAGGGAGAATTACATCATAATAATGTTGCATCTTCTAACTCACAAACAACGTATCACTCTCAATTTATTTAGGCTTAATTTAATTTTTCTCAACAATATATTTTGTTGTTGGTATAAGTAGAGGTCTTTCATATGTTTTGTCAGATTTATCTCTAAGTATTTAATATTTTGTGCTATTATAAATAATACAGTTTCTAATGTTAGTTTTTGGGGGGTTGTTGCTGTATTATATTAAAACAAAATGGATTTTAGTATTTGATTTTTTATCTTGCAACTTTGCTAAACTCACTTGTTAGGTCCAGTAACTTTTTTGTAGGTTCCATCAGATTTTCTACATAGGCAATCATGCTGTCTCCAGGTATACTGAGCTTGACCCTGGGCCAGGCTGCAGTCAGCAGAAGGGCATCACTGCCTGCAGGGAGGGACTGAGAAGAGGAGAGAGCACAGAGCAAAGAAGCCAGAGCCGGCCCGGGGAACCTTGGAAAACCCAAAGCTAGGGGTCATCTGAGAAGAGAGATATCTGGCAAAAGCCAAAATCTGGAGGAAACAAATCCAAACTGGAAACAAAGAAGAGCCAGGATTATTTGGGGATTATTTCCCAAAGCATAGTACGAACAACAGGCAGTTCTCCAGGGGTAAGCTCCTCCACTGCACCACAGCATTCTCAGATTGAGGAGCGTATTCTCTAGCCCTGTAGATCTCTCGGTTGTTTTTGCTTTTGTTTCTGCTTTGGTGGCTAGCAACTGAGAACAACCATGGCTCGTGAAAGCAAAAAAGTTTTGAATTGGAAGGCTATGAGAGATTCAAATAATAGAAATAGAAGGACCAGACTTCCAAACGTACAGGACTCAGGATAGTTCAGGGATATGGAGAAACTGAATGGATGATGGCCTGTGCCTTCAGGGTGCAGTCACTGGGGCGAATGGAAGCCCAGAGCAATCGCACTTCCAGTTTCTCCTCTCAGACAAAAATTTCAAGGAGAGAACAGTGGATTGACCTGGGTTGGGTCAAATCCTCACTCACTGGTCAGCAAAGATGGGAGCAGGTTAGGACTACTTGGTTGACAGCCCCACTAAAAAGCTACCCTGTGGAGAAAGGGCCTCCAGCACAAAACTGGGGAGCCCTTACCAGAAGATGAGGTGGATGCCAGGCAGGCAGAAGCAAAAACAACACCAAAGTGAAAAATGCAAACAATTGAGAATGGTTTTGATCACTCAAGCAGTAACAAAATCTCCAAAAGTGAGTACAAGTGGCCTTTATATCTTATCCAACACTTCATTACACTTTGCCCCAGTGAAACTGGCTTTTTCCAGTGCAGGAAGCAGCAGGCCCACATGTCTGCAGGAGCTTTTCTGCACCACCACTCCCCACGCCTACCCATGAGATTCTTGCAAGACTGGCACTTTCTGGTCACTCCCAGTCAGCAGGCTCAGATGCCATCCCCTTCACCACCTGTCTCCTCCCACAGGCCATTCTGGCTGCCTGCTACAGTATGCCAGAGAGTAGCTGGGCCATTCACTCCTGCAGTGAAGCTAGGGTGCTCTCCTCACCTATGAACCCTAGTACCCAGCCGAGGCCCTGGCATCACGCCAATGCCCAGGGAACTCAGAGAAGGGAAGGTGGGCAGGGCCACTCCCAGGTCACAAAGTAGGTGCTTTGCATACACTTTTGCTCACTTGTACCACATTCAGACGTGTTACCTCATTTGAAAATAATCGGCCTCTAAAACTCATTTCTGAAATACTACATTCTAGTCATTGATCAAATTCTGGCTTCCAGAGCAGCCAATATGGCCCGTGTACCTGGGATATAAATGCATCAAGGCAGCTGGGGAATGGAATATGCCACAGACCAAGGTCAAGGATGTGGCCTCCAATATCTGCCTTGCAACTATTCACTCTGTGGCCAGATGTTCCCTGAGGCTCCACTTCTCCAAGGACAGGCAGAGAGGCTGCCACCCCCGCTCTCTGTAGCAGGAGGACAGAGGTCCTAGAGCCAGCTACTCCCAGGTGTAAATCATGACTCTCTCTTCTACTATCTTTGGAATCTGAATAATTAATTTAGCCCCAAACTCCACTAATCATGAGGAGCTCCTGGTCAACTCTTGGAAATCACAGATATTTTAACTCCAGAAATGTTGATTCAGGATGTCTGGAAAGAAGCTCAGAAATTCGTATTTCAAAAGCTTCAGGGTGATTCTGCTGACTAGCCAGGCTGAGGAGCCACTTCCTCAGTTGCTCTGAGCCTGTTTCCTCATCTGTAAAATGGAAATAGAAACAGTGTTTTCTTCAGAGGATTTTTAAGAGGGCTCATGAGATAATGAGTGCACATTTCTCGGCAGGCACAATCGACCACTCCTGTAGGTGGTTGGTCAATGGTGGCTGGGTCAGCAGAAATGCCTGAGACCTGTCCTACAAGGCACTTTGTCCAGCACTGGACAGAGTGATGACCATGGAGGTGCTTTCCTGGCCCCAGGGAGACCATGGGCCAGAGCAAGGGAGACAGATAGCACACAGGACACCGAGGATGCATTTCTGTTTGCCACTCTCATTCTCTGGGTCTGCCACTAAACCCTACCTGGGCAGTCACCATGAGGGCAGCCAGAGTGCAGCAGCCCCAGGACACAGCCTGGGTGCTGAGGACAGGCAGGGTTTAAGAGGCAGAGAGAGACCACATTCTGAGTGGGGAGAGGCCAGATGCTGACGTAGGAAGAGATGAAGAGGAACATGGTGGGAGGCAGGGGCTGTGTGGGAGAATTCACTGGGGGCTGGGGTGTCCAGGTAAAGGGGAAGGTGCAGGTTCAGTAGGTGTTACATCTTGAGGGCAAGAGAAATGGACATGGCTCTCCATTCCACTGTCATCCCCACTGAGCAAATCAAGCTCTGAAGAGGGGGTGGGGCCGCTGTGGGATCATTTCAGTCCAGGAGTAGCACAGCAGAGATGATTCAGAGGAAAAAGACTCAGGACAAGTTCCCAGCTCTGCCGGGAACCCTCAGCTTCCTGGAAAAGTAGACCACTATGTCCCTGGTCCTTAGTGAGTGCCTATGAGGAGGGAGGGGTACAAATCTAGGGTATGGACTGAAAATTTGGTAGGGTTTAGAGTAATTGAGAAGAATAAAGATTTCTAGATTTCTTGAAGAGGGAGAAAGGAGCTATGAAAGATAGCTCCTTTCGTGGATTCAGGATTTCATGACCAACACATGGCTCACTTAAGGAAATCCGTCTGGCAGGAAAAGTAAGGACAGCTTTGGGTTTCATCCTAAGAGGGAAGTCAAGAGGAAAGGTGAAAGCATCCACCAGTGAAAAATATCTAAAATTCAGGCCAGCTTCAGGGAGGCATCGTTCACCCCGTCCTGGGCAAGTGTGCCCTGCACCCCACCCTGCACCCCACATGGAGATCTGACTTTTCTCTTCTCTGCATCTCCCTTTGGTTGCTGCCAATCAAATGCCCCTAAGCCCTCACAGGCCCTGCTGTTCGAAGGTGTCTGCTCACAGACTCTCCCTGTGAGTCATCTGGCTCTCCCGGCCCAATGTCAGCATCCCTGTGTGTCTCATTTTCAAAATCCAGAATAAAGACAGTGTAACTGGTCAATATGGCGCCATATGGAGCTACCCAGCTGGGCAGAGCTTTTGCAACAGGCCACTGACAGAAGACGTAAAGTTTGCAGCAGGCTCAAACCCACAGTCTTGTCATTTATAGCAACACCATGCAAAAAAAATATTTTTTTACCTTCAGTGGTCAACACATTCATTTATACTTCTAGCTATGTATGCACTGGGCATCGGCAGACATGGGCGTGCAGGGAATCACTCATTAGACAGATAAGAGAAAAATAAAGAAAAACCAGCTCCTGAACACATTAAACTTCTGTTGGGGTCATGTTGCACTTCATGAATCCAGATGTATGGCAGAGATGGGTTTGCCATAGCCAGTTGTTACAAATGGTTTCTTTTACAATGTTCTTTCTTATCAGCAGTTCACAGGAGTAGTGTCTTTATCACAACCCACCAGGGCAGCCCCACGCATGAAGTCAGCATTTAAACATTGGCCAGGGATGTACTAGACCACCCAGGCTCCCACAAGCTCCCAACACTGCGCCCACACTGGCCAGACCTGTGCTGGCTGGAGCTCTGGTGTCTGGATTGGGTCGCTGAGATGCTTTGAGAGGTCTGACATTATCATTTATTTAACCACGGTGTTGAGGGTACAGGGCCAGAGTGTGGTCTCTGCGGCAACTGATTGCAGCATTGCACATATCTGGAGGGAGAAGTACATTTTTAGATGGATGATAGAGGAGGTGGTTTGAGAAAAATGTTCAGATCTGGTTAAACTCTTTTGTGGCATTGGGGAACTTATTTAACCTTCAGCTTCTCTTCCACAGAAAGGAACTACAGATGTGCACATAATGCGCACATGGATTTCAGTGGAGACTGGTAAGGGCAGCCTAGAATAGTATCTACCCACTAGAATACGGGAGAGTAATTTGGCAAGGGGTGGCTTCAGTTTCTGAAATTGGCTCCAGTTTTAGAAATGATAGAAAGCAAATGAGATCATCCCGGTGGCCTGACAAATACCTTCAATTTATCCCATTATTCCACTTAGCTCTTTAATCTTAAACAAAAGATGGCTAAAACTGTGACTTTCATAGAGTTGTTCCACGGTAATACTATTGTATGGCTCACTCCATTTCCTTCCTGGGCTAGTAAATACCTATGCTTTTATGGTGAGGACTTCTGCCAGCTGTAATGAGCTCCCCTCCATTCCCCTGGGCTGAGAGCAACTGTGTTGGCCCCTCGTGACTCAGCTTCCTGTGCACCTGGTTTCAGGTTTGAACCCTCAGGGACTGGCCTGAGGGAAATAGCACCTCCATCACGAGATCAGCCATGAGGGGCAGGCACCAAGGCCCTGCTGAGATCGTCTGCTCTGAGCTCACAGAAGGCAGCGCTGGACTGGCTGAGCCAGCCTGATGCCCTGTCATGATCAAGTGAGCACAGAGCCTGGCCCTCCATGACAGGGACAGAGGGCTGCTGTCAAGAGCTAAGTCCTGGCTGCTGTCACTCTACAAATGGAGAGGAAAGGTGTCCTCTTCCAGCCCATGGAAGCTGGGAAACCTAGCAGATTCCAAAAGAGTTCCCAGGACCTAGCGAGCTGACCATTGGGGCTCACAGCTGCTGAACTGAGCTCCCAACGAGAGCCCCAGCCCAGGATGGTCCAAGAGCGAAAACAAAGCCGTTCAGAAGACCTAACTAACAGGGAGCTTGAGGGAGCAGGCCAAACTCTACGACACCCTGGCAGTTAGTATCCAAAATATGTACAACATGTTAAGAAATAACTAAAAAGCATGTATAAGAAATAACTAAAAAGCTAAAAGTCATGTATAATTTAAACCTTATCTCACACCTCTTGGAGTAAAATCAAGGTCAGATTTTACTCTGACTTTACTCTTAGATTTTACTCTTCCTGTGTCTTACAGCAGAGGGAGAACTCTGAATGGGCTTAAAAGATACAGATGACTGATATGACTGATCAGGGATTTGGCAGAATGTTTGTAAGATCAGTTGCACGCATTGCATTGAAAATGCTAAGTTCTGGAGTGGAACTGCCTTATTTCAGAATACATGATGCTTGAGGGCTCACAATTATTTGAAAGAAAAACCCCCAGAATAAGATGTCAACAACTTTATTTTTCTAACCCATATTGATGACTGTGAAAAACTCCTTGGCATCAATAAAACTTGAGTGATTGCCTTTTCCAATTGTCCGAAATGAGAAGCAGACCTAAGCAGGCACATTTCTGCCAAGGGAGATTTCTCTTCATTATCCCTGAACCTCACTGGCCGCAGGGCTTGGTAAACAGCCGCAGCCTCTGCTCTCTCTAACGTGACCTCCTGTACAGCACACACTCGTGTGCATAGGCATCTACACATACCTGCACACAATGCACACCTATGAAGAGAAACCAGCAGGACGAAGCTGGCTTGAAAAAATGACGGTCGGACTTGCTAGGTAAGATTACGGGCAGAGCACAGGACAGATAACAAATCTTTGCCTAAACCTTTATAACACGGGACCCAGTTTGCTAATAGGTCCTCAGCCTCTGTGTTTAGATAAACGAGAGTTTAAATTACTCAAAGTGACTTGCCTTCTAAAACCACACTGAATTCTTTTTTTTTTTTTTTTTTTTTTTTGCAATAAAACCTCAAGACTCCTAAGTCTCAAAGAAGCAAAAAGCCATGTCCCTTAGGACTAAAATAGAAAGAGAAGGAAGCTTCAGCCAAGAACATTATTTCCAGCTCACATAGGACCACCCCTCTGTTTGCATACCCGATATGACTTGGAAAGGAGGTTAAGGGTCCAGTTTAACTCACCAGCATTAATATTTTGAGGCCAAGTGGCATCTTCCTGGAGTGGGGGCTGAACAGGCCCATGGAGAGCGTGCATTCTCTCTGAACCACAACAAGCCTGCCGTGCCCTCGGTGCTTAAATCCAAGGAACCAAAGATAATTTCCAAAAGACTGTGCTTTTCTAAGGGCAGGAGGTGAAGGGAATAAACGATACTCCATCTCCCTGAGGGCTGGGAAGATTATTAGGTTACCATTTCAAGACAGGAACGTTCTGACATGATGTAGTATTTGGACTCAAGAGTGGAAGGCTGAACCCAAAGCAAATCAGTTAAGCTTGGATGTTGGGGAAGTGATTTCTCTTCTCCCAACTTGACTATTTTCTTCCTGTACTGATTCATTACATCTACAAACCTTAACACTTTTACCACATGACTGCTATTTTTCTCTCTACCTTCCCAAGTCCCCTCATTGGGAGCAACTGTTGGCCAAACATGCTAACGAGCGGGACAGTTCTGGCCAAGCCACGGGAGAGGCAATTACAGACTTTGACCGCAGGCCACACACTCACTAGTTCTCATCCTAACCTCCATTCACTTTCTTCTTTATCCTCACTCTGTTGGGGTGAGCATTTGGCATCAAATGACCTAGGCACGGTTCTGCCCGTTCACTAGTGCTGACCGCATAGCAAGAAAAAACTTATGTTTTCTCAGATGGGAGATAAAACCCACTGGGGTGGGAATTAAATGAGATAGTTAATAAGAGTAATGCCGTTAACCCACCAGCCCTGAGCTCCATCACACTAGCCCTTTAAAAGCAGAAAGCTTGCTCTGGCTTCCCTGTGGCATAGGTGGGTACAGAACTCCCAAGGGCTCATTTCACCTAACTTCCCCACAAAGCCGTGCATAAAAGGTGATCTTAGGGCCCAGCTCCATCCGAGAGAGCCTGTCAGGACAGCTCAACAGCCTTGTTTCCAAATAAGTAGAAATATGAAATAGGCTGGCATACTTTTGTTTAAAGTCTGACCTCTTTTTTAAGATGGCCATTGTTTTCCTAAATTCACTTTCCTTCCTTTGCTTCCTGTCCGTAAAGAAAGTTCACACTCTCATGCTCGAAACACCTCACAGCACCAAATGCACATGATGTCACCCAGGAGTACCTCTGCGGGGGAATTCCACGTCAAAGTCATGCCACCATGAGAAGTCATCGCCAGTCTTGGGCCGTGTGAGTCATGGTTGGACATCGGGCACCGACCCTCCCACTGCCTCGGCAAGGGCACACACGCCTCTGGGGGGAGTGGAACCCTGTGAGCCCGAGAGACAGAGAGAGAGAGACAGAGAGACAGAGAGAGAGAGACAGAGAGAGAGAGACAGATAGAGAGACAGAGAGAGAGAGAGAGACAGAGAGAGAGAGAGACAGAGAGAGAGAGAGACAGACAGAGAGACAGAGAGAGAGAAAGGGGCCATAGAAGGCTCTGTCACTGATGGGCTTTCCAGACGGTGATTTAAATTATTCTGAGTTGTCTGAGATAACATTGCCCTTATTGTTTTTATGTTTTTCTTATAGACTTTTTAATTCTAATAGATAAAAGGCTTTTAAATGATCTTTCATAACGGTATAAAATTACCCCTGGAAAGAGAAAAATATTAACACATATAAATAAATGTATTCTGTTTACGATTTTTTGATTGAAGGAGAGGTCAGGGATGCTTTGATTCCTTTGCGACCCCCTCTCCCTTCTCTTTAGAATGTGCCTTCATCTTCTCCTGCTTCCTTTCACCTTTGAAATGCTCCTGTGTCACATCTTTGCTGATGGTGTTCCCTGTTCCCTTCTTCCCCAGGAAGAATTAGTTCTTCCCTATTGATGGCTTTCTAATTGTTTTATTTACTCTAGCTACAGCAATGATGACTCCCCAGTTATCTGCATAAGCTCTGCTTCTCAAGTCACTCAGCTACTTCATGGAGACCTATAATGCTAATACCATAGGAAAGGGGCTGCTCATGGAAATTAAAAAGCAAAAACAAAAAACTGAGCCCAGAAACCACACAGAAGGAAAAATGCAGAGTGTGGGAGACAGGGCTGGTGGTGGTGTGGGTTGATCTAGGCAGTGGGCGAATGAGTCTTTCTCAAGGGAGTTGGTTGAGGGATTTGGAAAGCAAGCGCAAGTGTCTCACTGGGTATTAGGTATGCATGTGCAGTTGGTCGCCTTGGTCTTGTGGAGTAACACTCCTCGGATCACACCGGTCAGGAATAAGTGGGCATTACCTTCTCAGTCTGGAGCGCTTCGTAAATGTTTGAATTATTCTTTCAGTGACTAGTACAAACATTTTTTCCATTTATTCAAGCTAGCAAGGAAGGATAACACCATGACCCCAAGAGGCAGCCTTTCCTGGGAAGGAACTTGAAAGAGGGGGGCTCCCTGGGGCTCCCTGCAATGATCTCTCCATCCGTCCAACCAACTTGAGTTGAGTCAGCACCTGCTGTGGGTTAGAGATGGAGATAGGCTCTAGGAAGGGAGGCAGATTCCCAAACCTCTTTTCTAGAGGAAGATGAAAGAGGTCTTGTTGAGGGGTTTCCAAAATCCAAAGAAGAAAGCACAGTGAAAACAAATGAGGTGATGGGGAGAGGACCCCCAGCAGCAAGTCTGAGTTTGTCATAGTCAGGGCAAGAAGGGCAGGTTCCCCTGGCAAGCCCTGACTGGGGTTTCTCTGGGGACAGTTCCCAGGAATGCAACCAGGAAATGATCATCTCAGGGTTTAACCCTAAATGTGAACCCAGCACTGTGACGGAGAGGGAGAGCCAAGGCCACTTGAGTCAGGTGTGACGTTTGTACATAGAGTCACCACTGGGGGACTGTGCAGGCAGGGAGGTGCCTTAGCTGGGAGCTGGTTTTCCCCAACCACGAAATGTGCACGGTTGGGAAAGAATTCCTCCACAGAGCTTATGATACAGGAGCCAAAACACTGACTTTTTCGAAATGAATGTATTGGGAAGCTGGGAGAGAGAGAGACGCTGGGGACATGAGAGATAGAGGAACTGATCCTACTCCATTTGGGAAGGAAAAGAATAGAGGGTTCAGAGAGGAAGAAACTGTGTTGCTGAACCTAGAAGGAGATATGTGCGTGTCACCTGGAAAGGGAGGGGGCAAGAGCAGCCTTGGCAGAGGAAACTCCATGAAGACCAAGTGTGTGTGTTGCGGTGCATGAAGTGTGGCCAGAGCACAGGCTTTGAGAAAGCTGCTGAGAAATAAGATCAGACACGTGGAGAGGCCACACCTCTGAGGGCCGGGCAGGACGCACCACAATGCTGTTTCTTCAGATAGAAAGATCTCCCTTAACTTTCAAACTCTTTAAGGAGCCCGATCTCAGACCCTTAGGTCATAACCAAAAGGGAAACCCCGTGCACATAACTTATTTTAAATATTTTTAAATATTCCAATTTTATCTTCTACTCTGTAAATAGGTTGATATTTGTTTTAATATTTAAAAATAATTCTAAGCTTCAAGTAAAATGGATGCTCCAGAATAATACACGGCATCTCCCAGGAGTCTTTTTGTGCCCTGGAACCCAGGGAAGTGCCCCCGGGGGCCATGTAGCTCAGCCTGAGAAGATTGGCAACATGCAACTGGGAGTCCTCGAGTCGTTGTAAGAAATAATTTTAATAAATTCAGAGGCCACCTAGGTTATGAGATTTGGGGCTGATGGACAGTGGGACAGTACAAGAGGTATCAAGGTGGAGACTGTCAGGGCCTTGTGGTGGGAGGTGGGGGTGCAGGAAAAGGATGGGAGAGAAAGGGGTGCGAGATATTGGCCTTGCTGCCCTTGGCCTGGGTGAGGAAGGCAGGAGAGACACAGCCAGCCCCAGGTGGGGCAGCTGGTGGAGCTGCGTGGCTTCTGCTTGGAGAGGCTGGGCCTGCTGAGCCTCCAAGGCCTGCTGAGCCTCCAGGGCCTGCTGAGCCTCCAGGGCCTGCTGAGCCTCCTGGGCCTGCTGAGCCTCCTGGGCCTGCTGAGCCTGTGGCCCGCCTCACAGGAGAGATTGAGGGGCAGTGGGTCCCTGTTTAGGGGAGTCTGCGCTACAGATACTGGTTGGGAGCCTTCTGCCTCACAAGGGGACCTGAGGAAAAGGGTGGGAGAAAGGGCTAAGGAGAAAAGCCAGTGTATTTGCGCCTCCCAAGTGGGTTGGGGCCGTAGGGCTCAGTCGGGCGTCTTCCTTTCTCCTGCAGAGCTCACGTGGTCTAGGAGGAGCAGCTTAGAACCGTCCGTGGGAGGGGGAGGCAAGCTGGGAATGCTGGGGTCGGCCCAAAGCCGAGGGCCAAGGAAGGAAGCCACTGAAACTGAGGCAAGAAGGGAAAAGTGGAGGCTGGCTTGGGAGTGACCAAGATGTTCAGAAGAGCCTCATGAGCAGGGCAAACCCAGGCCCAGGGCTCGCAGGAATTTGCCTTGAGGAAGGCTTTCACAAAAGGCGCCTGGCAGCAGTGGAGACCTAGGACACAGCTGTAGAAAGGGGAGGGAGAGGCTAGGGGCTGGTGCCAGGAAAGGGAGGCATTTACATTACCACTGCCCCTGGCAAGGCGGGCAGCAGCCAAGCAGAGCAGATGCCAGCCAGGGCGCCATGCCGGTGTGTGTCAGCAGCGAGCCCAGGCCGGAGGGTCTGAGGTGGAGGGGAGTGACGGGAGGGTGGTAGGGAAGGAAGACACCCACAGAGTGGCCGCAACACTGCAGGTTTCCCCGCGAGCAGCGGAATCGAAATGCGAGGTGCAGGTGGCCCCTGCAATGCTAGTGGTGTGATGCTGGGGAACGGGAAAAAATGACTTTTTGAGAAAACGCAGCTCTGCCCATCACACGTGCTTTCGTGGGACGGAAGAGAAACACCAGGGGTCTCGGGCTCCGAGGCCTGGCGGGCCAGGGCACGCGGGTCACCGAGAAGCAGCTCTGCCTCCGATGTCCGCTTTTAAACCTGGCGCATGTTCACGCTTTGCACAGGGCACCCTCCGTGACTGCGGGGCCTTTACCTTACTTTTCTGTAGCGGTGAAGCTAACCCAGAAATATAAAAACAAAAGAAAATAAACAGTTCCTTTCCCATCAGCCCTAAACGCCGTGCCCCGCGGCTTTAGGGTTCAGCAGCTGCAAATTTACCCTGAACAGCGGACGTCCAGGGTCCAGGGAGCGGGGACCACCCAGGCTCCTGGGCTCCTGCCCCAGCACCGGTGGGAAAGGGTCTGGGCCTGTGTGCTTTCACCCAAGGTGGAGGAGCAAGGGGTGCTTGCTACCCAACGTCAGTCGGGGCCTCACGTGCTTTTGCCGCGTTCATCTCCTGCCTGCTTCTTCCTGGTCCCTGCAAAATGTAAGCTCAAGAAGAGGAAATTCCCACCAAGCAGCAGCCCAGCCTCTGCTTAGAAACTCCCGGCCACAAGGACTTCAGCTCCTGCAGGCAGGGCCCGCAGTCTCTGGACATCCCTGCCTCTGTGGTTCTCTTCCTGCATAGCTGCCCGCACTCCCTTTGGAGAAACCGAGGAGCCGTGAGGCTTCCAGGCTGCTCCTTCCGGAGTTTCCTACTGGCGCAGGGACCCTGGAGGATCTCCACTCAGAGGCAGGTGGGGCAAAACGAAGCCCCTGGCTGTGGACACCCACCTACCATTGGTTTCTGTGGCAGGCGGAGGGTGTACATGTGTGCGTTGTGGGAAATTCTCTCTTCCAATTTTGGTCATTTCTCTTGGGCAAGCAGGTCAACTAGTAAGCACCTGTAATGCTAATGATGTAATGTCAGCAAACTGGAAAAATGACTTCTTTCACTTGATAAAACGTTGGATGGGTCTATGCTAACTGATTTCTGCTCATCGGACTTGCATCTGAAGATGCGAAGCCGACTCCCGGGGCATTTTCCCAATTTCTCTTTTGCTCCATTCCCACTCACCTCTCCTGATTAGAGAAAACCTAAATGGAAGGGCCATGTGGTCTCCCCTTCAACCAAGCCTTCCTGATTCCTTTTCTTTTCTTTTCTTTTCTTTTCTTTTCTTTTCTTTTCTTTTCTTTCTTTCTTTTTCTTTGAGACAAGAGTCTTGCTCTGTTGTCTGGGCTGGAGTGCAATGGCATGATCTGCTCACTGCAAGCTTTGCCTCCCAAGCTCAAGCAAATCTCCTGCCTCAGCCTCCCAGGTAGCTGGGACTACAGGCACCCACCACCACACCTGGCTAATTTTTGTATTTTTAGTAGAGATGGGGTTTTGCCATGTTGGCCAGGCTGGTCTCAAACTCCTGACTTGAGGTGATCTGCCTGCCTCAACCTCCCAATATGCTGGGATTACAGGTGTGAGCCACCACACCTGGCCCTGATTTCTTTTATACAGTGAAAATTAGCCCCAAGCCATCCATAATGCAGAACTTTCTCTTCAACTTGAAAGCTGTTTGTAAGGCTATCATCATCTCTCACCTTCAAGGACTCTCTTCCCCTGCGTTAGGAGAGATGCTCACCTGGCCTTAGTAGCCTCTTCTCATTTGGTCTCAAACTTACTGCATTCTGTACGTACTCTTCCATTCATTATAGGGGTTGAGTTGTTTCTTTGCTTCACCAGTAACCAACTCTTTCTCTATATTGGGGTCTTTTTGTTCACGGGGGGCATTCCAAGAGGGAAGTTTTATAAATATGTACTTCATCTACAAGCTTCCTAGGAACTCTTGCTTTATTTTTCATTATGTCTTATTTGACACATATAAGTTTATTCTTATTTCTTTATTGCTAATTGTACCATCAACAATATAACTGTCCTCCTGTTTGTTAATTTTTTCTTTCACTGAATTCTACTTTCCATGAAAGTGGCCTTTTGGAAAGGAACTGCTTGTGAGCAGCAGTGGGGAGGGTACCGGTTCGTGGCTTTGCTTGGCATTATTCTGTATCTTTTTAGGTGTTTTCTTTCATGTTAACTGTAGTTGATTCTATTTCTTAATTTAAGCTGAGTGACTTAATATATATTATTCTTAATTCTATCATCTCATTTCATGCTTTCTACTTTGGTAAGCTTTTACTGTTTCTTTTATGATTTTCTTAAGGACAGCTTCTTTGTTTTTATTTTCTTCAGTGATTTGGAAGCACATATCCTGTTTCTAATTTACTTTTGGTATCCTTTAAGATTTTCCAAAACATACATCTTTGTTTTCTTTAATTGTCAAATTCAAGAAAATTTAATAATTTTTGACCCACCCTTAGATGAAAATAGTTTGCATGCTTTTATTCTTTTACTTATGCCAGAATGTTTTTTATTACTTTACTATTTAAATGTCATGTACCTTCTGATTTAATATATTTTAATATTTTTACAAACAAGTTTGACTATTTATAAAACTATTTAATATCTGGCTCTATGTGTGTAACTGGTAATATTTTTTTGGAGGCAGAGTCTCCTTCTGTCACCCAAGCTGGAGTGCAGTAGCATGATATTGGCTCACAGCAACTTCCACCTTCCCAGTTCAAGTGATTCTCCTGCCTCAGCTTCCCAAGTAGCTAGGATTACAGACATCCACCACCACACTCAGCTAAGTTTTGTATTTTTAGTGGAGATGGGATTTCACATGGTGGCATGGCTGGTCTCAAACTCCTGATCTCAGGTGATCCACCTGCCTCAGCCTCTCTAAGTGCTAGAATTACAGGCATGAGCCACTGCGTCTGCCCACTATGAGCGTTTTGCATTATAATCTCCCTATTCTTAAATATTTGCCTTTGATGTATTTCTTACTCTACCAGTAAGTTTCCTGAGAAAGGCACCTAGGTCTTGGACAACCAAACACGTCTTTCTTATATGCTGGAAATACAAATTTTGAATCTCTGTATCCTTCCCCAGAAAAATGTACAAGACTCCCTGTAGTATTCTCTATTGCTCAATGTCAGAAGAATTTTCTAAAATCTCTGGAAGATTTTTTTCTAAATATTTTTCTTGTGATTTTTCTTTCTTCCTACAAGGGTGATTTGGGGCAGTTATTCTTCATCACTGAAATTAAGACATTTGGGCAAAGTATCTGCATGCAAATTTCTATTCACAAGATGATCCATTTTATTGGAAAAATCCAGATTTCCTATTATAAGCTCAAAAGCTTTCTTCCAGGTGATGATTTTTTTTTGCCACATTTCTTTTAGCTTTTGTAAGCATAATGCCATGTAGTCATAAACTGGATTTTCCATTATTGATATCTATTTTATTTCCTCTCATCATATTCCGATTAGATATTCATTCTACTTTCTTAGACAGCCTATGTAGTTTGGCCTCCAGGTAATTAATTTTTTTTATTACCAACTCCCTTTTTCATGCTTTATGGTACAGATTTTATTTTGTAACAGAGTCCTTGCCATTTCTACCTTTCTTTTACTTTTTATCCAGTATTAGTCTGTACAGGTTAGTTTTGATAAGCTATTGGCACTTCCTTACAGTAAATCATCAAGCTTTTCACTGTTACAGTATTTTCCCACACACATCACAATCTGGAAGCAATATGCCTTTCTCAAATTGTCATTTAGTGTTTTTTCCCCACCCCCTCAAAACACAGTTGTTTGATATCAACTAGCCATTATGAAAGCCATAAGATACAGATATTCATAAACATTACACAAGCTACTATTGAGGTACCCAGACAAACACTACCAACGTTTACGAAAAAAGATGCTGGTTTTAAAAGTGGTTAGGACTAAGAGTTACAGTACACACACAATTCATGCCCTTCTGAAACCAAAATGGAAAAAAAAAAAAACCCTTATTGTCATTCTGCCAAACATCACATAACTAAAAACGCTGCATAAAGGGTCATGAATCCAATATACATATCACAGGATTAAAACTCCAGTTAAACGGCTGAGCTAATCCTTGAAGTCAATTAAAAATCTCCAACTTCTTAAACATATCAGTACTATTTTAGAATCATCATCAGAACAAATAGGGATTCAATTATAAATTGGCCTGGGCTACATTCTGTAATGAGAATTTTGCTTAGTCTAAAAGAGAATCTCAAACATCTTAGAAAAGCTGTAGAATCACAATTTTGTTATTCCTGAAAGGAAATTTGTCAGGTTTGATGATACCAGCATACTTCCCTCTGGTTCTAGGAGCTCCACGTACCAAATAATTCAATATTCCTTGAATATTCATAGGAGTATTCAAACAAAAAGAATACCAAAAGCAGATCTTCTATCAACATATGTTGAAGATATTTCATGCACAACATATGTTGAAGATATTTCATGGTAGTACCTAGAGAGGGGGAGTCCCTATTGCTCCTACTGTTTCCATCATCTCTTCTGTTGAGTTCAATTTCGTAATGCAGTGAATCACTGTGTGAGCACCTCAAGTAACAATGTGCTTAATAGATGTGACAATGGAGAAATTCTCAATTGGATGGGTTGGTATGGAAGTGGTTGGGCAAGGAAAAACTTGAGCATCTCAAAAGCAAATCCTCTTACTAGGAATTGGTGACCAGACTTTCTGGTTGACACCTGGGACCAGATCTTCAAGGTAGAACCACACAGATGGAGTAAAGGCAAACAGTGTCCTTCCTGCTTCCTCCCCAGTATGGTGATGTTCAAAGCTTTGGATATGAGCTGTATGTAAATCACTTACGTGAGTGCCACAGCTGGGCTCAGTGATCAAACCACTTGTTTCTAGTGCTGGAGGTTTGACACCTTTTTGTTTATTCCCTGCAAATTCCAGTGGAAAGTGGGAGAGATTTATTCAGGCATAGGTAGCAAGTTTCATTCATACACAAGGAGACTTCCAGATTATTTTGTTTCCCAAATGAAGTACCTTAAAAGTAAACAAAATAATTAAAACTAAACACATACGTCTCTGAAAACTAAGCCTCTAGTACTTGACAAAGCCAGAAGCAATTTTCCAAAACAATTGACCATATCTAAGCCTTATAATTTTAGTGTAATACAAGCTCTGCTGAGTTCCATTAGATGTTACCATTGAGTAGATAATCGAAGTTTGCCTTTTGCTTGGCTTGTCAACAGCTTACTTCACCTGAGCATATCTTCCTAGAGACATGTTCTGAAGGAAGACAGGCAATTGCAGTCCTTGCTAATTCACATTCAAGGTCACTCAGCAAACTGGCAAGCAGGGATTGCAATGCTGAGCTCATTGTTCTCATAACTACGCTGATCTACGGAGAGGTACGGAATGTGTCCCTTTCAAAGGCTGACCAAAGAACAGTAAATGGACCTCTCTGCCGCGATTGCGTCAGGCAAAATGCATCAGTGGGAGGATCCTGAGCTGGCTGCTCGACAGTGAGGGCCCTACACATTCACTGGCCGCTTCACTGCCGGAGAACTCATCTCCACGTCTCTTCTTCAGAAAACACTGAAAACATCTACTAGGTGCAGTGCGCTCCCTCTCTGCAAAGGCTCTGGGCTCCTGACATCAAAGGGAGCCTGAAACCACAACACTGGCATTTGAAAAAGAAAATACTGAAGCTGAAATGGCCTTTCTCTCCCAGCTTTTGCTTTGGAATTCACCAAAGCCAGACCCATGGAATGTGATGACATCCTAAAAGCCTGTGATTAATTCATGCTGGTCCCCAAGCCTTGCCCCTCAGTGCCACATGGTGAAGCAGTTACCACCACCTGGTTTTCCTCCACAGCCAGACAGCACTTCCAAGAATTCCAGTCACCACTCGGACAGAGATAGGCTGGAGTGCAGGTTTCTCTAGTGCTCTGTTACACAGATCTCTCTCCTCCACACCCTGACTGAGATTCCCTTGCCTAAGTACCCCTGCCTGCAGGTAGATGGTTTACACATATCATTGACTGCTTTTTTTAATGACTTGTTTAATTTGGGATATTTAGCTCCCTGTTCCATGTTTTTGTACAAGTAGGAGGCTAAGGTAGCAGGAAACGGCAGCTCCCCAGAGAAGTCACAGTGATAAATGAGGCCATGCAAGGCTATTTACATACAGGAAACAATAGAAACAAAAAAAAACGAGGCAGCTCCTCAAACTTCTTTTGAAATCAGTAGTGCTGAGGCTGGGGGTTTTGGGAGGGGTTTGGTTTTGGTGTTTGGTTTTTTTGGCCAAACACAAAGTTTTGAAAAATATAAATTATTTCCTTTGGCTTAAAAAGAATTCGTATAATGAGAAAAAGTTTATTGTAACTGTTCGAAGCATATGTATAATACGTGTATATACGTACCCCTTCATACACACATGTATTTGAATGTGAGTTTTTCTGCTGCCTCGATCAGAATGTAACAGGATTTTTATTAAGATCTGGAAAAATAAGAATGCAACAGTCAATGCCACAGTCAGGAAATCCTCACAAAAGGCGGAACACACACTGCAACTGTTCTCCAGGGGAGAGGACAGTGCTGCTGGGATCACACATTTCTGGATGGCTCTGTGCGGCCTTGGTGGTCTGTGACATGAGAATGTGGGCCTGAGATTATGGTTGTCTACTAACGACCTCAGTCCCTCAACATCTGAGGCTTGGCCAGGATACCGAGAAACTTAAGGTCAAAGAGCACAGCAGCAGAGAAGCTTTGACCTAGTCCCTGGGTTTCACTGTAATACAGCAAGATCATTTCTAGTTCGAGCCTACGGCAAACAGGTTTTCCCAGAGGATGCTCTGGCTGCTCCATGTCTACTGGAGTGGAGTAGCATCCTTTTTTTTTTTTCTTTTTTTTTTTTTTTGAGATAGAGTTTCTCTCTTGTTGCCCAGGCTGGAGTGCAATGGCATGACTTCAGCTCACTGCCACCTCCGCCTTCTGGGTTCAAGTGATTCTCCTGCTTCAGCCTCTGGAGTAGCTGGGATCACAGGTGCCTGCCACCACATTCGGCTAGTTTTTTTGTAGTTTTAATAGAGATGGGGTTTCACCATGTTGGCCAGGCGGGTCTTGAACTTCTGACCTCAGGTAATCCACCCACCTCAGCCTCCCAAAGTGCTGGGATTACCAGCTTGAGCCACTGCACCTGGCCTGGAGTAGCATTCTTTAAGCTCTGGCTGCAGGAAGGATCCAGGGCTTTAAGACTGAGCTTCCTCCAACTGTGTAGGTTCTGGGTCATCGGTGAGGAGTGTGGTGTTGTTAGGAACTGCAAGCTACAACAAAAGGCATCAGGCCCAGGACTTTACTCTTCTTGATCAAGAAGTACTGATGAATAAAGAGACTTCGTCTGAGTAACTGAAGAATATCCTGGAAACGGGTACCCATGGGTCTTCACCACAGTTTAGGTTCCAAATGTAACATAGCCCACATATTTCAACAGAGTTCAATATGACTACCCGAGTTAACACAGCCCAGGGTCAAGTTGAGATCTTGCTAGAGTCTTTGAGTTGTCTTTTTAAGTGTGTCTGTCTGCTGCAGGTCCCCAGAATTTCTCCTGCTTTCCTCTTAGAATCCTGAAAACAACAGACGGCCTGTGTGAAGGCACACCCGGGGAAGCCCAGGTTCTATGTACCATCTAAATTATGCCAGGGAAAGGACGAGACGAGGTAAACTGATCAGCTCGTCTCTAGTTTCTGGACACAGAGGCCAGGGAGAGCATCTGGATGTTGCCATGGAGCAGGGAAGGCCTCTGAAGGGCAGTTCTCTGAGCACTGACTGTGCAGCCCACCTGCCTCTTATTCGTCTCCTCACTCTGATCAGTGTCCTTCCACACTGACCCACCCTCGCCAAGCTTCAGCAGGGCTTCCTGGCCACTGTGTCCTCTGGACACTTTCCAGTCCTCCTGGTAGATGCCGCCCTCTTCCTGCACCCTCTTCAGATCCATGCTCTGTGACGCACAGCCTCTCATTCTCCTCCTTCCTTCCTCTCCCCCGTGGGCTTCTCTTCCTCTGCCTGCCTACTAAGTCTCAGCATCTCTCTGCTCTGTCCTCAAAGCTCTTTCTGTCTCCTTCACCATTTGCTCAAATGGCCCCATACATTCTCACTTCAGATACTCTGAGGACTCCTGAGTCCATATCACCAGGCTAGACATGAATGCCCTCTGGACGGGCATTCCCAGTTGTGTATTTCAAATAGATGAATTTTATGTGTGTGCAATGTATCTTTATTTTTCTAGTACCATCAAGAGTACAAGTGGTTTTTACTTACAAGGATGAAGTGTAAAGGAGTGAAGTCTGAAATTTTAGCACACCGATCACCCAAGCAGTATCCATTATACCCAATATGTAGTTTTTTAAAATCCCTCACACTCCCTCAAATCTTCCCCATTTCTGAGTCTCCAGTGTCCAACACACCACTCTCCATGTTTATGTGTACCCACATATTAGCTCCCATTATGAGTGAGAACATATGGTATTTGGTTTTCCATTCCTGAGTAACTTCACGTAGAATAATGGCCTCCAATTCCATCCAAGTTGCTGCAAAATACATTATTTTATTCCTTTTTATGGACGAGTAGTAGTGAATTGTATTATAATAAAGACATTAAAAAAGAAAAACTTCATGTCAGCCCATTGATGTGCTAACCTACCACACACTGCAGATTAGCCTATCCATCCTCTGGCCAGAGTTTCAGCTCCAACTCTCCCACCATTGCAGCACACTACATTTCAGATACAAGAATTCATGACAGTTAACAGTTAAATGTTTATACGTGGTTTGTACATGCTATTTTCCATCTCTGGAGACACCTCTCTCCAGTCCCTTGGTTTTCTGATGAATGACCACTCATTCCCCAGCACCTCCCCCAACTGCAGATGGCATTTGATCCTGCCTTCCTCTGCACATAGGTCCTTTATATCACTAAGCTCATGGCACTGTCTAAGAACACAAGCTTGGAGCTTTTCCTAAATGCCAGGAAGTAGGGGTAGAGGAAAAAGAGAGAGGACTCTGGAATCAGATAGACCTGAGTTCCAATCCCAAATATGCCACTGTATTATCCCAGCCAAGGGAAGTAGCCTTTCTGAGTGTCAGTTTCATGTTTATAAAAACAGGATTAACAAATACACCTGATAAATTGCTTTGGGGAGAATTACATGAGATGAAGTGTATAAGGTGATTGACACACTCAAGTTTCCATTTTTCTTCCTGTACCTTGATTATTTCTGCATGTTTGGCCATAACTGAATGAATGTCTGGCATAGATAATTCACAAAGGTTTTATTAATTGAATGAATAAACATTTTTTTCTGCTATCATTTGTGGGACCCACCTTTTTGGGTAGTCACTCATTCAGGATTGCTCTGACTCTTTGCATGCGCAGAATAGTGTTAATAATGTAGGGCCTAAAGTGTTGAAATTGCTATCACTGCTATTACTCCTCTCCTACTACCATTGATGATGATGATGATGATGATGATGATGATGATGATGATGATGGTGATGATCACTGGTATTACTCCTCTCCTACTACCATTGATGATGATGATGATGATGATGATGATGATGATGATAATTATGATGGAGATGATGAGGAGGAGGATGATAAAGATGATGATGGTGAGGATGATGATGAGGATAATGGTGATAATGGTGATGGTAATATTGGTGATAGTGATGATGATGGCGAGGATGATAATGATGGTGAAGAGGAGGAAAATGGTGATAAGGATCATGGTGAAAGTGTTGATGATGATGAGTAGTAGAAGGAGAAGGAGGATGGCAATGATGATAGCATGAATCAACACTGTTTAGGGCTTTATAAAGAGCTTTCAACCAAGGCAATCATTCAAATAAAATATAGTAAAACCATTAGAACATCAAAAGGATTTAGTAAACTGCCTTCAGTAAAATAGCAGTTTGTAAACATCAAAAAGTATTTTAAGCATAAATAGCAAGTATTTAGAAAATAAAATATTAAAGGACATTCCATTAGAATTGCAAAAACAATAGTAAAAATGTCTAGAATAAACTAAACAAAAATATGTGAAAGATTTTTATGAGGAATACTTTACATTTCTGAGGAACATAGGAGACCTAATACATGGAAGTTATATCCTGACCTTGAGTGTTACAAAAAGATCAACTTTCATCCCTCATATTATCTTATTCTAAAACCATGAAACCTATTTTTAAAGTCATCTGGAAACACTATTATGCACACAGAGTCAGGAAAATTCTAAGGAAAACAAAAGTAGTCATGAAGTCAAGGCCCATCTGATATTGAAACATATTCTACCGCTGTGATCATCAAAAGTTTTGCTCTACAATAGAAATAGACAAATTGATCATTACAAGGAGAGTTAAGAATGAAATACATAGAGGATTATAACATAATATAATGCATAATATCAAATCATTGGACAAAAACTGATTGTTAAATAAGTGACAAGGGACAACTGCATCATCACAGGAAAAGCAAACTCAATTCCACCCTTCCTGACAGATTTACATGAATCCTATGAACCAAAACCTCAAATGTTTTAAAAAGGCAAATGCAAATATATTAGGGGAAAAAAGCAAGTAAATTAAACATAGTCCTTTGTTAGAAACAGTATTTTAAGCAAGAAGCAAAAACTAGAGCCCATCTAGAACCAAAAACTAGAGCAAAAGTTAAACAAAAAGAAATTGCCAAAATGATAGAAAGAAGGGGAAAAAACCTTAACATATAAAAGCTGTTTGCACATTTACAAAATATAATAAAAACAGTGGAAAATGAAAAATGGTGGTTTTCATTAATAAAATTCAGGTTTCACATAAATAACTGAAAAGAAGCTCAACATACCTCTTAATTAAATAACTGAAAGTTAAGATGTTTTTCCACTGTTCCCCTAACAAAATTTTGATGACACACAATTGGAAGTATATATAGAACCCCAGCTGATCTTGTTAGAAGTCAATGTGTCTTAATTTCAACAAATGATAATTGCTCAGATGCTATAAGCCTGCTAATCAATGGATACAAACAGAATTTTGCATGCGCACAAAGTCTAAGTAAAATGATACCAACTTTGTCTTTAGTGGTCATACAAGAAATGAAACAATCAGTCCATCAATGGATAAGTACTTAGATCACAGTGTGGTCCCAAAATGAAATACAGTGCAAACACGTAAAAGAATAAATTCCATCTATGTGTCCTAACACGGAATAATATCTAAAATTGATTACAGAATGAAGAGGAAATGAAAATACTCTACAGAGCATGCCCAACTACATTTTTTAAAATGATGACTATATGTGTCTTTATATGTTTAAAACATTCCTTCAAAGATGTGTAAGAAAATTCTAGGAGTAGTTGCTTAAGGAATAATCCTAGGGGGAATGGGGTCTCTGAGGGGACAAAGAACTTGTCTTCCTTTTATTATCTTTTGTATGTATTGGAACTGTCATTCATAAACATAAATACTTTCTTGATAACAGCTCTGCTATTTTAAAAATAACATTGCAGAAAGAAGTCAACATTTCTGAGGCCTTTTTCTCTTCAAATTAATATAAAATTTATCAGTTGGCTTATAAAGTATGATTTTTTTAAAACAGAAGATGATATTCTGATTACTTTTGTAATATAATCTTTAAAATACATTCATATACATTATTTACAAGTTTCAGTCACAACCAGCTTTGGACATGAATTTAATCTTCTATTTTATTGGAGAGGCTGGCTTTGCCAGCTTGTTAAAAAGCCATACTTCTGGTTATTAAAGCTAAGTTCCTCTGCATTGTTTACCACACATCACAAGACCCCATCTCAATCCCACAAGGCCTCTGGTTGCTCTTTAAGCAGGAGGTAAGGGTGTCTGGAACAAGTGCGTCCTCTTTCACTTAGCTGGGTCCACAGCCACTTGCAGCATGAGGTCAGCGTGTTTGGAGCTAATGGGTCCACTCCCCATGTGCTCAGAGCAAGCTTTCTTTGGTTTCGTAGCCACCCAGCAACAGAAGGCCAATGATCCCAGCTGCTCATATCATCACATTCTTGCCTCCTCCCTGGCTCCCAAGGGCCATATGTCCTCCAGCCATGATGCTCTGCTCCTTCCCTACCTCATCCCTCCATTCCTGTCTAGAACACTGTGTCTAGTACATTCCTTTAGTCTAGACAGTCTCAGCTGAGGCTTTGGCCTCTCTGTAAAACAGATCAGCTCCTGCTTGTTCTGAAATGTGACACTGCTCTAAGAAACCCACCTCCCCATAATCTGCTCTCCATAAGTGAACACAGAGGGGCCCCAACCACTTCAGGCAGAGACAGGAGACTGACATTCTGTACACTCTCTTTCATTCTGCTCATTTGTCTTCCTTTTTTGCAGCATCTGTTATCCACTGGCTGCCATCATCCCTCATTGTACTATTTCTCCCCTCCACATTCTACGGCCCATTCACTTGTGCAGTGAAGAGCACATTTACATCGTTGCCTGTCTCTCATCGCTTCCCATCCCGTTCACCACCTTCACCTGCCTCAGTGTCCATGCAGGCTACACGTGGTCCTGAGGGTAAGAGTCTCCTGGCCATCCAGAGGGGAGTGCCCTTACCTGGCACAGTGCCACCTCAGATACTTTAATCCCAGCATCCAGAGAGAAGAGGATAAGCTTGAAAATTTCAGGAGAGAATTGAAAGCTATAAAAAGCAATGTGACAGCTTTGAGAAGTAATAAATATCAAAACCAAATAATTTAAAGTTAAGAAAAGAAATAAAAAAGGCTATCTTAGAAGGGACAACCTTTTCGGCAGGAACAAAGGAACGTAGAAGACATGGAATGATATATTCACTATGATGAAAAAAAGTAATTATCAATCTTCAATTCCATATTTAGCAAAAATATCTTTTAAGAATGTGAGCAGGAAAAAATACATATTCATGTAAACACTGGGGTATTTTGCTACTAGAGTGTTTATATAGGTAGAATTATTGAGAGGTGCTCCTCAATCTGAATATATAAGTTTGGGGGTCAAATTTAATAATAAAATAAAAGTTTCAGCTTCACCTGACCCTAAATGAGGTTGGCTCCAGAATTTTCCTTATACCTACACTGGAGCTGCTGAGCTCTCCTGGTAACTCACATAAGCATGAAAACTACCACCAATAAAATTTTTAGTCTTCAACTTTGCTTCCACCATACCCCCCATTTTCTGGTCCTTGGAAAATTTCCTTATTGAAAACAAAACCAGCCCTAACTTTCACCACTTTAAGTATTCTGGACACTTGTCCTCCTCCATTACTCCCATGACTAACTAGTTTACACGGAAAACAAAGTGTGGAGTGGAGGCTGTGGTCTGCAATCCAGGCTCCACTCAGGGCTGAGGCACTCATTGTTCCAGCTTCTAGGAATGTTAGCTGCTGATGGCTGTCAACTGAATTCCTCTCTGGTAATTTCCTGCATGCATAAAGAGCTCCCTCAACCAAGAGCATGCCTCTCCCCGGAAATAGCCTGAGCTGTAACTGGTTGACATATGAGTATAAAAGCATTCCTCTGTTTCAAGGCAGGATGACTCTGAAGGGTCATCCCAGTCCAGAGCTCCATGTAGGATTGTCTGAGGCCTCTGCTGCAGCTTTTCCTGCTTTCTTTTCTGCATCTTTTCCTACTTCCTTCACTCTTCAAGGTGTTGTTCTTAAAGTCACACCCAAAACCCTGCATGCAAAGCTTCATCGTCAGTGTCTATCCCCTGGAGAATCTGATGGATATAGGGAAGGACCTCCTTCAACTTTCTGTCCTCCCTTCCTCCAGTTCATAGCTCGGCTAAGAAACAACTTTTGAACAAATTCTTCTACTTGTTTTCTGGACATCAGGCAGAGCACCCTCCCTGACTCTCCCACCCAGAATGGGTTTGCTTAAGAGGCTGGTTCATGGATTTCCTCTCCCTTTCCTGTGTTCTCAGCATCTCTCTGGCAAGTCATTCCCAGTGTCACATAAATGTGTTCAAATCACACTGATCTTAAATGGAAACAAAAGGTCTTCGATCTTCTTTCTCCCATCTTATTTACTATCTGTTTTCCTCCCTTCACTGACCACCTTCTTAAAGAATGCTCTATCACTCCTTAACTGAGTTAGTGAAGTTCCTAACTCAAAACACCCCCAAGACAGTTCTCTCAAAGATTATCAATGACCTCTTAACAGCTAAATCCAAATGAAGCTTTGAAATAAAGCAACATTGGACACCTATTTCTCCTGCTGCATACAGAAGACTCTCAGTCTTCAGAAAATAGAGGTCTTCTCCACCCATCCTTCCCCCTTATGCCAATATGTGTCAGGCTTCCATCTTTCATCTCTGTCTCGTCTTTACAACTCACCCTCCCCATTGCCCCTACCCAGAGGCTGATGATCCCCATCTGTTTCTGGTCTACACCTATTTTCTGGGCTCCAACTCTCCATATTCCAGTACGTCTCTCCCCATTCATGCACACCACTGCCAGCCCTCTGCCTTCATGCCCTTTAGGTGCTAGTCAGACTGCAGGCATCCTTTTATGCTCTCAGGCCTTTGCACACACTAAGACTGCTATCTTGAAAACCTTTTCTCCCTTGCTCCTCTCTATCTCAAAATTGCTAATTCTCACTTATACTTGAGGTCACAGATTGGATATCAACCCTTCTGGAAATTTTCTCTACTTAGTCAATGCTGAGTTAGGTCTTCCTTTCAGTGTATGCACATAGCAATTGGTGCTTATGCCTTTCTTAGCAACTAGGGCCAGCATGCACAGCTGTACAAGCTTGAACTCTACCCCAGGATGTGTATTTATAGACTGCAATATGAATAGAACCCTCTGGAATGTGAAATGCAGAATTTCTGCTCTTATCTGTTATATCATATTTAATTACCTATCTATTTCCAGGTACATTCTGGGCTCCTTGAATACAAACACTTCGTCTTATTTTTACTTGGCCCCATTGCCTTTAGGATAAAAATCTAAAACTCAAGAGTCCAGCTTTTGCCTCTGTCATCATCTCATCCTTCTTGCTTCCCGTTCTTATCTGAGGATCCAGCAGTGCACATCTACCCATGGTTCCCCAGGACTCTTGCAAGTCTCCATGCTTGCAAGAGTCCATACTCTCCAAGAGGAGTATGTAACTCCTCTTGATTGTAGGATCTCCTGCCTTCCCCAATTTCCACCTGACCAACCTTCCCTTACCTTGCAACACTCAGCTCTGTTGTCACCTAATGAAAGCCATTCATATTAATGATGGGAGACAAAAAAGAAAAACGGTGATAATTTAGCATCTGTGCCATTGTAAAGTTTTGCTTTACATTTTATTTGCTTTAACATGTGCTGGACCTCTATGAAATGATGCTCTTGTTCATTGCAGCAATGTAGAATCTGTGGAAAGAAGAGGCACAATAACATTCCCACCTAGGGAATGGCTGGTAAGGCTGAAGTTTTTAAGAGGTCTTTAAGTCTAATACAACTTGGGGCCAGCTTCTGACCATAATAAGCCTTAACAATCCTGTTTGTGACTTGAAGGGAAAAAAATAATGGTTTACAATCAGGATGAAAAGAGATTTTTCTATAGTGGTTAAATAAATCAAAAACCACTTATATATTTCAGGCACCTTCCAGATATGTCTCCCTTCCCACCTGAGCTCTCTCACCCCGAGTCAAAGTGGATACAGCCTAGAAACTATATATATGCTCAAGCTCCTTAAACTTCAGCTGGATCTCACAAGAATCAAGAAGGCTTCTTCTGAAACTTGGGTAGCAAAAGAGAAAGAGAAACCATCTGATTCCCCCACAGCGGAGGTCATGGGGCTTTTCCTCTGCCAGGAGACATTGTCAAGAAACACCTACTTCAGAACCATGAGCCCCAAGGTGTACATGGAAGCTCCCAGCACCTTGGGTAGCCTTCTGAGAGAACTCACTTGGGTCCTGCAGGGGGCTGAGACCAAAGAGAGCTCCGCCCTTCGAGACCTGCCCTGGTCCTTTATGCCCAGGCTTCTGAGGCTTGCCTCAGCCTCAAATGACCTGCCATTAACAACTGAGTCTTCAAAATACGTAGATTAGGATTCTTAACTAAACCTCAACTGAAAAAATCTATACAATCCATTTATTTCCATTATCCATAAGGAAAGAGTTTCCTAGGCAATAATACCTGGAGTCCGTGTGTAGAGCTAGACAACTTATAAAGACATGTTACTTAATTTGGGTGTGTTTGAAATACATCTTGCCTCTTCATTTTAGGACATGCATTTTGTATAAATTGTCAGTGGACTGATTTCACTATGTTGAAAAAATGATACCAAACGTGATATTTTATGTCTTGCTCACTGCCTGGACTCCTTTAACTATGCCACACCCCCCACCCCGACCAACTCACCTTTCCTGGATATGTAGGGTGTGTGTTGAATTATACTAAATGGAATGCACTGTCCCAGGCATGAGCTGTCAGCATGGTGAGACTTCTCCCCAAAAATGACTGCGGGAAAGGCTGCATCTCAGCACCACCTTCCCCTGTGAACTGGACTTGCTGTATATAGTAGACCCAGGTTGATTTACGGCCTACAGACCAAGAAATATAAAAAGGGCTGTCAGGTGGATAAATCAGAGAATCCATTATGCTTTCATCATATAGACTGAAAGATGAGGAAGAAGGTACTTTTCCCTGAAATACTAGTGTCTAGATTACTTTTTGGATTATGTGAGGAGATCAAGTATTTCTCCTCCAGGCCTCTGGGGATGTGTAGAAGTGAACATCTAATATGACTTAGTGATTCACTGCGATAGGAAATCACGGCTACCATGAAACCTACCCTAGTCATTGATCCAGGAGGCTTCCTTCTCAAGATCCAGGCCAGTAAGAGTTTTGCACCCTCCTAACCTGGTGGGATCCCCTAAGCTGTCCACTCTGAACCTCCTGGGTATGCAACTGCCTCTTCCTATGTGCTCAGTTCCATGCTGCTCTTTCCTTCCCTCCCTCCCTCCTTCTTCCCATCAATCTTTTGGGAGCACCCCCTCTGTGTGAGTTACTGTGATTAGGTGATGGAGATATTCCACTGATCAGGACACCAGACACCCCTTCAGGAAACAGACCCTATTGGAGAGGGAGATTCTTTCTCCTTAGGTCGAGGATGGGCCTGATGCTCTGCATTTCTAAAGAGATCAGGCAGATCTGTGGCCTGTGGACTCTGCTTTCAGTTGCATGATGTTGTGAGTGGCACAAGATGAGAAATAACCAGGTCCATGCATGTGTGTGTCTTTCCACAGTGTCAGGCTTTTATTGAGGCTATTTCAATCACAAAAGCCATAAGCTACATGAAGTTCCCCACGAGGCAGTTCTCTGTCTTACTTCCCGTTCACTAGGGAGTCACAGGCACATAGCCCTGGACACCCACGCTCAAGCCACCCAGCAAGCCAGTCATTACTGCACACCATACATCATAGTATACTTAATCAGTATATGAATATTATAAGCTAAACATTCTACAACAAACAAGGTAACATTTAGCACCAAGACTCTAAACAGATAGAAGAAAAGGTTAGCAAACCAGTCCAGAGGGAGCTAAGAAGACCGAAGGAGCCCTGGTATAGGCTGGGTGGTCCTTGGGTCCTGCAATGCAGAGTCTTTGATGCGGCAGACCCTTTGGATTCAGGTGATGACCTCTTATCACAAGTGACCACCAGACAGTGTCAGTTAGGTTGGCCGATTTCTGGCTGCTGAAAGCATAATCTTTTCTAGTCACAGAGTTCTCTGGTGAGAACGGATAGAGAAGAGTGTGCTTGATTGTGACCTTATTTTGTTGAATGCAGTCTTTATTTTTTTATTCATTTATTAAACAAAACATCTTGTCCTTGTTGGTAAAGTGCCCTGTGAACATAAAATGGAGTCCTTTTCTAAAATGGAGCTAGTTAAGTCAAGCTCTGTATACACAGCTTTTCAAGACGCGTCCAGAAATGTCACAGAAGGGAATACGCGCCCAGTCATGGGAGGTATTCAGACACAGTCTGGACAGCCACAGGATGGGGAGGCGCACTAAGGGACCGTGCCTGACATTCAGAGATCTGTGATTCTGCTGGGGTTACATAGTTTTGGCCCTGAGGACAGCGCGGAAGGTCTCTATGCCTCGGCATGGAACTTTGCTGTGGGAAACCTGCTCAGAGGGCTGAGGACACTCTACAGAAGTGCTCCTTGGCCATCTGCCTGTCTTCCTTTGGAATTCTCTTGTCACATCTGTGCTGGCTGAGAAAATGCACCAAGGGTGTAGACGGCTCAGGTCCGCTGCTGCTGGGAAAGCCAGGCTGCACTGGGAGAGCGGCCACACTGCCCAGGGGCAGCTCCCGCTCACCATGGTATGGCTAGGAGACCAAGGCCCAGCTCCTGGAACTGGGGAGTCCTCTTTCTGGGGCTCCTGGAATCCTCAGGGTGTCCAGCACACTGCCCCCAACTTTCTTTCTCCCTGGAGTCCAGCTTCCTGTCAGCTGCTGCCCTCTCTTCCCTGTCACCCCCATTTCCCTATTTCCCTGAATAAAATCCTCCCATCTTCTGCTCTTTTTCTCAGGGGGGCCTGACTCATCTAATGACCCTGAACAATTTGCTTTAGGAGTCTGAGTGCCTTTCATAGAGAGCTCTAAAAATGCACAACTAAACCTTATTCATCTTTGCTGCAAACATTCCTCTTAGTTTGTTATGTACTTTTATTTCTGCTCATGGTGCATTTTTTGTTGTTTTCAGAGGTTTTTAATTTTTATGAAATACAAATGAATTCCCCCCAGGGTATCTTCCTTAACCCCATGAAAACCTCAAATTCCCTCCCTTCCATTTCACAGTGCCTGATATTTGTTCCTAAAGCATCTACCAGCTCTTAGCAGAACATGAGGTCAGCTCATTAGCAAGGTCCCCAGCTTTCTGGAAGGCAGTTTTACAATTCCTTTGCCCTTCCCAAGGGGACCTCGCTCCCGCTCAAGTGGCTTATCAGGCATCTTTTCAGCAATTACCATGCTCTTCCCAGGGGGGCTTCTGGTGAATTAATTTTCCCCAAAGCATTACAATTACAAAACCCATGTTCATCCTGGAATCTGATAAATATTCATCTCCCTCCATCTGATCGTTTTCATTTCTTTGCTTTTACATTTGACTCTTCGTGCCATATGAAATATCCTTTTGGGGGGGGGGGGATACTTTGAAGTACCCTCTCAGATGATTCTGTAGTAAATAATTGCCAACTCATTTATTTTTCAATTCATTTATTATTTTAGTATTTGTCATGCCATTTGTTATGTCCCCAGCAGAGAAGTATGAACACCTGGCTTGCTTTTTGCTTCCTAAGCTGTGAGTATAAGAAGGCAGCATGAGGTTACAGGCCTCGGTCAGGCATTCATCAAGGTTGGACAAGCAGGCCCTGGAGGAGTGGGTTGGCTCAGCCAGTCAGCCAGACCTTAGCATGAGGACAGGTGCTTATCAGCAGCCCAGACAGAGGCCAGCCTCAGAGCTTGGCAGAGTCCAGGAGCAAAGCTTCACAGGACCAACAAGCAGCCAGTAGACAGGGATCCCAGCAGGCAGGTACAGACTCCAAAGAGACTCACTGTCAAGAAGGAGCCAAGACATCACTCCATACCCGTGAGGATGGCTACCAGGAAGAAAACAGAAACTAACAGATGTTGCAGGAATATAGAGAAATTGGAACTCCTGTGCATTGTTTGCACAAGGAACGTAAAATGGTGCAGCCACTGCAAAAAAGTATGGTGGACCCTCAAAAAATTAAACACAGAATTACCATATGATTCTGAACTCCTCTGTTGTGTACATACCCAAAAGGATTAAAGCAAGGACTTGAAGAGACTTTTGTATATCCATGTTTATAGAATCATTATTCACAACATCCAAAAAGTGGAAGCAACCCACTGTCCATGCACACATAAATGAATAAGCAAATGTGGTCTATACCTACAATGGAATATTATTCAGCCTTAAGAAGGAAGAAAATGCTGACACATGCTATACCAAGGAGGAACTGTGAGAACGTTAGGCTCAAGTGAAATAAGCCAGTTACAGAAAGGCAAATACTGGATGATTCCACTGACATGAGGTACACAGAGTACCTCATAAAATCATAGAGACAGAAAGAACAGTGGTTGCCAGAGAAGGGTGGAAAAGAAAATGGAGTCTTGTTACTTAATGAGTACAGAGTTTCAGTTTTATAAGGTAAAAAGAGTTCTGGAGATGGATGGTGGTGATGGGGGCACAATATTATGAGAATATTTAATACCACTGAACTGTACACTTAAAAATGGTTAACATGGTCAATATCATGTTTTGTGTATTTTACCACAATAAAAACAAAGAAGGAGCCAAGACAGAGAAGGGAACAGAGAAGACTGTGTCCCCAACAAGTCTGGGAAAGCCCTTCCATTAGGAAAAAATAAAACCTACCCTAAGACATAGAAAGCATTTCAGAAAGTGCTGTGCATGTGGTGATTAAGCATAGCTGGATTCTATCTTGCGTCAGACAGTTCTGGGAAGTGAAGGCACTTTGATAATCAAGGTCTCTGCTTCATCAGACTTTTTCTGTGTTGCAAATTCACTTAAAGATGTTAGAAGAGGAACTGCCACAGCTGGGACCATTTTATCCCTTGGTTCCCAAACCAATGATTTCTGCATTTATTTGGACTACAGTGTTTTCCACTCATTGAAGCCTAATCAAATTTTGTGGGTTTATCTCTGTAATAAACGTTTATATGCGGTTACACCAAGAAAATCTGGATCCTGAAAGAGTGGAAAAATAGAGTGGAAAGTATGAACATTAACTTCGTTAAACCCTAGTCAAGCAGAACTACGGGACATCCTTTGGTGCTTGTCCGAAACAATTTTGGGGTAACAGAAATTCTACGCAGCAGTAACTGACCTGCCCAGCAGGACTGGAGCCCAGCCCTGAGGATGAGGCCTCATTTGCACGTGCCTGTATGATCATGGGAAGTGACTGTGGCTCTCGGGTGTTTAGTTCCCTTTTTGTGATTAGACACATGTTAGTTGGCTAGTTCATGGTGCGCCTCCTTCACAGGTTGAAGGGGACGCAAGAATGGTATCACATCAGCTCTATCATCAACAAGCATGGGATCCAGCCAGTGCTTGGTGTACGAGAGAAAATAAGTGATCCAACGTGCACAATCGTTATTTGCTCAAAATCTGCAAGTGGTGCTCACTTGGTGGTGTGGTTGCCCTGCCCTGCCCTGCATGGTGTGGAGGTGTTTGCTGAGGCTGGAGGTCAGGATGTCTCCATTCATGTCTGGAGCCCGTCAGCTGGGCGGCTGGAGTGGGCAGGAACTGGTCGGGCCTCTATCTCCCATGAGGTGTTCAGACTTCCTACACAGCAGCTGCTTCCAAGAGGGCAAGGAGGCCTCACTGGAAACAGGCAATTCTGCTTCCTGCTAATTCTGCCACATTCTGTTGATAAAGAAAAGGAAATGAACTCCACCCACTGATGAGAGTAGCAGCAGATGTGTGCAGGGCAGAGAAAGAGCTCGGATGGAGGCATCCCACTGCCCACCGCTCCAGGCTACCCAAGCGTCTGTATTCCTACATAATTTATAATCACAGTCTCATCTGTCCTGAAAGCTTGGGAAATCAGGCTTTCTGCTATGTTATCGTGTTAGTTTCCTCTCACTGATATAACAAATTATAGGCTGAGCATTCCTAATTTAAAATATGTAAATAATTTAAATAACAAAAGTTTGAAATATGTTAAATAATAAGTTAACCTTGAGGCACGTGTACAAGATGTGTATAAAATGTAAATGAATTTTATATTTAGGCTTGGATCCCATCCCCAAGGTATCGCAATATGTATGTGCACATATTCCAAAATCTGAAAAAAATCAGAATCCAAAACCTGAAAGACTGCTGGTCCCAAGCATTTTGGACAAGAGCTATTCAACTGGTACTGTAGACTTAGTGGCAATACACATTTTTTATCTTACAGTTCCCAAGGTCAAGGGTCTGGTCAGCTTCAATGGACTGAAATAGATGTGTGGCCCAGGGAGAAACTCTCCTTGCCTTGTCCAGCTTCGAGGGGCTGCTCCTCCACCCTCAAAGCCCACCAAGGCCGGAGCCCTCACTCACAGCACGGCACACAGAGCCTTCCACCTCTCTTTCCATTGTCAGGACCTGTGGCTGCATTGGGCCCACCTGGAGACTCTAGGATCCTCTTCCCACCCCAGATCACCTGACTCACAACGTGCATTCCATCTACTGCCTTAGTTCTCTCTGGAAACATAACACGACACATTCACAGGTTTGGGGGATTCAGATGTGGACGTTTTGAAGGTCCATCATGCAACCTATCGCAGTCATCATTTCAGATTCTTTTTAATGTTTTCATTACTTTGGGTAATATTTTGTAAAAATAATAATAATTTCCATAAAGATATAGTCTCTTTCCTCCATTCAAATCTGCTAAGCCGATTAATATGCACAAAAAATTTTTAAACAGGCCGTGAGAACCGAGGGACTCTCTTCTGCAGAATGTTTATACACTTTACTCTGGGGGAGTGAGATGGCGGGACCTAGCAGAAGCTGTTGTGACTGGAGAGTGGGAGAGGTGCTAGGAGCCCCCAGATCCCCATCATGGGGACAGGCTGGCCCTTCCACCCCATGTCTGGATGTCACACTCACCAAAGCTTCAGACTGGTGCATCAACACTCTGGGGCTGGCAGCCACATTACATAATGTGGTATCCCGGTGGGAAGGGGGTAGCGGAAGCACTTCAACCTATCGGCACACTGGGGTGGAGCCTCAGGAAGCTCACACTGTTGGCAGTGGAGCCCGGCCCCTCCTCTTCCTGTGCAGAACCTGGAATTCCAACCCTAAGGCGGGAAGTGCTCTAGCTGGGTCTCCAGCCTTGCTAGAGTCCCTGTTTCCCGCTTTTCTTCCTTTCACCCGGTAAAATCCTGCCTTACTCACTATTCAAGTTGTCACTGACAGAGAACCCCGTCTGTAGCTGAAATGTGGCAAACGGAAGACCAGAAGAAGCCATTTTCCACATTCAGGGCCAGCACATCATTTCCTGAGACTTTACTGATAATCTTTTGAGTTTAAAGGTTGCAATGGAAACTAAATTTCCACTCCTACTGCATTCCTATTGCAGTAGCTGCCCTTCCCCATACACGGAGATACATTCCAAGACCCTTAGTGGATGGCTGAGCATCAGATTTTAGGGAACTCCACATACACTATGTTTTTTCCTGTACAAACAGACCTACAATAAAGTTTGATTTATAAATTAGGCACAGTAAGAGATTAACAGCAATATCTAAGGGTAAAATAGAACAATTATGACAATATGCTGTAGTAAATGTTACGTAAAATTGGTCTCTCTCTTGAAATATCTGACTGTACCATACCGAGGGTAACTGGAACCCTAGAAAGTGAAACTACCAGCAAGGGGGATTACGGTATAAGGGATAAAAAGAAGCTGAGAGTCAACTCAAACTCTTCATTTAATGATGTCATTAAAGAGAGAACTCAACTACTGCACTGCATAGAAAAATGAGCAGGAAGTCGCACAAGCAATTAACGTTGCAGATGAACCTACTGCATGTCTAGCAGTGAAAACAAAGTAGAAAAACTATTTGGTTGTTTTCTTTTTTTAAAGAGGGGTGGCTAGAGTGCTCTTGCCCAGCAATCCTGACATCTCACTTGTCTTGCCAGAGCTGAGAGTTGGTGTTCTGACGCACTGACATAGATGGAAAAATGACTCATGGAGTCGGCTTTACAAGTACAGCTGGGAAGCTGGCCTTGCCATCCAGGGAGGCTGGAGGCTCCAGAGCAAGGCTATGGGTCCCCGGGACCCCTAGGCTGAGAATTAGCCTGCAAATCCTGATCGAACCTTATCATGCTCTGGGAGGCAGGGCTCTGAGTCTTCATCTGACCTTCTGTTTGGAGAATTTTGTGAGATCTGTTGGTCAACTTCCCAGGGAGGGCAAGCAACTAGTAGACTCAAGTGTGTCCATTAGCCAAAGTGCCCAGGGGTTTCTTCTGTTCCCTCCTGCTGCCTTTGGCTCCATTAGCCCCAGCCTAATGTAAGCTGACTACTACTATCCCACTCCACACACAGTCTCCCACTGGAGGTAACCCCAAGTTCATAGTATTCACCAGAAAGTGCTTCAGTTTGTACTAATGGTAATGTCCTACTCAGGGACATACCACTGCAGCACCGATGATAAATCAGAAAGAGAACTACAGGCCTGAGTAACAGAGTTATGATCCGTCCAATGCCAAATGCAAACCAGATGTTCTCAATCCACCAGCATGCTCCCTCCATCCTCACCCTTCTCCCACAGTTCCCAGGCTAGGGAATGAGGTACAGCCCCGTTAACAAACGTGCTTTATTGGTAGAGCTGAGGTGGATCATCTGTAATGCTGAAGTGGTGCTCCTACCATTCCTTTAATCAAATCATATGGGAATTATGTTGAAAAGAAAGAGCAGTGGCTTCTGCATGAGAAGTTTCAGAATTCTCATCCCAAATCAATGCCAAGTCCATTTCCTTGTCTATTAAGTAGATATAAATAACCTTGACCTTGACCGCTTCCTTCACAGTGATTGATGAGGATGAATGAGATAATGAAAATGAACATTTCTTCCAAAATGAAAAGGGTCAGTATGGTCTTCACTGTAATAACTATGTTTTACTTACACATTAACAGGTGTAACAAGAGGAAGGAAAATCACACTGAAGAAATAAGAAAAATGATTTGCCTCCATGGTTTCAGACTCTGCAGTTGACCAGAAGGCTTGAAACTAAATCATCCCTCAGGAAGATTCCCTCAGTGCTGGAAGCAGGTAAGGACTCTAAGGAGAAGTGTGTTCATGTTCTTGACACAAGCTTCAAGGGACACATTGGCTATTCTGTAAATGGGTTTAGCTAAGAAGAACATTTTTTAAGTTGATTTAGGTTGCTAGTTCCAGCCAAGGTGAAGCAACCCACTTCCTCCCTAGATATCCATCTTGAAAATTTAAAAAAAAAAATGCTGGACATAACATAAAAGTCAAACATAAAAAATTAAACATAGAATTACTAGATGACCCAGCAATCCCATTTCTGGGTGTTCACCCAAAAGAACTAAACGCAGGGACTCAAACAGAGCTGTGTATACCGACATTCATAGAAGCATTATTCACAATAGCCAAGAGGCAGATGCAACCTGAGTGTCTATCAACAAAGAAGGAAATAAACAAAATGGAGCACATGCAATGGAATGCCATCCAACCTTGGAAGGGAAATCCTGACATATGCCACAACATGAATGAACCTTGAGAATGTTATTTCAAGCGAGATAAGGACCAGTGCAAAGGACAAATACCTCAAAAATCATAGCAACAAGAATTAGAATGGTGGTGCCAGGGGCCGATGGGAGCCAGAAATAGGGAGTTGGTGTTTAATGAATCAGTTTTAGTTTTGCAAGATGAAAAGCATTCTGGAGAAGGATGGTGGTGATGGGTGCCCCACAATGTTAATGTACTTAGTGCTATACTAAGTATTCTTAGAACCATACACTTAAAACTGGTTAAATTATACATTCCGTGTTATATGTATTTTACTACAATAAAAACAGTCAAACCTGGGAAGACTCTGAAAGGTTGAAAGAGCAAGGTGACTTCTTGGAGACCTTGGGACTTGAGATGTAGCACAGCAGTGAGGTGCCTAGATTTTCTTTATGCTTCCATGAAATTCAGCCAAAGCACTGGAGAAAGAAGCCCACAACCTGGAACCGCCAACCACTGCAGACAGACGCATCCCCAGAAAAGCCTGCTTCCTGCAGCTGCAGGAATGGGGAAATGGCAGTCTAACACAACAGAAGGTCTCTTCAGCAATCACTATTCTACTCCAGCCAAACATCCATGGAGAACGTCCTGCCAGCGGTCAGCAGGGCAGAATGGGGAGCTGAACCTCTCTCTAAAACCTGTAAGTCCGGATCCTTCCTTGCCTCTTCCTAGCTTCTGGTGGTTTTCTGGCTACCTTTGGCATTCCTTGGCTTGCAGCTGCATAACTCAGATCTCTGCCTTTCTCGCCCCATGGCATTCCTCCTGCGCGGGTCTGTACTCACATGCCATCTTCTTCTAAGGATGCTGGTCATATGGGATTCGGGCTGCGCTACTCCACTGTAACTCCATCTTAACCAACGACATCTGAAATGACCTAGCTCCAAGGATCACAGTTTTAAGTACTGGTGGTTAGGACTTCAGACATGCAATTCAAGCCCTAGCATGTACCAATACCGTTTTCCTATCTGATATTGTACTGTAGTCGTATAAAATGTCACTACTGGGGAAAGCAGGCAAAAGGCATGGCACTCTGTGCACCATTTTTGCAACTTCCTATGAATCTATAGTTACATTAAAATCAAAAGCGTTTTAAAAATGATTATGTTACATAAATGGAGATCAAGTGGGGACTCTTACTCCATTTTCCATCTTTATTGACACATATTCGGGCTTTACATCTCCAACTGTTTTTCATAAGGCAATAAATTTTATCCTGTGCTTTTCCTGTGGTTTGCCCTAAGTGTTTGCTGAATATATTGCATACTTTTAAATAAGCTGGTCAGCAGCTTTGAGACTTCGGTGCTATTTCTCTTCTCATTGCAATCCCTCCTAAGAATCTCAGAAATAAATCAAGCCACTTATGAAATGACAATTTCTCAACCCTACAGATAGCAGAAGGCACTGTAATTCTAAAAAAATATTCACTCCTCTTGAGTCTCAAGTTACTGTGGTCTGAGCTTGGCGCAATGATGATATTTCTTTATCTTCTTTAGGGAAGGCCTGGGTTTTGCAGTTCCTGTAAGTTCCTAGAAATGACCTAATGGGAACTAGAAACAGAGCCATGAAGAGTAGAATCACTGAAAAAGGACCATGGGGGCCCAGTGCCTGCTCCTTCCTCCTGTTCACTGAGGTGCATGGGGCAGAGGGGCTCATCCTGGGATAAGCTGCAGCCCAAGGCTTGGGGCTATCACCCATACCAGGATGTAATCCTTAGGTCAAGTGTGAAAAACAGGACTCTAGTACACAGGCCAATCTAGATGTCACACAGTGGCAGAGACAATGAGGAGCCCCTACTAGCTGTGCTAAAAATCTGACCCCCATGGGTCCGGGGAGAGGGGGATGGGTGCACTGTATTAGTTTCCCATTGCTGTGTTACAAAGCACCATGAACTCAGCAGTTAAAACATGATGTGTTTACTGTCTTACAGTTTCTGTAGATCAGAAGCCTGGGCAGCGTCCTTGGCTGAGGGTCTCACCAGGCTAAAATCAAGATGTCAACAGGGGTACAATCCCCTCCAGAGCCGGGTCTTCTTCCAAGTTCACATGGTTGTTGGCCAAATTTAGTTCCTTGCAATGGAATGACCAAGTCCCAGCTTTCTTGCCAGGCAGTGGCCAGAGGCGGCTCTCAGTACCTAGAGGCCATACCTGCTCCCTGCCACACCGAGAGGCCACACACCTCCCTCCCTGGGTCCACCCAGGCAGGGCCCCTCAGGACACAGGCTTACTTCCCCAAGACCAGCAAGGCTGTCCCTGTCCTGTTTGGAATCTCTCTCTATGAAGAGCTGGGGCTATTTTAAAGGCTCAGAGGATCTCCCTTTTAATCATCTCAAAGATAACTCATCAAAGAGCTTCATTACATCTCTAGTTCTTCACCTTTGCACCTTCATCACTGGCAGGAAGGCCATCAGATTCGCAGTGTGGCCTCCAACCATGGAGAAGGGATTATATGAGGCATGTAAACCCGGGGGGTGGGAATTGTGAGGGCTCTCAGAATTCTGCCTACAACTGGTATGGGGTCCTTGGAGGGCCTGCAGTGCCTGACCAGCCCAGGCTGGAGTCCAGGACAGGGCGCTGCAGGCCTGTCCAGCAGAAGGCAAAGCAGAAACACAAGGCAGAGCCCATGCCACATTCAACCAATGCAGAACAGGGCTGGGACAAGCTACAGCTCGGCCACCCTGCACACCAGGGGCTACAGGCAGGCAGCCCTGATGGACACCGAGGGCTATGCGGGAGTCTATGAGCCCTGGAGATAGCAGAGCCTCAGCAGATTCTGAGCCTTGAGAACATCTGAACTGTGCTAGCATTTCACGCATAAGTCACCAAGCCTCCTGAGAAAGGAAATCCAGCAATTTCTCAGCCCTGCAGTTGGAAGAAGGTGCCATCACTCTCAGAAACTGCCACTTCCCTCTACTTGCCAGCTAGTATGTCGTGGACTTGGAGAAAGCGTGGCATTTTCCCACCCTGGTTGGGAAAGACAGCTGCTGTCATCTCTTCACACATTCAGGCTAGGCTCAGGCACAGGCAGTGAGACCTGCAGCTGGGAGAGTAGGGCGAGTACCACGCAGACTCAGATCCCCTGGGAACTGATCAATACAGACAGGGGAACACCAGCGAGGTCGGAGACAGGCTTCCCCGGGAAGAAATGCTGCATCGTCACAGATCTGGGGAGGCATCTCCTTCACAGGGCATACAGAGAGAGAAAGGTGTGCTGGGCCAGGTTCCATGGGTCTGGTGAGCTGGGGAGATGCCATAGCAGAGGCCAGGTGGACGGGGCAGTGGTCATGCCAGGTTAGAAATCAGCATAGCTGTGAGAACTTTGGGAGAATAGGCTCTCCTCAGATCTTAATATTTTATTTCTAAAACAAAGATGACAATACCTGTATTAAAATTTTAAAAAACTGCTTGAAAACATCACCAGGAAACCATAAACCATCATACAGTGTCAGGTGTGGTTGCCCATTTATTCCTGCTATCATAACCCTGGAATAAATGGGCAGCTTTGATGAACAGTTGCTTTTGCCTTCCCTGCAGACAGCTTGCGCTCCTGGGCCTTTGGCTGCATAAGCGACTGAACTCAAAGCAGGCCAACGTTTGTTTTTTCATGTCTAGTGCAAAATGTCAGAGGCTGGCAAGCGCAATTTGCTGCCTCCAGGAATGAAGATGCGAAAGACAAAGGAAGATCCTGAGTCAATGACATCCACATTCAAGCACGATTCCCCACAGGTCTGTGATGTGGGCTGTCCTGAGACCCCGACCGTCTATCTATCTCCCTTCTGTGCCCCACCTTGGAATTGCTGGGCCGAGGCAGGGGCCAGGAGGAAAAAGCAAGGACAGGATCCACTGCCCCAGTGCCTCTCCCCGCTGTCCCCACTCCCATGGAGAAAATGGCAGCCCAGGTGGTACCTGCTGAGTGGAGGCAGCTCATGCAATATGGAACCACACAGCAGCAGCAGCATCCAACATGTGAAGGTGGAAGGCTGGAAACACTGAGCAGAATCACAGAAACCGTGGAAAGGGAAGCAAGCCATGTGCGTGCACCATCACTGGGCTAAGTGAGCCATCACTGAGTGGGCACCAAATCCACCAAAGCTGTAGGTGGGGCCACTAAAGGAAACCAAGGGGAATTCAGTCACCACCTGATGTGGTTTGGATGTTTGCTCCCTCCAATCTCCTGTTGAAATGTGACCCCCAGTGCTGGAGGTGGGCCTGAGGGAGGTGTGTGGGTCATGGGAGCCAGTTCTGCGTGAATGTCTTGGTGCCATCCTCATCCTCATGGTATCAAATTCTCACTCTTTTAGTTCCCATGAGTCTGATGGTTAAAAGGAGCCTGGTGCTTCCTCCACTGTCTCTTGCTTCCCATTTCCCCACGTGGTGCCTTCCTCCATAAGTGGAAGCTCCCTGAGGCCCTCATCAGAAGCAGATGCTGGTGCCCCACTTCTTGTACAGCCTGCAGAACTGTGAGCCAAATAAGCCCCTTTATGAATTACCCAGCCTCAAACATTCCTTTATAGTGACGCAGATGGACGAAGGTGCCACCTGTCCTAGTTGGCCAGGGCTGCATAGCAAAGCACCAGATGCCAGGTTTGCATTTTTCCTGCAGTTCTGGGGATGGGAGTCTGCGATCAGGTTGCTGGCAGGCTTGGTTTCTTCTCACGCCTCTCTCCTCATAGATGCTGTCTTCTCTCTGTGTCCTCACAGGGTCTTCCCTCTATGCACGTTTGTGTTCTCATCTCTTCTTACAAGGACACCAGTTGTGTTGGATTAGGGCTTACCCTGATGACCTCATTTAACTTTCATCAACTCTTTAAAGATCCAGTCTCCAAACACAGTCATATTCTGCAGTAGTTTGGGTTAGCGCTTCAACATACAAGTTTAGGGGGAACACAACTCAGCCATAATGCCACTTCAGCCCCAAAAGCTCCGAAACTGGAATTACAGACCATTCAGTGGTTGTCCCATGTCTGCCCACACCTCCTTTCCTCTCTAGACATCCAAGCCCCTTTCTAAAGTGACAGGAAGCCACTGGGAAGCAGAAAGTCTCTGATCACTTGGAGAGCATGTTCTGATGGATCTGTAACCATGGTAACATGAATATCACAGAACTTTATGAAACAATGGAGAGAAGAAAGCCCAGGGTCATTTGCTGTGACACTGCACTGGACTGGACATCCTTGTAGATCCAGGCTTTGAGGTGGGCAGAAGGAGATGGAGCAGCCATTTAATCCACCTGGTGGAGCAAGGCGTTCAGCGGGGCCTGTTGCCTGTGACCACAGAGTCCTGCTTTGTCCTCAGGCCCTGGGAGCAGAGCCAAGTAATGGATGCTGATGACATTTGGATGTCATTCTTAAATTCAACACAGCAGCTCACACTGGGGATTTTTAACTCAGAAAGGACCCAAGTAGGAGGATGGTTTGCCACCTTCCCCCCACCCTGATTGGGTACTTCATAGTCAGCAGAGAAATGCGCTGGGGTGGGGCAGAGAGCGTGCAGCATGGGCAGCAGCACTGGAGGCAATGTGATGACTGTGCTGAGCCAGTTCTGGGAGAAAACACTGTCGGCTAGGCCTAATTGCATCATAGAGACTTCATTGTTAGAATCCACTAACCAGGCCAGCAGTCACGGTCTATCCTCCTGTGGGAGAGCCTGGGACAGATCCCAAAGACCAGAGACACAGAGACATCCTTCCAAGAGAGCCAAGAGGAGAGAGCCTTCCTGGAGCTCCAGGGGAGTGTAGCACAGGCAGCCTGAAACACCGCATCGCCCGGAGTCACGGCCGTCAGGATCATGTCTCCAAACACCTGCCTGAGAAGCAGTCCCACCATGAGGGGAACCAAAAACCCAAACAACCACGACCAAAAGGCCTCTTCCAGCTGTGGGAAGCCAGCCGGCCCTTGCTCTGTTCAGACATGCTTAGCCAGTCTCTGCAAGGCTGTTACAGCCAACTTGGGTACATCAAGACCCCCAACCAACCCGTGTTCTGTGAGTGCCTGTTCTGTGCCTAAACTTGCCATGAGGGAAGAACCAGAGCTGACCCCTGGCCCTGCCTGAGAAGGATCTGGGCAGCTCACAGGTGGGCCTCAGTGAGTGTCCAGTGCCAAGCAGGACTGCGGTAGCTGTACAATAATACATTTCTTTCAGGGGTTTGGCTTCAAGCAGGGATTTGGTTCCTCAGGCTGCGGGGTGGCTGCTGCTGTTTCTGTTTCTGCATCTGAGGCTGTGGCCCAGAGCCTGCAGGGCAGGACAAGCATTCAGGGAGGATGACAGATGTCAAGTGTAGACAGCAAGACCAAGTGGCCCCCGCAGCTGCATGGGACCCACAAGGACAATTGAAACTGCTTTGATCTCTGTAGGAGAAGCTAGAGAAGGGGCTGCAGCAGGACCTGCAAGTGGCCACCAGCAGCTGCCCCTCACTGACCAGGTAAGCCAGGGGGTCAGGCACAGTGGCCTGCACGGATCTATGAGCAGGCAGGCTGCTCCCCCGCTGCAGCCTTCTGCAATCACAACGTGTCCTTCAGGCTGCCTTGGAACTATTCAGAGAAGACAATTCTGAGGAATGACGGCCAGCTCAGCTAAGACGACCCGACATAAACCCACCCAAGAGGCATCCAGGATGCAACCTAACAGGTGATCATTTCTCCTAGAAAGACAGGGTCTGAGAGCTCCGGAAACACAACTGCGGGGGACTCTGCCGATCTTTTAAAATGAGGTCCAGGGATCGGGAAGGCTCCAGGGAGGTGGAAACATCTCAGCTGGTTTTGGGACTCAGGTGAGATCAGGTCATGGGGGCTCAGAGGAGAGAGATCCCGACAGAGGGGATATGGGAGCTGATGCAGGGCAGAGATCACAGGAGGGGAGTCCGTGGCAGGCAGTGCACGGGCCTCGCAGAGAGCCATGGGCAGCAGCAGAGCAGGCACAGCGAGGGCACGGGATGCAGAGATGAGCCTCGGCTTCCTCCCCCAGCACAAATAACCAAACGTAAAAAATGTTTTACAGGCCACGAAGTTTCCTACTCCCTTGTGTGAAATTAAACTCCTTGGATTGGAATCACAGTCTCCTTTTTTTAGATTATGTTTCAGATGCTCCGGTTTAGGTCTTGAACTCCCCATGACACTCTATTTTTCCCAGTTTTTACTACGCTAAGTCAATATTAAAACATAAATGAGGTTTGGACCTCCCTTTATTACTCATCGACTATAGCTGGCTTAAAACTTGAGGGGATTAGCTTTTTCCTACAGGCCAAATGAAATCGAGCCTCCCTTTCTTTGTCTTCCCACCCTCTCTACCTCTTTCTCTCCCCACCTCTTCTTTCCATCAGCCCTTCCTTAATTTGCCTCTTGTTCTTTTAATTGATTCTTACATCAAAAACTAAAAAGAATTACGACACTAATGAAAGACTTACAACAAAAGAGAAGCAATAGGTACATCACCACTAAACTGTGACAAAAAAACTGTGTCTGACCCACGCCGCCCTGACTCCTGTCCACAGGCATCCTTAGTTGCTCCTGGTGGTTCTAGCAAAGAGTAGAATTTAATAGTCTGCTTTATTCAATTGCTAATATCATGTTTTCTGCTTTGCCAAATCAGCTTCCCCATTATTTCCCACAAGCCTGTGGCTTTCAGGGCATGTACTAAAGCTCATGGTAGGGAAGCCTTGGCTTGTCCCTCAATGTTGGTGGCTTTAGGAGAAGGTGCTTTAGGCTGATGGTGATCCACAGAGAACTGCCCTCTGGTCCTCATGAACAGTGATGGGCAGGTCTGAAGAGAATTTCTTTGCCATTCAGATACCAATCTCTTAATGCACCTGAAGTAACTTGAAGTGAATGATCTAAAGAGATGCAGGTAAGGGGAAGTGGTAGCTGAGGGGCTACTGGGCATTTACCTAATAGCAACTCCTCTCTTCTACCAGAAACATGTGAAACTCTATCTCCCTTCCTAACCCCTTCCCAGAGCAACTCAGCAGGACCTGCAAGGTGGAGAAGAGGTGTTTGAGTTCCTCCTACAGAAGGCCTTGGAAGAGATTCACACACAAAAGAAAGCAAGCAAAATAATACTTTATGCTATTAAATTTTGTATTCCAAAACCCAAATTTTGTAATATGCAGCTTTATATGCCAAATCTGGATCAAAAAAGACATGAGACATAAAGATAAAAAGTAAGATGGCAGACATAAATCCAAACCTATGAATATTAACATTAAATATTAATGAATTAAGCAGCACAAAAGACAGAGATTATCGATTGGGATAAGAAAAACAAGATCCAGCTATATGTTTGCTACACGAGATACACTTTAGATTCAAAGATATAAAAGGGCTGAAAGTAAAAGGATGGAAAAGCAATAATCGTGCAAACAACAACTGTAAGAACACCGGAGTGGCCATATGACACCAGACAAACTTTAAACAAACATAGTTATCCAAGATAAGCAGGGACACTTTATCATAACAAAAGGGTCAGTTCATGAAGGAGATATAACAGTTACAAACATGTTTCTAATAGAGCCCCCAAAATACGTGAAGCAGAACTGATTTAAATGATGAGCGAAACAGACCAATAAAAATAGTTGGAAACATGAATGCCACACTTGGAATCATGGATAGAACAACTAGACAGGAGATCAACAGGAAATAGACAATTTGAACCGTAATACAAAATGCAAAACCTTCGTCGGTGAAAAGATCTCTCTAGAAATCCTTGGAAGAAAAAATAGCCTTTTGAGGGTTACATGGAGAAAGGGGAAGAGGAAAGTGGGTGTTTATAGACCCACCTTGAGTACTGCCAAGCCAGCCACTAGCTGGGGAGTTTATCATCATTTATCAGAAGCTTCTGAGTCTTAATGTTCCTCATACATAAAATGAGGTAAAAATGCTCCATTCGTGGGATCTTTGTGGGGATTTGAGAATGAAATACATAAAGGAAATTGATTCCTAGGCTGTGGGATGCTGTCCAATGGAAGACGTGTCAATCCTGGGCCTGTCTGCCCTCAGAGCCAATCCAAGCCCTTTCCCTCTCTGCATTACGGGAATGGGCTTCAGGGAAGGAGGGGCAGAGCCTGTTGGGCTGTGATTCCTGGCCCTGGTTTCTGGTGGGATTCACCCCCGAGAGAGGTACTGGAAGAGACGGGTAAGAAGGGGAAAGCCAGGGTATTTCTCCATCACCATTTTCCCCACACCTAAGCCCTATCTCTTAGGCTTCCCTGAGGGTCACAGTTTTGCCCCTGGAAAGAATTTAATTCTGGGTCTAGCTCCTGCCAGGGAAGCCAAGTCACCAGCTTCCAAAGGGTGACCCTTGTGCCTGGGCCCCATAGCACCACTTACCTTAGTCCCTTCAACCCAGGGAGGGTTGCAGCTCCCTCGAAAGTCCCTCTGCTCTGGCCTCAAAGTCTTCCTATCACCTGGGTAATGAGACTCCTCTGTTAAAAATACTTAGAGTGGCCTCTGTTTTCCTGGTTGAACCTTGGATGATTAGTAGGATTTCTCTTCTAAACTATGAAAAGTATATAGGCAGACATCCTGTCTTCAAGCCAACCAACACTGATTGGGTTTCTGTAAACTGTTAGACCTTTAGACCTTGAGCCAAGCTGCAGAGATGAAGCAGCAAGACAGGGCCTGCTGTCCTGAACACAGGACCTTAGCCCTCTTCATCCTGCACGGAGCTGGTATAGAATGAGCACCAGTACGCACCTGTTGCTGAAAGTCCATTTCAGTTGAGTTAGCATGTGTATTGTGTAAGCCGTGCAGCAGCTTCTTGGCCTGTTTAACAGACACACTGTATTTGATCTGTGGTGAAATCCCATGAGAAATCAGGGCAGCTCACTCCATGTGGTGCAGCGCTATAAGCTTTGCCGTCCTGCTACCGGCTCAAACCCTACCAGGGGCACAGCTGGCCAGCAGCCTCCCCGTCAATCTCCTGCAACAACCTCTCCAAAACCAAAGTACAATGGAGATTGGAGAATGGAGTGTCAGGAGCATTTATTCAGGATCACTCTTGCATTCTGAATGTACAACGTGAGTGTCTCCAAGATGTGGTGTAGATGCTCCTCAGCCCCCAGATGAACAAGGTGTCTACTTGGATTTTAACTACAAGGCTGCCCTGTTACACTTTGTAACCTCCAGGCACAGAGCTGTGGGCAAGCATTGTAGGGCACTGAATCTGTCCAGTGTGACTAACAACTTGGGACATCTGAGAACATTTCTATATTGTTTACACTAAAAGAACGTATATTTTTATTTCATAACACAGAACTGACATTTGACATGTTAAGTCTATGTAAGTCACTGGTGAAGTTCCTGAATTACTGGGGCAGAGTAATTAGTCCCTAGGGGCCTGTCACTTCAGCAATTTGCTATTTATCTTCTTTCAGACGACAGTGTGGGTTTTTTTTAATTTAAATCTTAAAACCCATAAATACCTCTCCACCCCCACTGAATCCTTCACCATAGACATGCCCAATTCTCTTCCACCTCTGGGTTCAGCCAAGACCTTGTGGTGACAACCCTAACTGAAGCCTCAGCTCCAATGACATTGCTGTTCCTGAAACCCTCTTGGGGCCGATCTTCTCTGAATCAGCAACTTGACTTTATTAACTGATAAGATTGACTCTGTTTCACATTCTAGCTTATTCTTGTGTTGTCGAGATCATCCACATGCTTTAACTTAGAGGGAAGGAGAAGTGACAGTTTTACCAGATTGGAGTGCACTGCAGAGGTCAGTCTGCAGGGTCACATGCACAGCGGTGTGACTTTCCTATTCAAGTAAAAAGGAAACCAGCTTTTCCCAGTCCTGGCTGTAAAGGCTCAGGATACTGTGGCCGGGACGGGAGTTGCCTCGGTGATTCGTGTAACAGGGCGTGCTTTCCATTCCAATCTAAACAATATGTTCCACTTTTTTAATGGCTCTTGGGTTAGAATTACTGATAAATAAGACAGAAATGTAAAAACCTCAAGTACATGATTGTCTTATGTCTCAAGGACACCCATTTACTTTATCAGATTTGGGTTTCTTGTTCGTGGGTGATGTGTAAAACATAGTCATTGATTTTAACTTTCCCATCCAATAAATTTACCAATTCAGACAAATTAAAGACAAGGACAGTTTAAATCAACTTAATTCTACAGGAAAGAGTATTTTGAGTATTTCATATATTTCCAAGTACACATAGTAACTCAAACCAGGCTGGCGAAATGTTTCCTTTATTAGAACAAAGGGAGCTTTGGTGGTGATTTGTGGATAGCTTTGGGGTTCAGAGCCCAGAGGAGTTACTCAGATTCTGAGGCGGTTTCTGACAGAAGGAAAGGTGAGAGCCTAACACTGGGGTGGGTTGTTTCATTAACTGGACATGTGGGGAGATTGTTGGAGATGAACATGGGGATATTCAGAAAGACAGAAGCAGAGCGTGGGGTTCCTAGGAGGGCAGAGTTTCTGCAGTGGCGAACAGAAGAGTAGGTAGAGATGAGCCAACAAAGGAAGGACATTTTCTCACAGTCACCCTGATTACGTTAGGAGCACCTTTCAGATGGGGAAAATGTGTCATGAACGCCATGTAACCTGCGGTCATTTCTAGAGCTCACTTTTTTCCCTTGGAATTTACTGAAACACTCAGGTGCACAACCCTGAGAACACAGGCAGAAGTGAAGTTTGGCCTCACACCTACGCATACCGGACTGGGGCCCTGTGGCTCCAGTGTTGAAATCTGCACGTGGTTCCTCCAATGGACCTGGGCTGGGGTTGGTGGTGTTAGGGTTGGAAATATTCTCAGGGCAGAGCTGAGAAGACAAGCGAGGGTCAAAAGGACGCGACCGGTAAAAGCATGAAGGTGTCCAGGAGGACCCAGCGCAGGCTGGCTTCCAGGACCTAGCTCTCAGGGTGGAAGGAGCTATTCTCTGACACAGAGGAGATCCAACCTTTTAAAGTGGCTGGAAGTAGGTATCTCTGTGTCCACTGACCACTGAGGGACTGGACAGAACAGGACAGAGACTGTGGCCTCAAAACATTAGCCCCAGGCTCAGCTGCTGAAAGCTCCAGGAGCCGCAGGGCCTCAGGGCCCCCTTCAGGACTCCAGGCACGGACCGAAGCTGCTCCCAGATCAGCAGGGAGCTCAGCCAGGCTGAGAAGGTCACGGGCTCCAAAGTCTCATGTCCTCTGCCTTCTCGGATGGTTCTCCTCTATGGAGGCAGCCTCGGCTACATTCTGTGTTTTGCTTGCTTACTGAGAGCATCAACACAAAGAGAACAACATCCTTCCCTATCCCACTACAAAGAACGACCAAAGTGACATGCCTGAGCCATACCCACACCCTCTGATTCATAACTTGCCATAAAAACCACCTGGGGGAGTGTCAACCACACTGCCAGGCCAGGCTGAGTGCTGAGAAGTGAGGGCCACTCACTCCGACCTCAGTATCACAGTCAGTCCCCCAGTTTTCCATTTCAAATTCCAGACACGGTCCTGTGACTGTAGGGTGGGGTGATGGGCGCAATCTTTCATTTCATTTGTGAGTTGGGAGTATTGAGATTAAAAAGCTACTAAACTCAAAATGTGGGCCAGGATGTCAGCATGTAATACCTGGACGCTATGGGCCTCTGTGGACTTAAAGTATCATCAAGACACATCACTTCTGTGGCCAACCTCGGGTCAACAGTTAGCCCTATCTTCATAAATTGCCTCCCCCACAACACAATATTTCTGTGCCTTCATAGCTCTGTTTGTCCTCCATAAATCAACCCCAGGCCTGTTTAATTATCCCTCGGCAATTTTAAACATTTTTAATGAGGCAGAGAATACATGAGGGCTAGCAAACAGGGCTTAAGGGTCTGTCGTGGGTCACTTTGTGTATATTTTTCAAAGCCAGGCTTTCCCGAGATAAGTCACATCTCACCCAGATCTCGAGGCTTGGCCAATGGGTGTTTGCACTGTGTGACCAGGGAGACTCCACCATTAGCAGGCTGCTTTCTGTCAATGGCCTTGAAGTGTGTTCATTATTATAAACACACATGATAAATGAGTGTTGTGGTTATGTGAGGAATCTGGTCACCTTGGCTCTGACTGTGAAAGCGGCAGAGCTATGGAGGAACTGAACAAAGGGCCATGCACTGAAGCCCAGGCAGCTGGTGTTTGAGCTTCATTAACATGGAGATCCATAAATCTCTCCCCCTGGTTTCCAGGTCAACGGGATTGCCGGGTGGAAGAGCCCCAAGCCCTCTCAGTTATGGGAAACATCCCTGTGCCTCTGTGGGAAGGTAGGCCTGGCCCCGATGTGACACAGCCAGCAGGATACTCCCAAGGGAGTGGCCCAGGGGGTCCCACCCTCTAATGGACCTGGGCTGGGGTATAGCACTCAGTGGGGCTGCAGGAGGGGCGGAGCACTTGTTGCCGGGCTGTGTCGGTGCAGTGCTGGTGCCGGAGGCCCCACACAGACCCAAGCACCAGCCCTGGCACCCAGCTGAGTGACCAGCCCACAATCCCAGAGATGGCAAGGGTGGGCAGGGAGGGGGAGAGTGAAGGGGAAGCAGCAATTGGGCACCAGGCCCTGGAGGCGCTGAAAGACTGGGTGGCCACCAGAAAGGCACGGGGAGCAGATCCCTGAGGGCCTATCTGCAAATATTTATTTTTCTTTTTTTGAACATTCTTAGGACCACAGAAATGGGAGTAATTTCAAGAGGGCAGACAGACTCTGCCCCCTGCCCCACTGACACCGACAGCCATGACTGCCTTTCCTCCTCCTCCCCATCCTCCTTTTCCATCTCGCCGCAAGCCTGGATGCTGTGCTGAGCCCCGCATATGAAGCGTCTCATTCAACCATCATAACAACCCCATTCTACAGAGGAAGACACCAATGCATTGAGAGCATGAACAACATGCCCAGAGGTACCCTGTTCCTCCACAGAGCTGTATCCAGACCCGGTCCAGGCCTGTTAACAGAGCCCAGTCTCACTGCGTCTAGGGCACGACGGTCTCTGACCTGGCGTGAAGAACATGAGATTCGAAACTTCAGAGTACGTCTTTCTGCCTCAGCCAAGCTCTCTGATCTGGAACTACAAGAGGTTATTTCTAATTAAGAAGGTGCTCATGCCTATAATCCCAGCACTTTGGGAGGCTGAGGCGGGTGGATCACGAGGTCAACAGATCGAGACGATCCTGGTCAGCATGGTGAAACCCTGTCTCTACTAAAAATGCAAAAATTAGCTGGGCATGGTGGCGTTCGCCTGTAATTCCAGCTACTCGGGAGGCTGAGGCAGGAGAATTGCTTGAACCCACGAGGCGGAGGTTACAGTGAGCCGAGATCACGCCATTGCATTTCAGCCTGGGTAATAAGAGTGAAACTCCGCCTCCAAAAAAAAAAAAGAGGGAGAGAGAGAGAGAGAATGTGCAGCAGAGCAGATAGGGAGCTGGACTCTCAAATCCAGTGTGGTCACAGGTTCTCAGCCACACAACCTCAGACACTCGCAAGCTGGAAGGAGGTTACGGAGGTCGCTGAGGCGCAGCCCTCACAGGAGAGGCGGGTGACATGGACACTCGGGAAGTTGGCTGTTATCACTCATTATTCCTTGACACTCACTCTGCCTGTTTGTTCCTTCAAACTTCTTGCAAGAAAACTGTGAAGAGATTGGGATTCTTGCCAATTTATGGTTATTACTGATGATATCACGACTGTCCACTCAGGGCCCAAGGACCCCGAGACGAGTTAGAACCCTGCACAGGAATCCAGGAAGTTGTTACTTTAATCTTTAATGCTACGGGTTTTTTGCCAAGCTAAACAACCCCTATCGGCCCCATAGTATGTTAACATTTTGGGAAAGAGTTTATGAACTGCCCTAATCCATTTTTAGTAAAGCCCATTACCTCTGAATACAGAGTCAAGCTTCCAATTAAAGCTCTCCATTAGAGAATGAAAGCTATTTGCCAAACCAGAAGAGAAAAAAGATCATTTTTCATAATTTCAGAGTTTATCTGCCTGAAACCAGCAGTGTCCTCCCAGCCCTCAGGCAAGTGATCAACTCATTCAATGTTTCAGAGCATCACAAAACAGAGAACCTTCTGGAAATCTGGACAACACAGTGCCTCCCCCCAAGGGATCTCAGACAGTCACTAGGGCTTGCACGCACACATATGCATGCATACACGTACTCTTACGGTTGCTCTAGGATCCCAACATCTGTAGTCAAGGAGGTTTAATGGTTTTAGGAATAAAAATAAATCCCAAGTTCTTCCACTTTGGAAGCTCATAGAAGGCAGGCTCTATAGGAGAAGTTATTTCCACTGGGTCCTCAAGTTTGTGTACGGTTTTGCTGGATAGAAATGGATGGGCAAAGACACAGCGGTTGAGATCTCAGTGATGCTGAGGGCCCAGGAGCATCTGTGTCTGGAGATGTCAGGGAGTGCAGAGATGCTGCTAGAAAACTTGCCGGGCCTTTATTCTGATGGGTGTATTTTACTTCTGACAGCTCTTGCAAAACCTCCAGCTCCCGCCTCCCTGAGCCTTCGGAATCGAGAACCGTGTGGGAGCCATAGACAGAGGGCCAGAGCAGGAGGCCTCTCTGGGCACTGAGCTGCCCAGCCTCGATCACACACCATGCTTCTCAGGACCCATGGTTGTGTCACTCTCGTTGATGGTACTGGCTTTAGGAGGATGTTGAGGACTCTTTCTGACTCTCCTTGTCAAGGTGCCCATAGTCTTTGTTAAGGAGCCATCTCTTCTCCTGGGCTTCCCTCTGGGCTCCCAATTTTAGGATGGTGGGACTATCTGATAAGCTAAGCTTTCCAGGGCAGCCCAGGAGGGAAGGCAGCACATGGCTGCATGGAACCGTGCCTGGAGATGCAGAATGAAGACACACAGCCACACGGCCTCCCTTCACTCAGGTCTTTCCAATAGAGAAACTATTCCTGGAAGCGCCCAGGCCTGTGCACGAGGACAAAGCAACAAAGAAATAACATTCAGTTCTAGGATGCCTGAAGTCTGCTTAAGAACAAAGGGGCATTTAATTTTGAGATGGGAACTGAGAACTCAGGGGCCCTGTCCATTGCAATGACCCTTGGCTTCTGGAAGTGGAAGACAGCCTCTACCCAGCTCGGGCATCACAAAAGCCTTAGCCAAGCAGCTGGGAGCCTTTAGGGACATTGTTGGCGTTGTCCTGCTGCCAGCTCCCTGGCCAGGTTGGAGCCCAGAGCACCAAGCCAGGTTCTTGAAGGCAGACCCTGCAGGCTGCTGAGTAAGCTGAGGAGGGTGAGATTCCTCCACTGACAGCTCTCAGCTGGACAGTGAGTGCCTGTGACCTGGGAAGAGGAGCCCAAGGCTCTGCCCCCCGTAAATTATTACATGGCCACCTTGTGGCTCAGAGTGCCCTATCTACAATATGAAAATGACATATGTTGAATGATTTATTTATGTCTTTAACAATCATCTATTGAGCACATGTGGCCATGTGGTTGCTCCCCTTGAGCTCACATTCTAACCGGGCCTTCATGGTGAAACCCCGTATCTACTAAAAATAGAAAAATTAGCTGTGTGTGGTGGCGTGCGCCTGTAATCCCAGCTACTTGGGAGGCTGAGGCAAGAGAATCACTTGAGCCCATGAGGGGGAGATTGCAGTGAGCCAAAGAGGCGCCAGTGCACTCCAGCCTGGACAACAGAGCAAGACTTTGTCTCAAAAATAAATAAATAAATAAAAGTCACTTTAGTGCAGTCTAGTGCACACAGTAGCAGCGTGTCCGCTCGGCAAGGGTTGTAAGGGATACAGGATTCCTTTTAGGCAATGCGTTCAGCATTGTGGTGACTTTGTTGAGGACAGGGAGGTGGAAGAAGTGGCGGGTCAGGAACAGAAAAGACATCGAACATAAACAACTAAGATTGTCTCTGGTTGTGAGGAGTGCTATACAAAATAGCATCTCAGGAGGTAGAGAGTGGCACGTGTTAGGACTGCTCTCTCTGAGGGTGTAACCTTTGATGGGAATGGCAGGGCCTCCCAGGAGGTGCTCTGCAGGCATAGAACAGCTTCATGAATGGCCCTGAGGAAGAACCAGCACATTTTCCTCAAGGAAAAGGAAGAAGGCCCAGGGGCTGGGGTCCAGAGCCTGAATGGAGAACTTGATGGCATGCATTTGAAGCCATAGGTATTTGTGTTTCTTCCTACTATTTTTAATTATTTCATTAATTACAAAAACTGGAAATAAAAACTTCAGGAAAACACTAAAAATTAGCTTCAGTGATCTTCCCCCAGGGACAACTAGAACCATTTCAAGAGTGTTGTTCCCTTCTAGATCAGTGGTTCTCAATGTATGGTTCCTGAACCAGCAGCAATCAGCACCACTTAGCAAGTTCTTAAAAATGCAGCTTCCTCCTAATGTTATCCCTCCCTAATCCCCCTACCACCTGCTATCCCTCTCTAGCCCCCTCACCCCCCCAACAGGCCCCAGTGTGTGATGTTCCCCTCCCTGTGTCCATGTGTTCTCATTGTTCAACACCCACTTATGAGTGAGGACATGCAGTGTTTGGTTTTCTGTTCTTGTGTCAGTTTGCTGAGAATGATGGCTTCCAGCTTCATCCATGTCCCTGCAAAGGATATGAACTCATCCTTTTTTATGGCTTCATAGTATTCCATGGTGTATATGTGCCACATTTTCTTTATCCAGTCTATCATTGATGGGCATTTGAGTTGGTTCCAAGCCTTTGCTATTGTAAACAGTGCTGCAATAAACATGCACATGTATGGGTCTTTATAGTAGAATGATTTATAATCCTTTGGGTATATACCCAGTAATGGGATTGCTGGGTCAAATGGTATTTCTATTTCTAGATCCATGAGGAACCACTGCATTGTCTTCCATAATGGTTGAACTAATTTACACCCCTACCAACAGTGTCAACGTGTTCCTATTTCTCCACATCCTTTCCAGCATCTGTTGTCTCCAGATTTTTTAATGATCGCCATTCTAACTGGTATGAGATGGTATCTCAATGTGGTTTTGATTTGCATTTCTCTAATGACCAGTGATGATGAGCATTTTTTCATATGCTTGTTGGCTTCATAAAGGTCTTCTTTTGAAAAATGTCTGTTCATATCCTTCACCCACTTTTTGATGAGATTGTTTGTTTTTTTCTTGTAAATCTGTTTTAGTTCTTTGTAGATTCTGGATATTAGCCCTTTGTTAGATGTGTAGATTGCAAAAAATTTTTCCCATTCTCTTGGTTGCTGGTTCACTCTAATGATTGTTTCTTTTGCTGTGCAGAAGCTCTTAACCTAATATAGATGATGAAGGGATGGATGCAGCAAACCACCATGGCATGTGTAAACCTATGTAACAATTCTGCACGACCTGCACATGTACCCCAGAACTTAAAATATAATGAAAAATAAAGAGAAATACAGGTGAATCACAGGAAGTTCTGTATTCATAATATAAGGGGTAACATAAGTAAGACAATATTTTATTATTGTAAATAAAGTAACAATATTTTATATGTTTTTATGTATTAACAAAGTTTATATATATTAATATACACACATATATATAAATCCTTCAGACTAAAAACACCAATAAGCAACATTTTAATCTTTCCCTTTGCCATAACCCTGGTTGCAAAACCTATGACTAGGTCAACGCTTTAACTGTCCCTGATTTTAGAATTTCATGTAATTAAAATGGATTTGGACGTAAAGATACCCAAAATCTGCATATTCATATTGGTTGATAATATCTGAAAGCTCTCTATCTCTCTGTTTTTTAACCTACCCTAAGCAGTTTAATAACTTAATCTTAAGAATATCAGACAAGCAATCATTTTGTGACAAATACACCTTCAGAGGAATTAGGCCATTGTAAAAGTATTTTAAGTCATATCTATGTAAGGAAGAAATACTTAGATAAAACACCAAATTATCTGCTTTTAAATTTGGGGATTTTAATAGTCTCCCAGAAATGTTACATAATTTAATCTTACAATGTGTTTTGATTTTGTAATGTCACTGTATCACAGGAGTGCATGGCTATTTCAATGATGCCAAAAATTACCATGTACAATATGGAAAGTTAAAACCAAAGTGTTATTAAAATCTACAAAGATTAACTGACTGAGCAGCCCTCAGCTGAACACAGTTATTTTGGAAAAGTCAGGGAAAACTTCTTATGGGTTCTGGGTCTGTGGCGGCCAGTGCAAAGGAAACATGCCTAAGAACCAGACAAAAAAGTCTTACTTTAGAAAGAATCTACCTCTTTACTCTATTCTGTCTTGCTCTCAAGCAGAAATTTGTCACGAGTCAGAATTTTAAACTTATTTTCCCTGTCTTTAAAGCACGACAAAAGTAATTTGTGACCACTTAGGGAAATTTTAGAGAACATGAAAGGATTTCCTCCCCTAAGCTTCAGACTTACTTGCTGCTTTGCAAACTCACATATTTGTACATCTGAAAACATGCATATTTCCAGCAGAGGAGTTTCCTATATGCATCCAGTATTTGCGTCTGATTTACTTTTCTATAATGATGAGATAAATGTCTGTGTCATAGACATTTAAAAACCAAAATCTATAAATCATGGCATCAATAAAGAAGGTGTAAATTGTTGTGGCCAGAAGAAAAAGACATTTCGAAGAGTTATCTATGTTTTATGACTGTCAACAATATGGTCTTATTTCTGTTTTGTAAATAAATTTAAATAGAAATAGTGCTCTTCTATTACTATGGTAGTTGGTATTGTTTCTAACAGTATCTTAAAGTTGCTTCCAAGTAGACAAAAAAAAAAAAAAAGAAAGAAAAGAAATACAGATTCCTGTTCCTGACCCCACCTCAGATCTACTGAATCAGAAACCCTGGGGGTGGAGCCCTGTAATCTGTGTATTAAAGACACCCCCACTCCTCCACCCCCAGGTGATTCTGATGCCTGCTGGAGTTTGAAAAGCACGGATTGTTTCCACCCGGTCTCCAATAACTGCAGCTGGGTTGCACATTGGCCAAATACGTTGGGAGAAGCCAGGGCTTAAAACACACCTTGCAACTGAGGTTGCACGTTCACTGGCCACCAGACCAGCTGTAGGAAGGGACATATGTAGGACCACAGGAGACAGTCACAGCAAGGTGGTACAGCACAGAAGACGGACAGAAGAGCGATGAGATCCTCCAGAGCCAGAGCCGTGGGCAGTTGGACAGCTGGCAGTGACCATTAGGAAGGCTTATCAAGGGCCTAAGTCCAGCTGGGGGTGCTGTGTATGCAAATCTCTCACAAGAACACAGGAAAGATGAAATACCACTCCAGGGCTTAGACGCTCTGAGCAGCAGTTTTCCAAAGCAATATTCAGAGGCAGAGAAAATGCAGCAGCTCAGTTATAAGAATCAGGACAGGGCCGGGCACAGTGGCTCACGCCTGTAATCCCAGCACTTTGGGAGGCCGAAGCGAGTGGATCACGAGGTCAAGAGATCGAGACCACCCTGGTCAACATGGTGAAACCCCGTCTCTACTAAAAATACAAAAAATTAGCTGGGCATGGTGGCGCGTGCCTGTAATCCCAGCTACTCAGGAGGCTGAGGCAGGAGAATTTCCTGAACCCAGGAGACAGAGGTTGCGGTGAGCCGAGATCGTGCCATTGCACTCCAGCCTGGGTAACAAGAGCGAAACTCCGTCTCAAAAAAAAAAAAAGAATCAGGACATTCTTGGCTTTGGACGGGACTAGCTGCAAAGACAGTGCTGATCTCTTTGTGTTGGGTGCAAATGCTAGCCTTTTTCCTGCCTCACCTCAGAATTGGCTGTCAGTCCCTGCAAACATCCCTGGTAAGGTGCTCCCTTTCTATACTAAAACAGTAACGCTCTCACAAGTCTCTTGATTGCCTGGTTCTGTCATCACCGCTGACGCTGGGAGCAGCCTGCCAGGTCCCTTGTGTAGCACCCCTCAGCTCCCCATGAGCCCCCTGTCTGGAAGGCCATCAATGCCAAAATAAGCAGGACGCCACGGGGCTCTCAGTACTGTAGTCTTCATGGAACGACATGACCTGGAGCACCCGCCCTTGGTTTGTTGAAGAATTCTCCGGGCTTTCTGGCAGAATGTTTTTACTGTGATTGTCCCACAGTTCTGATAATCTTCCAGTCAGTCTTGAATCAGAAAATTAGAAAGCATGAAAGAGGGTAACTACAGACACAGGCTGCCGAGAAAATACAACAGAAATGGCTGACTGACCAAAGGCAAGGAAAGAAACTGAAAAGCTAGAAAATCCAAGCTAAAAAGTTCTGGGGCCCTATGATGTGAGAGAATAAACCTTCCTAACGTTCAGTTGTAGACATGTGTTGTGATAGTTTTTGAAGGATTAGAGGAGGGCAGATTTTACTCCAGCTTCAAAAGGATCATAAGGCGGTGCAGATGGGGACCTGAAAAGTGGTGTTGGGAGGAGCTCAGCAAACCCTCTCCCCAGCAAAGCAACCGTTTAACTGGAGAACGTTTCACAAAACAATGATTTAAAGTCTCTGGGAATTGTCCTAAGGGCACTTGGTAGATAGGGAACATTTGTTCAAGAAAATCTACTAAATCTCAGTAATAACACTGAAAGTCTGTGGCATCTGAGCCACAACCAGCTCCCATGCCCACCCTCAGCTTGGGATGGAAGCTCTACTCTAGGTGGGTGTGGCCCAGAAGGTGGGGTTTCCCCTCCCTCAAGATCCAAGTCTAGGGCTATAGTTTCACCCAGGACCAGGAAATTATCAGCCAGTCTCACAGCCCTCCCCAGCTCTGTGCCCCTGTAGAGAATAGGGGCTCTATTCCAGGCAGGCATGCCTGAGAGCACCAGGGCTCCCTTCCTGTACTCAGGCCCCATTTATAAGGCTGAGAACCTGAGACCCTGATCACCCCTGCCCCAGTTCACTTGCAGGGTGGTGGTTCAATGCCGGGAGAGGCAACAAGAAAAGCTCTCCTTCATAGATCAGGGATATCTCTCCAGGAGAAAAGGGCCACTGTCCCCACCCTCAGCTCTGGTTTTTGTGGCATAAAAATTCTGCCCAAAAGGAGAAGGGGGTTTTAAGAACAGGAAGACCCTAACTCTCCTTGAAGGGTTGGATACTATTTATTACATAGTTTGGGAGGATCGTGTCTAAGGGCATTGTTAAAAGCACTGGAGATTTTAGTGATAAGTAAGAGAAGGCTGTCTCTCTGTGACAGTAGTAGCAGCAAGCAAGATGGTAGACCAGCTAGAAGTTTAACAAAAGAACCAGGGAAAGAGACTGCTTAGAAGAGCCCTCCTTGGGTCAGTGCAGGACCTGAAGATGGGAACACCTTGCCCCTGCAAAAAGACATGGCTTTAATTGAATTAAAGACAGTGAAGCATTATACACCAAGGCTTTAAAACAAGGTCTATTTTTAAAACAATAGAGCAAATAGCAACTAGTGGAGACTAATATCTGTGTGAGACAGAAATAGAGGCAGACCAGCCAGAAGCTTAACAGGCAGATCAGCAAAAGAGAGTCAAAGTGCACCCAAATGAACTACAGACCGATGCTGTCCAGGGAGACTGTCTGCCTTCCCGAGGCTGCACCCTCAGAGCAGAGACATCAGAGGCTCTACACTGCAAGGGAACAGACATCGCTAAACTAGTCAAAAGGCAAAAGCAAAAAAAAAACCTTGAACACAGAACAAAAAAAGTGACTCATCACATGCAAGGGAACCCCAAGAAGGCTAACAACTGACTTCTCAGAAACAATGGAGGTCATAGGTAGGGGGATTCAAAATACAGAAAGAAAAAAATTGTCAGTCAAGAACCTTACAACAAGGAAAACACATGAAGGCTAAATAAAGAAATCCTAAATAAATTTAAAAATGAGAATATTCAATGTTAGATCTTCCTTGAAAGAAATCCTAAAGGAATCTCTCAGGCTAAAAGCAGATGACTTCAGGAAGTATTTCAAATCCACACAATAAAACAAATATTACCAGTAAAGGTAATTATGTAGATAACTATAAAAGGGAGTATAACTGCATATTTTTCTCCTTTCTTATCTTGGTATGTTTTTAAAAAACAATTACATAAAAAGGGTGTAATCGTATCATTGGATCTATAACACACACACAAATGTATTGTATTTGAAAATACCAAAACAAAGGAGATCAATGGGGGAAAAGCTATATGGGAAAGGAGACGACACCAGATAGTAACTCAGATCCACAGAAAGAAACAAAGACAACCGGCAATGACAATTAGGAAACTCTGTAAATATATATTTGCTTTATTTTCTTTTCTCAGCTTCTTTAAAACACAAAAAATGTAAAATAATAAATATAACAATGTATCCTTGTGTTTCTATTGATAACATATAGATGTTATAATATATGCAACAATAACACAAGAAATGACAGGAGGAAGGGAAAAAGCCATACAGAAGTAAAGCTTCTATATCTTACTGAAATTAAATTAATTCAAATATAAATTAGATTAGATAAGTTAAGATGTATATTGTAAGCACCAGAACAACCACTGAAAAAATAATTCAAAAGTAGTTTAAAAACTTGTTAAAGGAATTAAAATATTAAGTAGAAAATATTCATTTAACGAGAAAGAAAATGGTAAAGGAGGAATCGAGGAAGAGAAAAATAAATGAGACATAAAAAGCAAAAAGTGAAATGGCAGACATAAATTCAACTATGTCAATAATAACATTAAATGGAAATACTTTAAACAATCCAATTGAAGGGCAGATATTTTAAGACCAAATGACAAACAAAATCCATGGGATCCACGAAATCCTATAGGAGTCACTTTAGATTCAAAGACACAAACAAGGCGCGGTGGCTCAAGCCTGTAATCCCAGCACTTTGAGAGGCCGAGGCAGGTGGATCACGAGGTCAAGAGATCGAGACCATCCTGGTCAACATGGTGAAACCCCGTCTCTACTAAAAAATACAGAAAAATTAGCTGGGCATGGTGGCGCGTGCCTGTAATCCCAGCTACTCAGGAGGCTGAGGCAGGAGAATTGCCTGAACCCAGGAGGCGGAGGTTGCGGTGAGCCGAGATCGCACCATTGCACTCCAGCCTGGATAACAAGAGTGAAACTCCGTCTCAAAAAAAAAAAGAATGTAAAAAGTCATGCCACAGAAACAGCAAAAATAAGTCAGCTGGAATGGCTATACAGATATCAGATAATACAGACTTTAAGGCAAAAAAACTTCCTAGAGTTAAGAGAGAAATTCTGTTATGATAAATAAGGTCAATCCATCAGAATACTGTAGCAATTATAAGCACAGGCACCTAACAGCAGAACCCCAACATAGATGAATCAAAAGCTGACAGAACTGCAGAAAGATAGTGATAATTTGCTAATATCAGCTGAAGGCTTTCATACCTCATTTTCAGTAAAGATGGGATACACAGATCAAAAAGCATACAGAAGACTAGAAATCACTACAAACCAACTAGACTTAAGAAACATCTATAAAACAATCCAACCAACAATAACAGAATACACATTCTTCTCAAGTGCACACAAAACATTCTTCAGGATTTGCTGCACCCTAAGCAAGGATCAATAAATGTAAAGAGATTTAAATCTATACAAAGTATTTCTTTAATCACAATGATATAGGAAATCAACAGAAATAAAGAAACTTAGGAAATTCACAAATTTGTGGAAATTATTAAATAACCAATAGATCAAAGGAGAAGTCACAAGGGAAATTAGAAAATACTTGAGATAAATGAAAATTAAAACATAACGGAGAAAACTTCTGGGCTGCAGCTGAAGCAGTACTTGGAGGAAAGGGGGATTTATAACTCTAAATGCTTGTAAATTGAAAAAGAAGAAAGATCTCAAGCCATTTATTAAACCAAGCACCCCTGGTGGTCTAGTAGTTAGGATTCAGTGTTCTCAAACCATTAAACTAACATTTCATCTTAGAAACTCGAAAGAAGATAAACTAAACCCAAAGAAAATAGAAGACAGGAAATAAAACCATTAGAAAAGAAATAAATAAAATAGAGAATAGAAGAATAAACAAGAAAAATCACTAAACCCAAAAGTTGGTTCTTTGAAAGCATCAACAAAGTTGACAAACTTTTTGCTAGAATGACCAATAAATAAAGAAGATTCAAATTACTAAAATAAAAAATAATTGAGGGCATCACTACTATTGGAGAAATAAAAAAGAATTCTATGTACAATTGTATGGCAACAAATTAAATAACTTAGATAGAATGGCCACATACCTAAAAACACACAAACTACTAGGACTGACTCAAGAAAAAATAGAAAATGTGAATAGACACAATAGCAAAAACATGGAATCAACCCAGGCATCCATCAATGGTGGACTGGATTGTTTTTAATTTTTATTTATTTATTTATTTAGTTCTTTAATTGTACTTTAAGCTCTGGGGTACATGTGCACATCCTGCAGGATTGTTGCATAGGTACACACATGCCATGGTGGTTTGCTATGAATTGGATTTTTTAAATGTGGTACATATACTTTATGGAATACTATGCAGCCATAAAACGAATGAAATTGTGTCCTGTGCAGCAACATGAATGCAGCTGAAGGCCATAATCCTAAGTGAACTAATGCAGAAACAGAAAACTAAATACTACATGTTCTCACTAATAAGTAATAGCTAAACACTGGGTATACATAGACATTTAGATGGGAAGAATAAACACTGGGGACTACTGAAGGGGATGCGGGGAGGGAAGGCCCAAAAAACTACCTACTGAGCACTAGGCTTACTACCTGGGTGACAGGTTCAGTCACACTTCAAACCTCATTGTCACACATATACCTTTATAACAAACCTGCACAAGTACCCCTGATTTTAATATAAAAGTTGAAATATAAAAATAAAATGTGAATAGACCTATAAAAGTAAAGATATTGAATTAGTAATTCAAAACTATCCACAAAGAAAAGCTGAAGCTCTGATGGCTTCAATGGTGAATTCTATCAAAGAATTTAATGGAGAATCAATACCAATTCTTCACAAACTCTTCCAAAAAAATGGAAGAGAAGAAAACACTTTAACATATTTTACAAGTTCAGTATTATCTTGACATCAGAATGAGACAAAAAACATCCACAAAAAAGAAAACTATAGACAAAGCACTTACAAATATACATATAAAAATCCTCAACAAAAAAATCGCAAACAAAATCCAGAAAATATATAAAAACAATCATATAGCATGACTAAGTAGTGTTATTCAAGGAATGCAAGATTTAACATCTGAAAACCAATTCAAATAGTAATTCATATTAATAAAGACAAAAACCATGGGATTATCTTAATAAATAAAGAAAAAGCTCTTGAAAAATTCTAAATTTTTCATAAAAAGATTCAATAAATTAGAAAAGCAGGGAATTTTCTCAACCTGATAAAGATTATCTATTAAAAAAATCACAACTAACTTCACTGTTAATGATGAGAAACTAAATGCTTTTATTCTAAGTTCAGGAAACAGGACAGAGTTGTGCATTCTGACCACTTCTATTCAGCATTGTACTGGATTCTTGCCAAGACAATGAAAAAAATAATAAATGAATGAATGAATGAATGAAAAGATGCTCACACTGAAATAAAGTGAAACTATATTTACTGATGACATATCCTGTATATGGAAAATCATAAATACACTCAAAAAAGATTAGATCTAATAGACAAGTTGATCAAATTTGCAGAATGCAATATATACAAACATTGAGCCATACAAAAACAAAATTTTAAAAAATAATTCCATCTACAATAACATTAAAGAAGTACTTAGGAATAAAGCAAACAAAAGAGGTGCACATTTTGAACCTGAAATCTACAAAACATTACCGAAAGAAATAGACAAAAATAAATTGATAAATGCCTTGAGTTAATATTGATTAATTCTATAATTAGTATTGTCACATTATCAATATTAATTCAATATTAACCAATATATAAGTCAATATTAACCAATACTGGTTAATATTAATTTAGAATACTGAACCCGTCACTCACAGATTAAAAGCTATCTCTGTCAAAATACCTACTGGCTTTTTTCTAGAAATGATAAAATAATACTGAAATCTGCATGGAAATGGCAGTGACCTGGGAAAGCTAAAATAATCTTGAAAAAGAAAAATAAACATGGAAGATGAATACTTCTTGATTTTCAGGCTTACTACAACACTACAGTAATCAAGTCAATGTAGTACTCCTATAAGAACAGATCAATGGAATAGATCTGGGAGTCCAAAAATAAACACCTACATTTATGGTCAATTAATTTTCAACAAGGAAAGCAAGCAAAACAATTTAATGAGAGAAAGATTAGTCTTTTTAATAAATGGTACTTAGACAACTGGATATTCAATGCAAAAGAATGAACCTGAGACCCTACTGTACACCATACCAAAAAAAAAAAACCTCAAGTTGGTCATAAATTTAAGTATAAGAGCAAAAATTATAAAACTCTTAGAAGAAAACTCAGGAGCAAATCTTCATAATCTTGGGTTAAGCAATGGTATGTTAAATATGACACCAAAAGCACAAGTAAAAAAGTAAAATAGATAAATTGGACTTAATATTAAAATGTCTTGGCAATTCAATGGGCATGACTAAAAATGTGAAAACACCTCAGAATGAGAGAAAATGTTTGAAAATCATATATTTGGATAAGAGAGTTATATCTAGAATATATAATATGCTCTTGCAAATCAATAATAAAAAGACAAATTAAAGATGGACAAAGGATCTAAATAGACACTTCTACAATGACAATGTGCAAATGGTCACATGAAAAAGTACTCAACATAATTAATCATTAGAGAAATACAAACCAAAACCACAATGAGATGCCACTCTGCACCAACTGCAATAGTTACAACAAAAAAGACAACAAATAACAGATGTTGGCAAGGAAATGAAGAAACTGAAAGTCTCGCATATTGCTGAATAAAGAATTTACTCAATGTATTCTACTGTAAAATGACTGCTGAATAAAGAATTTACTCAATGAATTCTAATGCAAAATGGTGCAGCAAAATTTCGGCAGTTCCTCAAATAGGAAACATAGTTACCATGTGATCCAGCAATACTAATTCTAAATGAAGTGAAAACATACAATATGAAGTCTTGTACATGAATGTTCATAGCAGCACTATTCATAATAGTCAAAATTAGAACGGTCCCAATGTCCATCAACTACTGAGTAGACAAATAATATGTGATGTATCTATAGAATGGAATACTATTTGGCAGTTAAAAAAGAATCAAGTACTGATACATGCTATAAAATCAGTGAACCTTGAAAACATAATGCCAAGAAAAAGAAGCTAATCACAAAAGACCACGTAATCTATTATTCCTTCACATGAATTATCCAGAAGAGATAAATCTATAGAGACAGAATTAATAATGTCCGGCACTTGGGGGTTAGGGAAGATCAGGAGTGACTGATAATAACTATACGGTTTCTTTTGGGGATCTCAAAATGTTCTAAAATTAGATTGTGATGATGGTTGCATAATTGTGCATATACCAAGTCATTTAATGTACACTTTAAATGGGTGAACTGTGTGGCATGTAGTTTATATATCAATAAAGCCATTAAAGATGTGGAGATGTGTGTTAGCTTTTTTATGTTACTCATAATTTTAATTCACTTTTTATTTCTCTAAACCTATGAGATACTATTTTATATTCTTATACGGTAATTCCAATATCACAAGTATGTTTGTGTATTAACTTTAGTTTCTCATCTCTGATGATTCCATTTGTTTTACCATGTCTTTGTGGTGTTTTTGATTTTGAGATTATATTTATTGAGACTTTATCTGAGGGATTTCTTTAGGTCTTGGTTGTGAGATAATTTCCCAGAGAAGATTTGTCTTAGTTTCTGCAAGGTATCTTGGGCCCTTATCAACCAGGTCTACTTTATATTTTTAATCTTTTCCTCCCTGGCCACATAAGTAGTTTGAATCCATGTCCCAAGCCTTTCTTAGTTTTCTTTCATATAATTTTTTTTATTGTTGGAAACAAGAATATTTTCTTGCTATCCCTCATTTCTTCCTTTTAGTTTTACTAGTTCAGAATTTCACTTGGAAGTATTCCCTTTCAGGTTACCAATGGTATGCAGGGGTCTCCAAACTAATTTTTTAAAATTTCACGTCTTAAAATTTTATATAATTTCAACTTTTATTTTAGAGGTAGGGAGTATATGCGCAAGTTTGTTACATGGGCATACTAGGTGATGCTGGGGTTTTAGATATAAATGCTCGGCTAAACGGGAAATGAAGGAAGAGGCAGACCTCAGCACTGTATCTACTGTATCTTAAATAATTCCAGTCAGTCACCAAGAATTACCTTCTGATGGTGGCACAAAGCCTGCATCTTTGCGGTGATGGTGGTGAAGCCATCACTGACCAAAGGTAAGTCACTATTTGTGATTTCGTTGAAGTGGCCACACACTTAATCCTGTCTGCCCCTAATTGGTGGGACAGCGTGAGCCCCAGCTCCTCTGGGGAGTGATGTCAGAACGTCGCAGGACATGAGCGGCCACCTACTGAGAAAGCAAGAGCTGCAGTTCCTTCTCCCGGTACATGCAGGGATGGGGAGGCCCAGGTTAGTTGGAGTTGACCTCCCTGGGGTCCAGACTGACCCAGCGCCTCAGCAAGGGGGCGGGCGGAACTGTGCTGAAACAGTTTCCAGGAAGAATGTGTCACTGCTAACTGTGAGAATAATTTCTTCCCAGCTGTATTTGCCTAGGGATTTGTGGCTGGGAGATGGACAGGATCCCTTAGTGGGAAGACTGTTGTTAGGCTCCCCAGAGGGGAAGCAGACACACTTAGGGGAGGTGATGAATGACGGGCACTTTCTGGTTCACAGATGGCCTCCTGTTAGTGTGTTTTTCCCTAATGGCTTTCTCAGTGTGGGTCAGGGACAGACGCTGAGAGCTCTCTCTCTCTCTCTCTCTCTCTCTCACACACACACACACACACACACACACACACCTCTCTGTCTCTCACACACACACACACACACACACACACACACACAACATGATGCTTTGAGTTGTCTAATTTACTTTTACTTTCCAATTTGGCTGCTGGACTAGGTTAAAGTATCTGTCACCTTCACAACTGGTGGGTGGGGGCTGAGGCCTCGAAGGGCTGGGATCCTTCACCCATGCCGGTCCCTGTCCACACAGCGTGCCCTCAGTTTCACAATCACAGGGCATGAAGGTCGCCTAATTCAGCCCGTCCACTTTCCAGCTGACACAAGTTCAGTCCAGAGAAGGGAATTGTCTCAGTCTGTTGTTTCAGTGCTGCTGGGCGTGAGTCCACGACCGGACACAGGAGGGTCTCCTGCCCTCAGAAACACATGCTCTCTCCCATGCCCACCATCCCCCATAGGATCTGTTCCCTGGCACCCAGGAGTATCTGTGGCAGCTTGATTAGCCATAAATACTCTCCTAATAAACCTACCCTGTTAAGGGCTGTTGCTGTTAGGAGGAATTATTACTGCCACGACATAAATTACCTAGAAAAGATACGGTCGGGTCACACAATGTAGCCTATTATGAGAACCAGGGTAATAAAAGAGCCAGATAATTTATGTGTCTCTCTGGGTTCCCTGTGCTTATCTCTAAGGAAGGAGCCAAGATGTTGAGACAAATAAAGAAGCAAATGTGTGTGGCTGGAAACACAGTGTAATTTGTCTGGTACCTGTTTTGCAAAGGCTTTTTGAGCATTGAAGCTGCCATGGCTAATGATGAGCACTGTTCCTGTGGGAGGAGGCCAGCCATCCTCCAGCCATCCTCCATCCTTACTGAGGACAAAGGAAGTGGGAATAAGCCGCTGGAGAAGTCACATGCACTTCCTAATAAGGCAGGATCTCGTCTGCAAAGGGTTGGATTCCCATGCATTTTAGTGTGGAGAGGAGCCTGGGACCCTCCCTCTGTGCTCTATTGATGCACATGCACCCTGCAGCTTAGAGGGTGCGGCATGCAGTGTGGCCTGGGGGCGCCAGTTGCCCCCTCCGCCACAGGGCATTTCCCTGGCAGATGTGGGCACTCCTGTCCCTACCCCACACCAGACTCCAGACTGACCCTAGACAAGGGGATTTAAGGAGCACAAAGGCAGGCACAGGGCCCCATGTGGGTCCCTCCTGCTGCCTGCCAGTCAGGGCCATTTACTGAGACAGAGCATCACCCAAGGCCTGGGCATCTTCCTGGACCGTGAGTTGCTTTCAGGCCCAGGACTCTTCAAATGCATCTGATGCTTCCTGTTGGACAGGAATGGGATAAGCTGTCAGTTCTTCTCTGGGCACCTCAGGGCCCCAGTCATGCTGACTGGTGAAAAACGAGAAGCAGCATCCTTTCCTAAAGAAAGTGCCTCCAAAGGCACCAGAATCCAACCAGAACCTTCTTGATTGACTGGGGCTTAATTTATTCAATGCGCTTCTGCACAGACAGAGCTTGCTATGCTCCACAGAGCCAGGAATGGTGCTCAGCTGTGGGGGGACCCCCTCCTCGGGTCCTGCCGTCTTCCTCAACCGCACACCCACTACCTTCCTGCCCTCATTTCCCCACCAGACCACCCTCTTGCCCCACACCCACGCTTCTACATCCCCATACTCCCAACCTCCCACCCACGCTTCTCTGTTCAGCTATCCCCACGTTCCCACCCACGCCTCCCCACACTGCCACCCCCACAGCATCCCCCACCCCCCACCCATGCTTCCCCACCCAGCCATGCCCACATCCCGGACCCATGCTTCCCCCACCTGGCCACCCCCATGCCTCACACCCATGCTTCCCCACACAGCTACCCCCATGCCCTTTCCCCAACCCAGACTCAGCAGCACACCTAGACTGGTCGGGCATGGGTTGGTGAGGCTGTGCCAGCTCCTGCTATAACGGGACACCTGTGCTAACAGTTGTTTTACTTTAGTGTCTCCAGTTTGCCATGGTATATATTGGTGGGAAAAAATAGGTGATTTTTCCTCGCTTAAGAACAGAGCTAGGTCTGTGTTCTCACCTGTCTCATAACAGAACAGTTACTCGTCCCCATTGCCCCACCTGGAGTGGCACTATGGGAGGACACAGGATGATACCACCCTCTGCTGGGTGGCACCTGGGCTAATATTCTTGTTAGCAGACGGTTGTCACAGAGCCTTGGCACGAAACAATGATTTTCAAACGTAGAGCAGCCAGCATAACTGCCCCCAACTAACCCTACTTGGAATCCACCCTCCATGATGTGGGGCCACCTGGTGTCTTGGGGTTCCCTTTACGGCCGTCAGCTTTTTTAGTTATATTTTGAGTTTGCTCGGAAGCATCATAAATGGAAGACAGTAGGATGTTTCTGCCTGAAGGGATCCCAAAAGAAACACCATTTGGCAGGAAAGGGTTATGACCTTTCCTTGCTTTAATTATGAAAAATGTGTGTGCACCAAAAGAGTGTCCTGCAGCTGCTGATTCGAATTGGTTACAAGAGTCTACAGCAAACACTCTTCTATGAGAAGCTGATGAAATCAGCATTTGAAAGCAGCTTTGAAATTGGCTCCTGCCTTAAAGGTGATAGACTTATTCTTTCCATGAAACTGAAGATGCTTCTCCTTAAATCACGTGCTCACCTAGGTGTGCTAAGGAGAACATGGCCAGAACCCCCAACTACTCGAGTCTCCACGGTCCCTCATGTGTAGCCCAGGCCACTCCCTGGTAAACGGCACTGCTCTGGGGAAGTCCCAGCTTCCAGCAGGCACCCTGAACTGCAGGGCCTCTCAGAGCTGCTCGGGCCCAGAGGACTCTCCCGGGCATGCTGAGCTCTCCCAGAAGGCTGCAGAGCAGAGCAGATTTCAGAAATGCAGGGCCTCACGCAGCTCCATGGTGATGGTGCTGCAGCCCCCGTTAGCTCACCCACAGACAGGTGAGCCAGGACCCCTGCAGCTACACTCTGCTTCCTGCAGTTTCACCTTCTCTAATCTGCTGGCATCCACAGCTTCCTTTGGTCGCTCCACTAATCAGAATCCTTCTAGAGCTTCTGCTGCTGAAGAGGGAACTCAGCCATTAGGTTCTCTTCGAACTGGGCATCAAACACTCTCTTTGGTTTTAATTTCCATCCGCCTTCCTCACTCCATCCCTCCATTTCCCTGTCTCGTAGGATGCTACCTCTTCTCTGCCCACTCCCTGCATAGTCTCCCTCTGTATTGTTACCCATTTTCACCTTTGCCTGGAATGCCATTTCTCTTTTTTTTCCCCCACATAATGAGCTTCTCATCTTCCTTCCAGGCCCAGCCTGCCTTCCCTGGCTCCCCTCCCATGCCATCATTCTGTCTCATCAGTTCCAGATCAGCTGCTCTTTCATCTGTGTGTCCATGGCACTGTGCACATGCCTCTCTCAGGTACTGTTTGCAATGCTTTGTGGACTGTCTCCCCCGTGAACCAAGAGCCATTCAAGGGCAGGAGCCACATCGACTCCTAGGAAAGTCCCTGGCACCTCCTAGGATCTGAGTTAGTTAATGGAGTATGCATTCCAGTTAGCGCTGCCAGATTCCCCCAGCGTTATCAGAGGAATACAGACATGCAAGGTCTGGCTGAATGTGCCAGCGGGGCACGCAGCGGGGCTGGAGCTCCTAATGTCAGCTGGCTTTTGGTCTCTTCTGGAAGTCAAACATTAGGAAGCTCCTGGAATGGAGGGGCAGGCTGCAGGACAACCTCAACCAGACACCTGGAAGCTCAACGGTGTGATTTGCCTCCAGAGACGCCCCGAAAGGCAGGACCTCAGCATCCTGCTCTGCTCTGGCTCATACACATTTATACAAAAACATGCAATCAGTGAGCCCCAAGTCGGCTGTGACAGCAATATTCTTGTTCATTGCAATGCAAAACACCAGCTGCAGTCTAAATGCAGTACCCTCCTTTGGGAGGCCGAGATGGGTGGATCACAAGGTCAAGACCATCCTGGTCAACATGGTGAAACCTCCCGTCTCTACTAAAAATACAGAAATTAGCTGGGCATGGTGGTGCACACCTGTAGTCCCAGCTACTCAGGAGGCTGAGGCAGGAGAATTGCTTGAACCCAGGAGACGGAGGTTGCGGTGAGCCGAGATCACGCGCCATTGCACTCCAGCCTGGGTAACAAGAGCGAAACTCCGTCTCAAAAAAAAAAAAAAAAAAAAAAGAAATGCAGTCCTCAATACCTTGTTCATGCTGAACCATCAGCGCCTTTACCTACACAGCATCTTCAACCTGAGGTGTGCATAGCTTTGTAAGTACAATATCTTCACACGGCCTTTATTGCCTCACCCCTGAGAGATTCTGGAGGGAGGAGAGCCACTGTTCAGACACCCCACACTGCAGGAGAGGATGTCAGTCTTGGGTGAAGGGATGTAGCACAACCTTGCTCGTGTTCCCACAGCCAGGACAGAGCCACTCGTTTCCTGGTGAAGAGCGAGGCTTGGCCACATCTGAGAAGAACCTAGGGAAGGAAACCCTGAACAGACTGATAAAGTGAGATATAAATCAACAAAAAAAATGCCAAAACTTGGCAAAACCATAAATACGAAACAAACAAATCCACAACCCAAAGGGAGCTGGGAGCATTAGGAGGCATTCTGGAGAGCTGGGAGTCGGGAGATGCATTTTATGTGCCAATAGAAACTGGGGACTGGTGCCGAAAGTCACGGCAGCCTGTTGGAAGACATGTTGAGAAATCACTGCAGATGGAAATAAAAAGAGAGAAAGTCAGACTATGCTAATAAGATATCTTCTTATTGCTCACAGGCCAGAACTGAAGGTCGTAGTCAATGCTTAGCCTTCCATTCTGATTCCATCCCCCACAGCCACATTCACCTTTTTGCAAGTGATTTCAGTTTATAACCTGAGCTCTGGCAACTATTAACACACACGCACATGCACACCACACACACACTGTGCACTTCCACGTGACCTTGCTTAAAAAGAGAACTATCTGTTATCATCCTCACTAAATCCATCTGTGTCCCCTGGCGCATCCCTGGAAGGCATCCAAATGACATTTATAGGCCTCCCAGCTGGTGAACATCCTAAGCCATCCCTGACTGCCGACTCTAGGCGAGCCCCGTGCAGTCTTCCCTCACTCACTCACGCTTGTTATAGCATGTAACTTCCATGTGCCACCCTTTGCAGTCTCATCACCATCGATATGCTACTTCATGCAGTCAAAGTAAAATCCTGCCTCAGTCTCACGCCTCTCTGCAGTTGCTCTCATCCTTTCTCCTCTCATTCACGGACAAACATGACCACACATTGCCTCTCCTGCCCCCTTTCCTTGGCCCACAGTACTCTCAGCCTCCACCTCCACTGAAACTTCTCCAGCCACAAGTCAGCACAGGCCCCAGCACAGGTCTCTGGGTCACTGACGCGAAGGACCTCTTTGCAGTCTTGTCTTCTGTGACACCAAGTGCAGTTGCGTCTTCGCTGGAACTCGCCCATCTCCTCTGATCTCACACTCTCTCCTTTCTCTTTCTCTGGTCCCCTTGGCTGTTTTTGTTCAGACTTTCCTTATGAAAAACGTGTGGAGTCAAAGTTACTCAGGATTCTCTCCCTATCCATGCTCCCTCCCCTGTGGCTTCACTGCCACACAGCTGCCTTCACTGTATGTGCAATGAATGAGCCCCAAATTGGCTGTGACAGCGATATTTTTGTCCATTGAAATGCAAAACACCAGCCTCAGTCTAAATGCAGTCCCCAGGACCTTGATAATCATGCTGAACCATCAGCGCTTTTACCTATGCAGCATCTCCAACCTGAGGTGTGCATAGCGCAGCTGGGGACCTGCCTCTCTCTCACTCCAGCCCAGCCGCGCTCCGGGCCCCAGGCCCCTGAGAAACTATCTGCCCATTTGTCATTTCACTGGGCATTTCTCAAATGCCCATTTAACTCAGAATTTTTAAAATGCCAACACCATTCCTCTGCTTTCTCTAGAGTTTCTCCTCAAGGGTCCCATCTCCTAGAACACCACCAACTGTCCTCTCAGGAACTTGACCAGTTTCCTGGGAGTCATCATGGGTTCCCTGCGTCCCATCTGTACCAGTTAGCAGTTGAATGCCGCTCAGCTCCAAACCTATCTTTCATTTCTTGTTCAGCAAAACACGAGCTGTAAGCATTTCTTGTCTGCAACTGGCACCTGGTTCAACTGTCAACAGAGGATGCTGGAGGGACGCAGCAACAGGAAGGAGCTGTCTTGCTGGTGCTGGTCCGTTCCTCCTGCTACTGAGTGGCACAGCTTCAGAAATGACATGCAGAGGTGGGGATGGGGTTGCCCAGCAGAGCTCTGGCCAGCTGCACTTCTGGAGAGTGCCATCTTTGTGCAACTCATAGCATTGGACAGCCCAGCAACGCCTGGCCACTCCTTAGTGATGTGTAATGGGCAGTAGCCACGCCCTCTCCCACTGGGTCTGAATCCCAGCCTTGGTGAAGGGCACTCCAAGTTTCCACCTTCCTTGGGTATTTTTACTCATCCCCAGAGTATTCTTTAAAGTTAGTTTTGCCCTTTGTAGTTATTCCCTTGTTACAGTTAAGAATTGTTTTGTTTTGAGACAAAGTTTCGCTTTCGTCGCCCAGACTGTAGTGCAATGACACAATCTTGACTCACTGCAACCTCCTCCTTCCGGGTCCAGGGATTCACATGCTTCAGCCTCCCGAGTACCTGGAATTACAGGCACACACCACCATACAGGCTAATTTTTTGTGTTTTTAGTAGACATGGAGTTTCACCAGATTGACCAGGCTGGTCTTGAACTCCTGACCTCAGGTGATCCATCCACCTTGGCCTCCCAATGTGCTGGGATTACAAGCATGAGCCATCATGCCTGGTAAGAAATTTTTTATGTTAAACTTTTCAGTCCAAATTATTGTGTGACTTCTGCCTCCCGATCAGACCTGATGCACTATCAAACACCAAATCTCATTTGTTCTACGATCCACATTTCTGTTGAGCCTCCAAGTTCTTCATTCTATCTGCTTCTTCCCTTATGAATGCCGCCATTATTTTCTGCTTGGGCCTCTGCAGTCCTCTCTGTAACTGGCGCCTCGCATTAGTCCAACTCACTCCTTCTCAACCCACCATCCCCCACCATCCATATATTTACCATCTACTTAAAAACTTTTAAGGTTTCCCATTGCTCTGAAATAAAGCCCCAAATCTTTTGACATAACATACAAGTTCCTCAAAATCTGACCTTTCCCAGCCTGTTCCGATCTCAACATCCTTCTCCTTCTCTAATATTGGTGATCTCTGCTTTCTCTCCTTGTGTCATCAAGCTCATTGGTAGAATGTACCATTCTATAACTTGTCTTTTCAAAACCTAGCTTTTGGTATAAATGTATGTGTGTGTGTGTGTGTGGTATGTGTGTAGTTGTGTGTGTGATACACACAACTTCATTAACTTTCTCTTTTAATTATTTACTTTCTTCTAACTTTGGGATTATTCTGTTTTTCTGTTGTTAACTTTTTAAAACAGCATACGCACTTAAAGTTACCAGTATTTCCCTAAGTATGGCTCCAGCTCTATTCCATGGCTTTTGATAAGCAACACTTATATTGTTACAAAATTCTAAGTCTTTGGTAATATTCATGATAACTTATTTGGACTCATAAAATTTTTAAAGGGGTCTTTTTAGTTTGCTATGTTTTGTTATTTTTGATGTTTGCTTAGGGGTTTTTGCCTTCTACTTATTGATATCTAATTGTATTCCATTGTGGTCAGAAAATATGGTCTATATGATAATGATGCATTGGTATTTGCTGAGATTTCTATCTTTATGCATTTCCCAAGTGGTTGAAAATGACCGTTTCCTGGTTTGATGCAGCGCTCTCTACATATAGCTATTAGATTAAGCTTATTCAGTTAACTTAGCTCATCAGTTATGACAGAGATCCATGAAGATCTCCTGCTGTATTACATGTTTATCAATCTCTGTGAAAAATTCCATCAAATTTGACCAGATTCCATTTTATCTATTTGAAACTATGCTTTTTGGTTTTGAGAAATATTATGTATTATTTTATTATTTTGCCTTCCTACTCAATATTTTCTTTTTCTTATTGAGTAATTATGCTTTTTATTCCTATTAGTGCTTTCAGGCTTAACAATATATTTTGTCTAATCTGAGTATTGCTTTTTTAATAATTATGATGAAAACATACTTCTCTTTCATTCTATGCTTTATGTTTAGGTGATCATCTTGTAAAAGCAATATAAATAGATTTAAGAATCTAATTTGAAAAAAGTAGTTTTTCTCTAGAAAGAATCACTTTATCATAAATGTTGATATATTTGGACTATTTTGTCATTCTATTTTTTATCTTGAATTTATTGTACCTTTTCTTTCTTTATGTCTTCCTTTTTACGTGTCATTGTATGTATCGAGGTTTAATTCATCATCTTCCCTTGCTCTCTATTAGTTCAGAATTACACATTCTATTCCTGTTATTTTTATTAGCTACCATTACATTTTAATATGCATACTAGACTTTACAAAGTGTAAAGTTAATCGTTTAATTTCTTCCCAGGCAATACAATTTTAGAATGGTTTTTACCCTAAGTACATCTCTGCTCATCTGCCAACTTATCATGTTGCCTAGTGTTTTAGTTCTACTTTGGGAGGCTGAGGCAGGTGGATCCCCTGAGGTCAGGAGTTCAAGACCAGCCTCGTCAACATGGTGAAATTCTGTCTCCACTAAAAATACAAAAAAAAAAAAAAAAAAAAAAAAAAAAAAAAAGGTAGCCAGGTGTGGTGGTGCATGTCTGTAGTCCCAGCTACTCAGGAGGCTAAAGCAGGACAATCACTTGAACCCAGGAGGAGAAAGTTGCAGTGAGTTGAGATCACACCATTGCACTCCAGCCTGAGTGACAGTGAGACTCAGTCTCAAAAAAAAAAAAAAAATGGGTGGATGGCAAGATGGCCAAATAGGAACAGCAGCGATCTGCAGCTTCCAGTGAGATCAAGGCAGAGGGCAGGTGATTTCTGAATTTTCAGCTCAGGTACTGGGTTCATCTCATTGGGACTGGTTAGACAGTGAGTGCAGACCATGGAGAGTGAACTGAAGCAGGGTGGGGCATCACCTCACCCAGGAAGTACAAGGGATCAGGGAACTACCTTCCCTAGCCAAGGGAAGCCTTGAGGGACTGTGCCAGGAAAAACGGTGCATTCCAGCCCAGATAGTATGCTTTTCTCACCATCTTTGCAACCTGCAGACCAGGAGATTACTTTGGGTGCCTATACCACCAGGACCCTGGATTTCAATCACAAAATTGGGCGGCTGTTTGGGCAGACATGGAGCTAGCTGCAGGCGTGTTTTTCAGACCCCAGTGGCACCTGGAATGCCAACGAGACAGAACTGTTCACTCCCCTGGAAAATGGGGTTAAGCCAGGGAGCCAAGTTGTCTAGCTCAGTGGATCCCACCCCCATGGAGACCAGCAAGCTAAGATCCACTGGCTTGACATTCTCACTGCCAGCACAGCAGTCTGAAGTCAACCTGGGTGGCTCCAGCTTGATCAGGGGAGGAGCATCCACATCACTGAAGCTTGAGTAGGCAGTTTCCCCCTCACAATTTAAACAAAGCTGCCAGGATGTTCTAACTGGGTGGAGCCCACCACAGCTTAGCAAAGCAGCTGTAGCCAGACTGCCTCTCTAGATTCCTCCTCCCTGGGCAGGACAGCTCTGAAAGAAAGGCAGCAACCCCAGTCAGGGGCTTATAGATAAAACTCCCATCTGCCTGGGACAGAGTACCTGAGGGAAAGGGCGGCTGTGGGTGCAGCTTCAGCAGACTTAAACATTCCTACCTCCTGGCTCTGAAGAGAGCAGTGAATCTCCCAGCACAATACTCAAGCTCTGCTAAGAGACACATTGCTTCCTCAAATGGGTCTCTGACCTCCATGCCTCCTGACTGGGAGACACCTCTCAGCAGGGATCAACAGTTGCCTTACACAGAAGAGCACCAGCTGGCATCTGGCAGGTGCCCCTCTGAGATGACGCTTCCAGAGGAAGGAACAAGCAGCAATTTCTGCTGTTCTGCAGCCTTCACTGGTGATATCCAGGCCAACAGGGTCTGTAGTGAAGCTCCAGCAAACTCCAATAGACTTGCAGCTGAGGGGCCTGACTGTTAGAAGGAAAACTAACAAACAGAAAGGAATAGCATCAACATCAACAAAAAGGATTTCCACACAGAAACCCCATCCAAAGGTCACCAACATAAAAGACCAAAGGTAGATAAATCCACAAAGATTAGGAAAAACCAGCAAAAAAGGCTGAAAATCCCAAAATCAGAACATCTCTTCTCCTCCAAATGATTACAACTCCTCACTGCAAGGAATAAAACTAAATGGAGAATCAGTTTGACAAACTGACAGAAGTAGGCTTCAGAAGGTGGGTAATAACAAATACTTCCAAGCTAAAGGAGCATGTTCTAACTCAATTCAGGGAAGCTAAGAACCTTGAAAAAAGGTTAGAGGAAATGCTAACTAGAATAACCAGTTTAGAGAAGAACATAAATGACCTAATGGAGCTGCAAAACACAGCATGAGAACTTTGTGAAGCCTACACAAGTATCAATAGCTGCATTGATCCAGCAAAGGAAGGATATCACAGATTGAAGATCTTCTTTTAAATTGAGGTATGTAACCCATTTACATTTAATGTAGTTATTGATTTGAATAGGAACAGGCAACAAAAGGAAAAAAAATGGACAAATTGAACTTCATGAAGATTTAAAATTTTTGTGCATCAGAAGACACTATTGGCAGAGTGAAAACAAGTCACAGAAGTGGAGAATATATTTGCAAGTCATTTATTTCATGAGAGATTAATATCTAGAATATATAGAGAAATCCTAAAACTCAACAACAAAAACTAATAACTCAATTCAAAAATGGGCAAAGGACTTGAGAAAATATTTATCCAAAGAAAATACACAGATTGCTAATAAGCACATGAAAAGATACTCAGCAATACTAATTATCAGGGAAATGCAAATCAAAACAAGATACCACCTCACACCATTAAGAGGGCTACTATTTCACATACTTTTTTTAGTGAAAAGTAACAAACGTTAGCAAGGATGTGGAGAAATTGGAAGCCTTGTGCACTGTTGATGGGAATGTAAAATGATGCAGCTACTGTGGAAAATGACATGTCAATTTCTTTAAAAAATTAACAATAGAATAATTTTATGCTCTAGCAATTTCACTCTGAGGATATATCCAAATGAATTGAAAGCAAGGTATCCAAGAGATATTTGCACACCGTGTTCATAGAAGCATTATTCACAATAGCTAAAATGAGGAAGCCACCCAGGTGTCCATCAGTGGATGAATGGATAAGGAAATTGCTGTCTATACATGTAATGGAATATTACTCAGCCTTTAAAAGGAAGGAAATTCTGACAGGTGATGCAACACAGATGAACCTTAAGGACTTAATGCTCAGCAAAATAAGCTCATCATCACAGAAAGATAAATAGTGTGTGATTCCTCTTACATGAGGTACCTATAGTAGTCAAGATCAGAGAGACATAAAGTAGGACAGTGGGTGCCAGGAACTCGGGGCGGGGGGAGGGAGAAATGGAGAGTTGTTTGAGGTGTACTGCTTCATTTTTGCAGATGAAAAGAGTTCTGGGGATGGATGGTGGTGACAGCTACAGAAAAATGCAAATATATTTGGTGCCACTGAACTACAAATTTTATGTGTATTTTACCACAATAAAAAGGATTGGAAAAAAATTTAAAAGCCCTTGCTTCAGATACATTTGTCTGGATCAGTTTGGTGCCCTGGGCTTCACTTTCTGTACTGGAGCTGGAGTGCATTCCAGGCACCCTGCTGGCCACATAGGAGGGTGAGTGTTGCTTCCTGTGCTGCCATTCAAGGCAGCCATGTCTGTCCCTAGGGCCCTACTGATCCGCAGGGGGAAACAGCAACCAGACTGAGCCCCTCTGAGAAACATACACCCAAGATAGGAAACTGATGACTGGGGCCGCATCAGCTATTCCCAGCCCTCGAGGAAGGAACTGATTGCCCAGATCGTATTCAAGGATGAGTCAGTTTTGCCAAGGAATGTCTAAAATTGCCAGTCATGCATTCATTCACTCAACAAATATTTATTGGGTGACTACTCTGTGTGAGGGATGGTTCTAACCATAAGTGTAGCAATGCTTATTACTTGTCTTTGCTCATATTACTTCACATTTCGGAAAATTCGTGTGCTAAGGGGACTGTGTCCAGGACCACTGAGTCCAGTGTCCCCCTTTTCAGAAGGCACTGGGATCGGTTTAGACATTTGAGATAGGAGGCCCAGGCAAGAGGAGACAAGAGCACAGAAGGACATCCACAGACATTCCTAAAAAGAGGGAACTGGAAGCTTTTGTGGAAGCTTAGGCTGTGCTGGGAAACTCCCGGACTCTCCTTCGTGGCCCATCTGCAGAGTTGTGCTCCTTTGGGAGCTGACCTGGCCTCCCTCTCCCACTCCCTTACTCTCCCTGGGCAGATGCACCAGCAGCCCAGGTGCAATGCACACCTGCGGGGGCTGACTGCTTCCACAATGCAGACCTTCTCTGAGCTACCGCACTGCCTATGGGACGCTCCGGGGTGTCTCACAGGGACCACAGACTCCTCCTCTTTAATGTGGGACTCGTGCCTTTTCCCTTGCCTGCAAGCCTGCTCTCCCCTGGAGGGATGCTGACCTCGGATGGCCAGGCCCTCCACACAGCCCCAAGCAGGGAGCTGACCACCACTCCTCCTTCTCTGCTCGCTCACCCTTCTCTAACCTCAGCCACCGAAGCCTGGCTCCAAACATGTGGAACTCCCTGTCAGCTGTCACTCTCCTGCCACTACCCAGGATCAAACCACCTTACAGATAAATTGCAAACACTGAACTTCTGAAACCCAGGTGTCCACTTCCCTTACCCTCCTCACATCCCCCGACTCCCTCCCAACATGGAGTCCACTCTCCACTCTCCAGCCACGGCGTGGATCCGATCGTGCCACTTCTCTGCCCTTCAGTAGCTTTCCCTCAGACTGCATCTTAGTATAGAGCCAGCTTCTCCCTAGCATGCAGTCTCTGCACCTCTCTCAGCCTCCTACCCCCAAGTTTCCTAGCAAACCCTATGCATAGGACTTGCTCAGAAGCACTTCCTCCAGGCCTCCGCAAATCCCGCTTTCTCAGCCGTGGCCGTGCTTCCGCGTCTAAATTCTACCCACCTCTGATCCTCACTTTAACGCTCCCCTGCCAAGCACCCAGCCAGCTGAGGCACCACCCATCTCCCCCTAGGTAACTCTGTGCTTACCCCTCCCAGGTGCACGCTTGCACAGTCATGTCGGAGAACATGAGGATGCTGGACTCTGAAGCGAAGCTGTGCCGATGACTCCTCGGCCCTCCCTTCCTCTGAGCTTCCTTCAGACGTCTTTGTGCACTGATAACACTGGACTCAGGAGACTATGAGACTAGAGGAACGAAGTCCTGCATTTCTTCTGCACCTTCCCTCAGAGGCTAGAGGACGGTGGACACTCACCATCCCCTCACTTCTCCACCCTCTCCACAGCGGGCTCCACACTCTGTACAGGAAGAGAGCAGGGGCTCTTCTGATGTCCAGACATCTCTATCAAAGGCACCGTGCTTTACACGTTGTCAGAATCACTAGAGGCTTGCATTTTTCAAAATCATCAGGAAATTATAAAGAGCTGCAGAATGTTTGGAAACTAAGGCTAACCAAGTCACACGGTGGCCTGCTGACTCAAGGCTATAACGTGGACTCTCAGAAGAGATGGGGTGTCTTAGCAGCTGCTAAGTCAGTGGGAGATGTTATTCAGAGGAGTGCTGGTCTTGCTCATCCTGAGTTCCCACAGAGGAGCAAGTACCTGCAGGAACGCCTCCGCGGGTGGGGCTCCCTCGGGAAAACTCAGCGGTTAAAAGGAGTCTCCACCCTGAGTCTGTGCCAGGGGTTCCTTACCAAGACTGGCCAGCAGCTGGGTCATCTGTCGGCTCCTTTCCATGGATGCCCACCAGGGGCTTCCTCTGGAGACGCTGATAGACCTGGGCTGAGAAGGAGCAGGACTGGCTACATACTGTGCAGGGCTCAGTACACAATTAAAATGTGGGGCCTGTGTTTCAAAAATAATTAAGAATTTCAAGCCTGTGACACCAGAGTGTTAAGCCAAGCCCACGGTTGTTCTGAGCACAGACCCATGAAGCCAGCAGTGTGTGAAACAGAGAGGAGCACCGCAAGTGTGGAAACAAACTCAGTCTGATCCATTGCTGGGCACACCCTGCCCTTTGGCAATCCATCCTTTTCCTTCTGTCTTCCTTTGTCTCCTGCCAAACCAGTGTGGAGCCTCACGATGCCACAGACCCTGATTTCCAGGACATGGCTGCTCTGGAAAATCACTTCACTTTTCCTACTTAACATGCCCAACCCTCAGTTTCCCATGGACCCACACCCTTGGGTCCATGATGTGCACTCTGGGATTGTGGCTCCAGTGACATCGATGTTACCTCTGTGCCTCGGAACCTTAGCTGGATGCCATGACACATCTCCCAGGACAGGACCAAGGACCGTGGAGCCCAGAGCCCCTGGGACACTGCAGAACAATTCTGGAGGGTCTGTCCACCCCAGCTTTCCACTACACAGGCAGTAGACTCATTTTACTCCTCATGCCTTTTAAACTATTTGTTTAAGGGGATCTAGAGCCATCTGACATGGTTTTCTTTTAGAATCATTTTTCACTTTGCTGTCCCGCCAACAGTTTCCAAATCACCTGCTGGCAATGGGACTGGAAGGCAGGAAAGAGTAAGCCCCTTCACCCAATCTCTAGGGCTCACAATGGAGCCATGAGGAGGTGAGTGTCCACAGTGCTCTAGCCTCTGAGGAAAGATGCCAAAGAAATGCAAGACCTCCTTCCTCTATTCTCATAGTCTCGTGAGTCCAGTGTTATCAGCACACAAAGACCTCTGAAGGAAATGGGCCATAACTCTACCAAGGGCAGGGGCCCAGGAGTTATGGGCACAGCTTCGCTTCAGAGCCTGGCATCCTCATGTTCAAGGAAAGTGTGGCCAATGTGATGACAAGTCATGTCCAAAAATAGCATATGAGGATCTGTCTGGAGCATGTTCCAGCAAACGCTGGGTAAAGATGCCATTCATTATGCTTCAGGCTCTAGCGCCTCTGGGACAAGCCTGTGGGGGGCGTAGGCATCACACATTCCACCCCTGGCATATCTGTGGAACTGTCATCCAGAGCAGACACTGTTGAAGCCATTGCAATAACCTTGTGAAGTGCGTAATGTTATTATTACCACTCTACAGGCAAGAATGTTGAGATTTAGAGCAGCCATGTGACTTTTCGTGGATGATTAGCTATGGGCAGAGCTGAGATAAACGCATGTGAAGGAGTTCAGGATGCACCACCCCAAAATATGCCACTTTGATATACTGATTATTTTGAGTTAAAGGCACTTGAAAACCAGCAAATACAAGAAGAAGCTCTCTCTGAACTCTTCTTATCTGCCTAAAGAGAGATATTCCAAAAGCAACTCCAGTCACGAGTCCCCTCCTTAGAAGTTTTATCAGCCGGGAAGACTGACTCCCATCACAAGAGTGGAGACCAGAAGCTAGTGCCACACCCAGACAAGCTTCGTCTCACATCGCCCATCTGCTCTTCTAAGCACCCCTCAGCCTTCCTAAAAACCATTATCTCCCCTGAGCGGCCTGCAGCTCCCCTTCCCTTTCCCCTGTGAAGATGGTATGTAAGCTCCCAATCTCCCCACTCTTTCAGGTCCCCGTGTTTTCCCCTGCGATGCCTTCTGTGCACATAGTAAGTGCAGCTGTCCCTTCTGTTAATCTCCATGCTGCCCATTTATTTCATAGACCCAGTTACCAAAACTCAGAGGGTAGAGGGAAAGTCTTCCCCTCTCCCATAATTGATGCTGGAAATGGATGCCTTCAGCTACAGAAAGAGGAGAGGTTTCTAAGTGGAGTTCATGCATCTGTGAGGAGAGAGAAGTTACCACAGGACACATGGCAGAGTGCATGTGCTCCCTTGAGCTGGCTTGGAGCAGACCCAGGACTGCTGCTACCTCACTTAATGCTCACAAGAACTCGGTTAGATAAGTACCATTGTCATGACTTTACAGATGGGGAAACTGAGGGTTGGGCATGTTAAGTAGGAAAGGTGAAGTGATTTTCCAGAGCAGCCATGTCCTGGAAACCAGGGTCCGTGGCATCGTGAGGCTCCACACTGGCTTGGCAGGAGACACAGGAAGACAGAAGGAAAAGGATGGGGTTGCCAAAGGGCAGCAATGGATCAGACTGTTTGTTTCCACACTTGCGGTGCTCCTGTTTCATCCACTGCAGTAGCTCCCCTAGCAACCACACTTGAGTTGGAGAAGGAAACAATAATCAAGTTAAAAAGAAGCTTCAGAAAACATTCTATTTTTGCCTCAACTCCTCACCGGATAGTCCCTACATCTAGGAATGGGGACTGTCTGGCTCTGCTGTTGGGAGACAGGCTGGGATGACACAGCCTCACCTGAGCTGCTCCCAGCCCAGTGGGAGAGAAACCCAGCTCAGGAGGAGGGTGGTCTGATGGAGGGGTGCTGTGGATCCAAGAAAAGACTCAGGGGCAGGGCCTAGGCAAGTGAAAGACCCAGGAGATGGCCCTGGAGTGAGTCCTATGGGCTGAGACATGGGGAGTGTCCTGCAGACAGAGCGGCATCTGTCTGACGGGGATGCAGGTGCTCACTGGTGATGGAGTGCCAGGTGGACATTCAGGAGCTTGCAGGGGGCCAAAACGTGGATGGGAAACGTGGAGTAAGGGGTCTGGCCCCATCTTCAGTGCAGGAGAGCCGTTCCTCTGGGGAGCACCACAGCACCCCTCCACAGGGCAGGGACAGGGAAGGTGTCCTAAGGGTCTGCACCTCCTGCCTGCCTTCTTCAGTCCTGGCCACGGTCCACTCCAACCTCCTACTTCAGTGACTTAACTATGAGTGACTTCCCCACAGGGTGTCCACAACAGGCTTTTTAAATCTTTCTCCATTTTAGGGCTTTAGGAATTGCATTGTAACACTGCAGAGAAGCAGAAAATAATGGATACCTCATCTATTAAAAAAATTGGATTATTTTCAGGCTTCATCTGGTCCAAAATACCCCTGTGGTCTCTGTGCCCCGGTGGAGGGAAGAGTTCATGCCTCCTGGCAGGTCCTGTGCCCTCTTTGCAGCAGCTGACTCTACCCCGTTCTGCCCCCCTCCCCACTCTGGTGGGAGTAAAAAGAGGAGGAAGCGCAGGGCCACCCACGCTGTCTGTCTGTTCTCGGCATCAGAGGTCAAGTGCATGCCTTTCATTTTTTGGTTGCCTTCGACTACTCTAAGAATAGCACAAACAGCAAATATATATACACATATGTTTTTCAAGGACTTGGCACTGAAATTTCTGATGGTCAGGTCCATCAATATCTATTTGAGAAGGTTGGATTTCTGCTCCTTTCAGAAAGGCAGCGAAAGAGACAGTGGCAGGAGTTTGATTTGGAATGTGAGGTACTCCCCCACGCTCTGGCCTAAGCCAGGACAGCATTCCCGTGAGAGCGTCATTCTGGTCATTGACATGTAGCCCACTGACTACTGAAGTTGGTTCGCTTTGGCCAGAACCCCATACCATTATACAAATTACAAAGAAAACATTTGGACCAACTGCAGTCAGTATCCCGTACCCAAGCCCCCTCCAAATTTCTGGTTTAGGTGAAAGTAGAGTTTCTCAGGGTCTTGGTATCATCAGAAGCCCTCCCTGAGGCAAAAGGCCATCTAGGATGAGAAAGAAGATAAAGAGGGAAACCAGCAAGTCCACGATGTGCCACAGCTGCGGGGGGCAAAGCACAGGTCCATATCCCACATTGCCTCTGAGAAAACCGTGCTTCCTGGTGCTGAATCCTCGGAGCAGCAGGATTGATACAGCACCACTGTATCAATACAAGGCCAGCTTGGGTACTAAAAGCCTCATTATGCACTGAACACATGTCCCCCCCCCCCCCAAACACACCAAAGTCTTGTGTCAAAATCCTAAACCCCAGTGTGATGGTGCTGGGCGGTGGGGCGTTTGGGAGGTAAAGAAATCATGAGAGTGGATCCCTCTCTCTTTCCACCATGTGAGGTCATAGCTAGAAGACAGCCATCTGTCTGTGGTCACTGGTTAAGAGCAGCCCCAGCTGGCTGAGACTACCTTTGTCAAAGCTCATCTTCCCTGATAGCCTGCCTTGGATAGTGTGCAGAGACCACCATCTCAGGGACCAAAGATGAGCATTCCCAAAAGCTGCCCATCAGCAGACCCAGCCTGAGGGACAGTTGCCAAAAGAGCTAAAGTGTGATGTCCCCAAGTCCTGTTATGAATCCACATGAATCCACAAGCCTCTGCCTGGCAGGGCTTAGACCCAATTCTCTGTGCTGGGCCTCTCTGATTCCAATTCTTCTCCCTATAAAAACATTTTATTCAAGTATTCTCTGAGCACCCAACGGAAAAAAAGCCCAGTAGGAGAGAGGCGGGACAGACTGACATTTGGAAATGAAGAATCTGATATGGATCAGCCTCAGGTCACTTGCAATTTAATTCCTAAGGCGAGCACACCTGAAAAGCAAACCCGAAGTGCCAAGGACCAGGAAAGCAGCACAGCCGGAGGCTGGAGGAGCTTCGGCAGGAGCCAGGAGCAGCAGGAGGGACTCGTGGTGGGTGCAATATTTATCCCTAAGGACGAAACCAAAAGCCCACACACAAAAATCCCCCTCTGGGTGGAAAAGGGCTTCAGCGTTTATTTGGACAAGTGACAATGGCCGTCGGCTGTGTTTCACCTGCTCTGCTCTCTGAGAGCAGAAGAATGTCTCACTGCAGGCTGTGACACCCAGGCCCTGGTCAAGAATCACTTTGCAGGGTCGATAAGAAGTCTTTGTACTTGCTATTGATAATTTGTCTTTTCTGGAGAGCTCCAGTGTACCCTTCCTGATCTGACACAGATTATATTCCATTTCACATTCGGGAAGACGGAGCCCAACACGAACATCGCATTGCTAACTTACAGTGCCCTCAAACTAAAACAAAAGTCATCTGGACACAGTCCCAAAGTTTCCCCTGAGTCAAGCGTCCCTTCAAAGACCCACGGTCAATGCACTTTGATCACCTCAATGCCTGTATGAGAATAGAGCGGCCCATGGGCCAGGATCCTCGCTCACCCCCAGGCTTCCAGGCCCCCATGAAGCCGTGCCCACCCCTTCTTTCATTCATTGGCCAGCACCATTTATTGAACTTCTACTGAGGACAAGGAGACAAAAGACCCAATCTCTGCCCTCAAGAAGCTCAGTGTCTACTGGGGACAGGAGACAAGTAAAAAGACTAAAGACTATGCAATTTCATCTATGCAAGTTCAAAAGTGCACAAGCCGGATGGATGGCATCAGCAGTCAGTGGTTCCCCATGGGGGATTGGCGCCTGGGAGGGGGAGGCGAGGGACTCCTTGGGGGCTGGAAATGTTGTGCTGTATCCACATTGAACCTCCTTTAGGTTCTCCTAAAGTTCCAGCCCACTCCCCTCTCTGGGGCCATCCTGCCCCATTGGTTGAAATATTTTCGAATCCCTACTGGTGAACCTGATTCTTCCTTTCTCCTTCAAGGGAACAGATTTCCCAAACCAGCCTTCTAGAAGGTCTTCTGACCCCTCAGGCTGGATGAGGCCTCTCCTCCTTACTCAGACAGCACTTGGACCTGACTTATCTTCATGATCACAGTCCTCAGTCCCCTACCTGGCCTCTGCTGTTTGCTGGCACCAGCAAATAACCTTCTGGCTGGTAATCTTTCACACATACTCCCCAGTGAATGACTGGCCTGAATCTTGAGTATAAGGTGGCAGGTAAGGAATGAGACAGTGTCCTAAGCAAACAGCATCGATGTTCAGAGAAACAAGAGGCAGCCCTGAAACATGGAGTCATGAAGCTTAGTCCCTTAGGATGGGAGGTTAGGATTGGAAGGGACGGGCCGGGGTGGAACTGTGTGCGTTGCTAAAGGACTTGGCTCTCCTCACGCTGAAAGGCAATAGAGAAACTCTGACGTTAAGTTTGTGTGTGTCTTCCACTTCTTGATTTTGTGGTGCTGGTTGTTGTATCGGCTAAGCAGTAATGTGATTTGATTTGCATTTTAGCAAGTATCCACTGAAGGATGCTACTGAATGCAAAGGCAGAGAGAGAAGTGAAAGGCTTGTCAGTCATTCGGGCGGCGAAAGATGAGGACCTGAAATAAGCTGTGGGGGTAAGAAGGAAGAGAAGGGTGTTCTTCAGGACCATCTTTGCCACGCCATTGCCAGGGCGGGCCTGCTGTCTGCTTGTAGTCCTACATAATTTGCAATTACTTTCACTTCTAAAGTGTCCCTATTTGATAGTAAATGATGGGGACATTCTATTCCCAGTGACATTTAAGATGCAGGATGGGCAGGAATTCGTAGTAGTTGGTGAAATGAGACGGGGAAGGAGGGTTCAGCAAAGAGGCGCAGGAACTGGCAACTGAGTCTCCATCCTGGAAGTCAGGGAGACACGGGAGAAGGAAGCAGCAGTGTGGTGGGGCCGGGAACGGGCGGGAGGGAAGCGATTTTCCAGCCCTCCTGAACTGATGTGCTCGGGCTGCCATGATGAGTGTCCCAGACTGGGCGGCTTGAACAGCAGAAACGGTTCCCTCAGTCTGGAGGCCGGAAGTCTGAGGTGGAGGTGTGGCCAGGCTGGTTTCTCTGGAGCCTCTCTCCCGGGCTTGCAGACACCTGCGTTCCCCTGCGTCTTCACGTGGCCTCATCCCAGTGTGCATCCGTGTCCTCATATCCTCTTCTTATGTGGACACCATGGATTGGATTAGGGCCAACCCTAATAGCTTCATTTTAGCTTAATTAACTAATCTAAGGCCCTGTCTCCAAATACAGCCAAATTCTGAGATGCTGGGGGCTAGGGCTTCAACGTAGGAACTGCGGGGTGCAGGGGACCCAGTTCAGCCCATAGCCCCCTCCCATGCCGTCATAGCCCCTACCGTGCCCCAGCCTCCGTCTGCACCCTGAGCCCCTGCCTCGGGTCTTTGCGGCCCCGCCTCCTCACCACGGCCAGCTGGGTGGGGAGGGTCCACTCACATCAGTGCCCTCACAAAGGGCCAGGGTCGCCTCCCAGACATTCTCCCCGCCTGCCACTTCCTGGCGGCCCCTGGAGGAAGTCTCAATGCCTGTCAGGCCCTCTCAGGTCATGAGGAAGTTCTCTGATCCCTTCTCCTACTAACACAGCCCCCTTCCGGGCATGAAGTGCCTGTCAGCTCCCACAGCCACCACTGAGAACGTCCCTGGCTGAGGCCTGTCCTGAGAGCGCCCCACGGGTTCTTCCACTCCCTCCCCTCCTCTGCTTGCTAGGTCTTCACTCCTCTGTGTTTGGGGAGGAAGGGAGGAAGAGTGAGGGCCACCGAGGTCTCCCTTGATGGGTCCTGCTGTCTGCGATGCTTCTGTCTGTGGTCTTGTGTGGTGATTTGTGAGCACCCCACAGGGCCCTGACTACGGGGACCCTCTCTCTGGCCCTGGACCACTTCAGGCTTTGGCAGCCACCGCTTGCCGGTGTTTTCTGAATCTTCGTAATCTCTGTTTGCCTTTTTAACTCACTGCTTCTGTGAGGGGAGTCTGGCATCTCTCTGGGATATGAGAGGGCAATATCTTGTTCCACATTTCAGGCCCTTCGCTGGCGCACACGCCTCTGGGACTCAGGCTCAGATCCCCACCCCTCTCTCCAGACCAGCCCCAGCTGCAGAAATGACTACAGTTTGAATGTGTCTGCTTCAGAATGCAGGTGCTGCCAATGTGCTAGTATTAGAAAGTGAGCTCCTTCCGAGGTGACTAGGGGGCTGTAATGCCCATTTTACAGATGCGGAAACTGGGGCTCACATTGGTGCCCACCCACAAAACCGGTTAGTGATAGAGACAGGGCTTGAACTGAGATGTTTGACTCTGTGGAACAGGGGTTGGCAAACTCTGGCCTGAGATCCCACGTGTTTACTGCTTGATGTGTAAATTAAGTTTTTCTGGGACATGCTTATTCCTTTGTGCATTGCCTGCACCAGCAGCATTGAGTAGTTGCACGCCTACCACCTTAGCAAATGTATCTATAGGTTGTGTGTCCCCTAAAGGCAGGTGGCATGGATAAAAAGCTTTGTATAAAAATAGAAAGAATAACATCTAAAGTGGGAGCTCTAAGTGCAAAATTGTTCTGTTACCAAAACATCAAAAAAATATTTCGTAAATAGATGAAATTTTAATTTTTTTCAGTTCTGGTTCATAGAACTTAACAAAAATGACGTATACAAAAAGGATATTAAGAAATCCATTCAGTAAGATCATGGCAGTTTAGTAGATGCAGCAAATACACAGGCAGTTGTGTTGAACTCTGCGGCTTCAGAGCAAGCAGAAATCAATGAACCAATCGGTATTAATGAGGAAAACAGAAGCCTACAATGTTTAATTTAAAACAATTCTGTATTTAATCATTCAAGTTAACTCAACCGTACAAACTGGTATTTAAGAAATCTTCCCAATTAGCCTATTTTTCATTTTTCCATGTATTTCCAGGAGAGATCACCATAAATAAGTTAGAGTGCATATATTTAAGTCAAAATGATTGGTGCCTTCAAGAGTAAGGCACCTGAATCATGCAAGGAGCTTTACTCAGAAAGACCTTCATCTCTACCTTCAGAATGTTCTTCACTGCACTGGAATGAGGATGATGATGATGATGACGACTGTCAAGGCTCAAGCTCAGACCCTTCCCTGCCATGTGACATAAATCAGTGCCCAAAGGGACAGGAAGCAGAGGAGTCCATGAGGGTGGCCGTCTCCAGAACAGATGCTCCCCATTCAGCCACACTTGGCCTGGATGTGCATACCAGATGTGAGGCTATTGATACAAATCTGGGTTAAGGAACCCTGCTTCTCCAGCGCTCCACATGAGGACTAGCAGGGTGCTACCCTCAGGTCAGAAAGTGGCTTGCAATGGGGGCCATTTCCACCAACACATCTGACACTGTGGATCTGCCCCAGTGCCCAGGAAGCTGGGGAGAAGAGGGCAGGCTTTGGTGGGTCAAGACTTGACCTGAGGGTCAAGCCCAGGACATAGGCTTTGAGGCAAGTTAGTTTAGCTCTGAGCTTCAGTGTTTCTCTCTGAAAGTGGTGTTAGCAGTGTCTTCGTCTAAGACTTCCTATGAGAATTCAGTACTACATAAAAAGTGGCTCAAAGGATATAATTAATAATTGCTCATTATTTTTATTACCTCTAAGCTACTTCATTACATTGATGGTCTTTCTGTAATGAACAGCATTTTATATTAAAATATAAGCTTAGGCTGGGCACAGTGGCTCACGCCTGTAATCCCAGCACTTTGGGAGGCAGAGGCGGGAGGATCATGAGGTCAAGAGATTGAGACCATCCTGGCCAACATGGTGAAACCCTGTCTCTACTAAAATATACAAAAATCAGCTGGGCATGGTGGCATGCACCTGTAGTCCCAGCTACTCAGGAAGCTGAGGCAGGAGAATTGCTTGAACCCAGGAGGCGGGGGTTGCAGTGAGCCGAGATCATGCCACTGCACTCCAGCCTGGCACCTGGTGACAGAGCAAGACTCTGTCTCAAATAAATAAATAAATAAAATAAAAAGTATATATATATATATAAGCTTATCTATTCATGTAGCAGATATTCACTAGGCAACGATTATGGATCAAACTCTAGACTAGTTCTGGGTTACTGAAAAGTGGATAAGACTAGGTCCTATCTTCAAAGAGCTAGCAAGATAGGAGAGAAAATAGATGCGAGCAATTGCCTAAAATAATAATCAGAACAACAACAGTGATAACTTGAGAACCCCAGTATGTGCCAGTTCCATTGGTGTGTGGGCTATGGATTGCCAGGGTTGTCCCACAGAATACAGTTAGGGAATCATATTTATTTACTTTTTTTTTTTTTTTTTTTGACAGAGTCTCACTCTGTTGCTGGAGTGCAGTGGTACAGTCCTGGCTCACTGCAACCTCTGCCTCCCAGGTTCAAGCAATTCTCATGCCTCAGCCTCCCAAGTAGCTGGGACAGATCCTACCCCCTCTCCCCAAACCAACCCCAGCTGCAGAAATGACTACAGTTTGAATGTGTCTGCTTCAGAATGCAGGTGCTGCCACCACACCTGGCTAATTTTTGTATTTTTAGTAGAGACTGAGTTTCAACATGTTGGCCAGGATGCTCTTGATCTCTTGACCTCATGATCCACCCATCTCGGTCTCCCAAAGTGCTGGGATTACCGGCTGGAGCCACCACGCCCGGCCTATGGAATCATATTTAAACCTCATGATGTTTGCCAGGTGTCTTAGCATCTCAGGCTGCCATAACAAAATACCACAGACTGGGTGGCTTCAACAAGGGTGATTTGTTTTCTCATGATTCTGGAGGCTGAAAGTCTAAAATCAAGGTTCCAGCAGGGTTGGTTCTGGTAAGATCCCTCTCCTCAGCTTGTGGACAGCTACCTATGTGCTATGTATTCACATGCCAGAGAGATCGAGCAAGCTCTCTGGTGTCTCTTCATGTAAGGACACTAACCCATCATGAGGACCCACCCTCAAGTCTTCACCTAAACCTAATCACTCTCCCAAAGGCCCCATCTCCAAATACTGTCACACTGGGGTAAGAACTTCACATAGGAATTGGGGGAACACAATTCCATCCACAGCAAGGAGGAAAGCATTACTGTTACGACTTTCTGCATGAAGACACTGAGATTCTGACAGGCCAAATTGCCCAGGGCCTGATATGACGTGCCCAGAGTCACCAGCAGACATGGGACAGAATTGGAACTCAAATCCAGGATTTGTTTCTATAGAGAAATAGCCAAGAAACCCTTAGAATCCCAAGACAAAGGAATTAATTTTCAAGGAGGCAAAAGCACTGTGGCCTTTTGAGGCAGAGCGTCTCATCCTCACCTTGAAAGAGATACGAGAGGTTTGCCAGGTGGAGAGGAAGGAGAAGGAAGACCTGGAGCATCAAGCAAGCAGCTTGAAGGCACCACCGCTGGGGAAGCAATGAGGGGTGGGAGGGTGAGCACAGAGAGAGAGATGAGGTCAAGGCAGGAAAGGCAGGCAAAGGCGAGGGTCAGACCCTGGCCTGCAGCCTTGGGTAGCTGGGAGTCAGCCAAGTATGCTAAGTGGGGCTGCGGTGATTAAATTCACACCCAGTAAAGTTACTGTTCCAGCAGAGGGAGAAGCGGGAGGAGCTAGGAAAGAGGAGAGGCCAGCCAGGAAGATGTAACAATAGCCCTATGGTAATAATGCACCTCTGAGTTCTGGAACGGCCAAAAGAGGAGAATGACAGGTAGGTGCAGTGAAACCCAAGGAAGTAGCGGATCCTCGGGAAACACAGGGCAGGCTCATGGTGGTAAAGTGCGCCAGGAGATTCGGACCTTAGAGAAGAAACACCCAGGGCAGAGGGTGCTGGCTCAGGGGCTAGAGGACAGTGCCATGGACTGGTTGCCCACCAGCCTCCCACCCACAAGCATCCATATATTGAAACCTAACCCCCGCCGGGCGCGGTGGCTCAAGCCTGTAATCCCAGCACTTTGGGAGGCCGAGGCGGGTGGATCACGAGGTCGAGAGATCGAGACCATCCTGGTCAACATGGTGAAACCCCGTCTCTACCAAAAATACAAAAAATTAGCTGGGCATGGTGGCGCGTGCCTGTAATCCCAGCTACTCAGGAGGCTGAGGCAGGAGAATTGCCTGAACCCAGGAGGCGGAGGTTGCGGTGAGCCGAGATCGCGCCATTGCACTCCAGCCTGGGTAACAAGAGTGAAACTCCGTCTCAAAAAAAAAAAAAAAAAAAAAGAAACCTAACCCCCGTGTGATGGTATTTGCAGATGGGATCTATGGGAAGTAATCGGGTTTAGATGAGGTCTTGACAGTGGCACCCCATGATGAGATTAGTGCCCTGAGAGATCCCAGAGAGCTCTCACATGCTTTTCCTCCCATGTGAGGCCACAGGAGATGGTGCTGTCTATGAACCCAGAAGAAGGTTCTTACCAGACAGAAAATTGCTGGTGCATTAATCTGAGATTTCCCAGCCCCCAGAACTGTGAGAAATACATCCTGTTGTTTATAAGCCACCCAGGCTGATACTCTTTTATAGCAGCCTGAACGGACTGAGACACCAGGAGAGCACAGAGTTCACAAAGGGCCTGCTATGGTTTGAATGTTTGTATCGCTCCAAAATTCATCTTTGAAATTTAATCCCCAGTGCAGTAGCATTAAGAGATGTGGCCTTTGGGAGGTGATTGAGTCATGAGGGCTCTACCCTCATTAATGAGATTAGCACTATTAAATAAAATTTGGGCCGGGCGCGGTGGCTCAAGCTTGTAATCCCAGCACTTTGGGAGGCCGAGGCGGGTGGATCACGAGGTCAAGAGATCGAGACCACCCTGGTCAACATGGTGAAACCCCGTCTCTACTAAAAATACAAAAAAATTAGCTGGGCATGGTGGCACATGCCTGTAATCCCAGCTACTCAGAAGGCTGAGGCAGGAGAATTGCCTGAACCCAGGAGGCGGAGGTTGTGGTGAGCCGAGATCGTGCCATTGCACTCCAGCCTGGGTAACAAGAGCGAAACTCCGTCTCAAAAAAATAAATAAATAAAATAAAATTTGTAGGAGGCCATTGCTTTGAACTAAGCTTCTGTACTGGGCCCAACAGACCAAGTCAATATGAAATCATTCATGCTAAATAAAACTAATTAACTTAGAAATATACTCTTGTGAATGGCTGAGCTTCAGTCAGTTTCTGGCAGCTGAGCTTCAGTTAATCACAGAAGGCTGGCTGATTCAAATGATGTAAACTGTTGGGCCATAATTAATTAACCAATTAAGCTGCAACCAATTAAGTTGTCTCTGTACCTCACTTCCATGTTCCATCTAGGAATGTTGTCTGATCATGTTGCTGCCTGGAGTCTTGTGAGCCTGTTTCACTTTTGGGGGCTGCCTAATTTTCAAATCTTTCTTGTTTCATTTTGCTTTGTTTTGTTTTTCATTGCTCTAATAAACTCTGTTAAATTTAATTAGTATGAGTTTTTTTCTTTTAACACCGCTTACCCTAACTAAAGGGCTTGAGATTGAAGAGAGCAGTGCCTTGCCTTTCCGCCTTCCTCCACATGAAGATGCAGCAATAGGGCACCATTTTGGAAGTAGAGAGCAGCCCTAGGCAGACACCAATGCCAGCAACTTGCTCTTGGACTTCCCAGTCTCTAGAACTATAAAAAATAAACTTTTGTTCTTTATAAATTACCCAGTCAAAGACATTTTATTATAGCAGTACAACAAAAGACAAGGTCACACCTCCCAAAAATAATAACTGCAATTCTTTGATCCATTGAACTGCATAGCTGTGCCTCTGGGCCTGCCCCTGATGGGTCTCCCAAGCCCACATGGCTTGCAGACTACATGGCCCTTGAGCTCTTTAAAACTGAGACCCTTGGTTGGCTGATCCTGGCTACTCAGGTTCTTCAAACTACTTCTCTTCAACAAATCACCTGGATCTCAGAGACAAGGGAGGCACAGAAAGTGCAGCTTCCCAGTGTGAAAGGAGGCTGAAAAGGGAGCCAACTCCTCATCCGGTTGTCGGAGACACTGTTGAGTGTTTGGGGCTGGCTTATTTTAGGGAGGAGACCAGTAGACAGGTGGTATTTGGATTAAAGGGGCAGGATTAGAGAAGACACTGCAATATCTCAGTCTGAAATCAAGCCAGCCAAAACCACAGCATCTCAGTGTTCTGGCTGCCATCAACAGAAAGCTCCCAGTTCCCAGGTGGGGACCCCGTGCACAACAGGTGAAGCCGGTCTACTCTCTGAAGTAGCCTCAATTCATGTTGTATAGCACTGTTTTTAAACTTTTTTATTATTAGTGTAAAGTGTCTTTATGTCGAAAACTGGAAAATACACAAAACATGAAGAAAATTCACCAAAAGAGACATGAGTAATCCTGCCACCTAGAGGATGGTATCTAAACATGATGCACTGGACCTCAGAACCTGGGTTTGATGTCCAGCCCCACATTGCCCAGGCAAGTGGCCGTTCTGAGTTCTACTGTGTCCAGGCCCCTCTCTGCAGAGTGGGAAACTGGTGGGGCCCCACCTCTCAGCCACAGAGTGAGGGGACTCACAGAGATGAAACAGCACACCTTTATAAACACCCTACACTGAGGGGAAGAAATGGAATCCAAGTAGAGGTTTGTCACAAAGCCCTGTGTAGAGCAGAGGATATCTGGAAAATCTTCTGCTACCGGTTTAAGGAAGACAATAGAGACTGGGGGGGTCTGTGACCGTTTCTGTGAACTATGCAGCTTTATCAAAGGCTCCTCTATCTGTGCCCCCCCTCCCCCGAGAGAGGTAGACACCAATCCCTTTGGCTTTCCACAGAATGGGGAAGGGAACAGCGCTGATGCAGCCCCCTCAGTCCAGTGATGCGAGCACTGAATGAGAGCGGTCCTCCAGGGCACGAGCCTTCATCTCTGCACATCTGCTCAGATGGTAGCTCCCCAAGGAGCCCAGTACAGGCCTGGAGGACCCCAGAAAGTCAGGCGGGGCCCAGAACACCTCTTCCTCTCAGCCACACCCCTCAGCCTTGGGAGTTTCTAGGCTGGAGGACTGAAACTTTTGTCCACCTGACTGAGATACCTCTCAGCTTCCCTCAGGTCATTTTGAGGAGTCCCATTCATTAAAGATGCTTCATGTCATCATTTAGGGGAAAGAATCAATCTTGCTTCTTAAAGAGGACTCAGCAGTGCCCACCTGGTACTTCAGAAAGCCATGGCGCTAGTAGTGCTGTAGCAATGGCCTGGGGCATCTCTCTCCTCCGAGGTAATCCAGATCCACTGGAGCTTTTTAACGGAGCAAGTTCTGGCTCTTCGTGGCTCGCCATGGGCTTAGTTCCTTAAAATTAAAATTACAGAGTCGCCACTGAGTCAGATTAGAATGGAGCCCATGCCATGTATTGAAGGAAACAGTTTCATGCTTTTTCTCCATTATCTACTTATTAAAAACAATCTACTAACCTTGCTGGTGACTTTGTCTTAAAGCACACCACTCCCGTCAAGGAGAGACGTGTGTTCTGCTCATTTTATCCCCTGTTGGCAGCCCTGGTAAGAGAGTCACTGATTATTCCTCAGCCAGAGCCACAGAGGGTTTTCTGAAGTGTCTCGTCCGCCCAGCTGGGGTTCTCCTGCACTGTGCTTATAAAATGAATTTCTAGAATCTGATTTTAGAATCTTCTATTTACTCCTGCAAGCTTCACCTTGTTGATCTCAGCTCAATTTACCATTTTTTCACGTTTATTTCCACGTATGATTTTGTTTTCTATTTCATATGTGCTTTCATGTTAGTTACTGGAATGTTAGGTAAATATGTCTTGCATGTCATTCAACCCATTGATTAAAATGTTGAAGAAGATAGTTCAATGACAGAGTTCTGTGATCATCCACTAGAGACCACCCCAGCTTGACAAACAGCCCAGGTTTAACTTTCTTAGACAACTGTGCTCTAATCAGCTAGAGCTAAACTAAAAATCTAGTAGGCCAGGAATAATTTGAAAAAGCCTCAGAAGGCCGGGCCTGCAATCTCCCACCTCCATGCCAGCATTTCCATTCCCAGCACTGGAGGCCCTGGGTTCCCATCCTTAAATTTCAGATCCACCATTCTAGGCCAGTGCTCATCCTGCTGATCCAGAGCCAGCTCAGAATCAGCTGACCAGTCCCCACCAGACACAGCTCTTCAAAGCAGGCATTTTTGTTGCTTTTAATCTTGTTGCTTTTACTTTTGCTATAAAGAGGCACATAATGTCTTGCCCGTTACCTGGCAGCCTCTTGGGAAAATCATTTTGTGTGTGTGTGTGGGTATGAAGTGTGTGAAGACAGAAGTCCTGAATTCCCCCACTAACAAGGGCTCCTCCCATCCTTCTTTTCATAGCTAATTTAGTTAAGTGTTTAAACAATGTAAATCTGGCAGCCCTCCTTCATTAAAGTTGTGAGATTGAGGGCAGCTGCTTCTGAGCTACGGGCCCTCCAGGCCAGCCTCGGAGCCGAAGCGTCCATCAGCTTTCCTGAAATAGAGAGGCTCTGCTTCCTTCCCTGCCTCCCCTGGAATGACCCCAAGGGGAAGGATACTCCATTTCCTACGCCCAGGTCACTTTATTTATGACCATCCAGTGAGTCCATATTTGGAGAAAAAAATAATACCACCATGTGGAATGAAATCATGCAGCTGTAAATAACTGATGTCAGTGTTCAAATTAAAAGGAGCTCAAGATAAGATTGTGTATGTATGGAACAAGGTATAAACTTCTCAGGCGGGGTGTACGTGAACTGGACTCCATTCTCTGACAGGCAGGTTGATCTAGGACAGGGCAAGCGGGGCTCTGACAACCTCAGGGACCTTATGGCTGAGGAGCTTTTCAACATCATTCCTGGTCAGATTCTCGCGAAACTGGATGAAAATGGACAAGGAGGTCAGCTCCTTCAAAACACAAAGTCACCGCCGAGTCAGATTAGAATGAAGCCATGTCACATATTGAAGGAAACATTTTCATGCTTTTTCTCCATTATCTACTTGTTAAAAACAATCTACTAACCTCGCAAGTGGCTTTGTCTTTAAGCACGCCGCTCCTGCCAGGGAGAGACACGTGGTCTCATTTTACACCCTGTTGACACCCCTGGTAAGAGAGTCAATGATTTTTCCTCAGAGGTACACATAAATACATTCTAGAGAAATCATGTAAAAACCTAATTTGCAACACACCAGCACGTTCAATATTTAAGATCCCTTGAGTTAATCTGTACAGTGAAGAATCACCTTGTAAACAATTAATAACCCTGTGGGCCTGAAATGTTGCTTAAAATGAAAACTACCTACCTTGGTTTCAAAGCTTATTATTTCCAGAACAGTTTAGACTTCACAATGAAGATCACTCCTTCTAAAACACGACCCTTCCAGGGAGAGTCATTCTCATTCCACCATGAGGCACGTATGCCTCAAATCCAAATGGAGACAGTCAGTGAAAGTCACCCACTTTCTGTTGGAAATGGAAATTACTCCAGAGACACTAGAGTTTGGTTTCACCATTGGCTAAGGCTCAACAATGGCCAGCTGGATGATGAGCCAGTGCTTGGGAGTCAGGAGATGGTGTATTCACAACTGACCAAAGCCTGGCTTCTTTTCTTTTCTCTTGAATGCACAACAGTGGCCTCCCCTGGGCTGCCTGTCTGTGGCACACTGCAGGGGCACACGTGCATGGCAGGCTCTTGGTCAATATTTTATGGTAACAATAGCCGTCATTGTAAGGATTCCCCAACAGCACTGGGTGTTTTATAACACAACCAAAAACTGGGCACTAGTGCAAATTTTAATGGCTAGTTGGAAAATGTGTTTTTTATAATCAATTTGTAATCAATATTCTAAGTATATTTGGAAAATTACATTCTCCATTTGTGCAATACAAGTATGTGGCGTGATTTGAATCCCCTACTCACTGATTGGCTGTTGTCCAGGTGATTTGTCGCAACATAAATTTTGGTGCTTTCCTCATTTTCTTTTTTATTGCCAGAACTTTTGCTAATTACATTTGATGCTTTTTTTGTCACCATAGAAGTGTGCAAAATTGTCATACTTTCATTGTGTGTTTTTTCTTTTAACTGTTTTAGCCTTGAGTTCCACCTTGTCTCCTGTTCATATTCATACTGCTGTCTCTTTTCGTTTGGATTCATCCACTATATCATTGCCCATTGCTTTCTTTTTAATATTTTTGGGTTAACTGGGTACACTAACACAGTATTTAAATTTTACTCTTAACCAAATGTTAGTCTGTGATTCAAAATAAGAGTTCAGGCTGATTATTTTATTAACATGATTTATATGCTTAGTTTTATTTCTGCTATTTTGTTTTATGGTTCTCTTAACAGGCCTTTTATATTAAGGTTATTTTTTTAACCTGACTTTTCCCTTGTGATTTAGAAGTTATATCTACTATTTTCATTCTATTAGTAATGGCATTTAATAAGTATGCATTGGAATCTATTTTCTCTAATCTTCATTATCAAAATAGGCCCAGCATAGTGGCTCATACCTGCAATCCCAGCACTTTGGGAGGCTGAGACAGGAGGATCACTTGAGTCCAGGGGTTCAAGGCTACAAGAAGCTGTGATTGCACCACTGCTCTTTAGCTTGGGCAACAGAGCAAGACCCTGCTTCAGAAAAAAAAAAGGGGGCAATATAAATTTATCTTTCTTTGTGTGATATGAGTAATATACTCCACTTTTACTTCTTTCTTCTGGCCATTCAATTCCCAGTTTGTAGTGACATAGTAGGTAATTTAGACTAGATCACTATTACTTAATTAACATTTTTAACCATTGTCCTCTTTTGGAAGTTGTTTCTGGCATTCTCGTTGTGTTCTAATGTCATATTGACAATTACATTAATTTTGTTCCATAGTTTATGTTTGTTTTGGGGGAAGTTTTTTTTTATTAGTATTTTATGTCATGAATTCTCCATTTTTAAATTTGATATTTTGATTCCTGACTCAACTGGCTTAAAAAAATGACTCGTTAAGATGTTTCTTCTTTGCGTTTTTTTCGTGGATGTTGTCTGTCCAGACTGTCAGGTGGGGTCTCCACTTCTGAGCTCATGTACACAAGAGAACACAGCTCTTCTGCGCTGGGATCTCAATGTCCACATGGCAGCTACAGGAGCCAAAACGGGACAATTCCATTTAAATTTCAGCTAAACATGAAATAACTCTTCTGGCATAAGAACGCCCCCAAGATTGCCTGAGCATCATGCATTTTATCTGGAAATCCCATGTGGGTCACTCCATGCTTTTCCTAATCACAGTTCCACAACTGTTGATCACTGTCTTCGTGTTACAAAGAAGCAGGAACCAAGTTTTATTGCCTGAACCTCACTGAATTTGTTTTTTATTCTTAAAATTCAAACACATTATCAGGGTAAGTCTGGGCAATAAAAACCCTTCATTAATTTTGTCTACATTTTTGAAAACTCGAGTATGTGTTTAGCTCCGGAAAATTTCTGCCAAATAGTTCTTTAATAAGAACTCCACTTTCAGTGGTTCTTTTTCTGAAATGCCTAATATTTATAAATTAAATCATCTCAGTCCATGTCTTTCCTATATTTCCTCTCATTAATGTTCTCTTATCCTCTTCCTCTGACTTCCGTGATGTCAAATTTGACTTCTCTCTTATAAAATCTTTTTACTGAAAGGTCCATTTTGCTCTCCCCTTCCCGTTTCCATTTCTGAAATGAACACTTTTTAAATCTCCTTACAGCCTTCCTGACCCTGTTTGTTTTTTCTTTATGGTTCTCCACTCAAATTTCATAGAAGAAATGTTCATTTGAAGTTTATTGGAAACACAAATCAGAAGTGTTCTCAAAATGTTCCCATCTCTTGCAGAAACTATATTTTATAGGAAAATATTTTCCCTGATTCCTAAGAGTGCTTCCTCCTTTTGAACTGTGTTATCTCCTCATTCTCCTGGTGCTTTTTCTCTGTGTGCTGGTCATTACAGAGGGAGTGCAATGTTTGTCCAGAATCAGTAGTTGAGATCCCGGTCTGAGTTGTTCCGACACAAGGGAAGGGCAGGGAAGAAGAGATGGGGTTAGACTTACAGAATTCTCTGTGCTGATTCAGGAGCCGAGGAGCCGGGGAGCCTGCCGTTCTGAGAAGGCCTGCACGGAGCATCTCTGCCCTCGGTTCTTGGTCAGTTTGGAAGACATCAGGAGTTTCCCGGAAGTGTCCTTGTTCTCTGCTGAGTACCAGGGACGGTCACTCCAGTTCTTGGCCTGTTCATGGTTCACAGCCCATGACAAGTGTCAGCTGGGGTTACTGCCTTCCTGGCTTTGTGAAAGGCAGAATTTCTACCTACAAATCCTACAGCCTCCCTCTTCCCCTCCCGGCCTCTTTCCCGACGGCGCACATGCAGAGAAAAGCTACCGCGGCATTGGAGAGAGTCATCTAGACCTTCCCCGTGTCCTTCCCAACTACAGCGTTCCTCCTTTACGTGTAAGGAACTAAGCTAAGGGAACTTTCGACATTTCCATCATGCGGCTGTCACCCTGCCCTTGCCTCAGCCGATTCACATTTCCCGGGTCATACAGTAACAGAACATGTCAGCGTGGAGATTGCTTAGGATAATTTCTCAGATTTCACAGTATGAATATTTTGCTGAATTTTCTCATTTGAAAAGAGTCCACTTCTTTTTCTGGAAGAAATGATATGCAAAAAGCTGTGTGAGCCCCATTTTCATTTGGAAGCTGTTCCAAGGAATATATTGTTCAATTTAACAATGGGTCCCATTGTCAAATTTATTCTCAATACCAAGGCCAGCCGTAGATTATCAAAACTTGCAGGCTGGTCAGCGTTCTATGGACTTCTGGTGAGATGTTTTCATGATAACATTTTGTGTAGGAAGCAATCATGGCTTCATTCTATGATAGGCAAAGTGCCAGGACATGCTAGATCAAGTGGCAATCGAGTCCCTAAAGAAAGTCGTTTCTGATTTATGGTGATAGCGCCAACAATTCTGCTAAACTTTTTACACATTGAAATGACTACTGCATTATGTTTTCCATTAGCGCAGAGAACAGCTGTCCTGCCAGAGACCCAGCGTGGCAGCTGGAATGCAGAAATCCTCATACCGTTAACCCCAGAGTCTGAGAAAAAGATTTCTTATTCCCAAAATGTGAGTGCTTGTTTTCCCCCAGCACATCTGACACCTTGAGTCTGTGGTGGCTTTAGAAAGTTGGAAGCAGCCTGAACTGGGCTAGAGGCGGGGGCAGGAACAGAGGAGCCAAGCGCGCTGGGGTAGTGGGGCCTGAGCACTAGCAGGAGCTCCCCAAGGGCTGGGGGTGGTCTGCATTGGTTTTTAATTCATGGTTTCAAGACATTTCTCTAGAGCAGTCTTCTCTTCCCGCTGCTGGAGTTACCGGGAACTCTACGTGTGTGTGTGTGTGTGTGTGTGTGTGTGTGTGTGTGTGTGCATGCGCACATGTATGTTTTCTTCTGTGTTCATATATTTTGCTCCTGGAGCTTTAAGAGGAGCCTAGTATTGTCCAATAGAGTGTAATACAAAGCACACGTGTCGTTTAAAATGTTCTAGGAACCACACTAAAAAAAAAAAGTAAAAAGAAACCAGTAAAATTGTTTAATATAATTTATTTAACCTAATACGTCCAAAATATTATCAGTTCAGCATGTAACCTACACACACCTTATTAACAGGATCGGTTGTTTTCCTCTCCTCGGGCCAGGCCGTTGAGCTCGTGTGTGTCTGCCATGCGTTTCACACTCACAGCCCACCTCCTGTGGATTGGCCACACGCCTGGGTCTCAGTACTCATGTGCCGGCAGCTGGGACCCGGCAGGCTGGGCAGGAGGAGGAACAGCCTCCCCGGTTCTAACTCACTCAGTTCTGCTCCGGTGTATTTCCCTCATCCTGAAGCTCGCCCTCTCTGAGGCGCCCCTCTGCCAGCTCCTTGAATGGTGTGTGAACCATCACTCTTAGGCCTGTGCTACCAGCCCACCTCACTCTTGGTTCCTGCAGAAATTTGTGATTAAAATCGCAGGACCTGGAAAATACATGTGCGGGAGCTCCCAGACGTATCCGAATTACACTGGACTCCCAGGTCTTCCCTGACCCTTCCAATCTTTGTCTCGCCACTGTTTCTCCACACTCTCCTGTCTTCCTCTCTGCTCTCCCTTTCCAGATTAAGCAGGATGGTGGTGTGGATGCCGGGGGCATTTCTGGGTCCTCTCCTGGGAAAACAGTTTGCAGAGGGGAGTCAGGGAAGGGGAAGGGCCATACTCACTGCACTGTGAGTCCTGCGGCTGAGTCTGAAGCTGGACCACCACCTCTGCGTGGAGCAACTAAGCCAGGCTGGGGGTGCTCCCACAACGGTCCCCAGATGCCCACAGCCCAGGCAGCTGGCACGCCTGAGTAAAGCTGTCTGAGTATCAGATGGGACTGGTGGGCCTGGAAAACACAGGCCCCACCCAGGACATTCAAATTCACCTTTTAATCCAGTGCAAGCCATGCAAAACCTGTCAGAGCCCAAGAGTCATCAGCTTGTGGTTCCCAAGAGATCGACATGTCCTGGGGACTCTGGTCACAGCTGGTAGGTATCTAGAGGGACAGCTGCCTCACCTCCTGCCCAACCCTTTTAGGGATCTGCTGTCTATAAACTGCTGGATATCAGGTACGTGGTTCATCATCTTCACCTTCATTCGCATCAACAACCACATCACTGACCTGGCAACCAACCTCCCAGCCTTAGTGACCCTCAGTCCTTGCCTCTGATGGCCCTAAATTCCATCCAGAATCGGACCCCCAAGTGGAGTGAAATCCAGCATGTAACTCGGAGAGTGGCAGGTTGTCTCCTCGGACCCGGCGTCAGGTGCTGCTTTCTCCACAACACTGAGGCTGTGGGCACTCGGCAGCCCCGGAATCTGCAGGCTTAGCCCTGCCATCTGGCGAGCAGTCCCTGCTGCTGCTCATGGGGATCCTGCAGTCCGAGGCGAGCCTGATGCCCTCACAGTCTCTGCACTGTCAGAGTCTGCTGAGCTTGGCCGTCTCCCTGGTCAGAATGCAACATGTCCATCTCTGTGTTTTGACTTGCATCCAGCCCACCCTCAGGGCCTGGACCCCTACCCCGAGGTCCAGGTGGAAGGACTGATGTCCTGTACAGTGCTGCCCAGATCCCTTCTGAGGAGGTGAGACTCTGCCCCACACATCCAGCAAGGTGCTAACCAGATCAGGCGGAACAAGAATGTCATTGCCTCCTAGTCCACCTGCACGTACTGGAAACTGCTGCCATTGCCCAGATGACCGGAATAGACTTCCCCTTGGAAAGTGACCCTGGCCTGGATCCTGCTGCTTCTGCCACACCTATTTCCGGCTTCCTCTCGGCCTGCTCCAGAAGTCCCAATGCCATGTCCTGCCAAGTCACACAAGTAATGGCCACGCCGACTTTTTAAGCCATCCATTTTGTTTCATGTCTTTTCCTTCTTGGGAGGCTAAAGTGAAGAGAGTCTGAGGAATTTCATCTTGAATTTTGGCTCCAAGATTTAATAATTCTGTAATTCTTGGGCAAATTGCTTGCCATCTTTGAACCTCAGTGTTTTTTCATCATTAACATATAATCAGTCTTACTCCATAATGTTATCAGGATGATCAAAACAGATCATGTAGGTAAGAAACTTAGCACATAGCGGACATGGTGACCTGCCGGCTACTGTTCTGAGTGGACCCGCACTTTGCCCACGTTATAACCACCAGCCTCTTGGCTCTTCCTTGTTCTCAATTGCCATTAGGAGCCTTTGACCCCCTTTGATCTGGTTCACAGCCTAAATCCCATGAGTTGCTATTTTCCAATGGGCTTGTGCAGACAATTCAGCAACAGCCCTGCCCGTCCCCAGCTGCCTTGTCACAGCCTCTGCCTGTGGCTGGGACTTATCGGAATCTTTTGCACGTCCCTCACTACCTCCTGCCAAGAAGCTACGTTCGATGTTCTGGACATCTAGATTGTGGGGGCATGAGGATCGATCATCAGGAGGGCCAGAAAGCGATGAGGGAAGAATCCAGTTTCTGAGGGTCTCCAGCATGGCATAAGCCACTGTAGGAAGCAAAAGATGGTTTCTCCAAACACAAGCTGGGCAGATGCAGTAAGAGCTCACTGTCAGGATGGTCTTTCCAGCGGTACTTCTTAATGGGTCCATCATTTATTGAAACCCTGTCTGAGCTGTCTGCTCTGGCAGCGTTTGGATATTGTTCCCTCATTCAAGAGCTGAGACCTTTTAGGTAATAGATGAACATCCCAGAATAACTGACACTCGACTAGCTCTTACAACCAACCCCTGTATCACAGTTGCAATGCACAAAAGTTTATTTCTCACACAATATTTGATGTGGGCCTGGCAGCTTCCTTCACCTTGCTCTACGTGACCCAGGTCCATGACCTCCCAGGTCCGAGCAGCAGAGACAAAGGAAGCTCACGGGCTCCCACCTGCTCAGCGTAGAGGTGACCCTTCTCACAGACACCCATAGGCCCCTGGGCGGAACATCTGACCTGACGGCAAGGGAGGTTGGGAGATGCAGGAGCACAGGGAATGTGCATGAGCTGAGAGCTGCGCTCTGGTGTTCACGTGCGAGAGGGTGTGGGTGTTTACAGGCTGCGGGTGCGTGTGTTGTATGTGTGTGCTGCGCTTCTCACACTTCTAACGTGATGTGGCTGCTCCTCTACCATTTCTCTGTTCCTTTGAAGTCCTTGTGATGGTCCAACCCCCCACGTCTTGCACAAAGCAGGTGCTCTGTAATATCATTTGAGTCAACTCACTCAGCCTCCGATGAAAGTTTCTCATAAGAAGAAAAATAGAAATAGGTGTCATTTATCAACTCTCCTTAGTTTTAGGCTCAATGTGAATAAGCACATCATGTATATTAGCTCATTTCTTTCTTACAGGTGCTCTTTGAAATAGGTACTAATTTTTTATTCTCATTTCACAGGTGAAGATCTAGGTTTAGAAAGGGGATATAACTTTCCATGGTCAAAGGCAAATAAACAGGGCCTCGGGCATCTCAGCCAGCCCATCTGGACAGAGCCGTCTGCCTTAAAGCCACATCATTCTCTGAGATGAAGCAACAGCCAGACAGGATGAAGACAGAAGCGAGCTCCAGGTTTACAAGTGATAGGGTTCCTGTGGATTTCTTGTTCAGTTGAAAACCCATGAAATTTAGAAGAACATGGGGATAGTTTACAGACGTGAAATTCTGCTTTTATTGTGTATGTTTTATCCACAACACAATACACAATATTTCCATTGAGACATCAGCAAACATCCTTAGCCCTGTTTGCCATTGTACCATGGAGCTTTTTCATGCAAACTAACATTGCAGTATGATACAGAGAAAACTGTTTCTTCTTAAGATATTACAATGTGATTGGGTTTATTTAAATAAACTCCATTTTATACCAGCTTTAGAATTGTCATTAATTTTAAAAGGCAGTAATAGGCCATCAAATTTGTTCCTAATCTTTTACAAGTGTATTTTTCCTTGTTATTTTCATTTCATTATTATTCTCTCCAAAAGTCTGCAAATTAATTTGGGGGAAAATACATAGATATACCACACTAGAGTTGCAGACACATAAATGCCCATGAGGACTTACCTTTTTTATTCAGGCTAGGCCTAATGTTAGCTGCACAAAACCAGAGGCTCAGCCCTGGAAAGAAGAATGTTTCCACTTTTGCTCCCAGTCCTCCCTCACTCTTCAGGTTTTTGCGTGAATGTCCCTGTGTGCTTTCACAATCTCACATTATCCTAGTATTGGGCTTCGACATTTTTTTCTAATTTCTAAGTTTTCTTTTTAATAAATAACTCTTGTCCTGAGACTGCAGAATTTTTATCCAGGACCAAGAAAAAATAAAAATCCACACACTGACAATAAAAGTTGCTTTAGATTGCATCCCATAAGTCACGCTTGTTCGGTGTCCAGGGATACTGCTGTAGTTCTAGTGATTTCCTTCAATCACCCCCAAGAGAAAGGCTTGGATTTCCCGCATACTTTTGCTGCAGAAAGCCAGGCGCACAGGGAAGCAGTGTGGCCCCCTGACCATCCTCAACTCTGGTGCAGCCCTGCACCACAGCAGGGGAGGCCAGACAGAACTCACTCCTGAAGCCAAACCCTCCAAGGTTTGCTTCTGGTGCCTCTTCCTGTGTCATTGTCATTAACCTGTTGTGATGCTCAGAAACCCATGCACTTGGTCATCGGCGTCCAAGTCACATTGCTTGTCTGGGGCACACCTTCTACTCAAGGGAAAATGAAACCTCAGGAAAATCCGATCCATCCCAGACCACGCTCCCAGCCCAAAATAGTGCGCTGCTGCTGAGAGTGTCTGGACGACGCCTTGCCTCTTCCTCAGAGATCTGCTCCAAGGGCCTGGACCTGGCTGCCTGGTTCGTGGAGTGAGCAGGTCCCTCATGCAGTACGTGGAGCTCAGGAAGTGCTTGGCCATCTTCCCATTCAAGGCGAGTTTGGTTACAGCTTGAGGAAGTGTAGCTCCACCTAAGAGAACTACCAATCAAATAATTAGGGCTTGGAAATGCTCCATTTCACCCTTCCATCGTCCATCCCAGGTCACCAGCCAAAATGTAGAGGAAGGCTGAGGACAGGCTCACCTGGATGGAAGCATGCTCCTGTTTGCCCTGTTTGCTTCATTTTCTGGAATTTTCTGGCCCTGAGCTCTGTGGCAACTACAGCTTATGCCTTCCTCCTTTTTCAAGCCTCCAATCGGGCCAGAAAAAGAAGCAATGAGACCTCTAGAACAGGATAATAATATCAATCATTTGATATTTGTGCAATGCTTTACAGTTGACAAAGTGCTTCCTGTGTATTTCCTCTTTTGACCCACATAATAACACTGGGAGGATTATAGGGCAGACATTAGTAGCCCCATTCTTCGGATGGAAATAAATGGATTGACCCTTGAGAACCCTAATGCTGGAAATCACAATTCGATTGACCTTTCAGAGGCACCCAGTGCAAGGTCCTCTCTGACTTGGAAGCGTGATGTACTCTTCCAGCACATGTAGCCCAGAAGGTGGAGGCAGATCCCAAAGTGGTTTTGCCCACTGCAAAGTTCATAGGTCTGGTGGTCTGGGTGATGCTGGGATGTTTCCTCTGGGGTGAAAGACACGTTGTTGCATCTTGTACCTCCTACCACTAAGACGGCATCTGGCTTTTGCCAGGCCTCGTGGATTTGCAATGCCACATAAACCACACCTGGAAGTACTGATCTGATCTATTTATCACATAACCTAGTCGGCTGTCAACTCTGAGTGGGGCTCAGAGCCAGAAAAGACTCACTGCAGGCTATGGCTGTGTGCAGTTTGCCCCTAGGCCACATGGCATCCGCTGAAGCATGCCTCTGCTCCAGTCTCCAGAAAGCCCCAGTAGCAGAGCTGCCACATGGGCCCCTAGGGATCTGGACAGGGCTGCCCTTTTGTGGCAGGGAACTACTCACATTTGAAGAGCAGCTCCAGACACAACACTGGGCCCTGGTCCACAGGAGCTCCCGGGCAGGAGCTGCATGAAGTCAGATGCCCCTTTTCCCCGTGCCGTAAGTTTGGGTGGTTATGGCAGCAATCCTTTGCACACAGGAACTGAGATGCTCAAGATCCAGCCCGTGCAGACCCAGGTGAAGAGAAAATGATGTGCACAGATGGTGCAGGCTCCTGCACCCCTGCCTGCTGCACTGATACCTCGCCCTCAGCTCACATCGGCAGACTCCAGGGCTTCTCTCCAACCAGCTGCCAGGGGGACAGAACTGGGCCTGGGCCACATAGGGCAGCCCTGTGCATCAGCACCAACTAGCAAAGGTAGACTGCCCAGGCCTGCCACTCAGGGGTCCCTGGAGGACAAAAGTGAAGGAAATTCCTCCCCATGGACAGAGCTACAACTGCCCTGAGGGTTGACCAATCTTTATGCAGAAGCCACCTGAGATGTGCCCTTGCACAGACTCCCAGAGGAGCCAAGGAGCCGGGCAGGCTGGGCAGGAGCCTGGGAGGAGCCGACTGGAAGACCACGTGAGGTTAAGCAAGGTGGAAGTAAGCCCAGCCCTCGGGCCACCCCCCGTGACCCCTGGGGAATATGCACTTTAGCAACCTTAGGCTTGGGCTGATCAAAGGTCCTGGCTCAGGGGTGGCAGAGGGGGTGAAGGTGGTGGTCAAGAGAGAAGGTTCCACTAAGTGAGCACAACAGGGCGTCTACTCAGCTTGAAGTCATGGTTCTCACTGGGTAACTTTTGGGCCAAAAATGCCACTGAATCCACAGGCAAGAGGGAACTGGTGAAGGGCCTGGATCCCGATGGCTCTGAGGAGCTAGAGTTTCCACTTACTAATGGACTCAAGGAGGAGTCTTATATGGAGTGCACTGATTTCCTGGGGTACCCCTTGTGGCCTCCACATCCAGTGAGGATGGTGGACAGGCAACTGCAGCCCCTGAAAAGGGCAAGACAACCAAGGCCTTAGATATTCCGCTTCAAGAGGTCAAAGGTCCCAAACCCGGAAGCTATCCAGGCCAGCCTAGCGCTGGAGGAGAAGTCCGTGACACAGATTATGGCCACACAGCCTGCTGCATTAGTGGAGACAGGAGCTTGTTTCACTGATACTTTTAAGTTAAACGTTTACAGAGCTTATAGCAAGCCACCGCCTTGAGACTGATGCTGTGGCAGATTGGACTCAACAGATGGCGTGAGTGGGTGTGACTGTCCCTGGGTGGACTGCGCAGAATGTCTCTGGGGCACCCCATCAAATGCCCTCAGCTGTACCTCCCACTCATTCCAGCCATCCTCTGTGGGAACTGGCAACTCCACACAGGTACGACCTGGAGACAGCTACCTTCAACTCCATGCTGTGTGCCTCTGGTCTTCCACCCCAGAATTTCCCTGTGAACCTGCTTAGTGCCCACAGGTGCACAACCCAGAGTTTAGGGGGAATACGCCCAATGCAGGGCTCTTTGACCAATAAGGGATGGGAGCTGGTGGGTAAACATGTCCCTCTTTCTCTTCCATAGAGAAGTCCCTGAGACCCCTGTCACGCGGCTCCTTCGCTGTCCCTGGGATCAAGCACACAGTTGCCCGCAGCAGTGACTGACACAATGACAGACTTTGCACAGCTCTTCTTCTTTCCCTGCTTCAAGCTCCCGCCTTGCTCCTGCTCCATGCTCCAGGACAGCGCTTTCACTCCCGTGTCTGTTTCCAGGCATGCTTTCTGGGGAAACCAGATGTAGTCATTTAATTTTAGTTGTCAACTTGACTGGACTAAGAGATGCCCAGGTAGCTGGTAACATGTTATATCTGGGGGTGTCTGTGAGGCTGTGTTTGGAGGAGATTAGTATTTGAATTGGTGGGCTGAGTAAGCAGAGCCACTTCACCAGCATGGGCAGGCACCAGCCAGCCTCTCTGTTGAGGGCCCAAACGGGACAGAAATGAGGAGGAAGGGCATTTGCTTACTGTTTAAGCTGGGACTCCCACGCTCTCCCACCCTCAGACATCAGTGCTCCCGTCTCCTGGCCCTCTGGGCTCAGACTAAATTGCACCATCGGCTTTCCTGGCTCTTCAGCATGCAGACAGCAGATCAAGGGACTTCTCAGCCTCCACAGTCACATGAGCCAGTTCCCATAACTCTTCCTAAATGTGTACATATATCTTCTAGTTTGCTTGTGTTTCTCTGGAGAACCCGACTACTATACCAGGCTGTCATGTTACCCATTCCTAATTACCAGCGAATGTGACATTCAAGTCCTACACCTTGAGTTCTCCGTCCCTCGATCAGCTCATTTCCAGTGCCCTCACCTCCATTCCACTTTATCAGCTTGCTTCTAGTGCCTCCCAGAGCACTGTCATCGCCAATGACTGCCATATTCATGAGTCCAGATGTCAACATCCCTTTCTCTTCCTCAACCTTCCCTCAGTCCCTTTCAGTCAGTCACTCCCTCTGCACCAAATGTTTAGCATCATCGACACTTTCTGGCTTAGGAACCATCTCCTTTCTCGTTACCTAGCAGCCTCCCTTGTCTTTTGTTTGTTGGTTTTTTTAAGTTTTTTAAGTTAAGATTCCAGAGAACAATGTATCTATCATGCTTCCCAATTTCCACTATCCTCTTACTCTCCTATCTTATTTCTTGACAAAATCACCTCAGAATTAATACAACTGCTGTATCAATCCATCTTCATGCTGCTGATGAAGACACACCGGAGAACGGGAAGAAAAAGAGGTTTAATTGTACCTATGGTTCCCCTGGTCGGGGAGGCCTCAGAATCAAGGCAGGAGGCAAAAGGCACTTCTATGACAGTGGCAAGAGAAAATGAGGAAGAAGCAAAAGCAGAAATCCCTGGCACACCCATCAGATCTCCTGAGACTTATTCACTATCACAGGAATAGCACGGGAAAGACCAGCCCCCACGAGTCAATTACTTCCCCCTGGGTCCCTCCGACAACATGTGGGAATTCTGGGAGATGTAATTCAAGTTGAGATTTGGGTGGGGACACAGCCAAACCATACCATCTGCCAACTGTTTTGTGCTTACATCCCGGGTGTTAATCACTGTTAGAGAAAAACCACAAAGCTGAACAATTTGGAGCCATTATAATAGCTCACCTCACTGCATCTATTGAAAGCGTAATCCCCACCAGACATTATTCAAAGTTCATTACATAGATTATCTCGTCCCATGCCCTGCATCCTGCTGGAAAGCTGCCCAGAAACCCTGCCCTCCAGTCTCTGAAATGCATTCTCAGAAAGCTTTCTCTCCTGCAGCTCAGAGAAAATAGAAGTCATTAATTGAGAACTTGGCAGATACCTTCCTTCACATTTCACTATCATTCAATGATGATTCTTTGCTTTAAATCCAAAGACTCTATTTGGCTCTCTTAACACCATCCTCCATTAATTTTTCTTCTGCCCCTTTGACACCCTTTCAGTTATCTCCCTTATCCTTCTGCTCATGCTTTCTTTTATATTTTGAATGTAATAATATTGAGGGGGGAAAATGTAGTTTCTTCTCTACTTTCACAATGCAGAGTACTTGTGAAACCAGGTTGTGTAGGGGATTTTTCCCGCATACCAGGCAAATAACCAGTCCTGCAGCAGTGGACACCAGCTGTGTGTCCTCCAATTCGATTCTAACACCCTCTTCCTAGAGGTAGCATCAGACCCCACAGGGTGAGGGCTCAGTCCCACAAGATCGCCGCTGACTTCTGATGCTGATTACAAGCCCCAGGTTATTTCACCTGTGCTTCTGACAGATTGGCTATAAATTGGAGTTCCCATGATCCCTCTCTCAGTTTAATTTGCTAGGATGACTAACAGAAATCAGGAACACACTTATGGTTAGCAGTTTATTACAAAAGATATTTTAAAGCATACAGATGAAAAGATGTGTAGAGCAAGGCATGTGGGAAGGGATGAGATGCTTCCACGCCCTCCCCAGGCACTACCCTCCAGGAACCTCCATGTGCTCAGAAATCCAGAAGTTCTCCAGACCCAGTCCTTTGGGATTTTTATGGACGCTTCATTGCATAGGCATCACTGGCCATTGGTGATGGACTCAACCTTCAGCCCTTCTCTCCTCCCCAAAGGTCATGTGGTTTGTGGCTGAAAGTCCCAACACTCTAATTATGCTTTGATATTTCTGGTGATTGGCTCCATCATGAAGACATCAGTCAAACATTTGCACATGGAAAGTATGCCTTTAGACATTCCAAGGGTTTTAGGAGGTGTATAACAGGAGACAGGATGAAGACCCATATATATTTCATAATATCACAGTGGTTCTTAGGATAGTCACCTCTCTTCTGGATCATTTTTTTTTCTGTTGATTTATTTCATTGCATGGATTCCATTACCATCTCTTAAGAAAATTATTCTCTGATAAGTCAATAAAGCTGGAGAACAAAAACAAAAAGGAAGAAAATGATTCTCCGATTAGACGTTCAACCTATATGTCTCTCCAAAACTCAGACTCACTCAACATTTTCATTCACATCTAAGAAACCCATATCAGAAAACAGAATGATCTTCCCACATAAACTACTTCTCTATCTCTATCTGCATCTAACAAGCCCTACAAGTCAGCAACATGACCTCACCTTTGACTCTCCCTCACCTCCCCCTCTATCTCCATACCTTTCAATCACCTACTTCTTAAATATCTTTCAAAACTAATCTTCCGTTCATACTCACTGCCATTTCCATAGTCTAGATCATTGTCATCTCCCTGCCTGATGGCAAGAAACTTCTAGTCTCTTGCCTTCATACATGGCTGTGATGCTTAATATTGGGTGTCAACTTGATTGGATTAAAGGATGCAAAATATTGTTCCCTATGGTGGCAGCGGGGTGGGGTACCCATGAGGGTGTTGCCAAAGGAGATTAACATTTGAATCAGTGGACTGGGAGAGGCAGACCCACCCTGAATCTGGGTGGGCACCATCTAATCAGCTACCCGCGTGGCTAGAATAAAGCAGTCAGAAGAAGGTAGAAGAAACTGACTTGCTGAGTCTTTCGGCCTCCATCTTTCTCCCGTGCTGGATGCTTTCTGCTCTTGAACATCAGACTCCGAGTTCCTCAGCCTTTAGATTCTTGCACTTATATCAGTGATTTGCCAGGAGCTTCTGGGAACTTCGGCCACGCAGTGAAGGCTGCACTGTCGGCTTCCCAACTTTTGAGGGCTGGCTTCCTTGCTCCTCAGCTTGCAGATGGTCACTGTGGGACTTCACCTTCTGATCCTGTGACTCAGTTCAAACAAACTCCCCTTCACATATGCATCTATCCTTTTAGTTCTGTCCCTGTAGAGAACCCTGACTAGTGCAATGCCTGTATTAAATGTAAGTACTTTTTTAGGCTCATGCCAAGCCTTTTCTCATGTTTATCAGCATATTTTGACATGAGTCATTAGGATTGACTGCTCATCCCTGAACTCACCCAAAACATGCTGTGCCATCAGCTTATTTTCTATAAACTTTTGTTGAATGAATAGATGACCATTAAATAAATTAAAGAATTACTCCATCAATAAATAAGTCAATCGTTGTTTACTTTAAACTCCTTGAGACTGACTCAATTTCTGCATTTTGTTTACTTCCCATTATAACACCAAGGATTAACTTGAAATAATAATCATTATTGAATTGGTCAACTGAGTGCATGCATCTTGGGTCTAGATAATAATCCTAAAGTCTTTTGACTTATTTTTGAGCCCACCAGACCAAAGGTTTCTACGCTCAAATTTGTTGGACTTCAAAAAGGCAGATACCCCATAGATCTTCATCTTCATTTTGTTTCCATAACTTGAGTTTTGTGGCCTACAAAAAAGGGTGAAAGTAGGGCCTGAGTATCCTGAGACAATGAGTTTAGAGGCCTGGATTCTGAGCATGTTGGCTGAGCTGCATCACAGACAAGATGTGAGGACATGTCCAACAAGCATGGCCAGCAGCAAGGGCATGGCCACAACAGTCTTGAGGCTCTTGAATCTAGAGGCCTAGATGTTAAGGAGCAAGAGCGAAGGATCATAGCAGAAATGAGAGGACCTTGGAGGAGAGGCTGAGAACATCAAGTGTAGAGGCTAGGGGGCCTTAGGTCTGGGTTTCCTCCCTAGGATGACTGTGCTTCAGTCTCCACTCAGGTTTTCATACTCCTGAGAGTGAGAATGTGATTGGCTGAGCTTGGCTCAGGCTCCTCTCCCTAGAATCAATCAGCCATGGTCTAGAGTGGAGTGGGTGAGCACCACTCACACTCTGCAGACGTTGTGAGCTGGACAACGTACCACTTTCTGTATTCTGTATATCCCAGAAGTCTTAAGTTTTCATTGAAGCTTGCTTAGCCAATTCAAGCCCAATTTCAGTGATGCAAATCTCACATCTATTATATGCAAATAATGCATGGGTCCCTTTTCTGTTGATGTATTTAGTCCTCAGAAACACAGGATCATGGGCCAGATCAAGCAGTAGCAAAGGAGTATTAACACTAGAGGTTCAACCAAGCTCGGGAACAGTTACGAGAAAACAGGATAAAGGCGAAGACTTTGCTCCAAAAGAAGTTGATGAAGGAGGGGGTTGCTGTCTGCCGTCCAGCGTGGAAAGGGGCCAAGCTGGGAGCCTGGGAGTCTGACCTGTCTCTCACATGTGCAAGTCTGCAGCAGTAAAGAATCCAGAGCATTCACAGTGACACCGGATCAGCCTGTCGCCATTTAGCTCTGACATGTCTGAGTGTGAATTCTCCATAAAATGTCACAGTGCAGAGGGAACAAGAGTAATAGTGAACCTGATGACCTCCCCAGATCACACACTGCCCATCTCTGGAAGCTGTTGGGAGGCATAGGCCTCTCAGTGGAGCACAATTTAATGCACCTTATGGGATCTACTCCCACACAGCAGCATAGGAAATGTTTGGGAAAGGAGAGCTTGGTAGTGAGTGTCCAGCACAGATGTGTTACATCAGTGGCAGCACTGCCAGGGGACTTCCCTCCCCAGTCTGCACTCTGAAGGGCAGACATTGTCTGTCTGGGCCCTGGAGTCACCCATCCCAGGAATTTGGTCACAACCACAGACTTCTAATTTGTAATAACTGTCACTGTTTTGTAGCCATGCAACAGGACCCAAGTGCACACGGCACAATTTCTTTTGGATAAAAAGTTGTGGTGTCAGATGTTTTACCAAAAAGCAATGCTCTGCAGCTGCCACCTTTGCTAACCCTTAGAACCTCAGCCCAGGCTGTGTGGAGTGCTTGGTAATGCTCCAAGTAGCTTTTTTACTGTTGTTAAATTTGTATTTTTAATTTTATTTGATATTAGATTGGGAAATCCCTGTGCAGTTTTGTTACATGGGTATATTGCATGATGTTGATTTGGGCTTCTGATGAACCAGCCTCCCAAGTAGTGAACACAGTACCTAATAGGTAGTTTTTCCAAGTCTTCCCACTTTGGGAATTCCCACTGTTTATTGTTCCCATCTTTGTGTCTATGTGTAGCCAACGTTTAGCTCCCACTTATAAGTGAGAAATGCACTTGGTTTTGGTTGGCATTTGATTTTCTACTTCTTCATTAATTCACTTAGGACAACAGTTTCTGGCTGCATCCAGGTTGCTGCAGAAAACATAATCTCCTTCTTTTTTATGGCTATAGTATTCCATGGTGTATGTGTATCACATTTTCTTCATCCAATCCACCCTTGATGGGCACCATGATTAATTCCATGTCTCGAAGCGGCTTTAGTCATCTCACCTAATCTTGCACTTCTCTGTGAGGCAGTCAGGCAGGCATTCAGTGGTTCGCACACTCAGTCAGCAAACATTTAGCTAGCATCTTTGTGTTGCCTCCCTGGTTCTCACCTGAAGTAGAATCAAGGCTCTAGGTTCCCTCCCTTGCTCAGCATGCTCTATGCCCAAACACGAGGTCTAACACATTCATTTAACTTGTGTCCTAAGGAGACGCTTAGAATGATGGTTAGGCAAACAGAACTGACCCTATTCAAAAGCAAATACGGACATTCCTCACTATACAAAGTGGCAGAGAACTGGTTCCAGGACCCGCCAAGTATACAAAAATCAGCACATACTCAGGTCTCCACCATCAGCCCTGCAGAACCTCCTTCTAGGAAAGTCGGTCCTCCATGTACTTGACTTTCCTATTCTGCGAATATTGTATTTTAAGATCTGCCTTTGCTCAAAAACAAAATCCACATATAAGTGGACCCCTGTTGTTCAAACCTATTTCTTCACAGGTCAAAAGTATATTTAAAATCATGTCATTCAATATTCAGTGAAACTTGAACTGAAGAAGGAAGAAGAATAGAGAGAAGAAGAGAAGGAAATACCGGATGATTCGGGGAGGAGGAGGAGGAAATAGAAGGGGGGGGTGCAAGAGAAAGAAAAGCATCCCAGATTCCAAAAGATAGTTGAAGCAAACACTGTAGGATACTGACACCAGGAGAACAAAGAAGAAAATAAAATTAATGACAAGAAACACAAAGGAATACGAATAAAGAAATAAAAGTGACAAGGGTGAAAATAAAAGAGACAAACAGAAAAGAAAATTGGAAATTTAACATAAAAATAATTATATACCTAAGGAAGAGACTAGGAAATATTGTAAGACATAAAATTCAAATAGGATCTTTTCTACAATAAAAAAAAAATACAATTCAAAGGTTCACTGTGTCCTGATAAAAAGAATATAGGATTAAATACACCAAGATTTGTCCAACAAAGAACCACAGATGGTTTGAAAAAGTAAAAGCCAATATCCTAAAAGGAAGATTATTAGCTGACTATCATACTTTCCTCAGCATTTCCTTCTTACTAAAATGCAATGAAACAATCAAGATTTGCAGAAAGTCAGACTAACAGCTCTATTACTCCTCAGTTGTCATGTGTCTATGGCAATAGAAATATTCTAATATAGGTAAGTCATCCAAATGTGGATGAACCACATCACTTCCTGATAATTATTCTTGAAAACATAATCCAGAAAAAGCACATTAATCAAAATTCAGTCATAATTAATTGGGAACATAAGGGTCAAATGGCTGACAGTGATCATTTAACCAATTTAAAAGGTCTTTCTCTGCCACCCAGGCTGGAGTGCAGTGGCAATATCACATTTCACTGCAGCCTCAACTGTCCCAGCTCAAATGATCCTCTCATCTCAGCCACTTGGGACCACAGGTGCGTGCCACTATGCCCAACTAATTTTTTTTGATAGAGCTAGGGTCTCCCTATGTTGCCCAGGCTGGTCTCAAATAGCAAGATGATAGTTTTAAACCTATCATATCAATAATCACACAAGTGATCTAAATCCTCAATTAAAAGGCAAATTATGTATTAATAAAATAGGACCAAAAAAAAACAGGCCTAAGTATATGCTGCCTATAAGAAAACACTTTAAATAAAATGATACAAAGAGCTGAACAGCTAAAGACCGGAAAAAGATATGTAATCCTGACATCAATCAAAAGAAACTAAGAATAGCTATGTAAATAAATATCAGACAAAGTAGATTTTGAGCAAAGAATAGCAGTGATAAAGAGCATCATTTTATAATGTCAAAGAGGTCAAACAACTAAGAGATTCTCTGTAACTAACAACATAGCTTCAAGATACATGAAGCAAAAACTGCTAATAGAACTGAAAAGAGACATAGAAAAAGGCACAGTTAGAATCTAAGATTTGCAAATTCCTATCTCAATAACTAGTAGAACAAGTAGAAAATCAGTAAGGATATAGATTTGAACAAAACTATCAACCAGCTTTAACCTAGTCGACACTGATAGAACACTCTTCCTGACAAGCACGCACATTCTTTTCAGGGGCACCCGGAACATCTGCCAAGGCATACTCTTAGCTGTAAAGTCTCAATGGTAAAAGCATGCAAGGACACACGAAGCATGTTCTCTGACCGCATGAAACTGCTTTAGAAATTAGTAAAAGAGATTAGTAAAAGAAACGTACCTTTAAAATCCCCAATTATGTAGAAAAATAAGTAACACACTTCTAAATAACTCAGGGATCAAAGAAGGAATTAAAACAGAAATTAGAAAGTATTCTGAGGTAATTTGTAAATGAAAATGAAACATACTGAAATTGGTGATATGCAGCTAACGTAGAATTTTATAGCACTGAATGCCTGTATTAGAAAAGAAAGGTCTCAAATCAATAACCTCAGCTTCCACTGAAAGAAGCTAGTAAAAATATTTCAAAATACATGTTGTATACAATAAATATATACAATTTTTGTCAACTTTTAAAAAATAAATTTAGAAAAATATTAAATTAGAAAAAATATTAAAGACAATACTTTTAGTGTTGTTACTTTTAAAAGAAACTCCAAATAAGCAGAAGACAAGGAATAATAATAAAGATCAGGGTGGATTTCAATAAAACAAAAAAGAAAAGCAATATAGGAAATTAATAAAGTCAAAAGTGGAATCTTTCAGAAGTCCAATCAAATTTATACTGATCCATTTCCATTCAGACCGATCAGGAAAAAAAAACAGAAGACACAAATTAGTAATATCTGGACTCAGAGTAGTCACATCACAACATATTGCAAGAATCCAAGAAAGTAAAAATGGGCCCCAACACATAAACCCGCAAAAGTGAGGCTAGGTAATGATGCATGTCCACCCAGAAGGTGAGAGTGGAAAATAATGCATGTTCCCAGAAAATGACGGCGCACATCTCCCTTTCTTGGCCCTCAAAGGGGCTCCCAATAGCGTTAAGTTTAAAGAGTAGGTCGAAGAACAGCTGTTTTAGTGAGATGCCAGTGAGGAAAAGTATTGGCATGTATTTCAACAGGCTTAAAGAAATACCTGCACAAATGCTAATCTGAGAGTTAACAATGGCCATCTTAGGCTATTAGGACTCTGGGGATTTTGGGCAATGAGCTTATTTCATTATACAATAAACAATAAAGCTATTTGTGGAAGTTTTTATCTTCAGATAGAAATTCATGTTATTAAGGGTGTGGAAAGTGTATTGCATACACTGTAGTATTACAACTGTTTTGGAATGTAATTTGACAGAAGCTACTAAAAGTTAAAGTATGTATCTGCATTGACTAAGAATCTGGTCTTATGTAAATAATGGTCTTAGTATGTGAGGACTGCTGCATAAAGTTTTGCAACTGTGAACTCTAAGACGTATCATCTTCCTGTTAGTTATCATGGATTTGTATATATTTTATAACAGTTTCTGGCAGTAAAATGTCTCGGGGGATGCCTTTTTCTAACTGTCACCATTTGGACTAGCAGTGATGTTCAAATGATGCAGGGATTTTATTACACGGTTATTTGTACAGATCGGAAGAATGAGGAGAAGAAGAGAAGAGAAGGAAAATGATAGAAAAGGGAAGAAAAAGAAATAGAGGAAGAGAAGAAGAGAAAGAAGGAAGGGAAGAGGCTCAGGAAGACTAAGGCACACAACACTCATATCATGGAATCTTATGAAATAATTTTGAAAGAATATACTAGATCTTTTAAAATTGACCTACAGAGATGTCCAGGATATATTTGGGGGGACAGAGGCAAACTGCAAAGCAAGTGAAATAATAAGTCCTTACTTTGGCTTCGGTGGGGTTTTTTTCTTTAAGGAAAGAAAACATCCTTTACATTTGCTCATATAAGTTTTATGACCACTAAAAAAAAATGTGGAGGGATGCATACCAGCAGTTAGCTCTGTTGTGTGAGTTTGAGGAGGTGGGCATTGTGTTTTTTCCTTATTTTACAAATTGCATGTATTTAAGGAATACAACATGATGCTTTGATATTACATATTCATAGTGAACTGGTTACTACAATCAAATATCCACCAATCATATCCACCAATCATCTCACATAGTTACATTTCCTTTTGTGTGTGTGTATGTGACAAGAGCACCTAAAATCTACTCCAGCAAATTTTCAATATACATTGCAACAGAATTAACTCTAGTCCACTTGCTGTACATTAGGTCTCTAACCTTAGCGTGCCACATAATCGCAAGTCTGTGCCCTTTGACCATATCTCCCCACTTCATCGACCCCTGCTTCTACCTCTGGAAACCACCTTTCTATTCTGCTGCTATGTATTCATGGTTTTTCTTTTTTAGACTCTACATCTAAGTGAGATAATGCCATATTTTTATTTCTCTGTCTGGCTTATTTCATTTAGCATAATATCTTCTAGTTTCATCTGTGTTATCATAAATGGCAGGATTTTCTTCTTTGTTAAGGCTGAATATTATTCCACTGTGTATGTGTACCACATTTTCTTTATCCAGTTATCTGTTGATAGACACGACTTGTTTCCATATCTTAACTATTGTGAGTAATGGTGCAGTGAACATGGCAATACAGATAAATACAGATATCTTTACAAGCTGGAGCTTTCATCTGAGTATACCCAAAAGAGGGATTGCTGGGTTGTATGAAGTTCTGTTTGTGTGTGTGTAGTGTGTGTGTGTGTGTGTGTGTGTATGAATCTCCATACTGTTTTCCATAATGATTGCACAAATCTACATTCCAACCAACAGAGTACAAGGATTCCCTTTTCTCTACACCTTTTTCAACACTGGTTATCTCTTGTCATTTTTACAATAGCCATCCTAACAGGTGTAGGATGATACCTCATGGTGATTTTGACATGCATTTTTCCAGTGATTGGTGATGTTAAGTACCTTTTCATGTACCTGTTGGCCATGTTTATGTCTTCTTTGCAGTAATATCTTTTCAGGCCATTTGCCCTTTTTTACATTAGTTAATTTGTTTTTTATACTACTGAGTTGTATGAGCTCCATGGCGATTTTAACGCTTATCTGATTTGTGGTTCACAAATATTTTCTCCCACTCTGCTGGTTGCCTTTTCAGTTTGTTGACTGTTTCCTTTGCTGTGCGGAAGAACTTTAGTTTGATGTAGCCGTTACCTGTTTGTTTTTTATTTTGTTGCCTGTGCTTTTTGGAGTCATGTCCACAAAAAGAAAAAAAAAAAAATGCCAAATGATTTTCTCCTGTGTTTTCTTCTAGGAATTTTATGGTTTCATGCCTTACATTTAGGTCTTTAATCAATTTTGAGTTGATTTTTGTAAATGAGGTAACATAAAAATCCAGTTTCCTTCTTAGGCATGTGAACGTCCAGTCTTTCCAACACCACTTATTGAAGAGATCATCTTTTCCCCATCATGTCTTCCAGGTGGCCTTGTCAAAAATTAGTTGACGATGTATACTTAGGCTTATTTTCTGGACGCTTTGTTCTGTCCCACTGGTATACACAGCATGAATGTTTTTATGCCAGTACCATACCATGTGAATATTACTGCTTTGTAATATAATTTGCAATCCAGACGTGTAATGCCTCCAACTTTGTTTTTCTTTCTCAAGATAGTTTTGGTTATTCAAGGTCTTTTGTCATTGCATAAAAATTTAAGATTGTTTATTTCTATGAAAAATGTTATTAAAATTTGTATACGATTGCACCAAATCTGTATATTGCTTCTAGTCATATGGACAGGTGGACATGATTTTTTATGCATTTATTTCTCTATTGCATAAAATTGATACTTTGAATATATATCACTCTCTGTCATCCAAAAAAAATTAAAATTTGAAAGCAAATCACAACTACCTTGGCCAACGATCTTTAAGGTTTTCCTCAGAACACTTCAGGACTCTATTGTGTCCTTTTGTTTTTCCAGTATTTGGTTAAACTTACAGTTCTTCCTTTTTCTATGCATTCACCTGTCCTCAGCGCACACTCCCACCATCAAGCAAGCACTTAGTGCCTCTGCCCATCCTCTCTACAAGGAGCTGGGGAATCAGAGCCTCTAGAGGAACTGCTGGTGATCCCACCACAAGTAGCAAGATAGACAGCAGCAAATAGGTGTGCCACTGCCCCATGACAGCCTAGGGTATTGGAGCTGATTAATGCACAACAAGGCCCTGCTTTCCCCTGTCTGTTAACTAATACACCATTGAAAAAGTGAGTGTGGATTTCAGGTGACAGGGTAAATCTCAGGTGGACTTGTCGTTTTGGAAGGATTATTTCTCAATGACAGCTCAAGGGACCAGCTATGTTGGAATCCACTGTGCGTCCACTCAGTTTCTCTCAGGCAGCTAACTGTCTCAATCTCTCAGTGTGTTTTTGAAGGAACACATATAGAGAATCTTGTAACACAGTGTTTGAGAATCACTTTTCTGTAGACTGCAAACCTCGGGTGGAACCATATTATTACAAAACACTGAATGAAAGCTTCCGAAGTGTCCTCCTGCATCCACGTTCTCTGGGGCAGAAGGGACAAGCCCAGTTAAGGGGAGCCACTGGCCCATGGGCAAGGCATCAAACCTGCTGTTTGCAGGCTAGCCTGCAAGTGAGGAAGCTTAGGAACCATGGTCACTGCGAGGCTCAGGGTGGCTGAGCTTGGAGACCCAGCAGAGGTAGATGAATGCAAGCTGAAGACTGCCCATTTTTCCCTTTCCTGGTGAGAGCTGGAGAACATAACGCAGCCACTATCTTTGTGTTTAGAGAGATGAGTGTACGGTTCGGGTGGACACAGCATGGCCGTTTATGCAGTCAGTGCTGCTATCCTCAGCTTACCAGGGAAAGCTTCAACGTGCCACTCAGAGAAGCAGGCACTATTTTCTTGAGACCATGAACACCCAATTCCCAAATTTCAGGAGGTGTATCACAGCTCTGCAGACTCAAGCTTTTGCTCTGGAAAGCTAAACCATCCAGAGAAGTCTCTGTGTTTGTGCACAAGAAGAGGAGGGAGAATGGTGTTTTTAAGACAGGGAAGATGCCCCAGGTGGGCAGGCATGAGCCCTGGGAACCTGTTGCCATTGAAACCGAGGTCTGGGGGCAGCTAGGGCTTTGGAGAGTGTGGAGCCAGTCCTTCACAGCTGCATGGAAGCTTGAAACTACCCTCCGCTGCTTCTGAGCCAAGCAGCAAACCCTCCTTCTGGCCAAGAACAATGTGGTCTGAGCGGCATTTCTGTGACCCTTGAGCTGCAGACCCCTAAAGATGGCAGAATCATGAAGCCAAGAGAACATGCAGTAGCTGTGATGCTGATTGCAGGCTGAGGAGCAGCTCCTGCCCTTTTCCAGGGCTCTTGGGCCCGGGATCCCTGCATGACCTAATTGAAGAGGAAGGAACCCTGAGAACAGCGAGCATCGTGTTTCTCGTTAACCCTAGGGAGCGGATGCTTGGAGCCAGGTGTAATTTGATTTGGAAAAATAAAGAAATGTGATGCTTCTTGCACCTGAGTGTGGAGGAGCGACTCATAATTTACACCCTCCACTTATTAATTCATCCATCAGTGTGTGAGCGATTTTAGATCACTTCACTGGGCTGCTGAAAGCTGCACCCTCCTTATCGTTTGACACCCAGCATACTCAAGGCACCTCTCGCAAGAACTAAAGTTTACATAAATATTACGTCTTACGTTCTTATCAAAAATCAGTTTTCCAGTATTTGTGTTTTAGATTTCTTGCCACCCTTTACAGGTGGGGCCAGGAGGGGTGGGGTGAATTCCTAGCCAGAAAATTTTTATAGTGGCTCCCAAGAGAGTGAGGAGCTGAAAAATAAAGAAAGCAAACCTTGAATATGTTTGCAGCAGCCTGAAGCAATTTTATAAAGTAGGGTGAGAGGGCTTGCCAAAGACACAGGCATGGAAATTATTTCCTTTTTTAATGCAGAGAGATGAAAATGAGAAAATTGTAAACCTAAGAGGTAATTCACCCAAATGGAAAGGTCTCTTAGCATGCCCACTAGTTATAGGTTTCCATTTTTTCCTAGTAAATACAAAGAGACTATATATATATATATATATAATTTAATACAAAATTCAGAGAAACCAAAGAAATACAAAATAAAATAAAATAGTTGGTCTTCACCCCTCTGCCTTTCAGCCCCTCTCTTTGTCTTCCTCCGAGGAGAATGTTACTGTTTCCTTCTCTATCTTTGCAGAAATATTCTATGCACATCTAGTTACATAAATATATAAGTATATTTTAATACAAATGAGACCTCACTGCACACACTGCTCTGGGCCTTGTTAGATGGACCGTATTTTCTTAAGCCAGATCCCACTTAATGGACATCAGAACATGTCCAATAGTCCAATATTAACAAGTGATGCTGAAATAAATATCGGTGATGTATTTCCAAGTCTCTTTAGAATATGAGAGCCGTGTTCAGGATTCCCTCGGAAGCAGAATGCTGGCCCCTCCCCAGCTCAGACCCATGCCCAGGACTGCCAAGGGCCATTCATTTCTCCAGGACTGGCCTGGGGTGGATCGTACTGGGGATGCTTTCATTAGTTAGAGTGGAAACATGTTTCATCTTTAAGAGGAATCACTTTCCTCTTCACAAGTGGTCTAGAAAAAACAAAGTAAAATTGAAGAAGTGGAGAACATACGTCAAAATGAGGCAACATACAGAATTGCTTCAGACCTGAGCAGGGAATCATAGCTCAACACGCAGAAAGAGAGCAGGGACCACCAAGGCGGTTAGAAACCTGAGCGAGTGTCAGAGACATGGAGTGAACTTTTGTAACAGGCTCGGCTATAGAAAATTCTTGGGACACTTCCTTTCCCAATAAAACTTCACATAGCCAAGCTGTTTTTGACAGGGTTGAAGTTTTTGTGGAAGGGATACGGAGGCCTTCAGTTTGCAGGTGCAAGAGATCCCCAAGATAAGTCCACTGGGGTTGTCAAGGGTATTTCATTTGTGGCCCATGGTTGACACAGTTCAAGGACAGGGAAGAAAACTAGAGAAAGCCTTGCCCTGGGAACAAGAGAATCCAGCCAAACCCCATTCTCCCTCTCTTTCAGGACAAGGTCATGAGGACACAATGGGGTTACGGAGAGGGGAGAAACAAAGGGAAAAGTACTTCATAATCATTACCTCATTTAATTCCTGCAGAAGGGGAGGGAGAGAGCATTGTTCCCATTATATGAACCACATTCCAGAAAAATTGGAGAATAGTAAGAGAGAAAAAAAATCAGCCCTAATCCCATAATTGAAACAAAGTTATTGTTACCATACTGGCAATTGTTTTCACCCCGACATCTTAATGTATTTGTTATTATTTTTATATAATTATAGTCAAAGTGTTACCATTGTATACCCTCATTCCTAATTTTTCCTTAACCATTACAGGATATACAATTTCCATGTTGCTAAATTCTCCAAAATCATCACCTCTCTAAACATGAACCAATCATCAGCACACGTCAGTTTTACTTGGATAGTTCCTTACTGTTGAATATCTGCATTGCTCTTGGGGCTTTATTTCTGCGTTATTTTAAATAATAGTACAATTTCAGATTGTTTTGTTAAGATAAATTTCCCCAACTGGGTAGGAGAGTAAGGGGTAGGGGAGAGGAAGTGAGTGGACAAGCATCCTAAGATGCCCTCAGGAACTTGGAAATAAGATTTCCTTTGAGAGTTCTGCTGTAACAGCCGACCCATAATCAGTGAGTACAGCAATTTGAGAAGTTACCCTGAAGGGGTAGAGGCAGCCAAAAAATGAAATCGTGTTGAAGGCACCAAAGTAGCTGAAGAATGTGACCATCAGAAGTGGGTGGGCTGGCCCAAGGAGTCCAGAAAAAGTGGTCCTACCAGTTAGAGTGTTTCGGGGATGTGGGTAGCCCTGGTTTACTCCTATTTTCTTAACATCATCAGTAAAAACACCCCCCCATCTCACTCTCAAAACTCTTATTTCAGAAAACAAATTACACAGTCCACTCCTATGGATGGCTTGGCAATGGGCAGGCCTTTCTCTTCCAGAGGGACCAGATGGATGCACCCTATTGCACAAAAGAGTTGGAAGAGGACAAGTTGCATCTGAGAGATGGGTGAGGCTGGGTGCCAAGCCCACCTGGATGCACGTTCTCCAGTGGGACAAGGCCTTCGGAGGTATGGCTGGGAAGGGAACCAAAGAGAAAAGCATGAAACTGCACCCCAGGAGCTGGTGGGGGGGACTCTTGACCACCATGTCAGAAGAGGGGGGTACCCCAAAGCCTCCCCTTGCCTGCTGGCGCCCAATGCTGCCCTGCAGCTATAACACCCATGAACTGAAGGACCAGAGCTTTCCTCCCGGAGAGAGGGAGGCTCACCAGACACTTCCTGGACTTCCCACATGACTCTAAGTGTGAGCTGAGCTTGCAGTTTGGACATCTGCCTGTCCACCAACACTGGGGCAATGTGCTCAAACAGGTTTTGTGACCTCTGGGAAAACAAAGAAATGCAGTGCTATCAGCTGGATCTGAGTGTGTGCAACAATTCAGGCTTGACAGATGGGTGCAGTAGCCTGCAGATCTCTCCCTACTCTGATGCCACACTCACCATAGGGCCCTGTGGGTGTGGGAAGAGGACCCCCAGGCAGATCCCTGATTCGCTGTCAATTAATTAGTCATTATATTTTAGACGTTGGTTTTATGAATTTGGACAGCTCAAATCAGTGTACAGGGGTTCACTCAACCCTGGGATGGTTAAGAAAATTGAGTTTATGATCCACAGAATGAAGGACAGGCTCATTCTCCAAACACTTGATGATTTTTTTGTTTTTTCATCTGCCTCTGGTTGCCCTGTATTTTAACTTTTTAAGTTAATCTGAAATTTGCTTTTCATTTAGTACCAAATTACTCTTTGTCCCCAACTGCAAGCAGGTTATTACCATGTGATTTGTGGATAATACTTTAAATTATGAGTATTTTTGTTGCCTTATGAGCCATACAGCTCATTTATTCATGAGCCAAGGTCTTTGGATTATTTATTCCATTTAATTGATTTGTCTATTCTCGAACAATGACCAAATTTATTTTGAGCACTGCATCCTGATAACATTGTTTAACAATGATAAAAACCAATCTTTTTATTGAAAGATCTATGTTAAACAGTCACATTATTATTTTCACAGTAACTTCAGAATTTGTTCTATTTCTAAAATAGCCACAAGAATATTGAAATGACCTACACTAAATTTGTGCATTAATCTGGGAGCAACTGATATTTTCACAACAGTCATTTTCTTATTCAGGAACATGATATTTTTCAAATGTGTATGTTATTTTTTTGTGTACATTTTATATGCCAATAAAGTTTTGGAATTTTCTTGATTGCAATCACACTGATTTTCCTTAAAAATACTCCAAGGTGTTTTACGATATTTGTTGTGATTCTTTATATGTTTTTTCTCATTAAATCTGCTTATTGCTGGAGAGGTATGTAATTTAACAGTCATCTTAAGGAGGACAAAACTGGGGCTCGGGGAGGTTCATAAATTGTTCAAGATTTATGAAGCAATTAAGCCGGGAAGCAGCAGCATGAAGCAAGCGAGGACAACCCCGAACGCCCACACGAGCGTTTCCTTATTCTGCCCTGTGTCCGGCCTCTTGGCAGCCTGTGGTGTCGGGAGTGGGCCTGATCCCTTGTCTCCTCCACGTTGACCTCCCTCTCGCGTCTCTGTGGAGACTGGCTTTCCATCCCACTTAGCTGCACTTTCATCTCCAGCCCTTTCCAAAGTGCCCTCCTTTTCTGAGAATGCCTATAACTCTGTCTCCCACAGGACACGTTCACCGAGCCTTTCGTGCTTTCCATGCCACCACTGGGGAAGCGACATCAGTGAGCGGGATGCACGGGCCGTGGGGCGAGGGCTTCACAGCTGCGTGGGGATCAGCTCAGAAAGTGAGAGCAGATCACAGACACCCGAGTCACCGGGCTGCGACCTGCACAGCTGGACACTCATCTGCTAGGGACGCCTGGGGCAATGCGGGTGTCCAGCACCAGGAAGTGAAGGCGCCCGGGACTGAGACTGGATCCTCTGCGTCAGGTGATCCATCCAAGTCAACACTTGATTTCTACCCACCGGGCCATGGGTTTTTCCTAAAGGAAAGCTGCAGTGTGTGGAGCGAGGTGTGACCTCTCTCCTGAGCCAGCCGCCTTCCCCTGGCTGTGATCAGTGTTCTGAAGCCGGTACTGATGATGGGCAAATCCCAGTCAGCCGTGATCCCACTCAGCCATGGCTTTTCACTCTGTTGCTCCTGTGAGGAAGATGGGCACAGCATGGTTATTCCAGGTCCATAAAACCTCCAGTTTTGGGAGACAACTTCTCTGGGTCTCTTTGCCACCACTCATAATTCTCTGTGCAATATCTTACCACAATTCAGATGAATTAACTGAAACATGGCAAAATGACAAGACTGGCCAGAGCCCACAGGAAAACCGGCAAGAGGAAAGCTGGCCTCGAAGGCAGCAGCTTGCAGTCTGCCTGGGCTGTGGGTCGGCTGCCCTTGGCAGCTGTCTCGTTTGGGATTTAGGTCTGAATTGCCATTTAGTGCTGGGGACTAGACCCCCTCTCCACCCAAGCTTGTGGGCTGTGTCAACGGGGGGCTGCGGGTATCCGAACAGAGCAGAGTCTCAGCCCCTGCCCTCCCGAGACGTGCCAGAGACAGGCACCTGTGAGTGTGACTTGAAGGAGGAGCAAGAGGCGCCATGAAGCTCAGCTTCCCAGAAGGCCTCCTAGGAAAGGTGTGGTTCAGAGGGAAGCCTGGGGAGGGCTTTGGGTAGAGAAGGGCAAGGAGGGCACTGTTCTTTCTTAGGAAGAGTCAGAGAGCCACTGAGCCCACATGGGCTCCATCCCCAGATGCCTGGTGCTCTCACCTCACTCTTCCACCACCTCCCTCCATAACCCAGCTGAAGCCACTTTCCCCTCACCGAAGTCCTGCCACTGACTTCCCAGAAATGAGAATAGGCACGTTCACGGCTTCAGAAAAAAAGGACTCTATAAATACAAATGATGGGAGACTCTCAGTCCCAATAAATATGTTTTTCAAAAGACCAAAAAGGGTAAGTAACAAAAGCACTGATGGTGTGAGGTCCAGGCGCTATTTTTAGGCTGTCCTGTGTGGTTCAGGACAGACGGAAGATGGAAGAGGTGATGCTGGCCGCCAGTCCTGCTCCGTTTTGGTCCTCACCCCCGGAAAGCACTGAATCCTCGATTGTTTGGTTAAAAACATCCCAGAGTGGATTTTGTTGTTAGCTGCTCTTGATCTTTTAAAATTTCCTGCATGTGCTATTGACTGCAGTCCCGGCCTTGATAGAAGTCCAGACAAAATTGTCAGCCTGTGAGCTGTGGCTTTGTCATCAGCAGGCTCAGCCATTCTGGCGGCAGGGCCAGGAGGCTGTGGGGCAGGAAGTCGGGCTGTGAGCCAAGCCTGAAGTGACTGGAGAATGGCCTCAGACCCACCCTGGCCTCTCATCTCTCTGTTTCTGCTCCTGCATGGGGCGATGGATGATATTCTTATGTAAGAAACCAGGGAGAAATCCTGCCACAAGCACAAAACAGCCTTACACGGTAAGTTATCAGAAATGCCACTAAATGCTGCAGGTGTGCAGATGCAACTTGAAGGAGGAACTTGTGGCCCTGGGCTTCACTGGGCCCCTTCACCACCCAGCCCTGTACCAAAAGGGGGGACTTACCAAAACGCTGACGGGTGGACCCACTGCAGCCAGATTTCCCCATGTGCCCTAATTTCTGCACAGCCCAAGCTGAGTCAGCCTCACTCTTTAAGAGTGCCATGATGCAAGGTTCTCCTGGAAGGAGACCCTCAGGATCTAAGTGGGGCCTAGCACATGGCTGGCACTCACTGACTGGTGAAGGAGAAAGAGAAATGGTGAAGGAGAAGGAGGGAATGGAGGAAGAGGAGAAAGGGGGAGGCAGGAAGGGGAAACCCGGAAACAGGCAGAAACGAAGACCTCAGCTTCACCCACCCTACCACAAATCTCCGAGCCAGGGCACTCCAGTAGCCCACAGGGCTGGAGCCGAAGGCATGACAGCAGGAGGCGGCCTGAAGCAAAAGAGTCGAGAAGAGAGGATGGCAGAGTCACCCAGGATGTCCCGCACTCCCTCCATCGAGGCCTTAGGCACAGAGGCCTTCCTGCTGCTGAGTCCATAAAATGGAAGAATCACGGCATGGCGATGACTTGGAAATTGTTCACTCACAGCATTTAGCAACCGGAAGCGGGGCCAGGCTCAGTGGCTCATGCCTGTAATCCCAGCACTTTGGGAGGCCAAGGCGGGTGAATCATGAGGTCAGGAGATTGAGACCATCCTGACCAACATGGTGAAATCCCATCTGCACTAAAAATATAAAAATTAGCTGGATATGGTGGCACATGCCTGTAATCTCCTCTACTCAGGAGGCTGAGGCAGGAGAATTGCTTGAACCCAGGAGGCAGAGATTGTAGTGAGCCGAGATCGCACCACTGCACTCCAGCTTGGTGACAGAACAAGACTCCATCTGAAAAAAAAAAAAAAAAAAAAAGGAAGTGTTTGTGACTTTCATTTTTTTTTCTGAGCATGTGGACTTCATCAAAAGGAGTGTTTAACTTTTTCTCTTCCTCTTTAGCTTCCCATGACTAAGGCTGAGGGGTACCTTGTGATATAAATCTCTACCCTTAGTTTTGAAGGAAGTTAGGTAAACTCTAGAGTGGGAAGACTCGTGTTTCTCTCTCCTCAGCTACGTAAATGCGCCTTCAACTGTTACATGCTGTGACTATAAAATACAGTTTTATAACAGCCCGTCTCACGTTTCACAGCCCGGCTTCCATCTCAGTTTGTGGGAGGGTTGCTGAGGGAGGTGGGCCGGGAACTGGGGAGAATACACACACGTAGTTTGTCAAGGTGTAGCTTAACCGTAACTGCTGAAATAAAAGACGAGAGGAATACCAACTTCTGTGAAGGGCAGACATATGCACAGCCCTATCAAAGCTCCAGATGTGTGTTAGCCTTAAATATGTGTGACGTTGGCTCCTGTGACAGGCCACACCGTAGCATTTCTCGTGACCAGTCGTGCGATTATCCACGAAGTGGATAACCAAAGGTGTGAGGTGCCTCCTTTGAGCAGGACACGACCAAAGTTGCCTAGTCTTGTAGGATCCAGAGTCTAAAACTTACCCTAGAGTTAGAAGAGAAGCAATCGAAACAGAACATCCATGAACAACACTATTTTTTAAAAACTCTTTTATTTTAGTGGAATCTCCCTGTGACCCTTACGACTAAGAAAAAACAAAAAAAAAAAAAAATGAAGGAACTAATCTTCATTTCCATGGGCAGAAATACAGTCTGAGAGCACAGTCTATCTAAGGGTGTTCAATGATTTGGCTACTCTGAAAACCTTTCCCAAATCTTAAGGATTTTAAAAGGAGAGAGTGCCATTGCCTCTGCTTCACAGAGGGAGAACCTGAATGAGAGGAACAAGAGTTTCGACAAGTTCACCCAGCATTCATTTGAAAGAGTCAAGTTGGCCGGGCGCGGTGGCTCAAGCCTGTAATCCCAGCACTTTGGGAGGCCGAGGCAGGTGGATCACGAGGTCGAGAGATCGAGACCATCCTGGTCAACATGGTGAAACCCCGTCTCTACTAAAAATACAAAAAACTAGCTGGGCGTGGTGGTGCGTGCCTGTAATCCCAGCTACTTAGGAGGCTGAGGCAGGAGAATTGCGAGCCCAGGAGGCGGAGGTTGCGGTGAGCCGAGATCACGCCATTGCACTCCAGCCTGGGTAACAAGAGTGAAACTCCGTCTCAAAAAAAAAAAAAAAAGAAAGAGTCAAGTTTAAACTTCAGCATTCCCAAGAACCCAAATTTGATAGTACTGGAACCTCAGGAATTCTGACTTCTAAAGATCTATTTTATCAAAAGGTTAAAAAATATAAAGAAAAATGCCCCAATATAGAGAATTGGGATCCCACTAGTTAAATACATTTCTCTGCATGTGTACAAAGTCAGAAGTTTAGAAAAAAGACAAGTCAGAAACTGTGACCTCCCTTGCCAGTGTAGCTCCCATGAGTAGCGTAAATAAAGTGCCTGATAATCCATTTCAAAGAATTCTTTAATCTCTTGTAAATCTGGAGATAAGTATTCTGAAATTCAGTGCACACTCGTCTATATTCTTGTTGACAATGCATTTGTTTGCATTTGTTTGCACTAATATCAAATTTCTAAGCCCCCAGCATCTACATAGTTTTGGAAAATTCTTTCATGCCAGAACCAGAGAAGTCTTGGGCTTCCTTTGCATCCATGATTCTTGGTCACCCTGACAGAACTTTCAGGTATTGAACGTGAACGGAGCTGCTCTTTTTATCAGTATTTCAGGACTCAGCTATTTCTGATCATAAATCCAAAATCTAAAAATTCTCGTGTCAAAGAATTGGATTTGTTTGTGTTCATGCCAGCAATTTTCTAAGCTGAAGACACTTCCTTGCTGTGCATTGAAATGACACGTAGGTCAACTTGACTGTTTTAATCACTTACAGGCTCATCTAATTTTCTGTATGTCACAACAGCTTTCAAACGATTTCATAAATTTTGACCAAACTTAATACTCTTATCTCTGAAAACACTATTTTAAAAACAAAACAAAACAAAAACTGGTCATTGATTTTTAAAACACAAAGAAACTCTCCTGTTAGGTATTTTTGTAATCTAGTAAGAGCTTCCTGCCACACACGATGGCCCTGGTGAGGGCTGCTATTCACAGTCTGGGCTGTCAGCTCTGATCTCACAGTGCCCACAGCACTCAGCCAGGAGCATTTAACTCTTTCTCCTCCTCGTGACTGCATCAGTGGCTAACAGGGAGTGCACTCTGGGGCCCTCCATGGAGACTCTGCGGGGAAATCTGACTCTTCACATAGCAGAGGGGTTTGTGTAGGTCCAGGATGTGGTGAGCTGCCCTATATAACACGGCTTGCAAGTAGAATCCTGTCTGAGAGACACCAGATCCCATACTCTTTCCACTGTATTGCTTTTCTATGGAATGTGAGAAACTGAGATACATCTTCCACCAAGTGTCCACCATTGGCTCCAGTTGGATTTCTGAGTCTAATTTACATTACATATAAACCCATCTACCTAATCTGTATTATATGTAGAAATAAACCCTTCAGACGTCTCCTTCATCACCAGTGCCTCCCAGGTCAAAACACAATGAGCCTGGCTGTGCAATTGGCTCTTAGATGTAGCTTCCACAATTCCAACCTTGCCCTCTACCCCCATAAGCATTCGCCACCCAGCACCCAGCATGATTTCATAAGCAGGTGCATAAATCCAACACTCCCTGCTCAGTGCTACCTGTGGCTTCCCAGGCCCTCAGAAGGAAGCCCAGATTCCTTAGTGTGCCTGTGGTACCCACCACTGAAGCACACACATGACTCCAGCCACTCATGCATGCATCCAACACAAAGGGCCACCTTACTCATGACACTCCGCCTTCTTTGCAGTCCCAAATGCTCCAACCTTGTTCTCACCTGGGGACCAGTCTGACCCTGCCTAGTGTGTCCTGGCTTACTTTCAGGTCATCCGGTTCTCACCTGAAATGCTCTCATGGAAGCAGGATGGTCTGGAAGCCCAGCCCTGTGATTCTGCATCACATCCTCTTGCCTTCTCTTCTTCACTGCACTGTGGCTCTCTAACATTGGCACAATTTCCCTCACTTCCTTGTTTCCCACCACACACTGTCAATTAGAATATCAGCTCCCTGCAAACAGGGCTGAATCTGCTCCGGGCCTGAACTGTGGTTGAGAAAAGCAGGTATAAAACTCACCTGCTGATATTCCTAATGCTCCATAGGACTGTCCTCCCAGCACTGGACCAGCTTCCTCCCCTGTGGGTCTCTTCTCAAGGTCAAATGCACCCCACGCGTGAGCTGTCCCCCATGCCACATCTAGACTCTACCCCATGTGAAGGCATCTTGAACTCTGCATACTCCAGATCTGAGCTCAGCCCCACAAGTGCCACATAATTGGACGACATGACATCAAGGAGAGCCTTGAACACATGGAAAGGAGCCCAAGGTTAGCAAGAGGAGCCCCGTTCTGCAGGAAGCCTCAGTGCAGTTCAGCTAAGATGGCTGGGGTCCTCTCACTGCCCCTCACCCTTCACTCTACTATTTCTGGAGCCGGGGCTCCTGGATGGTGGGGGTTTTCTCTACCCCCGCTGCTCCAACCAGATCCTCCTCTCCTGGCCTCTTCCACACAACTTCCAAGCCTCCATAAGTGGCCTTATTGGCAAAGACAAGACTCCAGGCTCAGAGGAAAGCACCTACTCTTGAGAGCTGAGAACGAAAAGCAAGGGCTCCTCTCCAGCAATGAGTTCTTCAGAGGGAAGGCCCCGGGATGCAAGGAGCGCCAAGCTCACCCTTAGCAGAGCAGCTCCTCAGAAGGTTTCTATAGACCTCTGGCAGGCCTCCACCCACCTCTCAGGAGATGAGCTAATTTCTTGGCTGAGTCAATGCAGTAGAAAGTCAAGATGGTTTGGTATCCATCGACTTGGAATTGATGTAATTTGTTAATCCATAAAACTCAGTCTATGACAGGATTCGTGACCTGGTAAATTTGCCACATGTGGCAAATGCCCCCTTGCTCTCGGTTTCTGAATTCCACATCTAGGAATTGGAGAGATCCTTCGGTCTCAGAATCTACCTCATACAGTAGAACCCACAGGTGGGCGAGTCTCCCTGGAAAAGGCAGACTGGCACTGGGAGCCCAGACTCCTGGGTCCTGGGATGGCTCTGCCTCTTCCCACAGGAGGTTCTGTTCTGGTCCTGCACATCTCTGCATCTGTGACCAGTGTAGTGACACACTGTGACTTCCGAGGTTACTTTCAGCTCTGGGATTTCACACTCAGGATTTATAGTTATGGCTGGTACCAGGCCCACCTCCTCAGCAAGATCTTTTTGACAACCCTGTCTAAAGGAGTCCTTGTTGCTCCTCTGTGGCTGCACACCACTTGACTCTACTGTCCCACCGTGACTCACCCGCTCCGCATTTGCTCTCTCCACCTCCTGCATGGTTCTGCAGGTACTGAGATGCCAGGAACCCAGCAGCCCCAGGACTCAGCATGGTGAGCCTGGCACCAAGGAGGTACTGGACATTTGCTGAGTGACCTGATTATAGCCTCCACCTCTGAGGATGCATTTGTGACAAAGGGCAGTTCACCTCTCACCAGGCTGGGGATGCCGTGTGTGAGCCTAAAACATCCAGATTGAGCTCAGATAAGCCTCGCTGCAGTTTGGTCTCAGGTCTAACCATTGACTCTTCTAATCTTATTAGCAATTACTCAGATAGAAAAAAAGAAGCATAGAGTTTCTTTGGAATACTGTTTTAAATTCCTTCCTTTTTAATTTGGAATACAGCAGCTCAGAAGAGCTGGAAGTCAAGAAACAAAGAGATTCATTCTCTGGCCAAGAAATGTTCAGAACCAACAATGGTTTATACCATTGTTTATACCAAAATGGTAAAAAGAGAATGCTTAAATTAAACAATTATTGATTTAAACTCATTAAATAAGATAATTGACGTGGAATATTGAAATTAAAGACTCTGCAGTTGTGTTCTTCTTAGTCTACCTGGTGAAGAACATTAATATTTGAGTAATATTTATCTTTAAAGAGTAGGTGGGTGGTGAACCCTGAAAATAGCCCCCCTTCTATATCAAATAAGACTTTAACAAAATAAGCCAGAGTGCATTAGAATCTGTTTACATAAATGGAGTTTGTAATTTTTTCTTAATAATTTGAGATTCTACAGTAATAACATGGCCACATGTGGATTTGAAGATATATATACTTTATAAAAATCTAACATAAATTAAAGTTCATTCTATATTTATTCAACACGTATTCTTGTTTCAGGAGAAAATATTTACTGGCTGATACCTTTGCGAGAAACATTCTCAGTAGCAGATTGTTATAATGACATGGTCTTGCTTTAATGAAAAAGAAATGGTATCTAAAAATAAAAATAAAAAGCTCTCCCCATTGGTGGCCTGAGAAGGGGGTGCTTGGTGAGGCTCGGCAGCTGTCTGAGTCGCAGCCCTCCAGGCAGGGCAGAGCTGAAGGCAGGCAGTTCTCTGCTCCGAGGCTGCAAATGTGGAGGCAGCAGAGCCCAGGGAAGTCGAGTGCCCTTGCCACTACCCCTGTACTCCAGCCGCTGTCCCGGTATGGTTTGGATTTCCCCAGAGCATCCTTCATCACCATGTCATATTCTGCCAGGCAGCCTGTGCCATCCAAGAACACCACAGGAATGGGGACTGTTTGGGGCAACTGCACGTTTTTTGTGTGCATTTGGTGTGTTTGATTGATTTAATTATTTTAAGCTAAGTTAAAGCTGTACTCTACTCTCCCATCCTCCTGAGCTGTCATTTATGGAAATCGCCGTGTACCCACAGGACCCTTGTGTGAAAAGATAAGGCCATGTGAGCAGAACTTTGCCCGTGGGCACCCTGCTGCGGGCTCGGCCGATGTAGGCTCTGTGCCCACCATGCCCTGTGGCACAGCCCTCCCTGTCACTAGGTGACCTTGGGATGTTGTCTTCCTGCTCCCTGTTTAGACTTGCACCTCTCCTCTCAACTCTGAGGCCAGTAAAGGAAGGGAGTCCACTTGAGTGGAAATGCTGAGGGCGTGGCCCCAGGGGCAGGTCAGGGCAGGCCAGCCGCGTGTGCAGAGCTCTGAGTCTCCAGTGGGGCCAGGCAATTGGCAGCTCCAGGTGGCCCCCATGGAGCGCCCATCCTCTGTGGTCTTGAAGCACGTTTGCCTCGCATGGCAAGCACTGCTGCCTTTGTTCTCCTACGACTCCTCAGGCGCCGAGCCCTTGGGAATGAACACACACAATAGCAGGTTGCAGAGGCCTGAGATTGTTTCTGACAACAGCAGCTCTCTGTGTGACCGTGGCTCCCAACTGCATCTTCCCCAGGTCCTTTAGGCACAGACCTGGGGAAGCAGTCACCCCGCAAGTAAGAGGACGACAAAAATAAAGTGAGTCAAGCCACCCCACCCCCCACCCTCTCCCTTAGGAAGGTGAATGTTCTCAGCCCTTTGACAAGGCTCTGCAGAAGTTAGTCCCTTTATGCAAATCAGTCTCCCCCTGTGCCGTGTGGGTGTGCGTCTATGTGTATGTGAGCATGTGTGTGCGAATGTGTGTGCGTGTGTGTGTGTCTGTGTGTGTGTACAATGGCATTGACCCGAAAGCAAAATCCAATGGGTAAGAAACATCCTAATCCAACCATGACAGACCCTTTTTCCAATGCATGTGGGTGGAGCATGGTCACCATCCTTAAGATTTCTGGTTCTCAGGCTAAAAATGTGGGCTTAGCAATCTACTGAGTAGTCTTTGCAAGCATCCCCTGTGAGCAAAGACAGAGTCTAAAACCAACATAAAAACAAGTGTCCATGTGGGTTGAGAGTTCTCATCAGCCGGGACAGCACATTCAACAGACTCAGAGAGCTTCAGCAGGACCGAGGCCTGGCCCCCACTGCACACCAACAAAAGCAGAATATCTAGGGAGAGATCAGGCATCTTTATTCTTTAAACTCCTCAGCTGATTTTAACAGGCAACCAGGGTGGAAAGCTCTGGGTCAGGCCTTACAGAGACATTGTGACTGGAGTCCATGGCTCCTCCCACTGGCCTGATAACAATTCTGTCCACACAGGGAACCATCCTGTCCTGACACACTCCATGTCGTCCAGCCAGTGGTTCTCAGACTTTGATGTGGGTCCAAGTCACCTGCGAGGATCGTAAGGAGCACCGAGCCCCAGGGTCCTCGGAGTGGATGGGACTCCAGGGATTTCTCAGCGCTCCCAGGTGAGTCTGACGCCCATCCGAGTGTGACCACCAAGGGCCTTATCCTTACAGGGAGTAGAAGGTGGCTGAGCAAGTACAGCTGCCCCTGTACACATCAACAATTGATGGCAGTGCTCCTTGTCTGTGTCACAGTAATAGCAGCCAGGAGCCAGCTGAGCCTCCTGCAGAGGTGAGCTGAAGTCAGCCCCCCACTCCTTCACCTCCTCCTCCTACACACAGCAGAGATCCATTCTGGAGCCATGTCTGTGCAAAACCCAGTGTCCTCAGCCACTGCAGGCTGGGGTGGGCTTCTGTGCTCTCCACCTGTCATCCCAGGAGTGCTGTCACAGGCTCTGCCTGACTCAGGGTGAGGTCTGTGCCCCGTGCTTTAAAATGCTGGGTCTCCAGACACTCTATCCATGAAACAGACAAAATAGGGTGAATCTGTGTCCTCACATGGGAAGGCTCTAACACATGCTGTTTCCTGACCCCTCAAATTGGTGCTCCCCACCAGGACCACCACCCAGGATCTATGGTTCATGAGGAGAAGTGCGCTATGGGGCCTCCTCCCAGGAGACCAAGCTTCTGTCCACAGCTTGCCCAGGGCTCTGAGCTGGGTAACATCCAAGGAGAGGCGCAGGAATGCCTGGTCAGGGACTAGAGTCTCTGCCTGGCCTACCTAAGGGCACCCTCAGCTGCAGGTCCCCTGACGGGATGAACATAACAGGGAGGGGATGCCAAAGAGCGTCCACCCCCACAGCCCGTTTTAACCGAACAGGCTCAGTTCTTACATTAGAGCATTGAGTCATAGAAGTGAAGATTAGGATAATAAAAGCTTCCCCAGTTAAGTCTGTTTACCCCACCTCCTTTGTCTCTACTCTGTTTACTCATGCAAACTTTGTGTTGGATGGTTCTCTCAGGGGAGGTCAAAGGGGAATTACCTATTAATGGTGTTATTCTGGGCCCTGGAACCAAGACCTTTCATCATTCATAAAACCACTCTTTTAACCATGTTAATTATCCACAAGCATATTGACTTAGAACCTCTGTTATTAAATCTATGCTGAATAAACGTGAGGAGTAACAGAGAGTTGTGGTCAGTTAGCTGCAATGACCCTCTGAGGGAAGCTGACGACCTCCCTAGCCTACTTGAAGTCACTGTACTCTGGTGTGTGAGAGTGTATTTTATTCATCTGTCACTGTGTCAGGGTCTGCAGGACAGACCTCCACAGGTGATGATCAGTGTCTCAGGTGGTGATCCCAATGTGATACTCATCACCAGGAAAGATTATGGGAGACTCGATTAAGAGAAAAGCAGAATCCAGGGATGGGTAAGGTCAGACAGCCAAGGCCAGAGCACCGGTCCTGAGACTCAGGCAGACTCTCTGGGGCGGGAAATCTGCATTTTTATCTCTTCCAGGTGAGTCTTATGCCCAGTAAGATTCATAAATGTTGTTCTACATGCTAAGTTTTGGGGATGTGAGCTCCATTCCCCAAAGCCCTGGCTTTAGCCTGTTTCTTATTTCCAACTCTATCTTTGTGGGTGCTTCCCCATCACCTGTCTGCTAAACAATCCTAAATGCAGCTAGAGAGGTCCTGAGGTCCAAGCTGGCAGGAAGCACGGGAGAGGCAGGAGGGCTGTGAGTGGGACACAGATCCTAAAACCACCAACCTCTGGGCATGACTTCCTGCAGTTCTGAAAGCCCCCAGCTTTTAGGTCAACCCTTGAAATGCGAGCAGGTCATACAGAACCTTAGGCCCTGTGAAATCTTCCTCCTTAGAAGTAGACTCTTAATTCATAGAGTTGAGAGTCCACCCAAGAGGAAAGGAACTGGATTTATTGCTGGCAAAATATGAAGGATGTAATGCGATACCTCTTCAAGTCTCCTTATATATTTTCACAGGCCAGGCAGTAATTGCCTCCAGAGGCGAGGCCCTGATGGGTTACGGGAGGAATCCTTCCCGCCAGCTAGGAGGTGGGGCTCTGGGGCCAGGTAAAGCTGCAGTCAGGATGCAGGACAGATCAGACTTACAGAAAGAAGTGGTGGCGGCGTCCACCGAGCCCAGGGACTGCCAAAGAAGGAATCACAGAAACAGAGGGAAGGTGGCAAACAGGGCTGACGAGAGCCGAAAACGTGGTCGTTACAAAGACAGGAACCCTTCTCTGTTCCCAAAGGTCTGAAATCTCTCCAGAGGCTAGCGGTGTCCAAGCAAGGCTTCCTCTGGGTGAGTCAGGCACAATGAGGGCCCAGGATGAGTCACTCTTGCTCCAGCCTGGCATCTTCCCTTCAGGGCCTTTCTGCAGACAGAAAACTGTAGCCAAATTAGGATACTCTAGGGATCTAAAGGCACCAAGACCTGCTGGCCTATAACCAGGAGCATCCAGATTTTCCACCTGATTTGGGGTGATCCTTAAGTCATGCAACTCTCATTTCCCTCATGGTGAAGGGTGTTTATCAAAGGCCAGTGACTTGTGCTGAAGACAGCCAAATCGTGTCTGTGTGATGTCAAAGCCATGCTGGAAGAAGGGACATTTATTCTTCCAACTAGTGGTTCAGGAGAAGGAGGTGCAACCCCCACAGCGCTTGGAAAACTGTGGGAGTCGCACCTCCTTCTCCTGAATTATTTGTGTGATCCACCAAATAATCACACAAGTCATGCAAATGAACACTGTGGGAGGTGCCTCAAAGGAGAGAGCACACACATTCCCTGCTCCTGGGGACTCCAGCAAAGCTTCCGTGAGGAGCTCACCTTTGAACTAAGGTCTGGAGGACAAGTACTTTACATGCCAACAGACCAAAGAGGCAGTGGACGGTCTTGGGGGCAAAAAGAGCAATATGCAGACACCGAGAAAGGGGGCTCATGGTGAGATCAGCCTCATGAGAGGTTGCGGCCGGAATTGGGAGGGCTGTGGGCCAGGTAAGGATCTAGTCTTTGTTATGAAAAAAAGAAAAAAGAAAGCATGTAAAGAAGCATGTAGAGCCATTGAAGGATTTTAGGCAGGACAGCGGCACAATGAAGCTTTAAAAAAGGCCACACTGGCCAGATGCAGTTCAGGGAGAGGCTTGCAAGTAACAGGACCAGCACAGAGAGGCGTCCTGGCCATTTCCACCATGCAGGAGAGGGCTGCTGCGGCTCTGACTGAGACACTGGCTGTGGATAAAGACGGATGTGTCTGAAACTGCTGACGGGCAGAATCGGCAGGGACAGACTGCATCTGGAGTAGATGAGGGTTTGCTGTCTCCACAGCGATAACCTAACAGGAGGAACATGGGAACAAGGTGTGACTTAGAGCTCCAGATTCAGGTTCCATTTCTATTATGGCAAGACCCAGGTGCCATCTACATGGGAGCTTCAGGAAGACAGTTGGCTGTGCGTTTCTGGAACTGAGAACAAAGCTCTAGAAAGAGATTTCAATGTCTGTGCCAGCTTCACACAGGGGCTCACAAATCCAAAGTCCTAAAGGAGGCAGCCAGAGGAGAGCTCCACATAAGAAACAGCAACAGCCACGACTGAGTCACGATTACCCTCCATGGATGATGAGCCTCATAGCTGTGTCCAGTGCGGAGAGGGGGGAACCAGGAGAGAGAATGGGGCCTGGAGGCCAAGAGGGTGTGTCAGGAGGAGGGAACAGTTGGCAATGGCAAAAGCTGTTGAGACACTGGAGAAGAGAGATGAGAGGATTCCAAAGGCTGTACTGAAAGATCATTCCAAAAAGGTTGGAAAGTCAGTAGGCGACAGACTGCAGGGACATTGGGTTACATGTGAAAACAATTGGGGTGAGTTAGGAGATGTTAGTGCTTTTGAATATGTGAGAAGTAGGATTGGAGCTGTGCTGAGGACGATCATGGTGGCTTGAAGGGAGAAAAACAAAGCTAGGAATTTCATTCTCCTCGTGATGCTACCATCTTGTAAGAAATAAGGCAGTGCAGGACAAGGCTGAAGAAGTGCAGGAATGGATGGGAATGATCAAACCACAGCCACTGAGCTCGCGGGAACTGAATTAAGGGGTGACTCCACAGATAAGGAAATGAGAACAGCTTGACTTACAGGTTGAATAGACCACTACAGGGCGAAGGCACAGACAACTAAGAGACTGGCAGGAAGGAGAGGCAGGTTCCGTGTCCATGTTGGAGCTGGATGGCCAGGGATTCTGTGCTGAGGCTATTGTCAGGGGCAGATGTTTCAGGTCCCAGTAGAATGTCACAATGTGGAGATGCTCGCCAGCCACTGTAACCTGCAGACCTATGCTCAGGACACAGGGCAAGGGAGTGTGGGGCGAGCAGGGACTACAGAGTCCACTTAGGGGACACATACAGAATGCACAGAGGGGCTGCGGAGGACACGTGTGGGGGCACGTGCAGAGCCCAGGAGGAGAGGATGGTGAGCAGCAGGAGTGGCCAGGAGAGACGGAGACAAGGGTGGAAGAGGAGAAGGGCAGAGAGACTGTTCCCACCCAACATGGGGTCGGGAGGAGACACAGGGCAAGGCTCCTGAGTCCCCTGGATTTGGAGGGCACAGTTTCCACTCAAGTGTAAGAGTAGGAGCCAGATGGACAGGGCTTTAGAGAGAGGAGGAGGGCAGAGGGAGGCAGCTCAGCGCCACACCAACTGAGGATGGAGAGAGGGCCGGGAGCACGAAGAGTCCCAGGGCTCAGCTCAGGCCCACCAGAGGAATTCTGCAGTTGTCTGTTTTGGCCACTACTGTTCGTGTGTGTGCGTGTGTGTGTGTGTGTGTGTGTGTGTGTGTGTGTGTTTTCCAAGCTTTACTAAAGTATAACTGACAAAGAAAAGTTGAGTATTTAAGGTGTACAAGGTGATGTTTTGATATACACATGCATTGTGAGATTATCAGGATCAAGCTAATCACCATATCCATCACCACATTTTTATAAGAATACTTGAAGTCTACACTATTAGCAAATTTCAAGTAGACAATGCAGTAGTATTAACAATAGTCATCATACCATGCATTAGGTCTTCATAATTTAATAACTAAAAGTTTCCTATCATGTTTTTCAACAAGGAAGATGGGTATAGAGAAGTCAAAATGGTCAATGAACATGGGGAAAAAAAAAAACAAGATTAATGGCAGCAATTACCCAACATGCTAATTAAGACACTAAAATATTGTCCACCTGTCAAAGTAGCAAATGCAACCCGTTTCTGCAGACACATCATTTGGGTTAAGCACCGGACGGCATTTTCCCTGGCTCTGTCGCTGCTGCCATGGTGCTCTTTCGGCCCCTGGCTGAGGGCATGCCCGAACGCAACCCCCTGCCTCCTCGCTTCCTTGTGGTGTGGGTTGCTTCCTCTAGAGATGCAGCTGCACGTGAGTGGGAGTCAGACACAGAGGCCTCCGAGCCCCAGAGATGTTGCAGGGTCCCCGGGGCTGCAGGAAGCTGCCTCAGGACCTGCTTTTTGTGCAGGCGGGAGGGTAAGCTCAATGTCCACTCCAGGATGTCTTAGAGATTGCCTCTAATGTCACAAGCAGGAAATAGGCCAAAAGAGCCATATCCCAGATCTAGAAACAGAGCCAAGTAAGCACTGTAACTCAGTGTGGGTCAAGGGACCTGGCCACTCACACACAGCTGGCAGGTGGCAGAGACGGGATTTCATCCAGGCTGCCAAAACCCAAATACAGGCCCTGACTGCAGCACCTCTGCTTCTCCAAGTCCATTCTGCCTGAAGGCCAGGTGCCCTCCCACACAAGGTAGGCAGTGGTGGGAGGAAGTCAACAGCGAAACCAGGTGAGGGCCCCACCTGAGCACCAGGCCCCGGCACAGCCGCAGCACAGCCTTGCCCATGTGAGCCCATCAGACATCAACGCAAACCATGCGTCATCTTGTGCACAGCCAGCCCCTGGGCAAGGGCGCACCAGAGCACCTGGTCACAGAGCCGGGTGGACAGAAGAGGGCACACTGGCCCTACTGGGGAGAGTAGGGGGCTGAGGAGCATGCTGGGGCCAGGGTTGCTACCAGCCAGCCTGGGCCAGGGAAACTATTCAACTTTTTTTTTTTTTCTTTTCAGCAAAAACAATGACAAGTTTCTGTTCATTGTCATTTCCTAAGAACACGTACGGGACAAAGTCTGGGCTGAAGTAAACAGCCTGGGAGCCAAAGTCCTCTGGCTCAGTGAGCACTTTAGGCATGATTCATCTGGTGAACATTCTCTTTCTAAAGAGGGAAGGCCAGGTTAAACAAGGGTTTGCACAAAGCTGTCTTCCTGTGGCAAACAAAAGCCTGGGCCGGGCCAGCCATCAGTCCAGGCTAGGGAGAGCTCCCTAACTAAGTCCACGTGTGGCTCCCACACGACCCTCCCAGATGGGGTTGGGGAAGATCTGATGATGATGGTAATGATGATGATGACATGGTGTTCTTCCAGAAGTGCCTAAAATGTGCCAGGAGAGTCCTCCCTGGGAAGCAATATTGTCCTGGCAAAGCAATGGGATCAGGAAACCTTTTAGTCTGCATCAGGGTAGGAAGAAGAAGGCACCTTTAGGAATGAATGAAGCACCGTGAGCCCCAGAGAGAGCAGAGAGACAGGCAGCACCGTGATCCGGGCATCCAGCGCACCAATGCCAAGTGGCAATGGCCATCTTGTGCTCGGTAGTTACACTAAGGCCCAGATCAGTGCCGAGCAGGTGGTCTACTGAGCAGGTGGGATCTGAAGAAGACATTTCCTGCCTGATCTTGTCAGCCAGGTGCACATCTCGGACCAACCCCCATCCTACCTTAAATTGCAATCCACATCCTTCTCAGGAAACAAGAAACCCCTCAGTGTGCACAAAGCTTTCTTTGCCATAATTTGCATCACCCATGTCTTGCCCTATGATTTGGGGATTATGTCCGTTTTTGGTTATACCACCACCCCTCAGTTGGAATATGCATCAGCTCCTGATCTCCCCGCAGGCACCTCAGCAGTGCCTGGCACACAGCAGATGTCCACAGTACTTGTTGAACAAAGAAGTGAATGAACGGCAGGACAGAGTCACTCGGCTGGTTTGGACCTGCACTGGCCCAGCTGGTGGTCTATACCATGATTTGCTGGATAATCCATGCAGCTTTCCTGCATAGACGCAGATGCAGGCCCTCTGTCCAGACACAGTGCTCCCTCCATCATTGATGGGAACCAGATGGAGTCTCGCCTGTAACATGACTGAGCACTGATTTTAGTAAAGTAAATGAATTATCAAAATATAGTCATTATCATCTATCTTCATCTTAGTGACACACTTGGCAGGCTGCTATAAACCAGGACTCAAAGAGTGAATGTGAATTTACAGACCTCTCAGCTCTGCCCACAGGACCCAAATCTAGCAGAATTATCATCTCTATTGAGCTTTTACAACTGAATCATGAGGGCTCCTACCCTCAGATTTACCCTTAATATGTGGTAACCAAAGTATAGGCAGTCTGATAATTCATCCTAGGACATCAGATTTGGAAAGACCTTTAAGGTCATCTAAACAAATTCCATCTGCTTGAAACCAATGCCACTAAATTACAGCTACCACTCTTCTGTGCCTGGGCCAAAGCCCAGCTCACAGAACTCAACTCACACAAACAATAGTCCCACTCAAAAGTGGAGTATCCACTCCTAAAGCTGAGTCAGCTCTGAAAGGTCTGAGGGCTTCAGCGACCTAGCTGTGGCATGGCAAGTGACTTTCAGAACTGTTATCCAAACAGAAGGTGTCTGACTCCAACCCAGCACTCCCAACCATCACACTCACCACCAATTTCTGAATTCTGGAGGAAATTGCCAATAGAAATGTAGACGACTGGTAACTCCGAGGTCCATGACACCTGACTCACCAATCTTAACAGCATTAAAAGCAGGAAGTCTAGATATCGTTTCTTCCGGATGTGATGAAGGTGCAACAGAAAATGCACAGCATTCATAAGAAGTGATTTTGCCAAAAAAAAAAAAAAAGACCTGAGTTTAATCAATCCCTGGAGGATATAACCACCTGCAGGAAGCATGGAAGATAAATCTTCAACAAGAGGACATTTGGCTAAATCCAGAACATGATCCACTCTACAGAAAAATGACCCGTGACCAAGTTTTTCAACAGGTAAATGCATTCTAAAAAGAGAGGAAGAGGTATTACAGATTAAAAGAGAGCTAAGAGACACGTCACCCAACCACAGTGTGTGGACCTTGTCTGCATCCTGAATCCAGCAAAGCACCTGCAAAAGGACAATGATTTTTATCTTTAGCTGAGATTCATTTATTATGACTGCAGTATACTATTCCATTCTGTATCTTTTTCCATTTTATTTTTACAGATTTAGGGGGTACAAGTGCAGTTTCGTTACACAGATAGATTTCAGAGTGGTGAGGTCTGGACTTTTGGTGTAATCATCACCTGATTAGTAGACATTGTCCCATTAGGTAATTTCTCATCCCCCCTTGCCCTCCCACCCTCCCTCTTTCTGAGTCTCCAGTGTCTGTTATTCCACATTCTACATCCATGTGGACACATTATTTAGCTCCCACTTATAAATGAGAACACACAGTGTTTGACTTCCTGTTTCTGGGTTGTTTCACTTGAGGTAATGGCCTCCAGTTCTATACATGTTACTGCAAAAGACATGATTTCATTGTTTTTTTTTAATTTATTTTATGATTTCATTCTTTTTTATGGCTGAGTAGTATTCCAGGGAGTGTGTGTGTGTGTGTGTGTGTGCGTGTGTGTACATATATACGTGTGTGTATTTTATATATATATATACATACATATGTATATATATATACACCATATTACATATATATGGACACACACCATATTTTATATTGTAAAATATACACATATTTTATGGTGTGTGTATGTGTGTCTATATATATATATGTATACACATATATATACCAATACCAATATGATATGTATACACACACACACACACACACACATATTATATATACACCCACCATATTTTCTTTAATCATCTGTTGGTGAACAAGAATAAAACTGGGCCCATATCTGTCACCATATACAAAAATCAACTTAAAATGGATTAAAAAATTAAAAGTAGGCACAGAAACTATAAAAATTCTAAAAGAAAACCAAGGAAAAACTCCTCGGGACATTTGTTTGGGCAAAGAATTTATGAGTAAGAACTTAAAAGCAAATGCAACAAAAATAAACAAATGGGATTTTATTAAACTAAAAAGCTTCTGCACAGTAAAAGATACAGGCAACAAGGTGAACAAACAACCTAAAGACTGGGAGAAAATATTGGCAAAGCATGCATTCATAAAAGAACAATTTTGATGTGAATTTTTATGTAAATACTTACTAAAGTATGAATGATTGTTGTATTTGATGCGAAAAGAATATAATGGTTATGTTTTTTCAAGAATCATTTTCTGTGAAAGATATATACTGATGTATTCATGAACAAAATATGATATCTAGAATTTGCTTTAAAATACTCCAAAAAAAAAAAAAACAGAGTAAACAGGTAGATGAAATAAGAATAGCTAAGTGCTGATCATTATTAAAAATAGGATATGAATAAGTGAGGTTTCATTATACTATTTGTTCTACATATGCTTAATAGTTTCCATAACAAAGTTAAATTTAAAAAGAAGTGATGACGCCCAGGAATAAAATCTTAAACCCCAAACAACATTGTACTTTGTATGGAAATGGTCACGCTCTCCCTTTGAAAAGCTTTCTCACTGCAGGAGCTGAAGTTACCAATTTAGAGGAACTGAAGGGTCTTCAACACAGTGAGAGACTTCCCAGGAATATACCACAGAAACCAAAAGTACAATGGCTAAGAGATAAAACCATGGAAAATTTAAGAAAAGATGTATGTTGTAAAATAGTAGTGAAACATTTAAATACACATAATGAACTGAGAAAATATAAAGAACCTGTCAAAAATCTTAACATTATCATTACATTTAACATCTCATAAGCCTCTAAGAAAAAATAGACTATTGCCTCCAAAAGGGCAATAGATATGAGTAGAAAGTTTGTGGGAGGGGAAAGGAAAGGTATAAAGATAGTGAATATGTATTATGGAAAAAATAAGAGGACAGGTTCACTTGTAATAAAGTCGGCACATATTTAGAAAGCACATCAAGGTCTACACATTATTGACAAGATGAGTGCACTGAAGAACACCACATAGTCTCCCCGTGGCGGACAGTTCAGGGAAACCGTTCTTCCGCCACGCTGCTGGTTCACACTCCCTATTTATATCTAGCAAAAGCTCATTAAGGCTCTTTGTTCCAGCAGTTCTTCTTGCAGCTATTTATTCATGAGAAGTAAAAATAAGCAAAGGTTAGTCTTACCTACAACAGAAAGTACAAGCAGTTTCCTCTGGCGCTATGTAAAAATTCGTGCATGATTCAAGATGACGAACCCTTGTCTTGGAGTCAGAGGCTTGAATCCTGGTGCTGGCCTACGTTCAGGACTTGCTTTCTTCTTATCCTGTGGGCTAAAAGTTTGTACTTAAATCTACAGCTGCTGAAAAACTGGAATAGCTCTAGAAGATAAAGTGTTTACTTTTGCTTATATATAAGTCACCTATTAAAAACCTGCTTATTCAGTAGGTACCATTTTGTTCATAAGACTAAAATAATAAAAATAACGATTTTCTTCAGTCTTGAGTCTTGAATCTCAGAATCTTCCTCTGTATGGTGAACACACTGGGATAGTTCTAGGAAACACATCCATTGGCCAGTACTCTTTGAGTTCTAGTCTGAAATTAAAAGCATACCCTCGTATGATCCAAGACATAGAGATAAAGCCAGGCTCCCTAAGATGTAGTCTTGGAATTTCCCAGAAGATTAATTTTTCTCAAGCCTTAGATTGCTACAGGATTGACATCATGGGTTAACAGCCATAAGAGGACATTACCAGCTGAGAACCCATGGACTTAGGGGTGAAGCTGCCTGCAGCTAGCTTCTACTTGCATTTCCTTGAGGTGAGCAAATCTGTGCCGGAAGGAGTTGCCCAGTCTCCATTCTAGAGCAACCGGGCTGTTTTGAGTGCAGTTATGCAGGAGGAAAAGCAGCTCCATGCCTCCATGGAAACCCAGCCTGAAGATCTCAAGATCCTGGTCCCTGGAGAAGTAGATCCATGGCACTGGACCCCACACTATGCAGCCCATCTAAAGGTCAATGGCACCTGTGTGAGAGATATTAAGGAGAAACGATACACAAAATCAGTGCATCTGTGAGCTAACTCCAGTGGTGAATTTAAGGAAAAGCTTTGGTGTTATCCAGATTAAAATTGAAGTAGAATGCTGCAGCGTTTCCAGAAACATGAGGCACTGGTTGGTCCCCAGGACAGGAAATACTGATGTTGACTTTCAAGATGGAAACAATGACTTCTGCCCACTCTCCACCCTCCTTTCTTACACTTAGAAATCTGGCATTAAAATGAAAGGCAAACCAACGAAGAAATGGTAGGTGACAATCAGAGAAAAGACCATGTCAACAAAATCCCAGCTCCAAATTCCGAGTGCTGGTACTCAGAATACATATACAGTTTGATGCAGAGAGTGGTATTAGGATCTAGGAACACATTAGAGAATATTTGAGTAAAGGAAGCACTGGACCAGGAAAGCCAGGCTGCCCTTGGAATCACTGGGGAAGGAGAATCTTAATTACTTTTGCTTACTAGGATTACCCTCCTGCATGTTAATCAATACCTAATAGGATGCAGAAGGGTTTTTTTAAATGTTCGATTCAGAGGCCCATTTAAAAAAATATATGCTCACTGCTGGTTAAGGCACACAGCTTATTTTGTTAATATATATGAGGATCTGTGTCTAAAGAGCTCAAAGTTAACATTAAACTCATAACTACTAAATTAACAGGCATATATATAACATAAACTTTCTCAAATACAGGGCGATGTCATGTTTAAAACCCTGCTTGTTCACTGAACACTATTTTATGCAAAAAGATCTAAGAAAACAGCTGTCAATTAATATTTGAATAAGATACAGTCAACCTATGCCAATTAATGGAGCAATATTGGAACCTATATCCCAAAACTAACTTGAAGATCATTCTACAAAAGATTCTGACAGAAAAAAAAGAAGAATATATATATATAAATATATATACATATATATACATATATACATAAAAACACATATATACATATATATGTATATATATACACATATATACATATATGTGTGTATATATATGTATATACACACATATATATACACACATACATACATACATACATACACACACACACAGATTCTTTTCAGAAAACTTCTCGGAAATGTGGTCTTCATCATATGAATGCAGTGTTCGTGTGTGTGCTGCCTGATTTGACTCCCAACTTTCTGCCATTGCATTGGTGTTTCGGGAGTTTTGTTCTCATACTACATAAAAGCTTTTAATTGTTCAGTGTGTGCAAAATAAAATGCAAACAGTACAACTCAGTTATTTTCCTGATGGCCATGTTTCTCAGTTTCCATCAGTTGTTTTAACAAAAACTTTTCTATCAAAATCATCTGCAAAGAATTGAAATTACCCTTTCAACATTTGTTTTCCAAAATCCCTGCTCTGTTTTCTCTTTGAAATTCAAAATTACTAATATACCATACTGCAAATATAAATGCCTTTCTCCAGAAAGCTCTAGTGGCCAAGTAGAAATGTTTCCCTTCGGATGGAGGAAATGGCATTTTATGATTAAATTAGTTCGAGCAACACAGCTCTGCGTGTTTTATATTGCAGAGCTGTGATTTTCCAGCAGATGGCTTTGACATTTTTATACTGAGGCAAGTTTTAGTTTTCCAACCTCAGTTAAAATCTTTAAAATGTTTGCTTTGGAAGGAATTACTATACAATGGGAAAAGAACCATATGCAATACCTTATCATTTAGGAAAAATATTCCATTTTGAAACTGGATTTCATTATGCCTGTTTTGTGTAAGCAGGCTGCAGGTTCGGTTGCTCCACACATTGTTAGAGCCGTGCAAGAGTCTGCTTTTCGTTACCCTCCCCACACAGCCCGGCCCTCTGAACCCCAGCGCCTGCATCTGTGCGCATACATGCTGTGATTCATTACAATAACAGGAATTTGCTGCTGTTATGATTGAGATAAATCAGCTTTGTGGTCTGGGCAGCCATTCTGATAACCATGGCTCCACCTCAAATTTGCTGCCTGGTCTTAAGTCATCTGCAATACAGTCTGGTCGACAAAGCAAACACACAGATACTACATTTTCTTAGGAATCAAAATAAAATAGATACTGTGGGCCAGGAATTTAACTAATACCTTTCCCTACATTAATTAATTTAATCCTTATAACATCCTTAGGAGTTAAGTCCTTCTCTTATCTGCCTTAGATATAATAAGTGCTTGCCCGCAGCACCCAGTTGGTGTGCAGCTCAGCTTGATCCCTGGGTCCTGGCTCTGAACAGCTGTTATGACACTCTGTCACCTTACCATCTTGGCTCCAGGGTGAGGCCTAGAGTCCCCCACTGTTCATTTCTGTAGTGGGTCCTGCAGGGAGGAAGAACCAGACTTGGTCATCCACACTCTCCCCAACCCCAATCACTGGTCTGTACCTTGGGCTGGGTCCGTCACTGGCCAAGGCATAGACTGGTCTCTTGGCAAAGCTGAGGGGAGGTCAGCCAACCTGGATTTTTCTACCTGTATCCTCCCACTAGCAATGGTAACTGTGACTTTTTTTTTTTTTTTTTGAGACAGGGTCTCGCTTTGCCACCCAGGCTAGAGTGCAGTGGCATGATCACAGCTCACTGCAGCCTCCACCTCCTGAGCTCAAACAATCCTCCTGACTCAGCCTCCTGAGTAGCTGGGACTACAGGAGCATGCCACCACACCAGGTACTGGGTCTCACTATGTTTCCCAGGCTGCTCTCAAACTCCTGGACTTGAACAATCCTCCCACCTCAACCTCCCAAATGTTGGGATTATGAGCATGAGCCACCATACCTGGCCTCTTCTATCTAGTTTTATATTTGCTTCCACAACAGAGAATTTTAATACTTTCCTTTCTGTAGTACATACTAAGAAATTATTTACTGTTTATCTAAAATTCAAATTTAACTAGGCATCTTGTGTTTTATTTGCTCACTCTGGCCACCCTAACTAGGTGATCACCAATGCGGAATGCACTGGACTCCTTAAACAGCAGGGCAAGGTCACAAAGGTGGAGGGCCTGGACCCTGCTGCTCCCTACTTCTCCTAGTGCCCCTTCCCTGGCATCCCACATGGAGTCCACTCATCACTCTTGCTCACCTGACCACAGACTGTGCCATCCATTTGCTGCCAGCTGGTCTCGCTCAGACGTCCCCGCTGCATGAGCCCTTCCCTGCTCACCCCATCTTGCACACCGTATATATTCATTTATTTCATATTTATGTATTTCATCCACCCAATTAGACAGCAGGGACCTGGATTGCCTGGGGCACCGGGGCAGCCCTGTCTAGCACATGGTCAGCTTCCTATCAGCAACTGTGCATGGATCAATCCTCTAGGAAGCCTGAGTATTCCTCAATACACTAACAAGCCTTCTGACACATGGTGCCTAATGAGGGACATGCCAGTGGTCTCACCAGCCATCCTTCAGGTGTGAAGCTCCTCAGCCATGACAAAGACTCCTGGGACAACACACTGACACTGCACATCACTCTCCCTCTCAACTCGAGGGCCAATTGGCAGCTTCTCTGTCACTTACCACAGTCGCCTTGCAGTTCCTTGCATGTCTGTGTTATCTCCCTGGCAGACTGAGTTTACACAGAGCAGATACCACTTCCTGGTGCCCCTCACCTTGTGGGCTGAGCATCCCAGAAGCACTGACTCCACGGGGGTTGCATTGTACATGTGTTCAAGCATTCACATGCTCCTCGGAGCTCTGCCCAGGCCAGGCTGGCCATCATTGGGTCACGGCAGATGGAGCCTAGCAGACACTGCACAGACACAGTGTAGACATGGCAGTCAGGATGGAGCACTCATCCTGTGGGGCTTGATGCCACAAACCAGCTGGGAGGGCAGGAAGCAGGAGCTTAGCTAGAGTTGCCACCAAGGTGAGGCGCGTTTTCACTGATGAAGCCCAGAGTTTGACAACAGGACAGAAGAGTAATCAGAGAAGGGTAACGTAGTTCTTGTGTTTCCCGGGCCTCTCAAAACTATCTGAAGAGGGTACTTTTTGTCAGGTGCTCTACTAGCCACTGAAACACAGACCCTAACCTTAGGGGGCTTGTGGTTTTCTCCCACCCTCCTCTCAGCTATCACTGTCTGGGGGATGAGGATACCACGTCCTTTGTCACCTTGGCTGCCTAGTGCCTAAGAAAGAGTTGGCCTTGGTAAGAGTCATTGTTTTGGCTCCATGTTCCTCTAAGAGAATGGCCTAGAACAAAAGGGATAGACTTGGAAAAGGAATTGGTCAAAATCACGTAAGCAAGAACCTGTCAGCAGGCGAAATTCTCCAGCAGTGGAATGGGCCTCCCTTTGGGAGGATGTATTTCCTTTTTCTGAATGTGGCCAAGCATGGGTTGGGCCACCTCCTAACAAGAACCCTGCGGAGGAAACTCAGGCATGTCCATCATACCTCTCAGGCCTCTCATGACCCAGGAGGTTCTGTGTTCCCTTGGCGGTGATGCTGCTGTTTTCAGAGTCTTTTCAGGAACTGTGTATTAGCATTCTCCAGAGAAACAGAGTAATAAGATAGAGAGAAAGAGACAGACATCTCTATTTTGAAATAGATAAAAAGAGACCAATTGTGGGAATTGGCTCAAGGGATTGTGGAGGCTGACAGGTCCCCTATCTGCCGTCGGCACCCTGGAGCCCAGGAAAGCCAGTGGTGTGATTCAGCCCAAACCTGAAGGCCTGAGAATCAAGCAACTCAACAGTATAGGTTCAAATCTGAGTCCTCAGGCCTGAAAACCAGGAGTGCTGATGTCTGCAGGCAGGAGAAGAGGGGCAACCCAGCCCAAGGAGAGAGAGAGAAAGAGAATTTTCCCTTCTTCTACCTTTCGGTTCTATTTGGGCCCTCAGCAGATTGGATGGTGCCCAATCGCATTGGTCCATTGATTCAAACCCTCATCTCTTCTGGAAACACCCTCACAGGCACAGCTAATGTCTGACCAGCTATCTGCATCCTTAATCTAGTCAAGTCGACACATAAAAGCAACTCTCCCAGTAAGGATAAGGAGATATTAGGTGGTTCCCTGGTTTATTAATTACTCAGCAAAAGAGTCAGGAGTATGGATCCTTGGTCTTTCTGGATGATCAAAATCTTTATTCACTGACAGTGTACCTAGCAAGAAAACATTATCTAACAATCTGTCCCCTCCGGTGGCTCAATTTCTCACCCTGCTCTGCCCTCTGCCTGCATCTGTTACCTCTGTAGAGGGACTCCATTCCCTCACATCCCATATCCACGCAATAGAAAAACCCACAGGAGTGGGAGAAGGGGACAGAATGCGATCCTTCTTCTCCCTCGAGGTGACAGAGGCTCGTCACATGCCCATCTGTGGTCACATTCCATTCTGGTGACACGTTTTAAAGGACATGTTCTTTTAGGCACAATAAAATTGAATCTCATCGCCACATGTGGAGCTAAGTAGGAAAATTATCTTAATTAAACGCAGCAGAATTCAGATTTATTGCTCACCACGTGGAGTGCTCTTAGTCTCTGAGGACTGAACCTGATATTCCAGAAAAGCCATTTTCCGCTGGCGGCATGCACTTGTCCACCTATGGCCTTCAGACGCACAGACTCGAGAAGAAGAAATGCATTCCATAATTTTCAATGTGGTAAAGAGATTTACAGTTTAATAAAAACCTTAAGGCCAATGCAACTAGTTTCAAAGTGAATGCAGAGTCAAATCACTGTTTAGCCCACATGTCCTAAGCAAGTGGATTGACTGTTTGGCCTCACTGGAATCAGAGGGTCTTCTTTGTTCTAAATAAGTTAACTCATGCTTTGGTATCCTGTAGGTTGTTTTTAGCTCCAGGTAGTAAAAACTGTTGACTGTGGGAAAGAGATTAGAGAAATAAAGTAATAGATCAACAGTACATAAACCTGAAAGCCTGAGAAGTAGATTGTTTTCCCTAACAAATAGGTCTAAGATGGAAAAGAGGAAACACACAGAGCGCCTGAAACAGAGTGAATGGCCCAATTGTGCAACAAGCCATTCAGAAGGGCAGGCAGCAAGGCTTCCCCATCTAGCAGGCGTTGTGTGGGGCCAGAATTCCCTCTGAGTCATTTATTTTAAACAGTGCTAATAAAATGCTGGCATCCTCATTGGACATAAAATAGAATGAATGCTCTTTGTAGATAAAGAAGTACTTCAAGGATGCCGTCTATCCTTACTGTACTTGCCTTGACCATGGTTTTTCCTTGGCTTGCTTTCTTTGTTTTAACCTGAGCAATCTTATCAGCTCCCATCATCACCATAACCACTTCTCATGCAAAGAGTCAACTGTTGGCTTCTCTTCAAGGGTCCAGAGCCCCATGTCCAGTGCTCAACTGGGTGCCCCCATTTGTCTACTGGACATCTCAAATGGGGCTCCCATAGGCACCTCAAATTCCACATGTTCCCAACTCAACTCAGTTTCTTCTCCCCTAAGCAAGCCCCTTCTCCTCTCTTCCGTGTCTATCAACTCCATCCACAACCCCAGACCGACAACTCAGCCAGAGGTCGTCATACTGGGCTCTGCATGACCACAACTCCATGGCTGTTGATGCACCCACTCTGTCAGCACTGACCATTGCCCAGAAACCTCCCTGAGTTTTGGCTCTCCCCACATGCAGTGCAAAAGGGCCAGAGCCCCTGACCCCGACCTCTCCTCTCTCCCAGTGTGCAGCCCCATGTGCACAGGTGAGCTCCTCTTGCGAGGTCCCCTGACTGGACCCATGAAGGCTGGAGCCACTCGGGCCCCACAGTTCTCTCCCAGCCTGAGTCCAGCTCCAAGGAAGACCTCCATCCAGTTTAGCACTCTTGCTCAGACCCCTGGCAACTCACTGATCCCTGCTGTCACGTTGGAGTGGTGCCCACCTTGCCACCACTGTCTTGCTCGAAGGCACATTCCCTATTTGTCTCCACTAGCCTGTGCCTATCCTTCACACTTGACCCTTGAACAGCACAGGTTTAAATGCATGGGTCCACTTACACTCAGATTTTCCAACCAAACTCAGATGGAAAACACAATATTCCCAGCAAGCGAAGGCTGCTTGTGTGGAGACTCACCTTTCCTTACACACGGATTCTGCGGGGCTGACAGTGGGGCTTGAGCACGGAGTTTGATATACTCGAGGGTTCTGGAACCAATCCCCACCCACACCAATGGAGGACCGTATGAAGAGGAGACTTATTCAAGGAAGTGGCTCATGATGTTGTGGAGGCTGAGAAGTCCCATGATCTGTCATCTGTAAGCTGGGAGCAGGGAAGCCAGTGGTAACATGAGGCACGAGGCCTGAGTCCTGAGGCCTGAGAAGGAGGGAAGGCAGTAGCTGATGGCCTAAGTCCCAGTTTGGGTAGGGAAGCCTGAGAATCAGGAGCACCAATGTTTAAGGGCAGAAGAGGATGGATGTCTCTGCTCAAGTAGGAGAAGATGGATTCACTCTTCCTCCACCTTTTCATTCTATTCAGGCCCTCAATGGATTAGACAATACCTTCCCACACTGGTGAGGATGGGTCTTCTTAATCAGTTCACAGTTCAAATGCCAGCCTCTTCCGAACACCTGCACAGACACACCGGATATAACATACCACTAGTCATGTGGGCATCCCTTAGCCACATCACACTGACACATAAAATTAACCATCATAATACCTAATTGTATGCAGTATATAATTGTGCAGATAAATACGGATCATGTAAACACTAACAAAAAGAAGACGGAAGCAGTATTTCTAATGTAGAACTCAAGGTGACACAGAAGAGGATGCCACATTAATAAAAGGTGTGGTCTCTTTGCCTGGAAGCCTATCCCAGCTTTTCACAGGGCTGGCCACCAGTCCTCTGGACGCGACTTCATGTGCCCTCCCCAGGGCAACCTTCCTGACCATCCCAAAAGAAGTCCATCTCTTCCATACCTTGAAAAGGCTGCTCATTTGTTTCCTTCCTAGCACCAACCAGAATTCTTTTAAATTAGTATTTAGTTATCTGCTTCGTTATTGTTTGTTTTGTAGCTGTAATGCATGAATCATGAAGTGCAGGAAGCCTCTGGGTTCTTTTATTTGCCATTGTATTTCTGGTGCTTAGCACAGTGCCTAGCACACCAAAAGCATTTAATAAGTATTCCTAAAATGAATGCTACTCTATAACATCACAAATCTAGGCACCTAAAGGTTCCAGGAATACCTCAATAAAATATATTTTAAATGCAGAAAAATTACATAAACGGATACCAGTCCGTGGTCTGTTAGGAACCAGGCCACACAGAGGAGGTGAGTCGCAGGTGAGTGAGTGAAGCTTCATTTGTGTTTATAGCCACTCCTCCTGGCTCACATTACCACCTGACCTCCACTCCCCGTCAGATCAGTGGTGGCATTAGAGTCTCCTGGGAGGGCGAACCCTATTGTGATCTGTGCATATGAGGAATCTATAATAGGTTGCACACTCCTTATGAGAATTTAATCCCTTCTGATCTGTCACTGTCTCCCATCGCCCCCAGACAGGACCACAGAGTTGTAGGAAAACAAGCTCAGAGCGCCCACTGATTCTACATTACTTCATTATATTACAGTGTAATAATAATAGAGTGAGTTTTATCATTACCTCATTATATTACAGTGTAATAATAACAGAAATAGAGTGCACAATAAATGTAATGTACTTGAATCATCCGAAACCATCCCCTACCACCATCCATGGAAACCATCCCCTACCACCAACCATGGAAAAACTGTCTTCCACCAAACCAGTTTCTGCTCCCAAAAAAGGTTGGAGACCACTGAATTTCATTCAAAAAATATTTACTTCATTCCAGTATGAGTCAGGTCCTGTTAGGTAGTTGTGGCTGAGCTAAGGATAAACTGGTCAAGTCTGCCTCAACAAACTTGCATCGAGATGACTCCAGGACTCTGCTAATTCAACTACATTGACTAAATATGATATATAAACATATGCACATGGCAGTGTGTATGCGTATATATTACTATATTCCAACAGATAATATATGTTCCATTACACATCTTTGGAACACTGTCAGCAATGTATCATGTTTGGGACTGAAAAAGATATTTATGCTTTATCTAAAATTAAAATCCTTCATACTATTTTCTCTAACCACAATGTAATAAAACTGACTTTAATAACAAAAGAAGAGTCAACAACTCTAAGCACTTCGATATTCAAATAAATCTGGGCCTGCACATGGAAAACAAAATTGAAATTGAATTACAATTAGTATGCCCCCTACAGAAACCCGTGAAGTTTGCTCAATGTAGGACATAGAGGAAAACAGAGAATTAACTGAGTTTTTAGAAGTCAAAATAATGAAATAAATGAATTAAGCACTTGACACAACGATATAGCAAAATAATAATAAAATTTAATCCAAAATAAATAGAAAAAATATACAAACTCAAACATTAAAGAAATAAAGGGGGAAATCACAGTGGAGAAGTAAAAATAAACAGTTGGTTATTTTTAAAGTGAAAATAAAACAGACAAACCTCTTTAAGTCAGGCCAAGAAAAAAAGAAGAAAATCAAACACAAATAGCATTCGCAATAAGAAAGAGTATATAACAACAGACATAGTGGAGACTAAATAATTACGAGAGAACCACCCTCAACTCTGCACAATAAATGTGATCACGTAAATGAACCGGGTAATTTTTTAAGAAAGCCTAAGGTGGCAGAAGAGCACGGGGATTCTCGTGCAGAATCAGGAAGGGAAAGGAGAAACAGGAAATTCAGACTCCATGCGTTTGTGATCAAGAAAGACCAAAAGCCAGTCTGCAGCAAGCACTTTGGAGACTGAATCTGCGCAGAGAGTCACATGGGGTTTCAAGAAGTGTACAGAAAATCCAAAGAAGGCTGAGGACATTGTGTGCATCAAGAAAATAAGAACCAGAAGTCCCCAGGACAGTGTAGATATTTAACACAAAAATCTAACTGAGAAAAATATAATGAAGTTCGTTCTGTGATAAGTTCTTAAAAAAAAAAAAAAAAAAGCCAGCGAAAACAAAATTAAGTCAAAATGAGAGAACTCAATAAACCAGAGGACCTCCATGGGCTCAGATATGCAGGTGGCACCATGAGGTCCCCTGAGCCCAGTTTCTGGACTTCCCCTGGGGCTTCTGTCCCTGCGGTCTCTGGCCATCATGTCCAGTCCTCTAATGATGCCTCTAAGACAGGTTCTGTGTCCCTGCTTCTGGCGAAAGCCCAGCTGGTGCATTTGGTTCTCGGGGTCTGGGTCCTGTGCCTTCAGCGGGAACTGGGCTCTGCCAAGTGAAGGAAGGAAAGGCTCTGCCTAGACAAGGACTGAAGTTCACAGACTCATCACCCAAAAAAAGAAACACGTGACCACCACGTGAACCCAAAAAGTCCTTACTGGAAAGTAGAGTGGATTTGTATTCACATTTCAGCCACTTCGTCTTGTGCCCAGCAAGCTGTAACACAGACACATCTACCGGCTGAGGTTCAGCACCATGGAGGAACTACTTCAAATTCTGTATCTCACTCCTACTACATACAACAATTTTTTACTGAGTGCCAAATATGAGCAAGGTGTCATCTCAATGGTTTATTTACACACATCTGCCTAGATGCCTCTTAAGGGGACTTCAAGTCAGCAAACCAGGGAAGTGGCTGCTGATCACTGATCTTCTATTTAGGATAATAAGAGCACCTATTTTGCATAGATTATAAGGTTTAAATGGGGCTGTGAGAAGAACATGATTCGAATAACTAAACATTAGGCATCTTTATTAGTATCCTCCTCTGCCTCCAACCTGAGCCTCCCATGACCCCTCCCTCATTATAAACTCACTCGAACCACATGCAGCTTTTATCCCTGAGGACCCGCCCCTCATATCGCCTGCTCTGTGCAGAGCAGTGGCCCCAGGAAGGACAAGCCCTGCACCCTCTGCATGCCCAGCACTGCCTCAGGCCTCCCTGACCTCTCACAGCACAGCTCTGCTCCCTAGGCACAGAGCTCCAGCCACACTGCCCTCTTTTGGTCCTTGAACACCACAAACCCATTTGTGCCCCAGGAACCTTTGCATTTTCCTGGAAGTTTCTGCTCCAGATATTTACCTGGCTGGATCCTGTTCCTCCCACAAGTGTCACTCTATCTCTCCTGTCCTCTGAGAAAACTTCTCCAATCACCCTAACTAGAATGCAGCTCCCCTCCACCCCACCCTTTACTGCTCCTCATCTTATTTTCTTCATATCACTGCCTGCAATGGGTCTATCTCTCCCCCCATTAGAATGTAAGCTCAGTGATCTAAGATCTTAGCCCCAGGACCTCAATAAATAAATAAATAATTAATGCATGGATGGATGGGTGGATAGATGAACAGGTGCATAGATGAATGGGTGGGTGGGTGGGTGGGTGGATGGATGGATGGATGGATTCGTGAACTAACAGCCATTTCTGTTTTAAAACTTAAAGTCTGAATGACTGTCTCTCTAAGGTCTGTGTCCTAGTAGAACATGAGTGCTGAAAGACAAGAGAAGGTGTCCTACTGATTCCTGTGTACCTAGTGCCTAAAAGCATGCCACCCAGCTTTCTGTTGACTTTTTAATTTATTCTATGTTGCACTAAACTCTTACTGCAATGATTCTCAAATTTACCCATTCAGTACAGCCTCTGCTTTTCCTATTCTCTCCACTCTCCTTGTAGCAAATTAAAGATGGCCTCCTTTGTCATGTCTCCCATTGAGAAGTGGGCTCTGATTTCCTTCCCCTTCAGTCTGGGCTGGTCTTGGGGATTTGTGTGGCCAATAGAATGTGGTAGAAGGGGCTACTGGACTTCTGAGGCCAGGTCATAAGGAGCCTTACAGCTTCTGCATGGGTCTCTTGGCAATCTCATTCTTGGAATCCAGTTGCCATGGTGTGAGGCACCCATGCCACATGAAGAGTCCATGTCTAAGTCTATGCCTGAGTTCCAGCTTCAACCTGCAGCCGGGAGAGCAAGCCATCCAGGGTGCCTAGGCCTGCTGAGCCTTCAGATGAATACAGCCCAAGCCAACATATGACTGTAATCACCCAGCCAACACAGAACAATGAGAGATAATCGATTGTTATTAAACCACTAAGTTTCTGCATAGTTTTCTAGTCAGCAATAACTGAAGGAATGCTCTCTAATCAATACCAAAATAAAGACATGATGAAAAATAGGCCAGTATACACTAAGTGTTTTAGTCTTAACTCTGCTACCAGCTAGTTGTTTGGGCTCAAGAAATTCATTAACCTCACTAGGTCTTTTGGGAGATAATATTTTAGTTTAAAAGATGAGACCAGTCATATGTAACCCTAGGTCTTTCATCCTGTGTATGCATCTTTATAATTTCTTTTTACTAAACTCTGTTGTATAACTAAATAAAGTAAATAATATACATAATCGTCTAATTCAAATTTAATTCAGATGATCTTGTAGTATGAGTAAGGAAGTAAAAAATATGTGGTACCAACATCACAATTTTGCCTTGGGTTGGTCCAGTTCAAGAGACAAAGAAAAGAGTGGGACACCAGAGTACAGATCTGGAGGTAATCTTCAAGGGTAAAGACTCCAGTCTGCTGTAGAGACATAATCGAGGAACTGAGTTGCCAGTAATTAAAATGTGCCTGTTAGAAATAGGACGGTGACCCAGGGTCAATGACAGGAAGGGTTTGGGGATTGCATTGTTTTGCTTTGTTTTGTTTTTCTTCTGAGTTTAAACGAAGGGTTTGACGATGTTGACAAGTTGCTTGCTACACAAGGAGAGGGTTGGAACTCAGTGAGGATTTCCAGCTCTGATATCATCATTCCAGGATTTTGAGCTCTTCCCTGTTTCTAAAGCAGAAATCTGGTCACGTGGCTCCCCTGCTGAAAAATTTATCATGCTCCTATTGTCTGCAGCAAAAGGAACAATTCAAATTGCTCCATCTGGCCCCGCCCACTTCCTCACCACCACCCATCCAGCCTCCACGTCCCCCACCCCCCGACACACCAAACACCAGCCCTTACTAGGGTGCCTCGTCCTCCCTCACGATGCTCAGCTCCCAAATGGAGAACCCCGTTAAGATGTGCTTCTGTCTTACCCCTGGCCCACTTTCTGTTGAACTTCCCTGACTGCAGCTACACCAACTTTGGATTTTGGGAATGACTTGAGAGCAGCTTGCTTTAAAAGCACTCTACTTTGGGCTGGCAGCTGGACTTTGCCCTCACCATTTGCCATGCAGGTGAGCCTTCAGCTTAACTGGTTTTTGGTGTGCTTGCCTCAGACTTGAGGATGCCCCACCCCTCTGCTGACATTCAGAAGCTCTTCACTGCCTGCCAGCTGCTTCCCAGCATGCCCTGCTGCCAGGAGAATGGTGGCTGGCAGGCATCTCTTTGGGATGCCCTTCCAGTTGCCCCAGGGCCCCACTCCTTCTCTGCCCTTAGCATCAGGGACACGTCCACTCTCTCCCAAGCCTCTGCAAATGCTGCCCACTCTAGGAATGAGGTGGAGCACACAGCACTTAACACAAAGGCCAGCCTTCCACAACGAGTAGCTGTTTTTACATCATTTCCTCATCCATTTTTACAATTACATGAATAATTCTTAAATAAATAATATATACACATGACACAAAATCAAAGGCACAAGAGGTCAGATCGAAGGTCAAGAGGCACATCATTCAGTTTCTGACTGCACATCTATTTTATCTGGCATCCTAGCATGTGGCATGCATAGCACTTATTCCTGGGATTTTAAAAAAATACTCAAAGAAATTTTATTTTCTCTTTAATTTGCCCAATAAATTCAGCACATCTTTCTTGGCATTGCAAATCATGTATTCCCAAAGTGGACAGTCCCAGTACTATGTAATATGGGAGCATATCATGTTATTTTAACACCAAAAATATTCTGATTTTTAAATGTCAAAACAACACAAATGTATAAAAGGTTTATAAGGAAACGCCCACTCCTGTCTTTAGCACCAGGTTGCCCAACTACCCAAGACCTGCCATGGGGAGGCAAATATAATTTTTTTAAAATTTTTAAATATTTTGCTATTACGAAACTAAGCTAGCCACCTGTAGTTGACCACCTCTTTGGCCACTGCAATGGCAAAATGCCCACTTCTGTTCTGGGCACTAAGATCATGCAGTTCTGACTTTCTGCATGAGTCTCCTCTGCTTGGCTGCAGGCATCTTAACCTCAGGCAACATTAAGGCATCAGTAGATGTCTCTTGGACTATGTTGACAGAGCCATTCCTCCACAGGACTTAATCATCAAGGAGACCTACCAACTGCACGTGCCTGTGGAACTCCGGGGAGCCCAGCTTCCGAATCCACCATTCCTACATCTCTTCCCATTTCCAGAGCCGCAACTAAGGCTCATGTTGGCCTCTCACCTGCTTCAGACACAGCCCCTGCCCTCACACGTGGGGCAGCTTTCCCAGGCTCTGGGACCACTGCCCATCTGGACAGGAAGTGCCTGGAGGAGAGGCCCAGGGGTTGGAATGCTTTGGCCAGGCTAGCTCCACGCTTGTCTGCTAGGACCGGGATGATTCCTTCTGACTCATGGAATCTGGCCTCACTGGCAGCAGAGCCTCCCTTAGCCTTGCCCCAACCCTCATGATTCTCTGGATTCTCATGTCACACCTGCCTCTGACCACAGGCCACTTAATGACCTCAAGGACTAAATAACCACGATACCAACTACCATGTGACTTGCATGCCCCTCCCCTGGTTATGATTTAGGTTTTACACCACAGTCCTTTTAGTTATTTGGTTTCTTCACCTGTTACCTGTCCCTACACCAAAATAATAATAATAGCTAACAGTTAAGATGAGGGAAACTGAGTCAGGCAAGGTGTAAGTGGCCTGCCCCAGGTCACAGGCCAGGAGGCAGAGCCCCAGCCCCAGGGCCCAAGTGCTGAGTTCTGCATAGTCAGAAGCTGCCGCACACACCAGCAGGTGAGGAGGGGATGGCCAACCTGCCTTTAGAAGAGGAGGTGGAATTTAGAGTCCTATTGGATGGCAGCTGGGAACACACAGACCCTGCCCAAATCATAGCCACCATCCCACGAGGCTGCTCCAAGAGGGGAACACACCCAGGGACAGGTCAGAGGGGGAAAGTAACAGTACTTCAGATGGGGAAAGTAACAGTACTTCAGATGGGGAAAGTAACAGTACTTCAGATGGGGAAAGTAATAGTACTTCAGATGATGGGGAAAGTAACAGTACTTCAGATGATGGGGAAAGTAACAGTACTTTATATGATGGGGAAAGTAACAGTACTTCAGGGCAGCTGCACTTTTTGTTATCCATCCCCTGTGCAGGACCTGCATTGGTGCTGGGTACGAAGGTCCAACTCCAGCTCCAAGGGGCCTCACCAACTTGCCCCCATCCCTCCCTCTCACCCACTCTCACCCAGCCCCAGGAATGCCAGATTCCAGACAGACAGAGCAGAGGAAGTGACCAAGTGAGACACTTCACAAAAACGTTGCCCATCTTCCCTGAGCATGGGCTATCTCCTCCTCCTCGAGAAGCACTAGGAGGGTATCTGTTACACAGCAGGCAAGAGAGTCACAAGCAGTTTCTGTGCAGGTGAAAACTGGGCTAAAGATGGGCAAAAGCTTATTTCCACATGATTTTCTTTGGAATAATCTCTTATAAAGGGAATTGGATGACTTAAAAGACATTAGATGTCACCATACCTACAAAACGATGCTTTATCTTGAATACCCGCTGAGGACGCACTGCTTTACAAAGCAATGTACCTGTGTTATGTCAGTTCTAATAACCAGGTCTACCTTCCATTAATGCATGTCAGCATCCATTTGGACGAGATATGGGACATCTTTTCCACATCATGCAGCCACGGACATTCTTTTACACTCCTGGACTGTGATCCAACACAGTCCCCATTTCTGTCCATTTTTTAACACCCCACATTAAGGCCAGTGGCCAAAAACTCTCTCCTAAAACACAAATTTCCCTTCCACTTGACATAAATCCTTGAATAAGTTCACTTGCCCAAATGCACACAAACCTTTCTTCTAGCTTATCATTCAACCTGAGGCAATTAGTGTTGAATGTGTTCTAGAAACTGGTTATCACGAAGGTGAATGGGACAGGTAACTGACACAGTGAAAAGAAGCAGGAAGGGTCCCTGCATCCAAAAAGAATACAACTCTCCCAGACTAGTATTCCCATCAAATAAACTGATTCATTTAAAATAACCCAGTCTTAGGGTCTCATGGAACCCACAAAAGAAACTGCTGATTACAGCTTTATTTTGTTGAGGCTTACAAACTATCATTTCTTTAAAAAATCCATTCTAAAATATTTCCTGAGATGATTGTCATTGATTTGTTGTTTAAAGACACCATATTATTAAGTGTAATTGTGTTTTATCACGGTTGCTTTTGATTTGGGTTGGGATTGATCTACCCATCTCCTTTATACTAACACACTTTCTTCAAACCTCAGTGGTCAACTCTCCAGTGGAAATGAAAGTGGCTGTACCCTGAAGGTCAGGAAATGTTTCTTATCAAAATTAATGTTGAATTTCAAGAGCCAAGGCAAAGGCAAGGGGATGTGTGCTGGGGGAGGGAGGTAAGGTGGAAAGAGGTTTATGGACAAAAGAAACAACAAATGCAAAGGGCCCACGGATGAAGAGATTGTGTCAAAATGCAAGGTCAATTCTCCCAAATGCAAGAGTACTTTTGGCAAATTTTTAGAACCAATAAAAGAGAAAAGTTGTTAGACATTAGACCAAATAAAAAAATACGCATGGACAACTAATTAGAAAACATAATTTAGTAAAGAGTATTGCATTTACTATAGCAAGAGTCTATATATCTGGTGAAAAATCCTATGGAAGCAGCACAGAACCATTATGGAATAATTTTTTTGACTTTTTTGAAAGACATATAAGAGGTCAGGAGTTTGAGACCAGCCTGGCAAACATAGCGAAACCCCATCTCTACTAAAAGTACCAAATTAGCCAGGCATGGTGGTGTGCACCTGTAATCCCACCTACTTGGGAGGCTGAGGCAGGAGAATTGCTTGAACCCAGGAGGCGGAGGTTGCAGTGAGCCAAGATTGTGCCACTGCACTCCAGCCTGGGTGACAGAGCAAGACTCCATCTCAAAAAATAATAATAATAATAATAATACATAATCCCTAGGATGTCATGAAAATTAAATGAGACAATTTTTGTACATCACTTAGAAAAGTTTCTGAGTCTAGTACATCGAAATGTTTGTTAAATTAAAAAATGAAAATCAAATGTTAAAGAAAAAATGGAATACTTCTGGGAGAAAATGTGTACAAGTACCTTTAAGACATCACAGAAGGTGAAAAATTTTTAAACTAGATGTAAAAATCGTGAACATAATAAAAAAGATGAATAAATTTGACTATGTTAAAGTTTACAAAGCTCTACATCTAAGGATATCATAACTGCCCTTTGAGTTTATAATCAACCCAAACACCAAGAGAAAATATTTGTAATGAATATAACAGAAAATAGGCAGAGGATATAAAGAGCTGCTACAAATTTTAAAAAGACATTTCAGTTGAAAATGTGAACAAAGAATATGTAAAAGCAGTTCAAAGAGAGAAAACCCAAAAGTCAATAAACATATGAACTGGATTCAATCCCACAAACAACCAGAGAAATACATGCAGACCCGTTAGTCCAGCAGTGCTTGGAGAGAACAGCGAGAATTGTAATGCTAATATCCCGCCGGTGGAATTATAATTTAGATAACTATTTTGGAAAAAAATATGACATTATCCAGGAAATTTAACACTTAGCCTACCCTAGGATCCAGCTTAATAATCCCCCACCCATCATAAATCACCAGCTTCTTCCTTCCACAGGCTTCCCATTTCTCTGTAATTTCATTTTTCTAATTGTTTGGATCATAAATCTTGAAGCCCTTCTTGACGGCTGTTTCTCTCATACCACATCTGCTTCCTCTGAAAGCCTATTGCCTTTTCATCAAAATGTATCCAGAGACGTACTCCATCTCGTCACCTCCACCAGTGTCCTCTACATCAGGCCCCATCATCTCTCCTGGACCATCATAAGAGTCTCTTACTGTCTGTCTGCATCCACACTTGCCATTTTTTGTGTATTTTCAGCATATCTGTTTGAGAGGACCTATTAAAACTTAAGTCAGAAAGTGTTGCTCCTTGACCCAAAACCCTTCCATGGTTCCCCATTTCACTTGGAACAAAATCCAAGGATGTCAGATGGCCCCAGGACCCCATGTGATCTGCTCCCATGTCTTCTCTTCCCTCATCTCTTACCACCCCCTTCTCCTTGTGCTCCAGCTCTTGGGCCTCTACACTGGTCTTTGGATTGGGGGATGCTTCTATCTCAAGCCCTGCATACTTACAGGTTCCTGGGGCTGGAATGTTTTTCCCCAGAAAATCCACAACCCCTTGGCTCTTAGGCAAGTGGCACCTTCTCAATGAGACCTTTCTTTCCTAGACCACTCCTTCTAACTTCTAAATTCCACCACTACCTGCTTCACTGCAAATGCATACACTAGCATAATCCTGGTGTTTTGGGTTTGGGTTTGTTGTGTTGGTTGGTTGGGGGTTTTTTGTTTGGTTTTTCCCATGCCTTTCAAATGTAAGCCTTGGGAGGAAGGAATTCTTGTCCCTTCTGTTCACTGTGATATTCTTCCTAACAGCGCTCACTGTGTAGAATGCTCTCAATAAATAGTACTCAGATAAATAAATGACTGCATAAATTGTCAAGCTACAATCTTCCAGGAACTGTACTAAGGGCTGGAAAACAGAAGTGGGGAAAAAGGAAAAGAGGCCTCACCCTCAGGGAATCAACAATCTTCTGGAAAAAAAAAATTGAGCTAATATGTATACATGTGGATATATAATTTAAAATTAAGGATATTAGGAAGGAAAATTATGTTGTTTCCACCCCACAGGGCAAGATTGCTAGTTTTTGTTTTGCTTTGTTTTGGTCATGCTGTATTAACTGTGAAAGTGTTTCCTCCACCTCCTGAGAATCAATCACTTCTTGGTATTCTCAATTGCTCCACTATAATTATCACCCAGATTTTGAGAAGTCAGAAATTTCTATTTCTAGCCTTTGTTCTGATGTGGAGCAGGATCTCCCTGAGTTGTTTCATTAGAGACCACAAGCCTGCAGACACAGGGCCCCCTCCTCCTGTGGACGCCCTTCAGCCTCGCAGACTGGCAGCGCTTGCAAACCCACGAGAATGCCATCATCTACCCACCTGGTCCAGCAGCCTCTGTGAGAAGTAGGCCCCATGGTTTCTTCCTTTCATGGAATTTTTCCGTGAGTTTTTTATGACTAAAAATGGATTTCAGAAGTCCACCTCGCAAAGGTGAGATGCAGATGGCTTTTGAACCCAGAGCCCCAAGTCACCAACTTTTCATCATTATTGCCAGCCCAACCCTAAATCAACATTCAGTTGCTTTTAAGAAGTAGGTGAAAGATCTTGAGGAAGAAAGCTATGGAACACTTGAAGATTACACTGGATGAAGAGAATTATCTTCATTGAACCCAGATCTAAAAAGCAGGGCTCACTCAGGTGGAATTCCACCCACAGGCCAGCACGTTCAATCTGGAATGGTGTGCCCTGAGCTGCTCAACGTATGGAACTGACGGGTTCTGTCTTTCCACCTCTTTCTTTGGCAGGCGTGGATCTGTTTTCCATTGTCTTCGCCACATGTTCTTTCCTTGGTTTATGTTGCAATTGTTGACTTGTAGAGCATCAAAAAGAAACAAAGCAAACCTCCAAGAACAGCAGAATTTGGCCAGAGCCAAAAGCAACTCAGAATTTGAACTGAACTTACTCAAAGCAGGGCAAGAAGACGGAGGCTTATGAAAATACCTCTTGTTTGATCCAAAGACTGAAGCCAAAGCATCTGTGTCCAGAAGCTCTTTTTCATGGATGAGCCTCCGATCTCAACTTGCAAAAAGCCAGCTGGACAAGGGGAGGCTGGCAGCTGCATCTCTGAAAGTCGAAGCCACAAACCCATCCCGCTTTGGCACTGGAGTCTCGAGCCCCATGGAGCTTGGAGAGTTCTAACGAATTCCACACCCATGGCAGTGGATCTATCCCCACGTTTAGAGTGATGTGCATTCCAGGCACACTGTGTCCATTAACTTAGTAATACACTCTATTATTCTTCTGATTGCATCAGCCCTTGTCTCAATTACCCAAAGATGCCATGACTATAGGACTCCAGATTTACATTATAGAGGCTTCCCCCACTGCAGTCCTGGTCCCCATCACCCAGCCTGAGACATGCATGACTTGCACCACAGAAGCCCTCTGTGTGCCTGGCCCCCACATCTTCCAGAAGTAGCCCCTGTCCTGACTTCAAACAGCACAGATCAATCCAGGAGAGACAGCTCAGAGGACAAGCAGCTTGTTATTACACGTGCAGTCAGTAAGTGAATATGTTGTCCATCCTATCCCCCATGTTTCATTCATTTCTCCACTTAGAGGCAATGGAGCTGAGAGACACAAGTCCCATTGCCAGGGTTTGATTCTAGCCTGTCCATTTCTTATCCCCATGAGGCCTCTGTTTCCTCATCTTAAAAATGATGGCAAAAACATCAGATTACCCCTAGGAGTAAATAAGATAATGTGTGGGACATGTTGCATAAATGGCTCCCTCAGCCCAGAGGAAGCAGCCTCAGTCCCTTCCCCTTCCTCCTTCCTTCTTTCCTCCATTTGTTCCTGGGGCTCTTCCTTTTTTTCTTTCACTCATTCATTCTTTCTGTTCGTCTTCATCAGCAGTGTCTCCTGGAAGCAGTTCTGGCCTTGGTAGCTGCTGGCACAGCCACTTTCCAGGAGGACGGGCCCTGGCAGCTCTGAGGCTCTCACGCTCCCTGGTTCTCACACCACAGGCAGGGAACCACTCATGGGGCAGCCCCAGAACTCAGTGGGGCAGGCATGGTGGTGGCAAGGTCTGCGGTTCCCACCTGCCCTGTGCTGATCCTTCCCATGAGGCTGCCCTGGCTCCAGACTCCTCCCTCTCAATGACCCCTGTGCCTTCTTCCACAGCAAATGGCACCACCAGACCCCATGTTCCATGGCATTTCCTCCCCCAGTCTGGCTTGCAATCTGATTCCTGATCCCTTCTCTTTCCCCATTTCCGCAGCCTTCATTCATTCCAACATTTTTCCTCTTGGATTACAGTGGTCCCCTCATCACAGATACTGTGTCCAATCTCGGTTCTCATAAGTGCATTTCCCAGGTCAGATCGAGCCCTTCCTACTCCTCCAGCCCCACTGCCCATCCCCTGACCCCCCAGGAAGCTCCCAGCACACCATCTCCCTCCTACCTGGCACCTCAGCTCACACCTCACCAGAGATGATCCACCCTCTTCACCTCCCACTGTGGCCCAGATCATGGTCCCCCGGACTCCAAACCTTTATTTAGCAGCAAGTCTTCCTGCCACTGGCCATTGTGCTTGGTGACGGGGGCACAGTCACATGCAGTCTGTGCTCCTGGGAATATCCTGGTTTGCACTGAAGAGAGCAGTGACAAGGCAGTGCCTCTTTCCCAGGATCCTCCCTGCCTACGCTGCACATGCTCAGCTGTTACAGTCTCACGTTAGGCAGGGTGGGGACATGCTGGGTCACAGGAAAGCACATGGAATGGTCCTTACCACCTGGAGTCCATGGTCTGGCATTGTGAGGGCAGCAGCAGGGGGGTACAAAAGTTTCCAGGTGGCACCCATGGGTATAGCTGTCTCCTTAGTCCAAAGCATCCCTCACCAGGAGGGCTCAGCCACAGCAGCCTCCATTAAGAAATTCTCATGCTCTGGGCACTTCAGTGGGGGATCACAGAGAACCAACTTCCCCCCTGTGCCGCTCAGTTGGGCTGGGGTGGATGGGCTGGGAGCTCACTGCTGGACACTCAAGTGGTGTGTTCCCAGGCTTAAGGTCACTGTCTGACCTGGTACAGGTCATTGAGCAGCTCTTTGCCCACCTCTCTGACCAGCCTGTGAAGTGCACAGCCTCCAGAAAGTGTGCTCTGAGCAGGAGACTCTGCAGCCCCCCGACACACACCAAAGCCCCCAGAAGGGATTTCATGATTGTCCTAATGTTGCCCCACATAGAACTAAAAAGAAACTGTGTGGCTGGGTGCTATGGTTCATGCCTGTAATTCCCAGCACTTTGGGAGGCTGAGGCAGGTAGATCACTGGAGGTCAGGAGTTCAAGACCAGCCTGGCCAATGAGGTGAAACCTTGTCTCTACTAAAAATACAAAAATTAGCCAGGCATGGTGGCGCCCTCCCATAATCCCAGCTACTCGGGAGGCTGAGGCAAGAGAATCACTTGAGTCTGGGAGGCAGAGGTGGCAGTGAGCTGAGATTGTGCCCCTGCAATCCAGCCTGGGCAACAGACCAAGACTCTGACTCAAGAGAGAGAGAGAGAGAGAGACAGAGAGAGACAGAGAGAGACAGAGAGAGACTGTGTGTCTTCCATATTACTAGGACCAAAGAAAAGCAAAGAAACTATAGACCATTTAGCAAAATGTGCAAAATACAAATAACCACTGGAAGAAATATAAAATGGAGCATCAGAGGATGAAAGTAAGAGCAAGTACATCTACCATAACAATATATGCAAATAAGATAAATGCAACCGGGGTACAAATTACTATGTGCTATATAAATGAGGGCTTCCCAGCAAAGTAGTCAGGAAGGTGAACAGAGAGGACAGTGCAGAGACCCACATGGAGAGAATGGGAAGAAAGCGGGGGCTTCCATGATGATGTCACAAAGCTAATTGTCATAATACTCTATGTGCCACATTATACACCATTAAATGTCAAGCAGAAATTGCTAAATGGAAGAGGATGCCCCCTTATAGAAGTCCTTATTATCAGAAATATCTCTTGTCTTGTTCAGATTTTGTTAGTAATACTTATAAGTACATGAAATTATAACATTTATGTTTACCTGGTACTGTGATTTGAATCTTCGTCCTCTCCAAAATTCACTTTGAAGTTTAACTGCCATTATAACAGTTTTAAGAGGTGAGAGCTTTAAGAGGTGATTAGGCTATCAGGGCTCTGCCTTAATGAATGAATGAATGAATGCTGTCATCAGGAGAGTGGGTTTGTTAGAAAGGGATGTGTTTCAAAGAAGGAAACTACAGACACTGGGATCTGTTTGAGGGTGGAGAGTGGGAGGAGGGAGAGGAGCAGAACAGGTAACTGCTGGGTACTGGGCTTAACACCAGGGTGACATAATAATCTGTACAACATTAAGAGATTCTCATGCTCTGGGTGCTTCAGCGGGGGGGATCAGAGAGAAATACCTTCAGCCCTGAGCAACTCAATCAGGCTGGGGCTGGATGGGCTGGAAGCTCACTGCTGGACACTCAAGTGCTGGGCTCAGGGTCACTGTCTGACCTGTCGGCAGCCCTGTTACAGGTCATTGAGCAGCTCGTTGTCCACCTCTCTGACCGGCCTGTGAAGTGCACAGCCTCCAGAAAGTGTGCTCTGAGCAGGAGACTCTGCAGCCCCCCCCACACAAACCAGAGCCCCCAGAAGGGATTTCATGATTGTCCTAATGTTGCCCCACATAGAACTAAAAAGAGACTGTGACGCGAGTATACCTATGTAACAAACCATCACGTTTCCCTAAACCTAAAATAAAAGTTTTTTAAAAAGGAAGCGGTGTGTTTTCCCTCTCTTCTCTCTCTGTCTCTCTCCCTCTCTCACCTCTCTTGCCATCTCCCTTCTGCCATGGGATAATACAGCAAGAAGGCTGGCCCTTGAAAGGGGCTAATATTGGACTTCTCAGCCTCCATAACTGTGAGCCTGTTAATTTCTGTTCATTATAAATCACCCAGTCTCAAGTATTTTGTTATAGTAGCGCAAATGGACTTGGACAGAAAATTGGTAACAAGAAGTGGGGATTGCGCCATAAGAAACACCTGAAAACATAGAGACAGCTTTGAAACTGGGCAATGGATAGAGGCTGAAAGAGTTTGGAGAAGCTGACTCTAAACAGCCTGTATTGCCATGAAAGGAGCATTAAGAGCAATTCTGGTAAGCTGTCAGAGGAAGAAAGGGACTGTAAAGAAAGTCTGAATCTTCCTAGAGGGTACTGCATGGTTGTTGATCAGAATGTTGGCAGAAATAAGGACAGTCAAGGCAATTCTGATAAGGTCTCAAGTTGAAATGAGAGAAAAGGTACAGTACACTTGAGTAAAGGCCACTTTGTTAAAGTGGCAAAGACCTTGGCTGAATTGTGTCCATCCCAAGTGCTTTGTGAAAGGCAGAATATAAGAGAAATCAACTAGAATATCTGGTAAAAGAAATATCTAAGCAGCAAAGTATTCAGGGTGCTGTGTGGCTTTTCATAATTGCATATTCTAAATTTTAAGAAGAGAGAAATTATTTAAACACAAAATTGTATAATTAAAAGGAAAACATAGCTTAGGGATTTGAAGGACTCAGACTTGCCGTGTGATAGAGGATGAAAGCACACTTTCAGGAGAGGAAACCAATGGTACGGCCAACTCACCTTTGGATAAGGAGATTCGTGTGGATAGAAGGAAGCCAGAGGCTGTTGTCAATGACCCCCAAAGCACTTCAGAGATTATTGGTGACACCCCTCCCATCACAGGTCGAGAGTGTCAGGTCCTTCCTGGGGGAAGGACATATGTCAAAAGAGAGGCCTAGGACACTCTCCAGACTTTGGAGCGCACTGCCCAGGGCTGCCTCAAGTCTCTGCTTCCCACTTCCAATGCTCCTCAGCCGTCCCAGCTGTGGCTCAAACAGACCAGGTACAGCTTGGCCCACTGCAGAAGGTACATGCCATAAACCCTAGCAGCATCCATGTGGTGCTGATTCTGCAGATGCACAGGATGCAAGAGCTGTAAGTGCATGGGTGCCTCCATGTAGATTTCAAAGGATGTCACAGGCAGAGACTTACCACAGGAATGAAGCCATTGCAGAGAGCCCCCACAGGGGCAATGCCCAGGAGAACTGCGGAAACAGGGCTGCTGCAGAGTCCCCACGAGGCTTAATGGAGCTATGGGAGCAAGACCTCCTCCAAGACCCCGGAACTGTAGAGCCACCAGCATGCAACACTAGCCTAGGTGATCTGCAGGTACAAGACTCCAACCCAACAGAGCGGCTTTTGGGGCTGAGACCAGTAAAGCCATAAGGCTAAAGCTCCCCAAGGCCTTGTGTGCCCAACCACCACCACAATGCATTCAAAAAATGACATATGAAGTCAAAGATTATTCTGAAGTCTTAGATTTACTATTGTTCACTCTGCTGGGTTTTTAACTTCTTTGAGATCAGTTACCCCTTTCTTCTTTCCTATTTCTCCCTTTTGGACTGGGAATGTCTATCATACACCTGTTCCACCATTGTATTTTGGAAGCACGTAACTCATTTCATTTCATAAGCTCACAGATGGAGAGGAATTTGCCTCAAGATGAATCATGCCTTGAGTCTTGCTCATAGCTAGTTTTTATGACACTCTGGACTTTGAACTTTTGAGTTGATACAGGAATGAGTTAAGACGTTGGGGGCTACTGGGATACAATGAATGTTTTTTGTATATGAGAACATGAATTTTTGGAGACAAGGAGCAGAATTCTATGGTTTGAATATTTGTCCCCTCCAAAACTCACGATGAAATTTTAATTGCCATGGTATTAAGATGTTGAACTTCTATGAGGTGATTAAGCCACGAGGGTTCTGCCTTCATGAACAGATTAATGCCCTTATTTACAGGAGTGAATTCCTTATAAAGAGTGAGTTTGTCCCCTTTCTCTCTCTTTTTGCCATTCACTTTCCACCATGGGATGACACATTGGCCCTCAACAGATGCCAATGCCTTGGTATTAGACTTAACCTCCAGAACTATGAGCCAATATATTTATGTTCATTATAAATTCCTCAGTCTCGGGTATTCTGTTACAGCAATGTAAAAGGGATGAAGGCACTTGGTCATTGTCTGTCTCTCCCCAACTAGACAATAAACCCTACACAATTCCAGAGACCTACAATAATGACTATATCTTAAGCATCCAACACTTATTTATTGAATGAGTCCATGAGTAAATAACAAAATTAGAAATCAGAAAGGAAAATTTATTCCAAACACAAAGGGCACTAAAGGAATTGTAAGGGAATATTATGTTCAGCCATCTGGTGATAAGAAAACTCGAATAAAATCAAAATTTTTTCCTGGGAAAAGATAAATTAGTAGTACTAACCAAAATATAGGTTAAAAAACGTATTCGTATTTGGCTGGCCATAGAAAAATAGATCCATCTGTGTGTATGTGTGTGTGTATGCATATATACATATATATGGCCAGCTAAACATATATATATAATTGCATATTTCATATTATTAATTAGAAAAATATGATGACAGAGCTAACAGCAAGCAATTCTATAGGGCTTATACCTGAGACAAATTACTGGGGGATAAGGTAATTTCATCTTCAGCTTTAGCAAGTTACACTATATTTTTTTCCAAATGATTATCTTATCCCCCACCAACAATGTGGGGGTAATGTAATCCTAAAATATACCTAAAGCTGAAGATGAGAATTTCTATTGTGCTACATCCTTACCAACAGCTGGTATGTTTATACTTTCCATTTTTGCCAAGTTGGAGAATTTTGAATGTTATATCATTGTGGTTTTAATTTGCATTTTTCTGATACCTAACAAGGTTGAGCATTTTCCATATGTTCAATGACTTTTCATATTTCTTTTAAATAATATAGCTTCGGTTTTTCTATTAGAATATTTGTATTCTTGGTTTTTAGGTTTACTTATATGTCCTAAATACGAATCTTTTGGGGTTATATCTGTTAGGAATGTCTTTTCCCTGTTGTAGCTTGTCTATTCACTTCCTGCATGATTTTTTATGAACATAAGGTCTTAATTTTAATGTGCCTGAATTTATTAATCTTTCTGTTCCTGCAATGTGCTTTTTGGGACTTATTTAAGAAATATTTCCCCACCCTGGGAATCATAGTCATTCTCTTAAACATGTTCTTCTAAAATTTTTAAATCTTGCCTTTCACATTAATATTCTTAATCTATTTAAAGTCGTTTTATGTGTAATATAATTTGTGAATCCAGTCGCATTGACCAATGTCAAATGGATGATCATTCATTACATATCGTGTTTCCATCGATAAAATAGTCTGTTTTTGTTTCCCTTTTTTTATATAATTGGTACACTGTTTCTCTCTACCAATACTACATTGTCTGAATTATCAAAGATTCATTAAAAATCTTAATTTCTTAGAAGTCAAGCATCCCCACCTAGCACTATCTCTTGAAGAAAATCATGGCTATTTTTGTTCCTTTCCTCATCATGTAAATGTTACTATTAGCTCATCAATTTCCATGAGAATTAAGTTAGGAGTTTGATTCAAATGTTGTCAAATCTGTGATCAATGTGTAGCGGATTAATATCTGTATAAATATTAAGCATCCTTGTTCATGAAAATGGTATATCACTCCATTTATTTAGATTTTCTTTTCCAGTAAAGTTTTATAATTTGCTTTATGAAGTTATTACACAATTATTGTAAAGTTTATTTCTATGTAACTTTCTTCACTCGTTTTACAAAAACTTACGTACCAATTACTATGAGCTAGGTAATTCTCTAAGCATTTTGTATACACTAACTTTTCTCACAAATATTAGGTAGGTATAGTTATTGTCCTATTGTCCCACTTTTGAGATGAAGACACTGAAGCAAAGAAAGGAGAAATAACTTGACTAATGTCTTATAAATAGAATGAGAGAGACTTTGAACCTGAATTCATGCCATTAACCACTATACATTATTTTTAAATTAATTTCACAAAGGAGAAACAAAATCCTTTACAGACAATCAAATGCTGAGGGATTTTGTCACCAGCAGGCCTGTCCTGCAAGAGCTCCTGAAGGAAGCACTAAATCGGGAAAAGAAAAACTCATACCAGCCACTACAAAATCACATCAAAATATAAAGATCAATGACACTATGAAGAAACTGCATCAACTACTGTGCAAAATAACCAGTAGCATCATGATGACAGGATCAAATTCACACATAACAATATTAACCTTAAGTGTAAATGGGCTAAATGCCCCAATTAAAAGACACAGATGGGCAAATTGGGTAAAGAGTCAAGACTCATCAGTGTGCTGTATTCAGGAGACCCATCTCACATGCAAAGACACACATAGCCTCAAAATAAAAGGATAAAAAAAATATTTACCAAGCAAATGGAAAGAAAAATAAAAAGCAGGGCTTGTCATCCCACTGTCTGACAAAACAGACATTAAACCAACAAACAATAAAAAAGACAAATCTACAAAGAGCAGACTCCCACACAATAATGGTGGGAGACTTTAACACCCACTGTCAATATTACACAGATCAACAAGACAGAAAATTAATAAGGATATTCAGGATCTGAACTCAGCTCTGGATCAAGTGTACCTAATAGACATCCACAGAATTATCCACCTCAAATCAATAGAATATACATTCTTCTCAGTGCCACACGGCACTTATTCTAAAATTGGCCATGTAATTGGAAGTAAAACACTCCTCAGCAAATGCAAAAGAACAGAAATCATGACAGTCTCTCCGACCACAGTGCAATCAAATTAGAACTCAGGATTAAGAAACGTACTCAAAACCGCACAACTACATGGAAACTAAACAACCTGCTCCTGAATGACTACTGGATCAATAATGAAATGAAGACAGAAATAAAGATGTTCTTCGAAACCAATGAGAACAAAGATACAATGTACCAGAATCTCTGGGACACATTTAAAGCAGTGTCTAGAGGGAAATTTATAGCACTAAATGCACATCAGAGAAGCGAAGAAAGATATAAAATCAACACCCTAATGTCACCATTAAAAGAACAAAAGGAGCAAGATCAAACAAATTCAAAAGCTCACAGAAGGCAAGAAATAACTAACATCAAAGCAGAACTGAAGGAGATAGACACACAAAAAATCCTTCAAAAAATCAATAAATTCAGGAGGCGGTTTTTTGAAAAGATCAACAAAATAGATAGACTGCTAGCCAGACTAATAAAAAAGAAAAGAGAAAAGATTCAAATAGATGTAATAAAAAATGATAAAGAGGATATCACTACTGAGCCCACAGAATTACAAACTACCATCAGAGATTAATACAAACACCTCTGTGCAAATAAACCAGTAAATCTAGAATAAATGGTTAAATTTCTGGACACTTACACCCTCCAAAGACTAAACCAGGAAGAAGTTGAATTTCTGAATTCAACCAATAACAAAGCCTGAAGTTGAGGCAGCAATTAATGGCCTACAAACCATACAAAGTTCAGGACCAGATGGGTTCACAGCCAAATTCTACCAAAGGTACAAAGAGAAGCTGGTACCATTCCTTCTGAAACTATTCCAAACAATACAAAAAGAGGGAATCGTCTCTAACTCATTTTATGAGACCAACATCATCCTGAAACCAAAACCTGGCAGAGACGCAACTAAAAAAGAATATTTCAGGCCAATATTCATGATGAACATTGATGCAAAAATCTTCAATAAAATACTGGAAAACCAAATCCAACAGCACATCAAAACCTTATCCATCACAATCGTGTCAGCTTCATCCCAGGGATACAAGGCTGATTCAACATCCACAAATCTATAAATGTAATCCATCACATAAACAGAACCAAAGACAAAAACCATATGATTATCTCAATAAATGCAGAGATGGCCTTCGAAAAAATTCAGCAGCCCTTTATGCTAAAAACTCTAAATAAACTAGGTATCAATGGATCATAGCTTAAAATAATAAGACCTATTTATGACAAACCCACAGCCAATATCATACTGAATGGGCAAAAACTGGAAGCATTCCATTTGAAAACTGGCATAAGACAAGATGCCCTCTCTCACCACTCCTATTCAATGTAGTTTGGAACTTCTGGCTAGTGCCATCAGACAAGAGAAAGAAATAAAGAGTATTTGAATAGGAAGAGAGAACGTCAAATTGTCCCTGTTTGCAGATGGCATGATTGTATATTTAGAAAACCCCATCGTCTCAGCCCAAAATCTCCTTAAACTAATAGGCAACTTCAGCAAAGTCTCAGGATACAAAATCAATGTGCAAAAATTGCAAGCACTCCTATACACCAATAATAGACAAACAGAGAGCCAACTCACGAGGGAACTCACATTCCCAATTGCTACAAAGAGAATAAAATACCTAGGAATACAACTAACAAAGGATGTAAAGGACCTCATCAAGGAGAACTACAAACCACTGCTCAACAAAATAAGAGAGGACACAAACAGATGGAGAACCATTCCATGCTCATGGTTAGGAAGAATCAATATTGTGAAAATGGCCATACTGCCCAAAGTAATTTATAGATTCAATGCTATCCCCATCAAGCTACTGAGGACTTTCTTCACATAACTGGAAAAAACCACCTTAAACTTCATATGGAAACAAAAAAGAGCCCACATAGCCAAGACAATCCTAAGTGAAAAAAAAAACAAAGCTGGAGGCATCACGCTACCTGACTTCAAACTGTATTACAAGGCTACTGTAATCAAAACAGCATGGTACTGGTACCAAGACAGAGATATAGACCAATGGAACAGAACAGAGGCCTCAGAAAGAATGCCACACAACTACAACCATCTGATATTTGACAAACCTGACAAAAACAAGCAATGGGAAAAGATTCCCTATTTAATAAATGGTGTTGGGAATACTGAGCAGCCATGTGCAGAAAGCTGAAACTGGATCCCTCCCTTACATCTTATACAAAAATTAATTCTAGATGGATAAAAGATTTAAACATGAGGCCTAACACCATAAAAACTCTAGAAGAAAACCTAGGCAATATCATTCAGGACATAGGCATGGGCAAGGACTTCATGACTAAAACACCAAAAGCAATAGCAACAAAAGCCAAAATAGACATATGGGATCTAATCAAACTTAAGAGCTTCTGCACAGCAAAATAAAACATCAATAGAATGAACTGGCAGCCAACAGAATGGGAAAAAATTTTTGCATTTTACTCATCTGACAAAGGGCTAATATCCAGAATCTACAGAGAACTTAAACAAATTTACAATTTAAAATAAACAACCCCATCAAAAAATGGGCAAAGGATATGAACAGACACTTCTCAAAAGAAGACATGTATGCAGCCAACAAACATGTGAAAAAAAGCTCATCATCACTGGTCATTAGAGAAATGCAAATCAAAACCACACTGAGATACCACCTCATGTCAGTTAGAATGGCAATCACTAAAAAATCAGGAGACAACAGATGCTGGAGAAATAAGAATGCTTTTACACTATTGGTAGGAGTGTAAATTAATTCGACCATTGTGGAAGACACTGTGGCAATTCCTCAAGGTTCTAGAAATATCATTTGACCAGCAATCCCATTACTGGGTATATGCCCAAAGGATTATAAATCATTCTATTATAAAGACATATGCACACATATGTTCACTGTGGCACTGTTCACAATAGCAAAGACTTGTAACCAACCCAAATGCCCATCAGTGATAGACTGGACAAAGAAAATGTGGCACTTATACACCATGGAATACTACGCAGCCATAAAAAAGGATGAGTTCATGTCATTTGCAGGGACATGGATGAAACTGGAAACCATAATTCTCAGCAAACTGAAACAAGAACGGAAAACCAAACACTGCATGTTCTCACTCATAAGTGGGTGTTGAACAATGAGAACACATGGATTCAGGGAGGGAAAATTCACACACCAGGGCCTAGGGGTTGGGGGGCTAAGGGGAGGAATAGAAGGCAGTGGGGGGATTGGGGAGGGATAGCATTAGGAGAAACACCTAATGTAGATGACAGGGCTATGGATGCAGCAAACCACCACCATGGCACGTGTATACCTATGTAACAAACCTGCATGATCTGCACATATACCCCAGAACTTAAAGTATAATAAATAAATTTTCTAAAAAATTAGTAATAATAATTTATAATGCTATTTTCATGTATAAAAAGATGAATCACTTTTGTATATGAATATTATATCCAGCATGTTTGCTATAGCTTATTAATTTAATGATTTCATTGTATATTTTGTGGCATTTAGCATATAGACAATGATATATCTATGAATAATTATATTCCTAATTATTTCACTTTAATCTTATTCCTCCGTTTTACTTTTTTTAATTGACAAAATTGTTTATTTATTTAAGGTGTACAACCCATGATGTTTTAATAAATGTATGTGTTGTGAAATAACTAAATCAAGCTAATTAATCTCACATCTTTTTTGATGGTGAGAAAATTTGAAATCTACTCTCTGAGTAATTTTGAAGCATATAATACATTGTTGTTTGCTATAATCACCATGTTGCACAATAGAATTCCCACTTATTCCTCCTGTCTAACTGAAATTCTACATTCCTTAACCAATGTCTTCCCTGTTTCCCACTCTCCAGCCCCTGGTAACCCCCATTCGACTCTCTACTTCTGTGAGTTCAACTCTTAGATTCCACATGTGAGTGAGACCTTGTAGTATTTGTCTTTCTATGCCTGGTTTATTTCACTTAGTATAATGTTATCCAGTTTTAGCCTTGCTGCAAATAATAGAATTTCTTTCTTTTTTAAGACTGAATAGTATTTTGCTGTGTATATATATCACATTTTCTTTATTCACATATTTGTTGATGGACATTTAGGCTGTTTCCTTATCTTAGCTATGGATAATAATGCTGCAGTGAACACGGGAGTTCAGATCCCTCTTCAACATATGTATTTCATTTCCTCTGGATATATATCCAGAAGCATAATGGCTCTACCATATGCTAGTTCTGTTTTTAACATTTTGAGGAACCTCCATACTGCTTTCCAAAATGACTATATTAATTTACATTCCCACCAACAGTTTACAAGGGTTTTCTTTTCCACACATCCTCAACAACACTTTTTATCTCTTATATTTTTTACAAACCATCCAAGCAGATGTGAGGTAATATCTCATCCTGGCTTTCATCTGCATTCCCTGATGATCAATGATGCTGAGCTTTTTTTTTTTTTAGTAGACCACTGGCCATCTGTATGCTATCTTTTCAGAAATGTCTTTTCAGGTCTTTCACCCAATTTTTTAAATTGATTACTTGTTTTCTTGCTATTGAATTCTTTCAGTTCCTTTTATATTTTTATATTAACTCCTTATCAGATATATGGTTCACAGATATTTTCTCCCATTCTGCAGGTTGTTTCCTTACTCTGTTGATTATCACCTTTGCTGTGAAGAAGCTTGTTAGCTTGATAATTCCAATTGTTTATTTTTGCTTTTGTTGCCTGTGTTTTGGGGGCCATATCAAAAAGCAATGGGAACAAAATGCCAATGGCAAGAAGCTTTTCCCATTTCCTCTAGATTTCAGAGTGGGATTGTCCAGTATGCTTGCCACTAACTATTTAAATTTGTGACCATTTAAAGTTAAGCTTAATCAGAAGTGTCACTCTTTCAGGTCTTACATTTAGGATTTTTACTCATTTTGAGTTGATTTTGTTATATGAGTTGGTTTTCTAGTCTTACTGAGAAACTCTCAAAAACTTTATGTAAGATTAGAATTTTCAACTCTGAGTATTCAAACTGGCATGTAAAACTGAGCCTGGTGATTTTCTTAAGGACAGATTTTTTTAAACTAAGGATTCATGTTTTTCATAAACATAGGACAATTCAGGCTTACTATTTCTTCTTGAGTCAGTTTTGGCAATTTACATTTCCTGTAAATATTTCTACTTCAGAAAGAAAAGATTCCAGATTGTCATAAAGTTGTTCAATATATTCTATTTTATTATCTTTCAAATCTCAATTCTATTTGTAATTGTACCCTCTTTCACTTTTGGCATTGGTTTGATTGGTTTGTAATGCCTTCTCTAAGTTTTATTGAACTTTTTGAATCTAAGGATCGGTTGTGTTTTTCCCTTTATCCCCTTCCTCCACTCAAAACCAAAACCAAGACAGGCAAGTGTCTTTCCCAACTCTGTTGTTACTCAAGAATCACTGTCAGTCAATTTTTTCTATACAGGGCCAGATAGTACATTTTTTTGTCTCTGTGGTCCATATGGCTGCAACTATTCATCTCTGCCCTTGTTTTGCAAAAGCAACTACAGATAATATGATAAGGAAAGGCATTGCTGTGTTTCCATGGAACTTTACAAAATCAGGTAGTAGACTGCGTTTGGCTTACAGACTGTAGTTTGCACATTCCAGCTCTAGATTTCAGAGCCTGTAAACTCCAGATCCCTCCCTTAAGAGAATATATTAACTGCCTGTCCTCCATCCTATTCCCAGGACAAAAACTTAATGACACTTGATTATCTTTCCAGTTTCACTTACTGTTTCCAGCTTTGAACCTCTTCATCACTTCCAGGCTTTTGGGACATTCTTTATTTTCACATATGACTAGCCACACATTTTTAAAGATTTATTTTAAATATCCTATCCAGCACTGTTAGATGTTCTGCACTGGTTCAGTTTTTCTGGCTATCTAGTCAGTCATATTGCCAAAAATGGAAATATCACTGGATTTTGCCATAGTGCACCTTTTTCTCTTCCTTCCTTCTTTTCCTTCTTTGTTTCTTCCTCTTCCTCCTTCTTTATTTCTGCCTTTAATACAATGTATTGGGTGAGGTAGAAGTCTGACTCTTGTGACTAAGTGGAAAGCTTCCATCATCAGGCAAATACTAGGAATAATACTGCAGCAGGCATCTGATGAGGGTTCTGACCTGACTGTAACAATTCAACACCTCACTTCAAACACATTCTTGAACCACAGTTCCTGATTTGCATTGAAAATTGAATTATAAATGATTATTTCTAGCAAGTCTATTTCTGAGAGTTGGTCCCTGGATGAATTAATTGGTCCCTTCCAGGGAAGCACTGGTTGAACAGGGTTTAACTGAGGACAATGTGAAAGAACGTTTTCTATTACCCAGAGAGTGAATACTTATGTCCTGTGGGAGGAATAACAGAAAAAGCAAATGGTAGCAATGCTGGAAAAAAAAAAATAACACCTTTTCCCAGTGGGACTAAGATTGGGATATGGCTGAGCCTGCAGTATCTGGACAAGCAGCAAGAGCTGGGAGGAGACAGCGGAGCAGTAGAAGATCCGAAGCTAAGAGGCCCAAGGTGGGCTGGCAAGCGATCTCACAGCTGGGAAAGTCTTGCAGGCCCCAGGCAAGGAGACCCTACTTTCCTTCTCTGTTTGATTTGGAAACTTTTGCGAAGGGTGATAGCTGTTTGAAGAGATGGGAGAAACCAATTCTTTAATTAAATTCTAGAAGCTTAAGGTTTATTACAGTTTGTGTTGATAAAAAGTCTTTATAACCTATACCTAGAGTACTCAAACTCAGAGACAGAAAGTAAAATGGTGGTTACGAAAGGCTGGGGACAGGAATCAGTGTTTAATGTGGAGTCAGTGTTTAACGAGGACAGAGTTTCTGTCTGAGACGATAAAAAAAGTTCTGGAGATAGATGCTGGTGAGGTTGTACAATAACGTGAAAGAAACTTTACATTATGTACCTCTTACCACAATAAAAAATCTTTTAAAATACGAACAAAAAACTCTTTATAATCTCTTTCAAGTGAGGAATTACCAAGTGCTCAACAGGACGCTTAGAATGGGAGGCAGGCGTGAGGGGTAATGCCAGACACACAACCCGCCTTGTGCACTTACGATTGCTGTTATTTAATTGACTGTCTACTTTCTCTGCCAGCTCCTGCACTAAGCACTTACATGTACTCATTCTAATCCTAAGAAAGAGAAAGAAAGAAAAACAGGAGCCTGCAAGGCTACCAGGTGCATCGTATTTGCCATGCATGTCGAGATTTTCACTTAAATTGAAACTGGCACAAAAGCATAAAATCTGGCAAAAGAAGACTAAGCAGATGCATGTGAAATGACCACAGTCAAACAGCCTCTACTGGCATGGCTGTGGGACATTGTTGGCAGTTGTCAATCTTGGGGACTGGCCAGGAGACTGCGGGCCTCTGCACCGCCCTAAGGCCACTCAGGCAAGGCCAGTCTCCAGTTTGTTTCACTGTGAGGCGGCTGCGCTGTCAGAGCCCAGACACGGTCACCAGACTCCCAGACATGGATTCAGCTCCACATTGTGTCACCCTGGGTAAAGGATGTACATCTCTACATGCCTGGGTTTGTCACCTGGCAGCATGGATGCTCAGGGACTGACCCATCAGGACTGCAGCAAATGGACAGAAGCTGGGGGAGCGCGAGGGCTGGTGCTGTGCGGAGCTCTGGTGCAGAAGGTGCAGAAGGCGCTCACCAGGGGTGCCCAGAGCCGGGGTTCCGTGCGCCGAGGGCTGGGTTCGGGTCACAGGCGCTGGGTGGAGAGAGTGAGAAGACACAGTGAGCATGTCCTCTTTAGATGCTCTCCAAGGCTTTCCTCCCCTTGGTTGGGACGACCCCCTGGAAAGGCGGTCCCGAGGCCGCTCCAGGACTCAGCCTTAGGCAACACCGAGGAGCGCGAGCCCAGGAGGTCTCGGGAGGGACTCGGGGGTGGGGAGACTAGGGAGGCCTCGGGAGGGCTAGGGGTGGGGGTGGGGGTGGGAGGTGGGAGGCGGGGAGGGGGACCTCGGGAGGGCCGCAGGTGGGATGAGGGGAGAAGAGGGGAGGGGCCTCGGGAGGGCCGCAGGTGGGAGCGCGGAGAAAGGTGGAGGGGCCTCGGGAGCATCTGGAGCCGGCTGAAGGCAGGCGCTGCGCGGAGGCGATGGCGCAGGCCCGGGGCGCGTCTCCCGGGGCTCCTTTCTAGGCCCTCGGAAGCTCCGTGCTGGTTTCTTTGCACCCATATCACACTTAACTGTATTTCTTTTTCTCTCCTTTCCTCCCCCCGCAGCTCTAAGCGCCCTGCAGCTTGCATGGGAGGCAACAGGGACCTCCTTCTGCACTGTCTGCGGGGACCCCTGTTCCAGCCCCGAGGGGACCAGGGGACGCTGCGCTGTGGGGAAAGCCCGGGTGACAGGAGGGGGCGGGCTCCTGGAGGACGTGCTGGGATGCGCTGCTGTGGCTGCTGAGAAGGGTGCCGAGGACGCAGCCAGCCCCTTGCCCAGAGCTGCGAGGGAGCCCCGCGGGGAGGACGGGCGGGGTCTGGAGGGAGAAACGGGGAGCCTGGGTCTCAGGGCTGCGGGGAGCAGAGGCCTCAGGGTGGTGAACGCCCCCAGCCTGCCCTCCCTGCTCACTGCGGGGTCGTGCACCCACCCTGCTCCGGGCCTCCCCTCAGCCCTGGGCCTCCAGGCGGTTTCCTTTCAGCCCGGTAGATTCTGTGCGACTTCATTTATTCAGAATCGGGATCAACAAATGAACACTCAGGGAGGAAAGGGGTGTTTGGAGGGGTGGGCGGGTAGAGAGGTGTCCAAGCAGGCACCACCTGAGGACCCCCTGAAGGGGACCGAAAGCCGGGTTTCCAGCTCGGCCACCCCTTCCTTTCTTTTTTCTTTTTTTTTTTTTTAAAGAAATATAAACAAAGAACTTGAACTATTTTGAAATAACTATTGGTAGCTGGACTGTGTTCTCTTGACCACAGCATTGCTCTGGGCCTGAGCCACGTGGGTCTCTGCTCTTCCTAAGTGTTACACAAGAATAGCGAACCCATGAGATCAGCTTCTAAACCAGTGTCTTCCCATAACCTCCTGGACCACGTCCCAAGCGAGGCCGAGACGAGTTCAAGGTCCCACTCTCCCAGGACACGCCTCACTCTCTAGTTGGCAGAAGGTGATGAATGTCGCCCAGTAATTGAGGGCTGTTCATGTCTGTGTAGAAAAATCAAGCACGGGCCCATATTCTAGAGGATTGCTTGTGGCAGGCAGAAGGCTAGCAGAGGCAAACCGAAACAAATGAAAAGGTGTGCTTCGAAGCTAATGGAGCAGATCGGACTAGTGAAAAATAGATTAACAATAGCATTTGGAGCAAAACTTAAGCTAAGCATAGTGCTTGCCTGAGAGGACTTGTGGCCCTTTAAAATTGCCAGTGGGACCAGGTATCATGGCTCACACCTGTAATTTCAGCAAGTTGAGAGGTTGAGGCGGGCGGATCACTTGAGTCCAGGAGTTCCAGACCAGCCTGGGCAACATGGCAAAACCCTGTCACTTCTAAAAATACAAAGATGAGCCAGGCATGGTGGTGCTTACCTATAAGCCCAGCTACTCGGAAGCTGAGGCACAAAAATTGCTAGAACTTGGGAGGCAGAGGTTGCAGTGAGCCAAGATCATGCCACAGCACTCCAGTATGGATGACAGAGTAAGACTCACAGAAATTAAATAAAATTGCCAGTTGGTGGGACTGTAGACAAGGCAAAGATGTTCCATCTTGGTTCCACAGTTCCAACCAAAAGTAAGGCAATTACAAAAATCCACTTTTGCATACCTAAGAGCAATTGCCCAGATATTTGGAATCATGTATCTGGTTAATTTGAGTTTTTGCATAGAAAGCAGGTATACATAGCCAAATTTGATTAGGAAGTACACTTTCAATCTCACATTAACCTTAACTCTTTCATAGTCTGAAGAGACCATATTCACAGTGATATGAGGACCAGACATTTTAAATAAAATCATGGGAATAATGTTCTTTGTTTAAGTCACAATTGCACTAAGCCAGCAGTCCCCAACCTTTTTGGCACCAGGGACCAGTTTCATGGAAGACAAATTTTCCATGGGCAGGGGATATAGATCAGGATGAAACAGTTCCACCTCAGATCGTCAAGCATTAGCTAGATTCTCATAAGGAACATGCAATGTTCCTCATATGTGCAGTTCACATATGGGTTCGCGCTCCTATGAGAATCTAATGCCTCTACTGATTGACAGGAAGCGGAGCTCAGGTGGCAATGCTCACTCACCCGACACTCACCTCGTGCTGCGCATCCCAGTTCCTAACAGGCCACAGAGCAGTATCTGCCCATGGGTTGCAGACTCCTCCTCTAAATGGTCCAGAATGGCTTCCCAAATACAGCCAAATATGCCACATATTCTCACTGTGTGCTATAATTTCCTTATCATAAAAGATGGAGTTAGGAAACAAAATTATATAAAGACATGCATAATATAATGTAAAATAGAATCCAGATCATTATGGCTCTTTCCGTATGACTTTCTAAAATGTAATATTTTTCTTGGAAAATGTCACAACTTGTAAGTGTGGCAAAACTCACTAGAAACAGCATTCTGAGTGCTCAAGTGACAGCATTGTTAAAACACCCTGAGAGCATGCATTTAATATTCTACATGAAGGCCTCTCTACTCCCATAATTTCCCCTACATAGCACTATGAAGTCATGTAAGGGTAGTCAGAAGGAAACAAAACTATTAAAAATATCCTCCAAAACTGAAAAGATGCCAAAAAATCACACAAGGACTTAATAACCACAGTATTTACAATGGAAAATAATGCTTCTGCCAGAAACTCTGTTTTTACTAGCCAGGCTTTTTTTCATGTTTAATTTTATATACAAGCTTTTTGCCTGGATTTATGATTAAATTATTTTCTTTTTAACTCCCCTTTGTTACCTTGCTTTTATCAATACTGATGATTTGAATTCTACAGCAAAGTAAAAACCAACTTCTTTACACAGTGCTGATTAGGCCAGCTCTAATCACTGAACCAACTGTAGGAGGCAGATACTATTGCGCTGCTCTGTACACACGAAAGAGCTGAAGCACACAGAGGCAGAGTAACTCCCGGTCACACAGTTGCTAAGTGGCAGAGCTGGGAATTGAACTCAGGGAAGGCTGGCTCCAGAGCCTATGTTTCTACCACTTTTCTAAGTTGTCCTATTGTAGCATTTCTAGAACTCTCAGAACAGCAACCCAGTGATATTAGCCCAAACTCATCAATTTTGCAAGTTACAGGATCTGTCTGCTCCTTAAACAAACCTTTCTCAAGCACAAATTGGATTCGTGTTTTCGCATCTGTACAAAAGACATAGGGACAGATGGGGGGGGAAACTGTGTCTATTCCTGAAAGATTCAGAGTCTCTGAATGAGATGAAGTCATAGAAGTTTCATGTGTCCTTTGACAAGGTGAGGGGCTGAGCTCAGTTCCTAACAGGCCACGGGCCAGTATCAGCCCAAACTGCCACATCTGCTCAGCACATCCTCCCCCTCCTCCCACGTCATTCACTCTGGAGTGAGGGGGAGCCTTGGCTCTGCTCCCCGCAGCTCTTTCCTGCCCTGGGGTCCTGCCCTGGACCACCCTCCCGCATGAACTCATAATGATCTCCACAGGTCTCCTCTCTTCAATGCAGCCATTACTCCACCATCAGGTAAAATATCTTCACCTGTTCCTCTTTTACTCCCAGGAGAAAGTTCAGCCTCCTTAGGCCAGCACTGAAGGCTCCAACTTGTCTGCTGCAACCCCGAGTCACCTCCTGCCACTCTCTGGAACACTTTGCTCCCAACATATGAGTACTCCCTGGCTCCTCCACCTTTGCCAGGGCCATCATCTCTTATCTTTCGTAGCCTTCTGCCGTGCCCTCCATGAAGCCTCCCCAACTCCAACCCTCATAGTGAGGGGTAAAATATCCCTCCTCTCTGTGCTCCTGGACCTCTGAACCTGCCTCTGTCAGAGCATTTGACAGAAATTTTAACAGCCTTCTAGAGCACAAGGGATCCTCTCTTCCTCCCCATTCCCTCTAAGTTGCAACCCCTCTGAGGTTAAGTCGCCACATTTTCCAGCCTGTGGGATCTATCACGGAGTGCCAAGAACCTGCAGGTCAGTATACCTGCATCCCTCCTGGAACAGAACATTCTGCAGCCTCCCTGCCCTGCAGGCTAAACCTGGGGTCTCTGCAGAGACAAGTTTAGAGCACCACTCTGCTGCCCCAGCCGGCTGGCCCTCAGCCTCAGCTGCCATCTCTCTCCAGAAAGGCCACTGCAGCCCTCTCTGCACCCTGTCTCTGTCTGCGCATGTCTGTGAAGGGCAGTGCAAAGCAGAGGGCAGTAAAATGAGGCACAAATTCACATTACAATATATACAGTTCAGTGACCAGTATTATACCGAGGCTTTGCACAAAGCCCCAAGGGAGCAGGAGAGATATCTGACCTTCCCCCTACCAAACCCGGCATTTTAGAGAAAACCTCGTGCCACTGGTGGCCCTCCAACTGAAGGATGAGGTCAAGATGGGACCTGCTTATCCCCAGACTGCCCGCCAGACCTCAGGATGGCTGGCATGTCCCATAGGATCGGTGCACACTCAATCCATGCAGAAAACTCAAAGAACAGCAAGACGCAGGCCCAGTGGGCTGGAGCCCTGGGAAGCCTGTGACAACTGCAACACAGCACTGCAGGATTCACTCATTCCTTCAACAAACACCACTGAACAGGTGCTGCATACTGGCTGAAGTCTCCATTAAATCTAGGATGATGAGCAGACCACTCCCCTGCCCAGGGACAGATGAAGGGCTGGCCATGGTTCAGATGCATGACCACTCAGCCCAGCATCGGTGGCTGGAGGAGTGGGGACTGGTGTGGGCTCTGCGTGGACAGAGAGGTTTCCCCAGGGAAATGACTGCTGTGGAGGGAGAGGACAGGGCTCAGGGCGAACATGAAAAATGGCTTCAGCACCAAGGATAAACATGACCTGGAGGGGAGCTCCCACCCCAGGGCTGGCAGGGAGTCCTGGAGGAATTCCCAGCTGGAGTGATGTGGTCACGCATGTGTGTCACTTCGCTCCCCGCCGCCCACACCGCTGGACTCAAAGACCGTGGAAGCTAGTCAGAATTCTCAAAAATCTAACAGTTGGCAGCTTGGATTGGGGTGGGGGTACGGGATGGAGGTGGAGATAAGAGCTTTGGAAGAGGTATTAGCAGATTTAGGACAGGGGGCTGAGGGGAGGCTCCAGGAGACTCCAATTAATCACATACATCACTGAGCCTTCACCACAGTTTCTCTGACATTTCCTTGACACATTCATCAGCTAGTTATGCAAGCTTCAGGGAGGGCTTAGAGACAAAAACTATCCAGGCTTCTGCACGCAAGAAAGTATTATTTTCTTAAATTCATATTTACATGATAAGTTGGCTGCAAGCAGAATTTGTGTACTTCAAAGCTCTGTTCATGCTCTCTGGCAGACAGGAGGCTAAAATTAGCTTATTTATGGGTATTTTTTTCCAAATTTTAATTAGAAATTAAGTTTAGATTACGTTATAATTTTTGTTTAATCGCTAATTTTTTTCTTTTTTACCAGCATACTGCTCTGCCAATTTTCTGATTAAAATTTTAGTGCCACAGTACCTATAGGATTTTTTATTGCTTTTTATCCATGATTTATTGTTTTTCCAAAGATAAGTTTTTTTTCCCTCTGAAATTTTCTTTTCTAATCTTATCAGTGAACTGTCCCCTAGTTATCAGGTTAATTCCTAATTTCCATTAAGCCCCAGAAGCTCTTCCCCAGACACACGATGTATTTTCTTTCTCTCTTTATTCGTCTTTGAATGAGCATGGCTGTCGGCTAGCTTGTCTCGTGTCAATTTACATGGCACTAAGCCCTGGCCATCATCTTTCTTTTTGTAAAGCCTCATTAAGAAGCTTATTCTGAAGCATCTTCTAGAGTCTGGGAGGAATTCCTCTCATCGTTTTAGAAAGACAGAACATTAAAGGTTCCACTAATTCCTTAGTTGTGGAATGTCATCACACCCAATGGAAAAACACACAGGTCTGCTTCTGGAAGCTCCGGATCAGCTGCAGGGCCCCTCCGCCCACCTCGTAGACACACCAGCACCAGAAACCAGCTCCAGAGGAAGCACTCAGAGGCCGACCATTCACAGAGAAGGCCAGCCCTCATGTTTTAAAGGAAAGAACACTCGTTTCCAGAAAGCTAAAACCTAAGATGTGTGATAATGGAGTCATTAATCTACTCTTTGGTGACCACTCCGACTCACTTTCCCCGGCTATAAATCACAAACCCTCTGAAATTGTCCAAACACCTGACGCAGACAGGGGGTGCTGTCCCCCACCGCCCCTCTCAGTGCTTCCGGCTCTGCCCCTCCAGGTACTGAAAATCACTGTGGTGAGGTGGCCAGGTCCAGAGAGAGGTGACCAAGAAGGTCTTGGCTCACTTTGGCCCCAGCTTGTCCACAGCCGCTCACTACAACCTTCCCCCTGGCGCTAGGCAGCCCTATCCAGGGTGCAGGGGTGGCCTGAGCGCCAGGATGGCTGGGCTTCAACCCTCCCAGCCTAACTTTCCTAACTTTCAGTATCTTGCTGTGTTGCCCAGGCTGGCCTTGAACTCCTGGGCTCAAACGATCCTCCCGCCTCAGCCTCCCAAAGTTCTGGGATTACAGGCGTGAGTCACCACGCCCAGCCTTACCTTAAAACTTAAATTAGGTATTTTACTTGCGTTAGATTCTGAAGAAAATAACCTCTCTGTAACATAAGTCTTCCCTATGAGGCCTCTCCTGACTCCCTACCCCACCTGACCCCCTACCCCACCTGCCTCCAGGACAGCAGCCCTCCCCAGCAAGCCACCTACCTGACCCCCACACAGAAAGCAGGCTCTTGAAGGGCCAGTCTGGATACCCGTCACCACAACGGCATCACTTTCTCAGGTCAGAGCACTTTGCAGGTGTGTGGCTGTCCCCGGCTGAGGAGGTTTGCTCACAGGAACTCCCCAACCTGAGGAGACACCCCTGTCAGCCTCGATTTGATTCTTTTCATCTCAAGGAGATGGAAACGTCAGGACTAAGGGGCTGTAAAGACCCTTTAATTCCTACAGCATTGGTGACAAGGAACATTTGAACCTCATCCTCAGTGGTCCTTGCCCCAAGCAGCCAGGGACCCTGAACCACATTCACCTCCTCTAGGGGCAATAGCAGATGGGTGCCGGCCACCAAAGACCAGCTCAACCCAAGAACCAGCAACCATTTCAAGTGCGGCACAGGGGTAGTGGTCCTAGGCCAGCTGCATCACAGGGTGCATATGATAGAAGGATCTGGAACTCTGAGTTAGGAGCCTCTTGCTGGGATATTATTAGTCGTTTCTATTATTAAAGTCAAAGTCTAGCACTCAGAGATGTTAGAAGGTCACGTTCGTGTGCTGTTATGAGTGGTTCAGACTTTGAATGCCAAGTGGAGGAGCAAGTAGTACTTACACTAAAGGAATTCATGAAGGATAAAGGAAGCATGCATTTATTGAGCAACTACTACATGCTAGGCATGAGGTTTTGTGAAACTGGTGCTAAATATTTACATTTTGCTGATGAGGAAGTGAGGTTTCCAGAAGGGAAGAGATTCCATGTTGACACACACCTGGTGAGTGTAGGAGCTGTACCTTAGAACCAGGTCTCTCTGCCCCCAAAAAGTGACTTAGCAGAAGGGAAGGGGTAGAAAACGTCCCCGTCACTCTCGTATCCTCAAGATTCCCTGCTAGTGCAGAGGTCCACGGGAGCTTCTTCCATGTTTTTAACCTATTTGGCCTGTTCCATTAGAGGCAGTTTTTCACTCTCTCATACCTCTGCCTTCTCTAATTCTGTTCTGGGACCACTTTCCACTTGGAGAATTCGTCCTCCTCCTTTGTACCATTCCCAGTCTCCTTCCCCTCCATTCCCATAAACTTCTGTGCATGTTCCTGTTACTGCACTTGGCCTGCTGCAGTGGAATGCATCTGTTCTGTGCATTCTTTCAAGAAAAAAAATTACGTCTTCCAAAAAATATGGAACCAACCACTAATTATCCCACATCTGCTTTGTCTCAAAAGTGAGCGCGGACAAGTCCAGGGTGTTATCTCCAGAGTGCTCTGGAAAGCTCTCAGCACTCTTGGAACTCATAAAGGATATATGAGCAGTTCCTCGGTGAGTCGGCTGCAACCTGTTTCTGTGGGATTCCCACAATGGCCTCAGAGCCAGGACTGTGGGAAGATCTAGGAAGAAGAAATAGACCCCAACCTTGGTCAGACAAAGAGCTGAGGAAATAATCGAAAACCTTACACCAAAAAGCATAGAAACAAAAGCCATTCTGAGTGCAGAAGAGTAGCAGAGAATCATTTTAAAATGAGTGTCCCTACGAGGCTGAAGGAAAAGGAGCAGAGGTTGAGCAAGTGTCCCTGCGTGACAGGAAAAGTGTAGGCTGTGTCTGTGGCTTTCCCTCCCCCGCCACATCCGCCCTTCTCCGTTAAAGGTCCTCTCACCAAGGTTAATCAGCCTCTCTCTTTAAAACTGAAAGTGACTGCTGGCATGCAGTTTCTCTCACATCTGGATTACAAACCACCTGCTCCCTAATTTAAAAGTATAACTGGATTGAATTTAAATCTTTACAAAACTTAGGAACTTAGGGGGCCAACTTTGCAAATCATAATTGATTTCCAAAAGAGATGCTCCATTATATTTCTTTAACAAACGTGGATGTTTCATGTATCAGATGCATTCTCGGGGTGCCATCCAATCCTCTTTTATTTACTTATTGAAAGTAAGGCAAGCATGCGTTTAAAAAAATCTAAATATTTGAAAAAGGATAGCAATGTCCTTCACAAATCAGAACACCGGATTCCTTGCAAGAGGTAACCATCATGAATAGTTTTTCTGTGCCTCAAGACATCTTACATATGCAAGCCCATTTATGCACTTGTGTTCATTGGGTTCACATCCTTTTCATATCAAATTAGAGCAGTCAGTGCCTACTCTTCTAAATCCAAGTTTCTTTGCTATAACAATACATTTAAGCACATTCAGACCCCCCACACACACACACTTTCTTTTTTAAAACTGTGTTGTATGTTATTTTAGGGAAGGATGATCATACATTTTCCCAAGTTCCTCTAGATTGGCATTTAGGTGCATTCCGTCTTCTGCCTTTACAGGTAACATCACACCTAAGCCATTGCACAAAGGTGCTCTCCCAAAGCACCAGAGGCCTTCCTCCTACCTTCCACACTGGCTAATATGGGATATTTTACCCTTTTCCAGGCTCAGTGGTGAATAATCCTATGCCGTCTCTTTATTATTTAGTTTTGTCTTTCTCTATGGACTCCCATGTGTATTGTCAATTTTTCCACTGAGTGTGACATTTTGGTGACAGATTTGTAATCCCTGGCTCTACATTAGTGGCATGTCCTTTTTCTAATGTGTTTGGCAAGTATTTTTCCAGTTTGATGTTGTTTTTTTAATTTAACTTCTACTGTATTTTTCATTGGTGAATTTTAGTTCTATTTTTGCATACTCATATGAATCAGTCTTTTCCCTTACCGTTTCTGGGTCTTGTTTTGTTTTGCTTGGCAAGGCCTCACCCACTCTCTTTAGAGATAAACAAGAAGACTGAAAGAAAGAGAGAGATGTACTTTTGTCTGGAAGAGGCACTCTCAGAATATGTCATGCAGTAATAAATAATTTAATGCAATCACAACAAGACTCCAAACATGTTCCTTGTTAGAAACTTAGTGATTTTTTTATAAATCAGAAAAATAAATGGGGTGGGGGGAGCGGGGACTGTAGCAAGCTTGGTTCAGTCAGATGTTAAAGGCTAGAATGATTAAAATCCAGTGATTCCAGTGCAGATATAATCAAAGAAATAGAACAAGACGGAATCCAGAAACACAACCAAGGACAAATGGAAGTATCAGATTTTATAAATGTAACATTTCAGTGCCATAAGTAAGGAATGCCACCAAAGAAAAAAGGCAGCTCAATTGGAGAACTGGCAAAGGAGAAGGAATGTAGTCTCCTACCTAAGTTCTCATACCAAATTTATTGGCAGTTGTGCCAAATATTTAACATAATAAATGAAATCACAAAAGTACCAGAAGAGAAAATGTATTTTTACAGTATTGAAATAAATAAAGCCTTTCTACACATGCCCAGAATTAATTAATCATAAAGGAAGTGACGAGCAAATTTGACTATGTAAGATATGCATAGTTCTGCAAAACCATATGATCAAAATCAAACAACAGTGTAAAAGCTGGGAGACTACACCAACAAAACACATGACAAAGAATAAGCACCCACGATGCACAAAGAACTTTGTTCAAGCAGTTAAGAAAGTAAGGAGATAAAGATAATGATCAAATTAATATAAAATATTAGAAAGTAATAAGCAAACTTATTACATAAAACAGAACACTCAGAATCAGCAAAGCTATGAGAAGGAAAATGACCACAGCCACACAATGGGAGCGCCACCTGGCAATAGGCTGAATTCCATGTCATTGCCAATATTTCATTCTTTCTGACCTATAAAATATCAATTTTTCAATCAAAACTGGAAGTGTACATACTCTTTGAGTCAAGAATACTACTTTTAGATATGTTTAATATATTTTAACATGTATAGTGGATATTTATACAAGTTTTGTTATCCACTGGATTGCTTAGAAATTTTTGTTAAGTTCAAAAATGCCAGTGTTGTGCGGGGCATAGCAGAGTATACACTGCTTATGGGCACAGTAAGTGGTACAATCAATAAGAGAGCCACGACACAGCAGCCAGCAAAGTTGAAGATGCGCATCTCTTCCAATGCAGGAAGTGCCGTCCTAGGCAGGTGTGTGTGCGTGTGGGTGTGACACATACATTCCATTCCTATGAGGGCAAGTGCTATTCCACAAGATACAGGCATCTTCAATTAGTCCATGTTACATGAAGTGTACGTGCAAAACACACACGTATCTCTGTACACATATGAGTGTATATGTGTGTGCATATGCCTGTGCATCTGCACATGCTTATACTGTGCATACACAAATGTGCATGTGCATAACATGTCATGTCTGTGGGCATCTGCAGACATGCATGTGTGCCTCTATCCTAGAGAAATTCCTTCACACATATAGATTCAGAAACATGTACAAAGACGTTGATTTGTACCATTTTTTATAACAATTAAAAAATGTACACAACAGCCGGGCGCGGTGGCTCACGCCTGTAATCCCAGCACTTTGGGAGGCCGAGGAGGGTGGATCACGAGGTCAAGAGATCGAGACCATCCTGGTCAACATGGTGAAATCCCGTCTCTACTAAAAATATAAAAAATTAGCTGGGCATGGTGGCGCGTGCCTGTAATCCCAGCTACTCAGGAGGCTGAGGCAGGAGAATTGCCTGAACCCAGGAGGCGGAGGTTGCGGTGAGCCGAGATCGCGCCATTGCACTCCAGCCTGGGTAACAAGAGCGAAACTCCGTCTCAAAAAAAAAAAAAAAAAATGTACACAACATAGCTGTCGCTCAGTTGGGAAATGCATGTATAAGCTGTAGTTTATTCATACAATGGAATATCATGCAACAGAATACACAAATTGGATCTATATGTATCTACATGGATTAATATCAAAAACACAAGTCCAAATGTAAAAATCAAGAAATCGAGTGGCAAAATATATGCAAATAGAGTAAAATTATACAATAATACTGTTAATTAATTATACCAACTTTAGGAAAAGCAGTGCTGCTGAGGAGCCGGCAGAAATGAAAGGGTGAGGGTTTTCGAGCTTGGCATTATTGTTCTTAAGAATTCTGAAGCAAATTAGTAAAATATTAACATGCTAAAAGTTAATAGAAGAATCACTCTACACATTTAAATGAAAAATATATTTGATGTCCTACTTACGTCTTCTTATAAGCATGCCAGTTTACATATAAGCTTATCAGTTTATGTAAATACATAAAGCAAACTGTTTATTTCTCTTTACAGTCCTTTTTCTTCTCATCTTTCCTTTTCTCTTCCTTTTGTTTCATCCTTCCTACACCCACATTACTCTCCAACCCCACCTCCCCACACTCCAGCCATCCATGCTAACAGCCAATTGTGCTATTTCCATATTGCCCCTGCTCTCACAATCATATACAAATGCCCGTTCATCTTTGTATGTGTGTATGTACATATATGCAATATATAATACTTACGTGTGGATGGTAGATAAACATGTGGATATAATTTTTTTAATTATGGTTTGATTATTCAAATGAGATCATGTTGTATGTTCTTTCTTCATTTTGCTTTTCCCACTCAACAATATCAGATGAAAATTCCTCTACCTCTCTCTTTCTCTCTCTCCCCTTTTTATACACCGCATTATAGTTTATGCTATGGATAAACAGAACCTATTTAACAGTTTCCTTATGGAAAAGTGTTCAGCTTTTTGGTTTCTCTGAACAATACTGTAATAAGCATTTTTATCCAAAGATCCTTATTCGTGGTGCCTCGTGTTATGGGCCCTAGAGGATATCTACATGTGATGGTTAATACTGAGTGTCAACTTGAGTGGATTGAAGAATACAAAGTATTGATCCCGGGTGTGTTTGTTAGGGTGTTGTCAAAGGAGATTAGCATTCAAGTCAGTGGCTGGGAAAGGCAGACCCACGCTTAATCTGGGTGAGCACAATCTAATCAGCTGCCAGTGTGGCTAGAATATAAGCAGACAGAAAACATGCAAAAAAAGAGAGAGAAGCCTAGCCTCCCAGCCTACATCTTTCTCCCATGCTGAATGCTTCCTGCCCTCAAACATCAGACTCCAAGTTCTTCAGTTTTAGAACTCGGACTGGCTCTCCTTGCTCCTCAGCCTGCAGACAATCTGTCTTGGGACCTTGTGACTGTGTGAGTCAATGCTTAATAAACTCCCCTTTTCTTTGGCAACACCCTCACAGACACACCCAGGATCAATACTTTGTATCCTTCAATCCAATCAAGTTGACACTCCGTATTAATCATCCCATGTAGGTATCCTCTAGGGCCCATAAAACGAGGCACCATGGATAAGGATCTTTGGACGAAAATGCTTATTACAGCATGGTTCAGAGAAACTAAGCAAACTGAACTTTATATCTATTCCATTAGTTCTGTCCCTCTAGAGACCCCTGACTAATACACTACGCTTATCCAAAGCTCTCCATATTACCATGGCAAGAAAGGTCACAAGTATATTACAAAGGAGTAATTATTTTTTTTTGTTTGTTAGAAAATGATTTCATTGTTTTTTCAGATGACTAGCAAGCCAAATATATAGAATTCTTGGGCCACAATATTTCTCTCTCACTCCCTTTAGTCTGGAGCAAGAATGATCTTTCTCCCCTTATAAAAGATTTTCTTCTTCCTGGTGCTGATAGGATTTATATTCGTTTTTGAAGTATAGTCACTTCCATGGAACATGTCTTGGTGAATGGCTACTTTCTTTCTCCTAAGACATGATAAATATTCTCATCTAATAATTCAGACCTTTTTTCATTTCAGGAAAGCTTTTTTTAAAACTCTTTTAAAAATCCTTTCTAAGTATAATGTTTTGTTCCAAAGGGCTCTTTTCTCCATTTAAAGTGCATCAGTGGTGCGCTGGAGCACATTTTCCCTGTCCATAGTATTCAAATCCCCCTCCTTCCTTTCTTTGCATACTGTATAATTTCTAAAATCTCATCCCTATGACAGTTCCATTTTTGACAACATCAATTCTAATAAACTCGGTAGTCCTGAGGTGCTATAGTTGCTGCCCTCCGTGTATTAATTCTCCTTGAGTCTCATTGTTTGATCGCTAAGTTGCAGAGCTTGTGGTTGTATTTCCTTAAAAGTATGAGTATTTGTTGCTTAAAAATATCTTAATTAGGTAAGATATTCAGGTACCTTTCTTGGGCAAGTGTTCTAAAAGAATTTCCTCTACATCCTGCAAGCTACTTTTTAAAAAATGTTTAGGAGAGGAAATGAAGAATGCTTTCTTTTTGTTTTTGTTTTGCTTTTCTCTTCTGCTGACTTTTCTTTAAGCTTTCATTTAAGGCCTGCTATCTGCCCCTAGAGAGTTTAAATGAATTGTCCTCAGCTTTCTTTGCTGTTTATTTGAAGTGTTTGGAATTCCACTTTATTGTGTCTGTTGGCGTTTTAGCAATACCTCATTGCATTATATTTGGAGTGATTGCTCTAGAAATTACAATACACTTCCTTAACTTTTACAGCCTACTTCGAGTTAGTATTGTACCATCCGACTTAAAATATAGAAATCTTATGACCATAGAGGTTTGGAACAACATTTGAATGCTGCTCTTAACTCAGAAACTTGAGTGCCTGAACTTTATGGTTTGCATTTTTTTTCCATTTTCCAGCACTCTGATGAAGATAGGAAAAGAAATTCCTTGTCTTGAAAATACCTCCTAAATTCTGAAAGGAAGCAAACCATTGCCTTTCGTCTCTTATACTTCCTTTCCATTTGTGAGAACACACATGCAAGCATGTTCACACACACACACACACACACACACACTGCCACACACTTGTACAAATGTAGGCTCTCAAGCTGCATATTTGTGTTTTTAAAAACTCTTGGTCACTTGGAAATCAACAAGATTTTAACTCCTTCACAAGTTCGTCACTGTACAAGGAGCGGAACACACACTGTGCACGCTTTGGGCACACCTCTTGCCCAACCCACGTTCATGTCCTATATACCTTTGCAATACTCTCCCCTGGGGAAGGGCATAATTCTCTGATCTTCTAACAGGGCCTGTCTGATCATATCACACCTTCCACCCATGACGGACTCAGACCAGTCACCAAAGAGTTAAGAAAGGCTCTTGACAACATTGCTAAAAACTTCTAATATTTTTGCAGAAACAACAGGCTTTTTAATTTGCTGGGAAGGGGTGCTCTTGTACCACTAGCCTTGAGCTGTGCCCATGATAATCTATAAGAAAATAATTTATGGATCACTACAGATCAACAGAGATTTTTTTAAATGATCAATTTTATCACAGCTTAATGGCAAGTTTATAGGAAAAAAAAAAGAGTGACACTTGATAATAAAAAGAAACCTTAAAAGAACAAATGTTAAAGAGCTAACAACCACCTCCCCCACCACACGCGCGCACACACACACACACACACACACACACACTCCTTAAATTCAAAGGCAGTCACTTGCCTCTTTCCTCTGGGAAAGTTCTAACTTAATCTCTTCAATGATCCCAGGTCTTCAAAAACAAAGCCCTGGATTAGCACCCTGAATTTAAAATCTGGGTGTCTTGAATGTCTTTGAAAGTACAATCTCAAAAAGCAAAGAAAAAAACTTCAGGTGGGAGAGGAAAAAAATACCTACAACAGAGAGAAGAAAATACATAATATCCCAATAAAATGTCTTGGCGCCTGTATGCTTGGCTGTACATGAACATACGTTGTACACGCACACATGTCTATGGGTACCCCCTGACCCCTACTTACATGGGGAAGGTAACCGTATGACCTATCCACACATCTGGCTGCTTACACCCCAGCTAACCGGCAAATACTCCAAATATTTTGCTATTGGTTGATGTGTTAGCCACTCTGGAATATTCGGTTGGCAAGAGGTTTTAAAGCAACAGAAAATCCAAGGTTGGATGAATTTGCCATCCCCTCCACTTAGATAAAATGGCTTCCAGTAAGGGGTTATGCCAGCATTAGCTGCTAGCTAATTTAAGGTCCAATGGAAAATGAAAATAAACAAGTATTAATCTTGAGAACATTTTTGCGGAATTATGAAAACAGTCTGTTATAAAACGCATCCAGATGTCAGCCAAGAGTGAGTCAATTGGAATAATAGCTTCAAGTGAAACCAGCAAAGGGCAGCAGGTCAGGCTGTGGGGGTTCTGCAGAACGCCCGCTCACAGACGCAGGGGGCGCACTGCCACGCACCCGCCGGAGCCTCGCCCACGACACAGAATTGTGTTACATCATCTATAAAAAAGAATTTATGGATCCCATGGATCAACATCGATTTTTTTAATTAATTTTGTCACAGCTTAAGGGCAGCTTTATAGAAGACCAAGACCAAAAGAAAAGTGTCATTTGATAATAAGAAGAAACTTTAAAAGAGCAACACTTGATTTGACAATTATTAAATTCTATACCAGGGAAAACAGTTTAATTTTATAAAGACCTATAAAACAATCTCCTGTTGACACAGTAGCCCAGTTCTTCAAAAAACACATGCCTAAGGATGTTTACTAGAGCATTTAATATTAAAACCTCTGAGGTAATCTACGAGTCAATCTGTGGGGTAGGTAAATAAAGGATGGTACACTTCTACAGTAGAACCAAATGCAAGTGCTTCTTAATTAATTAATTTTTATTTATAATTGACAAAATGCAAATGTTGAAAAGGGTGACAGACCTGCCTGACAACTGCTGTGAAATCACGTCTAGCATGAATTAAGTATGAAAAAGCAAGTAACAGAGCATTAAACGTCATTATTCAGCCATCTCTTCGTAAATCAGTCTATCAATCTATGTTTCTCTGATTGTCTATGCAGGGAAAGTCTTAGAAAGAATCCAGTGTTTATTGTTGCCACCTCTGAGGAGTGTCGGGGCTGAGGGCAAAGGAGCTTTTCCTTTCTGTGTTTAATTTTCTCTACTGCTTTAATTTTTCACATTAGCATGTAGTGCTTTTGTAAAGCTTTTTAATTAATTAGTTTAAAAGAGAAGGGGAGGGAAAGGCAAAAGAGTGAGCGGCCTGTGGGAGTGGAAAGCTAATTAACGGGGACGTTGGTGATCTGGTTCTTAAAAAGAAATGGGACTCCTGTGAAAATACTGACAACCTCTGAAAATGCAGAAAGTCCAGTGGTCACCACAAGGAAACAGTTTTACCCACTGTGTTTTCTCCATGGATGAGCAGTTGCCTAAAAATGCTACGCAGTGTGGTTGCATGTGTTTAGTACCCCCTCAGGGTCCTGCTAGCATCTCAACTGCCTGATGCCAACTTCACTTTGACACTTACTTTTTATTTTTTAAAAAAAATCGCTGATCTTCTCTGTCCATGGAAAAACTCTGAAGCATTTCCGTCCCTGCCACCTATCTGGAAGTCTTATTGGCTGCCACTGGAAACTTGTGGCTGTCAAGGACCGTGAGTGTTCCAGGTGGAATGTGGGGATAGAAACTCCTAGGCCATCTCGGGGCTGAGCTGGCAAGGAAGCTCAACACGATGAGCAGTCCCTCCCCAGAAGCAGGCATGCTGACTCCTTGGCGAGATGCCTGGCACATCTGCAGGAGAGGCCAGCATGCTAGGTTAGGCCAAATCCCCCGACTCTGCACAGTCAAGGCTGGGAGGTTCTTGTGACTTGGGTTGGAGTAAGGAAGTTACTTAAAGAACATAGGAATACCATGATGCAGCGTTCAGTGCCCAAAGAAAATCTGAGTTTCATGAAGCCCCAAAAGTGAATCTAAGCATGCATCACCGTGGGCAGCCAGGAGGAAAATGGTAATGTAAGACCTGAGTGCAGATAGGGGGGTTAGGAACCCGAAAGGTAGGGTGAGAGCAGGTGGGCTGAGACAAGCACGAGGAGTCAAAGGCTGGAAACAGGCCGTTTTTGTGGCTCGCCTTTAAGTTCCAGCCAGGGTTTGGGTGCACTTAAAGCACCAGGAATGGGAGGTTCGCCCTCCCTGTACAGGCCAGGGTCCCCACTGCCCTGTGTATTCTGGGCTGTTGCTGAGGGGGGATGCTGGGTCCCTGTGCTGCGGGTAGCCTGGGAGCTCACATCTCCTGGGCCGTGCCTTCCTGCTTGCTTTGCTACAGCCTAGGTGCACGCCTTTGCTTGGCTGTGGATTTGTTTAGGTACTCAGGGTGCTATGAATGAACACAAACGGCTGTGCTCCAACCAATGTTTCTGTGCATACCTGTTGGGATGGTTAATTTATGTAACAACTTGACTGAGCCACAAGGTTACCCAGACATTTGGTCAAATCGTATTCTGGGTGTGCCTTTGCGGGTGCTTCTTCATGAGTTGACATCCAAGTTGGTAAAGTGAGTAAAGCATATTGCCCTCTCCATCATGGCTGGGCCTCATCCAATCCATTGAGATCTTGAACAGAACACAAAGACTAAATAAGAAACGTCTCTTTCCTGACTGCCTTGAGCTGGGACCTCGGTCTTTTCCTGCCTTCAGACTCAGACTCTGGAACTACACCGTGTGCTCTCCTGCTGGCTCTCCAGCCTGCCAACTGCCTATCTAGGGACTTCTCAACCTCTATATGATGTGAACCCATTTCTTATAGTAAATCTCTTTATAGAAAGGTGTGCACAGCTGCACACACCTGTAATCTCAGCACTTTGGGCAGCCAAAGAGGGAAGAATGCTTGAGGCCAGGAGTTCAAGACCAGCCTTGGCAATATAGCAAAATCTCATCTCTACTGGAAAAAAAAAAAAAAAAGTTTAATTAGCTGGGCATGCCAGTGCATGCCTCTACTCCCAGATACTTGGGACACTAAAGGAGGAGGATCGCTTGAGCTCAGGAGTTCGAGGCTGCAATGAGCTATGATCACACCACTGCACTCCAGCATGGGCAACAGAGTGAAACCCTATCTCAAAATAAAAAACTCTTTACACACACACACGCATACACACACACATTTCTATTCTGCTTTCCTGGAGAATCCTGGCTAATACATCTGTTTTTATAGTTATCTCCTTAGGATAAATTCATAAGAGATTTCCCAAGAAAAACATAAGTACCTTCTAGATTTTCACACATACTGCTCAATGTCCATTCAGAAATGCTGTGTTCATTACCTTCCCACAGCCCTGCCTCTCATGCTGCTTCGCTCCACCAGCACATTGTGCCACACGTTCAACACTAATTGGCCATCTTGTTTAGGTTCCCCCCGCTCCTTTTTCGTATGTGTGATCTGTGCTTATGTAGCTTGCCCATTTTTATCTAGTTGGTTTCTTAGGTCAGGCTGTCCAGGAAAGAGGTTCCGAAACAGAGATGTGCATGCAGGATGTCTGGGGCTCTCAGAGCCATGCCTGGAGGAAGGGAGGGCAGCAGGGCAGAGGCAGCTCAGAGGTGACGGCACAAAGCTGTGCTCTTGCTGCAGGCCCTCAGCCCACAGCAGGAGCTCCCTTACAGAGGCAGGTCACACTGGAGGTAGGCTACCCCTTGGAGTGGCTTTCAATCCTATGAGAGGCAGCTTCTTCAGCAGAGGGCAATTCCTGTGAAAGGACTCACTGTGAGCCTTCAGCTGCCACCCTCCTGGCAGCTGAGGAATAGGAATTCAGTCTTGAAGGAGGAATATGGGTATGGATCACCAAATTAGGGGTTCGGTAGTTTGCATATTGGTTTGCAAAGCTCTGTACATGTTGTTAATATTCGTATTCTGTCTTATTTTCCCAATTCAGCTTTATTTGAAATTTTTATTATAATATTTTCCATTCTGAAGAGTTTTTTTCATTAGTTTGAGTCAAGTCTATTGAAATTTCCTTTAAGGTTTCTGACTCTAAAATCTTGGTTTTAGAAGTCCCTTGCTCCTAGCCTAAGATTACAAAGTTATTCTCCTGCAAGTGCTTCTGATGTTTTTATGGCTTTTTTATTTTACATGTAATTAATCTGATAAAGATTTATACTTATTGCTGCTGCAATTTTTGTTGTAAATGTTTTGTCAAATAAGTAACAAGCTGGGCTGATGTATCATGCTGGGTAATAAACCCTTGCAATGCTGACTTAACCACCATTTTTATTAATTTTAGGAATCTTCCTGCATATATGCATCTGTTTCTGGACACATGTTTCTGCCCCACCTCTCCCCATTGATAGGTCTCCCATGGGGTTAGCTCAAGGCTATTCTGACCATTGAAACACTGTGATACTCTTTAATAGCTACAGCAATTACCAGACAATTGCTGTCTTTTCCAGAATTTTCTTGGCTTTCCTTGCATGTTTCACTTTCAGATAAATTTTAGAATCCCTTGGCCAAGTTCTGAAAGGAAATTAAGTTAGGCTATTGACTAGCGTTATACTAAGCACATCAGTGGAAAGAACTGACATCTTTACAACACTGAATGCGTTCATCCTGGAGCCTGTGCTATAGTTTTATGTTTTAAATGTTATTTTTATTATGTTTTTATCAGGTTTAGGCCATCTCTGTTAAGAAGATTAGGAAATTGTATTCCTTTCTGCAACAGTTTCTGGAAGAGTTTCAATAAAATAATTATGTCCCTTAAGTTTCAGCCACATACTCATACACATACACATGCTTTGGTTATTATTCCCTAAATAGTCTGTAATTACGGTGCTGATTTGCTCTGTGATATCAGGAGTTGGTTTTTGTTGCTGTTTTTGTTTTTTGTTTTTTAGTAGTTTGGGGTTTCCAAGGTGTGCTTGCTTACCCTTTTGCCATTTGTTTCTGGTTTTGTTCCATTTGAGAAACACTTGAACATTGCGTGGGACCCACGTCTGTGGTTCTGTAGCTTTGTGCATTGCCGCAGCCTGCTGTGTGCCCCCTTCTGTGATCTCCTCTGGGAGTATCTGCACTTCTCTGGATCTAACCTTGGTGCCTCATCTTCGTGTACATCCTCTGCGTGCCTCTATAATTCTTCTTTTCCTGTGGGAGGACTTTGATGCTGTGCTTTAACAGCCACATGGCAATGACCTGCCAATCTTTCGCTCAGGCAAGTTTCTGCAGCACTCAATCTGCTCATTGTGCCTTCTCTGCCATTTTTATTTTTGGCAACTATGTTTTTCATTTTAAGTCCATGGACCGCTTGTCAAAGATCGTTCTCTTTCATAAACTTACATCTTACATTTTGAGAATCCAACTCCAGAATTTCAAATGATTTCCCCTTTCTCTTGGAGTCAGACTGCTTCCTGGAGAAACATGTGTCGGGTGTGAGGTGATTTTTTTTTTTATTTTTTATTTACTTATAATTTTTTTTTTGGCCTGCTTATCCTTACAAAGAGAGGTCCATGCAGCATTGAGTGGGGTCTGTCAGAGGCTACTGACTTCCAGTTAGACTTTCTCAAGTAAGATCAAAGAATGGAGAAGTTGAGATTCCTAGGCACTCCTTTTTCCAGGTGAGTTTCCAGGAGTGCAGGGGGGAGGTGGGGATAGATTTAGAACTGGAGGTAGAGGTGACAGGAGGTCTCAGCTCGGTGCTGAGTGGTTTATGTCTTGTATTTCTAGGGCAGTGCCTGTCATGGCTCGCTGACCAGGCTGCCCTTGTAGGAGCAGCTCAGCCCTGCCCCTGTATGTGGTTCCTATAGACGGCTGTCCCGCCAAGGCAACAGTGAGCACTGCGGGAAAAGCCCTGAACTCTGTCACAGGGGTTAGCGTTTGGCTCCACCCGCCCTAGAACCCATACGTTTTCTCTGTAGCATTTTGCTCCCATTTCACAGAATTCCAGTCCTCTTGACTTTATGAGGACACCAAGCAGATGTTTTGTAAAACAGTCTTCTGTTTCCTGTAGAAAAAAGGCCTTAGAGATCTGCTCTTTCTCTAAACCCTCCATCCTCCAGATAACATGTTATTTTCTCTGAGCTGCAGAGCTGTTTCATGGGAACTTCTTTTTAACATTCGCTCATATTTAAAGAAGGAAAAAAGTGTATGCAGGCTTCGCATCTGCCAGCAGACACAGAGGGGGAATTGTCCTGGGCCGCTGCCCACTTCCTCCCCTTGAGGAGGTCAAAAGCATCCCCCCTCCGAGGACTGTCTGAGGGGCTGATAAATACAGCTCTTAGCGTAAGTTCCTCTTCAAAGCGGTCACTACGTAGGTGGAGCTGGGTCACAGATCCTAAAGGCAGTGACGTCCCCCTTGGACCACTAGTTTCTGTGATTAGAGAGTCAGACGCAGTCTGTAGACCTTTTTAAGGTTCATGGGGAACAAAACCTAACCATCACATCATGTGCCACTCCCACTGCTGTTGTCCGAATGTTAGTGCTCTCCAAAAATTAAATTGTACATGCTGGAAGCTAATGTGATGGTGTTAGGAGGTAGGGCATTTGGGAGATGACTAGGTCCTGAGTGTGGGAGCCTCGACAGCTGCCGGCCTCTTGCTCCATGTGAGGGCACAGCCAGAAGGGCACAGCCAGGGAGTGGGTCCTCACCAAGCATCACATCTGACTTAGCCTCCAGAACTGTGAGAAATAAATGTCTACTGTTTATAAGCCACACTGTCTGTGGTATTTTGTCATAGCTGCCAGAATGGACTAGGACACCCATCTTTTCTCCTCTCACTTTCTCTTTCTCAAAATAAAAACAAGCATATATTGCTGTATGCAAGGCAGCAGGCTAGGAACCCTATGCATTATTCCATTTAATTATTATGGCCACTCTATAAAGATCAGTGCTATTATTATCAACCCCATTTTATATGATAGAGAAGGAAACAGCTCAGAAGGGTTTAGTCACTTAGCAGAGGCCACACAGCTTGTAACTGACAACCACAGAATTTAATCCTGATTATCACTCATCAACTCATTTTGAAGGGGCTCTGAAATCTGAGACACAGCACAGCCTTCATGCTGCCTTTTACCTCACTGTGTCATGGGCTGGGGTTGGTATGTCAGATGGATTAATAAAGATAGGACCATGGGAGGCAGAGGGAGTAGGCAGAGGGAGTAGGCAGGGGAATGGCACAGCTCTCCTCTGCATCTATTATATAACTGCGATTATGTAACTGTGAGGTTTCCATTCTCTTGGCTGTTCTGCTTTTTAGCTCCCCTACCTAAATCACAGCTACCACCAGCAGCAGTAATGACAAAGGCACATGGGTTCCCACTGCACGCAGTGTTCCCACCTCCAGTGTCTCTGTCAGCCTCACCGCCTGCTAGATATGCAAGACAGGGAAAATTGAGTGGAGAACTGAGGCCCATTCCTGTCTGACCCCAAATGTTATATGCATTTTCTGTTACTGACCATTTATAAGGTGAGCCCCACCAGTGGCTAAGAGAAAGGAAGCAGGAAATGTGTCCTGGAAACTACAGGAAGACGTCGGGTGATGACAGTGAACTTTGCCCCTCGACTGTCCATGGTTATGCCTCTGGCAGAGCAGCAAAGTTTTGGGAAGGCCTAGCCCAGCTCTCCCTCCCCGGGGGCCCTACCTGTTGGTATAAAGAAGACTCAACCACCATGTCAGGAAAGATGTGTGCTATCTCAACATTTAAGAAAGATTTCAACAGCTTGTGTGAAAAAGCTAAGCTGCCTCCCAGAGTCCAGGCAGTTAAGAATTACCCTCATTAAAGCTTTATTCTCACAAACTCATGTATAACAAAGATGGAATATCTGTCACTCCCTTGGGAGATGCATTTCTTCGTAGATATCTGGCCACACAGCAAAATCTAGCCACTCCAAAACTGAATCCATTAAGTGTACTTAGCTGCTGAGTTTCCTATAGAAACAGTAAAGGATTTTCAGGCTGGCAGTTAGTGATTGGCAGACATACTTAAAGCTCATGATAGGGCTAAGAAGGGATTGGGGAGGGGGCTCTGTGGGAGAAGGGATTCTTCAAGACCCCTCAGCTCCGCTGGTTAAGACTTTGGGTATAAGCATTCCTCTCCAGCATTAAAATCTATTAAAACCTATTTTGGCAAATTACACAATTTACTTCTGGGTTTTCTCTTAGAAATCACAGAGGCCAGACATGGGTGGGCTGCCTGAACTCCTGATTCTTCACAGTCCTGGTGGCAAAGTTCCAGGCGCCCTCTGCACGAGAAAGCCCCTGCAGTCCTCTTCTTCCTTGTCTCCAATTGGAGATGAGTTGCTTCCTTTCACTTTTGTTAGATCTGTTCTTTCTCTTACCGGATGAGGAGAAAATTATTGTTTTCCTAGGTCCTTTTGGGGAAAAAAGGCATGAAGTAACAAGAAACAGTTACCTGGGCCTCATGGAAATGTCACCATCATTTGGGGTGTGTCCTCTTGGGGCCTGATCACCTCCTCTCTCCCCTTCCATTTCTGATGGCAAATGCTTGTTGTTGTTTGCTGGCTTGTTTGTTTACTCCTCAAACTGTCTCCCTCAGACCACCTCCTTCAGGGAAGGCCTGCCTCCTGGTCTCCATGTTACTGGCAGAAATGCCCACCATGCTGTATCCCAATACCTCCTCCTTGGTGCAGGAAATTCATTTCAGGATAAAAGTCTGGAAAATGCAACCTCAGCTCCTCTGGCTAAGACTTTGGGTGTCCGCACCTCCAACATCAAAACCTAATTTGGCAAACTGTACAAAGTCTGGAATCACAAAAAATAAGAGTATCTACTTGGCCTTGAAAAACTAAATACACAGACTGTCCATTTAGCCCTTGAAAAGCAGACAGTAGAACGTCCAGTGTATCGGTCAGCGTAGAGTAAGTTATGCTGTCATAACAAACAACCTCCTAATGTCGGTGGCTTAAGACAACAAAGATTTCTGTCTTGCTCATGATGCATGTTCATTTCAGGCTGTCAGAGGGACTCTGCTCCTCACAGAATCCAGCCTGATGGGGCCGTCAATATCTCAAAGGTTTCAGTCACTGTGCTTTGCACTGTAGAGAATCCCACTCTGGCAATGAAAGCTCTGGCCTGGAGATGAAACACCATTTTGACCAACAACTTTTTCTCCAGAAACAGCCACATGGCTGTACCCACCCATGAGGAGACTGACTAGAGCAGTCCTGCCATGCACACAGAAAGAGGGAAAAGAAGAAAATGTGGCAAACGGCATGAATGACGGCCATGCCCCACGGCCAATCCCAGGCCAGCGAGCCTCTGTGAGGATGCCCAGAGCCATACCCCAGTAGAAGGGTATGATAACACTCCAGGGGAGCCACTTCGTGGTTTTAACTTCTTTTCCTGCATCTGCAAGCTAATTGAGGTCAGTGTTCTTCCTGGAGTCAAACTATCTGTACAGGGCAGGCTGTGCTCCCTGGCAGGCAATAGACAGTAACTTCAGAATTCTCCAGCTCCTTTTCTTTTCAGTTAAATGGGGGAGCCAGACTACATATCTCCAGAATCTCCATTGTTCTGTAATGCTGTAAATGTAAATTATTGAGAAGAAATAATTTTCACTCCCACTGTTGCTAAAAATAGTCCAATCTTCTCAATCAGCACTTCATTTTCTTCGAGCCCTAATAGATCTCAAATTAAAATGTCCCAAATGTATAGTCTCTCCCACCTCAACCCATCCTCTTTCAAAGTTATCCAGCTCAATAAGCCAGTTCCTATGCTCAAGACCAAGGAGTTACACCTCTTTCCCTCTCATTCAGTCCAATATTTCCATCCAATAATTCTGATCTACTCTTCTTGTAAAAGAGCTCAACCCATTCCCTCTTCTCTAACCTGACCCCACTACCTTAAGCCAAGCTGCTGTCATCAGTTTTCTGGACTCCTGTAATCATCCCCTCCTGGTCTTTGTGCCTCTGCTCCCATCCCTCCCCAGTCCTTCTGGACACAGAAGTCGGAATCGCATTTTCCAGAACGAACTGGATCACACCACTAGCGCAAACTCTCCAGTGTCTTCTTGTACCTTAGGATGGATTCCCAGTTCCCCCAGATCCTGACCACCTGCCCTGCACACCCTTGCACCATAACCCTTGCCACCTTCCTCCTTGCCCATGATGTGGATCTACTGCCCTTTTCCTGCTTGAAACGTGAGCCTTCTCCTGCCTGTGAACTTTTCCCATTGTGCTAGCTTGGCCCCGTGGCGTGGCTTTGCATCTCTGCCTGGTCTGTTCTTCCTTTTTCTTCAAATGACCACCTAACGGCCATTCCTCTGGAGGCTTTCCCTGGCTGCTTGCCACCATCTTGGTCCCCTTAGATCACTCCTTTCATTCCACCCACATCGTTCATCATGCATTTAATTATACCATTACTCACATGCTTTCCCTACTACATTGTAAGACCCACAAGGGCAGGGCCATGCCTGTATTGTTCATCACTCTGTCCAACCCTTTTTCCCCAAAACTAGCACAGGTTTTGTCACATAATAAACATCAATAAATAACTGCATGTTAAGTGAATAATTCTACTTACCTAACCCCTGGAATATTCTAACTAAGATGACTTTTAAACTCATTCAACTTGTTACCAACAGATGCAAACAATGCAGGCCCAGAGCTGCCTATTACAACACTAGGTATAACAGAAAAAGATGGAAATAACCTTAGTGTCCATCACGGGGGACAACATGAATAACTGTGATACACCCACACAATCCAGGGCTGTGCTGCTGTGAAAAGAAGCAAGAAGCAATTAAAGACAAAAGGCAAGGTGTCGAATAGCAAATGTAGTGTAATACATTTTGTCTAAGACAGAAGTCATTAAAAATATGTGTGTGCCTGTTTTATTTTTAAAATGAAATGAAGAAAACAAAACTTAATTTTTTTTAAGGTTACCTGTGAGAGAAGGAAAAAATAGGATGCAGGAGAAGGAACAGACCTCAATTGCTCGGAGGGCACCTGCTTTAGAGTTCTGACTTTGGAACCTTGTGGACCTGTTACATTGTTACAAAATAAAATTCAACCAAAATGGAAAAAAATGATTACAAATCAAAACAAAATAAATGAACCTAACTATATATTAGATTGGTGTTTGATGACATTGGACTGGATGAGAGGAAAGAAAAGAGAAAAATTACTTTAACTAATTTTAAGAAACAGATATGGAATGGTTCATTCCTGCAGGAGTGTATCTTAAGGACAAAAAGAGAAATTTTATAGAGAAATTTTAAATAGTATTCTGCAACCTTATTTTTTATTAATAACAAGTGGTGTTGTTGACATTGTTATTTTGAAACCACACACACACACACACGCACACACACGCACACATGCATACCCCACAATGTCATTAAGCATCAAGAACGTTTAGTGTAAAAGTAAAGAAAATTAGCATTAAATCAAAGAAGTTAAAATCCCCATAATCTTAAATGCGACTTAGAAATACAAGTAAAAGGTTGGGTGCAGTAGCTAACGCTTGTAATCCCAGTACTTCAGGAGGCTGAGGTGGGCGGACTGCATGAACTCAGGAGTTCAAGACCAGCCTGGACAACGTGGTGAAACCCCATCTCTAAAAACACACACACACACACACACACACACACACACACACAAATTAGCCAGGCATGGTGGCACATGTCTTTAGTCCCCAGCTATTGAAGGGGAGGGATGCTAAGGCGGGAGGATCACTTGAGCAGGAAGGTGGAAGCGGGTGTTCAGTGAGCCCAGATAGCGCCACTGCACTCCAGCCTGGGTGATGGAAGTAAAACACTTCCTGTCTCACAAAAAAGAAAGAAAGAAAAAGAAAACAGAAATAGAAGTAAAAGCTCACCATGTATTTTTATTTTAAAATAAAAAGAAATATATATTTTCTAGCCCAATAAAAATATGTATTTCCTTTATTTTAAAACAAAAAATACTAGAAACAATGAAAACCAAGTAGCATCCAGACTTCAGTTTGTAAATATTTGTCCTTGGAATTCACTGGGGAAAAAAGTCTGATTCCAGGTCTCATTGGAAATTATATGAGATGCAAGATAACTAACGAAGACTATCAGGGAAATGTCAAAATGACAGAGAGGCCAGTCCAAAAGAATTCTCACTGGCCAAGGATGGAACAATTTAAACATCGAAAAGAACAATGATTGCACCCAGTCAAACCATATCGAAGAAGTTAAAATCCATGAGTACATAATGATAGGATTGGTCACACTGGAGATTGCTAGAACACCAAATTGTTATTCTGAAAATTGATAAATAAATGGAAAGAATAGAGCTTTTATCTGGACTTTCATATACAAACTATTTCCACAGGAAACTAATCAGTTGATGACCAAAAGTTCTTATTCATAGAATTATTCCAGCTAACAAATGCAGAAATAATTATTGTGTGAGGATATCAGCATTTTGTAACCCTAATAAAATAATGAATCTGTCAATGACCATAATTAACTGCCAAATCCTTAGGGGATGGCTGATGAGAATTTCTTGCACGATGGAGGAGGCTGACATCACCTGATCCCACTGATGAATCTACATATCCCAAAAAAAGAGACCTGAGTCTCCCAGCTCCCCTGTGAGCTGCAGCAGGAAGAACACAGCAATAATTAGGAAATAGTTTTCCAAAAACGGATCAAGCCTCTAGATCTAATTATTAACTCACCCAGAACAAGAGAGAGGAACAGCACCACTGGGTGCAGTCAGGCAAATCCACAGTGTGGAAAATTCTGCAGGGCAAATGATTCAGTTTCTTCAACATATAAATAACAAGGATGAAAAAGAAGGAGGGAGAACTGCTGGTTGAGACAGATAGATGCATACATATGTGCATACCAAATAGAAGGTGCACCCTTGTTTATTTCCTTTTTTAATCACCTGAAAAGAATAAGGAAAATTTAAGCATTGACCAGATATTAGATGATATTTAGGAACTGTTTTTCATATTTTTCATATTTCTAGCTTGATAATAATAAAATATTTATTTTTTTAAATAGTCCCTTTCACTTAGAGACACATAGTTAAACATTTATGAATGAAATGGTAGAAAACTCTGGATTGTCCTTTAACTAATTCGGTAGGAGGAAGGGGGGACTAAAGCAGAGATAGGAGGATATAAGTGAAACAAGAAAAAAATTGTGGATAAATGCTTATATCTGCTCTCCACAGATACGAATAAATTAGTTGGGTTTTTTTTGTTGTTGTTGTTGTTGTTTTTTAAGACTGAGTCTCCCTCTGTCACCTAGGCTGGAGTGCAGTTGTGCAATCTCAGCTGACTGCAACCTCCACCTCCCAGGTTCAAGTGACTCCCGTCTCATGCCTCAGCCTCCCGAGTAGCTGGGGTTTCAGGTGCCCACCATCACACCTGGCTATTTTTTGTATTTTTAGTAGAGACAGGGTTTCACCATGTTGGCCAGGCTGGTCTCGAACTCCTGAGCTCAAGTAATCTGCCCGCCTCAGCCTCCCAAAGTGCTGAGATTACAAGTGTGAACCACAGCACCTGGCCAAATTAGTTCTGAATTCCATCAGAGAATAAAAATCACATGTAGTTTTGTGCCAGTAATTTTAATTTCTAATTTAAGATTACTTAAAATATATCCTAAATATTTTTCTCACCCCAAGCACAATGGACTGACAAAACCAACCGTCCCCGACTCCAACCCTAGGGTTCCTGTTGGGGAAACAACGGCGAACTATAGCAGATGGCCGGGTCACCACACCTCCCCCACCCCCAGCCTCCGGCCCCACCCGCGGAGAGGTCACTCAGGCTGTTCCTGTGAGGTCGGAAACCCAGTCACCTGACCACCCAGCTGCTGGAGTGGGCTCCTCTTCTCCAAGCAAATCTTGAGGGCAAAGCACGATGTTTTCTGCTCATTTTCTTGACATCTTATGCCTGTACCAGTCTCTTAGATAGGAGATTCTAATTTGAATTAGATACTTTTCCCTCCTCCTTCTTATTAAACCACCCACCCTCCCCTTTTAGAATTCTTAGCCATATCCTTTTCCTGAAAGACTCTTGACTTACCAGTTTGGTCGAGACGTTTTCTCTGCCTTCTTGGCACGTGGAATAACAAGCTTTCCTCTCACCTCTAACAACAGATGTATTGTTACTCGTTGCTTGTCAAACCTAGCCAATCTGAAACCACTATCACCTTGACAACTGGCTTCTAAAGATTCAGGACAGACAAAAAGGCCAGAGATCCACCATCTGTTCAGCACCGAGGGCCCTGTGGGTGCGGGAGCACAGTGAATAACCCATGATTGAGACACTGCTGGCCAGTGGCTGTCCTGTTCATGGTGATCCATCATGCTGCTGAGGGACACAAGACGGTGAAATTCAGAGCAGGCCTGGGCTTTACAGCCAATCGGACTTTGGTTTGGAATCAAATCAGGCTCTTACTATGTATTTTAATTTGGGCAATAACTTTTGCTTCCTGAGCCTCAGCTTTCTCCTTCATGAGCCCACTGATCTTGCCTCACTGGATTGCTGTAAAGGAGAACATGCGGCCAGGTGCAGTGGCTCACACCTGGAATCCCAGCACTTTGGGAGGCTGAGGCGGGTGGATCACTTGAGGTTGGGAGTTTGAGACCAGCCTGGTCAACATGGTGAAGCCCTATCTCTACTAAAAATATAAAAAATTAGCCAGGGATGGTGGCAGGCACCTATAATCCCAGCTACTCAGGAGGCTGAGGCAAGAGAATCGCTGGAACCCAGGAGGCGGAGGTTGCAGTGAGCCGAGATCATGCCATTGCACTCCAGTCTGAGTGCTGATAGCGAAACTCCATCTCATTGAAAAAAAAAAAAAAAAAAAAAAAAAGCAGCACATGCAAGACCTGAGCACTGAGCCCTGATGTGAAGGCCCTGGCCAGGGTCTTCGTGAATTCCAGAAGGGCTACTTTGGCAGCCAAAGTGGATTTTTCTGGAACATCATGTGCATGCTAATGCAAGCAGTTTAATTCATCTTCTCATCTTGTTCCAGAAGTCCTCATTTATCTTTTGGGGTTTCCGGCCTTGCTCTCCAGCCCTGGAAGCCTTTGACCCCAGCCCCTTCCGAGTTCAGGGCTCTTGCATTCAGTAGATCATGTGACATCCAGCATCCCCAGTCACTTATCTCGATAAGGCGCCGTGGGAGGGAAAGCTTTGACTAGGACCATTGCGTCTGCCTCAAGGGTGCAGAACAAGGGAGGACAGTTACAAGGTTCTGCAGTTCTGTACTTATCTGAAAATGATGAACCACTTCCTGCCAAGACCAAGCAACTTGCTAAGTAATGATCTGGTAATGGTATCCACTGTCCTCGCCCAGCACATTCGTCTTCCTGTGTGGACACAGGAAAGGCTATAAATTAAGCCTGGTGCTCTTGCTCATCCCATGCATTCCTCATTTGCTGCTGTTTTAAGGCCTGGTGGCTTCGAGTAGGTGCCAGTGGTGAAGGGTGAGTGTCTGACAGGAGTTCCCAGGGATGCCTGGGGCAGAGGATTGCCCTCAACCTTAGTTGAGGGTCGATCGTTGGCCAGGAAAAATGGACAGGGTCTCATTCCATTCAATCTTCTAGGCAACTCCAGGAGAGAAATGAGCTGAGAAGGATTACTGCCATTTGGGAGGGAAGAAACTGATGCTCAGAGTGGGTAAATAATGCATTCAAAGTTGCACAACTAGTAAACGTTTCATCTGAGATTTCAACACAGTCAATTTGATTCCAAAACCATTATTTGTAACCACTGTGCTACACACTCCTAAACAAAGACAGCGACTCTAGAATCTAAAACAATGCAACTGGAGATATGGACAATTATGGTCATAATATACACAAAATTCAGGGTTTCGTGAAAGGGAGGAATGGGATCTGGGAAGAACACAAAGACAGCTTCTCAGCTTGTGTGTCAAGTTCATGGATGTTCATGTTATATTGGATTTTATAACTCAAGTATGTGTGTGTGCAGCAAACAGTATACAAAGAAAATATCTAATGCCTTTTTCAAGACCTAAACAGATGCCCTCATGGGTGAATAATTTTCAGCAAGAAAAGGTAAAGAAATTTGTCAGAATTACTGCATCAAATATGATGCTCGGTGCTGTTAGAGATTTAAAGTATAGTTTCTGTCTGCCTGGTATAAGGGAGCTGAGCCAAATGTAGGTAGGAAATCATTTTAGAGGCTTTGCAGAGGTCATCTGACCACTGATCTATTTTAGAAGTTATTTTCCCCTAATCTAGAGGAAGGATGCTCAGAAAAAGGCCAGAGTACCAAGCACACTCCCAGGGGCTGTGCTTGGTGGGTTGGGTCCTGACTCTCGCCAGGCAGGAGAGCTGGGAGCTCCATTCCTGCTGCCACAGAATCAGCATCCATGGGGCTCAAGGAGACCATGGGCTGGGGAGGAACCTATGTCCCTTGCTGCTTCTTAAATCCTTTTGCAAAGGAGAGGAAAGACCCTCTTCAGAAGGGACCATACCCAAAGGTAAATCAGTCAGTACCATCCATGAGCACAGGAGCTGCTCACTGACAAATACAAACTTAGTGTAAGTGCTCATCTTGGCTCCCTGGTAGAAGGGCAGGTCCTTGAAGACAGGCACATCCCACCATGCCTAGCCTGGAAACTCCCTCAGAGTGCAGGTGCAAATGCATGTAAAATCGTTGCAAAATTGATGCAGTGATGCCTGCCTTTAGCATCTCTGCATCCTCTGTCCCAGAGAATTTCAGTGCCCGCTCGCCTGGGCCTGGGCCCCACAGACCACGCCTACCCTCGGGATTCCCACCAGGCCCCTTCCTACCATCTGCCACCACCAGTATCTCTCACATTCGATCCTTATTTCTTCCTCTGGATGTGACAAGTGCTATCTCAGAAATCAGGCGGCAATGTGTTCATGGCTAATAAGCCACTAGCCGCAGTGGGTATGTAGCACCCCGAGCACTTCCACTCTGGGCTACCTCGGAGGCAGAGTGTTGCACGGTGGTTTGGGATGGGCCGGAACCAGAGTCTTCTCATTCCCTCCTTCCTCACCCCCAGAGCGTAAAGCAGCCCTATTCCTAAATGCAATTCTCTTTCAAACACCAGCTGCACACAACTGAAAAGAGCCTGAGAAAGCCTGTTGTACCAGCGCCCACACCTGCCCCTTCATGTGATGAAGAGCAAACAACACCTGCTCCCAGCTGGCACTGAGGTTGGATGCAGCACAGGCTGAGCCAGTGTCCTCGCCCACAAAGAGAAGTCTCCTTCCAGCCTCACAGATACCTGAATTCGCTGGCACTTTCCATCCCACACACTGTTCATGGCCCAAAGTCTCTCCTTTTTACTACCTGAATGATATCTCCAGAACAAAGGAGAGAGTCCATGGACAGCTTTGAAGGAATGGGAGGTGGGAAGTCAAGTGGTGCGAGGAGAGAGAATCCGCCTGGGAGCAGAGCATGGAGTCCTTCCCCTGGGCAGGGAGGTTGGCTGTGATAGTGGCGCAGTGGGGGGCCCAAGTGTTCCCTGAAGGTAAATTCCCCGTGGAGCGCACCAACAGTTCTGACCTGCACGTACGTTTGCTCTTTGATTCCTTTGCTAGGGCTTCACTCGGGCACACAACTTCATGCTTGCTGATTTTTTGTTATGTAATCAGCTAATGACAAAAGAGTACAGAGGCATGATGAATGTTACATCTGCCAACTGCTGGGCTGTCTGAATAGATTCTCAAGCAACCATCTGAGGCCACTCAGAAGTTTCAGTAGTGCCAGAAGATCTCGATCTATTATTTTAAATTCAAGTAATTCTTAGTTTTTTTAAAAATAACTCAAACTAGGAAAAAAGGAGTCTCGGATAATCATTTTTTGTAGCAACATTACTGCCCAGCCATTTGCAATGACAACTTCCCAGAAGCTCTTATCTGCCCCCAAATTACTCTTATCTGCCCAAAAGTAAAGAAAGTTTCAATTCAGCAGAGTAATTCACAGAGACAAAGCAATGCCCTGACCTGGCATAGAAAACTAGAAGTTGGTCCTTCTCCATTTCTTCTGTTAACCAAGTTTCTCTTCCTGTTTAATTTTACAGGAGCCACAGACAACTTCAGGTATCTCAACGCAATCCTGCTTCTGGATGGGACAGAGAAGCCATCAGCCGCACAGAGGAGAAAATCGCAGCCGCCTCTTCATTCTGTTCAAGCACACATGAGGCTCCTTCTAGGTTCATCCACTGTGTGCCAAATACCTGGGACAGTCAGAGAAGAATAAGAATGATGCCAGCCTTCTCAGAGCTGGCAGACCAGTGAGAGGGCAGGCCCAAGACATGGCAGAGCCAAACACAGACAGAAAGCTCTGGCATCTCAGAGGAAGATGGTGAGATCTGGAAAGCTCTCAGAGAAGACAGGATGGGAGCCGGCTGCTCAGCACCAAAACAGTGGATTTGGAGAGAATATTTGCATACAAGTAAAATATGAAAAAATGTTCAAAGACTAACCAAATGTAGTAGAAATGTGGACTGGTAAATACTGAAATGTCCACAGCTCTGGAAAAACATGTTTTCCAACCAGCATCCCTAAGTATCACCCCATCCCCAGGTATAGGGCATCTAGAGCACCAAAATTACCAGCAACTCTCATCTTTCCTGGCCTCCTCCTTACTTCACTTTTGATACAAAAGCACATACTTGGCCTCATCTAACTATTTAAAAAGCCATTTTCAGGTCCATGTCAGTGGCTCAGTTGAGATACTGCAAGATAGCATGCTTTTTCCTAAAGTCAGAACAAGTTATCAAATAAGTTCGGGGTAAGTCCTGAACCGCAGAGGGAAAGTGTGCTCATCCAGGCAGAGTTACCTAAATGAAAATGCTGGCCAGAAGCCCTCAAGACCCTGCACAGGCCTTCAGAAAAGCGGCAGGATTGCTGTGGGGCTCTTACACCTGGAACAGCTCTCCTAAGAGCTCCCCTCCAGTGAGGCAAGCATGATGAAAAGATTGCTATAATTCATTCCTTTTTTTGAGTAAAGCAAACACATTAAAATAAGTGCTATATAATTCACAACAAAACAAAATTGCTGGAACAGAGATGCATGTGGACGTGGTATGTGAGCAAGAAATTTGCCAAATAATGAATTTAATTTTATGTCCCAATAAAAGCTTTTGTTTTCTTTTCAAAAAGCAGGCTATTTCCCTAGAGATTTCCGAAAGACTATCTCAGCTAAGCTTCCTTAGTTTAGTAACAAGTTAATGTTGTGTTTCTTGGTTTATTGAGTTTTTTTGAAGGCGCAGCTGTCAATCATGTATTGCTAAATGAACTGCATGTTTAAAAGTAATTTACACCAAAAACCAGAAAGTCTTGATTACTTGGAGGAGGAATGGATACTACTGCTATATCTGTCACTATCAATGTTTGAATAACTAAGTTTAATGTCTTAAATTATTAGGTTAGATTCATTAGTTTTATAAGAAGTTCAAAGCATACAACGTATTCCCCAAAGTGGGTCTTACTTATGGATATTATTTCATTTTCCTTCTGTTTTCCTGCAGAAAAATTCTTCTAAGTTCATTATAGAAAGTTATACACCATTTAATAATTTTCTGTACCTGAAAGGTGATGTTAATGTGACAATTTTTGTAAATATTTCTAAAATGCCTAGAATTATACTATTATACTGTATAAATACATCATTATGAATGGTATATGGTAATAAAAAGGTTAATTTGAGATTGGGTTTGTCCACAAGTAACAGAGGATCTAACAGTGCTGGCTTCTTTGTCTGCAGCGATGTGGGAGAAGCAGCCCATGGCTGGTCTGGAGGCTCAACACCCTCGTCAAGACCAGGCCCCGTGAGCAGTCCTGCCCCGCCGTTCTCAGGGTGAGGCTCCTGTGCTGGGATCACAGGATGCCTGCTGTGCTCTCACTGTGTCCAGGGTCCAAGGAGGGGGGAAGAAGACAGACAGCAGGGGAGGGACAGAGGCCAAAGGCACAAGCCAGGGTTGTCAATCACCAAAAAGATCTTTTTGCTGTAAGCCCCACCCAGGGACTTCTGATGTCATCCAAACACCCAGAATTGGGTCATATGTCCCTCATTAGCTATTACGGTGTCTGTGGATTGGATACTTTTCAGTAGGCATTGACATACAAGGGTGCTATTGGCAAGGAAGTAGAGGAGAATGGACATTGAGTAAGCAATTAGCTGTTTCTGCCACGATGTTGTGATTTTACTGACTTTTATTGCTTGTGGTAGAACCTTACATTGCATGGACTGGTTCTAGATTTCTTCTATTTCATGTACACGGGAAGGATCCTTCCATACTCCCTTGAAGTCAGGCACAACCAGTGCCTGCCTGCAGCTAGTGAAGGGTGAGCAGAAGCTATGTGTGTAGCTCCCAGCTGAAGCACTCAGCTGCAGTGCTTGACTGAGCCCTGTTTGCCCCGCCACGGCAATCATGGAAGGAAGTGTCAAAATGGAGCAGTCTTAGAGTGATAAATACAAGCAGAGCTCTCCCACAACCCACACTAGACGGAGCACTTGGGCAGGAAGTAAACCCTGGTCTTTTAGCCCCCAGGACTTCGGGCTTGTTTGTTAGCATCAAACCTGGCCTATCCTGACTGGTACAAATTGGTAGTAATTAGTCCAGTGTCCTCAATTAAATGTATGTATATGTTTGTTTAATAAATAAGTGGGAATACATTACAATGTAGTATATATTTAAAAGTCGATAACATTTCTTTAAATCTAAAGAGTTGAAAAATAAGTGATCCACCCCTTTTTCACAGTTTGGATCCTGGGACAACAGTGGTTTAGATGCAGAGATAAGTGTAGGAGGAAGCTCTGAGGAGTTAAAGTGGCTCTCTGAGGAGGATATGGAAGAAGGTGAGGACCCTTACTAAGGGAGGTCTCTGTTGATGGGGAGCAGTCATCCACCATGGAGAAGCTGGGCCCTCCTACATCCTAATAAGCCCTAATAAACTGATTTTTACTGTTTGTTTGAAAAAATTTTAGACTTACAAAAATGTCACACCAATAGTCCAAAGGATCCTCCCTCAACTTCACTCAGAGCACTCTCTTCTGCTTTTCCTCCGGCTGATCTGGAAACGTCTCTGCTTTCCTGGCAAGCTCATCCTTCTTTATGTACAGTTGGAATGTTAGAGCTCCTCAAGGCGGCCCCCAGGCCCCCTTCTCTGCGCCATCTGCACTCTCTCCTCTGAAGAACTCCAGTGCACCCGGGGCTTCAGTTACTGCACAGCATGGTGGTGACTCACAGATGCATACCTTACGCCAGACCACTCCTCACGTTTCCACATTCTTGTCTGCATGTTGTCCTTGCTATATCTAGTAATACCCATTGTATACTTGGCATTGGCTTTTCTCTGGCTCAAATGAACCTCACAGTAAAGTCCCAAACAGAACTCGTTCTTTGCCCACCTACCCACACCTGGCCTTCCTGTCTCCTGGTGTTTTCTGTTTCACTGAATGTTACTAGTGTGCACCCAGGGCTGTAAGCCATAGATCTCTCAGTCCTGCTCAGCACCTCTCCAACTCATCTTTTGGATCCTATGACGAATGTCCCTTTTCTGGGGAAGCCCTTCCTGACCTCCCAAATAGACCTAAAACTGCCCGTGTCACCTTCACTGCACTTATGATACTTAGGATTTTATAATTATTTGTATAATCACTTAATATTTGTCTCCTCAATTAGGCCATCAGCTCGTTGAGAGAAGGACTGCTCTCTAATTTGGGGTGGGGTCCCCACCTCCTAGTTCATGAGCTCAGCACTCAGTAGGTATCTATTGAATGACTATATGATGGGCACCTTTCCAACATATGAGTTTGCTCCTGAAAGTTCTGGATTTCCTTCCTCTCCTTGGTGGGTCAGTTAAGAGAGGGAAGATAAGTTCACTTCCCTTTCGCTGTATCACCCTTAAGTATTCACAAGAGATTTCATAAGGTCAGACAAAATCAGCTTCTCAAGTTCAAGCCAGAACTTTTTTTCACATTACCAGTATTTCAGATATCGAGCTTCTCATTTGGTAAAAGACAAAGAGAACTCATCCTTCTCCAAGCCAACAGTGGACATAGCAGAGCATGAGCACCCTTGGCGAAAGTGCATCCCAGGAGGGGGCCCAGCACACGCAATGGCCGCGAGGTCAGAGCTCGCCTGATACTTGCAGGAAGAGCAAGGCCTCCAGAGCCAGGAGTGGAGTGGTGGGGAGGAGAGGCTTTTACAGCACAAGAAGCCATGCGGCTATTTGAGAGCAGCAGCAGAGGAGGTGCAGGGCTGAATGTATGTTTTAAAAGTCTCACCAAGCGACTGCATAGAGGAGACAATGCAGGGCAGACTGCAAGGGAAGAATTGGGAGAGTGCTACCACCTGTCATCTGCTACTCTCTGGCTCCCCTGATCAGATCTAGAAGGAGAGGGTTTATGGGGAAATTGGGTGGAGGAAGGAGGTCAGGGAAACAGTGCAGGGAGCAGTTCTCTGGTCAACACCAAGAGTCGTTCCCTTGCCAGGCATGGCAGGGCTTGGTCGTGGCCTGGGTTTTCAGCCATGAGAGAGGAAGGTAGTGGCCCTTGAACTGGGCTGATGGATTTGCTCCATCTCAGGCTAGAAGAGAATAATTGAGGTCAGCTATCAAAGCCTTCCTAGGAAACCTCCAAAAAGTAACCACAGCTCAGATATAAGACTGCTTAGTGGCCTAAGGGTCAACCACATGGGCCTGTGAGGAGAAAGGTGACCACAGGCCCCAAGCCATTGTCCTTTCCCATCTGTCCCAGGCTCAGACCCTGCCAGATTCTGCACATGATTCTTGGTTCAACCCCTTAGGTTCTCATGTTGTGGAAATTCCCCCAGGATTCTGAAGACCAGGTGAGTAGCCTCAATAGGAGCACAGCCCTGGGGTCCAGGAAGGGCTGGACATGATGCCCATCATGCCCCTTCCTGGCTGAGTCTGTGGGGTTGTGTGCACCTGAGCAGGTCAGTGTCCTCTGTAAGTGGGGTCAGTTACTCCACCAACCTTGATGAGCTATTGGAATTACCCAGCATGATACCTGGTATGTAATATACATGCAATAAGAATCTGCTATTCTCCTAACATTTCTGTTTCTTCTTAGGTCTTTTCATGCAAAGGGAGAGGAGGTTATGTCTGGAATTTTTACCAGGTACCCTTTTCCATGGAAACCTAAAATGTATTTTGGAATCATGTAGAGCTAGTCCCTTGTCCTAGTCTTCATTTTAAAATATCCTAGTTGCTTTTCTATATAGGTTTGTACAGATTTTCTAAAGTATCCTGAAGAATCTGAATGGTCCTGGGTTGAGTTTGGTGCTCCTGGCTGGGAAAGGGTGAGGCCCACTGCTGAGAAGTGACTGGCATCTAGCTGTGACCCCAAACAACAGTGGAAGGAAGCCGTGAGCAGGGCCTGGCCCTCTGTGACTCCATCCACCAAGGAGGGCTTGCTCACATCATCATGACAGGCTGCATATTTGGAAACCGGGAAACTCAGAATTTGGTTTTGGTCTGCTCCACTCTCAGGAAACCCAGATGACATGTGTCTGTGCACGGACATGCCCGTTTGGCTACACAGGGCAAGGTGAAGGCCAGCGAGGCCACTGGGAATAAGCAAATGAGGAGCAGTCCCCACTGCCCTCGGGTGCTCATCCTGCAGTGGGAAGTCAGCACCCCAGCAAAGCCTTCCCTGTCTTGCCAACCACTGTCTTCCCATTTCCTGGCCCTATGCAGGAAGTGCTTATTGGTGAGATTGTTGAAGATCAAACAGTCAATGTGGTTTCTACCACAACTAGCATGACGGATTTAGGGGCTGAGTCGGCTGGCTGTGACAATTTTTGTCCCCTGCATGTAGAAAGCAAAACTCTACTGATTGGTTGGGGGAACAGGGCATTAAACTCTGACAGGTTGCAAATGTCCTGGGGAAAATAACCTCCAATCCCTCTGCTCCTGCCTGGATCCCTGCTCTGGGTGCCTGGACTAATTAGCGACTGGCAGATGTCTAGAAATAGCTGCCTGGCCTGCCATGGTGACATCATGGTGGGGCATTGCTCCCCTATTCCACTGCTGAGAAAGTCTCTGTTTCATTAGGCTGCCAGAAGGATTACTTTTTAATTTTTTTAATCCCCTTTGTAAGGTTCTGGCTCCAATCAGTCTTGGAGAACACTTTTCACACTCCTTCCCACCCCCACTGCCTCAACGACTGTGCTCCAGTTAAAGTTACTGTTCCCAGAGGAATGAGGCTCACCTTCCCCAGGCGGCAGGTGCAGCCCGTGCCCCAGCCCCCACACATCAGCACCAGCAGCAACCCAGGCTACCATGGCTTTATACTCATATACTAGGGATGGAGATTTCAGTGTGGCTGCTGTGCTCTCAACTTTGTGCCTTTCAGGTGATTCTAAAGAGCTTCATCACCTCGCTGGTTCCTGGATTGTAGTTTGTATAGTATCCACAATTTGGATACTGTAAATGGTTAAGTCGGTTCAGACATTTGTAGTCTTGGGAATAATCCACTCAATAAATTGTGCAATAAAAAAACCTAAAAACCTGTGTTCATGAAACTATACAAAACAGTGAACCCTACAGTAACCTAGGGAATTTAATTAATAAGAATTCATTGGTATTGGTTCATCCATTTGTACAAATGTTTCACATTAATGCAATATGTTAGTAACAGGGAAACTGGGGTCAGGGGAGAATATGTGGAAACTCTCCATTGTGTCTGCTCCACTTTTTTAAGCCAAAAGCTGCTCCCCAAAAAGTCTGTTAATTAAAAAATGGTAACATAGGCAGGAGAGAAGTAGATGGTGGCATGTTTGAAATAAGATTAGCCCACAGTTGGGGTAATTTTTGAGGATGGGTGATGGATCTATGGGTGAGAGTTCATTATAAATTATGAAACTCATCATTTTAATACAGTTTTTTTTAAACACACTAATTCAATAATGTGTCTTTTCTCATTATAAAATAATTCACATACATTGTAGATGTTTGAAAAATATTAGAAAGTACCTATCACAAAGTCACCCAAAAATATCATCAGCATTTTCATGTGGCTATATATACAGATAACAAAATGGGGATCATACTGAGGAAGCAGCTGAGGGCCCTGACCTGCTCTTCAACTTTCTAGTGTGCTATGAACATCTTGCAATGTCTTAAAATTAACCCCCAAAGCATGGTTTTCAAATAGCCACATAACATTTCATGGTATGACTATACCATAAAGTTCAGAAATTGAATTCCCACCTGAATGGCCCTCGTCCCATCTGGCTGAGATCGTCAGAGGCGTGAGCCTGCCATGCACCCCAGTCCTGCAGCAGGGAAGCCTGACAGCAGGAAGGCCCTTTGGCCTTAGTCCCCAGCTAGGGGTGAATTTCTCACATTCAAGTTGTAAATGCACCTCTATGCTGTGTAACAGGGTAGAAAAGGCACATTTCCCCTTTGGGATATACATAACCTTGGGTGGATTTACTGTTTACAGAAAGGCAGGGGCTGGACTTGAGTATCCAGGGCCCTGACGTGTCATTGCTTTCCCTGGACCCAGAACCGAACCTGCGTGGGGTCCTGGGAGTATCCAGGAATCAAGATAATTTCTGCACCACTGAGTCACCCTGACCTTCCCTCCTGCCCAAGAAAGTACATCAGAGGGCAAGTGGGTGAAAATAATGTTACAGCAATAAAATTCACTTACAAACCAGCAAACCCTTGAACTCAACCTCACTCCCAACTGTGGCTGCAAATCACCCAGAGGATGATCTACTGGCTCCAGGTGGGCCCTATGAGCCCGAGGCTGGGCCTAGGGATGGGTCTTCTCAGATAACCATCCCCCTCATTGGGCAGAGAATCAAGGTTAAAGGTGGATTGCAATGGGATCGAGCAGCCGAGTAGATGGAATGCATCCTGGCCAGACTGTAGATAGTACATCTAATGAGACTTCTAGCTCAGATCTGGAAGAAGCAGATTCTCAGTGCACGAGCCAGTTCTTCCTGAAGCTAAGCAGATACAAGTGCCAGCCCACCAATACCTCTGCCAAATGTAATTTCTTCACAAAGCTGGAGGGGAAAGCGGGCCTAAAACTTTCAATTTGAGGAATGTGCGTTTTCTAAAAGCCAGGTTCCTTGCCAATATAGCCAGACCTTTATCTTGGACAGTTTAATCAGACAACACCAAGGAGTAAAAGCCGTGCTTCAGAGTAAACGGCACCATCAAGAAACCCACGGAGCACCTGTGTGTCTGGCTCAAGGGGAGTCTTTCAGCTCCACCCGCCTGGGAAGGATTGCTCCATCAGTCAGCCAAATTCCTGAAGATCACAGGGTCCACGGCTTTCAAGGGCATCTGTAGGGAGGTGCTTGCCCTCGTGAATGGGCCCCATGTCAAGAGTCTTGTGGACACGACTGAGGCCACGGAGTTGAGTAGTGGACGGACCAATCAGAGATTCTAGTCCTCAGTCCAGAGGGCTGGCTCCCAAGGAAGTGCAGTCAGCTGGGAAAGAGGAAAGGCTTCCATCAAGGGAAGCAGCCTTTTGTGGACCACAGGGAGCACGGAGAAACCCAGAAACACTACTCCCAGACTACAGGGGGCCACTCTGTGGACACAGATGGAGACAGATGCCGATAGAGCATCACACCGATAGCCGTCCCCCGACACTTTTAGGAAATGGATCTCCTCTTTAACACTGCAGCTGGGGCAGGTCTGTTTGACCCCCGACATGTTCAGATCTGCTTGCTCCTGAGGTCTGTGAGAACAACAACCTGTCTGACTGTGGGGCTGAGTGGACTCAAAATCTTTACCCTGTCTGAAAGAAAACCAGTAGAATGCTTCAAAGTGATGGAGACAGAGGCTGAGGGAGAAACGGTGCCTGCCAGCGTTGACTACTGAGGCTCCATGTGCAGCTTCCTCAGGCCTGCCTGGGGTTCATTCATTTGGCTCCAATAAGGCTGTGTGAGAGGGGGCATTCCTGCCCCTCATCAGGGGCTGCACATGTTAGAGACTCTAGAACATGGAATGTTCCTCTCTCAGCAAGGGATGGCTGGGAATGTGATTCCAGAGGGCACTGTGACCTCACCAGCCACAGAGGGAAGAACCCCAGATCCTGAGCATGGTCTTTGAGGAGAAGGTTCTGAGAGAGTAGGAAGTGGGCCGTGGGGGTCACCACTGTTCCCACGTCACAACAGTGAAAGCCTGCTAAGAAACACATCCCAGAAATGGGATATACTCTAGAAAACACAAAGAAGGTAAGATGGATAGAATCAAGGAATTAAGGTAAACAGGCCATGGGACGAAACCACTTAGAGTCAAGAAAATGGCATTTAGAAAGAACATAAGGACAAAAGACTAAACTTTGAAGGTTATCGATAGCTAAAATATACAAGCAAAATACGCTAAAGGAATTAGAATAGATAAAGAGCTATTAAAGACAACAAATTCAATAGATAATGAAAATGAAAACACTTATTATCCACAATAGCATGCTAGTTAAATTACGATAGATTATATGTGGTGAAATGTTAATATATCTCTGAGCATAGTGTTCCAGAAAAACCAGCAATGAACAATGCATACTATGTTCTCGGCATAATAGATGATAAAAGTAAACATAGTACAATTCCAACCTAAATATATATATACGCACACACATATATGTGTAGACAAATATCATCATGTATTTATAGAAGTGTGTGGCCATGCAAATGTGCATGCATAGATAAAAATATGAAAGAAAATATAGCAAAGTGCTAATAGTGGTTAAGTCAGATAATTACTAATTACTAATTTTTAAAAGGATCGGTCTTTTTTAAAGCCATTTACAATGATTCTGAATTACTTTTATTGCCTGAAAAGAATGTTTTCAAAACTTTTACAAAAAAATTAAAAGACGCCTTAAAAATATATCTATGAATAAAGTTTTGTGTTGTTTTAAAGTTATTCCACTAGAGACACTTAATTTTTACTTGAAGAGATGTTACAGAAGGAAAAATACTTCAAATGATATTCTTTATAGAATACGAGGATATAATGTGCATTTATTCATTAGAAGGTATTTATCCCTCATTAGTTCATGCAAGCTGTCACCCAGGCACTGGAGAGGTAACAAACCCGACAGATATTCGTCCTCCATGATCTCACATAGAAGTGGGAGCTGAGCACCACATACGCATGGACACGAAGGGAACAAGGACAGCTGGGTCTACTTGAGGGCGGAGGGCGAAGGATGAGGTTTATAAATTACCCATAGGGTACCCCATGGGGTACCATGCTTATTCCTTATTGTATACAAAATAATCAGTACACCAAACCCCCAGGACACACAATTTACCCATGTAAAAATCTTACACATGTACCCCTGGAGCCAAAAATAAAAGTTGGAAAGAAAAAAATTCTGTCTTCTAAGAGTTACACAGTAGTTGGGAGAATACACAATCAATGAAGTGTATGCCCAATGGTGAGAAGGGCAATGGAGAAAAATAGAGCAACAGGGATGGCTGGTTCTAGGAATTTGCTGTAATTTTAGATAATCAAATGGTAAAGAACAAGTCCCCGAGACGGTGACTTTTGGGAAAAGACCTGGAGTAGGTGATGGTGCCATCCCGTGGACAGCGAGTGAAGGCATCCAGGCAGGTGAGCCAGTGCGCCCCGCGGAGTAGGGGGGAGGGGAGTGGGGGCGTGACTGTGGCTGTGACTGTGAGCAAGCCGGGAGATCTGGAGGGCCAGACGCTGAGAAGAATACAGCAAAGGGCACCACTGGCCAAGGCTGCACACACGCAGATGCCCCTGCTTGCCTCTCCGAGACCCTCTTAGTACCATCGAAGTGTGCAGGTCAGGGCTCCAACCCAAACTTGAGCTAAGGGGGATGCAAGTCACCAGAGGCTTATCATTGTGTATTTCTGTAAAATATCGTAGTCACTCAAAAGTAAAACCAGCTTCAAATCACACAATCTGAAGGAACAAAATATGCTAAAAGAACTTGAACAAAGGCACTGAATGGGAAGACTGAAGCAGCTGTGAGGCTGACCGAGCACACATTGCCAGGAAGCAAGTAGGGGGCTCAGAGCCACAAGGTCTGGGATGTCGTGAAGCTCATGCTTTTCAGGGAACATCCAGGACACGGAGTTAAAGGCAGCAGGTCGTCCAACCCGATCATCACCATGAAAGTTTCCTGAAATGGATGTGTGGCAGCCTTACTGCAGCCAAGGCAGGACAGACCATTCTTTGACCAGAAGCTTCTGAGAGAGGCAGAGCTGAGTTGCCCCCGGTCTAGTCACAGGTGGCATGGCTGGCTGGGGAGGGCCAGGGCAGCTGTGGCTCTGGGCTTGGGAATCACCCTGGGGTCATGACCTTAGTTGTTTAGTTTAATGGACGGTTTTTATCCAAAGATGTGGTGCTGCCTCTGGCCGGCACATTTCATGGTTACATCTTCTCAGCAGACCCAGAGTGAAAGGGAGCTCTTCAGCAAGCACAGGACCCACTGAACTCCAAACTGCCACGCCCGGAGGCCTCCTCACTGCTGCTTCACCAGGGAAGGAGAACACGGGGGCCATTGCCCATTCCCAAGAATAACAGAGAGCTGGATGGGGGAAGTCTTCCCTGCCAACATCAGCATCCACCATGCAAGTGGAGATGCCTCCTGCCAGCTTGGCTGCTAGATTCAGCAGAGTACAACCAGATGGGCGGTGCCCTCATTGTAAATTTCCCCTGGCCTGAATGGAACATAGCTCTCTCCGGAAACTGGAGGGACTCAGGACCTAGAGAAATCTGTGGGATCATTTCCATTTTTGGTCTCCAACAGCAGGAGATTGCAGGTTTCAGCTTTTAAAATGTTCTTGTTAGCCTCTCTCCAGCCATTATTGATGGAGAGAGCTTGCTAGGTCTAAAAAATGAGAGTTCTTCGAATTACAGATTGAATCATGGATGAAACCTCTTAACAAGGGGACTATCCTCGCACATTTTTCCAGGATAAACTTTCAGCTCAGTTATACTGTCCCAGTTTCTAAGAACTATTTTAGGGACGGTCCCTGCTTCTGTGCACAGTTAACCGGTATTACCGTTCTTGTGGTCTGGGCCAGTTGAGCAACTGTGTTAACAGTGGAGCCGTTCTCTCTCTCTCTCTCTCTCTCTCTCTCTCTCTCCTTCTCTCTCTCTCTCTCTCTCTCTCTCTCTCTCTCTCTCTCTCTTTGGTTTGTTTTTTTGAGACAGTCTTGCTCTGTTGCCCAGGCTGGAGTGCAGTGGTGTGATCTCGACTTACTGCAACCTCTACTTGCCGGGTTCAAGCAATTCTCGTGCCTCAGCCTCCTGAGTAGCTGGCACCACCATGCCCAGCTCATTGTTTGTATTCTTAGTAGAGACGGAGTTTCACCATGCTGACCAGGCTGGTCTCAAACTCCTGACCTCGTGATCCACCCACCTCGGCCTCCCAAAGGGCTGGGATTACAGGCATGAGCCACGGTGCCCAGCCCTCTCTCTTTATATACAGAAACAGACGCTTTATGCCTGTGGGGGAAGAAAGGAGACAATGGCTGAGTGATGCGGAGAAGCGCAGCCTCAGTCCGCTGGCCGGGCCCTAAGCACCACACCACCACATAGCTCGGAGTTCGTGGTGAAACGTGATACTTGACACTGCTCTTGAGGTGCCTAAGGCTGGAACCTAGAGATTAGACGCAGCTTTACCAGGCAGTCACTAGAGCAAGGCAATAGAGCTGTGGTTCACGCTTCCCCCCATGAGACCCGCCAGGCCTGATTTGTCCTTTCCAGGGAGCGGTAGCAGCCGTCACAGTGCCCAGCACTTTGCCATTTACAAAGATTCTGCATTGATTATTCCCTTTGAGACTGAGACCAATGTGTGAGATTGTTAAGTGAAGACCACATCAGGATTGCTAAGTGACTTGCCAGAGGTGGTGAGAGGCAGAGTGGCAGGGCCTGAACTTCTGACCCCAAGTGGACTCTCTGGGGAGCCTCCCCTTCCCCAGCACCGCCCTGCTGTAAGTGAGCTCACACTGTAAACACAGTCCACCACTGCCATGTATAAACGCCTTCTCTAGGAATCCGAATTGATTGGGCTGAGCCTAGGTATCCTCCAAAACAAGGAGTTTCCCCATCAGACTTCCTCCTACCTGCAGAGGTGAGCTAGTCCCCTCTTCTCTGTGCTGTGTCTGTCTTCTAAGGGCCCAGCTATTGTTTCTTATTACTTTGTAATATAAGTGACTTATTTGCATGTTGAGCTTTTAGCCTGTGAATTCCTTAGGACAGCAACTACTTCTGGACCGGTGGAGAGAGCAGAGTTCTTAAGCATGTGGTCTTTGGAATAAGGCTGCCTGGGGTGGGATCCCAGTCTCACCACTTACTTGCACTTAAAAGAAAACTGCTTCACTCTCTGTGCCTTCCTTCACCCGCCTGTAAAATAGAGGTGAGAACCATATTGTCAACTCTACGATTATTGTGAAGATGAAAGCAGCTAATCATGTAAATCACTGCAACAAACATCCTAAATGTGCATGAATTGTAAAATTGATCAATTAAATGTACTATATGCAATGGAAAAATATTCTCCAGCTATTATAAGGAAAGAAACACATCTAAACCCATCATCATTTCATTCACTGTGATCATCATCATCATCATCATCATCATCATCATCATCATCCTGTTTGCATCCTGAGCTTCTACCACAGCTGGCCACACAGCAGGTGTTCCATAAAGGCATGTCAAGTGAATGAACAAATGCATGTACTTATCAAACAGACTTTTCCCTTTGAGACTGAGACCAACGTGTGAGGTCTCAGGTGGGGGAAAACAGAAATGTTACTTACCCTCATCTAGGGCAGTCACAGCTGACTGGACCATATCTAAAAACACTAGGGTCACTGCTTCCTCAAAAAAGAATGCACAGGAAATTCAATGAGTTGAATTTAGTGTTCCTAAGTTAATTTACCCAAATGAAAAGTATCGGACTCCAGGCCAAAGAGGCCCACTTATTCATTAATAAATATTACGCAAACTAAGAAACTTTGTTTCTGTCCAGGCAAAGTTGCCTGGCTGGAGCTGCTTGGAGCCCACCAGAAACCCCAAGGACGTGGATGTAGGATGTAAGAGCCTGTAAGGGAATCCAATATATCCTTCCTCTTTCTTTTTAGGATGTTTTAGAGCAAGCTAAAAGGGTAACCACCACAGAAAACTACCAGCACAGATTTTTACACAAGACTCTCTGGGGTGTATATGCAGGTTTGTGCAGTTCTTTATGTCTGGTCTGTTGTGCCATTAAAGGGAAAGGTAACAGTTTCAAGGAGCTTGTAAAGGGAAATGGGATGTTTACATTGATAAGCTGTCATTAAAAAAAATAATAAAGTCAAGTCTTTCCTGTCCAAAAAAGAAACTATCAAAAAGGAAGAGATCTTTTATAAAAATCAGAAAATGTCAGAATCTCAGATACTGGTTGCAAAGCCCTTTGGTGTGATTTAATTTTTGAAAGATTAAAGATGAATTTATATAAGTACTATAGTAACTAATACATGAGCTCAAACAGAAATGTGTCCGAATTTTTATTGCAGTCTTTTTTGTTATAGTGAAAAGTCTGAAATAGCAGAAATGCAAAGGAATAGGTAAGTTGGTGAATTAAATGTAGCATATTGACACAAGGGGGAAATATCACAGAGAAACTGTAAAATTATACATTTATATATATACATGTATGTATGTATCAAAAGGATAAATTCCAAAAACAATCTAAGAGTTAAAAAAAAAGGAAGTCCCAATATGACATAGTGACATTTACAGTGTGATAAAACTTTTACAAATTTCCAGTGACTTCCATATGGAAACCAAGTACCATAAACTTTCAATGATATGACTGACCATAGCAGTAGGCTAGTTTTTTAAAGTTCCAAACTCCTTAAAACTAAACAGAGCAAATATAAAGTGGAAAAAAATGAGTCTATGGATAACATCTTCAATAGCACTGGGTAATGGGGAGTCTTTTATGACCTGAGTAAAAGTAGTGAGCAGTAGGGCTGTGGGAGGTCAGCAGCTGTGGATCTAAGTTAGGAAATGAGGGAAAACCCAATGTACCCTTAAATTCTTAACATCAGAACAAAAGAAAATGCAAATAAGGATGCCAACAAAAACTCACATCCAGTAAGTACCATGCTGTTTTGATTACTGTAGCCTTGTAGTATAGTTTGAAGTCCGGTAGTGTGATGCCTCCTACTTTGTTCTTTCTGCTTAGAATTGACTTGGCTATGCGGGCTCTCTTTTGGTTCCATATGAAGTTTAAGGTGTTTTTTTCCAGTTCTGTGAAGAAGGTCATTGGTAGCTTGATGGGAATAGTGTTGAATTTGTAGATTACTTTGGGCAGTATGGCCATTTTCACAATGTTGATTCTTCCTAACCATGAACATGGAATGTTTCTCCATCTGTCTGTGTCCTCTCTTATTTCTTTGAGCAGTGGCTTGTAGTTCTCCTTGAAGAGGTCCTTTACGTTCCTTGTTAGTTGTATTCCTAGGTATTTTATTCTCTTTGTAGCAATTGTGAATGGCAGTTCATTCTTGATTTGGCTCTCTTTAAGTCTGTTACTGGTGTATAGGAATGCTTGTGATTTTTGCACGTTGATTTTGTATCCTGAGACTTTGCTGAAGTTGTTTATCAGTTTCAGGAGATTTTGGGCTGAGATGATGGGGTCTTCTAGATATACAATCATGTCATCTGCAAATAGAGACAATTTGATTTCCTCCTTTCCAATTTGAATACCCTTTATTTCTTTTTCTTGCCTGATTGCTCTGGCTAGAACTTCCAGTACTATATTGAATAGGAGTGGTGAGAGAGGGCATCCTTGTCTAGTGCCAGATTTCAAAGGGAATGCTTCCAGTTTTTGCCCATTCAGTATGATACTGGCTGTAGGCTTGTCATAAATAGCTTTTATTGTTTTGAGATATGTTCCTTTGATACCTAGTTTATTGAGAGTTTTTAGCATAAAGGGCTGTTGAATTTTGTCTAAGGACTTCTCTGCAACTGAGATAATTATGTGGTTTTTGTCTTTGGTTCTGTTTATGTGGTGGATTACGTTTATAGACTTGTGTATGTTGAACCAGTCTTGCATCCCTGAAAGATCATGATTGTGATGGATAAGCTTTTTGATGTGCTTTTGCAATCAGTTTGCCATTATTTTATTGAAGGTTTTCACATCTATGTTCATCATGGATATTGGCCTAAAGTTTTCTTTTTTTGTTGAGGCTCTGCCAGGTTTTCGTATCAGGATGATGTTGGTCTCATAAAATGATTTGAGAAGGAGTCCTTCTTTTTGTATTGTTTGGAATAGTTTCAGAAGGAATGGTACCAACTCCTCTTTGTATGTCTGGTAGAATTCAGCTTTGAACCCATCTGGACCTGGAATTTTTTGGTTGGTAGGCTATTAATTGCTGCCTCAACTTCAGCCCTTGTTATTGGTCTATTCAGGGTTTCAGCTTCTTCCTGGTTTAGGCTTGGGAGGGTGCAAGTGTCCATGAATTTATCCATTTCTTCCAGGTTTACTGGTTTATGTGCATAGAGTTGTTTCTAATAATCTCCGATTGTAGTTTGTATTTCTGTGGAATCAGTGGTGATATCCCCTTTATCATTTTTTATTGCATCTATTTGATTCTTCTCCCTTTTCTTTTTTATTAATTTGGCTAGTGGTCTGTCTATTTTGTTGATCTTTTCAAAAAACCAGCTCCTGGATTTATTGATTTTTTTGAAGGGATTCTTGTGTCTCTATCTCCTTCAGTTCTGCTCTGATCTTAGTTATTTCTTGACTTCTGCTAGGTTTTGAGTTGTTGTTTTTTTTTTTATCTTCCTCCTCTAGCTCTCTCAATTTTGATGATAGGGTGTCAATTTTAGATCTTTCCTTGCTTCTCATGTGAGCATTTATTGCTACAAATTTCCCTCTAGACACTGCTTTAAATGTGTCCCAGAGATTCTAGTACATTGTGTCTTCATTCTTGTTGCTTCCAAAGAACATCTTTATTTCTGCCTTCCTTTCATTGTTTATCTAGTCAACATTCAGGAGCCAGTTGTTGAGTTTCCATGAAGCTGTGTAGTTCTGAGTTAGTTTCTTAATTCTGAGTTCTAATTTGATTGCCCTGTGGTCTGAGACTGTTTGTTATGATTTCCGTTCTTTTGCATTTGCTAAGGAGTGATTTACTTCCAATTATGTGGTCAATTTTAGAGTAGATGCAATGGGGTGCTGAGAGGAATGTATATTCTGTGGATTTGGGGTGGAAATTTCTATAGATGTCTATTAGGTCCACTTGGTCCAGATCTGAGTTCAAGTCCTGAATATTCTTGTTAATTTTCTGTCTCATTGATCTGTCTAATATTGACAGTGGAGTGTTAAAGTCTCCCACTATTATTGTGTAGGAGTCTAAGTCTCTTTGTAGATCATTAAGAACTTGCTTTATGTACATGGGTGCTCCTGTATTGGGTGTGTATATATTTAGGATCATTAGCTCTTCTTGATGCATTGATCCTTTTACCATTATGTAGTGCCCTTCTTTGTCTCTTTTGACCTTTGTTGGTTTAAAGTCCATTTTATCAGAGACTAGGATTGCAACTCCTGCTTTTTTTTTTCTCCCCATTTGCTTGATAAATCTTCCTCTATTCCTTTATTTTTAGCCTACATCTGTCCTTGCATGTGAGACGGGTTTCCTGAATACAGCACACCAATGGGTCTTGACTTTTTATCCAATTTGCCAGTCTGTGTATTTTGATTGGGGCATTTAACCCATTTACATTTAAGGTTAATATTGTTATATGTGAATTTGATCCTGCCATTTTGATGCTAGCTGGATGTTTTGCCTGTTAGTTGATGCACTTTTTTTCATTGTATCAATGGTTTTTACCATTTGCCATGCTTTTGGAGTGGCTGGTACTGGTTGTTCCTTTCCTTGTTTAGTGCTTCTTTCAGGAGCTCTTGTAAGGCAGGTCTGGTGGTGATGAAATTTCTGAGCAATTGCTTGTCCATAAAGGATTTTCTTTCTCCTTCACTTATGAAGCTTTGTTTGGCTAGATAAGAAACACTAGGTTGAAAGTTCTCTTCTTTAAGGATGTTGAATATTGGCCCCCACTCTCTTCTGGCATGTAGAGTTTCTGCTGAGAGATCTGCTATGAGTCTGATGGGCTTCTCTTTGTGGGTAACCTGACATTCCTCTCTGGCTACCCTTAGCATTTTTTTCTTCATTTCAACCCTGGTGAATCTGATGATTACATGCCTTGAGGTTACTCTTCTTGAGGAATATCTTTGTGGTGTTCTCTGTATTTCCTGGACTTGATTGGTGGCCTGACTTGCTAGATTGGGGAAGTTCTTCTGGATAATATCCTGAAGAGTGTTTTTCAGCTTGGATTCATTCTCTCTGTCACATTCAGGTACAGCTATCAAACATAGATTAGGTCTTTTCACATAATCCCATGTTTCTTGGAGGCTTTGTTTATTTCTTTTCACTCTTTTTTCTCTCTTCTTGCCTTCTCATTTTATTTCATTGAGTTGATCTTCAATCTCTGATATCCTTTCTTCTGCTTGGTTGATTTGGCTATTGAAACTTGTGTATGCTTCGTGAAGTTCTCGTGTTGTGTTTTTCAGCTCCATCAAGTTGTTTATATTCTTCTCTAAGCTGTTTATTTTAGTTAGCATCTCATCTAACCTTTTTTCTAGGTTCTTAGTTTCTTTGCATTGGGTTAGCACATGTTCTTTTAGCTCTGAGAAGTTTGTTATTACCCACCTTCTGAAGCCTGTTTCTGTCAATTCACCAGATTCATTCTCCATCCGTCTTTGATCCCTAGCTGGTGAGGAGCTGTGATCCTTTGGAGGTGTAGAGGCATTCTGGTTTTTGGTGTTTTCATCCTTTTTGGGCTGGTTTCTTCCCATCTTAGTGGCTTTATCTACCTGTGGTCTTTATAGTTGGTGACTTTCAGATGCAGTCTCTGAGCAGATGTCCTGTTTACTGATGATGAGTTAATTTTTTCTATTTCTTAGTTTTCCTTCTAATAGGCCCCTCTGCTGCAGGACTGCTGGAGGTCCACTCCAGACTCTGCTTGCCTGGGGATCACCCACGGGGGCTGTAGAACAGTAAGGGTTGCTGCCAGTTTCTTCTTCTGTTATCTTTTTCCCAGAAGGATGCCTGCCAGATGTCAGCCTGAGCTCTGCTTTATGAGATATCTCTTTGGGTATACAGGAGCTGGGGAGCTGCTTGAGGAGACAGTCTGTCCATTATAGGAGCTCAAGTGTTGTGCTGGGAGTTCCATTGTTCTTTGCAGAGCTTCTGGGGAGGTATTTTTAAGTCTGCTACAGCTGAACTCATAACCACTTCTTTTCCCAGGTGCTCTGTCCTAGGAAGGTCAGCTTTATTTATAAGTTCCTGTCTTGCTGCTGCCTTTTTTCATAGATGCCCTGCCTTGCACAGAGTAGTCTAGTCACAGTCTGCCAGCAGAGGTGTTGCTGAGCTGCCGCAGGTTCTGCCCTACCGCTGTGTGGACTGCCTCAGTAGTGGTGGACTGCCTCAGTAGTGGTGGTCACCCTTCCCTACACTGAGCTGGACTGTCCTGGGTTCACTTGTGCTTGCTGCAAAACTCTCAATCCAGAGGGTTTCAGATTGCTTGTTTTATGGGGGTGGTATCCACCGAGCCAGATTGCCTGGCTCCCTGTCTCTGCCTCCTCCCTTTCAGTTGAATGGGTGGCTCTGTCTCCCAGGTGTTCCAGGCACCAGTTGAAACGGCTTCCCAGATATGTGTGGGTTTCTTCTGTGCACCAAGCCAGCTCTGGCTGAAACCACCATGCTGAAATCTCATGGCACTTTTCGGCCCAGGAATCTCCTGGTCTGTGGGCAGTAAAAATTTGTTTGGAAATGCAGTGGGCACTCACCCTCTGTGTTGTTCTTGCTGGGAACTGCACTCTGGAGCTGTTCCTATTCAGCCATCTTGGATCCTGTGATCGTAGCCAAAACAACTTTAAAAGCAAGTGACCTAATTCACAATTTGTCATAAAGTTATAATAAATGAGACAATGTACTATTGATATAAAAATACACAAATAGATCAGTGTAACATAATAGAGATACCAGGTATTGACCTACTTACATATGGACAATTGATTTGCAACCAAGATGCACAGACTATGCAATGAATAAAGATAGCTGTTTCTGAAAATGGGATTGAAGCAATTGGGTTGTCAAATGCAAAACAATAATAATATAATAGCTTTGACCCATTCCATGCACAATGTGCAAAAGGCAACTCAAAATGGATCACAGACCTAATGCTAAAGCCTGAAACTATGAAACTTCTAGAAGAAAATACAAGAGGAAAATCTCTGTGACCTTTGGTTAGACAAAGGGTTCTTACCATGATCCATAAGGGAAGAATTTTATAAATTTGACATTATCAAAATTAAGAACTTCTGCTTTTCAAAAGGCACTGTTAAAAGACTGAAAACTTAAAAGACAGACTGAGAGAAAATATTTGCAAATCAGTTTTTTAAAGAAGTTTAAAACTCTCAACACTTAATAATTAAGAAAACAAACAGCTCAGTGAACAAAGAGCAAAATATTTGAACACACACTTCACCGAAGGAGAGATGAGGGGATAGGATGATGATATTAGAAAGTAGAAGTTTATTGATTGCCTCTTGGCATTAGCTGGGAGTGAAAAGATGTCACTTGCTGACAAGCCAAGTAGAAGAAGCTTGAATATATTGAAGACCACAAAAATTATCAATAAAATAATACTGGTATCTAAAATTAAAAGCTTAGGAAGAGAGAGGAGGAATGGTGTCTGTAATAATTTCCATATTGGTCAAAGTAGGAAGCCGACAGAGAATACCTGGAGGAAAAGATAACTAAGTCTTTATATATATCATTAGTACAGAAGTAGTCACTAGAACACACACACACAAGCACAAACAAATCCTCTTAGGTACCAAGTCAGTGCTGAATAAAAGTGAGTAAAACGTGACCTGGTCAAACTGAGAACATGTTACTCCTATCAATAAATAGAAATAGGCTTAGTTCATGTATTAAAGAAAAGATTTATCAAACTGACTAATGAAGCAAAATCCAATTCTATACTGTATTAAAGTGAGCAAATAAGAAAAGGTAAAAGTTAAAAGATGAGAAAATTCATATGACGCAAATCTTGATATCAATGTAGAATTCTAGCCAAAAAGCAATAAGCAAAACAAAAACACTTTTGAATGCTAAAGGCTATAATTTGTAATGAAGATATAACTTATTAATATTTGTGTATCTGATAACACAAGTTTGCCAACCGGAAATTATGGAATACTAAAGTAGAATTCTCCACCCACATACTGAAGACTCTAGAATATAGTTCAGCTGAGCTCAGAGAAAAAAAATCATAGTATTAAGTATCTATATCAAAAAAATAAACAAGAAACAAAACTAATGTTAAAAAAACAGAATAAGAATAAAAAGCAGACATTGAGTTAGAAAACTAAAAAAACAGTAACACTAATAAATGATCAAAAAGCTATTTCTTTGGAAAAAATTCCACAAAGTACAGAAAACACTATCAAAAGAAAAAAGCACAAATATATAAACAGAATGAGACAAAGGGGGAAACATTGAAATAGAGGACTTTTTAATATTTTAAGATAATACTTTGTTAACTTATTGTAAATAAATTTGATAACCTAAATGAAATAAATAATATTTAGGAAAATATAATGTATCAAGTTTGAATCTTTAGAGATAGAAAATCGGAAGAGATCAATTACAATAGAAGGTATGGAGAAAATGGCAAGACTTCTCACCAAATAATACACCCAGCCCTGATGGTTTCACAGGGGAAAGGATTACAACTTCCAAATTCTTTTTACCAAACAAACCCAACAATGATATCGGTATCTAACTATGCAGCCATAAAAAATGATGAGTTTGTGTCCTTTGTAGGGACTTGGATGAATCTGGAAACCATCATTCTCAGCAAACTGACACAAGAACAGAAAACCAAACACCGCTTGTTCTCACTCATAGGAAGGTGTTGAACAAGGGGAACACATGGACTCAGAGAGAGGTGCATGACACGCTGGGGACAGTTGAGGGAAGTAGGGGAGGGACAGCGGGGAGTGGGGAGGGAGGGGCGGGATAACATGGGGAGAAATGCTGGATATAGTATACACCTAAAGTAAAATTGAAAAAAAAAAAAAAAAGAAATGAGAATGGAATTTAGTCTAATTTTAGAAATTTTTATTGTAAAAATTCAAACATATATAAACTGAACAGTTTTTCATTAAAAAAAAACTATAAACCGGGCCGGGCGCGGTGGCTCACGCCTATAATCCCAGCACTTTGGGAGGCCGAGGCGGGTGGATCACGAGGTCAAGAGATCGAGACCATCCTGGTCAGCATGGTGAAACCCCGTCTCTACTAAAAATACAAAAAATTAGCTGCGCATGGTGGCACGTGCCTGTAATCCCAGCTACTCAGGAGGCTGAGACAGGAGAATTGCCTGAACCCAGTAGGCGGAGGTTGCGGTGAGCCGAGATCGCGCCATTGCACTCCAGCCTGGGTAACAAGAGCGAAACTCCGTCTCAAAAAAAAAAAAAAAAACTATAAACCAAATTCACTTATAAATACTGATATACAAATATTAAAGTGTGAGCAAACAGTATATGCATGAAACAATGCATCATGACCAGGTGGGATTCGTTCCAGAAAGCAAAGAGATTTTCCAACACCTAATCACATTAATGTCTGACTCATGATATCCGTATCTCCAAGAGGAAAAGTCATGTCGTTCCCACAGGTGCTGTGCCAGGTATCAAGCTGTCGTCCCTGAGCTTCTAGCCAGCACTCATCACTTTGCTCCGCAATGCTGTGGCTGGTACCCTGCAAACCGCATCGCTGCTCCGCCCGCTGCGCCTGCTGGGCCCTGCAGTAGAGGACCAAAAGGGAGGGGGTGGAGCTCGGGGTGTCACTCTGCCTGTTTACTCCCTCTTCAGCCAGTACCATTCCATCCTCACCTCTTCACCTCAAATATGCTAGTGTGTTTGTTCCAGGAGCAGAATTTGAGTCCAGTGTGCCTTTTTTTTTTTTTTTTTTTTTTTTAAGTCTAGTCAAATGAAGCAATGGGAGTGGAGAAGGAACAAAGAAATCTGTAACTGGCTGTAATCAATGAGTTGTAAACACCACTGCACTCGGACCAGCCTCCAGTGTGCTATTTACACTTGCTCCTCCAGCCAGCCGCTGCCTCCATCAGACTTCTGGGTCCGGCTCCCGTAGCCTCTCCAGCCTCTGGCCGCAGCCTGAGCGCAGGGGGTGGGGAGCTCCGCAGAGGGCTGAGTTCCATGTGGTCCCTCCTCTCCCCTTTGTTCCCCACCGCTGACCTCTCAGATGTCTTAGCAGTCCCTTCTTGTCATTTAGTGAACAGTTATTTATGTTAAATTATTTTCATTTAAAAATGGGCATGGTTTCTGTCTCCACTTAACAAAATCTGACACTCATCTCTGATATTAAAAATATTCAATTAAGAAAGAATTGTCAGGTACTTCCCTGACATGATTTCGTAGATACCACCCTAAAGCCAGCATCTTACCAAATGGGGAGCAGAGTTTCCCCATAAGGGCACTGTGTTGGGGGTTGTAGCCAGGGCAACAGACAAGAGAAAGAACAAGCTCTTCACTTCAAATTCTGACCTGAAACAGTGGAGGAGATACTGTTACAGGGAATAGAACCAGGAGCATGATGGGAAATACAGTGTAGACCTTTTGGGTAAGAAATGAGGAGAAACATACATATAAATGTATCTTCTTATATTTGCGAAAGGAAATACTCGAAAAACAAACCAAAAACGATTTTTTTAATTGGTTACATAAAGAGGGAAGGAGAAACAAGGTAGTGAGGATAGGAATGCAAGGTAGACTTCTCAGAATACACCTACAGAGTTTTGACTTTGGAAACAAAATGTTTTACATACTAAAAAACAAAGATGAAACTCACTGCTAAATTCATATGAATTCAGTTTCCAAAACAATTCCCAAAGCAATCTGAAATGAGTGAGACTAATTATCTACCTGGTTGGTAATATAGCAGTACAAAGAAAAGACTTACTTCTGGAGACTTGAAAACATTGTTGACAGCGAAGAGTCAACAATGTGCCAGTTACCAAGCGAAGATCCTGCAGAATCCGCATCAGAAAGTGGCTCCCCAGGCTGCATGAGTCCTTCCACTCAGTTCCAAGTTTAAGTTCTCAAGAGGTGCATCTCACTGGCAGGCCATCCAACCCACCTGGAATCCCAGGCACAGTGACAACTGGAAAATAGAGTTTTTCAGTTTTCTCTGTTCTGCACCCAGGACTGCATATTGGCTGCAGATTAGAAATGAACTGAGCACTTCAATCCATAGTATCTGTCACCTGGTAAGCTCAGGCCTTTTGAACATCTTCCATTTGTTAGAACACAGGAATTTTCAAGGAAACTCATCCTGAAAATCTATAATAGGATGATACCATGTAACTAACGTGTTTTATGTCTTTAACCAGGGCCAATGTTTAGAGGCTGTGAGAAAAAACACCATGTCTAAATTAGCCACTGTGCCCTAGATAGCACCAGGGCAAGTGCGACCACACACACAATCCTACCGTGGCTGTAGTTCCAAACACACAGGGAGGGCTCTCAATTGGAAAAAAAAGGCATATACATTTTGCCTTCTAAATAATCCCAGTGGGGTGTACATTTATTATTACTAATAACATCCTCCAAATGCCATTCATTATAAATTCCCCAAAGGAATACTCCTTAAAACTTGTCTGGATAAAAAAGGAAAATAAAAGTTCAGCTTCTGGAAATAAAAACTTCCAATATTCCTAGACCCAGCTATAGTTTGGCTCCAAATCACCACAATAATTTCAGGGGTCTTAGTACCAATCTCAGCTATGATGCCCACTCAATAATCATTGTTGGCTAATGAATTTCTTTTTTTCTTTTCTTTTCTCTCTTTTTTTTTTTTTTTTTTTTTTGGCTTTGTTGCCCAGACTGGAGTGCAGTGGCATGATCTCGGCTCACTACAACCTCTGCCTCCCAGGTTCAAGCGATTATCCTGCCTCAGCCTCCCAAGTAGCTAGGATTACAGGTGCCCATCACCACTGCCAGCTACTTTTGCATTTTTAATAGAGACGGGGTTTCACCATGTTGACCAGACTTGTCTCGAACTCCCAACCTCAAGTGATCCACCAGCCTCAGCCTCCCAAAGTGCTGGAATTACAGGCAAGAGCCACTGCGCCCAGCCAGCTGATGAATTTCTTAGTTCAACTTCCTGGTCCAGCAAATGCTCTCATTGCATAATGCGTGCAGTGTTCTACAATTCCAGTCTTGCTCTACTTGTGGCTATGTACAGACAAGGTTTTTAAGCTCTCTGTGCCAAGATCTCCTCTTGTAAAACAAAGGTAGCAAGTGTTCCTCCCATTTTTTATGAGGATCAAATGAGTTACTAAAAATCAAGTGCTTTCAAGAGTGTCCAGCACATACGAAGTGCTTCACAATTGCTATTACTCTTTTCATTATGTTTATTAGTATCAGTACCCTCCAATGCCAGGAGAGAGCAAGATAGCAATGATTCTAGTTACATTCAGTATTCATAATCACAAACACTGGCAGATTACCTGCAGTCTGAGATAATATTTCTCTTTGGAAAAAAATGTAGCCTACATAGCAAAGATTATGTAGCAAATATGATAACATGATGAATCCTTTATTAATGTTTACAGGGGAAAAAGAAAGAAAATCGTTTTCTGAACAGTAGAATTTTGAACTAAGAACAGCTAGGTCTGAACATCCCTCATGGCTCAGAAGTGACAGACCACCCTGGTGGCATCCTCCTTGAACAGGTCACAGGCTGAGCATCCAAACCATACAGTCAGCAGTTTAGTGGCAAGGGAGCCTCTGCCTTCAACACAGAAATAAAATTCATGAAAATGAGGAGTGAGGGTCAGAACCTGGTGCCTAACTCTCTAGGTCCTGATGCCTCCAAATGCAGGAATTGCACAGATGAGAAGAGAGGGAAGAAAGACACAGAGTGGATCTCACTATCACTGGGCAGGAAGCAGGCTGGGGAGGACAGAGTGGAAAAAGTCTGGTCGTTTCTGCAAAATTGTATTTACGTTTGTCCACTGTGCTAGCTATAGTTCTTTTCCTGTGGCTATTTCTTAAAAGATGGAACTAAAAGGCCAATACTTAGAAAAAAACTTTAAAGGATTTAAAAATCACGGCAAAAGTTCAGATGACATAGCACATTCAGACTGATGGTGAGGAAACCTTTCCCGATAGAGACCTCAGTCTCATAGAACTTCACATCTCAGAATAATGAATGAGGAGCAAAACTCTAAGTAAAGCAAATCATTTTTGCAATTACATAGACTTTGCCAGAACAACTGTGAAGAAACTGAATCAATAATATTTGACTCTAAAAGCTTTTTTCCCTCCACCAACTACCACAAATAATTCTATAGAGGACAAGAATTTCCAGCCAAAATAACTACATATTCTTTACCACCCGGCATGCTGCCTCCTCCAGCATGTGTGGTACATTAGTAAAAGTTTCTCTGCAGAATAAAATTTCCCTCTGGGAGCTGGGTGCATAAGCTGGTGGTGGACCTAGTTTGGTCCCTTGTCAAGGAAAGCATCAGGAAACAGGCTGAGTGAGGAACCATGGGGAAGCCATGTTTGCAGGAAGCAGACAGTCTGTGAGGTAGGATATTTGAAATAAGAAAAGGAAACCATATTGTGGGTGGCTTCTATTCTTGCTGGGCTAAGAAGAAGTAAAGAAGTAGTGGCCAAAAAGTAAAAAGTGCACTATCAAAAAGAGACAAGAAAAAGAAAGACACCAACAACCGAGTAGAAAAGTGAGCAAAACAACATGGACAGTTCAGAGAAACAAAAGTGCAAATGCTTTCAAATACGGGAATGGATTTCAATCTCACTCTTAAAAGAAAGGCAGTGCTATTCTTCACTGAGCAAGTTGGCAAAATTCAAAAGCTGTGATGGCAAACTGTATGAGTGAGGAGCCCGGAGATCAACACTCTCCTGGATATGGCAAGTGGGAGTGCAGGTGTACAAGCTCAGTGGAGGGCAGGCTGGCAACAGCGCTCAGGACAGGAAGTGTTTGATTTGGGGACACCACTTCTACAAAGTAAGAAACTGAGTTTTTTTTTAATAAGTCTGAAAACAATTTAAATGTTCGCAATAGGGGACTGAATAAATTATGATGTCATCATACAGTAGAATTTATAAATGTTTGTAAAGAAGCAGGTCTATACTGATTTGGAAGGCTCTCCAAGGTACAGAATCAAGTTCAAAAGGAAAGGAAGGACCACAAAAGTACCTTGCTGTGCTACCACTTGTACACGAAAGCTCTGAACAAATACAGAGGTGCTGCAGGCCAGGAGGACACCTCTGGAAGCTGGCAGCAAGGGCTGCCTGGAGGGAGAGGAAAATAGTGAAGCAAGAAATACACAAACCCATTAAGAAGTGTGATGTGTGTCTGGTGTCTATGTAGATGTGTACACGTAAATAGAAATGTTGAGCGTTCCCACAGGCTTGAGCTGTGTTCTCTTCGTATTTTAAGATTATGGGTGACTATTATCTTCTTGTAGTGTTTCTTGAGTTCATAAATATTTCACAGTGAAATTAGAAGCTTTTTTAAAAAAATTATTTTTTTTCCTCCTAAAATTCTCTGTTATGTCCACCAAACAAAATACGGAGGCCGGGCACAGTGGCTCATGCCTGTAATCGCAGCACTTTGGGAGGCTGAGGTGGGCGGATAACCTGAGGTCAGGAGTTCAAGACCAACTTGGCCAAGATGGTAAAACCCCATCTCTATTTAAAAAAAAAAAAAAAAATAGCTAGGCGTGGTGGTGAGCACCTGTAATCCCAGCTACTTGGGAGGCTGAGGCAGGGGAAATCACTTGAACCCAGGAGGCAGAGGTTGCAGTGAGCCAAGATCACACCACTGCACTCCAGCCTGGACAACATAGCGATACTCCATCTCAAAAAAAAAAAAAAAACTTAATTAATTTAGTCAAAACAAGCCTTTTGATTGTGGCATTCTCAAGAGCACAGTGAGTTTGGAGCTGGAATTCTCAGCTCTGCCTTCGGAGGAAAGTCAGGCTCACCACAGGCCTGGGAGCCCAGCACCCAGCAGCCCCACCCTCCCTGTATTCTGCCAGGACCCATGGAGGGTGCAGAGGCAGAGGCAGGGCGGGAGATTTGGGGACAGAGTTCCACTATTGTCTCTGTCAGGTGAAGCCCTCCCAAACGGTGCTCTCGGAATTGAAGACTTGGAGCTATTTTGGTTGCATTCTTGGCCCTGAGAGACAGGTTTCCTGTTAATACTGTTTTGACTGAAATTGTTTGGGCCTCTCCAGCAGGAGACCAGATTTAGATCAAACACACAGGATCCTCCTGCTGCAACCAGAAGGGCCTGGGACACCCAGGGAAGTCCGAATCCCCGCTGTTAGAGGGTGGGAAAGGGGACTGGGGTGCTTTCTCTGCTGCCCCAGGAGGCCCTGCTGGAGTAACGCCCGCCCGCCCGGAGCCACACAAAGCCCAGGAGGCTAGGCCGGCAGCATGGAGGTCAAAGCATCCCAGGCCACCCGCCGAAGGCAGGTCCCCCGTCTGAGGCCCAGGGTCCCGGTGAGGAGGCTCACACAGTCATACTAGAGCACCAGCCCTCACACAGGGCTGTTTAGGGCCTACCACTGGTGAGCCGCCTTTTGGAGTTGATGCCGGGAATATGGAACCAAGGCCAGACCTCGGAGGCAGGGTCTGTCCTGGCCTCTCAGTCTTAACCTGGCAGATGCCCTCACACAAGCAGAAAGAGATGCTGAGGGAGAGCTTGAACATCCCAGGGCCCATGGGCACTTCATTCTCAAAGGGAAGGAAGAAAAGGGCAGGCCTGCCTGTCCAATCCGGGGGTACAGAGAGGGATCCCAGCGTATGCAGCACGGCGGAGAAGGCTGCCTGGAGACGGCTCTCGGGGGCACCATGCCCAGGCTGGAGGGGCCTCCGAGGCAGGCAGGAGGGTACCATCGGGTAACCTGAGTTCCCGGGGTAGTTGAGTGACCAGGGTCTAAGCGGAACCTACCCTTTATTCCATATTTGCATTCCATGTTCCCTTTGTGAGGCTGGGGAAGTGGCTGCAGCATCTGAATTAGAGCCTTGACCTTTTCACAGGAGCCAGTAATGGCTGCAGTGAACGCTTCAGCAGAGCCTGCCTGTCACCTGTTGACACGTGGCTTTTGGAAGAGCAGGACTTACTTGTTTCCAAAGCTTTTTCCTCCGAAGCTTTGTTTGGCCATGGACCTGGGAACTGGCATCTGCCCTCTCCTTCCTAATGTAACCTTAAGTCATCGAAGTGACTGTGGGAAAGTGGCCTGGAAAGAGGCTGTGACTCTGTTGCCAGAGGCTGGAAGCTGGTAAACAACCCCGTGAGGCCTGAGACGCAGCTCCTTTCCCTGAAACTGGAGGAATGCGGACCAAGTGTCTTCTCCCACTGTAGATGACACACTGTGGAGACATGTCTCCAAGTGTGGTAAGAGTCCCCCCACTTCAATACAGACTTAATGAAAGAAAACCATGTGTTCACAAGACAGCCTTTTCCTAACAATCCTGAGTCACTGCACCATCATTCCGAAAGTCAGAGGAGCATCCATGCTCCGCTTAAGCAGAAGACAAAAGTAAATGTGAAGAGGTAGAAAGAATTTAGAATTCAGAAAAATGGTCTTACGACATATATGTAAATGAAAATGCCTTTTTACCTGACATAACCCTTCAAGTCAGCAGTCCTCACTCGAAGCCGGGAACACGAGGCACTCACCCGAAAGCTTTGACAGTCTGCTGATGCCTGGGCCTCACCCAGACCAATTAAACCCGGATCTGGGGAGAAAGGGGGTACTCGGTATCTGTGTCTACCTCCCAGGTTATCGGAATATCCAGTTAGGATTAAGAAGCACTGGTAGATCTGAACTTTCGCTTAGGTTTACCTTGTAATAAATGGCCTTCCTGTCTGTACCTCAGGACTGAAATGAATAGGTCCATTTCAGTGGCCCACCGGGGACTAACCCAAGGCTGTCAGAGTCCCAGTTATAAATGCACATCTTTTCTGGAACCCTGCAACACAAGTAAAGGACTTGCATTTCCTCCGCCAAACTGCACTCTGCGCCCAGAATATACAGCCAGTCAGCCAGAAAGAATGAGGCACCCATGGCTGGCAGAGCAGGCGCGATGCTGGCCGGCTGCAGGCTCCACTCCATCAGCCCTGGCCACCTCCCGGCCTTCAGGCTTGGGCCCTGGTGTGTGAGCATGAGTGCCCTTCTGGAGGGCTGGAGGGCCTGGAGACACACATTCTGGGTCCAGCCCATGGCCCAGTCAAGGTCAGCCAAGGGATCCAGTTAAGTGGGTCAAGGCTCTGGATTTTGTCCCTAGTAACCCATTTAGTTTTTTTAGAGAAAAACTGTCTTTACATACACTTTGATGGTTCCACCATGAAGAGACATCCTTCCCGGGACCACTTCACTGAGTCGGAGATGCTGCCCCAGCACCGCGGCATCCTAATATGCAAAACTGGAAGCAGGTGCCTCCTGAGTATTACGGTAAGGATCAGAGAAAATGAAGTGATGGATCCTAAGATAATATTGGAGTGCAGGGGATAATTACATGATCGTTTTCCAGGAAACATATCAATAATTCTTTAAACTGATGATCAGTCAAATTGGTGTCTCAGGTACACAGATCAAAACTTAGCAAACTGTACCCTTTAAACATGTGCAGTTTTTTGTATGCCAATTATAACTTCATACAGCTGTTCAAAGAAAAAAATCTGCGTTCCAGCACTCTTGGGACATAGCTGGTCACAGCAGCGATGTTCCCCTTACTGGAATCTGTGTGTTTGCTGCCTGGATAGTCCTGGAATTTTCCCCCAGCACTATCCGTGCAGCAAACACACTTATGAGGGTGTTGACGACCACCCAGTTCCAAGGTGTAGGGGTGGGGGTGGCGGTGGGTTGTCTAAAGCCCACAAGTCCTTTGCCATAGTCATTGGTTCAGGGTTAGCCCTGTGCCCTGAGTCCATCAAGCAGACTGGGTCTCATCACTACTTGGGGATCCCAGGCAGCTTTTCTCCTCCCTCTGAGGCCACAGCATGGGGGGCAAAGCCCTGAACATTTGCCACCAGGGGAGAAGCAGCTTAAGAATTAAACCCATAGTTGGTTGAATATAAAATGGCATAGTAGCTATGGAAAATGGTCCAGTAGTTCCTCAAAATATTATATGTAGAATTCTATAAGACCCAGCAATTCCACTTCCGGATATCTACCCAAAAGAAATGAAAGCAGGGACTCGAAGAGATGTTTGTACATCCATATTTACAGCAGCCTTCTTCACAATCTCCCAGAGATAGAAGCAACCTAAACATCCATTGATGGGTGAATAGATTTTTTCCCATGTGGTCTGTCTATACCATGGAAAATTATTCAGCCTGAAAAAGGAAGGAAATTCTGACATATCCTACAACATGGATGAACCTTGAGGACATGAGGCCAAGTGACATAAGACAGACACGGAAGGAAAAATACCATATTATTCCACTTCTATGAGGTTCCTAGAGTAGTCAGTTAAGAGAGACAGAAAGTAGAATGGTGGTTGTCAGGACTGGGGGAAGGGGAAGGGCAGTTATTTGTGTAATTGGCACAGAATTTGAGTTTTATAGGGTGAGAAGAGTTCCGGAGATGGATGATAGTAATGTACAACAATAGGAATGTCCTTACCACCATTAAACTGTACCCTTAAAATGATTAAGGTGGTGATTTTATGTGATATGTATTTTACCACGACTTTTTTTAATTAAACGTTTTTAAAGAATTAAGCCCACATACAGAGGACAGCCAAGCTTGGAGAACAGCCAAGAAACAGACCTGGAGTCCCGTGATCAGCTGGCTCTGAGGCTGACATCCCACATTTCCACATTGCTTCAGCCAGTTTACTTTAGGCTTTCTGCTACCTACGGCTTAAGTCATCTTCACTGCTACCTATACCTGAAAGAAGACATTACCATGAGCTTCCAGAATACCAACCCGGTGGAACTTCCAGTCCAGTGCCTGCCTCTCATTCAGGTTAGGCAATTCGGTCCTGTGGGTGGTCAAATTCCAACCCTGACTTTCAGCATTTCTTAGCCCCCAGACCCTCCTGCACTTCACCGGTCCAGTCCCGGGGCCACCCCACAGGATTATGTCATCAGACATAATCTCCAAAGTGCAGCCTCTGTTTCTTCATCACGCTCTGACATTCTGCCTTAGTTCACAACGTGCTAAGTGCCTCAGCCATCCTCTGCAGTTCCTGACTCCCCCATCAGTTCCCGTTCTTTTTTCTAGAGTGGCTCTCCAGATCCTATAGCCTCCTCTGTCCTCCAGGATCGCCCTCCGCCCAGCACGCTCTCCGTCCCAAATTTCCAGGTCATCTCTCACTCTGTTTCTCTCACTCTCGCTCTCTCGCATTTCCAGCCTCTTGCCCACAACCTTTACACTTAGTCATGTCCCGCATCCCATGTTTAGGGAAACACGTTTCTCTACCTGCCGTTCCCTGCCAGCTGCCACCCTGTCACTCTCCTTCCCTTCACAGTCAAGCAGCTCACAATATACACCTGTGCTCCCCTCCCCACCTCCCAACATTTCCAGCCAACCCCGGTCAGGTGTCCAGCCCCAGCCACTCCAGTGGAAACATTCTGTTAAAATGGTCCTCACCCCAAATGGCTAAGTCCATGGACCTTTTCCAGGCAGCCTCCTGCCAGAATTCCCTGTCACATGTGGTGTGGTTCCCTTGGCCGCCCTGCACCCTTGGCTCCGGGGCACCCTCTAGGCCAGGCGTCCCCAAACTTTTTACACAGGGGGCCAGTTCACTGTCCCTCAGACCGCTGGAGGGCCGCCACATACTGTGCTCCTCTCACTGACCACCAATGAAAGAGGTGCCTCTGCCTGAAGTATGGCGGGGGGCCGGATAAATGGCCTCAGGGGGTCGCATGCGGCCTGCGGGCCATAGTTTGGGGACGCCTGTTCTAGGCTGTCCTCTCGCCTGACATTCTTTCTCTTTCTCTGACTCTCCCTGGGAAGTTGGGGTGCTCTACAGCACTGCCTGTGGGTCTCCTCGCTTTCCGTCCTCTGTACCCATCCTAGGGACTTCATCCACTCCCACATGTTAAATTCCAAGAAAGGTCTGATTTTTGCCTGGCTCCAGGAGTAAACCTCTAATCCCTGCCCTGGGAGTGTCCTGCCTGAGAAGAGCATCTCTTTTCCTGGGGCCTTGGGCCCTGCCACATACTTTATGCTGACAACATGATTTAGTCCATGTGGAAGAGGAGGGGGGTTGGTCTCCGGCCATGTGGTGTGAAGTTGACCTCTGCAGGGGCTGGAGACTGAGCAGCTAAGGTCAGTGGTCTGGGTACCCCATGCCTAGGTGACCAACTTCCAGTGAAACCCCTGGAAACCAAGGCTGAGACTGCTTGGCTGCCGGTCCTTCATGTTGTTGTCACTCATCACTATGGGGAGAAGTAAGGTGCGTCTGTGCAGACCCACTGGGAGAGGGCAACTGGAAGCTGACAGCCGGCCTCCCCTGAACTCCGCTCTCATGGCCTTTGCCTTTGCCGGGTTTCATCTCCTCCTTTCACTGTAATAAACCATGACCATGGGCATCACAGCTTTTCTGAGTTCTGTGAGTCCTTCTAGTGAATTGCTGAGGCTGAGGGTGGCCTCTGGGACCCCCAACACAGCACACCATGTCATCAAGTCCTGCACTAATGACTCATAAATCCATCTTTTCTTCTGCACATGTCTCCCAAGCACCCCATCTACAGACATAACTACCAGGATATCTCAGTGACACTACAGATTTGAATTGTCCAAATTGGTCTTCTGTATTCTGCTCCCAATTCATTTCTCCTTGTGCTTTGCTGCAAACCCAGCTGGTCATGTCTAAGACCTGGTAGGCATCTCACCCTCCAACTCTCCTGTGCCTTCCTTCCCAGACCTGTGGTGCTGCCCGTGGGCTTCTCTAGGTCCTTCCTGCCTTCTGGGCTCACTACTCCCCTCAATTCAGCACCCCACCCCTTGTCAGCTGGACCACGAGATCAATACTCTCTGGGTAGGTCCCCCTATATCCAGGCCATGCCCCTCCAAGGGATGTGTCTACTGGACATCAGAAACTGTTTTATAAAGCAAAACTAGGATTCTAGTTCAAGAGAGTTAAATTGAAATCTATAGGAAGATATAAGAGGTATAAAAACAGTAAGAACCTTATAACAGTGAAAGAAAGGCCACTAGTAAAAAGGACATTTCAACAATTTTTAGAAAGTCAAAAGTGAATGAGAACAAATTAACAGATAAATCAAAGTGGAGAAAAACTCACCTTGTTGTACAATCCTCAGCAAAGCCTTGCACTTTGGAGCGCTCCACAAGAGCTGACTAGAATGTTAATTAAGAGACACTGAGCTCAGGACCACTGCAGATTCAGCCATTCCTCATTGTGCGCTTTAGGGAGTCTACACCCAGACACTGGCTTCTTGCCTTCACATCCTGAAGTGACATTTGCTCAAGACAATCCCCTAACACAAACTGGGAGCCTCCAGCCAGTGGTCCTCTCAGGAGAAAACCTCACCTGCAGAGACAGCAGTGTGAAGACCTGGACAACAGTGTGAGATCCCACCTGCAGAGACGGCTGTGTGAAGACCTGGACAACAGTGTGAGATCCCACCTGCAGAGACGGCTGTGTGAAGACCTGGACAACAGTGTGAGATCCCACCTGCAGAGACGGCTGTGTGAAGACCTGGACAACAGTGTGAGATCCCACCTGCAGAGACGGCTGTGTGAAGACCTGGACAACAGTGTGAGATCCCACCTGCAGAGACAGCAGTGTGAAGACTTGCACCAAGCAGTCAGTCCCTAACACCTAATTATGTACTATTTGGTTTGTGATCATGAGAATGTGGTAATTTACAGTATTTTTGGCTTTTAAAAAAAGGCTGTACAACTGTGGTAGGAACTTTCCAATTTATAATCCTTCAGTGGCTCCCGTTGGCCTGCAAGATAAAAATCCACCTTCTTTTTTGGCATCAAGAAGCTCCTTCTACAGATGATGTTCTCATCAAACCCCAGGGTATTTTATGGTCCACACGTAGGGGTCAGCTGGCAAAGTTACGCTTCTTGGCCCTGACTCGGCATTCTCTCTGCTCAAAATGTACTTCCCCATCCTTGCCATTAGGTGAACACTAACACAGCTCAAAAATTTGTCCAAGCAAAGATTACTTACAACCTTCCCTCTCCTAAAACCATGTAAAGTCAGTCCCTTCTACGTAAGCTTTTACCAATGTTCCCATGATATTTTCTTACACCTGTAAATTTTTTTTTTTTTTTTTTAGTCAAAGTCTCACTCTGTTGCCCAGGCTGGAGTGCAGTGGCACGATCTCGGCTCTTCGCAATCTCCGCCCCCCAGGTTCCAGCTATTCTCCTGCCTTAGCCACCCGAGTAGCTGGGATTACAGGCACCTGCCCCACTCCTCACTAATTTTTATATTTTTGGTAGAGATGGGGTTTCACTGTGTTGGCCAGGCTGGTCTCTCTGGCCAGGCTGGTCTTGAACTCCTGACCTCATGATCCGCCTGCCTCGGCCTCCCAAAGTGCTGGGATTACAGACATGAGCCACTGCACTGGCCAACACTTGTATATTTACCTGCCTGTCTGCACTTTGTGCTCTGTGAGAAACTCTGTGCTCTGTGTGCCCCAGGCTTAGAATATGGGAGAGCCTCAGTATTGGATGAGCGAGTGGCATCTAGATGGGTTTGTCATTCCCTGTGGGACTGACATTGGCTCGATCAGGTGTCTTATGTGAGCAACATCCAATCTATCAGTAAAGTGGGAACAAAAATGCCAGCTACAACGGAGGATTTTTGTGAAGATCATAATGATGGATAAAATGTATCAAATACAGACAACGCCAAGCTCTACCCACAGCGCTTTATACGTGTTTAAATTCATGTTCATAATAACACAGCATGATTGGTACAATTATCTCCCTTTTATACTTGATGAAAATAAGGCTCAGAAATCAAGGGAAGTGACCATTCCAGCATCAGGAAGGAGCATCTGGTGCACAGCAGGCCCTTGGCAGGCGCTAGCTCCCTTTCTTGTCCGCACCTCTCAGCTCTAGGAAATTACAATGAGATAACTGGGGGACACACGGGAGGCATAACCTGTGTTGAGGAGACTATATAACAGAGAAGTTAAATTTCTTAATGCTGGTTTATAACTTCTAGGAAACATACATCTCCCAAACCAAAGCAAGAATCCCCTACAAGTTTCCTCTGGATCTGTCCACCTAGGCTTGAATTAGAGGATTCATGCTCACTGCATGTCTCAGAAACACCCTTAGTTACAACCTCTGGGAAAAGGTTGGTCAGGTTCTATTACATGCCAGTGAGTCTCTTTGAGTCCAGCATTGTTAGTCTGATTGTAATAATAATAACAGTTATAGGAGGAATAGCATAGCATCCACAACATTAGGAGGAGGAATATTAGGAGAGGACTTACTAACCACCAGGTCATGGCTAAGCACTTGAATTAATGTATTTCATCCATTTGAGATCATTACTAGCAGCAATGGCAGCACCCGTAGTAACAGCGTTGTCAGTGGTGGCAATATCTAATGTTAACTGAGTACTTACTCTCTGCCAAGCTCTAGATTACACGCTTTAAGATTATTAGCACGTTTGATCCCTATAAAAGAACTACTAGTATCTACATATTGCAGGTGGATTCCATTTCTTACCAAGAGGGAGTAACAAGGTCTTGATTTGCCCTCTTGTCTGAACCCATAAAAATAATAAATAAAATATATGAAACGATAGTTTTTAAGACACTGGCCAACAAGCAACTGAAGACAGTGATCCCCGAGAGATGAGCACAAATGAGGTGAGCCATCTGATTGCCCCAGCTTACTGGAGGCCTCTCCAGCCATGGGGCAGGGAGAGGGGTAGCAGGAAAATGCAGGATTCCTAAGTTGAGGCAACAAAACTGAGGATACAAAGGTAACTAGACTTTGCAAGAAAGAGTACCATATAGGAAACAGCTTCACAGAGAGAATGGACAGGGATCCGCAGAGGGTCTCCCCTGAATATTCAGCATATGAATGCAGAGAAACTAACCCAAGTCTGGCAAGAGAATTAGAGCAAATGGAATCTGGTGCTCACACAGTACCAGGACTAGTGCATGCTCCTGTCAGAATGATAGGACATTGGGACACTGGGTAGAGTACACAGAGGGTGATGCCTCAGCAGTAGTAGGGAATAATTAGTCCAAGATGAAACACTGCTTCTCTACCTAACAAATCTTAAAAGCAAGACCCAAAGGGATCAGACTGTTTCCAAGTAGCTTAACTACATCCCAAACAAAGATTAGAAATTCAAAGACATGCAGGACCTAGCAGGGTGAAATTCACAATGTCTGATACTCCATCGAAAATGACCAACAGGCAAAGAAACAGAAAACGTAAAAAGAAGAAAAATCAACCAATCAACAATGAACCGGAACTGACAAAGATGTTAAAATAAGCACACAAGGACACTACAACAGTTGCTATAACTGCATTTTGCATTTGCAAATATTAGCTACATGGAACCTGTAAAACAGGCAACTTGTACTTCTAGAGATAAAAGCTGCGTATGTGTGAGATTATAAAATGAAAACTATACTGGATGGGATTAACAACAGATTAGATATTGCAGATGAAAATATTAGGGACCTTGAAGAAAGAGAAACTATCCAAAATAAGACACCAAGAAAAAGAAAATAATCAAAACATTAAAATGAATAGAGGGTGTGGAACAGAAAAAAAATTTGAAGAAATGATGACTGAAAATTTCCAAATTTGATCAGAGATATAAACCCATAGATCAAAAAAAACTCAACAAACCCCAAGCCCAAAAAATCTCAAAGAAAACTACGAGGCACCTCAGTATTAAGTTGCTCAAAACCAGTGATAAAGAGACAATCTTAAAAGCAACCAGAGTAAAAAGACATATTACATACAGAGACAGAGATGGGAATGGCAGATTTCTTGCCTGAAATGATGCACGAATAAAGCAACATTTTTAAAGTACTGAATGGAAAAAAGGCATCAGAAAAGGAGATTAACAGTAAGTAGAGCCAAAACCAAAAGAAGACCTAACTGATGTAGGATCCCATTGATTTCAGGGTAGCTAGAAATTTAATATCAGACTGATAGTTTCAAAAATGGACTTTAATGACTATCATAAACAAATGTAAATTCCAGTTGGATTAAAGATGTAAATGTCAGCATAGCGTTCTATATCCAGCAAAAAATATGTTTCTAAATAAAGACTGTTTTCAGAAATAAAGAGCTAAAGGAATTCATCACCAACAAACCTGCACTATAAGAAACATTAAGGGAAGTTCCTCAGCAAAGGAAATTGAGACCGCATGGAAATCTGGATCTACACAAAGGAATAAAGAGTATCAGGAGTTGTTAACTGCATGAGTAACAGAGTAAGATTCTGTTCTTATTTAAAAATTAAAGATGGAATTGTGGCATTTACAACATAAGTAGAAGTAAAATGTATGACAACAGCACAAAAAGCCAGGAGGGGGGAAATGGGAATAACTATCATGAGAGTCTAATACTGTCTATAAAGTGCTATAAAAACACTCAGAGATTGACTATGATAAGGTAAGGATGTATATTATGAAGGCTAAAGCAACCATTCAAATGATAAAATGCAGTCACAGCAAACAGACCCCAGTCTTCAGATCATCTCATGGCTGTGAGTACAGCCACACTCCAAGCAGTGTGAACCGGGTGGAAGGAAGCGAACCTGGAGAGCGATGAACCCCAGGCCTGGGGCTCAGGTTTCCCCTCTGGGGAGACTCACCTTCAAAGCCGCAGGCCTCTCATTACAGTTCCACGTGCTTCTCAGCCTCTCGCATTCTTGCCTCTTGAAATACCCCATTTGTGTTTTTTTCAAAGAATAAGGATCTGAAGAGACTTCTCTAATTCTTCCCTTGCTTTCCAAAACAAGAAAGAATTTCACACCTTCTTAGGAACTGAGGACACAGGCTTAGAATAGTAAACTGTGGAGACTTGAAATAACTGCCTTGCACATCCAGGTAGAGAGGCCTTGAGGGTGGAGTTGACTATTCTCAAAATGCCAGAGTATTAGAATCCCCACACACCCCTGTTGTCTGTCAGTGCCCTGGTCTAGAAAGAAATGAGCGGCCAGCTGTCAGGCTGAGCAGGCCAGTGTTTTGTTTTGCTGAATGGGTGTGCAAGACGAAGGGCAGTGTTGGGAAAGACACAGAGAGCCGGCCAAAACGGAGAAGAAAGATTCTGTAAAAAGGAAAAAAAACAGGAAATTTTTGAGTCAGCTGCTATGGGGAGAAGAATTGAGGATAAGAGGAGGCTGTTGAAGAGATGTAGTGATTAAATATTGGTTGCAACCACTTCCTCCTCCGTCTCCCCCAAGAACCTCTTAATATCTGCATTACCTCTTCTAGTCAGATGTGGGTTAATATCCGCATTACCTCTTGTAGTCAGATGCGGGTTAATATCTGCATTACCTCTTCTAGTCAGATGCGGGTTAATATCTGCATTACCTCTTCTAGTCAGATGCAGCTTAATATCTGCATTACCTCTTCTAGTCAGGGGTGGGTTAATATCTGCATTACCTCTTCTAGTCAGGTGTGGGTTTTGGTGAAAAAAGAACAGGTAAGACTATCCTCAAGGGAAGCACAGGGTGCCCGGTCACACTTACATAAAGAAAGGTGGTTGACCTTCACTCATGATTTCATTGGCTTGTTCATCTCATCAGTAAATATTTAATAACCATGTTCTGTGCACCAGGCACTGTTCTAAGTGCTTAGATTTCACCAGTGAACAGCACAAATGTCCCTACATTGTTGCCAGAGAATGCAATAAATTATAAAGAGAATAAATGAGTATATTATAGTATGTTAGAACATGATGAGTAGAAAGGAAAAAATAAAAACTAGAGGAGACAGAGATTTTAAATAGAGTAGTCGGAGTACGCCCCCTTGGTAAAGGAGGTGAGGGAGTGAACTTTAGTTTGGATATTTGCCCCTCCAAACCTCATGTTGAAATTTGATTCTGATGCTGGAGGCAAGGCCTAGTGGAGGTGTTCGGGTCCTGGGAAAGAATTGCTTGTGAATGGCTTGGCACTGGCTTAGAGGTCATGGGTCAGTTCTGGCATGAGAGCTGGCTATTAGGAAGAGCTGGGTACTCCCCTCTCTCTCTTGCTTCCTCTCTCACCTTGTGACTTCTACATAGCCATCTCCCCTTCACCTCCCACCATCAGTGGAAGCAACCTGAGTCCCCTACATGAAGCCAATCAGATGCTGGTGCACATTTCCCGTACAGCCTGCAGAAGCATGAGCCAAATAAGCCTCTTTTTTAAATAAATTACCCAGGCTCAGATACTTCTCCATGTCAATACAAATGAACAAAGACAGAATGGAGGGCAATCGATGCAGGGGGAAAGGCAATGCTCAAGTCTGGAGGTAGACTTTCCCAAAACTGTGGAGTTTCATAAGGACATAATGGATGGAGAAGAGAAACTTATGGTGGCTATGAAAGCCCTGATGCCACAGATGTCCAATTTATCTCCTTTGTTGGTCATGAATTTGTTGTAAAACGACAACATGCATTAATATCGGGCATGATAAAAGCCATGTTGAGTGGCTCCGGTCAACATGGCTGGAGAATGAAACCAGTGAGTCGATTTTAGAGAGATGCCTTAACAGTGCTATCGAAGTATTCTTGTATTTTACCTACAAGTTTCACATACTAACAACTCCACCGAGATTCCTGAATTCCACTAGAACAGCTGATGGCTATGATTTTCTGAACTGTTAAATAAAACAAATCAAAATAAACCGCTAACATTATTTAATACCTATAGTTCGGTTAATAATTTTTTCATATATAACACATTGCTTGTATGCAATTGAACCATAAAGTTCATTGCAAAGCCAGGTATGGCGGCTCACACCTGTAATCCCAGCACTTTGGGATGCTGAGGCAGGCAGATCATCTGAGGTCGAGAGTTTGAGACCAGCCTGGCCAACATGGTAAAACTCCATCTCTGCTAATAATATAAAAATTAGCTGGGCATGGTGGCACATGCCGGTAATCCCAGCAACTTGGGAGGCTGAGTTAGGAGAATCACTTGAACCCGGGAAGTAGAAGTTGCAGTGAGCAAAGATCATGCCAAAGCACTCCAGCTTGAGTGACAGAATGAGACTCTATCTCAAAAAAAAAAAAAAAAGCCTAAAGTTCATTGCAAAGATTATGTTGTTTTTCTGCAAAGCAATTAGAATTGAAATTTGTTTACCACATCAATGAACTAATGATAGTTTTACAAGCTGAGAAATAAACTGATATGCCAGTTCATAGGTGGTTTTGCCTCATCTGTCATATGTGACTTTTTAAATTAGAGCAATGATAATATAGCAAGGGCTAAAATTTAGGCATATATAAACACATTCTACAGATAAATCACGGGGCTAAATATTGTTATTTTTTTATGTATTTTTAAAACTATTCTGATCTTATAGCCACCATAAGCATTATTAGAGTTAGACAAATAATTGCATTATAAGCATGTTTACAACTTAGCCAAAATATTGATTTTTATAACTTTTTAAGAATAAGAGTTGAAATTTCATATGTGTTTTTTGACAAACTGCAATATTAATTGTATATTTTTGTTTATTGCTATAATTTAAGAATTTTATTTTAAAAGCAGTTTTGGAAGATTATTAAATTTAGCTTTTGAAGCAGTAACTGTTTGAACTGTAGCCAGATGGTCAACAAGGAAACTACATAAAGTTCTTGTACATTACACACTTTGAGCAATGAAAGTACTGTATTTGCACTGTCTGTAAAGCTTCCTTTGCAGTTTACACACACACACACAAACACACACACACACACACGCACACACAGAAAGGCAGGAGACAATGGGGTGGGAATTTCTTCTGGGAATGACAAAAATATTCTGAAATGAGTGTAGAGGTTGGGGTGCCTTTCGAATATAAAAAAAAAAAAACACTGAATTATACTTTAAGAGGGTGAAATTTACAGTGTGTAAGTTACATTTCAATTTTTTTAAATGTCCAAGGCAGGAGCGTGCCTTGCACGTTGGAGAAATAGCAAGGAGGCCAGTATGGCTGCAGTGGAGTTGAACAAAGAAAAGTTGAGTTCAGGGATGGGATGGGGCGTCAGACCACAGAGGCCTTGTTGGTTTTTGTAAGATCTGTGGGTTTTACTCCAATTACATGGGGAACCACTGCAGGGTTTTGATGTGTGTAGTAACATCGAATCTTCTACGTTTCAAGGACCAGGCTGCCTGCTGTGTTGGCAGTAGTGACACAGGGACAAGAGTAAAGGCAAGGAGGACCGTGAGGAGGCCACTGCAGTGATCCAGGGAAAGGTGATGCAGTCCTGGGTAAGCTCAGGGAGAGCTGCAGAAATGGTGACAAAGATCGTATCCTGGGCGTCATTTGAGGATCTGCCCACAAAATTTGTTTCTGAGTGGATAATGGACAGGAGTGAAAGAAGGGAGTCAAGGTGGGTAGCTCCAAGGCCTTGTGGCCTGACCATGGGAAAGACAAAGATGTTATTAACTGAAGTGGAAAAGACTATGAGCCCAGGAGGTTGGAGCAAGGGGAAACTCAAAGTACAATTTTGTCAACGTTTGCAAAGTCACCCTAGTGGAGTTGTGGAAGACAGATGTGCAAATGTGGAGTTTAAAAGAGAGTTCTGGGCTGAAGATGTAAATCTGATTCTATCAGAAACTGATGAGATTGTCAAGGCAGTGGATATGAATATTAATAAATAAGAGAACCAAGGTCTGAGGTTGGGGGACTCTAAATGACAAAAAAAAAAAAAAAGCACAGACAAAAGGAAACGATCGTAACGAATACTGAGATACTGAGACGTGGTCAGGGAAGGAGGACAAAGTCCATGAGGATGTGACTTCCTGAGAACCACAAAAAGAAAGTATGTCAGAGAGAAGGCGTCAGATGCTTCTCACAGGTCTCCTAAGAAGATAACAAAGAATTTGCTGCTGGTGAACTTGATGAGAGAAGTCGCTGTGGTCTCATAGGGGCAAAAACATGATTAGTGAAGATTTAATAAAGAATGATTAAAAAAAAAATCTTTAGGACCTAGAAATAGAAAAAGTTTTCTTAGAACACAAAGAGCATCAACCATAGAGAAAAACAACTAAGTAATTGAACTTTACCAAAATGAAAGCCTTCTACTCTTCAAAACACACCATCAGAAAAATGAAATTCTGGTATAGATAGGACTTTTTAAAAATGAAAAGAGGTAAGCTACTCACTGGGAGAACATATTCTCCAGTCATACATCTGACAAAGAACTTGAATCCATGGAACTCTTCCAACTCAACAAGAAGACAAACAACCCTTTTAAAATGGACAAAATATTTGGATAGATATTTCACAAAAGAAGATATGTACATGGTAAGGAAGCCTATGAAACAGCACTCAGTATTTTCGGTCATTAGGGAAGTACAAATTAAAACCACGTTGAGATACCACACAGCAGTTGAAATGGCTAAAGTTCAGGACTGACAATACAAGGTGGGTGGGGATATGCAGCCACCGGCACTCTCATACGTTGCTGGTAGGGATATAAAATAGCACAACCATTTTGGGAAACGATTTGGCAGTTTCTGAAAAACTTAAACTTAAACCTACCATATGACCCAAAAATTCCACTTCCTCATATTTACTCAAGAAAAACAAAAACATATGTCCATACAAACCCTTATTCCAAACTCAGTACCTTACTCCTTCCCAATCAAAGCCCTCATCTTCATGGAGCAGACCTACACAGGCTGAAAACCAAATTTTCTCTGGAGCTCTCTTTCTCCTCTGCTTGTCTGCATTTTGACTGAAAGAAACAAGAGTCCCCATGTGCAGCCAGGGAGACCCTCTGGCTTTCACACTTTGCCTTGCACGGGTGAGTTCTCATCCTCAGACTGTCATTGTTTTTCTCCAAGGTGTTGATGGCCTCCAGGAATGGTCACCTGATTCCAATGTCCTTATAATGACTATCTCCAGCCCCCAGACTCCCAAGATGACCACCTGAGATGTCACACCTGCCATATGCTTTCTCCCACGAGCACCCAACCTCAGTCTACCACTGTTGAAAATCTCAACAATGTGCCACAATTTGGCACTGGAACTCTCAGGGTACACTTAGAATAGTGATGTGGTCTTCATTCCCAGGAAGTCAATGGATAGTCCATCTTCAAAACCAAATTTTAGGTTGTGCCTTGTAGAACCGTTTCTGATACCAATTATCATAGGTTGGGATTACAAAAAAAAAAAGAGTCTCTAAACCTCTGAGATTCATATGAAGAAAGTTTATTAGGAATTACTCTTGATAGTCATATCTATAAGGGGTGCGAAAAGCAAAAGTGGACAAAGGAAGAAGTTGAACTGCAAGTTGGTTTCAACAGAAAGCTCAGCTTTGAGAATTTTTCGATCTGGAGTGGCTCCTTAGTGTTCTTCCATCTTGAGGCCAAAGGTCGGGGCCCGTAGACTCCTCTTATCAACCAGTTATTGGATGGGGGCTGCCCACAGGAAGTGGATAGCTTGGGCAAGCCAGAGAGCAACCTCCAGAGAAGAATTTGGCTGAGAACTGTCAGCTTCCGGCACAGAGTGCCTCTGTCCTGAGGGGGTCCTGGGGGCCATAACAGCACCGGCCACACTCACTGCCCACTCTCAAACATACCATGAGCAAAAAGTTCTCTCCCATTTCACCAGTGAAAGTGGATAAACACCAGTATTTCCTTTTCTCACCCCAGGGCTCTCTCTGCTGAGGGTAAGAGAGAGGCTGAAGAGTTTATCCTGCTCTGGACTCACAGAAAGAAATGAAGACCAGATGGCAGGAGGCCCTGATCCTAACCCAGCAGAAATATGGGTTCCATCCTGTCTGCCTGCCTCAACACTGGCCTGAACAGAACACAAAAGATTCCACAACCTCATTCAGAGGGAATCAGAGTTACATACAATTTAATACAATTCAACATATGCATAGCTAATATTTATGAAGTGTACATGTCAGAGCTTATTCTAAACTCCATGTGTCTCTGTGTGTGAATTTACATACATAGACATATATACACACATATGCACATAAATGAATATATACATATACATGTGTAGTCATATACATTCATTTAACCCTTAGAGCAGCCCTCCAAGGAAGGCACCACACTTACACCGTTACAGGTGAGGAGGCAGAACACGGAGAGGTGAAGTGAACTTGCCCAACATTTCTAGAGGTTAGAGGGGCAACAACTTTAAGTTCTGGTTCATTTATCCATCCCATATGTCTTTTCTGGGACTGTAGTCTTTCAGTAATCCAAAAAGTGTGATCATTTTTCACTATGTGTAACAGTGTGTAACAGATTTTTCCATATGTGTACCAGAGATTCTTGTTACGGCCTCCTTCACTATGCAGAAGATTAGGGCAGTGTTTCAGCTGCAGTGAGCAGGTCTAAGGATCATAATCCCAACATCATGATCACCATCAACCATGTTTGCCTCAAATAAAGCCCTGGGACTGCAGGGTGTGGGCTCCAGGGCGGCCCCCCACAGTGGGACTGGGTGGAACTCTGTGCGTGGGTCGCAGCCGGTGAGGGGACATGGAAAGAGCAGCACAAACAGAAAGGAAGCTGGCTGTTTCCACACTTTCCTAGGCCCTGTCCTTGCCCTTGCACTCACAGCCCAGTGTCACCTACCACCAGCACCCTGACAACTCCCAGACACATGCATCCAGCTCCCGAACGCAGACCCAGCACTGCCCTGCCTGGTAAATGTCTCCACCTGCATGCACAAAGGAGGCATGAACATCTCCGAAACCATCTCACTGTCTTTCTTTCTTCCCCAAACCCACTTCTTTGTGTCCCAAGTTCTGGTTGTTAGGGCCATCATCTACCCACCCACCACAAGAAAAAACAGGATCACCCTGTCATTCTCTGACACTGCCCCCTTCTACCGGCTGACGAGCCCAGTAACCTTCCTGCAGGAGCACAGCACACAGGGCAGTTGGTAGAAGTCCTGCTGCCTGTCCTCAAGGCTAGTTCTCCCCATCTCTATCAGGAATTTCCTCTATAAATTACAAACCCTGGAATATAGTGATTTCTCCAATCTCCTGTACCAGTGAGAGACACTGTCAATGAATGACAAGGACTCCAGATCCATAAATTAAATAAAAATGATAAATTTGAGCAAAAATGGCATCTAGTGGATTACTGATTGGCATTAGCAGTTGTTTCCAGATGAGTGACGAGAGGAATCAACTGAGGAATCTATTTCAAAAGTCCGGTCTCCTGGCACATGCCCCTGGGAAGGCAGCCAACTGACAGACAGGATTTCCAGGTAAATACGAACTTCAGATAAACTGTTTATTCTAAATATGTTCCATGTCATATTTGAGACATACTTTTACTTAATAAAATGTTTGTTGCTTACCTGAAATTTAGATCTAGTTCAGCATCCTATGTTTTTACTTGTCAAATCTGGCAACTCTAACAGGCCTATAGAATCAAATATCTTTTGAGCCCTTGGAATGGGCTTTATCTGAAATTTCACAGAAGTCTGTCTGACTGGTCATCATTGGAGACTGGGGGGGGGGCCCTGGTGAGGGGACAGCAGTTCACTTCCAGACGTTCTGCCGAGCTGCACAAACTTCCGCAGAATCAGGAGACTCAGCCCCTCACACCCAGTGGGACCAGGCAGTATCTTGGCTGGAGCTTCTCAGAGAGCCTAAATGCCAACCAAGGCTGGCTCATGATGCACTCGTAGCTTTGGGAAGCACCATAATGTGTCAGAGTTAAAAATCAACAAAACTGAAGTCCAGAGAACTCTGCTCATCTGCTGCTTTCTCTACTTACCAGCTGTACAATCTTGGAAAGGTACTTAAGCTCTGTGATCCTCATGCATTTGTTTCTTTCATTAAAGAAATATTTATTGGGTGCCCTTTATGTGCAAGCTCCTCTACCAGGCCCTGGGGATTTAACAATGAACAAGGCAGGCATGGTTCTGTGCTCACAGAGGGCACACATGTGTAACAGACAAGTAACTAAAAATGCAAAGGCTGTGAATGAAATAAACAGGGTGCTGCTTAGAGTCTGAAGTGGGCAGGGGCATCTGGGCTGCATGGTCCCCCAGAAGCTTTCTCTGAAAAGGTGAAAATTCAGCTGAGACCTGCAGGTTGAAAAGAAGCAGCCATCAGCAAGCCTGGATGTCGTAACCATGTCCTTTTATTTTCTGTATTCTCATGTTTTGACATCTGGGGTCTTGCTGACCCCGAAGGGGCTGCACCTCCCTGGGTTAGGCAGCTCCTAAAGATCTCAAACAGCTCAACGGTACACACCTTTCACATGCAAAGCAGCCAATCCAGAGTCCATACCCCAACCCCTCCTTCATGGGGGTCTCCTACAGCATTGCTGAATTCACTTTGTTTTTAGCAGGGTCTTGCAGATTCCTTGGGATTTTCTATAGAGCTAATCATGTCATCTGCAAATGCAGACAGTTTTATTTCTTCTTTCAAATTCGTATGTCTTTTATATCCTTTTCTTGCATTATTGTACCGGCTAGAGCTTCTAGTACAATGCTGAATTAAAGTGGTGCCTTTTCCGTCTTAGAAGGAAAGCACCATTAAGTAAAATGCTAACGGCACACTTTTTAAATAAATGCTGTTTATCAAATTGAGGATGTTCTCCTTCTATTTCTATTTTTTTCTGGCAGTTTTTAATCATAAATAAACATTAGATTTTGCCAAATTCTTTTTTCCACATCAACTTTAGGTTGTTACTATGGTGAATTACACTGATGACTTTTTGAATATTGAATCATCATTATAACCCTAGAACAAAAATTTTACTTGAAATAGTGTCTATTTCTTTTTATAAATTGCCCAATTCTATTCTCTAATGTTTTGTACTATGTCTGGTTTTGCTATGAGACCAGTCTGGTTTTGGTATTACTCGCTTCACAAAGATGAACTGGAAAGTGTTCCTTTACATTTTTTGGAAAAGATTTTTGTATAGAATTGGTGTCAATTCATCCTTAAACATTTGGTAGAAGTATCCAATGAAATTATATGAGCTTAGAAATTTCCATCTTAGGAGATATTTAATTACAAATTCAATTTTCTTTAAGTTACAGCACTAATCAAAATAACTATTTCACATCGGTTGAGTTGCAGAAGTTTTTGTTTTCTGTTCGTTCATTTCATCTAAGTGTCAATTTTGCATGTGTAGTTGTTCATAGTATCCCACATCATATTAATGTCTACAGGTCTGTATTGATAAAACAGGTTTCACTCCTGATATTTGTAATTTGTGTAGTTATCCTTTTTTTTCTTTGCCAGTCTTTCTAGAGGTTTATCAATTTTATTGATGCCTTCAAATAATCGGTTTTTCATTGATTTGTTTCTACTGTTTTTCTACTGTTGATCTCATTGATGTCTGTTCTTTATTTTTTCAAACTTCTTGAGGTGGGAGCTTAGATTATTGATTTTCAGCTTTCTCCTTTTCTAGTGCATGTGTTGAGAGATACAAACATTGCTCTCAGCGCTGACTTAGATGTGCACACACACATTTTTAATGTTGTATTTTCATTTTCCCTCAGTTAAGTATACTTTTTAATTCCTTTAATATTTCCTCTTTGTCTCATGGGATTTTCGCAAGCATGCCGTTGAGTTTCCATGTGTTCAGAAATTTTCTGATCATTTTTCTGTATTGATTTCTAGTTGGATTCCATTATATTAGTGAATGTACTCCGTATGATTTCAATTCTTCTAAATTTGTTAAAGTTTGTTTTCTGGTTAAGGATATGTTCTATGTTGCTACCTACTTTGTGGGCCTGAAAAGAATGTGTATTTTGCTGTTGTTAGATAGAATATTCTGTAAATGTTAACCATACACTGTTGGTTGAGGGAGTGATTGAGTTCTTTTATACCCTGGCTGATTTTCTGTCTAGTTATTCTAGCAACTGTTGAGTGAGGAACACTGAAGTCTCCAACCAGAATTGCAGATTTGTCTGTTTCACCTTTCAGTTCCATCAGTTTTTGCTTCACACAGTTTGCAGCTCTCTTAGATGCCTGTCTTCTTGGTGGGTTGACCCATCATCATTAATAATATTCCTCTCTGCCTGTGGTAATTTTCTGAAATTTACTTTATGTGTTATTAACGTAACCATCCCTAGTTTCTTTTGATTAATGTTTATGTAGATATCCTTTTCCATTTTTTTGTTTTCAAACTTCCTATATCATAATGTTTGAAGTGAGTTTCCTATAGACAGCATACAGTTGAGTCCTGCTTTTTAATCCACTCTGTCAATCTATGCTTTTTATTTGCTACAGTAAGACCATTTATATTTAATATCATTTATGGTATGTTAGGGCTTAAAGCTGCCACTTTATTTTTTTTGCAGATCACAGAACTTTGTTAAGATGGAATCACTGCAAATTACATAGAAGTTACTAGCCTAAGCCAAAATCTATGAGGTTCATGTGAATTTACAGTTACACAAATAAGAAACAAGTGGCATATTCAAAACCATAAGGAAATATCCTGATGCCCAGGTGATGAAGGCTGGGGTGAATAAGTCCACAGATTTATTTCAAGTTGTTAAAAAGTTTGTGGGCCAAGCAATTGTCCCTTGCATGCAAGAAGTCAAAGAGCTCCTCTTGCAATCCTCTTCTGTGTGTGATTGAAGGGATACACGCTTGTCACAGAGTTCTAGCTGCTCCTGGACCTTTACACATTTTGCCAACTGCTCGCATTGCCCTCTCACTGTTGTTAGGGGATTCACTCATTCCTCCTCTTCCTCTTTCTCCTCCTTAGGATCTCAGGACCTGCTCAGCATCTTTCGCTCATCCTCCAGTCCCATGACTGGCCACAGTTCCAGAGTCAACATGAGCAGCAACAGCGGCCCCTAATCTACTTCAAAATCAAAAAGGACTGGAATTTTTTGTTTTGTTTTTTATTTGTCTTCTTTTACTTGCTTTGCTTCAGATTACTTGAACTTACAGAATTCTATTTTACTTTATACTGTTTTTGAATGTATAGCTCTTTGAGTAGCTTTTGTGTATGTGGCTGCTGTAGTATTACATCATATATACATAATATCACAGTCTAATGGTGTCATTATTTCATCAATTCAAGTGAAGTACAGGCACCTATCTCTTTATAAGTCAATTTACCCCCTCGTTGTCTTGACTTGTTTATGGTGACCCTGCATAGGATGGATCCCTTCCAAAATTTGATTTAGATGTCAAGACTAGTGATACCATATTCACCCCAAGAGAAAATGAAATGGCTCATGACTCATATAATGAGGTTTTCTGAGGAGAGCACCATGGCTTACAAGCAGTGCCAAAACTGGCTTGAGAGGGCAGAGAAAAGCTTGGGGTGTTTATGGTGGTTGGGGGTAGGGCCAGAGTGAAGGTTCCTGCATGTTGTTCAAACCTCCCCTGGCTGAAGGAGGGAGGACCCAGGCTTTCTTACCAGTTTGCCCAGATGTGAAGCAGAAACAGAAGGATGAGTGATGAAGCTTCGAAGCTGTCAAACATCAAAAAAACTGGATCAAGCTCTATTACATCATTATTTCTTCTACATACATGTAAAGTTTGTCACTCCATCTTTTATGTTAAATAAATACTTTATAATATACCATTTTAATTCCCTTGTTTCCTTAAGATTGTTTTTGAGTTATTTTTCTTAGTGGTTGTCATGGGGATTATACTTCATTCTAACTTATAACAATCTAGTTCAAGTTAATAACAACTTAATTTTAATGGTATATAAAAACTTTTGCTTCTGGCCAGGCGTGGTGGCTCACACCTGTAATACCAGCACTTTGGGAGGCCAAGGCAGGCAGATCACCTGAGGACCAAAGTGCAAGACTAGCCTGGTCAAAATGGTGAAACCCCGTCTCTATCAAAAATACAAAAATTAGCTGGGTGTGATAGTGGGCACCTGTAATCCCAGCTACTCGGGAGGTTGAGGCAGGAGAATTACTTGAACCCGGGATGCAGAGGTTGCAGTGAGCCACTGCAGATCACAACACTGCACTCCAGCCTGGGTGACAAGAGTGAAACTCCATCTCAAAAAAAAAACTTTGCTTCTGTATAGCTCCATTCTCTTCATTTCTTTCTTTGTGCAATTATCATCATAGATATTACACCTTTGTGTGCACCCATTAACACAGTTTTATCATTATTACTTTATGGCAGTGACTTTTAAATCAGCAAGGAGAAAAAAAGAAAAAAACATCATACCATATTTTATATTTACCTATGAGATGCTTTGTATTTCTTCATGTGGATTTCACGTATTTTATCCTAAAGGACTCCCTTTAGCATTATGTGTGGGGCAAGTCTGCTAAAGACAAACTTCATCACTTAGGTTTATCTGAGAATGTCTTAATTTCCCCTCCATTTTTAGATGATTTTGCTGTATATAAAATTTGTCGTTGACACACTTTTTTTTCCCACATCAGAGTTTGATTTAGTACTGTTGCAAACACACAAAATCTCAAAAAAATCCAATGCAAACAGAATAGATTTCTTGGGCTCTAATATATTTTAGTCACCTGACAACCCACCCTTTAAAAAAACGTATTTAAGGTAAGCAAATTATTTTGGGAAGATGAATATAAGAGGCAGTAGGAGGAATTTAAAGAAAATTACCACTACATATTGCAGAAATGTACTGGAAGGCAAATATGGTCCAAAGAAAAACCTCCATTAAAAAAACTGTTGAATGATGACCATAGAATAAGCACCCTGTTCCCAGGTCAATAATTTGAACCAAAAAAAAAAAAAATGTTAAAGACCTTGCTCAATCCTAAGGTTAGTGAAAGAATATAGGAGAGTCGTGTGTTAATGTGACACCTGAAGTCAAAGAGCACTACTATTCAAGGGGCATAACGTCTTGATCTTAGGATCAAAACGCCTTAAGCTGGAGAGTCTGCACTACAGTAGAAAAATGGAAAGTGCTTTATGCGCATGGATTCAGAACATACCAACAACCTACATGTGCAGCACTGTCCAAGCCATAATGATCTTTCTCATCTCCCATTGAAGGTAGATGTAAGAATTTCTGGCCAGGCGCAGTGGCTCATGCCTATAATCCCAGCACTTTGGGAGGCCAAGGCAGGTGGATCACGAGGTCAGGAAATGGAGATCATCCTGGTCAACAGGGTGAAATCCCATCTCTACTAAAAATATAAAATTTAGCTGGGCATGGTGGCACATACCTGTAATCCCAGCTACTAGAGAGGCCGAGTCAGGAGAATCACTTGAACTGGGGAGTCAGAGGTTGCAGTGAGCCAAGATCATGCCATGACTCACTGCAACCTCCGCCTCCTGGATTCAGGCAATTCTCCTGCCTCAGCCTCCTGAGTAGCTGGGATTACAGGCATGCTCCACCATGCCCAGCTAATTTTTTGTATTTTTAGTAGAGACGGGGTTTCACCATTTTGACCAGGATGGTCTCGATCTCTTGACCTCGTGATCCACCCGCCTCGGCCTCCCAAAGTGCTGGGATTACAGGTGTGAGCCACCATGCCTGGCCCATTTCTTGGTGTATTTTTACTATTCCTTTCCCTCACCTCCTTCTGGGACTTTCATTACACAAATCTGTATGCTTGATGGTGTCCCACAGATCTCTTAGGTTCTGTTTCTTTTTCTTTATTCTTTTTTCTTTCCATGCCTTATACTGTATATTTTCAAGCAACCTACCTTTAAGATCACTGATTCTTTTACTAGCCCAAATCTCCCACTGAGCCTGTCTAGTGAACTTTTTTCAATTCAGTTGTTATTTTCAGCTCTAGAATTTCTATTGATTCATTTGTATAATTCTATCTCTTGTTGATATTCTCTGTTTGATGAAACATTTTTCTCATACTTTCCTTTAGTTCTCTAGATATGGTTTCCTTGGTTCTTTATATTTAAAACAGCTATTATTTAGTAAGAACAATGTACAGACTTCCTCAAGTATCCTTTCTATTGACTGCTTTGTGGCCCTATATATATAGACCATATTTTCTTGTTTCTTTGAATGTCGAATGGACATTTCAAATGATGTAATATGGCTGCTCTGAAATTCAGGTTCTCTCTGCTCCCCAGGATTTCTTTTTATTGCTATTTGTTCTTTCTGCTGCTGTTTGTTTTAGTGAATTAACACTGTATTTTCCTGAATTAACACTGTAGAGTCTGCCTTTTTGTCGTAAGTGACCACGGAAGTCTCTGCTCAGTTATCTCAGTGGGCAGCTCACAGTTATACATAGATTGCTTTTAACTGTCTGAAACCAGTAAGTCTCCCAGTCATTGCCAAGGGACTCTGAGTATGTTTTGGGAAATGCCTTCTACACTCAGCCAAGTAGTTGACAGCTCTGTCTTAGGCTCTCCTTTTTGCTCTTCAGAACCTCACTATTAGCCAGAAGTGAGAGCTTAGAGCTTCTCAGCTCCCTCCTGAACACATGCACAGCCCTAGGCATTTGCACGATCCTGTGCGTTCAAGTGGCCTTCCAGTTTCCCAGGAATGTGTCACAGTTTTCCAGAGCCTCCTGTCATTTGCCCCAACTATTAACATCACCTCAGGCAGCAGTGATGTTAAACCATCACCATTGATTATTTTTGACAAATGTCACTGAGGAAAAGGTTATTTGCACTGGGCAAGGTCTGAGTCCGACCAAATAAAGACAACTCTTATGAGTGGGGAATAACCAGCAGGTCAAACAATGGCAGTTCTCTGGGAATGGGTCTTTGGAGAAGGTGCAGCCCCATTCTATCCCCTCCACTGGCTACTGGGCTGCTGTTTTTCACTTGTGTTGTGTGCTGTTGGCTTTCAAGGCTACTGCCAAGCTGTACAGGGAAGACAGAAATTGGGCTCATTAAAACGCTACAAAGCTTGCTGTTCTTACCACAACTCAGTGTTTTTCCTGAGTAAATGCTTTCCAGATTGTGACAAGCTTTGCTAGTTTCCAGCAATCTGAAAAAGTTAATTTTTGCAATTCTTAGCGGTGTTCTTATTAATTTTATGGATGAGAGGGGTTTGAGATCCTTACTCCACCATCCCCATTGACATCCTATTCACATGTCATTAGAATTATATTAGAGTTGTAATTTTTGTTTTAGTTGTCAAACAGACTAGAAAACTTAAAAGGAGAAGAAAAAATATTGGGCTTAACCATATTTTTGTTCATCATGTTCTTGCTTCCTTCCTGATGTTCTCAAATTTCTCTTACCATTTCCTGTTTACAGAACTTCCTATAGCCAGTCTTTTGGGGGAGGACTGAGGCAACAAATTCTCTTAGTTTTCCTTCATCTTGAATGTTTTGATTTTCCCTTCATTCTTGAAGGATATGTTCACTGAATATAAGATTCTAGGTTGACAATTCCCTTTTTTCAGCACTTGTTTCTGGTTGTTGCAGGTTTGATCTTAATAAATCTACTGTCATTTGAATTGTTTTTCCCTGTGAGTAAGAAGCTGTTTTTCTCTCTTGTTGCTTTCAAGACTTTTCTGTCTTTAGTTTTCAGAAGTTTAGCTGAGGTGTGCCTTGGTGTAGATCTCTTTGGGTTTATCCTATTTGGAATTCACTCAACTTGAGCTTTGTAGGTTTCTGGACTTCACTAAATTTTAGAAGCTTTCAACCATTATTTCTTGGAGTACTTTTTCAGAATCTTCTTCCTCCTCTTCAGGTGGTAATTATTCCATTTTTAATATTCTACCAGATTATGTTACACCAGTCTATGAATATGCTGTCAGATAAGTATAGTTTATTATTTAGAATTTTTATCTGTAGTTGTAAGTGAAAATGGTCTTGTTATAGGTTTGGAATTATGGTTGCAGTAGCCTTATAAAACCAATTGTGAAACTTTAATTTTTTCTATGATTTGAAACAGCTTAAAACAGAAATGGCATTCTATAATTAGCTCCTCTCAAAATCTATTTAATTTTTTTTTTAATTAAAGCTATCAAAGTACTTTTCTCACCTTTTCTGTCACCTTTGATCTGTTTAGTATTCTCCTCCTTCTTAGGTTAATTTTGGTGATTATTTTAGTCTGTTAAGACTGCTTTGTCAAAATTTCATTAAGTGGATACCTTATAAACAATAGGAATTTGTTTCTCCCAGCTCTGGAAGCTGGGAAGTCCAAAATTAAGGAATCAGCAGATTTTGAGTCTGGTGAGGGCCTGCCTTCTGGTTCATAGACAGCACCTTTTTGCTGTGTCCTCACATGATGAAAGGGGTAAGGAATCTCTCTTGGGCCTCTTCTGTAACCCCATTCATGAGGGCTACACTCCCAAGACTAGTTATCCCCTAAAGGTCTCACCTCCAAATACCATCACTTTGGGGTTAGGACTTCAATGTATAAATTTGGGAAGGGACACAAACATTCAGATCATAGCAGTGGTTTACATTTTTCCTAGAAAATCATCTATTTCTTATATATTTTATATTCATATTTGATGTCATTGAGTTACATATTATACTACTCACAATTTTTAACATCTCTGTTATATCTGTGGTTAGTTTTGCTTTCTCTCCTTTTCCTTAATTAATCTTGTTACGTATTTGTAAATTTAATTGGTCTTTTGAAAGAATCAGCTTTTGTATATTTAATTTATCTTTTATAAAAACTGTTTTTGGCTTTATTTATCACTGCTACTATTTTAATGTCATTAATTCTAACTTTCATTTTTATCAATTGCCTCCTTCTACATGGTTCATTTATTTATTTCTTCTCTTGGGTTTATGATGTGTAACACTAACTCCTTTCAGCTCTTCAGAGTCTTAGGTCCATGTGTGATTCAGTTTTGTGTGCTTCAGACCACCCAGGACATTGCTTAGCAAAGCAGGTGCAGCAAGAATGAGTGGATGAAATTACTGACATTGGGTCTCCTGGTGCTGAAAGTCTATTCATCTATAGCCACATGGCTGGGGTACCAAAAAAAATTATGACACGTGTATCTTTGCCTTCACAGAAGTTAATTTCCTGGGAGCTGAAGTTGGAGGAGAAAAAGCCTGAAAGCCAAAGAATGCAAGGTCACGTTAAAGTGTCATCAAAGGAGTGAAGGCTGCAGATCATTTCAGTTCTGCCGGGTCCATCCCAGTTTCTTCTTTGCATTCTTTGCTTCTTGCTTTGCATTCTCGTAGCGAGTGTGAGAACATCCAGGCAGAAGGCTATTTTACTCAAAATCCGGGTGCTACAAACAAGAATATTGCACGCACTTGTCTAGTGGAAAGAGCTTGTGACTTAAGCTCCCTCAACTCAGGCATTGTATAGGATGCTAGAGACACCACAGGTACATTTTGGAGTTTGAAATTAATCAAAAGAGCAATGAAAACATCTCGACCTTTTTGAAGCACTTTGCAAAATATACAAGTGTAAATGTTCTGCTAATGGCCTCCAAACTCCTAAAAGCTAGACAGTGATTTTGTTCTCCCAATTTCCTGAAACCATTGTACCCACTGGATTGTACAACCTCAGTTGGTGGCCATGTGTGCTATAAGAATCATCCATTGTAGACATTTGAGTTTCCTGGAGAAGATTTATCTGGTTTGAGCAAAAAAGCTCTTCTATCTTTCTGTCATAACAGTCATTTCCCTAGTAAACTCTATAGGCCTCTTTGTAAATTTGGAGGCTGAGCAAAGAGGAGAGAGGTATTTTCCCTCTTTTGAGAGTAGAGACGTATGAGTACCTTACAGGCACAAAGAGCTCTCAAGACTCACTGTCATGCTACTTGGTTTCCAATTCTTTTCTTTCAATAAAATTGAAGGAAAACCTAGTGAAATTGTCAGCTGATAAATCACTGAAAATAATTTGATGATAGATTACTCTTTGATTTTTGGCAAATAGCTACGAAAGAGTTCAAAGTACTGAGGGACATCTCTATAACAAAACTCCATTCTTACCTACTTCTATAAGATTATAAAGGTTCTCAGGCTTAGATTTATAGAAACTGAAAATAAGTAATATTCATCTCTGTATGCATGAACCAGTTTATAAAAATGTCCCATATATCTCCTTTAACACTAAATAAATAAATTTACCATAAAATATTTTCTTTTATGTACTTTCTCCAAATTTATAATATATTCATGGCATTTTCATCAATTATATACTACTAATAATCATAAAAATTCAACTAACAATAAATATTCTTAACAGTTGTAAGAGCCTTGTAGTCATATGAACTACTTTGAAAAATCCATTTTCATTTATATACATATTTTTGCCATATACATGTTATTGCTACAGAGAAGTTTGATAAAGAAATCCAGCATTTTGGGAGGCCAAGGCAGGAACCTAAGGTCAGGAGTTTGAGACCAGCCTGGCCAACATGGGGAAACCCCATCTCTACTAAAAAATTACAAAAATTAGCCAGGCGTGGTGGTGCATGCCTGTAATCCCAGCTACTCAGGAGGTGGAGGCAGGCAAATCACTTAACCCCAGAAAGCAGAGGTTGGAGTGAGCCAAGATCGTAACATTACACTACAGCCTGGACAACAGAGCAAAACTCCATCTGAAAAAAAAAAAAAAAAAAAATCAGTAAAAGACTTTCAATCATTAAAAAATATATTAGGATAAAATTCAAAGAGGGAGGTGGAAAATGGAAATACAATGTAAGGAGAAAAAGGGACAGTGTTAAGTTTCCAGGTATTAAAGAGTTAAGTTTGCCATATCAGACCATATCAGGCCTGCAGATGTGTTTGGCTTGAAATCAACATGCTCTTCAGAACCTGGCAGGAGCACACTGGGCCAGACACACACACACACACACACGCATATATATATATGTATCTTTTTTAGAGAAACAGTGTCCCTCTGTCACCTAGGTTGGAGTGCAATGGCGTGATCTTGGCTCACTGCAGCCTCTGCCTCCCGGATTCAAGTGATTCTCCTGCCTCAGCCTCCCAAGTAGTTGGGACTACAGGTGCATGCCACCATGGCAGGCTAATTTTTGTATTTTTAGTAGAGACGGGGTTTCACCATGTTGGACAAGCTGGTCTTGAACTCCTGACCTTGTCAAGTGATCCACCTGCCTCGGCCTCCCAATGTGCTGAGATTACAGGCTTGAGCCACCAGGCCAGCCTCAAATATATTTTTAAATAGGTGATAATGAGTATCAAATTGCGAGGTACTTAAATTCTATTAAATACATTTTTAAAAGAGTGTTATAATATGTTTACTTTAAATGACTAATACATATACAAATTATATCCCTTGCAATTATAAGGTAAAATAATTAAAGTTTCGTCTTTAAAATGTGCATCATTTTCAAAATTCCTGGGGAATATGCAACAGTGTTAAGTCTGAAGGCCACAGCTTGGAGGGCACCTCAGGCCTCTGCTCTCCACCTCCCCAGCTGCCTCTCTAGATCACACCTTTAGCCGGTTTTACTTGGACGACGGCAGAACCCGTCAAGGCATCTCCTTGGCTGGAAAGACCTGAGCGTGCTGCCTGGGAACCTCCTACAAACAAATCTGGTCACATGGCCCCTTCTTCAAAATCTCTGTTGATGTCATCCCACCTGTGGCTTATTGCTGACAGGACTCTGAGCTTAGTCAACCTTAAATCAAGCCATTAACTTAAGCTGTAGCCATTAGTTTAAGATGAAACCATCAGAGGGTATTGACTTGGATTTTACTCTATCTTGCTCAATAAAGAGCTCCACATTTAGATGGTAGAACACAGGAAGCAAACCAACTGCCCTTGGGCCATATCAGGCCTGCAGATGTGTTTGGCTTGAAATCAACATGCTCTTCAGAACCTGGCAGGAGCACACTGGGCCAGAGCTCCCACAGGGCCATTCAACTCGGGTGCAGTTATCACTGTCCTTGTGGAGAGACTGCCCTGCCTGCTTCCCTAAGTGTGTGTTACTGTCAGGCACCTACAGGCAATTGTATTTGAGACCTGAAACAGAGTTTTGTCTGTGCTGTGTATTAACTACACGATGGTATCACTGTGTCATAACAACTTAAAGCATCTAATGTTAAGGGCACAATAAAATAATATTAATGAGCAAATTTAAAACAAAAACACTCACATCCCATTTCTCCTGGATCATCGTCACCTCTGCTTCCTGTTTGTCTCCCCATCCCATCCCCTGGCTCCGACTCCCTATGCCATCTCTAAGGCTTTGTTTGAACAGAGCCCCAGGAAGTGTGGACAAAAGCAAAATCTCTGGAGGATTTATGCCACAAGCAGGTCATCCTCAGAAGGATCCAGACTACAGAAGACAGAAGAGCAATTTGGAGGATCTTGCAGCTGGACTCCCTAACATGAATGGCCGGGGCAGGGCCCCTTTGCAGAGTGCAGGGCAGATGAGGCCTCTTTGGTACTGAGAGATCTGACTTGCATCTGGCTACAGGTGTCTAGGGTCTGGGAGCTCGGTCATAGAATACGGGTGCCAGACAGGGCCTATTGGAAGCTGATGACCCAGAGGCCCCCTTGACTGTTACAGGTCAACTCTGGGTGGGATTATTTCAAGGATCAGTTATACCATGCCCAAAGCAATGCAACCAATGCACTTCTGATCAAGCTGTCATGTGCTTTGGGAATCTCAGCCAGCAGGCCACTCCTGCTTCCCACCCCACTTGATTGAAATTACAAAGGCAAAGGATGATCTTGCCCATCCATGTTCACAGCACCATTATCCACAGTAGCCAAAATATGGACGCAACCAAGAGTCAACACAGATGCTTATCACAGAGAAGCAAAATGTGCCATATCCCTACAATGGAATATGATTCAGCCTCAAAAAGGAAGTTCTGACACACGCTACAACATGGATGAACGTTGAGACCATGACACTTAGTGAAATAAGCCCATCACAGAAGGACAGAGACAGGACCAGGCACGGTGGCTCATGCCTGTAATCTCATCACTTTGGGAGGCCAAGGCAGTTGGATCTCCTGAGGTCAGGAGTTTGAGACCAGCCTGGCCAACATGCCGAAACCCCGTCTTTATGAAAAATACAAAAGTTAGCCAGGTATGGTGATGCACGCCTGTAGTCACAGCTACTCAGGAGGCTGAAGCAGGAGAATCACTTGAACCCAGGAGGCAGAGGTTGCAGTGAACCAAGATCATGGTATTGCACTCCAGCCTGGGCAACAGACCAAGATTCTGTCTCAAAAAATAAATAAATAAATAAAAGGAAGAAGTAGAACAGAGACAGCATGATTCCACTTACAAGGTCCTGAAAGTACTCAAAGCCATAGAGACAGAAAGTAGAATAGCACTCTTACTGTTTTGCAAGCCAAAAATGAAAAGGACTCTGTGGATGGATGGTGATGATGTTTGCGTAACATTATGAATGTATTTAATACCTCTGAACTCACACATAAAAATACTTAGGATTGTAAATTTTATCTGATATATATTTTACCACAATTTTAAAAATTGGGAAAAAAACAAAGATTATCAGATTGAGGGAAACAAAGTTCAACTTCATTTAGTAGCAAAGAAAATTCAGTCTAACAAGGTAAAATTACAACTGAGAAAAGTGTGTATTTGTGTGTGATTTAGAGGAGAGAAATAGACCCAAAGAGCGGAATTTAGAGGGACTCTGAGATCAGCTCAACACAGAGTGTTCTGACATTCACTCGTCAAGCAGATCCAAACCGAGCACCTCTGTGTGCCAGGCACTGGAGATGCAGTGGTTGCAGAACAGAAGGCCCTGCCAGCGGTCGGGGGAGGCGGCCAGACTGCCTCGCCGAGGGCCACTGCCCGTTACTGCAGGAAGAACCTGGGTGCCTGTCTCAGGAAAGTGCTGTGCAGTGAGCTCCAGATTTACCGGCAGGCGAGCTAGGTCCAATCGGAGGCTGCTGTGAACCCAAGGGGTAGAGGATGACAGTGTTTGGGTTTCTTAGGTACTCACGGCTCTGCTCTCAAAAGAGGGAAAACATCTTTCACCCTGCCCTTTGCTCAGCCACCTAAATTTACGCAGAGGACTGGAGTGTTTATGACAGAAATGATCGTCTGTCAGAAAGTAACAAGCCATACTGTATCAGGTTCCCCGACCCTGCATGGAGAAGGGCACACCAGCTCTGGACACTCCTGCCAGAAACGTGCAGCCTCACCATGAGAAAACTGCAGACCCGCCCAGACTGAGACATTCTGCCTAGTAACTGGCAGCATCCTTCCAAGTCTCGAGGGCATGAAAGAAAAGGGAGAAAAGGGGGACTGTTACAGACTGGAGAAGGCCGAGGAGACACGAGGGGTGTGTGCAAGGTGGGATCCTGGAAGAGAAGGAGGATCGCAGTGTGAAAAGCACTGGAATCCGATAAAGGCTGCTGTTCACTCAATGATACTGCACTGTTCTCTCCTGGTTTCCATCATCGTGCTGGGGGTCTCTAAGATGTACACACTGTATTGGTGAAAACTCTCTGTACTTTCTTTGCAATTTTCCTGAAAGTCTAAAATTATTTCTAAATAAAAAGCTTTTTAAAAGCTCCCACCCCTGGCCTGGCTTGCGCCTGTAATCCCAGCTCTTCGGGAGGCTGAGGCAGGAGGATTGTTTGAGCCCAGGAGTTTGCAGCCAGCATGGACAACCTGGTGATACCCCATCTCTCCAAAAAAATATAAAAATTATTCCAGTGTAGTGGCGCACACCTGTAGTCCCAGCTACCCAGGAGGCTGAGGTAGGAAGATTGCTCGAGCCCAGGAAGCAGTGGTTACAGGGAGCTGAGACTGTGCCACTGCACTCCAGTCTGAGCAACAGAGCAAGGCCCTGTCTCAAAATAAAGAAAAAAAGAAAAGAAAATTTAAATTCCCACCCTAAGCCCAGCCCCAGGGGCGCCAACCACCAGGCCAGACATCTGCACTGAGGTCCACAGTGCTCTTCTGCAGAGCGCTAAATGGTATCCGCACAACCCTTGTCACTTAGAAGGTGTGTGCGTGGCTGTGTATCAGCCGATGCCCCCTGGGTCTCTCTGCTCCTCTGTCTGCTTCCCACTTCAGCTGAAACCCACCCCATGCCTCCCCCTTCAGTGCTGCCTGCACACATCCCCCCAGCAACCCTCCTCTGCATGGACATGGGTGGGAACCGTGTGTCTTGTGACATAGGCTCCTGAAGATACTAAGGAAATGTGAATCCACGTAGATTTTAAAAGGGCTGAGGAGAGAGGCATCAGTATTGCCAGAGTGACCTTTCCCAAAGGCCAACCTGACCGAGCCCTCTGTTGGTTCCAGTGCCTTTACTCTGCCCACCTCTTGGTATAGCACACAAATGCCTGGTATGATGTCCACACCCTCGTCCAGCCTGGCCTTGAACCTGGTGTCTCTGGGCCAGTAATTCCCCTGGCCGGATAACAGGCATTGTGCCAGCTGTGGACCCCATCCCCTGAGACCTCGGGCTCCTCCCTTGCTCGCTTGCCTCCTGGCTGAGCCTCCTCCAGTGCTCTTGTCACCTTTGCCCCCAAGCGCTGCCTCTAGTGATCCGGTTAAACCACTGAGATTCCTGCCCGAAGGAAGAGGCCCCTGTTTCCCTAGTTCTTTCCTTCTCTCTCAGCCACAGCTGAGAGTGACCGAAGAGAAGTCCTGCTTAATCACTTCCAGGCTGGGGGATAAAGGGTGACCTACTTTGGATCCCACGGTGTTTGTAAATCCACAGAGCAGCCAACAGCATCATCAACAGAGAGGCTGCACATCCTGCCCGCAATGGCTGCACATAACTTAATTTTACACACAAAACTTCAATTCAAAACTGTTGAGTCAGGAGCCATTTCAGTCATTCTCAACTCTTAAGAGCTTGTTTCTTTCCACCTCCTGTCCCACTAGCCTCCCACTCCAGCTAAGTGTTTTCTTCCCAGAACTCATTAAATCTTTCTTCCACTTTCATTTATTTCCTCATTTTTCCCCACAGCCCTGCTTGCTGGTTTTAATATTTTTGTTTTCTTTTCACCACCCACTACAACAGCCTCTCCACGATGGCAAGCAGTGTTCTTTGCAGAATTCCTAGCTCTTATCCCCACTCTCAGTTCTCCTTTGTTTCCCCCTGGCTCTTTCGCCCTGATGGCACCATTTGTTGACTTTGGATGTGTTTTGCCTTTTAATCTTCTGAAGTTTGGAAAAGGGATTGCACATTTCTCTCCACATGTTTTGAGAGAAGGCAACATTTGGTGGCAGCTCAGGCACTGCTGCGTGGCATTTTTGCAATTGTTTATCTGTGTTTGCCTGCTCCTTGGATTGCTTAGTAGCAATCCAAGTTGCCCCCTGCCCACATACTTTACAAAGGGCTGTACAGCTGCCCTGCCACCTATCCCTGGTCCACGCTGGGCTCACGGGAAGGCAGCTCACAGTCTCATCCCTTTCCCCTTCGCATGTACACATCCCTTCCAAGTCACTCCTACATTCTGTGAGCCCCATGCAAGATCCAGTTGCATCTGGCTTGACCCTGTTTGATAACAACCATTTCCCCCCATGGACCAATCAGTCCTTCTGTGTAGATGTGGCACTTTCAAGCTTCCATGACAACTTGACCATGTAGATTTTTTTTTTTTTTTTTTTTTTTGAGACGGAGTTTCACTCTTGTTACCCAGGCTGGAGTGCAATGGCACGATCTCGGCTCACTGCAACCTCCGCCTCCTGGGTTCAGGCAATTCTCCTGCCTCAGCCTTCTGAGTAGCTGGGATCACAGGCACGTGCCACCATGCCCAGCTAATTTTTTGTATTTTTAGTAGAGACGGGGTTTCACCATGTTGACCAGGATGGTCTCGATCTCTTGACCTCGTGATCCACCCGCCTCGGCCTCCCAAAGTGCTGGGATTACAGGCGTGAGCCACCGCGCCCAGCGAACATGTAGATTTTTATCTTCAAAACTGGTCTTAGGAACCTTCTGCCATATGCTATATCCCCAGATACAGAGTAATGGGGTCTGTGGTTGCACCTGCTGCAGGCTGTGTGTTGAAGAGATACTGCAATTCCTGCCCTACAGAGCATCATGATTCACCTGTGCTCTCCTGTATGAACAGACACAGATTGAGCACACTGCCAGGAATCAGAAGAAAGACCTGGTGCTAGTCCCAAATCCTTGTACTTACCAGGTTAGCCCCATATCTTAGTAATTACCAGGTTAGTCCCACATCCAAGTACTCACCAGGCTAGTCCCACATCCTAGTACTCACCAGGCTAGTCCCACATTCTAGTACTTACCAAGCTAGTCCCACATCATAGTACTTACCTGGCTAGTCCCATATCCTAGTACTTACCCGGCTAGTCCACATCTTAGTACTTACCCAGCTAGTCCTACATCCTAGTTCTTACCAGGCTAGTCCTACATCCTAGTTCTTACCGGGCTAGTCCCACATCCTAGTACTTACCCGGCTAGTCCCACATCTTAGTACTTACCGGCTAGTCCCACATCCTCGTACTTACCTGGCTAGTCCCGTGTCCTAGTACTTACCTGGCTAGTCCCATATTTTAGTGCTTACCCGGCTATTCCCAAATCCTAGTAGTTACCAGACTAGTCTCGTATCCTAGTTCTTACCGGGCTAGTCCTGTATCCTAGTATTTACCTGACTAGTCCCATATCCTTGAACTTACTTAGTGCTCAGAACATCACTTTCTTAATTTTTTCAAACAGGGTGACAGTACCTTCCATGCTTAATTCACAAGACTGTAAAGAGAATCATATGAGATCATGTATGTCAGAAAAATATTGCTGAAAATACTCTTCACTCAGTTATGTTGTGAACCTGAAAACGCTCTTAAAAATAATAAAATCTATTTTTTTTCAAGTGGCCCTTGGAGAAGTTAGCCACTTTTCTGTCCCAGTCTCTGAACTGATTCTGTGCAGAAAGCCTGGGAATGACTGGAATGGCTTGTGGTGCGGCCCTCAGTGTGTCCCTCCGCCAGGCAGGAAGGGACTCCCCAGACCCCACAAGGGCATTAGAGGCTGCTGCCCTTCTGCCTGCTGATGACCTAAAAATTGAGGACATTTGGGACATAGACTGCACTGAAGAAATGCTGGTTAATGAGAAACACAAATGTAAACACCATAAATTAGAGTGCCCTCTCTACGTGGATGAGTGGAGTCAGGAGTCCAGGCCAGAGCCAGATGAGGTCTGACAGGGGAAGGGAACTTCTCACAGCAGGGACAGTGACCACATTGTGGGGGGGCATCCCAGCACAGGCAGGGCCACCACCCACTGTGGACATAACTGAGTGAGGTCAGTCTCAAAAAAATGTGGATGTCTATACAATAGGGTCAGCAGACTTTATTCACTGGAGAAATAATTTCTTCATAATCAGGATAATTTTATCCATCACCTCTTAAGAGTAAGACATGAATGGTTTCCTTGTGCCACTAGAGGAAATTCTGCTCAGAAACTAAGTACTTGTTAGGGAAACTGTTTGATTAAGTATTCTGGGTGAATATAATACTGATCTCAAGCAACTATAGCTGAAGTCATCCCAAGTACAATGGTCATTGTACACACAAGAATCAGGGGCATATTTTATTTCTAGGTAAAAACTATTTTTAAGGTACTTCATAAATCACCGGCAAGGTCAACCACACTAAACATTCCAGAACACACAGGGGAAATCTTCGTGGGCGTGCCCAGACCTCTGGGCTGCAGCGATGTATTGTTCTGAGGCTTCCTGCACAGAGCTGTCCCCGTCGTCAGCAAGTCTGCTGGGCCCACAGCAGTGCCTGCGGGAGGCTCACTGTGACCCGGCTGCACAGGTGCAGCAGACACTGCTAGTCTCCCCACAGTGCAGTGATCACCGCATGGCACACCTGCTGCAGGCCCACTGTCTTCATGCAGCAAATAAGACCACAGCAGCCCACAGAGCCGTGGAGAACGTTAAGTGGAATAATAAAGATGGAGTGCTTTGCACCCGGCTTGTCATTCAGCCAGCGTTCAGCATTCACAGATAGGGATGGCCACTGTTTATCCTGGGGCATGCTGATCAGCTTACCCAGGTGCATTTAATGGTAGGCTCAATCCCGAGCCTACTGCTTAATACACATGAATGCATGCATGAATAATGAATCGCAGATGAGTGACGAGTTCCCGATTTTTATAGATGAGGACAGCAAGAATCAGAAAAACTATATTGTGCAACCTTCCTGTGACAGAGGTGGCCAAAGCAATATAATGGAAATTGTGACTAGAATTCACAATTTCCTAACCAGGAAAGCAGGTGAAATGGCAGACCAGTAAGTGGCAGGAGGCCTTCATGATTTTCTGTCCTCCCACTTTGTAGGTGTGAGAATACAGATGTGATGGCTGGAGGTCCAGCAGCCACCAGACTCTAAGCTGACCTTGAGGACAGATGTTGCAAGCTAAGGCTGGCAAAATATAAAGAGAGGTGATGTCAGTGTCCATCATAACTGTGGGGCCACTCTGTCGTCCCTAGGCACACATCACGCTTGTCACTAATAGAGGAGGGACAATGTCTATCTGATTCTAGCCATTGTTATGTTTGGTCTCCGTTACTAGAAGCTGGACACATTTCTAACTGAAAAGCAAATATTCTAGGCTGGGTGCGGTGGCTCACGCCTATAATCCCAGCATTTTGGCAGGCTGAGGTGAGCGGATCACTTGAGGCCAGAAGTTTGAGACCAGCTTGGCCAACATGATAAAGTCCCTTCTCTACTAAAAATACAAAAACTGGCCGGGCATAGTGGTACATGCTTATAACCCCAGTTACTTGGGAGACTGAGGCAGGAGAATCATTCAAACCCAGGAGGCAGAGACAGCCTGGGCAACAGAGTAAGACTCTGTCTAAAAAAAAAAAAAAAAAATCCTTGTTCTCTAATGTATTAATTAGGATGTGTAACCTTAGAAAGCCAGGAGCTTTCTTTGTCTTCATCCCCAGCTTCTGAGCCTTGCCTGGCTTAGAGACACTTCTCACTCATCAGGAATTAAAGAACCATGTTGTGGTTACCAAGCCACAGTTTTTGTTCATTATGTATCTTCAGCCTTCATGCTACATTCTGGCTGTTTCACCCAAATTGACAAGGTAGACATCTGTGAAGTAGACATCTATGAACTGACCTTTCCATTCCTGGGTTCCTGTGGTTGATTCTTCTCTCAGTTACAATACCACAAGGCTTAGTGTAATTGCAGAGCCCTTGCATGTAAGAATGGATCTGCTATCTTCACGTATAAAGTCAAATTGGGGATAAGAAAATTATTTCTCTGAAAACCGAGACATCGCCCTACAGTCTTCTGCAACTTGCTGCTGGGAACGGGTCTGACACCCTCCTGAAAGCAGTTTGTTCCTTTCTGAGTAGCATGTGCTCTCAGGTTGAATGTTTCCATACCTATTTTTAATCTGTCAATTAAATTACCTATTTTTAATCACTGATAAATTAGTGTATATAGCTTTGTTTTTTAGGAAATTTGCCTTATACATCGTTATGTAAGTCCATCTCTAGACCAAGCATGCTTTTCTCCCAGCTCAGGAAAATTTTCAAATGTTCCGTCTTTGATTATTGCTTCTTTGCAGCTATTCTTCATTCCTCCTCACGATAGGCCATATTATTTGAAGTCTGCTTCTCCTCTTACTCGCTTCCTTGACAATTTTATTTTTTTTTCATTGCTTTTATCCCTTTGTCCTTTTTCGGTGGATTCTAGGAGAGCAATTCGAGTTTGCCCGCCCCGCTAGAGTGTGTTTCTGGGGCTTCAGTTCTTTCCTTTATGGCGACTGTGGAGTGCTGGGCTCTGCTGTTGCAGGTAGGCGTCTTTGAAGCCTTTCCTCATGTGTGGGGTGCTTTTCACTGGGGCTTGTGCCTCCACCCTTGCCTTTGCATTATCTGAGCTCCTCTAATAATCTCTATCCTTATCGTTCGCTGAGAACTTCAAATATGGGTCTTTAAATTCTTTTTTATTTCTTCCTAAAATTTTTTTTTTCAAACATTGTCTTTTCAGCTACAGTCAGTGTACTCAGTTCAGAAGATGTTCATTGGTTCAATTGGTCCACGCTCTGTAAAAACCTTATTATGAAGATACACAGCACACTTTCACCCTCTTGCCACCCTGGGTCCCCCAGCTGAATGTCCCTTGAAGAGCTAAAGCCAGAAAGTACAGTGGGTTCATCCCCAGTCCTGATGTCAGTGCTTTGGAGACAGACACTCCCTGGGTGCGTGTGGTCCGCTGGGCTGAGCAAGGCAGGTTCTCTGACCCACTTAGGGTCAAGGTATGCCCTTGTGAATACGGGGAGGAGCTTAGTTTTGTTCCACCAAATAAGCCACACAGAAGAAAAAGCCATGCCAGTCCTCCTTCCCCCTGCCAGCAGTATTGTACCTTTGGGGACCACACCGTCAGGAGTCAGTGGGACATGTCTGCCCCCTTACCTCCCCAACATTGCAAGCTCAAGCCAGCAGGGAGGAGGAGAGGCAAGGCCCAGGCTCGGGACAGACAAACAGTAGTCCCTTCCGCAAGGGAGGGTAAGGTGCTCTCCGGGCTCTGCCGGGTTCAGTGACAGCCACTGGGCCACCAGGCCCCTTCTCACCTACATACCTCTGGCCAACTGAGCCACTAACAATGAAAATGTCCTCAATTGTGCCCTGAGACTGTCTCATTGTTGTTGAAGATAATGGAAATCCCTCCCAAGGCTCACAATTGCTGACACTATTCCTGTGCAGTTTTTTGCTGCTTTTTGGCTATTTTCTGTACTTTGATGTGTATTTTAGGAACAAGTTGGAAGAGAGATTACTCAGGGCTACAATAGCCTCAGGACACCGCTAGGCTCCTTCTCCTTAAATCCCCATAACACAGAGGCCAGAAGCTGGCACTAACAGATTCTCAGTAAACAACAGGCAAATGAATCATGAGTTTTGGCTGAGATATTTGGGACCAAAAACTGATCTAGAGGCAGGCTGGGATGGATCTAGGGCAGGGGTTAGGATACAACAAGTCACAAGAGAGGAGGGGCCGTCAAAAGCCTCTGAAGGCACAGACTCCACCTGAACCGAGGCAAGAGGTAACTCCAGCGTGCAAACCAGGCAGCCCAGAAAGAGCAGGGCTGGACGACAGGGCCTCAGCTGTTGGGGGCAGGAGCCCCGCCCCTGTGGAGCGGATGCGGAGCCACAGTGCATCCAGGAGTTCAGGGATAGTGCAGGTAAAGGTGGAGCTGAGTGTCCCCAGCTGCTGCCTGGGCCTCGGGGCACAGGAGAAACCCAGACCCTGTGGCCATGTCTTCAGGGCCCCTGGGCAACATCTCCACCTGTGAGCCTCTGGCCTCCGCATGCTGCCCTCGGCGTGCAGGGACTCCAGACCCCCACTCTTAGTCTGACAGCAAGCCTGTTGCTGCGACGGCTGGTTCTATTTCCACACATGAAACTTTGCCCTAAACACCTCTCCCTCCCACCTCTCGGCATTTGCAGTGGGGCGGGGAACTGGAGGGCCTCCCCGCGCCCCGTGTCTTCACAAGGCAGGGCTTCTTGGGGCCCAGGCCCCTCGGTCAGCCGCCCCCCGCCGCGCCTGCTGAGCGAGCGCCAGCACCAGGAGCCCGGGCACGCATGGGAATCGTCGTGGCCACGCGTGCCACCATGGCCGAGGACTCCACTGTCCTCCTATCGCAGGGTGGGGTGATGGAGGACCAGAGCTGGGCTAGAGTAAGTGCCCGGGTCACTAGGGGAAACAAGTAAGGAAAGAGGAGGAAGGACTAGAAAGCGGGCGCACCCGGCTCAGAAGTGCCTACGCCGCGCAAGCCCCCGCAAACCTCCCAGCCTCGCCCTGCCCGCCACCCTCCTTCTTCCCTGGAAAGTGAGTCCTTGGCAGAAAAAACTGCCACCGTTCCATGCCTGGAAGGCACTAGCAAATATGCCAAGGACTGCAGGCAGCCAGCTCTCAGGGGCCTGGCCTTGGGCCACGCCCGGTGCGACGGTCACCTTGTCCATCAGAGCTGGGGTCTCCCAAACCTGCCCACCTGCCTGCTGCTGCAGTCAGGACCGAGGGCGTCCACATGGGCTTCCAGGAAAGAATCATTCTCTCCTGGGGCATTCCCACTGCAGCTAATTGTTCTCCAGCACATTCCACACATGCCTTACAGGGAGCTTAAATAGCCAGTCTAGAGCAGCAGAGACTGTGGGAGCTCTGAAAGCCCCCGGCTCCACGCCGGGCCTCTGCATGGGAGAAGCTGAAGCCTCTGCGGAAGACAGGAATATGGGCAGGGGGCAGTGCAGGTGGCAGCGTGGGGGGCAGTGCAGGGGATGAACCTGGTCCCAGCCTCCAGTGTGGTGCCTCCCGCCCCTCCGAACTGCCCCTGCACGCCGGCCATAGGCTCTCTATGAGCTCGACACTAACACCGTCTGTCATACACCTTGCTGAAGATGCCCTGACAGATGGCACCGGTATGGACAGAAAGAAAACACCTTTCATCTTTTCAAAAACTGTGGGCAGGGCGAGGTGGCTCACGCCTGTAATCCCAGCACTTTGGGAGGCCCAGGCGGTGATCACCTGAGATCAGGAGTTCAAGATCAGCCTGGTTAACATGATGAAACCCTGTCTTTACTAAAAAATACGAAAATTGGCCGGGCATGATGGCACATGCCTGTAATCCCAGCTACTCAGAAGGCTGAGGCAGGAGAATGGCTTGAGCCCGGGAGGCAGAGGTTACAGTGAGCTGAGATCGAGCCACTGCACTCCAGCCTGGGCGACAGAGGGAGACTCCATCTGGAAAACAAAACAAAAAACTTGTGGAACTCTCCCACCTATCAAAATAATTTTTGTTGTGGAGTTTAATGGGGGGGTGGATAAGGAAAAAGCAAAAATTATGAATAGAATGCAGAAAAAAATGTTTATTAGGAGAGACAAAAATGATTAGATCGCATTCCTCATGTTAACATCTCTAACAATATTTAAGTCAACGTTAGGTAAGTGGCCGAGCTGAGCGTACACTGGGGCGTAATCCCGGAAACACAGGCAGGGATGGGTCTAGGGCAGGGGTTGGGCTGTAACAGGGAGGAGGGTCCATCAAAACCCTTTGAAGGCACAGACACCACCTGAACCGAGGCAAGAGGCAACTCCAGTGTGCAAACCAGGCTGCTCAGGAAGAACAGGGTGGCAGGGCCTCAGCCGTGGGGGCAGGAGCTCCGCCCCTGTGGAGCGGATGCGGAGCCACGGTGCATCCAGGGGTTCAGGAATAGTGCAGGTAAAGGCGAAGCTGAGTGTGAGGGGTGCTCCCAAGCCCTGACCTGCTGGCTGCCCTCCAGCCTCTCTGCGCCCGCCACTGTGCTCTATATCATGGAGCTCTCCTTTCCCGTAACACAAAGGTCAGTCTGCATCCCTGCCTGCTCCAGGTATTTTAATGACAACTTCCAAACGTCGGTTTCTCGTCGTCCGGCCCCCCTGCCTCTGGTCCTGCCCATTCTCTCCTCTCCTACGGGCCCCTGCAGTCCCAGCCCCTGCGCGGACCCGCTGGGGCACATGTGCTGTGCTTCTGTCCGCCACCAGGGGCCGCCCTTCTCCTTCCGTCCGCTCCTGGCAAAATCCCACCCAGTTCAAGGGCCGCTTCAGTTCCGTCGTCCCCAGGAGCCAGAGTCTCAGCCAGGACTGTCCTCCAAAGGTCCACACTCCCCCTCGGAGGCATTCATGCCCTCACTGAGCATCCCTTTGAGACCCGAGCCCTTCGGGGGCAGCGGGGGTCTCCTCCTCTCCGTGCCCCTCAGCACCTCACACCATTCCCAACAGCAGGATGCTCAGCAGTTTGGAGGGTGACTGAAAGTACGGGTGATATGTGGCTCTGCGACTGTGTGGTCTGCGCCCCCCAACACACACCCTAATGTGCCACAGTTGAAGGAACATGCTTGAGCGCTTTTATGACAATGAGAGAAAAGACGAGAAGGAGGAGAAGGGAACAGGGGCTTTGGAGAAGTCGGGAGTGTTGAAGTTATGCTCACGGTGGCTCCCTGGAGTCCAGGAAATCTTGAAGGGACAGTTTAGTGGAAGACTCGATGACAAGCTCCTTCTCGTAAGAGTAACACAGTGGACCAAAATCGTGTGAAACAAACCTCTCCCACGTGGCTGTGAGCTTTATAGATGTCGTTAGGCAGAACAATCTGTTACTCAAAATTCCTCTCTACTTATTCAAAGACAATTTCTTAGGAGGCCCACGAAGGGTAAAAGCTGAGTGTCCTGGGGGGCCTGAGGGAGGAAGGAGCATTCCTGCTGGGACACAAAGCACAAAAGAGGCTGGGCTGGGCTGGGTATAAGGAGAAGGGGCAGGAGAGAGGGGGCAGGCATCCCACCCTCCATAGAAGGTCACAGAAACTCAGGGGCCTGCTGTGTGTGGACTTTGGGAAACCAGTGTTGAGGGGGCTTCAGCAGGCAGAGAGGCAGACAGCAGCAGGGACTCTCCGACCCGGCTCGAGCCTCATCACAGCCCGAAGAGCTCAGGTTTGGGCCAAGACTTCAATGATCTCCACTGGTAGTAAGAGTCTCTACTTTCATTCATGGACACGCAAACGCACACACACTCACACACAGGCTTAGCTAGCATGAAAACCAAGCGGGTGTTCCCAGTGTTTATCTGGATGAAGTTGACTTGAGTTTAGATGGCAAACAGTAGTTTAGAGCAGGGTGCTGGCCCCGGGAGCCCACAGAGGGCGCGAGTCTCAGTGGATCCTGATCCTCCCCCTTCTCCCTCCCCATGTCCATCTAGACATAGAGAGCGCTCCATGCCTGTTCGATCGGACCTCGTGAGTCCATCTGGAAGATAATTTAAAAGGGATGGAAGGATGATATACTAAGTAATGTAGAAAATGAAGTCTTGTTTACTTTAAAGATGGAGAAGACAGTTTGCCAATAAAACATAGCACTTCATTTCCCTCTAGAATTCTGTTATTAAAATTAATCTGAAATGAACTCCTGGCACCTCTCTCACAAGCCCTTCCAAAAGCTTTAAAAATAATAAAGCTTGCTCAAGAAGAGCAGAGTGCATTCCAGCAAGACAGCTGGACCAAATTGCCTTCTCCTTGGCGGGGGGAGTGGGAAAGAAGGCAGCTGGCAGCTTCATAAATTAAGCACATTAAGGACAAAATTAGTGAAGGAATGTCATCCCTCCATCTCTTCAGAGATACCCACAAACGCAGTCTAAACATGAATATGAATTCAACTCACAACTTCACTCTGATACACAGAGACACACACAAACACAGAGCCACAAACACACATGCAGAGACTTGGGTACAATCTTGACATGGTACACACACAAAATACACATTTGCATACACTGACACAACATATACACACTTCAGCAGGGATAAAGACTGAAAATATGCTGAGTGAAAGAAGCCCAACCTCAAAGGCTATGTATTATATGATTATATGAAATGTTCAAAATAGGCAAATACGTAAAGACTGAAAACAGGCTGGTGGTTGCCAGGGGCTGTAGGGCAGAGAGATGGGGGAAGGGAAAGGGGAGGGACTATTTCATGGACATGGGGTTCCCTTTTGGGGAGATGAAAATATTCTGGAACTAGACAGTGGTAATGGTTATACAACACTGTGAATCTACCAACTACCCCTTAATGGTACAGTAGAAAATAGTAAGTGTTATGCTATGTGCATTTTATTACAATTTTTTTGAGAAAGAAAATTTAATCAAAAAAATTTAAAAAGGTGGACTGGGTCCCAAATCAACGTCAATTCCCTCCTACCACATGAGCTGTTGGTAATGATGCCATTTTTACAGTTCATTTCTCCCATGGTGGGGGGATATTGGCATTAAAGTACTTAATTTTTTTTCTCTGTATTGGCAGAAGCAATATGCTAGCTGGGAACTATTGCTATGAAAGGTGCTGTGCAGACATTAATTCACCAGGGTGTGTACAGTCTTGGTGCCTCTCCAATAATGATGGTGAAACCCAAGCTCATACAAGTCCTTACAAGGAAGAAAATACTCAGTGCCCCGCCATTGCTTAAGCGTCAATGTCAGGTGCCGGGCCCATGCAAGTTTCTAAAAGTAGCCCGGAGGAAAAAGGGGTCCGAGTTTCACAGAGACCCACCTGCGCAGAGCGAGTCTTTTACCTAATCCTCTGGCATGAAATGGTGAAACGCTGATGCCTCCAGCCCTTATGAGCACCGCAGATAATGAAGCCTTGTGACCCCCTCTCCCTCTACACCCAGTTCTGAAGAATGCTTACCATCAAGCGGTACAGAGACCATGCCAGGGTCTCTGTTCCGCTGGCATGGATTCTTCCCTGGAAAGCACCCAGAGGAGGTCTGATGTGGCCCAACCCTGCCCAGGCTGAGAAAGAGATGACATTTGGCAACCCACACTATCCCCTCGTTTTAAAGTCAATAATTTTACAAGACCTTTCATTTAAAACATTGGAGCAGTGTGACTTTGAGAAATGAAATACATTTTGTAGGATGTAGGCATGGTCACGCACAATTTCTGCCCTTCTCTGCCCACATCCCTACTCTCTTCTTGCCAAGAGGAGGAGCCTGGGACACCTGTGGCCACTTCAGGTGAGGCTAAGTCAGGACAGAGAGGAGCTAAAACATGGGCGGAAAGAGGGCAAGAAGAGGCTGTGACTTTGCTGCAGTCCTTGAGAGCAGCTAGTGTGAGTCAAGCGTTGATTAATACGGATAAGGGCAAGCCTAGAAGGCCAATTCTATTAAACTCAAATCTTATTATCACATCTCACATGGAGATTACAGCCTCTCAAATAATGGTAGCTATGTGCATTGGGGTGGCATTGGGGTTTTTCAGGCACTGAAGAAATTCTTTTGACAGGGAAACAAATGTGCTGAAAGCAGAATGACAGATGAGCGAGCTGGACCATTTCCTGAGAGCCCTGAGACAGGATACAATGCGGCTGTCATGCTAAGTGACATTGGGTCCCTTCAGAGGTTGGCCTGGCCATGCCCGGGAGTGGCCCCAGCCCCAGCAGCAAGGTCACCCTTGGGCCACGGAGCCTACAGAGATGGCCAGGGCTGCACATCTGGGGAGGGACATGGGCAGGCGAGGCGGAGCCCATCCGGTCCATCGGTGTATTGGTTTACACAAAAACATGTCTCTGTGTTTTAGATACCTAACACATTCTAAAAGACAATTTTTTAACTAAGTAACAATGAAAGAATGAAATTGTGGATTATGTGCACCCCATAATGCAGAATGAGCACAAAAGTTTCTGTACATCTTTATTCCTAGATACGTAAATGTCATATAAATCACAATGAAATATTCTCCGTTTAATGGCATTTTATGAATTCAGTAAGTTATTTTCCTCAAATCATCTATCGGTAAACTTCCAGGAAGCCTCCTCTATATTACACATGGAAAACACAGGGGTAAATGATATTTGTTTTCTCTGGGAAATATTTGCTGATTGTAGAAAATTGTGTGAGATCCTTGCCACTTACGGAAAATACCTTCATGAGGCAGAATTGATTTCCTCGAAACTTCAACATTGAGCCTGGAGAATCAATGCGCGTACACATGTACACACATGAGCACATGCACACACACACATACACACACACGTGTAGTGGTGGGTAATGGATGGACCCAGAGGTCCCCATCGCTGCTATAGAATCCCCTCCCAGGGGCTGTGAGAGATGGGCAATTCGCCTCCAGTGACCAAAAAGGAGCTCTCAGTTGTGGGCCTGACGTGATCAGATGAGCCTTTACAAGCGCCCTTCTGGAGGGAGAGACTGGAAGCGGGAAAGGGCCGTGCCAGCAGCCCTGGGGCAAGGAGCTGGGGTGGCCGCTAGGAGGCAACAACTGCCCCTGGGTAACATCCAGCATGAGAATGGGCGTCCCCATCCTGCAATTCGAGGAACGGAATCCTGCCAACAGCCACGTGAGTCTAAAGAAACAGCCCAGGCCACGCCTTGATTTCAGCTTTCTGAGACCCTGCATGGAGAGGCCAGCCACTGCTGGGCCTGAACTTCTGCCCTAAAGAAACTGCAAAACAATACATAGCTGCTGGTTCCCCATTGTGTGGTAGTTTGTTATGCAGCAATAAAAACCCACACACTCACACCAGCACCCTTCCAACAGCCGCCAGCTTGAGTCCATTCTGCAAACAATTCCAATAAACAAGATCCTTCCATGGTATTCGGTAACTCCTGAATTATATCCCTAGTCTACTTCCCGAATGCCCTGCAAGTGCACTCACACATACACTCACATACAAATACACACACATTCACACACTCACATACAAATACATTCACACACTCACACATACACTCACATCCAAATACACACACATTCACACACTCACAAATACACACACATTCACTCACACACTTGCACACTCACATTCATGCACAGTCATACACGTACACACACTTGCATACATGCACTCACAGTCACACACATTCACTCACGTACAGTCACACACATGCACTCATACACACACAGGGACTCACACTCATACACAGGCACTCACACTCATATAGTCACACACATTCACAGGCACTCACACACACATGCAGGCACCTGCCTTCACACACGCACTCACAGGCACTCACACTTACACATACTCACTCACACAAGCACACACGCATGTACACACACACACACACACACACACACACACACACTTGAAGAGCTCCCTGGGGGAGTCTGAAACGGATCTGATGCCGTGGGACCGCCGGGGCCCTCCGGCTGCGGGAGGATCCAATGCAGGAGTCACTCCTTCTAGTAAACAGATCGCTGGCCTGAGGAGGCCAGGGCTGACCTGCAGAGGAAGTGAGTTCTGGGGAGGATGGAAGATGGGAGGTTCCGTACGGCAGGCGGAACACGGAACGCTCTCGAAGGCAGCGGGAGTGGGAGCGGGAGCCTGGCAGGTGCCCAGAGGTGGCAGTCAGGTTCCACCGAGTCTGAGCTCTTTCACGGGAAGGTCGGGGCCTGGAGCTGGCAAGAGATTCCCGCAGTGTGGATGTGGTGGAGAGCTCTGCGGGCCATGTGGAAAGGGAGCTGGACCAAGGACGCAGGGGCGGACACCATCACCCAGGTCAGGGCTTGGCAGGGGTGGCGGCGGGGGACTGCCAAGTAGAGCTGCTGCGCAAGGGGCTCCTGCCAGGCAGAGAACCAGTAAGGGCAGCACAGCCCTGCCGAGGGACAGAAGCGACTGCCGGAGCAGAAGCAGGGAGAGAGGGCCCGGGTATCCCCCAAGAAGTCAGTGGAAAGAGCAAAAGAGCAGGCCCTTATCCCACCAGGCAGAAAACAAAACAAAACAAAATATAAGGATGCAGTTCTCCTCTGCTGCCTTCACGTTCTCAGCTAAAGACCGGTGGGACCCAGAGTGAGACTGAGGTTGCCATGGAGGCAGAATGCCATGCAACTGTGGGGCCTGCAGGTGGCTCTGAGAAACCGAAACCCACTGGGGCTCAGCTCCTCTGGGAAGCAGCCAAGGGGGTGCCCTGTCCTGGCAGGACCGTGACTACAACTCCCTCCACAGCCTTGCCCCTCCCCCTCGCCCACTGTCACACATGCTCGCTGCCCTGCCAAGCCCCCTGGGGCGCCCTTGTCATTTGGAGGTAACCAAGTCCTCATGCTGTGATCCAGTCATTTCCCTCGGGGAGTAAGGGACTTCAAGAAGATGATGGACAGATGCTATTACACAACTTCTTCACTGTAATTCTCCTGCCAGTACTTTCTCACTGTTTAAAATCAATAAGGAGGCGGTACTGTATTAGTCTGTTTTCACACTGCTGATAAAGACATACCCAAGACTGGGCAATTTAGAAAAGAAAGAGGTTTATTGGACTTACAGTTGCAGATAGCAGAGGAAGCCTCACAATCATGGCGGAAGGCAAGGAGAAGCAAATCATGTCTTCCATGGATGGCAGCAGGCAAAGAGGGAGAAATTGGGCAAGGAAATTCCCCTTATAATACCATCAGATTATACGAGACTTAATCACTATCATCAAAACAGCATGGGAAAGACGTCCCCTCATGATTCAATTTCTTCCCACCAGGTCCCTCCCACAACATGTGGGAATTCAAGATGAGATGTGGGTGGGAACAGAGCCAAACTATGTCAGGTACCAAGGATAAAAGCCAGGGAGCAGCTGAGGGGCCACCAGGGACGAGTATAAGAGGAGGGTGAAGGGCAAATCTAGGGCCCCAGGAGTGTGGGTCCCAGGCAGAGGCAGCCCCAAATGCAGGGGACAGGTTGTCCCCTCCTCCCAGCCCCTCTGCTTGCCACCAAAAGGCTGACTCTCTGAAAATCAAGCTCACAGTGACCAGTGGGTGGGCAGGAAGCTTCCTGCAGATTGAAAGCACAGAGGAGAGAAGAGGTCTCGGGAGCATGAGCCAAGTGGGGCAGGGGGTGCTGGGGTCATGGCATGCGATTCACGTGGCCAGGGTCCCACCTCCCTGTCAGAGTGCAGGGCAACCAAGTGGTCTCTGGGTCAGGATGCTGCCTCACTACTCACCATTGCACACCCCTTCCAGAAAGAGGCCCGTGGCTACCTGTTCTCATCCAGCAGAAAGAATGTGGACTTCAGTGCGTGAAAGTCTTTTTCTCAGTCTGTTCAGGTAGACCTATCACTGGTGGTCCAAGATGCTGATCAAAACAGAGCTTCCACCTCAGCCTTGACCAATGACGGAGGTTCTGATAACATTACTGTGTATGGCACCATCACAGGCCAAAATTCATAGCAATGTTTTGTTGAATCTAATTTTTATTACACTGCATATTTTTTAAATAAATGCATATTTTCCTAGACACTGAGTCAATTCCATAAACACCTGTTGGTGCCAGCAGGGGTGCTATGAGCAGAAGCCACTGGAGAGAGAAAGGCTCCTGCTGCTGGGAGATTCACCAGACAGAACCCATGTGCTGGGTGTTGGGTGAGGGGAGTCCAGGAAGGTTTCACCCAGGAAAGGACGTTGAGCAGGGATGGGGAGGAGAGGACCAGGTGGGATTTGCTGAGAAGATAAGAGAAAGGCAGTGCAGAAAGAGGAAATAACTCCTGCAAAGACCAAGATCTTAAAGAATTAAACTAAGGAAGTGCCAATATAAATAGAGGATGGGGGAAATACAAGACCCATTAAAGGAGAGTAAATTCCAAAGGCTTCCATAATGGGGGCTAAGGATCTGAGGCATTCAGCATGACCCACTGTGAGGGAGCAAAAGGTGGCGTCACCAGTGAGACTTGGAAGTGGCCGGAGGAGTAGGTTGCAGGAAGGAAGTGAGTTCTATCTTGACCGTGTCTGCTGGACATTCCAAAGCTGCTGTCTGCTAGGTGAGTTCATCTAGAGACCAGGAAGCAGGGTCAGCGGTAAAAAATAATCATAATAATTAATTAATTTAAAATATTTTTTACAATTCCTGGAGTGTGAGTTACTCATAAAGAGCATCTGCAAAATTAGCAGAGAGCAGAGCCATGTGGAGCACACATTTCCTACAGAGTTTGTGGGGTAAAAATACATAGGAGGTGGGTGCAGACAGAGAAGATGTGGTTGCAGAGACTGATGAAGAACAGACATTGCAAGAAAGAGCAAGGGACACGTGGACCCGCAAGCATTATCACTGCAAGCTGTGAGCAAAGCACTTTCTGGATGCCACGTGCTTTGTCTGTAAGGCCTCTTCAGTCTTCTCAAAGTCCCTGTGCAGTTACTTGCTCTCTTCCCCATTTTATAGATGAGAAAAAGAAGTCTCAGAGCTGGTTGGTGATGAGTCCAAAATCACACCGCTTTTTCCTGGTGGAGCTGCTGTTGGAACTTACCGCAAAGCACATGCTCCTTCCACTCTGCTGGGCAGCACCGCCATTGTCACAGAAGAACAGGAAGGTCACACCTTCAGATTCTGGAAAGAGAACAGGCAAGAGGCGTGACTGTCACCTGCCTGCAGGAGAGCAGTTTCAGTGAGGTTTGGGAAGTTGGAGCCAGGTTGCGCAGACTAACTGAGGGGCTGGACAGGGATCAACGTAGGCCAGGCCAGCTTCTCTTGCCAGAAAGAAGTTCAACCATGACTTGAGACAGGCCTCACTCAGGCTTCGCAGTGAGGGCATTTTCACTTTCTCTCTTTTTTTTTCCCCCCCCTGTTGGTGTTTTAAGCTTGTGCATGCTCATAATCTGTGGGGGAAAGAGTCAAAGAAGGAAACATGGAAGACTCGGGAAAGTAAGAAGTTAAATAAAGGAAAGAACAAAGTACTCAAGAGGAAAGAGGTGAAGGTGTCAAGATGGAGAAGGAGGAATTATCCCCAGACGAGAGGGCAGCGCGTTTGCTTCAGAGACCTGAGAACAGCAAGGAAGGGCATTTGTGGGCTTGAGGCCAAGAAGTTGAAGGACTCCTCTTCTAACTTAGGGAAGGATGTGCATGCCAGCAGGGGCTGAGATGGGACAGTGAGAAGAGGGACTGAAGGAACATGGTAACAGCAGAACGGCATGCCCAGCTGAGCCCTGTGTGCCCCCCAGCAGGAGACCTCACACTGGTCCTTGAACCAATCACGTAACTCTCATGTCTTCTTGGCCAGCCTCAGCTGCAGGTGAGCAGGAGGAGAGAGCAGACGGCTCTACGGGTTCACAGCTGAGCACTGGCAGAAAGTCAAGGGGAGAGGGACTGGCAGGGGCTGGAATGACCTTCAGAAGACGTTTACGAGAAGAAAGGCATGTTGTAATGTGTGTTGTAATGGGAATTGGCAAGACCTTTATACCACCAAGCATCTAAGGGTGCAGTTTTGAATCATGTCAAGATAGTTCTACTTGAAGCTTTGTTTAAAGGTTTCCTAATCTTCTCCCCCGTCCGCCTCTCTTTCAACACATAGTAGATAAATGCTAAATAGACAAACGTCCCACTTAGCCTCAGTAACAGAGGAAACCCAAGCTGTAGGGTCATCTAAGACTCATGGAGGAAAAATGTGAACTGTCCATACTCACAGGCAGTGCTTAGTGCCCGCATGCAGCCTGGGTCACTGATGCCGTTCCTCTCCAGAATGGCAAGCTCGCCCTTTGGGGCTCTGCGTCCTCGGAGCTGTCTTCTTCCACATCGTTCTCCTCATAGCAGTCTTTGTTCCCTTATCTGTCCCAGGACTTGAGGGGCTGAAGCCCTCCAAAATTCTAGCAGTTTATGAGCCCTCCTCCTTCAGCAGCTGCTCCGTAGCCGTTTCTTCTGCATCCTCATAAGACACTATAAGAAAGTGTGCACCCGGCCCCAGAGTGCTGGGTTACTCAGCCCTTCCTAGCTTCCAGATGGATGGCAAGCCCGGGGCTGTCAGCAGGGGCATGGGCCAGGGACAGACAGAAAACAAGAACAAAAAAGAACATCACCTTTTGGCCATCGTCCCAGAGTCTTGCACCTCGTCACCAGTCTTATTAACCATTTGGTCCAAAATACTACCTTAAAAAATGTGATGAAAGTAAGCCGCTCCTTAAAAATCATGCAACTGTCACTATGGAAAACAGTATGGTAGTTCCTCAAAATATTAAACACAGAATTACCATCTGATCTAGCAACTCCACTCCATTTCTAGGCATATATACAAAATAACTGAAAGCAGGATCTCAAACAGACATTTATACGCCCGTGTTCATGGTACCATTGTTCACAACACCCAAGAGGTAGAAACAACCCAGTGTCCATTGATGCATGAACAGATAAGTAAATTGTGATATAGACATGCAATGGAATATTATTCACACTTAAACAGGAGGGTCATTCTGACACATGCTGCTACATGGATAAACCTTGAGGTCATTATGCTACCTGAAATAAGCCAGTCACAAAAGGACAGATGCTGTTTCCTTCCACTTATATGAGATGCCTAGAGTAGTGCAATTCCTAGAGACAACGTAGAATGGAGGTTGCCAGGGCCTGGGGTGAGGGAGAAATGGGGAATTGTTTAATGGGTACGGTTTCAGATTTTCAAGATGAAAAGACTTCTGTGGATAAATGGTGGTGACGATTGCACAGCAATGTTCAATGAACTGAATGCCACTGAACTGTACATTTAAAAATGGTTAACATGGTACATTCCATGTGATGTGTATTTTACCACAATAAAAAGATTTTTAATCACACAAACGCTTTCTTCTTCCGTACTCCAGGATCAGCAGCCACACTCTGCCCCAAGGAGTGAAGCAGAGTAGAGAGCTCACCCGCTGCCTGGGACCTGATGAAAGGTCCAAGCAAACAGGGGCCCCCTGCAGAACCGTGGACGCTGAGCTGCCTCCCTTTCTGGCTGCAGCCAGGACCCCTGACTCCGGATGCAGGGTCCCCGCCGGCGTCCTCTGACAGCCGCCACGCGCTGCACAGCCCGGGCAGACTGCTCCCACTCGGCGCTCCCCTCCTGGACCCCCGCAGCTCTCCTGCGCAGTGGCCAGGCTACCTTCCCAGTCACCGTCAAAGACACAAATGATCGAAATTCTGCCGCTACTCCAGACAGAAGCGAACGCAAAGGGGCTGGGAGCTTCCGCCCCTGGAAGGAGCGCGCGGTGCCATTGTTGGATGGGGCCGCAGCGTCGGGCAGGAGAGGCAGCTCGGAGGAGGGCGCGGCCCGAGCGGGGCGCAGCAGGCAGGCTGGGCGGGGACCCCTCGCGCTCTCCCGGGGCGATTCCACGGCCGCCCCGCAGCGCCCTCTGCCAGCCAAGCCCAGAGCGGGTGCGCGCGCCCGGGGCCCAGAGGCTGTCCCTGCAGGGCCTGGGACGCGCAAACGCGAGGCCCAACTCTCCGGAGGCACTGGGCTTCTGGCGGGGATTTTTTTTTACCCTTCTTCAAAAGGCCAGGATGTCTTAGATCTGGGCACCGCGCTTCTAGTGTCCCTCTGAATGGACCAGTGAATGAACCCATTTCCAGGAAGCTGAGTCGTGCAAAATGCGAAAGAGTGAACCCAGCGGGAGTTGAGACGGGCGTTCCCGACGAGGGCCCCGTGGGCGAAGGCGCTGGGCCCACGGTGTAGGCCTGGCTTCTCTCTCCCCTAAGAAGTCCTTGTGCAGGCGAGTCAGTAACCACGGACAAAAGGCTAGCCCGGCCGGGCTCTCCGCCGCCCGCACCAAGCTCGAGGCGGGAGGTGAGAGGGCTCCGGACCCGCCCTTCCCTCTTCCTCCTGCCCACAGCCTCGGGGCCACCTCCGGCCGGGGCCTGGCCCTGTGGACCTCATCGGCTCACAGTGGTCACCGAGCCGCTCGGGGCACCCGGTTCCTGCTCACCTCCAGCTTCCTCGGCTTTCTGAATCCCCCACCCTGATGCCCTCCGTACCGGCCTCACTTCAGGCCACCGATCTCACCTCCGTCGGAGGCTTCCTGTCCTGCCCCGCTAGAACTCCATGGCCCTTTCCTTAAAGCGCTGCCTTGGAGACGCCCTCAAGGCCCAGGCCCCTGGTTCAGCCCGTCACCCTCGCGTCCCTCCTGCGCTCTGCCCCTCGCCTGGGCCGCTGGAGGTGTTGGGAGAGGGCGGCTTTGTGCGCTGTGACCCGGGCATCCTCAGAGGGATCCCTGGCAGCTCGAAGGGAATGCCCCTGCAGCGCGGCGCCTCCCACTCTCCAGCGCGACTCCTCACACCCACTCCTCCCCTCAGCACCTCTTGGGCCCACTGCAAGGTGATGGCCTTGCTTTTGTCACCATGAGAAGGCAGAGGTCAAGGGATCAGAGGATTGGCACAGGCCACCTCCGACATCCCGCTCCCGTGTGCCATCTGCTGCCCCTGCGCCCCGGTCCTGCCCTAAGACCTTCCCAAGAGCCCTCTGGGCCCGCCCCCTGCCCTCCAGGCCATCTACTCAGCCACCAGCCACTCCCTCACCGCCAACTTCCGCCTCCTCTATGTTATTCCAGTGAAGGCCAAATCCAGCAGGGGTTCTCCCCCTTACAAAGGCCTCCTCAGGACCCCACACCCCTCTCCCCAGCAACCTCCCCCTTTCCCCACTCCTGTTTCTCTGTCACACCCTGACACATTCACCTTTACCCCAGCACTCCACCAAAACCACTCCGACATCATCAGTGTTAGTTATCCTCCTCGCCCTGCGGCACTCTCTACAGTACTGGGCAATGCTAATAATTCCCACCTTGCAAGGCTTTCCCACACCCTGGTCTCAGCCTGGGCCTCACTCCCCAGCCCCTCAAGCCTCCCCACAGCTTCTGTCACCCAGGGGAGCCCAGCTTCAGGGGCAGTCTCTGCGCTTCTGGAGGCTCGCTCCTGTCCCAAGGATTTCATCCACCCTCACTGTCTAAAAGCCACATTTCCACCTGTGAGTTATGAAGGAACAGCCCTGTCCCAGCCAGCTTCTCACACCAGCTCCACACTCGCCTTTCCTGTAGTTCACCAGACAGCTCCTCCCAAATGCCAAACCAAACACAAAGGGCAAACTCCTGATTCCCCTCATTAAAAAAAAAAAAAAAAAAAAAAAAAAACAGTCTGATCTAGGATCCAAGATGGCAGAATAGGAACAGCTCTGGATTGCAGTTCACAGTGAAACACAGAGGATGGGTGATGGCCGCATTTCCAAGTGAATTTTTACTGCCCACAGACCAGGAGATTCCCAAGCGGAAAAGCACCGAGTCTCCAGCATGGCTGTTTCAGCCGGCACAGTGGGCCTCTGCACAAAAACTCACACAAATCCCATTGCCGTTTGAACTAGCAACTGGAATGCCTGGAAGACAGAGTGGCCTACTCAACTGATAAAAATGGGACTGAAACAGGGAGCCAGGTGATCTGGCTTAGCTGGTCCCACCCCCACAAAGACCAGCAATCTGAAACGCTCTGGGTTGAGAGTTTCACAGCAAGCACAGATGGACCCCAGACGGTCCAGCTCTGTGGGGGGAAGGGTGTCCACCATTACCAAGGCAGTCCACCATTACTGAGGCAGTTCTAACTATACCCCTGTAAACGAAACTGCAAGGAAGTTCACACAGCAGCTGGGAAGAGCCCATGGCAGCTCAGCAATGCCTCTGCTGGCAGACTGTGATCAGGCTATGTCCTTGCTGGGCAGGGCACCTCTGAAAAAAGGGAGCAGAATGACAGGAGCTTATAAATAAAACCCCACCTTCCTGGGAAAGAGCACCTGGGGAAAAAAGGTGGTTATGAGTTCCACTGCAGCAGACTTAAATGTACCTGCCCAGCAGCTCTGAACAGAACAGTGGAGCTAGCAGCTCAGCAGTTGAGCTCCTATAAGCAGCTCTCCAGAGCAATTCTGTCTCCTCAAGCAGCTCCCCGACCACTGTATAACCAAAGAGACACCTCATAAAGGAGAGCTCAGGCTGACATCTGGCAGATATCCTTCTGGGACAAAGATAACAGAAGAAGAAACTGGCAGCAACCCTTACTGTTCTGCAGCCGCTGCAGGTGATCCCCAGGCAAGCAGGGTCTGCAGTGGACCTCAGCAGTCCTACAACAAAGGGGCCTGACTGTTAGAAGGAAAACTAAGAAACAGAAAGAAATATGTTCATCAGCAACAAAAAGGACATCTTACTCAGAGACCCCATCTGAAAGTCACCAACTACAAAGATGACAGGTGGATAAATCCACAAAGATGGGAAGAAACCAGTGCAAAAAGTATGAAAATACCCAAAACCAGAATGCCTCTCCTCCTCCAAGGGATCACAACTCCTCTCCAGCAAGGGAACAAGGCTGGATGAAGAATGAGTCTGATGAATTGACAGAAACAGACTTCAGAAGGTGGGTAATAACAAAATTCTCTGAGCTGAAAGATCATGTTCTAACCCAATGCAAAGAAACTAAGAACCTTGAAAAAAGGTTTGATGAAATGCTAATGAGAATAAACAGCTTAGAGAGGAATATAAATGAATTGATGGACCTGAAAAACACAGCATGAGAACTTCGTGAAGCATACGCAAGTTTCAATAGCCAAATCTACCAAGCAGAAGAAAGGATATCAGAGATTGAAGATCAACTCAATGAAATAAAATGAGAAGGCAAGATTAGAGAATAAAGAGTAAAAAGAAATGAACTAATCCTCCAAGAAATATGGGATTGTGTGAAAATATCTAATCTACGTTTGATAGGTGTACCTGAATGTGATGGAGAGAATGAATACAAGCTAGAAAACACTCTTCAGGATTTTATCCAGAAGAACTTCCCCAACCTAGCAAGGCAGGCCAACATTCAAGTCCAGAGAATACCACAAAGGTATTCCTCAAGAAGAGCAACCCCAAGGCACATAATCATCAGATTCACCAGGGTTGAAATGAAGAAAACAATGCTCAGGGCAGACAGAGAGAAAGCTCGGGTTATCAACAAAGGGAAGCCCATCAGACTCACTGCAGATCTCTCAGCACAAACCCTACAAGCCAGAAGAGAGTAGGGGCCAATATTCAACATCCTTAAAGAAAATAACTTTTAACCTAGAATTTCATATCCAGCCAAACTAAGCTTCATAAGCGAAGGAAAAATAAAATCCTTTGCAAACAAGCAAGTACTCAGAGATTTCATCACTACCAGGCCTGCTTTTCAAGGGCTCCTGAAAGAAGCACTAAACATAGAAAGGAACAACCAGTACCAGCCACTCCACAAACATACCCAAGTGGTAAAGAGCATCAACACAATGAAGCAAATGTGTCAACCAGCAAAAAAAACAGCCAGCATCAAAATGGCAGGATCAAATTAACACATAACAATATTAACCTTCAATGTGAGTGGGCTAAATGCCCCAATCAAAAGACACAGACTGGCAAATTGGATAAAAAGTCAAAACCCATTGGTGCGCTGTATCCAGGAAACCCATCTCACATGCAAGGATACACATAGGCTCAAAATAAAGGGATGGAGGAAGAACTACCAAGCAAATGGAGAGCAAAAAATAAACAGGAGTGGCAATCCTAGTCTCTAATAAAATAGACTTTAAACCAACAAAGATCAAAAGAGACAAAGAAGGACATTACATAATGGTAAAAGGATCAATGCAACAAGAAGAGCTAATGATCCTAAATATATACGTGCCCAATACAGGAGGACCCAGATACATAAAGCAAGTTCTTAATGACCTACAAAGAGACTTAGACGCACACACAATAATAGTAGGAAACTTTAACACTCCACTGTCAATATTAGACAGATCAATGAGACAGAAAATTGACAAGGATACCCAGACCAAGCAAACCTAATAGGCATTTACAGAACTCTCCACCCCAAATCCACAGACTATATATTCTTCTAAGCACCACATCGCACCTACTCTACTGTTGACCACCTAATTGGAAATAAATCACTCCTCAGCAAATGCAAAGAACAGAAATCATAACAAACAGTCTCTCAGACCACAGTGCAATCAAATCAGAACATAGAACTCAGAAACTAACTCAGAACTGCATAACTTCATGGAAACTGAACAACTGGCTCTTGAATGTTGACTAGATGAACAATTAAATGAGGGAAGAAATAAAGATGTTCTTCAAAACCAGTAAGAATGAAGACACAATGTACCAGAATCTCTGGGACACATTTAAAGCAGTGTCTAGAGGGAAATTTATACCAATAAATGCCCACATGAAAAGCAAGGAAAGATCTAAAATCGACACCCTATCATCAAAATTGAAAGAGCTAGAGAAGCAAGATCAAAAAAACTCAAAGGCTAGCAGAAGACAAGAAATAACTAAGATCAGAGCAGAACTGAAGTAGATAGAGACACAAAAAAACCCTCCAAAAAATCAATAAATCCAGGAGCTGATTTTTTGAAAAGATCAACAAAATAGACCACTAGCAAGATTAATAAAAAAGAAAAGAGAGAATAATCACATCAATGCAATAAAAAATGATAAAGGGGATATCTCCACAGATTCCACAGAACTACAAACCACCATCAGAGATTATTACGAACAACTCTATGCACATAAACCAGTAAACCTAGAAGAAATGGATAAATACCTGGACACTTGCACCTTCCCAAGCCTAAACCAAGAAGAAGTTGAAACCCTGAATAGACCAATAACAAGGGCTGAAGTTGAGTCAGCAATTGATAGCCTATCAACCAAAAAAGGCCCAGGTCCAGATGGGTTCACAGCCGAATTCTAACAGACATGCAAAGAGGAGCTGGTTCCACTCCTTCTGAAACTATTCCAAACAATTAAAAAAGAGGGAATCCTCCCCAAATCTTTTTTGAGACCAACATCATCCTGATACCAAACCCTGGCAGAGATTCAACAAGAAAAGAAAACATCAGGACAATATCTATGATAAACAGAGATGCAAAAATCTTCAATAAAATACTGGCAAACCAACCACAGCATATCAAAAAGCTTATCCGATCAAGTAGGCTTCATCCCAGGGATGCAAGGCTGGTTCAACATATGCAAGTCTATAAATGTAATTCACCACATAAACAGAACCAAAGCCAAAAACCACATGATTTCCTCAATAGATGCAGAGAAGGCCTTCGACAAAATTCAACAGCCCTTTATGCTAAAAACTCTCAATAAACTAGCTATTAACAGAACGTATCTTAAAATAATAAAAGCTATCTATGACAAACCCACAGCCAATAATCATACTGAATGGGCAAAAACTGGAAGCATTCCCTTTGAAATTTGGCACTAGACAAGGATGCCGTCTCTCACACTCTTATTCAATATAGTTGGAAGTAGCATTCCTATACACCAATAACAGACTTAAAGAGAGCCAAATCAAGAATGAACTGCCTTTCACAGTCGCTACAAAGAGAAAAAAATACCTGGGAAGACAACTAACAAAGGATGTAAAGGTCCTTTTTAAGGAGAACTACAAACCACTGCTCAACGAAATAAGAGAGGACACAAACAGATGGAGAAACATTCCATGCTCATGGTTAGGAAGAATCAATATCATGAAAATGGCCATACTGCCCAAACTAATTTATAGATTTAATGCTATCCCCATCAAGCTACCAATGACCTTCTTCACAGAACTGGAAAAAAAAACACCTTAAACTTCTATGGAACCAAAAGAAAGCCCACATAGCCAAGCCAATTCTAAGCAAAAAGAACAAAGCCGGAGGCATCACGCTACCTGACTTCAAACTATACTACAAGGCTACAGTAATCAAAACAGCATGGTACTTGTACCAAAAAGAGGTGTAAACCAATGGAACAGAGCAGAGGTCTCGGAGGCAATGCCACACATCTACAACCATCTAATCTTTGACAAACTGGACAAGAACAAGCAATGGGGAAATGATTCCCTGTTTAATAAATGGTGTTGGGAAAACTGGCTAGCCATGTGCAGAAAGCAGAAACTTGATCCCTTCCTGACACCTTACACTAAAATTAACTACAGATGGATTAAAGACTTAAATATCAGACCTAACACCATAAAACCCCTAGAAGAAAACCTAGGTAAAACCGTTCAGGACATTGGCATGACAAGGACTTCATGGCTGAAACACCAAAAGCATTGGCAACAAAAGCCAAAATAGACAAATGGGATCTAGTTAAACTCCAGAGCTTCTGCACAGCAAAAGAAACAATCATTAGAGTAAACCGGCAACCAAGAGAATGGGAAAATATTTTTGCAATCTACCCATCTGACAAAGACTTACATCCAAAATCTACAAAGAATTAAAACAGATTTACAAGAAAAAAACAAACCCATTCAAAAGTGGTCAAAGGATATGAACAGACACTCTTCAAAAGAAGACATATATGAGGCCAAGAAAGACACGAAAAAAATGCTCATAATCACTGGTCATTAGAGTAATGCAAATCAAAACTACCTTGACATACCATCTCATGCCAGTTAGAATGGAGATCATTAAAAAATCCAGGGCCAGGCACGGTGGCTCACACCTATAATCCCAGCATTTTGGGAGGCCAAGGCAGGTGGATCACGAGGTCAAGAGAAGAAGACCATCCTGGTCAACATGGTGAAACCCGTCTCTACTAAAAATACAAAAATTAGCTGAGCATGGTGGCACACGCCTGTAGTCCCAGCTACTCGGAAGGCTGAGGCAGGAGAATTGCTTAAACCCAGGAGGCGGAGGGTGCAGTGAGTTGAGATCGCACCGTTGCACTCCAGCCTGGGTAACAAGAGTGAAACTCAGTCTCAAAAAAACAAACAAACAAACAAATCCGGAGACAACAGATGCTGGAGAGGATGTGGAGAAATAGGAACTACTTTTACACTGTTGGTGGGAGTGTAAATTAGTTCAACAATGTGGAAGACAGTGTGGCGATTCCTCAAGGACCTAGAAATGGAAATTCCATTTGACCCAGCAATCTCATTAGTGGGTATATATCCAAAGGATTACAAATCATTCTATTATAAGGACACATGCACATGAATGTTCATTGCAGCACTGTTTACAATAACAAAAACCTGGAACCAACCAAAATGCCCATCAATGATAGACTGGACAGAGAAAAATGTGGCACATATACACCATGGAATACTATGCAGCCATAAAAAAAGATGAGTTCATGTCCTTTGTTGGGACATGGATGAACCCGGAAACCATCATTCTCAGCAAACTGGCACAAGAACAGAAAATCAAACACCGCATGTTCTCACCCATTGGTGGGTGTTGAACACACAGACACAGGGAAGGGAGCATCACATACTGAGGTCTGTGGGAGGGGATTAGGGGAGGGACAGTGGGAGGCAGGGAGTTGGGGAAGGATAACATGGGGAGAAATGCCAAATATAGGTGATGGCAATGGAGGCAGCAAACCACACTGCCATGTGTGTACCTATGCAACAACCCTGCATGTTCTTCTCATGTACCCCAGAACCTAAAATGCAATAAAATATATATATTAAAAAAAAAATACAGTCCACAGGCCAGGTGCAGTGGCTCATGCCTTTAATCCCAGCACTTTGGGAGGCTAAGACAGGCAGATCAAAAGGGTCAAGAGATTGAGACCATCCTGGCCAACATTGTGAAACCCCCTCTCTACTAAAAATACAAAAATTAGGCGGGCATGGTGGCACGCGCCTGTAATTCCAGCTACTCAGGAGGTTGAGGCAGGGGAATCGCTTGAACCCGGGAGGCGGAGGTTGCAGTGAGCCAAGATCGCCACTGCCCTCCAGCCTGGGTGACAGAGTAAGACTCCATCTCCAAAAAAAAAAAAAAAAAAAAGTCCCCTGGAGTCTTCTTTGCCTTTCTTTCTGTCACCTAGATCCAAATTGCATTAGTCATCAAATACCCATCTTCTCCTCCGTCCAAACCCACTGTCAACAAATCCTGCTGGACTTGCCTTCAAGGAAAACCTAGAGAACAGCCACTTCTCATCACCTCCCTTATGCTCAGCCCAGGACACACCACCGCTGTCACTCCCGGAATCCTGGCGCATCCTCCCTCTTCTCTCTCTGCTTCTGCCCTTACCGGACCCTCCATCAATCTAGTCACAACACAGTAGCCAGAATGGTCTTGTTAAAGTGTAAGTGAAAGTCCACTTCTTTGCTGAAAATCCCTCAATGCCTTTCCATCCCAGAGTCCTAAGATGTCCTTAATGGGCCTCCTCTGCTGAACACTTACCCTCATCCACCCACAGTGGACCCCCAAACTCAAGCCCTTCCCACAAGGCTACCACCATCTCAGGATCTCCACAGCACCGTCCCCCTGCTTGGAATGCAGCCCCCAGGTGTCCCCTCTTGCTCCCCACGCCTTCAGCTCTCTGCTGGGAGGTTCCTGCACAGCAGGCTCCTGAGGGAGATGGCAGCTCTCTCCCTCCTCCCTGCCCCTTCTTCTCCTCTTCCTCGCTCTGGGTTTCCAGAGCCCTGGCTGCTTTCTCTCATTCAACATGTCCCGACTTGCTTATTGTCTTTCATTCCTCACTGAACTTGTGCTTCAAGCAAGCAGGGATTTTTTTTAAGAGACAGGGCCCCACTCTGTTGCCCAGACTGAAGTGCAGTGGCTTCTCACAGGTGCCATCAGAGCCCACAGCAGCCGCAACCTCCCAGACTCAAGCGATCCTCCCTCGCTCAGCCTCACCGGTAGCTGGGATGACAGGCATTCACCACCGGCATGCCCGGCTAACTTTCTTCACTGCTAGGTGCCACTTGGTAAGACCATTGAGGAGGCCTAGTGGATCTCTGCCCACTAAATCCCTGAGGGAATCCTATCTCCGCCTGCCCTCCCCTCTTTCCTGCCATTTTCATCATGTGTTACTCTTGCTCTGCTCTGTGAGAATCTCTCCAGGTGGATGGAGGCTTTTCTGTCTCCGATTTTGGAGTCCATTTCGGGACTCAGCACCCCTAGTGGGTTTTGCTTTGATTTGGGTCACTGTGGACCATTTAGAAATGGCCTAAGAACACTTCCTTGTTCTCTCACTGCTGCTTTTTCCTAATTGCCTACACTGTGTTTAATCAAAGCTCTGGCCCCTTAACGTCCTCTGAGACGCAGGCTGAAATGGTGTAAATGTGTTTCTGCCTTCTACGGTAACTACTTTTGTGGTTCTAAGCACTGCTGGCTTGCTGACCTGCCTGCATGTCTTCTGTGGCCTGTCCACATTTGTGAACTTGATTGGCCACCATGGAGCCGGTGGGATTCCATCCATAGGATATTGGGGGTCCCGCCAGAGGCATCCACATGAAATTATTTGAGTGGAAGGAAAGGCCTCCCCACCGAGAGGCGAGTGAACCTTATACCTTACACCTTTCTTTCAGGGTGTTCAGGTAAGAGGCTGACCAGCAGAAAGAGGCCTTTTCAGAAGGAAAGCAAGTGATCAACCACATGGGGTCCTTGGGGAGCACCCTCCTTGGCTGACAGGTGGCCAAGCTGAGCCCCAGGAAAAGCTGCAGCCTGCTATTCTGTGTGTGCGCTAAAGGAGTTCCGGAAAGCTTTTCCTTTATTCTCCCATAACTGCTTCCTGACCCACCCGTTCCTCCAGCCTCTGGACTTCAGATGTCTTATTCAGTCAGATCTGTAATAATAACAACAAGAGCTAAAATCATCCCAACATTTGCTGTATGCCAATCATTGTTGTCAGGACTTTATAGAAATTAACTCATTTGGTTAGCTCATATCAGCCCAATCAAGTAGTTACTATTGCTTTCCCAGTTTGAAGAGGAGGGAACTGAACTGCAGCGACCACAGTTCACTGCCAGTGGGCAGCAGGAAAAACACAGAGGGCCAGCACATCTGAGACTTGCACTGCCGTGCTGGGCCTTTGGGAGTGTCTGTGAGTTCGTGAGTGTGTGTGCAATCAGGAGTCACCTGGGGAGCTGGCCCAGGGCCCTCACACGAAAGCCCAACCAGCCACAGCCACAGTTGCCCTGCTCGTCCTATCAAGACCTTGCATAACAATAAGTTGTTTACATGCCAAGCCTAGAAAGGCAACAGGCTGGCCGGGCGCGGTGGCTCAGGCCTGTAATCCCAGCACTTTAGGAGGCCTAGGTAGGCGGATCAGGAGGTCAAGAAATCGAGACCATCCTGGCCGACATGGTGAAATCCCGTCTCTATCAAAAATACAAAAAAAAAAAAAAAATTAGCTGGGCGTGGTGGTGAGCACCTGTAGTCCCAGCTACTCAAGAGACTGAGGCAGGAGAAATTGCTTGAACCCAGAGGTGAAGTTTGCAGTGAGCCGAGTTATTGCCACTGCACTCCAGCCTGGCACCTGGTGACGGAGTGAGACTCTGTCTCAAAAAAAAAAAAAAGGCAACAGGCTCTTCAAAGCCAATCTCTCATTGACCTAATAACCAGAGGGTCTAGCTTGTGCATATAGTAGGTTGCTTAATAAATGTTTGTTGGAATAAAGACATTAGAAACATTAGAAGTCTCCTTTGGATTCTGTATGTGTATGTATTTATGTATGCAAGTTTACAATGTATATCTGTATGTACATGTATTGTACATGTTTCCATGTATGTGCATAATAGGCATTCACATGCATGCATATACTATATGTACAACATATACGTGTGTGTGTTAATTTGTCAGAAGTAGCCTTTTACAATCATACTCTACCAAGAGACACACGCTTTGCCTAGTAAAGGATACCCAAACCAGTAGGAAGCCAGTTTTGTTTCCAGTCTTCAAAAAGAAATATAAGTGGCATCAATCGGAATTGAGAAGAACAGTCCTCCTTGACAATATCTCATATTAATAGAGGGTGATCTTGAAAAGATCAGGCTGATAGATATACCATACTTGTAGTTAAAATTTAATTCTGTGAAACCTTGTGTTCTAAGTATACCATTTGTGGAATCAGAACATAAAAGATCTTAAAAATAAACCCTTCAGAAGGTTAAAAAAAAAACACCAACTTAAAAATAAACACTTAGACATTGATTTTGGAAAGACCCTAACAACGGTGATGCAGAAAGTCCACAAAACACAGCACCGACCAAATTTAGGTTCAAGGCTGCACACCAGTCGACAAGAACTGGTTGGGTATGAGACAGCCATCCCACTTTTACAAGCTGCACAGAGAGCCCTTAGAAAGCCACGGAGCATACTCCATATTCCAGTCTGTAAAGACTATGACTCATTAGCATCACTTTAATATTCAATATAGATTTCTCATAAAACCCAGTATGTATTAGTCCATTCTCACACTGCTGATAAGCTCATACCCAAGACTGGCAAATTTACAAAAGAAAGAGGTTTATTGGACTCAGAATTTCAAGTGGCCTGGAGGCCTCACAATCATGACGGAAGGTGAAAGGCATGTCTCACATGGCAACAGATAAGAGAAGAGAGCTTGGGCAGGCAAACTCCCGTTATTAAAGCCTTCAGATCTTGTGAGGCTCATTCACTATCATGAAAACAGTGCATGAAAGACTCACCCCCCATAATTCAATCACCTCCCATCGGGTTCCTCCCACAACACATGGGAATTGTCAGAGTTACAATTCAAGATAAGATTTGGGTGGGGACACAGCCAAACCATATCACAATATGCTAATAAAACCACACAATTGAAAACCTCTACTATAAGCTAAATTTGTAAAACCTTTTTTTAAAAAAATCTCAAGCTGTGGATTAGAGGATAAGTGAGTTTTTTTCCACAAGAAATTTTATTAAAAATTGGCTGAGTATGGTGGTTCACACCTGTAATCGCAACACTTTGAAGGCCAATGCAGGAGAATCACTTGAGCCCAGGAATATGAGATCAGCCTGGGAAACATAGTGAGACTAGTCTTTACCAAAAAAAAAAAAAAAAAAAAAAAAAAAAAAAAAAAAAAAAAAAATTAATAAAATAGTTTTTTAAAGAAATTGGCCAGAATACAGGGCCAACTGGACTTGAGGGATTGCAGAAAAGTGTCCTCAACTTGGAAGTCAAGAAAGATGAACTTTAAAAAGCAGTCCTGTGTCCCATCATTCTTGGCATTAGAACTGTCTGAAATGTGTACAGTATGCATTTCAAAACCCTATTCAAATGTTCTTGTTTTTCTATCCAGATATGCTTTGGTTCTGTCCCTGTCCCACCCCTCTCCAGAATGTCTTGCCTGCTACTGAGTCACTTGCTTGAAATCTGGAAGTTCTATCTCATTGTGCTTAGCAGGAAGAATCACACAGGAAGGATACAGGTTCTTGCTGACAGGGATGAATGAGGAGGGATACAGGTTCTTGGGTGATGAATAGGAGATAACCAGGGGAAAATGAGTCAAAGGAATTGTGTCCAGAAAGAGGACATAACTTCATGTTAGGTCAAAGGCATAACAGAACAAAACTCAACTGAAGAATTAACTGCAAGTTATTTTAAAAAGCTGGATTCAAACCGTGGGTGGGTGGCAGAGGGAATCAGAAATGAGCTGGAAAGTTGGGCAGAACTCTCACTGAACTCTAGAGGGAGCCGCTGAGCTTCACACTGACACCACCACCCCCCTCGCCACTACCCCCCCACCTCCCCCACCCACCACCACCGCCACCACCCCCACCAACAACAACCCCACCCCCAGCCCCGCCCACTCTTCCATCTCATGGATTAGAGGGCTGGTGGGGGACTCTGGTCTAAGTGATGAATCTCTGCAGCACTGAACATGGTGTGTTGTCTAATGGGATAAATTTCAACAGTAATTAAAATTACAGGGCTGGCAGGCCAGTCCTCTCCTTCTTTTGCAGAAGGCTGGGAAGATGTAGCTGGAGGTAGCTTGGATGGGAGGCTTACAGGATAAATTCAGTACTCGAAGTTTTAACCCTTTCATATTCCCAGGGATTATTAATCATCACAGATTTCTTCTTCCATTTTTTGCTTGTGTTTTCTCTCTCTCACTCTCTCTCTCTCTCTCTCTTTCTCTGAAATTGCAACATTTAAACAAGTTCAAATCTCTCCCATCTTAAAAGCAAACAAAAAATGCCTTAACGGTAATGTTCCTTCTAGCCATCATCCCACTGTCTCCCACTTAATATCAAGCTTCTCAAGAGAACTGTCTGATTCACTTTTGTTAACTCACATCTCACCGACAATCCATGCAGTCCAAACAGATTTCTGCCTTCATTAGTTCCCTGAGAGTGTTTCCTCGAGTCATCAATCCTCTCCATGTAACTGGTTTCAGTGGATGGTTTTCAGACTCCTTCTCACTTTCTCATACTGCTCCTGGTTTCCCTAACTCCACGTTCTCTTAGTTGTTCTCTCTATTGCTGGGTACTCTAAAACTTTGACAGTCGACCCTTTTCTAACTGTATGTGTGCAGTTGACTCAAAGGCCAGTCCTTAATAAGCTCCTCATCTTTTAACTCCGTCTTCTCTTCCCAAGGGGTTCTCATTCATAACAACATTCGTTACCATGATTACCTGGCTAGATGCTCACCGACCTCTGTTCCTCTTGTGGGGCACACAGAATGACTGTAATTCCCGGCTTCTCTTACAGTTATATTGGGGTCACGTGACTGGGTGCCAGCTCATGGGACAAGGACAGAAGTGGCATACACCATAAAACATCCTGCACGCCTTCGTTCTGGAACTCAGATCCTGAAGGCACCGTTTGGAAGATGGCCATTCAGGAGAACATTCTGACCCACAACAAACTTTGTGAGAGCAACAAATCGACTTTTATATGTTCACCCACTGAGATTTTCCAGGGTTTGTTTCAAAAGTGAGCATTAATTACCCTAAAACACATCTACCACCTGCCTGTAGCTGACTCCCAAAGGTATCTCTCTACATAGACCTCGTCTTGAGCTCTGAATCTGAATATAGGTGTCTCCTCAATATCTCCCATCGTAAGTCCCGAGGGCTCCTCTTCCTGAATATGCAAACCTGACTTCATGGCACTCCCAGTTGCTTCTCTTCCTCAGTTCCCATCTCAGTGAGTGGCACGTGATCCCTCCAGCTACAGAAGCCAGAAACTCAGAGATCATCTTTTATGTCATCTTTCCCTCACATTCCCCAACCTGCACCATCCGACATCTAATCAATCCCTAAACCTAGTGGATATTTCTCTCCTAAGTTGTACTTTTTCACCATTACTTCCCTAGTACCAGCCACCATCGGCTCTTGCCTAAGCTGCTGTGAATCCTCTGTTGCATACCTTTAATCCACACACCTCTAACCCTGCCGTCTAAATTTTAAAAGAACAAAACTAGCCACATCACGGCCTTTCAGCCCTGGCTGACTATTGCTCCCAGAATAAAAAACTGGCATTCTCAATGCAGCTGCAAGACCTCACCTGATTAAGTCCCTATGAGTTTCCCAAACCTCATTTTATGTCCCTCTGCCATCCGTGCTCCAACTACTTGGCCCTTCTTCCATTCCTTGAAACCACTGGGCTCCTTCCTTCCTCATATCCCTGGTCCCAGAACCCTGCTCCATGGAGACAGAGAGCTCTTGGGCCCTTGCCTGCAGTCCAGGCTAGAAGCTCCACATGCATCACTGCACCTAATCCTCAAAACAATCCTGTGAGTACTTTATGCACGTCCTATGGATGAGAAATTTGAAGTTCTGGGGATTTAGAAAACTTTCAAGGTTTACATATCCAGTAAGTGATAAAAGCGGAATTCACATGTCAGCCTGCTTGGCTGCAGCATCCGTGCTCTCACTCCCTGCACTGTGAGGGAGATACCTGCGATGGTTGAGAGGACCATGATGAAGAACCAGGAAGGATGGGATTCACTGAGGAAGAGTCAAGGCCCCAAAACACCCATTCCAGAAAAACTACAGGCAAGAGGGCGTGCAGGGATGGAGGACGAAGCCAAGCCAATAACAAGGCTGGCACTCTGCCCAAAGCATCTCCCATGCTCCTTCCTCTTCCCAGGCCCTCGAAGGACTCCAGTTATTGTCCCGCAACTCACGAGGGAGTCCACGAGTAACATACTTAACAATATTCGATAGCTATTGGATAATTTTCTTATCTTTAAGAAAATTATCAAGATAACTCCACGTCCTCATCACTATCACACATTTTATAAAGTGTCTTGCCAAGTATAGAGAGGAAATTGGTTTTTAGAAATAAAAATACTTATTGAGCACCGCTGGATCCAAAGGCTTAGGTTGTCAAGAGATGTGATCCTTATTCCTGTGAAGCTTAAATACCCATTGGGATGCATTCTGGTTATCCACAGCCACAGAACAGACAAATTCAAACGTAGTGGATAAAAGCAGCCACTGCTTCGTTATGTCTCATTTTCTGTAGCAAGGGAAATTGGGCAAAGGTTGGCTGGGTGACTTCTCTGTTCCACATGGCACTGCAGAGACCACTTGGTGGTATTCGGCTGGCAAGAGGGCTCTTCTGGAGAGACCAGGGTGACCTCACTGACACATCTAGTGACTTGGAAACGAAGGCGATGACTCAGCCAGGGCTATCCATTCGAGCTCTACACCATGGACTACTACCAAGCAGTAAATAGACAAATTACCGATCCGTGCAACAAGCTGGCTGAATCTCAAAGGCATTAGGCTGATTTTAAAAGAAGCCAGTCTCAGAGGTTGAAGTTACATACTCTATGATTCCATTTATATCACATCCTCAAAAAGACAAAACTATAGTCATGGAGTGGGTACCAGGGGCTGGGGGTGAAGGGGCAGCGTGACCATAAAGGAACAGCAGAGTTTCTAATAAAAAGATACTGTAAGCCAATGCAGTGGGAGCTGACAGATTTGTGCTCTTCTCTTAAGATATTTATGGGAGGATAATTTGAACTAGCACAGAAGTGAGAAAAGACTGACAGGGTGTACAGCTGCCATGACTGGTCACACCAGAGGGGTTCATCTCCTTCGGTTATTTCAAGGGTCTCAGGCCTGAGGCCTACTTTCCACAGGAACTGGCTGCAAGGTACTACAACTCCTTTATCAGGAGGAGAGGCTCTTGCTCCAAGCCTGCCATACAGCGTATGCCCTTTCAGGCAGGGACGCCACCGCCTGGGTCTTTGGCTCTTGTCCCGGTCTGGCTGTTTTCCCATGTACTGCTTCTGTTCTGTGACTGCTCTAGGCATTCCTCCTACTATAAGCTACTATAAGCTTATATAGAAAGATTATATAAATCGGCACTAAATGTGTCAGTACAGCTCCAACTACATCCATTATATGATTATATAGAAAGATTATATGGAGCTAAGTATGATTATATATATGATCTAGATATAGTAAGCAGTAAGTTATATGATTATATAGAAAGATTATATGGGACCAAGAATGATGATATATATAAGCTACATATAAGGAAGCAGTGAGTTATACTTCAGGCACTAATGGTGCCGGGGATCTTCACAGTTCTCCTTCCTCAGTGCCCATGGGGGGTGTTACCCACATCTGCCTATGAGGTATCATTGCATCTGCTGGATACCTCCAGTTCTGCTCTCTGTCTTTATTTTTCATTTGTTTGCTTGTTTGTTCTAGCAAATAAAGAATAAATGAGGAATAAATAACCTTTTGAAGAAACCAAGTTGTGCCTTTGGTTCATGATACAAGTGTCTGATGGGAAGGGTACAAGCTAGACTCAATATGTTTGCTTAATGTTTACTCAACACACACAAAGTAGAATTCTAGAGGGAGGAAAAGGCATGCAGAGGTACCAAGTGGATCATGTTATGAAGATCAGAAGCACCAGCAAAAAGGAACACACAGCCCTCACCATTGCATGAGGCTCAAATAACATCCTATGCCAACACATGAAGTAACCCCTACAGGAATTACAAGGACAAAATAGAATAAACGAGTGTCCTGGGATGTTTTATTGTACCTATTTTAATATACACTTACGATAGATTCAGTACATAAAAATGAAAATACAAGGGATCTAATAATATATAATGAGTCCTCAGTTCAGACTCTCAGAATAGTACTTGTGGGGTACATATAACAATCATTTGAATTACAAAGAAAAAATGAAATGTTAATTTCAAATCCACCATAAAACTCACCTCCCTGCTTAAAGAGAGTTGAGGCCAGGCACCATGGCTCATGCCTGTAATCCCAGCACTTTGGGAGGCCAAGGTGGGTGGATCACCTAACGTCAGGGGTTTGAGACCAGCCTGGCCAATATAGTGAAACCCCGTGTCTACTAAAAAAAAAAAAAAAAAAACAGCTAAGCGTGATGGCAGGAACCTGTAATCCCAGCTACTCAGGAGGCTGAAGCAGGAGAATCTTTTGAACCCAGGAGGTGGAGGTTGCAGGGAGCCAAGATCACGCCATTGCACTCCAACTGGGCAACAAGAGCGAAACTCTGTCTCAGAAAAAAAAAGAGAGAGAGAGTTGAAATGTGCTTCTGGAGACAGTGAAATGCAGGTCTCTGAGACCTGACCAACAGACGCACTGTGGCCGTAGGCACCTCTCCCTGCCTTGGTTGTCATCTTCTGTAAAATAGGGAAATGGTGATCTTGGCCCAAAGTCTTACTGTAGAGATTACAAAATATACACATAGAATGCTTAGGAGAGTGGCAACAAATAGGAAACACACAATAAGAGTTGTTATTACTACCAATAGTAGTAATACTGCTACTGCTATTATTATTACTACTACCTGCTCCTGGGGCTTCAAAACAATACTTAAAAAGAAGCAATTTAAAGGAAGAAAAGGTTAGTTTGGAATATTTATAACTTCAAGGCCGTAAGTAGGGGTGCATCACAAATTAGCAGGGAGTAGAAGAAATCTTACACTCATAAAATTATGGGGAATCGGCCGGGCGCGGTGGCTCAAGCCTGTAATCCCAGCACTTTGGGAGGCCGAGGTGGGTGGACCACGAGGTCAAGAGATCGAGACCATCCCAGTCAACATGGTGAAACCCCGCCTCTACTAAAAATACAAAAAATTTAGCTGGGCATGGTGGCACGTGCCTGTAATCCCAGCTACTCAGGAGGCTGAGGCAGGAGAATTGCCTGAACCCAGGAGGCGGAGGTTGCGGTGAGCCGAGATCGTGCCATTGCACTCCAGCCCGGGTAACAAGAGCGAAACTCCGTCTCAAAAAAAAAAAAAAAAAAAAAAAAAAATTATGGGGAATCATTCTCACCTCTGACCTCTCTAGTTTTTGTAAGATGAGGCCCAACACAGCCTGGTTTAAAATAAATGAAACACATAACCGCGATGTCCAAGAGTGAACACGGCTTCAGAACTGGTTGGCCCAGGGGCTCTCCAATAGCAAGGAGTTCCACACTTCCTTCTCTCTGCCACAGTATTAGCTCCATCTCCTCATGACTGAAATTTGGTGGTGTGTAAAGATCATACTCCATGCTCCCTCATTCTTGACTAGCAAGAGGTCTCACTGTTCCAACAAGCACTCTGCACCCCTCCACAGAGATCGTGGCCAGAGGAAGAGTTTGCCAATCCAGTGAAGCCAACCAGCCTCCAGAACACGGGAGAAATTCAGGAGAAAATGTGGGTGAGAGTAAGTGCTGAATAGTTCATCACTAGGTGGGCTGTCTCTCCAAGGTGGCTTTTAAGAATAAAAACACCAGATGGTTCATTGTGTCCACTACACACATCTTTTGAGACAAATTCACCGCATTCGAGTGGGTCCAGTTCTGGTCAGTGAGTTATCCTGTCAGAAACCATCTGCTGATCTCATTAAATGTCTGAAGACTACGACTGGCTTCTAATGTAGTCCCTTTCAGCTACGTGTTTCTGTGCTGGGTACCATGAAAACCCACATTCCACTGGGCTCAAGACCTCGAGATGCAGCCCAGAAGCTATGGACTCACTAAGACGGGATCAGGAGGCCCAGTGCTGACCCAACCCGGGCCGGGCTCCAACCATCCTACTTCCTCAAATTAGCAGTCCTGATCACATAAATTACACAGCTTACTAAATGCAGCCAAAATTCTGACAAAATTTTTTTCCAAGTCTGGTTTATTTCCAAAGGTGAAAAGTCTAAATTACAAAATATTACAATGTCCCAATGAAAGTAAACAAGGGAGAACTAGGTGAAAAATCATGGAAGTTTATAAAAACCCCTTCACAGAATGAAGAATTCCCAAGAACGTTTTGTCTGGTTTAAATTAATAACTTATGCAATGATTAAAACACCATTTGTGTGACTCCCCCAGTGAGAAAGGTCAAAGCGTGACCGGTTGGATAGCTGCAGCCCTGCTCACACTCACTCTCCTAACCTTCCCTGGAGGCTCCTGGCCGTCAGCACAGGAGCATGGGCCTGGCAGAATCTCAGGTACTTTTAACTCCACTTCTTGCCTGGAGTGAAAATATCTATGGGCTCTGCCTGCACTTTTATCTTTAAAATTCAAGAAAAAAATTAATAACCACAAGTCATAAATAAACAAAGAGTCAAAGATAGAGTGAGTTGGTATTTCTTCACTGACTTAGGCAGAATCACTGAGAATCAGGGCTTAGAGAAAACATCAATTTAACCCTGTAAGTATTTACCCTCTTGGAAAAACGGAAGGGCCAGAGCCGTGTCTGTTTACCTTTTCAAGCGCTGCACTCAGTAGCAGTGCTTGCAGAAGAGTTTTACAGCTTCTCAAATGTGTTTTCTGACGTATCTGCAGATCACAGGTTACTTTGTTCCCACTCTAGTAACATGATAATAGTGTTCACAGATTTCCTTTTGTTGAACTATCCTTGCATTGCTCACAAACCTTTCTTGGCCAGGATGCACTACCCTTGAGAGCATAGCTTGTTTGATTTGTTACCTTTTATTTCTTCTTTAAAGAATGGAAGCGAAGGTGGCTCACACCTGTAATCCCAACATTTTGGAAGGCAGAGGCAGGTGGATCACCTGAGGTCAGGAGTTCAAGACCAGCCTGGTCAACGTTGTGAAACCCCATCTCTAACAAAAATACAAAAAAATTAGCTGAGGTGATGGTGGATGCCTGCAATCCCAGCTACTCGGGAGGCTAAAGCAGGAGAATTACTTGAACCCAGGAGGTGGAGGTTGCAGTGAGCTGAGATCACAACACTGCACTCCAGCCTGGGCGACAAAGCCAGACACTATCTCAAAAAAAAAAAAAAAGAAAAGAAATGGAAGATAAAATGTGCTAACATTTTAACTGAGATCTTTGCATCTTTGTTTTTGAATAAGATGAACCTATACATGTTTCTTGTTATGTTGGAGTGGTTTTTTCCCCCAATGTGAGATCAGAGTTATGATAAAGACTGTTTCATCATTTGCTGTGTTCTGGAACAGTTTGAAATGACAGAAGTTATCCGTTCCTTAAATGATGGTGACTATTACTTAATAAGTAACTGTGGAAGGACTTGTGAGCAGTGATTTAGCTACAGGGGGAAATAGACAAACACACACAATGTGATTCGTACACTACACAGGATTGTCCACACACAGGTCCTTGCTGTGTACTGAATGCCTGCTACCCGCAGTGTAAGTGGCCCTAATCCCAGCTGGGTTCTCAGAGGTTCATGGTTGTTTGGTAACATTGATATTCCCTCTCGGCTCATTGCAACATCCACCACACTGACGTGTGAGAAGAGGTAAGAGGAGAACCCCAGAGCCCCAAAGACAAGGCAACACCTCTGTGACGCCCCTGCCCCCTTGGCTTCGGAGCCTCAAAGCACAGTGGCTCCCCATCACAGAAATCTGAACTCACATAGAGGCTAAGACTGAGACAAAGGACACGTGGAAGGAAGTAACAGTCTTAGGTATGTTGGTGCCAGATTCTGAGGTTCTCTGGAGTCTGTCCTAAAGGAAATGGAAAACCACTGAAGGTGCAGCAATGGGAGGCAGGTTAACGGCAGGCTGGCAAAAGGGACAGCAGTAGGGAATTTAATTGAAAAAGACTAAAACGTTTTCCAGGAATACATGCCAAATGTGACACTTTAGCAAGATGAGAGACTTTTGCAGACCGCCAGAAAGGGTTTCTGCTTAGACTTCTAAATCCTTCCTCTAGATGTTGGATTTTACTATAAACCCATTTTTAACAACTTTTCCATTTCTAGAATTCCCTAACCCTGTCATGCTGTGGGTTTTTTTTTGTTCATCTTTCCACATGTTTCTGAAGAGGAATAAGTCATAGAATATTTACCGATTATATATAAGCCACAAGATATGTACACAGTGTGAGCATCTTATAATAAAATTAACTATTCAAATGCACAATGAATGTTTCTGTTCCAATCATCCCAGCTACACAGTCATGTAGAAAGTAACATTTCTTAATATTTCTTTCATTCTATGTGCCAAATTAAATAAAATTTGCCAAAATATTGTACTTGTCATGATTGTCACGCTAAACTAAAAAGGCTTTAATGAAGCAAAACACCTAAGAGTAGAATGGTGGGGTACATGTGGTCTCATCCATTTCTTGAAAACATCCGCATCAGGTTGCCAAAGTACTTTTCCAGTCTTGTGGGTCACAGTGCTCATCACGATTTAACTGCAGCCACATTCATGATGGGCAACATCTACGGAGCTTCGTCAGTGCCTGTCAGGTGGGGCTTTCTTCAGCAGCCTTGAGGAGTGGGTGTTAGTGGGCCCTCTTTGCACTGACGGAAACTGAAGATCAGAGACATCTGTCTCTCACTTCAAGGAGTGGACTCACAGATCCTGGCCAGGAGCCCTATTAAAAAAAAATACCCAAACTTTTTAAGATAATTTGTTAATGGAGGAAGTACCTACAGTTCCAACCCAGACTTTAGTACTTGGGCAGGATTGCCTCTCACGAATTCACGTCATTATTTATTCATTCAACAAATATGTGCTGGGCACCTGCTACACGCCAGATACTGCTCTAAGCACTTGGGGCAGATCAATAAACAAAGCATGTCTGGCCTTGTGGAGCTCACACTGTAGAAGGAAAAGCAGTCAGCACTACACAGGATTGTCCACACACAGGTCCTTCCTGTGTACTGAATGCCTGCTACCCACAGTACAAGTGGCCCTAATCCCAGCTGGGTTCTCAGAACTTCATGGTTGTTTAGTAACATTGAAATTCCCTCTCGGCTCATCACAACATCCACCACACTGATGTGTGAGAAGAGGTAAGAGGAGAATCCCAGAGCCTCAGTGACAAGGCAACGCCTCTGTGACACCCTGCCCCCTTGGCTCCAGAGCCCCAAAGTCTGGTGGCTCCTCATCACAGATAATAAATAAGCAAATCCAACAGCATGCTGGAGGATACGCGCTGCAGTGTAAGTGACAGCACAGCACCAGGGGGTGGGGAGACAGGCTGCAACATGGAGAATTGAGAGAGACCTCGTGAGAAAAGGACCTCTGGGCAAAGGCTAAAGAGAGTGTCTGGGGAGTAGTGTTCCAGACCGAAGTAGCCGGCAGTGTGATGTTCTCAGCAGGTGTGTGCCCAGTGCCCCAGAGGAATAGCGAGGAGGGCACTGGGGACAGACTCGAAAGGACACAAACACAAGAGGTCAGAGAGATGCAAGGTCAGACGCAGAGGGCCGTGGCCGTCAGTGAGTTGAGGGGTTTGCGGATTGTGAGCAGAGGAGGGGGAGGAGCTCTCTGCTGGTTTGATGACCGCTGTGCTCGCCTTCTTGACAGTAGCCTGTAAGAGGCCAAGGAAGCAGTGACACTCATTGAGAAGCTTTTGCAATAACCCTTAGGAATGAGGTGGCAGAGTCTTGGGCCAGGTGACAGCAGAGGAAGAGTGAGGTGGTTGGATTCTGGACCTTTTTTGAAGGTAGAGGCAGCTGAATTTTTTCATAAATCCTGGGTATTTGATCAGATATCATAACCGTATCTTCTTTTAGCAGAACATAGTCTGGGAAATCAACTTGCTGTGGAAATTGCTTTGAGTTGGTCTATTGAGGATGTTTCCATGAGAACCCAGGCCTGCTAAAGCTGCACATTTAGGTTTTTGGAGTTTAGCAAGCTCTTGTCTAATGTCAACATTACCCTATCTGAGGGGCATGAAGGAGTTCCCTTACACAGTGTTGAAAATCAGCTGGGATTTAAGACAGGGCTAAGACATTAGCAGACGCTCAAATTGTCACCAAAGGAGTTTGAAAATCTGGAAGCATTATTCTGCTAGGTCCAGGAATCAAAGTCGGTGCACAGACTAGGACCCTCAGACAAGCAGAGATGCTGAAGCCAGATGAACCATTGAAGACTGGGCCACAGGTACTGCAGCTAGTCCTGGGGCCGAGGGGAATCGTGTCTGCCAAGACCTGCACCCTCCAAACCGGATGCTGTGTGCTGGAATTAGAGAGCTCATAACCACCTTCTCCTAGCCACCGCGTCTTCCCATTCAATGTCAGCCCTTGCTTGCTCTCTTCTTACTTCCAAAACACACAAAAATCCTGAGAGGGTTTGCAACTGATGAAGTCCCAAAGGAGCGATCCACGACTTGGCGCGTGTTCCTGCAAAGGACCAGACTGTAAATATTCTAGGCTCTGCAGCCACACGGTGTCTACGGTGGCTTCTCAACTAGAAGCAGCAGGGACAATGCTGAACAAATGAGCACGCATGCGTCCAGCAAAACCTAATTTACAAACCCTGGAATTTGAATTTCATGTGAGTTTTATCTTTCACAAAATATTGTTTTCTTTTTTTTTTTTTTTTTCGTTAATTCAAAAATTTTTAAACCATTCTTACCTCGTTGGCCAAACAAAACCAGACCTTGGCCAATGTGAGCCCTGAACTAAATTGTGTGTTTTGAAAGAGCTCTGGTGCAGCCAGGCCAGCACGGAGCCCCAAGGCCACGCAAAACACAGTGGTCGTTCTGCTTGTGGCCTCGGCTTGGTAGTGACTGCACCAAGTCCGGTGTGTGAAGCCTGGTCTCCGCTAACTCACCAAGGTGCAGTGCGGGTCACCAGGCACCTCTGTTTCACAACACTTTCCTGCCATCTGCTGGACAACTGTTGCAATACAACTACATGCAGATCTGCACTGACCATGAATTTGAAGAATCCCCTTGAGTTTTCTGATGCATCATTTGTTCAATTTAAGCAGTGACCCTGGGTTCAGGAAATAAGGAAGAAGCAACTAATTCACAGGCATCCCAGCAGTCATCATGCAGATGACACAAAGATTCCTACTCCATCACTTTCTAGTTTGGGGAGGGGGCACAAAGGGAAGGAAGGAAGACATCTTCCAACTGTTCTTATCCAGTCTCCACAGGCTTAGACTGGCGATCTGCCTACATTGGAGATGTTCTGCAAACCAGAGTCTTCCTCACTAGAGTCCCACAAATGTGCTTCAGGCAGACTCTGGAGAGACAGAGAAGGGAAGAGTCCATCAGCGCTTCCTGGTTTGAGCGTCACACAGCAACTCCACACAGTGTGGGGTTTGATGAACTCCTGCAGAGAGCCAGGTGTGCTGCTAAGCTTTCCCAGGTGTGCATGACCATGTGTGCCTTCATCTGTGTGCCTTAGGCCAGCACCTGCCCTCCTCCTGACTTGGTTTCTCTGTCCCTTCAATGGGGATAACACTCCTAGACGTTGCTGCCTCATAGAGACAGTGTGACCATGGAAGAAACACCCTTTGCACAGCATAATCAGGATCAGCAGTTCTGAAGCTGTAAGGCTGGAGAGAGAACAGGAGGTGAAAGAAAAGGGCGAGTTAGACCACAATTGTGGGTTGCGGTCGAGAAGCCACAGCATGTAAGAGATTGCCCGTGATGGGGCTCCAGGCTTCCCGGCCTGGCAACAGATCCCCAGGTTTCAAAATGAAAAAGGAAAAGAGCTAGAGACCAAGACCAAGGGATATGTGCAAAGACTGTGAGGTCCACTGTCTCTGATTTAAAACCAAAACATTTGCCATTTGCTCTAGAGAATCAGGGAAGAAAGACACAGGGTGATCTGTTTGGCCCCACCTCCCAGCTCCTGGACATTTCCAGGACCCGCAGGCAGGGGAAAAGCCAGGTCAAGAGTCTCACAGCAAAGCAGGTGTGCCCAGGACCAGGGAAGGCTTGGGAAGCCCACAGTACATATCAGCTGGAACTCAGTGGGCCTGGGACTCAGAGTGCCCTGTGTCTGGCCTGGGGGGACCCAGAGCACTGGGTGTGATGTGCAAACCTCAGACCCAGCTCTGGTAATACAAAACTGTCCCAGGGAAAAGCGAGTGGATTCCAGTGTTGTGACAGCTGCAGAGGGCGGCTCAGGACAAAGATGCCTGCGTGGGAACAATGGGTCCTTTGAGGGTGCAAGGGAGGTCTTTGAGGGACAGAGCAGTACAAGGGGGTCTGGCTCCTTCAGCTCCTTCCAGAACCCTTGGGAAGGAGACACTGCATGGGAAGGTTGAATGTCATGGCTCAACCAACCCCTTGTCCAACATGAACTGACCAAGCCCTTGATCAGCTTTAAAAAACTAGTCTGTGGCTGGGCGCAAAGGCTCACGCCTGCAGTCTCAACACTTTGGGAGGTCAATGCGGAAGGATTGCTTGAGGCCAGCCATTCAAGAACAGCCTGGGCAATACAGGGAGACTCCATCTCCACAAAAAAAAAAAAAAAAAAAAAAACTAGCCAGGCATATTGGCACATGCCTGTGGTTCCAGCTACTCAGGAGGCTGAGGCAGAAGGATCCCTGGAGCCCAGGAGTTCCAGGCTGCAATGAGCTATGATCCCAACATTTCACTTGAGCCTGGGAGACAGCAAGCTTCTGTCTCCAAAGACATAAAAATACAAACTAGTTTCCATCCCCTCAGCCACACACCATGCTTAAACTCAGCATTAACTCTTTCATGCAGGACAATGGTTGAAATGCTCTAAAGACTACCTCCTTTACCCACAGAGGGCAATGGCACACCACCAGCACCGACCAAGCCCAGGCCAGCGTGGGACTCCACTCTCACCCAGATTTGGAAAGCAGAGTGGTCACCTGCCAGCGCCGTTTAGAACTATCCAGAAAGCTCAAGGACTCATGGGCTCTCTTCCTCCCTTCCTTTCTCCCAGCTCCCATCTTCCTCCACTTTCCCTGCCCACAGCCCCGGGGAGTCAGATCCGCAGGGCACAGCTACCCTTGGCCACCAAGTTAAGCCTGGCTTTCCTAGGGAGTAGGCTCTGTTCCTCTGAGTTGCTCACCAAGCCACAGGCACAAAATCCTGCACCGTCCCCCCAGCAGCTGCCACTCTGCTGAGCCCAGATGGTAACTTTCAGTGGGTATTTCCTGAAGACACAGGAACAAGCCAAGGGAAATGTAACAGGACTTAGGAGGCTCTGCCTCTGTCCTAGAGTCCCTGAACTGACCCCCTGCCTTACCCAGGATGCCTGTGCATGGTAGGGATGTGACCCACCCACCAATACTAGTCAGGGCCAGGCCGTGCCTTGGCCCCCACCCTTCACTCTTGGGGGAAAGCTCTCAATCTGTTCAAAATCCATACATGTGGGACTGTCTTTATGAGTCTGCCCAGACATCCCAGGCCCTCCCAAGTCCATGCCCTTCCCTAAGTCCCTCCACTTCCCAAGATAGTGACAACAAAGGCCCATTCCCCTCAGGAGAAGCCCCCTCTACTCAAGGTGTGGCCTTGGAGCTGTGCCCAAACCATTTCCAGAGGCACATGGACCGAAGTGTGGCCAGGATCACCCACGCTGGCCTGCCCCTGCCCTCTGATGGCTCCTTCTGGCCCAAGAGCCGTCCCCTCCCCAGTGAAACCCTGACTCATGGATGCTCTGGGGAAAGCGGAGGTCACTGTGGAACTAAAAAATAAAGATACAACCCTAGCTTCTCATCTAGAGAGTACCATCCATTTATGAGGCCAAAGATCGGTAAGGCAATGAAGTAGAGCCACCCCAGGACTGGTGTGGTCCTCATCCACAGCGCGTGCAGACACATGGCATTGCAAGCTACAGGCACGGCTTCTTTATCTCTGGAATTGTGTGTGTGTGTCCATGTGTGTCTGTGTGTATGCATGTGTGTCGGTGTCTGTGTGTCTCTGCATGTCTCTATGTGTGTCTCTGTGTGTCTGTGTGTGTCTCTGCATATCTATGTGTGTCTCTGTCCGTGTGTGAGCCTTCCAGACTGGGTAGGGGCAGGAAGAGTTGGGAGAGGAAGCTTGAGACAGACTCAGGCCGGAGGCCTTGCTCACTCCCCTGGCTCCTTGGGCTAAGTGCAGTGGGATTGAAGAGGGATGTGTAAAGGCCTCCTTCTGGAAGTCCCAGGGCCTGGTCTAGGGCTGAGGTTGGAGGACAGCCTGGCAGGCCCAGCACCAAGGCTCTGGGATAGGATGCGTCACCTGCCTCCAGGGTGCAGGGGGTCTGGGCGCGTTTGGCACACATAGCAGCCCCATGTTCCCTGAAAGGCTGAGGAGGGAGGGCAGCCAGAAGTTTCATGGAGGCCCCTAGTGGACTTGAAAGCTGGACAACCCAGGCGAATCTCATCAGTGGAGTAGGAGGTGGGTAGGCTGCAGTAAGCCCTGATCGCTCCACTGCACTCCAGCCTGGGCCACAGAGCAGGACCCGGTCTCTAAAAGATTGAATTAACTAACATGACTTGAGAAGTGACTAACTTGGCAGAATTCACCAGAAGTGGTCCACTGCTCTCTATCAGGCATGAAATAGTAACTAGACTAGAATTACAGAATATAATGGAAGTTACATTTTTTTCGTGGGCGTCCAACTGGGAACTCTGGACCCACGGCCAGGCCTCCCGGGAGTCTGCAGACACTCCCCTGCGCAACTGCCCCCTCCAGCTGCCCCAGGACGCGCGTGTTCCCGCCCGCCCACTCGCGGGACCTGCCGTAGGAGGGGAGGGGAAGGAAAAGGAAGAAGGCCGCGTCTGCCTCCCCTTGGGTGTAATCTGTGTGCTGACTTCAGAAGGATGTCTTCAGGTTAGAAGATTCAGCTTGGAGCGAAAGTCTGTAAACTCAGCCAGACGAAAGGAAGACCAAGGCTCTCCAGGCCCTTCCCGACACGGCGGAGCCCCGCAGTGGGGAGGGCTCCGGAGCGCACCTGCCGCGCCCGTGCTGGCAGCTTCCTGCGCTCCGCCAAGGCCCCGGGCGGTCCCCGTGAGCGTTTCCATCCGCGAAAAACACTAGGCGACGTCTAAGTATCGCTTGGAAATCTCGAAGTGCCGGCGGACACCCGGACTCCCCGCGCGCACAGCAGCCCGGCCGAGCCTGGGCGCGGAGCCTGAGCCGGACTCCATGTGGCTCCCCTTTGGCCCCAGGGAACTGTCGCCGCCGGGGTCCGCCGCGCCTGTCCTCTCGGCCATCCGCTGGCGCATCGGCACAGGGGTTTTCCCGGGCGGATCGGCTCCAGCCTGTGCTGCTTCTGAGCCGCAGGGAGTCGCTGGGACCAGCCCAAGGAGGAAACTGCAAAACCTCTAATTGGGCAGAAGCTCAGAGGAACCTTCCGAGAGGTGGGGCTGCAGCTGAAGCTAGCAAGCAGAGACGGAGAGAAGCGCGACACGTGCCAACACCAATGCATACATACATAAATACTTGGAAAGCCACCCCATGTTAAATTTTAAATTGGAAATGTTCCAAATGTCCAACAGCACGAGAATGAATAAGTATAGTACCTAGCTAGAACAGATGGCACCTGCCAATCTAAAAGGAGGGTCCAGAGTTTGTTGTAATTTTGGAAATTATAATTAATACCCATTTAACTGAGGAGATAATTTTTATTTACTAATATAATCTCATTTATATCTTTAAAACGTGTCTAAAAATAGCAATTCCGTGATGATTTTATTTCTGTTTGATAGAATGGGTAACAATTCATATATGAACACGTTACCCCAAGAAGACAAACAGGTTAAAGCGACCTTGTGCGAAAAAGAAAACTCCATCTGCTTCTGAACGAGGCGTGAGGTTGACTGTGTGGTGCCTGCCTTCTTGGACATGGTCCGGAAGAGCTGGGGCTCTGCCCCGTACTGCCCACTTCCCCTGTAACAGGCAGGGTGCTGTCTGCTGAGGAAAGGCTGTGGCCTGAGGAGAGGACAGTGGATTCCTCAAAGTCGAGCCCAGGGAGTGGAGGAGGGACGGGATAGGGGCTGGGTAGGAGACAGGGAGTCCAGCACCGGAAGCATGAACCCCGGGGCCGGGCCGCTTGGGCTGGTGATGCAGCCTTCCAGCTTGGCAGCAGCAGGTGAGCCCTTAACTATGGCTCCCATGAGGTCCCCTTCTCTCAGGAGGGTAGTAATGGTCCCTGCTGCTATGTTTTGAATACTCCTCCCTTCAGAACTCATGTTGAAACCTAATCCTCATGTTAATCCCAATCCTCCATATTGAGAGTTGGGGCCTTTAGGAGGAGACTGGGTGATGAAAGTTCTGCCCTCTTGAATGGGTTAGTTCATTCCTGGATTGATGAAGGGGTTGATGGGTTCATGGATTATGCAGTAGGACTGGTGGCTTATAAAAAGGGCAGAGAGATTTGAGCTGACACGCCCAGCCCCCTGCCGTGTGATGCCCTGAACCACTTCTGGGCTCTGCAGAATCCCTGCCAGCAAAAATAGCCCTCACCAGATGCATCCCCTCGACCTTGGACTTACCATTCCCCAGAACTGTGAGACATACATTTCATTTCTTTATGAATTACCCTGTTCCAGGTATTTTGTTATAAGCAACAGAAAACAGACTAAAACCCCTGCTTCCCAGAGCTGTAGAGAGCGGCACACATCGGCATCCACAGAGCCCTGGGAAGAGGCTCCCCATGGCATAGACACCCGGGAAATAACTGTCTGCTGAGCCTGTGGATCGCAGGTGGCTCTGATGGACTTTGGGATGGGATGGGCGTGCCACAAAAGACTTGTGGCTGCCTCCGCTGTGTTCGTGTTGCCCACACCACTCCTGGGATGACAAACCTGCTGAGGCTCCACTTGCAATCGGTTCTGACAAAGCTGGAAATTCTCCCTCTCTTTGCACCTCTTTCTCAGACTTTCTTCAGGGATTTTTATGGTTTTCTGGAATTTTTTTTGCATAAACACTATTTTATCAGCAAAGAATAAAATTTTTTGAGTGTAAACATTCACCTTAATCTCGCTGCTCTCAAATTATCTTTTACATTTTCATATTTACCTCCTATCCCTTCTCATACTCAGATATGATTTGACGTAGTGCTAATTATAGCATTAATTCGTATTCTGTCTTGGCTGTTCAAAGGAGTTTGGGATAGACTGGTAGAAAAGTCAGATTAGATGAATGTAAATCAAGCCTCAATCTGCTCCTCTGCAATCATAAGCACCAGATCTTTGGGAGGATCAACAAGTGTTACATTCAGAATAGCCAGCTTCAAGAGCAAAGGCAAACCCACATAAGTCATTTCCGAAAATATTCTCCCAAGTGCATTATGTGTGTGTCAACATCGTGCAATGATTTCATGCAAATTGTTGAGTAGTAAATGAGAACATGGCTGTTTAATACAAACAATAAGCCCCAGATGAGTCCTGAAACCACTTACTGGAAGGGATGAAGAATTAATGAAAATCACTAAACCCCAATAAAAGAAGATATATTAATAACAAGTCTGATGAACCAAGTGAACTAGATGCAACATCTCTCTCTCTTTCTCTCTCTCTCTCTCTCTCTCTCTCTCTCCTTCCCTCTCTCCCTCCCTCCCCCACACACACATACACATACACACACACTCATCAGGAAAAGACAGTAAGATGGTATCATTTTAAACCAGCATTTAAGATCACAAACTAAACAATAAAGAATATAAACAGGTGGGAAAGTGGACAGAGGGAAACCAAAAATCATTAAAGACCTATGCTTCCGTAAAGGGCAGACCAAGTTTTGTGTATTTATTACCAATTGTAGATCTATTTTAAGTGAGAATGATAATGTTTTAGGACAACAACCACAGGATCAAAACTGGGCTGATTTCCTGGCTGACCTTAGTAAAAGATAGAAGCAAATGGAATGTAGCTCATTCATCCAAAGACAGCAAACAGAAAGGAAGACAGAAAGCTGGGCCTGTTCTGTGGTTGTCCATGGTAGGCACCGCTAATGGGGCAGGGGCTCCCTCACTTCCCACGTTCCCCCCACCAACGGGTCCTCCCAGACTTCGTCTTAATCATTTAGTACATCTGCCGCCTCCTTCTTCCTTCCTCATCACTCCACACCGTCTGCGTGAACTTTCTCTGGATTTCTGGGTGGGCTCCTAAATGTTGATGTATCTAAAATAAAAAACTCGTTGTACAGAGTAGGTACCCAACAAATACAAAATGTGAGTATTTTGGTATATTCATTTTGTTTATGTCAAGTTTCCTGCTGTCTACATAAGTGTAATACTGCATATCAGCATGTTTCAGATTTCACCACTATGGTTCTGCTAGCTACAGTAAAGGAAGGCTTTTATGTTTGTGTGCATGTGGCTGTCTTGCAAAATATATATGGGATATGCATTGTCTGTTCTTTAAAAAACAGATTCACCTACGTATTTCCAGTTTATTAGTTCTGTTTACTTAGTCATTTCCACTCTCAACTTCTATTAGTCTGCTCGGGTTGTCATAACAGATTACCACAAACTTTTTAAAAGTGTCTTCAAATTTGACAGGGCACGGTGGCTCACGCCTGTAATCCCTGCTCCTTGGGAGGCCGAGGCAGGTGGATCACGAGGTCAGGAGTTCAAGACCAGCCTGACCCACATGGTGAAACCCTGTCTCTACTAAAAATACAAAAATTAGCTGGGCATGGTGGCACGCGCCTGTAATCCCAGCTGCTTAGGAGGCTGAGGGAGGAGAATCGCTTGAACCCGGGAGGCAGAGGCTGCAGTGAGCTGAGATCACACCATTGCACTCCAGCCTGGGAGACAGAGCAACACTTCGTCTCAAAAAAAAAAAAAAAAAAAAAAAAACTTTTATTTCTCACAGCTCTGGAAGCCGGAAGTTTGAGATCAGAGTGCAGAGCAATTTGGTTGAGCATGCATCCCTTGTGCATGATATGAGTGTTTGTGTCCCTACCAAAATTCATATTAAAATTGAATCCCCATTTCAACAGTATTAAGAGGTGGATCTTCTGGAAGATGATTAGGCCATGAGGTCTCTGCCCTCATAAATGGGATCAGAAACTTTGTAAAAGGGCTCAAAGAAACTAGCTCAGCTCTTTGTTCTTCCATCCCTTCCAGCATGTGAGGACACCGAGACAGTGCCATCTTGGAAGCAAAGACTGTACCCTCACCAGACACCCTCCAGAACAGTGAGAAACAGACTTTATTATTTATAGATTATCCAGTTTGTGGGGTTTTTTTATAGCAGCACAAATGGACTAAGAAAACTGCTGTCTGTTCCACTTCTTCTCAGGACATCAGCCCTGTGGCATTAGGGCCCTGTCATCATGGCCTCATTTAACCTTAATTACCTGTTCAAAGTCCCTGTCTCAAAATACAGTCACATTGCAGGTTAGTGCTTCCACGTGGATTTTGAGGGGACACCATTAAGTCCATGTCACAATTTTTCTGGCCAATTGTAGGATGGTGCTTCTTGACACACTTAGGGATGAATTAGATTGTGTGATTAGTTCTGGCCAACAATTTGTGTGCTGCTATGATTTGAATATTTAACCCCTGAAAACCTTATGTTGAAATATGACCCCAAGTATTGGAGGTGAGAGTCTAATAGAGGTGTTTGGGTCATGAGGGTGGACACCTCATAAATAAATTAGTGTCTGGGGGTGGGGCTGAGCAAGTTCCTGCAAAGAACTTGGCATTTTCCCCTTGCTTCCTCTCTCAACATGTGATCTCTGCACACAGATATTCTCTTCGCCTTCTGCCATGAGGGGAAGCAGCCTGAGGCTCTCACCTAAGGCTAGTGCCATGCTTCTGGTACAGCCAGCAGAACCGTGGGCCAAGTAAACCTCTTTTCTTAGGCTGGGTGCAATGCCTCACACCTGTAATCCCAGCACTCTGGGAGGCTGAGGCAGGAGGATCACTTGAGCCCAGGAGTTTGAGGTTATACTGAGCTATAATTGCATCACTGTACTCCAGGCTGGGTGACAGAGCAAGACTCTGTCATTCATAAATAAATCAATAAACAAATAAATACGATTTTTAAATTTGTTTTAAAAACTTTTTTTAAATAAATTACCCAGCCTCAAGTATTCCTTTATAGCAACACTCAAAAGACTAACATATAAGCAAATGTGATTTATGTCACTTCCGGGCTATGCACTTCATTGCCAATATAAGATGTTCCAAAGCTTTCTTATCTCTCTGCCATAGTAACTGACACTGTAAAAATAGTGGCTGCTTTGTCAGTTTCGGTTGCTGAATGTCTACAATAAGTAGAAGTCCCTGCAATTGGACAGCATGAGAATGGAATGGAGAAAAAAATACACCTTTTCGACTTGTCACTAGCATTTTACTGTTTTTGCTGCTGCATAACCTAATCTGCTTTCATTGATACAACTTCTTTGGTGGTAATTTTTAGTAGAGATGTCATTTAGACACAAAAAAATGCAAAGTGTTCATTTTGATGTTTTGGTAATTATATTACTCCTGTGCAGTCACTTCAAACAAGATATGGTGCATGTCCATTACCACAAATGTTTCAAGCTCTTTCTAATCAGTCCTCCCACCCTCTTCCATCCCAGAGAAACTATGCTGATTTCTGTCATCATAGATTTTTTCTTCTCAAGCTTTGTATAGATGGTATCATGTTGTATGTATGTATTTGTGTCTTGCTTCGTTCACTCTACATAATGCTTTTGAGATTGATGTATATTGTATGAGTCAGGTGAGCAACCTTTTTTGCTTGCTGACTAGTATTCCATAGTAATAACATGCCACAGTTTGTATATCCATTCTCCTATTGATGGACATTTGGTTGTTTTCCCTTTTGAGTTATTCAAATAAGGCTGCAGTAAACATTCTTGTGCAACTCTTTTTGTAGACATGAGTTTCATTCCTGTTGGCAAACACCTAGGAGTGAAATTTCTGGGCCATAGGGTAGGTGTATCTTGAAATTTATAAGAAACTAACAAAAGGTCTCTAAAGTTCTCCAGTCATTTTATACTCCTTTCAGCAACGTTCGAGAGTTCAATGCTTCATACTCTTGCCTATATTTGGTTGTGTTGTCTTTTTTATTTTAGCTAGCCCAGATTGTTGTTAGCATTCAGTCCAGGAACCCTGGGGAGAGAGGGCCTTTGCTTTTTTTCCCCAAAAAAAAATCTTCCTTAACAAATGGTGGTCAAGCACCAATTATTCATATGGGAAAAATGAACTTTGACCTCTATGTCACCACATACGCAAAAATTAAAATGGGTTATAGATCTAAAAATAAAATCTAGAATCATAAAGCATCTAGAGGATAACATAGGAGATTCTTTTAAAAAATTAGAATAGGCAAAGGATTGTTAGGACACAGAAACATTAAATCATGAAAAAATGACAAATTTGACTTCATAATAGTATGAATAGTCTCCCAAAGTACTTGAGTTATAATTAACTCATATTTGAGCTGGGCGCGGCGGCTCAAGCCTGTAATCCCAGCACTTTGGGAGGCCAAGGCTGGTGGATCACGAGGTCAAGAGATCGAGACCATCCTGGTCAACATGGTGAAACCCCGTCTCTACTAAAAATACAGAAAATTAGTTGGGCATGGTGACGCGTGCCCGTAATCCCAGCTACTCGGGAGTCTGAGGCAGGAGAACTGCCTGAACCCAGGAGGCGGAGGTTGCAGTGAGCCGAGATCGCGCCGTTGCACTCCAGCCTGGGTAACAAGAGCCAAACTCCATCTCAAAAAAATAATGATAATAGTAATAATAATTAATCATATTTGAGCCCCACCACACCAGGCTAGTTTTCATATTTTCAGTAGAGACAGAGTTCCACCATGTAGGCAAGGCTGGTCTCAAACTCCTGACCTCAAGAGATCCACTCACCTCAGCCTCCCAAAGTGCTGGAATTACAGGCATGAGCCACCACACCTGGCTGATTTTCTTTGTATTTTATAATGCTTTGATCCTTTTTATGTCATAATGAATTATCACATTTTGTAAACATTAAGACACTAGAAAGTCTCCAGGCAGGGCCCAAAGGCTCATGCCTGTAATCTCAAAAATTTGGAAGGCTGATGTAGGAAGATCGCTTGAGCCCGGGAGTTTGAGATCAGCCTGAGCAACATAGTGAGATCCTGTCTCCACAAAAAATTTTACAAATTAGCTAGTATAGTGGTGTGTGCCCATAGTCCTGGCTACTCAGGAGGCTGAGGCAGGAAGATGGCTTGAGCCCAGGAAGTTGAGCTACAGTGAGCTATGATCTCCACTGCACTCCAGCCTGGGCAAAAGAAGGCCTCCAAAGGTCAGAATCTATTGATTAATTCTGTTTTGTATTTTTGTAATTTATACCTACCTTTGCCAGCTTGACTTAATATAAACTAATAATAATGAGTCAAATTGTCTAGCATATTTTGTCAAATTGTTCCTAACTCTAAATCTTATGTCTTTATGTCAAAAAGTAACAAAATTCATAAAGTTTCAAAAACATTATCCTTCATATTGATAATAATTTTTTGTTAAATGCTGTTTATACATATTTTGCCAATTTCAGTTGACTAAACCACGCCCTTTTACTATTAATATTGACGTTAGTGCCTATTATCCTATTTGGCAAAGCCTTTCTGGTTATTCTGTTGCTGCCCAATGCATATGCCATCAGCAAAGCCTGGTGAGTTCGAAGGAACAAGGTACTTGAGTCAGACCTTGGTAGAATCCCACATTGACTGCCCACTGGTTGTGAGATCTGGATATGTGTTGTGACCTCTCTAAACTATGGAGGGAAGAACAATTCCTACTACAAGGGATGAAATTATAGATTCTATGCAGCAATGGCTACATACACAAGTCTGTCCCAGAGTGACAGGCATGGACTGTTCCCAAGCCTGTTTTTGTTTGTTTGTTTTTTGAGACAGGGTTTCGCTCTGTTGCCCAGGCTGGAGTGCAGTGGCATGATCTCGGCTCACTGTAGCCTCCCTCTTCTGGGTTCAAGCAGTTCTCGTGCCTCCTCCCAAGTAGCTAGGATTATGCTAGTGTACCACCACGCCTAGCTAAGTTTTGTATTTTTAGTGGAGACAGGGTTTCAGCATGTTGGCCAGGCTAGTCTCGAACTCCTGACTTCAAGTGATCAGCCCACCTCGGCCTCCCAAAGTGCTGGGATTACAGGTATGAGCCAGCACACCCATCCTCAAGCCAGTCTTTGGAAGCTTTTGTGTATTCACTATGGTTTGGTATTTACTGGGTGCCTAATATGGTGCCTAATGTTTTAGGTTGTTATCCTAAAACAGTATCTATTTCATTTAAAATATATCTAGGCTGGGTGCAGTGGCTCACACCTATAAATAATCCGAGCACTTTGGGAGGTCAAGGTGGGCAGATCACCTGAGGTCAGGAGTTGGAAATCAGCCTGGCCAACATAGTGAAATCCTGTCTCTACTAAAAAAAAAAAAATACAAAAATTAGCTGGGCATGGTGGCACATGCCTGTAATCCCAGCTACTCGGGAGGCTGAGGCAGAAGAATCACTTGAACCCGGGAGGCAGAGGTTGCAGTGAGTTAAGATCATGCCATTGCACTCCAGCCTGGAAAACAGAGCAAGACTCCGTCTCAAAAATATATATAGAGAGAGAAAGTGCATGCACACTAGGAGTTGAAATAAATAAATATATATATATATGTATGTATGTATGTATATATACATACATATATATATACACATACACATATACATATATATATACACATACATACGTATATATGTATATATACATACATATATATATATATATATATATATATATATATATATATATGTAGGCAATAAACACACAAAACTTGGTTTGCCCTTTACGGGAGTGTAAGTCTTTAATGATTTTTGTTTTCCTTCCGTCCACTTTCCGACCTGTTTCTATTCTTTATTATTTAGCTTGTGATCTTAAACGCTGGTTTAAAATACTATCTTCTCTCCCATTACTTAAGTGTGTGAGTGCGTATGTGTTTTGTATCCACTTCCTTGGCCCATGAGATTTAAAGTAAATCCCTTCCTGTTGGAGTTTAGTGATTCTCCTGAATCCCCCATTCCTTCAAGTAGCTTCAGGACCACCACAAGCTTTCAACTCCCCAGTGAGCCTCAGGGTGCTGTTGCATCACTTGGTCCACAGGCATCTTCTGCTGGCCTCCTCAGAAAGGAAATCCTGAGATAGGCTTCAGGCTAGTCATTTGGGAAGCACTGTCAGTCAGTGGGCAATGAGCCAGGCCTGGAAGCAGCTGCCACGCACAGGTGCAGGAAGAAGCAGGGTGCCACTGTGGCAAACAGGGCGCAATCCCACTGAGGCCTTCTGAGAGAATGTGGAACACTACAAGACTGACTCACGGAAAAGGGGATGCGCTGGGATATTCCTCCAGGAACTCCAAGTCCTTATGGGTGGAAGGTGGCTCCTGGAAGCATTACATTCCCAGCACTTGAAGCCAGACACACCCACAGGGCAGGCAAATTCCTGTGGCCACTGAAAGGCCTCAAGCAAGGAGCTCTGGTTCCCAAGGTGGGGAGCCCTCAACATACAGAAACATCTATCGCCAAAGCTCCAGGTGAGCTCACGCCTCACGGTGTGCTGCCAGCAGCTGCTACATGCCGTGATTTATGAAGTGCCAGACAGAGCATGAGGGACTCTGCCAACTGAACATGGCCGAGAACGGCTACCTTGCGGTGCCCTTCACCAATATCACAGACCCTAGGCCAAGGGAACGCTTTCTCAGGAGGACCTCCAGGTATGCGACCAATGCCAGGGGCCCAAAACTGGAGTAGAAATTTCTCCTTCTGCTGTAGAAAAATTACAGAAAAATATTGTCCTTACTTTTATTAGAAGTACTTCTAAATGTAAAATGCTTCCAAATAAGAATTTTAAATCTGTATCACTCTAGGACTTTCTGAAAATGTTATTCAGAAAAATGTAGGAAAATACTTTTCAGCAGCTCATTTTATGAGTTAAAAGCAACTTATTTCAACTCCTAGTGCAATAAATTTTATTTTAAAAGCATTAATAAACTGGCAAATTCAGAATCAAATACTGGAAAAGTCCTAAATCAAAGTTTGTCAACATTTGAAATGCTAACAGATTGCAATACTTTTTAATAGTTGGAACTTTTAAGTAGTTGGAGGGATTTCAGAAATAACGGAGGACAAAAACACAGAAAAATGATGTGCTCACATGTGCACATTTACATATTTGCCACATATTGAAACTTTTTAAATGAAAAAAATATGTTCCAAAAATGCCACGGCACAAACCATTTTCATGGTTAATGTCCATTTTTGCTCTGAAAACAGCAGTCTTTGATAATGTAAACATCAATTTAGCCCTCACCCTATAATTTGTCTTTTCTCTTAAGTAAACACTGGGGACTTCTGTTTCAGAGACTTAATAACCACAAGACAAGTTCAAGTGCCTGGAAAATACTCTGCACTTGATGCATCTGGTTCCCATAACAAAAAGATGCATCAATCCAGAGCAAAGTTATCAGAGCTGTGCCTTTGGAAAGATACCCTGGTTGCCAAAATATACCACCCCCTCTGCTGGATTACATAAATGTGTTTATTGTTCATATGGAATTTTCTAAAAGAAAATAAGTCAATCAAGCTGTTTTGTAGTCTAGAGAACTTAGGTCTTGGCAAAACACTGGAGACATTTTAAAAGCTCTGGACTCCAGACAGATCCATGAGCAATGGGTCAAGGTCAAGGTCTTTACAGACAGTGGATGCTCCTTGTTTAATCTCCATTGTTTAGAAGAAATCTAGTGCTTGTTCTAAACCCTCAATGCAAGTGACATAACTTCAGGTCTTAAACTGACCATAGTTCTATTGTGTTCTTATAAATTAAACATGTTGAAGTGCATTTGCTAAATTGAAAATTATACTTTACTAATGACAATCTCTTGTTTGTCTTGGGATTTTATCTTCAAGTGCAAAGACATGGTTTCAGATTCAACTTTCAAAGTCACTGCAAAAGTTAAGACCAACTGCAAAGTTAGAGAAACAGTCTACAAGACTGCCTTAACTTCTTTTTTTTTTTTTTTTGAGACAGCCTTTCTCTGTCCACTCAGGCTGGAGTACAATGGCACAATTACAGTTCAACGCAGCCTTGACCTCCTGGGCTCAGGCAATCCTCTCACTTCAGCCTCCAGAGTAGCTGGGACTACAGGCATGCACCACCACACGCAGCTTTTTTTTTTTTTTTTTTTGTAGTAACAGGGTCCCACTATGTTGCCCAAGCTGGTCTCAAACCCCTAAGCTCAAGCAATTCTCCTGTCTCGTCCTGTCAGAGTACTGGGATTACAGGCATGAGCCACTGCGCCCAGCGAAGACTGCCCTCACTTCTGACACCAACTGTCAATTTGATGGGGAGGTTCCCAAAACCACTTTCAGGTTCAATTATTTGCTAGGAAGACACAGAACTCACTAAAAGCTGTTGCATTGTAGGTAGGGTTTATTATAGTGAAAGTCTAGATTAAAATCACCCAAGGGCAGGGTGCAGGAAAAGTACCACATGCAGTTCCCATTGACCCCTCCCAAAGGAGTGAGGATGGCGTGGCTTTCCCCACCTCGCTGTGTGACAGTACACATGCAGTAGTGCCACGCTGCAAGGCCACTCGACCTTGCTGCAAGGCCCAGAGTGTCTGCTGGAGCTCCCTCACATCTGTGTGACTGATCATTTGCCTCACAGTCTTAGCCTCCAGCCTCCTGCCCTCCCAAGGTTGACTGATTCCACATGACCCCCAAATCCCCCACACACAGCATGTTGTAACCTGGAGTGTCCAGGTCCCATCCTGAGACTATCCAGTGTGGCAGCCCCACCCTAAATCACATCTAGACTACCCAGTATAAGCCCAGGCCACTGACGAATGAAGACAACCCTATCAAGCACTATACTCCAAGGGCTTAGAGATAGATCACCTGCCAGAGGTGAGGACAAAGTCAGAGCTCTTTAGGGCAAGGTTAAATTCCTTACTACACAAATCAGTTACATGATTATTACAGTCATGTCTTTTATATTTCATGAAATGTGTTTGACTGCTGTGAAATAGAGTTGAAGCCTTTCAAGCCTTTAAACCTAACAACTATATGTTTTGCATATTTTTAAAAAAAAGTTGTAACATATTTTACTTTGGTGATAGCAAATGAAAATAAAGTTAATTTTCAGTTTTGCTTGGGACAGTGAATAAGAAGGCAAGAAGAAAGAAAGGCAGATCATTTGTCTGTCCCTACAGTTATCTTGCAGTTTAACATCATTGCTACCAACAGATTTTATTTTCTTCTTTAGAATGATGAAATGTCGGCCAGGCGTGAGCCTAACACTTTGGGAGTAATCCCAACACTTTGGGAGTCCAAGGCAGGCAGATCCTGAGGTCAGGAGTTTGAGACCAGCCTGGCCAATATGGTGAAACCCCATCTCTGCTAAAAATACAAAAAATTAGCCAGATATGCTGGCACATGCCTGTAGTCCCAGGTACTCAGGAGGCTGAAGCAGAAGAACCACTTGAACCCGGGAATCGAAGGTTGCAGTGAGCCAAGATTGCGCCACTGCACTCCAGCCTAGGTGACAGAGTGAGGCTCTGTCTAAAAAAAAAAAAAGATGAAATGCCACAGATTCAAAGAGATTACCGAGACACAACAATTGTGTGCAGTGTAGGATCCTGTACTGGATCCTGGAAAGAAAATGAACATTAGGGAGAAAACTAGTGAAACCCAAAAAAGGTCAGCAGTTTACTATTAATTATTACCATGATGCATGGTACCAATGTTAATTTTCTGGTGTTGATTATTATAATTCTGTGAGTTGTTAATATTAGGGGAAGGTGAGTGAAAAACGTATGTGAACCCTCTGCATTGTTTTTGCAACTTTTCTGTAAGTCTAAAATCATTTCAAAATGAAAAGTTAAAAGAAAAAAGTTTAAAATGATCTGTCTCTGCATATTCAAGGATTCTCAATCATTTTCATCTTTTTGGAGATCAACCAGCTCTTGGATGAAAAGTATGTAGCATCTGTCCTAAAGAGCCTCCAGTCCACTACATAGTTTAGACACTTGTACCCCAAACCTTATGTTGAAATTTGATCCCCAGTGTTGGAAGTGGTGCCTAACAGGAAGTGTTTGGGTCATGAGGGCAGATCCCTCATGAATAGATTAGTGATGCTGTAAGGGAGTTCTCACTCTATTAGTTCCCCTAAGAATTCCCCCAAAGGCTGGCTGTTAAAAAGCGTGGCACCTCCCCGTCTCTCTTGCTTCCTCTCTCGCTGTGTGATCTCTACACACCCTTCTCCTTCACCTCCTGCCATGAGCAGAAGCAGCCTAAGGCCTCCCCAGAAGCAGATGTTAGCACCAGGCTCCTTGTACAGCCTGCAGAACCATGAGCCAAATAACCTCTTTTCTTTATAAATTACTCAGCTTCAGGCATTCCTTTATCGCCACACTAAATGGACTAAGACATCCACTTATGCCATTTCATCAGTTCGCAGACGCACATGGAGCTCATCTGCAGGCCCCATTGAAGAACCCTGCTCCAGGGTCCACAGCTCAGGACTCTGGTATGAGAGGAAGTAGCACCCAACAGTTGATCTGAGGAGGAACACCTAGCTCCCACTTCAGCCACATTCATGTCTTCAGCCTCTGGCCACGTGGAGGCCTTTCTACACAATGGGAGACAGGAATGCAGGACTTCATCCTCCTCCGCAATGTTTCCGCAAAAGGTTCATTATGAAAGTACAGCACTCACTCGCACAATACCAGGCGCATAGTCTTCTGTGAGCCGAGCAGCATCATAAATACATCCTAAAGGAGTCCTAACTGCAGCCCCACTAAGTGACACCAAACAGAGTAATCAACTCTGGGCATCAGAGCCTCTGCAGGAAATGTTAGCTTAGCCCACAGTGCTGAAAACAAATGCAAATTTGTACTAGGTGTGGGTCATCTTCTCCACCCCACACTTTCCCTCCCACTTTCTGGCTCATAAGCAACTCCGTCAAGAGGTTGAAGAAGGGCACGGCTGACTAAATGGCAGAAACAAAAAGCAAGAACAAAATCTGCCTGAAGCCTACAGAGATAGTCTCCATCAGGATGATTTTTATATGAACAGTTGTGGGAGTTAGGAGGAGACAAGAGCAACGATGCACACACTAGGCTTACAATTGCACACACTAGGTTTGCAAATCAGGTGCTAGTGAAATCAAACACAAGACACATTTGCTCAAAAGGACAAAGGCAGCTTCATAGAAAAGAAATGGCTTGTCCAAGGAGAAGCCACCATCACTTCCAGCCCTGAGAAATGGCTGGCATGTCAGGAAATGTTTGGACGGCTCTGGCCCAGGGTTCAACAACCTTTCCAAAGAATCATACTAAAGTACAGATTCCTTTATCCTGGGGGTCCAGCTGCCCAAGCTTGGCCACCAAGATGGAAGGGCCTGCAAGAAAGCTGACTTTCTCCCAAGCACTGCCCCATAATGGACAGAGTGAGAGGAGAGTGTGGCGTGGACAGAAGGCTGGCACAGTGCAGTGAGTGTGCAGAGAGCACTGAGGAAGGAGCAGCACAGACAAGGGGGACTGAAGAGGCCTGCATTTCTGATAAAGACTGGAGTAGACACAGATGGCATGATGGAAAGTGTGCTGATCAACCCCACCCCCACCAAGAAGGTGGGTTCTTATTCTACCACTCTAGACCCAGGTACAGTCATGCGTCGCATTACAAACTTTCAGTCAACGACTGGCCGTGAGTACAAAGGTGGTCCCAGAAGATTATTCCACCATATTTTTACCATGCCTTTTCTATGTTTAGATACACAAATACTTGCCATTGTTTATTACAATTACATGCAGTATTCAGTACAGTCACTAGCATAGAGTCTAAATCAGGCGTCCCCAAACTTTTTACACAGGGGGCCAGTTCACTGTCCCTCAGACCGTTGGAGGGCCGCCACATACTGTGCTCCTCTCACTGACCACCAATGAAAGAGGTGCCCCTTCCTGAAGTGCAGCGGGGGGCCAGATAAATGGCCTCAGGGGGCCGCAGTTTGGGGACGGCTGGAAACAATAGAGCCTAGTGTGTAATGGGAGGTACCATCTAGATTTGTGTAAGTACATGCTACGACGTTCACAGAGATGAAATCGCCTCACAGTGCATTTCTCAGAAGGTGTCCCCCATCGCTAAGCACCAAATGGCTGTATTTGTTCAGAACTACAGCAGCAAGTAAAGGCTTCAGCTTCCCTCGAGCTTTACAGTCTCATGGAAATTTCTAGGGCAGCCACTCCTTTCAAAGGAGCTAAAAGTCCTTTCCAAATCAATAATTCACTTCAGAGACCTGGACCCTAGAGCTTTCATTCCACAATTAGGATACAATTATCTGATTCTTTTTCCTCAAGAAAAAAAATTCTAGAAACAAAATGTACATTTTCAGGACTTTTGGTATGTACTGCCAAATGTCCAGTCAGAGCAATCATCTTAATTTACACACAGATGGACTCGTCCACTTCCCCGGTCTCCTTTGCAATCTTTGCCATTTAGTACTTGGGAGGTAATTTTTATTTGTTTGAATTGGAAATTTTATAAAATGAATAGTGAATGTACTTTTCTTTCATTTGTGTGTGTGTGAGTTGCTGTCCTTCGCTACATTTCTAATGAACTGTCTTTTTCTTATTGATTTGTATGGTGTCTTTAAGTATGACAGTTGCTAAGATTTTCCCAGCTTGTCACATGTTAACTTTATTTAGTGGTGGTTTGGCCACACCGAAGTGTTGGATTTTAATCTTCTTTATTGTTTCTGCCTTTGCTACATTGGTTAAGAAAGTCTTCCCTATGCCAAGATTATAAGATTAATCTATGTGTTCTTCTGGGCCTTTGTGGCTCTGTGTTTCCCATTTTACATTAATCCATCTGGAGGTTCTCTTGGCATGGGAATTAGATAAACATTCAACTCCCCACCGCCCCACCAATGTCTAGCCCTTGTCATAACACCATTTATTGAATTATCTGTCCTTCCCCTAATGTTTTGAAATGCCTGCAAAGTGGGAGAACTGTTCTTTGGCAATTTTTCAAATCTACACTGCCAACAATGATTTCCCTTACATCCTCACTTCACACCTTTCCTCTTGTTGAGTATTTGCCTTAAGATGCAGGTGGTGGGTGAGAATAAGCCCCATTTCGCAGTTGGGCAGTCTGTCTATAGAGACCTGGGTCTCATCAACCCCAGTCATAACAGCTTTCTCCCCAGCTTTGGGCCATTCAATGTGTCCACTTTCCTGAAACCCTGTAAGGAAGTTTATGTGGATTTATAAAAGCAATGGCAGTCCCCGCTCACAGCCATCGTTTCCCACCAGTGTTTTGTCATGTACCATCACAGCAGGATCCGAAACTTGTCCTAGTGTCCACAGCTGGTCCTGACCTCAGTGGAACCTGTGTACCAGGTGTGAAGCAGAAGACACAGCCTTAGGACTCCGAGCCTTGTCCTTTGCTGTGTGCCGCCCCCACCGCTTTCTCTCTCAGACTTGGGAGGAGTGAGGGGCGGAGCCGCCTGCCGCAGTTCAGGAGTGGGGAGCTTCTGGACAGTTTGCAGCACACACTCTGGGACCTGGCTGTGTGACACTCCTGACCCCCATGGGAGGGAAGTGGTGTTTGTTTTCTCCACTAGACTACCAGCTCCCTCCTTACTCCTCCCTAGGAGCACAGAGTGTGTCTTGTTCACATTCGTGTCCCCAGTGTCAACATTTAAAATGTGTTCAATGGATAAATGTTGAAAGAAATTCAGAAATGATGTGCAATATAGTAACAGCTAACATTTAGAAACCAACGTATTACTTACATGACACTTTTGCATATTGAGTGAAAATAAGTTGTTTGGTTTAACCAATGTGTGGCTAACCAAAGACATAGCAAGAGAAAGCATTCTTTATGAGTCCTTCACTCAAGAGGAAGGACACCTCTATGGAGAGGAGCTCCAGAGGCAGGGACCCAGGGAGACGCCCAGACAGACAGAAGGGCTCCAGTTCTTGGAAAAGTGAGTTTGAAGGAGGCTTAAGGTGTATCAGACAGCCTGGCCAGCATGGTGAAATCCCGTCTCTACAAAAAATACAAAAAAAAAAAAAAAAAAAAAAATTAGCCGGGCGTGGTGGCACGGACCTGTAGTCTCAGCTACTTGAGAGGATGAGGAAGAGAATGTTTGAGCCCAAAAGGCAGAGGTTGCAGTGAGCCGAGATCGCAACCACTGCATTACAGCCAGGGAGACAGAGTGAAGGGGGGCGGGCGGGGGGCGAGGAGACGCTTTATCTGATACGTGTCCGAAAGCAACCGTGCTCCTCCCACTATCTCACGAGGACTAGACTACCTATGTTTATGTTGCTCTTCGCAGACGCTCCATGAAAGCGGGCTTCGCCTTTGTTCATGCAGGGAGCGGATCAACACATGACCTCCAAGCACCCAAGGCTTTATGAACAGATTTCTCCCCAAAACTTCTTCCTTCCGCGACGCCCTGAAAGAATTCTGGATTCCTGAGTCCTTGGCTCAGCGCCTGCTAACCCGATGCTTTCAATCGTATTTTGCTAATCTAAATGGCTGTGACTCGGCTCCCGCTCCGCGTCCGCGGACAGGTCAGCGCCGTGGGGCTCCGGACTCCCAGTCCAAGCCCAGGGGCCTGATGTTCCCACGCCCCCGGGACCCGCGGAGCCCGAGCGCAGGGTGCGCCGGAGAACTACAATTCCCACAGTGCTCTCAGGAAGCCGGGGCCGCCGAGACCCACGGCCCGCGGCGGGCGGGCTCGCGCGGAGACTCCTGGGAGTTGTAGTCCGATCCGCCGGCGCCGGCGCTGGCGCTGCTGCAGGCTCGGCGCCGGCCTTTGTCTGTCTGCGGGCGCGCGCCGCTCCGGTGAGTGAGGCCGCCGGCCGGGTCAGAGCGCCCGGGCGAGGCGGGGCTGCGCGGTCGGGCAGCAGTCCAGGGCCCTTCGTGTGGCCGACTTGGGCCAGCGGCCGCCGCGGCAATGATCAAGCCTGGAGGGCCGGGGACCCTAGGAAGGCCGCCCGCGAGCAGAGAGGTCGGCGGTCCGCGGAGCAGGGTCCCGTGGACCGCAGAGCGGGGTGCCGAGGTTCAGGACCGCAGGGCGGGTCCGGGGCCCGAGGCGGGAGGGCAGCGTCTGCGGAGAGGAGCAGGGCCCATGGGGCTGGGGCGTGGGAGTGGGGAGGCCGCAGCAGGCTCCCCGGACCTCCGTGCGGGCTTCAGCGAGGGCAGGCAGCCGGCGCCGGCCTTCTGGGGCTGCGAGGAGAGGCAGCCCCTCGCGGGGAGAGTGGGAACCCAGGCCGTGTGTGGGAAACCACGCCACGCACAAGCTCCTATGCCTGAAACTGGCCCCAAGACGTTCTCAAGACCGCCAAGTGTACCCCTCTTCTCATCGCCCTGCAGAGGACGCTGGATTTTAGGTCTTAAGTCTGGTGGTCTTGTCAGAGACCCTTCCTGTTTGATTCTTTCCTTCTCCCAGGAGCTACCTGATAGGACAGTGTTAGTAACCTGTTTAATAAGTGGGGAAACAGAGTCAGGGCTGCTGGGTTACTTGCCCAAGGTCACATCCTGGGGGAACCACGGCAAGAAGCCAAGACTTTCACGGCCTACTTCTAAGCTTTTTCCAAAGGATATAATAGCCTTTCTGATAGGAAAATCAATGTTTTTTATTATAAACCCACTTTTTACAAAAGCTTGGGATTCCTGTGACCTGTGATTCCTCAGACCTGTGATCTAGGGAGAAAAATATGACAGTGCCCCCTTACTAATCATGGAGGTCCCCGATAGACAGCGGCATTGTAACTTGAAGACCTCACAGCAGGTGGAGAGGCAGAGCTGTGAATTCTGCTCTAATTTCTGGAATCCCCAGCAAGAGTCGAACCCCAGACAGCAGGCGCCATGTACTCTTCCAGGGACTCTTAATGGGTATGCAGTCAAGCAAGAATACCTTGAACTTCCAAATGATGTGCTGGCACGCTGGTAGGGAATTCCTTTGTAGCTTGTGTTCCAAGTTGGACATGAGTCCTCCAAATAAAAGTTTAAATGACTCTCCTGGTCGTAACAGCATGTAGCAAAATGTGCAGTTGTCAAGAAGAACCAGGTGCTTAACAAATAATGGTAGCATCATACTATTATTTCATTAAATCAGAAGGCCAGCATTTTGATAGGACATATTAGAGGGAAAGAAAGAGTATGCATTGAATCACTGCATTTTTTTTTTAAGTATAAGAATTCAGTAATTAGGATCCTGAAGTAAGAAGAAGTATTCAAAAAAGAAAGTCATTTGGGCCAGGTTTAGTGGCTCATGCCTAACAGTCTCAACACTTTGGGAGGCCAAGGCAGGAGGATCACCTCAGGCCAAGAGTTGGAAACCAGCTTGGGCAACATAATGCAACCCAATCTCTACGAAAAAATTTTTAAATAATTTAAAATTAGCCAGGCTTGGTGGTGCTGACCTGTAGTCCTAGCTACTTGGGATGCTGAGGTGGGAGGATCCATTGAGTCCAGGAGTTCAAAGTCACAGCAAGCTATGATTGAGCCACTGCACTCCAGCCTGGGCAACAGAGCAAAACCTTGACTCAAAAAATTTAAAAAAATTTTTTTAGATAATTCAGAGCACATACAAGAGGATTCCTAGGATAAGAAGAGTAATTCAGTCTGATCAAACTCTGTTCCTTTCTGTTCAATTTTATAAGCATTCTGACCAGCTCTTTAGTGATGGGAAACTAGACAACTATCTAATTTAAGAACATAGGCTTTGGATCCAGAAAGTCTTGGATTTGAACCTTTGCTCCACCTTGACTCCTTATTTTCTGTGGGTGTTTGGGCAAGTTACTTAATCTAATTGGAGTGCCTTGGGCTTGGTTTTTGAGTAGGTCTTTCTTTTCCAAGAATTGACAAGTATTTACACTTGGTGAGAACTGGTATTTTTACATCTTCAAGACCAAGAGAGAGGTGGGTCTGGGTCCTTAGCTGCCTAAGAATTGTTCAGTGGTACCATACGGACTCCCTTAATTCTTTATAACTATAGAGAACTGGAGAGCTGATTGGTTTCAACATGGAACCAGTCATAAAGACTGAAATGATTTTTTAGATTCTGAATTCCTCTGGGGCTTGGAGGGATGAAAGTAGTAGGTGGGGAAAGAAAATGGAAGATCCCAATCACATGCCAAGACCAAAGTGTAAACAGGAGTGACTATTGTGATTGGCAGGAAGAGACATCTGTTTATGTGTTCTCTGCCTTCCCACCAACTGCTTCTTCCCAGACTCATTTGTGTGTGGTCCTAGTACCTTTAGGCCCGTTTTACTGTGATGTTATAGGTAACTGACATGTCAGGCAATCTAGGTTTCTTAAATTCACTTATGCCTCAAACTGGAACAACTGGGGACTTTTTCCTTCTCATATGTCAATTCTCCTGCCCTTTCCTGTTTGTTTCTGTTTGTTTTTCTCCCACAGGTGCTCAGGAACAGCCCATGGAAGAATCATATGGAGAGGTGGTGACTGAGGTCATAAGCAGAAGTGGACATGTTTGGATTTCCAACAGCTACCCTGCTGGACTGTCATGGAAGATATGCCCAGAATGTAGCATTCTTCAGTGAGTGAGTCAGTCGATGGCTGGATGTGCTCAGCTCACAGATACTCAGTGTCTCTCTCCTTAGGACTGGTCAGCAGTCTGAGGAAGCAGAGGAGACCTTGCTTTGATAGACCTCACTCTTCCTAGAGTTACAAGAAAAGCCTGCACACTGGAGTTAGAACTAATAGTAAAAACGGAGCAAGAGAACCCTCTTGATATGGAGGTAGCATTGAGGTAGTCTCTGAGAATGAGTGAACAGCTTAAATCTCAGCACTGTCTCTGAATAAGGCAAGGTAACAAGGAGAAAATTACTCTGGGGTGACACCAAGAAAACTGTTAATAGTGGTGAATGGACCCACATTTAAAGTGCACCAGGAGGCTCAGATGCAGGGCAGTATTAGGAAAAAAAAGTCAGTATCTGCATAGGAAGTATATGAGAATAATATCCAAACCAAAATTGATTTCAGTTTTGCCTTGGCTTAGCAGACTGAAAATAGCAAGGATTTTAATGGGAAAAATTACTTGGATTACATTCTATAATTGCCATGGCTAGATTTGCAGTATCAGACAGGTTATTTAATTTCCTTAAGCTCCATATTCATCTGTGAAATGGGACAATAAGCTCTATCTTATAAGATTGCAGGGATTAGCAATGATAGATGTAAAGCACCCAGGATTGAGCTGCATATTTTCTGAGGTCATGGTGCTGATTCCATTGTCAGAACAGACTGGAAAGAGGTAGATTTCTGAAGAATCAAATGCAGCTTAAGTTTTGGGACCCCTCACTTGCATTGGTCTCTCCAAGACCCTGTGTTTAATTTTATACATTTTCCTAAAAGGGTGCCTTTAAAATGTGAAAGTTTTAGGCCTTATACAGCCTGGATCCAAACCTGTTTTGGAGTCAGATAGAAGTTGGATATGGGGCTCTGTATCATCCTATAAGTTTTCTACATTTTCTGAGCCTGTTTTCTGACCTGTAAAATAGAGAAAACCATGTCTTACAAGATCATTTGTTGGCCTAAATTAAGTTTAGAGGCAGTACACTGCTGTGGAGAATGCCTGTTTGAGTCAACTCTAACTTACCTAGCTCTGTGACCTTTGATAGCTTCTCTGTGTTCCCATTATTTGTATCAATCTCATGGCATTGCTTTCAGGATTGCATTGCCTATGCAAAGAATAAGGCCTGGCTCATCATAAGCACTCAAAGTATTATGATTCTTTTTCCTTTTCTCACTCAGCATGTTGGTGCCTCTTACATGACTTCCCTCTCATTTTACCAGATGTGATGACTGAAGCCCACCACAAATATGACCACTCTGAGGCTACAGGATCCTCAAGCTGGGATATCCAAAATTCTTTCAGAAGAGAGAAGCTGGAACAAAAATCACCAGATTCTAAGACACTACAGGAAGATTCACCTGGAGTGAGACAAAGGGTCTATGATTGCCAGGAGTGTGGAAAATCCTTCCGACAAAAAGGTAGTCTCACATTACATGAGAGAATCCACACTGGTCAGAAGCCTTTTGAGTGCACCCACTGTGGAAAAAGCTTCAGGGCCAAAGGCAATCTTGTTACACATCAGCGAATACACACGGGAGAGAAGCCTTATCAGTGCAAAGAGTGTGGGAAAAGCTTCAGTCAACGAGGTAGTCTGGCTGTCCATGAGAGACTCCATACTGGACAGAAACCCTACGAGTGTGCTATTTGTCAGAGAAGCTTCAGGAATCAGAGTAACCTTGCTGTTCACAGGAGAGTTCACAGTGGTGAGAAGCCCTATAGATGTGATCAGTGTGGAAAAGCCTTCAGTCAGAAAGGAAGCTTAATTGTTCACATCAGAGTCCACACGGGCCTGAAGCCCTATGCCTGTACCCAGTGCAGGAAGAGTTTCCACACAAGGGGGAATTGTATTCTGCATGGCAAAGTACACACAGGAGAGACACCCTATCTGTGTGGTCAATGTGGAAAAAGCTTCACCCAGAGAGGAAGTCTGGCCGTGCACCAGCGAAGCTGCTCACAAAGGCTCACCCTTTGACCGCTCTCTTGAAGAGAAATTCTCTTTATGAATTAAGAATACAAAATCCACTGAGATTAAACAATCTACCTAGTTCTATGGAATGAATGGAGAAACTTTCAGAAAGACCATGACTGGGTAGGGCAAATTGACTTTTCTCCTTTCCCCCAAAAGATTATGAAAAATAAATGTCTTGTTTATTATCATTATTACGTATGTTTTATAATTTCTGTCACTTTATTTTGACCTAATTTTTCAAGGTACTCCCATTAATCTGGCACCACACTAGAGATTGTTATGGATTTTTAATTTGTAGTTGACACTGTCAGCCTTTTTTAAATGTAAAAAAGCAGCCCCACATCAATATCAAGCTCTTTTTCTTCCCTTCATATTCAAATTAATCTTGTTTTGCCTTCAAAACCACTGGGCAAAATCCATGGGGTGAATCTGATTACCTTTATAATCTTCTTATAGAACACTTCATTGCCTCGATGATACCCCCAATAATCTATTATAACTAACAGGTATAACACTCATGTCTATAACAAGGGGCCTAGCCTTTTACTACAAAAGAAAATTTCTTTCCAAGCCTGCAGAGCTTTAGTTTGTGCATTAAGACATACTTCAGTCCTCCACTCCTAACTGGGATAGAGATAATTCACCTATAACCAAAGAGCAGGCAACTACTGTCTGTGCAATTTTTTAAGAATCTTTACACCATTTCTCCCTATCTATTAAAGGGACTCCTACATTCTCAGAGACACAATGACCTTCTTTCCCTTTTTGGCAACAGTAGCAATATCTTGGGGTTGGGTCACCTAGAAAGGAGGTAAGTGTTCTTATTACTGAACCCAGACTTACAGTTTGTAGTCAGTAATGAACTTTTTTTACTTTCCAACAATACTATCCTCTTCTTCACTCCAACAATACCATCCTCTGCACACACACAAAGAAATTTAGAATTCTAACCCACTCTCCTAACCTCCAGGGGGTGAGATTTGAAGAAGGTTGCAGAGGAGAAATTGGTTTTGAGGGGAAATTTCCATTTCCACTTTTTAAAATCTTAGCCATCTTTATAATTTTTCATGCCGAGCATGTATGTAATTTAAATTATGGATGATACAGATTTTGCTTTTCTTGATAAGACACCGTTCCATCCTTTTTAGTACATCCTATAAACCAGTGGCCCCCAATCTTTTTGGCACCAGGGACCAGTTTCATGAAAGACAATTTTCCACAGATGGAAGGGGAAGGTGAGGGAATGGTTTGAGGATGATCCAAACACATTACATTTATTGTGTACTTCATTATCGTTAACATTGTATATAATGAAACAATTATACAACTCACCATAAGGTAGACTCAGTGGGAGTCCTGAACTTGTTTTCCTGCAACTAGACAGTCCCATCTGGGGATGATAGGAGACAGTGACAGATCATCAGGCACTAGATTCTCATAAGAAGTGCACAACCTAGATCCCTTACATGCATAGTTCACAATGGGGTTCACACTCCTATGAGAATCTAATGCCGCTGCTGATCTGACAGGAAGCAGAGCTCCTGTGGTAATGTAAGCAGTGGGCAGCAGCTGTAAATACAGATGAAGCTTCGCTTGCTCTCCCACCGCTCACCTCCTGGCTGCGCAGCCCAGTTCTGTAGTATATTCATACAGTGAAATACAACTCAGCAATAAAAAAGAACATACAAGTGATACATCAACAATATGGATGAATCTGAAAGTTTTATGTTGAGTTAAAGAAGCCAAATACACAAATAGTGTAATTCCATTTATGTGACTTCACAGAACAAGAAAAACTGTGTAAGGATTGACTTGAAAGGCACACAAGGTAAGTTTACAGAGTGAAAAGAATGTTCTATACCTCACATCAGGCAATAGATGCATGGGTCTAAACAATTACCAATATTCATTGAACTCAGTGCTTAAGATCTGAGTATTTTATTATATACTGAGATATACTTCAGTAACCATGAGGCAGTATAAATGTATTGCCCACAAGCTCTTTGACATTCATCCCATGAAGAGATGGGGGCTGTGTCACTACCACTTGAATCTGGACAGGCTCATGACTGCTTCAAACAGTAGAACACAACAGAAGTGAAACTACACCACGTATTAGTTCTGAAAAGCCCTTAAAAGGCCTGAAAATTTTCTGGCTGGTTCTCTTGAGACGCTTCCTCTCAGGGGAAACTATATATAAAAAGTCCAACTATCCTGAAATCACTATAATGGAGAAGCTGCATATAAATGCTCCAGCCAACAGTTTCAGCTGAGCTCCCAACAGCTCGCCAGCCACGTGTGAGGGTCATTGTAGGTTTCTGGCCCAATAGAACCCTCATATGACTACAGCCCCAGCTGACATCCGGCCAAAACTGCATGAGAGACCCCAAAGTGAAACTGCCTTACCTAATTCCTGACAAACAAAATCATGAGAAATATGAAACATTATGGTTGGATACCACTAAATTTTCAGGTTATTTGTTATGCAGCAGTAATAGAATAAAATTTATATGTAGATGAAGTCTGGGGAAGCAACTTGATATTACCTCACTGGCTAAATCAAAATAGAAAATTATGATTTATGACTCACCAGAAAGCTTAAGGTTTTAAAAATAAACATTCGCTTTGACAAAATAAGAGGTATGATATAGATTAGTTAACTGAGATCTAATCCAAGTTCTAAAATGAAGAAGTAGATGCTGGACTCCAGCAGTATGGCACTAACCACTGCACTCCAGCGTGGGCAACAGAGTGAGACTCAGTCTCAAGAAAAAAATGTAAAAATATGTGCCCATATGTATATTTATACTTTCAGAATCTCAAAAATATATGTGTATATATATGTATACATAGACAGAGAATGCTATATATACATATATAATCTTAGGATCATAGTTCTGCAAAAAGGAATAAGTAAGTAATAAAGAATAAAGAGGTCAGAAAATATATCATTGGCCACTGGTGATCAACTAAACCTTCAGCCCCTCTTCCCTTCCTGTGGTAGGCGGGTGCTGAAAGTTCCAATCTTTATGGTGACCAGCCCCATCCTGAAACTACCTAGGGGCCCCTGGCCATAGTCTTCTCATTAGCATAAAAAAGACACTCTTGGCCGCCATGGTGGCTCATGCCTATAATCCCAGCACTTTGGGAGGCCAAGGCAGGTGGATCACCTGAGGTCAGGAGTTAGAGACCAGCCTGGCCAATATGGTGAAACCCCTCTCTACTAAAAATACAAAAAGTAGGCAGTAGTGGTGGTGTGTGCCTGTAACTCCAGCTAGTAGGGAGGCTGAAGCAAGAGAATTGCTCGAACCCAGGAGGGTTCTCCACCTCTTACATGGACATCAGTCACACTGGATTAAGGGCCCACCCTATGCCACCGCTATGGCATCATCCTAACTAATTACATCTGCAAAGACCCTATTTCCAAACAGGACATGGCCTGAGGAACTGGCAGTTAGGAAACGTATCTTTTTGGAGGACAGAATTGAACTCACAACACTTGGGGTGTATTCTCCACAGTATCAAAAACATTGTTCTGCAGAAATATGTATAAACCCAACCTAGTGGTTCCTGAGGACATCAGCATCAACTGGGAGCTTATAGGAAATGCAAATCCTCAGGCCCTGACCCAGAACTACTGACCCAGAAACTGCAGAGATGGGGGAGAAGGGAGGGAGAGACAGCACTCTGTTTTAACAAGCCTACCACCCATTCTTCTTACCAGCTACACAGTTTGACTCTGAACTCTATCAGACTCTAGGCTGACCTAAAACTCCCTTCAGGGCAATGAGAAGAGCAGGAAGAAAATTCCAAGCAGCAGGTGGCCTGGGCTACCCTACTCCTTACACAGGGCATTGAGACAGTGCATGTCTGTCCTCCTTTTCCACGTGGAGCTCCTTGGTGTAGGGCTTCCATTCAAGAATCAATGCCACAATAAACTAGAAAAGTCAACAAGAATGAATAAATACATGGTTTCTTACCTAATTTTGACATTAACTCACAGGGAGGAGCACAGACGGGTCAACCGTGCCAAAAAAGCTCCACACAAGCAAACTCAAACGAACACCTTCATTTTCCCTTTTATCGTGGGCACAGGTCTCTCCCAAAGGCCCTTCCACACCATCCACCAAGTCTAGTTCACCAGAACACCTGTAGCCCTACCCTGATTCTGTTTACTTCACTTGCATTTGGGGTCATTATATGATGTCATTGCCATAGGGTCAGGGACTTAGTGACAACAGAATGCACAATCCAGCCATGACCAAGGCTTGTGTTTCTGCAGTGCTGAATCCCACCTTACTCTTACAGAGCCTCATTGCTTTGACTAAAGAATGCAGATCACTCCACAATTCTGCTTGCTTTCTAATTTGTATCTCTTCCCAGTAGTTCTGGTCAGCCTGCCTTGTTTTTCCTGATTTTTACCAATTATGCTCCTTTCATGTTTTCAGGCCACTAACCTGCCTAGCTTTGCCATAGTCTGAGATGGCAACTGTAATCCATACATCTCATTTAATACAAGCTACAGATGTACTGGAAAAACTTGTTTAGCAATTACCATAACCTGTCAGGAAGTTTCTTCGGGTTTTGCCAGTACAAACATCTCCTATAATCCTGATTATAGCCTATTGTGACCCTGTCTCTGCTTGCTTCAAGACACTATGCTCTCCCTCCCTCTTAACTCCAATGTTGAGTCTCTTGTAAGCTATTGTACACATTTCTCCTCATTGCAGCAGTCATCCATCACCTGGGTCGCTCCTTGAAGATTTTAGTTCCTATATCATTATCATTCACTCCAGTTCTACTGTCATAACACTTGGAGTGCTTATAAATGACTCATCACTTTTCCTACTTACTTCCAATGATCTTCCTCTCCATAGGACCAGAGCCACTCACCTCCATCCATGATCATATTTGTAACTTTTGCATTATCAATCCAAAAATAGTCTCAACTTCAATCACCTCATTTTCTGATTATCAGCTCCTGTGTTTTCATCTCACTTCCTCTAGTGAATAAATTGTCAATAAATTGTCAGCTGCAGCCGGGCGCAGTGGCTCAAGCCTGTAATCCCAGCACTTTGGGAGGCTGAGGCGAGTGGATCACGAGGTCAAGAGATCAAGACCATCCTGGTCAACATGGTGAAACCCCGTCTCTACTAAAGATACAAAAAATTAGCTGGGCATGGTGGCACGTGCCTGTAATCCCAGCTACTCAGGAGGCTGAGGCAGGAGAATTGCTTGAACCCAGGAGGCGGAGGTTGCGGTGAGCCGAGATCGCACCATTGCACTCCAGCCTGGGTAACAAGAGCGAAACTCCGTCTCAAAAATAAATAAATTAATTAATTAATTAAAAAAAAATGTCAGCTGCATCAAATAACTCATGGATCCTGCAACTCTCTACTCTTCATCCTTCCTTACCAGCTTACATTACATGGTCCTACTTTTTTTTTTTTTTTTTTTTTTTTTTTTTTCCTGAGATGAAGTCTCACTCTGTCTCCAGGCTGGAGTGCAGTAGCATGATCTCGGTTCACTGTAACCGCTTACCCCCAGGTTCAAGCGATTCTCCTACCTCAGCCTCCCGAGTAGCTGGGACTACAGGCATGTGCCATCATGCCCAGTTAATTTTTGTATTTTTAGTAGAGACAGAGTTTCACCATATTGGCCAGGATGGTCTCGATCTCTTGACCTCACGATCCGCTTGCCTCGGACTCCCAAAGTGCTGGGATTAGAGGCATGAGCCACCACACGCGGCCATATGGTCCCTCTTTTAATCATCTACTTGCATACACCCTCAACTCCCACACCTTGCTATCACTTTTTAAAACAGCTTTATCGAGGTAAATTTTACATACAGTAACACTCATTTATTTTTAGTGTACAATTCAATTACTTTTAGAAAATATGCAGAGCTGAGCAACTGACATCAGATGTTAGTGCTAACACACCTAGTGTTAGAACATTTGCACTACACCATTAGCAAACTTCATTTCCATTTGCAAGCATCCTTCGTTGCTACCCTCTTCTCCATGGGACCATAAATCTAATATCAGTTTCTATAGACTTGCCTTTTCTGGACATTTCAAATAAATGGAATTATACAATATATGACTTCTTTTATTTACTGTAATGTTTTTGAGGTCCATCCATATAATAGCACATATCAGTACTTTATTCCTTTTATTGTTGAATAATATTCCATTGTACGAATATAGCAGGTATTGTTTGCCCAATCATCAGTTGATGGACATTTCAGTTGTTTCCAGTTTTTTGCTATTTTGAAAAATAACAGCCGGGTGCGGTAGCTCACACCTATAATCCCAGCACTTTGGGAAGCTGAGGCAGGTGTATCACCTGAGGTGAGGAGTTCAAGACCAGCCTGGCTAACATGGTGAAACCCCGTCTCTACTAAAAATACAAAAATTTGCTGGGTGTAGTGGCGTATGCCTGTAATCTCAGCTACTTGGGAGGCTGAGGCAGAAGAATCGCTTAAACCTGGAAGGCAGAGGTTGCAGTGAGCCAAGATCATGCCATTGTACTCCAGCCTGGGCGACAGAGCAAGACTCCATCTCAAAAAAGAAAGAAAGGAAAGGAAGGAAAGGAAGGGAGGGAGGGAGGGAAGGAGGGGGGAGGGAGGGAGGGAAGGAGGGGGGAGGGAGGGAGGGAAAAAAGAAAAAAGATGCTATGAATATTTACATGTAAGTCTTTATGTGGACATATATTTTAATTTTCTTAGGTATACCTCAGAGTAGAATCACTGGGTCATATGGTAAAACTATGTCTAACTTTTTAAGAAACTGGAAAACTGTTGTCAAAATGGCATTTTACATTTCCACCAATAATATATGAGGGCTTCAGTTTCTTACATTCTCCACTGTATTTGTCCATTTTGTGTTGCTATAAAGCAAGCTTGTCCAACCTGTAGCCCAACACAAATTCATAAACTTTCTTAAAACATTATAAGATTTTTTGCCTCATGTATGTCTTCTTTTGGAAAGTGTGTTCATATCCTTCACATACACAAGGCCAACAAACATATGAAAAAATGCTCATCATCACTGGTCATTAGAGAAATGCAAATCAAAACTACATTGACATACCATCTCACGCCAGTTCGAATGGCGATCATAAAAAAATCTAGAGACAACAGATGCTGGAGAGGATGTGGAGAAATAGGAACACTTTTACACTGTTGGTGGGAGTGTAAATTAGTTCAACCATTGTGGAAGACAGTGTGGCGATTCCTTAAGGACCTAGAAATAGAAATTCCATTTGACCCAGCAATCCCATTACTGGGTATATATCCAAAGGATTATAAATCATTCTACTATAAGGACATATGCACACGAATGTTCATTGCAGCACTGTTTACAATAGCAAAGACCTGCAACCAACCCAAATGCCCATCGATTATAGAATGGACAGGGAAAATGTGGCACATATACACCATGGAATATTATGCAGCCATCAAAAATGATGAGTTCATGTCCTTTGTAGGGACATGGATGAACCTGGAAACCATCATTCTCAGCAAACTGACACAAGAGCAGAAAATCAAACACCGCATGTTCTCACTCATAGGCAGGTGTTGAACAATGAGAACACATGGACATAGGGAGGGGAGCACTACACACTGGGGTCTGTTGGGGGGAAATAGGGGAGGGACAGAGGGGGGTGGGGAGTTGGGGAGAGATAGCATGGGGAGAAATGCCAGATATAGGTGAAGGGGAGGAAGGCAGCAAATCACACTGCCATGTGTGTACCTATGCAACAGTCTTGCATGTTCTTCACATGTACCCCAAAACCTAAAATGCAATTTAAAAAAAAAAGATTTTTTGCATTTTTTTTTTAGCTCATCAGCTATGATTAGTGTTAGTGTATGTTATGTGTGGCCCAAGACAATTCTTCCAATGTGGCCCAGGGACGCCAAATAATTAGACACTCCTGCTAAAAAGGAATATGCAGATTTGGCTCACAATTCCGCAGGCTGCACAAGCATGGTGGCCAGCATCTGCTCAGCTTCTGGTGAGGCCTTAAGAAGCTTAGGATCATCGCAGAAAGTGAGGGGGAGCCAGTATATCACACGGTGAGAAAGAGAGTGGGGTGGCAGTCGGGGCATGTCTCAGACTCTTTTAAAGAATTAGATCTCATGGTAGCTCATTACCACAGGGAGAGCACCAAGCCACTCATGAGGGATCCACCCCCATGACCCAAATACCTCCCACCAGGCCCCACCTCCAACACTGGAGACCACATTTCTTTCTTTACTTCTTTTTTATTTTACTTTAGGTGCATACTATGTCCTGCATTTCTCCCCATGTTATCCCTTGGAGGGGACAAATATCCAAATTATACCATCCCTCAACACTTGTTACTGGCTTTTTATTACAGACATTCCCTGGGGCATAAAGTGTCAGTGGCATCTCATTGTGTTTTAATTTACATTTCTGTAATATCTAACGATGTTTTCATATGCTTATTGAATTTTTTTTTTTTTTTTTTTTTTTGAGACCAAGTCTCACTCTGTCACTCAAGCTGGAGTGCAATGGCATGATGTCGGCTGACTGCAACCTCTGCCTCCCGGGTTCAGGCGATTCTCCTGCCTCAGCCTCCCAAGTAACTGGGATTACAGGCACACACCACCACACTCAGCTTATCTGAACTTTCATTTAGAATCATGCACCATGACATTTCAGTCAATGACAGACTGCACATATGACAATGGTCCCATAAGATTATAATACCATATTTATTTTTACTGTACCTTTTCTATATTTAGATACACAAACACTTACCATTGTGTTACAGTTGCCTGCAGTATTCACTATAATAGCGTGCCGTACAGATCTATAGCCTAGGTGTAATAAGCCACACCATATAGCCTAGGTATGTAGTAGGCTACACCATCTTGGTTTGTGTAAGTACACTCAATGACAGTCAGACCATGAAATCACCTAACGATGCGTTTCTCAGAACCTCTCCCCATCACTAAGTGACACATGACTGTATTTTCTTTGGTTAAATGTCAATTCATATATTTTTAGACAAATTTATTGAGATATATTTTATATACCATATGATTCACCCATTTCAAGTGTACAACACAAGGCTTTTTGTAAATTCATTAATGTAAATCACCACACCACATCACTACTAAGTCAATTTTAAAACATTTCATCACCCAAAAACGAAACCCAGTACCTATATCTACTACCAATGACCCCCCCATCCCCCCACCCTTCATCCCCCGACTCTTGACAACCACCAGTCTATCTTCTGTCTCTACATATTTACTTTTGGGGGATATTTCATATAAATGCAGTCATATAATACATGGTCTTTTGTGACTGGCTTCTTTCATTTAGCGTAATGTTTTCAAGGTAAATCCATGTTGTAGTGTGTATAAGCATTTTATTTGATTTTATTGTTGAACAATATTCCCATTGTATGGATGGACCATATTTTATTTCTCCATTCACCAATTGGTGGACATTTGAATTGTTTCTACTTTGCAGCTATTAGAATAATGCTTCTATGAACGTCTGTGTACAAGTTTGGGGACAGGGGAAAGTTTTCGTTTCTTTGGTAGACATCTGGGAGTGAAACTTCTGAGTCATATGGTAACTATATGTTACACCTTTTTTAACTACCAGACTGTTCTCCAAACTGGAAGGACCGTTTTACATTCTCACTAGCAATGTATGAGAGCTTCAATTCCCCTACGTCCTCATCAACACTTGTATCATCTGTCTTTATGGTTACAGCATCCCAGTAGGTGTGATGTGCATCTCACTGTGCTTTTGATTGGCATTTCCCTGATAGCTACCAATGCTGGGCATCTTGTCATGTGCTTATTAGCAATTTGCATATCTTCTTTGGAGAAATGCCTGTTCAGATCCTTGGCTTATTATTATAGGCTGAATTTTGTCCCCTAAAATTACTACAATGAAGTCATAATATCCAATATCTCAGAATGTGACTGTATTTCAAGACAAGATCTTTAAAGAGATGGTTAATTAAAATGAGGTCATTCGGGTAGACCCTAGTCCAGCGACTGGCATCCATATAAGAGGAGACGAAGACACAGACACAGTCAGAGGAAAGGCTGTGTGAAGACACAGGGAGAAGATGCTATCCACAAACCAAGGAGAGGGGCCTCAGGAGAAACCAGCCCTGCCAACAGGTAGATCTCAGATTCGTACCTTTCAGAATTGTGAGAAAACACATTTTTGTTGTTTAAGCCAGTCTACGGCATGTTGTTATGGCAGCCCTAACCAACAAATACAACTACTTTTAAAAAGTCTTTGGGGTTTTTTTATTATTACTGTTTTAAGACAGGGCCTGGCTCTGTCACCTAGGCTGAAGTACAGTGGTGAAAACATGGCTCACTGAAGCCTTGAACTCCTGGGCTCAAGCAATCCTCTCACCTCACCTTTTTGAGTAGCTGGGACTACAAGTGCCTGCCACCACACCCCATACCTGACTACTTTTTTCCCCTTTATTTATTTATTTATTTTATTTTATTTTATCTTATCTTATTTTATTTATTTTTGTAGAGACGGCAGGGAAAGGTCTCACTATGTTGCCCAGTCTCAAACTCCTGGACTCAAGCTATCTTCCCACCTAGGCCTCTCAAAGTGCTGGGATTACAGGCATCAGCCACCGGTCCCAGCAAAACGTCTTTGTATTACTGAATTGTAAGAGTTCTTGGCCGGGCGCAATGGCTCACCCCTGTAATTCCAGTACCTTGGGAAACCGAGGTGAGCAGATCACAAGGTCAAGAGATTGAGACCATCCAGGTAAATATGGTGAAACCCCGTCTTTACTAAAAAATACAAAAAATTAGCTAGGCGTTGTGGCGTGTGCCTGTAGTTCCAGCTACTCCGGAGGCTGAGGCAGGAGAATTGCTTGAACCCAGGAGGTGGAGGTTGCAGTGAGCCGAGATCGCGCCATTGCACTCCAGTCTAGCGCCTGGTGACAGAGTGTGACTCTGTCTTAAAAGAAAAAAAAAAAAAAAAAAAAAAAAGAGTTCTTTATATACTCAAGATGCAAGTCCCTTATCAGACAAATGATTTGCAAAGATTTTCTGCCATTCTATGGGCTGTCTTTTCACTTCCTTGATCATTCATATCTTTTAACTATTTTTAAACATCTGTCTAGTTTAATAATTGGGGCCGGGCACATTGACTCACACCTGTAATCCCAGCACTTTGGGAGGCTGAGGCGGGCGGATCACCTGAGGTCGGGAATTCGAGACCATACTGGCCAACATGGCGAAACCCTGTCTCTATTGAAAACACAGTGGTGGCACACGCCTTTAATCCCAGCTACTCGGGAGCCTGAGGCAAGAGAATCGCTTCAACCCGGGAGGTGGAAGTTGCAGTGAGCTGAGATTGTACCATTGCACTCCAGCCTGGTGACAGAGTGAGAGACTGTCTCAAATAAATAAATAAATAATAACTGGGTTGCTAGAGTTATTTGTATATTGTTGGCTACAATCCTATATTGAATATATGATTCATAAATATTTTCTCCCAGTCTGTGACTTTCTAAATGGTGTCTTTTGAAATAAAAGTAATTTTAATTTGAATAAAGTCCAAGTTATCCGTCTCTTTTTTTCCTTATCACTTTTACTTTTGATGCCATATCTAAGAATTGATTGTCTTGTAAGGTCTCAGAAAATGATCTGAAAATGAAGGTCACAGAAGCAGCTCTCTCTTTCCGTTACCCTTTCTGCCTCTGGCCCCTCATTCTTCCTTTAGGCTAGCCATAGAAATTAGAATCCCTCTTCCCCAACAGGTCATAGAAACCAGAACTCCTTTTCTCCAAAGCCAGGATTAAAACCTAAACACATTACTCTAAATTTCCCATACCTTTCTGTACAAAAACAGGTCATAAAAAAACGATGTGACCTACTTGTTTAACGGTATGTCCTAAGACCCCCATTCCAGAGAGGGTCCTGCCTGAGAGCCAGAAGGAAGGAATGCATGTTTAGGGAGGCCATCAACAATCTAGATAGACAGGCCCTGCTGTTTCTCCTTTCCCCATTCAGTCGATCAGTATCAGATCACACCCTTTTCATGCTATCAGATTCCTAAATGGCTGTCCATATTTTGTTGAACCTGAGCATAAAAATGTGCCTGATCACTTGTATCTTTGAGTCTTCATTCTGAAGGCTCCTATTTCAAGTAAAACTATGATCAAATAAATGTGCATGCCTTTTCTATCAGTCTGCCTTTTGTCAGTGATTTTCAGCAAACTTTCAGAGGGCAATGGGGAAGTTTTCCCTTCCCCTGTACATCCCAAACCAAATTTATAGTTATACTTCTTATATTTAGGTCAATGATCTTTCTTGATTTTTATGTATGACGAGAAATGACTAAACTTATCCTTCTTACATGAGTATATCCAATTATTTCGGCATCATTTGTTGAAAAAAACTATCCTTTCCCCACATGGAATTGCCTTGGCACATCTGTCAAAAATCCATTGATAATGAGCTCAGGTGATCCTTCCGTCTCAGCCTCCCAAATAGCTGGGACTACAGAGATCACTTGAGCCCATAAAAAAAAAAAAAAAATCCCCTGATGGTGGGCGTGGTGGCTCACACCTACAATCCCAGCACTTTGGGAGGTTAAGGCAGGAGGATTGCTTGCTAGCCTTCACAACATAGGAGAACCCTATCTCTACAAAAAGATTTAAAAATTAGCCAGCATTGTGTCACATGCCTTATAGTCCCACCTACTCAGGAGGCTGAGGTGGGAGGATCACTTGAGCCCGAGAGGTTGAGGCTGCAGTGAGCTGTGATCTTACCACTGCACTCCAGCTTCAGCAACTGAGTGAGATCCTGTCTGAAAAAAAAAAAAATCCACTGACCAAAAACATTCTAGTATTTATTTCTAGAATCTCAATCCTGTTTGATGGGTCTATATGTCTAATTTTAAGCTGTGATCACATTGTCTTCATTAACTTAGTAGCTGTGACATTGTGAAAGATATAATTGGTCTTCAACTTCATTTCCTAGCATACAACTCCTAAAACCCTTAGAAACACCAAAGTGATGTCTTATTGTATGTTAATGCATTGGCAGCCCCCCAGGTAGCTTCAGAATGGGGCTGTCACCATAAAGACCAAGGGAGGATTACCGGGTTGGGCCCTTCAGGCCCATCTCCTCTGGAGAGGGTTGAGGGGCTGAAGGTTATATTGATCACCAATGGCCAGTGGTTTAATCAATCGTGCCTATGTAATGAAGCCTCCATAATAACTAAAAGAACAGGTTTCAGAGAGCTTCCAGATAGCAAAACCTATGAAGGTTCTAGAGGGTGGCACACTCCCGGAGGGTATGAAAGCTCCATACCCCTTCCCACATGCCTCAACCTAGGCACCTCTTCATTAGTTTCCTTTGTAATATCCTTTAGAATAAACCAATAAATGTAAGGATGCATTTTCCTGAGTTCTGTGAGCTGCTCTAGCAAATTAATTGTGTAGTGACAGCAGTTATATAAACAGAACCCAAAGAGGTGATTGTGGGAGCCCCAACTTGAAGCTGGTGGGTCAGAAGTTCCAGAGGCCAGGGCTTATCTCCCGAATGCCTCCAGATTCACCTGGCCTCTGAGGGGGTACAGGCAGACTTACAGGGTTGAGCCCTCAACCTGTGGGATCTGACACTATGTGTCAGGAAAAATCCCCCACACATTTGGTCACGGAAGTCTTCTATGTTGATTGTCATCGTGATGTGAGAGCAGATGGAAATGTTTGTTTTTCCCCTTAGTGTTGTATAGTAAGCTCTGAAACTGGGGTGAATTTTGTTCTTTGCTCTCTTTCAAGATTGTTTTGACCATTCTCAATTATTTTGGTATAAATTTCAGAATCAGTTTGTCAATTGTTCAGAATAATCCTGCTACAAATGTGATAGGCACTGCATTGAACCTATAGATCAATTTAAAGAGTTTTGCAGTTTTAAAATATTAAGCCTCGAGTCCATTAATGTGGAGTATCCCTATATTTATTTAGAATTTTGAAAATTTCTCTCTGGAATGGTTGTAGTTTCCAGTGTACAAGTCTCATATTTATTTTGTTAAATTTATCTCAAATATGTTATTGTTACTGTGGTTTGAATTTGTTCCCCAAAAATTACGTGTTGGAAACTTATCCCCAATGCAAGTTTGGGGAGGTGAGGCCTAATGAGAGATAAGGCCATGCGGGTACAGTGAATGCTGTTAGCATTGCAGGGAGTTTGTCATAAAAGGAGGGAACTAAACTCCCTTTTACTTTCGCTTTCACTTTCTCTCTCACCCTCTCATCTTCCACCATGGGATGACATAGCAAGAAGTTCCTCACTAGACGCCAGAAACTTAATATTGGACTTAGCTTCCAGAATTGTGAGCTCCAGCATATCAATTTTTTCCTGCATGGATTATGGATTTACTGTTATGTCGAAAAATTCTGTACCTAACCCAGATCATGAAGATTTTCTCCTATGTTTGCTTCTAAAATTTTTAGTTTTGTGCTCTACTTTCTGCTCTGTAATCCTTTCTGAGTTAATCTATGTGTTCGGCGTGAGGTTTAGGTCAAAGACTATTTTTAATGCATGTCTAAATGCTCCAATATCATTTGTTGAAAAGGCTATGCTTTCTCTACTGTTTTTGCACCCGTCTTTAAAATTTTTTAACTAGTCATATTTCTGTGGGTCCATTCTAGACTCTCTATTCTGTTCCACTGATGTATATTTCTAAACCTCCACCAATACCACAGTCTTGATTACAGTATCTTTAGAGTCTTAAATTGTGTCATGTGAGTCCAAGATTTTCCAGTTTGGTGAAAATTTGGTTTAGCTAGTTCAGTTCCTTTGCCTTGGACAAGGCTTTAGAATCCACTTGCCTACATCTACAAAACAACCCTTCCAGGATTTTGACTGATACTTGGTTAAATCTAAAGATCAACTTATGAAGAATTGACAACTTGACTATGGTGAATCTTCCCATCCATGAATATGACATGTCTCTTGTTTATTTAGGTCTTTTATTTCTTTCATCAGTATCTTATAGTTCTCAGAGTACAGGCCCTATGCATGTTTTGATTTATACCTAAGGATTTCATAATTTTATAAACTATTGCAAATGACATTGTTTTTAAGCTCAGTTTTCAGTTGCACATTGCTAGTGTATAGAAATAACTTTTGTGTTTGATCTTGGATCCTATAATCTTGCTAGCTAAACTCACTTATAAGTTCTTGGATTTTGCTTTTTTTTTTTTTTTTTTTTTTTAAGAGTCTTATCATGCCTGGTTAATTTTTGTAATTTTATCCAGATGGGGTTTCACAATGCTGCCCAGGCTGGTCTCGAACTCCTGGTCTCATGCAATCCACCTGCCTTGGCCTCCCAAAGTGCTGGGATTACAGGCATGAGCCAGCCGGGTTTTTGCCTTTTACAGCTTCCTTTGTTATGTTCTGCATATTCGATCATATCCTTCACACACAGAGACAGTTACACTCTTTCCTTTATAATATGTATGCTTTCTATTTCCTTTTCTTGATTTATTGCACTGGACAGGATTGCCAGTCCTATGTTAAATAAGAGTAGTGACAGCAGACATCCTAACCTTGTTTTGATCTTACAGGGAAAATATTTGGTCTTTCACCATTAAGTATGAGGAACTAGTTTTTTCAAAGTTGCCCTTTATGAGGTTGAGGAACTTCCTCCCTACTCCTCCTAGCTTCCTGAGAGCTTGTATCACGAATGGATGTTATATGTTGTCAAATGCTTCCCTGCATCAATTGGTATGGTCAGATGGTTTTTCCTCTTTGGCCTTTAATCTTTCTTAATGGAGACTACATTGATTGATTTCCAAACACTGAACCAGCTGTAACCCCACATGATCATGATTCTTTCTATATATTGCTGGATTTTTATCTGCTCATATTCTATTCAGGATTTTTGCTTCTATGCTCATGAGGAATATCAGTCAGCTTTTATTGTTCTGTCTTGCCCCATTTTGAATAAACATCCTTTCCTTTTATAATGAAAACTTCTTAAATGAAATATGTGACCAAAAATCCTATAATTATCATTACTATTTTGAAATATTTTATTAGTTTTTATATGTTAATGTAGGTTTCCTCAATAAGACAAGCCAGTACCCAGGCCTTGTTCATGGTGTTTGACTGCAAGTAAAACCATTGGCCCCTCTTGAGCCTTGTGTACGCGATATAGATAATGGTGGAGAATGTTCTTTTGAGATCTTTAATCAATTCTGTCAGAGACCTCTCATATATATATATATATATATATATATATATATATATGAGAAATTTTTTTAATTTTATATTTTTATGCAGAAATTTCAATTTTATATTTTTAAAAAATATATAGGAGGTACATATGCATATATATTTTTAAACAGAAATGAGTATCACTAACAGCACAAGCTAACATTTACCTTGCACTTTGCATCTGGTATTTAGCTAAGCAATTTAAAAATTACCTCTTTTAAACAAAACTAGGTTTTTTATCTGTACATCGTAGATGATTCAACAGGCTACGTAACTAGCCAGTGGTTTCACAAAGTATGTAAAGAGGTAAGCTACATCTTGCATCCTGACTCCAAAGCTTATACTTCTAAATTGCTACCACAAGCTTTCAGATACTGTTCTATAACCTATTTCTTCATCTAATGTCTCCATTTTATCTTTTTAATGTTTGTATCACATTCCATGGTAAATCATATTTTCCAAAATTATTGCAATAATATATTCCGTAAAATACGCTCTTCTGGCAGTGTGACTCTGATACTCCTCCCAAGAAGCATGGTCTACATTCCTTCCCCTTTGAGTTTGGATAGACTTGACTATGGAGAAAGAGATGCTTTTTTTTTTTTTTTTTGAGACAGAGCCTCACTTCAGTCACCCAGGCAGGAGTGCAATGGTGCAATCTTGGCTCACTGTAACCTCCGTCTCCCAGGTTCAAGCAATCCTCCCACTTCAGCCTCCCCAGCCCCACAGGTATGCGCCACCAGACCTGGCTAATTAAAAAAATTTTTTTTGTACAGACAGGGTTTCACCAAGTTGCCCAGGCTGGTCTTGAACTCCTGGGCTCAAGCAATCCACCCACCTCAGCCTCCAAAGTGCTGGGATTACAGGCATGACCCACCATGCCTGGCCGAGATGCTGTTATTTCTGATGCTAGGTCACAAGAGGCAATAACGTTTTCTCTGCCTGGTTCTCCAGAACCCAGGCAACTATGCTGAGGAGGCCCATGCAACCACATAAAAAGGTCACATGTAGATGTTCATATGCAATCGCCCTAGCTGAGGTCCCAGTCAAGAGCATCGACCACCCAATTTGTGATGGAGCCTTCAGTTGTGTTGTCTGATGGAAACATGTGAACCATACATGTAGGCTGCATATGTAAATTTAAATTTTCTAGTAGTCACTTTAAAAATCAATTTTAGAAATACATTTAGTTTAACCTAACATATCCAAAATATAATCAGTATAAAAACCATTAAGATAGTTTAGGGTTTTTTTGTACAAAGTCTTCAAAATCTGATGCACATTTTATACTTGCAGTACTATTTTCAATCAACACACTAGTCGCCATTCAGACTGGCCTCACTTCAACTGCTCAGTAGTCACTTGTGTCTACCATTGTGTGGCCACTTCAGATGACTCCACTGACCAACTGTCAATTCTAGCCTTGAGTTTTCCCAAGTGAAACCCCAGACATCATGGAGTTACAAAGCTGTGCCCTTTCTAAATCCTTCACTCACAGTCTGTGAGCATAAAAAATTGGCAATTAAGTGTGTGATGGTGTATTATGCATCCATAGTAACTGGGATACTAGCCAATCAGAGTTTTATAACTTCTTTAAACATTTCTCTACGTAGATGTTTCTCCCACCCCTTTCCAGGATATTATAAAATCAGTGATGATGAGCAATACAAACTCTGTAAGTTAGTCAAATTATTTCCTTAAATGTTTGAGGGTGGCATTTCTGGGTCAACGAGAACATACATTCAGGAAATTTACATTCATGTTGCCAAACTATTATCCAAAGCAGCTTAACCAGTTCTCACTAACAATCATGTATGTGTGTGCGACTGTGCTTCTCTTGATTAAATCTGGCCCTTTTCAACCGTAAGTTGAATATTTAGATCCTTTCTTTTCTATTTTATAACACTCTTCTCTAAGTTTGCTTTATTTCTTTTACATTTTGAACTATATCCATGATATATTTTTATCACAAAACATTCAGGTAATGAATTGACTATATAAAAGAAGTACTATACCATTATTCTTTACTTTGGATCTTTTTCTTTTTCTTTTTTTTTTTTTTTTTTTTGAGATGGAGTTTTGCTCTTGTTGCCCAGGCTGGAGTGCAATGGCGCGATCTCAGCTCACTGCAACCTCCGCCTCCTGGGTTCAGGCAATTCTCCTGCCTCAGCCTCTCGAGTAGCTGGGACTACAGGCGTGTGCCACCATGCCCAGCTAGTTTTTGTATTTTTAGTAGAGATGGGGTTTCACCATGCTGACCAGGATGGTCTCGATCTCTTGACCTCACGATCCACCCGCCTCAGCCTCCCAAAGTGCTGGGATTATAGGCGTGAGCCACCGTGCCCAGCCTTACTTTGGATCTTTTCCAACTTGATGTCATAAACAGCTTTCCCTGTCAGCTCATAAAAGTCTAACTCACCAAATATTAATTAATTAAAGGACTGCCTTTTAATAAAATGTTGAGTGACTGCATGGTAGTCCAAAGATGCATGTATCTTAATTTACACATTGCCCTTATGATTGACATTGCAATGATCACCTCTTCATTACTACAATTCTGTAAAGACCACCTTTACTTTTTAATTAGATTTTAAGTAGAAATGTTAGATCAAAGGGTTGAAGTTGGTAGGCATAAATAATCATTTATATTTCGTTTTCTGACAACCGTACATTCATATCCCAGACCATTTCTCCACTGGAATTTTTATATTTATGTATTTTCAAGGACTCTCTAGATATTCTAAGTGTTATCTGCTAAATATGATGATGGTAATATTTTGTCCAGCTCTAGCCCTTTGTATTTTAATACTGTGAAGCCTCTAGTTGTAGAAACTGAAAGCTTTTAGTTTCTACGTGGCATCTGTCTTATTTTTATGACTTCTGAGTAGGAAGATAACTATACTGAGTTATGGAAGATACATGAATGATGCTTGATTAAATATTGCATTTCAAAGAACACAACCAAAGTCAAAATTTCACTTCATCATACCAATAAAGATTGAGTATTCCTCGTCTGAGATGCATGGGACCAGAAGTATTTAGGATTTCAGACTTTTTTGGACTTTGCAGTATTTGTACACACATAATAAGGAATCATGGGAATGCATTTTAACTGCAATCCATCACATAAGGTCTGGTGTGGAATTCTGCCCCTGTTGGTGCTTAGGACAGTTTTGGATTTTGGAGCACTTCAGATTTCAGACTTTCTGATTATGGATGCTCAACCTATACCACATCCTCCTCAAAGATAACTGCTGTTAGCTCAATATGGTGGCACATGCCTATAGCCCCAGCTAGTCCAGAGACTGGAGTGGGAGAGTTGTTCAAGGCTACAGTGAGCAACGATCATATGGCACTCCAGCCTCGTGACAGAGTGAGAGCTAGTCTCTTAAAAAAAAAAAAAAAAAAAAAAAAAAAAAAAAGATACTTGCTGTTAAGTTTGGTCTTTATTTTTCCAGGTCTTTTTTATTGTATATAATATAGATTTCCTGCAACTTGCTTCTTTAATTTAACAAGGTATCATGGGGATATTTCTACTGTTGGATTTTTTTACTTATTTTTAGAGATGGAGTCTTGCTGTGTTGCCCAGGTTGGAGTGCAGTGGCTATTCACAGGCACAATCATGGTGCATTACAGACTCAAACACCTGGGCTCAAGCAGTCCTCCTGCCTCAGCCTCCCAAGTATCTGGGACTACAAGCATGTGCCACCATGCCTGGCTTTGTATAGTATTTACAACTCCACCTCATTCTTTTCAGTCACCACACAGTATGCTATAACTATTTCCATACTGACATACATTTAGGTTCTTCAAATTTCACTGGTATGAACCTCACAATGAATATCCTCACAAGTGAGATGTTCTCTCAGAAGTACACAGAATATTTCTGTTAAACACATAATTTATTTAATATCTCCTCCATGATGGTCAGAAGGAATAAACTACTCTGGACAATTTACCACACTAACTACATTCAATGGCTCTTTCTTGGTTATGAATTTTCTTATGCTGTTTAAGGGCTGAACTTTGGGGAAAAGCTTTCCCACATTCATTACATTTATAAGGTTTTTCCCCAGTATGGAGTCTCTGATGTTCAACAAGGCCTGAGCTATGCCGAAAGGCTTTCCCACATTTCTTACAGTGATAGGGTTTTTCTCCAGTATGAATTCTCTGATGTCCAGTAAGGGTTGAGCTCTTTGTAAACGCCTTCCCACAGTCATGACACTGATAGGGTTTATTTCCGCTATGAGTTTTCTGATGACCAGCAAAGGATGAGCTGTATCTGAAAGATTTTCCACATTTACTGCAGTGATAGGGTTTCTCTCCAGTATGCATTCTTTGGTGACTGATAAGAGTTGAGCTCTTCCTAAAGGCTTTCCCACATTCATTACACTGATATGGCTTCTCACCAGTATGGATTTTCTGATGTTCCAACACAGTTGAGTTATCCCTGAAAGCTCTCCCACATTCATTACATTTAAAAGGCTTCTCTCCACTATGTATTCTTTCGTGACGAGTAAGGGCTGCATTCTGAGCAAAGGCTTTCCCACAGTCATTACATTTGTAGGGTTTCTGGCCAGTGTGAATTCTCTGATGACTTAAAAGGATTGAGTTCTTTCTGAAAGCTTTTCCACATTCTATGCACTTGTGGGGTTTCTCCCTAGAATGAATCCTCTGATGGTGGATAAAGGTTGAGTGCTTCTTCAGGAACTTCCCACATTCAACACATCTATAAGGCTGCTTGCCTGCATGAACCTTACTGTGATTTAAAAGGGATGAACTGTTCATAAAGGCGATCCCACATTCTTTACACTTATGTGGTTTCTCGCTGGTGTGATTTCTCTGGTGGCTAATGAAGGATGAGTTGTATTTAAAGACTTTCCCACATTCCTCACATTTATAGTTCTTCTCTGTGGAGCTTCTGCCCTCCCAGTCCAGGCCTTTTTCCCTCATGACACTTTTCATTCGCTCTCCCAGAACAGATCCTTCAGAAGTGCTTTGCTTTAGGGCTGACATCTTTGTTTCAAACCAGTAATCCGGGACTGAAAGAAAATTTTAAAAGTTCAAATGTTCTTTATGTTGAAATGCTGAAAGTAAGAGTTGTGCAAGGACTTGAATAATGTCCTATTCTACATAACTAAAGGTTATTAATGTGTACCACTGGTGATTCTTGGCTAACTGTGAAAAGATGGCCAGACTAAGGGCAGGATAAGTAAATATGATTTTAAAGAAAATAATCTATACTATAAACACTGCATTTAAAGAATGCAGTGAGCACCTAAGAAGTTCCCAAGTTAGGAAGACAACACAGAAAACAGCCAAAAAAGAAAAAAGACAAAGTGAGAATAAACACAAAACTGAGGAGAAAGACCAGAGTCACAAAGCAATCTATAATTACTACTAGGGTAGATTTCTGCAGGTGGTATATTTGAGAATATTATGATGTCCCCAAGAACTTGAGAAAAACATTTCTCTGTGACGATTTAACAATGAACCAAAATTTAATTGCTCAGAGGAAAAAAAATTGAAAAAATATTCAAGGAACCAAAATAGTCTCAGTCCAAAAAGATTTTACTATAACCTACACTTTCAACATATCTATAAAACAACATACCTAGGCCAGGCATGGTGGCTCACGCCTGTAATCCCAGCACTTTGGGAGGCCAAGGCAGGTGGATCACTTGAGGTCAGGAGTTCAAGACCAGCCTGGCCAACATGGTGAAACCCCGTCTCTACTATTAATTCAAAAATTAGCCGGGCGTGGTGGCATGTGCCTGTAATCCCAGCTATTTGGGAGGCTGAGGCAGAAGAATCTCTTGAACCCAGGAGGCAGAAGTTGCAGTGAGCCAAGATTGTGCCACTGCACTCTAGCCTGGGCAACGGAGTAAGACTCCATCTCAAAAAAAAAAAAAAAAAAAAAAAAAAAAGAAGAAGAAGAACATATCAATCAATGGGTTAACTATGTGAATCTTCTCTGGCCTTTTACAAAAGTACAGACACCAGACCCAAGAGAGACAAAACAAAATGATTCAGACAAAAACATTCTAAAAACGAATACAGCCAAACTTGTAGTAAAATTAACAATCACCAACCAATTCGTTTATCTAAATGCACTTTTCTGTTAAACATAAGTTGTATTTATCTATACCTAAAGACATATACACATACATATGTATTTATACTTAGTAGTCTGGGGAGAAATTCCACACCACAAATATTAGAAATAAGACTTATTTTTTTTTTCAAGGAAATGCAAGTTGTTGTTGTTGTTTTCTGAGATGGAGTTTCACTCTTGTTGCCCAGGCTGGAGTGCAATGGTGCGATCTCAGCTCACCACAACCTCTGCCTCTGGGGTTCAAGTGATTCTCCTGCCTCAGCCTCCTGAGTAGCTGGGATTACAGGCATGTGCTACTATGCCCAGCTAATTTTACATTTTTAGTAGAGACGGGGTTTCTCCACGTTGGTCAGGCTGGTCTCGAATTTTTAACCTCAGGTGATTCACCCACCTCAGCCTCCCAAGTGCTGGGATTACAAGTGTGAGCCACCATGTCTGGCCAGGAAATGCAAGTTGAAGGGGAACACAGTCAGAAACAGCCGGATTATTCCAATGGCCTTTGATGGGATATGTGTTTAATGTATAATGATCAACTAGAGAAAATTTCAAGGTACTGATTGTAAAGCTGGAAACGTGAAGACACATATGGACACCTGTTCTATGACGAGGGTGGCCTTGCGAAGCAGTGAGGAAGGGGAGGCTCTGCATTAGCATATTTTAGGAGGAAAAAATAAATATAAACCCTACCTCATACAATGCACAAAAATCCATTCTAAGAGGATGGTAAATATAAACATAAACAAAAAATAATAAAGCTTCTAGAATTTAACACGGAAGAATATCTTCATGATCTTGGGAAAAGAAAAAATATTAGGATCACAAAAATAATAAATGTTAATAAATAATTGTTAATAATATATAATTTAAAATAAACATTTTTAATAAAGCAGGACACAAAAAGCACTGGCAATAAAGATATTGATCAATTGGAAGAACTGGGCTGGGCATGGTGGCTCACACCTGTAATCCCAGCACTTTGGGAGGCTGAGGCAGGAGGATGGCTCAAGGCCACGAGCTCCAGACCAGCCTGGGCAACATAGCAAGTCTCCATCTCTATAGAAAAAAAATTTTTTTAATTAGCTGAGCATGGTAGCATGTATCCATAGTCTCAGCTACTCAGGAAGCTGAGACAGGATTGTTTGAGCCCATAAAAAGGAAGAACAGCTATTCATCAGGACATTAACAGTCAGTGACAACACAAACCATAAAGAGAGGGATGGTATAATACATGTAATCAGTAACAGGCTCTTCAAATAGTTGCCCAATCAGAGATGCTCTAAAGGACCAATAAACATTCTGAAAGGTCTTTTTTTTGTATTTTTTTTTTTAAATGGAGTCTCACTCTGTCACCCAGGCTGGAGTGCAGTGGTGCGATCTCGGCTCACTGCAACCTTTGCCTCCCAGGTTCAAGCGATTCTCCTGCCTCAGCCCCACAAGTAGCTGGGATTACAGGCACACATCACCACACCCAGCTAATTTTTTGTATTTTTAGTAGAGACAAAGTTTCACCACGTTGGTCAGGCTGGTCTCGAACACCTGATCTCAGGTGATCTGCCCGCCTCAGCCTCCCAAAGTGCTGGGATTACAGGCTCATGTGTTCAGCCCTAAAATGTCTTTAACCTCATTAGATATCAGGGACATGGATATGAAAACCACAATGAGACACACTGCACATCCAACAGAATAACCAACTTCACAAGACTGACCACAGGAAGTGCTAGCCAGGAACACTCCATGGAACAAGGAGTGTTCTCACATACTGATGACAAAACTATAACTGAGTACAAAACTCTGGAAGATTATTTGGCATTATATACTAAAGCTGAATACATGCCCAGCAGAAATGTAGCCACATACGAACCAAAAAATAATGTATAAGAATGTTCACAGCACTTGTAATAGCCAAAAGCTGGAAAATGCCATATAAGCATCTGAATGTAAGAGAGAAACTGCCGTAGAATCACACAATGAAATACTCTAGAGCAGTGATTTTCCAAGCATGAGCTCCAGCCCCCAGCACCAGCATCAGCATGTCTGAGAACCTGCTGAATAAAGAACTCTGCAGGGGGCCTCGCAACTGTACTGCAGCATGCATTCTGAAGCATGCTAGAGTTTTCAGAAGCATTGATCCACAGCAAAGAAATAAATAAAAAAGAATGATTTTGAGAAAATGTTATGCATATGCCAGACAAAAAAAATTATATGCACTATATGATTCTATTCATATTAAGTTAAAAACAGGAAAAAATAAACTACAGTGTTAGTTCAAGGGGAGAAGAATGGGTAATAGTTGGGAGGAATCACGGTGTGATTTACTCAGGAATTGTCAAAGTTCTATTTCTTAACCTAACTTTTGTTTACATGGGCATTAACTTTATTAAAAATACTAATTTAGGCTGTATGCATATTTTATCAGCTTTTCTACATATGCATTAAATTTTTTAAAGGCTTTAAGAAAGAAAAGGGAAATCTAGCTTATAAATCTCTCACTACTTCAATCAGAGAAATCAAAATACAAATTGCAAAATATCCAAAAAAATGATAATGAAAACTCTACATATTATAACGTACTGAATACAACTAATACACTACACAAAGTTTAAGGCTTTAAATATTTATATTACATAAGTAAGAAAGAAGAGACATCAGTGAATGAATAACTAAAATGTTTAGGCAAAAGTAAATAAACCCAAGGAAAGCAAAGGAGAAAAGGAACTTAAGATTCAAAAGACAGAAAACAATAGCACTAATAAGCATATCCAAATGCTCTTCTTCAAAAAAATAAAACAGAGCTAATAAAGGGGAAATATGAAAATACAGGAAATAGGAAAAAGACAAAGTAAGAAACCAGGAAAAGTAATGAAAGATGTGGAGGATATTATAAAAAGAATCATAAAAAGCTACTTTGCTCAACACAAATAACTTGTAACCTTAAATTACTAGATACTTTTAGGAAATTGTAAATTACTAAAACTGTTTCATAGAGAGAGAAAATCTACCTGGACAAGTCACTACTGGCAACACTGTCAGAAAAGTACCCCAATTCCTCCCCTGTGTTCTCCATCACAATAAATAGGTAAACAAAGGGCAAAGGACGCAAACCTTTAGGGAACAGCTATCGTGTGAGTTCAACTAGACGAAAGGATAAAAATACGAAAGGCCAAAAGTGTTTTATGAAAGTATTACAGAATTAAATCAAAGTCCAATGAAAATGGCAGATGAAAAAGAAAATGTAAATACAGTTAAGCGTCAGTGCAAAAATTTAAATAAAAGATTAGCAAACAGAATCATCCTCTGTCATATTCAGAGAATGATGTAATGTGTCATGGCCAAGATAATTGTGAATAAAATCTACCATAGAAACAGATCAAAATGGAAAAGACAAATATCTCCATATATCTTGAAAAGGCAATTAATAAAATTCAGCAACCATGCTTGATTTAAAAACTAAAATTTCTTAACAAAAGATGTGAATGAAATACTTCCTTTACATAACAAGGTATGTGTATTCCACCTGGACAGCCAGCTCAACTGAGAAGCCCGACACAATGCAAAGATGCAAAGACAAACATGTCCATTATTAGCTTTGTTAATAAGAAGTTGATATAAAACAAACTTTTTAAAAAAATCTGTGATATGACATACAACTAATTTCTTGAATGTATAAAGAACGCTTCACATTGACAATAAAAAGATCAACAATCTAATAGTAAAATGGGCAAAGGACAGGAACAGGCAGTTCTCAGAAAAAGAAATACAAGGGTTGCTGAAAATGGTGAAACATGCTAAATTACACTCCTGATAAGAGAAAGCCAAATTAAAATTACAGTAAAATACTTTCACCTCTCAGATTGGCAAGGATCAAAACATAATCTGTTAACTAGCTACGATAAGAGTGGCACTCATACATTGTCATTAGCTGTGTAAACATGTATTATCTCTATGAATAGTGGAAATATCCACCAAATTTGAAAATATACTTAACCTTTAACAATTCTTATAGGAATTTATTCTATAGATTTACTTGTACACTAGAGAATTGATGTGTATTAAGATAATCACTGCAACACTGTTCAGAGTTATTATGTCCACTAAAGACAACTGATTACATAAACTATAGAACACCCATAAAGTGGAACACTATGCAGGCATTAAAAAGAAAGACAGGTTGGTGTGGTGGCTCACGCCTGTAATCCCAGTACTTTGGAAAGCTGAGGCAGGAGGATCACTTGAGGCCACACGTTTCAGACCAGCCTGGGCAAAATAGCGAGATCTCATCTCTACAAAAAAAAATTTTAAGAATAAACAAAATTAAAAATTAAAAAAATTGGCCTGGTTTGGTGGCATGTTCTCTGGTCCCAGCTACTCAGGAGGCTGAGGCAGGAGGATCACATGAGTCCAGGAGGTCAAGGCTGTAGTGAGCCATGATCACACCACTGTGCTTCAGCCAAGAAAACAGAGTAAGATTCTGTCTCCAAAAGAAAGAAAGAGAGAAACTCTAAACAATATAGTCATGTGAAATAATTTCTAAGATATAAATACCAAAGTAAGAGGCAAAAGAGTATGCTACGCTACCACGTGCTTAAAGAACGCATGGATACTCTCACAAAACATATATCACATCTGCAAATCTCCACAAGAAACTGACACAGGGATGCCTCCAGGGAGGAAAACTGAGTGATGAGAAAGGTATGTGAAGGAGACTGCATACCATTTGAACCATTGGAATATGGTACCATAAGCATGTCTAACAACTAACAGAAAGGGAAATACATACACAGACAAAAAGAAAACAAAAAACATAAAATACTGAATGGCTGTAAAGTCTTTGTAGAAAGATTTACTAGTCCTCTAAGTAGATGAAAGAAATACTAGGGGAAACATTGCTTGTTTTCATTACATCTAAGTTTTAAACATTCTATTTCAAGTCACAACCAAAATTAAAACAGAACAAAGAATAGAAGACTGAGTGATTTTTGTTACTATATAAAGAATCTACACAAGAATTTAGGGGGAAAATGTTAAACATAGTAAGAATAAGAGGAATTACTTCAAAAGCATCCTACCCACAACTGGCAAAAACCTAGGTTAATCAAGACTATGTATTACTGGCATTTTACATGAAATACAATTATAAACATTCTCCTGAAGATGAGAGGCAAATTGACAATTAGAGTTTTAGAAGAACAAATACTGGCAGGATAAATATTTCAGGTGAGAGAAACATTCAGGCTTAGAAATAAACTATGGCACAGAGAAAGTGACATACAGAAACATATACAAGGTATACACAGAAAAAAAATGACAGCCAAGAGCAAAGGATAGTAGAAAAGAGAAATAAAAGAAGATCCATAAGAAAAGGGAAGAAAATGCTTCCCCATCAATGTGTTTGCCAAAAATAATTACCTGAGAGCTAGAAAACCATGCTGATGTTTGGAATCTGCCACTGCCACTAGGAAGTGGTATACAGTCAGTTAGCTACCTTACATGAGAGAGTGGGTAAGAAATGGAAAATGAACAGGGGCCAGGCATGATGGCTCACATCTGTAATCCCAGCACTTTGAGAGGCCAAGGTGGAAGGATCGCTTAAGGCCAAGAGTTCAAGACGAGCCATGACTAATATAGCAAGCTCCATCTCTACAAAAAAATTCAAAAATTAGCCAAGCATGGTGGTGCCTGCCTGTAGTCCAGCTACTCCTACTCAAGAGCCTGAAGTGGGAGGATGGCTTGAGTCCAGAGTTTGAGGTTGCAATTAGATATGACTGCACTCCAGCCTCAGTGACAAGGCAAGACTTTGTCTCAAAAAATATAAAAGAAAGAAAATGGACCAGAAGTAGAAAGAAACAAAAGACAGCCTGAACAATGCAGGGAAAGACAGAGAGAAAAATCACATAAAGAGCCTGAGGATTTCTGGGGTCTGGGATATGGCATGGAAGGGCCTGATGCCCTCAGGAAGGGAGCAGTGCTCCCAAATGCGGAAAGACTGAGGAGAAAAGTGGCCAGCCACTTGACAGGAGAATGACCTCAAAAGAGAAAACAGGGTCAGGGCCCCAGCTCTTCTGCACCAACAGGACTCTCAAAGATGGGCATTCTAAGCAGGAGCCCCTGCACTGCTCCATTTGCTCAGCTGTTGCTGGGATGGTTCCCACCCACTCACCTGCACGCGTGCCTGATGGAGTCTCTCGCGCCTCCATCCACGGCTCTGCCCCTTGCTCCAACTGGGCGATTAGTTTTGGTTTGGAAGAGAGAAGCCCTGTTTATAAAGAAAAGGGATCTTAGAGGAAGAAAAAAAATAATGAAAAGGAATGTGACGGTGGTTACAAGCACAAGCAGTCACCCCAGACCTCAGTGTCAATGAGCATCTGCAAGAAGCATGGACAGGTCAGGGAGGCCTAGAGGGTGGCACCCAGGATGCCCAACTCATGGGGTAAAGCAAACAGAGGGGGCAAAGTCAATTAGAAAACCAAGTCCTCCTGGAGGACAAGAAACTCCTATTTTAGGAGGCAGATGAATCATGACACAGAAGCATTCCAGAACTGTGCTAGCTGGCATGGCAGAGCTGCCCGTCTTAACTCTGTATGGCTCTGATCTTTCTTGAGGGGTGGAAGGAGCAGAAACTCCAGCCTCTAAGCCCACTCTTAAGAAAAACAAAACAAACACCGGATTTAAGACTTTTCAATACCCCAAACCATTTACCCTGTGAAAACACAAAGATGCCCAGCAGGTCAATCCTGAGTCAAGGAGAAAGCCATCCTCACCCACAGACACCAGATTCCCATAGTTCTCCAGCATCACATCCCTGTACAGGGCCCGCTGAGCAGCATCCAGGTGTCTCCACTCAATTCGGGTAAAGGCCACGGCCACATCCCCAAATGTCAGCAGTCTCTGCAAAACCAAACCCAATTCTGCTCATCCAGGAACCCTTGAGGAAGGCATGCCAGGAAAAGGAAGCAAGGTGGTCAAGGCCAGCTTCTGACAGTTCTAACTGTCCTCATGGGAACCAACAAGTAAAAGCTGAGCGCTAAGGGAAGGTGCGACCATGCCTGTCCTGCTCCTTCCTCAGGGCCTGGCCTCTGCTCACCCCACCCTTCATGTCACCTCATCAAAAAGGTCTTCTCTTTCTCCACCCCATCCTCTGCCACTGTCTCGAAACCCACTTCATTTTTCTTCACAGGATTTCTTACCACCTGACAGGAGAGGTTTGTACTGACTGTCAGCACCCTCTCTAATGTGAGCTCCAAGGGGGACAGTGTGGGTCACTGCTTCCTCCCAGTCAAAAACAGTGTCTGACATGCAAAAGTGTTCAGGTTTTGTTCAATCAACAAATAAATAGAAACTCTGAAAAGACATGGAAAGTGATCAGCTTTATCTGAGAATTTACAGGGAGTATGATCTGACTCTGGGGCAGAATCTTTTTTGAAAAGAAAAAAAATTGCTTTTCATAACAGTAACAACTTACTATGCATGAGGCACAGTGCTAAACCCTGAGATACATATCGTCTCTCTAAATTTCTGCCATAACTATATGAAGTAAAATCTATTTTGCAGCTAAAGACACAAAGGTTCAGAGAGTTGGAAGAATTTGCTCAAGCTCCCAGGGCTGGTTGAAGGTACAGTATAAAAGGAAGCTATAAAAAGTGGTAATGAAACTAGAACAAATTGGAATGGCCATGAAATATTAAAAGGAAAAAATGGGTAAGCCTTACAAAAAATGCAAAAGGTATTTCAAATGAAATTACTTGACTTGTTAGAGCAGTAGAAATGTGGGTGATCTTTAATTTTTAAAAGTTTCTTTACTTGTATAATATTCAAATGTTTATCACTTCCTTTCAAAACACCAGCTATTTAATCAGCTTCTTGAAATCTTTCAAAACCTTGTTTTCTCCAGGATAAAGGCAAACTCCAGTCTGGGATTCTAGACAATGAATGTTTCCAACATTCTCAGGCCAGTTTGTTCATGTTTCCGCCATAATGACCTCATTCAGGCAGCACTTTCCCCTAGTATCCTCAGCGATTATGCAAATCTCATTTATTCTTCAGGAAGAATGAAGGTACCCACTATTCCACTCCTCCCACCCCACCCCACACTAAACGTCAAGAGAGTGCTGCCATCACCCTTATCTTTATGCCCTATGTCTTTATACGCTAATGTGTATGTTTTTCATCGTCTGCCAGTTTGCAAAGTGCTATCCTGTTTCTAGCACTTTAAAAACATGGGCAGCAATAATCTTCTTGGTGAATGACTACGTAATGGGTAGAGAGGACAGAAATGAAGGATAGTGGGACCCATCCAGGATCACTTCGGATAGCTTGATCCACACACAGGGCAGGGCATCATCCGGAAAAGAGTCATAAACCCCACCTTGCTGAAACAGGTGGTTTCTCAAGAAATGGAAAAACCAAACTTGCCTGGATCTGGGCTCTTGGGGCCATCTGTCTCCTGAACTGTCCTCCCAGGCAAGGGAAGAGAATCCTGCGTAAGTCAATCTGGGAAAGAAGAGAGGAAATATAAGGAAGTCTCTCCGTGCCCTATCCTAGCTAGAACCTGCCCTCTGGACCAGGCCCCCACCTGCCCGCTCCCTCCACAGGTGGACAGACAGGTCCGGGTGGGTACGCTGGGAAAGAAAGGAAAGAGAACGGCTGCATGGACTGCAGCCAACTCCACGCCAAGCACCTTTGGCAGCACGCGGGGACGGCCTTGCCAGTGGCCCAATCTGTCGTCCCGGGCGCAAGCCTCGCGCGCTCTGTAATGCACCGGCTTCGGGCGGTCGCTCTACTTAGCGCAGCCACTGCAGGTGGGCCCTGCCCACCGCTGCCGTCCCCTCCCACCCCGGCTCGCCCCTCGACCCGCCCCCCGGAAAGGCGGGGAGCACCCGCCAGGGACCCGAGGCTTCAGAGACCCAGCTTGGGGTGGCCGCTCACAAACCAAGTCGAGCCGGCAAGGCTGCGGAGCTGCACGCCCAGAGAGACAGCGACCACGCCACGCGGTCCCAACGGTAGCAACCTGCCAGGGGCTGATGCAGCCCTCGCCCCACGCGGAGGCGGGCAGGACCGGAAGCGGAAGTGGTTGCGGCCGCGGAGGCCTCTGGGAAACGTAGTCTGGGCCGCTCAGGGGTCTTAGAGGCTCCATGCTCAGAGCAGGTTGGCATCACCTGCGAATCTTTCAAAAGTGAACGTGCGAGAAGTGGAGAGCGACTGATCGCAGTCCGGAGGTGGTGGCTGACATGCAAAATCTGGTAAAAAGATTGGAGAGGGCAGTGGGCCACCTGGAAGCAGTATCCCATACCTCTGATATGCACCGTGGGTATGGAGACAGTCCTTCAGAAGCAGGAGCAGCTCCATCTGTGCAGGCATTTGATTCGCTGCTTGCCAGTCCTATGGCAAGAGTACTTGAAGATCAGTAAGGAGATTGGGGGAGAAGTGCAGAAACATGCGGAGATGTTCCACAGGGGTTTGAAATTGGAGCGAGCTCTCTTGGCTACAGCTTCTCAGTGTCAACAGCTGGCAGGTAATAAGCTTTTCTATTTGTTGGTACCCATCTCAGAGCAGATCAAAGAAGTGATAACCTTTCAGGAGAAGAACTGAGGAGCAAGTTGTTAAATCACCTGTCAGCTATTAGCAAAAGTATCCAGGCCCTGGGCTGGGTGGCTATGGCTCCTAAGTCTGGTCTTTATGTGAGAGAAATGATGCTGCCGTGTTTTATACAAACCGAGTCATCAGAGTACAAAGATGTGGATAAGAATTACGTAGACTGGGTCAAAACTTATTTACGTATACAGGCTTACATTAAGGAGTTCCATGCCGCCAGACTGGCCTGAAGCAAAATGGAGCCTGTAGTAAAAGAACTGAGGGACTACCATCTGGACCCTCGGCTGGATCAGGCCCCCGGCCTCCCCCAGTCTCTACCAGGTCAGGCTCAGATGAGTCTGTTTCCCTCTCAGCACTGTTTGTGCAGATTAATTCGGGGGAGAGTATCACACGTGCCCTGAAACATGTATCTGATGACATGAAGACTCACAAGAACCCTGCTCTGAAGGCTTAGAGTGGTCCGGTACACAGTGGCCCCAAACCATTCTCTGTACCTAAACCCCAAATCAGCCATAAAGGAGCCAGCTGTACTTGAACTGGAGGGCAAGAAGTGGAGAGTGGAAAATCAGGAAAATGTTTCCAACCTGGCGATTGATGACACAGAGCTGAAGCAGATGGCTTACATACACAAGTGTGTCAGCACGACATTGCAAATCAAGGGCAAAATTAACTCCATTACAGAAGATAACTGTAAGAAATTGGGTCCGGTATTCAATGACATGGTGGGCATTGTGGAGATAATCAACAGTAGGGATGTCAAAGTTCAAGTAATGGGTAAAGTGCCAAACATTTCCATCAACAAAACAGATGGCTGCCATGCTTACCTGAGCAAGAATTCCCTGGATTGTGACATAGTCAGTGCCAAATCTTCTGAGAGGAACATTCTCATTCCTACAGAAGGTGGTGACTTTAATGAATTCCCAGTTCCTGAGCAGTTCAAGACTATGGAACAGGTAGAAGTTGGTCACCACAGTGACAGAGATTGCTGAATAAGTGAAGTGGGTTGTCTGCTCTCCCTTCACATCATGGGACAAATCTGTATCAAGATGGTTTTCTAGATTTCCTCTACATTTCTGCTCTTAAAACTGCTTCTTGGCCGGGCGCGGTGGCTCAAGCCTGTAATCCCAGCACTTTGGGAGGCCGAGGCGGGTGGATCACGAGGTCGAGAGATCGAGACCATCCTGGTCAACATGGTGAAACCCTGTCTCTACTAAAAATACAAAAAACTAGCTGGGCGTGGTGATGCGTGCCTGTAATCCCAGCTACTCAGGAGGCTGAGGCAGGAGAATTGCCTGAACCCAGGAGGCGGAGGTTGCGGTGAGCCAAGATGGCACCATTGCACTCCAGCCTGGGTAACAAGAGCGAAACTCCGTCTCAAAAAAAAAAAAAAAAAACTGCTTCTTTGCTCTGAGCAGCCAAATATACCTCAGGCTAAGATTTAGGGTGGGATAGCAGATCAGCTGATCTTCTGCAAGAAGGTGCAGCTTTTCCAGATCAGCTCAACCATGACCAGGACGGCCGACCAGGACTGATGATGCATTTCAGCTTTGAGCTGTGGGGGTTTAGTCTACCAACAAACAGTCCATTGGGAAGAAAACAGTCCCAGGAATTAACAGATGACAATGTTCACACTGGTTAATCTTTTTCTAACAATTAGCATGAAGGTAGCAGAAGCTGGTGTGTTTCCAGATGGTTCTTCTGACCAAACTAATTTTTCACTGTTGACAAATGAGGCAAGGGTTAAACGGAACCAAAGACTGAGGCTTGGCCATCTAGCATTCCACGCAAAATTGTTTTCTATAACCATTTTTTTAAATTCTCTATTCTATCCTGGGTCTGCCCCAACCATGAGATAGGGAATTCTCTGGTACTAGCTGCTGTGGCAGTGCCCTTCATCCAGAGCAGTTGAAGGAGTCTTGGACCCTTTCTTTCTCTGGGATCCCTGCCCAGTACCTTCCTACAGAGATGACTTTAAAAGAAAAAAAAAAGGAAAAACAACACGCCATTCCAAGGAGTCTAGCATTTCTGAATCCTCCTTCCCTGCTCGATGCCTGTCACCTTCTTCACTGCCTTCTTTACCCTGTCACACTCATCAGATATGGCTTCTGTCCAAGCACCTGAACAGGGGACTAAAACTTCCACTGCAGGCTGATTTTAGGTCTTGATTTATGTAATGCCTAAATCTTACATAAATTTGCACAGCACTGCTAATGTAAATTTCAGTTTTTTCCCTCTAGGACAAACACCAAAATATGAAACGTTTTGGAGAGAAGAGAGATTGTCCTGTGATTTCTACCCTTTCCCTAAGGTCTGTGGAAATAAACCTTTATATACTTAAAGTTATATAGAAAATAAATACCAAAAAGAAAAAAAAAAGTGAAGGTGCCAGGGTCCCAGCTTCAGAGATTCTGAATTAATTGCCCTGAGTCTGGTCCTGGCATCAGGATTTTTAAAAGCCCCCAAGTGATCTAATATGCTGCTTAGATTGACACCTGACACCAGAAAATGATAAGGAAAATATGAGAGACATACTTTGGATAGCTGTTGATTTCCAAATAATCCTGTTTTTATTTCATACAAACAAAAAGCATGTTAGAAAAGTATGTCACCTAGAACACTAAAAACATTTTTTCCTCACCATTTGCTGACATAGAAAATAAAAGTAGGTTGAATCTGTTTTAACAAATGTATTATTTTCTAGGAAAAATAAACATTTCTATTTATTAATTCTAGGAATTAGAAGACTAAGGGAAGAAAATGTATCTCTCTCATTCAGTTCTCAGGATGATGCATTCATTTACCAATTTACCAATGACTGACCAAAGCCCCACTGTGTGCCATTCACTTCTGGATGCTGAGGATAGAACAGCTGACAAGCATCCCTCCTAAAGTAGAGTCAGGCTCCTTCGCATTGTTCTTTCAACTCTGCCTGATGAGCTGAGTTTCAGCCAAGAATCCTACAAAGCCACTTTATCAAGAATTGCCCCACCTTTAATATCCAGTTAAGCTCCTCTTCCTCCATCCCAGATACCTAGCCAAGTGCTTCTTGGTAATTTTTCATCTACTCCCTCACCCTGTCTGTTGGTATAAATCCCCATTTGTCCCTGTTGTACTCAGAATACAGTTCAATCTCTTTCTCCTATGGCAGTAGCCTTGAATAAAGTCTTCCTTGCCATTTTCAACAAGTGTCGGATTAACTTTTCTTTAATACAATGAACAAAATAAATAATGTCCATCTCCTCAAAGACATTACATTCCAGTGGTGTACAGGAAGACAGAGATTAAACAAAAGCAAAAAGATAAAGAAGCGGGAGAAGATTGCTAATACACAGCTGTAAGGAATGGCCTCTTTGATAAGAAATTACCTGAGCAAAGAACTGAAGGAAGTGAGGCACAGGAGTATTTGTGGGAGAAGTCTGTTTTAGTCAGATAAAACAACAAATGCAAAGCTCCCACCTGGAATGCGTTTGGTTTATTTGAGAATCAGCAAAAAAGTCCATGTGTTAAGACCCTAATAACAGGAAAAGGCCAGATCATGTTGGTCCATTTAGTCCACTGAACGGATTGGTTCTTATTTTGAATTAGATGAGCGGCCTTCAGAATGTGGAGAAATTGGAACCCTTATTCATCGTTAGTGGGATAGCAAAATAGTGCAGCTACTTTGGAAAACCATTTGACAATTCTTCAAAATGTTAACCATAGAGTTACCATATCACACAGTGATTCCAGTCCTAGATATGTACCAAAGAGAAATGAAATATATGTCCACACAAAAACTTGTACATAAAAACTTGTTCATATCAGCATTATTCATAAAAGCAAAAACGCTGATACAACACAAATGTCCATAACTGGCAAATGAATAAACAAAATGTGGCATACCCAAACAATGGAATAACATTTGTCAATAAAAGGAATGAAATACTGATACGTGCCACAACATGGATGAACTTGGAAAACATGTTAAGTGAAAGAAGACAGTCACAAAATGTCACACATTGTATGACACGTCTTTATATAAAGTATCCAGAAAATGCAATCCATAGACACAGTAAATATATGAATGGATGCCAGTGGCCAGAGGGAGAGAAGACGTGGAGGTGGTGGGGCATGGGAGAAATGAGAGAGTGACTGCTGATGTGCTTATAGTTTCTTTTAGGGGTGACGAAATGTTCCCAAATTGAATCGTGGTTGTATTCATTTCCTAGGGCTACTGCAACAAAGTACAACAAACTTCAACAACAGAAATTACTTTTCTTACAGTTCTGGAGGTAAGAAGTCCACAAACAATGTGTCAGACAGGCTGGTCCCTTCTGAGACTCTGGGTAGAATTCCTCCTTGAATCTTCTCAGCTCCTCGTGTTCACTAGCATCCTTAGCATTCCTAGCTTGCAGCTGTATCACTGCAATCTCTGCCGGTCATCACATGGCATTTTTCTGTGCATCTCAGTCTTCGTATGACATTTCCTCTTCTTAGAAGAATACCAGTTATACTGGAGTAGAGCCTACTGTAATGATCTTGTCTTAACTTGATTACATCTGCAAAGACCCTATTTCCAAATAAGGTCACATTCTGGGTACTGGGGGCTAGGACATCAACATATACATTTATTGGGGGGAGGGATGCAATTCAACCCCTAACACTTAGTGTTATATGTGTTTTGCTCTTTGTTTCCCCTTAATACTCTGTAATTTATTTTTATACAGTTCAAATAGTGTAAGTGATAAGATGTAAGTTTATCTCATATGACTGGATAAATCATCCTAGCACCATTCATTGAAAAGTCCACTCTTCACTCCAATAAAATGCCATCTTTATCCTATGCCACACTACACTGTCTTATCAAGTCAAAAGAGATTCTTATCATTAAAAACCACTCTCTGACCTGCTGAAGAGACACAGTTGATGCTGACTGAGCACTCTGTCTCCCTTCCACTGTTCTTACATCACCTACAAGATCCCTTCGTAGCCTCTAGGGGGAAGGGCTTGGGAGAGAAGGTAATGGGAGAGCAGAACACACTGGTGAAGTCAGTCAGTGGCCTCAAGTCTGAAACGACAGGCCATGTGACCCAAAACATGGTAGATAAACCCATTAGGAAACAGGAGACCTGACTCTAAGCTGGGTCTGTGAATGTGGTTATGACATTAATGATTACTCTTACTAGTATTTTACCAGGTTCCAAAGGGATCGCCCAACTTTTTCCAGCAAGGGCACCTGAGGACCAGTCTTTCCTTACTTTGGGGGCCAGATCCAGAGCCTGCATTTATTTATATACAGCTAAAATTTGCTGGGTCCAGAGGACATGCAGAGCCCTTTACGTACATAACTGCACTGAGCCTTCACCACCAAAGAAGGTACAATTATCATTCTCATTTTGCAGATGAGGAAGTTGGCTCAGAGAATGTATCTTGTCTTTGGTCCCTCACCTAGTAAATAGCAGAGCTGGGTACAAAGAGTCATTGTTATATTCCAAAGCAAAACTGCCCCCATTGGCTTTCCATCATTCCTCAACTGTCTGAACTCCTTGCCTAACCCATGGGGCCCTCCAGCCTTTCCTGCCTGCTTTGCCATCCTCACCTCTCCCTATACCCACCCTGCTCATGTGGCACCCCACCTAGGGAGCTGGACCCATCTGGGAGCTGCCCTGGGCTCTTCCTTCTGCTTGCTTAACTTGGGCCCCCACTCTTGTTCTGACCAACTCCTCTCCATTCTTCCTATCTGAACTAAAATATCAATTTCACTTCTTTGGCTCAAGACTCAGAGATACCCTCTCTTAGTACACTCCACTGTAAGTGCTCCTGAGTGGGGCCTGGACAGAGTATCAGTTGCCAGCAGACAGATGTAGGCAGAGCCTGCAGGAGTCACACCAATCATTTGAAAAGAACACTATTTACTCATAAGAGAGATTAAGGACTCAAAATAGGGAGTTCACTGTTTCAATCACTACCAACTAAAACTTACAGAGAGACAGGCTCTGTGCTAAATGCTTAAATTCCTTACTTCTTTAGCCACTTGGCAATGTGAAGGGAATGGTGTTATCCGTCCCCATTTTTCAGATGAACTCAAGGCCAAGTGGAGATATGCTCCAGTCAGTGGGCGGCACCAAGGCTGGCAACAGGCTGGGCCAGGATGAAATTTGGACCTTTCCCAGCAGGTAGTGGGAAGCTTTGGAAAGTTTTACACAGGATGAGATAGGAGCAGGCCTTTTTCTCAAAAGATCACCCTGGGGGACCCAGGGTAGTGAGAACTTTAAGGGAAGGGACTCACAGCCAGAAAGGTAAGGAGCACATTGTGAGCACATCCAGTGACCCAGTGAATGCCCTTCCACAGCTTCATCCTAAGGAGATAATCAGCCAAGTGTCCAAAGGTACACGTATGAGAACAATGATTGACAAGAACTACAGGTGTGCACCATCATGCCCAGATAATTTTTTTATTTTTTGAGGCAGAGTCTCACCCCATCACCCAGGCTGGAGTGCAGTGACCAAGCCAAGGATTCACCATCAGGCTGTTCCTGTAATACTTGTACAAACTGGATAAATTCCTCTCTTCTTGAGGTCTCAAAATATCTTGAGGTTTCTGTGCCTGTCAGAAACTGATATTCTTTTCTTAGCACAAGGTCAGGAAGCTTGTAAGGGAACTGTGTAGACAAGGCACTAGGCCAGTCATACCCCAAGTCTACTGGCTTTATAAGGCAACTTCAGTTCTTCAAAGCAGTCTGGTCACATCAGAAAATATGTCATTCCAGTCAAAATGGTAGTTTTTTTTTTCTTTTTTTTTTTTTTTTTGAGACGGAGTTTCGCTCTTGTTACCCAGGCTGGAGTGCAATGGCGCGATCTCGGCTCACCGCAACCTCCGCCTCCTGGGTTCAAGCAATTCTCCTGCCTCAGCCTCCTGAGTAGCTGGGATTACAGGCACGCGCCACCATGCCCAGCTGATTTTTTGTATTTTTAGTAGAGACGGGGTTTCACCGTGTTGACCAGGATGGTCTCAATCTCTTGACCTCGTGATCCACCCGCCTCGGCCTCCCAAAGTGCTGGGATTACAGGCTTGAGCCACCGCGCCCGGCCTCAAAATGGTAGTTTTTTTAAAAAGTGTCTACAACTGTGTCCTGTTAAAAAGAAAAATAGCCAGGCGCGGTGGCTCAAGCCTGTAATCCCAGCACTTTGGGAGGCCGAGGCGGGTGGATCACGAGGTCGAGAGATCGAGACCATCCTGGTCAACATGGTGAAACCCCGTCTCTACTAAAAATACAAAAAAATTAGCTGGGCATGGTGGCACGTGCCTGTAATCCCAGCTACTCAGGAGGCTGAGGCAGGAGAATTGCCTGAACCCAGGAGGCGGAGGTTGCGGTGAGCCGAGATCGCGCCATTGCACTCCAGCCTGGGTAACAAGAGCGAAAACTCCGCCTAAAAAAAAAAGAAAAGAAAAGAAAAGAAAAATAGATTCTTACTGAGCTTATGCAAATAACTATATTGCCATAATGTAAGAATACACACAAATAGTTTCTGAATTCTGGAGAGATGAGGTAAAGAGAAAAGTAAATGTCTCAACTTGCTCACGCGGCTCATGCCTATAATCCCAGCAGTTTGGGAGGCCAAGGAGGGCGGATCACTTGAGGTCGGGAATTCGAGAACAGTCTGGCCAACACAGTGAAACTCCTCTGCTAAAAATATAAAAATTACCTGGGTGTGGTGGCAGGCACCTGTAATGCCAGCTACTCAGGAGGCTGAGGCAGGAAAATCACCTGAACCCAGAAGGCAGAGGTTGCAGTGAGCCAAGATTATACCATTGTACTCCATCCTGGTCAACAAGAGTGAAAATCCATTTCTTAAAAAAAAAAAAAAAAAAAAAAGTATATTTTACCCAATTTCTGTGAGTTATAAATAGCTGAAAAGTTTTCTTGACTCCATAAAACAAAACATAAAAAGAATCAGCAATGTTTCAAACAAAAAGACATAAAAATCATTTCACTCCTCCATCAGTTCAGTCCCATGTAATTAATTCTTGTTCTTCTAGATGTTGAGCTAGTGATATGGTTTGAATCTATGTCCCCACCCAAATCACACATCAAGTTGTAATCCCAGTGTTAGAGGTTGGGCCTGGTGGGAGGTGATTGGGTTGTGGGGACAGATTTCCCTTTTGGTGCTGTTCTCATGAGAATGAGCTCTCACAAGATCTGGTTGTTTGAAGTGTGTCACAGCTCCTCTCTCTTTCTTACTCCTGCTCTGGCCATATAAGATGGACCTGCTTCCCCTCTGCCACGACTGGTTTTCCTGAGGCCTCCCCAGCCATGCTTCCTATACAGCCTGCAGAACCGTGAGCCAAATAAACCTCTTTTCTTTATAAATTACACTTTCTTTCAGGTATTATTTATAGCAGTGCAAGAATGGACTAACACAATTAGTGATCTTCATGAGCGCACCAGTTTTTTTATTAGTGTTCTGTACATTTTGTTGTTGTTGTTGTTTTGTTTTTATTTCTGTTTCTTTTGAGACGGAGTCTCACTCTATTGCCAGGCTGCAATGCAATGATGTGATCTCGGCTCACTGCAATCTCTGCTTCTGGGTTCAAGCAATTCCCCTGCCTCTGCCTCCCAAGTAGCTGGAACTACAGGTATGTGTCACTGTGCTCGGCTAATTTTTTGTATTTTACTAAAGATGGGGTTTCACCATGTTGGCCAGGATGGTCTTGATCTCCTGACCTCATGATCTGCCTACCTTGGCCTCCCTAAGTGCTGGGAATACAGGCATAAGCCGTTGTACCCAGCCCCTGTAAGTTTTTTTGTGTTTTTTTGAGACGGAGTGTTTTTTTGCTCTTGTTACCCAGGCTGGAGTGCAATGGTGCGATCTCGGCTCACCGCAACCTCCGCCTCCTGGGTTCAGGCAATTCTCCTACCTCAGCCTCCTGAGTAGCTGGGATTACAGGCACGTGCCACCATGCCCAGCTAATTTTTTGTATTTTTTTTAGTAGAGACGGGGTTTCACCATGTTGACCAGGATGGTCTTGATCTCTTGACCTCGTGATCCACCCACCTTGGCCTCCCAAAGTGCTGGGATTACAGGCGTGAGCCACTGCACCCGGCCCCCTGTAAGTTTTTATGTAGTTTAATAGTATGATCTCCAATGCTATCAAAAGACTGCATTCAAGAGTATGAGTCCTGGTCCTTTCCATGAATATCCTTGAAGACATAACACTTTAGGATTTGCATAGAGCTAAAAGCGCTATGAAGAAAACCATCAGATTAAAGCAATTTACTACATGTACCAAGATATCAACATTTTTTAGAAATCTTATACTTTGAAACATATATTAGTAATACATTTATGGTGTTGGGCTCTTTGCAGGCTTTCACAGGCCAAGCCTCTGTGTAGTATGATGCTGTGTGGAAGCAGCAGCATCCCTTGCATGGCCCCTCCAGCCAGCCAGGCACCTAAGATGAGAACTGCACCCAATCCAGCACCACAGCTCAGCCCCCAGCAGCAACCCCACCCTTTGCAGTTGGCTTTCCTGCTGCTGCACCTCAGTAGCTAGCTCTGATGGCCACCTCTGCAGCTGGCGTGGCTGTGGGCTCTACTGTTGGGCACACACTGGGGGCTTTAGTGGAAGAAATAATGCTGAGCCTCCAAGGCCTGGCATCACTTACTACAAACCTCAGGGAACCCAGCCAGCACAGCAGCAGCAGCCTTGCTTCTGGGATCAAGGAGTTTTTGGAGCGTGCCCTGAACTAGGGTGACATAAAGCTCTGTGAGGTTTCAATGAGGTGCTGAAACAGTACAGGTGTGCAAATGGAATCGCCTAATCAAGAAGTCTAAACTGAAGAAATGAAAATGGCTCACATGACCATGTTAATTTAGCATAAAAATATAACTGACAGTAAAGGTATAAAGTATAAAACCATCAGTTAAACTTCTCTGTCATTCACATCTTTTCTGCTTCAGAATTGCAATGGAAGAGAGTATGTAGAATTTCACCGAGATGGTATAGAATTTTGGGCTGGACCTGTGGTCTCCTTAAACCAGGAGGTCAAGGCTACAGCAAGCCATCATTGTGCCACTGAACTCCAGACTGGGCAACAAAGCAAGACTCTGTCTCAAAAAAAAAAAAAAAAAAAAACCATAGTAGAAATCATATCAAGTATCTTTTCTAACTACAGTGGAATAAAACTATAAATCAAGAAGAAGAGAAACATCAGAAACTTCACAAACACATGGAAATTATGCAACATGCTCCTGAGTGACCAATGGGTCAATGAAGAAATTAGGAAAAAAATTTTAAAATTTCTTGAACAAATGAACAGGGAAATACAACATATCAAAATCGATTGAATACAGAAAAAGCAGTACTAAGAGGGAAGTTTTTAGCAATAAACACCTTCATTTAAAAAAAGCAGAAAGACAGGACAGGCACAGTGATTCATGCCTATAATCCCAGCACTTTGGGAGGCCAAAGTGGGAAGTCTGCTTGAGGCCAAGAGCTCAATACCAGCCTGGGAAACAGAGTGAGACCTCATCTCTCCAAAAATATTTAAAATTTGCTGTTGTAGTGGCACATACCTGTAGTCCCCGCTACTCGGGAGACTGGGGTGGGAGGATCACTTGAGCCTGGGAAGTCGAGGCTGCTGCAAACCATAATTGCACACTCCAGCCTGGGTAACAGAGCAAGACTCAAGAAGAAAGAAAAGAAGGAAGGAAGGAAGGAAGGAAGGAAGGAATGGAGGGAGGAAGGAAGGAAGGAAGGAAGGAATGGAGGGAGGGAGGGAGAGAAGGAGGTAAGGAAGAAAGGAAGGGAAGGAAGGGAAAAGAAAGAGAAAGAGAGAGAGGGAGGGAGGGAGGAAGGAAGGAAGGAGAAAGAAGAAAAAGGAAGGAAGGAAGGGAGAAAGAGAGAAGAAAGAAAGAGAAAGAGAGAAAGAAAGAAAGAGACAAAAAAGGAAGAAAGAAAGAGAAAGAAAGAAAAGCAAGCAAGAAAGAAAAAGGTGGACAGACTTCAAATTTAAAAATCTAACAATGCACTCCAAGGAACTAGAAAAGCAAGAACGCACTGAATCCAAAATTAGAAGGGAAGAAAGAATAGAGATCAGAGCAGAAATAAATGAAATCGAGACCAAAAATGTATAGAACATCAACAAAACAATTTGTTTTTGGAAAAGATAAAATCGACAAACCTTTAGCTAGACTAAGGAAAAAAGAGAAAAGACCCAAATACATACAATCAGAAACAACAAAAGGAGACATAATAACTGAGACCAAGAAATACAAAGAAACGTTAGAGACTATGAACAACTATACAATGAAAAATTGAAAAACCTAGAATAAATGGATAAATTGTACACATAGAATCTACCAAGATGGAACCATGAAGAAAACATCAACAAGCCAATAAGAAGTAATGAGATCAGAATAAAAAGTCTCCCATCATAGAAAAGTCCAGGTGGCTTCACTGCTGAATTCTACCAAACATTTAAAGAACTAATATCAATTCTACTCAAACTCTTCAAAAAAGTGAAAAGAGGAAATACTTCCAAACTTATTCTATGAGGTCAGCATTACCCTGATACCAAAACAGACACAACAAAAAAAGAAAACGAGAAGCTAATATCACTGATGAATGCAGATGCAAAAACCCCCAACAAAATCCTAGCAAACTGAATTCAACAACAGATTAAAAAGATCATTCACCATGGTCAAGTGGGCTTCATCTCAGGGACAGAAGGATGGTTCAACATACTTAAATCAATAAACATTAAACATTTATTGATTTGTATGATGTATTATTTAATAAACATTTATTGATTAACATGATACATTAATGTGATACACTGCATTTATAGAATCAAGAACAAAAACTATATGATAATTTCAATAGATGCTGAGAAAGCATTCAATAAAATTCAACATCACTTTATGATTAAAAAATGCTGAACAAATTGGGTGTATTTCATACCTCAAAGTAATACAAGCCATATATTAGAGAAACCCAAAGCCAACATCATAGTTAATGAGGAAAAATGGAAAGTCCTTTCTCTAAGATCTGGAACTAGACAAGGATGCCCACTTTCACCACTTTTATTCAATATAATTCTGGAAGTCCAGGCCAGAGCAATTAGGCAAGAGAAAAAAATAAAGGACATCCGAACTAGTAAGGAAGAAGTCAAACTAGACTTGTTGGCAAGAATGTAATCTTATATTTAGAAAATCCTAAAAACTCTGCCAAAAAACTCTTTGAACTGACAAATTCAGTAAAGTTCCAGGATATAAAATCAACATACAAAAATCAGTAGCATTTATATACATCAATAGTAAACAATCTGAAAAAGAAATAAAAAAGCAGTCCCCATTTACAACAGCTACAAAGAATATAAAATACATAGGAACCAATTTAACCAAAGAAGTACAAAACCTATATAAGGAAAATTATAAAACACGGATGAAAAAATTGAAAAGGACACCAAAATATGAAAAGATATTGCATGCTCATGGATTGGAAGAACTAGTATTGTTAAAAAGACAATACTACTCAAGGCAATTTATACATTCAATGCAATCCCTATCAAAATACCAATAACATTCTTCACAGAAATAGAAAAAAATCCTAAAATTCATATGGAACCACAAAAGACCCTAAATAGCCAATGCAATCCTGAGCAAAAAGAACAAAGCAGAAGACTGCATACTACCTGATTTCAACATATAGTACAAAGCTATAGTAACCAACTCAGCATGGTACTGGCATAAAAACAAACAGTCAAATGGAACAGAATAAAGAACACAGATACAAATCCGTGTATTTACAGCCAACTCATTCTTGACAAAGGAGCCAAGAACATACGTTGGAGAAAGTGACAGTCTTTTCAATAAATGATGCTGGGGAACTGGGTAACAATATGCAGAAGAATGAAACTAGACCCCTATCTCTCATCATATAAAAAAATCAAGCCGGGCGCGGTGGCTCAACGCCTGTAATCCCAGCACTTTGGGAGGCCGAGGCGGGTGGATCACGAGGTCAAGAGATCGAGATCATCCTGGTCAACATGGTGAAACCCCGTCTCTACTAAAAAATACAAAAAATTAGCTGGGCATGGTGGCGCGTGCCTGTAATCCCAGCTACTCAGGAGGCTGAGGCAGGAGAATTGCCTGAACCCAGGAGGCGGAGGTTGCGGTGAGCCAAGATCGCGCCATTGCACTCCAGCCTGGGTAACAAGAGCGAAACTCCGTCTCGGAAAAAAAAAAAAAAAAATCAAATAAAAATGGATTAAACACTTAAATTTAAATCCTGAGACTATGAATCTACTAGAAGAAAACATTGAGGAAACACTCCACGATACCGGTCTGGGCAAAGATTTTTGGCATGTAAGACCTCAAAAGCATAGGCAACAAAGGCAAAAATAGACAAATGGAATTACATCAAACTAAAAAGCTTCTGCACAGTAAAGGACACAACCAACAAAGTGAACAGACAAGCCACAGAATAGGAGAGAATACTGCAACCTATCCATCTGACAAGGAATTAATAAGAGAATATACAAGGAGCTCCAACAACTCAACAGTAAAAACACAAATCATCCAGTTTAAAAGTGGGCGAAAGAGATCTGAATAGATATTTCTCAAAAGAAGATGTAAAATTGCTAGCAAGTATAAAAAGAATGTTAAACACCACTAATCATAAGAAAATGCAAATCAAAAGCACAATGAGCTATCATCTCACCACAGTTAAAACGATTTTATTTAAAAGACAGGGAATAATAGATGCTGGCGAGGATGTGGAGAAAGGGGAATCCTTGTACACTGTTGATGGGAATGTAAATTAGTACAACCACTATGGAGAACAGTATGGAGGCCCCTCAGAACACTAAAAATAGAACTACCATATTATCCAGCAATTCCACTACAGGGTATATATCCAAAAGAAAGGGAATCAATATATTGAAGAGATATCTGTACTCCCATGTAAACATATTCACAATATTCAACAATAGCCAAAATATGGAATCAACTTAAGTGGCCATCAGTGGATGAATGGATAAAGAAATGTAGTATAGGCTGGGCGCGGTGGCTCAAGCCTGTAATCCCAGCACTTTGGGAGGCCGAGGCGGGTGGATCACGAAGTCAAGAGATCAAGACCATCCTGGTCAACATGGTGAAACCCCGTCTCTACTAAAAATACAAAAAAAATTAGCTGGGCATGGTGGCACGTGCCTGTAATCCCAGCGACTCAGGAGGCTGAGGCAGGAGAATTGCCTGAACCCAGGAGGCGGAGGTTGCGGTGAGCCGAGATCGCGCCATTGCACTCCAGCCTGGGCAACAAGAGCGAAACTCCATCTCAAAAAAAAAAAAAAGAAAAGAAAAGAAATGTAGTATATATACATAATGGAATATTATTCTGTCATTTAAAAGAATGAAATCCTGTCATTTGCAAAAATATGGATGGAACTAGGGGTCATGATGTTAATAAGCCAAGCACAAAAAGACAAATATTGCATATTTTCAGTCATACGTGAGAACTTAAAAAAAAAAAAAAGTGGATTTCATGAAGATAGTGAGTAGACTGGTGGTAACCAGAGCTCAGGAAGAGTAGAAGTGACGATCTGAATAGAGGTTGGTTAAGGGGTATGTGTTAGTCTCTTTTCACACTGCTATAAAAAATGTTTGAGACTGAGTAATTTATAAATAAAAGAGTTTTAATTAACTCACAGTACCACATGGCTGGGGAGGCCTCAGAAACTTAGAATCACGTTGAAAGAAGAAGCAGGCACCTTCTTCACAAGGTGACAGGAGAGAGAAAAACAAAGGAGGAACTTCTAAATACTTACAAAATCATCAGATCTTGTGCAGTATCACAAGAACAGCATTGGGGAAGCTGCCCCGTGATCCAAACACCTCCCTCCTTCCACTCATAGGAATTACAGGTCCCTCCCTCAACATGTGGGGATTACAATTCAAGATTAGATTTAGGTGGGGACACAGAGCCAAACCATATCAAGGTATAATACACAGTTAGATAGAAAAAATGAGACCTGGTGTTCAATAGACCAGCAGGTTAGCTATAGTTAACATTAACCTACTGTAAATTTCAAAATAGCCGGAAGGGAATAATTTTAATATTCCCAGCATAAAGAAAGGCAAATATTTAGTGATAGACATTCCAATGTCCTGCTTTGATCTTTATACATATTAATCAAATAATCAAATTATCATATGTACCCCCAAAATATACACATCTATTACATATCAATTTTTTAATTAAGTTAAACATTTTACTTTTTGCATGTGAAAAAAGAATATGGGAGAAAATAAATTGGAAACATCACTTAGGGACAATTTTTTTAGGAGTTTTGCTGTAAAGCAAAGCAGAGAAATGAGGTAGTGGCTGGAGAGAAATAGGGTGCAGGGTAAGAGGTTTTATTTATTTTATGGACAATATTACAGCGTATTTATCAGTATGCCGATAATTCAGTGCAAAATGAAACTCTTGAAATACAGAAGAGAGAAAATTCCCTCATTCATGAGAAAGGTGTTAACATCCACGGTGCAAGAGAATTTTTTTAGGAACTAGGCACTAGGGCCAGTCACTCAGAATGAAAAGTAGAGCGTACAGGTTCTAATGCAGAGAGGAGGGCAGATGTGCTTGTGAGGGTACAGAAGTTCTCTTTTCTCAGTACCAGAAAGCAAAGTCATCTGCGCTAAGTGCAATGGAGGAGTTGCTGGTGGCTTGAAAAGAGAGTAGAAGGCCAGGCGTGGTGACTCAGCCTGTAATCCCAGCATTTTGGGAGGCTGAGGCAGGAGAATCGCTTGATCCCAGGAGGTGGAGACCAGCCTGGACAACATGATGAAACTTCATCTCTTAAAAAAAATCACAAATTAGCTGGGCGTAGTAGCACAAGCCTATAGTCCCAGGTACTCAGGAGGCTGAGATGGAAGGGTCGCTTGTGCCCAGGAGGCGGAGGTTGCAGTGAGCCAAGATCACACTACTAAACTCCAGCCTGGCTCAAAAAACAAATAAATTATGAAAAGAGAGTAGAAGCTGTGAAATAGTTACTTAGAAGAATGGATGGACTAAGAAATGTAGGATAGCCAGGCAGCATGAAGGGCCCACTTGAACTTAATGGTTATCAACTGAAAATGAGACCAATCATGCCAGCCATGTGGTTTTCTCAAACCATCTCTGCCACACAGGAGCAGGCCGGGAACTGGATTCAAGCAGATTTGGGTTTCTATCAGGAGAATAAAACCAAGAAAGACTAAGGCAAGAGTTAAGGGTAACTGCACATACACAGGACTGGTCATAACTATGGCCCATGGCCTCTTAAGTTGCATGAGGAGGGAAGTGAGCATATGAGGAAGTGAGGGTCAGGGCAAGGGTGGTAGAATCTAAATACAGAAGAGCTCTGTGGTTTTCCATTGAAGAATGAGGAGAGGAGTAAGGTCCAAGGGAGACATTTTGTGTTCCCCAGGCAAAAGGTAAGAGAGCATCTCTTAGGAGGAGACTGAAGGAGACATGGGCCTCTCCAAGCATCACAGGCTGAAATAATGGCCCCCCAAATACGTCCATGTCCTAACCCCCAGAAGCTGTGGATGTTAATTTCTATGGCAAGAAGGATTTTTTGAAATGGGATTATATTAAGGATCTTGACGTTGAGAGATTATCCCAGATTGGCCAGCTGGACCTGATGTAATCACAACAGCTGTTTTTAGAAGGATCCAGGAGGAGTCAGTGCCTGAGCATGTGATGTGATGATGAAGGCAGAGACTACAGTGATGCACTTTGAAGATAAAGGAGCAGGCCACAAGCCAAGGAATGCAAACAGTCACTGGGAGCTGGAAAAGGCAAAGAAATTATTCTCATCTAGAACCTCCAGAAGGAACTAGCCCCGCCAACATTGATTTTAGCACAGTAAAACTGATTTCAGACTTGGCACCTCCAGAAGTGTAAAAGAATAAATGTTTGTTATACTACTAAGTTGTGGTAATTTGTTGTGACAGCAATTGGGAACTAATACACCAAGGAAGGGGGAGGATGTAGAAGAGAGGTCCAAGCAACAGCTCTTTCCCCTCCAAAATAAACCTGAAAGAAAGAAATTAGGGAAGAGACCAAATGGGCAGCTTCGTTTCACTCGGTGAGAAGTGAAAGAAATGTAAAATTCTGGCATAAACAACCCTTGTGTGCGTTTAGGAGAGTTATGACTACTGGGTGCCACTTGTCTAATTCCCTCACCTTCTGTGTTTGTTAAGATCCCTTGTTTAAAATTGCAAAGTGCACCCCAGCCCTACACACTCACTCACGCACCCCGCAACCCCTGACCCAGCTCTGTGCTTTCGTACCACCACATGACACACACACGACACCATTTACTGTATTTATGGATTGCTTGTTTCCACTAGAATAGGGCAGTGACTTTTGTGCAAGCATCTTGAACTGCTCCTGATACACAGTTGGCTCTCAAACAATATCTGTTAAATGTATAAACTTCAGAGGTGAGACTGAAGATGCAGAATGGCAAGTATTCACTTCAGAACGTTTTGAAAGGTAAAGATGAAATTATGGGTATTTACGTCCTTTTCTCCTAAGAGTATTTTAACAAATGAAAAAACACCTTAACAGGTATTCCTAAAATAATTCTTACGCGTTTGTAATACAAATTGAGTAGGAGGACTTGAACACACGCGTCGCTAACTCACTCGCAAAACGCCAAAGATGAGGCCCCCGGCCAGGAATCCCGCTCTGCGCAGCGCAGAGCGCAGGGGCCCGCGCCGGAAGTGGGCGTGGCTCGCCCGCGGCTTGCTGGGACTTGTATTTCGAAGCCCTCGGCGCGCGAGGCGTCCTCATCCGGAATCTGGCCCTTGGCGGTGTGGGGTTCCACGTGGGAGGTGAGACGGGCAGGGCTGCCCTGGGCCCTGGCAGAGGTGTTCAGGGGTCAGGAAATGGGTGTGCCGCGGGAAGGCGCTGGGCCGCCGAGCCGCAGAAGCCCGGAGGGCGGCGATGGTAGGGCATGCGAGCTGCGGAGGCGCGGCCCGCGGCGGCACGTGTGTCACGGCGCCGCATTTCCGAGCTGCTGCGCACCCGAGGCCGGGCTGCGACCACACTGAAACCTGCCGGGTCCTGCCGCTGAGCAGCTGAGGGGCCGCGCCTCCGAGGGCCCCTCCTCTCGCCTGGCCAAGCTCTGGCCTGGGCAGGCTGGGGGCTTCGTGGTCGGCCACGCCGGCCTCTTCCGCGCGTGTGACGAGCGTTATTGCAGCGGGTTTTCGGTAGACGTTAAGCGACGTAGCGGGGGTCCCGTGAGAGACTGAGGTTTCTGTCCGCAGCAGCACTGCCGTGGCTGAAAAGAGCTTGCATCTGAGCCCCCGCACTGCAGGAACCAGCCAGGCTCCTGAGAATGAGATCGGGGAAGGCGTCTTGGGCAACCGAAATCCATCCTGAGAGGCGGTCATATCACCCGAGAGCTCCTGCTCTTAACTAGAACTTTAGGGCAGAGATCAGAAAGTCAGAGGAAATGGGCATGACTTAGAGCTGCCGGCTGCTGCGGGATTTACTTAGCCTCTTGGTTTTAAGGGGAAGACTTGGCTTGTTTAATTGAAAGCACTGTGGAGAGAGATGAAGGTGGTGACAGAAAAGGCGTCACCTCTCACCTCATGGAGGGAGTGCGAGAGGAAGGGTTGACTGAAGAGGCGTCAGAGGCAGGAGCGGAGTAACTTTCCCTGCAGTCTTGCTGGGCTTGATTTTCATGGCTTTTTCTCTTTCCCTAGCTGCCCTTCCAGGAACCTGTCCTCCCTGGGAGTAAGAAATGACCAAGATTTGGGTGAGTTGGCGTTCCATTTCTCCTAAAATGCCATCTCTCTGAAATGTCCCTGTGAGGTGTGTTGTTTTATTTATTGTCAGGCCCCAGTACGGCGTTTTGTGGTTATGAGTGTATGGTCATTAAGATACTAAGGGCATGTAGCTAGCAGATGATGTCACCAGGCTCTGCACAAATCCCCTCACCCTGCCTCCGTGAATTTATTCTGCTCCTCAGAGCACTGGGCTGTGCTCTCATGGGGAGCGTCTCAAAGCCTGCCTTTTCCTGCCAGACATTTCACTCACGTTGAAAGTCATTCCAAACTATTCCATACTCATGCCAGTGCTAAGCGGTCTCAGCAAAACAGAATGATAAACCACCGTGCTTTTTTCTTCAAGGAGCTTACCATCTTGACGAGCATATTATGTTACCTGTACACAAAAAGTATGCATATTAATAGTGATCATTTATTAACTGCGAAAGAGTCAAAAACGAGGAAATGTGTTAAATGGCAGCACAGTGGTTAGAAAATCACTCATAGAAATGCTTTTCAACCAGGCTATGCATCGGAACTCTGTGGCGTTTTTTAAAGAACTAAGATTCATCCTCTCTTCTAGACATAGTGAAAGGAGAGTTTCTGGCCGGGCGCGGTGGCTCAAGCCTGTAATCCCAGCACTTTGGGAGGCCGAGGCGGGTGGATCACAAGGTCAAGAGATCGAGACCATCCTGGTCAACATGGTGAAACCCCGTCTCTACTAAAAATACAAAAAATTAGCTGGGCATGGTGGCGCGTGCCTGTAATCCCAGCTACTCAGGAGGCTGAGGCAGGAGAATTGCCTGAACCCAGGAGGCGGAGGTTGCAATGAGCCGAGATCGTGCCATTGCATTCCAGCCTGGGTAACAAGAATAAAAACTCGGTCTCAAAAAAAAAAAAAGAAAAGAAAAGAAAGGAGAGTTTCACTCTTTTTTTATTTTGTTGATATTTGTACATCCAAAGGTTTATTGTGAAGTTTCTCTCTATATACTTGATATAAGTGTCTCTAAGTTAGGTAAAATGACTTACTCATCTTTTATACTCAGGTTTTGTTCTCTTTCATTAAGATGTCTACATATTTAACTGTTCCAATAAAAATTACTAAGTCATACTTTTTTAAAAGAGAGTTCTCATTTGTCTTGGTAAAACCATCTGTAGGAGGTTACCTCCAAATTAACCCTTAGACTCCCAGGGTGTTTGAGATGGTCAGCCCCCTCTTTGCCCTGTCCTGGCATTTTGTGGTGGAGAGCTCTAACTCTGAGGGAGCTGACGGAAAGTGTCTTGTCCTTTGTTGCAGAGAGCAGCATGCCAGAAGTAAATCCTGTGTTTTCTAACTTCAGGCTGTTCTTTCTCCATTAACTAAACAGTTCATCACACCAGAAGTTGTTTGAATAAAATATCAGACTGGGTTTTAAGGGGAAAAAAAAAAATTGATATTTAACACTACCAGCACAGGCTGTCTTTTTGCTTGGCAAATACAGCCCTCAACACACATGAGCTCTTAGAAGAATCTGTTTTGGAGGATAGTAAGCTGTATCGAGGTACTGAGAGCATGGCTTCTCTGTGACCTAAAAAGTAATTGAGGACTTCGAGAGAGATTAACCTGAGTAGAATCCATATATTTTTTTTCCTTCGCTTGTGCCTGTTCCCTGATGATTAGTTATTCACTGCCGCTGCAATTGGGTATTGCTAGTTTGGTAAATTTTGAGATTCTGGTGCGTGTTTTAATTTAGAGAAAGGACTTCATTCCAGTCACTGCGTGTTTTCTATGTACCAGACAGTGTCCTTAGGTATGCTGACAGGCAGGAGTCTTAGTTCACCTCTCCCTTCCTCCGTGACATTGGATAAGTCACTTCACCCTTAGGAACTTTGGATTTTCATCTGTAAACTGAGGGTCTTGGGTTTTACTATCTTTAGGTTTTCTTTTAGTTGTATTATTATTCATTAAATTGAATATGAATCTATATTTGTCTTTTAGATTCCAAGTCAATTGTGCTCATTGCTGGGGATTTAAAGACAAGTTGAGGCCGGGCATGGTGGCTCACAACTGTAATCCCAGCACTTTGGGAGGCTGAGGCGGGAGGATCACCTGAGGTCAGGAGTTGGAGACCAGCCTGGCCAACATGGTGAAACCCCATCTCTACTAAGAATACAAAAATTAGCTGGGCATGTTGGCAGCTATAATCCCAGCTACTCAGGAAGCTAAGGCAGGAGAATTGCTTAAACCCGGGAGGTGGGGCTTGCAGTGAGCCAAGATCATGCCACTGCACTCCAGCCTGGGCAACAGAGTGAGAATCTGTCTCAAAAAACAAAGATGAGTTGAGCATAGCTCCTATCCCTCAGAATCTTACAGCAAACTTGGGAGACAGATTTGATAGCTATAATAAAGGGATGTGAAAGATGCTATAGGATCTCAGAGGAGGAGAATTCTAACTCATCCTCATGCTTCAGAAAGAGGGTTATTGATTTTCCTGAGACTGAAAGCTCTAAAATGGATGGGAGAACTCTGTAAGTCAGGGCTTACTGTGGAAAGGACTGTGCTAAACTCAAGTGTGATGTGTTAGATGACTCCAGGTAATCTAGTGTGCCTCTTCCTGCTTTTCCATTTCAAAGTAAATTGTTAGATACAGCAGAGGTGGGCTCTGCAAAGAAGTGGAAGGCCCCATGATGACATGTGTACAGTTCTGAGGAGGTTGACATTTGTCTGATAGAAACAGGAAATGATTGATCTTGTGACTTTCCTCTTCAATTGGCCTTCAGAATATTGAGTCTGCTCTCTCCACTGTAAGCAGGAGCGCAGCCTTGGAGTCAATCCTTAGTGCCACTGACACCTGAGAAGACTGTTGATCATTCAGTTTTTCAGTCCCAGCTTTGTCTTGCTTTAACAAGAGCATTATTTCCTTCCTTTTCTCCCTTCCCTTGTCACAGTGATTGCTCTTATTTGGTCTATTCCTGTCATTTTTTTACCGACCACTAAGTTAGTAGTCCATCAGCATATCCTTTCCCTTCTTAGCATGGAATCCCACCTGCCACTTTATCTTTAGGACCTTAAGAAATTAATAACTCCGATTGTCTAACCTAGGGACTAAAAGATGACAGAAATTGTACTATGAAGAACTGGTAAAGAGTTATTCTGACCTAGGTAAGAAAAAAAAATAGTAAGAGTCTTACCAAGACTGGCAGTGGAAATGGAAAAGAAGTAACACACTGGAGGGAAATTTCGGACGTAGAATTGACAGGATCTGAAATGGCTTGAATATTGTTGAGGTAGAGAAGGAAGATTAGACAATCCAGATGACTGGATGGAAGACAGATAAAAAAGAGATGAGATAAAAGATAATCGATGGGCTTGCATCTCTGAAGATAGAAGGGATTTGATCTAGAATGCACAGGAGAGAACAGCCTTAAACAGAAAGAAGTCTTTTTTCTCTGCGGTCTAAAGAGAAGGTCTGGTTGGGAAGAGCCGCGAGCCCACTTGCTTGTAATATGCTGTCATGCCTTGCTAAAGGATGCGGTGATGGAGCTTGAAGGCAGCAACCTTTGCTTCTGCTTGTTTGTCCCACCTTTACTGAGGGGCTTGAGGCTTCTCTTCCAGCCCTCTTCCTCAGAGTGGAGACCAGTGACCGTGAACAGAAAGCTTCGGAGAAAGTACCCATCCTTACCTTTATCTTTACCCTCATTCTTCCCTTCCCCATCTGGTGATGACTTGAGTAAGTCATGTCACTCCTGCAGCTCAGGCCCAAGGAAGGAGGGAGTGGTGCCTCTTTAGACTCAGGCCGAAGCTGGCCTAGCTGATCGAATTTATGAGACAGCCCTTATGACTTTTACGTATTCTATCACTCTGCTTTTGAAAATGTGCCTTAGAGAGTGGTACCAGCCCATGCGCTGTGCATATATGAGTACTAAAATTGAGAACTTGAAAAACAAAACCAAAAAACTGGTTCTTCACCACAGAAAGTTTAAGAAGCATTGTTTCATCAGACAGAGCCCTAGAGGGAACCAGATTTGCTCACATTGACTGAATAAATATTTGGACTCCTCTTAAGTCCCAGGCCCTGCTGGAGGTTTTGAGAATGCAATCATGAACAAATGAGGCAGCCTCTCTGTTCTCGGGGAACTTAGATCTCAGTGGGGAGAAACAGTAAATAAAGCAAGTGAATAAATACGAAAATAAGATGAGGCATAAATCATAAGAAGAAATTAATTAAACCAGGAAAATGATAGATACAAGGTACTCCTGTAGATTAGATGGTCAGGGACGTGCTTTCTGAGGAGGCGACAGTTGGGCTGAGAACTGAATGATAAGGAAGGGAGGGGGCAGCTAGCACAAAAACTACAGTGAATTTGATGTGGTTCAAGGGCCTGCTGGGCACCTGGTGCTGAGTATGGTCATAAGAGAGGCCAGGGTTGGGGAGGTGACAGGAGACCCTCACGGGCCAGGATGCAGAATCTGGATTTTACTCAATAGCCCCCGAAAAGCCTTTGGAGAGTTTCACACTTGGCCTAGTTTTTGTTTCAAAAGATCACCTTGGCTGCCACGTGGAAAACTCATGTTTAGGGTAGCAAGAGTAGAGACAGATCAAGCAGGAGGTTGGTGCAAGTGAGACACGTGCGGCCCAGGCGTGGAGAGGTGACAGTGTTGGGGGGAAGCTGGGTGGATGCTGATACGCCTTAGAGGTAAAGGAGGTGGGTGATGGCTGAGATGTGAAGATGAGAATGAAATGATTTCTGGAATTTTGGTTTGAGCAATTGAGTGGTTCTTGTGGCTATTTACTAAAATGGGGACGACTGGGGAAGGGCAGATGTTGATGGAGATTGCTGGGAACAAGAGTACTGTTGGGGCCTGTTGAGTTTTTTGTTTGTTTGACCTACTGCAACCTCCACCTCCTGGGTTCAAGTGATCCTCCCACCTTAGCCTCCTGAGTAGCTGGGACTACAGACGCATACCACCTCACCTGGCTAATTTTTGTATTTTTAGTAAAGACAAGGTTTCACCATGTTGGCCTGGCTGGTCTTGAACGCCTGACCTTAAGTGATCTGCTCCCCTCAGCCTCCCCAAATGCTGGGACCTGTTAAGTTTTAAGCACCTTTATACATCCCAGTGTAGATGTAAAAGGTAGAAAGTTGGAGTCTGGAGGTGAGGGGAGAGGTTAGGGCTGGAAATAAATATTTAGCAGTGGTTGGTATTTTAAGCCAAGGGATCCCTGAGGAGAGTGTTTTATGGGTGTGTGTGTCTGTACTGTTTTATTTTCCCAGTAATGTTCAACTACTTAGTTTAGAAGAAGAAAGGACATATGATGGATACAACTAGGGAAACCTGGAGGTCAGAAGCATACTATGGTTGAGAGGTAAAAAAGAGGAAGGGTTAAGGGTGATGACCTTGATGAAGCAAATATGAGGGAGGAGGAAAAACAGAAAGCATAGGAAGTGATTTTTAAAGTGTAGAATATTAGGGAGATTACTATTTTAAGAGCAGAGGGGTCCAGGTAGTGGACTCCTGATTATGGTCATCACAGTTTGATGAAGTGTGGTTGAGATCATTAGCACTGTGGAGATGAAGAAATGTGAGGTCAGAGGGTTGGGTAAATTGTTCCTGAGAGTGTTAAGGTTAATGTCAGGATAATGGTGGGAATGGGGTGAAGATGACAACTCAGCAATGACACAAGAAGACAGTGACAAGGAAAGAGTCAGTAGTTGAGAACTTGAGCTTAGACATGTTTTGTAGGCACACAGGAAATGATTTGGATGGAAGTAGCCAAGGAGGTGAAAAGGAAAGATCTTCCAACAAAATTTGACTTAGTGTCTCATTCCTGTAATCCTAACACTTTGGGAGGCAGAGGTAGTAAGATCACTTAAGCCCAGGGGCTGGAGACCAGCCTGGGAAACATGGCAAAACGCCCTCTACAAAGAGTATAAAAAATTACTCGGGCCTAGTGGCACATGCCTGCAGTTCCAGCTACTAAGTGGGAGGCCGAGGTGGGAGGATCACCTGAGCCAGAGAGGTTGATGCTACAGTGAACAAAGATCTCCAGGCTGCAGCCCAGGCGACAGAGTGAGACCCTGTCTCAGAAGAGTTTCTCTCTTCTCATCCTCAGTATCAAAATCTCCCACCAATTCTTTTTTAACTTTAACTTCTTTTAAATTTATTAACACTCCTAGATCCCAAGGATACTGCCCTAAAATTAGTCTATCTAATGCATGAAATAGGGTAAAAATTAGATTGTTGCCATTGTTTTTCAAGCTCAAGTTAGATGTTGCAAGTAAGTCTCCCTTAAACATCATTTATGATGTAATTCTTTGGAGTATTACTATACAGTAAGTCCTATGAAGGATGGAACACTAAGAGATCGAAGGCATGTGTTGGAATGCGGGTGGTGAATGTGTCTTAGGGAGAGCCTCTGAAGTGACATTAAACTGGGAGCTAAGGGATCAATAGTTTAAGCAGGTGGCTAAGGAGGGGAAGAACATTCCAGGCAATGAGAAACACATAAGAGATCCAAAGACCTGTAAGGAGGAATGTGGTAGACCCACAGGGTGCATCTAAGAACAGACTGAGAAGAGGTGGTGGGCAGAGCCTGGCCCAGTTAGGGCATTGAAGGCACTGGGAAAAAGTGGATTTATGACAAGAAGTTAGCCAGGCGTTATAGCACATGCCTGCAATCCCAGCTACTTGGGAGGCTGAGGTGGGAGAATCGCTTGAGCGGGGAGGTATAGGTTGCGGTGAGCTGAGATAGCACCACTGCACTTCAGCCTAAAAGACAGCATGGGACCCCATCTCAAAAAAAAGAAAAGTGAATTTATCTTTAGTGGGCAGCCATCGGATCAGGGAATGATGTGCTCTGATTGACCCAGTATCACTGTGACTGCTTTGTAGAGAATGGTTTATAGGTAGACAAAAATGAAGTAGGAGATGGGCTTCCAGTTTCAAGCTCTGCTGTAAGTTTTCATTTTTATTGACATAAAATGGAACATAGTTGTTCAACATTTTTCATTTATACAGGTAAGACATAAAAGTCTAAAAACACAGTATAATATGAAATAAAATCACTTTGTATGTACTCTATACTTACGTATGTATATTATATGTATTAAAATTTTATGGGATTGCACTGTGTGCATTTTTAATTTGCTGTTTTATGCAGTGTGTGTTAGAGCTTTTTTCTGCCGTGTTAACTCCCTATAAAAGGACCCCTTTTCTTATGTCAGTATTTTCTCCTAATGTTATACACTCATTCTTCATATTTTCTTTTCTTCTTCTTTTAGACGAAGTCTCACTCTGTCACCCAGGCTAGAGTGCAGTGGCACAATCTCGGCTTACTGTAAGCTCCACCTCCTGGGTTCAAGCAATTCTCCTGCCTCAGCCTCCTGAGTAGCTGGGACTACAGGTACCCACCACCATGCCCAGCTGTTTTTTGTGTCTTTATTAGAGACTGGGTTTTGCCATGTTGGCCAGGCTGATCTTGAACTCTGACCTCAAGTGATCCACCCACCTCAGCCTCCCAAAGTGCTGGTATTGCAGGCATGAGCCACTGTGCCTGGCCTCATTCTTCATATTAATTTAAACATTTTTTTAAAAGTTTACATTACGCTTTCATTACTGCTTATGAAAATGTACCTTTCGTAAAATTCCTCCCCCATTGATTTTCATATACCTACAATTTCTATAACCACTAGCTATTTCCAACTACTGTATGTTATGGGTGTTGAAGCAATAGCCTTTAAAATCCATTTAATCATTTCAGCCCATTTTGTGATGTAACTGCCACAAACTGCCCTGTTTTTCTTTTGTCATTTTTCTTTTTCATTTTTGCCATTGCTTTTGAAATTTGTAAACAAAGTAATACATACACCTGGGTAAAACAAGTTGTATGGACAGCTCATAATAAAAACATTCCTGTTACCTGGCTCTGCTGCTCCATCAGCCACAATGTGGCTTCCCAAAGGCACTCAATTTTCATCTTTCTAGCTCCTTATTGGACTTGTCTTTCTACTCCAGACAGTATGTTTATATAGTTATTTTTCTCTCTCATGTAAACAATAAATGCGTTCACATGGTTAAAAAATAAATATTAGTGGCTCACACCTGTAATCCCAGCACTTTGGGAGGCTGAGGTGGGTGGATCACGAGGTCAGGAGATTGAGATCATCCTGGCTAACACAATAAAATCCCATCTCTACTAAAAATATACAGAATTAGCTGGGCGAGGCAGAAGAATCACTTGAACCAGGGAAGTGAAGGTTGCAGTGAGCCGAGATGGCTCCACTGCACTCCAGCCTGGGTGACAGAGTGAGACTCCATCTCAAAAAATAAAAAATAAAACTAATAAATAAATATAAAAGGTGCACAATGAAGTTTCTTTCATGTTTGTAGCTCATGTTTTGGTCATTGGCCTTTACAAAGTGAGCAGTCTCACGTAAATGTCATTTTACAAACTATGCCTAGAAATCTGAGGAGTAAAGTTCTAAGCTGGAATACTGAGTGCATACATTTATGACATTGATTGATAATTGTCAAAATGTCTGTCCATATCAGTTTACACTCACCAGCAATGTGTGTCTTCAGATCTCGGGTTTGTGCTAGTGTAACAGGTAGAAAATGGCACCACAGTATCATCTAAATTTAAATTTATTGTTTTGTGATATACTGTTATTTCTCAATTTATCAATATTTTATAATTTCTATTGACTTTCTCATATGATAGATGAAGATGTAGTTTTTTTATATTACCTCCCCAAATGCCTAGCCTCCTGAGAATTTATGTTAGAATCATGTCAGTGATTAATGCTTACATTGCTTTGACTTTGTAACTAGTTATTCACTCTAGAGTCAAGTAGTACAGTATGATTATAGTTCCTTTTTTATTTTTCCTCTGAAGCTAATACTTGCTTTTTAAAAATATATTTTATTTGTGGGGTTTTGACTCCATACTGTTATTGTAGAGTTTTTTTTTTTTGTTTTGTTTTTTTTTTTTTTTTTTTTATGTTTCAACAGTTGATTCAACTAACTATTGTTTTGGGGGTTGGGGTTTTTTTTGTTTCGTCTTTTGTAGAGAGAGGGTTTTGCCATGTTGCACACACTGGTTTCAAACTCCTGAGCTCAAGCAATCCCTTCTCCTCAGCCTCCCAAAGAGCAGGGATTACAGACATGAAGCACCACGCCTGGCCTAATTATGTACTTTATTGATTTCTAAATGGTTAATTGGCTGAGTAAAAATTATAATTTCAGAATCACGTTTTACCCAAAATTTGAAGATATTGAAGATTTGCAATATTGCTAATTAGTTGTTCATTGTCAATATAATTCTCATTTATTTGCACATAACCTGGCTTTTCTGTTTAGAAACTTTTAGCATTTTCTGGGTTTTGTTTGTTTTTTCCTTGAAGTCCTGAGGTTTTAAAACGGTATGTTTAGTTGGGAATCTATTTACATACCATTTTTTAGCATTTATTGAGCCCTGAATCTTGAATTCTAGGAAACATTTTTTTGTTATTTCTTTGATCATTTTCTCTCTGTGTGTTCTGTCTTCACTGTCCTCATGCAATTCCTTGGAGGTGGGCATTTACTTTTACCTCTCTATTTGTCTGTCTTTTCATATGCATTCTTAGAATTCCTCAATCTTCCATCTTAGCCCTGTGTTCATTTTACTGTTTAACTCATCTAGATTGCAGGGCTTTGAATAAAACAGCCTGACACATATCTATGAAACAAGTTACCTAATCTATCATCATCTTCTATTATTTTATTAATTTAGAATTATTATTTTTCATAGCAATATGTTTCTTTTTTTTTTTTCTTTTTTTTTTTTGAAGGAGTGATGAGCGCTTTGTTAGCACCCAGCAGACGGGCCAGTGGGTGGGTTGACAGGCCAATGGTCGGGTGTTTGGGCAGACAGCAGGGGACAAGTGGGCAGGCGAACATGGCTCAGGCAGGTAGGCAGAGAGTAAGCAGGGAAGATGTAGTTGGGGGCTGCCCTGTGAAGGTTGTGGCATCCCTCCAGCCGCTGCCTGCTGGGGCCTCGGTCTGTGGCTTAGAACTCGGTGTCCACCACGTGGAAAACCGGCATGCCTGAGTCAGGCATTGATGAAGACCGAAGGCTGGCCTCCTTTTGTAGCTGAATCTCCTTTAGTGCAAATATGGAAGTAGTGTCAGGAAGTTTGTGGATCGGCTCCCCGAGACTGAGGAAGAATGGATGTTTCATGGCATCCCCTGCGGAGATCCGATTTCGACCCTCAAACTGCAGCAGCTTGGTAAGGAGGTCAGCCCCGTCATTATCAAGTCGGGGTGCGTGGCTCAAAAGGGCCTGGGCTCGGTACTTGGGGTAGTTGTAGGTCTTGAACTCCTCATTGGACAGGATGCCTGGCCACGTCTCCTCAGTTGGGGTTCCTAAGATGCGGAAGATGAAATGCAGTTGTTCCTCCACCGTGGAGCCCGGGAAGAGGGGCCGGCCTGTGGCCATCTCATAAAAGATGCAGCCCACACCCCACATGTCAATCTGAGTGGAGTAGTCCGTGGACCCAAGCAGGATGTCAGGGGGACGGTACCACAGTGTCACCACCTCACTGGAGTACGTCTTTGTTGGGATTGACTTGGCCCGGGCCAGACCAAAGTCAGCCAGCTTGAGCTCTCCTCTCTCGTTGATGAGGAGGTTCTGGGGCTTGAGATCTCGGTGTAGCACCTCCTGCCGGTGGCAGTAGGCCAGGCCACGGAGCAGCTGGAACAGGAACAGTTTCACGTTGTGCATGTTGATGATGTTCCCACAATCATCCAGGTACTGCTTCAGGTCCTTGTCCAGGTACTCAAAGACAAGGGTGAGCAACTTCTCCGTGTGGATAATGTCATGTAGTGTAACAATGTTGGCGTGTTTGAGGTCCTTGAGCAGAGATACTTCCCGGATGGCGGTGCACGGTGTCCCCTCTTCATGTGCCAGTCTGATCTCCTTGAGCGCCACAAGGTGGTCTGTGAGCTTGCTTTTGCCTTTGTAGACGGTGGCATAGGTACCCTCGCCCAGCTTGTCCAGCTTAATGTAAGTCTCCAGTTTCCCAAAGCCCATCTCAGACAAGATGACACTACGGAGGCGGCGGCTGAGTGGCTTGTCAAAGATGGGGCTATTGAGGGTCAGCTTCTCAAGGTAGCCCTCAGGTAGCCGGATGTCAGCCGGTAGCGATAGGCGCTGGTGGATGTCCTCAGTGGAGATCCTGCGTGGGGGATGGCTGCGCATGCGCACTCTCACCGGAGCCCGCACCGCATCCGAGGATGTGGCCGAAGCCTGCTCACTCTCCCCATCAGACCCCATCTTCAAGTCCTCATGCACAATCTCTGGTGCAGAGCGAAGTTCCCCACGAGCAGCACGTGCGGGGGCCTCTCCGGGGTCACTGCCACCACCACCACCACTCTCATCCAGGCCCATCTGCTCAGTGGCACCATTGGTCTTTTCTGTGCTTCGGCTACCTCGGAGTGTCACTGACAGCTGCCGTTTGATCTTCTTCATCCGATCCATGGCGACTGGCAGGGAGCGCGAGCAACCTCAGAGCTGCGGGGCCCGCGAGGCGGCGCCTGGGGCGGCGGCCCGGGGTGAGGCCGCTCGACCTCCTCCTCCTCCTCCTCCTGTTCGTCGCAGGCGCCAGTCCCAGTAGTCTTCGGCGGCGGTGGCTGAGGCAGAGGCGGTGTCCCGCTCAGCCGGCCTTGAGCTTGGCCGCCGCGGGCTGTGCCCCCGGGCTCGTTGGCACCGGCTGGAATCCGCGTGCTCACGGCGGCTGCTGATGGCGGAGTCGCGGTGGATCCCGGGGCGGCGCAGCCAACGGCCCAACCGCCGCGTGCGCGCTCCGCGCATGCACACGTAGGCTCTGGGGAGCACGTTTAGTATTTTATTATTAGATTGTGTTTAAATGTGATGTCCACTCCAATTTTCTGGGATTTTAATTATGTACCTTTTAAATTTTGTTTGTCCGCTAGGTGTGGTAGCTCACGCCTGTGATCCCATCACTTTGGGAGGCTGAGGCAGGCGGATCACCAGATCAGGAGATCACGACCATCCTGGTTAACATGGTGAAACCCCATCTCTACTAAAAATATAAAAAATTTGCTGGGCGTGGTGGCACATGCCTGTAGTCCCAGCTACTCGGGAGGCTGAGGCGGAAGAATGGCTTGAACCTGGGAGGCAGAGATTGCAGTGAGCCGAGATCACACCACTGCACTCCAGCCTGGGTGACAGCGAGACTCCAACGCCAAAAAAAAAAAAATTCTGTTTGTCTCCTATATTTTTTCAAAATTCTTGTTTTCTCAGTATGATTCTGGAGTGTGTCCTCAACCCGTGCTTGAACCACTTTGGCAGGCATGTGTGTTCTACTTTAGGGGATACTTCCGCTGATTGGGCTAAGAGGGAGGTAATAAGAATCCAGATGGTGGGATATTGTAGGCCTTTTTTTGTTTGTTTGTTTGGGTGGGGGGACAGTTGGCAGAGCTAGCTGAGGTTTTATTTTGGGAAAAACAAATCGAATTGTTTTGTGGCTGGAGGCATGGGCAAGGGGAGTATCCAAGCAGTAAACTCCCCCGGTGGGTGGGCTGAGGGCTAGGGCTGAGCCTCAGGTGGGCCTCCTAGTCCCCATGCTCCCCTGCAAAGCAGTGTAGGTCATTTTTAAGGCCACCTCTTTTGACACTAAGTTACCTGGGGGCATGCCTTGCTTCTTCATTTCCAGCCCTGGGCATCTTCTTTGTCAGAACTACCATTAAAAGTTTAGCTTGAGGGCCAACCGCAGTGGCCCACAACCGTAATCCCAGCAGTTTGGGAGGCTGAGGCAGGTGGATGACCTGAGCTCAGGAGTTCAAGACCATCCTGGCCAACATGGTGAAACCCCATCTCTACTAAAAATACAAGAATTAGCCAGGAGTGGTGGTGGGTGCCTGTAATCCCAGCTACTTGGGAGGCTGGGGCAGGACCCGCTTGAACCTGGGACGCAGAGTTTGAAGTGAGCCGAGATCACACCATTGCACCTCCAGCCTGGGTGACGAGGGAGACTGTCTAAAAAAATAAAATAAAAATTTAGCTTGAGGTTTTATTCTTGGCACATATGTTGTCAATTGCTTCTTTTTTGTACCTTAATCAGTCATTGTGTTGGTTTAGCATTACCTCAACCTTTGCTTTTCTCTTCAGTCCAGTTAATACTATTAGCAGCCTTTTTTTAGCAGATTGTTTATTTTATTCTTGGGGCTTTATATGAGGCCACTGCTGTTAGCCATCCAATATTTCTAAGAAAATGAGGGCGAGCTGGGAGAGTGCTACTAACAGCAGAAACTAGCACTTAGGAATGCCTAGGTTGAATTAAGAAATGTCTTTATCATTATTTATTATTTCCTGAGACATAGACTCTAGAGAAATGGGGTCAGTGTTCCCTTTGTAGTAATTGATTCTAAGTTTGGCGTTTGAATTTCTAAAATTTTATAAGATGCTTTGCCCGTGAAGAAGCCTTCTATTATACATGATTTGAGCTGTACATTTTCCCCCTAGTTTCTGCATCACTCCTAATACATCTGCTCTTTATCATTTAGGAATAGTAAGTCCGAGGATATTTTGTTTGTTTGTTTGTTTAATATACCAGTAAGTCTAAACTCTGTATTCCTAGCACAGTTCTCTCACAGGAGTTCCAGACCTGTATGTATCTCACTGCTTACTGACCAGTGCTGCAAGAATTGTTCTACCAGCACCACAGATTATACAAGGCAGATTTGAGTTTCTGCTCCCTTCCCTACGTCAGCTTCTTCCTCTTGCATTTCCTATCGGATTATACAGCACCACCATACCCAGTCACTCAGGCAGGGATCCCAAGGAACAGGCTTAGCACCTCCTTTCTCTTCTAGGTTCAGTTTGTCATCACATGATCTAGAATGAATCTCTCCCATTCTCTCCACAACCATCATCCTTACCGTTTTCTTCTGATTTGTTACAGCGGCCATCTTGCTACCTAAAGTCTTGCTTTCCAGTGGTGTTTATAGTCACAGAGTCAATCATTTCACTCTGAATTTAAATCCTTTAATAGTTCTCAATCCCTGTAGGGTTTAACCTTAAGGTCCTTATAATTAGACACTAAGCCCTTTGCTCTAGCTTCTTACTTCCCCTCCGGGGCACATTCTTCACCACTGTTACCTTTTTATCTTCTTCATAAGAAGCCACTTGTATTTCTTCCACATTTCACTTCTCTTTTTTTTCCCTGTCATTTTCTCCCAGAAGTCTTCCTAAACCCCAGGGTCTGAGGTCGGTGTTCCTCTTCTGTGCCTTCGTGGCTGGTTGTGCATACATTCCTTGTACTCTATTGTACTATACAGTCGTCTACACCACTCACTTAGTAGTATCATTGTTTGATATATTTGTCTTTCTTCCCAGGAAACTTTAGCTTGTTAAGCAAAAGGATTTCTGTTTTCTTCCTTGTATCCCCAACACCTCTGAAAGCAGAATACCAATTAAATGCATATTTACTTAAAGGAAAGTAAGCCAGGAATGATGGCTCATTACCTGTAATCCCAGCACTTTGGGAGGCTGAGGCAAGTGGATCACTAGAGGCCAGGAGTTCAAGACTGGCCTAGTCAACACGGCAAAACCGTGTCTCTACTAAAAATACAAAAATTATCTGGGCGTGGTGGCATGTACCTGTAATCCCTAAGGTGGGAAAATTGCTTGAACTCAGGAGGTGGAGGTTGCAGTGCGACCAGATCACGCCACTGCACTCCAGCCTGGGCAACAGAGCGAGACTCTCTCAAAAAAAAATAAAAAAAAAAATAAAAGGAAGTGAGGTGAGATGAAATGTTATCGTCAGCAAGGATATAGGACTTACAGCCTTTTGTAGGATTAGTATGGGAAGAATTTCCTTGGCTATGCTTAAAAGCCAAGAGAAAATTCCTGTCTTGTACCCAGATACAAATGTACCTGACATTAACCCAAAGCATATGAATGACTATAAGGACAAGCTGAATTTTTTCCTAGTTACTAAGCCTTCGGCACTCCCATTCTTGAAATCTTGAAGTCTACCCTTTGTTCTTACCACTGAATTCTCTTTGTTCCCTAGGCAACTTGAGTGAAAATTCTGTGGAGAATCTTCAGCAGAAAGCACTCAGGATCTGTTACATGAGCTTTCCTGCTGGCTAATTTTGGAAGGGATGGCCAGTATAATTACTGGGAGTCGGGACTGTATTGTGAATCATCAAGGGGAGGTGGCTGGGGAGCCTGAACTAGATCTTTCCCCTTGTCAACAGTGGGGAGAAGCATCTTCTTATATTTTGAGAAACAGGGACGATATGATGACTCTTCAAAGTGATGATTTCAAAAACATTGAAAGTGAAACATATTTGTCTCTGAAAGTCCCAAGCCAAATAGACACACAAAACTCTTCAGTGAAGTTCTGTAAGAATGAGCCTCAGGATCATCAGGAAAGCAAACATCTCTTTGTAATGGAAGAAGGCACTGAGAGAAAAGTGAAAAGGGGAGAAAGTTGTTCAGAGAACCTTCAAGTTAAACTGCTGTCTCATGGACCAGAACTGGCCTCACCATTGTTAAGTGGTGAGGCAACTTGCCAGAATGGCCAGTTAAAAGAATTTTTAGATCCCCTTGACTGTAACTGCAAAGACATTTATTTATGGAAATCACAGATGGTCAGTTATAGTCAGCAGAGAGCTCATACAGAGGGGAAACCCTGTGACCGTAATAACTGTGGGGAAATACTTAACACCAGCCCAGATGGTCATCCGTATGAGAAAACCCACACTACAGACAAACAATGTGAATGTAGTCAGTGTGGTAAGAACTTCAGTCAAAGGTCAGAGCTACTACTTCACCAGAGAGACCACACAGAAGAAAAGCCCTACAAATGTGAGCAGTGTGGGAAGGGCTTCACAAGGAGCTCGAGTCTGCTTATCCATCAGACAGTCCACACGGATGAGAAGCCTTATAAGTGTGACAAGTGTGGGAAGGGCTTCACCAGGAGCTCAAGTCTGCTCATTCATCATGCTGTCCATACAGGCGAGAAACCTTATAAATGTGACAAGTGTGGGAAGGGCTTTAGTCAGAGCTCCAAACTGCATATCCACCAGCGAGTCCACACTGGAGAAAAGCCCTATGAGTGTGGGGAGTGCGGTATGAGCTTCAGTCAACGCTCAAACCTGCACATCCACCAGCGAGTACACACAGGAGAGAGGCCCTACAAGTGTGGCGAGTGTGGGAAGGGCTTCAGTCAGAGCTCGAACCTTCACATTCACCGGTGCATCCACACAGGAGAGAAGCCTTACCAATGCTATGAGTGTGGCAAGGGTTTCAGCCAGAGCTCGGATCTTCGCATCCATCTCAGAGTCCACACCGGAGAGAAGCCCTATCACTGTGGCAAGTGCGGGAAGGGATTTAGTCAGAGTTCCAAACTCCTCATCCACCAGAGAGTACATACAGGAGAGAAGCCCTATGAGTGCAGCAAGTGTGGGAAGGGCTTCAGCCAGAGCTCCAACCTTCACATCCACCAGCGGGTTCACAAGAAAGATCCTCGTTAAGTGACATTAGTCTATTCAGGTCTTCACAGTGCTCATACTGTAAAAACTGTTAAGTATTTTTAGTATCACTCTTACCTTTATATTCTACAAAGGAGAGAGATGTAAGGGTTATTCGGATATGTTCTCTCACTGAAAGTATTTAAGTATCAAGCACTTTGTTATGCTATACAACGGATGGATTGTTCTTGTTCTCAGATGGGTAAAGTAAAAGCATATGTACTTTACAATTCAACTACATATTCTACTCAGCAGTTTAAGGGCAAGAACTTTATATTTATTCTCAAACAGGGCATGTTACCGTTTGTTCACATTCTCCGAGAAATTGAAACTCTGGTTTCTCTTCAAATTATGTGCCTTGTGTTTTTCATATTTCTTTCCAGTACTGATTAGCCCCCTCTAAACTATGATGTACAATGTGTCCATTTTAGGCCAAGAGGACAGCTGGAAATATAGTTGACATGGAAATTCTTGTGTTTGTTGCAAAAAGGTACAATAGTTTGTAGCCACACAGCAAAAAGCTGGAAGAGAGTTACTTGTGTAGTACATTCCCATATACCATTCTGATAGGAAGTTGAACAGTCCCTACCAAGCAACTATTCAGGAACACAAGTAGTTCTTTTTGGTGATTACAGCTAGTTTATTGGGATACTTCCAGAGTGAATGCAAGGGAAGATCCAGAGCAACATGCCTAGCACTTTGGGAGGTGGAAGAGGGTGCATCCCTTGAGCCTAGGAGTTCGTGACCAGCCTGGGCAACATGGTAAAACCTTATCTCTACAAAAAAGTAAAACAATTAGCTGGTGTGATGGCACACACCTGCAGTCCCTGAGAGCAGGTGGTAACAACAAATAACATATAGCTTCCAGAGGCAGAGCTGGAAAAAAAGTGAATGCATAATGAGCAGGGGGCAGTGGATCAGCAGAAGCTACAGAAATCATGTTGCAGCTTGATAAGCTAAAAATGGCTAGCAGAGAAAGTATTCAATAATGTGCTTTTGTTAAACATGTCCCATCACATTGGACAACGTTAAAATGTGAGGAAAGAAATTTTAATTTCTAGAACTACCGCAATAAGGAGAATAGGAAAAAGACGATCAGCAAATAAAAATTTGAAAGATGGAAAGATAGCTATTAGAGCAGAAGCAGGCACAGTTACGCTGCTTGCATATGGGGATAAAGAAAAGAAGGAACCAGTTTGGCTCCAGGCTCAGAAATGCTTAGTACCTTGGAGGATGGGAGTGAGACGTGAAGAGAAAGCAATGAAACTAATGGCTAGTTGTATATGGAGCATTCCCCCTCATTCCATAAACACATACTGCTCCCCAGCTCCTATACATGGCTGGCCAGAGGTTTAACATCCAGCAAGAGATGGGAAGTTTCTTCTAAGCAGAAGTTGAATGACCCCAAGGGAAATACCTCTGTATTATGGGGATTTGGGAATTGTACAGCAAAGCTGTCTTTCTAGCTTAAGTACACATAAAACAGCTTCAAAATTCATGAAATAAAAACTGACAAAAGTGGCAAAATTTCAATTATAATTAGATATTTAAATAGTCAAGTAATTGATAGCACAAGTCACTTAGGAGATAAAAGCCTTGAATGCATTATCAACTGACGTGACCAATTGGCATTTGTAGAACACTCATTAGCATGAGATATTAATATATTTTTTATTTCTTAGGGACAGTGTGTAACTGCCACCCAGGCTGGAGTGCAGTGGGTGCAATCAGTTAACTTCAACCTTGAACGCTGGGCTCAGTCAATCCTCCTGCCTCAGCCTCTGGAGTAGCTAGGACTATAGGCATGTGCCACCATACCCAGCTATTTTTTATTTTTGTAGAGATGGGGTCTAGCTATGTTGCCAAGTGTTTTTCAACTCCCAGCCTCAAGCAATCCTCCCTCCTGGACCTCCCAAAGCACTGGGATTACAGATGTGAGCCACTGTGCCCAACCTGTATACATTCTTTTCAAGTGCACCTACTATGGACTAAAACAGTCTTAAAACTTTTTTTTTTTTTTTTTTTTTTTTTTTTTTGAGACAGTATCTTGCTCTGTCGCTAGGCTGGAGTACAGTGGCACAATCTTGGCTCACTGCAACTTCCACTTCCCAGGTTCAAGCAATTCTCCTGCCTCAGCCTTCTGATTAGCTGGGACTACAGGCGCATGCCACCACACCTGGCTAATTTTTGTAATTTTAGTAGAGATGGAGTTTCACCATGTTGGCCAGGATATTCTCGATCTCCTGACCTCGTGATCCACCCACCTCAGCCTCCCAAAGTGCTGGGATTACAGGGGTGAGCCACCATGCCCCACTAAAATTTTTTAAAGAATGAAAACCATACAAGGTATATTCTCTCGCCAGGACAGAATTAAGTAAAAAACCAACAGCAAAGCTGTCTGAACAATCTTTTAATATTTGGAAATTAAACAGCATACTCCTAAATGAGTAGTAAAGAGAAAGTAAAAAGAAAAAATTGAAAATATTTTGAACTGAATGAATATGTCAGAATTTGGGAAATACACCTAAAACAGTGCTTAGAGGTGAAATCAAACCATTAAATACTTACATTAGATAAAAAGGAAGATATCAATTCAGTGGTCTAAACTTGCACCTTAAGAAATGAGAAAAGAACAGAAATAATCCAAAGCAAATAGAATAGGAGATGCTAAAGAGCTAAAAGTCACAAAATCACAAATGGATAAACAGTAGAGAAAATTTTATGAAACCAAAACCTCACTCTTTGAAAGAATTCCTAGTATCGGGAATGAAAGCAGAAATATCACTATAGGTCCTATACACTAAAAAGGTAATATGGGAATTTTATTAGTAACTTAATGTCAAGAAATTCGGCAACTTGAGTGGAAAACTTTCTTGTAAGGCATATAGAACCAAAGCCCACTCAAGAGAGAGAGAACTTGAATAGTCCTATTAAATTGAATTTGTAGCTGATTAACTTTCCCACAAAGAAAAGTCATGAGACCAACATTACCCAGATACCAAAGCCAGAAAGAACATCATAGGAAAAATCATAGACCAACATCTCAATATAGATGTAAAAATCCTTTTTAAAATAGCAAGTTGCACACAGCAATCTATAAAAGAATAGCAGTAACACATATGGCCAAGTAGGGTTTATCCTAGAAATGCGAGCTTTAACATTCAAAAAGCAATGTGTTTCATATTAATATCATAAAGAAAAACCACATGCTCTTTTAATGTAGGAAAAAAAAAAAATAATAACACCCATTAATGATAAAACTGCTCAATTGATTAGGAATTAAATAGTTTCCAGAATCTAAGAAACAGTATCTATGAGAGAACCTACATATGACACTGTACTTAATGGTCAAGTAAAAAGCTTCCTTGTAATATTGGGAACAAGATGAAGATGTCTAGTCACCACTTGCAGTCAACCTTGTAGTGGATGTCCTAGCCAGTACAATAAGCCAATAAAAAAGAGTTTGGGTGTGGTAGCTCATGCCTGTAATCCTAGCATTTTGGGAAGCCAAGGTGGGAAGATTGCTTAGGCATAGGAGTTACAGACTAGCCTGGACAACATAGTGAGACCTCATCTCTACAAAAACTTAATGATGGCATGTGCCTGTAGTGCCACCTACCCATTAAGCTGAGCAGGAGGATCACTGAAGGCCCAGGAAGTCAAGGCTGCAGGGAGCTGTAATTGCACAACTGCACTCCAGTCTGGATGACAGAGTGAGACCCTGTCTCAAAGAAAAGGGATGAAAATGTGAAAGAAGACATGAGACTGCTGTGACATGATTGTCTATATGGAAAAGCATAAAGTGTCTGAAAATTTTTTAAACTAATTAGTAAGTAAGGTCACAGGATACAAGCTCAGTATTTTAAAAGTTGAAATTAATGAAAACAGCATCAAAATTATGAAATATAGGAGCAAAGTTATTAGACCTGTACTAAAGCTACAAAACATGTACTAATGCTAGAAGAAAGTAAAAAAGTCCTGAAATAGATACACTGTATTCATGAGTTAGAAACCTCAAAGACCTACAAAATCAAAGCAATTTTTTAAGATTTTTTTTTTAGATGGAGTCTACCTCTGTCACCCAGGCTGGAGTGCAGTGGTGTGATCTCAGCTCATTGCAACCTCCGCCTCCCGGGTTCAAGTGATTCTTCTGCCTCAGCCTCCTGAGTAGCTGAGATTACAGGTGCTCACCATGTTGGCCAGGCTGATCTCGACCTCCTGGCCTCAGGTGATCCACCCACCTCAGCCTCCCAAAGTGCTAAGATTACAGACTTTTTTGAAGACCAAAGCTATAGTGATCAAGATAGTATGGTACTGGATTTAGGATACACATGCGGATAAACAGAATTGAACTCACCCATATATTTTCAAGTGGCTTCAACAAAGATGCAAAGATAATTCAAAGGGAAAGGATAGAGTTTTACAGTTCTGTAATAATAGAATATTTTTATGGAGAAGAAATGAATAATGTAAGCATGAAAACCATAAAGTGCCTAGAAGAAAATCTTCATTAGAGAGGATACGAAAAACATAAATCTTAGAAGAAAAAAATCAAGTTGGGTTTCATCAATTTTAAAACCTTACGTGTTTGAAATGTCATATTAAGAAAATGAAAGTTAGGGAGGGGGAACATTTATAGAACAAATACTTGATGAAAAGGGACTTACATACAGAATATATTAAAGACTCTTAAAGCCCAATAATTCAGAAAAACATTAAAAACTGGACAGGCCGGGCGCGGTGGCTCAAGCCTGTAATCCCAGCACTTTGGGAGGCCGAGGCGGGTGGATCACGAGGTCGAGAGATCGAGACCATCCTGGTCAACATGGTGAAACCCCGTCTCTACTAAAAAAGTGCAAAAAATTAGCTGGGCATGGTGGCACGTGCCTGTAATCCCAGCTGCTCAGGAGGCTGAGGCAGGAGAATTGCCTGAGCCCAGGAGGCGGAGGTTGCGGTGAGCCGAGATCGCGCCATTGCACTCCAGCCTGGGTAACAAGGGCGAAACTCCGTCTCAAAAAAAAAAAAAAGAAAAAAAAAAAAACTGGACAAAAGGCTGGGCACGGTGTCTCACGCCTGTAATCCTAGCACTTTGGGAGGCCGAGGCAGGTGGATCACCTGAGGTCAGGAGTTCGACATAGTGAAACCCCGTCTCTACTAAAAATACAAAAAAATTAGCTGGGTGTGGTGGTATGCACCTGTAGTCCTAGCTAATCAGGAGGCTGAGGCAGGAGAATCGCTGAACCCGGGAGGCTGAGGTTGCAGTGAGCCGAGATTGCGCCAGTGCACTCCAGCCTGGGCAACAAGAGCAAAACTCTGTCTTTAAAAAAAAAAAAAACTGGACGAAAGATTTGAATGGGCATTTTATGAAGGAACATATGCAAATGGTCAGTAACACATGAAAGGATGCTCAATATCGTTAATCATCAAAAAAGTACAAATTCATTTTATGATGCCAGTATTTTCCTAATACCAAAGCTGCCAGATAGTACTAAGAAAACTACAGATCAATATCCTTAATATTGAAGGATACAGGATACAGGTCAATACCCTTCATAGCTTACACACACAAAGTCCTCAAAAAAATTAGCAAATTTAATCCAGAAATATATACTTTTTTTTTTAAAGAGTCTCACCCTATCACCAAGGCCGAAATACAGTGGTGCTCACTGCAACCTCCGCCTCCTGGGTTCAAGTGATTCTCCTGCCTCAGACTCCCGAGTAGTTGGGATTGGATTACAGGCACACACCACCACACGCAGCTAATTTTTGTATTTTTAGTAGAAATGGGCTTTCACTATGTTGGCCAGGCTGCTCTCGAACTCCTGACCTCAAGTGATTTGCCTATCTTGGCCTCCCAAACTGCTAGGATTACAGGCATGAGCTACTATACCCAGCCCAATGTCCTTGATATTGAAGGATACAGGATACAGAGCAATACCCTTCATATCCTACATACACAAAGTCCTCAAAAATATTAACTAATTGAGGCCAGGTGCAGTGGCTCATGCCTGTAATCCCAGCACTTTGGGAGGCCAAGGTAGGTGGATCACCTGAGGTTGAGAGTTCGAGACCAGCCTGACCAGTATGGAGAAACCCTGTCTCTACTAAAAATTAGCTGGATGTGGTGGCACATGCCTGTAATCCCAGCTACTCAGGAGGCTAAGGCAAGAGAATTGCTTGAACTTGGGAGACAGAGGTTGCGGTGAACCGAGAATGCACCACTGCACTCCACCATGGGCAACAAGAATGAAACTCCATCTCAAAAAAAAAATAAGTAAATAAAATAGCAAATCGAATCTAGAAATATATTAACAGGATCAGATCCATAAATATATCGATAGAGTCATGCACTAAGACCAAATGAAATCTAGGAATACAAGAATAGTTCAGTATATCAATCCACCACATTAATAGACCAATGAAGCAAAATCATATATGAACTGATGTATGAAAAAATGTAACAAAATTCAACACCGATTCATAGTAAACTCACCAAGCTAGGAATAGAGAGAAACCTCCTCAACTTTACACAGAGCACCTAAAAATAAGTACAATCACTATCATACTGAATGATAAACAAAAAAACAAAACAAAACAACAATGCTTTCTTTATAAGATTGGGAGCAAGGCAAGGATTCCACTCTCACAACTCTTATTCAGCATAGCACAGGAAGTCATAGTCAGTGCAATAAGGCAATAAAAAGGAAAAAGAGATACAGATCTTTTTGTGTGTGTGTGTGACAGAGTGTCTCTCTTGTTGCCCAGACTGGACTGAAACGGCGCAATCTCAGCTCATCGAAAACTCCGGCCCCCGAGTTCACGCGATTCTCCTGCCCCAGCCTCCCAAGTAGCCACCACACTGGCTAATTTTGTGTTTTTAGTAGAGACAGGGTTTCTCCTCCTTGGTCAAGCTGGTCTCGAACTCCTGAGCTCAGATGATCCACCTGCCTCGGCCTCCCAAAGTGCTGAGATTACAGGCGTGAGCCACCACAACCAGCTAGACATTCAGATTTTTAAAAACTGTCACTTTTCAAATGACAATTACACAGAAAGTTCAAAGGGATACACGCATACACACACTACAAGAATAAATGGGTTCAAGATCACAGAATACAAGATCAGCATACCAATATTGACTGCATTTGTATATACTAGCAATGATTATGTGAAAACTGAAGTTATAGCCTGAATGCCATTCACAATCACTCAACAACAACAAAAATTATTTAGGTACAAATCTAGTAAAACATGTACAGGACTCGTATGCTGAAAATTACAAAACACTAATAAAAGAAATCAAAGAAGATCTAAAGTCAAGACATACATATTCATTGATATTTGAGATGTCAATTCTCTTCAAACTGATCTGTAGTTTTAACTTAATTCCTATCAAATTCTCAGCAAGATTTTTTTGTAAATGTAGACAGGCTTACTCTGAAATTTATGTGGAAGGCCAAAGGAACCGCAACCGGTAAAAATCTTTCTGAAGAAGACTAAACCGAAAGAAGTCATTCTACCTGACGTTAAGACTTCCTTATAGTTAAAAACAATCAAACAGTTTGGAATTGGCAGAAAGAATCAGTTCCATAGAACAGAAGAGAGAATCCAGAAATGGACCCACACAAGTAAACTAGTATTTTATAAAAGTGCAAAAGCAATTCAATGGAGAAAGGGCAATATTTTGAACAAATAGTGCTGGAGCAAAATAGATATCCATAAGTTAGAAAAAAAAAAACTTCAACCTAAACCTCACACCTAATACAAAAACTAATTCAAAATGGATCCTGGTTTTAAATGTAAAACTGTAACACTTATCGAAGAAAACAGTGGAGAAAATCTTTAGTACCTAAGCCAGGCAAAGAATTCTTGACATCTTAAAACCATCAGATGCATAAAACGATAAATGGAAAAAATGAAATTTTATCAAAATTTAAAATGTTTGCACTGTAAAAGACCCCTTCAGAAGATGAAAAGGCCAAGGCGGGCAGATCACCTGAGGTCAGGAGTTCGAGACCAGCCTGGCCAACATGGTGAAACTCTGTCTCCACTAAAAAAAAAAAAAAATGTGGTAGTGGGCGCCTGTAATCCCAGCTACTCAAGTGGCTGAAGCAGGAGAATCACTTGAACCTGGGAGACAGGTTGTTGCAGTGAGCCAAGATTGCACCAATGCACCCCAGCCTGGGTTACAGAGCAAGGCTCTGTCTCAAAAAAAAAAAAAAAAAAAAAAAAAAAAAAGATGAAAAGCTATATTCTGGAAGAAAATATTTGTAAGCCATATCTGACAAGGGACTGTATCATGTAAGAACTTTGAAAGTTCAACCTTAAGAAAACAAACAATCCAGTTGAGAAAGAATGAACAAAAGACACAAAGACACATTTCACCAAAGTGAAGATACAAATGGCAGATAAGGACATAGAAAGATGTCAAATCTTTATCCATTAGAGAAATAGAAATTCATACCAGAATGAGTCATCACTACACACATATTAAAACAGATAAAATGCCTGCATTTGTTATATTTAAAAGTGGATTTCGGCTGAGTGCGGTGGCTCACGCCTGTAATCCCAGGACTTTGGGACACCAAGGCAGGCAGATAACCTGAGGTCCAGAGTTCAAGACCAGCCTGGCCAATATAGTGAAACCCAGTCTCTACTAAAAATACAAAAATTAGCCAGGCATGGTGGCATGTGCCTGTAGTCCCAGCTACTTGGGAGGCTGAGGCAGGAGAATGGCTTGAACCCAGAAAGCAGAGACCACAGTCAGCTGCACTCCAGCCTGGGTGACAGTAAGACTCTGTCAGAAAGAAAGAGAGAAAGAGACAAAGGCAGAAAGAAAGAAAAAGGAAAGAAAGAAACAGATACAGAGAGAAGGAAGGGAGGGAGGGAGGGAGGGAGAGAAATGCATGATTTCCTTCCATCTCTGCATGCAGTATGCCTAGATGTAGTATTAGTTTAACCCTATTATCAGAACTTTGCTGAATGCAGCAAAAAGACCAGTGCATGTCAATATTCAAATTTTCCTACCATTTCTCAGTCGTGTTTGCCCAAGTTTTCAAGATTTCAGTCTCTGTATCCTTCCTTCCAAAGTTCTAACTCCAGTAATAAGCCAATTATTTGAAGGACCTCACTTCTTATGGCAAAATTATCACTTAGGGACTGCACTAATGAAAATTCATGAGGGAGCTGGTGGTGAATCCAAAAGGCGTTTGCAGCAAGGATTGAAACTCATGTTCAGTTGTTTCCCTTGAGGCTAATAAACTTTCTAGATTGAAGAAGATACACAATAATTTTGCGGAATAAATAAAAACAAAACTAGGCTGGGCTTGATAGCTCATCCCTGTAATCACACCACTTTGGGAGGGTGAAGCAGTGATGACTTGAAGCCAGGAGTTCAAGACCAGCTTGGGCAACAGAGCAAGACCTTGTCTCAAAAAAAATTAATTAATTAAAATTAAAAACAAACTTCTAGGAAGCCCATTTCATTCACACTTTTATGTCTTCATTGAATCTTCTCGTGAAAGGAAAATGGGAAATATGAAAGAACCAGAAATATACTAGTTGACGAACAAGTTCTGTAGTGATAATTCTCAAAGGAAAAAAATTGCTAGATTTGGAAGGGTGGGTGGGATTGCTGGATGTAACACCTGGCGACCCTAATTAAATCTCATCTCATTAAGTGATTTACAAGTCCTTCTTCCCATTAGTGTCTCCTCTGTAATATGGAACCTGGATGTCCTGCATAGGTAATATTTTTGCAAACACCCACGCATTGATGACTCTTTGTACTCAAAAGCAAACTTCAGTTACTTGCAATTTTTACAAGCTCGGCTTATACAAATATTTATGAAAAATAAGGGACAGCAATTATTAAACTACAGATTCACCTCAAACTTAAAGAGTACTTGGCATGTGGCAAAACATGTCCTTTGTGCTGTGGAAACTATGGTGAACATTCCTGCTTTAACAGTAAAATAGAGATTGATCAAACAACAATGCAGCTATGTTTTGTTTTGTTTTGTTTTGTTTTGTTTTGTTTCGTTTTGTTTGAGACAAGGTCTGGATCTGTCACCCAGGCTGCAAGTGCAGTGGTGTGATCATAGCTCACTGCAGGCTGAAACTCCTGAACTCAAGTGATCCTCTCACCTCAGCCTCCTAAAGCACTTGGATTACAGTGCCACTGTGCCTGGCCTCAGCCATGGAATTATAAGTGGATATTGCACCCATGAAGATCATTATGGGGCACGTTGAAAATATGTAAGACTGAAGTATCAAGGCAGGTGGCACAAGACATTTTAGCATCTTTTTGACACAGCATTTGGATTCCAGGATGTTTGAAAACATTTAGAAATGTAAACACTTTTTTTTTTAATTGTACTTTAGATTCTGGGATACATGTGCAGATCATACAGGATTGTTGCATAGGTACATACATGGCAGTGTGGTTTGCTGCCTCCATCCCCCCATCACCTATATCTGGCATTTCTCCGCATGTTATCCCTCCCCAATCTCCCTACCCCCTGCTGTCCCTCCCCTATTCCCCCGCAACAGACCCCAGTTTGCGATGTTCCCCTCCCTGTGTCCATGTGTTCCCCTTGTTCAACACCCGCCTATGAATAAGAACATGCGGTGTTTGATTTTCTGTTCTTGCGTCAGTTTGCTGAGAATGATGGTTTCCAGATTCATCCGTGTCCCTACAAAGGACACGAACTCATTGTTTTTTATGGCTGCATAGTATTCCATGGTGTATATGTGCCACATTTTCCCTGTTCGGTCTATCATCAATGAGCATTTGGGTTGGTTCCAAGTCTTTGCTATTGTAAACAATGCTACAATGAACATACGTGTGCATGTGTCTTTATAATAGAATGATTTATAGTCCTTTGGATATATACCCAGTAATGGGATTGCTGGGTCAAATGGAATTTCTATTTCTAGGTCCTTGAAGAATTGCCACACTGTCTTTCATATGGTTGAACTAATTTACACCCCCACCAACAGTGTAAAAGTGTTCCTATTTCTCCACATCCTCTCCAGCATCTGTTGTCTCCAGATTTTTTAATGATCGTCATTCTAACTGGCGTGAGGTAGTATCTCAATGTAGTTTTGATTTGCATTTCTCTAATGACCAGTGATGATGAGCATTTTTTCATGTTTGTTGGCCTCATATATGTCTTCTTTTGTAAAGTGTCTGTTCATATCCTTCGCCCACTTTTGAATGGGTTGGTTGGTTTGTCTCTTGTAAATCTGTTTTAGTTCTTTGTAGATTCTGGATATTAGCCCTTTGTCAGATGGGTAGATTGCAAAAATATTTTCCCATTCTCTTGGTTGCCAGTTCACTCTAATGATTGTTTCTTTTGCTGTGCAGAAACTGTGGAATTTGATTAGATCCCATTTGTCTATTTTGGCTTTTGTTGCCAGTGCTTTTGGTGTTTCCGTCATGAAGTCCTTGCCTACACCTATGTCCTGAATGGTTTTGCCTACGTTTTCTTCTAGGGTTTTTATGGTGTTAGGTCTTATGTTTAAGTCTTTAATCCTTCTGGAGTTAGTTTTAGTGTAAGGTGTCAGGAAGGGGTCCAATTTCTGCTTTCTGCACATGGCTAGCCAGTTTTCCCAACACCATTTATTAAACAGGGAATCATTTCCCCATTGCTTGTTTTTGTCAGGTTTGTCAAAGATCAGATGGTTGTAATGTGTGGCGTTGCCTCTGAAGCCTCTGTTCTGTTCCATTGGTCTATATCTCTGTTTTGGTACCAGTACCATGCTGTTTTGATTACCGTAACCTTGTAGTATAGTTTGAAGTCCAGTAGTGTGATGCCTCCAGCTTTGTTCTTTTTGCTTAGAATTGACTTGGCTATGTGGGCTCTCTTTTGGTTCCATATGACACTTTTTTTCTTAAAGCTAAAAAAAGAAAAACATTACGTGTGGGAAATTTTAAACACGTCATTAAAATTATTAAATTAAGGGTGCATTTACATAAGATTATGATGGGTTCCAGTGACAAAATCAACACATACAATATTTCTCTTATAAACCATACTCATATAACCTAATGACACTTTGCATTCGTGTTTGCTATGTTTATGACTATTCAACCTAATTGCGCATTTTGAAGTTAGCGTCCTAGTATACAGTGTGTCTGTAACTGAATATTTTCAAACAAATTTTGTTATATCAGAAATAATAATTTTAGTATAATATTTCTAGAGAAAGTTTCTAGTCTCAATTCCCAAACTGGTATATTTCCAGTGAGCTAAAATATCTGATATATAACCAAAAATGAATCATTTTGAAAGCTGCAACTTATTCAAAATAGTCATAAGATGTTTCAAATATCAAATATGTGCTGCCCACTAAGATGGTCCTTCATTTCTGGGCAAAATATTTCTCATACTTACAAAGTTTCTCCTCTTCACTTTTTTTTTTTTTTTTTTTTTTTTTTTGAGACAGGATCTCCCAGCTGGAGTGCAGTGGTGTGATCCCAGATCACTGCAACCTCTGCCTTCTGGGTTCCAGTGATTCTCCAGCCTCAGCCTCCCGAGTAGCTGGACTACAGGCACCAGCACCATGCCCTCCTAATTTTTTATATTTTAGTAGAAACGAGGTTTCACCATGTTGCCCAGGGTGGTCTTAAACTCCTGAGCTCAGGCAATCTACCTACCTCGGCCTTCCAAAGTGCTTGGATTACAGGCATGTGCCACCGTGCCCAGCCCTCCTTCACTGTTTTGTTTGTTTGTTTGTTTGTTTGTTTGTTTTTGAGATGGCATCTTGTTCTGTTGCCCAGGCTGGAGTGCAGTGACACAATCTCAGCTCACTGCAACCTCCACCTCCCAGTTTCAAGCAGTTCTCCTGCCTCAGCCTCCTGAGTAGCTGGGATTACAGGCATGCATCACCATGCCTGGCTAATTTTTTGTATTTTTAGTAGAGACAGGGTTTCACCATGTTGGTCAAGCTAGTCTCGAGCTCCTGACCTCACAATCCACCCACCTCAGCCTCCCAAAGTGCTGGGATTACAGACGTGAGCCACCACACCCAGCCCCCCCCCCCTTCACTGTTTCATGTAAGCTGAGTAGGTCAAGTAAACAAAGGTTTCTGGGCCAGGTTCAGTGGCTCACGCCTGTAATCCCAGCACTTTGGGAGGCCAAGGTGGGCAGATCATGAGGTCAGGAGTTCGAGACCAGCCTGGCCAACATTGCGAAACACCGTCTCTACTAAAAATACAAAAATTAGCTGGGCATAGCTGGGCATAGTGATGGGCACCTGTAATTCCAGCTACTCGGGAGGTTGGGGCAGAAGAATCACTTAAACCCAGGAGGTGGAGGTTGCATTGAGCCAAGATCGTGCCATTGCACTCCAATCTGGTGACCAGAGCAAGACTCCGTCTCAACAAAAAGAAGAAAGAAAGAAAGAAAGAAAGAAAGAAAGAGAAAGAAAGAAAGAGAAAAGGTTTCTAGACTTTCAGAAGATGCTAAGAGGGACTTCTCTCTGTACCTTCTCAGATTAGTGAACTCTGATAAAAGGCTTTTCCACATTTGTAGATTCATAGGATTTCTGCCTTCTATGTGTTTTCTGATGTGCTATGAGTGATAAATTCTGGTAGAAGGTCCTCTCACATTCATAACATTTGTAGGGTTTCTCTCCTGTGTGGGTTCTCCAATATACTGTGAAGGATGACTTGTGGTAAAAAGTTTTGCTGCATTAGTTACATTTATGAAGTTTCTCTCCTGAGTGAGTTCTTTGATGTTTCGTAAAAGCTGATTTCTGGTTAAATGTTTTGCTGCATTGAATACATTTTATATGGCTTCTCTTTTTAATGTCTTTTTTGATGTACAATAAGGGACAACTTCTGGGAAAAACTTTTCCCACATTCATTACATTTACATGGTTTCTTCCTATGTGCGTTCTCTCATGTACTGTAAGAGATGACTTCTGGAAAAAGGTTTTCCCACATTCATTACATTCATAGGGTTTTTCCCCTGAGTGAGTTCTCTGATGCACAATAAGTTTTGACTTCACTGAGAAAGACTTCCTACATTCATTAAATTCATAGGGCCTTTCTCCAGTATGAGTTCTCTGATGGTAAGTGAAGTTTGTCTTTTGTGAGAATGTTTTCCCACATTCATTACATTCACAGGGTCTTACACTTGTGCGTATCCTTTGATGTATTATGAGGAATGAATTGTAAACAGAGTTTTTTCCACATTCTTTACAATCATAGGTTTTCTCCCCTGTGTGAATTCTCTGCTGTACTCAGAGATTTGACTCCTTACAGAATTTTTTTCTGCATTCACTATAGTCATAGGGTTTCTCACCTGTGTGTGTTCTCTGATGTACTGTAAGGCCTGGCTTTTATCTGAAGGCTTTCCTACATTCAATACACTCATAGAGTTTTTGCCCTGTGTGTATCCACCAATGAACTGTAAGGCCTGAGCTATTTGTGAAGGTTTTCCCACATTCAGTACATTCATAAGGTTTCTCCCCTCTGTGTATCCTTTTATGTGCTATGAGAGATGACCTGTGGCCGAGAGATTTCCCACACTCATTACATTCATAGAGTTTTTCTCCTATGTGTGTTTGCTGATGTTTAGGGAGAACTGACATATGCCAAAAAGAACTCCCATAATGACTATTTTGAAAGGTTTTCTTTTCTGTGTATGTATGCTGAGAGAGACTTGGTTTCTTAAACATTTCCCTGCATTCATTATGTTCAAAGCTTGTTTTGCCTTTTTGAGTTCTTTCAGTGTCAATGAAGGGTGACTGCCTGCCAAAATTATTCCCACACTCATAGTATTTTTTCCCCATGTTTTCTCTACAGTGTCTATGGGACTTCATATGCAAATGCTCTAGAATAGCCCAGGCATCTGATCTGAAAGTAATCCTGAGGACATACATCTCACTCCCTCAGGATTAGACAAAAGAAACGAAACAGGAAAAAAGAGGAGAGGAATCTGCAAATAAAAACACACTAATCTGGCACTTTAGGAATGTGACTGTCAAAACTGGATAAAGTGGAATAAACACAAAATGCAACAAATCATATTTTTGGATGAATTATAGAGGCATGAAGGGGAATCATAGAAAGGATTGAATAGTAGGGATAATTGCCAGAAAGAAAATATTAGGCAATAGTGTTTGAGGGGCAAGAGCAAAGGAAAAATTAAGTTTGGAGGAGGCAGATGTGTACCTAAGTTTTTATCTTCTGCTGTAAAATACTAATACATATGTTTCCAATGCATCACTGCATCTTTTCTTTTCTTTATTTTGTTTTATTATTTTTTTCAGACAGAGTCTAGCTCTGTTCCCCAGTCTGGACTGCAGTGCCGCAATCTTGACTCATTGCAACCTCTCCTTCCCAGGTTCAAGTAATTATCCTGCATCATCTTCTCAAGTAGCTGGGATTACAGGCACCTGCCACCACACCTGGCTAATTTTTGTATTTTTTTTCCTTTTGAGATGGAGTCTTACTCTGTCATGCCCTGGCTGAAGGGCAGTTGCATAATCTTGGCTCACTGCAATCTCCACCTGCTGGGTTCAAGTGATTCTCCAGCCTCAGCCTCCTGAGTAGCTGGGATTACAGGCACCCACCACCACACCCAGCTGATTTTTGACCTCAGGTGATCTGCCCACCTCGGCCTCCAAAGTGCTGTGATTACAGGCATAAGCAACCACACCTGGCCCCTAATTTTTATATTTTTAGTAGAGATGGGGTTTCATCATATTGGCCAGACTGGTCTCAAACTCCTGACATCAAGTGATCTGCCTGCCTCAGCCTCCCAAAGTGCTGGGATTACAGGCAAGAGCCACCTTGCCTGGCTCTTCTCTTCCATTCATCAACACCAAGTTACGATTTCAGAGAGAAATAATTTTTCATGTGCAAAAGAAAACTGCTATTGTCCAGTTATTCTCACTCTAGCTGATTCACACAAAAAGCCAATGTCCAGAAAAAGCATACATGTAGACTATGGAAACAAGATCAGGTATGTAGTTTTATTCTGCTATTGTATCTTTATTTTCTTCTACCACAGTTGTCATTAATGAACCTGTCACAGCCATCAAATCATAAATTTTCCCTATTTGTCAATTTATTTCATAAACAGTCTTATACCTCACACAACTCTACTTTTTTCATAGTCATCTTTTTCTTTTCATATATATAATGTATATCATATATATATAACTGTATATATTACATACATAAATATACATATATAATTTTTTTAACCATTTATTTATTTCAGCCTTTCTGGTTTCTTTTTCCATTGTGAACTTTAAAGACCATAATTTTCAATCTAATCTTAGAATCTTTACTGATCTTGATACAGTTAATCCTCATTATTCATGGATTTTGTGACTACAAATTTATCTACTCATTAAAACTTATTTGTAAGCCCCAAATCAATACTCTTGGTGCTGTCATTGTCAAGGACATGCACTGAGCACTTAAAAATTTCAGTCACTTAACACACATATTCCCAGGTGAAACGGAACAAGGCAATACTCGAGCTTCTTGTTTCAGTTCTCATACTATAAACAAGTGCCCTTCCCTGGTACAGGCAGTGCCACATTTTTCAGTTTTCTGGGGTTTGCTGGTGACTTCACTGTTTAAAATAGTCCCCTGCTGTAGGACTGAAGAACTGTCTCTCATGTTCCTAAGTGCAAGAAGGATGTGATGTGCCTGTGGAAAAAATGTGTGTGTTAAATAAGCTTTATTCAGGCATGAGTTGTAGTGCCGTTGGCCATAAATTCAATATTAAGAAATCAACTGTGTATATTAAATGAGATATTTTTAAGAGAAACTCATATAAAACAAGATTATGTATGGATTGGCTAACAGAAATGTGGGCAGAAGCTGGCAGGAACTAACCCTGTATTTCTTCTGGAAGCAATGATTCAATATTCATTAATTCAGTGCCCGTGGTAATTTTCCGGAACATAAATACCATGAATCATGATAACCAACTATATCTTTTTATTATGAAGTTTCCTCTGACAACTGTTCCTACCCAGATTCAACACAATATTAAAAATACTATTAAAAAAAACAATACTATTGTCAAACATACATATACACACATATATATACATTACCTATATATACATAAATGTAGGTAATGTATGCACACATGCATATGTAATGTGTTATATGTGTATATATGTCATAGATTACCTGCATGTATGTGTGTATATACATATATGTATATATGTAATAGATTACCTACATTTATGTGTATATCCCACCCCGGGGGCTAAAAATGTCGGCCACCTTCATTGGTAACAACACAGCGATCCAAGAGCTCTTCAAACGCATCTCTAAACAGTTTACAGCTATGTTCAGGCGCAAGGCCTTCCTGCACTGGTACACGGGCGAGGGCATGGATGAGATGGAGTTCACCGAGGCCGAGAGCAACCTTAATGACCTGGTGTCAGAATACCAGCAATGCCAAGACGCCACAGCTGAGGAGGAGGAGTTTGAGGAGTGTGCGGAGGAGGAGGAGGAGGTAGCCTAGAAGCTTCCTTTTCTAGATAAAGGGGGAAGCAGTGTGGATTTTTTTAGTGTGTTATGATAGCCGTTGTCACTACACACTTGAGTCTTTACATCTCCTGCATTTTAAAGCATTTTCATAGCAAGTAGTTTGACCTAATAGCAAAAAATATATATATATATACACATATGTAGGTAATCTATTACATATATATACGCATATAACATATTACATATGCCTGTATGTATACATTACCTACATATATGTATATGTATACACATATACATGTATATACATATGTAATATCTGTAGGTAATATAGATATTACGTATGTAATATATGTATATACATGTGTATGTATATATATACACATATATGTATATATGTATATACACATACATTCCATTAGTTCTGTATGTATGTATATATGTAATATATAATATATATGTATATGTAATATATAATACATATATACATACACATATATGTAGGTAACATATATATGTATTAATATATAAACATATATACATATATGTAGGTGATATATCATATACACGCACATATACATATATGTAAGTGATATATACATACACATATACATATATGTAGGTGATATATACACACACATACGTATATGTAGGCAATATATACATACATATATACAGATTACATATTGCATATGTATATATGTATGTAATATGGCATATTACACATGTATATGTGTATGTGTATAATATATTGCCTACATATATGTAATATATATTACATATATACATACATACACACACATATATTCCATTAGTTCTGTCCCTCTAGAGAACCCCAATACAGATTTTCATACCAGGAATCATTTTAGAGGAACAGAATATTAGAAATGGAGCTCTTTTGTTGGTTTTGGGGTTTCAGGAGTTGGCTGCTTAATATGATTAGACCCCAAAATGCCAAGGACTCTACTTCTAATAGTATAAAGAACACTTGTAGTCCTTGGCATGAACTGCTTAGAGAGTTATGCAAAATAAATGCATTTGACACTCCTGAGTCATTGCTCATGAGAGGCAAAGAGTTTAGTAACACTATATATAATACCTTTGACCATATGTGGAAACCAAGGAACATAATGAAGCTGGTTGGTTGCTCCTACATTCAAGGAACCAAGTGATGAAATAAAGTGATGAACTAGGCCGGGCATGGTGGCTAAAGCCTGTAATCCCAGCACTTTGGGATTGAAGCATGCAGATCATGAGGTCAGGAGATCAAGACTATCCTGGCCAACATGGTGAAATCCTGTCACTGGTAAAATACAAAAAAAAAAAAAAAAAAATGGCCAGATGTGTTTGTGTGCACCTGTTGTTCCAGCTACTCAGGAGGCTGAGGCAGGGGAATTGCTTGAACCCAGGAGGCAGAGGTTGCAGTGAGCTGAGATTGCACCTCTGCACTCCAGCCTGGCAACAGAGCAAGACTGTCTCAAAAAATAAAAGATGAACTCAGGGATTCTATCTCCCAGCTTCAGAAGCAGATATTAGATATTGAGCCTCAAATCTGCTAAGATTGCCCTGAGTGAGTCTTATCTCCTGTAGAGAAAGAACGGAAATTGTGGAAAAACAGACACAGACACAAGCTCTTATCATGTGAGTGGCTGGCCTGCAACAAAAGGTGCACGCACAGCCTCACCAGGCATCTACTGCAAAAGTGAGGGCATTGGTTGAAAAAAAAATAGGACCTGCATCTTGGAATGGTGACATGTGGGAGGACCTGATGAAGCTGGGGACACTGAGTTTGTAAACTCTGATAAAACCTTTTTACCAGAAGAAACAGCTTCCCCATGCCCAGTAGTGGCAAAATCCCCTCCCTGACCCATGCTGGCATCAGCCTTTCCACTTTTGTCTGAGGAGATAAACCCTGTGCTGCCTGAGGCAACAGTGACGGCCTCCCCTGAGGCAGGTGCCAGGCAAGATAATGTTGATTCTCCTCAGGAGCCACCCCCAACACCCATTTACTTCTAGACCTACCACTAAAGTCCCAATGGGCCCCTAGAGGTGAGGTTGAGAATGTGCGCTACACTGAAAAAATAACTGCTTGAGTTTTCTAATTCATATAAACAAATATGGAGAACAGGCATGGGAATGGATATTATGGGTGTGGGATAATGGTGGGATAATAAGAAACACAGGGTTGAATCAGGCTGAATTTACTGATTTGGGCCACTAAGTAGGGACTCTGCATTGAATGTTGCCACTCAAGGAATTAAAAAAAGGTTCTAATAGTTTATTTGCTTGGTTAGCTGAAATATGGATTAAAAGATGATCCACTGTGAGTGAGCTGGAAATGCCTGATCTCCCTTGGTTTAATGCAGAGGAAGGGATACAAAGGTTGGGGGAGATTGGGATGGTGGAGTGGATTAGTCACTTACATCTACTCATCCCAGCTGATATACATGCAGATGATATACCCTTGACCAATGCCTTGCAAAACAGATTTGTGAGGGTAGCATCTGCATCTTTGAAGAGTCCTGTAATTGCTCTTCTCTGTATGTCAGATCTAACAGTAAGCACCGCACTCAACTACAAAATTAAATATCAATGGAAATAATCGGATCCGGAGGTGGCAGGGGCCAAGTGGCAACACTCAACCACCAAAGGCAAAGTAGACATACCTACTGTAATGGACCGCAGAGGCAAAGTGGCAATCAGAAGAGTCTGACTCAGCAGAGCTCCAGCATTGGCTAGCCATGGCGTTCCTAGAAGTGGAATTGATAGGAATAGAAAGCCGACTGCATTCCTACTTAATTTATATAAGCAGTAAACGTCTAGGTTGAAGGGGTAAAAGACTAATTTGAATTACAAAAACAGAATTGGCTAGCATGGTGGCTCACACCTGTAATCCCAGCACTTTGGGAGGCCAAGGGAGGTGGATTACCTGAGGTGAACTAATGTAAGTATCAATAAATTGATGACCACAAGCCAGGCACAGTGGTTCACACCAGTAAGCCCAACACTTTGGGAAGCCAAGGCAGGTGGATTGCTTTAGCCTGTGTTCAAGGCAAGCCTGGACAACGTGGTAAAATTCTCTGTCTGCCAAAAAAAAAAAAAAAAAAAAAAAAAAAAATAGCCAGGCATGGTAGTGTGTATCTGCAGTCCCAGATACTTGAGAGGCTGAGGTGGCAGAGTCACCTAAGCCCAGGAGTCTGAGGCTGCATTGAGCTATGATTATGCCACTGCAATCCAGCCTGGGCCATAAAGCAAACTCCATCTGAAAAAAAAAAAACAAAAATCAGAATAATGATGATGATAATGATGATGATGACTCCAATGAGCAGGTACACACCTGATATGTTTAAATTGTTGAGTTTATAATGATATTAAAGCATGTGGTCAATAGAATAAATACATCATCCAGATATTGGAATTAGCATAAAAAGACAACAGTATTCCCCTTTTATCTGTAGGGCATACTGTGGAAGACCTCCATTGGACGCCTTAAACCATGGATAGTACAGAACCCTGCATTAGCACTTATCACGCTGTGGCTGCAACTTTTGCAGTTTGAGGTACAAAAGCAAAACTCACAAGAATTTATTTTTCCTTTTCCACAATTGTACAAATAAAAGATTAATTCTTACCCTAGATGTTCGCAACCTCAGCATATTTTTTTCCTCATCAAGTAGAAGACTTTCTGCTTTTCAGTTACTGAAAGCATTCTCGCGTGTCTCTTTTGCGTATCTGAATTGCCAGCATCACTACTCTTGCATATTGGGACCATTACTAAGTAAAATAAGGGTAACTTGAACACAAACACTGAGATACTGAGACAGTCCATCTGACAACTTAGATGGCTGCACATGACTAACGAGTGGAAGCAGGAAGTGTGGATCTGCCAAGCAAAGTTATACGTCACATCCTGAACAGATAACAGCAGAATGGCGGGAGGTTGCATCACATTCCTCAGAAAAAAGCATGACTTAAAACTTACAAACTGTTTACTTCTGGAGTTTTATACTTAATATTTTTTTGACCGTGGGTGTCTGAAAGTGAGAAAACTTAAGCCACAAATAAGGGGATACTACTATATTATAAATATACTCAAGGACTGCAATAATAATCATACTGAGTAAACAGATGTGAAGTCTCAGCAGAGATTAAAAACTATTAAAAAATAAAAATTCTAGTACTTAATAATACAGTATCTTTCATTTTCGTTAGACTGAGAAGAGGCAGGAGAATAATTCCCAAAATTAATTTTTTTAAAGTCAATCAATTTTTAATTACTTCAAGTGCTTTCTAGGTTTTTAGGAAACCAGATTACTACTTAGAAAACTGGTAAATAGGGCCAGGCACGGTGGCTCAAGCCTGTAATCCCAGCACTTTGGGAGGCCGAGGCGGGTGGATCACGAGGTCAAGAGATCGAGACCATCCTGGTCAACATGGTGAAACCCCGTCTCTACTAAAAATACAAAAAATTAGCTGGGCATGGTGGCACGTGCCTGTAATCCCAGCTACTCAGGAGGCTGAGGCGGGAGAATTGCCTGAACCCAGGAGGTGGAGGTTGCGGTGAGCCGAGATCGCGCCATTGCACTCCAGCCTGGGTAGCAAGAGCGAAACTCCGTCTCAAAAAAAAACAAAAAAAACAAAAAAACAAAAAACCTGGTAAATAAAAGAGTAACTGATAAACAGAAAATGTTAAATAAAGGGAAAGAATCAACATATTTCTTCTACTTTTCCTCAACAAGTAGTACCTCAGGGTAACCACAAAGAGATAACAAAGAAAAACTATCTACAAAACTTTTCTATTTAATATATGAAAGAAGAATAGGGCCGGGCGCGGTGGCTCACGCCTGTAATCCCAGCACATTGGGAGGCCGAGGCGGGTGGATCACGAGGTCAACAGATCGAGACCATCCTGGTCAACATGGTGAAACCCCGTCTCTACTAAAAAAGCTGGGCATGGTGGCGCGTGCCTGTAATTCCAGCTACTCAGGAGGCTGAGGCAGGAGAATTGCCTGAACCCAGGAGGCGGAGGTTGCGGTGAGCCGAGATCGCGCCATTGCACTCCAGCCTGGGTAACAAGAGCGAAACTCTGTCTCAAAAAAAAAGAAAGAAAGAAAGAAAGAAGAATAGAATTAAAATGGCTCCATTTATTGATCTCTAATTCAGTTTTGGAAGTTATCATCCCCACTGCTCTTGGTTTGGTTCAGCCAGGAAAACAGCCAATTAAGTATTATAGAAACAAACAGTTTAATATAGGAATTAGTGCTTATATTCACGTGTTTGTAAGAAAAAAAAAATGAAGGTTTGGCAGGTTGCCTTCAGAAAGACAGAAACACAATCACAAACGGCATGAGCTGAAAACACTGATATAGGAGGGAAAGCGGCACTTATCGAAGAGTCCAGGAAACTTCTGTATTCACCAGGATTATGAAGTACATGCTTGTGCGGGGTCTGTGATAGGGCTGCATCTGGATGCTAGAATTGCTGAGAAGAACCTTTTCAAAAGCTCTGACAATCTCCATGCCTGGCTGCCAAAAATGGCTGACAGTGACTTGGGCTTTACTTTTATCTTTGGAATTGTGTGTGAATTTTCTTCATTTGCAAATTTTATGAGGATTTGTTTAGGGAAGGGAGTTCTAGAATATAGAGTTTAGTTTTAGAAAAGTGTACTGGTTGTTGCCAAGTTGACAAAAGATTCAAAACAGCTGTTAATATCGCAAAAAGAAAGACAACTAGAAATAATATTTGAGTAGAAAAAACATAAAGTTGTCTATGAAATATTCTTGAAAAAAATCTAAACAGTTCCTTAAACTTTCAATTTTTTTTTTTTTTTTTTTGGAAAAACAGTTATAAATGTAACAGAAGGCCAGGCGCGGTGGCTCAAGCCTGTAATCCCAGCACTTTGGGAGGCCGAGGCGGGTGGATCACGAGGTCAAGGACCATCCTGGTCAACATGGTGAAACCCTGTGTCTACTAAAAATACAAAAAAATCAGCTGGGCATGATGGCGCGTGCCTGTAATCCCAGCTACTCAGGAGGCTCAGGCAGGAGAATTGCCTGAACCCAGGAGGCGGAGGTTGCGTTGAGCCAGGATCGCGCCATTGCACTCCAGCCTGGGTAACAAGAGCAAAACTCCATCTCAAAATAAATAAATAAATAAAAAATAAATGTAACAGAAGTCATCCTAAAACTCTTCACTTAAATTTATAAAACATTTCTGAGAGAACTCAACTGAGAAACGAATAAATGATGGTATATGACATGTTCGTGAAAAGATCAATACTGTTTGGATTCCAATGTTCTTCAAATTGATCTGTATATTCCCTGCAACACCAATAAAAATTTCAAAATTTATTTTTATAAAATGACCAGCTGATAATAACATTTACCTAGGAATGTGAAGGACCTAGCATGAAGGGCTGTTGAATTTTGTCATAGGCCTTTTCTGCATCTATTGAAATAATCATGTGGTTTCTGTCATTGGTTCTATTTGGATTACGTTTATTGATTTGTGTATGTTGAACCAGCCTTGCACAGGGATGAAGCCAACTCGATCATGGTGGATAAGCTTTTTGATGTGATGCTGGATGCAGTTTGCCAGTATTTTACTGAAGATTTTCACATCAACGTTCATCAGGTGTATTGGCCTGAACTTTCCTTTTTTTGTGTGTCTCTGCCAGGTTTTGGTATCAGGATGATGCTGGCCTCATGAGTTAGGAAGGACTTCTTCTTTCTCTATTGGTTGGAATAGTTTCAGAAGGAATAGTGTCAGCTCCTTCTTTGTACCCTGGTAGAATTCAGTTGTGAATCTATCTGGTCCTGGACTTTTTTTGGTTGGTACGCTATGAATTACTGCCTCTATTTCAGAACTTGTTATTGGTCTATTCAGGGATTTGACTTTTTCCTGGTTTACTCTTGGGAGGATGTTATGTGTCAAGGAATTTATCCATTTCTTCTAGATTTTCTAGTTTATGTAGAGGTATTTATAGTATTTTCTGGTGGTAGTTTGTATTTCTGTGGTATTGGTGGTGATATCCCCTTTATCATTTTTTATTGTGTCTATTTAATTTTTCTCTCTTTTCTTCCTCATTAGTCTGGCTAGCGATCTATCTATTTTGTTGATCTTTTCAAAAAACAAGCTCCTGGACATTGATTTTTTTTTTTTGAACGGTTTTTCATGCCTCTATCTCCTTCAGTTCTGCTCTGATCTTAGTTATTTCTTGTCTTCTGCTAGCTCTTGAATTTGTTTGCCCTTGCTTCTCTAGTTCTCTTAATTGTGACATTAAGGTGTTGATTTTCTATCTTTCCTGCTTTCTCTGTTGAGCATTTAGTGCTATAAATTTCCCTCTACACACTGCTTTAAATGTGTCCAAGAGATTCTGGTCTTTGTTCTCATTGGTGTCAAATAACATCTTTATTTCTGCCTTCATTTGGTTATTTACCCAGTAGTCATTCAGTAGCAAGTTGTTCAGTTTCCATGTAGTTGTGTGGATTTGAGTGCGTTTCTAATCCTGAGTTCTAATTTGATTGCACTGTGGTCTGAGAGATTGTTATCATTTCCTTCTTTTGCATTTGCTGAGGAGTGCTTTTTTTTTCCAATTATGTGGTCAATTTTAGGCTAAGTGTGATGTGGTGTTGAGAACGTACGTTCTGTTGATCTGGGGTGGAGAGTTCCGTAGATGTATATTACATCCACCTGGTCCAGAGCTGAGTTCAAGTCCTGAATATCCTTGTTAATTTTCCTGTCTCATTGATCTAATATTGACAGTGGGGTGTTAAAGTCTCCCACAATTATTGTGTGGAAGTCTCAATCTCTTTATAGGTCTCTAAGGACTGGCTTTATGAATCTGAGTGCTCCTGTATTGGGTGCATATATATTTAGGATAGTTAGGTCTTCTTGTTGCATTGATCCATTTACCGTTATGTAATGCCCTCTTTGTTTCTTTTGATCTTTGCTGGTTTAAAGTCTGTTTTATCAGTGACTAGGATGGTAACCCCTGCTTTTTTTTGGTTTCCATTTGCTTGGTAGATCTTCCTCCATGCCTTTATTTTGAGCCTATGTGTGTCTGCACACAAGATAGGTCTCCTGAATACAGTACACTGATGGGTCTTTATTCAATTAGTCAGTCTGTGTTTTTTAATTGAGGCATTTAGCCCATTTATATTTAAGGTTAATATTGTTATGTGTGGATTTGATCCTGTCATTATGATGCTAGCTGGTTATTTTGCCCATTAATTGATGCAGTTTCTTCATAGTGTCAATGGTCTTTACAATCTGGTATGGTTTTGCAGCGGCTGGTACCAGCTGTTCCTTTCCATGTATACTGCTTCCTTCAGGAGCTCTTGTAAGGCAGATCTGGTGGTGACAAAATCTCCCAGCATTTGCTTCTCAGTAAAGAATTTTATTTCTCCTTTGCTTATGAGGCTTAGTTGGCTGTATATAAAATTCTGGGTTGAAAATTCTTTTCTTTAACAATGTTGAATATTGGCCCCCACTCTGCTTATAGGGTTTCTCCCAAGAAATCTGCTGTTAGTCTGATGGGCATCCCTTTGTGAGTAACCCGACCTTTCTCTCTGGCTGCCCTTAACATTTTTTTTTTTTTTTTTTTTTTTTGAGACGGAGTTTCGCTCTTGTTACCCAGGCTGGAGTGCAATGGCGCGATCTCGGCTCACCGCAACCTCCGCCTCCTGGATTCAGGCAATTCTCCTGTCTCAGCCTCCTGAGTAGCTGGGATTATAGGCACATGCCACCATGCCCAGCTAATTTTTTGTATTTTTCGTGGAGACGGGGTTTCACCATGTTGACCAGGATGGTCTCGATCTCTTGACCTCGTGATCCACCCGCCTCGGCCTCCTGAAGTGCTGGGATTACAGGCTTGAGCCACTGCGCCCGGCCAACATTTTTTCCTTCATTTCAGCTTTGCACTCCAGCCTGGGCAACAAGACTATAACCCCTGTCTCAAAACAAATCAAATCCAAATAAATCAAAACAAGGGGAGGGATAAGGACAGCTCAGAAGTCCCAAGGCCTTTTACCAGTTTTGGGACACTTTCCTCAGATGCATCCTCCAAACTGAGAAAAGTTAATTTCCCAAACCTTAAACTGATTGGCTTAGGATTGGGCTCAGGCGAAGGGAACCCAGAGGCTCAACAAGCTGGCCAAAGGGTCAAGGCTTTTTTACCAGTTGGGCTTTTGACCTCCCTCTCCATTCTCCTCTCTTCCTGCCACCTTCCTTCTAATCTTGTTTGCTCCTCCATATGAAACACAGCCCTTTTCTGCCTCTTGTGAGATGCTTGCAGATCTGATGCTTGGTGCTTTCCCCATTGCAATACTCCTTTAAAATAAACTTCTTATCCACATCTGCATTTATTTGGCAGTATCTAGAAACAGCCTCAGGACAATAAGAATTACACCCTCACAGAGGACATCACAACCTGCCTCCCATCTCAATTCTCACCATGTCTGCCTGTTCATTCTCAGCTTTCAAGGCTCTGTAGCTCCCCTCAGTATAAAGGTCCTTCTATGGCGGCTGTGAGCATGCTGGGACACCTGCAGGGGAGGCTCCCCAGGAAGAAATGACTGTGCTATTCATGAACTCCTTTGACAGGTCAAGTTTGGCCTTAGGCTGCAGTCTACAGGCTCAGGTCTCTGATTTCCAGTCAAGGTTATTCATTTGATTTTAAGTTAAAAACAAAACAAAAGAAAACCTCAGTGTTTGGCAGGGCACAGTGGCTCGCACCTGTAATCCCAGCACTTGGGGAGGCTGAGGCCTGCGGATCACCTGAGGTAAGAAGTTCGAGACCAGTCTGACCAACATGGAGAAACCTCATCTCTACTAAATATACAAAATTAGCTGGGCATGGTGGCACATGCCTGGAATCCCAGCTACTCAGGAAGGTGAGGCAGGAGAATCACTTGAACCCAGGAGGTGGCGGAGTTCCAGCAAAATTGATCAAACTCACTGCTTATGTTTACAGGAGTAAAGGAAAATGTAAGGTACTTAAATTTTATACTTCAAGAAAAGCCAAAACATCCATCAGACAATAAACATGTCATTTAGCTATTATTTCCATAATGACAAATAATTTATTAAGTAATCATATATTAACACTTCCAGGAATGTTGAGTTTTATCTCAGAGAATTTAAAATTAAACTCAGACATGCAGATAACAGGATACAGAATAGATTTTTCCACTATCACAAATACTCCACCATACAGAAAAGAGGAACTAATTTTCTTTTCGTAAATCAGTAATTTGTCTACCACAATTTCTTGTGGAAATGAATTTATTTCTCTGTAGCTACAAAGAAAAATCTCACCCAGTAATATTCCTGAAACTAAGCCCTGAGATTCTGCTTGAAATCATCCACAAAAAATATTGACCTCAGGTACTTATTACACATTTTTAGGAGAAGAACAAATAAAACTAATAATTTTTTTTTTTTTTTTTTTTTTTTTTTTTTTTTTGGTATATTTAGTAGAGACCGGTTTCACTGTATTAGCCAGGATGGTCTCTTATCTCCTGACCCTGTGATCCACCCACCTCGGCCTCCTAAAGTGCCAGGATTACAGGCATGAGCCACCATGCCCGGCCCTAAAAATAAGAATTTTTAACAGATTAAATATATGAGTAGATTTTTTTCTGATAGTCACATTTTTATGTTTTTTTGATAATATTTTCCCATCTTCCAAGCTTTATCAATAAAATTCATTGTATACTTAATAAAAACACAAGTTGAAATAAGAAAATAAATCTTTTCAAGATGACACACCCAAGAGTGACACTCCTGGCTGGAATAATACGCCTGACTCTAGTGTAAGTCAGGACATCCTACTATGGGGATCCTCCCACTCCTATTCTGCTCACGGAAGTACTCAATAACCACCTTCTTGAGAGACTGCACTGTGCCCCCAGGTGTGCCTGAGGGCGTTTTACTTTGCAGGGCCTTGCACAATCTTGCTAGGGAATAAATTTTCATTATCTTTGGGGAGTTTTTCTCCCTTTGCAATTCTGAAAAAAACCAGATGGTCGGAATTATTTCTGTCTTTCCCCTAAATATAAGCATTCAATTTGGCTGCCAGCAGTGTGTCTCCAAGAAATGGAAATGGGTTGGAGAAAGAAAATCTTAAGGCCACAAAGATTTAGCTTTTTAGATAAAGGTAAAGCAGATTTATAATCACCTACCGGCAATAATGTAAAGATTCAAGTTAATTGTCTACAAATAAAATACCACTGGCTCAGATATGTAAGTTCTGGATTTAACAGGACAGTACCTCCACTGCATGGGATAGGTACTATACATATATGGACATCATCATAAAGAGTATTGAATGCCTGCATTTGAACTACTGACTTAGTATGAGCCTCATCTGGCTCAGTGACAAATGCACCTGCACCAAACTCACATCAAGTCACTAAATCTCTCATCTACATTTTATCTATTCTGTAGATACGAAGCCCCAAAATGTACATACTATACATACAGTTGGTAACGACATGAAGTCCCATTGCTTTTTCTTTTCTTCTGTGGGCAGAAGGGGCCTTCACTTTGGAATGGTTTCTAAAACACAGTTTACATTAAAAGGGACAGAAGAGGGTAAGAGTGTGTTGTTGCCCTGACAAGGTCCCATTCTTTACTAGGAAGTACAATCTTAGTTGTCCTTGAGTTCACTTGAATTGAGGTGTTTCTTCTTTTGAAAATACAAAGTTTTCTAGTTCTTTGGCAGGAGAGGTGGTATGTTCCTGTCTTTTTTGATGAGGGGTTCAGATGTTACATTACCCCTCATTTCTTCATTCAGAAAAGGATGGCCTTAGCGTGCTGAAGACGAATTAAATCATCAACACTGAAAGACCCAATTTTGTCAGTAGTATAGAAGACTTTGTCTTGTTCCATCCTTGAAAAACCCTAAGAATGTCAAATAGAAAAGAGGTACAGCTTTAAAAAGGGTTCCAACCTTTTAACAATCACCACTGATGAGAAGCCACACATGCAGACTCCTTTAGATAATTTAGCTACAGCTACTTTGGCTGAGGTTTACACTGACAACTTCTGGCAGCTCACTAAGGTAATCTCCTTTCAGGGCTAGAATTAGATTGCTGGAGCAAAGGAGAGCTTGTTTTATTAAGTTATTTAAAAATTGGGCTCTCAAAAATGTCACAGTATTGTGATCTGCTTCTAAGAATAGTATCTGTTACCTGTGCACTTGTTCCTTAAACATAATGAACACACACTTTTGCAAAAAGTTAGTTTATTAATCTATTCAAATTCTACCCAATCTACAGTAGTTACTATATACTCAAAGCAAATTTTAATGAGGCAGTCATGGGCTGGATTGTATTGGAATGTCAACAAAGTCTAATGACTAAAGCATCAAAAGGCACTACTTGACTTGCACTAATTATGGTAGAAAAATGTATTATTTTAAAATACTTTCAAGGTGCCATAGAACATGCCTATTTTAAAGGTTCATCCTTTTCAGCTGTGAGTAATTTTCCTGTGTACTTACCAAAAGTCACAAACCATATATACTACTTTGTCCCATAAAAGTTACCATTTCCAGTAAAATCCCACATACTTCCTGAAGCCAGTACTTGAGACACGCACACCTCATACAGTCTAAGTGCAGGTCTCTCGGCTTAGGCACTAATGGTTTGTCTAACACACCCATGGGACTGACCGCACTGTGGTATACCAAGTAGAAAATGACAGAAATTTGCAAACTGAGCAGTAAAAAGTAGTCAAGAGTGGTGAGTGCATTATATATATTGACATCACTAGAAATACAATGGCAAGAAATCATTTATGTATGATTATTTGCAAGGGCAAAGGTTCAAACATTCTGAATTATGGTCATAAAAGAGATCATATCTATAATTTCCAAATAACGTGCATCCTTGTAAAAACCATAAAAGATACAGGAAATAGAATGCCAAAAGGTTAATAAGCTCTTCAGTATGTTAGTTATTTTTGAAGCTTTCCATTTTTCTAATCACTACTTAATACGACCTGGTCTTAGATGTTGGCATTGGTGTTTGACTCAAAACATACTTAGTAACTTCATAGCCTTACCCCTAGCTTCCATGCTCTTTCTCTCTGAAGGAGGTAAACTGGCAAATACAGGCCATGCTCATGTGCCAAGGCACGAAGATCGAAGTAGTATCTGCCATGAATGCTGCCAGGAACACTGATATTAAAATCAATTAGCTCCACGAAGTGCCTTTCCAACTCGTTCCTGGGGAAGGAGAAACACGACAAAACCAACACAGGACCATGTTAGGTCACCGGGCTATCTTCAAAAACATTATTCTCATGTAAGAAATGTGGTAAAGCCATCATGTGCTCTAGTTTATTAGAATGCATGAAAAGAACTCACAAGGGACAGAACCCTATTGATCGAAGAAATAGAAGCAAGCATGCAACTTTCCCAGCTCTCCTTGAAAACTCAGAAATAACTTGTACTGGAAAAGAAACTTGAATGTAAAAAACATGTTAATAAACTTGATTTTCCCACGTGCTTTCAAAGGCATACTCAAATATAATATGGAGAAAAACAACACCATCTTAAGAAACATAGTAAAGCCTTCAGCTTTTTCATTTCTTTAAAAACTTGAAAGGATTCAATGGAGTAAAACCCTTATAAATACAAACGTGGTAAGGTCTTCAGCTGTTACAGTTCCACATGAAGAAAAGAACTCATTTCTGAAATAAAACCTATGAATGTATAACATGTAGAAATGCCTTCATTTACGTGATATTTGCCCAAGACTCATGGTAACACACACTGCAGATACACCTTATAAATATAAGAAAGCACATAGGATTGGAACCCTAGTCAAATACCAAATACAGAGAAATTTTCAGTTTTAAGAATGTATTCAACATTTATGTGAAAACTTCCCCTAGAGGGAAATCCTATCAATGTTTGTAAATTGAAAAGCCTGATGCAAATTGATTCTTGTATGATCTTCAAAAATGTACATAAGTAAATGTTATACTACAGTACTTCTATATTTTGTTTCTCAGTGATTCTTCATTTGAAAGGGTCTTTGTAATTACTTCCGCTTCTTTTGCAAGAAAACATTTTGGTTACAGTTTTGTAGATACTCTTTAAAGATTACTATATGAATTTAATAGGCGGTTGTTTGTTGTTGTTGCTGTTGTCAGTAAAATTTTTCTCTGTTTAAAAATATCACACTGAAAGCCGGGCGCGGTGGCTCAAGCCTGTAATCCCAGCACTTTGGGAGGCTGAGGCGGGTGGATCACGAGGTCGAGAGATCGAGACCATCCTGGTCAACATGGTGAAACCCCGTCTCTACTAAAAATACAAAAAATTAGCTGGGCATGGTGGCACGTGCCTGTAATTCCAGCTACTCAGGAGGCTGAGGCAGAAGAATTGCTTGAACTCAGGAGGCGGAGGTTGCGGTGAGCCAAGATTGCGCCATTGCACTCCAGCCTGGGTAACAAGAGCGAAACTCCGTCTCAAAAAAAAAAAAAAAAAAAAAAAAATCACACTGAGCCACTAAAATTGCTCCAAATTCTATTTTGAAACAAATACAGCCTATGCACGTGGATTCCTATGCTAATGTCCAAACAGGGCACAGCTGCTTGTAGTCCATTCTGCATCCAGCACAAGTTTGGGAAGAGGAGAAAGGTGACAGCCTCCTCTGCACTCCTACAGCTGAACTTGGGGCTCATTCTTGAGGGTTCCATTGCACAACTCAGACTCCATGCTCACTCCCAAGGTACCACAATAGTGATCAGATGACAGAAATGATGGATGCCATTTATTACCTGTCACTATTATGGGACAGAAATACTCTTTACACTTCGAAAGGTAGAAAGATCAGAGAGAGACATCTTGGCTAAACTAAACTCACTTTAGGAGATGCCTTCTGGTAGGGTGCCGGCCTTACACACTGTTTCTCCTGAGTTGAGTTAGAAATGAAACCCCAAGGTGCTCAGCATCGGTCACCCCTGGCCACAACAGACTGTGGGGATAAGTTGAATGCACTGAGAGGGGAACAGGCTGGAAGCAGCCCTCTGCTGCATGATTATTCACCTGTCCTGGCCAAAGGTTTTGTTTTTCTTTTTTTGAGACAGGGCCATCCAGGCTAAAGTGCAGTGGCATGATCCTAGCTCACAGCAGACTCAACCTCCCAGGCTCAAGTAATCCATGCACCTAAGCCTTTCAAGGCTTGGAACTGCAGGCTCATGCCACTTAGCTGGGCTATTTTAAAAAATTCTTTTTGTAGAGACAGGGTCTCACTTTTTGCCTGGGCTGGTGTTTAACTCCTGTGATCAAGTGGATACTCCCACCTTGATCACCCAAAGTGCTGGTATTACAGACATGAGCCACTGTATCTAGCACTTTGTCAAATGTTTAAATAAATGCAAAACTAGAGTAATCTTACCATTCTCATAATAATCACTGTAAAGACTTAATTGTATAAAAACAATACTTCAACAACACATTTGGGTTCTTGGTTTTAAAGTTCCAATGTTTCATCCACTGGCTAAGTCAACAAACGCTTGAAATTCTCTGGTATGGAGAGTAGTTAGGATATAAGCAGATATGTGGGTTTCTCCTTTGTTTAACCAAAAACCCAGCTGAAACTACTTCCAACATTAATTTCCTATTCATATAACCACAAGGCTACAGGAATGTAAATCAGATAATGTTCAAATAATCAGCTGATCAGGACTTAATTTCTACAGGAATGCATGCACTTCATAATCCCTTTTGTGTTTTTCCATAAACATATTTTAAATGTGTAAAATACACTTTTTATAAAATTATCATGTTTATTAATAGTAGTTATTGAAGAAAACCATTCTCCCTACAGGATGTGGATCTTCTTAGTTTTCGTTGTTTTTTAAATGGCTGAATAGCATACCCTTTACGAGCACAGCAAATTTCCTGAATAGGAGCTGCTCAGTGTGACTTACATGTGAGAGTGTGTGTGTGTGTAAGTCGTTTATCAATAATGTTTTTAAATTTTATTTCAACCGCTTTTTAGGTACAGGTGGTTTTTGGTTACATGGATAATTTCTTTAGGGGTAACTTCAGAGCTTCTGGTGCACCTACCACCTGAGCACTGTACACTTTACCCAATTTGTAATCTTTTATCCCTCACCCCCCTCCCAACCTTCCTCCTGGAGTCCCCAGAGGACATTGTACTATTCTTATGCCTTGGCATCCTCATAGCTTCGCTCCCACCTAAAAGTGAGAACATATGATATTTGGTTTTCTATTCCTGAGTTACTTCACTTAGAGTAGTGGCCTCCAGCTCCATCCAAGTTGCTGTCAAGGCCATTATTTCATTCTGTTTTATGACACAGCAGTATTCCATGGTGTCTATATTCCACATTTTCTTTATCTACCCATTAGTTCATGGGCATTGAGGTTGGTCCCATATTTTTGCACTTGCAAACTGTGCTGCTATCAGCATGCATGTGTATGTGTCTTTTTCATATGACGCCTTTTCCTTTGGGTAGATACGCAGTGTGAGACTGCTGGACTGAACGGCAGTACTCTTTTCCATGTGCTTGTACTAGTTTACATCCCCATCAGCAGTGTAAGCGATCCCTTTTCACCAAGTCCATACCAACATGTATATTTTTTTATTTTATAATGATGGCCATTCATGCAGGAGTAAGGTGGTATTACATTGTCGTTTTAATTTGCATTTCCCTGATAATTAGTGATGTTTATGAAGGAAAATATATTCTAACAAGACAAATAGATGTTGAAAAGTTTGAAGAAAAATCTGATAGACACTCATTTTTAAATGGTTCAATTTACAGTCAAAAAGAGACCATTATAAATAATCAACAGCAGAGGGACAAGAAAAATGTCCATTAAACACTTTGTTGTAATGTTTTTCAATATCCAAAGATCACCGACATTGCTCCTGTTCAGACCATAGCTTCTGATGCTTCTGCGTTCACAAATAGCACCGTAAAACTGGTTGTCCTGGAGCCGGCCTCTGTCACCACTGCTTCTGAAGCTCACATCTGTGGAAACCTGAACATTTCCCTATGTATTCTCTGACCTTGAACTAAAGCTAGAGCCCCACCAGATTAGCTACAGGTTCTGAGATCAATTTAATAATGAGATCAATTTAATAATAATAATTAGCTACAGGTTCTGAGATCAATCAATAATGGCAGTTAAATTGATCTACCATTATAGTGGAGCTAAGTGTTCATAATTACAAATTTTGCTCCCTTGAAGAAACCAGTTTACAAGCTGGGCTTGATGGCACACACCTGTAATCCCAGCACTTTGGGAGGCTAAGGCAGGTGGATCACCTGAGGTCAGGAGTTCAAGACCAGCCTGACACATGGAGAAACAACATGGAGAAACCCCGTCTCTACTAAAAATACAAAATTACCTGGTTGTGGTGGCACATGCCTATAATCCCAGCTACCTGGGAGGCTGAGGCAGGAGAATCGCTTGAACCCAGGAAGCGGAGGTTGCACTCGAGCCTAGGCAACAACAGCAAAACTCCATCTCTCTCTCTCTCTCTCTCTCTCTCTCTCCCCTCTCTCTCTCTCTCTCACACACACACACACACACAAAGACACCAGTTTACACACTGATGGCAGTAGTCATTAACAGCACTTTAGCTTCTGCAACTTTCAAAGTACATCTATTTGTTTCGAATTAATTTTCTGTTACATCCTTTGCTAAAATGGCTACCAGCAAAATCACCATGACAACTCAGTTTCTACTATTAGCAAAGTGGTAATTTAGCAGCCATTTGAATAGCAGCCAACAGTCACTAGTCTCTTCTTAGTCAAAAGAAGCCTCATTTCAGTTGTAAATATACACTGTGGTAATTCTGAATGATGTCTTTAAAATTCTTTTGGGGTACACCGTAGTTGAATATATTCATAGGGTTTATAAAATATTTTCAGACAGGCCTAGAATGTGTAATAATCACATCAGGGTAAATGAAAAATCCATTGTACCTTAAGCATGTGTTCTTTTTTTTTAATTCTACAAATTCAATTACACTCTTTTAGTTACTGTAAAATGTACAATTAAATAATTCTTGACTGTCGTCACCGTGTTGTGGTATCAAATACTTACTAGATCTTATTTATTCTTTCTAACCAAATGTGTGCACCTATTAACCATTACCCCTTACGCCTCATCCCCCATGCTACTTTTACCAGCCACTGCTAACAATTCTCCTGCTCTAGATCTCATGAGTTGCATTGTTTTAATTTATAGCTCCCACAAATAAGTGAGAATACGTGAAGTTTGTCTTTCTTTGTCTGGCTTATTTCACTTAACATTTCCATTCATGTTGTTGCAAATAACAGGATCTCATTCTCTTTTATCGTTGAATAGTGCTCCACTGTGTATATGTACCATTTTTTTTAACCACCCATCTGTTGATGAACACTTGGAATGCTTCCAAATCTTGGCTGTTGTGAATAGTGCTGCAACATACAAGAGAGTGCAGCTCTCTGGCTAATACGCTGATTTCCTTTCTTTTGGGTATATACCCGGCAGGGGGATTGCTGGATCATATGGTGGCTCTATTTTTAGTTCTGAGGACCTCCAAACTGTTCTCTATAGTGGTTGTACTATAGTAGTGTTAGTGTTCCCACTAACAGTGTTCAAGGGTTACCTTTTCTCTATATCCTCACCAGCATTTGTTATTGCCTGTCTCTAAATAAAAGCCATTTTAAGTGGGGTGAGAAATGATCTCTCATTGTAATTTGATTCACATTTCTCTGAAGATCAATGATATTGATGTTGAGTATCTTTTCATATATGTATTAGCCATTGGTATGCCTTTCTTAAGGAGTTTTGAAACAGGTCTCACTTTGTCACTCAAGTTAGAGTGCAGTGGCACAATCACAGCTTATTGCAGCCTCAACCTCCCAGGCTCAGGTAAGTTTCACAGCTAAGTCTCCCAAACAGCTGAACCTACAGGCACATGTCACCAAGCCTGCCTAATGCATCCTCTTTTTCAGAAATGTCTATTAAGATATTTTGCCCACTTTAAAAATCAGATTAGATTTTTTTCTATGAAATTATTTGAGCTCCTTAAATATCCTGGTAGTTAATCCCTTGTCAGATAGTTTTCAAATATCTTCCCCCATTCTGTGGGTTGTCTCTTCACTTTGTTGATTGTTTCCTTTGCTGTGCAGAAACTTTTTACCTTGAGGTGAACTAATTTGCTTGTTTTTGCTTTGGTTGCCTGTGCTGATGAAATATTATGCAAGAAATATTTGCGCAGTCCAGTATCCTGGAGAGTTTTCCCAATGTTTTATTTCAGTTTCATATTTGAGGTATTAGATTTAAATCTTTTTATTATTTTTTTTTTTAAATAGAGGCAGAATGTCACTTCATCACCCATGCTACTGTCAAATTCCTGGGCTAAAGTGATCCTCCCATCTTGGCCTCCCAAAGTGCTGGGATTAAAAGTGTGAGCCACCGAGCCCCACCGAGATTTACATCTTTCATCCATTTTGATTTGACTTTTGTATTAGGTGAGAAATAGAGGTCTAGTTTCATTCTTCTGCATATGGATATCCAGTTTTCCCCGCACAATTTATTGATGAGACTGTTATTTCCCCATTGTATGTGCTCGGTACCTTCACAGAAAATGAGTTCACTGAAGATGTATGAATTGGTTTTTGGGTTTTTTATTCTATGCCATTGGTCTACATGTCTGTTTTTAATCACAGTGCCATGCTGTTCTGGGTACTATAGCTGTAGAGGATAATTTGAAATCAGATAATGTGATTCCTCCAGGTTTGTTTGGTTTTTGCTCAGCATAGCTCTGGATATTCTGAGTCTTTTGTAGTTGCATATAAATTTTAGCATTCATTTTTTTATTTCTATTTCTGTGAAGAATGTCATCGGTTTTTGAAGCCTTGTGGAGGTACCACACTGGTGGTCTGAGATTGGACCTGGAGGAATTATCATTAGCTGACAGAGACTCACTTCTTCCCTTGCTTTCCCACAAATGAAGTCTGTCTCTCTGTGCTAGGCTGCCTGGAGCTGGGAGAGGAATGATACAAGCACCCCTGTGGCCATGACCACTGGGACAGCATTAGGTCTGAAGCTGGCACAGCACTGTGACTGCCCAAGGCCCACTATAACAAGTACCTGCTGCCACCTATGTCACTCAAGGGCCCAAGGCTCTACAATCAGCAGGTAGTGAAGCCAGCCAGGCCTCTGTCCTTCCCTTAAGTGCAGTAAGCTCCCCTGGTCCCTGGATGGGTTCAGAGGTGCTATCTGGGAGCCTGCGCTGGAGTCATAAACCTTAGACATCTACCTGGTATTCTGTTCTACCATGGCTGAGCTAGCACTGAATCCACCAGGCAAATCCCTTCCCACTTTTTCCTCCCCTTTCCCCAGACACGGTAGTCTGTCCCCACATACAACATCATCACAGTCCCATGGAGATTAGTGCCAGGTCACTATGGATGTTCACTTCATAATACCCAAAGGCTCTAAGTCAGCTTGTGGTGAGTGCTCCCTGCCCTGGAACTCATTCTTCAGGGCTTTGGGCACCTCTCTGGACCAGGGTAGGTCCAGAGATGCCATCCAAGAGCCAAGGCCTGAATCGTGGATTCCTACAGCTCACCTGGTGCTCCTCTGACTGTAGCTGAGCTGGTATCTAAGCTCAAGAAAACTCTTTACTCTTTCCTCAGCATTTGTCAAGCAGAGGGAGTCTCCTTGTAGCCACCACAGCTGGAATGTGCTCAGTCACACCTGAAGCCAGTATATCTCTCAGTCTCACTCCAGGCCCATGGCATGTACTAAATGGTCACCACTGATGATTCTTCTGGGCTCAAGGGCTCTTTCATCAGAAAGTGATGAATCCTGCCATTACTGAGTCCTTTCTTTAGGGTAGCAGGTTCCCATCTGGCCAAGAGCTTGTCTAGAGATATTATCCCGAAGCTGGGACCTGAAATGGGGGGGTAGGCTTATGATTCTGACCAGTGCCCTCTCCTACTGTGGCTGAGCTAGTATCCAACTTGCAAGACAAAGTCCTGTTTCCTCTTTCCTCTCCTCAAGCGGAAGAAACAGGTCTCTGCCAGAGCTGCTAGCTGCACTGTCTAGGGTTGGAGGAGGGGTGGGCAAGCACTCCCTAGCTGCCGCAGCTGCTGTCTCTCTGGGTCACAAGCCCCCAGACACACTGGCTCCAAGCGCAGCACGGCACTCGGACTTGCCTAAGAGTTGCAGTCCCTGTGACCTAGACAGGCTTTCAGGTTTATTAAGAATGCCAGAGTTTCACAACTCAAGTTACAACCACTGGGATGAACAATTCTCCTCTGCCTGGGGCTAGTCTCAATGTTTTTTCCATGGGTGGGCATTAGGTGAGTTCAGCTTTGTTTTGCTTTCTGCTATGAGGAGGCGGCACTGAGTTCAGTGCAAAGTCCCACAGCTGCTGTGCTCTCCCTGTCCCAAGCATGTAGCCTCTCTCCTTGCCACAGGTTCACAGGGGTGGAATCAGCAATTCAAGACTGTCTTTTCTAGGTTGTTCAGTGCCTCTTTCAGTGATATGAAGTCAAAACCATGTGCTGTGATCACTTACCTGATTTTTAGTTCCTATGAAGGTACTTTTTTATTTAAATAGTTGCTCAATTTGTAATTCCCGTGGGGAGCACAAACGACAGAGACTTCTATTCAGCCATCAGGCTCCAACCCTGTGTCTGCATACATTCTGAATGACAGTCTTATCTGGAGTAATAAGCAAATGTAAAAACAAAAACCCGGAAAAACCTAAACTTCTTGCCACTGCCTGAGGATCCTGATCTTCATATGCTGCTCAACGTCAAGAGGTGTTCCTTCAGATTTTCCTAAGTGTCACCCACAAAGCCGTTCTCGCTGTCTAGTGGACACTGAGAGCCTGTGCTGGAATTGCCTCCCTGGCTCACCCTATCAACCAGCTCCAAAGACTGTCCCTTTACAGCAGTCATCAGGCCAGGAAGAAAGACCTACGAAGCTCCTGTTTCAGTGGCATGTTGGTGCCATCTGTGAGCAACCCCATGACTCAGCAAGAGTTCTTGCACTCTCCTAGGTAACTCGGGACCCTCCCAAGTGCTGCTGTGGTTGCATGAGTGCCCCAGAACCTCCTGAGTGTGGTGAGCATTGGGTGATGCCCCAGCAATGTTTCTCAGACTGCCTGAGGGGAACATTGGAACTTCTTACTCATCAGCCCAGTAATGCAACTCTCTTAATGGGGAGGGGACAGGGGCACAGGGATCTGTGGCTATTCTGTATCTCAAGGTTTCAATAAAACAGATCTTCAGATAAAAGCAGGGGGAACACCAGCAAAAGCAAACACACAATGTGTAAGTCAGGGTGAAGCTATACTTCACAATTCAGAGGCCCTAGACCTGTCGATGACCAAACAGTTATTTCAAAGGCCAGACATGTGCTCCTTACAAAGAGACTGGAACTTGCAGATAGCTTGTAAAAAGCCATAAGGATATTTACTGTACTATTATGTCCTGGAACTTCGCTGGTAAGATATTTGCCAAAAACATTCACCAGAAAAATACTTTTCCATTTATGAGATTATTTACAACAGCAATTTACCAAGACTTACCAATGAACAGTGAAAAATATGAACGGTTGTTCTAAAGCTAGGGAGAAAGAGTATGTGGTATTTATGTCCATTCTTATTATCTGCACAATGTAACCTTTAAAAATATTTCTTGCCGAGCGCGGTGGCTCAAGCCTGTAATCCCAGCACTTTGGGAGGCCGAGGCGGGCGGATCACAAGGTCAAGAGATCAAGACCATCCTGGTCAACATGGTGAAACCCCATCTCTACTAAAAATACAAAAAATTAGCTGGGCATGGTGGTGCATGCCTGTAATCCCAGCTACTCAGGAGGCTGAAGCAGGAGAATTGCCTGAACCCAGGGAGCGGAGGTTGCGGTGAGCCGAGATCGTGCCATTGCACTCCAGCCTGGGTAACAAGAGCGAAACTCCGTCTCACAAAAAAAAAAATATATATATATATATATATATATATTTCTTAAAGTGTTTAAGTTTATGGGAGCAAATAAAGTATTCAAAAATGGTTAGAAAGTTCACAAAAACCATATAAACTCACATGTCTTCAACTGTGATGTTCTCAAAGAGCTTGCAGTAGTGCTCATGGCACACAGCCACATCGTGCCCAACCCTGACAGCAAGAAGAGTGGCTCCAAAGACAATCCTTTTCCAGTTGGTTGGACAAATGTTGATATCAGCATAACTTACAAGTCTTTCGATGTATACCTGCAAAACAGAGGACTGGCCTTTGGCTTAGCTGGGTTGAAATGTTGTGATAAGAACTCTTGTGAAAAACCAGAATACTTCTGGTTTTGACCAGAAAGTAAGTGCCTTTTATTCTTATGTTCTACAAAGGCTTTGCTTGACCAGGCCAAGCAAGGGACCATATCACAATCATAGATCAAATATTTCTGCTACCTACTCTGCCCAACAGGGGTAGATTAGGCACATCCAAGGAACAATGAATTGAAGGCAGCAGCTCTCAATCACAACATGCATCAGAATTGCCTGGGGATACAGCCTGGGCCTCAGCTTAGACGTAGGCATCTATTCCTGCCCATCAACCAGATGGTTTTGTTATTATTCCCCATTCCAAGCCCTCCACGTGCCCTGGATGTATGCACACTGTGTGCATGTGTGCACTGAAGTGTGGGGGGAGAAATCAGAAATCCTGCTGCCTTTAATAGCAATTGTTCTGTGATGAGAAAAGCAATGGCAACATTTTAAGCCATGATGATGACTCAACTCCAATGTGTATATTTGCTTTCGTAAGTTTCTCTTAAAGTTCTGAGATAATTTCAGAAACCTACCTTTATTTAAAAACAGGACCATGCCATGCTGTATACAAGATCAATTTCGTTTCCTTTTTTTTTTTTTTTTTTTTTTTTTTTTTTTTTTTTTTTTTGGAGATGGAGTCTCTGTCTGTCACCCAGGCTGGAATACAGTGGCTTGATCTCTGGTCACGGCAAACTCTGCCTCCTGAGTTGAAGCAATTCTCCTGCCTCAGCCTCCTGAGTAGCTGGGACCACAGGGGCATGTCAGAAAGCCTGGCTAATTTTTGTATTTTTAGTAGAGACAGGGTTTAACCATGTTGGCCAGTCTGCTCTACAAGACCAATTTCTAAAGATGCTTTATAAACAGAAAATAGCTTACCAAACTTCTGATTGCCAAGTCAGCTGTTAGCCTTTTGGCTTTAAATAGAGTATGAAGAAATGTGAAAATCAATTTGTGCCCAGGATCATACTTAAAGTATTCCTCTGGAAGCCGTTCTTGCTGAAGGAAGAAAAAATGCAATATTAAGTATCCACTGAAGAAAAAACCTAAAGTGCTCTTAAGACAGCAGTGTTCACATTTGTGCCCATCGTATCACAGTAATTTTGATTAGTGAGATGTCTTTTAGATTTTACAATATGAACAGTGGAATCTTAAAATACCATAATGATTAAATACTCATCAGCATTCACTTAAAAATAGTATGAGCTTAACCTCAGAAAAGTATTGTTCTTTTTTAGTCTTTCCCCCACATAATTCCATCCAAATGTAAGTTACTTTGGATGGTCTTACTGACCATATGTCACTCTTCTCGGCAATAAATTGAGAAAACACAGTTTCCCGCAACCATGAGGCTCTAAGCCTACGCTGTTAAATACAATAAGTACTAGCCACGTGTGGCTATTATGTATCTGAGGAAGCACATTTTTAAATTTTTACACCATGTAAGTTGATTTAAACTTATTTTTAACTCTTCATAAAAATCATGCTTCTATGTGAAAAATACTTACATATACTCATATTGCTTGTTGCAATATGAGTATATGTTATTGTCTTTTTAAAAGATACATTTTCTGTTATTTGGATATTATATTTACTCATACTAGCTCATTTACTGAAGAGAGCTACAGATCAGTTCTTATTCCAGCACATTCTTTTCACAGCACTTAAGATGACTAAATGCAACACAAAATGGGGAAGAGGATTTAAAGAAAGATGACTTTGAGTTCAGCATGAAACAAATGCCAGTCTATGATGCAAATACAACTTCAGTAAAAGTGCCACTTACGGTAAATGGGTGTAACCGTTCATCAAAGATGCCCAAAGTTCTATCGGCATCTCTATAAAATAAGAATATACATTACTTCAAACACTGTTAAATATCTTAGTAAACTATCTGTTTAGTAAAATAATGCCTCCTATGTGCTCTGGTGCTTACTTCAGCAAAGCAGTTTTTACAAATTCTTCACCTGGATCCTGACCTGCAGAGGGTTTCTCGACCTCTTCTTCCTCGGCGCAACATGTCCTGCGCTATGAATTCTTTTTACGATAACCAGTCAGAACTGCCTGTAAGTATTGACCCTTAACAGGCAATGACAACAAACCAAACATATTTTCACTCTTCTAACCACACACTGAAACACGAGAACATTTTACGAAGCAGTAGTGGTGGGCAATAAAGTCTTTAGAACGTTAATAAATCAAAAAGTGATTCAGAGTTCTAACTTTCTTTCTCTTTAGTTCTCTGTAGCATAGTCTCATGATGTATGTATTTTCTGTTGTTTGAATTAAAAACTCATCTGCTTTATTTTAAAAGAGGTCAGTCTTTGACAGACTTTAAACTTCATAAAACTAATGCATTGTGCTTGTGTAATAAACCAGTGGTTCTCCAAATGTGCTCTGTGGACCTCTGGGGATCCCCAAGACCCTTTTCCAGAAGGCCTAAGAGGTCACCTCCCTTCCCCTATCCCTTCCCCTAGCCTTCCCGTTCCCTTCCCGTTCCCTTCCCCTCCCTTCCCTTCTTTGTTTTCCTTTCTTTTTTCTTTCCTTCCTTCCTTTTTTTTTTTTGAGACAGGGTTTCACTCTTGTTGCCCAGGCTGCAGTGCAGTGGTACAATTTTGGCTCACTGAAACCTCCACCTCCCAGGTTCAAGAGATTCTCCGGCCTTAGCCTCCTGAGTAGCTGGGATTACAGGCACCCACCACCATGCCCAGCTAATTTCTGTATTTTTAGTAGAATGGGGTTTCACCATGTTGACCAGACTGGTCTTGAACTCCTGACCTCAGGTGATCCGCCTGCCTGACCTCCTAAAGTGCTGGGATTACAGGCCTGACCCACCATGCCCACCCGACACTGTTCTGATAATCATACTAATTCAACCTGAGAAAGCTGATAAAAGAAATTTTTTTAATTATGAAAGTAATACAAAGACACTGCCTGCTTTTCATAGACACTTGCCATGACTGTATAGAAGCAAAAGTGGGTAAAACTGCTGGTTTCTCAGCCTAAATCAAGGCAGTGGTACCAATTACACTAGTAGTCATTCTATACTTTATTGTCCATTACAGTTAAAAAAGATAGGCTAAAGTACTTAAGAATGTCTTTGATGAAGCAGTAAAAAATGGTGTTACCAAATCTTGACATGTCACTTTAATATTCTGAATCAGTGGAAAGCTAACAAGAAGTGCTTCTGCTGACTGTAGTATTGTTGTGTTTTTAAAAAAAAGAATTTGTGATTTAATTCTGAGCTGAACAATCACTTTTTTCACAGGACATCATTTTTATTTAAAAGTACAACTGGGCCAGTGCAGCGGCTCACACCTGTAAAATCACAGCACTTTGGGAGGCTAAAACAGGCAGATCCCTTGAGCTCCTTCAGGTGTTCAAGACCAGCCTGGGCAACATGGCAAAACTCTGTCTCTACCAAAAATACACAAAAATTAGCCAGGCGTGGTGCCACATGTCTGTCGTTCCAGCTACACAGGAGCCTGTGGTGAGAGGACTGCTTGAGCTGAGATCATGCCCGTGCACTGCAGCCAAGTGATAGAGTGAGACTTGGTCAAAAAAAAAAAAAAGGGTAACTATCTTTCTCAAAAATAAATGACATGAGGTTGTCACTTCAAGGAAAACAAGTATTTGTTCCCAATGATAAAATTTAAGCTTTCCTGAGTACTCTGAAAAATTCATTCTTTCTACTATAGCTTGACAACTTTTCAATACTTAAAGATATTTTAAAATAAGATTGGTGGTTAAACTAAAAGTGATTTTTGACAAAATAAAACATAAACCAACATATTCCAAATAACTAATGCATAATATTATAAATGCAAGTATGGGGGAAAAGATCGATTTACCGTGCAAGAAAGACGAGTGAGCATTAATGGAATAAATTTAGTAATATGTAAAATGCTACTGTAACTAATTTAAGAAAGTAGCGCTTGTGAAGTTTTGACTTAGCATTAACGAATACCCACAACTGTCTCAGAGCTTTAAAAATATACCTTTTACCAACTACATATTTGCATGTTAGGTCAGGTTATTGCCTCACTCCTTTTTTTTTTTTTTTTTTTTTTTTTTTTTTTTTTTTTTTTTAATTTGAGACAGTCTCACTCTGTCACCCAGGCTGGGGTGCAATGGCATGATCTCCGTTCACTGCAACCTCTGCCTCCCGGGTTCAAGCGATTCTCTTGCCTCAGCCTCCCTAACAGTTGGGACTACAGGAATCCACCACCACGCCCATCTATTTTTTTGTATTTTTAGTAGAGACGTGTTTTCCCATGGTGGTCAGGCTGGTCTTAACCTCCTGTCCTCAATTGATCTGCCCGCCTCGGCCTCCAAAGCATTATCTAGCTCATGATATCACAGTGGTAAGGCTGTGAAATCTCAGCTAAATATAGATCTGGGAAAAAAAATCTCAATTTTATAGTTCTACAACAGTAAATATTAATATAATCAACATAAACACATACTCTTTGAGATTCCCAATCATTTAAGATTTAAGAGATTCTTAAGGTCCAAAGAAAACACAAATAATTTGCATCGATATTTTAGTAGGCACAATACATCTTATGATGTCTAGACCTGTGACCTAACACTGAGCTTGACAGCTTGCAAAGTAATTAGCTAGAATAACAAGACAGGTTTTTAAAAAGCTCACCTTTGCTTGATATGATAATATATCTCCAAGGCCACACTGTGGAAGAAAAAACATTCATAAAAATAGATGTTATCACTGGTTAGGCCTGAAGACATTTTTTAAAAAGGATGCAGAGGAAACTCTCCTAGTGTCCCTGAAATTAAAATCTTCTGGTTCAGAACAGTACCACAAGGGCACTTTCTTGTTTTCATTTCTTGGCTTTCAGCAAAAACATGAGAACCAAAATGCAAGGCAATATGCTGTTAGAAGACATGTTTCTGGCGGCCGGGCACAGTGGCTCAAGCCTGTAATCCCAGCACTTTGGGAGGCCCAGGCGGGTGGATCACGAGGTCGACAGATCGAGACCATCCTGGTCAACATGGTGAAACCCCGTCTCTACTAAAAATACAAAAAATTAGCTGGGCATGGTGGTGAGTGGCTGTAATCCCAGCTACTCAGGAGGCTGAGGCAGGAGAATTGCCTGAACCCAGGAGGCGGAGGTTGCAGTGAGCCGAGATCGCGCCATTGCACTCCAGCCTGGGTAACAAGAGCGAAACTCCGTCTCAAAAAAAAAAAAAAAAATGTTTCTGTTGATTATTATAATATATAAATAATAACATATTTCCCTGTTATATGCTCTTCTACCCATAAAACCTTTCGTCCCATGCAATTTATTTTATGTATGTATTTATTTTTGGACCCAGAGTCTCACTCTGTTGCCCAGACTGGAGTGCAGTGGTGTGATCTTGGCTCACCACAACCTCCACCTCCAGGGTTCAAGCAATTCTCATGCCTCAGCCTCCCAAGTAGCTGAGACTACAGGTTTCTGCCACTATGCCCAGATAATTTTTATATTTTTAGTAGGGACAGGGTTTCGCCGTGATGCTCAGGTTGGTCTCAAACTCTTGGCCTCAACTGATCAATCTGCCTCAGCTTCCCAAATTGCTGGGATTATAGGCGTGAGCTGCCACACCCAGCCTCATGCAATTTATATCTATGTGTACATATGCTTAAATTTCAGCCACAAAGTAGTGGTTTCTTTTTTAAGATGTTAGGCCCTGCATTTTAGTTTAGTTCCTTATCTCCTGCCCACCCATTTTTTTATTATTATTTCCCTAAAAATGTGTCATATAATGAATGTGCTTTCTAACAAATAACAGTTATTTGAAATCTCTGTTGCATAATTATTAGAAAATATATGAGTAAACATAAGCTCACACGATCCTAAAATAAGCAGTGCTAACAAGGCGGTGTAACATGACACAGTGTAATATGAGTGGCAGGTACCTTCAATTAGTTTAACTGAAATATTTATGAACAGATACAGCTCTTCAGATATATGTAACTGTATTTCTAAGTTACCCACAGATGCTGTGTATCACAAAACAAGAGCATCTCTTAGATAAGTTATGTGCTTCCATTTGCCGTCAGCATATAGAATGAGGCTCAAAATAACTGAGGGAAGGCAAATCTCAATTTTAGTAATAGGTCTATATAATATTAGCACTTTTCAAAAAGCCTGCAACATTAGCATTTAAGCATTTAAAACTACTTCAAGTAGTTTTCATCTCTGAAATAATCTTTTTTTTTTTTTTTTTGAGACGGAGTCTTGCACCTTCACCCAGGCTGGAGTGCGACGGCAGAATCTCAGCTCACTGCAACCTCTAACTCCTGGGTTCACGGGATTCTCCTGACTCAGCCTCCTGAGTAGCTGAAATTACAGGCATTTGTAACCACGCCCAGCTAATTTTTTGTATTTTTAGTAGAGACAAGGTTTCACTATTTTGGCCAGACTGATCTTAAACTCCTGACTTCATGATCCAACCACCTTGGCCTCCCAAAATGCTGGAATTACAGGTCTAAGACACCGCACCCAGCCTTGAAATAATTTTACAGTCACAGAATTTGAAGGTATATGCTGGAAAGGACCAATGACCATACATGACATTTAATCCAACACTCATTTCACAGATCAGGGAAACAAATCTTAAAAAACTGACTTGCCCAAGGTTTCACCAAATAGGAGCAGTTTCCCATCTTAAACTCAAATTAGGCAGTGGCTCTCAAATTTTGCTGCACATTAAAATCACCTGAGAAGCTTCAATAATTGCCTCATTTTAAACATGAGACATTTTTATTTAATTAGCATTGGATATAACTTTGGACATCGCGGGTTGTTGTTAAAAAGTTTCCTAGGTGATTTCAATGCGCAGGAAAATTTGGAATAATTGAGTTGGGGTGAAAATCAGAATCTTATGGCATGCTTTTCTCTACATGAAGATGCCTCACATTGATCCCTATTTTCCTAAAAGGCTTCTCAGTGCCTAGAGATACAGGGAAAGTGGAGATGGGAAGATGCATGTGTTTGCAGACATGTATTTTGAAGAAAAACTTTGCAGAAGTGATCCCAGTGAGTTCCTATCCCATTGATAACAGTGCACTACTAACTCATGATATTTTCCAAAATCTTTTCTTGAAGCCAATATGCCCTATTAATTTGCTCAATAAACCTCTATTTCACCAATAGCAAATATTGTAAAAAAAAAAAAAAAAATGTTAACTTGATGATGGCAAGTTAAAACTTACTTTACTTTTGAAAGTAGACTTCTAAAAATTAGAATAATGAGGAAAAAAGCATGAAATTTCTTTGAGCAAGATTAATCTTAAAAGCTACTTTTGAATGGTATGCTAACACATCAAAATCTTTTGAATTCAAAAGAAACCAGGGACTCCAGTCAAAGTAGTTTGTTTGTTTGTTTGTTTTCCTGCTCAAAGATTTAAGAGACAGCCAGGTGAGGTGGTGATCCCAGCACTTTGGAAGGCCGAGGTGGGTGGATCAGCTGAGGGAGTTCGAGACCAGCCTGACCAACATGGAGAAACCCCATCTCTACTAAAAAAAAAATACAAAATCAGCCAGGCATGGTGGTGCATGCCTGTAATCTCAGCTACTCAGGAGGCTGAGGCAGGAGAAATGCTTGACCATGGGAGATTGCAGTGAGCTGAGGTAGCGCCATTGCACTCCAGCCTAAGCGAGAAATGCTTGAACATGGGAGACTGCAGTGAGCTGAGGTAGCACCATTGCACTCCAGCCTAGGCAACAAGAGCAAAGCTCTGTCTCAAAAATAAATAAATAAATAAAAAGATTGAATAGACTTGGCTGACTACAGACATTTAGTGATTACTCAATAGGTCCCAAAGCTCAGAACCTGAGACAGAGTTTGAGTCCAGTTTTTGCTGAAACACAATTTCATCTCAACTATTGTTATAAAGGAGAGAGGAAAGTGGCATTATTACAAGTGTAAACTTGCAATTTTTAATTAAAGTAAAAGTTACTGACAAATTAGCTAAAAAGGCTAGTGTATTCTAAACAAAATTGTTTATAAGCTAAGTAGTTATGTTTCTAGAATTAAAAGTAAACTTATAAATAAAGACATTAATATTCTAAATTAGCACTTTCCAAACTATGTTCTAAAAATCAACACTCATGACCCAAGGAGATGAAATAATGTACACTGGACAGCCCCTGTGGTGTTGGTGTTGGTGGTTGTTCCTTTTAAAATAAACTTCATCTCAGGGTGCTCTCAAAGTGCATCTTTGTGGCCCATAAGGTGCTCATGCACAATGGGAGAAATTCAAATGTAGATACACTGTGGTGCCAGAGGAGAAAAAGCTGTTCCTTCCTCCAAGAAGTCCATGTTGATTCAGGCCTATAACTCACTAAACAAACTAATTCTTCACACACAAAAAAAAATGCAATAAAGGGAACCTGTCCTTCTCACTGCACTCAACATTGTCTTAAGGTATAAAGGCATCAAATAAATAGCTACACTTTTTCTGAAATTGCATATTTGCTAACTGATTTTTCCTTCCACCATGACATCTAAGATTAAAAGAGAAATTAATATTTAATATTTAGAATCTGGATATCAATATATAGTTGACTCCAATTTCTTGAAAGTGATTGAAGAGGACAACCAAATGGCTGAAATAACTTTAGAATAAAGGAGTCTGTCCCTTGGCAGTACAGTTGTACTCACGAGTTTAGTGTCATTATAAGATGAGGGTGGCTGGCTGTGCTGTCATCAATGAATATGGTGGAGCATGAACTATATAATCGAGGTAAATGCTCAGTAGATACCTGAAGAGGAAGGGAAGTATATGGTAAACTTAGCAAAGTGTATTTTTTTTCTCAGTTAAAATGTCAAATGACAAAGCACTAAGATATTCCTTACACTCCATGAACTGCCTGAGTGTGGTATCGTGTTTACTCTACAGAAAACCCGTTGGAGGCTCTTAACTTCCAGAGATGATGTTTGAGATATGAGTTATAAAATGCTGCTCTTAATATGGTACCTGTCATCAAACCTAACAAGGATTTTATGAATAAGATTTCACTGTTTTTTCAACAGTAACATAAAACAGTTGAGAATGTCTACTATTTATTTACTATGATAAAATGTAACATATTAAATAATATTGGTACAGGAGCATTTCATTGCAATGAATACAAAACTAATGCATTTACTAAGTTACTAGTCCTAAATGTATTATTTCAGGTGATATTGTGACAAAATAGGTGTTTCAGATTCAGAGGCTCTGTGTGCCAGGGCTGCTGGGCTACCAAGTGATGAAGCCATAGGTTTCTCTAGACCTGTTTTCTTATGTGGAGGATAAAAAAAAGTATCACTTAAATATTCTCTCACACCCTGAAAACAGATGACAACTTAAAAAATTTAACTTTTCCTTCATGTTTAAATGAGACTCCCAGAGAACACTTACCATTCATTTCAAAACTTGCTTAATTTCATTCTATAAATCTTCTGACCTGTACCTAGGCATTTTCCTGCTATACCCCTGCTCTCTGCCTACTGCCTTTCTCTTTCCTTGTTTCAGCAAACTTGACTCCATCTACCCTCTTGGATCGATCTCTTTGACAGCAGCCACACCAAAAATGGTTTCTTTGCACACTAATTAGTCAAATTCACCACTGATTACAAGATACTAAAATTTTTTTATTTGCATAGGTTTTAGAGGGAACCGGTGGTATTTGGTTACAAAAGTAAGTTCTTCAGTGATGATTTCTGAGTTTTTGGTGTACCCATCACCTGAGCAAGGAAATACTTGCAGAGTATTCCCCTCATGAGAAACTATGCCTCTCCATAAGAGTAAGAGAGGGCTCTTACTCTTCCTATCTCTAGCTGCTGAGCACAGAATTTTGAATAAATCAAAAAATTCAACAAGTGTCTGACAAATTCATTCAGTCTTACTACATTTAATTACACCAAAAACACTACTAACAGTTTACTGTTTATAGGTATTATTTAAGGTAATCACAAAAAGAAACAAATCATCTAACTTCAGTCAGCATAAATCAGAGTGTGAAATTTTGTGATCTTTAACAAGAAATAGAAGGGGTTACATATAAGTTTAATAACAAAAACTAGAAAATAATTAAACCTGTAATTTAGTAAGTCAAACCAAATGCTTACCATCAAAGGTCCAGTACCCGTTGGAAGCCGATGCCCAGCCACTGACTTCTTCCACTGTACCTGCTGCCTCTCATTTTAACCCATGAAAAATACTAAAGTTGTTTTCCTTGTAAAGGTCTTTCACCTCCTTGGTTAGGTCCTTTCCTAAGTATTTTATTTTACTTTTGCAGCTATTATAAAAGGGGCTGAGTTCTTGGTCTGATTCTCAGCGTGGTTGCTGTTAGGGTATAACAGAGCTACTGATTTGTGTACATTAATTTCATCTCCTGAAACTTTGTTAAATTAGGAGCTTTTTGGAGGAGTCTTTAGGGTTTTCTAGGTATACAATCATATCATCAACAAACAGCAACAGTTTGAATTCGTATTTACTGATATGGATGCCCTTTATTTCTTTGTCTTGTGTGATTGCTCTGTCTAGGTCTTCCAGTATTACGCTGAACAGAAGTAGTAAGAGTGGGGTATCCTTGTCTTGTTCCAGTTCTCAAGGAGAATGCATTCAACTTTTCCCCATTCAGTATTATGTTGGCTGTGGGTTTCTCATAGACAGCTTTTATTACATTGAGCTATGATCCTTGTATGCCAATTTTGCTGAGAGTTTTAATCATAAAAGGAGGCTAGATATTGTCAAATGCTTTTTCTGTATCTATTGAGACAATCACATGATTTTTGTTTTGAATTCTGTTTATGTGGTGTATCACATTTATTGACCTGTGTATGTAAAATCATCCCTGCATCCCTTGTAGAGAACCCATTTCATCTTGGTGGATTATCTTTTTCACATGCTGGTGGGAACTACAAACATTGCTGAATGAAATCATGGACACAAACAAATGGAGAGACATACCATGCTCATGAATGGATAGAATGAATATTGTGAAAATGACCATACTGCCAAAAGCAACCTACAAATTCAATGAAATTCCCATCAAAATACCACCATCCTTCTTCACAGAACTAGAAAAAACAATCCTAAACTCATATGGGACCAAACAAGACCCCACATAGCCAAAACAAAACTATGTAAAAAACAACAAATCTCGAGGCATCACCTAACCTGATTTCAAACTATACTATAATGCCATAGTCACCAAAACAGCATGGAACTGGTATAAAAACAGACACATACACCAATGAAATAGAATACAGAACCCAGAAATTAACCCAAATACCTATAGCCAACTGATCTTCAACAAAGCCAACTAAAACATTAAGTGAAAAAAGTAAACCTTAGTCAACCAATGGTGCTGGGATAATTGGCAAGCCACATGCAGGAGAATGAAACTGGATCCTCAACTCTCACCTTACACAAAAATCAACTCAAGATGGATCAAGGGCATAAATCTATGACCTAAAACCACAGAAATTCTAGATGATAACATTGGAAAAACCCTTCTTAACCCTGGCTTAGGCAAAGACTCCATTGCTAAGAACTCAAAAGCAAATGCAACAAAAACAAATGAGACTTAACAAAAGAGCTTCTGCACAGGAAAAGGAACAATCAGCAGAGTAAACAGACAACCCACAGAGTAGGAGAAAGTCTTCACAGTCTATATACGTGACAAAGGGCTATTATCCAGAATCTACAAGGAACTCCAGCAAATTACAATTTACAAATTACAATTACAAAATATGGAACCAACCCAAATGCCCATCAATCAACAAGTGAATAAAGAAACTGTGGGCCGGGTGCAGTGGCTCACACCTATAATCCCAGCACTTTGGGATGCTGAGACGGGTGGATCACGAGGTCAAAAGATCGAGACCATCCTGGTCAACATGGTGAAACCCCGTCTCTACTAAAAATACAAAAGTTAGCTGGGCATGGTGGCACACACCTGTAGTCCCAGCTACTCGGGAGGCTGAGGCAGGAGAATTGCCTGAACCCAGGAGACGGAGGTTGTGGTGAGCCGGGATCGCGCCATTGCACTCCAGCCTGGGTAACAAGAGCGAAACTCCGTCTCAAAAACAAAAAAAAAAAAAAAAAAAACTGTGATATACATATACATATATATATGATGGAATACCACTGAGCCATAACATTGAATACATTCATGGCATTCCATTCCCAGCAACCTGGATGAAATTGGAGACTGTTATTCTAAGTTAAGTCACTCAGGAATGAAAAACTAAACATTGCATGTTCTCATTCATATGTGGGAGCTAAGCAATGATGATGCAAAGGCCTAAGAATGATACAGTAGACTTTGGAAACTCGGGGAAAGTCTGGGAAAAGGGTGAGGGATAAAAGACTACAAATCAGGTTCAGTAGATACTGCTCAGGTGATGGGTGCACCAAAATCTCACAAATCATCACTAAAGAGCTGACTCAGGTAACCAAATACCAACTGTTCCTCCAAAAAGAAATGAAAAATAAATAAACTACAGCATTCTTCTCAGCAAACATAAAAAAATAAAATAAAAGCTAAAGGTTATATTTTTCTCTCTGCTTTTTGGCAGAACAAATTTCAGGTATGTTTTTAAACAATTAGTAACTCTTTTCCTTTTTCTGAGATAGGGTCTCACTTTGTTGCCCAGGCTGGAGGTCAGTGGTGCAATGATAGTTAACTGCAGCCTCAAACTCCTGAGCTCAAGCAATCCTCTGCCTCAGCCACCTCAGTAGGTAAAACTAAAAGCATATGCCACCATGCCTGGCTAATTTCTTAGTTCACCTTTTTGAGGAGATGAGGCCTTGCTATGCTGACCAGGCTAAAAAACAAATCTTAATTAACTTAAATATTTCTAACACAGTGAGCATTCATGAAAACAGCTCCATCTATGTGGTCAAGTAATGGGATAATATGACAGTGTATAAAGTTTGAATGAAAATATTAAACAAGGCCTTAGAAGAAAACTGTAATATGCTTATTATAGATACATCACTAAAGAATTGTCTTGGTAAATATCATTAATGATATTGAAATTAAACTTTGATTTACACTTAAATATAGGTCTTAAAAAAAAAGAAAAACAGAAAAAGAAAGTGACTGGAACAGAAGTGAGCAGTTTGTCTTGCAGAGCTAAAGGCAGGCTGTGAATTTCAAGGCAAATAGCACTTTGAAAAGTCGGGTAAAGTGTAAAAAGTAGGGCAAAAGCCATCAAGATCAGTTGAAAATCTGTGATTAGAGCCCCAAGTCCACCTGTCCTCCCATCTGATAAGAAATGTAAATGTGTGTTCCCTGAATACACCAAACCTGAGAATTTCTGCCTCACAGCTACCATGGCCTAAACCTGCGATATAAACAAAACTGTACACCAAAAATGGAACTCCATCTTTCTTCCCTCACTCTGCTTTTGGAAAGCAAGTAGCCATGCTTTTATTTCCCAGGAAGAAATTTGGGAGATCCTTCTCAAGAAACTGAACTGTCTTAAATAAAGATCCCCAGATAATACACTGAGGTCCCCCAAATGAAAAGCTAGTTTGGCTTCCAAAACCTCACACTGGTGCCATCAGTTAACACAAGTCATGCTTTCAAATCAAGTAAGCCAGGGACCACCACACATTGGAGAAAAGCCTCCAACAAGAGAGATTGAAATAACAAAAAAAAATTTGACGGGACCAGTCAAAATCAGGAGCAAAACTTTTTTTAAAAATCTTAAAACAAGCCAGGCGCGGTGGCTCAAGCCTGTAATCCCAGCACTTTGGGAGGCTGAGGCGGGTGGATCACGAGGTCGAGAGATCGAGACCATCCTGGTCAACATGGTGAAACCCCATCTCTACTAAAAATACAAAAAATTAGCTGGGCATGGTGGCGCGTGCCTGTAATCCCAGCTACTCAGGAGGCTGAGGCAGGAGAATTGCCTGAACCCAGGAGGCGGAGGTTGCGATGAGCCGAGATCGCGCCATTGCACTCCAGCCTGGGTAACAAGAGCGAAACTCCGTCTCAAAAAAAAAAAAAAAATCTTAAAACACCCTAAAAAATATAAAAATTCAATAGACATGGTAGAGGATAAACTCACAGAATATCCCAGAAGTAGAATAAAAAGACAAACTGAAAAAAACAGAAGGGGAAAAATTTAAAACCAATGAAGATATACTCATCTAGGCAGTCTAGTGTCTGAGTAACAAGACTGTCCAAAAAAAGTAACAGAGAAAATAAAAACATTCTCAGAAAGAGAGAGTCTGCAGACTTAGTAGCCTCAATAAAATAAAAAGATCCACACCAAGACCTTATTATGAAATTTCAGAATCTCAGAGACAGGAAAGCTCCTAAACAGCTCCCACAGATACATAAAACACAGTTATAAATAATATATCACGTGATGGCAATAAATTCAAGAACAACACTGTAATGAGAGCACAATTGCAGAGTATCTTCAGAACCAAAAAATTTAGATTCAACCTAGAAGTTTACTCTCTATCAAGAAGGAAGGATTTTAAGACTGGCCAGATCTCTAAACATCTCTGTCCAGGAAAATGTGCTCAAGTACAACTAGAGAGGATAACAGGACAGGAGGAAACAGAATCTAGGACTCAGGCAATCCCACACAAGGCGGCAGTTATGTGAGGTCAAAAGGCTTTAAAGAGATAGCACAGAAAAGCAGACATTGAGCATATCTAGGGAAAGCTGCTCTATATTGAACTACAATGACAAAAGGCCAAAGAAAGTTGCCCACCCCCTACGAAAAAAGAAGAGGAACAGACATGTTTTAGCAGATGGGAAATATCTTTGAAAGGCATGTGATAAATGCTACAACACTTGGGTGGGAAAACAGCTGGTAAAAAACAGGCCAATGAATATAGTCAGAAAATTAGCTTCATGCTAAAAAATAGTGGATGTGAAATGTAAATTATATGTAAAATATAATTTAATAATAATTATTAAAATTATTTTTTAACAAAGTGACAGACCACCCCAAGACTACTTACTGCTGGATAAACCAGCATATGCTAGGAAAAAAGAGATGATCCAGAAGAAGTGCAGAAGTGCTCAAATTTCAGAACTGTTTCGGAGAACAAACGAAGGAACATGTAACGCAGAGACACAGTGAAAACACCATATGATTTAGCAGTGAATAATGTTTGGATAGTCATAATCATGTCAGTGTTACTGATTTAATTCAAAAGTGTGCTACAATTGAAAGAAACAGAGGGAGAAAAATAAGGTCATGGTGTAGCGAGGAAGGCATGCTTTCACCTGCTGTGGCAGAAAGTCAACAGACCATGCTGACAATTAACTTAGCTCTTCTATTTTTGTTATTTCATGAAAAATAAGATTAAATATTTAAAGCAGATCTTTATACCACAACAAGACTATTGAAATTTAACTTAAATGTCAGAAATCCTTAAAAGGTGGGCACACTAAGCTGAAGACTTTTCTGGATAAATTTGATATGTAGGAAAGTAGAAGAGATTTAGAAAATACATAAAAAGAGGTCCATGCTATCACTACTGGGTCCCAACTATAATTTAAAGGAATCAAGAGAGAGAGACTTTTACATCAAACTATCAATTTCTCACCTTTATTAGTGTTTACTTACATGGTTTTCATAGCTGCTTTGTCTTTTTTCGTGCACTAAGAATGAAAAAATAAACTGGTCACTTCTGACACAAATATTATAAAGTAATAGTAGGTGTTAACATCTTACTGACTACTCCTATATAAAATGAGATAAAATTCCATTTCAAAAAATTATTTTTAACAATTTATAATTTAAACTATCTGGCATGATAAATCTCATAAAGTAAAACCTAAGAACTTAGATTTACTTTTTGACTTAGTTTATTTTTGTTTTTGTTACATGTGAATGAAACAATACTCATGTATAAAAGAAAAGGGCAAAAAAATCAGGCCAGATGAAAAATTTAGCTAATAAAAAAGTTTACCTGTTGCATATACGAGCCATGATCCATTAGTATTCTCCCATTTTGCATTTACACGTAGCTTAATTACCAGAATCTAAGAGCTAACAGCTCTAAGAACTACTTCCTGGCCAGGCACCTATCTCTAGATGCACCAGACTCCCTCTAAGCATGTCCAACCACACTTACTGGTCCTCTACTAACATGGAATAGCTTTTCTTTTTTCAGCTTCCATGCTCTCTAGGTGTGAGAAGCCCATGGCTCTGAATGGAACTGGGAAATACAATTCATATTTGGTTTGGATATGTTTCTCCCTCCAAATCTCACGTTAAAATGTGACCCTTAATCTTGGAGATAGGGCCTAGTGAGAGGTGTTTGGGTAATGGTGGTGGATTCCTTATGAATGGCTTGGTGCCATCCCCAGAGTAAGAAGAAAATTCTCATCCTGGTAGTTTCAAAGAGTGTGAAACCTTCCCCCTACCCCCTTCTTCTCCCTCTCTCACAGTGTGGAACCACCTGCTTCCCCTTTTCCTTCCATCATGATTGTAAGCTTGCAGAGGCCCTCACCAGAAGCAAATGCTGAAGCCATGCTTGTACATCCTGAACATCTATGAGCCAATTAAACCTCTTTTTCTTATAAATTACCCAGCCTTAGGTAAATCTTTATAGTAATGCAAAAATGAACACAAATTCTAGCCAGAAATAACCAACTCAAGACAGGTGAAGTCTACTCAAACTACAAAAACAAGAGTTAAAAACTGCCATATTTGACTGTGCTACATTACAGTAAATAACATTCACATATGATTATATTCTTGCTGCTTAAATCAACTGGAAAACCTCGCTGTGTATGGCTTTTTAACAAACAAACCAGGATTTCACATAACATTAAGGAAAATAAGCAGGAGTAGAATGTGTTTAAATTTAAATGAAATGTGTTTAAATTTAAATTCAAATGAAAATGTTCATAACTTAAAAGTTTTGGATAACATAAACGTGTATTTGATAAACACATGTGGTCAGAGGGCTGTGTCAGAGGAGGCCAAAATCACAGATTCAATCCCCCGACAATGAACAACTATGTTTTGTTATTTATTTAAATGAAAACCAAGCTGAAGCCTAAGTTCTATCATTCAACTTTAAAATGTACTCTTTGGAGCACGGGAAAAGGGACAAAGAATTATACGTAAAGATAAATCTAAGACTCCTCCATCACATGACAAATTGTGTTGACAAAAAGATGGCAAAACGTTTCAACAAAAAGTTTACATGTTTTCACCAACATAGTAACAACTAAAGGAAAGTATACCACCTTTTAAAATAACAACTGAATATGAAAAATTTAAACCAACATGAGTTTTTCTAAATACTTTCTATAATACATCTGATCAAACAAGAGTTTCCACTCTTTCTTGGCAGAAAAAACAACGTTGTCTCACCATCTGTTTGAGATTTCCTTGCTTCTGGATGGTTAGAAGGGTTGGACTCCAAAGCCATATCTATAGAGGGAGAAAAGAAAAAAGATGTGATCACTTATAACAGTGTATCAACTCGTTTCTTCGACTGCTGTATTTAGGTCATTTAACTACTTCTACCTTTATTCTTATCCATTGAAATGAATGTATAGACATAAGATGGAGCCAGACAAGATGGCGCATGCCTGTTGTCCCAGCTACTCAGGAGGCTGAGATAAGAAAATCCCTTGAATCCAGGTCAGGAATTTGAGGCTAGCATGAGTAACACAGTGAGACCCTCCTTTATTTAACAAAAAATAAAAAATAAAAATAAATGAAGAGGTAACTGTTCCCTTTGAGTTGTGTAAAATCAACTTTGCATAAAATAAATCAAGATGGCAATATGTTTTAAAAGACAGGTCTATTTTATAGGCAAAATAAAAGACACACATTCTGAAGTTTTAAAAGTTTTTCAAAAGTCAATTCAACATATATGTCACTTCCATGTCATTCTGAAGACACAGAACCTTAGTTCTGTTGAGTAGCTGTCTTCCATAGTCATGTGAGATCTCTATATCTTCATTTCTTCATTAGCAATACATACACAGGCCTTATTTGTATTGGAAAGGGCCAAATGAGACATACATAAACTGTGTCATAATCCTAAAGAATAACAATAAAGAGCCTTGTTTTGGCGCTCTCATCCAACACTACCCATCTATCAACCAGAGTATACGTTTACACAAGTAATTACATGCTTTGTGTATAAAGGTATAATCAATTCATTCACATAATGTATTTGTTTATGCTAAAGGAAATCCTTAAATATCTTGAAAGGTGAGTATAGTACTTCCAAGTTACAAAGTCATTTTCATCATGAGTCTTAGTTATCCTACCTCTTAAAAAATTGAGAGCCCAAAGAGAAAAGCTATAAGACATTTCCTCTACAGTAATGAAATCTCTGGCATTTAAATGAAACCAGTGAGCCAACTGGATTTAATATCTTTGTGATAAAGTGTTTTCTATTTTAAAAATTCTAATTTTTATTCAAGAACCATATTGTAACCCAGAATTATTTTTACTTAGATTCCTATCTTTGCAAAATTTTGCAGGCAAACCAACTGACTGTTTTGTCTTTTCGACCCCCCTCCCAGGCCCCTAACTCTCCCAGCAGTGTATAAACTGAAAAACTTCAACTTTCTTATCTTTGAACAAGATGCTATTGTCAGGAGGGGGAAGGACAAAGGGAAAGCCATGGCAGCAAACACTCTTACACGTGTTTGCTATAAGGCAAGGTCTGGCATTTTAACCCTCAATCTTTATCTTACACATTAAAAGGCTACATCAACATTTCATGTCTTTTGAAAGTTTTGACCACGAACCATCCCCACCTCTTTTTTAGAACAAGGAGGAAAATAAAGTCTGTTAAGTCACCAGAATAAACCTGGAGACAACGTTTTGTGTTACAGTAAGAATTTTAAAGTAATCAGAGCCTCACGGGTAAACTGCTTTGGGGAAAAACCCCACATACACACCCATTTTTCTGCAGCCCAGGCTGTGACATTTCACACCTTTCACAATTACTTTAAGTACCTTCCATTTTCTTCTCTGATAAAATTATGGTTAGAAGAAACTAAGCAGCTTCTATCAAGGTGACTTACAGCAGCCCATTAAGAATACCATATGGTCTCTCGCATGACAACCTCCATTCTGATTTTAAGAAATCCACAAATATTTGAATATGAATTGTCCTGAGATTTAGCTACCTTAATACAGGAAAAAAAAATAGGCACTTATCTGGATCCTCCACTTCTTGGGTACCATCTGGATAGGTACAAAGAAAGAATGAGATGGGTACTGGAAAGTTGGGATGTTTAAGTTTTTATTGAGAAAAGGGACAGAATATTTCAAAGATGACTTATCAAAGGGCCACAGGATAATAAACAGAGCTACAGACAAGAAGAGCCATCAATAAATGCTCCCATGCCAGCCTGGGAGAATGAGATGAAGGAGGAAGAACTGAGAATTTGGGAGGGGAGGAGAAAAGAAACTGAGTGGACTCTGTGGAGAAAGACTAAGCGGTGGGAATGGGAACGCAAGGCAGAGCCAGCCTTTGTTCCTGGTCAGCCCTGGGAAAGCTGGCTACAAGCAGAAAGGAGCTCAAAGTCGGGGATGCCTCCCAGGGGACCCTGGGGACAGCAGCAGCCAGAGTTGTGCCAAGGGCACAGGTCCCCTCCTTACCTTCAAGCATCTCCCGGTCATGGATGTGGTGCATGTGGAGGTCTTCGCCAGCTTCAAAAGTCACTTCAGCAGGAGATACAATGGGACTCACTGGTGCTCCTGCCATCCTGTCCCCAGCTGCTGCCTCATAGATCTCAGACTCATGGGGAGAAACTGGCCCCTGGTGCTTATCCACCTTAGGGTGCACGCAACAGCTCAGTACATTCCCCATGAGCGCCTCTATTCCTGTCTGCCACCACCTGTGCTTCTGCTCACAGCATTGACCACACACTCCCGCTGCTCTAGGCTGAAGCTATGCTGTACTTGCAGAGATGGTATCGCCCGCTGCTCGCCTGCCCACCCCACAGCCTGGCCCCAGCTGGGACTCGGGCCAAGGCCCGCCCCTGCCACCTCCTCCGAGTTGACTTGTCTAGGAGGGTTAAGACCAGCTGGCTTATTTAATAGGTTGTGAACCCAACAAGCGCTGAGAGACCACAACAACTGCCTGAATAGAGTAAAGACAGAGGAGCTCCTCCTCCTCCTGCAGTTACCTACAGACTGAAGCCCATTGGCCCAGGTGAGAACCCAGGCATGTGACTCACAATGCCCCACCCCACACCTCACAATGCCCCACCCTAACTGCCTACCCTCCCCCACAGCTCAGAATGCCCCTGCCTGGGCTGCCCCACCCTGTTGCTTATGATGCTGCTGCTCTCCTTGGCTCCTCATGTAGTGTCGGTGGGACTGAGGTTTTCATTTATCACCAGATTCCTGAGCTTTTTAGTCCTAAGAAAAGCACATAGTGTTTTGTTACTGGAAGCCATCTTACCCTATGAGTTCTATATGAAGCCTCAGTCAGTAGAGTGGGTCCCATTAGCAACCAAGTTGGACAACTTGTATTTGCTGACTCAATGTAGATACACGTGAATTGCTGATTGTGTCTGTAATGAGATGCTCCTCTCCTGTCTTCCAATGAGTGGTAGTTTTTGTCTGCAACTTGACCACAGCAATCCCTGGCACCCAAGCTCTACTCTCACTAAAGCATTATGGCTGTGTGTTTTGAATGATACCTTAGGACCCAACCTGCCTCCACCTCCTTCTCCATGAAATAGAAATCTAACTTGTCCTTCCAAGCTCTGAAATGCTGAACTTATCCACTCCCTTTTCCCCTCTCTGTTTCTTCCTTCCATGGCAGGGACTTTCAGATTTTCTTTCTTTTACTAACAAAGCACTAACCATGACTTTGCCATACAAAATCAAGAGCCATAAAGTAGGGTATCACAGTCCTAACTCAGTAAAGATGAATACTCAACATCTGGCAAGCAGTATGTACCTGACAGTGTCCCCACTGTGCTCTGCTCATTTAACCCTCAGAAACAATCTCATTTTACAGATTTTACAGAAGTTGAGATGGGAAAGGTAAGTAACTTCCCCAAGGTCACATGACTGGTCAGGGTGAGGCTATGATTTGATCCCAGGTAGTCTGAATTCCCCAAATCCTCAAGCATGATTATCAGAAAGGTTATTAGTCCATTTTCTTTTTTTTTTTTGAGACAGAGTTTCGCTCTTGTTACCCAGGCTGGAGAGCAATGGCGCGATCTCGGCTCACCGCAACCTCCGCCTCCTGGGTTCAGGCAATTCTCCTGCCTCAGCCTCCTGAGTAGCTGGGATTATAGGCATGCAGCACCATGCCCAGCTAATTTTTTGTATTTTTAGTAGAGATGGGGTTTCACCATGTTGACCAGGTTGGTCTCGATCTCTCGACCTCGTGATCCACCTGCCTCGGCCTCCCAAAGTGCTGGGATTACAGGCTTGAGCCACCACGCCCGGCCTATTAGTCCATTTTCACACTGATTCTGAGAAATACCTGCGGTTAGGTAATTTATGAAAGGAAGAAAAAGTTTAACTGACTCAATAGTTCCACATGGCTGGGGAGGCCTCAGGAAACTTACAATCATAGCAGAAGGGGAAGCAGGCCATGTCTTACATGGTGGCCACACAGAGAGTGTGAGCATGTGAAGGAGCAACTGTCAAACACATATAAAACTATCAGATCTCAGCTGGGTATGGTGGCTCATGCCTGTAATCCTAGCACTTTGGGAGGCCAAAGCGGGTGGATCACCTGAGGTCAGGAGTTCCAGACAAGCCTGGCTAACATGGTGAAATCTCATCCTCTACTAAAACTAACAAAAATGAGCCGGGCGTGGTGGCACGTGCATGTAATCCCAGCTATTCAGGAGGCGGAGGTAGGAGAATCGCTGGAACCCAGGGGGTGGGCACTGCAGTCGGCCAAGATCATACCACTGCACTTCAGCCTAGGTGACAGAGCAGGACTCCATCCCCAAAACAAAACAAACCTTGTAAGATCTCACTGACTATCACAAGAAAAGCCTGAAAAAAACTGCCCCCATGATCACCTCCCACCAGGCCCCTTCCTTTGATATGTGGGGCTTATTACAAGTCAAGATGAGATTTGGGTGGGGACATGGCCAAACCATATCAGAAAATAAAGGCAAAAGTCAAGCTTGGAGAATTGACATTGTAGATTAGCATATTTTTAAAAGAACAACCTTTTTTTTTTTTTCTTTTGAGACAGAGTCTCACTCCATTGCCCAGACAGTGGTACAATCTTGGCTCACTGCAACTTCTGCCTCCCAAGTTCAAGTGATTCTCATTCAAGTGCCTCAGCCTCCCAAGTAGCTGGGATTACAGTAGCCTGCCACCGCACTTGGCTAATTTTTGCATTTTCAGTAGAGATGGGGTTTCACCATGTTGGTAAAGATGGTCTTGGTCTCTTGACCTTGTGATCTGCCCAGCTCGGCCTCCCAAAGTGCTGGGATTACAGGCATGAGCCACCGCACCTGTCTGAATATTATTTCTTTTTAAAGGAAGGAGATTCTGACATGTTCCACAATGTGGATGAACAATGAAACCTTGAATACATTATGCTAAGGGAAATAAGCCAAACACAAAAAGACAAATGCTGTATGATTCCATTTATATGAGGTACCCAAGATAGGCAAAGTCATAGAGGCAGAAAGTAGAATGGTGGTTAACAGGGACTGGAGGAAGACAGGAAACAGGAATTACTGTTTAACGGGTACTGTTTAACAGAGATTCACATGAAAAAGTTCTAGAAATTAATGATGGGAATCACTGCAAAACATTATGAATATAGTTAAAGCAACCAACTGTACACTTAAAATAGCTAATATGATACATTTTATGTTACATTTATTTCACCCAATGAAAAAATAAAAAATATATAAGCACACAGCAAATGATCACCAGGCCTTTGAAGAAAGCCTATAAAATGAAATTAAGAAACCAAAATACCAGGCGGCAATGGGGAGAATCAAGGAGGAGGGCAGAGAAAACGAAATGCAAGGGCAAGGTCAGGAGAATGGTTTTGACAACTGGAAAGTGAAAGCATATGAAAATGTCAACTGGCTTTCTGTCTCGGACCCGGCAGAATGGCTCCTGCAAAGAAGAGTGGTGAGAACAAAAAGGGCCGTCCTGCCATCAACAAGGTGGTGACCCGAGAATATACCATCAACATTCACAAGCGCATCCATGGAGTGGGCTTCAAGAAGCGTGGCCCTCGGGCACTCAAAGAGATTTGGAAATTTGCTGTGAAGTAGATGGGAACTCCAGATGTGCGCATTGATACCAGGCTCAACAAAGCTGTCTGGGCCAAAGGAATAAGGAATGTCCCATACTGAATCCGTGTGCGGTTGTCCAGAAAACATAATGAGGAGGAAAATTCACCAAATAAGCTCTATACTTTGGTTACCTATGTACCTGTTAGCACTTTCAAAAATCTACAGACAGTCAATATGGATGAGAACTAATCACTGATCGTCAAATACATCAAATAAACTTTTAAAAAAATGCCTTTAAAAAAAAAGAAAAGAATGTCACCTGAAAGATAGAAAATCAAGTTGAGTTAGATACCAGAGAATTAAACACAAAATTTTAAAAAATGAAAGAGGAAGATGATAAAAATTAGAAGATCAAGCCGGGCGCGGTGGCTCAAGCCTGTAATCCCAGCACTTTGGGAGGCTGAGGCGGGTGGATCACGAGGTCGAGAGATCGAGACCATCCTGGTCAACATGGTGAAACCCCGTCTCTACTAAAGATACAAAAAATTAGCTGGGCATGGTGGCACGTGCCTGTAATCCCAGCTACTCAGGAGGCTGAAGCAGGAGAATTGCCTGAGCCCAGGAGGCGGAGGGTGCGGTGAGCCGAGATCGCGCCATTGCACTCCAGCCTGGGTAACAAGAGCGAAACTCCGTCTCAAAAAAAAAAAAAAAAAAAAAAAAAAAAAAAAAAAAAAAATTAGAAGATCAGCTCAAGAGGTTCAATATCTAACAAGAGATCCAGAAGAAACAGGAAAGCTGAAGAGGAAGAAAATTATTACAGAAACCATACAAAGGAATTCCCAAGAATTAACAAGAAAAACAGACATGTACCACTAATGGTTCATTAAAAGCACAAATTTTAAAAAAGCCTACCCGAAGATTCATGATTGGAATGGTATATGCTAAGGAGATGCAGAAAATTTTAAATGCTTCTGAAGCAGGTAAAGGAAGAGTGGGGCAGGATGGGGGAAAGACAAGTCACACAAACACATTATTTCGAAATATAAAAATACATTTTTTAAAGTAAAAAATTTTGAAGTTGGCTGTGTCTGGGGAGTAAGTAGGAAGTACTAAATCAAGAGCAGTCTGTTTTCTGTGAAGTCTTATACCACCACTGGACTTCTAAAACCATGTTTCTTAAAATTTTATCATGGTTCTCTTTCAAAGTAATGAATATGCAACTTGTATCTACATGTAAAAATATGCAGGTGAGAAATGCTAATATAAAATTATTCCAAACCTTTTCTAAAGTGTCAAAAAGTGCTAGGATTTATTTAGCAGAAATCACCTGAGGATGACTTCCTTGTCAATTCTGGGAAATGCCTGCCAGAGAGAGGGAAAACAGTGGTCACAAAACTGTGATCAAAAGACAGTCTGATCAAAACACACTCTAAAAAAAACATAATTGTTAGATAGAATATACAAATGTGCAGATTCCCTGGGATTTTTCACTGAGTTAATATTTGCAGAAATAAACCATGTTTTAACTGTTCAGTTTCCTTTGGGATCCATTTCCTTTGGAACCCATTAGTTTTAAATACATTCAATATTAATGAAATACCTAAATCTATTATAGATATCCTTTCAAAACATCAGAAAATCAAGATAATTTGACTAAGTAGCTAAAAATAAACTCATTTTGTTGAAAGAATGCAAGTAAAATGTTCAGTAAGTGATAAATACACTTACCACAGGTTACTCTGGCAATGCTGTACTTCTTGTAGTTCATGGCAGTCTATGTAAGGTCCTAGTCTTGTCAATAAATAAGTATTTTACCTAAATCAAAGAAACAAAAATATAGTATACTGTTGTTTTTTACTCCACCTCTAGTTGAATTAAGAAGGCATATTCTGAAACAGCACAGAAAAACACGTGAAGCTTCTCAATCATTATCACTAACACAAGAAAAAGTTATCACAATTAAGATGCATCTGAAGACAGCATGGGTCTGCTACAGATTGTGTCACTTTCCAAGATGCAAAATTTTACAAACTTCATACACAAAGCGCTCAACTCACAAAGGTGAGAAGATAACTGACTGAGGAGGTCAACAAGCAAACCATCTCAACAAGACTAAATGAATGCAAAACAGGTGCACTCCAAAAGCAAATGTGGTACACAGATTATGCTACCTCTGGCCATACTAAAGAAGAGGGAGAGAACTCAAGGCCCCAGAACAAGAGAGAAGTGCCCGCCAGGCTCTGGGCACTAACTAGTCTGTGAACTCTGAACAATCACTTCATCCTTCATCGCCTCAATTTCCACATCTGTGAAATAAAGGGTCTGGCCAGGAGAAACCTAACAGCATTCTGCATGTAACTGGAGAAATTGTGTCATAGATAGGTGAGGGAGGGTAATTAACAAAATTGCCTCTAGAGAGCAAATAATCAACAGAATTGCCTCTAGTTTCTCCACGGCTTTCTAAAAAAGAGTCAAGATTTTTCTGGATTCCAGATATCTTCCAGGGATCCCAGAGAATTGGTCTAGGGAGGCAGTGCTTTACTGTATTGCAGAAGAATTAATCACATTAATTGCTTACTCTGTACTTTTGCTTAATGATACAATATAAACAAATACAATGAAAATTAATTTTAAAGCAATCAAAGGGCCTTCAAGTTATTAAAGTTCCTGAAGAATCAAACATTACATCCATATGTAGAATTATTATACTAAGGGCAATTAGTGACTCCATTTATAGATGTTTTTATGTAAGTTTGATATGCAACAGGTCTAGGAGTATAAAAATCATTAAAATCTGACTTCCAATAAACAGTGGTTTCTACCTTTTTCTTAAAAAAATTATTGTATCAAAATAGTAAAAAAAAAAAAGAACATTTAAAATAAAAAATTATCAAGATTTATCATTCTGCCTACTGAATTTTAACTTATCCTTAAAGTTCCAAAAAAAAAAAAAAAAAACCAGCCAGGCGTAGTGGCTCACGCCTGTAATCCAAACACTTTGGAGGCCAAGGCAGGCAGATCACCTCAGGTCGGGAGTTCAAGACCAGCCTGACCAACATGGTGAAACCTCGACTATTTAAAAAAAAAAAAAAAAAAAAAAAAAAAGCCTTCTTTCTCATGCAAACATTCCCCATATCCCTAATTAGGATGAATTATTGAAGCATTCTGAACACTTTCAATCCTTCAACTATTCAGGTCCAGTTTAATGGCACCTGGGAACAATTATATACTGAGAACTGTGCTCAACTGGCAAAAGGGACCAAAGATCTTATACAGGGGCACATCTGTAACCCTCACATCGGCTCCAAAGTCTCCAGAGGGAAACAGACAGGACATGATGAATCAGCTCTCTTTTTACTGTAGTATGTTTGGAAAGATTGTTATAGAAACATAGAAGACAGATAAATCAACCTTACCTGGAAAACTGAAAAAAGGTTCAAACAGGAGGCAAATTTAGACCAATAGGTACCAAGAACTCACTGATTCTTACGGGAGTGGCATATTACCAGACAGACAAGTGAAATGACAAAGCCATTCTAGAAATAGAGAAGGTAAGCAAGAGAGCCAAGAAGTGGAAGTTGAAGAACAACTCTGGGTGCTATGTGACCAGAGCCCAGTAGGCAGTAGGAAGATCTGTGCTCTATGCTAAGGATGTTCTCTATAATGATAAGCTACCCTGTCACACTAAGAATTTAAGAGCATTTCTATGAATATATATAATTCAAGGAAAGTTAAAGAGAAAAATTTGCTATCAACTCTATGTCAATTTGGAAAATGATATCCTGCATATCTTTGTCTAGATAGTTTTATTTAAAAATGTAATCTGGGCCGGACGCGGTGGCTCAAGTCTGTAATCCCAGCACTTTGGGAGGCCGAGGCGGGTGGATCACAAGGTCAAGAGATCAAGACCATCCTGGTCAACATGGTGAAACCCCGTCTCTACTAAAAATACAAAAAAATTAGCTGGGCATGGTGGCGCGTGCCTGTAATCCCAGCTACTCAGGAGGCTGAGGCAGGAGAATTGCCTGAACCCAGGAGGCGGAGGTTGCGGTGAGCCGAGATCGTGCCATTGCACTCCAGCCTGGGTAACAAGAGCGAAACTCCGTCTCAAAAAAAAAAAAAAAATGTAATCTACAAATTTGAGTCTCAATTTTTGGCAATAAACTAAAAAATGTTACATAAACCATCACAGAATTCACTTTGTCCTTATAGGAAAGAAAAAAGGAGAAAACAAACCTCTATAAAGGGGTCTAAAGGAACTCCTCAAACCTCCATGATTTCACAGGAGAAAAGGATAATCATCTGCAGCACCTGGAACCATCTAGATTAACTAAATTTGCTGAGGCTCCAGAGGAAGGTCTTCAGGACTCAAACCTTAGTTATAGATTAAAAGTTAATCACTTATGTTTTGAGACAGCCCACGTTCCATGTTTACAGCGAAATCTTTGAGCATCCATCTTCACACATTTGAGAACAGGGTCACTGAGAGGGAGTCTCTGAGGTACAGAGTGTATTATTTCATTTTCACACTGTTATGAAGAAATACCTGAAACTGAGTAATTTATAAAGAAAAGAAGTTTACTTGATTCATAGTTCCACATGGCTGGGGAGGTCTCAGGAAACTTACAATCGTAGTGGAAGGGGCAGCAAATACATCCTTCCTTCTTCACCTGGTAGCAGGAGAGAGAAGTGCAAAATGAAGAGGGAAAAGGCCCCTTATAAAACATCAGATCTTGTGAGAACTCACTCACTACCATGAGAACAGCATGTGGGAACCACTCCCATAATGTAATCACCTCCCACAAGTTTCCTCCCTCAACACATAGGGATTTCAATTCAAAATGACATTTGGGTGTGGACACAGCCAGACCATATTACAGAGCCAGAAGAGCTGAGCAGTGGGCGCTTAGTAAATATTCATTAAAACCCCTGCACATGGCTGGCTTCATAGGGGTACCACCTGTGCAGTGGCAAAAGCCCCACACTCATAGGGGACCTGAACTTGGTTTAATGCTCTGTTGTCACTGCCTTGAAATTCTTAACTTTTAAACAACAGACTCCACATTTTCAGTTCGCACTGGGTCCTGCAAATTATGTACCTGGTCCTGCCCCTGAAACAAAGATATGGTTTGTTTATGATGGGGCTCCCTCGACCCCTCCCTGCCCATCTCACTCCAAGATGCCCTAAGTGAAGGGGAACACAGAGGTAAGAGAAGGTGGTTTGATGATTGTCTTGGAGGTCCCACCTGATAATGGCTGGCCATGCATGTGTGCAGATGGGAGAATTTAGCTGCTCTCTCCTGGCAGCCTCCATCCCATGCACAAGGCCTGCACTTTGCCTGTCTGTCCCCCTATAATCCCCTATCTCTCTCAGACCAGGAGTATGGATAGGGAAGCCACTGGGCCCAAGTGCTTCTGGTCCCAGCTGGAGTTCCCTGTTGATTGAGGAGATTTGGCTCCTTTGACTAATCCCACCACATCCCGACTAGGACAGAAGTTGGCGAAGGGGACAGGGTGGGAGGCTTAATTAGCACTCAGGGCCAGGCAGCAGGCAGTGGCGCAAAGATCACACTGACCTTTCCTGCCATAGATCTGTTCTCCGGAAGAGGCATTCATGGACTGGCTTAGGCTGTGGCTTGGCTACTTGTTTTTTTTTGTTTGTTTGTTTGTTTGTTTGTTTGTTTTGAGACAGAGTCTCGGCCAGGCGTGGTGGCTCAAGCCTGTAATCCCAGCACTTTGGGAGGCCGAGGCGGGTGGATCATGAGGTCAGGAGATCGAGACCATCCTGGTCAACATGGTAAAACCCCGTCTGTACTAAAAATACAAAAATTAGCTGGGCATGGTGGTGTGTGCCTGTAATCCCAGCTACTCAGGAGGCTGAGGCAGGAGAATTGCCTGAACCCAGGAGGCGGAGGTTGCGGTGAGCCGAGATCGCGCCATTGCACTCCAGTCTGGGTAACAAGAGCGAAACTCCGTCTCAAAAAAAAAAAAAAAAAAAAAAAAAAAGAGAGATAGAGTCTCGGTCCGTCACCCAGGCTATAGTGCAGAGGGGCGATCTCGGCTCACTGCAATCTCCGTCTCCTGGGTTCAAGCAATTCCCCTGCCTTGGCCTCCTGAGTAGCTGGGACTACAGATGTGCACCACCACACACAGCTAATTTTTGTATTTTTAGTAGAGATGGGTTTTACCTTGTTCGCCAGGATGTTCTCAATCTCCTGACCTCGTGATCCGCCCGCCTCGGCCTCCCGAAGTGCTGGGATTATGGATGTGAGTGGGTCTCTGCAGTCATCAGACTTCTCTCCCAGAGCACAGAGCACCAGACTTTTCCCGCTCTGTCCCCTCCTCCCCAGTCCCTGTTTTCCTCCCTGGCAGCTGAGAAGGTCAGGGTTTTCTCAGGGGTGGGGCAAGTTGACTTCTTCCAAGGAAAACTCCCGGGTCCCTGAGCAACTTCCCTGTCCTGCCCTGTGCGTTCTTCCTCTTCACTTCATCACAGCTCTGGACTCAGCAAAGTGGCAGAATGGGAATCACCTCAGCCCTTCTCATCGTATGAAACTGGAACCTTAGACTCATCTGAGGGAAGACAGCTGATTGCAACCCAACAGTAAGATGGGAAGCTGCGGCCCTGGCTTCCAACCTCTGGCACAGCAGGAGCCCCTGACTGCCTGGCTTTGATGCCACATTGGGGGCAAGTTTCCAAAAGGGCGTCCCATATAGCAGCCTGAGCCCCTCAATGTCATGGGGTTCCCTCTGCCTGGTTTTTCCTCCACTCCAGGTCCTTCCCAGAGTCTGGCTTCTAGGAAAACCCGAGGCCAGGATATAGGCATTACCTGTGTAAGGCCAAGGGGAATCCCACTGGGGGCCAGGAGGACTCAGCATTAATAAATCTGAAATTCAAGACAAGACAAGGGGAGAGATGTTGGCTCCATGTTGGGTTTCTGTGCCTATGCTGGGCTTGCCTGAGCTGGGAGGCACAGGACATCCAGGCTTCTGACACTAGGAGGTGGAGTTTGCCACGAAGTGCTACTGGGAAAGTTTGACTTGGTGATCCAGGCATAAGGCTGATGATACCACACAAATGCCCAAGGGCCTGTTGGTGTGCCTGACACTGTCCCGGGCAATAGGTATAGAGGATCAATAATCATTCTTTTCCTAAGAAGCTGTTTTGGGCTAGTTAACCAGGCATCTGGCCACAAGCCTGGGCCAGTGTTGATGGGCTGGGGCAAGTGAGGCATCCCAACTAATTCCCCCTCCTTCAAGTTATCACAACCAGCCAAGCTCTAGAAGTGAAAGAGCCGGCTGCAGAAGGGGGTGAGACCAGATGAAAATGCTTCTGCTTCACTCAAGGGCTGCAGAGAGGGCTCTTGCAAAGGGGATCACCAAGCTACAGTTTCTTCTGCCTCCAATCTAGAAAGCCTGATGGATTGATCAGGTGTCCTGGGAAAGAGTTTGAGTTCAAAGAGACAATTCCTTCCAGGAACTCCAGGAGAATTTTGTGTGTTGTTTAAAGAGTAAGAAGCTGCTGGGTGTGGCAGCTCACACCTGTAATTGCTTTGGGAGCTAGAGGCAGGAGGATCACTTGAGGCCAGGAGTTAGAGACCAGTCTGGACAACACAGTGAGACAAAAAAAGCAAGAAGATCCCTCTCTTTATCCCTACTTGAGAGACGTGACTAGAAGGCAGAAAGCTAGCTGCCGAGGGAGAGTCTTGTTCTTCATCAGGCAGAGGCCGGGGCTGCTTCCTGGGGCAGAGGCATGGATGGTATTTCTGGCTCTGCAGTTCCTGATTAAGACATACAGGGGCACCCATGCTAACCTTTGGCAAAACTAGGAGCTGAACTCAGGAGTCCCTGATGCCAGCCTCTCTGGCTCCGTGCTCCTCCCCTCCCTGATGTGTCTCCCTCCCTAGCTCCCTCCCCAGCAGCTCCAGCTGGCGCAGCCACTGCAAACACCATGCTAGCTCCAAATGCTGAGTCCTTTAAATATTTTTATTAAGAATAATTAATAGGGCCAAGTGTGAAGGCTCACGCCTGAATTTCCAGCACCTGACAAGTCCAAGGAGGGAGGTGCCCTTGAGCCAGAGGTTCGAGACCAGCCCAGGCAACACAGTAAGACTCCATCCCTACAAAACAAACAAATGAAAATAAGCAGAAAAGAACAAAATTAGCTGGGTGTGGTGGTGTGGGCCTGTGGTCCCAGCTCCTCAAGAGGCTGAGGCAGGAGGATCCCTCTCGACCACACCACTGCATGCCAGTCCGGATGACAGAGCAAGACCCTGTCTTGAAAAATGTGTATATCTTGGTGAATATATAGGTTTTATAACTATTTTGAAGGCGGCCTTTTTAACTTTAAACAGACCACTCTGAAGGAGCAGCCTGATCGAGAGCCCTTTCCCTAAAGTTCAGTAACCAAAGTGCACCATTCCCCTGGCTGGGGTCTCTTCTTTCTGCCAAACCTGCCTCCTGCAGAGGTGGGCTCCATGGTGTCTTCCACTCTGCCCAGCTGGAGAACAGTGTAAAGAATTGTCGGCCGGGCACAGTGGCTCACGCCTGTAATCCCAGAACTTTCAGAGGCCAAGGCAGGTGGATTACTTGAGGTCAGGAGTTCGAGACCAGTCTGGCCAACATGGTGAAACCCCATTTCTACTAAAAATACCAAAAAAATGTAGCTGGGCGTGGTGGCGGGCACCTGTAATCCCAGCTACTGGGGAGGCTGAGTCACGAGAATCACTTGAACTGCAGAGGCGAAGGTTGCAGAGAGCCGAGATCAGGCCATGGCACTCCAGCCTGGGCAACAAGAGCAAAACTCTGCCTCAGAAAAAAAAAAAAAAGAAAATTATCAACCAGAGGCAGCTGCCATTCAGAAGCAGCTTAAGCCAAGTCCTCAAAATTAGAAAGCATGAAGCAGGGGAGATGTTTTGAAGGCTTATGGACAAAAGACCATGAGCATGGATGGCTGAGTCCAGGATCAGCATGGTAACTTGTTGAGAAGGAGGCTGTGCTGTGCTGTGCTGCCAGTTATTAACGGGTTTAATCTAGTAGCCTAACCAGTAACCCAGGGCCTGGGAGGATGTGCAGGACATGTCAGAATTTAATTGCAGTTCTTTCCACTTGGCATAAGGAGACACCATCAGCCTGACTGGGTCATGGTGGAATGGAGCCCACTGAGGTAGGAGAACTAAGTTGACTAGCCACCAGCCAGAGAGTGGGGGCCTTTCCTGCCCCCTTAGCTGCAGCTAACATCAAAAGCACTGGTATGGGCTATCTGCGCTGAAACCTGAGTTTGTCTTTGCAATTAAGATTCTTCTGGGTTTATTTGCCAGTTCATTATGAGCCCTCTGGAATCAGGCCTCCTAAATTTAGCAGGGCTGGGGAGGACCCCAGGAGTGGCTTATGGAGGCTGGCTGGTGAAACTGCCCTTTCCTTTCTGTTCTATGGGTGTGATGGTGTTTGGGAACTATGGCGCTGTGGTTCAGGCGCACTTCACATGTGCAAAGATGGAGAAAGCACTTGCCTACAAATTTAGGCTCAGAATATTGATTGAAACATTTTAAATAATCAAAAATAAAATGTTATTGTAAACGTTTTTTTGAGATTTTAAGTTTTGGTAGATAATTTTTTTTTTTTAAGACCTGTCACTAGGCTGTAGTGCAGTGGTTCAATCTCAGTTCACCGCAACCTCCACCTCCTGGGTTCAAGCAATTCTTCCACCTCAGCCTCCCGAGTAGCTGGGACCACAGGCACGTGCCACCACACCCAGTTAATTTTTGTATTTCTAGTAGAGATGGGGTTTCATCATGTTGGCCAGGATGTTCTTGATTTCTTGACCTCGTGATCCGCCTGCCTCGGCCTCCCAAAGTGTTGGGATTACAGGCGTGAGCCACCATGCCTGGCCTATTTTTTTTTTTTTTTTTTTTTTTTTGAGACTGAGTCTTGCTCTGTTGCCAGGCTGTAGTGCAACAGCATGATCTTGGCTCACTGCAACCTCCGCCTCCCAGGTTCAAGGAATTCCCTGCCTCAGCCTCCTCAGTAGCTGGGATTACAGGCACACACCACTACACCCAGCTTATACTTGTATTTTTAGTAGAGACGGGGTTTCATTGTCTTGGCCAGGCTGGTCTTGAACTCCTGACCTCGTGATCCACCTGTTTTGGCCCCCTAAAGTGCGGGGATTATAGGCATGAACCACCACACCCAGCCAAATTTTGGTAGATATTCTTAAATTTTAGTGTCCTCAGTTTGGGAATTAAGTAAACCAAATATTGTGTACTTGTTATATAGAACTATGTCTTAGACTTTGTTAGAAACTTCTGCCCCACCTTGACTGACTCCCTTTTCATTTCTGGTTGTTCAAAATGAACAGACACTTTAATGCTGTGGCCAAATTTAAATAAAGTACAGTGTGAAAAAAATTAAAATGTCATTTAAATGCATTCTTTGACATCTGAGGTTACAACACATTTCTTCTTCACCTGCTTGCTTGTTCAGAGTTGTAATATTTGCTTTAGTGTAGAGCTGAAGACATAAATTGATAACAAATGGAATTATCTGAGCTCAGACTTCCTTTTTTTTTTGAGATGGAGTCTTGTTCTGTTGCCCAGCTGGAGTGCAATGGCACGATCTCAACTCACTACAACCTCCACCTCCCAGGTTCAAGTGATTCTCCTGCTTCAGCCTCCTGAGTAGCTGGGACTACAAGTGTGCTCCACCATGCCCGGCTAATTTTTGTATTTTTAGTAGAGACAGAGTTTCACCATGTTGGCCAGGATAGTCATAATCTCTTAACCTCATGATCCACCTGCCTTGAACTTCCAAAGTGCTGGAATTACAGGTGTGAGCCACCACACCCAGCTTTTCATCATTTATTTCACTCACATGCAAATTTATTCTGTACCAGCAAATGTCAGTTTAATTATATTCCACAGCTCACAGTGAATCATGTAAATTTAGTCAAGTTGTAAATACACTAGAACCATTTAAGCTCACAAAAATATATCAGCACAATGGGTAAGTGACTTTTCCCTGAGAAAGTGTATCTGTTTAACGTGCATGATCTCTCCCTTCAGTGTTTGCTTCTTTAGTCTGCATTTGTTCCTCAGTTTTCAGTAATCATGATATGGAGAGAAAAATGAAATCACCACATTTTGTTTTTCAAAATGTGAGACTATGTAAATCCTGAAATGAGATCAAAATATCCAAAACATCAAACTACAATTATGGCTTTGCTTTACTTTTTGCCCATAAGTGACATGTGGCCTAGAATAGGTGGTAGGTATTCCCACCACAACCTCACTTAGAATAGTGGTTGGCTGCCGGGCGCGGTGGCTCACGCCTGTAATCCCAGCACTTTGGGAGGCCGAGGCGGGTGGATCACGAGGTCAAGAGATCAAGACCATCCTGGATGACATGGTGAAACCCCGTCTCTACTAAAAATACAAAAAATTAGCTGGGCATGGTGGTGCATGCCTGTAATCCCAGCTACTCAGGAGGCTGAGGCAGGAGAATTGCCTGAACCCAGGAGGCCGAGGTTGCAGTGAGCCGAGATCGCGCCATTGCACTCCAGTCTGGGTAACAAAAGCAAAACTCTGTCTCAAAAAAAAAAAAAAAGAAAAAAAAAATTAGAAAAAAAAAAAGAATAGTGGTTGGCTAAACATTAATTTTACAGATGAAGGTTGTTCTGTACCCAGATTTTAATGTGATTGCTATGCTCACTTTAGTTTCTTTAAAATATATTTTTTTCTTACTTCTCATTTCCTTTTTCTTATTGGTTGACTTTTTTTGGCTCAGGGATTCTTTTTTCCCTTATGTTCTCGAGTAATTTTTCTCAAGGAAAAAGACAATCATAACTTTTCCCATATAAAGAACACAACATCTGGAATACACAGGGAAGCATAATCCTTTGCAGGTCATAGATGTAATCTTTCTGCCAGGAAAAATTCCTTTCAGATATGACCAGAATTAGAAACATACTCCCTGTCATCAGATAGCACTGGCTTAGGAAATGAATTGAGGAGGAGCCTGCAGGATACCTCAAGGATAAGAAGCAGGCAAAATGTGAGAGCAGGGGCAGCAGGCACTTGGACTAGGGCTGTTCCTTCCTGGACAAGTTTCAGAAACTCACTGACAGAGCTAGAAGCTCCCATAGAGATGAATGCTCATGTTTTCCAGATGGGAGAACTGACACTTCAAAAGGCAGAATCACTTGTCTAAGACTTTGGGGCCAGAACAGGGATCTTATTCCAGTATTTGTGCATGAAACCATTCTCCTTTCCACATTTCTAATTTATAACTTTTTACTGGTCATTTTAAAAAGGAAATAGCATAAACATCAAGTCTGGAGGCTAGTGGTGAGATTATTCACATTTATTTTCCCAATTGACTTGACATTTCAGGGCAACAGAGATGCTTAAATAAAACCAAAATTATCCTGGAAATATAAAAAATAATACATCTGTTTACATTTTGGTGTGGGAATTTGTTTTCAAATTCCTTGTTTGAAAGGCTGTTAAGAAGAATAAATTCTCACTTCACAGTTTTCTAATTCCTTGGTGGTACCCTCTGTACTTTGGTAACATGTGAAAATAGAGCACACTTTCTATTTTTGTTTCCACTGCACCTTTCAAAAGGTGAATCAGGCATAGAGTACTCCTGGGGTCAGTGGGAGCCCAGCACCAGCTCAGGCTACTGATGCTCCAGAGTCAGATTCCACCTTCCACTTAAATGGCAGCCACAGGTAGACTTGCTCATCACAACCAACTCTGTGTGTCCATAATCCGTTTATTCTACAAGTCGTTTCTGCACAGAAAATGGCACAATGTTTCTCAGAAGACTACATAAATATCAGCATACTTGAAATTCACAGCAAATAATCAGACAATCGATGAAAATACTCATCCAAACACTCATTGTAGACTATGCCTTCTGGATATATTTGTCATAAACTTGGAGTAAGGAATCCTCACAGACACTGAACATTTCAAAAAATGCAAAGTTGTTTGTTAGCATACTGGTGCTTTCGGGTAGAAACCCTAATCCATATCCTAGTAAGGGCTGAAGTTGCACCGGTTTTCATTTGTCAAAACCCAGAAAACCATATGCTTTACATTTGTGAATTATGTTGTACTACATGAGACCTTTCTTTTTATAAATAAGCTGTAAGTGGTCTCCCAGCCTTTCTTCCAGCATGGTTGAAGACACCTCTTCACACGAGATGGTAGCAACAAATCATAGGTGCAATTGTACCAAATTCACAGAAGATCAATTGAAAATCCTCATCAATACCTTCAATCAAAATTCTTACCCAGGTTGTGTACCAAACAAAAACTTGCTTTAGAAATCAATACAGAGGAGTCCAGAATCCATATTCGGTTTCAGAATCAAAGAGCTAGGCACAGATTCCAGAAAAGACCAGAAGCTGAGACTTCAGAATCATGCCAGAGCCATGGGCAAGATCAACCTGGTGCAGAGTTTCAAAGTAGAGAAGGCAGATGGTGTCATAACACCTATAGCACCTCTCACTTACACACTTTCATCAAGGCATTTATGAAAAACCCATACCCTGGGATTGATTCCGGAGAACAACTTGCTGAAGAAATTGGTGCTCCAGGGTCAAGAGTCCAAATTTGGTTCCAAAATCGAAGATCTACATTTTTCTTTTCTTTTTTTTTTTTTTTTTTCCAAAGATCTAGATTTCCTCTCCAGAGAAAAAGGAAACCTGTTGTGTCCTTAGAACAAGAAGACCGGAGCAAGATTTCTGAGTGACTTCAAGGTACACAAAATGGCACCAACCTCACTAGCAGACTCATTTCTCTACAGCCAGAACATGGTGAACACAGTCAAGTTCCGTGTATTTGATATTATCAACTTGGGTCCCAAATATCTCTCACAGTCTTCCTGGGAGTCTATCCTTCTGCTGAAAGTGTAGGCAAAGACTTCTGAAGATGGTAACAGACTTGCCAGGTGTGGTGGCTCACACTTGTAATCCCAGTACTTTAGGAAGCTGAGGCAGGAAGATTGCTTGAGCCCAGGAGTTTGAAACCAGCCTGGCAAGCATAGTAAGACCTTGTCTCTGTTATAAAAAAACAAAATAAATAAAAAGGACTTGTAGGGGGCCGCACCGGTACAAGAGGCACCACACTATGCTGTTGATACAGCCTGGATTCAGAGTTCAGCAGACCTTGAGACAATGAAAATAAACTTAGTAACAATTATTTTTCAATCATCACAGTAATTGATTTGGACAAAAATCAGTTGATGTCAAAACCTTAAAGTGATGCTGCTCTGCCAATGGACTAGCCATTCTTTTATTCCTTTAGTTTCTTAATAAATTTGCTTTCGTGGCCGGGCGTGGTGGCTCAAGCCTGTAATCCCAGCACTTTGGGAGGCCGAGGCGGGTGGATCACAAGGTCAAGAGATCGAGACCATCCTGGTCAACATGGTGAAACCCCGTCTCTACTAAAAATACAAAAAAATGAGCTGGGCATGGTGGTGCATGCCTGTAATCCCAGCTACTCAGGAGGCTGAGGCAGGAGAATTGCCTGAACCCAGGAGGCGGAGGTTGCGGTGAGCCGAGATCGTGCCATTGCACTCCAGCCTGGGTAACAAGAGCGAAACTCCGTCTCAAAAATAAATAAATAAATAAATAAATAAATAAATTTGCTTTCACTTATAAAAACCCTTATAGTTTGATGAAGAAGAGATACAGACCTCATCTCAAAGAATCTTCTCACACACACTTTATAATTGCAAAAAGAAAATTGGTAATTTTGCAGTGGAGAAATATGGCCAACTCCACCTTAACCAAGTGGCTGAAAGTCACTGCACCAGTAATGGCACAAACCAATGTGAGATGCTTCCTGATGTGATACACTAAGAAGGGCATAGTCTCTTCTGCTTGTTACCAATAAAAAGTGGGTATGCTGAAACTAATAATTAGGCAATGTTAAGCAAACACCAATTCAGGTTGACAGTCTGCAAAGTAACATCTGTGTACTCTTCAACAATGTATTGATCCTACCTTCTCAGGAGGTTAAGGCAGGAGGATTGCTTGAGGCCAAGAGCTCCAGATCAGCCTGGGCAACATGATGAGACCCCATCTCTACAAACTTCTTAAAAATGAGCCAGGTGTGGTAGCATGCATCTGTAGTCTAAGCTACTCAGGAGCTAGAGGCAATAGTTTGAACACAAAAGATCGAGGCTACAGTGAGCTGTGGTCATGCTACTGTACTCCAGGCTGGGTGACACAGCAAATTCCTTTTCCAAACAAGAAGAAGAAGAAACAAAAAAAATGGATAGAATAATGAAAATAAAAGTGGAGAAAAGCCGGGCGCGGTGGCTCAAGCCTGTAATCCCAGCACTTTGGGAGGCTGAGGCGGGTGGATCACAAGGTCGAGAGATCGAGACCAACCTGGTCAACATGGTGAAACCCCGTCTCTACTAAAAATACAAAAAATTAGCTGGGCATGGTGGCGCGTGCCTATAATCCCAGCTACTCAGGAGGCTGAGGCAGGAGAATTGCCTGAACCCAGGAGGCGGAGGTTGCGGTGAGCCAAGATCGCGCCATTGCACTCCAGCCTGGGTAACAAGAGCGAAACTCCATCTCAAAAAAAAAAAAAAAAAAAAGCCAGGCGCGGTGGCTCAAGCCTGTAATCCCAGCACTTTGGGAGGCTGAGGCGGGTGGATCACGAGGTCAAGAGATCGAGACCATCCTGGTCAACAAGGTGAAACCCCGTCTCTACTAAAAATACAAAAATTAGCTGGGCATGGTTGTGCGTGCCTGTAATCCCAGCTACTCAGGAGGCTGAGGCAGGAGAATTGCCTGAACCCAGGAGGCGCAGTTTGCGGTGAGCCGAGATCGCGCCATTGCACTCCAGCCTGGGTAACAAGAGCGAAACTCCGTCTCAAAAAAAAAAAAAAGTGGAGAAAAAGTAGGCAGACTGAGGAAATGCTTAGAAAGTACATCCATACCTCAAAGATATCATGGATTTGGCTCCAGACCACCATAATAAAGCAAATATGGCTAAAAAGCAAGTCACACAAATTGTTTTGTTTCCTTGTGAATATAAAGTTACATTGGCTGGGTGTGGTGGCTCATACCTATAATCCCAGTACTTTAGAAGATGGAGTGGGGAAGATCACTTAAGCCCAGGAATTGTGAGATCAGCCTGGTCAATATGGGGAGATCCTGTCTCTACTTAAAAAAAGAAGATATGTTTACACTACACTTTAGTGTATTAAGTGTGAAATGGTGTTATATTTAGGAAACAAGGTACATACCTTAATTTTAAAACATTTGATGCTGGCTGGGTTTCATGGCTCATCCCTGTAATCCCAGCACTTTGGGAGAAAGAGGCAGGTTGACTGCTTCAGCTCAGGAGTTCAAGACCAGCCTGGACAACATGGCAAAACCCCTGTCTTTAAAAAAAAAGAAAAAGAAGAAAGAAAGAAAGAAAAAGAAGAAAAAATGCCTGATGTCCTTACATGAAGCTCAATTATTTAAAAGACAGAGAAAAATATAAAAATACTTTATTGCTAAAAATGCTAATGATTATCTGAACTTCAGGGAGTCATAGCCTTTTTGATGGTGAAGGGGTCTTGTATGTTGTTGGCTGCTGCCTGATAATTGGCTGCTACCTGATAACGGTAGTGGTTGCTGAATATTGAAGTGTTTGTAACAATTTCTTAAAAGAAAACAACAATGAAATTTGCCACATTAACTGACTCTTCCTTCCATGAAATATTTCTCTGCAGCATGCGATGTTATTTGATAGCATTTTACCCATAGTAGAACTTCTTTCAAAATTGGAGTCAGTCCTCTCAAACCCTGCCACTGTTTTGCTATGTTCATCAATATTCTAAATCTGTTGTTGTAAGTTAAACAGTGCTCACAGCATCTTTACCAGGAGTAAAGTCTATCTCACAAAACCACTTTCCAGGCTCTTTCCAGACTGTAGAGTTCTTTCCAGACTACCTGTGGCAGTTTGTTTACATCCATAAATACTTACCATCGTGTTACAATTGTCTACAGTATTCCGTACTGCAACATGCTGTACAGGTTTGTAGCCTAGGAGCAATAGTGTGTATCACATAGTATGTGGCAACATAGTAAGACCTTGCCTCTAAAAAAAATAAATAAAGATGAGGCCAGACATGCACATGCCTGTAATCCCAGGCCTTTGGGAGGCCAAGACAGGCAGATTACCTGAGGTCAAGAGTTCGAGACCAGCCTGGTGAAACCCCATTTTAATAAAAATACAAAAATTAGCCAGGTGTGGTGGCACATACTTATAATCCCAGCTACTCAGGAGACTAAGGCAGGAGAATCACTTGAACCTGGGAGACAGAAGTTGCAGTGAGCCGAGACTACACCACTGCACTCCAGCATGGGTGACAGAGTGAGACTCCAACTCAACAAAAAATAAAATAAAGATGACTGGTGCTTAGAAGGCAACAGATTATAGACATTGATCTTACATCTGCCAACTTGATATATACTCAGACTATTTTTAATCATCTGTCTGCAGACAACTTTCTCTATTTTTTTTTCTTTTTGAGACAGGGTCTCACTCCATCACCCAGGCTGGAGTGCAACAGCACAACCTCTACTCACTGCAGCCTTGACTGCCCAAGCTCACAAGATTGTTCCACTTCAGCCTCATGAGTAGATGGAGCTACAGATGCGTGCCACCATGACTGGTTAATTTTTGTATTTTTTATAGAGATGGGGTTTCACCGTGTTGCCCAGGCTAGTCTCGAATTTCTGGAAGGCTGAGATGGGCAGATGGCTTGAGCCCAGGAGGTCAAGGCTTCAGTGAGCTGTGATCACACCACTGCACTCCAACCTGGGCATCAGAATGGGACCCTGTCTCCAAAAATTAAATAAAATACAGTAACAAAAAACCCTCAAAATCCAACTTACCTTTGTCTTTTATCAGGAGAATTTAGTCAATTTTCACTTCCTGTAATTATTAAAACATCTGGCAGTTTCTTTATTTTTTGGGAGGTGGGGCAGCTTTTATGTGTTCCACACTTACCACTCTTTACTCTTCAGTACTTTATTACCCTTTTTTGGTCTGATTCAATTTTGTTTATAATGGTTGGTTTTAATTTTCTACTTTATCTTGTTTACAGGTTTTAAAGTGATAGTGTTTTCCTTATTTTAACATTTGTTCATTAAATTTTAACATGCACATTTGTTAACGTGTCTTCAGAAAAACAAAAATATTTTAGAAGAGAAGTCCAACTGCTAACTGACCTATGTGCTATTTTTCAGTATTGTTTCTGTCCTTTCTACATGCAACAGGTATTACTCACCAAAGAAGATGTTTGTTTAGATTTACCTACATTCTTATCAATTTCCTCCCAGCCCTATTTTGCTCCATTTTTCCCCAACTTAATAAATTATATCTTTACAGACTGGGTACAGTGGCTCACGCCTGTAATCCCAGCACTTTGCAAGGCCAAAGTGGGCAGATCACTTAAGGCCAGGAATTCAAGACCAGCCTGGCCAACATGGCGAAACCCTGTCTCTACTAAAATACAAAAATTGGCGAGGCATGGTGGCATGCACCTGTAATCCCAGCTACTCAGGAGCCCGAGGCACAAGAATCGCTTGAATCCAGGAGGCAGAAGTTGCAGTGAGCTGAGATAACACCACTGCACTCCAGCCTGGGTGACAGAGCGAGACTCCATCGCAAAAAAAAAAAAAAGTATCTATGTATCAAGTGACACTTTTTCTTATACTCCAAACCAATCCAACAAATCCTGTTTGGGAAACACCTTCAACAAACATCTAGAAGCCAACCACTTCACATGACCTCCCTAACTCCCAAGCTAGTGCAAGTGCCATCTCCGTCATGGGCCACTGCAGGTTTTATTGCTGCCTGCTCCCAGCCTGCTACCCCTGTAACAAACCTTCACCTGTGCCCCAATGAACCTGATATAAAAGTCTCAAAAAAAGACCCCCCAGCTCTCTCTCCATTATGTGAGGATGTAAGGAGAAGTTGGCAGTCTGCAACCTGGAACAGGGCCCTCACCAGAACCTGACCATGCTAGCACCCTGGTCTTGGACTTCCAGCCCCCAGAATGGTGAGATATAAATTTCATTTTTTTGTAACCCAAAAAAATAAATAAATGAAATGAAATACAAAATTCCTTTAAAATAACGAAGAGCAGAACACCTGAATGCAAAGGGGCCTAACCTCACTGGGCTTACAGTGGGTAGGTACTCACTACTCAACCAAGTGGTTTTGGATTGAGGACTCTTCCTCTAATATCCATGCCTCCTCTCTTCACTCCAACTTGAAGACCACCCTGGCTTGCTACTGCAACACCCTGTGAATGAGAAATGACTCAGGACTCGCCCAGGCTTATAGCTTCAGGGCTCCTGAAGAAAAAAAGGTGCAGTTTTAGGAGCTGTAGTTAAGAGTCATTTCAACATGGTGAAACCCCATCTCTATCAAATAAGAAAATTTAGCCGGGCATGGTGGTGGGCACCTGTAATCCCAGACACTCAGGAGGCTAAGGCAGGAGAAGGAGAACTGCTTAAACCCAGGGGGTGAAGGTTGCAGTGAGCTGAGACTGCAGCATTGCACTGCAGCCTGTGCAACAAGAGTGAAACTCCATCTTGAAAAAAAAAAAAGAAAATGAAGTAGAGATACTTTAGGAAAACTGAGGCTATAACAGTAAGAACTAAGATAAGCAAAACAACTGAATGTAGGAGAAAAATATCACAGCAAGAAATGGAAGAAAATCTGTTTGTTTCTTTTCTTTTTGTTTTGTTTTGTTTTGAGACAGGGTCTTGCTCTGTTGCCCACACTGAAGTGTAGTGGCACAATCTTGGCTCACTGCAACCTCTACCTCATGGGTCCAAGCGATTCTCCTGCCTCAGCCTCCCGAGTAGCTGGGACTACAAGAACCACCATAGCAGCTGATTTTTGTATTTTTAGTAAAGACAGGGTTTCACGATGTTGCCCAGGCTGGTCTCAAACTCCTGACCTCAGGTAATCCACCCGTTTTCAGCCTCCCAAAGTGCTGGGATTACAAGCATGAGCCACCAGACCCGGCCTATTTGTTTTAAAGACAGGATCTTGCTCTGTCACCAAGGCTGGAGTGCAGTGGCGCAATTAGCTCACTGCAGCCTTGAACTCCCAGGTTCAAGCAATCCTCCCACCTAAGCCTCCTGAGTAACTGGAAATACAGGTGCACACCACTACTTCCCATTAATATATTTTTTTTTGAGACAGTCTTGCTTTGTCACCCAGGCTGGAATGCAGTGGTGCGATCTTAGCTCACCGAAACCTCTGCCTCCCAGGTTCAGGCAATCCTCCCACCTCAGCCTCCCAAGTAGCTGGGATTACTGGCACCTGCCACCACATCTGGCTAATTTTTTGTATTTTTAGTAGAGACAGGGTTTCACCATGTTGACCGGGCTGGTCTGGAACTCCTGACCTCAAGTGATCTACTGCCTCAGCCTCCCAAAGTGCTAGGATTAAGGTGTGAGCCAGCCACCCATGCCTGGCCTTTATTTTTTATTTGTAGAGACAAAGACTTGAACTCCTGGCCTCATGCAATCCTCCCACCTCAGCCTCCCAAATCTTGAAAATTTACTTTTAATTACAAATTATATTCTTACATATTTGAATAGAAAACTACTTAAAGTAGAACTGACTTCATTTACAAGGAGCCGTCGGAAAATAAGAATTCTCACTCACCGGGCATGGTGGCTCACACCTGCAATCCCAGCACTTTGGGAGGCCAAGGCAGGCGGATTACCTGAGGCCAGGAGTTCAAGACCAGCCTAGCCAATATAGTAAAACTCTGTCTCTACTAAAAAAAAAAAAAAAAAAAAAAAAATACAAAAATTAACCAGGTGTGGTGACACATGCCTGTAATCCCAGCTACTTGAGAGGCTGAGGCAGGAGAATTGCTTGAACTCAAGAGGCAGAGATTGCAGTGAGCTGAGATCACGCCACTGCACTCCAGCCTAGGCAACAGAGTGAGACTCCATCTTAGAAAAAAAAAAAAATTCTCACCAGTCTGGCCAAAATGGCAAAACCCCAACTCTACTAAAAAAATAAACACAAAAATTAGCCAGGAGTGGTGGTACACCTCTGTAATCCCAGCTATTCAGGAGGCTGAGGCAAGAGAATCACTTGAACCTGGGAGGCAGATGTTGCAGTGAGCCAAAATCCCATAACTGCATTCCAGCCTGGGTGACAGACAGAGACTCTGTCTCAAAAAAAAAAAAAAAAAAAGACTTCTCAAAAATTGAAAAACTTGACTACTGAATGGTGAAGCCTCAAATCAAAGCTTTCAACTAAAGGCATGAAATACATATTAATATATGTACAATAAGTCTTCATTTAATGTCATTAACAGGTTCTTGGAAATTGTAATTAAGCAAAATGATGTATAAGAAAACCAATTTTACCAAAGGCTAGTTGATATAAACAAGAGTTAAGTTCCTATGGCATTTTTCTGGTTACAAAAATATCACCAAATTTCTAAATAAAGACTCAAAACACTTAAAGCACTGAAATAAAGGTGGGCTAAACATACATTTAAAAAAGATTAATAAAAACAAGAAAGACAGCCAGCAGCCCTCCGGGGCCCAGTCCAGAGATCTTCAAGATGGCTGCCCACAGACAAAATAAAAATAAATTTTAAAAATTTTAAAACAAGAAATATAATTACCCAATTTTTGGTGAAGCAGTGAGTGATAGTGGTCATAGTAGTGATCAGTTAAAATAAGAAATAAGTGTTTCCAGGCCGGGCGCGGTGGCTCAAGCCTGTAATCCCAGCACTTTGGGAGGCCGAGGTGGGTGGATCACGAGGTCGAAAGATCGAGACCATCCTGGTCAACATGGTGAAACCCCGTCTCTACTAAAAATACAAAAAAACTAGCTGGGCGTGGTGGTGCGTGCCTGTAATCCCAGCTACTTAGGAGGCTGAGGCAGGAGAATTGCCTGAGCCCAGGAGGCGGAGGTTGCGGTGAGCCGAGATCGCGCCATTACACTCCAGCCTGGGTAACGAGAGCGAAACTCCATCTCAAGAAAAAAAAAAGAAATAAGTGTTTCCAAAGCAAAAATCATAAAAGCACCCTCCTAGTCACACAGTTCAAAAACAATCACAGATACGACCAGCTCCCTGAGTACTTTTATGCCACATCACCTGCTGTTGTTCTTTGTATGATTACTGCATACTTTACAGATTTTTATTTTATAATAATTAGCATTTATTCATTAATTCATTTTCTACCCTGCTTATTCCAGATCAGGGTCTCATGGCCAGACCCTCTCATGGCAGCTCAAAGCACAAGGCAGAAACCCACCCTGGACAGAACACCTTCCCATCACAAGGCACACTCACACACCTGCCCACACTTGCTTAAACTGGGAAAATCTAGACACACCAATTAGCCTAACATGTATGTCTTTGGGATGTGGGAGGAAACTAGAATAGCTGGGAAAAACCCACGTAGACATTAGAACATGTAAACTCTATACAGTAAATGGCCACAGCCAGGAATTGATTTTTTCCTCATCATTATAATGAAATGACATTAGAGGAAATGACAGAACCAAATGAGGTTATTCAAGGACCTGCTGTATATGAAAAAATTATACAAATCTCCTAAAACAAAGAACAAAAGATAGAGACTGCCAAGTACACAAAGGAGATCCAAACCTTCTTTGCTGAGCATCTCAAAGGGTAAGTTTTTCAGCTGATTTGTCACCAGCAAAAGTAGAAACTGACTTGTCCTTTACTGTCAGCTGGGTGTCACCTGCTCAAGAGACCCTAACAGCCTGTCTGTCAAAGGTTCAAGGAAGATACTGCCTTGCTCATGAAAAGGACAACAGCCATGCACAGTGGCTCATGCCTGTAATCTCAGCACTTTGAGAGGCTGAGATGGGCAGACTGCTTGTGCCCAGGAGTTCAAGACCAGCCTGGACAACACAGAAGGACTCCACCTGTACAAAAAGTTTAAAAAAAAAATTGCTGGGCATTATGGTCCAGCAATTGAAAGGCTGAGGCTGGAAGATCGTTAGTGCCAAAGAGGTCAAGGCTGCGGTGAGCTGTGATCATGTCGCTGCACTCCAGCCTGGCAATAAAGTGAGACTTGTCTCCTAAACAAAAATGAAAAATACAATGACTATTCCATTCAAAAGGAGCCAAAATTCTGAGAAAATAAGTCCAAGCTACGTAATTAGTACACAAAGACAATGGTTTGGCTGATATAACCAGAGGCCCCAAAATGTAAACATTAAGCATTCCAGGAAATTAAAGGAACAGATAGAAGATAATTAATCAAAAACTCATTAAGGCTGGGCACCGTGACTCACACACTTGTAATCCCAGCACTTTGGAAGGCCAGGGTGGGCGGATTACCTGAGGTCCAGAGTTCCAGACCAGCCTGACCAAGATGGTAAAATCACATCTGTACTAAAAATACAAAAATTAGCCAGGTGTGAGCACACCCATAATCCCAGCTACTCGGGAGGCTGAGGCAGGAGAATTGCTTGAACTCGGGAAGTGGAGGTTGCAGTGAACCAAGATCATGCCACTGCAGTTCAGGCTGGGCAATGGAGTAAGACTCCATCTCAAAAAAAAAAAAAAAAAAAAAAACTAAGATACCTTGAGTTGAAAGATTTGAGTCTTCATATTGAAAGAGACATAAATACAAGAGACCAGAATAAAAAACACTTTGATTTCAGCTCTGACTTATAAAAAGCCTAGAAATTGTCACTTCCATCCTTACATCAAGAAAAACTGGACAAACTTAAAGTCAATGACTTTCCTTGAACTCATCAAAAATTGAGGTCACAAAGGCAAACTGCCACCTTAAAATGTAGAGAGACTGACACATCCAGTCACAGCCAAGATCTGCTTACCTGGAACAGATGCTACCAAAGCCATACATTGGTAGGAGCACTTAAATGTTTAATCTGAAAACTGCTAGAGGCTGAGAGTGAGGAGCATCAGAGTGAGAAACTCCTGGGAACAACAGTCTCAGTAGAGTACCCAACATTCATGGACTTTCTCTCTAGGAACCTCACCAACTCCTCATGGAGAAAATCAAAGAAACACCCACTCTTAGAACTAGCAAAGGAAGGAAAATAGGTCAACAGAAACTTCCCCAAGTGAAATGCAAAGAGAAATAACATTTAAAAAAAAATAAATAAATGAAAACAAGGCCAGGAATGATGGCGCATGCCTATAATCCCAGCACTTTGGGAGGCCGAGGCAAGTGGATCATTTGAGGTCAGGAGCTTGAGACCAGCTTGGCCAACATGGTGAAATCCCCATCTCTACTAAAAATACAAAAATTCGTTGGGAGTGGTGGCACACACCTGTAATCCCAGCTAGTTGGGCGTCTGAGGCAAGAGAATTGCTAGAACTCAGCAAGTGGAGGTTGCACTGAGCCAAGATCACACCACTGCACTCCAGCCTGGGAAAAAAAGTAAGACTCTGTCCCAAAAAAAAATAATAATAATAATAATAATAATCTAAGAACTGTAGAACACCACCAAAAGGTGTAACATACACATAACTGAAATACCAAAAGGAAAAACAAGTGAGAATAAAGAAGAAATATCTGAAGTAACAATGGCCAAAACATTCCAAAATTAATGACAGATCCAGAAAGGTCAGAAAACACCAAGGACCAAGAAAGGCAAATGCAACATACAACTAGACATATCGTGTTCAAACAGCAGAAAATCAAAGACAAAGACAAAATCTTAAAAGAACCTACCAAGGGTAGGAGGGGAGGAGACCACCAGAAAAAAAGGATACGAATTACAGCAAAATTCTCAAAACCCATGCAAGTAAGAAAAGTGGAGTGAAATATCTATAGTATTGAAAGAATAGAAAGAAAAATACTAACGTAGAGTTAATGTAAAAGGCACACTGACACATATATTTATATAATTCTGAATGACAAGAACAAAATCTCACAAGTTCCAGATGAAAGAACAGCTGACTACAAAGGAAAGAGAGGTATCCTAGCTTCAGCTTTCTCCTCTGCAATACTAGAAAGACAATGGGATTTCAGAAAAAGAATTGCACTCTGGAAATACTAGGATTTTTTTTTTTTTTTTTTTGAGACGGAGTTTCGCCCTTGTTACCCAGGCTGGAGTGCAATGGCGCGATCTCGGCTCACCGCAACCTCCGCCTCCTGGGCTCAGGCAATTCTCCTGCCTCAGCCTCCTGAGTAGCTGGGATTACAGGCACGTGCCACCATGCCCAGCTAATTTTTTGCACTTTTAGTAGAGACGGGGTTTCACCATGTTGACCAGGATGGTCTCGATCTCTCGACCTCGTGATCCACCCGCCTCGGCCTCCCAAAGTGCTGGGATTACAGGCTTGAGCCACTGCGCCCAGCTAGCACTTAACCTTTTTTAACTTCAGTCTTATTTTGGGTAAACAATGATAACTATGTTACACTTTTGCTGTTGAGATTTATTATATAAATTTACAATATTTAGAAACCATCTGACATAGAATACCACTGAATTTTAGAATTTTATTATCTTTTCAATTTTTGCAATTTTTCCCTGAAGAGTAAAATATTCCATTAGGTAAAATGCAGGATAATTAGCTATCTGTCCTTATTTTTAATCTCCTTGATCTGTCACAAGTTGAAAGCGGTATCTTGCCTCTCTCAATAGTTTTCTATCACCAAGGCAGCACCTGCTTTTGCATTTGGCTACATAAAAACATGACTTTTATCCTCTTGCTAATTTTGTTACTTATCATTGTGTGATATCTATTTTCATACCATTAAGGGTGCAAGTTCCACTTTGATATAAAGAAGGGTACTCTTCTTTGCTTTTTAATTATTTTTGCCAGAAATATTTTGCTCATTTCTTTGCTTTCCTTCCTTCAATGATTTTAGGGTTTTTTTACTCTTGCTGCCCAGGCTGGAGTGCAGTGGCATTCTGGGTTCAAACGATTCTCCTGCCTCAGCCTCCAGAGTAGCTGGGATTACAAGCCTGCACCACCACTCCCAGCTAATTTTATATATATATATATATATATATATATATATATATATATATATATATATTTTTTTTTTTTTTTTTTTTTTTTTTTTTTTGAGACGGAGTTTCGCCCTTGTTACCCAGGCTGGAGTGCAATGGTGCGATCTCGGCTCACCGCAACCTCCGCCTCCTGGGCTCAGGCAATTCTCCTGCCTCAGCCTCCTGAGTAGCTGGGATTACAGGCACGTGCCACCATGCCCAGCTAATTTTTTGCACTTTTAGTAGAGACGGGGTTTCACCATGTTGACCAGGATGGTCTCGATCTCTCGACCTCATGATCCACCCGCCTCGGCCTCCCAAAGTGCTGGGATTACAGGCTTGAGCCACCGCGCCCGGCTAATTTTATATTTTTAATAGAGACAGGGTTTCTCCATCTTGGTCAGGCTGGTCTCAAACTCCCAACCTCAGGGGATCTGCCCATCTGACCTCCCAAAGTGCTGGGATTACAGAAATGAGCCAGTGTGCCTGGACTTTCAGATTTTTTTCTTTTTTTCAGATTTCTTAAAAACAAGTGTTTAAGAAATAATATGGCTGTATTTTGATTTTTAAAACCAATATGACACTCAGTCTTAGAAATTTAGCCATTCATATTTTTTGTAATAATGTATTTTGGTTTTGATCTGAACTTTGGTTTATCAACTATTACATTAATATTTGAATATAACATGTCTATTTCAATTTATACCATTAATCACACTTTCTCCGTTCCTTTACCTCTTCTAGTTTGTTCAGAAAAGAAAGGTCTGAAATGTGAAATAGAATTACAGGCACAAATGCCAGAGAGTATAACTGAACTGTCTGTATTACCCCATAATTACAGTCTAAATGGGGGAAAAAAATCATTTACTGAAATAATCTGAAGAGGCACTTGATTTCTTCCTCCAGATTCTCTATATTTTATCCCTGTATCAAACAGTAACACCAGAAAATGATCTAAAGCAGTGCTGTCCAACTTGGTAGCCACTAGCCACATGTGGCAACTAAGCAGTTAAAATGTGACTTACAAATACATTTTAATTATATTTCAGTATCCACATATGGCTAGTGGTTACTCTACTAATCTATATATGATACTGTACTACAATATTTTGATTCTCTGAAAACCTGTATTCACTGAGTTTTCTCATAGCTCTTCAGTCCTCTGTTCCCACTGAAAGAGGCTGCATTTGTGTGTGTGTTGGGGTGGGGAGGAGGGAGGGAGGGGAGAAGAGAGAGAGAGGGAGGGAGGGAGAGGAAGGGAGGAAGAGAAAGGGAAAGATGGTGGGAGAGAGAAACAAAGTTTCACTCTTATTGCCCAGGCTGGAATGCCATGGAGTGATCTTGGCTCACCACAACCTCCACCTCCTGGGTTCAAGCAATCCTCCTGTTTCAACCTCCCAAGTAGCTGTGATTACAGGCATGCCCCACCACACCCAGCTAATTTTGTATTTTTAGTAAAGACAGTGTTTCTCCATGTTGGTCAGACTGGTCTTGAACACCTCAGATGATGACCTGCCTGCCTCAGCCTCCCAAAGTGCTAGGATTACAGGTGTGAGCCACCACACCCAGCCTGAATTTCTTTTATTGAAGTTATTGGAAGGTTGTACACTTCATCACTCATACAGAGTGCAAGAGAATAATTATAGATTCACTGCCAGGAAGTCTTCATGTCTCACTAATAATCAATATGGTTTTTCTTTATGGAAATGTAAACCATGTGACAGACGTCTGCATTGTGTAATGGTTATCAAAGAGACAAATTTACAGTTCAATTTTGATAAATATGAAAGAACATAAAACTTGTACTTACCTATGTATTAAATCAATCTGCTATTGTCTATTTTCCTGTTGATTTCCTATTTCCATTCTAATCTAATGACCCTTAAAACGCTCATTCAAGGCATTATAAATAAAGCAGATAACAACTAAACAACTCACCTGGGATGTTCATTTTCTACTGGTCTTGGAAAAATTTGAAGAGTGAAGGTAATGCTAGGAGAGGAGGTAAATTAGGCGAAATCTGGCCTGCCTTGCTGCTCCTGGATCCAACATCCTAAAATGCTACACAGAAGAGACTGTTTTAACAACGTGGAGACATCTCTACGACCAGATTCTGTTGGGCTTAGACATGCAGTTTTTCAGTGGGTGAAAGTAAACCACATATCCCAGTGATTAACAGTTTATGTCTCTAAGACACAAAAAGAATTTAAAATATAAACATTTTATAAATGATGGGATCCTAATATAGAAACAGTGTCTTTGTTAAAACTGATTGGTACGAAACACTCAAGTTGCGCTATTCATCTGTTTTCCTATGAATATAATACTGGGAATACTGTTGAACAATTCACAGAGACTCTAAAAAAGAGAATAGATGCTTTAGTACAAGATTTTTTTAAATATTTATCCTAATTTGATTACAATTTCATAATCTTTTGATAAGAATTGTTTCAACTATGCAAAAGAATGAAGAAACCAAGAAACTCTTATCTTGATCAGTAACAAAGATAATTCACTGATTCTCTCAGGCTCCATATATATTTTTTTTTTCAAATGAGGCAGAAATACTTAAGTACTATATACTCTTCCTGCACTACCATCTTGTGATTCTAAGGTAAGAATAAAAAGAGAATAAAAGCCAGGCACGGTGGTTCACGCCTGTAATCTCAGAACTTTGGGAGGCCAAGGTGGGCGGGTCACCTTGAAGTCGGGAGGGTCACCTTGAGGTCAGGAGTTCGAGATCAGCCTGACCAACATGAAGAAACCCCATCTCTACTAAAAATACAAAATCAGCCAGGCATGGTAGCGCATGCCTGTAATCCCAGCTATTTGGGAGGCTGAGGCAGGAGAATCTCTTGAACCCGGGAGGCGGAGGTTGCGGTGAGCTGAGATTGGGCCATTGCTCTCCAGCCTAAAAATCAGTCTCAAAAAAAAAAAAAAAAAGCCAGCACAGTGACTCACGACTGTAATCCCAGGATGGATCGCCTGAGGTCAGGGGTTCAAGACCAGCCTGACTGACACGGTAAAACCCCGTCTCTACTAGAAAAAAATATAAAAAATCATTCAGGCATGGTGGTGTGCACCTGTAATCCCAGCTACTTGGAAGGCTGAGGCAGGAGAATCGCTTGAACCCAGGTGGCTGAGGTTGCAGTGAGCTGAGATAGCACCATTGCACTCCAGCCTGGGTGACAAAAGCAAAACTCCATCTCAAAAAAAAATCCAGATTAAAAAATACGTGGATATTGCATGTGAGCTCGGAATCTGAAAAATCTGAGTGGAGAACAAAAGAAATGTGGGCTATTTGAAGAGTTTAAATTAAACTTCCCCAAGTCAAATGCCCACAGAGAAGGGACATTTCCTGGGTAGCCTGCCCCTCATTAACTGCTCTGATGCGGCACACCTCTCGCTGATCCACCTTCACAAAGTTGTTACGGCAACGATGTGAAGTCTGAAGTCACACTCATTTGCAGCCGCGGGATCAAAAATTGCATCTGGCCTTGCAAATCTAGAATCTGTTCTTTTGGGGAGGGTCTCTTCCACTTCCGCTCTGATGAGAGGTCTGACGTCTTGGGGTGTTTTTTCCAGGTAGGATTATGGTTCGTGCAGCTCCTGCCCTCTCAACTCTCTAGAACTGTTGTGGTCCAAGGGAGAGGAAACCCTGGCCCAGAGGACAAAATCATTTAGTTGCAGTCTTCATACTGGACCCCCAATCTTGACTCTCGGGGAGGTCGCTGTCCCCTAGAATCTCAGGCTAGCCCTTCTAGGGGCTCGAAGCAAGACCATTGGGCACATTTCCGGGCTTCCAGAGTACTCAGGAAGGCACCTGTCCTACCTGGGGGCTGAGAAGCACCTGACGCTGGCTGGCTGCCGGGCAGAGCCTCACCCACAGCAACACGAGACGTGGACTGCAATACCTGGCCTCCCTCGCTTGCTGGCCAGTGAACGCAGGTAAATCTTGCACCTCAGAGCCTGCTTTATTCGCTAAAACCTATGGCTGTAAAAACTCACCGAGGTACCAAATAAAAAGAGATGCTTAACCATTAATTAGCAGCTACGATCACACGTGCCGCCGTCCGAACCGCAGAGAAGCCGGCCAGAACCCAGTCCCCCTCCGGGGGCTCGCGGGGCGGCCGGGGCAGCGCCCCTCCGCTGGGACCCAGCCTAGGGGGTCTCGGGGGCGGCCGCGCTCTATCGACGGCCCTGCCCGGCCCTCGCCCACCGGCTCCGGTCCGCAGGACTCCCCTCGACCCGCGCTCCTACCCACTGGCACCCCGCAGCCTCCAGGGCACGCTGTGCGCGGGACTCAGCGGCCAGACTCACAAGCGGCAACCGCCCCCAGAGGTAGCCGAGCCGCGAGGAGCCCGCAGCGCACAGGAGCAAAGGCCGCTGGAGCGCAGCTACCTAACGCCCTCTAGAGCCAGGAGCGGGCGACGAGAGTTGGGGAGGGGGCGGGGAGGAAAGGGGGCAGGGCGGGGCGGAGCCGAGGGCCGTTGGGGAGACGCGCGGGGCGCGGCCGAGCAGAAGGCCGCTGGGGAGACGCTCGAGGCGGGGTAGGGCGGGGCTGAGCCGAGGGCTGCCGTGAAGATGCCCGGGTGTGGCTACGCCAGAGGCTCCCACCAAATGCCCACCGAGAGGAAAACGCACTGGCAACCCAGCCTCTGCCAGACAGGAAAACTACAAATATTTCATTATCAAACTGCTACTGGCTAGTCACCAAGAATTACAGTGACATACAAACATTTAGGAAAATCAGAAAATGAACATTAATCAAAAGAAAGGAAGGAACACATGACACAGCCTCCTCTAGACCCCCTGATATTCCAGTGCATTGTCACTAGGAGCACCACCTTCGGATGCCAAGTTTGCAGAAATACCAACATACGTTCATAACATTTATCACTATTGTAAGGGTTATTGCTAAGTTTAAAGTGAGGAAACTGAGGCCTGCATGAGAAAAATTAGACGCTAATTTATTTACCTTTCCGATGAGGCTCCACCGGAAGACTAGGGAAGTTGGGACCAGACGCTTCTCAGGGTTGGGCTTATATAGGGAGGGAAGGAACTCTGATTGGCTGTGGAGAAACAGGACGTGGACGTGGCAAGCTGCTATAGGTAGGTAGGTGGGATTTCCGGTGAGCCAGCTGGACGGGGCCATACGCTATTGGGCAGGTTTTGGTGGGGCTTCTTTTAAATTTTGGCGGGGTTTTCCAAGGGCAGGCTACGTGCCCAGTGCAGAGTTTAGTGTTGAGTGCAGAGGTGGGCGTGGTGAAGCTAGATGCTGAGTGCAGATTCTGGTGACATAATTTCAGGTGTGGAGAGGGATGGGCATGTCCGAGCTCCCGGAGAGGCAACAGGCCTTACATTCTGACCCTTTTGATGATATAGGGTGCCACTTTTTTCTGGCTACTTCCTGCTGAATAGGGGCGGAGTGAGGTGGAGAGGTTAGTTGGCTGGTGCCTCAATTGGGACTTGGATATAGGGGTGAAGTATTATTTGGTTTACAGCTACCCTGGAAATTTTTTTTATGCGGGCCTGTAAAAAGGGGGCTAGTATTAGTAGAAGACACACAACGATAACTGGAGTGATAATGGGAGCTAGCCAGGTAAGCATGGGGGATTGCCACCAGCTGAGAGACGAGACTGGTGCGCTCTGCTTTTTGCGGAGGTTTTTTTGGAGGCAACAGAGAGTGTTGACATTTTTTTTTTTTTTTTACAAGGCCTGTTTCATTGATGTAATAGCAGCACTGCTCCTGGAGAAATAGATGGGTACTTCCTTTTTCTGCCATTAGTAAGTCTAGGGTCCGTCCATTCTGGAGAGTCACCTGAGCCAGTGACGTGATTTGTCGCTGGAGGGAGTGTAAAGAGGCAGCTGATGCTTTAATAGCCACATGGAACTTGTCTTCCAATTGAGCGGCTGAAGTGACGCTGTAGCCCATGGCACCACTCCCTATTCCAGCTGCTACTAGAGAGGATGCTAAAGAGAGGCCAACTACTATTGGAAGGAAGACGGCTCGTTCGTGCCAGTGATTAGGGTATGGTGTGATAAGGGATAGGAACTCGGCTTGTCCGTACACTTGTAACTGCGGGACTAGTGTGATGGGCACACAAGGGAAAGGGAGGGATGTATCAATAACTTTGGCTGTTCTGTAGCAGAGAAAGAGATTTTGAAAGCACACCTTGAACAGCAGGATACCCGTTAAGGTGGTATTAGGCTTCTCTTTCTCCCATTCTCTCTCTCTTCTTCTCTCTCTCTTCTTTCTCTTTCTCCCTCTCTTTCTTTTCTTTTTCTCTTTCTCTCTCCTTCTCTCTCTCTTCTTTCTCTCTTTATCCTCTCTCTCTCCCTCTTTCTCCTTCTCTCTCTCCTTTCTTTTCTCTCTCTCCTCTCTTCTTTCTCTCTCTCCTTCTCTCTTTCCTTTCTCTCTTTTTCTCTCTCCTCTCTCTTTCTCCTTCTCTCTTTCCCTTCTCTCTCTCCCTCTCTCTCTCTCCCCTTCTCGCTCTTCTTTCTCTCCTTTCTCTTCTTTCTCTCTCCTTTCTCTTCTTTCTCTCTCTCTTTCTCTCTTCTTTCTCTCTTTCCTTCTCTCTCTCTACTTTCTCTCTCTTTTTCTCTCTCTCCTCTTTCTTTTTTTCTCTCTCTGTACCTGCTTAATTGTTTGTTGTAGACTTGGTGAGAAAAAAAGGGGCTGCACAAAGTGGAGTAACACTTTGGGCCTTATGTGTAAGGATTGGTAAATTTTAGCAATAATTTTTGGGGCCTGTTCCCGGGGAAGGGTGATTCTGTTTAGGAAGATTTAACCCTGATTAGACTCAGTTCCCCCTTTTAATATGAGGGCCTATTTCTTTGATGGCAAGTAAACTGGTGGCATGGCCATGGTGAGGAACAGGACTGGAGTGGGAACTAGCCTGGTACTGGTTAAGGATTTTGCTGCTACATTTGCCCTTGCATTGCCCCAGAAAATGGCATCCTGTTGGGCCTGGTGCCCTCGGCAGTGGATGACGGTGACCTCTTTAGGCAATGATAGGGCCTGTAGGAGATTAGAGATTTGGGTAGCATTAATTATGGGGGACCCTTTTGTAGTAAGGAATCCCGCTCTCTCTAGAGGGCAGCATGGTAATAAGGGCAGCAGTGGGTAATAAGAAAAGCATACTTGGAGTCAGTATAAATATTTGCTCGCTTTCCCTGTGCTAACATGAGAGCTTGAGTTAAGGCAATGAGCTCTGCCTTTTGCGATGTGGTTTTTTTTTTTGTTTTTTTTTTGTTTTTTTTTTTTTTTTTTTGAGACGGAGTTTCGCTCTTGTTACCCAGGCTGGAGTGCAATGGCGTGATCTCGGCTCACCGCAACCTCCGCCTCCTGGGTTCAGGCAATTCTCCTGCCTCAGCCTCCTGAGTAGCTGGGACTACAGGCACGAGCCACCATGCCCAGCTAATTTTTTGTATTTTTAGAAGAGACAGGGTTTCACCATGTCGACCAGGATGGTCTCGAACTCTCGACCTCGTGATCCACCCGCCTCGGCCTTCCAAAGTGCTGGGATTACAGGCTTGACCCACCGCGCCCGGCTGCGATGTGGTTTTATTAGGGATGCAGTGTGCCTCGAGGGTGGCTGAATCTGTAACTACTGCATAGGCTGCTTTTCGCTGCCCCTCAGCTGTCACTATTGAACTCCCATCTACATAAAATGTAAGATTTGGGTTAGGTAGGGGGTGGTTAGACAAGTCTTCTCGAGATTTAGTAAGTGCCTCTATTAGTTCAGGACAAGAATGGGCTGGGGAGGGGGAATGGGATGGAAGGGGAAGCAGGGTAGCTGGATTGAGTGGAGAAGTGGGATGAAGGCTGACCGTAGGATTTTTAATAAAGAGTAGATGAAATTCCTGTAGGCAAGAGGGTCCTAGGTGAGCGAGAGATTTGTAGAGAGAAGGTCAGTTAGCCAATGGGGAGAAAACACTGAGATGGGCTGGCCTAAGGTAAGTTTTAGGGATTCCTTAGTGAGTTCTGTTGCCGCCCCCAGGGCTTGCAGGCAAGGCTGCCATCCCCTGAACAAGGAGTCGAGTTGTTCCGATAAGTAGGCTACTGGATGATACATGGGGCCCAGGGTTTGGGTTAAGACCCCAACCGCATCTTAGCGCGGTTGTAGTGTTCGCCGCTGCTCTCCGAGCTTCGCGATGCCGCCCAAGGACGACAAAAAGAAGAAAGACGCCGGAAAGTCGGCCAAGAAAGACAAAGACCCAGTGAACAAATCCGGGGGCAAGGCCAAAATGAAGGACTTATCAAACTGGTTTCAAAGCACAGAGCTCAAGTAATTTACACCAGAAATACCAAGGGTGGAGATGCTCCAGCTGCTGGTGAAGATGCATGAATAGGTCCAAACAACTGTACATTTGGAAAAATAAAACTTTATTAAATCAAAAAAAAAAAAAAAAAAGACCCCAACCGCAATCCCCTGTTTTGCATCAGTGAACAAATGGAAGGGGCGGCTGAGATCTGGCAGTTGGAGTGGGGGTGCTGTGGATAAGGCAGTTTGTAGGGTTTTAAAAGCCTGCTTTAATACCCCAGGATGGGAGAGGGGTCCCGTGGGTGTGTTTTTAGTGGCTGCATAAAGAGGTTTAGTTAGGCAGGCAAAATTAGGTATTCAGTGGTGGAAGAATCCTACAAACTCTAAAAAGGAAAGAATTTGGTTAGCCATCTCTGGAGGCTGTAGTGAAAGGAGTGCCTTTTGGTGGTTTGTTGTTAGGCTTTTAGTTGTAGGGGTGAGGCGAATGCCTAAGTAGACTACAGAGGTGACTGATAACTGTGCCTTGGAGGGAGATACCCAGTACCCTTGAGATCCCAGAAAGTTAAGGAGAGTGGCGGTATGCTGCTGAGACAGGGAGAGAGAGGGGCTACAAAGTAACAGGTCATTCACATACTGAAGAAGGAGACTGGGTTGAAGGCGACAGGAGCTAAGATTAGCTGCTAAGGCTTGTCCGAAAATATGGGGGCTGTCTCTGAATTCCTGGGACAGGACTGTCCAGGTGAACTGTTGCGACAGTTGGTGTCTGGATCAGTCCAAGTGAAGGCAAAGAGAAAGTAAGACTCAGGGTGTAGGGGAATGGTAAAGAAGGCATTCTTGAGGTTAAGAACTGTAAAATGGGGCCGGGCGCGGTGGCTCAAGCCTGTAATCCCAGCACTTTGGAGGCCGAGGCGGGTGGATCACGAGGTCAAGAGATTGAGACCATCCTGGTCAACATGGTGAAACCCCGTCTCTACTAAAAATACAAAAAATTAGCTGAGCATGGTGGTGCATGCCTGTAATCCCAGCTACTCAGGAGGCTGAGGCAGGAGAATTGCCTGAACCCGGGAGGCGGAGGTTGCGGTGAGCTGCAATCATGCCATTGCACTCCAGCCTGGGTAACAAGAGTGAGACTCTATCTCAAAAAAAAAAAAAAAAAGTAAATCCAACCATACAAAGATTAATCAATTGTGGCAGGCACGGTGGCTCACACTTATAATCCCAGTACCTTGGGAGGCCAAGATGGGAGGATCACTTGAGCCCAGGAGTTTGAGACCAACCTGGGCAAGATGGTGAGACCTCATCTCTACAAACATTTTAAAAATAAATAAATTAGACCAGGCATGGTGGCTCACGCCTGTAATCCCAGCACTTTGGGAGGCCAAGGCAGGTGGATCACAAGATCAGGAGTTCAAGACCAGCCTGGCCAACATGGTGAAACCCTGTCTCTACAATAAAAATAAAAATAAATAAATAATCTAGACATGGTGACACATGCCAGTAATCCCTGCTAGCTGGGAACCTGGGATGGGAGGACTGCTTCAGCCCAGGAGTTCAAGGCTACAGTGAGCTCTGATCACACCACTACACTCCAGCCCAGATGACAGAGAGAGGCCCTGTCTTTATTTAAAAACAAACAAATATCAATCAATTTTATTTATAGACCAGGCGTGGTAACTCACACCTGTAATCCCAATACTTTGGGATGCCGAGGCAGGAGGATGACTCGAGCTCAGGAGTTTGAGACCAGCGTGAGCAATATAGTAAGACCTCATCTCTATAACTTTATTCAAAACAATCAAAATAAAATTTATATATATATATATATATATATATATAATTGTATTTCTATATACTAGCAATAAACATGTGAAAACCAAAACAAAATTTTTTACAGACAAGATCTCACTACATTGTCCAGACCATTCTTGAACTCCTGGAATCAAGTAGCTCTCGTCTTAGCCTCTGGAGTATCTGGGACTACAGGTGCACGCCCTTCTTCATTTACAATCACTTCTTTAAAAAGACCATAAAATTGTTAGGGATAAATCTAATAAAACGAACAAGACTAGTGTACGAAAAAACTACAAACTTATTTATTCAGATTTCCCTATAAGGGAAAATAGCTGGGATTACAGGCGCACACCACCATACCCAGCTAATCTTTGTATTTTTAACAGAGACAGGGTTTCGTCATGTTGGCCAGGCTAGCCTCAAACTCCTGACCTCAGGTGATCCACCCACCTCAGCCTCCCAAAGTGCTGGGATTACAGGCATGAGTCATCATCCCCAGCCTAAACAAGATTATTCTAAAATTAAATGAAAAATAAAGGTTTCAAATAACTAAAACTATTTTGAAAAACTACAAGAGGATTTAGTCAGCTTCAGTAATCAAGACTGTGAAATACTCATGGAGAGATAAACATAGATTAATAGAACAGAGAACCCAGAAGTAGATTTATACTTCCCCCAGATTAAAAGCTTTTGCTCTGGCTGGGCAAAGTGGCTCACACCTATAATCCCAGCACTTTGGGAGGCCAAGGAGGCTGGATCACTTGAGGTCAGGAGTTTAAGATGAGCCTGGTCAACATAGTGAAACCCTGTCTCTACTAAAAATACAAAAATTAGCTGGGCATGGTGGCACATGCCTGTAGTCCCAGCTACTTGGGAGGCTGAGGCAGGAGAATCACTTGAACCCGGAAGGCAGAGGTTGCAGCGGGTCGAGATTACACCATTGCACTCCAGCCTGGGCAACAGAGTGAGACTCTGTCTCAAAAAAAAAAAAAATTAGCCAAATGTGGTGGTGCATGCCTGTAATCCCAGCTACTACAGAAGCTGAAACAGAACAATTGCTTAAACCTGGGAGGTGAAGGCTGCAGTGAGCTGAGATAACTCATTGCACTCCAGCCTGGGCCACAGAGCAAGACTCCATGTCAACAACAACAAAAAAGCAAAAAGCAATGCATGACCCATGTGTGATATCTATTGGATGCTTATTTTATTCAGAGTTCTCTACACTACGGCTGCTTAGAAGGGAAATGGTTTCCCAACGCTTTGTGAACCATGGGCATTATTCAGCCTAGAGCTCCTAGTAATTGTTTCTCCATTGGCCTGAGCTTCTTGCCATGCCTGATGGCTCTTCACCTTCACGGGCACAACAAACTAGTTTTCTGGTTGTTACATGTATTATTGACAGTTTTCTTGTTCTTTGTGACAGAAGTACAAGTCTATAGGAATTACTTCCTCATGGGTAGAAGACCAATTCCTGGCAATAATTTTGTACCTAACCTCTGCGTATTTATTACTCCATGAGGCTGATGCTATTGGTTGAAACATTTACAAAAGTGCAAGCTGAATTCTGTTTGAAGAGTTAGTAAAAATAGTCATACCTCTTTATATGTGCCAAGAGAATAAAGATTTGTACATAGCAAGCTGGATGTGGTGGCTATGCCTATAATCCTAGCACTTAGGGAGGCCGAGGCCAGCAGATCACCTGAGGCCAGGGGTTCCAGAAGAACCCGGCCAACATGGAAAAACCCCGTCTCTATTAAAAATACAACAATTAGCTGGGTGTGGTGGTGCATGCCTGTAATCCCAGCTACTCAGGAGGCTGAGACAGGAGAATCTCTTGAATCCAGGAGGCAAAAGTTGCAGTGAGCCAAGATCACACCATTGTACTCCATTCTGGGTGACAAGGGCAATACTCTGTCTCAAAAAAAAAAAAAAAAAAAAAAAAAAAAAAAGGTTTGTACATAGCAATTCAAGCTTCAGAAATTTTTTTTTTTTTTTTTTTTTTTTTTTTTTTTTTTTTTTTTTTGAGACGGAGTTTCGCTCTTGTTGCCCAGGCTGGAGTGCAATGGCACGATCTCGGCTCACCGCAACCTCCGCCTCCTGGGTTCAGGCAATTCTCCTGTCTCAGCCTCCTGAGTAGCTGGGATTACAGGCACACGCCACCATGCCCAGCTAATTTTTAGTATTTTTAGTAGAGACGGAGTTTCACCATGTTGACCAGGATGGTCTCGATCTCTTGACCTTGTGATCCACCCGCCTCGGCCTCCCAAAGTGCTGGGATTACAGGCTTGAGCCACCGCGCCCGGCCCAGAAATTTTTTTTTCATAAATATTTTTATTTAAAGTATGTTTTGGAGGCCAAGGCGGGTGAATCACTTAAGGCCAGAAGTTGAAAAGCAGCCGGTTCAACATGGTGAAATGCCTTTTGTATTTTACAAAAAATACAAAACAGCTGGGAGTGGTGCTGCACGCCTGTAATCCCAGCTACTCCGGAGGCTGAGGCAGGAGAATTGCTTTAACCCAGGATGTGGAGGCTGCAGTGAGCTAAGATCACACCACTGCACTCCAGCCTGGGCAACAAAGCAAGACTCTGTCTCCAAATAAATAAATAAATAAATAAATAAATTTTGGGGGCCAGGAAGGGTGACTCACCCCTGTAATCCCAGCACTTTGGGAAGCCAAGATGAGACCATTTGAAGCCAGCAGTTTGAGATCAGCCTTGGCAGCATAGTGAGACCCTGTCTCTACCAAAAAAATTAAAACTACAAAAATTAGCCAAGCATGATGGCACATGCATGTAGTCCCAACCACTTATGAGGCTGAGGTATGAGAATCTCTTGAGCCCAGAATTTCAAGGCTGCAGTGAGGTACAATTGTGCCACTGCACTCCAGCCTGGGTAACAAGAGCGAAACTCTGTTTTTTTTTTAAAAAAAAAAAAAAAAAAAAAGCCAGGCGTGGTGGCTCAAGCCTGTAATCCCAGCACTTTGGGAGGCTGAGACGGGTGGATCACGAGGTCAACAGATCGAGACCATCCTGGTCAACATGGTGAAACCCCATCTCTACTAAAAATACAAAAAATTAGCCGGGCATGGTGGCACGTGCCTGTAATCCCAGCTACTCAGGAGGCTGAGACAGAATTGCCTAAACCCAGGAGGCGGAGGTTGCGTTGAGCCGAGATCGTGCCATTACACTCCAGCCTGGGTAACAAGAGCGAAACTCCGTCTCAAAATAAATAAATAAATAAATAAATAAATAAATAAATAAAAGCTAACAATCATCTTTTTGCTGGTAGAGGGTCTTGCCTCAATGTTGATAACTGCTGACTCATCAGAGTGGTGGTTTGCTGAAGGCTGGGATGGCTGTGTAATTTCTGAAAATAAAATGACAATTAAGTCTCCCACACTGATTGACTCTTCCTTTCTTTCTTTTTTTTTTTTAAATTCAGAAGGAGTTTTGCTCTTGTTGTCCAAGCCTGAGTGCAGATCTTGACTCACCGCAACCTCTGCCTCCCGGGTTCAAGCAATTCTCCTACCTCAGCCTCCAGAGTAGCTGGGATTACAGGCATGCGCCACCACACTTGGCTAATTTTTGTATTTTTAGTAGAGATGGGGTTTCTCCATGATGGTCAGGCTGGTCTCAAACTTCCAGCCTCAGGTGATCTGCCCGCCTGGGCCTCCCAAAGTGTTGGGATTACAGGCGTGAGCCACCATGCCCGGCTGACTCCTTCTTCGATGAAAGATTCCTCTGTAGCATGAGACGCTGTTTAATACCATTTTACCTATAGTAGAACTTCTTTCAAAATTGGATTCAATCCTCTCAAACCCTGCTGCTGCCTTATTTACTAAGTTTATATAAGTCTAAATCCTTTGTTGTCATTTTAACAATGTTCACAGCATCTTCACCAGGAATAGATTCCATCACAAGAAACAATTTTCTTCTTTCATGCAGAAGAAGCAACTCCTCCTCTGTTCAAGTTCTACCATAAGATTGCTGCAATTCAGCCGGGCGCGGTGGCTCAAGCCTGTAATCCCAGCACTTCGGGAGGCCAAGGTGGGTGGATCACGAGGTCGAGAGATCGAGACCATCCTGGTCAACATGGTGAAACCCCGTCTCTACTAAAAATACAAAAAACTAGCTGGGCGTGGTGGCGCGTGCCTGTAATCCCAGCTACTCAGGAGGCTGAGGCAGGAGAATTGCCTGAGCCCAGGAGGCGGAGGTTGCGGTGAGCTGAAATCGCGCCATTGCACTCCAGCCTGGGTAACAAGAGTGAAACTCCGTCTCAAAAAAAAAAAAAAAAAGAAAAGATTGCTGCAATTCAGTCACATCTTCCAGCTCCACTTCTAATTCTAGTTCTCATGCTATTTCCACATCTGCAGTGACTTCCTCCACTGAAGACTTGAACCCCTCAAAGTCATCCATAAGAGATGGAATCAAGTTCTTCCAAATTCCAATTAATGTTGTCATTTGGACCTACTCCCATGAATCATGAATGATCATGAATGGTCTTAGTAGTATCTTGAACAGTGAATCCATTCCAGAGGTTTTCAATTTACTTTGCCCAGATCCATCAGAGGAATCACTATCCATGGAGTTATAGCCTTACAAATTTATTTCTTTTTGTTTGTTTTGTTTTTCTAAGATGGAGTCTCACTGTTGCCTAAATTGGAGCGCAGTGGCACAATCTCGGCTCACTGCAACCTCTGCCTCCCAGGTTCAAGCAATCCTCCTGCCCATCTCCCGAGTAGCTGGGATTACAGGCATGCACCACCGCGCCTCGCTAATTTTTGTATTTTTAGTAGAGACAGGGTTTCACCATGTTTGCCAGGATGGTCTCAAACTCCTGACCTGAGGTGATCCAACTGCCTGTGCCTCCCAATGTGCTGAAATTACAGGTGTGAACCACCACACTCAGCCACAAATTTACTTCTTAAATAATAAAACTCAGAAGTTAAAAGTCCTTGATCCTGCTGTAGAATGGATGCCTACTAGAAAGCATGAAAACAGTTAATTCCGGACCTCATAGCTCTTGTGTGACCAGCTTCATTGTCAATGAGCAGTAACATTTTGAAAGAAATATTTTTTCTGAATATTAAGACTCAATAATTTGCTTAAAATATTCAGTAAACCAGCTGGGTGCAGTGGTTCACATCTGTAATCCCAGCACTTCGGGAGTCTGAGGCAGGCAGATCACGAAGTAAGGAGTTTGAGACCAGCCCGATAAACATGGTAAAACCCATCTCTACTAAAAATATAAAAATTAGACAGGCAGGCCAGGCGCAGTGGCTCAAGCCTGTAATCCCAGCACTTTGGGAGACCAAGGTGGGTGGATCACGAGGTCAAGAGATCGAGACCATCCTGGTCAACATGGTGAAACCCCGTCTCTACTAAAAATACTAAAAATTAGCTGGGCATGGTGGCGCATGCCTGTAATCCCAGCTACTCAGGAGGCTGAGGCAGGAGAATTGCCTGAACCCAGGAGGCGGAGGTTGCGGTGAGCTAAGATCGTGCCATTGCACTGCAGCCTGGGCAACAAGAGTGAAACTCCGTCTCAAACAAAAAAAAAAAAAAAAAAAATTAGACAGGCATCATGGTGTACACCTGTAATCCCAGCTACTCAAGAGGCTGAGGCCGGAGAATCACTTAAACCCAGGAGGCGGAGATTGCAGTGAGCCAAAACCGTGCCACTGTATACCAGCCTGGGTGACAAAACAAGAGTCTGTCTCAGAAAAATATATATATATATTCAGTAAACCACGGTATAAAAAAATATGCCAGCCAGGCATGGTGGCTCATGCCTGTAATCCCAGTATTTTGAGAGGCCGAGACTGGTGGATCAGCTGAGGTCAGGAGTTCGAGACCAGTCTGGCCAACATGGCAAAACCCCGTCTCTACTTGTAATACAAAAAATTAGCCGGGCATGGTGGCACACACCTGTAATCCCAGCTACTTGGAAGGCTGAGGCAGAAGAATCACTTCAACCCAGGAGCAGAGGTTGCAGTGAGCCGAGATTGTGCCACTGCACTCCAGCCTGGGTACATAGCGAGACTCTAAAAACAAAATACAAAGAAAAGAAAAAAAAAAGGAAGTTTTCCTTTGCATTTACAACTGGGCTGTTTGGCACAAGAGGCCTAATTTGGGACTGTCTTGGCTTTTGTTTTTTTCTTTTTTCTTTTCTTTTCTTTTTTATTTTTTTGAGACGTTGTCTTGCCCTGTCGCCCAGGCTGGAGTGTAATGGCGCGATCTCAGCTCACTATAACCTCTGCCTACTGAGTTCAAGCAATTCTCCTGCCTCAGACTCCTGAGTAGGTGGGATTACAAGCATACACCACCACGCCTGGCCACTTTTTTGTACCTTTAGTAGAGATAGGGTTTCATCATGTTAGCCAGGCTTATCTTGAACTCCTGACCTTGAGATCTGCCCACCTCAGCCTTCCAAAGTGCTGGGATTATAGGCGTGAGCTGCAACGCCCTGCTGGGTTTTGATACATGCCTTCCTCACTAAGCTTAATTATTTCTACCTTCTGATTTAAAGTGAGAGATGTATGACTATTCCTTTCACTTGAACACTGAGAGGCCTTACAGGGTAGTTAACTACCCTAATTTCAATATTGTTGTGTCTCAAGGAACAGGGAAGCCAGAGGAAAGGGAGAGAGAAAGGGGAACAGGCAGTCAGTGAAGCAGTCAGAACACATGCAACATTTGTTAATTTTCACTGTCTTATACAGAGTTTATGGTATGCGAAAACAATTTTAATAATTAATAACAAAAATCAAGGATCACAGACCACTATAACCGATAATAAATAAAACATCTGAAATAGTTCAAGAATTACCAAAATGTGACACAGAAACACACCGTAAGCATATGCTTAAAAAAAAAAAAAAAAAGAAAAATAGTTGTGAGGCTGGGTGAGGTGGCTCACGTCTACAGTCTACAGTCCCAGGGCTCTGGGGGACCAAGGTGGGAAGATCACTTGATGACAGGAGTTCAAAACCAACCTGGGCAACACAGTGAGACCACATTTCTAAAAAAAAAAAAAAAAAAAAAAAAAAATTTTTGAGACAGTGTCTCGCTCTGAAACCCAGACTAGAGTGCAATGGCAGGATCTCAGTTCACTGTAACCTTAGTCTCCCAAGTTCAAGTGATTCTCCTCCCTCAGCCTCCTGAATAGCTGGGACTACAAGTATGCACCACCAAGCCCAGCTAATTTTTGTATTTTTAATAGAGACGGGTTTTGCCATGTTGGCCAGGCTGGTCTCAAACTCCTGACCTCGGGTGATCCACCTGCATCAGCCTCCAAAAGTGCTAGGATTACAGGCATGAGCCACCATGCCCAGCACCCCCCCAAATTTTTTTAATTAGCCAGGCACAATGATGCACAGCTGTGGTCTCAGCTACTCAGGGGGTTGAGGCAGGAGGATCCCCTGAGTCTAAGAGTTCAAGTTTACAGTAAGCTAAGATCATGCCACTGCACTCCAGCCTAGGTGACATGAAACCCCGTCTCTATTTTTAAAAAAAGTCCTGGGACAGTGGCTCACACCTATAATCCTAGCACTTTGGTAGGCCGAGGCAGGCAGGTCACGAGGTCAGCAGAGCAAGACAATCTTGGCCAACATGGTGAAACCCATCTCTATTAAAAATATAAAAATTAGCTGGGCGTGGTGGCGCACACCTGTAGTCCCAGCTATTTGGTAGGCTGAGGCAGGAGAATCACTTGAACCCAGGAGGTGGAGGTTGCAGTGAACTGAGATCACAACACTGCACTCCAGCCTGGCAACAGAGCAAGACTCAAGAAAAAAGGTGTTGACAGATTTGCTCGATGCTGTGTTTCCACAAACCTTCAATTGTTAAAAAAAAAAAAAAAGAAGAAGAAGAAGAAATGCAGTATTTGCAAAGTACATAAAAGAAAGGCACAATAAAATGAGGTGTGCCTGTAATCAATTATGTCAAATATCGCTAGAAATTCATGTAAGAGGGCCGGGCATGGTGACTCACGCCTGTAATCCAAGCACTTTGGAGGCCAAGGCGGGCGGATCACCTGAGCTCAGGAGTTCAAGACCAGCCTGACCAACATCGTGAAACCCCATCTTAAAAAACAAAAAGAAAGAGGAAAGAAATTCATGTAAGAGGGGCTGGGCATAGTGGCTCAACCCTATAATCCCAGCACTTTGGGAGGCAGGGGTTCTCAAAAACAAACAGAGTAATTCACTAAAAAATTAATTTTTTAAAAAGTCAGTCATAAGAGGAATACTGAGACTTCATCACTAGAGGTCACTGTTGACCTTAAGTAAAAGGACTGGGCTAGAGTTGAGGCTTTGAGTTCACTACAGATCAACCTAGAAGATACAGACACAGAAAACAAAGTGAACTGTGAACAATTTTTGGTCTGAATGAGCTTATGTGAACTAGTGTGTGTGAGCCATAGCTTTGCCCTGGAACAAACACAGCTGCCACCCACCTGGGGATGACAAATGACAAGGTAGGAAGAACCTAGGACTTGTACAAAGTTCTAAAGGATAATTACCCTAATATAAAGAAATTAAATCTATAATTTTAAAACAATTCATAAAGAAAAGATAGACCCTAGATTCACTTCTGTAATTTTACAAGTAATTAAGGAATAAATACCACCAATCTTACACAAACACTGCTGGAGAATAAAGAGAAAACACTACGCATGTTTTCTGAAGCGAGCATAAAATTGATACAAACCTAACAAAGGCCAGGTGCAGTGGCTCATATCTGTAATCCCAATACTTTGGGAGGCCAAGGCAGAGGATCACTTGAGCCCAGGAGTTCATGACCAGCCTGGGCAACATAGCAAAACACCATCTCTTTAAAAAAATACAAAAAATCAGGCATTATGGTACATGCCTGTAGTCTCAGCTACTCAGGAGGCTGAGACAAGAGGAAGGATTGCTTGAGCCCAGGAGTTCAAGGAAGCAGTGAGTTATGATCATCACACCACTGCACTCCAGCCTAGGTGACAGAGCAAGACCTTGTCTCAAAATACAAAAGTCTGGGCCAGGCACATTGGCTTATTCCTATAATCCCAGGACTTTGGGAGGCCAATGGGGGCGGATCACTTGAGGTCAGGCATTCAAGACCAGCCTGGCCAACATGGTGACCCATCTCTACTAAAAAACACAAAAAACTGTAGGGCTGTAGAGGCCCCACAGGGTCGTGGGGTGTCCCTTATGCTGTGTGGAAGTGCAGGATCTGAGAGGTAAAGAAGACAGGACACTGAAGAGCATCTGGCTGAGGGGGGCCACACCACCTGTGAGTGGAGATCAGCGGCAGCCCCCAACTGCCCAAGAGCATCTGTATTTATTAGATACAAGCAGGGGGCAGGGTCATGAGTGAGGTCATCATCTATAGGCTTAGTAATAGGGCATTCATAATCACGTGAGTTACAAGTGAAGGGACCACCCCATTATGTCACCTGGGCAGCGAGATGGGCCGTGTGCAGTAGGGGGCTGTGCCGTGCGCAGTAGTAGAGGGTTGTTTATAGAAAAATGTCCACCCCATTAGGTCACCGAGGCAAGAAGCTGGGCTGTATGCAACAGGTATCGTGTGCAACACTTCTTATCTGGGGGCTGGAGCCTTCAAAGGATTTCTAATAGAAGGAAACTGTAAGCTTAATGCAGTGGGAGCTGACAGACTTGTGCTCTTCTCTTAAAATATTTATGGGAGGATTCTTTGAGCTAGCACAGAAGCAAGAAAAGACTGACAGGGTATACAGCCACTGTGACTGGTCATACCAGAGGGGTTCTTCTCCCTTGGTTACTTCCAGGATCTGAGGCCTGAGGCCTACTTTCCACAGGAACTGGCTGCAAGGTACTACAACTCCTTTATCAGGAGGAGAGGCACTTGCTCCAAGCCTGCCATACAGCGTGTGACCTTTCAGGCAGGGATGCCACCACCTGGGTCTTTGGTTCTCGTCCTGGTCTGACTGTTTTCCCATGTACTGCTTCTGTTCTGTGACTGCTCTAGGCATTCCTCCTCTTACAAACTACTATATGGTTATATAGAAGGATTATATAAATCAGCACTAAATGTGTCAGTACAGCTCCGACTACAATACCTATATGATTATATAGAACTAAGTATGCTAGACATATGTAAGCAGTAAGTTACACTTCAAGCACTAATTCTATAAACTAACATATAATTATATATGATGGATTATATAAGGGAAACAGCTGAGCAATAACACTATACACTAAGATATTCTTCAGGCACTAGTGCTTGGCATCTGGACAGTTCTCCTTCCTCGATGCCCATGGAGGGTGTTACCCACAAAAAATTAGCTGGGTATAGTGGCAGAAGCCTGTAATCCCAGCTACTCTAAGGCAAGAGAATTGTTTGATTGGGCTGGGAAACAGAGGTTGCAGTGAGTTGAGATTGTGCCACTGCACTCCAGCCTGGGCAACAGAGCGAGACTCCATCTCTAAATAAATAAATGCCAACAAATATTAAGATATTGGGCCAGCCATGGCGGCTCATGCCTGTAATCCCAGCACTTTGGTAGGGAGGCAGGTGAATCACCTAAGGCCAGGAGTTCCAGACCAGCCTGACAAACACGGTGAAACCCCATCTCTACTACAAATACAACAATTAGCTGGGTGTGGTGGTTAATGCCTGTAATCCCAGCTACTTGGGAGGCTGAGGCAGGAGAATCGCTTGAACCCAAGAGGCAGAGGTTGCAGTGAGCCGAGATCATGCCATTCCACTCAAGCCTGGGCGACAAGAGCAAAACTCCGTCTCAAAATAATAATAATAATAATAATTAAGATATGAGATGAGGCCAGGTGTGATAGCTCACACTTGTTATCCCAGCACTTTGGGAAGCCGAAGTGGGCAAATCACTTGAGGCCAGGAGTTCAAGATCAGCCTAGCCAACATGGCAAAACCCTGTCTCTACTAAAACTAATACAAAAATTAGCAGGCCGTGGTGGCGCATGCCTGTGATCCCAGCTACTTGGGAAGCATAGGGACAAGAATCACTTGAACCCAAGAGGTGAAGGTTGCAGTGAGCAGAGATAGCACTACTACACTCAAGCCTGGGCAATAGAGTGAGATTGTCTCAAAAAAAAAAAAAAAAAAATTTAAGAAAGGAAAACAGCCAGGTGCGGTGGCTCATGCCTGTAATCTTAACATTCTGGGAGGCCAAGACGGGTGACTTACCTGAGGTCAGGAGTTCAAGACCAGCCTGGTAAAAATGGCAAAACCCCGTTTTTACTAAAAATACAAAAAATTAGTTGGGCATGGTGGCAGGCACCCGTAATCTCAGCTATTCTGGAGGCTGAGGTATGAGAATTGCTTGAACCCAGGAGGCGGAGGTTGCCACAAGCTGAGATCATGCCACTGCACTCCAGCCTGGGCAACAGAGCAAGACTTGGTCTCAAAAAAAAAAAAAAAAAAAAAAAAGAACAGACGCTTTCAGGAACAAAGACACAAAAATATCCAACAATTTGTTATGGAATATATTCTAAAAGGGTAAAACATCAACCTGACTTTTTTTTTCCTGGAAAATTGGCTGCTTTAACATTTGAAAATCAAAACATTGCCGGGCGCGGTGGCTCAAGCCTGTAATCCCAGCACTTTGGGAGGCCGAGGCGGGTGGATCACGAGGTCAAGAGATCGAGACCATCCTGGTCAACGTGGTGAAACCCCGTCTCTACTAAAAATACAAAAAAAAAAATAGCTGGGCATGGTTGCACGTGCCTGTAATCCCAGCTACTCAGGAGGCTGAGGCAGGAGCTGAGGCTGAACCCAGGGGGCGGAGGTTGCGGTGAGCCGAGATCGCGCCATTGCACTCCAGCCTGGGTAACAAGAGCAAAACTCCGTCTCAAAAAAAAAAAAAAAAGAAAAGAAAAGAAAAAGAATTTTCTTAGAGGTAGGTAGCATTCCGCCTCCCCTCCCCCCACCGCCCCCAACCAGGTTCTCTCAACCCTGAAGATGAAAAGACATTTCCTGGGCAAGACTGACCCTAGACTTAGGTCCAGCTCACCTCTCTGACAGCTGGAGCAAACCTCCCGTTTAGTCAGCTGGGGTGGCTTGTGGAGCACCGGCATTACATATTGCCTCTGTGTGTGCAAATCTGAGCTCTGTGCTTAACCTCCTTCTCCACTGCTGTGAAGCTCTGGTGAGAGGTCTCCGTTCAGGTGGGGGCCATCATTCCTCTACCTCACAAGAGCTGCTTTGTTTTTAGAAACCCAGGATCTGGTCCTACGGACAAATCATTTTACATCAGGGCCCCAAGTCTTGGAACTCCCTATCCCCCAGAATCTCGAGTTTGTCCTTCAAAAACCCAACCAAAACCACTGAAAACACACTGGCTGGACGGTTCAGACGCGACCCGGGGCCCTCCATTGTGAAGTGCGAACCCACGAACCCTGACTACAAGTGCCCCAGGATAAAACAGAGCTCGCATTATACTTGGCAACGATGTCTGAGGCTCAGTGCTGTAACAACGCCACGCTGGACTTCCGCCGAATGAGCTTTTAGGGGGCAGGCAGAGCGGTGAGCACCGAGGCCCAGCTCCCGGGCTGTGCTAGAGCGGGCGGTGACTACCTCCCACACGGAGCGCGAAGCGTCCCCGTAGTCCCCACGAGGCCGCGCAGTGGCGTCGGACAAAAGCGGAAAATGCCGCCAAGGCTGGCTGCCAGCCTGGCGCACAGACTCCTACGCACGAAAGGGCCAAGGCCAAGGCCGCGCTGGAATCCAGGACGCGGCCCCCACTTCCCGCGGGCTCAGCGTGCACTTTGACCCGAGCGGCAGCCGGTCCCCTCCCCAGCCTTGCCACTCCCGGAATGGCCGCGCATGCGCGGCAGCGCCCGTCGCTGCCCCTAGTGAGCCAAAGACCTGTACGGGCGGTTTCCCGTCAGGCTCCGCGACGGAACGCTCACTTCCTCCCGCCCGGAGCTGCGTCCTCCAGCCGGAAGGGGGCGCGTCAGGCGTTTCTCTGCAAGCGCAAACCCGAAAGCGGACAAAAGACAGCGGAGGACGCGTGGCAGGCCTGGAAAGGCAAGTGAGCTTGTGGCGCAATTCTTCTGCCGGAGAACAACGCAGCTTAGCGATGCAGTAGTAGTCGCGATGTAGGGGGACGGTGCTCGCCTCTCAAAATTTCAGACTTCGTTGCAATACACAGAATTTGGGGGTGAATAAAAGTGCAAACTAAAAGAAAATTGCTATCACACACAGCCTCGTATCCCTTAGAGGACTTTTTTTTTTTTTTAAATAAGGCAGGCTGTGTTACCCACGCTGGAGTGCAGTGGCGCAGCCACAGCTTACTGTAGCCTCAACCTCCCAGGCGTATGCAATCCTCCAGCCTCCGCTTCCCGAGCAGGTGGGACCTCAGGCCCCCGCCCCGGCGACCGCCTAATTTTTAAATATTTTCGGAGAGATGTGGTGTCGCTGTCTCGTCCAGGCTGGTCTCCCAACTCCTGGGCTCAAGAAAACCTTCCGCTCTGGCCTCCTGAGTAGCTGGGATTACAGGCATGAGCAACCCCCGCGTCCTGCCTGCACTGAGTTTTGTAAAAACAGAATTGAAAAGACATCACGCCTGTAATCCCAGCACTTTCGGAGGTGGAGGGGGGGGGAGGGGGGGCGGATGGTGTTTATGAGGTCAGGAATTCGAGACCAGCCTTGCCAATTATGATGAAACCCCTTCTCTACTAAAAATACAAAAATTGGCCAGGCATGGTGGCTCACACTTGTAATCCTAGTACTTTGGGTGGGCAAGGCGAGCAGATCACCTGAGGTCAGGATTTCGAGACCAGCCTGACGAACATGGAGAAACTCCCTCTACTAAAAACAAAATTAGTATTGGACAAGAGCAAAACTCCGTCTCAAAATAAATAAATAAATTAGTTGGGCGTGGTGGTGGGAAGCCCCAGCTACTCAGAAGGTTGAGGCATGAGGCTGGAGGGTTGCTTAACCTGGGAGACGGAGGTTACAGTGACCTGAGGTCATGCCACTGCACTCCAGCACAGGAAACAGCCAGAGATTCTGTCTCAAAAAAAAAAAAAAAAAAAAAAAAGGATATTACTATAGCATGTTTTTAGTATACAAACAATTTCTTGGTCAATATATTTGCCAGCTTTCTTACTGAAATTTTCAAACAAAATTTGAAATAATTCAATAAACATCTCACCTAGAGTCAACAGTTGTTAATATTTTGCCATCTATGTGTGTATTTATCTGTATGTATATTTATTTGTGCCAAATCATTTGGAATTGCAGACGTGAGAAAACTTCAGCCCTAAATATGTCACCATATATCTTTAAGAACAAACTCCTAGTCAAAATACTATTGTCGGCCGGGCGCGGTGGCTCACGCCTGTAATCCCAGCACTTTGGGAGGCCGAGGCGGGTGGATCACAAGGTCAAGAGATCGAGACCATCCTGGTCAACAAGGTGAAACCTCGTCTCTACTAAAAATACAAAAAAATTAGCTGGGCATGGTGGCACGTGCCTGTAATCCCAGCTACTCAGGAGGCTGAGACAGGAGAATTGCCTGAACCCAGGAGGCGGAGGTTGCGGTGAGCCGAGATCGCGCCATTGCACTCCAGCCTGGGTAACAAGAGCGAAACTCTGTCTAAAAAAAAAAAAAAAAAAAAAAAAAATCCAAAGTTTATTCCAGAGCAGAGTTATAGATTTTCCGCATATTTTACAGCACAAGCATTAATGTTACACCAAATGAATTTTTTGACTACTTGGTTTAAAAAAAATTTGGACTTTCAACAACGTTGAATATTAAAATAGCAGCACAAATCAGCAGATCATTCACAAAAGTTTCAAGGCACACACACAGCATTTTTAGGAGACTGACAAGTGATGGAGTTAAGTTTTGTGAGCCAGTGAAAGGACTAAGTATACTCATAATACACACTGTCCTCAGCTTACTGTTCAAAAGTGTTTTGAACATCTGTGAGTCTTGCAAGGGCTGTGTGTAGTGGTTCATGCCTGTAATCCTAGCACTTTGGGAGGTCTAGGCGGGCAGATTGCCTGAGCTCAGGAGTTCAAGACTAGCCTGGGCAACACAGTGAAACGCTGTCTCTACTAAAACACAAAAAAATTAGCCACGCATGGTGGTGTGCGCCTGTATTCCCAGCTACTCAGGAGGCTGAGGCAGGAGAATTGCTTGAACCCAGGAGGTGGAGGTTGCAGTGAGCCAAGATCATGCCAATGTACTCCACACTCCAGCCTGGGTGATAGAGCGAGACTCGATCTCTAAAAAAAAGGAAAATCTGTGAATCCTAATAGTTTTTTAAAATATTAAGAGAGTTGCATTATTTCAAACTTTGCTCATAACATACGACTTTCAAATATTTGCATTTTTAATTTGTATAAACTCCCATAAAACATGAGAGCATTATATTCATCAGGCAGCCCTTGCTTTGTACAGTTCTGATATGCACGAATTTCAGTCACCATGATGCATGTCATGATCAGTAACCAGTCACATCACTTCTATCTGTTGGTGATTGCTCACTGTAAGTTTGTTACTCAGCTCACTCAGAAACGGTAACATCTGTAGCTGTGTGGGCTTCATCTTCCAGTGATATATATACCGTTGTGGTTACTGAGAACTGCAGAACTCTCCCCACATAACTCCGCCTGAAACTCTGCTCTGAGAGACAAATTGTCATGGCTTCTAGCAGCATAGGCTGTGTTCCCAAGATGACCCCAGTCCTCACCATTAAAATGCCTGCCTGAGAAATCTCAGTGCTGCCAGGATAACTTACTGTTCTTGCCAACATTTGACCATAGGCGCCCGACCTCCCTCTTTTAGAGCATTTAGTACAAAGGATTTACAATTATGAATACTTCCTCTGTCCCTTTGAGATGTTTATGTGATACACATATTGTCTACGTATATGCATGTCTGTACACACATATCTCCTACAGCTCAGAAGTGTCTTTCTCAAAAAACATTGCTTTCTCAAGGAGCCATTGCTTTGAAAGGTAGTGATCAGGAAAGATAAGGCCTCTGTCTGTCAGTCTCTGTGGTAGGATAGAACCCTAACTTTTATCATTGCCAGCAGGCAGACACCACTGGCTTCATCTCATTTACACTGGCCCCTTGTAATTTTTCACTTCCCCAACTCTACTGAACCCCCACTTGTACCCTTCATACTCCCTCATTCCCCCTTTAAAATCACCGATCAACTATATCCAGTGGAGAGGATTTGGAAAAAAAAGAAAGAAAATGAAAAAAATAAAATATCCAACCACTAAAAAAAAAAAAAGGCCCAAGTATCACTGCACAAAGCAGAATGGAGCTCAGCTCTTTCCCCTACTGTCAGTGGGGGTTACTGAATAGAATGCTTTTATCACTTTAATGTCTGCTGTGTTTATCTTAGATATTACCCGGAAGATATGCGATAGATTCCCCACACAAAACCTGGTTTAATTTTCAAAACTGGTGACAGCCCCACATGCACAAAGAGAATATGTAAAGGCTTATGACTCACAGGAGGCTTTCTGGAGACAACAGGGAGTTTGAAACCAAACGGTTTCAAAAATAGCTTGAGGTGCAATCTTGACTCACTGCAATCTCTTCTTCCCAGGTTCAAGCAATTCTCCTGCCTCAGCCTCCTGAGTAGCTGGGATTAGAGATGTATGCCTATAATCATGTGGCTCATGCCTATAATCCCAGCACTTTGGGAAGCCAAGCCAAAAGAGGATCACTTGAGCCCAGGAGTTTGAGACCAGCCTGGGCAACACAGTGACATAACCCTCTCTACAAAAAAAATAAATAAATAAAAAATAAAATAAAATTAGCTGGGCGTGGTGGCACACCCCTGTGGTCCCAGTTACTGGGGAGGCTGAGGTGGAAGGATCGCTTGAGCCCACAGTTCTAGACTGCAGTGAGCTGTGTCATGCCACTGCACTCCAGCCTGGGCAACACAGCAAGACCCTGTCTCCAAAAAAAAAAGGAAAAAAAAATGGCTTGAGAGCAGGGAAAAGAGACTGGCTTTGGGTGTTATTAAGGTTAAGGGGTGGAGCGGAAATGAAGGTTTCAATGCACATGCTGGGGCCTGTGTGGCTTGAACTTGCCTTAAGAGCCAAAGGAGGAAGCACCTGGGCTTTCAAATCAGCCACCCAGGTGTGGGACAGAACCGGACTGGAGAAGTGGGGCTTGAGAGTTGTCAGTGTTCAGAGATCAAATATGGGTTCAGACTCTCTAGTTCATAAAAGCTACATTTACATGGGATGTACAAAAAATTGAAAATGAATAGAGAATTGGCCAACTAAGAAGAAATTGCGGCAAAGAAAAAGTGATAACACAGGAAGTGAAACTGGAATTGAGCATTTCCTGCAGTACCACCCAGTCCTTGTTCTCATCATGCAGCTTTCCTGCTCCTCGCAGAGCCAGTGAAGTTTACTTTGTGGTATAGAAACTCCTAAGCCAGGCGCGGTGGCTCACGCCTGTAATCCCAGCACTTTGGGAGGCCGAGGCGGGTGGATCACGAGGTCAAGAGATCAAGACCATCCTGGTCAACATGGTGGAACCCCGTCTCTACTAAAAACACAAAAAATTAGGTGGGCATGGTGGCGTGTGCCTGTAATCCCAGCTACTCAGGAGGCTGAGGCAGGAGAATTGCCTGAACCCAGGAGGCGGAGGTTGTGGTGAGCCGAGATCGCGCCATTGTACTCTAGCCTGGGTAACAAGAGCGAAACTCCGTCTCAAAAAAAAATAAAATAAAAAAAAATAAAAAATAAAAATAAATAAAAATTTGCCGGGCGCGGTGGCTCGAGCCTGTAATCCCAGCACTTTGGGAAGCCGAGGCGGGTGGATCACGAGGTCGAGAGATCGAGACCAACCTGGTCAACATGGTGAAACCCTGTCTCTACTAAAAACATAAAAAATTAGCTGGGCATGGTGGCACATGCCTATAATCCCAGCTACTCAGGAGGCTGAGGCAGGAGAATTGCCTGAACCCAGGAGGCGGAGGTTGTGGTGAGCCGAGATCACGCCATTGCACTCCAGCCTGGGTAACAAGCGAACCTCCGTCTCAAAAAAATAAAAATAAAAATAAAAAAATAAAAAAATAAAAATTTAATTTAATTCAATTTAAAAAAAAGAGGCCAGGCATGGTAGCTCATGCCTGTAATCCCAGCAACTGGGAAGCTGAGGCAGGTGGATCACCTGAGGTCAGGAGTTCGAAACCAGCCTGACCAACATGGAGAAACCCCATCTCTACCAAAATTACAAAATTAGCCAGGTGTGGTGGCACATGCCTGTAATCCCAGCTACTTGGGAGGCTGAAGCAGGAGAATCACTTGAACCCAGGAGGCAGATGTTGCAGTGAGCCCTTGCACTCAAGCCTGGGCAACAAGAGCAAAACTCTGTCTCAAAGAAAAGAAGAAAGTTCCTTCACTTCTTGGGTGGGAGAAAGAAAAAAAGAAAGAAAGAAAGAAATACATGTTAACTGCTGAGGCACATTGCAACACTACAAACGGAAATAAGTTCAAAATGCATTTTGAAGCATTACAAAATACTGAAAAGGAATTTTTTTTAAATAGTGATTTCACAAGCTCACAGTTCCACTTCTGGAACTGTTAACACAGCTGTTAACTGTTCCTTGCTTACCTACATGTTAGACTGAATTAAGTAGAGTTTTCCTGTAAAATTGGCTTTAAATAGTGAGCTGACTTGACTAATAAATGCATCACTGGGCTTCAGCATCCACTCCATTTCTGTTCTCTGTGACTTGTGTATGTCAATAAATACCAGTGTCAGGCCGGGCGCGGTGGCTCAAGCCTGTAATCCCAGCACTTTGGGAGGCTGAGGCGGGTGGATCACGAGGTCGAGAGATCGAGACCATCCTGGTCAACATGGTGAAACCCCGTCTCTACTAAAAATACAAAAAATTAGCTGGGCATGGTGGCGTGTGCCTGTAATCCCAGCTACTCAGGAGGCTGAGGCAGGAGAATTGCCTGAACCCAGGAGGCGGAGGTTGCGGTGAGCCGAGATCGCGCCATTGCTCTCCAGCCTGGGTAACAAGAGCGAAACTCCGTCTCAATAAATAAATAAATAAATAAATAAATAAATAAATAAATACCAGTGTCTTGTGTTTTCTCTCTTTTTAGTACCATTTGATATACAGCTGACTGTTATTTTTGGAGACGGAGTCTTGCTGTGTCGGCCAGGCTAGAGTGCAGTGGCACAATCTCAGCTCACTGAAACCTCCGACTCCCAAGTTTCAGTGATTCTCCTGCTTTAGCCTCCTGAGTAGCTGGGAGTACAGGCATACACCGCCACGCCTGGCTAATTTTTTATGTTTTATTAGAGACAGGGTTTCACCATGTTGCCATGCTGGTATCGAACGTCCGAGCTCAGGCAATCTGCCTGGCTTGGCCTCCCAAAGTGCTGGGATTACAGGCGTGAACCATCACACCCAGGTTTTTTTGTGGGGGAGACATGTTCTTACTCTGTCACCCAGCCTGGAATGCAGTGATGCAATCACAGCTCACTGCAGCCTCTATCTCCTGGGCTCAAGTGATGCTCCTGCTTCATTATCCCCAGTAGCTGGGACTACAGGCATCCACCGTCATGCCCAACTCATTTTTTCATTTTCATTTTTATTTATTTGTTTGAAATGGAGTCTTGTTCTGTCACCCAGGCTGGAGTGTAATGGCGTGATCTTGGCTCACTACAACCTCTACCTCTAGAGTTCAAGCGATTCTCCTGCCTCAGCCTCCCCAGTAGCTGGGACTAGAAGCATGCACCACCATGCCCAGCTAACTTTTTGTATTTTTAGTAGAGACAGGGTTTCGCCATGTTGGCCAGGCCAGTCTCGAACACATGGTCTCAAGTGATCCACCTGCCTCAGCCTCCCAAAGTGCTGGCAATTAACAGGGGTAAGCCACTGTGCCTGGCCATTTTTTTTTTATTTTTAGTAGAGACAAGATCTGGCTATGTTGCCCAGGCTAGTCTTAAACTCCTGAATTTAAGCAATCCTCCCACCTTGGCCTCCCAAAGTGCTGGGATTACAGGCTTGAGCCACCACGCCTGGCGGGTACATGTTATAAAAGAAGTTGAGCCGGGCGCGGTGGCTCAAGCCTGTAATCCCAGCACTTTGGGATGCTGAGGCGGGTGGATCACGAGGTCAAGAGATCAAGACCACCCTGGTCAACATGGTGAAACCCCGTCTCTACTAAAAATACAAAAAATTAGCTGGGCATGGTGGCGTGTGCCTGTAATCCCAGCTACTCAGGAGGCTGAGGCAGGAGAATTGCCTGAACCCAGGAAGCGGAGGTTGCGGTGAGCCGAGATTGCGCCATTGCACTCCAGCCTGGGTAACAAGAGCGAAACTCCGTCTCAAAAAAAAAAAAAAGATATCAATGATTGCCAAAATACAAATAAACATATAAATTTAATATGTTTCCTATCAAAATCACAGCAAGTTTTTTTTTTTTGAAGAGCCAGTGTGTCCCTCTTGCCCCGACTAGGGTACAGGGTACTGGCGCTATCATAGCTCACTATAACCTCAAACTTCTGAGCTCACGCAATCCTCACACCTCAGCATCCCAAGTAGCTAGGACTACAGGCATATGCCACCACATCCAGCTAAATTTTTAAAAAAATATTTTTTCGTACAGACATTGCCCAGACTGGTCTTGAACTCCTGACTTCTATTTTCATGTCACTGCACTCCCACCTAGGTGACAAGAGTGAGACCCTGTCTCAAAAAGGAAAAAAGAAAAAGAGAGAAAGAGAAAAGAAAGAGGGAAAGAGAGAAAAGAGAGAAAGAAGGAAACTAAGAGAAAAAGAGAAAGCGGAAGGAGGGAAGGAGGCAAGGAGGGAGAGAGAAAGAGAGAGAAAGAAAAGGCAGGGGAAGGCTGGGTGTGGTGGCTCATGCCTGTAATCCCAGCACTCAGAGTAAAGGGAGGTGGATGGCTTGAGTTCAGGAGTTAAAGACTAGCATGGGCAGCATGGCAAAACCCTGTCTCTACAAAAAATACAAAATTAGCTGGCAGTGGTAATGTGTGCCTATAATCCCAGCTACTTGGAGGGGGGCTGTGGTGGGAGAATCACTTGAGCATGAGAGGTTGAGGTGGCAGTGAGCCATGATCATTCTACTGCACTCTAGCCTGGGTGACAGAGTGAGACCCTGTCTCAAAAAAAAAAAAGAAAAAAGAAAAGGCGGGGGAAACTAGAATACCCAAATAATTAAAAGGTTAATAAGACTGATAATTTTAGGAATTAGCATGAAGTTAAAATTATGAAAACAGTACAGCATTAGTGAAAAGATACAGATATGAACCAGCGGAAGAGAGTAGAGTCCAGATTTAGACCCACATGAACGTGGCCACCATATGATTTTTTTTTTTCGTTTTTTTTTTTTTGAGATGGAGTCTGGCTCGCTCTGTCTCCAGGATAGAATGCAATGGCGGGATCTTGGCTGACTGCAACCTCCACTTCCTGGGTTCAAGCAATTCTCCTTCCTCAGCCTCCCAAGTAGCTGGGATGACAGGCACATGCCACCACACCTGGCTAAGTTTTTTGTATTTTTAATAGAGACAGGGTTTCACCATGTTGGCCAGGGTGGTTTCAATCTCTTGACCTCGTGATCTGCCTGCCTCAGCCTCCTAAACTGCCGGGATTATAGGCGTAAACCACCGCGCCCAGCCGGCCATGTGATTTTTGACAACAGTGCAAAGGTAATTCAAGAGAGAAAATAGGCTGGGCATGGTGGCTCACACCTGTAATCCCAGCACTTTAGAAGGTCAAGGCGAGTGAATCATAAGGTTAGGAGTTCAAGACTAGCCTGTCCAAGATGGTAAATCCCATCTCTACTAAAAATACAAAAATCAGCCAGGCACTGTGGTGGGCTCCTGTAATCCCAGCTACTTGGGAGGCTGAGGAAGGAGAATCACTTAAACCTGGGAGGCAGAGTTTGCAGTGACCCAAGATCGCACCACTGCACTCTAGCCTAGACAACAGAGCAAGACTCCGTCTCAAAAAAAAAAGAAAGAAAGAAAAGTAGTCTTTCAACAGACATTGGAAAAACTTTGGGAGGCCAAGGTAGGCGGATCACTTGAGGTCAGGAGTTCGATGCCCACCTCAGCCTCCCAAAGTGCTGGAACTACAGGCATGAGCCACTGTGCCTGGTCATCTTATTTTTATTTTTTGAAGAGATGGAGTCTCACTCTGTCACTCAGGCTGGAGTACAGCGGTGCAATCATGGCTCACTGCAGCCTCGACCTCCAAGGCACATGCAATCCTCCTACTTCAGCTTCCAGAGTAGCTAGGACTACAGGCACATGCCACCGTGCCCAGCTAATTTTTGTATTTTTTATTTTATTTCATTTTTTGTGGAAACAGGATCTCACTATGTTGCCTAGGCTGGTCTTGAATTCCTAAACTCAAGCAATCTGCCCACCTTGGCCTCCCAAAGCGCTGGGATTACTCACGTGAGCCATTGCACCCAGTCAAGATTTTCTATCCTAAGGCTGAATGATATTCTACTACATATGACACATTTTGTTTATTCATTCATCTATCAAAGCACACTGGAGTTACCTCTACCTTGTCACTATTGCGAATAATGCTGCTATGAACACGGATGTGCAAATAACTGTTTGAGTCCCCACTTTCATTTATCTTGGATACAGACCAAGAAGAGGTATTACTGGATCATACAGCAATTCTATATGTAATTTTTGAGGAACTGCCATACTGTTTTCCACAGCTGCTGTACCATTTTACATTCTTACCAACAATACACAAGGGTATATTTCTTTTTTTTTTTTGAGATGGAGTTTCGCTCTTGTTACCCAGGCTGGAGTGCAATGGAGCGATCTCGGCTCACCACAACCTCCGCCTCCTGGGTTCAGGCAATTCTCCTGCCTCAGTCTCCTGAGTAGCTGGGATTACAGGCACGCGCCACCATGCCCAGCTGATTTTTTGTGTGTTTTAGTAGAGACGGGGTTTCACCATGTTGACCAGGATGGTCTCGATCTCTTGACCTCGTGATCCACTCACATCGGCCTCCCAAAGTGCTGGGATTACAGGTTTGAGTCACTGCACTCGGCCACAAGGGTATATTTCTTAAAACAAATATATGGGGCCAGGTGCGGTGGCTCAGGCCTATAATCCCACCACTTTGCGGAGGCCGAGGCAGGTGGATCACCTGAGGTCAGGAGTTCAAGACCAGCCTGGCCAACATGGCAAAACTCTATCTCTACTAAAAATACTAAAATTAGCTGGATGTGGGCCGGGCGCGGTGGGTCAAGCCTGTAATCCCAGCACTTTGGGAGGCCGAGGCGGGTGGATCACGAGGTCGAGAGATCGAGACCATTCTGGTCAACATGGTGAAACCCCGTCTCTACTAAAAATACAAAAAACTAGCTGGGCATGGTGGCACGTCCCTGTAATCCCAGCTACTCAGGAGGCTGAGGCAGGAGAATTGCCTGAACCCAGGAGGCGGAGGTTGCGGTGAGCCGAGATCGCGCCATTGCACTCCAGCCTGGGTAACAAGAGCGAAACTCCGTCTCAAAGAAAAAAAAAAAAAAAAGAATATGACTAGAAAGGAGAAAGAAAAACAAATGGCTGTCTACTACACACACACAGCACAAAAGTAAAACCAGGAGGCAAAGGAAATTAATGAGCAAATATTTAGGCAGGAGGCAGTGGTTAAGCCTGCAATCCTCGCACTTTGGGAAGCCAAAGTGGGAGAATCACTTGAGCCCAGGAGTTCAAAACCAGCCTGAGCAACACAGTGAGACCCCCCATTTCTATTTATAAACAAATATTTGCGACCAAAGTATACAAACTTAGTAAAGCTAATGAAGGAAGAACACAGGGAAGAGCTGTGGATGTACAAGAAAGAAAGAAAATTTCAGGAGAAAAAAGCTCAAAGTTTTGAAAAAGTTCAAAGATTTGAAACTATTTCCTCAGAAAGAAGGAACTGGGGCCGGGTGCGGTGGCTCAAGCCTGTAATCCCAGCACTTTGGGAGGCCGAGGCGGGTGGATCACAAGGTCGAGAGATCGAGACCATCCTGGTCAACATGGTGAAACCCCGTCTCTACTAAAAATACAAAAAACTAGCTGGGCATGGTGGCACGTCCCTGTAATCCCAGCTACTCAGGAGGCTGAGGCAGGAGAATTGCCTGAACCCAGGAGGCGGAGGTTGCGGTGAGCCGAGATCGCGCCATTGCACTCCAGCCTGGGTAACAAGAGCGAAACTCCGTCTCAAAAAAAAAAAAAAATTAGCTGGATGTGGTGGCACGCGGCTGTAATCCCAGCTACTTGGGAGGCTGAAACAGGAGAATTGCTTGAACCTAGGAAGGGGAGACTGCAGTGAGCCAAAATCATGCCACTGCACTCCAGCCTGGGCTACAGAGGGAGATTCCATCACAAAAAAAAAAAAAAAGACAAAGGCCTGCATTTACCCCTAATCTGCTAAATTCAAGTTCTTTCTATGATGAGGTTTGAAAAGGAATCGGTGCAAAATGTATTTAAGAGTATGACTCAAGCCGGGCGCGGTGGCTCAAGCCTGTAATCCCAGCACTTTGGGAGGCCGAGACGGGTGGATCACAAGGTCAAGAGATCAAGACCATCCTGGTCAACATGGTGAAGCCCCGTCTCTACTAAAAATACAAAAAAAATAGCTGGGCATGGTGGTGCGTGCCTGTAATCCCAGCTACTCAGGAGGCTGAGGCAGGAGAATTGCCTGAACCCAGGAGGCGGAGGTTGCGGTGAGCCGAGATCGCGCCATTGCTCTCCAGCCTGGGTAACAAGAGCGAAACTCCGTCTCAAAAAAAAAAAAAAAAAAAAAAAAAAAGAGGGGGCCGGGCGCGGTGGCTCAAGCCTGTAATCCCAGCACTTTGGGAGGCCGAGGCGGGCGGATCACAAGGTCAGGAGGTCGAGACCATCCTGGTCAACATGGTAAAACCCCGTCTCTACTAAAAAATACAAAAAATTAGCTGGGCATGGTGGCTCGTGCCTGTAATCCCAGCTACTCAGGAGGCTGAGGCAGGAGAATTGCCTGAACCCAGGAGGCGGAGGTTGCGGTGAGCCGAGATCGCGCCATTGCACTCCAGCCTGGGTAACAAGAGCGAAACTCCGTCTCAAAGAAAAAAAAAAAAAAAAGAATATGACTAGAAAGGAGAAAGAAAAACAAATGGCTGTCTACTACACACACACAGCACAAAAGTAAAACCAGGAGGCAAAGGAAATTAATGAGCAAATATTTAGGCAGGAGGCAGTGGTTAAGCCTGCAATCCTCGCACTTTGGGAAGCCAAAGTGGGAGAATCACTTGAGCCCAGGAGTTCAAAACCAGCCTGAGCAACACAGTGAGACCCCCCATTTCTATTTATAAACAAATATTTGCGACCAAAGTATACAAACTTAGTAAAGCTAATGAAGGAAGAACACAGGGAAGAGCTGTGGATGTACGAGAAAGAAAGAAAATTTCAGGAGAAAAAAGCTCAAAGTTTTGAAAAAGTTCAAAGATTTGAAACTATTTCCTCAGAAAGAAGGAACTGGGGCCGGGTGCGGTGGCTCAAGCCTGTAATCCCAGCACTTTGGGAGGCCGAGGCGGGTGGATCACAAGGTCGAGAGATCGAGACCATCCTGGTCAACATGGTGAAACCCCGTCTCTACTAAAAATACAAAAAATCAGCTGGGCATGGTGGCGCGTGCCTGTAATCCCAGCTACTCAGGAGGCTGAGGCAGGAGAATTGCCTGAACCCAGGAGGCGGAGGTTGTGGTGAGCCGAGATCGCGCCATTGCACTCCAGCCTGGGTAACAAGAGCGAAGCTCCGTCTCAAAAAAAAAAAAAAAAAGAAGGAACTGGGGAAAGGGAGTTTTGAGTAATAAGGCCTGGTGCAAGTTTCTGACCGTTAAGTATGTGAATGCACTGCCTTAAAATATAAACTAAAAACAGCCTCTTTTCTTACCACAACTCAATAATCATGAAGTTATCCTTGCAGGTGGGTGCAGACCTCTCATGCCTCCTACGTCCTGGGCCACTCACCCAGGACTCCCCCAGTATCCCTGCCCAGAGGCAGCGCTTCCTCAGACTCGGTTCCTTCCGGCTGCCATTGTTTCGCCTCTCTAGGGTGGGCTGGCCGCTCCCGCACTAGGGTCAAGGATCCTCTGGATTCTCTCTGCCACGACTCGCCCTAATCCCAAATCCCAGCCCCACCGTCCCCACCCCCAGCGAGCCCGGTCCCCTCTCGGTCCGGCGGTGCAGACCTCAACCTCCGACCTGGCCCTGCCCGCCGGCCGCCCCTCACCTCGGCCTCACACACCACCCCGATCTCACAGCCCGCACCTCAGCGGTCTCTCGGAGAAGGGAAAAAGAAACGCAGTGTACGTGGCCGTCGTAGCTGAGGCACTCTGAGGCTTGCTGATCATCACCATGGAAACTGCCGCCGCGCTCGCTGGGCGGGGCCTACGAGGGGCCTGTAGAGCGCCCGCCGCGCTTCCGGAAGCCCCGCAGCTCCGGGGGTGCCAGGCGGTGGCTCGGCCCTACGCCCCGGGCATCCCACCCCCGCGCATCGCACCCGGCTGCCGGCTGCCGTAGTGTCTGCGGGCAGGACCCTTCCCCCAACTTTCTTCAGGAAGACACGGAGCAGTCCAGCTTCCCCAAGGAACCGAAGGAGGCAGGGACCGCGACAGGGCGGGGCCCCGCGCCCGGACGCCATTGTGGCCCGCTGGGAGCAGGGCGGGGCCGAGGCCTCCGGGCGCGGGAGGGCAGGCCCCAGCCACTGCTCCGGAGGCCCTGGAGGCAGCTGACGTCTGAGGCCACTGAGCGCCGCAACGTGAGTCCAAACGACGCCCTGCTTCAAGAGCGAAGCGAGAGGAGAAAATAAAGATCGTTTTCTGCGGAGGAAGTTGGGAGGACGAGATCTGTGGGCCTGAGAACTGACCTGGCTCAAGGAGCGCGGACAGCCTGTGCCGCCGGCTCTTGGGGAGACACGGAGGGGATGGGGGTCTCCGTTCCTCATCAGGTCCTCTCACGCACCTTGGCTTTCCAGGAGGCGGGACTGGCCGCAGGCCTGGTTCCGGGGGACAAAGTGCAAGGCAGAGGCTGTCAGCACCATGACCTTTGCTGCAGGAGAAACACGCGGCCAGTTCGTAATCGTCTGAGTTCCTGCTACATCATGCCTGCTGTATTTGCTCTGTACAAAGTAGCCAGCTTTCCAGCCCTGGGTGCGGAGGTATTTGTTAAGCACATGCACGCAATCGGAATTAGCAGTCTCAGGGATCAAGAGTTGTCGTTTCTTTTCTTTTCTTCTCTTTTTGAGACAGAGTCTTGCTCTGTTGCTCAGGCTAGAGTGCAGTGGCACAATCTCAGCTCACTGAAACCTCCACCTCCCTTGTTCAAGGGATTCTCCTGCCTCAGCCTCCTGAGTAGCTGGGATTACAGGCGCCCACGCCCGGCTAATTTTTGTATTTTTAGTAGAGACAGGGTTTCACCATCTTGGCTAGGCTGATCTCAAACGCCTGACCTCGTGATCCACCGCCTCAGCCTCCCAAAGTGCTGTGATTACAGGCATGAGCCACCGCACCTGGTTTTTTTTTTTTTTTTTTCTTTTTCTTTTTTGAGACAGCTTCACTCTTGTTGCCCGGGCTGGAGTGCAGTGACAGGATCTCGACTTGCTGCAACTTCCACCTCCCAGGTTCAAGTGATTCTCCTGCCTCAGGCTCTCAAGTAGCTGGGATTACAGGTGACTGTCACCACGCCTGGCTAATTTTTTGTATTTTTAATAGAGATGGATTTCACCATGTTGGCGAGGCTGGTCTAGAACTCCTGACTTCAGTGATCCACCCACCTCAGCCTCCCAAAGTGCTAGGATTACAGGCATGAGCCACTGTGTCCAGCCCAAGAGTTGTAATTTCTGTAGCAAACCAGCTAAACGATCCTTTGCAAGCAAAAGGATATTGCTTAGCTGGCCTCATGTGATCTGCCTGCCTCAGCCTCCCAAAGTGCTAGGATTACAGGCAAGAGCCAATGTGCCTGACCTAAAATTATCAAAATAATATCTGAGTTGCCCCTGCATTAGTACACCAATCCAGAACATACCCCTGAACTTGGACCCTCCTCAAAATCACCAACCACAAGTCCAAATATGTAACAAGCCCTCTAACAGTCTCCTAAGACACCCCATGGTTTTCAGAGGTCTGATGTCATTGCAGCAACAAATAGCTCTGAATAAAAACTAGTTCATAGTGAGGAATGTATCCATTCACTGAAATAGCAAATTGTGATTCCACCATACATATGCCCCTGGTAGTCTGATTGGTAGACATGGCCAAGATGAATAAATTTTTATATTGATATATGAAGTATGCATAACCCTTACAAATGTAACTTCAGAGCCTATACTTTAATGAGAAATCAAAACAATTATTTCTTTTTCTTTTTTTTTTTTTTGCAACAGGATCTTGCACCATCCCCTAGGCAGGAGTGCAGGATCTCAGCTCACTGCAGCCTTGACCTTCCCACAGCTCAAACAATCCTCCCACCTCAGTCTCTTAGCCTCTCAGTAGCTGGGACCATAGGGGGTCACCACCCCGCCCAGTTAATTGTTTTTTTGAGACAGAGTCTTGAATTGTTGCCCAGGCTGGAGTACACTGGCAGAATCTCAGCTCACTGCAGACTCCACTTCCCAGGTTCAAGCAATTCTGCCTCATTCTCCCGAGTAGCTGGGACTACAGGTTCTCACCACCATGCCTGGCTAATTTTTGTATTTTAGTAGAGACATAGTTTCACCATATTGGGCAGGCTGGTCTCAAACACCTGACCTCAAGTGATCCACGTGATGTCCTCTCAAAGTGCTGGGACGAGATGGGTGGATCACGAGGTCAGGAGTTCAAGACCAGCCTGGCCAAGATGGTGAAACCCCATCTCTATAAACAACAAAAAAAGTGTGGGATTACAGGCGTGAGCCACCATGCCCGGCCATACCCAGCTGATTTTTAAATCTTTTTGTAGCGACAGAGTCTCTTGCTGTGTTACCCAGGCTGGTCTCTAACTCCTGGGTTCAAGGGATCATAGCCATGAGCCACTGCCTCTGGCCAAAATGAACATTTATTTTTTTATTTTTTATTTTTTTGAGACAGTCCTGCTCTGTTGCACAGGCTGAGGTGCAGAGGCACGATCTTGACTCACTGCAACTTTTGCCTCCCTGGTTTAAGCGATTCTCCTGCCTCAGCCTCCCAAGTAGCTGGGACTACAGGCACACGCCATCGCGTCCAGCTCATTTTTGTATTTTTAGTAGGCATGAGCTTTTACCATGTGGCCCAGGCTGGTCTGAAACTCCTGAGCTCAAGTTATCCTCCTGGTTCAGTCTCCAAAAGCGCTGAGATTACAGACTTGAACCATTGCGCCAGCTAATTTTATTTTTAGTAGAGATGGGGTTTTGCCATGTTCACCAGGTTGGTCTTGAACTCCCGACCTCAGGTGATCTGCCCACCTCAGCCTCCCAAAGTGCTGGGAGACCTCCCACTACACTCCAGCCTGGATGACAGAGTGAGACTCCCTTTCAAAAAAAAAAAAGCAGGCCAGTGCAGTGGCTCATACCTGTAATCCCAGCACTTTGAGAGGCTGAGGCAAATGAATTACTTGAGATCAGGAGTTTGAGACCAGCCTAGCCAA